>NC_050443.1:72717301-75465143 GCF_903995425.1 Onychomys torridus
GAATGGTAGGTAAGGAGCCAGATTTGGAAGTAAACAAACTGGCAAATGGATCTCTGTCCAGCTTTAGTCTGTACTAACAGCACTGGTATAAATGCTGGTCCAACTTTCTAAACTTCACTTTCTTTAAATTTTTGTGATTATAACATAATTACAATATTTTCTTCTTTTCCTTTTCTCCCTTTAAGCCCTCTCATGCACTCCTTGCTCCCTTTCAAATTGTTGCCTTCTTTTTCATTAGTTGTTAATACATCTCTGCCCATCTCTGTCCATGAGGCCAGGTAGTAGGGGGTTTCTTATGTCTTATGATTTCCTATGAAAGATTTATAGTTCCTGGGAAGCTATTCTGTGTTGATTTCTGTTACTCAAACCATGTAGGCTACTTTGAAAGTACTATTTGCTATGAATTAAAGCACTTAGGATTTATAGTGACTGTGAATCATTTTCTTTTTGATTAAATGCAAAGTAGGCTTCCTTGAAGATTTGATCTCATATTGTGATATTGTGGATATTGAATTAGAGGTCCATATACCCTAGCAGTAATCTTAAGTACTGAAGCAGAAGATCTGCATTTGTGTCTTCAGAGACCAGATATTGTTTACAAAGTGGCTGTTAAATTAAGATGAATAAATGCTACGTGGCTAGCATTAACCCATTGTATTTTTAATGACCAAGAACATACTTGTATGACAACTTCATTCAACTCAAATCAGACAGTGAGGTTACCAGTTGATGAAGTTATCCCATTAAGGTAGGGTGGAACATTGTAAGTCGCTTCATATTTTGCTCTTGATAATATGGGACATTTAGAAAATAATGGTATTTACTTGTTTGCATAAGACTATAAAGAGTAAACATGATTCCAATACACATTATTCCTTATCAGATGCAGCTGTTTAGACAAGATAAGGCATCTAAATAGAATTAGCTATATCCAAACTCTAACAGAAGTTGTTACAGCTTTTTATCTCTCCCCCCCAAAAATAGAGATAATGATAGTGTTTTGCTACCAAATACATACTTAAATACATAACTAATGATCAATGTATGAGTCACTCAATCTTTATTCATTTATCACAAAATCTTTATTAGAAAACTGTTTATGCAATGGATCCTGGGGATAAGAATACAATTTTGCATATGTTCTAAATATTGAGCTGGTTTCATTTTGGATTTCTTAGAATTACATTAACTTCTCTTAAACAATTATGCTACCACAAAAATACTATTTTAGCAAAAACACTCATATAAAAGAGATTAGTGAACAAATACGTAAGCACTATAAAAATAAGCGATACATTCATTCAATAGTGGAGCTAGTTACTCTATCAGACAGAAAAGGCATTATTGATACATGATTATGCTTGGTACTTTAAGTAGAGATTCTGTAGAGAAGCCGAACAGTTGACTTGTGGTTTTTGAAAAAGCAAAATCAAACTATCATAAATAATGAGACCCAGGAGAGCAAAGAATATTGCAGGCAAAGTAGATATTAAGGTGAATCAGAGAGTCAGAGACAATCTAGCCATTGTACCTTATCTGCCACTTAGGAAACTACTGAGAGTTTAGAGGATGGAGGAAAGTCCCATGATGAGGAAAATGATTCACAAAGCAAATTTCTTAAATATGGAAAAATGATAGGGAGGAAACAGCAGAGGAAGGGAAACCAGTTAGGTTTTTAAACAGTAATCTAGACCAATGCAAAAGCAAAAAAGTGGGGATATGATTTAGGGCAAGCATTAGAAACTACGATATAGCAAAATGATGTTCATGGAATTCAGTGTTATATTATGGGTAACATAAGAGGGAGAAGAAAGAACAAAATCTATCTTAAGTCGGAATCTTGGTGATTTGGGTAATAAACATACAGACTTAAGAGGGAGGGGATGGGGAAAATTGCAGTTCCTTTTTAGACACTATATTTGAAGCTCACACAGCCAGGATCCTCCAGGAGCTTGAAATATTACACAGCTATGTTGAGGCCACACCTTCACAAGGTTTACATAGAACAATCAACATCTTTGCAAGCTGGGCCACAGATTTTAGAGACTCCAGATGCTCGGCCAGTAAGAGCATATTGTAGGAGCATTCACATTTTATCTTTAATTGACACACAATGTCAGAAAATAACGTAATTTGCATTCTTGTGGGAAAGCCAAGCCACTGCTGATTTGGAGACAATAGCTGAGGAACCTCTGCCTGGCCACATGGAGTCTTTGCCCATACAAATGAGCACACATGTAGCTGGATTCTAGGCAGAGTTTATTTACTTTTTCATTGTTTCTTTTTCTGATTTTGGCATGCTACGTAGCATTACAAACTCTATTCCAGCTGCAGCAGAATCACAGCAGTTAATCAAGTAGGTAGTTTACATACAGACTTACAAAATAAATTGAAACCAGCAAACAAACCAAAATAATGCAATACATCTACCAGGATTTGAAGACATTGTTTTTTCTAAAGCTTGAATGAGCTGGCACTGTCTTCTTTTATAATCTCTTAGAAAACAGTAAGAATACTGACAGGAAAGCATCCACGAAACCAAAAACACTTATAGGAACATTTTCCAGTGTAACGTGTGTGTGTGTGTGTGTGTGTGTGTGTGTGTGTGTGTGTGTGTGTATGTGTATAGTTCCATTATAGTTAAAATGTTCTCATTTAGTTAATTATATTTATGTTACACCATATACTTGAGAGAGGATTTTTGCCTTTCACAGTGGTACCCACCTGGAATGATTGTAATTCTTTCAGTAGATCCAGATCATCTTGCTCTTCAGCTGGTCCTGACTAGTGCAGTCATTTAGTTATTTGCCTTTATTATGGTAGATGATGCAGTTAACAATGTTGCCAACTTTTTTTTTTTTTATCATGGATTTCAAAGGGACAAAGATGAGAAAGCTCTTTTTTTTTTTCTAGAGTGATAATGAATTGCCTATACCTTACATACCCAATGCCAAGTAACTTCTGCTTTCATAGCACCACTTAGGAAATCTCTTGACTTCCTTTGACATGTATGTTTGTAGTTGTAGGAACCAGAATCAAGCCTCTAAAGCTGCCTGGACTTGGCTACTAGAATCATCTCAGATTTTTTTCTCTGCCATCTACTTTGAAGCACATCTCATTTGCCTTTGGATTTTCAGCTGTTATTTCCCTGTCCTTTTTGGGATGATGATTCAATTTCAGTCACCTTTGGGGATAATGGCTCACATTGTGATTATGAATGTTCCCATGACATCTCCTACCCCAGTGTCCTAAGCTTTACCACAGGCTTCAGAAGAAGGATGACCATGTAGCTTTTCTTCCTGCTAGGTGCAGTCTAGGATGCCTGCCTTTCCCCAGAGATTCCTCTTTATTATCTTTCTATCAATGTCCTTCCCACTCAAGACCTTATGAATATTTAACTGTCTAGAAAAAAGGCAGTAGTTTCTTATTGGCTTCTATTATCAGCCTTGATTTCTTTCTGTAATATCATAGATTCATGGAAAATTAGTCAATATTGGGAATCAGCAATACATGGGTTTATATCAGAATTCTATGTATGCATATCAGCTTGAAAATTTTAAATAATTCCTTGTGATAATTATCTTCCTTATATGTGAAGTGGGTAAAAAGAGTATTTTATTTTATTTTCAAAAATGATTTATTTTATCTTATATGTATGAGTGTTTTGCTTGAATGTATATATGTGTACCATGTGCATTCCTGGTATCCAGAGTAGCCTCAGCCTTGGATCCCTGGGAGTGGAGTTACAGACAGTTGTGAATCTCATGTAGGTACATGGAAATGTACCTGGCTCCTGTGCAAGAACAGCGAGTGTTCTTAACTGCTGAGCCATCTCTTCAGCCTTAAAAATAGTATTTTAGACTAGATCACTGGGGACATTCTTCTTGAATCACTTTACCTTTTGAAGAATAAAATTACTAAGGGTTAGGTATTTCGGTATCTAATAGGGGCAGTTTTGTTTTAAAAATTTTCTATATACTTCTAACCATAGTAACTTCATCCTAGAGCATTGTAATTGAAATTACAGTTAAACATTATGGAGTCCCAATACCAACTCAGTGTATGAACCACATCCATAATCTCTAGCAAATATCTATCAGTCATATTTAAAAACTCCTCCTGTCAACAAATACATTATTTCAAGTAAATATTTTTTATTATTTGGGGAGTTTCACAATTTGTAAAGTTTTTCATCTAAATCAAACTGTAATTTTCTTATTTTTAATTTATGATGAATTTGTTAGTTTATTTTCCATTATTTTCCTTCCTATATATTCATAAAGCACAACTTAATTGCAAATAGAGGTCACTCCAGCAACATGGTTGGTTGCTAAATTTTGTTTTCATTACTACAAGGGGAGTAGAAAAATAATCCAGACTAAATATGTCTTAACACTAAACATCTGAAGACATTTGCTATGCTTAGAAGAAACTAAATTGTTGGACTGCTTTAATTTTTTAAAGAATAGACTTCCCATCAACAGCTACTATTTCTGATGGGACCTAGCAAGTTGTTATTGTTTTGTTTGTTTGTATTTTTGTCATGACTATGAATGCTGAGAAATTTGTTAGGTGGTCCATAAACTCTTAAACAAAAATGTGGAGTTCCAGATGGTTGTGAATCAATGTGTGGGAGCTGGGAACTATATCTGGATCTTGTGCAAGAGCCACAAGTAGCCTTACATCCTGAGCGGTGTTTCCAGCCTCAAAAAGAGTATTTTATACTAAACCACCCAGAATATGGCAATACAAATGATGACTTTTCTGGATTCATGCCAAGAAAGAGGACAGTGCTAGTAAGATGTTCTAACTCCAATATGTAATACTAAGTAGAAATCACTGGAATCTAAGGCTAAAGACTATATAGAGATGTTAAGGCTATCTTGGTTTCTGTCATTGAGTACTTTCATTAACATGGAATTCAATCTCAAATAGATAGTCAGAGCCACTGAAGATTAAGAATTTTACAAGAAATTATTCTATTGATGCTTTTATTGTTCAAATGTTATGTGGTTCTCTATAGTTTTCATCAGTCAGATCAATTTATTAATGTCAATTTTTTCCTTCCTTTGTGAATTTTGGGATTTTTTTATGATAAACAAAAAACTATTCCCAGAGCATATTACATGAAAAAATCACAGTATAACCTCAAAATGATACAATATTAAATAAAGTACTACTTATTTATGTTGCAATAGAAAGTACTACACATTTCTAATAGTAACTGGAAGACTGTACAATGCTATAGCATCTAAGTCACCATAGTACTAGGAAGTATTATACAGAGATCTTTGACATGCTAACATTCAGTAAATGGGCCAGCTCTAGTGGCAGCACAGGTACAGGGGTGGTAGTGCCTAATCAACATAAGGTCCTTCATGAGTTTGTGTGAATAGTGGGAGCGTGAACATTGAAGACTCCTGTCATCTTCCACAGCAAATGACCTGTAGGAAAAGTGTGAATTGAATACTTCTATTACAAGGTCAGGCTCCTCCCTTACAGCAGTGCCCAACTATTCTCAAATCCTCTCTCCATGCATACATACATACATACATACATACATACATACATACACACACACGCACACAATGTCTTTGTGTCTTTCAGCCTTTCCTCACATGACATGGGCTTTGGAACACCCTTTCTATTCTTCTCTGTCCACATTATAGTATTGCTTCCCCTTTACAGCGCTCACGCATGCAGCTGTAATAATCAGTAGAGCAAAGCTCCTGGGTCCCAGACTGGATGAGCTTAATTCCCCAAACCCCTGTAAAATAAATAAATAAAGCAAGACATGGAGGCGAAACTTGAAACACATAGCACTGGAGAAGCAGAAGGAGGCAGATGCTTAGTGCTCTCTGGACAGCCTGTCTAGCCTGTTTGGTAAGTTCCAGGCCAAGGAGAGAGCCCCAGAGGCACACAAAATAGAAATGTCATGGTAGCCCATGTGCCAAAGTGTAAAATCAGAAATCTTTGGGGAGACAGTGAGGAAGGAACTAATTTTCTAAATATCTTTAGTTTTTCTTTCCTTGGTTACATTTTAAAAAGGGAAAAATGAAACAATGTTGAAGATTTCAGAATTAATCTTCAAAAAGCTTTGCCTGCATGAATAATATTTTGATGTGGAACAAAACGTGAAAGAGCAAATGAGCTCTTTCATCTTTAAATATTATTAATTTTTAAATTTTTCTTCTTTTCTCTCAACTTGAAGTTCCATGGGGCTGATTTCTTTTCATAAATAGACCTCTCTCTAGACTGGAAAATGTCACCACCAGTAATGAAGGACTCCAGGTGGATAGAGTGCCAAGTGACTCCCAGTGAACTCTGTAGGCTTCAGCATAAAGGATTAAAGGAAATATCTGAAGAGGAAAAGGTTGATCCAGTAAATAAACTTGACTGGCATTAAGTATTTAATATGGCGGTTGCCTCCACAGAGCCAGTACATCAAATGCACAGTGGCAAGCATCCATTTGGGTCTTACTGTAAGGCTGACAAGCCCCAACCAGTCTGTGTGGCATTAAATTGTAAGTGACAAGTTCTGATAGGCCTGTCAACCTGTAAAGGTTTTCTTTAAAGGAAGCAGAAAATGCTGCAGGTTCTTTTATTAATAGTGCAGCACTCAGGCAGAGAGAAGAGGAAAGACCCTGGGATATAGAGAGAGGCTCTTGAACCTACCAGACCTGAGCTTGAGTTGCTGACTTTCATAGTAACTGCTGTGTACTTTGAAAAAATCAGTCCACCTTTCCAAAGCTGTTTATTGATGAGGAAAATGGCAATAACTCATACATGAGAATTGTTGAAGGTAAGTAATGAGGCAGTAATTCCTGGGTTTTATTCAGGTCATTTTCTGTAAACCGTTCTTGGGACTAGCAACTACATGAGGTTTCAGGGCTGGTCCTAATTCAAGAGAGAAATTGGATATCCCCTTTTCCTGTGCTAACCATTTGCCCTGATGGCCATTTCATTCTCAGAATGCAGTACTTCGATTCAGCTGATAAGAAAAAAGCTAAGCAGTGTCCTAGCCTTGGTTTCCTGGAAATGGAATAAGTGGTGGAACTTGAGAAGTGGCCTGATGGAGGATTCTATACCACCGTGGTTTACTTATCCATGAAAGATCAAAGGAAGCAGAGTTTTGAAGAGCAAACTTCAGTCTCAATGCATTCTTACAAAAGACTCAGAAGACCCCATGGGGAGTGATGAACCATAGATGACAGACAACATTTCTAGTGTCTATTAGGGAAACCAGGGAGCTGGACCTCTGTCATCCATGTCAGCCACTTGATGGCTGCCTCTATGGATGGAATTCTAGGCACAATAACTCCTTCAGGACAGCTGCAATTTCCATAGAAAGTACTGACTTGTGAGCCATGAGCAGACAACAACCTTGGTAGGCACAGGATTTGCTTCTCGGTTTGAAAGAACCTACACTTTTAGCATTGATTGGATCCCTTGCTTCTGGTGTTTATCAACCCACAACAGTTTTCCTTGGATTCTGTTTTCTACTTCCTGAAGATATGTGCCAGAGCAAGCTTGTTATGATTGTGTAGAATTGACAAGAAACATTCTATAATGCTGGCTTCAGGTGTTCTGAGGTATCATACCTATGACCACATGTTTTTGTTTTTGTTTTCTCATGTGCATTAAAGTTTTTAGAAAACAACTGTATCAGTTTGGTTTTCTGTTGCTATGATAAAATACCATTATCAAAGATAGGTTATGGAATGAGCTTATTTTGTTTTATGCTTCCAGAAAGAGAGGAAGGGAGGTAAGGAGGGATGAAGGAAGGGAAGGGGAGAGAGGGAGGGAAAGAGAGAGACAGAGACAGAGAAAGACAGAGAGACACACAGAGACAGAGAAAGCAGACAGAGAGATTGAGAGCAAGTGTGTAATTGCAGAGGCAGCACAGCAGCATGTGGCAGGAGCAATAATCTAAGAAAGTGAGTGTACTCATTAAGTGACATGAGACTCTGAATTCAAAATCTCCTCTCCCACCAGCATCATGCCTCCCCCAGCAAAACTGTATCTGCTAAAGGTTGCATAACCTCACCAAATAGCACCATCAACAGGACCACATGTTCAGACACAAGACCCTATGGGGCTCACTCTGGTCACCACAATAGCAAAACTGATAATACATTTCATTGTTTTAAATACCGATAGATTTTCCTAGTATGCTTTGGATAAATCACATTGTATCTAGGGCTGGGTATGGGTCAGATAACAGTGATGAGACACAATAAGGAATCTTGAATATACAAATGCACTCATAATTTGATCTTTTTTTTTTTTTTTTACTTGTACTTCCTCCAAGTTAAGATGGCATCTTTGATTGGATCATCCTGTTGTTGAGAGCATACTCTAACAAGTGTGTGACAAGTGAATACAGAACGTAAAGCCAATGATGAAGCTTTTAATTCAGTTGAGTACTGCTTAGTGTATAGTAGGAATAAGTGAAGGAGAACAATTATGGTATGTTGGTCATATTATGTACCAATTTCAGACAAATTCCATTGCCAATTTATATCTTATAACTAACTTGTGAAATGGAAATTATCTTTAATGTGAACACAGCCTAATATTTTCTTTACTTAAATTCCATAAATTAATGTAAAAAGTTGTATCTGTTATCTCTCCATTGAACATTGTTGCAGATTTTCCTTCATATAGACCGTGTTTATACACTGGGATGCTTTTTTTTTTTTTCATTATCAGAAAACATGACACCATTATGCAGATGCACTGCTTACCTGGGCATATTTGCAAATCAGTCTAATCTCATAGATTCCTTGAGTGGGCATGAATCACAAGATGCAAGTAAATAGTCATTTTTTCTTAATTACTTTACTGTGATGGGGAACATACTTTTACTTTGGCAAATTGCGGCCTTTCCTTTCTCTCAATTTGCTTTGTTATAGTCTGGTTTTGCTTGTTCGCTGAATAAAGTTGTTTTATTTTCTTTTCTGTTTCCTCTTTGAGTGGCAAACATTCTTTGAAACACTGGAATCTTGGGATCTGAGTGACAAAGGAAACCAAGATTTTTATTTACTACTGATAGCTTGCATTCTAGTAAGGGGAGATGGAAATAAACTCATAAATTAATAGGACTTTGGTTTATTTTGAAAACTAACCATAGAAATTTAGTGGAAGGATAGGAGATTGAACAGCTACTTCTTATTGTCAGATAGGTCTTTCTAAGGAAATCAAAGTAGAATTGAGACTTGATGGTAAATGGAGTCAATGGTGCAAAGATCTAAGGAAGACCACTCCAGACTTACAGAACAAGAACAAAAGGATTGTGGAGAGAGTGGATGTATTGTAATCTGTGAAAGCCAGTGGAATTGAAGTTCACTTACTAAGAAGGGGATAGTTCATAAAAGTTGAGAAAAAGTATTAAGAAAGCACATAAATCATTGTGGGTTTTTGAATAGTGTGGATAACACTACCTGAGTCAATCATTTAAAACCACCCCTCCAGCTATAGAAATAAAAACAAAACAAACAAACAACAAAAAAACCTGAGTAGTCTGGGTAGGAGGCTGTTGAGAAAATATATCACAGAAGATGATAATGGCTAATATTTTGGACATACAAAATAGGGAGAACCCTGTCACAAACTGTCAGTGCTGGCTGGTACCTGGAACACCATACTGCATATTTTCTGAATTGTGAGCTAAACTAATACAGTTTGGCTTAACAAGTTGTGAGATTTGTAGTTTACAGGGCATTCTATTAGTAAAAATGGCACGTTCCTTCACCCAAAATAGATTACTGGACTTCATTTTAGAATTGCAGCAGTGAGCCTGGGAATGTGTGTTTTATGTTGCTTGAGAGCAACTGGCAAGCTCAGTGTGCATCTTATTTTCTTAGTGTGGAGGCAGAAAAAGAAAATAGAACTGGAGAGTCCCATTGAGATTGCTCCTACAGAGATGAAATGAGCCTGGGGTCTGTCCTATTGTAAAGACAGTACTTAATTGAAGACAAGTTATTAAATTAAACATAATGAGTTTTGTATTCATAACATGAGAAATAACTACTCATAAAGAGAAGACACATATTGGAAAACAAAGAAGTCATTTAATATGTGGAAAGAAAATAGCATGTGCAAAGCCTAGTGATCAAGAAAAATAATATAAAGAAGTGAGGCAAAGTGCCAAGAGGGAAAGTACCAAATGAATTTCTGACTTGAGTGAGCAGTTGGGGAAATACTTTGGTAATTGAGAATGTAAACATTGCTGTAATTACTGCTAGCTGAAATTTATTCAACACGATGCCATAATCATTTAATCAGTCATCATTAAGCCGATGACTTCTTTATTAAGTTGTATTTTATTTTTTAATTTATTGATTTACTTTTGTTTCCATTTTTAAATTAATTTTTATTCTTTGATATAACATACTTATGTAATTTACCACTTCCTTTTATTCTATCCCTCCAATCCCCCATTTATTCCCTCCAAACTATCCCATTTACCTGTCTTCACTGTCTTTCAAATTCACGGCCTCTAGCTGAACTAATTATTGTTACATAAATGTATGTTTTTGTATATATAAATATATTCCTAAATACATTAATATATCCCAATAAGTCTGTGCAATATTACTTTTATGTATGTTTTCAGGGCTGGTCAATTGGTATTGGACAACCAATTGGTAGGCACTTCCCCGGGGAAGACTGCTTATCACACTCTCAGCACTCTTTAGTTGCTTGTAGTTCTTTGCATAGGCTTGAGGCCTCTTAGGCTTTCCCCAGTCCACTTTAGCATGTGTGTTCTGTTCTTGTCTAGCTCATGTTTAGGTGGTCTTGTTGGTGAGATTTTATGAGTGTAGCTTTTGACATTCCTAGAAGATACAATCTCACAGCAAAGTCCCTGATCCTCTGGTTCTTGCAGTCTTTCTGCCCCTCTTCTGAGATGTTCCCTGAGCCTTAGGTGTGGAAGTTATTTTATAGATGTATCTACTGAGAATTGGCTCAGCTACTCTGCATTTTGATTGGTCATGGTTATTTTTGTAATGGTCTCTGTTTGTTGCAAAGAGAAGTTTCTGTCATGAGGGGTGGTTGTAAGGACAAATACTTAGAATGTAGTTAGGGATCGTGCAAGTAAGTGCAATATGAATGATATTTCTTGACATAGATTCATTGTAGAACATCCAAAAAAAAGGCTAACTAAAACTTTACTTTATGCATTTAACATTTCTTGGCAATAAATATGCCAGTTAGCAATTTTGAGATAGTATTAACTCTAGCCAAAATGTGGAATCATAATCAGTATGAGTTGCTATAGCTGAAATACAGATATGATCTTTGATTCAACCAATAAAGGGGTGGATTTGAAAAAATGTTCATGGTTACTTGCTATTTTCAGGACTTAGACAATTTTGGTTGTAAAAGAATGAGAGGATGAAACAGGAAAACATAAGAGATAGAGAAACGCTTAATTTTCGGTATCTTTCCCCCCCAGTCTTGCCAGCTTTTAAACATTGAAGTTTAATATATAGAATGCTTCCCAGATTCTCATGCCCACATGCATAGAACATCTTTTTTCGTGAGTGTGATTAGAACTTGTGAAAATGATGGAACAGTCTTTTCCTTTATTAGGTTCCTGAAAGATTTCCTAGCCCTTCTGCCACTGAAAATTTCCCTTGCCATTTTGTGAGCTGGCAACATGAGGATTTCCTGGCATGGTATAGGACTTGACAACAGCTGCTTTCTGATGGCATTTGAGAACATGGAGGCTGGTGTCAAGAACCTCAAGGAACTGTGCTGTTTCAACAAAGTGAATGAGCTGGAAGGAAGACTACAGGCTCCAGATGAGAATTCAACCCTAGATGTGTTTCTGACACCCCAAACAAAGAGCCCATTTTATATTTTACTGTATCTCAGAGCCACAGCAACAGTGAAATACTATGCAGACATTGTTTGTAAACCAGAAGATGTGTGGTAATTTATTATCCAGCATGTGTTGTCTGTCATCCTTTAGTTGAGATTTATTTAGTATGTCTCATTTACAGGTACCACAAAATCTCCTCCAACCCCACCTCCTGGCCTCTCTGATACTATTATATGTAAGTTGTGAATTTCCAATTGCTATATCTGCAGGGAAGAAATAAGTGAAGTGGTCTATCATGTTATGATCAGTTTTACTCTTCACAGTCTCAACTCTTACCTTGAAAATTATAGTGTTCTTGTTTGCAGCCATTGTACACTTCATGCACATGCATAATTACCTTTATGTAAAACTGTAATTACTCCTAGGGGCTCTTATTCCCATGAGAGAGCTGGGGTTTTAGATGATGTTTCTCTTACTCTATTATCTCCTTTTCCCTCCCATGTTGAAATTCTTTTTCTTAAAACTGACATGGAGGTGTAATACCTCGTTTCTCTGCTCTGATTCTGTGATTTTGATGATACATTTAAAAATCTAGGCAAATTAGAAAGGATTCAAAGGCTTACATTCATTAAAATGGATGAGCATTTTGTTCAGGAAAATTGAAGTAGACAAGTGGATTTTTAGAAAGGATTCAAATGATACTTCAAATACAGAGATTTAATTAATATGCTTTTAACTTATTTACCTGAATTATTCAACTTCTACTTCTTAGAATAGGCCATAGTGGATAACTGAGTACCAGTTTCTATCAGGAACAAAAGGTCATGAATAAAAACCTTTTATGAAGACACTATCACCACTTCTTACTCATCTTTAATCCAAACTGCTGTTCAGGCTTGTCAGTAATCATTAGTTCCCATCACACCAGTTTGTAGTGAGATTGACATGGCTCAGCTCATGTGGCAACCTGTTTACTAATGTAGAAAATGGCTCTAAAAGGGGTTCATGGCCAGCTTCAGTCCTGTCAACACTTAGATTTTAACCTACCAAGACTCTGAACAGAGATTTATTCAAGTTGTGCCTGAAATTCTAATTAATGGATAGAAACATGAAATAAGCAAGCATTGTTTAAAGGCACTGTGTTTGTAGTAATTTGTTATAAAAAATAGAAAAGCACTACACAACTATTACCTTCAACATATTGGAAAGAGTAATCTTTAATTCTATATATTTATTTCAATAGTTTTAATTTTCATACATGTTAAAGAGAAACAAATCTAGACTTTTAAAAAGAATTAATATTAGAAGTTTGAGAACAGAATTCACATTTGTGTAAGGAAAAGGGCTGAGAAATGAAAAGAATAAGAAGTATGGAGAACCCATCCCCAATGGATTCATCTACATAGTTCCCGCAGCTATGTCTCCTGGAACATCCTGGAAGTGGGACTGGAACAACTGCAAAAGACAGAATACTAGGAAGCCTGCTGTGAAACAGTTTCTCCTAGAAATGGCATCAAAAGAAGACTGAAACAATACATGTTGACATGGAAGGAAGTAAATTTAAAAGAGTGCCATTGTTAGATAAAGAATATAGATAACCATTGACTGTTGGGAGAAGAATTAGCCTCGTCCAGGGATTAGCCCTTTTACTGTTTGTCCAGTATAGTTGGTCTGCCCTGAAACCATATACATACAGTATAAAAGGACTCAGCTGGTTGTATCTCTATATATTTGTGTACCACCACCCCCCACATATATAACAAATATAGGAAAAGAGGCTATCAATTAGAGTGGGGGATATGTCAGGGAGAGGCTGGAGGGAGGAAAGGGAAGGAGAAATGTGACATAATTCTCTTTGAATTAAAAATATTCAAAAATAAGAGAGGAAAACTAAATAAAAATTTAAGAATAAAAAAAGAATAAATATTTAAAAACAATTTATGCACCTTTATGGTTTGTTTTTGTTTTAATCTAAGAGTGATTACAGGAATTAACAAGTTAAAAGATTAAAGTGTATAAAGTACAAAATCCCCACTAAGATAACATTAACTCATTTAATAAATACAAATATGTTTAAATCAAGTTTCTGTACCCTAAACAGCTAACCTATGAAGTCTATAGTAGTGTAGCATAGTGTCTTAAAGCCTTCACGTTCCCTCACTGTTCACTTACTGGTCCACCCAGAGCAGCACCCACTTTTACAAGCACATTCATGTGCGACAGCCTACACAGGTGTACCACATTTCTTACCCTTTGTGTAATGTTTTACTGTACATTTTCTCTTTAGGTGATGTTTCCTCTTTTCCACTAAGTTTTAGTTAGCATATAAAATAATATGTTTCATTATGATGTTTTCATTTCTTATATAACCTAGTACTGTACACTGATAGATGTTTTTATATATACAACTATTTTTCATTGATTGATAATTGCCTATACTTTTTAGCACAGTACTATGCTGTTTGTAGCCTTGTAGCAATAGCTAAGGTGTACAATATGCTATACTATTTGTGTGAATACACTCTAGGATGCTAGCCTATTGTGGAAATTGCCTAATGGTACATTTCTCAGAAAATCTCCATTGTTAACCTATGCATGGCAGTATAAATGGCCAACACAACAGTCAATGGTATGCCTTACAATTCAGTCTGGTATATGTTTATGATAAAACCCAGCCAAATTTGAACATGTTTGAGTTTTTCTGAAGAAGAAATACTATTTGTGAAAGAATTATGGGGGATAAAGACTGATATGAAGTGAGTTTTCTGGTAAGCTTGCCTTGAAGTTAATTTACTTGAGAGAAGAGGAAGCATCACTAGACTATGCTAGAGGAGCTTTATTGTCAGAAGTGGCTCATAATTTGAATGGCTGAACCGACTAACTTTACTTCCTTTCAGTTCTATAAGCCTCAGCACCATCAATATAAATCACAGATGATTACAGTCTTACTACCCAGTACTGCTGGCAGAATCTTAGGCATAATGAACACAAAGGTATTTTAAAATACAAATAAAAGAGTACTGAAAATTAAGTTGTTTTCTTTTCCTATGTTGCTTTTATTGAATTTGTATTCCTCAGAATAATTATGTCAATGCATTTTGTCCTGAAACATTTACATTAATAAGAGGCATCCATTGTCATATCGAGTTAAAACAGGGGTAATGTTACTTTTGATTATATTATCCCAATACCTTGCTTGTCATATTGCTACTGCTCTGATCTTATTTATCTAATAACTATAGGAATTAATATATTCTTGTATCTTCCTGAGCATACAGAATATTGAGTATGCAAAGTTAGTATATGTCTCATAAATGAACATGACATACTTTCTTGGTTTTTTGGTGTGATTCAGTGAAAAAATTCCAAAGATTTACCAGTGTATAACAAATGGATTGATTTTCAGTATAGTAGTCACTAACAAATGAAAAAATG
This sequence comes from Onychomys torridus, assembly GCF_903995425.1. Lineage (NCBI taxonomy): Eukaryota > Metazoa > Chordata > Mammalia > Rodentia > Cricetidae > Onychomys > Onychomys torridus. The sequence goes on from NC_050443.1 coordinate 72,732,564, forward strand.
AAGCAATTTTAATACAGAAAAAAGATTTAAGAAGAAAACATTTGAATATGACTAATATCCCCTGACATTTCTGGCAAGTGCTTTGAAAATTGTTTAGTAATGTTTTTAACTAATTAACAGAATCAGTTTGGGGAGGGGGAAGTAACTATGCAAGTGTTGCATATCTTTCCTTGTCTCATTGCTTGTCTCTGATCACAAATCTGTAGTACTTACATTAGAATGCCAGCTTCTTTGGGCATGAGTAGAAGATATTGAATGGCACCTTAGCAGAAACAAGTATAGGAAAATAGGTATGATTTTCATACATTGTCTTCATTAAGGTAACTATTACTGTGATAAAACACCATGATCAAAAGCAACTTTTGAGGGAGTAAAGTTTCTTTTACTCACAGTTCTGTGTAACAAACAGTCCATCATCTAAAGCAGTGAGAGTCGGGCAGGAACCTAGAGGCAGTAACTGATATAGAGGCGCCGGAGGAGTGCTGCTTACTGGACCTCCTATAATGGGCTGGGCCCTTCCATATCAATCACTAATTTAAAACATGCCCTCTGGGCTTGCCTACAGGTTGATTCTGTGGAGGAATTTCCTCAATTGAGGCTCCTCCTCTCTAATGACTCTAGCTTGTGTCGCGTTGACACAAAATTACCCAGCATATAGTTTAAGGGATATTTGGTGAGACTAAGTGATGGAGATGGAGAATTTGAAAAGATATTTACAATTTGTTTGTTTTAATTTAGAATGTGTGATATATCAAAGAATAGTAAACTTTGCCAGAAGAGGGTTGATACCCCACTACTCTGATTACTCCGTCTTTTGAACTTAGTTCATTTTATTGAATAGCCTTAAAAAGTTTTATGACATATTATTTAGTCGAGATTGGTCTCTCTCATGTTTTCCGTGAGATAGATTAAATATTTGGATTGCTTTCATACTTTTATTGTTTTCTGTGTTCATTTAAATGAATTGTCAGATGGATTCAGGCTGAGAAAACTCTTAGCTTATGTTCATCTTATCAGTAGCCTTTTTATGGAAAGCTAAAGGATTTTCTTTTTATGTTGTCAGGAATGGCATATCAGGAGAGATGGTATCTGATCAGGTCAATAGAAGCTTTATAGAGGGTTTAAAAAGAGGAGACTTAAACATGTAAGGTGACGAAACTGGACATGCAGAGGCTGAAAGATGTCTGTCATTAAGCATCAAGTGCTCAGTGGCCGCCAAGGGATTTAAAACATCAACACCTGTAATTCAAGATAAGGAGTGGCGTCATATGCCTGGGTGTTTGCCTGTGGCAGGAGTGGAGAGTGGTTTAACTTATTTTGGGGGGTAGGGTATTGCATTATTTCCAAGGGTGATCATTGTTTTTACAAGCAACAGTATAGCATATAACCTGCAATATACCGATTTGTTTATAGCAGGTAGGTATTTAAAACAAAATTAAAGGTGAACAGCCAGGGCCCAAGGTAAAGGAATGGGTTATTCAGAAAGCTGTTTCAACTTACCCTGCAAAGGATTTTCTTCTTTTTGGTTTTGAAAAATTCCATAGTCTTAGTAATAAGATATTGAGACCGTTGAATTCAAGTTCATTTGATAGGGATGCCACAGCATCTCTGTTTCTTGACTCTTATTCTGAGAAAAGCTGAGTTTCGTGTATTTTTATTGTGTTTATTTTTATAAAAACTCTTTCTTCCATAAAAGATCACAAAGAACTGTATTATTTTTCACCTATTCATATCACATATAATTTATAAGTATATGTATCCATATATACATATATAGTCAAAATGAAGTTTTGCCAAGTTAGTTGACAAAGCTCTCCCTAAGAGCTATAGACCAGCTAATAAAAACCCTGGTACAGGGTATGAGAAACATCCTGTCTAATTGTTGGTCAGCAGAGTCCAAGATACTTCCAACAGGCTATTGCTATTGCCCTTGCTTACCTCTCAAAGGTTAAAGGTTAAGTTGCTACTGCAGAAGACTCCATTCACTTGAGACACAGGACTTTTGGGTTCCCACTGGGTCAATGGATCTGGCATGAAAGCCTCCTACCTGAAGAACTAGTTGTCATAAAAATAGAAGGTGTTATACTGGTTACCAAAGGGAGGGAAGAAAGTACGAGGAAGCTGTGACACCTGTGAACCACCATGATCATAACAGCAAAGATAGCCCTAGAAGTGTAGCCCTGGTATTCATATCCTGGTGGTAATCAGCAGTTATCTAATTGGACTTAAGGCCCACTCAGCAGAAGGGAAATTATGCTCCAGTACTGGAAACCTAGCCAGCTACCTGGAGTTAGTGAGGTGATGGATCTTAGAGCGGAACCTGTTGCTGCCACTTTACTAAACCAGCATAATGACTAACTGCATTCTAAATAGTTATCCTCAGACCTGCAGATAACTGAAGTTCCCAACTCTCACTAAAGAAGCTTTTCTTTGCAACAGACACTGTTGCAGAAAACCACAACCAGTCAAAATGAAGAGAACAACTGATCTTGGGGTTCCTTACCCTAGTAGATGTATTGAAAGCTTAGTAACCATTGCAGAAGAGGGCACAGAAAGAGTGTAAGAGCCAGGAGACCAGGAAATCTGTTGTGAGTCTGTTTCCTGGAAACGACAGAGAAGCTACACCCATGGTGTCCAAACAATATAGCTGCCTAAACAAAACCTCAAAGATGACAACATCGATAGATATTCTAACACAGAATGAAAAAACTCATGAAGCCCTACCTCTAGATGAACTATGGGCAACAATAGAATTCTGAAAGTGGGAGAAGTAGTCTTCTCCCATGAAGGAGTCTCCTGATTTATTATCCAGTACCATATGGTCAGCCCTGAAATTGTGTACATGCAGCACTGAACATGCTCTACAGATTGTGTCTTTATATAGAAATATATAGGCTTTATGACTATCTGTCCACTATCTATCTATAATCTATCTATCTATCTATCTATCTATCTATCTATCTATCTATCTATCTATCCCAATTAGAGAGAAGAAGCCGGGAGTTTGGGCAAAGAGGCACGGGGAGAGTTTGAAGGAGAAAGGAAATGGAAAGACAGGATATAATTATATTTTAGTAAAAACTGTTAATTTAAGAAAAACAGAAGAACTTCTTTATGGCCCTTGAGTACTTTTTCATTGATTTATTTACTTTCTTTCCCCCTAGACTTCTGCAAATAGTTTATATGAGTATATTTTCGATGATATAAGTTTCAAGTATTTTCTCATATGAATATTCAGTTGACTTTATGATGTTTTGTCCACATAATATGGAGAAAGCACCTAAAAACAGAATTTATCAATCTTTTGACCTAGATTCATTAAAAGACACTGTAGAAAGGAATGATATAAGAATTTCTACCAATTCTCTTCTAATGCTTTGGCAGTTTATTTTTACTTAAACTATTCACTTTAAAAATCTTGTTTTTCAATTAAAGGTATATATTAAGCATTTCTTCCTGTCTCTTTGTAATCTATCCATCATTCCCTTTCTTCTCTCAGCATCTGTATCACCAGGTGGCAAATGTGTGTGGTGTGGTGTGGTGGTAGCGGTGACAATGGTGTTGGTGTTTGTGGGGTGTGTGTATGTATTATCGTCTGTTGTGTATCCTTGTCTGTAGGTATTATTGAAGACTGAGCCTAAGACCTCATTGTCCTGGTAGGCTTCCTTGAATTCATTGTTTAGCCTGGGGAGAACTTGAACTTGTAATTTTTCTGCTTTATCATCTCTAGTAGCTGGGATTAAACTCTGCCACCAAGCCCAGTATATTGTGGATTTATTAATCTGTTGATGGAAACCTCTTGACTTTTGTGAATAATGCTGTAATATATATATATATATATATATATATATATATATATATATATATATATATATATATATATATATATTTGTGCAAATGACTGCTCAGAATTCTGTGAACGTGTATTCAGACATAACTTCTTTTTCTAGTAATTTCCTTTTGAAGATGAATTGGAGACTGGATGTATGGGTACTGACCTAGAGGGTGTGTAGGACTTGACCTTGGGCCTCGGGTAGCAAATGATGGCTTGAGAGCAACACTGAAGTGCTAGCCACAGGATCTGGCTGAAAGCCTCGCTCTGTGGGTACTATCCTGGTGCTAAGATGCACCGAGGAAGAACTCGTATTGCAGCCTGAGGCAAAATTGAGTATTAATTGATTAATTTTTTTATCCGACATGAAAATTGTCTTTCTCTGTGTTCCACAGGTTTTGGGAAGGATGATGCATGGATGGTGAGGCTACCTTTCCTATTTTCATTGGTCCTGCATTTCTTGTTTTTGTGTTTGCTCCAGCTATTACCCTGGAATACTTAGCTTTTGTGAATGTGTTGCTGGTGTATATGTGTGTGTATGTGACTGGTGTATATGTGTGTGTGTGTGTGTGTGTGTGTGTGTGTGTGTGTGTATCGTGTGTACATGTGCATGAGCACATATCCACATAGGTACACGTGGGTGTGGAGGGCAGAGGTCAGAGTGCATATCTTCCTCAATCTCTGCTTTAGGTTTTAAGGCAGTCTCTCAATGAATCTGGAGCTTGACAATTAGGTTAGATTAATTGGTCAGCAAGCCCCTGGGATACCTTGTCCCCTGCCTCCTAAGCACTGGGATTATAAGAGAGACTGCCACACTGTTTATTTATTTATCTACTTGTTTGTTTATTGTTGTTGTTTATTTTTTACACGGATGATGCTGATCCTAAATCAGGCCTTCTTGCTAGCATGGCAAACACTTTGCTGACTGAGCTATCACCCTTGTCCACACTGATGTTTTCATGAGGGGTAGAAAATTAGAAGCTCATGTTCTTTTATTCTACCAATGCTGTATTTTTACCACTCTTTCCATGAAACTCTACATTCTGTGTAAATACTGCAATATGATTGAATTCATTAAGTAGTAAACATTTAAATTTGTATCACTCTTAACATGGCATTTGCATTTTGCCACTTTAGATAGAAATTTGTACTTCTTTACCACATTCTGGATCTTGATTAAAGTAAGTTCATGCCTATGCAGAAATTTGAAAATTATTTTCCAAATGTTGGAGCTAGCTAAAAGATCACTGTAATTCTGATAATACAAGATTGGGAAACATTGAGATAAATAGTATCTAATACAGCCTCTAAAATTAGATAATTGTAAATCTTTTGTCTTTATATTGTGTGATAATTTGTAGGAGTTGAGACTTTTAGTGAAAGTGAACAAAAGGTCTTTATGCCATGTCTAGTGTGAAGTCATGATGAGAAAGGAGAGACTTTAAAACAAATAAAGAGACATCTACTATTGAGATAGACGTCAATATAGATATGTGCTCTTTTATTGTTATAGCCCTCAGGGATGAGTGTTAAGCCAAACTTTGTAACTCAGGAGATTGATTTTGCTTGCTTTATATTTTTCCCTGTAAAATTTGTGTAATTATCCAGCCAAATGCAGTGTATGCTTAGCAATTTAGAGACATATTTGAAAAAGTAGGCAAAAGGCATTGAGTAACTTGGCTAGCTTTCAATATAGCAAGAGAAGTAACAAGGCCAATATCTGTAAGGTTTAATTTTGGTTTAACTGGATTATGTTGAAAACTTTGTTTTTCAGTCAATTATTTCACCCGAGGTGGATGCAATTTCACGCTGTGTTGCAAGGGTCCCCCGTGCATTTTTTATTTGGTCAACAATAGCTTCAATGTCAACAATGCACTGAATAATCGAACATCACATGTTAGAGAGAGAATCCTGGAATTTTCTCAGGCATGCTTTTCAACAGTAACTTGGAAGGAGAATTTGTTGCCTTAAAGACAAATAGAGATCATGGTAGGGTTTTTATCAAAATAAAATTTTTTAAGTAGACTAAGGATCAGGAAGAACCAGGTTCCAATGCTTTGTTTGGAACCTATCAATTGACTGACCTTGAGAAAATGTCTTTTCTTTATCGACCTTGTGTTTTCCAGATATAAAATGGTCAGGGTAAGAGTGCTGCACTCCTAAAGGACTTCCATTTAACTACCTCGTTCAACTATTATCTGTCTCTGTCCATTTGGAAATATATACCGACCGATGACCAAACACTCTGAACTCTTGACACACAGAGAGCATTTCCTGCAAAATTAATTATTTGCAAGCCAAAGCTTTGGCAAGAAAAGTCTGATTTATGTGGCAGTACTTAGTATTTTAATTATATGATTTAATGAAATTTAAGTAAGTTGATAAAATATGAGCATGTAAATTGTTTTGAGGGCTTCAGAGAGGCTATAAAGATGGGGCATGAAAATTCTACGACTGTCTGTGGGTAAGATGATGGCAAGTCATTAGAAGTATCATAAATAGCTAGGGTCTCGCACTTAAATAGCTTCACAAATGTATTAAATTGGCATTCCACTTTAAAGTAACAAAAGCTAGGCATTAACAAAGATCAATTATGGTATGATTCATACAAGAGTAATAACTAACATCTAATCAGCAAGCCAGAAACAAATAATAATAATAATAATAATAATAATAATAATAATAATAATAAAATTGGTCTTGGATAAGTATTGTTAAAATGAAAATTTAATGTGAATTCTGGTAATGTGGAGTAAATCATCCTTCAACTTTGCCCCAGGGATGTTCTAGGCAAGATTTTTAACTGTATGAGAGCACCAGTAAGTTTATGGAAACTGAAAAGGAGTGTATTCTTGAAAACTTACTGAAGCTGCTGAAAGTTCTGAGTGTATCACTCACTTCCCCTTCTTGTTTGAAGGTGTTGCTGTATTTCATGGGGAAGATACTAAGAAGGGGTAGTTTGATACATTTGTGATAATGGATATAGAAGTCTTGGCTGGCTGACAAAATTTTGGGAATGAGGGAAATTTAGAGGAGAAAGAAATTCAACATTTGTGCACAGATTGCCTAATTTTCTATCTGCATGTTCTAATTTATACAGGATATGGAAACCAGAGGGACTCTGCAAAACAGGTAGAGATCATAGATGATTCTCGCCCAGAGATACAGTGCTGGGTAAGTAGACAGATTTCAGATTGGTACTTTAGAAACAACTATGAAGTATAGTTGATGTTGCCTTTGAGAGCAGATTTTAAGGAATGTGTTATAAAATGTTAGGCAACAGAAGTAACATTAACTCAAAAAATCAAAATGTTTGTAAAGGTTGTGTGTGTTTTTCTGTGTGTCTGCCACATGTATGTGGTATCTGTGGCTGTAAGGAAAGAGCTTTCAATTGCTCAGAGCTGAAGTTATGGAAGTTATGAGCCACCTGACATGGATGCTGGGAACTGAAATCAGGACCTATGGGAGAACAGCAAGTGTTCTTAACCACTGAGCCATCACTGCAGGCCAGAAAACTTTATTTTATAAATATAAATTCTCATTATGTTTTCCAGGATGGTTTTGAATTCATGATGCTCCTGCCTTCTGAGTGATGGGAAACAGGCAAACATCTCCATGATGACAGAAGTAAGGAATCTCAGCAGATATATAAACTGCAAAAGAGGACGCCCTAGCTCAGAATTGTACACTAACAAAACAGGAGAGAAATGCATGGGAGGGATTGGAGGAAGGAAAGGGAAGAAGGGGGACATATGTAACTATATTTTAATTTAAAAAACATTTTAAATGAAAATACTAAAAATAAAATGTAAGGGTTTTGATTTTATTGTTTTGGGTCTTTTGTTTGCTTTGTTTTGATTTTTGAGATAGGGGCCCAGCTGTCCTGAATTCATACACAGTTTAGGGTAACCTTAAATTTCTGAGCTTCCTGCCTCTACCTCCTGAAATTTGAGTATGGGTATTACAGGTGTGTTCTGCCACACCTGGTCACTAAAACATAGGACTTGAGTAATCGAGAGCTATGATATAAATTAAAGCAAAACAATAAATATTGCAGTTTTAAAATACATTACTGAATAATGAAATACCACTATGTTAAAGAGTATAAAATAGTTAGGTTGTATAAGCTAATTCAACAAGTCAAGGAAATAACATAGATTTTTAATGAACCTATAAAACAGGAATTCAGTCGCATTGGATGTAGGAGTGAGGAGGTGAAACAGAAGCCTGTGCATAATGGCAGCTTAGACAAAGCTTTTTCTTTTCTTTCTCCTTTTTTATTTATTATATGCTGTGGCTATCGCTCTGTGTAAATAAAATTCTGATTGGCCAGTGGCCAGGCAGGAAGTATAGGCGGGACAAGAGAGAAGAGAATTCTGGGAAGCAGAAGACTGGGGAGAGACAATGCCAGCTGCCGCCATGAGTAGCAACATGTAAAGACACTGGTAAGCCACGAGCCATGTGGCAAAGTATAGACTAACAGAAATGGGTTAATTTAAGATAGAAGAAGCAGATAACAAGAAGCCTGCCACAGCCATACAGTTTAAAAGCAATATAAGTTTCTGTGTGCTTTCTTGGTTGGGTCTGAGCGACTGTGAGACTGGCAGGTAAGAGAGATTTGTCCTGACTAGGCCAGGCAGGAAAACTGTAACTACAATTATATTTGTGTTTTAATTTTATATATCAGCCATGGGTTCCCCTGTCCTCCCCCCCTCCCGCCCCCGCCCCCACCTTCCCCCAGCCCCTCCCCTCCATTCCCATCTCCTCCAGGGCCAAGACTCCCCTGGGGATTCAGTTCAACCTGGTGGATTCAGTACAGGCAGGTCCTGTCACCTCCTTCCAGGCTGAGCAAAGTGTCCCTGTGTAAGCCCAAGGTTCCAAACAGCCACCTCACACACTAAGGACAGGTCCCAGTCCCACAGCCTGGGTGCCTCCCAAACAGTTCAAGCTATTCAATTGTCTTACTTATCCAGAGGGCCTGATCCAGTTGGGGGCTCCACAGCTTTTGGTTCATAATTCACGTGTTTCCATTAGTTTGGCTATTTGTCCCTGTGCTTTTCCAATCTTGGTCAACAATTCACACCCTTACAGTCCCTCCTCTTTCTCGACAATTGGATTCCTGGAACTCCACTTGGGGCCTGGCCAAGGATCTCTGCATCCACTTCCATCAGTTATTGGATGAGAGTTCCAGCACGACCATTAGGGTGTTTGGCTATCTGATCACCAGACTAAGTCAGATCAGGCTTTCTCTCAACCATTGCCAGTAGTCTACAGTGGATGTATCATTGTGGATTTCTGGGGACCTCTCTAGCACTTTGCTTCTTCCTGTTCTCATGTGGTCTTCACTTATCATGGTCTGTTATTCCTTGTTCTCCCTTTTTGTTCTTGACCCAGCTGGGATCTCCTGCTCCCCTAAGCTCTCTTTCCCTCGAACCTTGCCCTTCATTACTCCCACAAAGCTTTTTCTACAGCTAGGACTGTCCTTCACCAGTTTTACAGCATGTACTAGCATGGGAGAATCAAATAACATTCTTCTACTCCAGTAGAATTTAGCAGCCTGGGTTCTCATCATTAAATTGACAAAAGACAGATTAATAAGATAAAATCAATTTATTAGCATATTCAATCCACACACTAGGAGAAAATTTTGGGTCATGGCTTGGTCTGTAAAATGCTTGCTGTTCTCACATGCAAACATGAGGACCTAAGTGAGGACACCCAGAACACCTGTGTTACAAATTGGGTATGGTGACAGTAGTCTGTAATCCAGACTGGAGGATCCCAGGGGTACTCCTGGTCTGCCAGTCTAGCTAAATGGATGTGCTTTATGTTCAGTAAGAGACTCTATTTAAAAGAAAAAGTAAATAAGGTGAAGAATAACAAAGGAAGGTGTCCAGTCTCAACCTCAGGCCCTTGCAAATACATGCACAGGGACATGCATACATACTATTATGCATTACACACTCAATGAACATATGTGAGGTACCTCTACTGCTGAATATTAGTTAAGGTCACACAACAGGTCTGTGAGCTGGTCTGTGAAGTACAGGGTGCTATGTAACTCTGCAACTAAGGAGCCTGTTATGCGGTTGGTGAATAAGAGAAGTACAAAAATAATTATAAGGCAAATTGAATATAGACTAGTATCACACAGAAGAGAAGAAAATTAAAGAGAATTTACATATTGATGAAGTAAAGGGAAAAGCATGATCCACTCTCTAGTCTACAGAATTTAAAAGAAAAATAGTTTGTGAAAGGTGTGGTGGCTCTCACTTGTAACTCCAACACTTGGAAGATTAACAAAGGGAGATATCCAGTGTCACCCTTTGGTCTTTGCAAGTATATGCACAGGGACATACACACTATTATACATCACATGCTCAATGAAAATAAGTGAGGTGCCTCTGATGTTGAATATTGGTTAAGTTCATACAATAAGTCTGTATAGACGCTGAGACAGAAGGATCGCCTTATGTTAGAGCCTAGCCTGGGCTACTAAGTGAGACCTTGTCTAAAACAAAACCAAATCAAAGCCTTAAAATAGGCTGAATGATGGAAACTTTATAAATAGGGAAAGCTTGCTAGCCAGAATATCTCAAAACAGATTCTGCTGGACTGTAAAAAAGAACTAGTTAAGGTGCCTAAAATGTGACATTTGAAAAGTAGGCAGTATGGTGTCTGGGTCATAGCACATGCAGTGCAATTCAGTTATTTGTTATGTTAAAATTAGTATTAAAAAATCTGTTTAGTTTCTAAAGGCTTTAGTACCTAGGATGAACATTATAGAAGGGAGAAATTATGTATTACAGATATATTTGATTTTACTGTTCATACCAGTTGGAGCCTTTGATACCAGGTTCTATACTGAGTATATGTCTCTAGAGATGTAGGAATTTCAGTGCTTTATCCTCAGGAAAATAGATTTTGAGCCACCCTAAGGAAGAAGCTGACTCAGCGCCCCAAGCAAAGCAGATGAAGTCATGATGTGTGTTCTTTGTCATTTTCCACATGACCCAGTGCATTTGGAATGGAAAAGGAGGAATAATTCATTTTTCACAGTCCTTTCATGGACTCTGCATGGGCTGGATTCTCTAATGCTTTATTTCAGGCCAATTACAGTTATTCTGTAAGATTGATATTTCAAAGCAATGATAGATTTTTGAATGTATACACAGGTTTGTGTATGTGTGTGATAAGTTTCTCCATTTCTAACCTTCATATTGTGGCTGTAGCAAAACAAAATCAGGACAGGACAGGCCTACAGAGCTCTGAAAATGGCCAGTGATCAATAAGAAACCAAGTCCTATTAATTTATGAAGGCTGAAACTGCACATAGGAAGGAAAGAAAAAAGACAGTGGAAAGTATAAAGGAAAAACAGTATTTTCACAGTTCACTTAGGGATTTCTAGAATCTAGCAAGATTCTTCAGAGTTTGCTGAAAAATTTTTGAATTTAAAAAAATTGAAAAAAAAATACAACAGAAAATACAAATGGTAAATATTCTAGGCAAGAATGATCATCTTGTTCTAAGACAAAATTCAACAAAACAATATTCTTTGACGAAATTACCTATCTGTCTACCTTTCTGATGATGACTGTAAAAAGCCTGCTGCTGTCAAAGGCATGGGGAAGAAGTCACCATAACAATTTGAAGCTAGAAAATTTGTTAGATTACCCAAAAAGACAAGTAAGAGAAAAAAGAAGTTTGAAAAGCAGGTGTTTTTGAAGCTATCAGAAAAAATATCTCTGTTACAGAAATTGTAAAGAAGCATTGGGAATGCTTACATAATCAGGCATGAAAGTTCATTCCTCTTGCTCCACTGTGGCCTCCCCACAGCCTTCATGTAAGGGCAGAGGGAGGTTTCCTAGAGAAGTAAACACTCACAACATTCTCTTTTCCTCTTGCCTCTACTCTGCACCCTACAGGTATCTGTTGGCTTATTTCAGACACATTCTTAGCATTGTGTATAAAGTACTTAAGTTCCTATAGTTTTCTAGTATCATTTTCCAATAACTTCCCAATATTATGCCTACTGTCCAGCTCCAGTTCTCTGTTTCCACTCTCCTTGAGTGACACACATTCTCACCATTTGAGGCATGTTGCCCTTGCATGGGATGTCTTTCCACTTTTCTGGCCTTTGACATGTACCTACCCTTTCTGGGTCCTGCAGCTCCTGCAGCTTTTTATGTGTCCTGTGATATAATTGAGCACACTGCAAATTAGATGGTCTTATAGGCTAAGTTTATAGGGTCAGATTCAGGAACTACTGCTTAATATAACATTTTATTTATTCTAAAGACATCATTATATGATATGTGTTTTATCTAAGTTATAAATGTGACTGAGTTAAAGTCTGCTGATTTTTTTTTAAAGTGCAGAGACACATAATTAGAAAGAGATAGAGAAGTCTACTCTTGTAAGACTTTGAAGTCTATGTTGATAATCTCTGGGCTTTAGAGCAAATACATACTCAGAAAAGTTGCTGTACATTCCACATCCTTTCCCTGTGGTGTCCTCAAATTTCTGCGAACCAGACACTGAAATGTAGCCCAATGAATACTTGGTGGAGAAGGAGTTTGGCTTGGAGTATGAGAGAGGAACTGCTCTTGGCAGGCTTCTGAATATACTCTTAAGAGCTAGGTGAATTTTTGAGAAGAATCCATGTTAACCATCTTATGACTATAGATAAGTTGGTGTGCATATGACTTAAATAATCCGCATTACAGGAATGGGCATGCACAGTGATCAAAGGCTTACATAAGCCAACTGTCAATCAAAATAAAGAACCACTCAAATAATGCTATTAGTAGCTGGGTTCCTCCTTCTCTTGAAGGCCATCAAAGGCTGCTCCAAACAATAATAGGGGTCTTGAGTATTCTTACTCATGTGGTGTGCTATCACTCTTGACAGCATATTTGTTTCTGATTGGTACCAGCACTTTGCTTCAGGTAAAGTGTTACTATTTTTTCAATCCAAGTGTGTGTTTATTTCATTCTTGAGTAATATGTCCAGTTACTGGTAACAGCTGGCCCAGACTCTGTCCCCTGGCAACATGTTTATCAGATACACACCACTCAAGGAGAGTAGAAACAAAGAACTGGAGCGGGACAGTAGGCACAATATTGGGAAGTTATTGGAAAATAATACTAGAAAACTATAGGAACTAAAGTACTTTATATGCCATGCTAAGAATTTTAATTTTTTATCTGCCAAAAGAATAGAAAACCATTGTATCAGGTCTCACAGAAATCACCCTACTCTAAAGAAAGAATGTGTGGTGTGTTAGATGTCCCCAGAACATGCTGAAAGAGTCCAGAGATAAGGAGGATTTAACACTTTTGTGGCTGGGGTGGGGAATTGATAGAAGAACAAGTGCCATGGGTACTTTCATTTGAAAAATAAAATAATAGCAAGGAAAAGAGAGAAATATGGGGATATTGTAAACTACAGATTCAAAATGCTTGAAGGCAGGAGGTTATGGCATAACAAGGAAATAGTGTAGTTCTGTTGTTGATTTTTGGATTAAAGTAAACATCTATTTCTGACCTAGTGGAAGATTTAAATTATAAATAGCTATTGTCATAAACTAAGGAATGAGCAGTTATATAGGCTATGAAGAAAACTGGAAAGAAATAAAGAAGGAAGCAACACATATTCAAATTTGCTTTCTGGAGCAACTAGTTTGAAAGCAATTTTGTAATGGACAGAAATAATTCATTGACTACATCTTATAGACAAGAAAGCCTAGGCACCTGGCCTGTTGAACCTGAATGGAATTGAGGAAGATCAGAACTAAATACATGGTAATTTATTGGGAAAGAGGGACTTCTCTGTCATGTGTAGAGGGTCCAAAGATGACATTCATAATTCTGACTTGGAAGAATTAGTAATATTCTTTGAGTAAAATTAGTGAAATTATTGAGATAGAAAATTCTAAGCCAAAAGTAGGTTTAGGTAAAACTTATATGAATACTAAACATGAGTAATTTGCAATGTGTATGGGACATTCTGCTTACAGTCTTTACATTGTTTTTGAAATGTTGAGCTCAGTTAAGATGCAGGCCATACATATGTGTCATAATTGTTGTTGTTATATGCATTCCTTTGCATTTGATTCTATATGGCCGTCTTTTATTCTTTTTAAAAAGATTTCTTTATTCTTTTTTATTTAGATTTTTTATTTGTAGCTTTTTATTTATTTATTTATTTCATTTTACATACCAACCCCTGTTCCCCCACTGTCCCCTTCTCCAACTAGTTTCACCTCCCCCGCATACCCTCCTCATAGAGGGTAAGGCCTCTCTTGAGTAGTCAACACAGGCTGGCATACCAAGTTGGGGCAGGATGAAGCCCCTCCACCCTGTATCAAGACAAAGTAAGGCATTGTGTCATAGGGAATGGGCTCTAAAAGCCACGTACCTGGGATAAGTCCTGGTCCCATTGCCAGGGGACCCATAAACAAATCAACCCACACAACTGTCAACCTCATTCAGAGGGTCTAGTGTGAACCCATGTAGGCTCCTCAGCTGTCAATCCAAAGTCCTTGAGCTCTCACTACCTTGGACCAGCTATCTCTATAGTTTTTCCCATCATGATCTTGACCCCCCTCTTTTTCTTATAATCTCTCCTCCCTCTCTTTTACTGAACTCCAGGAGCTTGGCCAAGTGCTTAACTATGGGTCTCTGCATCTGCTTCCATCAGTCACTGGACGTAGGTTCTGTGATGACAGAGTAGACGCCAATCTGAGTACAGTGGAAGGCTATTACAAACACCCTGTCCACTATTGCTATAAGTCTTAGCTGGGGTCATCCTTGTGAGTTCCCGGGGATTTACTTACTTCCACACTTCTCCCTAAACCCTTTATGGTTCACTCTGTCAAGGTAACTCTTTCACTGCTCTCCTTCTTCATCCCTCCCCCAAATTGGCCATTTGAAACTTTATGTTCCTACCTCCCATCCCCTCCCCTGTAATTCCCCCTCTCAGTTTACCCAGGAGATCTTAACCCTTTCTCCTTTCTGGGGTAATCCATGCATGTCCCTCTTAGGGTCCTCTTTACCTAATTTCTCTGGGGTTGTGGATTATAGCCTGGTTATTCTTTGCTTTGCATCTAAGATTCACTTATGAGTGAGTACATACCATGTTTGCCTTTCTGGGTCTGGGTTACACTCAGGATGATTTTTTTTTTTCTAGTTCCATCCATTTGCCTACAAATGTTATGATGATTTTTTTAACTGCTACATAGTACTCCATTGGATAAGTATGCTAATTTTTTTTTTAATCCATTCTTTGGTTGAGGGACATCTAGGTTGTTTCCAGGTTCTGGCTATAATGTATAATGCTGCTATGAACTTAGTTGAGCCTATGTCCTTCTGGTGTGGTTCAGCATCTTTTGGGGATATGCCCAAGAGCGGTATCTCTGCCTCTTGAAGTAGGATGATTGTCAATTTTCTGAGATACTGCCATACTGATTTCCAGAGTGGCTGTAAGGAGTGTTCCCCTTTCTCCACATCCTCTCCAACATAAGCTGTCATCAGTGTTTTTGATCTTAGCTATTCTGACATGTGTAAGATGGTATCTCAGAGTCCTTTTGATTTGCATTTCCCTGATGACTAAGGATGTTGAACACTTCTTTAAATGTCTTTTGGCCAATTGAGATTCTTCTGTTGAGAGTTCTTTGTTTAGGTCTGCACCCCAATTTTTAATTGGATTATTTGGTATTTTGTTGTCAGTTTCTTGAGTTCTTTATGCATTTTGGAGATCAGCCCTCTGTCAGTTGTGGAATTCGTAAAGATCTTTTCCCCTCTTTAAGCTGCTATTTTGTCTGGTTCATGTCCTTTGCCTTATAGAAACTTCTCAGTTTCAGGAGTTCCCTTTTATTGATTGTTACTCTCAGTGTCTGTGCTATTGGTGTTATATTTAGGAAGTGGTTGCCTGTGCCAATGTGTTCAAGGCTATTTCCTACTTTCTCTTCTATGAGGTTTGGTGTAACTGAATTTATGTTGATGTCTTTGATCCTTATGAACTTGAGATTTGTACATGGTGATAGATGTGGAACTGTTTGCACCCTTCTACATGTAGACATCCAGTTATGCCAGCATCATTTGTTGAAGATGCTTTCTTTTTTCCATTGTATAAATTTGATTCCATTGATCGACATGTTTGTTTTTATGCCAATACCAAGTTGCTTTTATTTCTATAGCTCTCTGGTAGAGCTTGAGGTCAGGGATGGGGATGCCTCTGGAAGTTCCTTTATTGTGTAAGATTGTTTTGACTATCCTTAGTTTTCTTGTTTTTCTGTATGAAGTTGAGTATTATTCTTTTGAGGTCTGTGAAGAATTGCTTTGGGATTTTTATGGGGTTTACACTGAATCTGTAGATTGCTTTTGGTAAGATTGTCATTTTCACTATGTTGATCCTATCTATCCAAGAGCATAGCAGATTGTTCCATTTTCTGATATCTTCTTCTATTCCTTTCTTCAAACTTAAAGTTCTTGTCATACAGGTCTTTCACTTGTTTGGTTAGAGTTACTCCAAGATATTTTATGTTATTGGTGGCTATTGTAATGGGTGATGTTTCTCTGACTTCTTTCTCAGCCCATTTATCATTTATATATAGGAGGGCTACTAATTTCTTTGGAGTTAGTCTTGCATCCTGCCACATTACTGAAGGTGTTTATCACCTGTAGATGTTCCCAAAATTTCTTCCAGGGAACTTCATATCATCTGCAAATAGAGAAAATGTGACTTCTTCCTTTCCAATTTGTATCCCCTTGATCTCCCTTTCTTGTCTTATTGCTCTAGCTAGAACTTTGAGTACTATATTGAATAGGTATGGAGAGAGTGGGCATCCTTGTCTTGTTCCTGATTTTAGTGGAATCATTTTGAGTTTATTGCCATTTAGTTTGATGTTAGCTGTTGGCTTACTGTATATTGCCTTTATTATGTTTAGATATGTTCCTTGTATCCCTGATCTCTCCAAGATCTTTATCATGAAGGGGTATTGGATTTTGTCAAAGGCTTTTTCACATCTAATGAGATGATCATGTGTTTGTTTTTTTTTCTTTCAGTTTATTTATATGGTGGGTTACATTGACAGATTTTTGTATGTTGTAACATCCTTGCTTCTCTGAGATGAAGCCTGCTTGATCATGCTGGATGATTTTTTTTTTTTTTTTTTTTAATTTGGTCAGAGCTGAGGAGTGAGTTTGCTTCTTTTTTTTCTAGAGCTTTCAGGTGTGCTGTTAAGCCACTAGTGTGAGATTTCTCCAACTTCTTTATGTAGGCATTTAGTGCTATAGATTTTCTTCTTAGCCCTGCTTTCATAGTGTTCATAAATTTGGGTATGTTGTACACTCATTTTCATTGAATTCCAGGAAGTCTTTAATTTCTCTTTCTTTCTTTCTTTCTTTCTTTCTTTCTTTCTTTCTTTCTTTCTTTCTTTCTTTCTTTCTTTCTTCCTTCCTTCCTTCCTTCCTTCCTTCCTTCCTTTCTTTCTTTCTTTCTTTCTTTCTTTCTTTCCTTCTTTCCTTCCTTCTTTCTTTCTTTCTTTCTTTCTTTCTTTCTTTCTTTCTTTCTTTCTTTCTTTCTTTCTTTCTTTCTTTCTTTCTTGACACAGTGATGTTTCTGTTGAGCATTATTCAGTTTCCATGAGTTTGTAGGCTTTGTGCAATTTGTATTGTTATTGAATTCTAACTTTAAGCCATGGTGGTTTGATAAGATACAGGGGGTTATTCCAAATTTTTTTTTGTATCTGTTGAGATTTGTTGTGGTCAGTTTTGGAGAAGGCTCCATAAGATGCTGAGAAGAATGTATATTCTTTCTGTGTTTTGGGTGAAATATTCTATAGCTGTCTGTTAGGTCCATTTGAGTCACAACATCTGTTAGTTCCCTTATTTCCCTGTTAAGTTTCTGTTTGGCAGACTTGTCAAGTGGTGAGAGTGGGGTGTTGAAGTCTCCCACTATTTGTGTGTGGGGTTTGATGTGGTTTAATCTTTAGTAATGTTTCTTTTACAAAAGTAGGTGCCCTTGTATATGGGGCATAAATGTTCAGAATTGAGACTTCATCTTGATAGATTTTTCCTGTGATGACTATGAAATATTCTTCTCCATCTCTTTTGATTAATTTTGGTTTGAAGTCTATTTTGTTAGATATTAGGATAGCTACACCAGCTTGTTTCTTAGGTCCATTTGATTGGAAAATCTTTTCCCAACCCTTTACTCTGAGGTAATGTCTGTCTTTGTGGTTGAGGTGTGTTTCTTATATGCAGCAGAAGGATGGATCTTAATTTTGTATCTATTCTGTTATCCTGTATCTTTTATAGGTGAATTGAATCCATTGATATTAAGAGATATTAGTGACCAGTGATTGTTAATTCTTGCTATTTTTGGTTTTGTTGGTGGTGAAGGTAGTGTGTGTTTGCTTCCCTTCTTTGGATTTGCTGGTGTGAGGTTATCTATTTCCTGTATTTTGGTGGTTGCTAACTCCCTTGGGTTGGAGTTTTCCTTCTAGTATTTTCTGTATATCTGAATTTGTAGATGTGTAATGTTTCAACATGGTTTTGTCATGGAATATCTTATTTTCTCTGTCTATAGCGATTGAGCTTTGCTGGATATAATAGTCTGGGCTGGCATCCATGGTCTCTTAGTATCTCTAGAATGTCTGTCCAGAACCTTTGGGCTTTCGGAGTTTCCATTGAGGTGTTGGGTGAAATTCTGATAGGTCTGCCTTTATGTGTTACTGGACCCTTTTCCTTTGTTTCTCTTAATATTCTTTCTTTATTTCCTGTGTTTAGTGTATTGACTATTATGTGGCAAGGGGACTGTTTTTTGTGGTCCAGTCTATTTAGTGTTCTGTACACTTCTTGTACCTTCATAGGCATGTTTTTCTTTAGGTTGGAAAAGTTTTCTTCTATGATTTTGCTGACTATATTTCCTGTGCTGTTAATCTGGAATTCTCCTTCTTCTATCCCTATATTGCAAACTCATTTGGTCCTTTCACAGTGTCCCAGATTTCCTTGTTTTGTGTTAAAAATTTGCTGGATTTAACATTTTCTTTGACTGATGGATGTTGTGGGATATTTTTATGAATGCTGTGAATTATGTGTTGCTCTCATTGGTTAATAAATAAAGCTGTATTGGCCTGTGGCATGGAAGAATAAAGCCAGGTGAGAAATTCAAGACAGATAGAGAGAGAAGAAAGGTGGAGTCAGAGGAGACACTTTGAGCCACTGCCAGGAGGAGCAAGATATGGGAGAATAGGTAATACCACAAAGCCGTATGGCAAAACAGATTAATAGCAATGGGTTGAGTTAAGTGGTAAGAGCTAGCTAGCAAGAATCCTGAATCATAGGCCATACAGTTTGTAATTAATATAATATATTAATAGTATATAAACCTCTGTATGTTTCCTTGGGACCAAGTGGCTACAGGACTGGGACAGACCCAAGAAAATCTCCAACTACAGATGAATCTATTTCCTCTATGGTATCCTCAATGCCTGAGATTCTTTCTTCCATCTTTTGTATTTTGGTTATGCTTGCCTCTGTGGTTCCTGTTCATTTATTCAGATTTTCCTTTTCCTGAACTCCCTTAGGAACTTCCTTCAGGTTGTGTTTTCTTTATTGCCTCTATTTAAGTTTTCAAGTCTTGAACTGTTTCCTTTACCTGTTTGATTGTTTTTCCCCCCTTGGGTTTCTTTAAGGGATTTATTGATTTCCTCCAATTTTTTTTGTTTGTCTTTTCCTCCATTTCTTTAAGAGAATTTTTCATTTCCTCTTTGAGGACCTCTATCATCTTCATAAAGTTGTTTTTAAGGTTGTTTTCTTCTGGATCATCTGCATTGGGGTGTTCAAGTCTTACTGTTACAGGATCACTAGGTTCTGGAGGTGTTATATTGCTCTTCATGTTGTTGAATATGTACTTACACTGCAATCTACCCATTTCTTCCTTTCATCCATATAGATTGAGCTCTGGGTCACTCTTCTTCTGAGCTGTGCAGGTAGGGCCTGTGGCAATAGTGGTCGCTCTTCTTCCCAGTTGGTGCAGGAGGTACAAGAGGAGCTGTAGCTCCATGGTTGCTGGTTCCTCAGGGGATGGTTGGCATGGGGGTGGGCAAGGAGGCTGCTGCTCAGTCTCTGGGGCTGCAATGCTTGGGGGAGGGGCACAGAATGTGTCCCTGGAGTCTAGGGGCTAGAGAACTAGGGCTGTCCAGTGGAGAGATCAGGGCTTTACCTCTTCTCAGTTGTCCCAGGGGGGCCCTATGGTTGCTGATGTCACATGGGATGGTTGGTGAGGGAGCCAGGGAGGAGGTTGCTGGCCAGTTTCTGGGGCTGCCTAAAAAAGATTTCTAATGTACTCAATCTACTAAAAGATACTTAGCGCCATATTCTGTATTTAATGTGAAGTTACATGTATTTCATAAACTAAAAATCATGTATTTCAAGGAAATTCAACACAAGATTTATTTATTTTATTTTTTGTTTCATGTACCAGGGTATTTTGCCTGTATTTATGTTCCCCAACACCCCAATTTAAACATTTTAAACTCATTAATGCTTACAGTAGTAAGAAAATGTACATCCTTTACAGTACCCACAGAGCAGATAGATGTTTGTAATTAATTTTATGGTTTATACTCTCTGATTTTTCTTCTAGTTCCACTGAATCTATCTGCTTGACCAAAATCCTGATACAGCCAGGGATACATTTAGATGCCCAAGAAGATTGCTGATATCACACAAAACTGTTCTCAGTTATGCAAGATGTCAGAAACAGCTTCCTCAGCCACTGCAGATGTGTTGGATAAGGGACCTCTCTTCCTCAGAGTGTAGCAAGAAGACTAAACAGCAACTGAGTAGGATTTGTACACCACATAAAAGCTATTTATATGTATTCCTTGACCTCATCCTTGACACAGCTTTAAAATGCACATTACTGTGACTTGATTTTTTTCAAACCATTCTGTAAGATAAACAACTATGCAAGATATTGGGGATATGGGCACAAGTGATATCTGCTTTTCAGTAGTTAAAAGTCTATAAGGAATGGCAATTCTGGCTATTTGGATATTTACAAAATTACATTTTGATGCAAGGACAAGGACTAGAATCTGTGAAGTTCCAGGTGGTAGGTGAAAGACTGTTGAAGATTGTTCAAGAAAGATTGCCAGAATCACCCAGGTTTTTCAAAGTGTGTAATGGAGGAAGTTTACATAGTTAACATTGATTAAACCTAGATAGAACCAATTTAAAAACTGACTTGGTACACAGAAAGTAAATAAGGCCCCAAGTCAGAGCTGCTGAAATCCCTGTTATCATTTGTGCTACCTATACTCAAGAAAATTTTAATGTGAACAAATCTACCAGAATTAATGCACACATTTTAAATGTCTTTAGTTCTCATACAGTTGTACAAAACCAAAAGAACTCTAGAGGTCGCTGATGGGCCAATCTGCGACTTGGCTTCTGCATAGTTTCTCTTTGCTCAGAATTAGCTGTTATAAAAGATTATATAAAAGTAGTAGGCACAAGAAATCCCTCTAGACAGTCTTCCAACATTTTAACCACACATCTCTAGTTATGACTCACTTCAGTTTAATGATGTTTCAGATGGAATCCACAACATAATTTCATAGCTACAATGATCTCACGACCTCAGAGAAATATCCATCAATTTATTGTCTCAAATGCCTCCTGGGCGTCATTTGTGCACCAGGCACAGTGACCCTTAAGGGCATTTAAATCCACTACATTTGTACATTTTAGTATGAGATGCTGAAGCTCAGAGAGATGCGTTTTCGTCCAAAGTCACTCATGGGTTAGTTATTAAGTAGAGATCACAACTAATTTATTCTGAGACTCCCCTGTCAGTTTTCTCTTCTCTAGTGAATGATTTGAGCTCTGAATTAAGGGGAATTCAGTTTAATGAATGTTTACCAGGAGCCTGATGTCTATCATCCACACACTTTGATGAATGATTCTGATGAACTTCCCAGTCTATCAAAATAATCATACTGACACATAATTACAAGAAGTTAAGTATTAATATAGAAGTACTCACCTTTGAGTGAACATAGGTTTTCATGGGAAAATAAACAGGGCCCAGACTTTTTCTAGATATGCTGGGGGAATGGGTGAAGAATGGGTAAAAAGGATGGTGCTCTTGGCTAACTCGAATAGTCACAGAAATATTGCACAATTTGCAAATATATTCTCACACTCTCTCCCTTTCTCTTTAATCAGAACTGCCTTGGCAAAATAAATTTTTGAAAACATCAGGAAGTATAAACTCAAATTTCTCTGGGACTGGGTACAAATGCTAATGTTTACACATATTCAGTGTACAAAAAATTTTAAGTACAATGTTTAATACGGTAAATTGGAAGATATATACCTACCTTTTATAGATGGAGGGGTTGTCACTTGGCTTCTTGTAATTTGATATTAAGAAAAATATTTTAATTTAAATATTTTGTTTTTTGAGAGTTTCATGCATGTGTTCTGGATTTACATCTTACTGCCTCTTCATCTACCCCTCCAACACCTGTTATGTCCTCCCAAGTTCCTCTCATATTGTGACCTCTTTTTAAATTACTACTGTTAAACACACACACACACACACACACACACACGAAGAGAGAGAGAGAGAGAGAGAGAGAGAGAGAGAGAGAGAGAGAGAGGATGAATAAATTTTATGTACATATGTTCATATGTTTAGGGCTGACACTTGGGAGCTCTTCCCCACAGGAAATTGATTCTTGCTCTCTCATGGCCTGCAACTCTTTCTCTAGGGATAACTCCTTGTGACATCTCCTCCTCCCATCCTCATTGTCCTGTCAGCTGGCGTTGTCATCATTTAGATCTTGTGTAGGCAGCCATATTGTTGAGATTTCATGCAGATAAGTATCTATGAATATGTTGGTAAATATACCCTATTCAATCCATACAGTGTGACTTGTATTTATGTTTTCAGGGCTGGCCATTTGGCACTGGACAGCTAGTTGGTGCGCTATTACCCAGAGGAGACTAGCTCTCCTGCTCGCCACTTTCCTCGGGTGTCCAGGGTTGTTTGTGAAGGGTTGAGGCCTTGCAGGCTTTGCTCCATTCAGTTTGATATGTTCAGTGGTGTCATTCCTGTTCTGGTCATATTTGGTCAGTCACGCTTGTGAGACTTTATGGATGTTAACTTCTGATATTATGAGGAGATAGACTCTCACAGCAAATTCCCTGATCCTTTGACTCTTAAAATCTTTCTGCCTCATCTTCCACAATGTTTCTGAGCCTTAAATGCCAGAGTGTTTTGTAGATGCATCCACTGTATCTCTACAACTCTGCACTTTGTTTGCTGATGGATTCCTGTAGTGGTCTCTGACTGTTGTGAAGAGAAATTTCCTTGATGAGAGGGGACAAACTACATTTATCTGTAGGTAAAAGAACAAATATTTATAGTCTACTGTTAGAGATAATGCTGGTTTAGTAAATTAGTAGGTGTGAATTCATCTCCAATAAGCATGGCTTCACTAGAACAATTAGTATTTTTAAAAATAGAGGTCATGAATTTGAAGAAGAGTGGAGAGCAGTATATGGAAGAGTTTGGACAAAGGAAAGGGAAAGGAGAAATGTTGTGATTAAATTATAATCTCAAAAAATATACTTTCAATAAAAAGAACCTTCTGTGATGAGAGATGAGAGCTAGGGATAGTTAGAAGGTATACTGGTTTAGAAAAATGACAGTAGGTTCTCCTCTAGAGTACCAGGAAGTTTATGACTTCTCCCACCCTGAGTACTTGGCTAAGTTTATAGGACTAAGCATGAATTTCCTCCTACTGAGAGGCATTTTAGACTTTAGACAACATTTGACTACACCAAAGCTAAAAGTGTGGCAGTATTTGGGTTATTCTGCTGGGCTGGTCATTGTTGTAGTTCATAAGTGTCACAGCTGGGTAGAACTATTGATTGCTTTTTTCCGCTGGGAGATCGCACATTGCCTTCAGATACTATGAGAACTAGTTCTCAGGGGGGAGGTTTCCAGGTCAGTTCTAATTCCATTCCTTCAAATCTTATGTATAAATTGTGTGGTGTCTTCAGCAATATGCTCTTAACTTCAAGTACTGTGAGTCAACCAAGGTGATGACAATTGATTATGTTATTTGGCGAATCTTTTGGACTCTGGCTGACCAATAATTGGCCAACAACCTTCCAAGGGAGCTTTTCTTTTCCATGACTGCTTGGTAGTTGGGTTATTGTTAGTTTGTATATTTTGGGGGATTTATTATCATCCTTTGTGGTGCATCTTTGTTCTCTCTCTCTCTCTCTCTCTCTCTCTCTCTCTCTCTCACACACACACACACACACACACACACACACACACACACACACTCGTGTGTGTGTCTTAATATTGACCCAATATGTATTTTTATATATACATAAAAATAAGCTTATAAAATAATGTTGCCTTTTCAAACATGATTAATGTTATGTCTACTTTCTTTTCTTCCTCTCCTTCTGTATTTCCCTCCCTTTTCCTCCCCAGTTAAAGTCCACCACTTGTTTTCCCCTTTCTTTCTGTGTCCTTTTTTCTGGAGCAGTTCCCCTCATCCTTTTCTACTTTCAAGTCTTCTGCATTTACTTCAGATTACATACTCAAATCTAAACGTTTAGAAATAGGGTCCATAACTAAGAAAAACTTTGTCCTTTTCTTTTGAGTCCTGGGTAACCTCACTTAGTATAATGCTTTCCACTTCCATCATTTACCTGAAAATGTCATGTCATTTTTTTTAGGTATTAGTAACAGTACAATTGCAATCTGCATCTTCTACCACACCTCATGTTATTCTTTCTGTTTATTGATACCACACAAACTTTTATTATTCATTCAACAAGGCATGTTCAGCTTGTTGGCTGCATTAGCTGCATGTGTCCAAAAATAAAGAGGAGTGAGGGACCAGTACTTTTGTAGAAATGTTGTATTACAACATCAAAAGGTCAGACACCCCTTCTAAGTGATGAGAGACAGATTTGCTAAGTCTTGGCTGAAGGGTGAGAAGTAGCCAGCCAGAAAATGGGAGGAAAGAATGATACTTGTGACAGAGTTAATGAGTGCAAAGGCACAGCAGCAAACACTAATTTGGCACATTAGGAGCTGGAACACACTGCTGAGGCTAAACTGGGCAACTAGGA
Source organism: Onychomys torridus (assembly GCF_903995425.1). Classification (NCBI taxonomy): domain Eukaryota; kingdom Metazoa; phylum Chordata; class Mammalia; order Rodentia; family Cricetidae; genus Onychomys; species Onychomys torridus. The sequence continues at coordinate 72,757,573 of NC_050443.1, forward strand.
TGAAGTTGGGCAGGAGAGGAAGCTGCAGAGGCACACATAATCTAAACTGTAAACATTTAACATGTCAAGAGCAGATTTTTAAACTTTGATCTATAGAATTCATCTAAGCATACAAAAAACATCAATCTGATAACCAGATGCTCAAGAATTGGCTTTCAACTCTATCCATTGATGTATACAGTCAAGAAGATCTCAGTGAGTGACAACTTAGCCAATCCTTGTGAGTCAGAGAGTTTCATTGACAGAAGCAATTTCAAACTCTTCTGACATTCTTATTTAACAACAAAGGAATTTCTTCTGAAAGGGATACATCTACCGGGATTTAAGAAAGGTGCATTTTGGTATCATAGAAGTTAATTCCAGGTTGTTTGCTCATATTTTAAGTTCTGCATTGATCGCAATAAAACTTCTTTGCTCTCTTATCTGAATCAGAGTGAAAACCATTGGTCCCTGACTAAGAGCTTTGGGTTAACATCCTTTCTAAACTGTCTCATTTAATTTTGACTTACAGGTTTTTCAAAATACTTCTACCTTGTATAAATTTCTTTATTTGCAGACTTACCACCGCATACTTATTTTTTTTAAAAGAAACAATTCTCATTATTTTGAAGTTAAAAAAAGACTCAGACTGGATATTTATGTGATCTAAACATAGCATATAACCTAATATATATGTATATGTATGTACATTTTAGTAATAAATGCTCTCACAATTCTATCAATAATACATCAGGTGCAAATTAGTGTCTGAATTAATGTTGTATGGATGCTGCTAGAAAAAAAAGGAACCTACTTTTATTGCACAATAAAATGTTTTAAATTGTTGGAGTAGAACAGCTTTATTACATGCCATTACTTTGAGAAACAGAAAACTTTTGATTGATCAAAAAATGTTAACAGACATGCAACACTGAAAAGAATATAAAGAATAGCACCTTTGAAGGGGAGAATGAAAGAAAATAAAGAAACAGTATAGGTTTAAATGCAAAGTAGAACATAGTTAAGAAACAGGTTTAATGTAGAGCTTAAATAAATTTGCTGTTTGAAGTCAGTTGTTTGAAGAGCTTTGAAGTCTTAGCTTATGTTTGTATTTGAATTCAAAAAAGATTCATAAAAGACAATTAAATTAAATTTTAATTATCAAAAAGTCTGTTTTCTTGGTGTTTTAATTAAAGAAATTTTTGATGGTGTGTATTTTATGCTTTTAATTTATCAAAAACCATGGTACCTTTATTAATAGAAAGAAAAATAATTAATGTTAATGTATCAGTCATTTTGAAATTATACCCATACCAACTGTACATTAATATACTTTTATATGAAGCATGCACAAGTACTGTTACCTATATGGAATGAGTAATGATAATTATTGTTAATATAATACTTCCTAATAATAATTACTCAAATAATAATTTATATGAAACTTCATAGGTATAATTTAAATCCAAAAATTGAGAATGAGAAGATGGCTCAGTCAACATAATATCTATTTAGCAAGCATAAGTTTCTGAATTTGGATCTCCAGCATCCTCATAAAAGCAAGGCATGGTAGCTTACTAACCCCAGTGCTGGGGTAGGAGGCTGGAGAGAGAAACAGGTGTGTCATAGGGGCTTGAAGGATAGCCAGTCTGACACAGCAAGATCTAGGTCCAGAAAAACCCCATGTCAATAATTAATGCATAGGAAAAGATACCTGAAGTCCACTTCTAGCCCTTACATACACACTTGTGCACACACAAAAAATTTTCCAAAAATCATGTCATCTGTGGTGGTTTGGATGAGAATGGCCCCCATAGGCTTTTATATTTGAATGCTTGTTCTCCATTTGGTGAAATTGTTTCAGAAGGATTAGGAGCTATGTACCTGGGGTGACCTTTGATGTTTCAAAAGCCCAGCCCAGGCCCTGTCTCTCTCTCTCTGTGCCTCATGGTTGTGTCTCAAGACATGAGCTCTGAGCTACTGCTCTATTGCCTGCCTCTCTGATTGCTGCCATGCTCTCTGCCATGATTGTCATGGACTCTGGAACTGTAAGCCAATTAAATGCTTTCTTTTATGCATTACCTTTGTCATGGTGTTTTAGCATAGCAATGGAAAATAACTAAGACACTACCTTTAAGTTCTGTGATTAATTAAGCTGAGTGTATGCACCCACTTTCTTTTTAAAATTTCATGTTATATTCATTGAACCCCTCGTATGTGTCAGGCATCAGGCTCACAAGAGGCTTGGTATTTGTTGTAGTGGGATAAACAGTCCGATAGGAAGATACTGGCACGAGTAGAAGAATACAAGTTTTGTCTAATTCAGTTTCGCTCTTCCTGTCTGTCTTTCTTTTACACTTAGAAAATGAGATATCAGTCTTTCTTTGTTCTTTTACAAGTCAACTAAACGTGATGAATATTTGTCAAAAGCAGAAAGTGTACTTTGAGCAGAATTCAACAAGTACATATTTAAAGGATCACATTTAACAGAACTAGTTTTTTTTTTCTTTTCATCATTTGCTTATGAGGCAGGAAAACTATCTTCTAGAAATTTCTCTTTCATCTAGCTTTGGTGAGAAAAATAAACCTCAGGACAAGGGCTTATGCCCTTTTGGTGACTGCTTATTTCTCTGATAATTGCAGTTTGTAGATGATAGAATATAAAGAATTTTTACATAAGTAAATATACTATGATACTTATGATCTGTTTGTGAACCCTACAATTGGTATATAATTCCTCAGTGTCTGAAAGATTATATCGAGTCACTGACCAAAAAGGTCTTCTCTATAAAGTATTAGAGCCCCAGGAGTTATTAATATGTTTGGTTTGTAAAAGCATAGGCAAAGGTCTCAAATTGGGAAATGACAGGAGATACTAGGAAGCTGAGGTTAGAGGGAGGAACAGTTGCTGAGGGCAGATATACATCTTACACACTATTTCTTACCATTTATTAAGAGACACTGCATAAGTAAAAAGCCTCTTGAAACGTGATGCTGACTTTGAACAGTGAGAAGCGTAGAGTTTAGAAGGGAGGAAGGAAACAAAGATGACACAAACTGCTTGTTTTTAAGAGCATGGAAGAAAATTAACACATTTTTTGAGTTAGAATAGTGGGAGATGGCATTTACCTAAGAGTTTCTCATAGCTGAAAGGGTACACAAATAAACTGGAAATCTGAAAGGAGACTTGGAGAGCAGAACTGGGTAGTTTTTAACCAAGTGACATTGATGCATCAGAGAAAGTAAATGAAAGAGTATAGGTGATTAATCTTCTATCGAGTTTAAAGGTTGAAAGCCAAAGGGCTTCTCAGGCAACACATAAGAGATTTTATCTACTGAAGTCCAGAAGCTGCTAAAAATCCATCTAAAGAATTGATCATGAGAATGACAGTGCTCCAACAGAACAGAAGTTTATTTCCATTAAGTTTACAATGCCAACACTAAAGTCCTAAATGAAAAATGAGAGACTCTTAAGACTTAGGGTGAGGCAACAATTGTTTACAATGCTGAAAACTTGAAATTCCATATCCCACCGCCCAATCTGTACACTGAGGAGGACCAGTCATTCCTATTAGAGGCTCCTGCTTCCTATATTCCCTTTGAAAGAAACACAAGCCTTCACTTTGCACTTCACTCAGGATGTACTTCCCTTCTGGTCCATCCTCACCTCTCCTGTTGACTGTACAGCGAAACTGCAATAAAACTAAATAGAAGGGTGAGCAATGCATACAAAATATATGAGGGCATAATTTGATGTGATTTGAGAGTCTGTATCTATTATCAGCATCCAAAAACATATATGGGGTAATATCTTCAGAATATGATTTTATTTTTTGGTTTTTTGAGACAGGGTTTCTCCGTGTAGTTTTGGTTTCTATCCTGGATCTCACTCTGTAGACCAGGCTGGCCTTGAACTCACAGAGATCTGCCTGGCTCTGCCTCCTAAGTGCTGGGAATAAAGGCATGCACCACCGCCGACCAGCTGTAGAATATGATTTAAAGATAATAATGACAAATAAGTTTGAATAACAGGCTGTTAAAATGCTTACAAAGGTACTTTTCTGTGATATATGATTTAAAACATCCGCAAGGCTTGGAAAGGAGTGATGTTTACCTGGTGACACTATGATCTCTGTGGATCTTGGACATCTAGATAAAGAGATGGCCCACACAGAAGGGAAGTGCCACAGACATGTCAGATGGTATTAAAATGGATCGAATGGAAAAGGAATACTAGTTTGTTAGAACAAATGTGACTATCCAGAGCCCCTGGAGGAAACTTTGGTACTACTGCCAAGGCAGTAATGCGAGGAACCAGCATCACATAAGGACCAAGAACACTATTGATCATAGGCTGGGAAAATAAGTGGATCTAATATAAATGATTATTTCTTAAGAATAGAATTGATAGAACCATTAAACAATGGACATTCAATAGCTGACTGGTGCAAAGTAGGCACTACTGCTAAAAGGATTGCTAAGGTTATTTTCATTGCTGATGTTAGCAAGATAGAGAGATAGGTAAGAGCATATTGCACCTTGAAGGAAAAAGGCAAACCACAAAAGAAAATAGCTATTCCAGATGGGTAATATGTAACAAGTGTGGGTGACCAGAAGGTTGAGGACATATTTATTTTGAAAGGCTCATAATCTCTTACTCATATTTGGATCTGAGACAGCCTTAAGGCTTTAGCCTCTGATGACATGAAATCCAGGAAGGATTCCTGCAATGTGGTAGACTCTGAGATGGGAATAATACCATTTGAAAAGTTAGGACTGCTTATTTTCTATTCTTCAGTGAATAATATATTTGACATCTAGTTAACTCAGTCTGATAATTATTGACAGTCCTAGGCACAATATTAACCATAAATAGTTTAGGGTTGTTCCTATAATTTAAGAAGGCTAGGGTGATTGTGGGCTATGAATCTTTTTAGATAAAGACTTTCTGAAATGGGAAAACCTCATAGACAGCAACAATACAAGATGGTGGTCACAGGAATCTAGAATGAGTAATGAAGATGTCAAATACATATTGCATCTTAGGTTTATGTAAACTAGTTCAAATTCAGCATTTTTTTCTGGGGAAAGGAATAAACCAATATCCTGGAAGAATTTTTCCTAATTTATAACTAAAGTAAGGATATCTAGCTGACACAAGTCATAGACTACTGGGTTTCTTAGGTTTTGCCATTAAATTTCCTCTCAAGGACAGAGAAACATTTGTGCCCTGCTATAGGGATGATGGCATCTTCTATGTTGAAGCATGGTCCTTCTGTCTTTTGTGCTCTTAACTGAGTTAAGAAGGTTCACTTGCTTTTCATAAGAGACAATATCCAATAACTGATTGACATAGTGGTTTACAGCATTTCTCACTTTGGGACAAGTCTAGACCACTCTGTTAATACTAGCTCTAGAACTCCTTATGCATCAATTGAGAAGTTTTTTAAATGAAACTGCACTGACTGAACTTGCTTTGTTTAAAGCTACTCCTTCATTTACTGAATATGTAGATACAAAGGATTTATCCTAAAATTATTCATGTATGTTGATATCCCTTTTAGGATCTGTCTCCCAAGGAACTCAATTAAGTCCTTACCTGTTTCCAATGCTGATTTATAACAACATACACGTTTACAATTTATCTGCACCTTTAACTAAATGAAAAGCTTCATATGAGCAACAGAAGTATAGGGCTTTCCTCAACACTTCTCTAGGAGTAATTATAACAACATTTCTTAAATACAAAAATAGGAAAACAAATTCATGAATGAAGAGTGAAGCTCCCAGTCCAGTACCTGGAACATGGCAAGAGGTTGTATGTAATGGTCATCATTATTGTTGTATGCTGTTATCGTGTGGATAAAGCTCTTACTCAGGACAGTTTTTTGCCATTTTTAAAGGAAGTGACTATTTTTATATGAAATATATTAGATACACTAAAAAATCAATTTATATCCTACTAGCAGATGAACTTTAAAAAGTTGAACTTACAAACAAGAGTATGATCCCTATCTTCAGGGTTGAGGGGCTTGTGGAAATGGTGATTACAGATAATAGTAATTCACTTCTGCAGGCATGAGAAATACATTGGAGGTATAATATACAGCATAGTGATTAATAAATAATCCTGAATTATGTACTTAACATTTGCTTAAAGACTTGATGCTAAATATTATCAGAACATAAAATATAGTCCTAATTAAGGGATAAATATGTTAATTGTCTTGTTTGAAGCTAACATTTTATAATGCATGTTATATCAAAACATCACCTGGTGCACCCGGAAATGTGTCATTAAGAAGAATTTCTGTGAGAGTTTCACACATACATACAATGTGTTTTGATTGATTCCACCCATATTCTTTCTCTTTCAATTTTCTCTCTTCCTGTCTTTATCATTTTCACTCCCAACTTGAAGTACTCTTTTTCTAAACCTACTTTTCCCATTTAGTGTTAATTGTATGTGCACGGTTAAAGAACTATCTATTAGAGACTGCATCCCTGAAGAACACTGATCTCCCCACCTTATCAGTCTTCACTTGTCAATAGCTTTTCAACTAGGAGTGGGACTTTGGGAGCCCCTCTCCCATCTATGATAAGAATTTGGCTGCTTTAATCTCATGTGAGTCTTGTGCATGCAATCATAGACACTGTGAGTTCCTGTGTACAATGGCCCTGTCATGTTCAGCAAACAACTGTTTCCCTGGAGACTACCTCTGGCTCTTACTATCTTTCCTCCCCTCCTTCCATTATGATCTCTAACCCTTGTGGGAAAGGGTTATGATATAGATGTCCCATTTAGAGTTGAGCACCCCACAGTCTCTTATTCTCAATTTATTGACTAGTTGTGGGTCCTATATTAATCTCCACCTATTTCAAAAAGAAGCTTCTCCAGTGAAAGTGGATAGATGTGCTGATATATGGGCACAAATATAACTTAGGGGGCAGTTTATTACTATGTCTATTTTGTAGAATAATATTATTAGGTTCTCCCCTAGTGCCTATGATATACTCAGATCTGGGTTTTGAGTCTGATTAGTAGTAACAAGAATGAGTTCCCTTTTGTGGAACTTTTAAAAATCAAATTAGAAGGTGGTTGGGTACACTCATGATATTTGTGGTACTATTGTTGCAGTATGCATATTTTACCAGGGTATTAATTATTGTAGCTCACAGGGCACAAAGTTGGAAAAGGGCACAAAACAGAGAAAAGTTTATTACTTTTCTATTCCAATAAAATATACATAAAACCTTTAAGCACCATGAAAACGAGTCACTAAGTATGAAACTTCCATGTTAGTACCACCTTGGTAGCTCTAGGTTCTTTGATTCAACTTTGTGGTAGCTTCAGAAATAGGGTCTTATCATCAAGTGATAAGAGAGTGGCAAAGAACATGGCAATAGCTTGTAAAGCTTATGCAGTTGTCTATGGTATCTTATGGATGAGCAATGTGAAAAGAAATAACCCATACTTGGTACTGGACTTTTTATTAGTGGCATTGAAGGCAATGGCTGAAAAAGAGATTGTCTTCTCTCTGTGATATCACCCCATTAAGTACCATAAATATGATTATGGATATATTTTAGGAAGTTCCTACAGTATTAAGTTTTCATATGGCTTTTTTTCAAAGGTCTTTAATATTAGCCATCTCTCTCCATACTCCCTTCTCTATCCTGCCCATCCCTTTCCGACCCTGTTCATCCCTACTTGTTCTCTTATTCCGCTTTCCACTTTCACACAGCCTACGTTTTATCCCTTTCTCTTAAAATCACCCTGCCATGGCCTTTTACTAGTTTCCTATATACTTCTTATTTGGTAAGTATGCCCTACAAAGCTGGGCAGTGAGGAGAAACAAACCAATCTACTCATTGACAAATGGATAGTTAGTTTATGAAAACAAGTCAGAGGCTATACCATATTCTGAACTCATAAAGATGATCAAATTATGTTTTTGTTACAAAGCAACTTGCATTTTAACAAAAAATAAAGATAAATAGATTTTATAAATGTGAAAATAAACTTAAAACCTACTATCAGAAACATAAAAGTAAATTATGTATGTTCAGTTATGTGAAATATGCAGAGAAAGTAGAAGACACACCAACAGGTAGCAGCACCTCCTTTGAAATATGCATATATTTTCTTGTTCAGATTTCTTGTACTTTTCAGGCTTTTTAGAAGCTTTCTAACAGGTGGATTCATTTTTACAATAAGGTGACCTTTAAATTTATACATATTGTAGAAGTATATTTGGTCATAATTTTGTTTGATTTCAATTACATTTATACAATGACTTGATTTTGTTAACTGACTTATCAAATCCTATATTTTACCCAATAATATCCCTGATGGGATCAATCAAATATTCTTTTTTAAATTTTTTTAAAATTTTTTTTTCCTTTTTAAATTTATTATATTTGTGTTTTAATTTTACATATCAGCCATGGGTTCCCCTGTCCTCCCCCATCCTGCCCCACCTCCACATTCCCCCCAGCCCCTCCCCTCCATTCCCACTCCTTCAGGGCCAAGACTCCCCTGGGGATTCATTTCAACCTGGTGGATTCAGTACAGGCAGGTCCAATCCCCTCCTTCCAGGCTAAGCAAAGTGTCCCTGTGTAAGCCCAAGGTTCCAAACAGCCAGCTCATGCACTAAGGACAGGTCTGGGTCCCACTGCCTGGGTGCCTCCCAAACAGTTCAAGCTGTTCAATTGTCTCACTTATCCAGAGGGCCTGCTCCAGCTGGGGGCTCCACAGCCTTTGGTTCATAATTCATGTGCTTCCATAGTCCAATAACCCCTAAGGAAATAGAATCAGTCATTAAAAGTCTCCCAACCAAAAGAAGCCCAGGACCAGATGGTTTCAGTGCAGAATTCTACCAGATCTTCAAAGAAGACTTAATACCAATACTCTTTAAATTGTTCCACACAATAGAAGCAGAGGGAATATTACCAAACGCGTTCTATGAGGTTACAATTACCCTGATTCCTAAACCAAACAAAGAGGCAACAAATCAAGTATTCTTATATTTTTATTCTTTATAAGGAGTAGGAGAATGTACTAGCTTTGTTTTTTTTAATTCATTAGCATTAAACTTATAACAACATTACTAAAATATAAAAGGTTAATAATTTTAAATAAGAATAAGAAATACTTAGAGTGTTTCTAAATTTACAATATGCAAAATTATCTTTAACAATCAATTAGCTTAGGATTCATTTACTAGCTCTCATATTTTGAATACAAATAAATTTATTTAAATGCGTAGGCTATCATTTCCTAGCTGGATAGTTGGCACTGCTCCTAGTTTTCCACTGTTGTACACTAAAAGTATATTTTAATAAACAATTATCATTTCATAGTAGAAAGCATATTGTGGAGCAAATTATGAGACAAGACAACATTACTGAGAGCAGGTAGATTTTCCATACGTTTCTAGCCACAGAAACATTTTTTTTATTTTCTAAAACCATCAAAGGCAAGCAATCATCAAATTCAGGATGTGAAGGGAATCTCTGTATGCTAGACCATGGAAATTTCTAGAAATAAATGCAGAGGAATAGAAGTATGAATAGTTTCACAAGATTCCAAAGGAAACACAGGTCAAGTTTGCATAGGCACAGGAAGAACGCGTTCCTCCTTCTGAAGAACTTCAACACATGATAACCCAAGTGAGCTGCCCATGTCTCCCTGGAGACCTGACTTGAGATTTTTCCTCTCAGTCTGGAATGTGATAGAGTGTGAGGCTGAGGCTGTAATACTTGCACTGAACTACATTGCACACATGGCATGTGGCATATATGTATATACTTGGATATGCATAAGTGCTACTAAAATTTCTTTAACTTTCCACCTTGAATACTCACATTGCATTAGATTTTTTTTCACACTGTCAGAAGAAAGACAAAAATTCCCTTCCAAATAAGAAAGAATCCTCAATTCAAACCTTAGCTTTGCTGCTTACCTTAGTGGTTAGCTTGATTCTCACCATGTCTCTCTGTCTCAACTGGAGGTTAAAATGGATTTCATGCTCTTATCCTTGCCTTTCATAGAGATTGCTTTGATGTCCAAATGTGACACAAATAAAAAGAATGACAAGTTTTGAATATATTTTAAAAGCTTGAGAGCCACAAAATTTTACTTTTCTCCTGCTAGTTGGAAAGTTGCATTCCTTGGCTAAGTAATCATTCACTATCCTACAATAGTTAAGATTTGGCTCATTAAACTAAAAATAAAACAACAATATCAACAAAACAAAAATAAATCTTGATGGGGAAACCCACAGAGACTGACCGGTGCCAGTTGGAGCTCACTGACTCTGGACTGACAGCCTGGGAACCTGCATGGGACTGAACTAGACCCGCTGAATGTGGGTGACAGTTGTGTGGCTTGATCTGTTTGTGGGGGACCACTGGCAGTAGGACCAGGACTTATCCCAGATGCGTGAACTGGCTTTTTGGAGCCCATTCCCTATGATGGGATACCTTGCTCAGCCTTGATACAATGGGGAGTGGCTAGGCTCTCCTTCAACTTGGTATACCAGACTTTGTTGACTACCATGGGAGGCCTTACCCACTCTGAGGAGTGGATGGGGGTAGAGTGGGAGGGAGGTGAGGAGGTGGGAGAAGGGGAGGGAGGGGGAACTGGGTTTGGTATGTAAAATGAAAAAACATTTAATAAATAAATATATTTTTAAAAAAACAATTCTTCCCTTATTGGAGTTGAAGAGATAGCAGGAGACTTTTAAATATTTCATTTTGTAAAGTGAAGGGCACATGGTGCCACTGGACAGTGCCCACATGCAGCTTGTCTGCTCATTTTAAAATGCCCACTTAAATCCCTTTCTTTGCAGTGACCAGAATGATCTGTTACTCTGATGGTGACAGAACCCAGAGCATTATCACAAGGATGGATAATGTCTTAGAATAATCACATGCAACCATTAATGGAGTGCTGAGCACTCACTCTGCCTGAGACAAAAGCTGTACATCAGCTGGAATTCAGAGCAAAGGCAGAGCATCCAGCAGGTGTTTCCACCATATCACATAGCTGGAGAACAGCATGGTTCCTCTTGATAACAGATGATACAAAAGCATCCTTCCCACTGGGAGAATAGCTAGATAGAAAGCAGCGCTGACAAAGAAAGGCAGATTCCTTCAAAGATAGTTCATCCAAGCCTACAGTGCCTGGATTGCTTCCACCACAAATAAAAATATTTATCTTCTGTCTGATCAAACCACCAGAGATTTACTTTTATTTTGTTAGACAAAATCTATTTTGTATAACTTCAGTCTTTGGCAATAGTGCTGTGATGATTCAGTGTCAATGTCAGTATTTTTAAACTTCTGTTTGAAAAAAAGATATACATGAGTGTGGCTTTTGTTTGCAATATACAATGCTACGTGATCAGACATTTGAGACTCAAGTAAAACACATGTAGATAAGATAATCTTTTGTTAGTCTTTTCCTCCAGTTAGAAGGGTATCTGTATCACCCACCTGTTTCATTTTGCTCTCATATCTCCTCATTCAAAATAATGCTATGATTCCTTCCTGCTCCTCTGGCCAAATTAAATGTTATAAATGATTCTGTTAGTCTACAATATAAAATACTTTATTTTAATATATGTTTTTAAATTATCATAGAAAACTTGATTTAAGTAAAAGGTTGGAGGTAAATTTAAGTCTTATTTTGAGTCTTTACATCCACGTGTATCATCTAGGTTACTTTACTCAATTCCCTTTAGGCTCTCTTTCCTCATTTGAAAACTGAGATAATGATGGTGCATCTATAGAAGACTGTAAGGTAAAATTTAATTGGGTAAGTGTGGTGGTTTGAATAAGAACGGCTTCCATAGGACATTTGAATACTTCGTCATCAGGGAGTGATGCTGCTTGAGAAGGAGTAGGTACTATGGCCCTGTTGGAGTAGGTGTGGCCTTGTTGGAGTAGGTGTGGCCTTGTTGGAGTAGGTGTGGCCTTGTTGGAGTAGGTGTGGCCTTGTTGGAGTAGGTGTGGCCTTGTTGGAGTAGGTGTGGCCTTGTTGGAGTAGGTGTGGCCTTTTGGAGTAGGTGTGGCCTTGTTGGAGTAGATGTGGCTTTGTTGGAGAAAGTGTGCCACAGGGGATGGATTTTAAGATTTCAAAAGCCAAAGCCATGCCCAGTGTCATTCTCTCCCTACTGCCTGTGGATCTGGATGTAGAATTCCCAGCTACTTCTTCAGCACTGTTTCTACCTGTGTGCCCCCATCCCCCTCACTGACAATAACTGACTAGACTTCTAAAACTGCAACCAAGCCCCAATGAGATGCTTTCTCTTACAGAGTTGCTTTGGTTATGGTGTCTCTTCACAGCAATGGAACAATAGGACACTCTGCAAAAGGGTAGATCATGTCCCTCATCACATGCACTCTATTGCAACACGTTTTCCACTAGTGTATGTACATGCTTACAGAATAGAGGGGATCCGGTTTGCACATACTCTGCCCACATTGCCTAGAATAGTGTGATGAACTCGCAGAATTCTTGAATACTTACTAGAAAGCTAGACTATTGTGATATATACTCAGTAACTATTTACAGAATTGGTGAGGAAAATAGAAGAAATATTTCCATAAAATTCTCACATCATTTTCTATCCTCCTCCTCTGTAATGTGGGTCTAAGAGCCGCTGTGTTTGTCACTACACCTCAGTTTATATATTCCACTAGTTGAAGCATAGGTAAGTTTCTGTGCAGCATGAGTTTCTTCACTTATAAGGTATAGATAACAACAGTATCCCCTGTGTTGTAAAGTTATAATGATTAGATTAGTACTTGTGCAAGCACAATATAGTACAAATGGAAGCAATTATTTTTCTAATTTGACTTTCTCAGAATTTTGTTCATTATAGCATTCATGGAATTTTTATTTTTACTAGTTTTATTTTTATTTTATTTTTATTAGTTTTAAATATTTTTATTTTATTTTTGAGACTAATATATTTACATATTGCCCCTTACCTTTCTTCCCTCCCAATCTTCTTGGATACCTCCTTCCTGCTTTCATTCAAATTCATGACCTCATTTTTTTTGTTTTGTTTTGTTTTGTTTTTTCAAGACAGGGTCTCTCTGTGTAGCTTTGGAGAATGTCCTGGATCTCCCTCTGTAGACCAGGCTGGCCTCAAATTCACAGAGATCCCCCTGACTCTGCCTCCAGAGTGCTGGGATTAAAGGCATGTACCACCGCTGCCTGGCCATGGCCTCTTTTTTATTAATAGACACACACACACACACACACACACACACACACACACACACACATGCACACGCACACACACACACATTCCTAAATTTAACATGTCCAGTCTGTATAATGTTTCTTAAATGTATAGTCTCAGGACTGCCCTCTGGCACTGGCAGCTCAGTGAACATTGCATATTTGGGGCAGGAAAGATTGTAAGAACTAGATGATCATGGAGTTTTCTGTGAGATTGTCTCCTGGTAATATTAGAAGCATACATAGCCTTTTTTAAAACCTTAGATGAATTTTTTTTTCTGGTTGATCAAGACACTGAATTATTCTATTTTATTTTGACAAACTATCAGTCTGGCATATATTAACACTTGCCCTTTGGGTGCATATTTCCATGCATAAACAATACTCCTGAAGTAGCCTGCCAATCAAAATCACTCCCATTGTGTCAGCATCTTCCGTTCGCAAGCTCCTCATTTTGGACTGCACTGGTTTACTTCCTGTTACTGCTTAGAAGATCTGTATGTGCTTTTGAGTTCTTCATAAGCAACCCATTTCAAGGATTGTCACAACATGTGATAGATTGTGCCCATATTGTACAATGTTATAAAAGTGTCAATACCACTCCATATGTCTATAAGATTAGATATATTTTCTTTGACCTTGGGTATGTTACTTACCATCACTCTATCTCCATTTCATGTTCATTGTTTTGAAGTAGGGACAACAGTAGGAACCTATTTAAGTTGCCATGTTTTCTGTATTTTGTGAATTGTTTGATGTAAAACACAGGTTGGGAGCAATGCTTGAATTCTAATATGCATTTCATAAGTCTTACTTAAATATTATTTTTCCAGTTATTTCTGAAAGTGAAGATGTTCTTTAAGACCTAATTCAAATGTTAGGTGATTGCATGTTGGCTGAGAACTCAGACAACACAAGTGCATTGTGGATTCTAGTTGCTTATAATGATTAATTCATCTTCATGTGCATACTGAGTGTTAGGGACTTTTCTCCAAGCACACAGAAAATATTTGATCATCTGATTTGATAATTATCAGTGGTTTTCTGTGTGCTTAAAATATTATGTATTCACCAGCATTTTTCTGTTTTTCTTCACCTTCCTCCCCCACTGTTGTTATTTTTAAGAATCAATCTTTATATGAGTGGTTGTCTCTTCCTGGAATCTCTGAGCATTCATTTCCACTTCATCATCAAAATAATAATCAGCCAACATTTTTTCTCTATTCTCTAAGGAGCATGTCATCACTTTGGGACTTTGCATAGGAAGAACAGGTTAACTGTACATATTTCACATTACATTATGACTAAATTTGTAGTTTTTCAATACATGTCTATTTACTCAGAGAAAATTTGATACCTTGTGTTAGAATTATTGCAATATCTACAATAGCACATTCCCAATAAATGTTTATTGAAGTAGAGTATTTCAAGCTTGGTTCTATCAATGGTGAGAAAGATTGTTGAGGCAAAATTCTTTAGTTAACATTCAGTGAAAAAGCAGGATGGCTGTAGAATCTAGTGTACTATTTGACATTAAGACAATTCTTTCCATGAGCATAAAATTACCTTAGATGTCTAAAATTTGATTAAAATAAAAAATCAGTTATAAAGAATTTAAATTTAAAAATGGGGTATGTAACATTCATACATATATCATGAGAGCAGAGTATGAACAAAATGATTTTTAAGGCATTTTGGGAGCTTACACTCAGTTTCAGGATACAGTTTAGATAAAAAACAGTAAGATAGAGGTTTCAGTAAGTACTATGCAAGAACAAAAGGAACTGTGCTTTAGGAGCTCATGAGGGAGGTGTGACCTGAAGGTAGGTATATGAGGCAGTGTGCCATGTGTTTGTGGAGGCAGTTTTTAATACTGGGAATCCACACGGCCAACCTAGACCCTTGGCATGGAAGAAGGGACAGTGGTCCAGCTCTGTTGGCAGCACTTTCTTTCCAGGCCTATTCAATCACACAGTTGAGGGCTACTGGCCACTTTCACAGTATCAGAGTTTTACACACCAGAATCCAGACCATGTCTGTCCTTTTTCATCTTCTCCTGGGAAAATTTAAATAGGGAAAATCAAAATAGGCCAGTTCTCAACATATTTTTTTATATCCATTCAAGGCTTCCCTGTTTTTCTCCTTGTGTTTCCACCTTGTTCAATATTTATCTCAGTAAAATTGCTTTTCACAAGTGTTTCACTGAATAAAAATAATGAACTTGCACATATTTTACTATAGTTTATATAATAACATTTTTAAAGATTGAGTATGTTTTATTTATTCAGGCACAAAGCATCCACTAAGAGCTCACTACATTTTGTAGCTAGGAAGTTAGAAATTTGAAGGCCATTTTAAATTTTATTGTCTCTTTCCTTCTCAGCACCCAAGTGTCCAAAAGTAACATCAGTTCCGTCTCATCTTTATAAGTTTCCACCTATTTTCTGCCACAAAGCCTAATTCATAAAGTTTTAAAAATCACATTCTGTTTGAATGAAGCATCTCCTTAAGGGCTCTGATAGTTACTCTCATGCCTTACAGAGCCCACCTTGAAACCTGCAGGATATTGATATTGGTACATGACAATACAACTCCCCTGCACATTCTCTTCACTGATCCCTTACACCTTCCCTCTTTTGTCATTGCACTTATCTCTTCCATCCTAGAGTTTCCTTTACTTCTGTGCTCCACTATACTGCCATCAGAGCAGTGGTTCTCAACCTTCTTAATGCTGTGACCCTTTAATACAGTTCCTCATGTTGTGATGATCCCTAACCATGTAATTATTTCATTGCTACTTCATAACTCTAATTTTGCTGCTGCTGTGAATCATAATGTAAATATCTTATATGCAGGATATCTGATACTCGACTGGTAAAGAGGCTGAGACTCACAGGTTGAGAACCACTGCCACACAGCCAAACACAGATCATGTTTTTGTTCTCCCCATTCTCATTAACTCCAACTTCTCAGCTTATTGCCCATTCAACACTATACTATTTGACTATTTTATAGATGAGATACATATGTTTTCTAGTAAATGAATGCTTTAATTTATTAACAAAACCCCTATTTATAGTGTTCTGTCTACTTTGGGAGGTGATAGGAATATATTGCTGACAAACAGATTCTGTCCCAGTTGTTGAGAGTGTGTGTTCTAATTCCTGGCAAGACACTTCCTTTCCTCCCCTTAGCAAGGATCTCAAAAGTTCAGGAGACAAGAGCATTTGCACATGTCCCTGCTACGCTCTGTTTCTTCATGTGTTTTCAAAGACATCTAATGTGTCCCATAAAAGAAATAAGAATACCATGTATTCTTTGCCTGAACTCAAATAATAAGATACTCAATTGTCTAATAAGATTTGGACATTTCAGTTGTAGCCTGTTAACCTGGCTTTGTATTTGCTTATTCTAACTGAACTTCAGTTCTTGTCTGTGCTTGACAATCTGGCCACAGTCATCTGAGAATCCTGCATTGTTGTTAGAGAGGTTCATAACTGATGCTTGGGTAAAAGTGCACAAGCCAGACAGTCTTTCACTCACCCTTTTTTGCACTATAGTTCAATATTGCCTTAAAACTAAGTTGCCTTCAGATTCTTGGGGCAAATAGTTTACCACTGTGGCATAGTCTTCGAGATTCAGTGTGGATCTATGGACTATGTGTAACTTTGCCTGTGAGACCTTGTTTTGCTTAACACCAGCTTCTCGGCCAGGTACAAAACATTCTTGATGCAGGATGCAGACATTTCCAACATTTCATTGCTATGGGCAGTGTAATATATTTGAAGTATGGAGGACAGACATTCTACCCTTTTCACTGCCCTTTCTGTTATTAATAATCACCATGACTTTTCAAAGTCTCACCCTTCTCTCTCCATCCGCCTCTCCCTGGAAGAGTCCTGTCTCCTGTCTAATTAATGACCATAGTTTACAGACAGTGCAGCTGTCTACACATATGGTTCATTACCCTTAAGACAGAAAACGATGTAAGAGTTGAAGGTTCCTTTCTCAGGGTTCTTCGGGCAACTATGAAGGATGAAATCATTAATGTGACTTTTAACTAAAATAGGGCCTTGTGATCTTGCATCATCTTGCAGTTCTAGCACACATGTATGAGGCAGTATGGCTTTTTAATCAGGGTTTATTACTTATGTTTATAGACAAATGCTTGGCACCACAGAGAACTGCAAAAACAATAATAAAACACTTGGCGTTGTATTTAAGTTTTCTAAATGTCTTATATATGGGGTGAACTAGCAACAATAAAATGGATTCATTGGAAAAAGAAATTGCAGTTCTTTTCTAGAAAGTCTGTAGACTGGTGATTACAGCAGTTGATTAGAGGCAGTATGTTTTAGAAAGGTGTGATATTTATAAGCATGAAAAGGGCATTATCTGGTGCTTCCTGGAGTTTCTTTTAATGATTCATGTGACACATATTTATTGATACTGTGTCAGACTCTGCTAGGTAGTGGCAGTGGCTCTAGTGAATGAGAAACATCCCCTGCCCTTTAAGATTTCTTTTCTGTTTCAGTACTAAAGTAAATAGATTGCTTGGAGCCTGAGGAGATGGCTCTGTGGGTAACGTACTTGCTGCAGATGCACACCTGCAGCGCCAACACACAAAAACTGGGAGTGGCCACATGCATCTGTAAGCCCCGAAAATTGGGACAATTATACATCAATTCTTGGAGCTCATTGTCTAGTCAGACTAGCCAAAATGGTGACAGGTATCTTGAATTTACTTCCTTCTTCCCTTCTCGCTCCCTGTATAACAGTTTATGAACATTACATATTATACTAACTAGTTTTCTATATGCACCACATAAATCTATTTACTTTCATGCCCTCCACTGCTACTACTGTTTTATTTATAACATTTGCCTTTGAGATTCTCAACTTTTTCACTTTGCAATAATTTTTTTTTTAATTTTTGAGAATGTATACAATGGAATATGATCATATACCCATTTTTCTTTTTCCAACTCTCTTATGTTAACTTCAGCATGCTTCCCAATTTCATGACTTTTTTGCTGTTGTTGTTGATAAGACACTAAGTCCAGTTAGTGCTGCCCATGTGTGAACGTGTGTGTGGGACCCCTCATTTGAGTGTGGTGAACCTGCCACAGACCAGATCCTCAACAAAGGAATGATTGAATGGTTCTATCATCCTCAGAAACTACCCACTGCCAATAAATCCTTACTAGAGGGTTAGACCTGGAGAAAATGTATCCTATTTATGTTGGTGTTTTGGCTGATTTGATTTATGCAGGGTCTTTTCGGGGAACCACAACTGCATGAGTTCATTATTGCCATAGCCATGTCATATCCAGAATACTACATTTCACAGCACTTTGTTTTCTTGCTCTCACATTCTTCCTGATTCTTCTTCTGTGGCATACCCTGAAGCTTGGTTGTTGGTGAGGAGCTAATGTAGATGCTCATTTAGGACTGAACAGCACCTATCTTGTGCTTAGTGCTTTGATTAGTATGTATCTCTCCATTAATGTTGTCCACACAGAAAGAAGCTTTTCAGACCAGGGTGGAAAACACCCCATGTCTATGGGTATAAATACACACATTTATAATCTAATTCAACAGGATGGTCATTTGGCAAATTAGCAATTGTAGATCCTACTGTAGGGTTTATGATCTTCCCAGCCATAGGCTTTTTACCAGAGTTATAGTATCAGGAATGAAATTCCACCCTGAGGAATAGGCCTCAAATCCAAGCAGAAAGTCATTAGTTATTGCAATCAAGATACTATTGGACCAGTAGGCAATCTTGCCTGGCAGTTCCATGTTGCAGAATGTAGGGTATAGGACCGAGTAATCCTGTGGATGTCTTTGCCCCCTTAAAAGCCTCCATAGTACTTTCCTAACACTATGAAAGTTAGCAAGCAGGAAAAATATTCCTAGTAACTTTGAGATTTAGATCTGTATGTCCTGCAGCAATCAGTGTGGTGTCTTCAGCAATACGGTCTTACCATAGCCAAGGGCAATGACAGTAGCCTCTGCTAATTTGGAGACTTCTGGGGCTTCCATAAACAGTAACTCATAGGGAAGTAGCTCATGCCTCATACCATAATTTTCATTTACTCATCTGTGTCTTCTGTGAACAGCATTGTCCAGACATGAAGAATAGTTCTATGAGAATTCTTTTTCTTTTGAGCTGTATTTTGAAATCAACTTTATACTGATTAATTTCCTTAATAAAATATTCTTAGTCTTGATGAACCCAATTCACTAATCCCTTTTCTTCCTCCAAATAGTAGACTTGAAAAACAATGAAAATCAGAGCTAAGATTAATAAAATAGAAACAAATTAAAATCAGTTAAAATTTGGTTCTTAATAAACAAGACTGACAAAGTCTTAGCCAAATTAATAACAAGAAGAGAAGATTCAAATTAATACAATTAGAAATAAAAAGAAGATATTGCAGCAGATTTCAAAGAAATTCAGAAAATCAAAGGACACATTTTAAAAACTTATATTCTATGCCAATAGAA
Source organism: Onychomys torridus (assembly GCF_903995425.1). Lineage (NCBI taxonomy): Eukaryota > Metazoa > Chordata > Mammalia > Rodentia > Cricetidae > Onychomys > Onychomys torridus. The sequence goes on from NC_050443.1 coordinate 72,777,317, forward strand.
ACCTAAAAGAAATGGTTGAATGTCTAGCTGCATACAACACACAAAAATTAAACTAAGATGAAATAATTAAATTTAACAGATTCATAATCAACATCACTGCTGAAGCAGTAGTAAAGTCTCCCAGTGAATAAACAGGACCAGATGGATTGCTGCATAATTCTAGCATATAACCTTCAAGAAGAATTAGCAGCAATGTAGCTCAAATCACTCCAATGAAATATAAAAAGAGGGAAATGGAAGGAAAGCTGGCATACTTTTCATTTCTTTCTGATATTTTCCAAAGTGTCTTCCATATAGAGATCAGATAGATAGTCTAAAATGCACATGTAGCATAATACTTTTTTATTTAAATTACTTTAATGCCCATGTGTCTTACAAGACATGATAAAGTGAAAATTCTTTAGCCTTCTATACTACATCCCATAATCTGTTTTCTACTTGCCTCTCCCAAAAGTCTCAGTTGCTTTGCTTGTATACTGATGAGTTCAGTGCTTCAACATTTCCTGTTCCCTTGTGTCACAGTTCCTTCCCTTCATCAAGCCAAACCATGTGACATTCTTTATTAAAGAGATATGAACACATGTGGTATAAGCAGTACTTTAAAAAGCAGTGCTTAGATTCCTGACCTTTCTTTTTTTTATGTTTCTGACACCATGAGAAGGATGAGTCTAATATTTCTGACTGGTTCTGGGAGGAGGTTGAACAAATGATGAATTGTGTCTCCAGCTGACCATTGCTTAGAACAGAGCCCCAGCAAATTAGTAAGCCAGGTTCGATGTTATAACCAGAGTACCACAGCCTGCTGTTGTGGAACTCTGAGGGATAGCATTGTTTATTGCAAAGCAAAACCACACCAACACATGTCTGCAATGCTTTTTACACTATCTATACTAAACTGCTTAGAGCCTCACAAAGTGAGACCTCTCAACCTCTAGTCTTATCATTCTTCGATTTTTGTCAAACCGTGCTTTGTGAATGCTTAAACATTGAGAACCATCAAAGCATTTCTTCCTGAGTAAGCTTTCTGTGGATGTTTTAAGGCCACCAGTTACTCCTTTGTGCCATGTAGCTCTTTCTGTATTAACCTGCAACTACAGCGTATGCTATCTTTTACCCATATAGGTCTGAACATTCAAAGAGCCAGGTTGACTACTTAGACAAGATCAAGAAAGCCTTCAGGGAGGAAGAAGACCTGCTCTTAATTTTGTCACAGAATAATAGAGAAGAACAGGTAATTAGGAGGCAGAACAACAACTTCCGAGTATCTAGGGTCCTGTCTTAAGGAGAAATAGCAAGTGAATAATACAGTTTTTCCTTGATGGTCTCCTGCTTCCCAGGTGTAATGAATCCTGACGATCAGGACAGCAGGCAAAACTCTTCCAGTTGCACAGTGCTGGATGTATCTTGATGCCTTGTAGTCTTTTTCCCTCTGGCAGTGAAACTATGTGCTGCCTGGTTAACACCTGCTTGGCTCTGGGCACTCTGTCCAGCTGTCTAGTCTTTGAGAGACAGTGACATTTACAATGGTTACAAGGCTATTGCTCTGGCTGCCTTCCACAATATATCCATGTTCAAGTGGCTACCATCTGGCAGGGCATCTGTTTGGCCAATAGAAAGGCTTTGGATGCAGCAACATGCTCCTAGAGAAGACATTCCCCTCTGCCTTTTGTGGGAGGAGGACTCATCGCACTTCCATGCATATAAAGGAGTCACAGTGAGAGCAGTACAGAGCTGGGGCATTCCTGAACAGCAGTGATGTTTCATAGCTTTCAGGTTTGAGGCTCCTGACAACATGTTCCAGTGTGCTTGTTGAGAACATGGCCTTTGAGGCCAGACTGACTGGCTTTCAATGTTGGCTGTAACCCTTTACTATATGACTTTGAGGCAAGTCACTTACTTTTCTAGCTCTGATGCCATAGTCAGTCAATGTTAGCTAATTTTAGGTTTAGCTAATAATTTGGAGCTTGTTATGTGCTCTGGAAATCTGGACTTTCCCAGGAATCTATTAGAGTAAGCTTTAGTGGTGCTCAGGTCTTACCAACTGCTAGACTCACTGTTTTTTCTGTGTTGATGAATACTTGCGTTTCCTCTAATTTTTATCACATATTAGAGTGTAATATGTGGTAGACATCTCTGCACTTATGTTCATGGTATGCTTTCTGCCAGTGAACTCTTTTATCCCTCTTTATTGATCAAGGTTGCTATCATTTATAACATCTCACCTGTGTTGTTTTCTTTCTAGAAGCCATCTTTGATTACCTCCAAACTATATGTTGCTGTCTCTCTGTTGTTGACTCTAATTTTAAGGTGGATGCATGCATGGGCAGATGGAGTACTTAATGTACCTTATCTCTATTGTTTTCATTTAATAAATCCCAAAACAATGAAATTGGTTTATTGCCTCCAGGGAAAACTTCATTTGTTCTGGCTTAGATGTAAACTATGGCCCATGTACAGGTAACCAAAAACCCAATCCTAAAAAAGACTGGGACAATCATATGTTACTTTCACATCCCATTGTCCTGCAGTCAGAGATTATGTGCAGCCAAAGAGTCAGATGGAAATGGCTGATTACAGGGAATTGGTCTTATTTAGTGCAGAATTTCTTTGAATGAATGTAGCTATATTTAAGATAGTTAAAAAATAAAATCATGTGTACATGCAGTAACTGGTTTTGTACATAAGAATGAAACCATCAGTGTGCTAGAAATTCCATATTTCTTTTTTCACGCTGATTTTCTAACATGTACTTTGAAGGATATTTTGGAGTTGATGTGTACAGAAACTGGCCTCTCTGAAACAAGGTATATGATTCTTATCACTTTAGCAGAGTTTAAGTTTGCTTCATCTCTACAAGTTTTTTTTTTATTTTTATTTTTTATTTTTTATTTTTTATTTTTTTGGTTTTTCAAGACAGGGTTTCTCTGTGTAGCTTTGTGCCTTTCCTAGAACTCACTTGGTAGCCCAGGCTGGCCTTGAATTCACAGAGATCTGCCTGCCTCTGCCTCCCAAGTGCTGGAATTAAAAGCATGTGCCACCACCACCCGGCCTCTACAAGGTTTTTGTACAAGTATAACCTGTTTACTGAAATGGATAATATCTTGACGCCATTAAATAATAATAATGTATTATATCATTTGACAAATATTTGTTTTCTATATAATATGTGGCAAACTCTAATTTATTGAAATCAGTGGAAAAAACAGAATCCAACATTCTCAGACTTCTCAATTTTTTAAAGAGACACACGAATTAACAATTGAACATAAAAATGAATGTAACATGCAGAATGTTATAAGGTAATACATGCTGTGAAGAAATGAAGCCAGCTCTGATATAGATCTCTTATATGCGCTGTACCACATGCTTTGTGGTAGATGGGCACATTGTTTCTAGTTCATATGTGAATCGAAAGAGGTTAGAATACAAGATAGTATTGGGCCACTCTTAGTCTTAGGTTCTTCCTCATTTCTGTAAATATTTAAGGTCAAAAATTTGTTGGCATAGATGCAACTTAAAACCTACAGCCAATTACAGAAATGTCCATTTACATTGTTCCAGGAAAGTGTTCTTGGAATGAATGTGAAATGGCTTTGATCCTGCTCTGGTGCAGATTTGTTCACTGGTTTTAACTATGTGCGTGTGTTGCTCTTTAGGCAAAGTTCTAGTGTGTGGTTTGTGGATTAGTGCCAGTAGCCTACTCTTTGTTCTGTGGGTATGATGTAATCTGTAGCACAGGAGCTCTATTAGTAGGCTTACTTGTAGACATGCTACACTCCTGATCCAGGGCTTAGAGCATCCTCTCTCTGGCTTTGAAATGGTTCATTGTTTCGTAGTTATTCATGGCAGGCAGAGCTTTCCCTTAGAGTGTCCAAAGGTATAGCACAAAGTTTATTACTGTACAATTCAGAGACTCAAATGTACCTAACATCATTTCAGGCTAGCGCAGCACATACCATGTGGGCAATCTGTCTGTTATATATTGATGTAATAATCCTACATGGGAAAACACTACCAAATTCAGTATCATAACTACTTTTTGTTAGCTCACATGTCTGTAGAGCAATAATTTAGAGAGATGTAATCTGGGAAGAACTAACTTTCTCTTAGCATCCTCAAATGTCTGGTGACTACCTGGATACTAGCTTGGGAAAGTGCAGAAATTAACCACATCTGTGTCTCTCCTATGCTCACCTATCCCAGATACATATTACAAGTTCCAACATGTAAGCGCTTTGCAAGACTAAAAATAATGGCTAAACCAGGTCTGAAAGCTTGTCAGACTGGTGGAGATTTACAAGCGTCTATGACAGAAGGTATTGTTACGATGAAAAATCTGGCACATGATAGTGTGTGTATATTGTGTATATTTATGTATGTGTGTGTGTGTGCCTGTGTGAAAGTGTGTGTGTGTGTGTGTGTGTGTGTGTGTGTGTGTGCCTGTGTGTGTATATGCCTGTGTGAAAGTGTGTGTGCACATGTGTATGTGGTTGCCTGTGTGAATGTGTGTGTATGTGTGCATGTGTATGTGCCTCTCTCTCTCTCTCTCTCTCTCTCTCTCTCTCTCTCTCTCTCTCTCTATCTATCTGTGTGTGTGTGTGTGTGTGTGTGTGTGCATCATGGTGTATATCTGGAGGTCAGAAGACAATCTGAGAGAGTCATGGCTCTCTTTCCACTGTATGGATTCTGGGCATGGAACTCGGGTCCTCATTTAGGTGACAAGTGCTTTAACCGCTCAGCCATCTTGCTGGAACTTGTATCCCTCACTTTTACTTACATATGTATTATTGAAGAATGTTAAATATTTTCCACCATTGTGGAAAAGTATCTGCAGGACAATTTAAATCAAGTTCTTTTTTGTTTGTTTGTTTGTTTTAATTTATCTCATACACCCTATGGAATTTCTCCATTATGATTGTGATGTCCGAATGGAAAAGAGCTATTTAAATTGTCAAGGAAAAGTGAAAGCAGATGAAATCTGAATAAGGAATGACCTTTAAAGAAATGCCCTCAGGGACCTACTTCCTCCAGCAGTGTCTTATCTCCCACAGTTCCAGCACCTTTAAATAGTCTACTGGAATTTTGAACCCATCAATAGATTAAACTGTTGCTCAGGTCTGAGATTCCTTAACCTAATTATTTCAGAAATGGACTTGAGGAGACTCTCAAGGTGCTATTACTGGTCTCCTGGACATTTTTCATGCCAATGAAATTATAAAATAAAGGATCACCAACTACATGTAAATGATAGCTCTAGGTAGATAATTTATTAGATATGTGCTTTACCACATTTTCCTTAAATCAATGAAATGTTGCTTTGTTTTCTAATTGAGAGCTTCTGATAAAAACAAAATTTAAAAAGTCCAAATTAGGACTTTTTTTTGTTTTTTTGAGACAGGGTTTCTCTGTAGCTTTGGAGCCTGTCCTGGACTAGATCTGTAGACCAGGCTGGCCTCGAACTCACAGAGATCCACCTGCCTCTGCCTCCCCAGTGCTGGGAATACAGGCGTGTGCCACCACCACCCGGCAGCACTTATTTTTTTTATTATGGACAGTGTTGGTTAATCCAAGAAATCTAGCCTGCCTGAAAATCAGAATGCTTTCCACCTTTGGTTTCCTGCATCACTTTTACGGTCTCATAATATATATTTACATAAAAGACAAAATAACTCAGATTAGTTCCGTGTGGCAATGTAATGCTGGTCACAGGATAAAGCGAATGAAATTCTACTTACTTTGTTCCAAGGCTTTGTTCTCAGCAGAGGTTTGGGGGCACGCTATCAATCACCAGCTTTTACTTCCCTTCTTCTCTAAGCTTCCGTATGTCCTTCTCTTCTCATTTGTCTGTCTACACATGGTACAACGAGGTTGATAGTTCATTTGCAAATAAGTTGGTAACATGGTTCTAGGACTGTTTCCATCAGATTCAACCCAGTTTATCTTGTGTAGTCTAAGATGCCCCAAATTCCCTAAACTCCCATTTTGAGATGATTTTTCAAGAACTTAACTTTGATATTTCTTTTTATAACCAAAATTCTGTGTGTATGGGTGTTTTGTCTGCATTTATGTCTTTGTACCACATGTATGCCTAGTACTCTTGGAGGTCCAAAGAGGGTACTGGATCCCTTAGAACTGTAGTTACAGACAATTGTGAGCTGCTGTCATATGGGAATTGAACCTGTGTCCTCTGGATCAGTGCTCTTAATTGTTGATCCATATCTCTATTCTCTGATTTTTTTATATGTCTTTAACTCAGATGTCTAATCACATTCACATAGCATAGACTTTGTAATTGAAGACTCTCAGAAGATATTCATATTGTTTTTATATCTGAATACTTGATTTTCTCGATGCCGTCTAATTCTTAGGGCATAGCCATAGTGGTCTCTTACTGCTTGTGAATATGGGGTTAAATATGAAAGTAAAAGTGATTTGACTCCAAAAAAAAAAAAAAAAAAGAGAGTTAGCTACTTTCTTCTTGCTGTAACCAAACATCTCAAAGGAAGTAAATTAAGGGAAAGGGACTTATTTTTCCTTTTAATTTGAGGAGGCACCATTCTTTGTGCCAGAGAAGGGGTGGCAGCAGGAGATTGGGGAGAAATGAGGAACTGCAATGTGTCTGCAATCAGGAAACAGAGAGGACTGATGGTGCTCAGCTCACAAATTTCAGTCCCAGGACCTTAGCCCATGGAATAGTATAATCCACATTCAGCACAGTTTTTCTCTTTTCAACCAAATATTTCTGGAAATATCTCTACTGACACGCCTAGAGGTATCTTTTCAGAGCAATCCTAATTTCATTTAAGTCAGAAATAAAGATTAGCTATCACAAACAATGGTGAGAGTTGACCTAGGCACAGGGATTGGATTTGGTGAGACCTGTCAACATGTGGAGATTCTAATTCAGTGGCAATGACATAGATGTGGATCAGCTCATCACTAGACCATCACTAGATACAGATAATGCCAGTGCAGGGTTATTAGCACTGATAGCTGGTATGATAAATAACACATGGAGCTCAGAGATGTCACAGATCTTAATTTTATTCTGTATAGCATTGATGGTATATTAGAACTACAGAAGTTTAAAATTCACACACACACACACACACACACACACACACACACACACCACAAATACTACCCTTTCTTCCAAGATCTTCAGATTTAAGAACAAAACTTTTCATTGTATCTGGTCCTAGCTGATAGAGGAAGGGATTAACAGATTTTGAGGATAAACAAATAATACCTCTTATCTTGGAATTGGCCTTCTCTTGCAGAGCTTAAGTAGTCTGTTTATTTTTTTCGTTTTCTATTGCTGAGTGATAAGATGATGCTAAAGGCAAAACACAGAATGGATCCAATCACCATGTGTGATGTTAATATTGGCCTTAGGACAGGAGATATATATGGGATTCAAAGGCTTCATCCAACTTACGTGGAAATTGAATTGGTGTTTGAAGCCCCAGCTCTAGCAAGATATGAAAGAGCATGAAATGAAAAACCATCCATCTACACAGGAGTGTTTGCTTCCAATAGCTTACACAGAAAACTTGTCAAGGGCTTAGAAGGATAAACCTGGTGATTTGGTCTCTCTGTCTCTGTCTCTCACTCCTCTCTCTCCCTCTCTCTCTCTCTCTCTCTCTCTCTCTCTCTCTCTCTCTCTCTCTCTCTGTGTGTGTGTGTCTGTCTCTCTCTCTTTCTCTCTCTCTCCTTCTCCATTCTATCTTTCTTCCTTTCTTGTTTTCTAGCACTAATAAATTAAATATACAACAGATATTTGCTTTTGAAAAAATACATGTTTTTCTATGTGTCTGCCTTCTGCTGATACACAACCAAATCATCTAAGGCTGGCAAATTGATTCCAGACCTTGAATCTAAAGATTATATTGTTACAGTTATTATAAATATGTAGTTGAAGTTATGCCCCAATACATCTTAACCATTAATAATTTATTTAGAATAATATAAAAGAGTTAAAACTGAAATACGTGTTCTTGCAATATTCAGTGTGGTCTTGGTATTGAGTGTGGCGCTTGAGGCTTAATCACTGGGGAAGGAGATTATGCTTGGTCAGGAAGTCACAACTCCTGTAAAACTTTATTAGTGTTCAAGATCATTAACAGGAAGCAGAGGTGAAAAAGAAGTAAATATTAAGTGTCAGTTTCAGACAAGTTCATTGAGCTGTAAATTAAATCAAATGCCTAGAAAATGCACAGGTTGTTAAAGTGTCCATTCTCTGCAAAACTGTTAAACTTTAAAAGTCTATCAATTAAAATGACTTAGGTGAGCACTATGTCATGTTGCCACAGAAGGTGTTTGCAGTAGTTGAGAGTGTTGGGTGTAGGTAAGTGAGAGAATATTCTTGTAAATATACAAAAACATCAAGAGTTAACAATTATCTTTTCTACCACCTGATTACTACCTTATTAAACATTTGTACATGGTATTAAAAATTCTGGGCTTTTGTCAACTATATTTATTTTATATGTACTCTAATTTTTCTATCTGTGTTACATTATTTTTGCCTTTTAATCTAGTCCTATTTTTATTTCATTGTTGTTTTTCAAGGACTTAGCAGGAACTGTCTTGATTAGAAGTTGATTAAGGGTCTATGTATACATACAACCAGGGAGGCAGCACCTTGCTTTCCTTGTAGACTATAAACAGGACATCTCTCATTAAAAAAAAATCCTAAACCTATACAAGTTCTAGACAGCAAAATTTTCAACATGGGTGGAAGAAGGGCTCTCAAAGCCCAAATCCCAAGCAGAGGAATTACTGACTGTTGATAGTTAGATATCTGTCTCTATCTATCTATCTATCTATCTATCTATCTATCTATCATCAAACTATCTATCTGTCTATCTATCTATCTATCTATCATCAAACTATCTATCTGTCTATCTATCTATCTATCTATCTATCTATCTATCTATCATCTATCCAACTCTCTCTCTCCATATATATATATATATATATATATTATATATATATATATATATCTGTCAAATGGAATATCTTGTCTACATTCATTTTTATTGAAAATAGATTCTTTTCTCATACAATACGTTTCATCTACAGTTTTCCCTTCTTTCCTTCCTCCCAGATTTTCTTAACCTCTCCTCTCCCCTGATACAATCTCCCTCCATTTCCCTTCAGAAAGGAGCAGGCCTCCAAGAGACAACAACCAAAAGTGACAAAACAAGAAACTCTACCTTCTCAATAAAGAGTGCCCCAAACCTTTATGGTGCTCTGTCTTTGAGGAACATTCACATGGAACTCAAAATAATCACAATTGAGTTTGTTGTGAGAGGGTTTCTATTGGGGTCTGAATATACAATTTTCCCTACAAACTCATATGTTGAACATTTGGTCCCAGTTAATTGTGCCATTTTGGGAGGTTCTGGAAATATAGCTGGTAGTATTTCTTGGAAGAAGTTGATCACTGAGTGTGAATCTTAAAGGCTGTATTTGGCCTCAGTACCCATTTCTTATTCTGCTTTTGGTTTGTAATAAAGTGAATAGCATGCCCTTATACACATCTTTGAAGCCATGAGCCTAAATGAAACTTTCCCCACTAAGATGATTTCTAAAACCTATTTTGTCACAGTGATGACATTCATAATCCATAACAGTGTCTTGTGACATATGAGAGGGAAGCATCACTGAAGAAAATATTATACAAACCTCATCATTACCTTTTTTGCCATCCTGAGGATTGCTTTACAAAATGGAGAAATATTAACAGATATAACATGTCTGAACTAATGGTATTGTACGACATTTTAATCTTACATTCCTTAAGAATCCCTTACTACATGGGTGTATTAAGAGATCTAGAAAGTGTGGAGATGGAAATGGTTAATAATTTACTGAGTGAATGGAAGACGATTTAAAACATTTGAGACCACTTGACAGGAAGACATTGATTTTCAGTAACAGGCTCTAAAACTTTTGTTGCCCTTGTTTTGCACTATTTTAAACTCAGGAAGTATTTATTGAACATTTATTATTGAACCACTATAAGGTTGCTACCCACTTGTGGCATCAATATACAAAACCTGTGTCATTATTGGATAGTGTTTTAATAAATAAATAAAATTACTTTAATAAAATAAGTAATTTTAAGAATTTCATCACTCAAAGTGCCTTACCAGAGACAGTGAGAATGCTTTAGAGTGTGTTTAGCTCTCCACCAGTTCTTAATTGGAAGATTTGTTGGATATGAACTCCTTAGAAGAAAAGACATATTCCTGAACTTAAAATGACACACTTGCATTTTGAAAGACTTTGGAAATATAGTACAAAGACATGTGGAGAAGTATTTCTAAAATGCAGAACATCCTTGAAGTGTGCATGTTGAAGTATTTCTTTGCTAATTCTTGGTTATATAGTCAATTCTCTGAGACTAGTGAATATAGGGATTCTAAATATGGAAGAAGCATAGATGCACAAAAATTTCTTAACTCTGCTCCTATTTGTATACTCATAATCCCCACATACTAAAAATTTAACTTTCCGTTTTACAGATGAAGATGGGCATTTTTGTAAGAAAGGACACACACCTGTTAGCCAGTTCAGAACATAGACCTCTCACTGTATGTCCTTACCCTGTGATAGATACTCAGCTTCATTCTGATGCTGGAGATCTATTGACCTATAAGATTTTGATTAACCCGTCCAGTGATTGTGACTGCTAAACACCTTCTGCTCCACCACTCAGCACTGTATTTATCATTTCAGTAGCATTTCCAATGTTATGTACAAAGGCTTGGAGGTGATGTTGCCTCCATGAAAAGAGCATTCTAGGGCATAGCAGTGTGCTGGTGCCCCTCCGGGAAAACTGTTAACTGATATTAAGGAGTGTCCCAGTCATCCATCCATAGAGGGTAAATTGCTCCAAGCATATTTAGCCCCTGAAATGTCTCCTCAGCTCATCTTCTTGGTCAACGACTAAATTGTATTTTTGCCTTTTGACCCAGGCCTCCCTGTTTTCTGTTACTTTCTCACCTAAGCTGCAAATTGTCTATAGCCTGATTTTAAATCTCCAAATCAAATCTTCACTTTATCGCTAGTTCAGGAGATTAAAAAGTGTACCTCCAGGCAGCAGTTAATAAGTAATTGTTTATTTAGCCATCATGTCAAGAATGAAGTTCACAATCAATTCTCCAGAGGTTGAGTTTAGAATTCACTTAAATACTGCTTGCCCTTTTCCCAGTGAATGGCTGCTCAGTTGTTTCCTGAGTTTGATTAAGGTTACAGTAATAATCGTCTCCTACTTCTAATTAAGTTGAAACTACACTTAAGAATTTGCCTTAGTAGCGAGAGGTTCTATCCTGCTTTTCTTTTGCTAGCTAGAGAATTACTAATATTTTTGGCACATCTTACATGTTATATACTTTAAATAAATTTTATTAATTATACTGATAATTTCTTTTATCATCACTATTGTTCAGATGTTATTATTATATTCTTCATAGGGATAATGAAAACAATAGTTTTCAAACATTTTGAAAAAAAATCACAGATCCACACAGATAAATGTTAGATAAATGATTCAATGCACAGGTCTTTGCAAGTATAAACTCCTTGTACTCTATCACTGTCTTTGAGAGCATAAAGCTAGCAATATTAATGCACACTAGTGAATACTTTGTATATAATCTTTCCTTAATTCAACTTAACATACAATTATTTTAGCATGGATTTATAATATATATTTATTTATTTCAACTTAACAATCACTAACATTTCTGAGGAATAGATATTGGTATAGAAATAGAAGGTGCAAAGATAATCCATCATTTCTTTTATCCTTGAGAACATGGTTTAGTTACAAAAGAGAGGATGGAAATAGAGGAACAAACTTTAAGAAAAAATAGCACTTGATTTCTCTGTGTTTATGACTCAGTTATGTGATGTTTTCATCAATAGGTCTAACTGTCAGGATGTGGAGGGTAGCCAGGAGCATTGGCAATACCATATAATGTTTGGGAGTCTATGGGACCTCACTGACCAACAACACCAAAAAAGGCAACCCATTTCCTGGAATTAGAGGGTTTTTTTTCCTTTGGTAGTGCATGGCGTCTAGTTGTAGTATTTTCCCTAATGTAGGGTAACTCCATTTGAATTCTTTTTATATGTGTACATGTATATAATTTAGAAATCTTGTACAGTAATAGTAGTAGAACACATGGTAATATTGTCAGCAGGCACAAGACCTATGGAAGTTCCAGACAAACCAAATCCACACAGATTTTTCAAAGGCCTTTATCCTTCCCCATAGTCCCTCCTCTCACCCCGATCCCTTTTAGTCCAATTTTGCCTCCTTTATAACACTATATTCTGTCTCCCACTGCTTGAAAGGTCCCCTCATCACACAAGACCCCTTCTAGTTTCACCAGTTGTATGGTCATTCCAAGTGGAATATATATATAATCTCCATATATTAAAAGCAAACCTCTACATATGAAAACAAAAAGGTGACATTTGTCTTTCTGGGTATTGACCAGGAAGCTTCATCCCTACTGGCTACTTTCACAGTGCTAGAACATGCTATGCATAGTACCAGAGGAGAAAAGGAATCATCAATCTCATTCATCCGTGAACCTTGTGAGCTAAAATAAAAACCTTCTTGGTAAGTTATGCCCATTAATGTCATTAGAATAATTAAAACTTTTCTGGTTGGATATACAATCTGTAAAATGGAATCCATACTTGGCAATGTCAAAGAGGTCAAGTTTTGTGGCTACATAGGTTGTAGTTTACAGAAGAAAACTTTTTACTATAATTCTGATAGTAAATTAATCTAATTAAAATGACTCCCAAAGTCTTATTGATAATATATCATATGTCTAATGCCTCATCAGAGAGATTTCTTTTTTTAGTAGATGACAATTAACATTGTCATTGTCAATAAATTCTCATCTGGTCAATGTGCAGAGAATAAGTGACCTAGGAACTGTGGTGGGCTAATGTCTAAATGGGACAGTTATACCTCAAGGCTCAGAAATCTTCATGGACTAGGGGATGGAGAAATTCTAAGAGCTAGAAATGGTGGATGACTTCAAGGAAATGGTGTTTTCCCTGACACAATAAGGTAATTATATATAAGAACACATGGTAATATTGTCAGCAGGCACAAGACCCATGGAAGTTCAAGATAGACCAAATCCCAGCATGGGGGGCTGGGAAGTGAGCATGGAGTTTTGCCCCTAGCAGAGGATTTTTAGCATTTGATAACTTCCAGAGAAGGAAGGTCATTATATTTTTAATGGTGTGACCTCCCTGGTATATCACTCACACTTCGGGGTAGGCTTATATCCAAGAGTAGTTGGCCAACACAGACTAACTTGATGGATGTTAGATAAAGATGGTTTTGGAAGGGATAGGGGTGAGGGTGCTAAATATGATCAACATACATTGTATGAAATTTTCATTTTCAAAAAATTAATAAAATATTAATTTTTAAATAGTATTGTAAAAATTATTACACAAATGCTAGTAAACTGCTTTGTAATATGAGAGCTAAGTATAAATTTTATGTGGTTGACTGCCAAAATTGCACTTAGTAGCTTGTTGGAGAAAGTAAAGTTTGTGCTGACTATTGTAAGTTCTGCTGAACTACTGGGAAGAACATCAGTATCATGATTGTTCAACCAGGCAAGAATGGGAATTGTCCTATGACAAACCTTTGTCCCTTCATTTCACCATGTATCAATTCATTGATTGCTATTCTAAGTACCGTGGAAGTTTAGGATGCACACAATCACACATTCAGTTACCAAGGATTAATGCATAGTATACATAGATTATACATTGAAAATGATCCAGAGTTTATGCTTTAAGCATGCAAGCTTTTCTTATTTATGGGAGCATGGAATTATACTCACTTCTGCTCATGCCTATACATGCTTCCCTTTTTCTCCATTGAGACTTAACAAGTGGACAGTTTAAGTTGATAAATGAGAGAAGCATATGTATAAGCCATAAGCAGTATTGAGATCCAACTTACTAGGCATTCTAGGTTAAAATGCTATCTTCAAATTAGTCCCTTTTCCTAATTTCCCCAAATTAATCATTAATGTCTTCTGTTGTCTGCTGATGTAGGAAGTCCATCAGAGACATTAAGAGTTAAGAGATAAGGCAGACTGACTTATCAGTTCACAGAGGAAAATATGTTTGTATTGGATCTTACAGTATCAAGAGTTTATTTTCTAATTTGTTTTCCTGTAAATATTCATTTCACTAATTATAGTCTAAAATTCTTCAGATGAAGGCAAATTGTTCCATCGGTCACACACTATTTCACAATTCAACTACTGCTCCATTTTTCCCATCAGGAAGATTTAATATCTCTGGTTCAGCTCTCAAGTATTTATCATATTTTCTGCATTGCAATCTCAAGTTCAGTGCCCTGGATGCTAGGGTAGACAGATTACTGAGAAAAGATGAACTTTATGGAGGAATGTATGTGGCCTGAGGGGCATAGTGTAATGATACATAATTTAAACTCCTATGTGATTACCATTGTGTTCCCAAACTGACCCTGTGCAATTGGGAATGCATTAATGAACACCTTCAATAGCTTAGAAAGCATTAATAGAACTAATTACATGTGTGATGATTTAACATAAGATACTTGGGACACTTGGTTTCCAAATTAGAAATAATGAACACATCAGTTTCCAATTTCAGTGACATAAAACAACCAACAATGGTCATCAAAGATCAAATAAAGTGAAAAAAATAGAAAATATTTGGAAGAACACTGACTTTCTATCTTAAAAGGGGCAGAAGATCTCTCACAGAAATACTGGGTGAAATAGAAATGACTTACAAATACTAAAGGCTAAATAAATACTCAACTTTCCCCCACTGGGCTAAATAAAAATGAAAGTTATTGTACAACAAATAACAATAAAAATTCTAGAAGAGATGGAGGTTGATGACCTTTAGGACCTACCTCTTACTGAACAGCTATTGGCAATGGATAGTTGCTAGGGTAGAGAGGGGAAAGCATTCTTTATGAGGGCATGCCACTGGTAGGATCCCATGACCCACTGGATGGCCCCAGGCCTATGCACATATAAGGAGCAATAACTGGACAGATGTTATTATATAAACGTATGAAATTCTCAAAAATAAGGAAAAATTACAAAGGCTAACCAAACTACTCTTTTTTCAGTTTGTCTTTCTGTTGCTATGATAACACGGTAACTAAAAGCAACCACGCAATAAAGAGTTCATCTGGCTTACATATATGGATCACAGAGGGAATTCAGGGCAGGAAGTTAAGCAAAAGGAGACCCAAAAATCATGGAGGAAAGTCACTATTCAGCTTGCTTCCTCTGGCTTTCTCACTGCCTATCTTTTCCTGCCCAGGCCCACCTGTCCAGAGATGACATTTCCCACAGAGAGCTGGCCCTCTCACGTCAGTCAGCAATCAAGAGAATGGCCTACAGTCATGCTCACAGACTAAGCTGACAGAAGCAAATCCTGAATTGAGATTCTCTCTGCCCAGGTATGGGTAGGCTTGTGTGATGCTGACAAAAACTATGGTATTCTACCCCATGTCCATGGTGACACACAAATACATCATCTTTTATTTTTCGTCTTCCAGTTTTCATGTTAATATCACAATATAAAACAGAGTTTTTCTTTTCAAAGTCCCATAGTCATTCAAACTTCCCATTTAAATTTTTAAGACCTCTTTAGAAATCCAAAATTTATTAATTATAGACTCCTATAAAATGAGAATGAAGTTAAATACTTTCTTACCATTAGAGAGAAGAACCTGGGCATAGTTACTTACAATCGCACTTTAAGCAAAACCAAAGTTTAAAAGTGTAGCTCAATGTCTGACATTTTGGACATGTGTATACAACCTACTGAGTCCATTTAATGTTGCTCCTGTATACATGCATCCAGAGCTGACTACTTGTGACTAGACAACATATATGAGAGCTAGTCTCTGGAGGAAACTGATTCCCTCTCTCTCTGCAACCATTGAACTTCTGTGGCAATTCATCTAGGGGTGGAACCTTGTGGAGTGTCCACCATACTTGTTGGTGTGTCAGCTGGTGTTGTTATTATGCCTGTCCTGTTTAGACAACCATATTGTTAAATTTCACTGGTGCATTTTCCTTGTCACACTAATGGGACATTACCGAGCAGCTGACATTCTGGACCTCTGACTCTTGTCTGACCATTTCTTCTTTTCCAACTTTCCCCAAGCCTTTGGTATAGGAGCTGTATTGTGGATCTACCAGTCGGGATGGAACACCTCAAGAATCACATATTTTGTTCCAGTTGTGGATCTCTGTAGCAGTCTCAATCTGTTGCAAAAAGAATCTTCTTGGATGAGGGTGAGATATTTGTGGGTATAAGTATTTACAATACAGTTAGAAATCATATCAGTTTACGAAAATGATAACAGTAGGCTCTCCTCCTGGGCCTTGACCTTTTTGGCTCCATTTATAAACCTGACAAGAATTCTTCCTATTGATCAAACCTCAGTCTAATTAGACAGCAGTCATTCACCCACATTTAATAATGCAAATAATTGTTGCAACATCATTTCATATATTTACTTTTGTTTTTGTGACAGGGTTTAACTATGTAGCCTTGACTACTCAGTAACTTTCTATGTGTAACAGGCTAATCTCAAACTCATGGATATTTTCCTGAGATCTGAGATTAAAGGCTGAGTTGGTTATTGTTTTGGTTCATAGGCTTTACATCTTGGCAAGACTTTTGGTTACTTTGCTTCTTTGGCACCATTGGTATTATGAGAGGCAATCCTTAGGAACAGGCTTCTAGGTTAGTTCCTACTCAGTTCCTTTGTGTCCTATATCTGAAAATTGTGTAGTGTCTTCATCAATAGGGTTTTACATGCAGGTTCTGGGAGGCAACATAGGGCAATGGCAATAGCCTATATAGTATTGGGGGTCTCTTAGCTCTTCCTTAGCAGCAATTAGAAAAGGGAGAATTCTAAAGTTAGTTTTATGCTGATGAAATATATCAAGATAAAATTCCATAGAATATGTGATCCTCTATCTATATGATATTATTAAAATGACACAATCTTAGGAGAAAATGCTTATGATGATAACAAAATGTAGTCATCTTGGATATCTTTATAGTGATAACAGTTCTGTATCTTGATTTCTGCAATGTTTTCATGAATATATACATTTGATTAAATGGAACAAAACTGTACGTGTGTGTGTGTGTGTGTGTGTGTGTGTGTGTGTTTATGCATGAGTGTTTGTGTAAATACTACCAAAATAAATTTCCTTGATTTAATATTTCACTACAATTACATAAGATGTAACATTTGGGGGAAATTGGATAAGGAATGGATACTATATTTATATTACTTTTTAAAAAATCCTGTTAGAATGCAATTATTCAAAATGAAAAGACAGAATAGAAAATAATTTAAAATATCATCTTATTTAAGAAATTGAAATAGGGAAGAAAATTTGAATCCTACAAAGAAAATATCAATGAGCACAACTTTTTAATAGGTATTGAAAATATTAAAAAGAAACAATGGTAAAACAGAATAATGAGAATGCAGATTTTCAATCAAGTATATTTGTTGCTTTTAATCTATAGAAATTCTCCAAAGTTAAATTTATATACCAATAAAAATGGAATGATAATTACATCCCTTTGAATATGAAAAAAGATGTGTGGGTGTCTGGAGTCCTTATTGTTATGGTGAAGATAAGCTGTGGTTTAAGTTTTCAGTATCAATAGTCTCTGTGGAACCACTCCTCATCATCCCGGATCATGTTCTGTTTGACTACTTAACAAATTGTGTACTTTCTCCCTGCCATGGTAACTGTCCCTGAGAGTCTTCTGATACTGGGTCAGATCCTTTCCCTTTAAATGTAACATCATGACTAGCATTATTCTTAACCTTGGTCAACTGATTAGGGAACAAGAGGTTGGGGCTTCACAGAAATGGCAGGGGTGGTGGGGTGGTGTTAAGCAGATATTTTTCAACCCGTGTTGCAAGGATCTAAACAATCATTAACTCCTGTCTCAGCCTGAGGCTTTTTTTTTTTTTCTGGATGAAAGTATCTTTTCTTTATTAAGAAAATTTTTATTCATTTCACATACCAACTACAAGTTCCCCTGTCTTCCCTCCTCCTACCCTCCTAGCCTACCTTCCCAATTCACCCCCCCCCATTTCCTCCTCCGAAAAGGTAAGGCCTCCCATGGGGAGTCAACAAAACCTGGTGTATTCAAATGAGGCAAGTCCAAGCCCCTCCCCACTGCCTAAAGGCTGTGCAAGGTGTCCCACAATAGGCAATGGGCTCCAAAAAGCCAGCTCATAGCCGGGCAGTGGTGGCACACACCTTTAATCCCAGCACTCGGGAGGCAGAGGCAGGCAGATCTCTGTGAATTCGAGGCCAGCCTGGTCTACAGAGCGAGATCCAGGAAAGGAGCAAAGCTACAGAGAAACCCTGTCTTGAAAAACAAAACAAACAAACAAAAAACAAAAAACCAAACCAACCAACCAAACAAACAAAAGCCAGTTCATGCACCAGGGATGGATCCTGATCCTACTGCTAGGGTCCCCTTAAGCAGACCAAGCTACATAACTCAGTTGATTATGCAGAGGGCCTAGTCCAGTCCCATGGAAGCTCCACAGCTGTTGGTTTAAAGTTCATGAGTTCCCACTATTTTGGTTTGGTTGTCTCTGTATGTTTCTCCATCATGATCTTGATTCCCCTTGCTCACAGAATCCCTCTTTCCTTCTTCGAATGGACTCCTGGAGCTTGGCCTGGTGCTTAGCTGTGGATCTCTGCATCTCCTTCCATCAGTTACTGGATGAAGGCTCTATGATGACAGTTAGGGTATTCACCAATCTGATTACCAGCTCAGGCACCCTCTCCACTATTGCTAATAGTCTAAGGTGGGGTCACCCTTGTGGATTCCTGGGAACTTCCCTAGCACTCGGTTTCTCCCTATCCCCATGATGTCTCCCTCTTTCAAGGTATCTCTTTCATTGTCCTCTCACTCCATCCCTGTTCCAGTTCAACCATCCTGTTCCCTTATGTTCTCATCCCCCGTTCCCTACCCTTTATTGCTCCCAACACTCCCAGTTTACTCATGGAGAACAGAGATCTTATCTATTTCCCTTTCCAGGGTGATACATGGGTTCTTCTTAGGGTCCTCCTTGTTAACTATCTTCTCTGGAGCTGTGGGTTGTAGTCTGATTATCCTTTGCTTTACTTCCACTTATGAGTGACACTTTTAAGACTATCTATTCAAATCCCTCCAGTTTGACCAGTTGGTGATGTTTGTGTGAGGATTATTGACACTAACGGGAATACTGAAATCCTACTTGTGTACCTAGAATCACAGCAGAAGAATACACTGGAGAGAGAGGATCACATATTCTCCCAGCAGAAATAAATGATTATTGCTGACTGACAATGATAGAAACATTTAAGAATTGCATGAAATAGGTGGAACATCATATTTTCAACACAAAAACAGAGAACAGATTGTTTTTGAAGATGAACCAGTTTCTAATTTTTCTCTGTGTGTAACAGGGAAAAACAGAACTGAAGCACCTTGCCATCTAAATGTTCAGATTTTTTTTTAAATTAACTATAAAAGAAGGAAAAAATAAAATATTCTACTTTAGTATCATGATGGGCATCCACCATTTTAGATTTTTTTTCTGCCTTCAAAAACATAAGGAGTAAGGCTTTACATTATAAAAATGAAACAATTTTATCATTAATTACAATTAGGAGAAGTAGAAAATGTTTTGTGTAGCATGAATCTTAAAAGTTCTTGTCAATAAAATCAAACCTGGGGCCAGTTATTGGGGTGAATGCTGGAAGATTAGAGAAACAGAACAAGCCACAGCCAGCTCATCTTGCAAGTTCCTCAGCTGGTCTTGTTTCCTCAGACTGCAAGCTTCTGAGTCCTCATCCAAAAAGAATCTCAGCTGAACTGTGCTGCTCAAAGCCTAAAAGCTTAATCAGCCAAATGCTAAACCAGCCTAATGCTTCTTGTTCTGGTCTTCACGACTTATATATCTTTCTCTTTCTGCAGTCACTCCCTGGGATTAAAGGCAAGAGTCACCTTGCCTGGCTGTTTCCTATGTGGCCTTGAACTCACAAAGATCCACAGGGATTTTTGTCTCTGGAATGGTAGGATTAAAGGCGTGTGCTATCATTGCCTATCCTCATGTTTAATATTGTGCAGTCCTGTTCTCTGACCCCAGATAAGTTTATTAGCCTGCACAATATTTCAGGGAACACAATACTACCATAGTTTTGATTAAGTGAAATAGTGTTCATTCTAATACTATAACCATAGGACCCACAACAGTTATCTGTTACACAGAGTATTAAAAAACTGAATGAATGAATGATCAAATGTTTAAGCAAATTACCTAGTCTAGGGGAATCTTCAGCAGTTAGTGAAATAACTATGCTAATCATGATATTAAATATGAATATGATAATGTTGAGCAAAGAAATCTGAATGTAAAATAGTGACTGCACAAATGACTCTTACATACATCATATTATCTAGAGGACTTGTTAGCACACAAATTGCTGAATCTCAACACTGGTTTCTGCTTCAGTAGGTCTGCCAGGAGCTCCAATAATTTGCATTTCTAGCAAGTTCCCAGGGTCCCATGCTGCTGACCTTAAAACCACATTGGAGAATTGGATGCCTATAGCATGTTTGCAAGTACAGGGAACAAGAAAATAAAATTATACTCGGCCAACTACTGAGAAACAGTGATTGACTTTGGCAAATGGGATCATGACTTAATTTTATCTTTTCTTTTCAATTGCCATTTTCTTTTTTTTATAATTATGATTAACTATTGCTCAAAAATGGAAACAAAGAATGTTTAGGAAGCCTGTTGTAAATATTGGGAAGGAAAGACTAAAACTGTACCATGGGGTACTTAGAACACCTTCAGAGATCTGTGACAGGAGAAAAATGAGCTGTCTTCCTTTATTGACAAGCCTTCTGCCAGCATAAGGAGAGATAGGGTAGTTGAATTTTGAAATACATGGGGTAGGTGCTGTATATTAGACATGTTTTACTTAAGACTCACAATAACTGAATAAACGAGAAATAGTAAGTGAACAAAGATAAGGAGAATACAACACATATGCAATAAAAGGTGATGTTAATTATTTTGGACATAGGTGAAGAAATGGGGTTAGTATGAATGACTATATGTACTCACTTCACTATGTTAGCCCTCCCTGATAACAAACAGATGTTACACTTGACACCTAAAGCCATTGTCTTCTAGAAACATGCTTTCACTCTTCTACAGCAGACCCCAAGGTTTTGATGATTAGAATTTCCAAAAGAACAGGGCTCAGTTTGCTGGATGCTCAGTGTGTGCTAGATTGGCAATACAGAGGAACTTGGGATTTCCCACACTAACCTTGAGTCATGTTAGACAACTGCTTGATTATTTTCCAATTATATCTGGATCTTTCTGTTGCTCTCTCTTCTAGTATATTTTGGACCATGTCAAAGGGCTTCCCTGAGCTCTACTCCCAGGTGGTTGACTAGGCAGAGCAGGAGAGGGAGGCTGAGTGAGTATGGTCTATGCTATTCAAACTTTACCCTGTTAGGCCTTGCCAACACTGGCCACATTTAGCCACCACAGCCTTTATCTACTAGAATTCTTTCTTTGGGATACACATCTACAGGTTCTGCATTTGCTTTCTTACTACCCCATCTGAGACAGAGCTATTAGCTGCTCTATTCTCTGTGTCCATGATGTTATTCTACATTCCCTACATTCTCTTTTGTTTTTTATTAGTTGCACCCATACCTTTGACCATAGTTCTACCAGTAAGTTCTCCTCCTTTCCTTCTGCGTTCTTTGCCACTATACCTGTAATTTGTTTCAACTTCTGTGTCTAGGGAAATATTTTTTGCTCACAGAAGCAAGACAGAAAAGATCCCCACTTTCTAGCATGTGCTATAAGAGTATGGGCTTTTGAGTAAACCATATCTGTTGAAATAGTCATGCTTATGATTTCTTTACTACATGACACAAAAAAGTTAGTTGAGATGCAAATTTTCCTGCAAAATTTGGGCTTATCATTTTTAATTTATTTAGTTGTTATGAGTCTTAAGTAAAATATTTCAAGTAAGTAGCACCTAACTCACATATTTCAAAATTCTACTTCCCTATCTCTCTTTATGCTGAAACAAGACATGCCAATAAAATAAGACAGCTCATTTATTCTCTCATAGATATCTGCAGCTGTTCCAAGTATCTCATGGTGCAGATTCAGTCCCTCCTGCCCAAAATTTACAGCAGAATTCTGGACAATGTATGTCCATCTTCTGTGATATAGACATGTTCTTCAAAGAAGAGCCATATAAACAGACACATTGAAATGCTAGCTTCTCTACAGAAATATATCTTATCCTATTGAGAAAACTCAGATTGTTCTCCTTATTTACGAGAGTATATTGAGTTTCATAAGAGGACTCACTCTTACTGATGACCCCAATAGTTTTTATGTAACAATATAGCTTCATTGTATCTGGTAAGGTTTTGTGACATGACAGATCATAGTTTTGTGTGAGGAAGATTACCAGATAATTTATATGAGCGTATAATCTTAGTTAGCTCTTAAAATAAGCCTCTAAATATTGTACTAAGTTAATTTCCCCTGTTACTTAGGAGGAGGCTTTGAAACTTTAGGTAAATTGACACTTAAAAATGCTAGTGTTAAAATATTGACCTCTTTGAGGTTAATAATGTGTGGTCTCACTATGCCAGTACAAAGTTTTTCTGGTTTTGTGTTTAGAAAAACAGGGTAGTTCTGGAATAAGTATGTGTAGTGGGTAGCCATTCCAGCTTTGATCTGGAAGTTCCAACCCGCATTGAGGCTTCAGTAACTGTCACGCCTACAGGGTGGGGCAGAGAGAGGACCCTGAAGACCTTGTTAGCTCTCTTGGTTCCTGGACCCTGGACGCTAGAGTTCTTCAGAGAACACTGCCAGACTGTGCTACATCTTTCTCAGACCCTGTAGCCTATCTCTTTACTTGTAAGTTACCCCACAAAATAAACCTCCCTTTTAAGTATGTGGAGTGGCCTTAATAATTTCACCAATATCTGGTGCCTAACGTGGAGCATGAACCCATGACCCTGGGATTAAGAGTCCCATGCTGTACCAACTGATCTAGCCAGGCAGTATGTGTTTTGTGACTATGTTAGATGGATTGGGCATCTCAGGATCCTTGATGTCCTACAGTTATAAATTCAAAATATGAGGGCATGACCCTATCCTTCAACACAAGCTGTGTGATGATAGAGGAAAATATACTTGAATACCCCATACTTTTTTCATCTATTAGACAACATTATTTCTAGTACCTGCCTGATAGAACACTTTCTTGATAGTGGTGCCAGTAAATTTCAATTTCTTACCTGTCAATAGCCAATTTTCTAAATAGGGCATACCTTTTCTTCTTTTCTGTGCTGTTTTTTTTTTTTGTTCAAATATCCACCAACTCCTGACAAGATGATATTTTTTACTCTCTATTATTTTCCCTAGTTAAACCTTTTTGACTATATAATCCTAAATAAGTATTATATCAATTTAAATATCCAATAGAGTCACTTGATGTGGAGACAAAGCAAACTCAAATACAAAAGGTCAGCTTCTCCCTTCCTGGAACATTAATGTAATGCTAATATACTTCATGTATTGGAACATTAATATAATGCTAATATACTTCATGTATTCTGAATGTATGAACCAGCTGCCTCTGCAAAACACTGCTACTTTTCGTGCAGTTAGAATTCTCCTTAAAGACATGAACAAAAAACAATTAACAGATGAAGTTCATAGCTCCAGCAAATGAAATCTTTAGTCAGTCCCCTAGAATTTATTAGGTGCCACTTGTTTGAAATTCCTCCTTAGTGAACATCACAGTCTATCAATGCAGGTAGAGAATTTCCTTCCCAATGTCAAGTTATAGCCACAATAGGATAGTTAGATGACAACTTGTATGTAATCTTCAGATGTAGCTGTCAAAGACATGGGTGCATGAGAGATAAACTGAGGCTCCAACTATGATGAAGGCAGAAATTCACTTCTCTATCTATGGTTTCATACTGAAGTATATTTACTTGGAAATACTGATAAAGAAATTTTCACATGAGACTGAACAGATGTTGGATGTGATATGAGAAGGAGGGTATGATGTCCAAGCAATTTCTAGGCAGTCAAGTTAGCGAGTCAACTTAGGGAGGTGGTCACTTCTGGTGGCTACTCATGAAAGGAAAAGGAATAGAAGCTGTCCTAGTATATAGTGTTAGTTGTGGCAACTAAAATTTTGATTTTGATTCTACCATTTTTACAATGATACCTATATGGTAGATAACCTCTCCAACTCTGAAGTTTTTCCAATGAAAAATGGAAGGTGGAAGTGGGAGAATTAGCATTGAACTTACTCCTACTATCTAGATATTATACCAAATATTACATCCATCTCCTTTCCTCTCTCTTCAGTCACAGAGCAATGTATGGAGATATGCTCTTCCCCCAGATGAATAAATGGAGAATTAAGTAATGCATATCCATGTTGGGAATGATAGAATAGATTCTGAGGTTTGCACTTAAAACCAAATGTTTGATCTATTATGCACCATTGTGAAGAACACCCAAAAAAACAAACAAAATTTGTGTCATTTAATTTCTAATTAGCTATATTTCACATGCATCATTTTGCAGGGATGTCTAAATGTTCATTAATAGAGACTTATTGGTAGCACTTGTTGAGAAGCTATGCAAATTTCACTGAGACAGGGAAGGGTTAAGTTTAACAGTGACCTGAAAGTGCAGCTCCATCCTTTAGTTAAAAATCTTTCAGGGCATTCTTGCACATAATACCACTCATAAGTTAGTGGCAAATTACTCTGAAATCAGCCCTATTATAGTAGAAATGTTTCTCCAGTAGAGATTTGATGAGAATAAGAATACAAATTTTAATCATTGATGATGATATAGGCAGATTACAGTATCAATTTTGGAAGATTATGCCACTTGAAGGCATACAGGAAAAGTTTTCAAAGAATATGAGCTTCTTGAAATTCAGATTTGTCCAAAAAGTTTTTCTTGTTGGGCTCTCCTCTAAAGTCCCTTCTCATCTATGTATGAATAAGATAAATAGTGAATTTAAGGAATCCTTTCTATGTCCCTACAATGTGCCAATGTCTATGCCAGTTTCTGAAACTGGAGGGGCAAAAACCAATAGCTCCTGAATTAGAAATACTTGTAATTTTTGTGGGAGAAGATATTTTAAAAGTTTGGAAAGCATAACATCCGAGATATTGTTTTTATATCAGAATGCATTTTGTCTTTATCTTCAGGACTAGCCATAAAAAAAATCAACAGAAATAACGTGAACTTCCCTGTTTAATAGGACCAGATCCATTTCAAATGATAGAATTTGCAAATCACAGTATGAACTATGCAGTTGTCTTTCCACAGTAATCCTTTTCCCTATTTACCTGTTAGTATCTTATTCATCATCTAGTCTTCAACTGGGCTTCATATTACTCACAAAATCATGCTGGTCCTGTCTTTGGCTCCTTGAATCCCAGCAGTAGTATTCATTTGCTTGTCTACAGTGCAAATATAAACTTCTGTTATAGAACCATATTATTAATTAAGCTACATCATTTCTCCATTCAAGAATGTTAAGTTCCCTGAGAATAAAGTTCATGTCTGATTTCTCACCATATTCCAATGTTTTGATAAGACTTTGTATGGAATTTTAATGAATAGCTAGAAGGGGCAATATTTGATTGATTTGCAAAATCAACTCTTTATGTCTGTTTTATGTTATCACTGGAAGTCATGCCGATATCAAACACTTCTGATCCATATCTTTCTGATGATAGATTATTTTCATTATTCTCCTTCTGTTTCTTTGTCTCTGCTAAGATAATAGTGACCAGCTTACTAAGTTTACAGACATCTGGTACTCCTCACTCCTCCTTCTCTTCCTGTAAATTGTACGCAGAATAATTAATTTTGTAGCTTTTTTTCTTTCTTTGCTTTAATTGTTTTCAACATTTTTATAATAAGAGAAAGGGAAAGAGAAAGAGACAGACAGAGAGAGAGAATCTCAAGAGCTGACATATCTGGTTGTCATTCTCTTTTAATAAAATAAGGAAGCCTCTTAAATGAGACCAGTTTAGGCCCTAATGAAGTAATTTGGGGTTTAAGAATCATATGGGAAATCAATTGACAAAGAGCCCAAACAACATTTTTCTGAGGAAAATTGTCTTCAGAGTTAAATATCAGAAGGCAGAGGCATAAGTGTACATCTTTTGATCAATAGCATACTTCACAGGAAAGCAGCATTTTAACATCAGGCAGACCTGTGTTTAAATCCAAACTAGATCTGGTTTATCCTTAGGCTCAGAGCTCTTGATAACTTAAAAAAAAAGCATTGTTTTTAACTACAGAGGACAAGAAAATACCACCCACTACACAGTTTATATTGTTTATGATTCATAAGGCATATAATATATAATGAACATTGAATATTGATAAATTACTTTATAAGAAATAGATTAAGGTATCTAAAGTGAACAAAAAACTTTTAAATAAAAAATAGATTAAATATTTAGATTAATGTAACTCATGTTCAGGTAAGCAAAATTGGTATTTATGTCTCATTGGTTTTATGTCTCATATTTGTATTGATTTTTGGAACATATAACCTAAATCAGTTGGCAAAGGTTCTGTAATTTGATCACAAGAACTAAAATTAATCTAAGCTTAATGTTTGATAAGATTGTGTAAGTCCTAATTATATTGATCTGTTATTGCTCTAAGAATTTTATAGTTTTAGATATTTCAGCAATTTGATTATTCATTTTGAGTTAATTTTTGTGTATGGCATGAGATAGAGTCTGACTTCATTCTCTCGTCTGTAGAAAGCTTATTGCTTGTGTCCTATCCAACTTAATTCTATATGTCAAAAGTCAACTCTCCACAAATTGTTAATATTCATTGTCAATTTGACTAGAATAAGAATCACCACGGAGCCAGGCAGTGGTGGCACATACATTTAATCCCAGCACTCAGGAGGTAGAGGCAGGTGGATCTCTATGAGTTCAAGACCAGTTTGGCCTACTAAGTGAGTTCCAGAACAGCCAGGAATACACAGAGAAAGTCTGTCTCACTTCCCCCTAATCATCATCATCATGATCATCCTCACCCTCATCATCATCACTATGTAAACCTATCTGAGTGTGCCTATAAGAATGTTTCTAGAAAGGTTTAACTAAGCAAGGAGGAAGGAGGAAGGAGCATGGAGCAAGAAAGTCTCAATCTCCATGGGCTGGGATCAGAACAGAATAACATAAGCAAGTGAGTGAGTGCTAACATTCACCACTCTCTGCTTCTGGATTGTGCAAAAAATGTGAGCAGCTGCTTTTAGGCCTTCCTTGACTTGTTGGACTATGAACTATGAGAAGAAACAAATCCCTTCCTCCTTAAGGCTCTTTTTTTTTTTAGTCATGATGAAGCTAACTAACACTGCGGATTTCTAGTCTGCTCTGAAATTGGAAATAGCATTTAAAATTTGTCCCTCTGTATCAAGACTTTATTTTTTGGATAGTCTTTGTCACTGGAATTATCATATGAATTTTAGAGCCTACTTTCAATTTCTGCAAATGTGTTGTAGTTTCTGGTGTACTTGGAGAGCTCTCAGTTAAAAACAACGGGTAGACCCTCCAATACATCATCTTCCTGCCATTATTTCCTCGTGTATTTCTCTGTCTGTCACAATCTGAGCTACTTGTACCCAGAAGAATTATTGCACTGAGAATATTTCATAAAGACCAGGATATAAGAAAAGTCACAGCTGAAAACTCCTCAAAAAGAGGTTAGTGTTGTAAAGAAGCATACATAAGGCTTGGATAAATGAGCATCACAAAAGAGGAAAATCTATAAAGTAGCTCCAGGAGTAAATTGAGCTTCTCTAACTTTGAGGAAAAGTGAAACATTCAAAGTTGTTTCAAAAACACAAAACATTTTAATCAACACTGTCAGGGTCATTATTAACATCTTACTGCTAGCAGTCCCATTTCAAAAACTCTGAAGTAATAACTATTATTATTTTACATTATAGGTAAAAAATGAAATATGAAGTGTGATAGAAATTTGTATAGCTGAAAACAGTAAAGCTTATCCACTATGAGGTTTCACAGACTGAATGCTAATAAATGCATTAACTATTTAGATACAAATAAACATCCCTAAACCTGTATTGCTTTACTATTGAGTGAACAGATAACAGAGGTAAATGGAGGACCAAACTACTACTCCAATTATACACTGAAATAAAAGTCAAGTTTATTGTATAAGAATGTTAAAACCACTAAAGAATGTGTATCATCCAGTAAAGGAGGCATTATCTAACAGGATTTGAGGACTAGAATAAACACTTATGGAAGGCCAAGAGAGTGAATAAGCAGTTATTTTACTTTACAAAGTAGAGTTCTTGATGCAATCAATGAAAGCTTAATAAGAAATGAGTAGAGAAATGAAATTCAGGAGATACAACAAAAGGTAAACTAAATGAAACTTGTTATTATCCTCATGAGGAAGGATAATGATCAGCTTCCAAATGGGATCATCGACCTATGGTGACTTTATTAATGAAGATGCAGAGTTGGATGTTTCTCAGCCATTTTCTCTTTAAGTAAATTCCTGGTCTCTTTCTCTTCTATTAACTATATAATAATATGGGTCAGATTTCCTTTATTACTTTAAACAAATGTATTAAACAATCAAAAAGTTGTCCTAAAGTTGAGATCTCAACAAAAAACATAGATATGAAGTGAAACCTAGAACTTTTGTAAAGAGAGAATTTCTGTAATTTGCTCCTGTAAAACCTGTCCAGAGATGGGTACCAATGAGTGAGAGAATATTAAAGCGAAGCAAAAAGTGGGGTTTTTTGTCATAATGTATTGTGTTGGTTCCAAACCACACAGAACATTTTATTAATTCTTTATTAAGATTTTTCAAGAGATCAAACACACCACAATGTCATCTTAATGAAAATAATTTCGAAAATGGACACAATCCACACATATAACTGACCTTAGATTTTATACCAATGGTGTTCTAATTTGTCTGATGCATTTTTTCAACTTTAAATTTTTACAATTTTGTAAATGTATTCTGTTCCTGCTGTCAATCTTTCCTCTTCCCCACAAACCTGTCTATATGTTCATATCTATTAGTTTTATTTTGTGCCTCACTGAGATTAATGAAGACCATCTATGTGACCATGAATTTGAAGCTGTCTCTTGGAGCATAGTAGAAAGAAATATAAAAATAATACAAAATTTTGAAAATGGATTCAAACTGAAGACATGGATGCAAAGTTTTCTTGCTTTCTAAAACACATGCATTTATGTGTATACTTATTTTTTATTTACATATTTATGTGCATTTTTGTGTGGACACATGCTTGCATATGTGGGTGACTGCAGAGGACTGAATAGGTTTTCTGATCTCCTCGAGTTAGAGTTACAGGTGGCTACAAGCCACCTACCATAGGTACTTGGACAATAACTCAGGTGTCTTGTTCAGGCAGTGTGTGCTCTTAACAACTGAATCATCTCTATAGCCCAATTGTGTATTTACTTATATGTACGTACTAGTTCACATCTCTGTTCATATGTATACAAATGCATACGAACACATTTTTATATATAAACAAATACACATAATGTTTATTTGTGTACATATATTTATATGCATGCACAGTTTAAAAGTTTTAAAAAATGTTTGTTTTATCATTTGTGTGTATGTGTATGGTTGTGTGTATGTGTGTGTGGATGCCACTAGGGGCCAGAAGAGTGTATTGGATTGTCTGAAGATGGGATGATAGGCAGTTTTGTTTTTTTTGGGGGGGTTCGAGACAAGGTTTCTCTGTAGCTTTGGAGGCTGTCCTGGAACTCACTCTGTAGACCAGGCTGGCCTTGAACTCACAGAGATCTGCCTGCCTCTGCCTCCCAAGTGCTGGGATTAAAGGCTTGCACCACCACCGCCCGATGACAGGAAGTTTTGAGAAGTCTGACATGTGTGATGGAAACTGAACTCAGAGCAGCAATCTTTCCTAACTGCTGAGCCATCTCTATTATCCATATGAATACATTTCTATCATTTTTCTAACAAAGATTAAAAAACAAAGATGCTTGTACAACAGTGAGCACTTGCTGTTCACATCACTTCCACTTAGTCTTCAAGATGGCTCGGGGCCTTCACATAGACACATTGTGACATACACATCGTCCCTTCTCCACACAAAGAATAAATAAACATATAAATAAAACAATTTCTAAAAAATGTTTTTAGTCTTCATGTCAGTTTACAACCACCACACTGTACCAGGCAAGGTGAGTGACTATTGAAAACACCATCAGGTCAGGGGTATCTAAAAACACATTTGGTAGTGTATTACCTATATAAAAAACAAAGACACTGTACAGTTTTTAAAAAATCTTACACAGCTTCATATTTCAACCTTTATTCTTTAAAAGGTCTGAGTTTTGTATAGGGTGGTTAAATACTTTATAGGCAAGAGAAAAACTGCGCTAGAACCAACTTATACATCATCATCATCTTCATCCTTGTCTTCCTCTTCTTCCTCCTCGTACTCATCCTGCTCATCCTCATCCTCATCCTCTTCTTCTTTTTCTTGCTCTTTTCGGCCTTGACTAATCCTTTTCTCACTGCACTGGGATTTCCTTTAGCTCTGTAGGCAGCAATATAATTTTCGTATCTTGCCTTCTGCTCAGCAGCCTTCTTTTCACAGGGCTGCCTGTCATCTGCAGCAGTGCAGTTCCACATTGCCCCCTGCTTCTTCGCAGCATCACCAATGGGTAAGCCAGGATGCTCTCCTCTGATTTTTGGGCAATTCTCAGAACAGAACAAGGGAAGGCAGAAGGAGGCCTCTTGGGCACTTTGGGGTCCTTGAACTTCGTTTTGGTCTCCCCTTTCAGGGGATGTAGATTTTCACTTCTTTTTCACAATGAGCATTGTCAGCCTTTTCAATGTCTTCAAATTTCCCCCTTTCTTTAGCAGACACAGTTTTTCACCTCTCTATGAGTACTTCTTAGAGAACCCTGAGAGTGGACAGAAGCAACCAGGTGCTTTTCTCGCACTTTTCCCGGCAAGCTCGCACACAAAGAATGCGTGTGACGACATTTTGCTTCTTGGCTTCTTACATTCTCCTTTGCCAATGTTTAAATGATTTTCCTGAGCAAGGCAGAGTTGCCCTTGCTCTGTTTCTATGGACCTCATTGTACTACTATAAATGCTATGAGAGAGAGAGAGCCAGACTCAGCCTCAGATATAATAATTTTTAAAAATTCTAATTTTGATTATGTGTGTTTGTGTGGGTATGTGAGCTAATGTGCACAATGTGTGTACAAGTGTTCACAGTAGCCAGAGAGCATTGTATCCCCTGGAACTGGAGTTACGGGTAGTTTTGAGCCAACCTAAGCTGGTCTCAGGAACCAAACGTGCAAGATCGTTAAGTGCTCTTAATCTCTAAGCCATCTTTTCATTCCCATAATACTTTTTCTTTTTTCCTGAAAACCCATTTTCACTGTATGATACAAATGCTTCCTGATAAATGACTGATTTCAGGGTAAGGGTAGAGTAAGTACTCAGTAAGCTGGAAATCTTCTTTCTAAGATAAATAAAATGATTAAAATAAAGCTTCTACAAAGAAAAAAATACAAAACAATGGAAAGAAATTCACAGTGTAGAGAGGTAGCCCATTAATTGGTAGAAAATGCAAATCATATATTTGATAAATGATTAACATCTTAAATACAAAAAAAGCTTTAAAATGCCAAGAGTAAGAAATGAGGAAAACTAATTAAAATGAGCAAGGAACCTAAATATACATTTCTAAAAAGAAGGCATGCACATGATCAACACACACACACACACACACACACACACACACACACACACTATGTATATTCTTTCTAATCATTTAGAGATACATAAGATAGAGTTGTAGTGAGATATCATCATACTCTGGTCAGAATAGATATTATAAAAAAAGATAAAATATAATGATGGGGAGAAAAGAGAAACCTTGTGTACTTCAAGCAGGGTCGTAAATTAGCATAGCAATTATGAGGAACTAAATATCCCTGAAAAAAATAAAATTATAACTCTTTTGACCCCCAAATCCCACCTCTATGTTTTATTGAACTTGTATGAAATTATTTACAAAAGATACTTCATTATTTTGCTCATTGTCTCACTGTTCCCAATAGCTAATTCAGAGAACTGACCTGTAGGTCTATCAGCAAATGAAGGGAGAAAAAAACAAACAAACAGAGTATTTATAAACAATTGCCTCCTAGTCAACCCCAAACTTTAGGAAACTCTTTAAATCCACACAAATGGACCTGGGAAACAGGCTAAGTGAAGCAATCAAGTCATAAATCATCAATATCAACGTCATCACAATCATCATTGTTATCGTTACCATCAATCATCATTATTATAATTGTAAAATGTGTAAAGTGCAATTGTCTGAGAACTTACTACTTCTGGGGAAATGTTTTAAGGTATATTTAAGGTAATGGAACATGGTGTAATTCCTACATGTAACTTGAGAGCTGTTCTGAATTTTCCAGGAGTAATCCAAGCCAGAGTTCTATTTGAGAGATACTCAACAACAAGTTGGTAATCATAAGTTATGTTAACTATAAAAAGGATGTATCTAGCCATTGCAATTTATTGCTATATTGTCCCAGATTAGCAGATTGTTGAGTAGAATAGAAATTTAAAACAGTGGGGTCATCTTACTCTCTCTTGCTTTATGCTTTGAGGTGTAGGATATATATTGCACCAATACAGAGTTTAGATGTAGGGATTTTTCTTCTTGACAGTTAATATGTTTTCCACTGTTTTGTCTCAAATACTGAAACTCTGAAAAGGGTTTACTTTTGAGGTTACAAAGAAATAGCACAAGAAGTGAACCTTCACATTTTCATGAGTGCATCCAAAGATCAGGAATGTGTATAGCTCTGGTGTGTATAATCAAGAGGGTAGGAAGAAACAGCTGTTAGTGAAAGAAAGACTTATTGGACACCAAAAAGATAAATGAAGAACAGTTGGTTCTCCATCAGAGCCACACCTCCCATAATGCCCTTGTCTCTACTTTTCTGTGACATGAATATTCTTCTGGGTAAAGGGGGGAAGACATATTTATAGATCATGGAGACAGCTGTTGTTCTTCGAGTGGATAATTTGTCCCAGCTTCAGAAATTGTTCTCATTGGTCACCATGGGAGTGAGGCCAGATGTTTTGTGTTATAAAATTCAATGTCAAACCAATTATGGGTGTAGTGATGCATTATAACATCTTGGATGAAGAAATTGTAAATTAGACCACTTCCTCTTTGGAAATTTAAATTTCGACATTTTATCTGGTGATGATTTATGTAGGCTCTCAGTAGAAATGATCTTGATTGACAGGCAGGTAAATCCAATCTGTGCCCAGCTGGCCACATGTGGTCACATAGTTATGAATGAGGACCATCAGAACTTAAAATGTTATGAGATTTTTTTTTGTATGTTTTTGTAACTTTTCTGTGTGTTTCTTTTTTTTCTTTCTTTTTTTATTATATTTGTGTTTTGATTTTACATATCTGCCTTGGGTTCCCCTGTCCTCCCCGCTCCTGCCCCTGCTGCCACCTTCCCCCTAGCCCCTCCCCTCCATTCCCATGTCCTCCAGGGCCAAGACTCCCTTGGGGATTCATTTCAACCTGGTGGATTCAGTACAGGCAGGTCCAGCCCCCTCCTTCCAGGCTGAGAAAAGTGTCTCTGTGTAAGCCCAAGGTTCCAAACAGCCAGTTCATGCACTAAGGACAGGTCTGGGTCCCACTGCCTGGGTGCCTCCCAAACAATTCAAGCTATTCAATTGTTTCACTTATCCAGGGGGCCTGATCCAGTTGATGGAAGTAGATGCAGAGATCCTCGGCCAGGCCCCAGGTGGAGCTCCAGGAGTCCAATTGTGGAGAAAGAGGAGGGACTATAAAAGTGTGAATTGTTGAGACCAAGATTGGAAAAGCACAGGGACAAATAGCCAAACTAATGGAAACACATGAATTATAAATCAAAAGCTGTGGAGCCCCCAACTGGATCAGGCCTTCTGTGTGTTTCTTAAGCATAAACTTTGTACTCAACCACATGTTAAAACCTTGGATATGCTTGGTTTTAGAAGTAGGTATATGATGTTTGCAAATAATATATTCCTATGTTTGGTGTAGTATAACTAGGTCACATCTACATAATCATATCTATCATGAGTTGGCATCATTTGTATTCTAGCTGGCTACTTGCAGGATCTATCACCTAGATACAATGGGATGAAGATAATGTTGGAAAATTTAAAAACCATGATATTTCTAAACCTTGTAATGTGTTTTTTTTATTGTAATATTAATGTTTTTGGAGTGAACCTAGCAATTTATTCCACTTTGTGGACATATCTGAGGAAGCATCATTAGAGTCTTGCCCTCCCATTTCCATGATAATTAAGAGTCTCTTAATGAGTCTAAACTTCTGTATAATCTCTTTATTGGAAGACTAATCTTTGTAACAACGATGATAGTCTGAGGGGCCATTGTGCTCAATGGAGGGACATTTACAGTAATATGAGGCATGCAGGGGCTTTGGGTTTGTCACTGAAGCCACAATGAAGGATACCATAGATGTTAGGTCACAAACCCTGTACAGAAGATTTGTGTACTCAAAGAGCTATGTAGAAAAGATTCTACAAAGAGAAGATTCTCAAAGACCAGGTTCTCTCTGTAGTGTGAAAAACAACTTTGGTGATGGCATTAAAGAAGACAGTGAATAGCACCATTAAAGAGATAATCTTGGGAGTCTTGTGAAAATTAAAGAGAAATGGAATCATGGTGGCACAAGCAGTGGAGAAGAGAGAGGTTTTGTGATCCCTTATGACTACGACTTCTTTAATATGATTGTTAGTCAGAAATACTATTGATTGACCACAACTATGAACCTGGGAATATCCTATCACAGCAGGAGTTGTCTGGCATTTCCTCCTGACAAAAACATTGAAGAGGATCTGGAAACTTTAGCAGTGGTTATGAAAGTGTTTTGGTGACAATGCTGATTTTTAAAAATTATTTATTTTATTTTTGAGATTGTAATATTTTTACATTATTCTACACTTTTCCTTTCCTCCCTCCAGGACCTCTCATATAATCTTCCTTGCTGTTTTTCAAATGTATGGTCTCTTCCTCCATTAATTTTTTACATACATATGTGCATATATATGTGTGTTTATGCATATATATTCCTAAATATAGGAATATACCTAGCTAAGTCTATATAATGTTACCTGTATGTATCTGTATGTTCCTAACTATATGGTCTCATTTATTAGGCTTTTCTGTTATACTTTGTTATCTCTCAAAGATTGAAGGTAAGTCCCTTTTGCTGAACAGACTGTGTACTTTAACTGCAGGACCCAGAAGATTCTAGCTTGATGTGACATGAAAGTTTCCTCTCTGATGACTAGCTTCCATAGTACCAGAAGGGGCTATGGAGATTTCCAAAGGAGTTTCCAGTAGTCCCATCTGGCTGGGATGCTATTAACCACATCAATAACCAGCATGGCAGAATAGGCCTAAAGGTGCAATAGTGGCAATCATATCTCACTGACCTCTGCATCTTACAGTCCTTGTGCCCCATCTTTCACTGGGGAAAGCATGTAATAAAGATATCCCATTTATTCACTGAATTATCCACATCATTTCTTCTCTGTGCTTTGACAAGTTGTGAGTTCCTGTGTTAACCCTCATCTACAAAAGAAAGAAAGAAAGAAATCTCTTTTCTTAGAGAGTTGCACTATTCTATGAGTAGAAATATACTTATTTAGATGATGTTTTTTGACAGTATGTTCATTTAGTAAAATAATAAAAGTAGAT
This sequence comes from Onychomys torridus, assembly GCF_903995425.1. Lineage (NCBI taxonomy): Eukaryota > Metazoa > Chordata > Mammalia > Rodentia > Cricetidae > Onychomys > Onychomys torridus. The sequence continues at coordinate 72,813,373 of NC_050443.1, forward strand.
TCAGCCTTGGGGTCTATGAGTTCTTCAACCAGGTTCTTGACCAGGTTTACAAGATCAGGCATATGTTTCCTTCTGTGTATCAGGCTCCAAATTCAATCAGACAGTTGTTAGTTACAACAACAAGTTGTTGGTTATTAATATTCATACCATTATTGTACCCATAAATATATTTTGCTATACCGGTCATTGTTGACGTTCTAAGGATTCGAAGGTAGGTAAGACTGCTGATGACTTTTTATGCTGAAGGATGTAACCAACACCCAGAAAAGCTATGCCTCATGTTGTCACTCATAGGTGGATCTTAATGTTAAATTTCTTGATTTTCTTCTTTTATTTGGTGTACCTATAGATACCAGAAAACTAGAAAGTGTCTATTGGTGAGGAGTAAAAAGAAAAAAATTAATAGAATGGAATAGTAGAGCACAGATTATATAAAGGAGAAAGATGGAAGTTCAAATGGAGAGGATGAGATTAGGGGAAAGATCACTAACACAAAGGTTGTTTTAAAAAGCCATTTGAAAGCTAATTATTTCATAAGCGTTACACACACACACACACACACACACACACACACAGACACACACAGAGAGAGAGAGAGAGAGAGAGAGAGATATCTATTAAACTCAACAACTGAACCCATTAGATTTTATTGATTTGCTTTGTCATTGATTTACATTTTTGTCATATCCCAGTGTTTTATTGAATGCCAAACACAACTGCAATGAACTATAGTCACTCAAGATACTATCAATCTGAATTGTTTCTATTTTTAAATTTCTCCTTTCTATTCTTTTTAAAAGATTGATCTTTTCTGCATTAAGTGAATAAGTGAATAATTTGTTGTGATATATTTATTACTATCATGTTTTCACTTTTTAGCTTGACCTCTTGTGATTTACTCATGAATGTATATATAATAATAAGCCTAATTCTTTAGTAGCGAATGCACTTCAAACACAACAAAATTTTAAGGCAAAGATTTTACACATTTTTTCAAAATGATTCCTGAAAGCTGGATAATCCATTGAAAGTTGCTTCCCTATCTCAGGTGTTCCTTGAATTTCACTTTCCAGTGCTCCTTTGGGGATGCTGAGGTCTACTTTGCTTCCCAGTTAACTAACTAAACCAGTTAACTAAACAAGTGATTTCAGCCCTTTTCTAAGATTTTTATTTCCTGGATCTCTGTTAAATTCTGCCTGGTCCACTGTTTGTTTTAAAAAAAAATGAAAATGTGTTTGTTCCCTACTAAATTAACCAGCTTTAATTGGCAAAATAATAGACTTTTGTAATTTCTTTCTGTCCATATTAACTGTGTTCCCATCAGCAGCGAAGTGCCTGGGATTTTTGTCTAGACTCATGCATTAGGATGCATTCACATTTCCTGGCTACAGTGAGAGTTCAAGAGTTATTAGTAGAGGACAGCAGGAGGGGCAGGAAGAACTCCAGACAGAAGCTAAAACAGACTTCCACTTATATAAAACGTAGCTTATCAAGGAAAACATGCTTTTCAATTTTTTCCTGCTGTTAGCTAATTTTTGATTTCCTGTTAAATTTATAAATTGACTCATGATATAATATTGCAAAACAAGTCATCAAAGTTACAAACTTCAGAAGAAATGTTGCCTGTCTGCTCTATCTTAACCATCTCAGGTCTAATTTTTAGTCTCATCTCTCTGTGTCTTCTACTACTGCCTCTGTCTACATGCTTACAATTGCTGATTGATTGTGGAACTCTTTCTCCTCGCCTTACATTACCACAATGGCTTTCCAGTTCATCTTCATACTTCTCCTTCCTTAATCATCATTACCTGAGAACTAAGGGCCCAATTTCTCTGCATAACCTTTACCAGTCGCCCAGTTTGACCAAACAGTTTTGAATTGCTGTCCATCATTTCATGCTACACTGGCACATTCCCCTGTCAGACTGCTAGTTCCTCTTCAACTGAGGCAATTCTACTCTCATCTACTATTTCAACGACAGGGACAGCAGTGAAGGGTCACTGTTTTTCTGGGCACAATGCATGTCAAATATATACCTGTACTTTTCAAATTTTTTTTTCATTTTACTTGAATTTTCTGTTTTTTATATTTTGTGATTTGACAGTGGCACCCTGTGCCCCACTTACCTGCAAAAATCTTACTGTAGCTATTTCTGAACAGCATGTGGTATAGGTACTTACACACACTCTTTTGTCAATGAACATGCATAAGGTTTAAGAAAAATGGACAGTTACATTGTCTTCAGTACTTAAAGAGAAAACAAGTGGTTTTGTGTATTGCAAAGTAGCTATTATTATTTCTTCAAGGAAGAAATAAATTAATCAGACATTCTCCTCACTTTATTAGTAATGCCTTACTATATCAAATGAATGTCCCTTAACACTAGTCTCTAAAACTCATATAGTCACTCATAAATATTTTCTGTTATAGGCCATGCTGGCTTTCAAAAAATTAATTATAACCCATGGGAATATATATATATATATATATATATATATATATATATATATATATATACACATGTATAAATGAATTTATTTAGTCATTTTGTAATTATTTTCAAGAACTACAAATCTGCTTAATAAAGGTCTGTACTTTTATGTTTTGAAAGAAGCATTTGATAGAGGAAGTATTTTTATTGCATAAATATTAATTATTTAATTAATGTATTACTGTTCTAGAAGTGTCCAACTACACATCTTAATACAAGATTTAATATGATTACATGTCCTGTTTTAAATCATGGGGAATTGGCTGGCATTTAGAACAGTTTTGAAAATAGTTTACAGAGATTGGTCCCAATCGCACTAAGCATGCCATCCTAACCACATTTATTATAGGAACTAGTACCCTTCTGAGAAGATGGTGTTGAATCAAATTTATTAATTCAATAAAAATATTCATTTCCAGTAAGATGTCTTGATTTATAAATATAAAATGATGTAATCAATCTTCTTATGTGTCATTTCTTAGACAGACATCTCTGAAGAACATAAAATTTTGTTTTAATTTGTTTCCACTTTATCATTAGTTTTCAAATTGAGCCTTTTTCTAGTTGCAAACCACTGCCAAGATCAATGAAGAAATTTTACTCAGAAATCATAGCAAAGATCAGGGGATAAACATAGGATTTACAACTTACCATACTTCTTAACTAAACATGATGAATTATCACAAATAACTATAAGTATGGAAGTATACTAGGCCCCATCATTAGTCATCTCTGGCTTTAAAGATGTACTTTGAGATTAATCTTGTTATGGAGACAAACTTAGCAGAGTCAGCTTCCTCTTCTTTTTTTTTTTTTTTCTGTTCCACAACCTCCTATTCTTTTTTTCTTACCAAGATATTTACTATTTATTTTCCATACCAACCATAGATCTCCTTCTTCTCTCCCTCCTGTCCCCCAGGTTTCCCCCCTCACCCATCTTCCATTCCAGTCTCCTCCATTGGGACCTCCCATTGGGAGTCAGCAGAGCCTGGTACATTCAGTTGAGGCAGGTTCAAGCCCCTCCTTCTGTGCCAGTGTTGTGTAAGGTGTCCCACTATAGGTAATGGGCTCCACAAAGTTTGCACATACTCCAGGATGAATCCTGATTCCACTGCCAGGGGATGACTTAAGCAGGTCAATCTATACAACTGTCTCGCCTATGCAGAGGGCCTAGTCCACTCCCATGGAGGCTTCACAGCTATTGGTGCATAGGTGATGAGTTCCCACTAGTTTGGTTTGGTTGTCTCTGTAGGTTTTCCCCTTATGTCCAAGTGAATCAAAGACCTCAACATAAATCCAGTTACATCGACCTTGATAGAAGAGAAGTAGTATTGAACGTGTTGGCACAGGAGACCACTTCCTAAATATAACATCAGTAGCACAGACACTGAGAACAACAATTAATAAGTGGAACCTCATGAAACTGAGAAGCTTTTGTAAGGCAAAAGACACATGGTCAATAAGACAAAGTGACAGCCTACAGAATGGGAAAAGATCTTCACCAACCCCACCCTGACAGAGGATTGATCTCTGAAACACCTTAAGAACTCAAGAAACTAGACATTAAATACCTAACAATCCAATTAAAAAATGGAGTACAGATCTAAACAGAGAATTCTCAACAGGAAAATCTCAATGGCTGAAAGACATTTAAGAAAATGCTCAACATCCTTAATCATCAGGGAAATGCAAATAGAAATGACTCTGAGATGCCATTTTACACCTCTTATAATGGGTATGATCAAAAACACTGATGTCAGCTTATGTTGGAGAGGATGTGAAGCAAGGGGAATACTCCTCCACTGTTGGTTGGAGTGCAAACCTATACAGCCACTATGAAAATCAGTATGGCGGTTTCTCAGTAAATTGGGAGTCAATCTACCACAAGACCCAGCTATACCACTCTTGGGAATACACCTAAGGAATGCTCAATCATACCACAAGGCTATGTGCTCAACTATGTGCATATCAGCATTATTTGTAATAGCAAGAACCTGGAAACAACCTAGATGCCCCTCAACCAAAGAATGGATAAAGAAAATGTAGCACATATACACAATGGAGTACTACTCAGCAGTGAAAAACAATGATATCATGAAATCATGAAATGTGCATAAAAATGGATGGACTCAACTAAAAAGTATCATCCTGAGTGAGGTAGCCCAAACTTGGACAAACATGGTATGTACTCACTCATAAGTGGATGTTAGAAGTAAAGCAAACAATAACCAGACTACAACTCACAGCTCCAGAGAAGCTACCTAACAATGAGAACCCTAAAAGGGATGCATGGATTACCCAGGGAAGAGGAAATAGATACAGAGACAGCTTCTTTATTGACATTTTTGAAAATTATATTACTATTTGAGGAAAATTATTATTGAGTACTTCTTGACTGAATGCACCTATGAACATTTTTTAATGTTCTTTCTCTAAAGAACTCATGGATATCTATTTCCTGGAACAACCCCTAATGTTACTCTTTCCAAGGATAATTTCCTATTAATTTAGCTATACTTTAGATGTAGTCTTAGTAAAGTGCAGAGGTGTTCTAAGGCTCATTTGTAGTGTGTACTAAAATGTTTATTATAAACCTACAGTATAGAAGCATTTCTACAGACAAAGACATATGGTAATAAATAGAAATAGACAAATTTTCTAACCTATGCTTGCCTGTGTACCTTTTCAATCACTTCTCTCCTCAAGTCCTTTCTTTTCTTTTTAAGATCTTATGCACACATTAGGTAATATTAAGTTTTTTAAAATCATTATTCCTGATAATATTCCTTGAAGATCTTTGTCCTAACGTCTTATGACAATCCCACCTTTCTTTCAATTAGTGATATTCTTACAACATATCTGTCTTTGTGTCTTTTGTTATTTGAAATTTCTATTTAAAGTGGATTTCTAATAGACAAGTAGTTTCCTTTTTATCCCATTCTCCAAATCTCAGTTTTTGAAATTGGTATGCCTTATACTACTCACTTTAAAACTAGTTATATATGAACCCACATATGCCATCTTTGAGATGTGTTGTATTCATTGTGGTTGTTTTTTTTTGTTTTGTTTTTTGACTGTTTGTTGAAGTAGGACCTCAAGGTGGTTAACTCATGAATGTGAGCAATCCAATTCCAAAGGAGAACTTGGAGAACTCTTTCACTCATTGGTTATGTAAGGACACAGGAAGGAGAAGGCTGTTTATTAACTCAGAAAAGGATGTTCTCTAGATGGGAGATTTTCTGCTTAGGAATCTACCATCCAGCCTTGAAGAATGTTAGAAGCAAATGCATCTTAAAGCTCTCTATACTTGGTATTATAACATCCCAATAATACAATCAACATACATAGTGATCTTAACGTTCTATATGTTATAGGTCTTCATATTGTAATATACTATGATTAAACTCTAGGCTTTATGTGTTGTAGGGTGTTTGGGATAGACAGAACATACTGTAAGATTCTTCCTGACTCTTTAGACCTATAACTAGAGATCTTGGCTTTAATGTTTATTTCCTTCCTTCAGTGGAACATACTTCTTTCTGCCTCTTCCCTTACCATCCCCTCTTCTGGTTTGCAATTTTCCTATTGCTTTGAATCTATGTCTGTTCTTATTTCATTTTACACATATATAATACAAGAGGGTGATAAGGTCTAAGTGGGAGGTGATTCCCTTTCCTGAGTTTGGGAAACTGTCTAGATAATATTTCTGTAAGGTCTTTCCCATTGAAGACCATGACTTTGTGTGGACAAAGTTCTGGGTGTTTTTCACAATGGGTGATCCTATTTCCCTGTCAGTTTGTGGCTCTTTAGTAAGCCGATCTCAGGAGCTGTATCTTTCTCAGTTCATCTTTTCCAGCTTTAACATGGTGGTTGCCTAAATAATTTAGTACCAAGATTACAGTTGTATTTTTATTATTGAAACAATGTCATTATCTCTTAGCAATAATTCAGTGACATAACCTGGACATTGCTAATAAGAATAACTCAGCAAATGCTAATTATAAATGCATTTACCATCTCATAAAAGCTCAGAAATCGTATTTGACTGGTTAAGGGTTACATTCAAAATGGTCTTTGTAGTTAGAGTTTTCCTGCCTGGCCCAGTCAGGACAAATCTCTCTTACCCGCCAGTCCCACAGTCACTCAGACCCAACCAAGAAAGCACACAGAAACTTATATTGTTTAGAAACTGTATGGCTGTGGCAGGCTTCTTGTTATCTACTTCTTCTATCTTAAATTAACCCATTTCTGTTAGTCTATACTTTGCCACATGGCTTGTGGCTTACCAGTGTCTTTACACGTTGCTTCTCATGGTGGCAGCTGGTGGTGTCTCTCTCCAGCCTTCTACTTCCCAGAATTCTCTTCTCTCTTGCCCTGCCTATATTTGCTGCCTGGCCACTGGCCAATCAGAACTTTATTTACACAGAGCGATATCCACAGCAGGTCTTTGGTAAACCAGCTCCCAACTTAGATAATTCTAAAGGACCCTGAGCTAAATAAATGAGATTTGTTACTATTAAAGTTCTTATAAAAATCATTGCATTGCATATCTACCTTAACCTTGCAGAGATTTTATTTAAATGATTTCAAGAGAATAGATCTCTTTGGATAATACTTTGTTTACAAGTAAAAGTGCAGGGAATATATATGGAATGAAAAGAAGGAGATGGATGTCAAACATGTTTTGAAACAACTGATGAAATTAATTTCAAATAACTGATTTTGTATCTATCCAGCTGATAATTCTAATTGTAGTACAATCTCTACTGAATTTTCTTCTAATTGAGTAAAACCATGTATAAGTACACACATAATTTATAATTTCTGTGTGTGGCATTTGGCTTTATTTCCTTGCTATCTTTATGGTCTTAGTTCTCTAACTTATAAAATGATTTTCCAGAACTTGTGCAGGAGTCAGGTAGCAGAACCTTGATTGTATGCAAACCTCTGCCATCCTATAGTCAAACAGGCCTTCTATGAATCCTGCAAATCTGACTTGCTGAGCCCTGCTGACTAAACTAGAGGGATGTTATCTGTGCTGAGGGTAATAAAACTGCTATTAGTCCTCCAAGATAGGAATGAAATATGTGAGCTGGCAAGAGTCTCAGAGATTGTGCTATCTTAACTCTGCATTTTACAGATAAGGAAGCAAATTCACAGAGTCTTAGTAACTAGATGAACAAACAAATGAGAGCTAAAGATGCAACCAGATCCTCAAAATAAATCACTGGATGCTTAATGCATGCCATGTTTTGCACTAGGCACACAGTTTCTGAGCTGAATAAAAAAAATCACTTTTCCCCTTGACTCTCAAGTGTCAGTGATCAGGGAGTGAATCATGGCAGCATATGGGATTCTGGAAAAGCTATGGATCTTTCTGAATATGAACTCAGCTCTGCTTCCTATCAGCCCTCCTCCTACACACATACTGTTGCAGTCAAGGGCAGGGTTACCACCAATATAGACAAGGCTTGGCATATCAAAAGAAAAGAAATGAGTCTAGAGTCAGGAGAAAGCATTGTTACTCTCACTCCAATCATTCCTGTGTAGGGAGTGAGTGAAGTCCTGAGTGAGAGAAGTTCTGAGTGGATGTGTATTGACATGAGCTGGTCATGTCAAAGGCCAAGGTTTCAGACTCATGGGAAATTAGCAAAACCTTTCTCATGGGTCAAGCCAACAGGCAAAGCCTTCTTATGGTCCAAGTGCAAATGTTAACGGTGTGTGCAAGTATGAGTATTTATGAATAATTGGCCAGTCTGTGAAGAAACTAACAACTGAAGCTTCCTCCCCTGGGATGTTTGCAGTTGGAGACTGCTCACCTACAGAGACTTTCTACTGAAATCAGTTACGTCTCCCCTCTGTGTTGCTCCTAATAAACACATTTAGGTTCCAGTTTGTTGAGTAGTTGGTATCACCCCATTAGATGTGCAAAGCCCACCTGACTCCAACTTTGTGTGCATGTGTCTGTGTTTCAGTTCTTCCTTTATTTACTCACACACACATGCATGACAGATATATACTCTGGCCAATGTGTCATTATATGTGTAAATTTCTATTGGTAATTGCTAATTTAGATATATGTATTCATATGGTGATATTTTATTTGTGCTGAAATGTGATTTTATTTGTATGTTAATAAATAAAGTTGCCTGGGGGTCAAAGCTAATAGCAAGCCATGTAGCAGAAGTCTGGCAGTGATAGCACATGCCCTTAATCCTGATCTCATGACAGGCAGATCTCTGTGTGTTCAAGGACACCATCAGCACAGAGACACATGCCTTTAGCTTGAATACCAACCATAGAGATCCGGAGGTTTGTATAGACAGGCAGTGAGGAGGAGGTCAGTGGTTGAGTTTACAACCAATGAGAAGGCAGAACAGAAAGTCAATAAAAAGATGGACACACAGGAAGTAGGTCTCTTTCTCAAGGGAAGGATGGCAGCAGCAGCGGGTGGTAAGAAGGTGGTCTCAGCTCTTGGCTACTGCTGTCTGATCTCTGGGCTTTTAACACTGCATTTGGCTCTGTGTTTCTTATTTAATAATACTGTTCAGAATTACATCTACATATTCAAATACTAAAGAACCCATTTCTTTGTTTGAATGCATGCATTATTCCTTTACATTCATTGTTCTAGTCTATCTCCTTTTGCTATGATAAAATATGCAATACTTGGAAGTTTATGAAGGAAATAAATTTTAGCTCAAAACTATGAAGTTCAAGAAGTTCAAAGATATATCACCAACTGGGCATCGTGCTAACTCATGGCACAGAAGAGGAAGTCACATGGTAAGACAGAAAAAGCAAGCACACAAATTCAGCTCTTTTTTCCTCTTCTTATAAAGCCACCTCTGCTCTCTTCTTGATGGTATTTTAAAACCCTAACCACACTTCAACATATAAGTTTGGGGATTAAGTTTCTAATATTTGACATATTGTGAATATGTTCAAAACATAGCATGCAGTATGCTTATCTGTGGTGATATTACTATAAGAATTTATGAAAATTCTTCACCATAGAAAAGCAAGGAAACTTGAAGAACTCTGGCTGAACTAGGAGAGTCCATCTGTTCATGTCTTAGCCTCCTCCTTCCCACTGGGCAGACACAGTTTTAAGGACATGAAGTATGAGTCTTCAATTTTACTTCTCTGTAATGCTATATTACTCTATTACTAATGATCTTATATTCATCATGGTTTCTTCAGGAAGTCATTCTAGTTGCTTATAGGACAATGATATCTAATAAAAGAAAACACAGCCTTACCTAATCAATTGAAGCTAGAGAAAAGGTCAAAGTGCACAAAGGCTATTCTCAGGAAATCTATAAGTTCAGGAACCTGAGGTCTCAGATAGCTACAGCACCAAGTGAGTGTCAGTAATATGCTTCCAAACCAACAGGAAAGCCTTTGTTTCCATCTATCAATGCCAACATGCCAGACATAGGCCCCACGGGAGAAGAAGAGCTTCTTTTGCATTTGACCTTCTAGGTCTTTCATAGCCACCCCTTATTGGTCAGCTTGAATTGGAATCATATCAAGAAAGTACAGAGCCTAGAACTTATAGTTTATGTTCCTCTTAGTGTAGATGAGAATTTAGATGCAGTAAAGATGGTACTGCAAACCAAAAAATTTCCAGCATAATTCTGTTGTAAGAGCAATTGTACCTCTCTTTTACTGTTTTAATTTATTTGTCTTTAAAAATGATTTAGCAGTAGCATATACCTGGAGCAAATTCCCACAGATAGCAAAAAAATAGTTTATAATAGTTATTTTCAGAATGTGTGAAGGCCCTGTCTTTACCTGAGATTCATTGACTCAAAAGTGAAGGATCTGGCTGGAATATCTCTTAGGTATGGTTGTTGTTGTTGTTATTATTATTATAAAACAATATTTGGGAAAACTATGTTTCTAATCCTCATTGTGATTTATTGGTGTTTTGGCCAGAGTCTTATTAGATACATTTATGCAAATGATGAGTAAAGGTATACCTGGGTAACCACCTAGTTTGCAGAATCTTAAATTATTAAAGGAACCACTAGGTATATAAATGACACTATAGTGCAGTAGAACTTCCTCCATCATTTTTATGTTTCATTGCTATTAGAATCCGTGGAATAGCTACATTTCAAATTAATCAGTAATTATAAAAGACCAAGATAGATATGGCTATTGCTAATTTGGCACAATTGTGTTTCAATCAAATTTAATTGAGTACTCAGCTTGTACTAGTCTAATTACTTTAACTGTTTTTGAATATCTTCTACATTGAATCCTTTAACAAATATATGTAATTAGGCATACCCAGACATATTTCTCATATTCTGGTCTTTATAGATTTTAAATGTCAAGAAACCCACTGCAATCTATTTAAAAGTTAAGCTTTGTATGCATTACTTAGTTTTGAAGACTGGAAAAGACTGGCTTTATGTTGGATTAGCTGACAATGTTCATTGACAGCTTAGTGACTATTAATGCATATACACACACACACACACACACACACAGAGAGACACACACATACAGATTCACACACATACACATAAACAAACACACATATAAACACACATGCACAGGTATGTTTCTAAATCCAACACTATAAATTATTCTTTAACAGTAATTTCAGCCTCCCTGATTAGACAGATAAGTAGTTGCATTACATCTACTACAATCTGTTTTTCACTCTATAATTATCAATAAATCTGCACAGAAAGTAAAAGTTCTAAAGTATTTTAAGTTAAAAATAACAGGTAGAGTGGTGAAGAAACCAGGAATGTATGGCTTTCTTTATCTTATTAAAAAAATTGTATGACTGCTTTGCCTGCATGTATTACTGTGCACTATATGTATGTAGTCTGTGAAGGCCAGAAAGGGTACTAGAAGCTCTGCAACTTGAGCTTCAGGTAGTTGTGAGCAGCCTTGTTAGCACTGGGAATGAAGTTGAAACCTGGGTCCTCTAGAAGAGCAGTAAGCTCCCTAAACAACTAAATCATCTCTTCAAAACAGATTTTATTTTTAAAAATTCTACTCCTTCATCTTTGACAGACAGATGTCTGAGTGTGGAGATGTATGGCTTATGAAGGTTAGCAAATGATCATCCTGGCATCTGACTTTCTGACCTACTCACTAAGAAAGATCCCCCTAGAAGCCAGAGTACAAAGTGTCCTAACCTCAATCCCCCTTGGTGGGAGGGTCTCTTTCCTTGCAATCTATTATAAGAAATAAAATAAAGCAATCCTGGGCTTCAGAGAACATAAGGAATTGTATTAGCAATTTTCTTCACTATTGTGACAAAATGCCTAACCACACAATAGAAACTTGAGAAGGAAGGCATGAACAGAGGGAGGGAGGAAGGGCAGAAAGAGGGAAGAAAGAAATATTTCCTTTTGGGGGGGGTCAAAAATTTGATAGCACCACCCATCATGGTAGGGAATGCGGGAATCTGAGGCAGTTGGTCACATTGCCTTTGGCCTCAAGAAGCAGAAAGTGATACATGGTTGAATACTAGTTGTCACTGAATTTTTCCTTTCCATTCAGGCTGGTACCACAGACCATGGATCAGTGCTGCTCACAGTTAGGGTGGGTCTCTTTGCTTTTATTGACTTAAGTCCTCTAAAGAGCCCAGAAGTTTGTCTTCTCGGTTGTTCTACATCCTGTCAACTAGATAATATAAACCATCAAAGACATTTCTGGCACTTGAACAGTGAAATAGAGGGATTTTCCTGTATTGTTTCTTTTCTGTGATGTTAATTCTTTTTTCTGTAATACTTCACTCATGTTTGTTTTCTAGGAAGGCAGATCTAGTCGTGGATAACCCAAATCATTCCAGGAAACTCACACTAATATAAGAACCGCTTCTTAATGAGAGGATGAGGAGAAAGTGATGCAAATGGAGAGAAAACAGTCAAGGAGAGACAGAACTGAAGACAAGGATCCCTGATTGTGTATCTGAGCCAACATCATGTCATGTTCACATTGTAGATGTTCACATATTGGAAAAGACTCAAAGATGCACAGCATAAATTCTGAGAGCTGAAATGTAATCTATACAGGAAGCACATGTATACATTTGATTATATACAGGGAAACACGTGTATATGCCTGATTAAATACAGGGAACACATGTGTACATCTGATTAAATACAGATAAACACATGAGTATATCTGACTAAATACAGGGAAGCTCATGTGTATATCCTATAAACACAGGGAAGCACATTATTTGTATATCCAGAGCAGTAAGGCAAAGACTTTGACAAACAAGAAAAAGTGGTCTATTCCCAAAATTAGTTTGAAGATGCCATCCAAGAGCTAGAACAAATGGCTGGCTTAGCAGATGAGCCCTTGAAATGTATTTTATGTAACTGACTAGAGTGAATACAAGATAAAAGTTCTTAACATAGAAATGGAAACTCAGAGTGAACCAAACAAAAAGTTACAACTAAAAATAAAACATTCGGAGTAAACTGCTCACTTCTTGGTCTTAATAACAGAATGGGAATGAAAGATGAAAGAGTGAAGCTAGAGACGCCATGGGATGATGTGAGTAAGAAGATGGTAAAATGTTGAACATAGTTCCGCAGCCTAAGAAACATTACCAAAATATCTGAAATTTAAGCCACTGCAATTATACTAGAAGAATAACACAATTTTACTTCTATTAGGCATTAGTGTAAAATTCTATTTCCTGATTTAATATATTCTCTTACTGCTTTAATTTTATTATTTTATGTATATAGGTGTTTTGTTGCAATCATACCTGTGTACCACCTGAGTGCCTGGTGGACTTATAGGCCAGAAGAGGGTTCTTAGTTACTGTTCTAGTCTGTGAGGAGACATCAAGATCAAGGCAACTCTTATGCAAGAAAGCATTTAATTGGGGGTTTGTTTATAGTTTCAGAGGTTTAGTCCATTATCATCACAGCTGGGAACAAGGTGGCATGTGGATAGGCATGGTGCTGGAGAAGTAGCTGAGGGCTACATCCTGATCTGCAGGCAACAGGCAGAGAAAGAGTGACTTTGGGCAGGCTTGGGCTTTGGAAAACTCAAGGTCACCCCCAGTGCCGCACCTCCTGAAACAAGGACATACCTAGTTCAACAAGGCCCCATTTCCTAATCCCCTTAAAACAGTTCGTCAGCTGGGGACTAAACATGAAAATATATGAGCCTATGTGGGTCATTTGCATTCACACCACTACAGATCTCCTGGAACAGTTACAGATGGTAGTGAGCTACCATGTAGGTGCTGGGAATTGAACCCAGATTCTCTGGAAAAGAATCTAATGCTCTTAATTGCTAAGCCATCTCTCTAATCTAAAGTGAGAAGACTTACAGTTGATAATGCTTGGTCTCAAATTCAGCCAATTCTATTAGCTGATTTTGCTTTGTTTTCACTATTCAAGATGTACTGGGTTGGGGATGGGTGCTGATTTTTGACATGGCCCAAATATCTGAAACTGTTCATAGATATGTGAAAGAGCAGTGGTTTAAAAAAAAAAAAAACTAAAACAAAAACCCAACTACCTCTGGTTTTCCAGTATCTTAGGCAATCCCCAAAGGAGGTGCCACCCACAGGCTGAGAACTGCTGCAACAGAGAAAAGGCTGCTATCAGAACAGAGACTTTGCTTTTGTCAATTAAAAGAGCATTCTGTCAAAGCCTTTAGCTTTCATTCTTAAATTTACACCATTGACAACTCCTTTGTCTTCTCTGGGTGAAAATGTGATGGCAACAATATTTTCCCATCAAATATAAACATAGTAGAGCAAAATAAATTATTATAATGAAAACAAATAATAATTTGAGTTTAAAATAGTAATATAATATGCTCTTAATACATTGCTTTCTCCAAGAAATATACCATCAAAGACAAAGTCTGTATTAATACAACATTAACTTTGTCTTCAGATGAAAACAATAGCAATGACATTTAAAATTATTTACTTTATTTAAAAAATCATGGTTTTAAATTGTAGGAGCCAATGATCAGGTTAAATTATCAATTTCTTTCAGGAATTTTGTGGTTATCTTTTATTACAGGCAAAATGATCACCTATCACATAGAGTATATGGATGGTGATATGAAATAGCTTAGGAAATATGAAATAATTGAGAATAAATGTCTATGTAATGTAGTTGCTCTGCATTACATATCCAAATTTAAGGCTTTTATAAATATTCTTTGGCTGTAGTTCAGGGACACAGCATCAGGAATCATTAATGTCTAAGAAGTACTGTATAAATAAGATGTTGTGTTAAATCACTAAATTCTCAGAATTATTTCTTTGGTAAATATTTTATTGATTAACAAATTGGGAACCAGGAGGTGGCTCACAAGTTTTTATCACTTGCTGTTCTTCCAGAGGACCAAAATTCCTATGTGAGGCAACAGTTAACTACCTTTAACTCTAACTCCAAGGGATCCAATATCCTCTTCTGGCCTCCACAGGCACCTATACTTATATGGTATTCACACACATACACACACACACACACACACACACACACACACACACACACTCACACGCACGCACACACTCACACACACACACACACACACACACACACAGACAGAGAGAGAGAGAGAGAGAGAGAGAGAGAGAGAGAGAGAGAGAGAGAGAATGAAAACATTATTTTAAAGAAATGGAGGTGTGGAAGTGTTTAGTAATATGCTTAAAAATCCCAAAGCTGGGAGATGTTTCTTGAAGTCCTGTACACAAGATCTAGTCTCTCACTTAGTGATTGTGGTAGCACTCAGTGTTTGCAAATAATTAAACATCGTTTTCCAGAGAACAGAATTACTTATTTTTGATACACTGAAATTAGATTTATCATGTGATCTGTTTTAGCCAATGAAACAGAAGCAGCAACTTTTGTGGCCCTGAATCTTCCTCAGGGAAGAGCACATCAACTAGTTATGCAATTCTAAATGGCCAGCCTTGGCACATATTCAGGTAAGAAATATTATGCAGACCAAGTAAGTTGTATTTATATATTTAGGAATATACATATAGCAACAATAAAGTACAAAGAAGTCATGAATTTGAAAGGCAGCAAGGACTGGGGGTTCATGGGAGGGCTTGGATGTAGGAAGGAGAAGAAAGAAATGATGGTATTACATTATAATCTCCAAAAACTGAAGTTATAAAAATAAATTAAAATTAGAGGAGCAGTATGATCAAGAATGACTTATGGAAGAAATTATTAGTTTTGCTTACATTTCTAGAGAAAATATCCTTAATGTTGGAGGCAGCGTGGCAGGAGAAGACAGGAATAGGAACAGGGAGCTGAGAATTCAAGGCTTCAACTGCAAGCACGAGGCAGAGAGAGTGAACTAGAAGTGGGACAAAGGTATAAACCCTCAAAGCCTGTCCATTGTGACATATTTCCTACAGCATGGTCCCATGTCCTAAATCTTCCATAACCTCCCAAACCAGCATCATCAGCTTGGGGGATAGATAGTGTCCACAGACAAGATCCCATGGGGGACATTCTTCACTCAAATCATAGAGAGTTGTTTAGATATTGGGAGTTGTTGTTCACTGCTAGCACAAGCCAAGAAACACATAGATGGTGGAGACTAAAGCAACCACACCCTTCCAAGTGTGACCACACAGCAATGATTACCTAATTTCCATATATGAAAATCCTTAAGAACAGTATCTAAACACTGGTTGGGAGTTGAAATAATGATATTTTATTCTTCAGAGTATATTAATTTGCTTTGCCTAGAATTGGGAGTTTAAGGCTATTTTAATTCTACATACTAGCTCCTGGGTAAAATTCTGTGTAACTTTCCCTTGGTTGGAACCCAGTGCATCTGTTTGTCTTGGGTTGTAAAGGCTACACGTGGAAAGTTAAAGCATGCTTCAAAAGTGGCAGGTCATATTCTTTCGTGTTCATGTTTCAAAGAGCTATACATTTTCTGTTACTAAAGATTTATTCAAAGAAAATAACGTTATATGTTAGTCTGTTGCTTCCTCTTTATCCTATTAATTTATTATTTTAATACATATTAGATGTTGATTAGATATAATGACTGCTAATGATCAGATCTACCAAATGTAGGCAGATGTTAAGGGACATCTTCCAAAGTATACCTCCTCTAATCAATCCCAGGAGAAGCTAGTGAGAGACAGCCAGAGCTTTCTACATTCACCATGATAATGAAATAGCTGTGACCCAAAGAGCCAAATAGACGTCTATGGCATATGTTTTGGCTCACACTGAGGATGGAAACAACAGATGCTAAGTGCTTTAAGGTTTAATGCAAATTATTTTTAGAAGTGTCAGAAAACTGGAAGAGATAAGAATTTTTAGAGAAGGACAGACAATGGCTGACTATTATCAAATATTTGTTTTAGAGCTGGAGTCATCTCATAGCTCTATGTCCAACCTTACTCTGAGAGGTTATTAATCTATCCAAAGTCAAGCAAGGCATGAGGAAACTCAATCCCAGGTTGGTGTTTTCACTTTACATTTTGACTTTGAGAGTTAGAATATATCACACACACACACACACACACACACACACACACACACACACACACATTTAATTCAACAAGCCCCATTTAATTCTGTTTATATATTGAGTATTTATGTGAAAGTAAACTACTAAGCATTAAACCATAATCCAGAGAAAGAAATTTTGCTATTTTATCTACTGTAGTAACTCAAGTGGAAAGCATCACAAGGATAAGCTATACAAAAGCGATCACAATTCAACACATTCCTATTTGAAGGCAGCAACATATGGTTATTCCACATTTTTTTGTATGTCAGCATAACTATTTGTGTAAAATTAAGATAGATGTCAACATTGTTTAAAATATCTTGTGCAACCCAGCGGTTCTTCCATCCTGTCTTAGATAACTTATGAGGACAGGCTCCATCGGTTTACAGGTCTCCATTTTGGACTTGTGGCTCAGAGCCTAGGAGCACTTTCATAGAGAGAGATTCAGTGTTAACTAAAGCCAAATTTTCAGCTTCTCAATCTTAGGATATTTGGTCTAGCCTTGCTTTACACTAGAATTAAATGGTCTAAAAATTGTTAATTGTATTCATAAATCTGCAAGGTCAGAGCCAAAAGTCTTTTGCAATTGATATCTTATGTACTATTTTATACATATTCTTAAAAATAACCATTTAACTTTTTCTGTAAAATTCCACATTAAGAAAATGTGTATAACACATTAAGAAAAACATATTTCTAGATCTTTCACCTCTAGAGATTCTGTTGCAACAATCTTGAATTAGTGCCCAGAAGTTTGCATTTTTAACTAAGAGACACTTGCAAAATAGGAGTAAGGAGATGACATTTTCAGAAGCATTTTTATTTTGATGCTTAATGTACTACAATTCACTAATTTGAATCAATAATTTTCTTTCCCCTGAATTTCTTACTTGATGAGCCAACCCAGGTTAAATGGGTTCAATAATGATATGCAGTGAAATTGATGAAATATCCTTGTTACATTCATGCTATTCCAATGTTAAAGAAATTCTCCTTTATTTTTTAACATTGTTTCTTATGCTACAGCCCCAGACAGAGAGTTACAGGATCAGAACTTGTGTTCATTGTGCTGGCTTTTGAGCATGTAGTAGCTTCTACTTTTTGTTATTGACCAGCTTGTATCAAATTATTCCATACTTATCCTACTCTCTAGCCAGTGGTTTATCCTCATTCAAACGGATGCCTTATAAGTTTTCAGTCTTACGCTTACTCTTTGGCACAGAATGTAACTGAGTCACTAGACCTATACATGCTCACTTAATCCAAAATTAACTTAGAGGTTCTTAAATACAACATGGAACATAAATCAGCTTTGTTTCATTGTTGTGACAGAAAAGGGAAGGAAGAGCTTGTCTTGGGAGTGGTTTCGCTTTGTAACTATATACAAGTAATACACAATCAATAGTTGATTTTATTGAATTTTGTTGTTAATATATGTAAGGCTTAAGGATGTCAATAATTCAAATACTCGTTCTTTCACGTGTTCATCCAATGAATATTCCTCTCTAATTCACAGTGTTAGGCATTTAGTTATGAAAACAAACAGAGTGGCCTCTTTCTTTACAGTATTTATAGTAGAATAAATAAGGTTGGCAAAAAACAAGTACCTAAATGCTGTGGTGAAAATATATCATTTCATAGAGTAATTACCACAATGTGCACATCACTAAACAGGTCCTTTAAAATGAAGTAATGAATTAGCAACTATTGCTTGAAGAATTGGGGTATGGGATAAGTAACTAGATAAGGAGTGGAATGTCATAACTGTTCTGGAAACACTTAACTAGTCACCAAGGGAGAATTTGTTGTCTAAAGGAAGAAAAGAACTTCTGCTTCTTTGAAAGACCTTGATTGGGAAAACATTGAAAACGGTGGTAAATTTTGGTGGGAAAAGCTACTTTAAGGGAGTTGAGCTTTCTCTGAAAGATGAGTCAAGGGATTTTCAGTGATAGTAGCAACATACACAAGGTCACATTTTGTATAAAAACCCTTCATTATGGTATGTAGACTGCCCCGAGAAGAGCAGTTCTGCAATCTGACAGATGGTAGAAGTTACCCATGGCTGCCTGACAATGGATGCTACAGCAGATTGAAAGAAGAGAGGGAATGGAACAAGAGAGGGGGTGGAAGAAGAGAGCAGAACATACAGTTTGGCAAATGAACGAAGTTTGGAGTCAGGGAATATGGAGGTAAAATTCATACACTGTTTGTAGCTCTTTTAAAATTGAAAACAATTTGATGTTTCCTGCAACAGAAACATAATATAATTTTCCTCTGCTCCTTTACTTATCCCTCTGTATGCAAACAAAACATTGAGTCTTGTAGATTTCTTTATACTTTTTTTTTGTGAAATATCAGGGAAGAATCTCTGAGGATTAATGGACTTGGAAACCTAATATTACTAAGGAGGAAAGATATTACTCAAGAAGAGGAAAGAAAACATGATTTACCTAAGGTGCCCTGTTCTCATAGGAACCCAAAATGGGGTGAACTGTAGACAACCAGGAGGTTGATCCTAACCATATTTGCTTGAAGTTGTCATAGGACCACAGGCAGATAATAAGGGAATAGAGAATAACTATATCAAGATTATTTTATGTCATGTTTTGCTGTGTCAGGGAACAGGCTTCTGATGACTCTGGAATTTTAGGGTGAAGAAAAGAATACAAAAGAATTTGTATAAATAAACATTTTACCACCAAGATTTTTATATTTGGATAATAGAGTACTTAAAAGGTATGATTTTATAGATTTAAAAATGTTAAATATTAGGTCAAATTAGACCACGAGTGTTAAAATTGCAGAGCTAAATTTGTTATTTTACTTTTAGGAGGATGCATTTAATGTTTTAATATCAGAAAATGACTTTACCTAGAAATTGAAGGTGGAATTTTTGTGTTTATTTCTTCCCTTATTTTATTTTCTTTTCCCATTGGTTTACTTGTCTTATATCCTTTCTCTGTTCTCAAATCGTGGGGTTTTATTGTGTTTGAGTGAGCAGAGAAAAAAAAAGAACAATTAAGTAGTGTTTTTATGTTTCATATGTTAGAAATTTCTTCATTGTCTTAAGCATTTGTTAAGCAATTCTTTAAAAGATATTGTGGTATCAAGTGGAAAGTGACCTGGGTTAATGTATGCAAACTAGGTCGTTTCTGTTTTCATAACACAGGTATATTTGATGCTGTGCTGTCCTTATCCTGAGAGTTTCCTTGTTTTTAAATAAATGATCTGTTCTTCACTTTTTGGACCCATAGTTGATGCTAACAGATGAGCCAAGTAATTATGTTTCCCGCTCAAAATGTTATGAGATAAACAAGTACTAAAATAATGAAGCAGAAAGAAATAAATTTCATGCCAGGTACTAAGCAGAAAATGTATTAATTGAAATATGATAAGAAGGAAAAACAAATTAAGATAGGGACAATTAGAAAGAAACTTTCTGGCGATGTGAGCTAATACAGGAAGAGTGAATATAACTTTTGTAGTCTTAGGAACTGAAAGAAGGAGATGTTCTTGGTGCTTCTGATGATCTAAAAGGTGAGACTGAAGTGAGTTTGGAGATGGTTTGGGTTCAGTGTGCCAGTTCCAGGTTAGATGGCTAGATGTCATGCAAAGTGGGAAAACGTGTGTGTGTGTGTGTGTGTGTGTGTGTGTGTGTGTGTGTATGTGTGTGTGTGTGTGTTGGATAAATTGAACCCTCTAACGTTATCTGGATTAGGAAGAACAAAAACATGTCTATATACTGTGTGAAAGGAAATTCAGAAAACTAAAGAAGCTAATTAGAAAAGACAGAGATTTCTGGTTTGAAATGAAATGCTTAACTCAAAATTTCTGAACGTGTGTTTCAATTTCTTCTTGAGAATTTTAAACATTGCTTTATTGATTGGCTTCATGAACTGGATCTTCTGAGAAAGTGTGCCAAAACTCTTAATCTAACCCTTGAAATCATGTCCTGGTCCAGTATTTATTTCTTATGCTTCTTATGAAATGTGTAGAGGAAGATAATGGAAATGTTATGAAAATGTGTAAAAAGAATATTGAGAGATGTTCATAGAAACATAGAAGTTATATACTCAATCACCTTAGTTATGCCTAAGACAGTGAAACATATGTTGGTATCGTGTCTACATCTACAGAATGTACTGGAAGCGAACATACATATAGGATATTGCCTCTGAGCTTTTGTTTCCATACATAGAGTGAATGAATATGAAACTGTTTATGGATTTCTTGAGTTTTATAAACTTGCAACTGCTCTCTTCCTAACTATCCCTTTCTACCACCCTGAAGACCGAAGTACTTACTCTTTCTTTTAGCTAAACCTTTGTTAGCAGAACTTGGATTAGAGCACAGGCCTGTGTGCCATGACAGAATCCTGATTTTCTTTCTGGACAACCCCATTTTGCTGCTTTATTTGTCTTTTCTTTCAGAAAATTATCTCTCTAGAACTAAAAGTCCTTAATTTCAGAATACAGATTACCCTGGACAGTGCCCAGAATGTGACTTAATAGTGTTGTTAAATAATGGAATGACGAGTTACTTTGTCCTACATATATGTGTCTACTTTGTGCAAGCTAAATATAATACTGTATCTGGAAATACTCAGTGCCTAAATAAATGTGGCCAAAAAGGAGAGCTGATGTTTATGCATATGTAAATAAAAAAAATCTATAAGGCTTTGATCCCATGGGAGGAGATTCAGTTGCAAACAGCAAAGACATGCACCGATTCATAAAACTAAAGTTAGGCAGAACACTGTAAAGGGAGTGAAATCATTAGCACTACAAAATTCTTTGTAAATATTTATTTTATTTATTTTATCCCTCTTCTGAGAGTCCTATAAACAGTCATCAGGAGATGTAAGAATTTCTCAGCTTTCCTGGAAACAGATGCAATCTATGACTGTTTCAGTGATCTTTTTATTTTTTCCAGAAATTGAGTGATAGAGTTATCTGTAATTGTACTCAAAGCTATTATTTTATACATTTATTTTTTAAATTTAACATAATTTCCTTATTGAATCTTTGGGAATTTCACATCACACACTCTAATTCTGCTCACATCCCAGTCCCTCCACATCCTTCCTTCACCCCTGAAGTACGCCCCAAAAGAAAATAAAAATTAAATCAAATTAATCCAAAACAAAACAACCAAGTAAACAAAAATGAAAAACAAAAACTGAACAAAACGAAACAAATAAACAAAGACCTCTTCACTTCTCCATCTTTCCTGCCTCTCCAAAACTCCTTCATTGGTCCTGGTATCATTGGGAGTAGTGTCTCACACAGTATACCATTTTGTCCAATTAGCTTTATCTTCAAGTGTTCATTGCATGGGTCTTGTTCAAGGCTCTGGTTTCTTGTACACCATCATCACTGGACCTTCATTGAAATTCCTCTTAGATATTCCATGGTTACTCTGAGTGATGGAGATCATGTGGGTCTTGGTTCCAGGACCAGACCCTTCACTAGCTACAGAAGGTCCTAGATGGGGTAGATGTTATGGTGGGACAACCACAGACCCAGCTGTGGGCCTGGGTGGTAGTTTAGCTGGTCAATCTAGGCTATTGGGGCTATCCTGCTCAGGCGAAGGGCAGAGCCAAGTCATCTACACCCATACCATCAGGGTCACTTCTCCCTTGCCAGTGGTGTAGAGTAGGGTCATCTCTTCTGTGTGTATGTGGGGGCTAGCTCTCTCATGAGGGTTGGGGCCAAATGTCTTGTTGCAGTGTCCAGCAAGGGGCAGGGACAGCTATCCCAGGGCCAGCTCAGCATAGCACTCTGGTTTCATTAAAAATGGTTGGTTCCTACTGCCCCTGAGGTGACATGGGACACAGAAATCAACACAGGCTCCAGCTTTCATTTTGAAAGAACACTAAAGAGGGTGAAGGGCTTGTCAAAAGGTATAGCTTGAAAATTCTCAAATGGTGGTTGCCAGTTCTGTGCCTTATCTTCTTACCTGCTAGTCTCTGAAGCCAAATAATCAAATGAAGCAACTGTCACAAGCTCTCTATTCTATATACTATTTATAAAAAATATTCCCTTCAAGCACAAGTTGCAAGAATCTATGCCTCTTATCTTACTTCCACTTGTCTGGAATAAAACAGGAGACATTCTTTTCTATCTTCACACATAGCTCTGGATCATCCTAGCCACACTATTACTGAGGATGGAGAACTTCTATTGGTCATCTTTCAGGTTGGGCAGAACTTTCTAGATGTCATCTTCAAAGCCCAGATTATTTTCCCATGTTGTGCTATTTTTTTTTCATTTTTTCCTCTTTTAAATGAACTAAGTTCAAGATGACTCCTATTTTCATCTTAAACCCATACGATCTACCCTAGCCATTCTGGATGGAAAAATCTGTGCACTTGATAAATTTCTTTGGGGGTTATTGGACCAAATCTGTTAGGAAAATCAAGATCTAAAGAATCATGGGACCCCAGAAGTGAAATCAGAGACAGGAGAGGGCTGGGGCCCAATAGCTCTTTTAATGAAATGCTTCCAGTGAGTAGGCTTCCCCCTAACTTTAAAAGACAAACATTGACACTTGAGTCTTTGGAGGACACAACCAAAGCACAGGAAAAACCTAATCTGAAATAGTCTTCCCCAGGAATAGCACACCTATGAAGCAGTGTGGCTAGCTTCCTCTCTCTCCTACTGTAACACTTTCCTTACAGATGATATGCTGTGCCCTCAAGCTGTGAGCTAATGAAAGCCCCTCCTTCATTAAGTTGCTTTCATCAGGTAACTTGCCACAATAACGAAATAAATCAATGTTAGAAATACGACTAATTTTAAATGAGTTAGGTTCACTTGTTTATGTTTGTATACAGTTTAGAAGTTTTGACTAATATTGTTGACTTTTCTGATTTTCTTCTTTGACTGTGAAAGCTTAGCATGGCTTCAAAATCTGAATTAAGCAGTGTAGTATATTCTGAAAAGTACCACTGTTTCATTCAATCTATATGCCTTACCATTTTCATAGTTCTCCCAAGGTACCTCATAGAATTAACATTATCATTAGATTTTTCTTTGTCCTTCCTGCATTTCTTTCCTGCACAGATGAACATATGTATATATAACAGATGAACATACATATATATATATATATATATATATATATATATATATATATATATATATATATATATATAAAAATGTGTGTGTGTGTGTGTGTATAACAGATGCATATATATATGTAATTTTCCTGCATAATTAACACTACACTTCATTTCTTCTCTACAGGCTAGGATTCTATAGTCCTAGCATAACATTTTATTCATTTCTACCTATGTGTTATTCATATACCCTACATGCACTAATATACATATACATATATGTGCATGCATTTTAAACAGTAAATAGCCCTTAGTTTTAGCTTTCTCTTCCTCACTCACTGCTTCCCTCACCTTCCTATTTGATCCTTCAGTTCTAGAACCCCTCCATCCATCTATAATATCTATTCTACTTTCCCTCCTAGGGTGATCCAACACCCTCTACTCCCTTTCTCTATACCTAACCTCTATGGTTATATGGACTGTAGCCTACGTATTGAAAAGTTAACAACTAACATCCACACATAAGTAACCATACTATATTTGTCTTGTTGGGTCTTTGTTACCTCACTCAATATGATTTTTTTTTCTATCTCCATCCATTTACTTGAGAAATTTATGATTTCATCTTTTAAAGAGCTGAGTAATATTCTATTGTAGCCATTTAAGAGGGTCACATGGAAACACAATACAGTAACAGCTTTCTAAACTGTATGTGTGTGTGTGTGTGTGTGTGTGTGTGTGTGTGTGCGTGAAAATGATTGAAATGATATAGCCAAATAACTAAATAATTGGGGGAGATGAAGCTGCAACCAGACATCTCTTGCCACCAAATGAAGCCTCCAGTTCTGGGAATGGCTTACATCTAATTGAGTTGGTCAAAGTCTTACCATGTGGACACTCAAATAACCTATGCTATTCCCAGGCTATTGGTTCCTCTCCACAAACTGATATTAAGGACCTCTTCCTTAAGACAACTCCTACACAACTCATTGATCTAGAACTTTCACCCCTCTAACCAGCTTACATGGCACTGAAAGGTACTCTGCATGCTACCAAATGATAAAGGTAAACATCAACTCAGCTACAAATGCTTTGATCTACAATAGTAACTTGTCTACAAGATATGCTAGTACACAGTGGCACAAA
This sequence comes from Onychomys torridus, assembly GCF_903995425.1. Taxonomy (NCBI): domain Eukaryota; kingdom Metazoa; phylum Chordata; class Mammalia; order Rodentia; family Cricetidae; genus Onychomys; species Onychomys torridus. The sequence goes on from NC_050443.1 coordinate 72,838,575, forward strand.
TGTTCTGGGACTAACTAACTGATATCTGATTGAATTTAAAGTCCACTGCATGAGGTACCCACCCCTGACACTGCCCATATGGCCAAGCACCTGAGACTAGATAGGCCAGAGACTTGGGGCAAGGTCTACTACTGCTAAAGGAACATGACAATAAAATGACTCCTAATGACATTCTTGTATATCAGTGTCTCACTCATCCTTCATCAGGAACCTCCCTCCTATAGTAGATGGAAGCTAATAGTAGAACCCACAGCTATATAATGTACTGAGAGTGGGACCTTGGACTACTCAGTCTTAAATGGGGGGTCTCCTTCAGATTCATCCCCTCAGGTCTCAGGGAACCCTGCAGAAGAAGATGTTGAAAGATTCTAAGAGACAGAGGAGAAGGTGAACACCAAAGAAACAAGACTTTCTAAACACAGCAGGACTTATGCACATATGAACTCACAGACACTGTAGCAGCATGCATAGGACTGGCACAGGTCTGTGCTTATGGGGTCTCAGTGTTCAGAAGGGAAATAGACATAAGCCCACATATCTTACCAGTTGAAAACCACTCACACATGAAAAATTAGTTGTCACTATGGAGTCTCATTGGGTTTACAAACCACTCTTAAGGCCAGGCCCCATGTCCAGCAGTAGATGGCCAACTAAAAACAAACTCAGTGACATTTATAGAAGTTATTTTCTCAAAAATTTTTGTCAGAGCTTTTATTTTAACCTTACAGGTCCTTTGAGTATGAATTATGGTTTCTAGTTTTATGTTTTTATTGGACTTCTGTGGATCTGAATGTTTGTCTCTGCATCTATATATGTTTCTTGAGTTTGATTTTGGCTCTTTTTTCATCTGTTTAATTTATCCTATTCTGGTTTGTTTGATTTATTTTATCTACTACCATTATTATTTTACTCTTTCGATGCCTGTGTGTATCATAACAAAAGAGAGAAATAAAAGGTGTGGGTTAATGAAAATGAGAAATAACTGGGAGGAGCCGGGGGAGGGCAAACCATATTCAAAATTTATTAATTTAAAATTTATTTTAAAAATAAAACAGTAAATATGTGCATCTAAGTTTTGAAGAACTAGTTTGCCACTAAGTGGTTATGTTGAACAACTTTAACTATAAAGTTTATGGGTTGTTATTTAAGGGTCAATAATGATTTATTATTTTGATTGTCTTACATTCTCCCCCTCATTTAGCATATAATTTTTACATTATTTATTAATATTATGTCTCAATTACTTTTATATTGTGGTTACAAAAAATCATGACAAAGAAAACTTATAGAAGAAAGTGTTTGTCTGGAGGCATGAAATTTCACAGGGTCAGAGTCTATAACAATAATGACAGACAGCATGGCAGCAGGCAGGCAGGCATGGCACTGGAGCAATAGCTAAGAGATTACATGATTTGAAACAAGGATAATGAGGTAGATGATAGATAGACAGACAGGTAGAAAGAGATAGATAGATCTAGGAATTGGAGAATGTTGTGTGCTTTCAAACTTCAAAGCCTGTCCCCTGGTGATACACCTCTTCCAACAAGACTATATCTTCCATTCCTTTACAAACATTCCTACAAACATTTGACAAAGCATTGATATATATGAACTGATGGAGACCATCCTCATTCCCACCACCACACCATTTTTGCTTTTACAGACAGGAAATTGATAGTAGAGACTGTAATTTATTCATGACTGGTACATCCAGACTCAAGTCTCAGTTTCAGTTCATACAAAGACTATGGGAAAATTGTAAACTGAGATCTCAAAATTTCAGTCACTACAGATCTGAGTTTTACTTCTGGTTTTGGGTAGGTGCTAGCAACTTCTTTATTCTCTCTGTTAGCCCCAGTTACACAGCTCAAGCAGTGTATTAGTGTGTTATTTCTTAAGCCTCAAAGTAAGCAGTTTTCCCCTATGCAGTGCTAACTTCGTTATTTCCTTTGAAAATAACCGCTTGGTATAGTCTTAATCATTCTTTCTTTATTAATTAATTATTTTTTCCAGACAAATCACAATTTCCCCTCCCTCCTTTCCTCTTCTCCTAGTCCTTCCCCAAACCTCCCTTCTTACCTGACCTCCATCATTGTTTGGTTCTTATAATTAACCTGTTGTACAAAATCTGGTAACAACTATTCTCCAAATACATGTCCTTCTTAGTCATGACAACTTTAATTCTAAGGGTCTCCACAATAACCAGTCATTTATTAAGGGGAAATTTTACATAATTCTTCTCAGTTTTCTACAATGGGGTAACAATGGGTATACCAAACTGGCTCCAGAGCAGGCCTCATGCTCAGGAGTAGTCAACAAAAGCAGACTCCATGTTGTTTTTTGTTTCTTTGTTTGGTGTTTTGCTTGTTTCTTTGGGTTTTGTTTTAGTATTGTGGTGGTGTTGTTTAAGAGTTAAAAAGAACCTGAAGTTTGGATTGATGAGTGGAGAGGAAGATCTGGGGGAAGGAATGGGATCAAAATACATTCTATGAAATTTTTGAAAATGATTCTATCTTTATTTTATAATTACTTTTCTTTCTAAATTAAATATGACACCAGAAAAAAAGCTGTGTTTTTGGTTGATTTTGTTTTTCACAATAAAGTGCAATTCTCTTAATAGGAAATGAAATATTTTTTCATAGCTGGGCGGTGGTGGCGCACGCCTTTAATCCTAGCACTCGGGAGGCAGAGCCAGGGGGATCTTTATGAGTTCGAGGCCAGCCTGATCTACGGAGCAAGATCCAGGAAAGGCACAAAGCTGCACAGAGAAACCCTGTCTCGAAAAACAAACAAAAAAAAAAAAGAAGAAAGAAAGAAAGAAAAGAAAAAGAAAGAAAGAAATATATTTCATGATCTATTTTTTTTTTCCTCTGTGTACAAAACACATGCTGTTTCTCTATGTATTTTCATTGTTATATTCCACATACAGCATGCAAACTTTTGGGGAGGGAGTTGTGCTTGTGTTTTTAATAGTATATCCTAAGAAGCCTCTGTTTTATTGTAGGTACTTAATAAATCTGTGTGGAATTTTGGTTGTTGCTGCTGTTTTATTACAGCACTTTGAATTTCAGTGATTTCTAGATTGCTGCCACACTTAATATCAGTGGGTGACTGAGATTCAAATATGGGCAGACTAATGTGGCTAAATAGTCTCACTTTAAGTGACCTGAATTTTAGAAAAATAATTCACCTATTGTTATCATACCAATTTAATAGCATACACTTGATCTATTCAATGTATTCCACATTGCAGGGAACTTAGTGGAGAAAAAGTAGGAGAGAGTACTTGAAGTAAAAAAGCACTGAAATGTCAAGGCTTTCTAAAAACTATTGTAAATCTTTATTATGTACTCTTCTCGTGAGATATATGTTAGATATATGTGTGAAACACAGAATTCCTTCACCTAATTATCACAATTGGTTTTACATATCTAACTTGTCAACTATGTCTCTTCATCCTGATGATTTTAGGTTTACTGCCCCTCTTCTAATGTATGTAAAAATATTCATTGCTAATCTAAACAAGAACATGATGAGTCAGGACATACAATAACTTTATTGATTCCTTTAAGCGATTGCTGTGTAATGTATTTTACAAATTAATACCACATGCTAAGCCAGCTACCCTCCACCAATAAAGATCAAGTTAAGAAAATTGAACAAACTGGTTAAACTGCAGAAATATATAAGAACAATATTGCTAAACTGTTATATTCTTGCTACTGAGTGAGCTGCAGCTATTTTTCATGTTCATACTGTGGCACTGTGAAATGCTCAAACATTCCTAGTGCTAGTTGCTGAATAAATAGATCCTTGTATGTTTTCATTTCTATTTGGTTTTTATTTTTTAAAGTCCATACCTGTGTTTAGAATATTTTCCTGGTAGCTCATCTTACTTCCTTTAATCTTATTTCTTAAGGCTGATCTCTAGCTTACTGTAGCCTTTCACTTACATTGTGCATTTTGTACTCATAGGATTCATTGTATTTGCTGAGGGTATTTGCTCAGCAATTCTTCATGCTATGAGTTATCTGAGATGAACAAGACAATGCACCTTTTTACTTTTTACAACTTTGATTTTTGATGAATAATAAATTTGACACTTGATCAATGACTCATTGTGAGGTTTAGAGGATGGGGATTGACAATTGATTGCGAAAAGAGATTCAAATCAAGCTAATTATTTTTCCAAATTGATGCCAGTACTTTGAAGACAATATTTATATTTCTTTACATTCCTTGCTTATCAACAATATAAATAGACAAACACAAAATTTCTTAACCTTCTAAGCTTCCAGTGACAGTATTGACTTTATTTGTAAGCTGAATTAAAGAGTAGAGCTACAGCTGGGAGCCATGTGAATATGAAACTATTTATGCAGAGCTTAGAGAGATGTTGGTTTAGTAGAAAAAGCATAGGCTATAGATTCTCAGAGATCTTGACTTCATATTGTCAACTGATACGTCATCCAAATCAATAAGCCAATCACACTAAGTAAATGATGACAAAAGCAACTTGAAAATACAAGTAGAAAAGAAACAAGGAGAATATTTCATTTGTACTTATGTACCTGAGCAAAGCTTTTAAAATATATATTTAAATTTAATATTCACTATGACCTCCTATGTTTACTGCTATCCATATTTTAATGATTAAAAAGTAGAGATCCATTCAGTGAGTTGCCAAGATTTGCAAAGGTAAGTGGCAGAATCAAGATAAGATCCCAGGGATGTGTTTTGACTGTCATGTCCTGTGCATACTACTGTAAACTCAGTAACTGATGACCAATGCCATGCTTACATAGTTACAACTGCTGAATAACAAATATTCAGTCTGATTTCTCCATCTTCCCAAAGTTATTTCTTAGGTTAAGGACACTTGCGTAAAAATCTACTGTCTTATGTGAAATTTTACCACCAGCTGGTGCACTCATGATAAAGAATTCAAATGAATTCAGAGGTCATTAGTTTCTTGTTTCTGCCTAAAATATAGTACCTCTTAATAATTGGAAACCCCAAATCTCATTGAAAATGACCTGTTTTGACATTTCTAGCTCATTGCTGTGGGGACGCTCATGTTTGGGTGTGTTGCAGTGTAAGTGTTTGCTTTGACTTAGACTATACTTCACATGTTTAAACATTGTTATTTAAAGCATTCAATAATCTAATGGGAAGGCCCACCTGATTATTTAAGCTGGATGACCCAGAAATTGATCAAAGTCCAATAACTTATTAAAAATTGAGCAATGACTAGTGGCAGCAAGAGCAAATATAATTTATACTCAAGATACCTGAATTATGAATGCAATGGTATTGACTCAGTGTAATTCCCTTAGTCCCTGGAAAGACTGTTAAAGGATATGATTTAGAATAAGAGTAAGCCCATGAAAAAATGCTAGCGTAAGGGTTTGATGACTTTCAGAGACATTATGGAGAACATTCAAGAAGTTTGATTATTTTCACTTGAGTAATATAGACACTTTAAAGTCAGCAATGATACTCACAAGGAGAAGGACTTCCAAAGAAGTCTTGTTTGGCATGCCACTTTCTTGCTGTGCATTCAGCTCTAGCAGCAAGGATGTACACAATGATGGAGGAGACAGGAGACAAGAGTTTGATTTCACCCTCTACACAAAAGTACATTACACTGGATAAGTTATTTAGCTTTTTGTGCACACTATTGTCCCTTTTGGCAAAAGAGAACATCAGATCTTCCAAAGCCCATTTTAGTTATAAAGTGCTGAAATTCTCTTTAAGTCTAGTAGGAGTGTTGGAAAGTCATGTCTCTTTTGTCAGAAAATATACATTTTAATGGACTATTGAAAGACTCAGTTTATTGAAGAACACTAATAAATTATTGATTAAAAGTATTTTATAATCCGAAAGGAATTTTAGTGTTTCTCATAACTAGTTTCCTGAATGTTTTTCAGTGAGGAGATAATCAAAGAAATTTCTCTGCAACAGCTGCCAAATTACAGATAACCACAACCAATCAAAATGCAGAGTTATGAAACCCAGTCCCAAAGGATACATCTACCAAACAACTCCCACACCTAAGGATTAGCAAACGCTGCAAAGGAGAGGTGTAAGACTGTAAGAGTGAAAGAATCAGGAAATTTACTGTGAGATTGTGTCTCCTAGGAATGTCATAAGCTACACCCAAAATCTTAGCAACATGAATGTCTAAATATCATCTGATCAAGGGCAAAAATAGTAGGCATGCCAAAGTGATGGGATAAATCCTATAAGGCTCAACCCTACACAAGGAGCTAGAGGTCACCAAAGGATGCTAAGAGCAGGAAGAGCATACTAATTGGTCACTCTATACCAATGGTCAGAGCTGAAAACAAGCATACAAATGACATTATACAGACTAAGCTGATTGTATCTATGTATTTAGAAATGTATATGAATATGTTACTACTTTTTATAAAGATTTTAATTTGATAATTTATTTTAAAATCAAAAATACATTATTTCCTTATTCATAACCATATGCCTTTAACAACAATTAATAAGGAAAGGGGTCATAAATTTGAAATAGAGCAAGAAGGGATATATGGGAGGGCTTGAAGGGGAGGGAGAAATAATCTAATTATATTATAATTTAAAAAATAAAATAAGTAAAAAAAAATCAAAAACTGAAAAATGTGGACAGTGACTTGAACTTTGAGAGGAAAGAGATAGAATAAGGCATTTGTAATTAAATTTAAAGACATCTATATGTACAAAAAGAAGGATCACTATGAAATATTCTGGATCATAATAACCAAATCAATCAGGGAATCTGATAGTTGACAGAGTGATAATCTACTATGCACCAAATCTTACTTTTGCCTGGATGATAACCTGCATAGTCTCAGAATCTATGTGAGAGTGTTTCCACGCTTATCTCTATATAACTTTTTAAAGCTGAAAAAATAATCAGCATCACAGTTTTGCTGAAAGCACTGTGGTGGTTTGAAAGAAAAAGGCAGTGGTACTGTTAAGAGATATGGCCTAACTGCAGGAAATGTATCACTGTGGGGGTGGGCTTTGAGGTGGCTCCTGCTCATTTCCCTCAGTGACTTTAGCCAACTCCCTCTTGCCTGCAGGATGTAGGACTTTCAGCTATTTCTCCAGCACCATGTCTGCCTATAGGCCACCATGCTCCCTACCATGATGATAATGGTCTGAACTTCTGAAACTGTAAATGAGCCAGCCCAATTAAATGTTTTACTTTATAAGAGTTTTCAAGGCCATGGTGTCTCTTTATAACTATAAAAACCCTAGCTGAGACAGAAGTTGGTACCAGGAACTGGGGTATTATTGTGATAGGTCTGACCTTGCATTAGTTTGGAGTGACATGAACTTTGGTACTTTGGGTTAGAAAAGTTGTGGAATGTTTTAAGCATGGCTTAAACATGGAAGACAGAGGTGCTAAGAGTTATTTAAACTGCGGAGGGCTCACTCAAGTGGTTTCAGAGAATTTTAGTATGTTGCCTAGAGATCATTCTTCTGATATTTTGTTGAAAAAGGTGGCTGCCTTTTGCTCTTGTCTGAAGAGTCTGCCTGAGGCTAAAGTGATGAGTTTTGAATTAATTGAATTGACAGGAAATCTCAAAACAGCTTAGTATAGGCTTTTCGAGTAGTTTTTAGTAGTAATGTAGATGAAGATTTATAATGAAAAGGAGTGAACTGAACAGGGTAAGTTTACAAAATGTAAATTTTGAAGAGAAAAACAGCACCAGGAAGTGGAATAGAGCTAAATCCTGTGTTCAAGGAGATAAACTGATTAAGAAACAGATAGAGGGAGTAGTGACCTCAGGGTAAGATCCCACCCATCTAAAATTCCACCTGGTAAAAAGGAATTAAAGAAAAGCTTAGAGCTGAGAGTGCTGGTGCACACCTTTAATCCCAGCACTCAGAAGGCAGAGGTTAGCAGATCTCTGAGTTTGAGGTCAGCCTAGTTTACAGAAAAAGTTTCAGGACAGACAAGCGAATGCAGTGAAGGACAGAAATCTGATGAAGATGTAATTGAATGAGGGTGCTATGTTTCATGCCCAGTAAGCAGGAGAACTTGGCAGCTTTGACCATGTGACTCTGGCTCTAGAGTTAAGGGAAGGAGAAATAGGCTATGGAATTTGCTTCTGAGGCCAGGCATACAACAGGGTGTCCCTGAAGGGAGGCCTAGTATAGAGGCCATTGCATGAATGCTGTAGAAAATTATCTTAAGATATGTTACATTTGTTTTTTTCTGTGGGATATTTGTTTAATGATGCAAATATGTGCTGTATTCCTTTATGTTGCATTTGTTTAACTCTGTGAAACTGTGTTACTTTGTCTAAAATACCTGATAGGTCTTATAAAGAGCTGAATGGCCAATAGCAAGGCAGGGAAAGTATAGGTGGGGCTATCAGGCAGAGAATAAAAAGGAGGAGAATCTAGGAACAAGTTGAGGAGAACTCCAATGGCAAGCCACTCAGCTACACAGCAAGCCATGGAGAAAGAAGTAAAGAAAGAAATACAGAAATAGAGAAAGGTAAAAGCCCAGAAGCAAAAGGTAGACAGGACAATTTAATAAAAGCTGGCAAGAAAAAGCCAAGCTAAGGCCGGACATTTATAAGAAAGAATAAGCCTCTGTGTGTGATTTATATAGGAACTAGGGGTGGGCCCCTCAAAAGAATAAGAGTGAAAAAAATCAAACAAACAAACATATGAAGCTGTGAGGTTGGAGCCTAGATTGCCTTGGAGACTTGGAGAACCCAAGATGTTAGAGATGCCAGAGTTGTGGGATACCTGTGTAGGAGAGCTGCTAAAAGGGAGTAGAACCAGCCAAGAGAAAGAGGTGTGTTGCAGTCAACAAAGCTGAACAGAGTTGGAGATCTGAAGAACACTTTTATATCAGACATGGAGATGCAGAGTTTGGAGTTTGCCCAGCTGTTTTTCAGTCTTGCTTTTGTCCAGTATTTCCTCACCATGCTCCCTTTCCTCCATTTTGGAATGATAATGTATATCCTGTGCCATTATATGTTGGAAGTATGTGATATGCTTTTTGAGTTTGATTTTTACAGGGGGTTACAGTTAAGAGATTTCCATGCATCTCAGAAGAGATTTTGGACTTTGAAACAAATTTGAGACTGTTATCGACTGTGGGGACTTTTGAAGTTGAAACAAATGCATCTTTGCAATATGACATAGCTGTAAGCCTTTGGGAGCCAGGGAGTGGAATGTGGTGATTTGAAAGAAAATGGCCCCCAAATGGAGTGGCACTATTAGATGTGGCCTAATTGGAGGAAGTGTGTCACTGTGGGGATGGGTTTTGAAGACTTTTTCTCAAGCTTTCCTCAGTGTGACTTTAGTCAACTTCGAGTTGCCTGCATGATGTAGGACTCAGCTATAGCACCACATGTGTCTGCATGCCACTATGCTTTGCACCATGATGATAATGGACTGAACCTCTGTAACTGTAAGCCAGACACCCCAAATTAAATGTTTTACTTTATAGGCGTTGTTGTGGTCATAGTGTCTTTTCACAGCAATAAAAACCCTAACTAAGGCAAGCACATAGCAATCTAATTTTTAATGTCATACTTATCTCCTCTGACATTCACTAATATTTAGAGTAGTGATTATTTTCATACAGTTTTAAAACATTAATGATGAAGTTAACACAGTATTGCTTACTAATAGGTCTATAGTTTATATACATAGCAAATAAATTTGTACAGAATTCAACAGTTTCCTTAATTTTTTTAATGACATCTAACATGTTGTATGGAAAGAGATGAAAATAAAATATACAATAAAGAGAAAATAAAAGGAATAGGAAGAAAATGAAGAATCCTTGAGCCCTCAAGCTCAAACAGCTAATCATCATATCTAAGCCAATGAAAGTTAAATCATGCATTGGGCTGCTGTCTACCACGCAATGTACATTGGTTGGTTTTGTGTGACCCCCTACCATAGTGCCAGTATTCCCATAAGTCATGAAAGATACTTTAATATCCTACTTCAATGGCTGTGGTCATTTCCCATCCTCTGGCTGGATGCCATAATGCATCTAGTGGAGTTGCTGCCCTTGGACACTCCCCTGAACCTTTAACCTCTGAAACAAGCCTCAGTGTGATAAATGTCATGTAAAGGAATCTGCTTTTCTGAGTCTTCACCTGTGGTCTGGGGCATCATGCAAGAATAGGAAATATCTGACCCAACAATTGTGTAGCCATGTAGAAAGATTGGACATTTTCCTTAATTTAATATATATATGGGACACTTTAGTTTCAGGAGAGTTTTATTCCATTCTTTGTTAAGCCTTTTTTTTGGGGGGGGGGGTTCGAGACAAGGTTTCTCTGTGTAGCTTTGCACCTTACCTGCAACTCACTTGGTAGCCCAGGCTGGCCTTGAACTCACAAAGATCCACCTGGCTTTGCCTTCCAAGTGCTGGGATTAAAGGCGTGTGCCACCACCGTTGGGCTGTTAAGCCATTTTTACTCCTTATTTTGGTTTCTTATTTAGAATAAACAATGAATCTTACCTTGAATTTTTATTTTTAATTTTAAGTGTTTTGTCCTATTATTTTCATAGTTTTAGTGTGTGTCTTTTTTACACAACCTTAAATTTGACCTTCATATTCTGATTTAGTTTCCCACCCAAATTACCTTGGCATTTACAAATCTTGAGTTAAAAAAAAAAAAACAAAACAAAAAACAAAACAAAACAAAAAAAAACTTGCATCTATCTCTTATTTATTTTCCATTTAATTTTTGAGTTATCTTTTTTTTTTCTTGGGCCATTCATTTGCTTGTTAATATCTATTTGTTCTTCTGTTGGTTGCAAAATAAGTGTTTTTAATCATTTTTCCACTTTTGTAGATAATATCTCATTTACCTCATTTCAACACTAGTTTCACATTATTTAAGATCAGGAAGGTATCTATAGTTCCAAGTAGAAACCTTTATAGATCTAAGTTCGGCACAATAGGAACAAAGCTGTTTGCCCTTATTTATGCTTGTGCTGATTAAATTCTCCTTCTCAGGTGTGCAGACAAGGAATGCTCTCAGTTACAGGGCATCCTGTCCAAACTTACTGTTATTCTCATGAAGAAGCTTTCATTGGTCAAACAGTGTAAGTTGAAAGATATAATTAACAATACCATTAGTGTACCAGCTCTAGCATTAGCTATTCATGTGGGACTTATATTGAGCAAAGGTAGAGCTGCTGAAATTATTTCATCATCAATTATCTCATTGGGTGAGAGGTCTGGAATAACAACTCTTTTATGAATATATAAGCAGTAGAAATGTTAAGCTTACGTTGATATTCTTGTTACTATTTAAATTCAAATAGTTTTTATTATCTATTACTAAAGTTGATTATACTTTAAAGATAATGTCAGCAACAGATGAGACTTATCAAAAATTACTTTTCTTCACTTGAACACTGTTAATACGATTAAATGATAACAGTAAATTGAAATGGACATGTTAATTTTGTATGTCCCCTGCCCTTGTGCATTAACTCCACACAGAGAGGACAAATGCACCTTGGATATAATTAGTGCAACACGAAGTATAATTTCTATTCCCTTAAAATTGCAGGGGAGACTTTTGGCCAGATTCATAGATACCAAGTGGTAGGGCAGGAGTTTGGGAGAAGGGAGCAGGGAAGGCAGATTAACAAAAACAAACTATGTATGAGGGTCCCATGGTAAAGTCCATTATTTTGCATATTAATATAAAAGCACTAATACAAAATTTATTATATACTATAATTTCATTTTTTAATTCAGTCATGTAAAAGAAGATGTAAAAAACAAGTTTTCCTGAATTTTCCCTAATCTAGGTTTCAATAAGCTTTAATACAATATTTTTTCATTTTTAAAATCAAATCATTTTATTAGCTTTTAGAGAATTTCAAACAATGTATTTTGATTATATTCATCCTCTTCCTGCTCTCCACTCAGATCTGTCCCCACTTCCCAGCCTACCCAAATGTACCCTCTTCTCTTTTTTTAACCCATTGAGCACAATGTGTGATGCCCATATACTTTTTAGGTGTGGCCTTCACTGGAGCACGGTCAACACACCAGCTGCTGCATCCTTAATGATAACTTAATCTTCCTCTGCCTGCAAGGATCAACTGCCAGCAGTTCCTTAATGGGTGGTGTTTACATCCACTTCCCTCCATCTAGAATTTTGTCTGGATGAGCTTGCACAGGTCTTCGGTATGTTGCCTCAGTTGCTGTAAATTCATGTAATCAACTGCCCTTCTATGTTGAGAATATTCTGTTTTCTTTGTAGTCATCCATTACCCCTGGCTCTTACAAACTTTCCAGCACATCTTTCAAGAAAATCCCTGAGCCTTACAAGGATGGGTTATGAGACAGATGTCTCATTTAAGGCTGAGCATGCTGCAGTGTCTTACTCTTTGTGCCCTGACCAATTTTTTTAAATAATAAGTAAAACCTCATCCTTTGTAGTTAGTACTTGGTCAAGATCAAGAAAAGTTGCTTAGCCTGCCTGATTAAGATACAAGGAACTCTGTGAGAGACAGTAAACAGATTTCAAAAGAACTTCAAAGTCCAATATACCAATGTTGAATTAATTTTAATAGTGTTTCTGATATTCATTATTTTTGTTGTTTTGGTCAAACTCTGTAACAGCTCTAAGAGTGAATAATTTTGACTTATAGATGAAGAAAGAGGAGAAGGCAAATGAATAAGAGAGTGGATGAAAGAAAGGAAGGAAAAAATGATTGATGAAAAAGTTAAATCAAATTTTAGGTCAAAGTTTGATAAGAATACCACGTGTACAGTTATTGGCATGTAACAGGTTTGTTTGGGTGTCTATGTTCAGGTTTGTTCACATGTGGCACAGGTGCGTGCGTGCATGTGTGTGTGTGTGTGTCTGTGTGTGTGTGTGTGTGTGTCTGTCTGTGTCTGTGTCTGTGTCAGTGTGTCTCTGTGTGTGTGTATACCAGAGATGGATGTCAGGCATCTATCTTGGTCACTCTCCATCTATTTTGTGACACAAGTCTCTCACTGATCTTGGTGTTTATTAATTCAGCTAGGTCAGCTGTCCAGTGAGCTCCTTTCAGCACTGGAACAGTAGATCCCATGATTCTCTGCTTCTTCCATGGGTGTTGATATTCAGACTCAGGTCTCCATGCTTTGTGGCAAGAACTTTACTGAATAAACTACCTTTACAGCTATAGGCTCTTATTTCATTCAAGCAATTTTTAGTTTCCTTGAGTAGCACAAAAATCATCTATTTCTGTGATTTTTAAGAAATATATTACAGTATTTTAGAACATCTTATGTGAATCATATATTTTATCTTAACATTTATGCCTCCTTAGTCATGATAGTTAACTTTTCCTTGTCTCAGATTTTTCACTGGCTTGGATACCATTAAACTCTGTCATGGTGGCACACATTTATAATACCTACTACTTCTCTAGAACAGCATAATCTGACTGTAAGTTGAAGGCCAGACTAGGTAATATAGCAAATCCCTGTATCAAAACCAAAAAACGCAAAGAAACAAATGTGAAAGACCGTTCCATACCAGGTCTATGAAAAGGGTCAATGAGATGACTAAATCTTATTTCTGAAGAACTCATACTTCCATTAGGAAGTAAGTATTCAAGTTTCAAAGTATTAGCAGAACTATTAAAAAACATCCCACTTGGTATGGATCACTCTGACCATTGTATCTAGTCTGTCATTTATAAGCTATATGACATTGAGCAGTCCACTTAACCTAAGACTTGGTCTTCTTGTCTCCAAACACGGTCTTAATGAGGCCATCCCCTCTATGGATTACTTTTCAACAGAGTCAATGGGGTGTGAGCAGTGCTGACTCCATGAAACTTGTAAAAACAATATGACTAATAGACACACATCAAGAATGAGAACAAGAGAAGAAAATAGAGTGAATTGTTATTGCTATTTTATAGTTTTAGTAGTAAAGTTATATATTAGATCTAACTTTTTTTTCATCATTTTCTAGCTAAGGTGCAGTGAAGTGCAGCAACAGTGTCAGAAATCAAAGGAACAGTAGATTATAGCAGAAACAGAATCCCTGAACCCACCCTCCTTACATCTTAAGTAGCACATTCATTTTTTAGATCTATTAAAATGTCATGCAATGTAGTATTTTGAACTGAAATAAGAACATTTTGTAAACCTCCTTAAGTAGAAAAAGACTAGGAGACTATCATCCTGAGGCACATCCTTATGGTATTTTGAAATAAAATTAGTCATTGGTAGAAATTTTCTAACAGGTTACTCTGAAGTTTATCCTTTTATTTTCTTAACATTAATGAAAAGTCTGTACATCTGCCTTCATTTACCATTTTTCCTTATCATGAAAATCAAGATGTAGGCTCAGAAAGGTTCAATATTTTGCCAGATATTAGTCAGATAGCTGGGAACCAGGTCAGATTCAGTGGCCTCCCTGTCCAGAATGCTCTCCCCCTCAGCTGACACAAGTGTAAAAGCACATCTAGTTTTCTCCCAATCTAGGTTTAGTTAAAAATCACCTGCAGGTGCTGCTTCTTTTTCTCCCCCTCCAAAACAAATTCTGAGGGATATAATTGTTTAATACTCCTTTGTCATATAACATTTCAAATATACTAACAGATGGCTTCTCCCAACTCCAGGCAGATGATGGTTCAGAAATAAGTGGTGTTGCGAGATTTCTTGGGAACACTTGGGGACAGGAAAGACAGCTGTCACTGAATATCTTAATTACAGCATTTACAAAGTTCTAATTAATGTAATGGTACTTTTATGATTATATTAATGTTATGACCATTGGGGCGTTTGTTGCTGAACTCATTTGGCAACATAATTTGGAAGTCATTGTGGATTTTAAGGCTAACAACTGTTATGTAAACCTGAAGATTTCTGGCCTTACTCTAGAAATGAAAATAAAAATGATCTCATGCCTAATAATTTAGCTGAAGATGTATCTTTAGAAGTTCATGTTAATCAAAACATAGGAATTGAAGGATAAGGGAATGTATATTATACAATGAATTAACAGGTAAGATAGAACATACTGTAGAAAGATCAATGGTCTTATAGCACACGTGTTCATGCTGTGGCTCCCAGAAATTGACTTTGTGACACTGGGAAAGTCATTTTGTCTTTTCTGAGCTTTATTCTATTTCAGTTAAGTAGAGAGAACATTAATATCTTTCTTTCTTATTAATGTCTTTCATGACAAGAATAACTATGTTACAACTAAATAATTTTGAGGCTATCGTTTGTTTTTTGTTTGTTTGAGTCAATGTCTCATGTAGTAAAGGTTGGCCTGGAACTTATTTTGTAACTAATGATGCTTTTGAAAGTCTTATGCTTTTGTTCCCCATCTCAAGTGCTGGGATTACAGGCTTGTGCTATCATGCCTAGTTTTATGCAGTTTTAGGAGTAAACTCCACGGCTTCATGAATGATTGGCAAGCACTCAACAGCCTCACTCCTGTCCTAGACTCCTTCTATTTTGTGTGGTTTGTTCTTATGTACATAATTATCAGTTCTAAAAGTGAAAGCTAGATAAAATGAAAACAGAGTTTCAAAATTCCAAATGCCTTACTTTCACCCAAATTAATGCTTTTCACCAACCTTTTCAATGTTTATTATTATTTTTCTGGTATTTGAAGAAGCAATTGGGAATTCAGAAAAGCTTCTGGATTTGGTAGTTAAGTTTGAACTGTATCCCTGACTTGTGGTTTTGTGATCATAGTGAGCTTTATCTTATCAGTATGAAACAGTGTTTGGCTATTATTGTCAGATATAACACACAGCATTCCTGTGAAAACAGAAGAAAGCATGGGCTAAAGCTCCTGGGCCTAGTGTCAGATGTGCAACATTTTAATCTCCCTACCTTTATTCTTTAGATCAACACTACAGACCTCACTGACTTAAACATCAAAGAATAATAAAAGTTATAAAAAAGTGATTTGCAAATAAATAATTGTGCACTTGTGTTTTTATAATATCTATTCTAATAGCTGCCTATTAAGCTGTATGGGTAAGGAGACAAGTCTAAATTATCTATTAAACATTCAAAGATCTCTGAATTCATTAAAATACTGTATTTTAAATTGTATTTAAATTTGACTCAACTACATTGTCTTTACTGTACAAAGCAATGTGAGTTAAGTAATAAAATGTTTCATCTGGATGTAATATCAATTTCAGAACCATTTCTATCTCTTATTTTAATTAATTTAATACATTCACTATTAAATTTGATATGTACTATTACGTTCACTTTGCCTCTTATTTTTCTATAATATTGCCCTCTTTAGTGGATTGGCAGACATGTTAGGGTCTGGATTTATTATCATCATCATCATTATTATTATTATCATCACAAAATTGTCTTTGTCCACAATCTTGCATTAAGTTTGTGCTCTTCATCATGTGTTGTATCATATCCAGTTTATCTAACTGTGTGCTCAGCACACAGAGCAATCAATAATAACCATTGGGTTTTTTTACTGCCATGACATAATAGTTTCTTAACAAATTTGTGGGCACTAATAAATGATTAGACAATTGAGAAAGAAGAAATGGAAGTATCATCAATATAGAATAACAGCTATGAGCAATAAGAGTAATAATTACAAACGGAAGTTTTACTTTTTTTTTTTTTTGAGCTGAGGATCAAACCCAGGGCCTTGCACTTGCTAGGCAAGTGCTCTACCACTGAGCTAAATCCCCAACCCGAAGTTTTACTTTTTTAAAGTTCATATATTATGATATACATTTTAAGCTAGATTGAAGAAATGTTTTTATAAAAAAATAATGTGATTGCTTTTAGAAAATTAAAACTGTGGGCCATGTTCTCTTTGTGTCCTCTATTCCCTCTGACTCCTATAATCTTTCCTCACCCTCTTCCTCTGGGTTCCCCTATGTCAAAGAGGAGGACCTGATGGAGACCTCTGATATAAACTCTTCATCATGTCTGGCTGTGCATCTCTGTACCTGCTCCCATCTGCTGCCAGAGGAAACCTCTTTGATGATGACTGGACAAGGCACCAATATGAGGATAGCAGAATATCATGCCCAGCCTCAGGATGAGGCCTCTTGCCTTGTTTTATCGTACCTTGTTTTGTCCTGTTTTGCTGTCATTTCTTAGTGGCCTGCTCTTTCCTGAAGAGGCAACAGAGGAAGAGTGGATCTGGGGGACAGGGCAGTGCAGAGAGAGGAAGGGAAAGCTGTGGTCAGGATATATTTTTTGAGATATTAATCTATTTTCAATAGAAATAAAAAATTGTGGTGGGAAAGTAACTAAGGTAATGACCAATTTAATTTAGGTAGTGTTGCAATAGGAGAAAAGAGATCTCCGTATAGACTTGGACTCAATTCTGAAATAGCAAGTGGAGACTTACAGCCAAGGAGCTTTTGGGGAAAAGGGCAGATGCATAGAAAATTAGGAGAAAAACAACAACATCAACAGGGGTAATCCTTGATAAACTGATCTAGATGGGTTTTTATTGACATCAGAAAAAGATAAAAATCCAGCGCAAAGGATTTTCCAATTGACTAATCACGATTGTTACTGGGTGATCTTGGTGATTTAGGATCAAGGAAGAAGTCCAAACAGCTTCCTTGGCAAAAAGTGTTTATAAGTGCCTTTAGAGTCTCTATGTTATGTAATTAGCACAGAATATGAAATTTGCCTAGAAGATTGACTAAACCCATTAATTTATTTTTTTTTCTGCTACAAGGACTTACTCAATGTTTATAAGTGACATGCAATGTTACCAAATGCTGAAGGGAAAGCAAGGAGAGTAATTCTAATCATAACAGAACTATTTAGCATCTATATAGGATGGCAAATTGTATGCAAAAATTATCTGCAGATTGGGGAAATGTGGGGTGGAGTAGCATCCAAAAGAATTAGGGGGTGAGCCAAACTTAACCTAAGCACAATGGATGCAAAAAAGTTGCTTGTTGAGGCTTGTTGAGGTCTTCAGGTAAAATTAATGCCATGTGGAAAGACCTGGAGCAATAAAATAACGTGATAATGAGTTTACAATACCCAATGCTGTAGCTTACAAAATGGGGTTCTATATGTTTTGAGAAATATAAGATGACTGTGGGAGGTAAAAACTGGCCCCTGAAAGCTTCCAGAGTTCCTTCTACTGAGATAGATCCCTCAGAAAGAGAAAATTCTTGAAGCAGGGGAATCTTTATGACTTAGTTTTCTTTCTCTCTTTCTCTCACAGTGTCCTGCAGATGAAAGGAGTCAAGGAAAGAGGTTTGTTTTTTCATTTTTTAAAATAAACCACAGGCCAAGAGAAAAATTTTGTGAAAAATTAATAAAGAAATACGAATGATAGAAGGCTATGTACAAAATAAAAAATGGCATAGAAGAGTGTTAAGAACACCTCTAAGGGACAATGTTTCCTTCTAGGTGGGAAATGTTAAGACCCAAAGTTAACCCGTAAGACCCATCTGCTCAAGGATCATGTATCTTCTGGAATGCTAAGAGTTATTCAAAGACCAGGTAACTTCCTGGAATGCTGGGAGTTGTAGTTGTAAGGCCCACCTCTTCAAAGCCCAGGTAACTTACTGGAATGCTGGGAGTTGTACAAAGCCATATGGGAAATAAAGTAGTCCTCTGGGTTTATCCTTAAAAGCCTTACAACAGGTGTCTTACAACTACTGGCTGGAATTCCAGAGAGTGGGTCTGGCCAAAGTCTATCTACCTAACCAGTATTTAATATTTAATTAAATTTGGCTCAAAATTGTGGAACTGGTATTTCTCTCTCAAATCTCAGGATTAACAAAATCAGAAAACATTAGCACTGGATTCTTATTTGAGCCTACAAATGATGGGTAATTCTTCAGTGGCCAGTAATTAGAGTAAACAGCACTTTAGGTGGAAGGAAAGGGGAAATAGTATATGTAATGCACTCATTTAATGGTGTACATGTAGAAAGAAGTGCTTTGGGTCATAGTTTAGATACCTCAGTCCAATATGCCCATCTCCTTCAATTATGTAAAACTGGAAATGTATTCATATGGAATTTTCTATTAAACACCTTGTATTGACTGGTTACTATGATCCACTCACTTTTGTACATACAACAGGATTTTATAGCAAATAAGAAAACTGAGAGGTCCTGTTACTCTAAAGTATTTTAATTATTTCATGTCAAATGTTAAGACATTAGTATGTGCTATAATTGGTTATGTGCCACTGATATCATTAAGTCAGCTTGCAGCCTCATTTGTTTGAAAGAAATGTTCAAATTACTGCCAAACCCTGAACTCCCACAGAGCAAGGGGTGTGAAGACCAATGAAACTGAGAACTTTTGGCACCAAAGCTGTCTCACTCTTGTTCTTTTTATATAGCATAAAAAGAAAAAAATGCATAGATAATCTTGCAAATAATACCTCTAATTATTCTTTGTTCTTTCATTGTCTTTCTGATGGTACAGTCTGAGGGGCTGACCTCTAGAACTGTGTCCCTCATGTCCCCCTGTCTACTGGCTTCTGACTGGATTCACAAGAAGTCACTCAGAAACTGAGGTCTCCCACACAGCTCCAATAGTGGTTGAGTAATCCTATGCACCATATTATATTTGTTTTGGATGTTTGTACATATTCATGTTTCTCTTTTCTTGTTTACTTATTCTTCTCTCATACAATACATCCTGACCACAGTTTCTCCTCCCCCTACTCCCAACCCACCCTCCCACTCTCTCCCTCGGATCCACTCCTCTTTCAATTTCCTTCAGGAAAGATCAGGCCTCCCAGGGATATCAACAGAACACAGAATAATAAGATGCAATAAGACTAGACACAAACCCTCGTTCTCAAGGCTGAACAAGACAACTCTGTAGGAAGAAAGGGTCCTATGAGCAGCCAAAAGAGTCAGAAACACCTCCTGCCTCCATCCCTAACACACACACTTCCACTGTTAGGAGTCCACAAGAGCACCAAGGTAAATAGTATAACATACAGGCAGAAAACCTAACTCAGACCCATGCAGGCTCTGTGTTTGATACTTCAGTCTCTTTGGGCTCCTATGAGCTCTAGTTAGTTGATTCTGTGGGCTATGATCTTCTGGTGTCCTTGAACCCTCTGGATCCTACAATACTACCTCCCCCATCTTATGCAGAGTTCCACAATCTCTGCCTAATGTTTGGGTGTGGGTCTCTGCATCTGTTCCCATCACTTGCCTGAGGAAGCTTTTCTGATGACTATTGGACTGGCCACTGATCTATGATTAGAGCAGACTATCAGTAGGAATCATTTCATGGACTTTTTTTGCCTTTCCTGTTTGGCTCTAGGTTATGTCTCTGTACTATCCAGCCTTGAGTTCCTGGCCTTCCAGGCAGCATTGGACATAGGCTTGTGCTTGTGCGGGTCTCTCGTTAGACTTGTCATTGTTCAACCACTGTGGCTCTGTGCCACCACTACCCCAGCACATCTTGCAAGCAGGACAGATTGTAAGTTGGATGTTTTGGGCTGGGGTGGTGGGTTGGTGTTCAATTGCCACCTCTAGAACCCTTGTCTGGTTACAGAAGATGGCCTGTTCAGGCTTGTATTCCCCATTACTAGGTGTATTCGCTAAGGTTACCCTCATAGATTCCTGGGAGTTTCATCTACACTAGGTTTCTATATAACTCCCTTTCTTAGGGTTTTTATTGTTAGGAAAATACTCCATGACCAAAAAACAAGTTGAGTAGGAAAGGATTTATTCAGCTCACACTTCTACATTGCTATTCATCATCAAAGGAAGTCAGGACAGTAACTCAAACAGGACAGGCTTCTGGAGACAGGAACTGATGCAGAGGCCATGGAAGCAGACTACTTACTAGGTTGATTCCCCTGGCTTGCTCAGCCTGCATTTTTACAGAACCCAGGACCACCAGGCCAGGGATGGCACCACCCACAGAGGTCTGGGGTCTCTCTCATTGATTACTAATTAAGGAAATGTCTTACAGCTGGATCTCATGGAGGCATTTCCTCAACTGAGGCTCCTTCCTTTCTGATGACTCTAGCTTGTGTCAAGTTGACACAAAACACCAGCCAGTTCACCCCTCAAATACTGTCCCTCCAATACCATTCATTTCTCTGTATACTCTCTCACATCACCTGATCCCTTTTGCTCCCATTCCTACCCACCCCAAGTCCACCTGGAAAATCTAATCTATTTCTCATTCACAGTGAGATTCATATGTCCCCCTTGATCCTCTCTTGTTATCTAGTTGCTATGGGTCTGTGCACTGTAGAATGATTATCCTTTACTTAACCATTAATATCCACTTATAAGTGAGTACATACAATGTTTGTCTTTCTGTGTTTAGGTTTTTTTCTAGATTTTTTTTCAGAATGGTTTTTTTCTAGTTCTATCCATTTGCCCACAACTTTTATGATGTCATTTTTTTAACAGCTGAGTAACACTCCATTCTATAAATATACCACATTTTCTTTATTCATTCTTCAAGTGAGGGACATCTAGGTTATTTTCAGTTTTTGGTTATTATGAATAAAGTTGCTATGAACATAGTTGAGAAAGTGTCATTGTGGTAGGATTGAGCATCCTTTGGGTATATATCCTAAAATGGTATAGATGGGTTTTGAGGTACATTGATTTTATATTTTAAATTTTTTTGAGGACTTTATAAATGCATATAATGTACTTTGATGAAATTCACCTCCTACTCCCTTTTAACTCCCCCGTCTCATCCTCACTACTATTCCCTCCAAATTTCTTGTATTCCCCTTGCTCCACCATGGAGTCCACTTAGGACTGCTAGTATGTGTAAAGCCATGTGTAATGGAGTACCATTAGGTTCTCAGGGTTTGAATCCTTGATTAAAACTGGCTCTCAGAATTAAAACTACATGGAGATTTCATCTCTTCCCAAGCAAAATGTCTAAAGAGCATGAGGAAGAATTGTAGGAGCCAGAAGGGTTGAGGACACCAGGAGACACAAAGCCCACAGAATCAACTAAGCAGGGCGTATGGGGGCCCATAGAGACTAAAACAGCAATCATGCCCTGCCAGGGGCTGTGTTAGGCCTTCTGAATATATCTTAAGGTTGTTAGCTTGGTGTTTTCTGTGGGACTCTTAACAGTGGGAGTGGGGTTGTCTCTGAGTCTTTTGTCTGCTCTTGGGACCTTTTTCCTACTGCTGAGTTTTCTTGACCAGCCTTGATAAGAGTGCTTGTGCCTAGTCATATTGTATCTTTTTATACTGAGTTCATTTTATGTCCTTTGGACACCTTTTCTTTTCTGAAGGGAAATGGAGGAAGTAAGGATCTAGAAGAGGGGAGAGGTGGCAGGGGACCTGGGAAGAGTGGAGGGAAGGGAAACTGAGGCCCAGATTGAAAACAAACCACCAACAAAAAATACACAAACTAAAAGAAAGGACAACCAGTACTGAATGGATAAGGAAAAGAGGAACACATTTTTGTTTGTAGGAGCTGATGCAGCCACTATAGAGATCATTGTGGAGGTTCCTCAAAAAAGCTAGAAATAGATCTAACACAGGACCCAGTTATACTATTCTTGAGCACATACTGAAAGAAATCTCTATAGTACTAGAGATAATTGCTCATGCATGTTCATTGCTGTTCTGGTCACAATAGTCAGGAAATGGAAATAGTCTACATTTCCATCAGCTAATGAATGGATAAAGAGAAATGGTACATTTACACAATGGAAATTATTCAACTGTTTAAAAAAGTGAAATTATGGAAATCACAGGTAAATGTAATTACAGGATACAGCTAAATTTCACTTACAGGAATTGGAAATGATCATTCTGAATGAGGTAACCCAGACAAATAGTGAGTATTCTCTTACACTGTAGACGGTAACTTTAAGTTATTAGATATATGCTTTTTAAATTGGAATGAGATAACTACAGTGTTTACTGAAGTGAAATGGGATCTCATGAAGATAGCTCTTGTCTGAGTTAAGAGCTATAGAAGGTGGGGAATTGGTAAGACACAAACCTTTTAAAATGTTTTCATGAAAATATTTCTAAGCAGTTAATACTTCCGTGATATTACATCTTTTCTAGATTTGCAGTTCCATTTGTTGTATTGTGAGTGTTCAATATTGTTTCACACACCACTCTACAAGTTGCCTTGTATTATCAATGTTTGTAAAACTTTTAAAGTTTTTTTTTTCTTTTTTAGATTTTGATTTATTTTTGTTTGTGTGTACTGCTGAATATATGTAAGGGCACCATGTATGTACAGGTGCTCTACAGACCAAAAGAGGATGTTTGTGTCCTCTGGAATTGAAGTTACAGGCACTTTTGAGCCTCCTGATGCGGGTGATAGGAACTAAAGCTTTGTCCTCTGCAAGAGAAGCAAGTATTTGAGTAACTGGGTCATTGCTCAATGCAAAGTTTTAAATTTTCAAAGACATCTAGAAATAAAATTATTGTAGTTTTTTAAATTTTTGTGAATTTTAGCACTTTAACACAAATTTGACTAGAAATGGTGAGTTCAAACTTCAGTGAAAAAGCAAAATTTTTACAAAAATTCAAATAGAATGTCAACCAAATTTGGACATTCAGTGAACATTTAAATAAACAGTAAAAAAAATAATAATTTATATGACTAATTAAAGACCACGTCCTTACACATGTCTACAAAACCATCCTTTAGTATAGTATAGTATAGTATTTACATATTTATAGTCTCCAAGGCTCAAGGAGCAGGCACTGTGGGGTGACTCTTTCCACATATTTATAAAATCAACCCAATGAAAAAAGGAAGAGCATGACAAGAATAGGGGAACCAGGAGTGGGGAACATTAAAAGTCAATCATTTCTGTTACCTACCTGAGAAACACAGCTTCAAAACGTGTCTGCCTTCCTCTACACCTGCCAGGAATGCTAATATTCAAAAGATGGAAAATATTGAGTGCTGGTGAAGATAAAGGCAAACGAATGCTAATCAATTCTTGGGGAATGTATCAACTTGTAGAAACTATTGACAAATTTACCAGGATTTAATACAAACAAAACACACACACAGAGGATCACAGCATTGAAATTTCATGTACCATATATATATTGAATGTTCATGATGGCATTGATTAGCATAAAGAATCTAAAATGGTCACATTCACTGTTAGTATTATTCAACAAAAATGTTGGTATATTTATAAGATTAACTAATATGGAGTAATGACAAGGGTTAAAGTAAACACTTAGTTTGATCTCCTAAGCTTACTATTAAATACAAGACATCAGAAACAAAAGCAAGCAAAAATTCAACTTTAGTAAGTAGGAACAGGTACATAAGACAGCAGCTCTCTGGAAGCTGAGGCACTTCTCAGGTGCTGTCAGCTTTCTCTTTTTCATCTGATGAAAATGTACATGGGTATATTTTCTTCTAAAGGGTTACTAAACTATACATATTACACACACACACACACACACACACACACACACACACACACACACTAATAGTAGTCTTTTTATTTCTTAGAAAAGGAAGAGAAGATAATGTCTCAAGTCAGAAGCTAAATGGAGCTATCTTCACAAATTTTAAAATCAGATCTCATTTAAAATGTTGATAATTCTTGTAACTCTTCATATTTTGGATAGATCAAGACAAACAGCTTTGAATCAACAATTTGAATATTCTACTAAACAAAATGCTAGGGTAAAAACAGTAATAAGGACAAACAACAGTACATAGGTGAAATCTTGTGGATTGAAATGGGTGGACAAGAAGTTGAGGGAAAGTGTAGGGAAGTCAAGGGTACATGGTCAGGTTCTTGGGTCCTTATTCAGCCAAGGTTCTGTCTTTGGCTGTGGCAGATTGATTGAGTGGCCCAACCACATCTATGCTGACAGGGATGAAAGCATATTTCAAGTTGGAACACAGTGTCCACAATGCTCCTCTGTCATTATGTAAGTTACAGACTTTGATCCTTAGTCCAGTGAGCATCTGTTTAGGGGACAAAATGAAACTGTCTATGATATTAACAAAATAGGTTTTTTTCATATTTATTATTATTATTATTATTATTATTATTATTATTATTATTATGTGTTTTAATTTTATACATCAGCCATGGGTTTCCCTGTCCTCCCCCCTCCTGCCCCCACCCCCACATCCCCTCCACCCCCTCCCCTCTATTCCCATCTCCTCCAGGGCCAAGACTCCCCTGGGGATTCATTTAAACCTGGTGGATTCAGTACAGGCAGATCCAGTCCCCTCCTTCCAGGCTGAGCATATGTCCCTGTGTAAGCCCAAGGTTCCAAACAGCCAGCTCATGCACTGAGGGCAGGTCCTGGTCCCACAGACTGGGTGCCTCCCAAACAGATCAAGCTATTCAGTTGTCTCACTTATCCAGAGGGCTTGATCCAGCTGGGGGCTCCACAGCTGTTTGTTCATAATTCATGTGCTCAACTGTCAAGAAGAAGGAGGAGGGACTGCAAGAGCATGAATTGTTGAATCCAAGATTGCAAAAAGCACAGGGACAAATAGCCAATCAAATGGAAGCACATGAACAAAATAGTTTGAAACGTAGCAGCAGAGTAGGTTTTGAGAAGCAAAAGCTGATTCCTGTTTTTGTACTTTCATGCTGTTGTTTCTGATGTCAAGAGTGGCCTTGGTGAATATATAACCATCTTGATTTCCAGTCAGTAAGACTTATTTCCCAAGTAGTATTCCCAAGGATGTCACATTTAGTGAAAATGATGTCTTTCTATAAGTCCTCATCTTTCCTCACCACTACTTTTGTCTACCTCCAGTATCTCAAATCACATGACTTTATTTACCTTCGGATCTAGGCTGAAGACCATGATAATGAGGGACTTTGTATTTTTCATTTCCTGCCAATCTGATTCTGCAGGCTACTCTCATGTAGGAGACTCTCAGTAGTTATATATATATAGATACACACACACACACACACACACACACACACACACACACACACACACATATGGATATGGATACCAGAGACAGGAGAAACCATGCTATCCAAATCAGGGAGGAAATCAAACATGCAGAATTTTAACCTTTCTGACTTCTACTGCTAAAGCTTTTTTTTTTTTTTTTTAATAATTAAATCATTAAATGGGCTTAAAACCTCAATGCATTTGTCAGTTTCTGAAACTGAAAATGGAATTCTCCCCTGTCTCTAATTCTTTCCCCTCATCTACCATCCACTTTTGGATTTGCACTGGGCTTTCAGGTGCCAGTCAAGGTTACCACTGCCCAGGAAATAATGCACATGAGCAAATGCCAGTTTCATATAATTTAGAAGAAAGGGCTGCAATTCAGGTGATTTACATAAAAATAAAATTTATACTCTTCCCTACAGAATAGGCTCTGGTCAGCAGAGCACAAATCAATCTGTTTGCTCCTAACTTTAAATTTCCATAAGTCATTACATAGTTCATAATCACATTGATATAAGTGAATTGAATTCTCAGAGATTATTCTATGTGAGAAAGGACTTTCAGCTATTTAAACTGCTGCTTTTCAATAGATAAGGTCTGTCGAGTCTGACCTCTGTTTTACATTAAATTTCTGACCTAATTTCCATGTCTCTCTGGGTTCCCATTTCCTCCAACGGAGAGGTCTTAGAAGTTTTCTCATTGGGCGCTTTCATATTTGCAGAGCCAGAAGAGGAGTGTAAAGAAAGATAAGCTTGCAGATGTGACTGAAGCGGGTGTGGTAGGTAATTAGTAAGCATACAGGCTTGGGGGGTGGGCAGCCCTTCCATCTTTTGCATATGAACTCTTTCCCATAATGTTGCTTACTTTGGACAATTTACTTAGTCTTTCTAAGCTTCAACTCCCTCATCTGTAAAAGGCAGATAATATTAGCATCTACCCCGCATGTTTTTCCACAAGAATTTAGTGCAAGTAGGTAAATTGAAGTCTGTTCATTGGAAAGGACCGTATTAACTATTGCCACTACATTTTAAAATAATTTGGATTATTAATCCCAAACATCACATTAAAACAAACAGCAAGAGGATAGGATAAATGGAGAAAGCCAGGCAAAATACTGTGTTTGGCTTCAGCATTTTGTCTTCTTACAGATATTTATTTATTGAAGTTTCTACATATATCTGTGAGGGCCTGCATCATGTGCATGTAAGGAACACTGACCAGAAAAGGGAGTCAGATCCCCTGGAACTGGAGTTACAAATAGTTGTGAGCCACCATGTGGATATTGGGAATTTGTCCTGTGTGTGTGTGTGTGTGTGTGTGTGTGTGTGTGTGTGTGTGTGTGTGTGTGTGTGTTGTGTACAGTGCAATTAGAGAACAGAAGACAAGTTGGACCCTCTGGAGCTAGAGTTACAAGTGGTTGAAAACTGACTGACATGGGTACTGGGAACTGAATTTAACCCCTAAGTCACTGTTCCAGTTCCAGGAACTATATTTATTAAGCAATTTATTCTACAAATAATAATATATAAAATTGCCAGATGCTAACTAAAATTTATTGATTCCTTAGGTGTGAGTAAAAATAGTTATATTTTCCAGAAAAAATAATAAAATATACTTAATGTTTCATGGACTGCTGATTCTATTCTGCATTCAGAATGTGTATATGAATACTCAAATAAATATACGCATATACATTCAATGTTGAAAGAAAACCAAGGAAAAATATAAATAATAGTGATCTACCAGGAGAGCATAGGAGCACCTAAATTCACATATAACTACTAAAAATGAATCCTGTAGAGATAATTCTAACAAATGTGAAGTATAGACATTTCTTAGTCAATTACTAATTGGGAAAATGGATCATCTGGGTCCAGGAAACGTACCTGTCAGCAAGGCAAGCTTCTAGCATATTAGATAGTAGAAACTCAGATGACTCTGGATAAAAAAATTTCATCCAAACAATCACAACAGCTCATGCTTCATAGTGAAAGCTTCTTGTTACTGGTTGGATCATGATTATTGGGAACAGTAATGCATGTGCACAGGTATGTGCAGTTCTGTGTACACTTCTCAGTTAACCAATAATATGTGTTCTATGTAAGATATCTCTATTGAAATCTCCTAATTTAAAAAATAATGTAATTTTAAAATTTAACAATATGATCCCACAAACCAGGATGACACACTGCTTCCAAAGCTAAGGATTTAATTCTGAATGAAGCAATGTAAAGACTGACTTACTAGTACATACTATATAGAACAAGAAAAAGACAAGTGTGTAAGCATTATCCCTTGAAATTTGGAGTTTCTACAGTACTCGGCAAGATGAGTTCGATAGTTAATTTCAGAACTCTAACATAGAGTTAATATGCATATCCATATTCATTCACTTTATTAATTATTATATTGGTGTGATTAAGGAGGGGAACACTGATCTCAGACAGCGTGCATTTGTACATAGATTCTATTCCTATCCTGCCAAGGGAATTTTGGCAAACTGCTTAATGTCTCTGTGCTACATATCCTAATCTGTAAAATTAAGATTATGAGAATATAGAGTCTCATGAACATTAAATAGGTAATAAAATGCTTAGTATAGTTTTTCTTTAGGAAATTAATAATTCACTAAGTGTTTTGCTGCAACATAATTCAATAATCTGGTAAAAGTCATGAAAGTGTTTGACATCATTTTCTTTACTGAGAGTTTATCTCAAGAAAATAATGGGGCACATCTCACAGAGCCTTGCATAAAGATGTTAATTTCATAATTGAACTATTTATAATCAATAAAGTCAATTGTTTAAAATCTGCTATAAGTTGAAAAAAGTTTTAAAATGTTGGAGTGAAGTACAAATATCTACAACAGAACATATATATATATAGGAGGGGAGGATGGTACCCATTATCACATATAAATTATGTCTTTGCTGCTCTAATTAAATATGAATGCACTGTGTGTCATATATATATATATATATGTATATATATTCATGAAATATTTATTTCTCACCATGTGGAGACAGTGAAGTCTGTCATCAAGGTACCACCAGATTGGATATCTGATATAATCCCACTCCCATTTCTTGGTCCATAGATAGCTTTCTGCATATGAAGGAATAATGGGGGACGGATTTCTCAAGCACCTGCCTTCTACATGATAAATTCCTATTCCTCCTTGTAGATTGCCAACTGATTGTATGCTGACATGATGGAGATACCAGGTGTCCTAGTTTCATTCAGCTGCTTTGAGAAAACACTGACTAAAAACAAGTTGAGGAGGGAAGGTTCACACCTCCATATCACAGTCCATTAGGTTGGAGATTCAAGGGAGGAACCTGGATGCAGGAACACTGAGAAATGCTGCTTGTTAGCTTATTAGCTGGTTCTTTCACAAGTTTATTCATAGTCAGCTTTCCCATCCAGACCAGTGCCACCTACCTAGGGACTACATTGGGCTGTGCCCTCCTGCTTTAACTACTAATAAAGGCACTCTCCCAAATGCATGCCCATAGGCCAATCTGATCTAAGCAATTTCTCAATTGCACTTAACCTGTTAGATGGATTTAGAATGGGTCAAGTTGGAACTTAGAGGTAACTAGGGCAGTAGGTAAGATTGCACAGTGGGTAAAAGCACTTGCTGGTAAGCGCAATGATGTAAGTTTGATTCCCAGGAACCATATACAGATGGAAAGAGACACCAATTCCTGAAAGTTGTCCTCTGACCACACAATGTGCTGGGGTTTTGTTTTGTTTGTTTGTTTTTTGCACACTGCACTCTTTCTCATATAGACAATGATAATAAATGATATAAAATTATAAAGGAAAATGATTACTAGCTAGCCTGTGGTTACTTCTTATACAGACATTAATATAATCCATGAGATCTGTATATTGATTACCTAATCATCACCTCTAAAAGATTCCATCCACAAATACCATCATGATGGGAGTTAGATTTTAGATGTGGGATTTGGAAGGAAATAAACATTCAGAGTATGGCATACCTTTTTTCTTCTTCTAAGTTTCTTATAACTACACACATACAACATATAAATAACACCTACATGCATGCATTTGAATATATATATATATATATATATATATATATATATATATATATATATTTCTGTCTAGAAACAAAATGTAAAAAAGCATACATATTAACTCAAAGATATCTAAGTTCAACTTTGAGAAAAACTGAGTGCTAAGAAACTGGAAGAAAATTGAGGTATACATTTTCTTAATAGTATTTAAATACTACAAACAATTTGACCTAGGCCTTCATTTTTTTCTTGTTTAGCTTGGGGATTTCTCAGGCTGTATTTCATATTACATTATGCATATAGAATTTCCTATAATCAGATAAGTTTGGCAAATGCTGCAAATTCTCTTTCCTTATTGAAGATTCCCATCACACATTAGCATAATGAAGTGTTTGCATGTTTCTCCAGCTAAGCATACCCTTGCATTTTACCCTTGCTGAGCCTGAGTTCCCAAAGTGCACTTTAGAAAGGAGACATTTTTATCTTAATGTGAATGTCTGTATTCTTCACTTCCCTAATTTTACTGAAACACACACATTTGTCAGAGGCATGAGGTACAGAATTAACAAAAGCCAGCTTGCATATCCCAACATGCCTTGCAGTTGGAAAGAGAATGATGAGGTAGGGCTGCTGCCTGGAACACTACTCATGTGGAGGAGCTCCTTTCAGATATGAGAGCTCACTTCTTATTGGGCCACACTTAATTTTTAAGGCCAATGTTATTGTTCTTGAAGAATGTGACCCACAAGTTTATAAATTTCAATAATGGGAATGTTTAAAAGCCTTGTGCACTCTAGGATAGAAGTAACCATGGAACTGGCAAGATCATTTTATCCTGAGATTAAAACAATATTAAAAACAGCCAATTTTGGATACCACATCTGAAGTTAGCTTGTCATAATTAATTAAATGCCTCTACTCTGTAAAGCTCATATAGTACGTAAATAAATAAAAGAAAATAGTTCTTATCTTCTTTCTTCTGTTCCTACTCTAAAATGTTCCTCACAGACCTGATGTTTGAGAGTAAAGAAACTTAAATGTACAAAGAAAACAAGCAGCTTTTCAAGTATTGCCCAGTCAGAATGGGGGAAAACAGAACATCCTTCTCATTTATTAAGAACAGAACAGAACAAACAGAGCCTCTTTCTCATTTATTAAGAACTGAGTGGAAACTGGATATGTGGAAGGTTCTGTAGAGTGGCATGAACACAACACTGTCATCATACTTCTCACTCTATTGCAAGATAACATAATTTTCATTGATAATCCAGTAGGTTACATCCCACAGAAGAACCAAGCATAACTGCACACAACCTGTTCATTAAATTTCTGTTGGGCACTCACTTTAAGCTGCAAGTTGCCACTCCATATGTTAATTGGATAATTGCTGTTCCTAGAGTGCATATATTCTAATGGAGGAAACAAACACGAACAGGTCTTCTCCACGTCGTTTGGTGATGTGAACTTGTAATTGTTTTTAAGTGTTCTCTTCTCATTTTGTATAGCTTATTCAAACTGCTGAGCAAAATTTAGGATACACACTGCTTTTCTCTGTAGTAGACAGATGTTATTGGAGGACCAGAAAATGCCTATCTTCTTTTGACCAAAATTTCCTGGCAAGAAGGTAATGAAAGCTGCATTTAGATTCAAAATGTCTGACTCCAGAGCTCACAAAATTAGTTAGGATCTCTTAGGGAGAATTAAGCTGTGGTTACTAGGAGTTTAACACAAATAAAAATAATATAAAAGACAGAATAATAACATTTAGGGTAGGTGATAAGTTGTAGATTCCTGGGTAATTCCCTTCATATTTTTTACTGTTTCCATGTTCACAGAAACATTCTCTTACACACTTTATTCATTTTAGAGAAGCATCACATTGAGGACTACATTATAAGAACCCAGGATAGATTCAGGAGTCTTGAACAAGAGAATCCTTTTTTGTGTGTTTGATTTTTTTGCTTTTGTTTGTTTGTTTGGTTGGTTGGTTGTTTTGTTGTTGTTGTTGTTTGTTTTTTTGAGACAGGGTTTCTCTGTGTAGCTCTGGTTGTCCTGGAACTTGCTGTGTAAACCAGGCTGGCTCAAACTCTGAGGTCTGCCTCCCTCTACCTCCCTGAGTGCTGGTTTAAAGGTGTCCATCACCTCTGCCTGGTTGAGAATTCTACCATATGCTTGCCAAGAGTATATGAGGTTCATGGTCAGGAAATAGGGTTCTCAATGCAGCAATAAATTGAAATGATAATTTTTTTTAAAAAAGCTTGTATTTCTTTTCTTGACATTTTTTGTTATAGGGTATGACATACCTGTCAAATGCATGCAGTTTACTAGAAGCAAGATATCAGAAAAGCAAGCTGCTTAGGATCTCAACAGTGAGTAGTGTTTGTTGTGCTGCATTTGAGGGCCACATAGCTGGCAGAGTCATGGCTTTTGAGTCATAAGGCTGCCAGGTTGTCATTTTCCATAAGAAATGTGGGTAAATGTCAGTGAATATTACATGTGATATGTAGAAGAAGATGGAGCTGAATAGTCCTTCCCTGTAGGGAAGGGAGATCTGTGTAAACATTATTACAATTTAAAAGTCATTTAGAATGACATGTTTTGTTGACTATCTTATTATCACATAATGCTCTCTGTACTCTAAAACAAAACATTTCAGTGACCCACTAGTTATCAAAAGGTCAAAATAATTTGTGTGAGAATTTATGGATATCTTACATTCTCAGGAAAGTTGATAATGAGGTGTGTGCACAAAATATTTTTAGATCTATTAAAATCTGCCATGGGGATTAAAGTAACATCATTAACCATATGAGACCTAGAGGGCATTTTGCTGATGAAGAAGCAATAGCATTTACTTCATTTGTTTATTTTTTATCTTAGAAGCATAAGCTTAAAGGCATCGTTACTTACATGCTGTGGCAGAAGGTGATCTGTATCTCTGGAGAGCTGGCTTTTGATTACCTCATATAATCACCCTTTTCATAGGTAATTTTGCTTGCTTTTGTTGTCAGTATCTACAGGGACACATAAAATGCAGTGACATGTGGTAATGAAGAAGTTCTATTGCTAAAGTACATAGCCATATCATATTGCTAAGTTCATTTTATTTTAATGACAAGGAAGAATTCACATAAAAACAACCAGTTTGTTTCTAATGAGGGATCAAATGTCTATCCAATTTATAAAACTAACACTAGTTCCTGTTGATTGTTTTAACAAAAATGAAACACTGTATATTATATTGTGTTGGCAGAGTTTGTGTTGGGACCACCAGTCAGCTCTGTCTCACCAGCTGCTCCCAAATAATTACACAGAGACTAATTATTAATTGTAAATATTCAGTCAATAGCTTAGGCTTGATACTAACTAGCTCTTACCACTTAAATTAACTCATATTTTTATCTGTGTTCTACCACATGGCTCAGTACTTTATCTCAGTATGGCATGTGCATCTCCTGCTTTCTCTGCATCTGGCTCGAGACTCCCATCACTCTTCTGACTCTACCCTTTTTCTTCCCAGTGTCCTCCTTGTCAGGTTCTCCCACCCAATTTCTTCCTGCCCAGCTATAGGCCAGTCAGCTCTCTATTAACAATGAGAGTAACACAACTTCACAGTGAACAAAAGGATTATTCCATAGCAATATTGAATTAAAACTCTGTTAAAGTTAAATATGAGAATGAAATTACTCATTTTGTGATATTTCATACAGAAATCATTTGAAAATTACTAAAGTACTAAACTCAAGAGCCTGGGAACTAGATCCCATAAATCACTAAATTATAAAACCTAAGATTATGTGTACTCATAATTGGTGGTAGTACAAAATAACTCATAAATACATCCAACTAAGTCATCACACTTCCAACAATAAAAAAAAGTGATTCAGACATAACAAATATGTAAAATATAAATTGATATTGACTAGAAAAAATCTCAAGTTACCATGGTTGTATGTAAATTATCTTGGCTTCATTTATTGATGATTTAAAAACACAGATTTAAATGAGAGCCTAATTTTGTTTGTATTTTGAACAAAATTATTGACAGATCTTTAATCAAAATAGTCCCAAAATATTATTTTGTGAATAATAGTAAGTTTGGGCTTTTCAAGATGTTGGTAGTAGGCACTTACTGAGAATGAAGTTTGCAAAGGTAAGAAGCACCCAGTAGATTTCTACTGGTAGATGCCAGACTCAGGGTACTACCTTCTTGGGTGGGCGCTCCAAGAACCCATACTCCAGTCCAGTTGATTTAAGCAGCAAGAGGGTTTATTCAGGCATTTGTACAAACGGGCTGTCTCCTCTCCTCAGAGTAAGAGAAGCCCCAAACTGAAGTCATGTACAATTTTTATAGGCCCAAATCATAAGCTTTACATAAGATTGCGGGGCTCTACAGGATTGGTTACTTTAAAGGTTACCTTAGGTTCAGTTGAGGTTTTTCGGAGAGCTTCTGGGGGGTTTACACATCAGGGCGTGGGCAAAGGTTACAGTTGTTTTTCCCAGAACACAGTAATTGTCTTAACTACGGTTGAGCAACATATCTTAACAGAAATCTTAACAGTGGTTGGACAATGGTTTAGCAATTCTGCTTTTAGTACAGGTTTTAGTTCCTCATTCCCAAGGGGGTGGGTAGACCTGAAGGCTCAGGGTCTTTCACTACAAAACCAGGAGATAGTGAAAAATGTGAACTATTTACTGAATTTGTGTTTTGGAATAATTCAGAATTAAATTTTAGGTGACATAAACATGAATGTCATTGTCTTTATTCTTTTTTTCTTTGAAAGTTGGAGACAGTACTTTAATTGGATGTGTTTGAATTCTTGAATAGAATGGAATAAAATTGTAAAATATCTACAATGTCATAGCAGTTAATTTTGCCATTGCATACAAAATAATTATAAACTGGCACTATATATGATTACTTTTCCCCATCTAAAGAAGAGCTTTATTTAGTCATTTTAATCATCAAAACTTTAATGTAATTAGAGAATCTATTTAGACAACTATTCTCTAATTTAAAAAATATGTTGAGGTTCTGTGGGGGGGAGAAATGCAGAAATTATGTTATAATCTCAAAAATACAATCGGTACTTTTTAAAAAATTTTGACTCAAGACTAATATGTGGTAATGTTATTTTTTTCAATCAATTACCTAATATTGGGATTAAATTTTTATTGCCCCAGCCAGTGGGGTTTCAATGGGGGCGACCCACCTGTGGGAGTGAATGAAAGAAACAAGGGACACGAGGGACGACAGCAAGATAGGATTTTGATCAAGCTGCAGATTTTATTTTCCTCCACAAGGCTTATATAGCATAGGAGGGGAGGGGGCAGGAAGGAGGGAAGGGGAAGTGACACAGAAGGGGTACAGAATGTGGGAAACTTGCAGATCGTGCAACTGCAAGATGTCGGCTATGGTCAGTGGTTAGGGGCCATTTGTTCAGTTGCTAGGCTACCTGACCATGGAATGCTCTTTACATTTGGTTGTCATGGCATCTGACTGTGGAATGTTCTTATCTTTGGGAGCCTCCAGTTACTAAACAGGTGTTACTGCTCTGGGGAAGGGTGGTGGGCTTATGACTTGTTCTCTGGTCTAGCGAGTACTTTTCCATGGTTCATGTTTGGTTCCTGACATCTTGATCCTTGACATTTTCTATTTATATTTTCAGAAATGTTGTTCATTTATTAGGCCAGAATACCACACAACAATTGTGGCTATCCCAATGCTTAAGTTGAGAAAATTAAAAGTTAAATAAATTTCAATAAATTTGGATAATTTTAATTTTATCAACACATGCCTTTTTTAAGAAAAAAAAATTCAAATATTTGAAGCCATAAAGATTGAATTTATACAGAAAGCAAACTGCTTCATACATAAAATCAAATAATCTGATTTAGATAAATGCTTGTATATGTACTGTACATTTGCATAGATGCATATTTTTAACCTCAAGATTGTGAGTAATCATGTGTAATTGGTTTAGCTTCTATTGAAGAAATTAGATTATAGTGATGAAATTTCACATGTGTGTGTATTTCAGAATTAACTTTAGCAGTTGACTCCCTCATAGGTAATATCAGCATTTTACTTATAGTTTTGTTTCCAAAACTGAGTGGAACCATGGGTTGAGATCTGTTGATAAACTCTCACATTAGTGTTGTTTGTGAAATCATGCCCTGCTGAAAACAGCAGTCCATTTTGTACTGTTTAATTTACCTCAGTTCCCAAATGCTCTCTTTTTATGGCCACTTAACTAGCTTAAATACATGTACTAGTTAGAAAACACATTTCCTACCATTTCATCAATAGCCTATTGAATCCTGCATACAACCATGAATGAGAGTTAAATAGCTGAGAATTATCATTAATTAAATATGGATTAGTACTGCTATTGTACATTGTCATTAACTCTTATATGTTATAAATATCGAAGTGCTATCTAATAGTACTGAAATGCTCACTGGGTATGGAATTAGACACTCAGATCAATTTATCAATTGTTTTGATGACTTCAGAGATGTAGGAAAGAACCACATTACTTTGTGAAAATCTATTGTTTTAGTAGCTGCTGCATTTGAAAATCCTGACAGCCAGTTCCCTTATTCAAGAACATTTATTCCCACATGTTTTGTGGTCCCAAAGTGTAAAAATTACCTATTGGAAGAATTATTGCTTCAGGCAGTAATGAGAACATAAATCTGTTAGCCTTCTTTAAGGTCTCTGGAAACATACAAAAGCCGTTGGGTTGTTTTCTTGAAAAGTGTAAAATCATCATTTTTGTTGATATTCATTTAAATGAGGCATGTTTTACCATTTGGGGCAGAATTGCCTTGATAGAAAATAAGTTATATGGTCTCCAACTTCCAGCAGTTGAAGACACTTTGCTTGAACAAAACAATTATGTCCCTATAAAATAAATTAGCTTGACAAAGGCCATCAAATGTGCCATTATATGGTGTTTGAATCTGGAGATCACATGGTTTCTAGACAGGCAAGAAGAAGCCTCTGGTAACTTAATCAGTAACTTGCAGACTTCCAGCAGATATGACATAGCAAATGCATAGGGGTAGTGTGCATTTCTCCTTATTGTCCTCAGTTTCTATATTAAAGGACATATAATTCATCATTAAAATGCATGGATTGCCCAGAGTCTGGGGAGGATACTACTTCTGCCATGTGATATCTGAGGGAAAAAAATCTATGTATACTATACTCTTCTGTCTGTTAAGTTTATTCCTCTATGACAAAATTTTATCTATACAGCTACTGAAAGGGAAAAATCAGTAGCCATTTTGAGAGAGGCTCTCCCCAACCCCTACCTCCTCTAAAGGTATTTGCTGACCAGCAGTTTTAGAACTGACCAGAAGTTGAACTTATGTAAAACAGGATATTGGGAATAATGGACTCAATTGACCAGAAATTGAACTTATGGGAAAATAGGACAGGATCAATAAATCTGGATGTATATATCTTGGGTTCAGCAAAAGCAGGACATAGGGAGTAAAATTTATGTCTCTGTAGATACCCTGAATCCTGTTAGCCATCAGTACCTCATGCTTAAAGTTCAGCCAGTAACTTCAAAGAACTATCTGACCCCTAGCCCCTTGATCCAATCCAAGCTGCATGTAAACCTTTCCTATATAAACCCCTTAAAGTGAGTGCTTGGGGCTGTCCTCCTGCACACACTATGTTGGACATTGGATGTGAGGACCAAGCCCTGGGCTTGCTTGTTTTGTTATTAAAAAACTTCTGTGTGCTTGCATCGGATATCAGCTCTGTGGTGGTCTTGCTTGGGGGTCTTGTAACCTGGGCACAACACTACAGCTCCATCAGGCATTCAGGGCAGGAATAAATCTAGATACAACAAGCTCTTATCCACCTACTTCATTTCTTTGGGATAAAATCCTGTCTATATAGCTTCAGTTCTGTTCTGACACTCAGTTCCTCTTTGTCTGCTCTTTTACTGCCCTCTTTTAGTCCTGCTAAAAACTAAGCTCTTATGCTTCCAGCCTCATCTTCATCCTCTGTTTCTTTGCTCTCAATCTCTACTTTCTCTCTACTCCTGGATCTGATGAACTCTATGAGAGTTCTCTCTTACCATCTCCAAAACCTCTGTGTCCTTCCCTTTTCCCTGGTCATGCCCTTTTGTGTCCTCTACAGAAAATGCTGGTCTCTTCTTCCCTGGGCCACTTGATTCGTTGCCTCCTCAGGAATTTTGCTTCACCTTACCTTCCACCTTGATATATAAAAAGCTCTTTTGTTCTCAGTTGTTCTGGAGAGCCACTAGGCCTCAAGGCTAAGGGATGGTCTGAGCTTCATTTGCACAAGAAACAGCTATGCATCTACCACCTACTTGGCTTTGCCTACATGACCTTATCCAAGTACTGGCCTGAGCAGGAAGTTCACACACACATTCTATGGGAATTGTGAGCATTAGAAATTCATAAGAAGGCACAGCTGAATTATTAAGCTGTGTAACACCAAATAGTCCATGCTAGATGGCTTCCGGCTTGACTGACCCTTGGCCTGGTCAAGGTATATCTTTAATACACAACTGGACTCCTTATAACATATTCTTGTGACTTGCCACAAAAATGGATAAATTACAACCTTATCAGTGAAAGCAGAAAGACAGGGAAAGCAACTTGATGCATAGAGATAAATTACATTGGAAACTATATTTAACTTAGAATCAGAAAATCTAGCTTCTATGCTTTCTCGACTAAGATGTAGGAAACAGCCCTGCCTGAGCCTGTACTCTTATAGACAAAATGATAAAATAGTAAAAGATACTGTGTACTCAGCATACAGTTTGCCTCACTCTGCTTATTGGCTGCTGCATTAAAACTTGAAACCTTTCCTTAGGGTTGAGGACACCTAAGACTACCTTTTGAATAAGCCTTCAACATTCTGTAGAGTTGGGAGTTTGTTCACTTCTAGTAGTTCAGAGAATGTTTCAAATTTTGTTCGAAATTCCTCTTCTGGGCCTTATTTTAGGTAGATTCACAGATTCATGTAATCTTACATACTTTTGGGGGGCCCTGGGAATATACCCAGAGGTAGAGCACATGCTTGGGATGTGCAAGGCTCTACTGCCAATCGTCAGCAGCTCTCACATTAAACTAATTCTCTTGTTAGTCACCAAAATGATAATAAATACTAAGTAATAGTATACAAAAAGATTATAAGTTAAGGACAAGTTTAATATTGATTGAGAATATTTATTCTCAATTAATTCTTTAATATAATCTTATCAAAGGTAACTAAAAAGACAGTGGCTTACAGGCTACTGGATTTTCACAAGGCATGACACATATAGTGACCTAAAGATGGGATTTGAATTTTGCTTGTTCTGAACCAGAGGGCCATGCATGCTAATTGTATGTCACTATCTTTCCCACTGGGAGTCACAGTTTCTGGGTATTGCAGTTTCATGATTATTGAAATTATATTAATTTCACAGCTCTTTTTCCAGATGAGGTGTTTTTTTTTTTCTTTCTGCCACTCAGAACAGACTTCAAGAGAGAATATACATGCTCTTGATAATTTGTAAGTCTTTTATTATTGTTAAGTATTTTTTTAAATGTTATAATAAAAAGCTGAAAATAAAAATGATTGCATGTATGAACCTGTTCAAATAGACTAATATAAGTGATTTATATTATTTATATTGAAAGGCCATTGTAAGGGAAACAAGGCCTCCCTGACTAGCTCTGCTAATTGCAGATTCAGTGGGAAATACTGCACTCTGCCCCCACGCCCCATATCAGAAAAGTTAGCCCACCATGCTGTGCTAACAGGATGCTTGCCAAATAACCCCTGGGGTTGTGTTTGCAAGATAAATTGCTTAAGAAGAATGCTTGCCAAGTAACCCCTTGCTAGATAAGCTTGGAATTCGTTTACCTACCAGACTCTGAGAAAAGACCGTGGAGACATCTGGCGTCTAGGTGTCTACACTCTGGGTGACCCCACTCCCCTGCCCTGGTAGAACTGCCTCATAAAAGGCCTGTGAGCCTTAAACTCGGGGTCACCAACTACTCCTCGCGCTGGTGCCCCACGAGCTCATGCTAAAAATAAAGCTTCATTTGTGACTCGATATCGGAGTGAAGCTCTCTGTTTTGTATGCCGACCCTAACAATATTAGCCTATCAGCTTTCTTTCTAAAGACTGCAAATCACATACACACACAAAAACCACTTCTAATGAACAACAGACCAAACAACATTTTCTGGAAGGTACTTGTGGTATATCATAGAAATTTCAAATTTCAAAAATTTCAAGTTTTTCTTTACCACTTATTTAGTTATTATTTATGTCACTGAGTATAGAATATAGCTTTATAATTGGTAACCTTCCTTTATTAAGAAATAGATGACTTCTCACATTAAATTGGATAAAAATTCAATTAAAATTCCCCGATACCCTACTTCTCTAACACCAACTCTTCAGATAGCAAACCTTTGCAGTTCCATGCCACTTGTAGCCTTAAACAGATTCTTCACCTCCTGTTCTTCCCACAAATGTATCCAGTCAATTACAGCTGGATAGGCTACCCAACTCCAGCCAGGCAAGTTGCTTGGACACCATGCAGAGGTCCTCTGATGGTTCAGTTACCTACTTCTAAGTGAGGATTAGAACATCATGCTAAGGCTAGAGTGCTCAGGATGTCACTTCCTGTCTCCTCAAGAAGGGCAAGCAATTCCTGAAGAGGAGGAAGCAAATGAAACAAAAGCTGTATAGTTGGGCAAACATACAATAGGTATAAAGAAGTAAGATAGTTGACATGAAATTATGTTTAACTTCTTTTTTTTTTTTAAGATTTATTTATTTATTATGTATACAGAAGAGAGTGCCAGATCTCATTACAGATGGTTGTGAGCCACCATGTGGTTGCTGGGAATTGAACTCAGGACCTCTGGAAGAACAGACGCTGCTCTTAACCTCTGAGCCATCACTCCAGCCCTATGTTTAACTTCTAATGGTGCTGGGGACTCCTTCCATTTTCATTCTTCTCACCCTCAGAGATTAGAGAGCTAGTGTGAGTAGATCTAGGGCCTCTGTGTCCCAAGGTGAAGAGAACACAGAGAGCATCATGTTTTTCTGGTGCTAAGAGAAAGCAAGGTTGATGGCAGTGTTTGGGCCCAGTATAGTTCTGAGAAAGGCTGTTAGCATATTCCAGCTCGTCAAGCCTGAAGGCTAGACCCAGGTTTCTCATTCCTCAGCCTTGCAGGCTCTTCCAGCTTCTATACTCCTCATGTTCCAGCTCCTTGGGTACCAGCTGTAATAACTTCATGGTTCTTCCACACTCTAAGATGGCTGTCAATGTACTCAGCACAACTCAGTAACTTCATAAGAAAGCTGTGTGTGTCCTCCAAGTTGAGTACTTTAAGGATCCTTTGTCCATTGGCTATGTTCACAACTATTGGTGAGAATGTGTCACCCAGATATGGTGCAGGAAGATGGGGAAGCAGAAGAGGAGGTTCTGGTGAGGTGTGGGGTCATTGGTGAAAGGGACAACTCCATTAAAGAAGAGGTGTTCTTCCAAAATCAAGAGCATGGTGAGTGATGAATTCAGGGTTGATAACTATCTTAGTTAAAGTAACAATGCTGTAATGAAACACCATGACTAAATGTGTCTTGGGAAAAAGGGAGTTTATTTGACTCATACTTCTATATCATAGTCCATCATAGGAAGTCAGGACAGGAAATCAAGCCAAAAACCTGGTGACCACTAGCTGATTCAGAGGCCATGGAAGAGTACTGCTTATTGACTTGCTCCACTTGGCTTATTCATCCTGCTCTCTTATAGAAGCCATGACCACTAGTCTACTGCACAATGAGTTGAGTCCTCTCACAAAAATCACCAATTAAGACAATGCCCTACAGGCTTGCCTATAGCCCGATCTTATAGAGACATTTTCTTAAAGTTCACTCCTCTCAAATGACTCTAGATTGTGTCAAATTGACATAAAGCTATGCAGCACAATAACTACAATGTAAGGAATTGGAACACAATGAACATTGCATGTGACCAGGAGGAAGAGGAAGACTATCAGAGCTATTTCTGAGAAGAATTCATACATGGTCTGAGGATTAGGAAATTTTCCAGAGGCAATATCAGAACATTGTGAAATTCAGTATCCTGACATCTATACAACCACCCCCATTTCCATCGTCACTATAGCAGTTCACCAGACCCCAGTGAGCCTATGACTTGACAGATACTAGTTTTGAAACAGAATCAAGTACAGTAAATTGGGAAAGATACTGTGAAAATTTATGTTTTATTTGCTGCAGAAATACTGGTTTTCATCTGGATCTTGGCAAACAAGTAGAAGAAAAATTTTGAACAAAACCAGAAGTCATCATCAAGCAATGTGCATTGACTGTCTGCCTATACTCTACTATAGACCATCAGCCTTCAGTTCATCATTGCCATTGGGAAAGACAGAAAATTCTAACTTAATGTTTTCTATTGCTCTTCTTCTGTTACATTCTGAGATTTATTGGATATAAAGGGGAACTATATTTTGCTGAGATTATTATGAACAAAAGAACTCAACATTGGAACATCAGTGAAAAAGAAATCTATATTTCGAAGTTGAAGAATGAGCAGTTTTTAACAGACTTCTAACACATGGAGCTTAAAACACATGAACATGATAAATAATCACTAAATATTTCAAGCAAACCTTGTCAACATTTAGTATATATGTGTGTATATAAGTGAACTCATTTTAAAATATGCCTAATTTCTTATTCAAGACTAAATTTATCAATGTTATTTAAGAGAAAAAGTGACAAATTCCTAGTAATGTGGAGTGATATGTTTCTGTATTTGTTCTTAAATGTCCTTCATTGCTTTGGTACAAATTGATTTCATATTGTTATTTAGTCTTCACTTGAAAAATTCAAGAGTAGTTTTATGAAACATAGTTTGATTGTTTTGACTAGAAAGTTCCAGATATATAGTCTAAAAAAAAAATTAGATGAGAAAGCTTATCACATCCATTACTTGATTCTATATCTACAACATAAAGACACATTCCCCCTTTTGTTCTTGTATCTAATTGGGGGAAAAAAAAACAGTGTAAAATGTGCTTGAAAGCAACATGTATCTTGTTGTATCTTCTACACCAACCAGGAAAGAAAAGTTTAGGCTTAATAATGACATGGTATCATGCTATAAATAATTGTTGGTTTCTAAAGTTTTAAAAAAATTCCTTGAAAAGATGGAGTGAGGAAAATTCTTATTTTCATGAAGCTAATATATTTAGTTGTACCTAAATTATAATTTCTTACCCTAGCTATCTCAATAGCCAGAGAGATCAAATGGATCTGAAAAAGAAACTTGTGTTGCAACCTCTTCTAGATTAGTTTATTAAGGATGTAACTTACAAGAATAGAAATTTAGACACTTAAGGAGCTGTGGAATTAAGTAGGAAATTCTCTTGTGTTTATTAGTTGTCTAATAATTACTTTTTGTAAGATTATTCATCAAGTGAGCAATGTGAACATAGTATTAGAATAAATAGATAAAAAAAATCAAAATATTTATACCTTGGACCCAAAATTCATAAAATCTGAAGAACATCAATGAAATTGTATCAAATATATAAAACCATTTTAAATACTAAAATGTTTAAACATGTAACATATTGTAATTACTCAAAAACTTATTAAAACTTCAAAATATTTTAGTGTTTATTTTTATTATCTTTTCTAATAGAATGATATATCAACAATTATAGTTTTACTCATTTATGTAATTTATCCCCAAACTAAATAGAAAATGATCCAAATTAGCTGATATTGAAGATTTAATTTCATTGAACTATTGGTTTTCTATTGTATCAAGGGATCTGTTAACACACTCAAAGTGGATATAAACCTGAGTCAGTGTTTATTAGGCATTGACCTCTTGGCAAGTGAAAGTTGGCTTGCTAAATCAGTCATACTTTCAAAGACTATGTCTTATCATAGACCCTTATGCTTTCCCATCATTACCTTCATATCAGCAAAACCTTGGTTACAGAGGATGACACCCCAGTTTGGAATGCTTTTGACTATGCCCTCATATTATTATTACTCATTATTATTAAGGCTACCTAGAATATATTAGTGCAGGAGTTTAGAGATTAAGTAGTAAATGCTTCTAGGAATAGATAGTCATAGCATTGGCTATTGATATATATGGCTTATTTGGGGAAATCACCCTTTGTTGGTTAAATCACAACAAAAAGATATTTCTAAAATTATATATGTGTTGGGATA
Source organism: Onychomys torridus (assembly GCF_903995425.1). Taxonomy (NCBI): domain Eukaryota; kingdom Metazoa; phylum Chordata; class Mammalia; order Rodentia; family Cricetidae; genus Onychomys; species Onychomys torridus. The sequence goes on from NC_050443.1 coordinate 72,882,787, forward strand.
ATCTTTTTGTAGACTGTGGGATGATGTCTCTGTTTTACCTTAACTGCCTAAGGCACCTTCCAATTGGTTTAATAAAGAGCTGAATGGACAATAGCTAGTCAAGAAGAAGATAGGTGGGACTTCCAGTCAGACATAGGAGCTCTGGGAAAGAATCTGGGTTGAGAATTTACCAGCTAGATATGAAGGAAGTTGGACATAAAGTAATGAGGAGAGGTAATGAGCCACGTGGCAGAACGTAGATTAATATAAATGGGTTAGGTTTTAAGAGGTAGTTGGGATCAAGTCTAAGTTAAGGCCAAGCTTTCATACTTAATAAAACGTCTCCATCCCATTATTTGACAGTCCAAAGAAAGACCCATTACATTTGGTGCCCAACATTTAGCACAGATATCCAAACATAGGGCCTGAGAGAGCTGAGAAAAATTCCAGGTACTAAGCTAGACATGGCTTCCTAGCAACTGTAGTCTCCCAGGCAGGCCCAATGCTTGATGAGTAAAGAGGCACAGCTCTTTGAGGAGGCCCTGTTGGGAAGCCCAGCACTTGAATGGGGCCTGTGAGCAGCTGGCATGCTACTAGACAGGAGATTAAGGGGTAATATCTGCTGCCCACCAACTTCCCAGAGCTGTAGCAGGTAGGCATGACTCCCAGCTAGTACCCATGGGTACTCTGATGGAAGGGCAAACAGTGGCTGCAGCCTAGAACCAGTGGTGTAGCCTGCTGGATCAACCTGAGAATGTTGGGGCCAGCCTCGTGTGCTAAGCAAAGCCATAAACAGAGCATTTAGACAAACAGAAGAGTAAAAGGAACATTTGCCCAGAGGAAGGTGCTCAGATGACCCAGTCTCTCTGGTTAGCTTGTGAGTGCATGCTGAGTACTACCACTCTTCTTTGTAGTTGGTCACATGCTGGATAGCCTGGCCCTTTAATGCTTAGCTCCTACTCCAGGTTCACAGAAATCCAGGTCCAGTCAGAGAAAACCTATGAATAGGTACCGTATGCTTGAAAATGTGCTTAAGTGATAGAGAGAGAGAAAAAAAAAAGAAAACCAGTACAGACAGTAATAATAATAATAATAATAATAATAATAATAATAATAATGAGTTTGAAAATAATAAAGTCTTGAAAAAGAAAGTAAAGTGATAAAAAAAGGAACAAGCTGGGCGGCGGTGGCACATGCCTGTAATCCCAGCACTCGGAAGGCAGAGGCACATGGATCTTTGTGAGTTCGAGGCCAGCCTGGTCTACCAAGTGAGATCCAGGAAAACAAGCCTGCTGTGGATATCGCTCTGTGTAAATAAAGTTCTGATTGGCCAGTGGCTAGGCAGGAAGTATAGGCGGGACAAGAGAGAAGAGAATTCTGGGAAGTAGAAGGCTGGGGGGAGACACCGCCAGCCGCCGCCATGAGAAGCAACATGTAAAGACACTGGTAAGCCACAAGCCATGTGGCAAAGTATAGATTAACAGAAATGGGTTAATTTAAGATAGAAAAAGTAGATAACAAACAGCCTGCCACGGCCATACAGTTTATAAGCAATATAAGTTTCTGTGTGCTTTCTTGGTTGGGTCTGAGCAACCATGGGACTGGCGGGTAAGAGAGATTTGTCCTGACTGGGCCAGGCAGGAAAACTCTAACTACACAAGCCATGTAAGGATAGGAAACACCATAACACAAGGCATTTGGATCATACATAGTGCTTAATTAACTTTAAATTTTTTTAATGCTATTGAGGGAAAATCAACAGCTACTGAGAGACATTGGATTGTGGAAAAAACTGCTGAATTATATCATTTTATATATTTTAAGGATGTCTGAACTTCAGAATGGAAGTCCAGAAATGGGTTGCGTTGGTGTGTTTGTTTCCATAGGAAACAAAATGCTATGAATTCCTTCAAAATTAATTAAGATAAGGTTTGACCAGAGGAGACCTCCTGAAAATTTTCACTACAGACATGAGGAAAGAAACCAAGAAAGACTACAGGACAGGTAACTTATATGTTGATCCTTCCACATGAGAAAAACTCTGAGATTGGACTAGACCTGATTAACCTGGTTGGTTACAAAGTCCTCATAATTTATTATTACATAACATCTTTTCATATGGCATGGATGGAGATTTATATTACAGCTTGGTTATGCAGTTTGAACTTACTTAAAAGTTGACAGATGCCTTTTATCTGCTCAAACATAGAACAACAACAACAACAACAAAAAATCATCTTTAGCTGATTTGTACACACCACACATTCCATATTGGTGTTAATGTAGATATGAATGTTACCTTTAAAAATTTCTATATTTTCAGAACAATTCAGACACATTCAGACACCAATGAAGATAAGACAAGTATCCCAGATGATCCAGCCCCACAGAATGCCTCCATTACCATTTCTTCAAGTATCTGCATCCAGGATTAACTACGTCAAAGCAGCTAGTAAAGATGGTCCAACCTCACAAACTCCTCTCTCCAGGACTTCAGAAAAGGTCTGCACTTTCCCATCACACAGAGACGGAACAACAAATGATACAGTTAGCTTTCTCAGGACTTTACCATTATGCCAATTTTCTCAGGGTACCCAAAAGATGCCATTGCCCCCAGACTGTAGGAAGCAATTTTAAGAACATAATGCTCACATTCCCAAAGGTGAGGTGGGTATTCTCTGGTTGCTTGGTGAGGTATGAATGTTTGTTGTCATTTGGGGAGGTTTGGTTGCAATTTGTTATTGGTCAGGGAGAAAATTAAGCAGTAGAGGTTAGATTAAGGGACTCCTTCCTTCCTTCCTTCCTTCCTTCCTTCCTTCCTTCCTTCCTTCCTTCCTTCCTTCCTCCCTTCCTCCCTCCCTCCCTCCCTCCCTCCCTCCCTCCCTCCCTCCCTCTCTCCCACGCCCCCCTCTCTCTTTCTTTTCTCCTTACTTCCCTCTAGCCTTCTTTCTCTCCTATGTAATGCTGGGGGGAAAAGGGATAGAGGGATGAAAAGAAAAAGGAGGTATATAGGAATAATGGGGAAAAGGGTTAAATTATTGAATCTACTTTTAAACTAAAAAGCAACTACTAGTTTCAAATATTTTACATTGGTATGCATTTTTGTATATTGATACAAATTCAAGGTTAATTTTGTTATAACATACTGTATATATGTTTCTACTCCTGTTTAAGGTATTGTACCTATACATTTAAAAATGTAAAGTTTTAGTCCTTGAAATTTATTATTACAATTTATTTAGGATAATTAAGAAAGGTAGGTTAGTAGTCATCTATAACAATCAAATTTGTAGTTAAGTTAGGAGTTAGATATGTTTTCAAGGTTAAACAGAGATATATTTTAAATATGTGGTCTTCAAACACTTCAGAGATCTATAGAATATGGCATTTAAGACTTTTTTAATAACATAATGTTTTTATGACAGTGAGATATCTGCTCTTGGCAGCACTAATCTACTTCAGAGAAGGTAATGGACATCGAAGAACCTCCATATAGAGTTTGCTCTCAGTGTGGCAAAGCTAGCCACTGGGAAAACTGCCCTTGCCTCAACTGCTAACAGTATGCTCTCCAAATTGGATGAGCAAGACACAAAAAAGTGACTGTCCAGCTTTGTCAAGACAAGGTAGAAAGTAGGCCAATCTTTCAAAATTCCTGCTTCACAGAAAAGTCTGTCAGATATTCGAGGCCTGTAGGCCAAACATGTATACTCCAACATTGCAGAGGGATCTTGGGTGACTGTACAGGTGACTGTCAGACATACTGTACTGAGGAGAAGTAAAAATGAGCCATGTGGCAGAACATAGATTAATATAAGTGGGCAAATTTAAGTTTTTAGAGGTAGATGGGAGAAAGCCTAAGCTAAGGTCAAGCTTTCACAATTAATAAAAAGTTTCCATGTCATTATTTGGGAGTTGGCAGTCCAAAGAAAGTCCTATTATATATATTCATGTGTGTATGTGTGTGTGTATGTGTGTGTGTGTGTGTTTAAATGAAATAATTTTTTGCCTACTTACTAAAATTAAGTATTTATTGAGGCTTGGTATATTTTTAACTTTGGTTTGAACTTTTATACTTTAATTTTTTCATATTTGACATAATTAAAACTTATATCCTTGTACAACTTCAAGTTGATGTTACCAGTTATAATTAACATTCTATTTTAAGGCATATATTGTTGAACTCATATATTGATAACTTCATTTAGTTAAATCAGGAATTTTTTTGTTTGTGATTCCTTAGAATAAAAAGCAACTTTGACAATAATTTCAGGCTGCTTTAAATATTCACCATTTTGCACCACATGAGAATTTTTTGTAAGTATAATTTTTACATTAATAAGACACACAGAAAAATTGATCATTGATATCCTGAATCCATATTGATTTAATCACAAAAGTAATGTTAATTTAAAAGCCATGCTTGCTGAAATTTACCTGATTTCTTTTTTCTAGGCTAAGAATTCTTCAGCCAAGCATGTAAAGAACTATCTCCCTAGGATTTGTTCCATAAACTCAGAATTATCCTACAAAGAATCAAAACATAGAGGTCCAATGGATGCTGCAATTAATATTTGATGACCATAAAATTGCACTATAAATAGTTAAATTAGAAGCACCAAGCTGGCATATATACATTAATCTATACTGCAAATAAGATAGGTTCTGTCAAAAGGATGAAAATCCAGAAATTTATAGATGTTAGCCATAGACTGGCAAAGTTATCAGAGCCATTGAGAGCCAGTAGCCAAAAGGATGTGACATATGCTTCAGTTGATATTGAGAAATTTGCAACAAGAAGAAAAATAACAAATGAGTTTGTATCAAAAAGACAAACTGTTAAGAAGATAAATATGAGATTCACCATCTTTAATCTGATGCAAATTCAGGAAACTTTTGATTCATTTTATAGCAAAAAAGTAAAAGAAAAATATGAAAATCACACTGGGAGCAAACACTTGCTATTCCTGTAGAAGCCCCAAGTTTCATTCCCCACAGCCACCCAGTGGCTTGTAAGTATCTCCAGCTACAGTTCCAGGGAATCCAACACTCTCCTCTGGCCCCTACAAGCATCAAGCATGAATGTAGTGCACTCTCAAACATGTAGACAAAACCCCCATACATATAAACTAAAAATAAATCTTTAAAAATTATGAAAATAAAGACTTAAACATTTTAAAGTTAAAATAATGTTAGACTAGAACAAAATCAAGAGTTTACAATTTTGATTTTGCTACAGTTTTGGTTCTGGGATATTGGAGGAAATTCTCAAACTACTACTAGTGTACCCCTCAGGTGCAAAAATATGTCATAGCTTCAAAATGTGTTTAGAAAGCATGGTTTAGAAACAGACATTGGAAAAGTACCAATTTCCTGAGGTAACTAAGTCTATAGAAGATGTTTACTCACAGTTCTTTCAAGCTGACAGAGTGAGCGCATTGCTAGTTAGAGCATCAGACAGTGGCAGGAAGTTGCGAAAAGCAATCAGTCTCTTGTGCTTTGTTCAGTTTATATTATAGAAGATGCTGATGTTGCAGTAATGTTCCAACAAGTAAGTAAAGCCCATATCTAAAGGAGCTCCATATATTTGTCATAAATGGCTGACAATTGACGATACAAATAATTCATCCATTTGCAAAACAGCCCAGAATGATTTTAAAGTAATAACTCTTAAGCAACCTCATGGGGAACACATTCAGATTTTTTTTTTTTTTAATCCAAACAGTAGAGCACTGAGTCGGGATTAAATTCTGGCCTTTATTACTGAATATTTTCTTTTCTTTTTTTATTCAAATTGCATAAACTCTGACTTTATTTTTCTTCATAAAACTATCATAGTCTTTTTTCAAAAGGTCTTATGACAATCAAATAAAAGTGAGCCTTGGTGCACATTGAAAATATAGGACTCCATTCCAGAGCACATGGCACTGTTGCCAAGTTTTCACTGTGTGCAATTCTCCTTGCACACAACTTTATGTATTTCTTCAAAAATATTTTATTAGCTATTTGAGAATTCCATACACTGTATTTCAATCATATTTTTTTGACAAAGGCAGAATTTAGCCAGAATGGAGTATTTCAATCATATTATACTACAAATGAACTCTAAATCTTCTAAGTTATTCTTTAATTTGGATTTTTTTTAACCTCATCCTCTAATGATTTCTTCACCTTACCATGAGAACATTTTATAAGGTGTCTTGGGGCTATAAATTAGTCTGACAGTACATAATAATCCTAAAGGAAAAATTTCAAAATGCTGACAAAACATTCTGTGCACAAATTGTTAATTTAAGTGTTATTGTCATTTGAATCAGAAAAGCAACTTTATTGGATTGTTTGTGTTTAATGTGTTTTGAACAGATAATTCATTCTTGTAGATTGTTTATAGGACATTATCTATATCTCTCCAAATTCCATTCAGTGAATGCTATGCCTGACTTAGGTCTAGGTGCTGAATATTATCAAGCTCAATAAAAATAGTCTTTATAATATGGATCATTTTGAAAAGATAATCTGTCTCTCTCTCTTTTCCCCTCTCTCTCTCTCTTTTTCTTCTTTGGTTTTTCAAGACATGGTTTCTCTATGTATCCCTGACCATCCTGGAACTTGTTCTGTAGATCAAGCTGGCCTTGAATTCAGAGATCCATCTGTGTCTGCCTCCTGAGTGCTGGGATTAAAAGTTTGTGCCACCACCACCTCACTGGATAATAGAATTTTATGTGAGAATGCACTCATTTTCTTAAAAAAACCTCATCCATGATTTTGACACTCTAGGTATGACCTGCAAAGCTGTGGCAAGACAGAGTTCAAAGACCAACCAATAAAAATAATTCACATGTGTGATAAATCTAATTTTATATAAATGAATGGCTATGAATGGTGGTGATAGTGTTCTTTTGTGATTTTAAGGCATTTCCCTTTTATAGGTTCCCTCAATTAATCATATTCAGAATTTGTGGCCCAGAGACAAAGTTTTGAGCCTTGGAGAATAATAATTACATATGGACAAAACAGCATCTTCTGATTCTGTAAATCACTTAAGCTTTCTGAACTTTTATTTCTTGACAAAATAATTGAAGTGACTTTCTTTAAAAATTTTTATGATCCAATAAAAGAAAGATGTTGTAACTGAAACAGTATGCAAATATGATCATTTTTGTTACTACCCATCCATTAGTTATCAAACATTGAATGGATAAAACATTCTAAGTTAGCCAGAACATCTCTAGACTAGATCTAATCATTGAAGACACAAAATTCCACAAAAGCTACATTATGGTACTTGAAGTAGTTTTTGTAGATGTAAATTTTATAAAATTTAATTAAAATATAATTACATTATTTGCCCCATCAGTCTCCTACACTCCATCATTTGACCCTCCCTCCCTTTCAAATTTCCTTAGACTGTTGTCACAAACGCACACATCTATAATATAATATAAATATGTAAATATATATACATACATATAATTATATATACATAAAACATAAATACAGACTGCTGAATTCATTCAGTGTTGCCTGCATGTTTCTACGGTTGACTACTCAGTATTGGACAACCGACAAAGATGCTCATCCCTGGGGATATCTAATTCTTTATTTCTTTCTCAGCAGTTGTAAATTCTTGTTGTTCTTTATATAGGCGCAGGGTCCTGTGAGATTTCTCTCTTTTACAATGAGATGCCAACTGTTGTTGGAATTGCTCGGATCTCCTTTAGGCTGCTAGTTGCTAGGAGGTCACCTGTGTAGCGTCCCTGTCATAGCTACAAAGCACACTACCACCACAGATTTCCTGGTCCTTTGGTTCTTAGAATCTTTCTGACCTCTCTTTCATGATGTTCTCAGAGCCCTTGAGGCAGTAGTTGTGTTGTACATGTATCAATTGGGGTTGGACACCTCATGGTCAGTTGTCCTTTGCATTTTGACTAGTTGTGTTTTCCTGTATTACTCTGTTGCTGCAAAAAGAAGATTCTTTGATGGGGGGGGATAGCTACATTTATCTGTGGATGTAAGGGTTAGTGTTCAGAATGCAGCTAGGAATTATACTGGTTTATGAAATGGAAGTAGTATGTTTTCCTTTAAGATCTCTGGCTGTGGTAGCCATTTGTAGTTGTTCATGCTTATGGTATCAGACATGGTTTACTTCCTGTTAGGTGTGTCTTGCATCCAATCAGACAGCTATTGGTTGTCTACAAGATATAAATGCCACTTCTTCACCTTTAGAGATACTTTGCCATGCTGGTCATTACCATGTTTTCAAAGACATCACAGCTGGGTATGCTATTGATTGCTTTCTCACTTACTATCATAATATGCCCTTTAGGTACTGTGAAAGATAGTCCTTAGGGAAGAGGTTTTCAGGATATATCCAGCTCAAATTCTCAAAATGCTATGAATATGATTCCTTCAGTGACACAGACTTACTTTAAACTTCTGGCAGACAACCAAGATCAACAGCAATAATTTGTATTGTTTTAGGAGTCTCTTGGAATCCCCTGATCAACCATTTGAAAAAAGGTTCCTGATGCCTAATAGAGGCACTGAGGTTTTTTGTTAGTTTATGGCTATTGAGAGAGGTATTATCACCAAAGTGGTATACTTTCATTATATATGTGTGAATGTATATGTGCATATGCATATATTTATATGTAAGTTTCAATAAATATAAAATAATAGGTCCTTATATTTTTACAAATATTTTTGTAGTGTTTTTTGATGTTATTATTACTGACAATGTATAATACCTAACGGGCAGGGCAATTGCTCAAACAGGTAAAAGTCAATTTCTTTTAATAAAATAGAGTAGATGGTTTTATTTTTTAAAAAATTAAAACAATCTTTACTATGTTAATCCTTCCTATCCATGAACATGGGAGATTTTTCCATTTTCTGATATCTTCTTCAATTTCTTTCTTCAGAGACTTAAAGTTCTTGTCATACAGGTCCTTCACTTGCTTAATTAGAATTACCCCAAGGTATTTTATATTATTTGTGGCTATTGTAAAGGGCAATGTTTCTCTGATTTCTTTCTCAGCCCATTTATCATTTGCATATAGGAGAACTACTGATTTATTTGAGTTAATCTTGTCACATTACTGAATGTGTTTATCAGCTGTAGGAGTTCCCTAGGTTGACAACTGATCAGGTTGTATTTGTATACTTAGGAAAAAAATATATATCAATAATTATGATTCAATTTGAGACTATGAATTTGAGAGAGAGCAAGGTGAGATTCATGGGAAAGGTTGGAGGGAGGATAGGGAAGGGGGAAATAATATAATAATAATTTAATTTTAAATTATAGAAAAATGTATATAATCCACAACTGGCACAACCATATCTGAATGGAATGGCAGAAGTCATAAAGCCAGCACAGCTACTTGACTAAGATCCAGCAAAGCTGAGCCACATGATGGCTGCCATGTCACCTTTGGTTTTTATCTCCACCTGTTACATACTTGGGGCACTTTTAATATTTGTACAATTTGAGGATATTGAGTTAAAGGAAAATTCCTTATGAATCATTTATGCTTTCTCCCAGAAATGCTGCTTTTAACCTTACCCAGGAAAGTCTTGAGCATACTATTCCCCCAACCCCGCTTTTTGGGAGATATCCTTATCTACTTGAATGTCTTCCTAACACTTTGGTAACACATAATGAAGCCAGAGATCTCTTCATTAGGCTATGAGACATTCTGGAAACATTGGTCCCTATACTTACACTGCAACAAGATATTCAAAACAAAGTAAATTCAAAAAGGTCAACAAGACTCAGTGGGCTAGAGAGGAGTTTGCTACAGTTAAGATTACAAGGCTCTTCCCACTGTGCATTCAGACAATTACATGGCATACAACTCTGCCCTATATAAAAACATATTGATGAGCAAAGTATGGAGTAGAAAGATGATAAAAGTATGAGGTGTCAGGACCTTCCTCTCTTAGAAAAGTTAGCTCATGCAGAGCCACTATAATGTCATATGAGCAAGGAACAACAGAATGCCAGGATTAGACATATAGACAAATTCTATAGAGACATAAATGTGAACATTGTATTATGCCATAATTTGAATAATAACTGCAGCAGCTTTAGCCTGAGGATTTTTCCTGGGTACTCTGACCACTAAGAGTTAATAATACACTGCTTGAGACATGGCAAAATGCCCAATGTGGTTGACGATTTTGTTTTGGTCTAGTGTCCTTGAAGCAACCAAAGAAACCAGCCTGAGCACAGGCTGTCATATGCCTCTAGATTTTCAAAAATTGGGTTATGTGGTTAATGAGTAAGAATGATAACTCTGTTCATTAGTGATGTAAAAACTTGAGGGAAAAGGATTGGAAATGATAACTCTGTTCTGTCATAGTTTATTAATGATGACTAAAAGATGAGCAAGAGGAACTGAAACACATGTCCCAAAACAAAAAGGATATGATCTATGTTTTGGAACATCATGGGTGTATCCCTGCTTATTAAATTCTGTATAAATAAAGAAACACTCTGACTGCTAGTCAGTCAGGCTGCAAGATTCCCCAACCACCATCGCCTGGCTCACTTCCTTCTCCTGAGGACTCCTTACACCCTCTGCAGGACTCGTCCACTGCTAGGGATGGCTCTGGGACACAACTTCAAGGCCAATAAAAGAGAAAATAAAACATTCATTTGATAATATATGAAAGTTTTATATATAAAATAAAATAATGCCTTTATAATTACATAATATATTATATTTCACTATACCTTACATAATACATTGTATCTTATCATGCTTTGCATATATTATAAAACATTATGCAGAGCTCAGGGAATTCTTTGGAAGAGAGAGAGGAAGGATGATAGGAGCCAGAGGGGTCAAGGACCTCACAAGAAAACCCATAGAATCAACTAACCTGGTCGAGGATCTTCTCACTGTTCTAGCCTGAATAGCTTTTACAATACTTAACATACAACTGTAATAGTTTTCTAGTTAATTGAATCTGATTAAAATTTCATGTCTGTTTAATTAGACAATTAATTTAATTGTGATTCAGTCTCTCTTTCATCTCTTATTATTGTGACTGTGATTTAAGACAAAAAGTATTAGGGACTGGAGAAATGGATCAGTGGTTAAACCATGGGTGGCTTTTCTAGAAGATCACAGTTCAGTTCCAGCACACACAAATGGGCAGCTCACAACCACCCTTAAGTGTAGCTCCAGGGACTCTGTCACATTCTGGTAACCACAAACACCTGCACTCATGTACATAAACCTACACACAGATGCACACATCATTAACAAAACAAATAATCCTCTAAAAATAAAAATATTAAATATTTGTTTCTTATTGCTTCTTGTAATTTATAATGTCTTTATTTTTCACAGACATTTGGAAAATTGAAGTTATAGTTTGAATAAAGTGATTTCTCCAAGTTCCCTATATTTTTCAAATGTTTGCTTATTTCTTTCCTCAAGTTTAAGACAGTTATAACATAGTGATGCTATGAATAGAAGCATAATTATCAGCATTGTACAGTCCTTCACATGGTACACTATAAAGAAATGAGGTAATTTCAGTTTTGGATGATTTTGATATACTTAGAGAATGACTAGCAAATTAATATTATGACATTATTACAGAAAGAAAGTAAATGATTATCAATATATCTTGCCACTGAATCCAAGAATTAAGATAAAACATCAAATCACGGTTAAAGAAAAAAAGACACCTTAAGGATCAGTGCTTGTAACTTCTTATCCCACAGTCTCAAAATAAAAAGGTAACTGAAATTTTCCCACAACAAGGGAATGAACCAAAAATTGGTATTATCAATGGATCCAATGAAGAAATTTTTTTCTCAACTAATTCTTGCACCTTTACTGGTGATCTAACTTGAGACCTCACTGCACAAACTATTGTTTAATTATTCTATTTAGTGACAGTAAATATTTGATCCTTTGATCTCTATTTTCATATCATGCTGGTAGCAGACATTCCTAATCAATCATAATTCTCCTGTTCAGCAAACCTGGGCTTACTATTATTAAACTAAGCAGAAGAAACTGTAATATTAAGACATTTCCAAAACAAAACAGCAGCAGATACTTTTTCAAAGTAGCTAAAATATATGTATGTATATTATATATATGTATGTATGTATATTAATATTATCAGGGCTATAAATAATAGAAGAACTTGTGTTATCCTCCCTGAACACGCTTGCTCTATTTCCTGAGAAATTATCCTTCTGTGCATGAAAGAACTCTAAATTAGAGTTGAGCATCTTGAAAAAGATTAGAAGATGCTTCACAAAGACAGGCTCTTTGAAGAATAAATGAGTAGAATTAATACATCTAGCATTCTAATCTCCTGAAGGGCAAAACATGGGATACACTCATGAGAATGTGTGCCAAAATTATGCATTGGTGATAAATCACTAGATGATAATGCCAGTCTATGCCATAAATTAGAGAAAAATCTAAAATTGCATCAACACTGTAGACAACAATCAATATCAAGGATGGCTTTGAGCAGAGGAAACCTGTCTAGAACTTCTTGGGCAATTTGGCATAGCTGAAACATGTAAGACATTTGTAGTGGACAAGAGTTAGAGAATTACCTGGGATTTTTGTGTGGAGTTCTTTTGGGGGGGCGCATATAAACTCATGAGGAGCCCTTGTTCTTATCAGATCAATAGCAACCTACTCTTTGTCAATGGATGGTGGGATTTTTTTTTTCTGAGTCAGAAATTATGCTGGAGGCAAAGTATGAAGAAAGGCATTGCTGTGGCCATTTTTACAGTAGTTAGCTGAATACTTTTAACTGGTCTTCACTAACCCAAATTCCAAGTTTCTGGTATATTTCTGTTACTTCCTTCTAGGTACTTAACATTTGCCTAGAATACATCTTTGCAATCACTCTTTAATTCTTAACTCAGACTCAGCTTTCCTCAAAGCCTGCCCTTCAATTAGATCAGCCAGTACCACCCCTGTTATCAGTAAGTAGGTTGTAGCCTTGTAGCCTGTCTTCACTTACCTAAATTACTACAAGCAAGCATACCACACTGAGGTCTGAGCTAAAAAGAGAGAAAATGAGATCTCAGAATTACTGTGTCCTTTGTCAATACACTCAAGAAGCATAATAAGCAATGAAAACATTCATGTATTGCATTGCACAGTATGAATAATCTTCACAAATGCTGGTTACTAGTGCAGAGGATATTTTCCAGATGCATGCACATCACCGAAAGCAAATTAGAGCAGGAACAGACACAAGCTTATCTAAAGCCTGATTCTGTCTTGTACTCTCTCTACTAACTTTCCTGTTCAGCTTCCTCTGCACTCCTAGTAAACATGTTTCTAAAATATGGAAACCACATTAGTTGAATCAATTACCTAAGTCAGCTACAGGGTGGTAGAATGAATCCTAGCATTTATAGTTTCATTATTACAAAATAACAATCCTGTCATTCATTTTACTTCTTAGTCATTTTCAATGCTTCTGAATAGGTCCTACCATTTTTAGCAGGGTCCCCAGCACAGTGTGCTCTCTAGCTACCTTCTCTGTCTTCAGCCTTACAGCTCAGCAATATCTCTCCAGGTGGTATTGACCTGTAGTAACAAACTACATGCATTGTGTCTTCCTTCTGGGTCTCTGTTCATACTAATATTTCCTGAATATCATGCCTACCTTCTCTAATGATAACACACACACACAATTTTCAACACCAATCTGAAGCATCCCCTTCTAGAAAACAACTACAGAGTAAATTTGTATCATTTGTCATGGAATGGAGCTTTGCAGGCAAACATATCTGTTCCTCACTCCTTACCAGCTGTGCAAAGGTGGCTTGCTAGTTGTACATCAGTTTAAATATTTACAGAAAGGATAGAAAGGATTAATGAAGAACTGTAACTACATCAGATAATTTAGTTAAGGAACACTTAAAATAATGCTTATTTTCAACTGATGATAATTATTATCTTGTTTGGTTTAGCTCATTTCTCGATTATCTACCCATTTAATGTATCATTTATTATTAAATTCCATCTTTACAACTCTATGCCTTCATTGGACGGTGAAATTTTCAAAATAAAAAAATTAAATATTTATATGCTAAGTGCCATGTAAACAGTATTTCACATAGTAGGAGATAAATACATATTTCTAGAATAATTGAGAGAAAGTAATTGAATGAGCAAATTAGATGACCACAATAACTGGACTGAGATCTAGTTTTGCCATCTACTAGTTTAACAAATTCCTCACCTCTGTAAGTTTAATTTTCCACAATTAGAAGTGATGATATTAAAAACTGGCTTTGACTACACTTTCTAAGAGAGGGACACTATGTAAAATACTTTATGAAATATAATGTTCTACACAAATAGTAATTAGTAGTAACTCTATAGGCTAAAAATAAGTCACTTATGGGATCCAGATATACCACTTCTTGGCTATACTCTAAGGATTCTGCATCCCACCACAGATGCTTGTTCAGCCACATTCATTGTGACTATATTCACAATAGCTAGGAAATGGAACTGCATAAATCTCCTTCAGCTGATGAATAGATAATAAAAATATGCAAATTATTCAGCTGTAAAAAATGAAATTGTGAATCTGCAGGTAAATGGATAGAACTAGAAAAGATCATATTGAGTTGGGTAAGCCAAACTCCAAACAATGAACATTGCATGCTCTCCAATCATCTGAGGCTCCTAGCTCTAAATCTGCACCTGTGAATACATATCCTGGAGTGACTGCAGAAACAAGAAAAGTAAGAAGAGACCATTACTGGAGTGATGATGGCTGTGCTGGAACATGAAGAGAGAAATAACAGGGTGACAGTGTTTAGATTGGGTGAATGGGAACATGGGGACTCTATTTAGGTAGAGGAGACAAACACAGAAGAAAGAGAATAACAGTAAAGATGTATGAAAAAGATATGAGGAATTATACTATTAATGGTCCACCTAAAAAATCAATACAATACACATAAGTCTGTCTAAATATATATGCAATTTAAATAATTATTTCATCTGGGCTAAGAAAGCTTCTTCCAAGAGCAAAAGACCAACTAAAACCCTAAAGTCAGGAATAAGACCCCTTCTTTTGAATTGTTGGTCAATGTTGTCCAAGAGACTCCAAAACTATTATAGACTGTGGCTGTTACCCCTGGTTGTCCTCTACCTTCCCCCTCCAAATGGAAGGTAAGTCCTTATTGCTAAAAGCACCATGTAGTTCAGTCATGGCACAAAGGTCCCTGAGCTGGAACCAAGATGAAAGCCTCCCCAAGGACTACCTTTCATGGTACCAGAAAGTATCACGGAAGGTCCCAAGAAGGGAAGCAAGCAATAGTCCTACCCCTATACCTACCCCTATTGTTTTCACACCTATGAAACCTAAGAATGATCAGCATGGCTCAATAATCCTGTGTGTAGTAGTGCCATGCACACCTTGGTGGTAATCAACAGCTTTCTGATTGGACTTGAGACACACTGGAACATCATATCTGGTACTGGAAACCTAGCCAACTACCCAGAGATTCATGAATCTTAGAGGAGAACTTACAACTGCAACCTTACAAGCCAGCATAATCTCTAACTGCATTTTAAGCATCTGTCCTTATACCCACAGATAAATGTAGTCCTCATTCTTCATGAAGGACACTTCTCTTTGCAACAGCTGGAGACCAATACACAAAACCACAGCCAATCAAAATACAGAGTTGTGGAGCTCAACTCTAATGGATATTACTACAAAACAACTCCTGCACCTTAGGGTCAGGGATTATTGAGGAAGAGGGAACAGAAAGAGTGTAAGAGCCAAAGTATCATAGAGTTTGCTGTGAGATTGTGTGTCTCCTAGGAGTATCAGAAGCTCTAGCCACAAGTCTTTCCAAAGTGACAGCTTAAACATGAGCTGAACAAGTACAACAACATGATTAAAACCGAGCAGAGGAGACCCACATGCTGGCCTGGGGTGCCCTGCTTTAGGCAGCAAAGAGAAAACATGGGCCCATCCAGAACCTTGTGGCACCCAGGGGTCAGGCACTATTATGGTGAGCAAATGCATGGTCGGGTATTGGAGAGAAAGAAAGAATGGTTCATGTCCTGTGGAGAGAGGTAGATATGAAGAGTTGAAGGCAGTGAGGAGCAGGCTGAGGTAGGTAACTTGCTTGCCATCCAGGACCATGGTAATATTCAGGCTTGGTCTGCTGCCAAGGCCTATGTCTGGATCCATGCCTCTGCTGCAGCTGAGGTCTGTGTTGATGTCCATGGCTCCTGTTACAATCAAAGGCTGAGAGAATAGGACTATAGAGTTGGCCCCACCCCTCACAGGCTGAAACTCTAGGAAGAACTGGCTGTGGCCATCACTGGCTGAAGCACTCAGATAAAATGGGTCCTATATCTCTTATTGAGAAGCACAATAGAGCTGAACCTTCTTGAGGAGGCATGGTTGAGCTGGTCCTGAGGGCATGAGAGTGGGAGAGTTAGTCTTATCCCACTTATCTGCCATGTGGCAATGTGGGTCAAGGAAAGATGCCCTCTATTCCTTGTCCTTTACCACCTGCAGCAATGGGGGGAAGCTGACACAGGCCTCACCACTGCAGCACTTAGGAAAACGGCCCTGCACCTTACCTGGGCAACAGAGTAGAGCTGAGCCTGTTGACAGGGGTGCAGGTGATCTGGGCCCATAAGCTTGTGAGATCTAGCCGCACCCCTCATCTGCTATATGGTTGCATGGGCCAGGATAGATTACCCTACCCTGCCTGTGGCAGATGGGAAAGCTGTCCTTGAGGTCATGAGAGTGGGAGAGCTGTCCTGGCCCTTCATCAGCTATAGTACTCAGGAGAGTGACCCCTGCACCTCACTTGGGCAACACAGTAGACCTGGTCCTGGTGGTGTAGGTGTATGTGAGCCTGCTCTGAGAGTATGAATGCAGGAGAAATAGTCCTGCCAATTGTGCCTTGCTGCATAGGATGAACTAGCCAAGGCAATGCTGAAGAGCTTGCCCTGGTTGTGAGGGTGGAGGAGAACTGGCAACCTGACTAACAATCCAGCCACCCAGGCCCAGAATCAAGACTATGAGTTGGCCCACCCCAACATCCAGCAACTTATCTTCACTCAAACAAATATTGCATTTCACAGAATGTGTCTGAGATGATGGCTGAATGCTGAAATCCACAAATTTTAGAGATAGTTTTTTTCTCACAGTGAATTCTACAAAACACTTGCCTCCCCAACCCCTCAAAAGCCCATAAGCATGTGCCAAAAGCTCCTTTTAGTATCAGTTATTCTACTCCTTGAGGGAGTTGTTTAAATTTTTTGAAGTTAGGGGCCAAAGAACTGGTCTTGTCATGGTCCTAAATTTGTCTATATTTCCTGACTGATGTCACCTTTTTGTCCTGGGTCTTTCTACCTGTTGGATGCATTCAGAAAAAATCCTTAGTACCTGAGACCCTTTTATGACATTCCTTTTATCCACCTGCTTTGTTCTGTTTCACAGTCTTGATCAGTTCAATGACCTCTGTATTATATCATCAAACAAAATAGTCAATGGAAAAAGGGTTTGATAGTGTTTAGCACTTAAAATATTTTATACTTATTTATCTGTCTATCTGTCTGTCTATCTATCTATCTATCTATCTATCTATAAATATGATATTGTGTTATATTTAACATGTATTTATTTTACCCTCACACCAGTTCTAGGAAGGAAGCTCAAGATTTTAGATTCTTCTGACAAATAAAACAATAAATTCTGAGATTTAAAGTAAATCCAGAGATTTTTAAATAATAGCTATAAATCACACATGATTTTGAAATTCAAATCATTCTATATCTCAGCTTTCTTTTTAAGATATTACATGCATGTATATTAGTATACTTTGATCATATTCATTCCTCAGTTACCCTTAATCTTTTTTTGCTATTTGTTAATTATTTATTTGGTGTGTGTGTGTGTGTGTGTGTGTGTGTGTGTGTGTGTGTGTGTGTGTTATTGTCCATGTGTTTGCAGGTGCACATGTGAATTTGGGACTTTCAATATTTTCTTTTCATATTCATTTAATAGCAATTTACTATTGAAAATAAAACTACATGGACATGCATTTAATTTTCTTTTCTCAAATATGTTGTGCATGTATCATTTATGTACCACAATATGAACATGTGTAGGCAGCAGTATTCCCACTATTTCTTCCAGTTCTTATTAGCTATAAGTTAATAAACAATGGTAAAGCATTTGCCACAGTTAATAAACATTATTAGGTGGTTCATTCCTTCTGAAACATGACTGAGGCTAGAAGGCAGGCAGTAAAATCTGAGGTGACTAGTGATATTTCCAAGCTTCTTCCCAATGCCTATTTTCTCAATTCTGCTACAGAGGATTATATAATTCCCTCTAGTTTTAGTGCTTAATGTTTTGCTAAGGCCAGAGTTGCTATTTTTTATTCTATCAAATATTATGCTTGTAAATGAGAAGCTTAATAAATGTTTTCCAAATAAGAAAGCATTTCAGTCATGTTCGCAATAAGCTTCTGGAGTGCACTGCTGACCATACCTTTAGCTGCTTCTCTCAGTATGTCTTGGGTGTATTTTAAGGATCCACCACACTAATAAATTATTCATATGATGCTTGGAGATTTAGCTTGAAAAGCTTTTATGTACTGAGTTTAGACTTATATTATGTAATGACCATTACTGTATAGGCATTATCCACTTTGAATGGTTGCCAGATTGATAAATATCAAATGATTAAAATATTGAGATTATAATAGTTCATTCAAGCAAAACATCCTTAGGAACTCACAAATGCTGATTTTTTTGTAGTTTTCTTTGCAAATGTACATCTCTATCTCTTAGCTATTGACCTTTAAAGGTACTTTTGCGGATATCTAACTGAGAAAAAGAATGGATCTAAAGTGGACCTAGTTCCTCTGAGCACATCGCAGGTAGAGTGGAATCATTTTCTGAGTTACTGAATCAGCAAAAAGAGAGCAAATCTGGCAGCATTAATGCAGTGTGTGATGTGCTCTATCACTGCTGTGTGAAGAGGCAGGAAATTACAGGCCAGATGAAATGATGAGCTACTGGGAATTTTATCAAGTCCAGCTCTTCACTTCAACAATGGTTGCAATGTCCGCTTGGGGTCACTGTGCTCCTTAGTTGCACGTTCCCAACTGAATACTCAACCTGCAATACTGTCATTATATAATTACAGGGAGAGAGAACTGGCCCAGGCACTTATTTTGAGTTTCTAACCTGTTCTCACCCTGCCCATCTTGACACTTCACTAAGTTTTTAGTACAGTCTTTGTGATAGTATTATTTCTAACATGACCGCTTCTTAACTGTCACTTGGAATTCCATCAATGTTAGTATCCAGCCATCACCACAGTATCATATATAACATCTGTCATGCGGCTTTTACCGTCATTGTACCTAAATAATGGAGTGTCCTTCCTAAAAAATGAAGAAATCCAATCACAAGCGAATATGAAATTCTGATTTTCCAAGAAATGATTATGTGTGCGACTCAACCAGAAATACCTTGTGTTCATATTTTCCCATTAATCGCCTAACTTTTGTCAAAGTTGCTAACAATGGAAACTGATATAAGATGTCAGCTTGACAGAATCTGTAACCAACTAGGAGACAAGCCTCTGGTCATGTCTGTGAGAGATTTTGGAGACCTAACTTATTGAGGTAGGTGGACCCATCCTAAATGTGGGCAGATAGTGCCATCCCATAGGTTGGCGACCTGGACTTAATAAAAAGGTGAGAGCAAGCTAAGCAATAGCTGCTATCTATCTATCTATCTGTCTATCTGTCTATCTATCTATCTATCTGTCTATCTATCTATCTATCTACCTACCTACCTATCTGTTATCTATCTATCTATCTATCTACCTACCTACCTACCTATCTATCTGATATCTATCTACTATCTATCTATCTACTATCTATCTATCCACCTATCTATCTATCTATCTATCTATCTATCTATCTATCTATCCATCCATCCATCCATCCACATATTATCTGTCTGTCTTTCTATCTCTATCTACATACCTACTTGCTTATCATCTATCTATCTATCTATCTATCTATCTATCTATCTATCTTTCTATCTATCTATATCTGTCTCTATCTCTATCAGTCTTTATCTTTGCTTCCTGACTGTATACAGAAGGTAACCAGTTACCTCAATCTCCTACTGTGGTGGCTTCCCAACTATGACAGAATACCATGAATTGTGAGCAAAACAAACCCTTTCTTCTTTAATTGCTTTTGTCATTTTCCATTTTTTATTTATGTTTACTTATTGTGAGTCTGCTTGTCTGTATTTACACCACGCAATGTCTGCAGAGAGCAGAAGGGAGTTGCCTAGTGTGGGTGTTGGAAACTGAAACCAGGTCTTCTGTAAGAGCAGCAAGTACTCTTGAACTCTGAGACATTTCTCCAGCTCCTGTTTGTCAGGTGCTCTGTCACATCTGTGACTAAAGTAACTAATACAGTTGGCCTAATTTCTGCTTCTTTCTTGACTTGGAAGTTGATTTTAGTCTCATCATAATCTTTGTTATTATTCTTGTCACAATAATTTTCATTATGTATTGACCACATACCAGTCTAATTTATAATGTATTTTCTAATAAGTAACATTTGTTCTGGTTGCTTCATGTTTCATGTATGGTTCTTCCTGTCTCAACTTCAACTCTTGTACTTTCTCAAATTGGATGCCTTTTCCGTGGAAGCCATCTGTATAAGAAAGGGTTCCAACACTCAGCAGATGGCACACTAGAAACTGGATTGTTTTTTGGAGAGTTTATTTAAAAGTTGGTCATTTACAGAAGTTGAGTGTTGGACAATCTCAAAGATTACATATTTATAAAGAATTAACCATCCATAAGCCTAAAGGGATAAGTAAGAGGTATTGGTTCTAATATCCACAAATCATCACCAAGTACATTGATTTCCATGGGACTAGGAAATGCAGCAGGGAGCAGAAGTAACTGGAGTAGGAGGCAACAGTAAAATGAGACAGCAGAAAAGAAATGGAAGGTCCAGTGAGAGGTTTTTTTTTTGGGGGGGGGATACCATAACTTTTCTCCTCTCTGAAATTATGAAAATACTGAATTAAGTCTCATTGACAATTGAATCCTATTTCTGATGATGAGACAGACGTTTTGAGCTTAGTCATATCTTTTCATTTTCCAGTTTTTTCCATACGCTCCTGTATATACATTAAGAGGTGGTCCAAGTGTGATCTACAGCTAGTTTTCCTCTTATTTTAACATAATTCTAATAATAAAAAAGTCCTTTAGGACTTGGTAGGATTTGGTAGGATTCTTTACATTGTTTTATCAATATTTATGACTCTTAGCATGTCTTGGGTCAAACAGAAGTGTCCAGTTGGGCTTTACCCACTTTAACTCAGAGTTAAGCTCTCCATTTGCTGTCTTTCCATGAATCTTATTTCACTAGATAAAAAACCATTGAGTTTTGCTTGTCATGAGATACCCCACCACCATACAGTGATTATTATTATTATAATATATATTATATTATTTTATACCTAGTTTATTAATATACATCATCTTCAACTGTTTTTATGAAATGAATGTATACCCTAAAAACATAGGGATGCATCAGTTTCAATTTTAAATTATGTACCATTTCTGGAAGTAAAACCACATACATATTATACTATATGTGCCTACAAATGTAGTGTGCATAAAATGAGTGCATATGACCTTGTGGTAGTGTATCAGTCAGAGTGGTTGTCTTCATCAGTTGTTCTTCACATTATTTTTTTTTCCTTTTATAGAAAATAGATGTTTTTCTGAGCATAATATATCCTGATGACAGTTTCTACAACTTTGACACTTCCCAGTTCCTTCCATAACATATTAGAATTGAACAAACAAACTAACAGAAAGAGTCCAAGAAAAGCCACAAGAACCAGACACACCTGTTCATATACTCAGGAATACCATAAAAACACAAAGCTGAAAATCACAGTATATACACAAAAGACCTATACGGTAAAAAAAGGGAAAAAAAAAAACAAAATTAAAATTAAAATTGAAAATTAAAAAAGGAAATTTAATGAAGGAAAAGCCCTGACAGTATGACACCAGGAACCTCCAAAGATATCACTGAGTTTGTTCTCTATTGTCCATCTACTGCTAGACATGTAGCCTACCCTTAAGAGCAGCTCCTTTCCTTGTTGATACTCCCTTGGAGGAAACTAAACTTTCATTTGCATGACATTATCAATTGGAGACAGCTTCTGGAATAAGGATGTGTCCACTTCTCCTTTCAGTTCTAGGAACCCATCAGTTGCAGGCCTGTGCAGGCCCTGTGCATGCTGTCTCAGTCTCTGTGAGTTCATATGTGCATTAATCACGTGTATTTAGAGGGTCTTGTTTTCTTGATGTCCTCCATTGCCTCTGGTTTTTACATGGTTTCTAACTCCTCTTCTAAAGAGTTCCCTGAGCCCCGAGGGGAGGGATTTGATGGAGAGTTAGCATGAGTGTTTCAAGATTTCTCACTCTCTGCATATTGTCTGCCTGTGGGTCTCTGTATTTGTTCGGACCTGCTACAGGAGGAAGCTTCTCTGATGGCGGGTGAGCAAGGCACTGATCTATGAGGAAAGCATAATGTCTTTAGGAGTAGTAATTTTACTGCAGTTTTTTTTTCCTCAAGAACAGCAGTATTTGGTTTTATCCCAGGTTCCTGGGTTATCTAGTCTCTAGTTTGCTCACTCCAGCAGTGTCTGGTAGGGGTGATCCTTCATGGAATAGGGCTTCAGTCAAATTGGATATTGGTTGGCTTGTGACACAGGCTTTGTGTCACTATTGCACTAACATGTTGCATGCAGGATGATCATTGTATATCAAAGGGTCTGTGGCTGTGTTGGGGTTTCTGTTTCTCCTTTGGTAGCATGCAGAGTAACTTCCTGTAACAAAGATGCTAGAACATCAGCGTGAAAGCGCTATGTGGGCTCCAGTCCGACTTCCGCATGTTTAGTAAGTTGTATTGATGTTGTCTTCGCCAATGGGATCTTGCTGTTGTTTGGTGGAGAGCAACCTATAGTCTTGGCATCAGTCTGGCTTGTTTGGGCATTCCCGTGGGACCCCTTTGGCCTACAGCTCAATTAGATATAACCCAATCCTGGTACTGGAAGCTTCATTTGGCAACAATAGATAGCCAGTTTGGGCTCTATCTTCCCATTATTTGGTGACATCACTTAGATCAACTTTGTATATGTATATATTTTAGGAAGTTTATACGATATTAATTTTTCATACTACCCTTTGCTGTGGATATCACTCTGTATAAATGAAATGCTGTTTGGCCAGTGGCCAGGCAGGAAGTATAGGCGGGACAAGAGAGAAGAGAATTCTGGGAGGTGGAAGGCTGGGGCAGAGAGACTGCCAGCCACTGCCATGACAAGGAACACGTAAGGTACAGGTAAGCCACGAACTAATTGGCAAAGTATAGATTAATAGAAATGGGCTAAATAAAAGAGTAAGAGCTAGAAAATGGTAGGCCTGAGCTAATGGCCAAGCAGTTTAAATAATATAAGTGTCTGTATGATTATTTTATATGTGGGTTTTGGGACCTCAGGGCTTGGTGAAACCTGGAGAGAAGCCCTCCAACTACAAATGGCGCCCAATGTGGGGCAAGAGTTTCTACCTAAAACCTGAGAAAAAAGATTCTAAAACGGAACTAAAAACAGCTTCCCAGTTGTCTCTCTCAAGTTAGCAGCAGCCTGCCGGATTGAGCTATGATGGCGGGTTCCTGGAGCGTGCATCTGACCTGCAGTGTGGCAGGAATGAGGAATCTACAAGCAGCACTTTACTCTGCTGCATGTTGGATTTAGCCTTTGCTAGTTAAAAAAAAAAAAAAAAAAAAAAAAAAAAAAAAAAAAAACCAAAAGGTTTCTGGGCTATGCACTGCTTTGATAGAACTGCTTTCTGATAGTTGATGGTACACATGGCTCCAGACCCAGAGCTGGCAGTAAACTGTACCACCGCCATGTTGGGAAGCTGAGGTGGGTGGAGCCAGCAGCCACAGTGGCATTTCAGTCTTACTAAGATGGATATTACACAGAGAATCTGGTTTGTGTTGTTTTTGGAATTTTTAACTGCAGAAAAAGATTTGATTGTAAAAGCTGTTGAGTTAAACAAATATGTAAATTTTAAAGGTACCTTGACTTCAAAATTTGGCTATAAGGATATGTTGCTTTGGAAAAGAGTCTCTGCTTTTGTTTCCACAGAAAGCCAGAGGCTATGGATTTGTTCCAGATTAAGATACATCAGGTTTGATCAGCCAAGACCACCTGAAAGGTCTCTGATGACACAATGGCCCAGATGATCCAACATCCAGAATGGTTTCAAAGCAACTGGCTCAGAGGTTTACCCTCACAGACTACTCCATAATCCTAAAATTTTCTTTGTGTCCCTGTAAGATACAGTCCCCCCCTCCAGCAGGAAGTAGTAAGAGAAACTATGCCCAATTTCCCAAAATTATCAAGCTGGCTTTGGAGATGGAATTGGCTCACTCCTTCTCTAAACCCAGACATATTGCTAAAAGAAAAGGTTAAGAGATTTTTATGTCCCAAATCAGAAGAGCCCTCTGGTGTGGGACAGAAAAAAACAATAATATTTTTCTTCAAAGCAGGTTGATTATAAATGCAATCTCTTTCTAAAGAAGAAAAGGGGATATGATATAAATATAATAGGAAAAAAGGGTAGATTATGAAACTTCTAAAGAGCAACAACTCATTTAAAATGTTTTACATTGTATATTGATACAAACTTAAAGTTAATTTTGTTATACTGTGTGTATATTTCTACTTTTGTTTAAGGTATTATGTTTATATAGCTCATTTAAAATTGTAATGGATAATTAAAAATAGATTAATAATTAATCATCTATGATAATCATACTCGTAACCATGTTAGTTAAGTCTTCTAAGTATACATAGAGATATTTCAGATAGATAGGTAATCTTCAAATACTTCAAAGACCTATAGAATATGGCATTTAAAATATTTTTAAAATTTAGATTTTCTGGACAATGAGACATGTCTGTTCCTGACAACACCAATTTACTCCAGAGAGGAGGATGGGCATTGAAGACACTTCATATCTTACCTTTACCTTGGCAAAAATAGCCATTTGTTCTTGCCTGGACTGCTTGATCAACTGGACATGCAGGACCCATATAAAGGTGAACACTAAACTTTGTTTGAAAAAACGGTCCTTCAGGTACTTGCTTTGCAGAGGAAACTGCCAGAAACTCTACAGGACACTGAGAGAAGTGACCAAGAGACTCTAGCTAGCCCTGTGGGCTGAAGATAAATGCCCTAACTTTACAAAGGAGCATTAGGTGACTGTCCAGGCTGCCAGCTGTCTCTGTCTACCCTGCAAGACTCCCGAAAGTTGCTTGCATCCTTCTCCAGGTTCTCAGATAATATTATATCCTTCTGATGTCTTTGATGTGGTTGAAGACTAGATAGTTATAATTTCCTCAGTTATGATACAAGATAAGTTAGATATAAAACTTTAGACTCACAAGTATAAGATAGATAGGATATCTTCGTTAATATTGTAACTATAAATTCTTGCTTGGTAATTGTTTTGTTATCTGTAATTTTACTATGTAAAAGTTAACCCTCCTTTTTTAACAAAAAAGAAAAGGGGAAGTGCTGTGGATATCACTCTGTATAAATAAAGAGCTGATTGGCTAGTAGCCAGGCAGGAAGGATAGGGTAGGTGGGACAAGGAAGAGGAGAAGGCTGGGAACAGGAAGGCTGGGAGGAGACAATGCCAGCCGCTGCCATGAGAAGCAACATGTAAAGACACCAGTAAGCCACCAGCCATGTGGCAAAGTATAGACTAACAGAAATGGGTTAATTTAAGATAAAAGAAGTAGATAACAAAAAGCTTGCTGTGGCCATACAGTTTGTAAGCAATATAAGTTTCTGTATGTTTACTTGGTTGGGTCTGAGCAACTGTGGGACTGGCGGGTAAGAGAGATTTGTCCTGACTGGGCCAGGCAGGAAAACTCTAACTACAACCCTTCAAATAGTTCTTACTTTTATTTTTTATAATAGAGTTGGCTACTGAATATGAAGCTCACTGATTTAGCTAGGGTGGCTAGCCAGAACTCCAGGGATCCCTTCATCTCTGTCTCACCAATACTGGACTTACAGTTACAGCTGTTTTGCCTCACTTTTTATGTGGATGTTGGCAATCTGAACTTAGATCCCCATGTTTGCAGTATAGATGTTGTACTGACTGAGCCGTTTCTGAAGGCCCTTTCCTGTATTTTAATCTTCATAAAGTTTGAAGTTTCTTGTTTTTTGTTTTTTGTTTTTTCCCTCAAGACAGGGTTTTCTGTGTAGCTTTGTGCCTTTCCTGGACCTCACTTGGTAGCCCAGGCTGTCCTCGAACTCACAGAGATCCACCTGCCTCTGCCTCCCGAGTGCTGGGATTAAAGGCATGCACCATCAACGCTGGCACAGAGACATGGCTCAGCCGTTAAAGGCTAGGCTCACAACCAAAGATATAAGAGGTTTCTTAAGAGTTAAATGAAATCTGTATATCATGGCCTGGTGATGGTGATGCATGCCTTTCAGCAGACAGATCTCTGAGTTGAAGGCCAGACTTGACTTTAGAGAGTTCCAGGATAGCCAGGACTACACAGAGAAATCCTGTCTCAAAAACCAAAACAAATCTATATGTAGTGTTTTAAATACTTAAGTGTAAGAATATAATATAGTCAGGTACTTACTTGCTGACTTTCACTCACATCCTTATATTGTTTTAGGAAATTATTATTACCATAACAACATAGGCACTCAATAAATAATGAAAACAAAACAGCACTGAACTTGTCAAAGGAAAGTGTTGTGATTATAAGACTTCCCAAATTCAGAAACCCTGTTCTTTCCTACAGTCATGATAGTCTCCCCTTAAATAGAGAACCACTGTTGCTGCAAGAACCTCAGATTGAAAATACAAAATTGCCTTCAGGTTTTCACTCTAATTTATTACGTACCTGCAGTAATGACACAGACCTTTTGAGATTTCTGCCCACACTGTCTCAGACATCTGTTCTATTTTATGCTCTTTTTATCAGAATTATTTAAACCATTAGCACTATTTTGTTTTCAGAAAATAGAAGGGAGAGAAGACAGTGGAAATTAAAAGCGGATTAAATGGAACTTTTTTATTTAATACTATTTATTATGGAACTATAGATCATCTTCAACTCTAAATTTGCTTATTTTGTAACTACTTAATTTCTTTATGCTATAATAAGAGTATTTCTTAGTGAGTATAACTGCAATGATGTGTAATGTATATTTTAATATTTATTTCAGATGCCTGAAAAAAAGTCATGTTGCACACCTAGAAATGCACATGCATGTACATTATCTCTACTAATGTTACACACCTAGACATGCACATGCATATGCATTAGTAGTAACTCTGCTACCATGCACTCTTCTTCATAACTGGCACTCACTTCCAGTCCCATCTCTTATTTCATAATCTCAGCTCTATTGGCACCTTGTCTGCTTTTGGTTGACTTCCCCTAAAATCAAGGTTGAGAGAATTTTAACAATTTATATCAATTGTTTACAATTACATAAATTACTAAACTCTTTAATAAGGAGTTTTGTTGTTGTTGGCCATTACAATTTGCACCTAAATGAGAATGCAGGCATTTATCGAAGTTAAATCTTACTTTGGGTTCATGAAATTACTTGAAAGGATTACATTTTTAACAAGATTCTCAGTAGCCTCACACACACTAAGCGCTTTATTGCTGCCCTTGCACCCTAAACTCAGATTAAGGATGTACATGTTTTGCTGATATCCATGGGAGGTCTGTCCTTTTCTGAATAGAAATGGAGAAGGAATAGATGTTGAGGGAGACAGAGGGGAGGTTGGAGGAGCGGCAGCGAAGGAAACTGTGGTCATGATGTCAAATAAATGAATAAAAAAATTAAAAACGGATATATCGTTTCTTTTAATCATGTGACCGAGCAAGTCTTGATACTCTGTACTCAACATTAAATTAGAGACACTGCAGGGGATACCTGTGTGCAAACCATGTGCATAGTGTTCTCGATTTCAATACTTCTAAATAAAAAATAAAGTACTTAAGAGGAGTGCTTTTGGAAAAAATGAAAGATTGTGTTCAAGTATAGTTGTGTCTTAAACTCTGGGAACGGTAGTAACAGGTACAAATTTTAATGTCATCAATAAAAAAATGTGTATCATGATTAATTAACTCAAAGGGAAATTCAATGAAATCTTATTTTTTTTTTTTTCTAACTTGATACCTCACATAAAGACCTTGGTATGATGTCTTATGTGTCTGTACATTGGAAGTCCAATTCAGAAAAATGTGTAAACATTTATATTTAAATTATAAACTTACTGCAAGGATATGCATAGCCTTAATGATTAAAGAAATTTTAATTTATATTTAAATTTATTTTCTAAACAAAATAAGAAAGGAAAAGATCAAAGTGAGAATGTTCCCATATAAACCTATCAGATTTACTTTAACTGGAAAATAAGTCTTTACAGAATACTGCAATTACACTGCAGAATACTATTATTCAGTGTTCATCTCCAAATAATAGATTACTTCCAGTTGTTATTTTTCTGTATCTCTTTAAAAATTGAAAAAATTCCTATGTTTCTTGACATGAAAAATTTGAATAGAAAAAATAAGATTGGTTTATCTACTATTTCTTTCTGTCACTTTTGTCTAATTTGTTTCTTGGTGATGGCATTACAGAACTAACCCTTAGTTCTCTGAGTACATCACAGCAGGAGGCAAATGGTGAGGCATCATTGGAGTCCATAACTGTTGATGCCACATTTGATTACTCGTTTAAAGAGATGCACGTCAGAGTAATCTTATTTTTCTTGGAAGCAAACAGTTATCTTGTGGGAGTGTGTTGTAGCCTATGTAACTCTACTCTCCCTCAAACATTTGCCCATCAGAATTAATGTAGCATAGAGCAGTTGCTTGTGCTTGACTTAAGTATATTTTTCTAAGAGCAGAAGACAAATGCACAGGAAGGTCTGCTGATGACAAGAGGGTGACACATGGAAAAGTTGGCATATGCCTTTAATCCCAGCTTTCAGCGGCAGAGTTAGGTTCATCTCTGCGATTTCTATGTGAGCCTTGTATATATAGGAAATTCCAGGACTGTTTTAAAAAAGAAAAAAGAAAAGAAATAGACACATAATGTGCAGCTTCTATGTTTATGCACATAGGGCCATTGATTTCTTTTTACATTCTGAAATTCAACTGAGATGGCCGTGAATACGTTTGCACTAATATTATTTTATTTAATTATGTATCTCAAAGTAGGTTCTTAGAAATGAGATTGCTGTGCTACAATGAAAACATAGAAGATTTTAGTTTTGGTATATAAATAACATTAAAATTTCTGATACCCGTTTTTATAAGAAAAAGTTGAGAAAAAAAAAAACAAACCTGATGTAGATGTTACTGTCTTGTTAAATAAGAAACACAGAGCCAAATACAGAGTTAATAGCTAAGAGGTCAGAGCAATAGCTGAGAGCTGAAAACCTTACCCTTCATTGCTGCTGCTGTCTTTCCTCTCCACAAGAAACCTACTTCCTGTGTCTTGTCTTTTTTATAGACTTTCTGTTCTGCCTTCTCATTGGTTGTAAACCCAACCACATGACCTCCTTATCACTGCCTGTCTGTACAGTCATCCAGGTCTCTTCTATGGTTGGTATTGAGATTAAAGGCATGTGTCGCCATGCTGGCTGTATCCTTGAACACTCAGAGATTGCCTAGCTCTGCCTCCCAAGTAATGGGATTAAAGGCATGCAGCCACCACTACTCAGCTTCTCCTATAGCTTGCTCTGACCCCAAGGCAACTTTATTAACATACAAATAAAATCACATTTCAGTACAAATAAAATATCACCATACCCTGAAACCACAATTTCCATAGACCCTTGGAAAACTGAGTCACAGGACTCACTGCCACCTGAAAGTAGAATAGTGAGTCCACAGATAGCATCAATAAACTCAGCCAGAGCAAAAGTTGTTGGAACCATAAACTGTCAATCAGTGTTAAAGGAAAATGCTGAATAGTGATTGGCATCTTCATATCTGCTAGAATTAAGGAAAGACCCAGGACCTGCAACTTCAGAAGGTTGCTGTCTGTGCCAACAGAGCTGGCATCTGAAAAAAAAAGAAAATGTTTTATTCTGGAGTCATGTAAGTGACCATGGCCTAGGATCACAGATTTAGTTTTCCCCAAATACCACATCCCAGTGAGGTAACAATGTCATAAAATTTTTATAGTAATCGTGTAAAGAAAGTCAGAAATCAATACACCTTTCAAACACATTGATGGCACCAGGCAGGCCCATTGCAACAAATTGGGAAAACCTCTGCATAGGTCTCAGGTATTATTTGAGGATATTCTTAGATTTTGGGTTGGTGAAATCTAGGAATCAATGTGTATTACCTAATAGTCATACAGGAGGAAGCGATTAATGGCCTTTAGAGAGCTAAAGATAGCCACAGATAATTTGGCTCTGGATCTAGAATATTCCAGCCTCTTTGCATCATTAAAGTAATGAACCAATCAATCAGCCTATGTAGTGAGTCCTCCCAGAACAGTCTGCATTGTTTTTTTGGTCCTTCTTTTAAGAATCCTACTAAGTTTAAAGCAAAAATATCAAAAAAGTTCCTTTTATAACTGGAAGGGAAAAATGCAGAGTAATTCTACATGCACAGTACTTTTGCCATAGATACGTCCTGCTTTCAGGGAAAATGACTTCCACAAATTTCTCTGAAATTGTAAGAGGAACTTCTCCTACCTCAAGCCTCCCTAGATATTTATTACTTTATCAGAGGATGGAAAAATAGTTAGTGAGGACTACATAGTCTGTCAGTAGATTTAGCATATCTCAGCCTCAGTGGAAAATTAATCCGTGTTGTGTAGCTCAGATAGCTAGAGTAACAAGACCCTATTATGTACTGTTTGTAAGTCATTCACTTCACATATGATGATTTAGGAAAGTAAAGGAATGTTTTCATTACATAAATTCCATACAGAACAGATTTAAAACAATTAGTATCACCAAGAAGGAAAGCTATTACATAATTTAAAAGGATACAATTCTTCAAAAATCTATAATTACACTTTTTTCATGAAGCCAACAAGTAGATGTCAACACACACAGCAAACAGTGACAAAACATAAAGGACAATAGACAAAGTCACTATGACAGTATGAGAATTCAAGACACCTTTCAGGTGTTAATAAATGAAGCAGGCAGAAAACCAATTAGGATATAGTTTATCTGAACAGCACAATCAATCAATTTGATCTAATTGACTTAGGAACATTACATCCAAAAATACAGAATACACATTTTCCTTAAGATTTCACCAACATAAATGACATTTTATATAAGAAAAGTGCACTAAATAAAAAAAATCATATAAATATAATTTTAGACAAAAATGAAAGTCAAATTTATAATGTAAATATCAAAAAATCCTTATGTCAATGGGAACTATCCATTGTAATTATTAAAATTTAATTCAGAGATTAGATTTTAAAAATTTTAAACATTTATAAATAAAAGTAAAATTTACCTTATTAAAAACATTCCAAAGAAAATTTATGATATACATGCAAAGAACATGTTTGGTTTGAAAAAAATGCTATGGCATAACATTATGAGACAAAGAACCTCAAAAGTTCCTTTTTTGTTGGCCATCTACTGCTGGGCATTAGGACTACCCATAAGAGTGGTTTGTTTCCCCAGTGAAGCTCCCTTGGAGACAACTAATTTTTCAATTACAATTGGTTATCAATTGCATCAGCCCATCCCACTCATCACAGGGGGTAAGGCCTCCCTGGGGTATTCAACATAGGCTGGCATACCAAGTAGGAGCAGACCTAAGCCCCTCCCTGCTGCATCAAGGCTAAGTAAAGTGTGGCACCATAGGAAATGGGCTCTAAAAGAGCTAGTTCATGTATTCCAGATGAGTCCTGGTCTAATTGCCAAAAAATAATCTATTTATAAACATAAATTGTTGTAAGGTTGAAGATATAAAAACAACAAAAAAAGAAAATTTATAAAAGTAAATTTATCATAAAAAATAACTTTGATTACCTTAAAAACTTGGAGAGAAGGTTCATTTTTCCAAAGCGAACAAGAAAAACAATAAAAATCTGTGGTGATATGTTATTTGTGCTCTAACAAATAAAGCTTGCCTGGGGACCAGAGAAAGAAGCCAACCACTATATTAAACATAGAGGTCAGGCAGTGGTAGGAAACACCTTTAATCCTAGCATTTGGAA
This sequence comes from Onychomys torridus, assembly GCF_903995425.1. NCBI lineage: Eukaryota > Metazoa > Chordata > Mammalia > Rodentia > Cricetidae > Onychomys > Onychomys torridus. The sequence continues at coordinate 72,915,148 of NC_050443.1, forward strand.
GGCAGAAATTCATCTGGATCTCTGTGAGTTCAAGGCCACACTGGGAACAGTGCCAGGCATGGTGGCACATGACTTTCATCCCAGCACTAGTTAACCAAAGAGGTCTGTATAGACAGACAGGAAGTGATAGAGCTGGGTGGAAAGACAAAGTGATGTAGCTGGGTGGAGAGATGAACTAAGATGACAAGGCACAGAAAGGTAGATAGGCTTGAGTATACAGGAAGCAGCTCTTTCTTGAGGCTAAGAATTTCAGTCAGAGGATTCCTGGAAACATGATCAGCTGAGGAAATAATAGCTGGTAGTTATAGCTTGTTATGTTCCTCTGATCTTTCAGGTTCACCCCAATATCTGGCTCTGATTTTTTTTTTTTTATTAATAAGACTATTTAGCAATTTGTGTTACAAAAATCCTTGTATAAATCAATACAGGTTAAAATAGTGGAGAAAATCAGCAAAACCAAAGGAACTGGTTCTGTATTTTTTTTTCTTTATTAAGAAATTTTCTACTGACTCCACATACCACCCACAGATCCCCCTCCTCCTTCTTTCCACCCCCTGGCACTCTCTCCCAAGCCAACCCACATCCCCACATTCCACAAATCAAGGCTGTGCAGGGTGTCATACCACAGGCATTAGATTCCCAGAAGCTTGCCCATGTACCAGGGACAGATCCTGGTTCTGTATTTGATGAACAAAATCAGTAAAATCCTGGTAGAGCAAGGAATAAGTGTGGAGTAGACATAAATGAGCCATATAAAAATGATAGTGGAGGATTCTTTATTGATTTCCTGAGCATGAACAGGAGAGTGAAGGAATCAATAAGCTTCATAACAGAGTAACTATACTCAAACTCTGGAAGAGGGAGACCACCATTGGTGCTTCCACAAGGGGGAGTAGACAATGTGGGGCACTCCATTGCTATTAAAGTAGATGAGTAAAATCTAAAAAATTTGAAAGAAAAAAGATAGAAATACAGATGGTTTCCCTGAAGATACGGGAAACTTCCAGATTGTCAAGAAAACCGATTGTTTCCTTCCCAGTTCATTCACTACCTAATACCCAAACCATTTATGACACCACAAGCATAAGGATAATGATAACAATCTCCCTCATTAATAAATTTACAGAATTTAGTATGACAGAATTAAGTAAAACAATATGCAAATCTGGTAAGATATATCTTAATAAAATTTTACTTACATTGAAATAATCATATTCAAGTGTAAAATTTCAAAAATAACTCCTTTATGTTAGTATCTGATTATATATTTATTATTATTATTTTTACAATTTTAACAACTTGTGTATTAGTGACATTAACATTTCATGCATAATTTATATGAATAATGTTTCTTCAGTCTGTCACATTTTTATATTTAACCAAAATCCATTTAATTTTTAATTTTTAATTATGTAAAAGGTCAATATTCTATTTCACTGCATTTAGAGTTTAGGTGTCTAGAAAGCTGTGACCTGTACTAAACCTAATGCTGATAATATTCTATTTCTAATTAGTTGTTGTTATTGTATACTACCAAACTCTATTCTGTGAACTTGATAATCTTGACAGGAGATCTTTTAAATGACTCATTGGTTTCTAATTGGATGATTACCTCATCTGTGAATGAAATTGGATTTTACTTTTTCCTTATATTAGTACATGTTTTCTTTTCAGTGCTAGGAGCTCCAATGCAGTGCTGAGCAGGTTGTGATTGGCTATTTTTGTTTTATTTGCAATTCCAGTACATTTTCTTATTTCATTAAAGGTGGGATGAGTTATTTGATTCCTTATCAAGTTAAGGAGGTGTTTTAGTCAATGTTCTATTGTTGTGAAAGACATCATGACCACATGAACCCTTAGAGGGGAAAACATTTATCTGGACGGGCTTACAGTTTCAGAGGCTTAGTCCATTATCATCATGGTGGGAATTATGGCATGCATACTGCTGGAGGAGGAGCAGAGAGTTCTCCATCTGGATCTGCTGGTAGCAGGAAGAGGGAACCACTGGGCCTGGCCTGGGCTTTTGAAAACCCCAAGGGCCACTCCCAGTGACACACATCCTCCACAAGGCCACACCTCCTAGTCCTTTCAAATTGTACCACTTCCTGATGATCAACACTATGGAGGCCACTATCATTCAAACCAACACAGGAAGCTTGTGTTTTATTTAAAACAAAACAAAACAAAACCAACTAACCAACCAACAAACACATACACACACAAAAACAAACAAATACAAATAAACACAAAATTAAAAACAAAAACAAAAACAAAAAAACACAGTAACTATCAGTGTGGTATGACTGTCCTGTGGAAGTGTGTGTACCCTGAGGGACACTCACTTGGATCTCTGGTTTCAGTACATTCTTCCTAGTGATCATCTTGAGAGCCCTATGCTAAGGAAATGAACCTGCCACTCTAAAGATTATAAATATTCACATTAGCATCAGCCAACAATTGTCCTGTAAGAATTTGCCAAAATTTCAGGGTTTTTTCTTCTAACCACCACAGTTTCATCTCATGTTCTCACAGAAGAAAAATCACTTGTCATGTCTGATCTCTCTCCACAAGGCTGTCAAACTGTTGAATTCAGGTTACCTCAGATCTTTATGGCTTTAGAAAGAATGACTTTGTAGATTATCTGATTTTTTTCTCATTGCTAGCTGATAAGTGGAAGAACTGTTACTAGTGATCTCTCTCTCTCTCTCTCTCTCTCTCTCTCTCTCTCACACACACACACACACACACACACACACACATACACACACACACACACACACACACACGTGTGATTTTTTTTTTTCTTTTATAAATCTTCAACCATGTGCTGATTGCTGTTCTCAGTGGGATACTGTGGTCTGAGTAGAATTAAGTCTATATCAAGTCAAGGCTTGATATTTACTCCCTACCTTGCTGGTTCTGTATCAAATTTTAGTGAGCTCTAGTATATGTTGTGTTTCCCATTTCCTCTTCTCAGCTCTAATGACTTTGTAGTGAACATCTAAATGGGGCATGCATATATAAAATAGTTCATTTATTCATTTATTTATTTATTTATTTATTTATTTAATTTGGGAGTATAATGAAGCTATACTGCAACACACTGTCAATGTACTTTAAGTCTCTACATTTTGACAAAGTGTCCAGGTACCATGTTTCTACCAAAGTTAGAACATTTAAGACAGTGGAAAACTCTAAATTGTTTCAAAATATCTGTACTTGGATACAGGATTCACATTCTTTTTTTGATAATTTATTTTTATTTTATGTACATTGGTGTTTTGCTGCTTGTATGTTTGTATGAGGGTGTCAGGTCCCCTGGAACTGGAGTTACAGACAGTTGTGAACTGCCATGTGGGTGTTGGGCTTTGAACCCAGGTCCTCTGGAAGAGCTGTAAGTGCTCTTAACCACTGAGCCATCTCCCCAGCCCCAAGATTCATATTCTTATGAATCCTTTTAGAAAAGCAAAGCTAGAATGAAATTTTCCTGTCATTGTATATTATACATTGGTTACAAATAGAAAAAAGGACTCCACCAATCAGACAATGTTAATCAATTTTTCCTCCCAGCAAAGCAAGAATTATGAAGTATAAAGTATAAAGATGTGTTGAACTGTGGTTTTAGATTGGGAGTGTAATTTAAAGATAAGAGGAGACCTTTCACATACAAACATATTTTTACAGGTGGGGATACAAAAGCTCAGAGTCCAAGTGATGTGTTCAAGGTTTCACAGAGAAATTGAGGTAAGATAGTGATCTCTGAGACCAGGGACCTTGAATTTCTGTAGTCAAATGGTCTTCATTCCCTCATTATTTTAAATAAATCACAGATTTTGTTTGACTTATATTCACAGAAAAAATCCAAATACAGGGTAACTGTACTGCCTAGTTTCACTAGTGATTAAAGCACTACATTACCCTGCTATATTAATTTAAAGTAAAGGGTCAGTAATTTATTTTGGCTTGTTTACATTTTTACATCATTGTTTTTTTTCCCCCTTTCTGGTTTTGGATCCCAGAGATTCCACATTTAATTATTATGTATTTTTGAGGATGCTATTGGGTCTGACAAGTTCATAGATTCATCTTTCTTTAGGTGGCTTTATAGTAGTGAAGATGCTGGCTGATACTTGTACAGTATACCTCACTTGGGATTTACTGAGGATTAGATTAAAATGAAATTATTTATTTTTGAGATTGTAATTACAACATCTATCTCCTCGTTCTTCTCTGCAAACTCTCCCGTAGAGCCTCCATGCTCTCCTTCAAATTCATGGCTGCTTTTTTCACTAATTGTTATCATATGCATATATGAGTATACCTTCTGCAGGGGTGTAGCACATATTTCTACTAACATGGATGAATTCCAATGAGCAAAATTGCTGAATCAAATGACAACCTTGGGTTCAGCTTTTCTTAAAAAAAAAAAAAATTATGCTCAAAGTGTTGCTACCTTTATGTATTTGCCTAAGGGAATCAATAAGGGTACCCATAGGTGAAATTATTAAGGCCACTCCATGTAGTTAAAAGGGAGGATTGTTTTATGGGGAAACTTACAAATGAAGGGATAGGTTGCAGGGTCTGGGAAAGGTATGGCGCAGTCTGGAGGTGTTCTCTGGAGAACTCTGCTCAGTCTACCTCCAGTGTCCAGGGTCCTGGAACCAAGAGAGACCTCTCCTTTTTTTCCTGGATCTTCAGTGTCCTCTCTCAGCCCTGCCTTGTAGGCGTGACCATTGCCGAAGCCTCAATAGGGGTTGGAACTTCCAGGCCTAGGCTGCAATGGCTACCTACTACATCTCCCCCTTTTGTCTAAATAAGACAGTTCTAACCTAATACAAGACTATATACAAAGAAATGGTTATCAAATATTGTCCAGGAGTAATGAGGGATAATGACCTAGATAAGTTGGAACTACAATCAATGCAAACAACAACAAGTAAAAAAACACATACTAAAATCCAGGGAAGTCTAGAGCATGGGTAGGTGACATGTTACAAAAATCATTCCAAAAGGTGTTCTATCCTAAAGAACCTGCATCTAATACTTAATATATTCTATCTAAGCTATAAAATATATAAAATACTAAGTTGTAACTGTAAGTGCTAGTGCTGTGGGATGTTCTGTATGTTAAAATGTGTTGCTGATTGGCTAGTAGCCAGGCAGGAAGGATAGGGTAGGTGGGACAAGGAGAAGAGAATTCTGGGAAGTGAAGGTTGGAGCAGGAAGACACCGTCAGCCGCCGCCAGGACAAGAAAGATGTAAGGTACTGGTATGCCACGAGCCATGTGGCAAAGTATGGATTAATAGAAATGGGCTACATAAAGAGTAACAGCTAGACAATGATAGGCCTGAGCTAATGGCCAAGCAGTTTCAATAATATAAATGTTTGTGTGTTTATTTTGTAAGTGTGCTACTAGACTGCTGGGGTTTAGTGGGACCTGGAGAGAAGCTCTCCAACTAGAGGTACCTGTGGCCCTGCATCTTTGACAGCATCTGGAATTGTCAGCTGTGTGATTTCCATCATTCTAAAAGATTCATATTACTTTAGTCGACAACTTCAAAATGGTGGTGAGTGTTGTAGATTAGAATATTTGTTTTTGTTTTTGTTTTTTTGTTTTTGTTTTTTTTTTAGTGCTGCATTTGTTTAACTATGTGAAGATGTGTTGCTGTTTCACTTTGCCTGCCTAAGGCACCTGATTGATGTAATAAAAAGCAGAATGGCCAATAACTAGGCAGAGAAGAGATAGGCAGGGCTGACAGGTAGAGAGAAAAGGAGAGCCAGCTAGCCAGCTGGGAGTCAGCGATCCAGACACAGTGGAAGAAGGAAATCAGGGTAGACAGTACACAGATGAGGTAAACAAGCCTCAGGGCAGCATACACATTAATAGAAATGGGTTAAATTAAGCTAAAAAAAAAGCTATGTAGAAATAAGCCTTAGATAAGGCCAAGCATTCATAATTAATAATAAGTCTCCATATCATGATTTGGGGGCTGGCAGCCCAAGAATGCCTGCTAGAGGTGAGCATTGTACAGTGCTGATGATGCCATCTCTAGTCTTGTACTGTGCCCCACAATAATTTTAGTAGTATATAGTTTCTATATACAACTCACATTTATACAGTTAAATTTTATCAGTGCACTTCATGACATTTAAATGACCTTTTATTCATTTTCTATTATTTATTTATAATAGTCCACTGATAGTCTGTAAATACAAAACTTGACTTCAAACTCTTTGACAGTGCAATAAATACTTATTAGCTATAGAAGCTCAATTTGTAGATTGTTCAGAATTTTCTACATATAAAATAATGCTATCTATGGATTGGTACAATTCAACAATTTATTTCTTCTTGCAATCCAGTGTACCTGTTATTTCCTTTCATTATTTGATGATTTTTGAATATAATTTTTGGCATAGTGCTTAACTGAGTGATGAAATAGTGACTTTGTAGATGTAACCATCTCGTTAAATAAGAAACACAGAGCCAATTGCAGAGTTAAAAGCCATTGGGTGCCAGATGTAGCACAAATTGTTAGAAAGTTGGGGATTTGGCTCAGTGGTAGAGTGCTTGCCTAGCAAGCACAAGGCCCTGGGTTCGATCCTCAGCTCAAAAAAACAAAAAAAAACAAAAACAAAAAACATCAAACCTGAGGCAAGTTATTGGGGTGAATGCTGGAACATCAGAGAAACAGAACAAGCCACAGCTACCTCACCTTGTCAATTCCTCGGCTGATTCTGTTTCCTCAGACTAGAAGCCTCTGTGTCCTCATCCGGAATGAATCTCAACCGAACTGTTGCTCAAAAACCCGAATGCTTAACCAGCCAAATGCTTAACTAACTTAGGTCCTGGTCCTCATGCCTTATATACCTTTTTGTTTTCTGCCATCATTCCTTGTAACTAAAGGCTCACTTTCTGGGATTAAAGGCATGAGCCACCATGCTTGGTTGTATCCTTGAACAGATGGATTTCTGCCTCTGGAACGCTAGGATTAAAGGCTTGTGCTACCACTGCCTATCCTCTATGTTTAATATTGTGGCTGTCCTGTTCTCTGACCCCAGATAAGTTTATTAGGCTGCACAATATTTCAGGGAACACAATACCACCACATGACTTTGTCATTGTTTCAATCTTAGAGTGGAAACATTTAATTACTCCCATTAAATACAATGTTATTGGTGGTTTTTACTGATTTTCTATACCAGGGTACAGTTTTTCATAGATTCTGAGCATTATCACTATGATCTTGATTTTTTGATGTGTATATAGTATTGATTTTCTGTTTCTTCTCTTTTTTCTTTTTTTATTGAGACTTTTTAAGTTCACTTTACATACCAAACACAGATTCCCCCTCTCATCCCTCCTGCCACTCTCTTTTTACTGCTATACAGATGTGCCTGTTGGTTTCTGAACTGTTTTTCATGCAGAAAGTAAAAGTGGATAGTCACTTTCACATTAATATGTTCTATGAATCATATTATAATTTAAAATATGTTTGTCTGTCCTCATTGCATCGGTATATAATTTCTAGCATTACATAAAAAGACAAGGTAATCTGTGAGTGATCTTAGACATGTTTTGTTCTTCACCTTACAAATTTCTTCTTCTTTATTTATATTCCTTCTCTACCAGGTAAAACTTTCTTTTGCTGCCAGTCAAATCTAAGGAATCTATTTTTGCTATAATACACAAATAACAGTTCCTTTCCTATTTACCCAAGAAATTATGAGTGAGAACAAGATGAGGATAATTTGGGAGATTTTTTTCTTCACTTTTAGAGAACAAGTCATGTGTAAGTTGTGCATAGAACTTGAAGCAACAGATATTTAAACTGAAAAGTAAAGTTCTGTCTGTATAAACTAATGACATGATCCTCTATGGTATGGGAAATTGGAAGGTTTTGTTGTAGGTATGAGGGAGAGAACAGCCAAAGGCATCTAGAAGAGTCTACAACAGAGAGAGAAAGTAGTAGATTGAACATGATCATCAGATTGGACATGGCCAGGAGAGAAGTAGAGACAGAGTAGAGAGAAAGAAGGAGCAAGAACAAGAAATAGCTGAAATAGCAGGGGTATAAGGAGAATAAATAGCTATGGGGAGGGAAGCCCTTTAGCCAGAAGTTTAGGTGAGAAGAACTAGGATGCTAGCATGGCTTTGAAATATGTAACAAATGCTTCTGTTACAGAGGGATCCTAGAGGCCAGTTTGCACTTTGGTATGCTAATCAGTACCACTGGTAGCCATTTGTTCCTTCTGCCAGTGAGTAGGAAAATGACTCCTTTGGTAGGGTAGGAATAGCTTCAGAAGTTCCTGAGGAATGAGATCTAACTGTCATAAAAGGCATTCCTTTGCACCTGACATGGGTAACAGAAACAAATATTTCAATTGCAAGTCTAAGTTGTTTCTTTACCTAGTAGGAAACATGTTCACAAAAAATTAGTTTATTAAAATAATTAAATTTATTTAAGCATAAATATTTAATCTATTTTACTCACTAAAGTTTTCTTCTATAAATGTATCTTTTAAAGTGAAAAAAAATTATACTGCATTACCACCATTGTAGATATTTTCTGATTCATGATTTGAGATTAACATTTTATTAAATTATAACTGGGATGAACTAAGAGGTACATGTTTCCATAATCTTTGAAAATGATTGAATTGTATTTACATAAAAAGTCAGAAAATACCAGAAAAAAAGTCAGAAAATATGATTATATAAGCAATTTATTATCAAATATTTGTAATCTAAAGCAATATTTATTAAAATATGCAAGTACACCTTCTATGCAAGAAACATCATCTTAACCTGCTAGTTGACTATTCTTCATATATGAAAAAAAAATGACTTGGTGGGAAGCAATAAATTAAAAATTCTAAATGTTGGTATTATCTTTTGTAGCAGTGACTGCTGTGGGATATTCAAGTATGTAAAATGTGTTGCTCTGATTGGTTAAAATAAAACACTGATTGGCCAGTAGCCAGGCAGGAAGTATAGGTGGACAAACAGAGAAGAGAAGTCTGGGAAGTGGAAGGCAGAGGTGGAGAGAGCTGCCAGCCGCCACCATGACAATGGAGATGTAAGGTACAGGTAAGCCACGTGGCAAGTTATAGATTAATGGAAATGGGATAATTTAACATAGAAGAAGTAGATAACAAGAAGCCTGCCATGGCCATACAGTTTATAAGTAATATAAGTGTCTGAATGATTATTTTATATGTGGGTTGTGGGACCGTGGGGGCTTGGTGGCACCTGGAGAGAAGATCTCCAACTACAAGTGACTGCTTAGGGAATAAAATTAGTATTATTCATATTGACCAAAGGGTTCAACGCTGGGGAGTAGAGGAAAAACCATCTCAGGAGGCATACTTAAAGAATATTGTATTGGAACTTGGAAATATGAGTTTTGAAAGAGTTTCTATGGACATGATGTGTAGTCAGGGCCAGGTCACACACTAAGTGCAACAGTATAGAGAAATCCCCAGGGTTTTTTTTTGTTGTTGTTGTTGTTGTTGTTTGTTTGTGTTTTGAGACAGGCAGGCGCCAAGCACCACTTCTAAGGCAAAGGCACATAGACACTGATTAAGTACATGACCATACAGAAAGTGAAAAATCATATTTCTGAGAGTTGACTTTCCACTCTGATACCAAGGCCAGACAAGAAATATCACCACTGGAAAAGTTGTGAGCACAAGAGAGGCACAAACAGACAGTCTGTTAAAACATAAAGATAGAGAACTGAGAAACAATTTAGGACTGGCTTCAAAGAATATCACAAAGATAGTTGCAAGCACTAAATGTGACTAAAGCAATAAGGAAGACACATTCTAAGCTTTTTGTGTGTGTATGTGACTGTGTGAGTATATGCGATCCCTCATAGCTTGACCAAAACTGATGGTGAAATAGATTTATTTTGAAATTTAAGTATTAATCTCCACAATATTTTACTCACAGTATCTGACATTAACTAAAACTAAAAGTTCTATATGCTCTAAAAAGCTCAAAGTTGCGATTTCTTTGGGATGTGTATGCCTTATTTTTGCTACCAAGATCAGTGAATTACCCAAATAAACAGTGAGAATGTAATCTTCTCTCATTTGGTATAATGTCTTCCTTAGATGCATGGTAGAATTAATCTCTGAAGCCCACTTAATCTGCAATTATGTTCATGGGAATTTATCAAACAAAAATATATTTTCTTTCCTACCTCAATTTATAAGGTTTGCTTGTTTTTCTCTGATTTTAAATCATAACTTTGAGCTTCTGAAAGCATCTAAATTGTTTGGAAAGGAAATTGAGTATATTTATTTTACTGTTAGCTGTGTTCAGTTTTTCTTGCTAGTGGAGAGATGGCTCAGAATTTTAGCTCACTTTCTGGTCTTCTAGGGAAACCCAGTTCAGTTCCATGAACGCAGGATGGGTAGCTCACAACCACATGCAGCTCTAGCTACAGGGCCTCTGATACCCTCTGGCCTCCATAGGCACCTGCACACATACCATATGGCACACACACAAACACACACACATACACATACAAATCACAAAAACTTCCTTAAAGCTTTTGTTATATTTAGTGCTTGAAATTATTCTTGAGATATTCTATTAACCATTCAGTTGCCATTCATGAATAGTCTCATAGTTCTCTGTCCTTATATTTTAGCAGATGCCATCTATTAATCCCCCTGGGAAAGTCTCTCTGTATTCATGATCGAAATTAGATAAAACAGCTTTGAAAAATGACTTGAAAAGGTATACCAATAAATAACACTTCATTTTAAAGTTACAGTAGTCAAGTCAGTACCTTTTGACATAGGGAAAAATAAAGAAAAAAATAGAAAAGATAGAAATTTGCAAAACCAAAATACTGTTCAAGTTTTACATGTTTGAGAAAGAATTTCAAAGATGAAAAAAATTGTTTAAGAACTGACATAGAAGATGCAGTCCATGTCAGTAAGAAGAACACATAAGTCACACACCTGTCTGCAGAACTCTCACACTCCATTGGTTCAGGTCCTAAAGATCCAATAAGCTGCCATCCCTTCCCAGGCCACCACCTACTCCCACTGCTGTGTCCCTGATCCTGACTAGAGTGGACTTCCACTGCTCTGGTGAAGGCTAAGCCAGCCAGAAAAACAGACCTATCAGCCAGAAGAACAACCCCTAATTCTGGTGGAGACTCTTTGCTGGATGAGAGGCTTCTCTGGCTGCCAGAATTTCATGCCACAAAGATCAGAAGACCAAAGAGCAAATAGAAACCAAGAATGGAACACCAATCCAACAAAGAAAAACTCAGAAATTGGTCCCTATACCTATAATCACCCCAAACTCAGATGCCTAGACATCAGTGTAAAACACAATCAAACAGGCAAAATCAAAAGAAGGGAAACACATACACACCACCACCACCACCACCACCGCCACCACCACCACCATCGATAACAACAACAAAATATCAGGAATTAACAATCATTGTTATTAAAATCTCTCAAAATCAATGGATTCATTTCTTCAATCAAAAGATACAGACAAACAGAATGGAATGAAAATGGCATCTATTCTTTTGCTGCCTATAAGAAACTAGACCTCAACATCAAAAATAGGCATTACCTCAGAGTACAGGGTTGGAAAAAGATTTTTCAAGAAAATGTACCTAAGAAAAAAGCTAGTCTAATATTTAACAAAATAGACTGTCAGCCAAAATTAATCAAAAGAGATAGGAAAGGACACTTCATACTCATCAAAGGAAGAAATCTATCAAAATGAAGTCTCAATTCTGAACAATGCCCCAAATGTAAGGTGCCCCACATTTGTGAAAGAAATATTACTAAAGCTTAGTCACACATCGATCCTCACACATCAATACCCTACTCTGACCAATTTACAAGTCATCAAAACAAAAACTAAACAGAAAAATACTGGAGCTAACAGAAATTATGAACCAAATAGACCTAACAAATGTTTACAGAACATTTTACCCCAGTAAAAAAGAATATTCCTTCTCAGCACCTCGTGGAACTTTCTCCAAAATCAACCAGATACTCAGTCTCAAAGCAAGTCTTAACAGATAAAAAAAAAAAAAGTGAAATAACCCTCTAAATCCTATAAGACCACCACAAGTTAAAGCTGGATTTCAACATCAAGAGAAACAGCAGAAAGCCTAGAAACTGAAGGAAACCGAACAGATTTCTATTGAATGACTATTGGGTCAAACCAGAAATAAAGAAAGAAATTAAAGATTTTATAGAATTCATTGAAAACGAATACACCACATAGTCAAACTTATGGGACACAATGAAAGCTGTGCTAAGAGGAAAGTTTATAGCATTAAATGCCTACATACATAAATTGGAAAAATCCCATGCTACTAAACAGTACATCTGAAAACTCTATAACAAAAGAAAACAAGTATATCTAAGAAGAGTAGATGGCAGGAAATAAATTGGGAACTGAAATCAATAAAAATAGAAACAGAGAACAATACAAAGAATCAATGAAACAAAGAGTTGGTTCTTTGAGAAAAATCAACAAGACGGAGAGACTCTTACCCAAACTAAAATACACAGAGAGAATATTCAAATTAACAAAATCAGGAAAGAAAAGGAGACAGAACAACTGACACCTAGGAAGTCCAATGAATCATCAGGTCATACTTTAAAAACCTAGCCTCCATGAAATTGGAAAATCTAAAAGAAATGGACAATTTTCTTAGTAGATACCACTTAGATTAAACAATTTAAATAGACCTATAATCCATAAGGAAATAGAAGCAGTCATAAAAGTCTCCCAACCAGAAAAGTCCAGGGGCAGATGGTTTAGCACATAATTTTACCATTCTTTCAAGAAGCCCTAATGCCAATACTCTTCAAACTCTTCTACAAAATAGAAACAGAAGCAATACTGTCAGTTTCATTTTATGAGGTCAAGTCACGCATACCCAAACCACACAAATATTCAACAAAGAAATTAAATTACAGATAATTTTACTTATGAACTTTGATGCAACAATACACAATAAAATATTTGCAAAACAAATTCAAGAATACATGAAAAATGCCACTCATTATGATCAAGTGGGCTTTATCCCAGAAATGCAGGGGTGGTTCAACATAGGTAAATCTGTCGATCTAATTCACTATGTAAACAAATTGAAAGAAAAACACACACACACACACACACACACACACACACACACAATCATCTCATTAGATGCTGAAAGCCTTTGACAAAATCCAAGAGATTGTGATAAGAATCTTGGAAAGATAAAATATACAAGGGACATACCTAAGCATAATAAATCATTTTATTCCAAGCCTATAGCCAACATTAAATTAAATAGAAATTCAAATCAATTCCACTAAAATCAGGAACAAGATAAGGCTGTCCAATCTTTCCATGTATTTTCAATATAGGACTTGAAATTCTAGCTAGAGAAATACAATAACTGAATGAAATCAAGTGGATGCAAATTGGAAAAGGAAGAAATCAAAGTATTATTACTTGCAGATGATGATAGTATACATAACTGATCTAAAAATTCTACCAGGAAAGTCCTATAGGTGATAAACTCCTTCAGTGAGGTGGCTGGATATAGGATTAATTAAAATAATTTGTAGCCCTCCTATACACAAATAACAAATTGGCTGAGAAAGAAATCAGGGAAACACCACCGTTCATGATAGCCACAAATAATATAAATTTTCCTGGAGTAACTCGAACCAAGCAAGTGAAAGCCTTGCATGATAAAAACATCAAGTTTTTGAAGAAAGAAATTGAAGAAAATATCAGAAGATTGAAGTGTCTCCAATGATCATGGCTCTATAGGATTAACATAGTAAAAATAGCCATCCTAACAAACACAATTTATGTATTCAATGCAGTCTGCATAAAAAAATTCAGACACAATTCATTCCAGAGATTGAAAGAACAATACTCAATTTATATGGAAAAAAACGATAGCTAAAATAATCCTGTACAATAGAAGAACATCTCGAGGTATTGCCACCCCTGATTTCAAGCTCTACTATAGAACTTTGGTAAAATTCACCCTCTTGGTATTGGCATAACAACATATAGGTTGATCCATGGAATAGAGTTGAAGAACTAGACATAAATCCACACACCTATGGACAACTGAATTATTTTGTCAGAAATGTACAATGGAAAGAAGAAAGAAGCCAGAAACATATAGAATATAGAGAGAAATAAATATACAGAAGCCAGAAATATACAATAGAAAAAAGAAACCATCTTCAAGAAATAGTGCTAGTAGTCTAGCTGCATGTCTGCAATAGAAGAATGCAAACAGATCCATATCTATCACCCTGCATAAAACTCAAGTACCTATTGTGGACTCCCACTAATGGTGGATACAGTCTGAATTGGCCATCTTTTGTAACCAGGCAATACTTTCATCTTGGGACAACAATCCAGCTGCACAACCTTTCACCTATAATTTGTCCTGTTTAAGTTGTGCTAGGGTAAGGGTGACACAGAACCTGTGGTAGTGGCCAACTAATGACTGTTCCAACTTGAGACCCAAGATACAGGAGGGAGACCATTCCCCATGTTGCCTGGATGGACAGGAAAACCATGGAAACAAATGTGACTGGAAAAAATCTAATGAAATGATTCCTGTAGCAGTCCAGGGCTGGCCTTGAATTTACAGTGATCCATCTGCCTCTGCCTCCTGAGTGCTGGGGTTAAACGTGTGCACCACCATCGCCCAGCCCGTGAAATGATTCCTAATGATATCCTGTTATTCTCATAGACTGGACACTAGTCCAGTCATTATCAGATAGGCTTCATCAATCAACTGAAGGGAGCAGATGCAGAGACTCATAGCCAAACAATAGGTGGAGCTCAGGAACCTGCCAGAAGTGAGCGAGGAAGGATTGTAAGAGCCAAAGGGGTTGAGGGCACCACAAGAACATGGTCCATAGGATCAACTAAGGAGGGCTTATAGGGGCTTGCAGAGACTGAAGTGACAATCCCAGACCCTAGGTATGACCTAAGTCCTCTGCATATAATTTATGTTTGTGTAGCTTGATATTCTTATGGGACTCCTAACAGTTAGGGTGAGGGATTGTCTCTGACGCTTTAGCTTGCTCTGAGTACCCTTTTCCTCCTGCTGGGTTGCCTCATTCAGCTTTCATATGAAGGTATATATCTAGTCTTATTGTACCATGTTGTTCTGTATTTGGATGATACCCCAGGGAGGCCTGATCTTTTCTGAAGGGAAATGGAGGAGGAGTGGATCAGGAGGAGAAGCAAGATGAAGGGGAGAGACTGGAAGGAGTAGAGGCAGGTGAAACTGTGGTGGATATGAAATATATGAGAGAAGAATGAATAAGTAGATAAATACACAAAGAAATAACTGATGTAGAATAACTGAATTTTTAGAGGGATAAAATAAAATTTGACCCTTCACTAAATATTCATGTAATCATATGGTAGACCATGAAACTAAATATAAAAATGAACAAACAAAATAATCATGTTACTTGAAGAAAGTTTAAGAAGCTATATCATTAAATTAGAACAGGGAGAAATTTATTAGGACAAAATACACAATACAGGAAAAAGAAAATTAATAAATTGTACTTTATAATATTTAATAATCATCTACTGGAGAAACAGTCACAATAGCTTATATCTGACCCTACATTTCTCCTTGTCCAAGCTTTGGTCACCTTTCTTTCACTGTAGGACCCTGCTTCTATTTGGCTTTAGCCAGAGAAAACACTGGAAAGAGTAACATGGCACCTTGCCAGATTATACAAAGAGCTGACTGGATATTGGATGCATCCTCTGTCAGACACTGTGGGATAACTTCCTACATTTGACCTTGCTGTCTTCACTGATTAGCACTTCCTATAATAACAATGCTCTTTGCTGTCAGATTGAAATCCTTGTGAGTACTGGAGACCAGTGTTTGTTTTCCTTACTGCAACAATGTTTCATCTGAATAAAGTTTCCCTCCCTCTAAAACTGCTTGTTTTTATTTGATGTTACTCTTAAAAATACCTATATGGAAATGAATAATAATTTATAACCTGGGAAATAATATTTCCAGAACATCCACATGATAGATAAAAATAGGAAAATTGATAGTTGTTTTGTAACCTAGTAAAAATGAAACATAGTCCAATAGACATGAACAAAACCTCTGCCAGATAATTTACCAAAAAAAAAGATACATGGCAAATCAGTATATGAAAGTACAGTAAATGTACCATGGTCAGATTATGTTTCTGTCCTCTGAACATGTCTCAATAGGCATTAAACTTTCTGACAAGGTGAATTAAGAAAGGAAGGCTTTATTATGGCTCACAGTTTGTGGATGCAGTATGTTGTTAGGAGAAATAATCTTAGCAGAGGCTCAAGGGTCATGTTGCATCTGCAGCCAGTAAGCAAAGAGAGATGAATGGTGCTGCTTCCTAGGGTCCATCCGATGGACAGATGGTGCCATTCATATTCAGGATGAGTCTCCTCCATCTCAGGTAATCTTTTCCGAAAATGATCATAGATATACCTAGAGGTATGTTTCTATGATGATTCTAAATTTGGCCATGTAGAGAACTCAGACTAACAATCACAATGACTTAGTGCACTTATTATTTTATATTTCTATAGCTAGAGATCCTGATACTTTGTCACTGGTATAAAAATTGAGTTTTAGCAGGGTTGTGTTGCTTCCATTAGGACCCAGGGAAAATATATGAGTATATTTTTATTATTTTCATTTTCTCCCCCTGCGTCCTTTCTCTTTCTCTGTCTCTGTCTGTCTCTCTGTCTCTGTCTCTGTCTCTCTGTCTCTGTCTCTGTCTCTGTCTCTCTCTGTATGTGTGTGTGTGGTGTATATACATGTATGTGGGAACTGAACCTATGGCCTTGTGCATGACAGGCAAGCACTCTACCACTGAGCTGCATCACCATCCTTCTATTTAATTGATTATTTAGACTGATAGACACATTTAATTCTTCACAGTTTAGGACAAATACACCCTCTCTTTGCTAGGTGTGGAATGAGAGCTGTCTTCAGCTTCTAGAAACTGCTCATAGTGCATGTCTCTTCCCCTATCTTCAATTTAGAAACACTTGGTCAAATGTCTGTCCAGCTTCTCTCTTTCCTTTCCTCTCCAGGCCTTGTCTCACTTCTTATTCATCTGAAAAAGTTGGTGAGTTTGAAGTGCATTTCAATGTGTTTTAGGTTTCACTGTCAATTTAAAAAAAAAATTTAGGCAAGATATATTGAAGAAAAAAAGACAATACTATGGTTGCTAGCCGTGCTAACTGGAAAGTCTGGACTCTGTTTTAAATACAGACTTTGTGAAAAAGCACATTGAATATATGCTTAAGCATCATAAAATATCATTTAAAATAATATGTGATATCTCTGTAAGAATATCAGGAAACCAATGTATTAAACATGAATACAAATAAGTATTATTACTACTAATATTTATCATGTGACTATTAATATGAATTAATGGTATAAAATAAAGGAGTACATATACTACATACACTTAATTTTAGTGACAATGTAGATTGGAGTTTGAGCAAAAGTACAAAACATTTTATTTGCTTTTAAAAATATGTCAAATGAGGCTTTCTCTCGACCATTGCCAGCAGTCTACAGAGGATGTATCATTATGGATTTCTGGGGACCTCTCCAGCACTCTGCCTATTCCTGTTCTCATGTGGTCATCATTTATCATGGTCTGTTATTCCTTGTTCTCTCTTTCTGTTCTTGATCATCAGATGGCCAAATACCATAAAGGTCGTGTTGGAACTCTCATCCAATAACTGATGGAAGTGGATGCAGAGATGCTCAGCCAGGCCTCAGGTGGAGCTCCAGGAGTCCAATTGTCGAGAAAGAGGAGGGACTGTAAGAGCATGAATTGTTGAGACCAAGATTGGAGAGGCACAGGGACAAATAGCCAAAGGAATAGAAGCACATGAATGATGAACCAAAGGCTATGGAGCCCCCAGCTGGAGCAGGCCCTCTGGATCAGTGAGACAATTGAATAGCTTGAACTGTTTGGGAGGTATCCAGGCTGTGGGACCGGGACTTGTCCTTAGTGCATGAGCTGGCTGTTTGGAACCTTGGGCTTACACAGGGACACTTTGCTCAGCCTTGAAGGAGGGGGCTGGACCTGCCTGTACTAAATCCACCAGGTTTAAATGAATCCCCAGGGGAGTCTTGGTCCTGGAGGGAAGGTGGGGGTGGGGGCAGGAGGGGGAGGACAGGGGAACCCATGGCTGATGTGTAAAATTAAAACACAAATATAATAAAAAAAAGGTAAAATCAAATCAAATCAAAAAATGTGTCAAATGTCATTTTGAAAACTACAAATTCAATAATGTGTGAAAAAGGACGATGACCTTTTACATTACTTTGGAAGACACAAAACAAACACATGTATCCTGTATTGTAAACTACAGGAAGAAAAGTAACAAAAACATAAAAACGTTACTGAGAATGTAAAACAGTGACAGAATTAAGACACAGAACACATAACACTAGTGTGGGTAAAGGAAATTACTTTGAACTCTTAGTGATTCAGAAGGAAGTATTCCTAATGAATTACAAAAACTAAACTGAGTTTTAAAACATCTAAAATCACAAAGCCACATTTCAAATAAATGCATAAGTGAAGGTTTATCATGCATAGACACACAGAAAGCAAGCAAGCATGAGGCTGCTAATAAAAAACAATGAAAATGTTAAGACAAAAATAGATAGGCTCCTGTTATAACTTTGTCTCAGACAGTATCGATCAAAAATTATTAAAACCCCATGCTTTCCATGAGGTAATATTAAATGACAGAATATAAAGTAAGACATGGAGTAATATATTAGCTATTGGTCGTACAAATAAACATACAGGTATTTAAAAAGGTAATAACATTAATATTTGAATTCATGTTTATAAATCAAAGCTTTTGCAGAAATTACTTATTGATATTCATGAGTTATTTGAGGAAAACATATTCTTACTTGGTGAAAAAGATCCACTGTTTCTACAATGGTGAATTATACCATTTACTTTCTTCAGTTCCAAAATGGAGAGATCTTTAGCAAACCCATTTTGAAATGTCTTAACAAATAAATTTAAATATAAAGTATAGCTTAATTATAAAATTTAATCATTGAATCCAACTAAACATACACAAGATAAAATCAATGCTTTTGCTTTTCTCTCACCCCATTTTCAAAGCTTTTCTCTCTATGATCAAAAATACTCTTGGTAAACACAGGGAAGGGTACATTTTATATGATGTGTATATGTGAAGTATTGCAGGGTTCTTGATCAAAGGTAATCCAAGCAAGTGACACCACAATAATAAACCGGAAAATGAAAATCAACTCTAAACATCTGTGAGCCACTATTAGACATGCATGAGTTTGCCAAGTTGTCCTATTTTCGAAAGGTGAGGTGGAAGAACTAAATAATGACTTGGTCTTGGGGAAAGAGAATACAGGAGCCTTGGAGGGCAGAGGTGAGAAGTCATGCAGCAGAAAATGGGCATCTTTGCTGTTTCTTCCACTGCAAACTGGTGCATATACCTTGCAACCATCAGTCTGTCAGTGCCCAAAAGAGCTTCAGATGAATGACTCTTGCCACTTGTGCCCAGTTGACCATATGCCAGTGGAAGGCCACATACTCAACAATATTTGACAAAACAAATTGGTCTTGATTAGCTGGGGGAAAAAAGGACACTAAGTGACATAGCTAGGGAATAGGGCAGATATGGGAAAAGTGAGAGAGAAGAGTGAATATTGTCAAAACATGCTGTATGAAATTTACAGAGAACTAATGAACATATTAAAAACATCAAAAACCAACCAAACATAAAGTATAAAAAGGTGCCCATTGTATATAGGGCGCATAATATAATAATCAGAATATATGCCAAATAGTATAGAAATGCTGAAGTAGACAAATAACAAATCAGTATTCAAAAGATGAATATGTTTAATCAAAAGAGGACATCCTTTCTCATCTATAAGTATTTCAATATGCTCACACCTATGGACACTGTCTTCTGAAATAGAAAACAAAGACATCGTTTGTATAAGGAAGCAGATAGTCGAAATTGACAAAAAATTTGGCTTAAAGTAACTCAACAACTACAAAAAAGTTTCATATTTCTCATTGAAAATTTAGGATTGGGGACTGGCATGACGGCTCAGCAGAAAAAGGTCCTTGCCACCATGACTAAAGGCTTGAGTTCCAGCCTAGAAACCCGTGGTGGAAGTTGTTGTATGATATTCACATGCACACAAACACACACAGAGAAAATAAGTAAATGGGAAAAAACCACAAATTTTTATAAAAGCTATTAAGTACATAATGACTGATAAAGTGGTTTCAGATATCAAAAATGTCTGGAGCCTCTTCCTCAGCCTGACATTTACTTATGAGTCAAGTGATCTGGGTATGGTAGCACATGCCTGTATAAGTATTTAAAAAGCTGTTACAGGCCACCATGGCACCTCAATGGAATATGATCTCAAAACAAGGAAGGTTTGGAGATGTAGCTCAGTGGTAGAATGCTTGCCTAGCATATACAAGATCCTGACTTCAATGTGCTACACCAGAAACAAACAAATAAACAAATAAAAAAACAAAATCAAGCAAAAGGCACAGTTTAATATAAAAATAGAAACTGAGGTGACTTGACACTTTGATCAAGACATACAATCTGTGGACTCATACTAAATTCTTAGTAGAATGACAATAAATATCCTCATAAGAAAGAAATATTTTCACAAGTTGAAGAAATGTGTCATTTGGTTGAATCAAACAACTCACATATTTCTAAAAAGAACAGAGGAACAAAAGATACTTTGATGCATCTAGCAAATATATTTTTGAGTGACAGCAAAGGAAACATGTTCATCTGCAAACCAATGACTAGCAAAACTACTAAAATATGGAAGTCTTATTAAAAGAAATGAGAAAAGCTCTTAGCAAAAGTACATCCATCATCTGGTTCCTCACTAGCATTTGTCCCTTTACCAGAAGTTTTTCAGGACTCTTCCCTTTACCATGAAGCTCCACTCATTTTCCCAATTCAAACTTCAGCTCCTTCAGCATTCTTTCTTAAGAAACATATAGTGATGACCCCAGAACTCCCATCTGGACCAGAGATGAGTGCCTGGGGTTATAGCCAGAGAGGCAACTGCCCTTGGGTCCCACCGCTGGACACAGGCCACTCCGGGAGGACCTGACCAACTTGGCCCCAGTTTCCTGCCAATCAGCGGGCCCTGCGGGAAGGCTCCCCTTTTCCAAGACTGCAGGTAGACACTGCAGTCTCCACAACCTGCCCCCACACCCATCTGCTGGAGACTGCAGCCACTTCCTGAGAATCAGAGACCAGCCCCAAGCTTCCATTCTGCCCTGGAACTCCCATCTGGACCAGAGACCAGAGGAACTCCCATCTGGAAAAGAGGAACTCCCATCTGGACAAAATAAGGAGACCCCAAGGACTTCCCGAGACTCAGAGTCCAGCCCTCCAGCTCCTATCCGGCCAGCACTCTCATCTGGACCAGTGCTCCCATATGGCCAAGAACTTCCATCTGGACCAGAGAAAGGCTCCCTAAATCTGTCAACTTTCTCTGGACCAAGTACACTGGTAAGACCAAGAACAAACACGAGAGGAGATGGACAGACGTCAAGGCAGAAGTACATACAACAAAATAAAGAGCAATACAGCATCACCAGAACCTAGCCCTTCTCCAACAGCTAGACCTGAACATCACAGAATGGAAGAAGAAGAAGAAAACAACCTTATAAGTAACATCATGAAGAGGCTAGAGCCTTATATAGAAGAAATCAAAAATAAAGTAGAGGAACAGACAAACAAAAAATGGGAAGAACACATTAAAAAACTAGAGAAAAGGACAATTAAAGCAGAAGAAAACAATAAATCCTTGAATGAAAATCATGAAAAAGCAAGGGAGACAATCCAAGACCTGAAGAGGGAAATAGAAAAAATGAAGAAGACACTAGCAGAAGGAATGTTGGAAATAGAAAATCTGAGTAAACAAACAGGACCTTCAGAGGCAAGTATAACCAACAGAATGCAAGAGATGGAAGAGAGGATCTCTGGTGTTGAAGATACGGAAGAAGAAATAGATTCATCAGTCAAAGAAAACACTAAAACCAACAAAGTCATGACCCAAAATGTCCAAGAAATTTGGGACACCATGAAAAGACCAAACCTACGAATAATAGGGATAGAGGAAGGAGAAGAATACCAACTCAAAGGCACAGAAAATATATGTAACAAGATCATAGAAGAAAACTTTCTCAACTTAAAGAAGGAAATGCCTATGAAGATACAAGAAGCCTATAGAACACCAAACAGACTAGACCCGCCAAAAATTCCCCTTGCCACATAATAATTAAACAACTAAACGTACAGAATAAAGACAGAATATTAAGGGCAGCAAAGGAAAAAGGCCAAGTGACTTATAAAGGCAAACCCATCAGAATAACACCAGATTTCTCGATGGAGACTTTGAAAGCCAGAAGGACTTGGACAGATATAATGCAGACACTAAGAGACCATGGATGCCAGCCTAGACTAATATACCCAGCAAAACTTTCAATCATCATAGATGGAGTGAACAAGACCTTTCAAGACAAAACCAGATTTAAACAACACTTATCCACAAACCCAGCCCTACAGAAAGCACTAGAAGGAAAATTCCAACCTAAGGAAGGCAGATACACCAATGAAAACACAGGCAATAGATAACACCACAGCAGTAAACACCAAAGAAGAGAAGTACACACACACTACCACCAAAAAATAAATAAATAAATAAAATAAATAAATAACAACAGGAATGAACAATCCCTGGTCATTAATATCCCCTAGTATCAATGGACTTAATTCACCTATAAAAAGACACAGACTAACAGAATGGATACGAAAACAGGACCCATTTTTCTGCTGCATTCAAGAAACACACCTCAAATTCAAAGACAGACACCTCCTAAGAATCAAAGGCTGGGAAAAGACTTTCCAATCAAATGGTCTTAAGAAGCAAGCTGGTGTAGCCATTCTAATATCCAGCAAAATAGACTTCAAACTAAAATCAATCAAAAGAGATGATGAAGGACATTACATACTCATCACAGGAAAGATCCACCAAAATGAAGTCTCAATTCTGAACATTTATACCCCAAACACGAGGGCACCCACATATGTAAAAGAAACATTACTAAAGCTTAAATCAGATATAAAACCCCACACATTAATAGTCGGAGACTTCAATACCCTACTTTCACCTCTGGACAGATTGGCCAAATTGAAACTTAACAGAGACATAATGGACTTAACTGATGTTATGGCTCAAAAGGACTTAATCGATATCTACAGAACCTTCTACCCAAACAAAAAAGAATATACCTTCTTCTAAGCACCCCATGGAACCTTCTCTAAAATCGTCCACATACTTGGCCACAAAGCATATCTCAACAGATACAAAACAATTGGAATAAACTCCTGTGTTCTGTCAGACCACCATGGTTTAAAATTAGATTTCAACAACAGAAAAAAACTACAGAAATCCTACAATCTCATGGAAACTGAATAATGCTCATCTGAATCACCAATGGGTTAAGGAAGAAATGAAAGAAATTAAAGACTTCCTAGAGATCAATGAAAATGAATACACCACATACCCAAACTTATGGGAAACTATGAAAGCAGTGCTAAGAGGGAAATTCATAGCACTGAATGCCCACATAAAGAAGCTGGAGAAATCTCACACTAGTGACTTGAAAGCACACCTGAAAGCCCTTGAACAGGAAGAAGCAAACTCTCCCAAGAGGAACAGATGCCAGGAAATTATCAAATTGCGAGCTGAAATCAATAAAATAGAAATAAAGAGAACAATACAAAGGATTAATGAAACAAAGAGTTGGTTCTTTGAGAAGATCAACAAGATAGACAAGCCCTTATCCAAGCTAACCAAAAGACAGAGAGAGAGCATTCAAATTAACAAAATCAGAAATGAAAAGGGGGACATAACAACAGACAATGAGTAAATCCAGAGAATTATCAGGTCATACTTGAAAAACCTCTACTCCACAAAACTGGAAAATCTAAAAGAAATGGATAATTTTCTGGATAGGTACCACATACCTAAGTTAAATCAAGACCAGATAAATCATTTAAATAGTCCAATAACCCTTAAGGAAATAGAATCAGCCATTAAAAGTCTCCCAACCAAAAAAAGCCCTGGACCTGATGGTTTCACTGCAGAATTCTACCAGATCTTCCACACAATAGAAGCAGAAGGAATATTACCAAACTCCTTCTATGAGGCTACAGTTACCCTGATTCCTAAACCAAACAAAGATGCAACAAAGAAAGAGAACTACAGACCGATCTCCCTCATGAACATTGATGCAAAAATATTTAATAAAATTCTGGCAAACAGACTCCAAGAACATAACAAAACAATTATCCACCATGATCAAGTAGGCTTCATCCCAGGGATGCAAGGGTGGTTCAACATACAAAAGTCCATCAATGTAATACACCATATAAACAAACTCAAAGAAAAAAACCACATGATCATCTCACTAGATGCAGAAAAGGCATTTGACAAAATCCAACACCCCTTCATGATAAATGTCTTGGAGCGATCAGGAATACAGGGAACATACCTAAACATAATAAAGGCAATCTACAGCAAGCCAACAGCCAACATCAAATTAAATGGAGAGAAATTCAAAGCAATACCACTAAAATAAGCAACAAGGCAAGGCTGTCCCCTCTCCCCATACTTATTCAATATAGTACTTGAAGTTCTAGCCAGAGCTATAAGACAACATAAGGAGAATAAGGGGATACAAATTGGAAAGGAAGAAGTCAAGCTTTCCCTATTTGCAGATGACATGATAGTATACATGAGTGACCCCAAAAATTCAACCAAGGAACTGATACAGCTAATAAAAACCTTCAGCAACATTGCAGGATACAAGATCAACTCAAAAATATCAGTAGCCCTTCTATATACAGTAGACAAACAGGCTGAGAAGGAAATCAGAGATACATCACCCTTTACAATAGCCACAAATGATATAAAATACCTTGGGGTTATGCTAACTAAGCATGTGAAGGACCTATATGACAAGAACTTTAAGTCCCTGAAAAAAGAAATTGAACAAGATGTCAGAAAATGGAACGATCTCCCATGCTCATGGATAGGCAGTATTAACATAGTAAAAATGGCGATCTTACCAATAGCAATCTACAGATTCAATGCAATTCCCATCAAATTATCAACACAATTCTTCACAGATCTGGAAAGAATAATACTCAACTTCATATAGAAAAACACAAAACCCAGGATAGCCAAAAGAATCCTGTACAATAAAACTACCTCTGGAGGCATCACAATCCCCGACCTCAAGCTCTACTGTAGAGCTACTGTAATAAAAACAGCTTGGTACTGGCATAAAAACCAACATGTGGATCAATGGAATCGAATTGAAGACCCTGACATTAACCCACACACCTTATGAACATATAATTTTTGACAAAGAAGCCAAAAATGTAGAATGTATAGTAGCTATTGGTTGTCTTGACATCAATAGGAGTCTCAATCATGTTCTCCACATTTTGACCAAGGAGTATACTTTGTTCTCAGAAATATCCAAGTCATGGAAGTTAGTCACTTTTTATCCTGATCCTATGCAATTAAAATTGTAATTTCTAAATACAATTTCGCCATTCTGTAGAACTGCAAATAGGCATTTGACTATCCTTTCTAATCATTTTATTTTATTTTTGTTAAGGTTATTTTAATTAAAATCCATATTTGCATATAAAGTGTTTGGGTACAATACAATTCTTATTCCCTCTTGTACAAATTGCTTTCATATCACTTCTCATTCCTACAACTTCATGAGAATCCAGTACACTTCAGATGCAAAATAAAGTTAATTCAACTGACTATATCTTTTACTCTAGTTAAATTAGGTATAATTAGAATAAACTACATGGAATTTTGAGAAAATAAAATAGAATGCCTTTTGACATGTGATAAATTCTCAGTAATATTAGTTGTTTATATGCTATTATAAATTTTTAATTTTCCATCAACATTTTTAGGAATTATCTACAACAAAGCATCTATTCATTGACAAAAACAAATATCTAAGCTTTCATTTAAAATGATGATACCATAACTTGCATTTATCTTATTAAAATACAATTTCTTAGATTTGCATTTGAAATCACTCCCACAGGTCTGGTTGGCAAAAAGTCCATGATAAAGGAAATGGTAGCTGTGTCTGGTCAAGTTGGCCCTGTGCTTAACGGATAGTATCTTGCTGTGGATATCTCTCTGTACAAATAAAATGCTGTTTGGCCAGTGGCTAGGCAGGAAGTATAGGCGGGACAAGAGAGAAGAGAATTCTGGGAAGTAGAAGACTGGAGAGACCGCCAGCTGCCGCCATGAAAAGCAACATGTAAAGACATCGGTAAGCCACAAGCCATGTGGCAAAGTATAGACTAACAGAAATGGGTTAATTTAAGATAGAAGAAGTAGATAACAAGCAGCCTGCCATGGCCATACAGTTTCTAAACAATGTAAGTTTCTGTGTGCTTTCTTGGTTGGGTCTGAGTGACTGTGGGACTGGCGGGTAAGAGAGATTTGTCCTGACTGGGCCAGGCAGGAAAACTCTAACTACAGTATCTTCTCCTACAACCTAGTATGGCAGACAGAAAAAGAGACTCCTTTAGTCATCTTTCAATTCTCTTGCCTCAGGACCTAAGATAAAGCAACCTAATGAGATAACATCTTTATATTTCTGATTTCAGTCAGGCTCTGAAAAGTCATTCAGATGCATGAAGTAAATTAATCATGGTTCTCCAAGGGTAGTTTTTCAGAAGTCTTCCTTATCTCCTTGCTGTGTCCTAGAATGTCTTTTCCTTCAGATTACCCCATCATGAGTAATTTTGTCTCAGACAAACTAAGACATATGATCTATGAACATTAGCAGAAAAGCATCAATTCTGATCAGTGATGGGAGGAAAGCCAAGTAGTAACAGTCAATCTTCTTAAGAAAATTAAGCACTAATTTTAGACAACTTATTTACTGTATTGTGATAGGCATTGGAATCTGCCAGATACTGATGAGGACAGTTTGCAAGTACAGACCCTGTGGCCAATGGTCTGCTAGATTTGTCTGGGTAGCACTCAATGTTTTACTTGCATATATTTAAGTTAAACTCACCAACTTTATCAGAACAATTCTATAACTTGAAATGCTAGTTTTGTAAATGTTTGAAGCATTCTGGCATCACTGAGTTTCCCATATCTTTCTCAGTACCTGGGCTTCATCACATATATCTATTTTATTAGGAAGAGAACCAGAGATAAGACCTGATTCCATATAAGAAGGTGAATGATAAATATCTAGTATATGATATTTATATATGCACATATAAAATGAGGGATCTGTCAAGTTTTTTCAGACTAAAATTCTTTAATTTTTCTTGATTCCTAAGTGTTGAGTAACTCTGAGTCTGACTCCATGCAATTTGTGCCTTTTGATTTTTTATAGTATCTTATACATATCTTTCTCCAAATTTGAATATACATTATGTAATTTCAAGATGAGCTTGTATGTGTTGGACTCTGTAGTTTTAAGATAGATTGATGTATAGTGCATATAGAAGCTCAGGGAAATCTTACCATGGTGTTCTTCCTGGTGTATTCAATGCCATAACCTTTGTTTTTAAGGGAAAGATGGTTATTGTTTAGTATGGGAAAATATTTTTAATATTGTTGTTACTCATGTGAAAGTCATCATTTATTCCCATAGACTTATAAGATACACAGCATGGGTAGAGAAATAGAGATTTTCATCACACTGTGCAGGAATAATTACTCAAGAGGTCTCCAGGTCCAATTCCACTATACTCTTAAGTATCTTTTGCATAGAGAGCAGGTTCTTATTACAGAGGTCAGAGATGGAGTTATAAATTCCACACAGCATTTAAGTAATGCCTTGGAGAAAACTGTATTGAAATAGAAGCAGTTGTGCAGAAATAACACTCTCAGCAATGTGTGAAAGAGTGAATTTATACCTTCTCTCTAAAGCTTTAGTCTAAAAACTGAGATAAAAGAAAGAGCAGGATACTTGTCAAAGATGATGAATTGGAGGACTTGAAAATAAGGGTGCAAGAAAAGAAACTTGTCAATTTCAAGCAAAATTTAGCACTCTATTGAGGCCTTTAGAGTATCCTCACAAAGGATGTATCTAGTTTGTCTGGATTCTTGTGATGTAGAAACAATAGAGATTTCTTGCTACTAGAATGAAAGAGCTATCTACATGTGACTTCCTATTTTGGAATGATTTTTGGTGATGTGCTTTGGACATATGAATTCATATGATCAATATGCTGCCAAAAGCAACAAAGACAGCCTCTCATTTCTTTCTTAGGTTTCATTTTCACCGCCCTATGTGATTTTTTCTGGCATCCAGATGGGAGACTTGCCCCATAAATGCAGAGTACAGGCATTCTGTTCACTAAAGAGAAGCCACAAGCAATCTTAGAGCACTTCAGATGCTTTACCTTAAGGACAATTTGCTTTTTGAACAAAAATCCAGAATTGTATTTCTACCTAATTAGACCTAGCAATAGAAAACTCTAACAATGACCATATATGTACAGTGCATATTTATATTTCTCTATCAGAACTCAATCTATGAATATTACCCACCATTAAAATCTTGATTTTTGTCTTTCTTTATTCATCTCTGTCTCTGTCTCTTTCTCTCTTTGTTCATGTATATGCACATGTATTTTTTTTCTAATATTCAGGCAATACCTCAAGTCATATTTGCCTAGTCAGAGTCTCATCAACTTCCTTCCATTCTAGTTCTCCATTTACTCATTCTTGTAGGGGACTTATATAATATTGGTCACATGATACAGAGATTTCTCTATTCATTTCCCTGCAGAGGATTCCTAGTTATACAAATAAATGCACAATTTGTTACAGATATCTTTGTAATCTAATGGTAGCCAGAGTGTTCAACATAAATTCTAACATTTTTCCTTTTATAAATTTTTGTAATTTTATATATACTGTACAATGACAGTAAAATGTTTTCTCTACATTATCCTTTTTTAGAATATCTCTAGGTTTGTCTTTAATCTTTCGTATGTACTTCAAGATGCCCTGATAGATCTAAATTCTCTTTCATCTTAGTTCCTACCATGGTTTCTCACAACCATTATGGGTACTACAATCTGTCATTTTCTGATTTTATGAAAAACATAATCTCAGATTGAGGGCTCTTTTGTTTATCAACATGTATATGCTCAGTTCTCAGACTATTTAAAGGCTAGTTAAATATTTAATAATTATTTATACAATTTAATATGTATCCCTTACTTACACACCTTTCAAATGAGTATGCTCATTTTAAAGGAAAAAGAAAATGTATAACTATCACTGCCTGGGAGACCAGCCTCCAGCAGTGCAGGGCTCAATGGGAAGCCAAGGAGTTGGCTCATAATATGACTTTTTTTTTTTTTATCTGAGGGGGTCAGGGAATAACATGCACACTCTCTTGATGATTTCCTTCTTTATCCTTCTCTGTTCTTCTATGTTTTTCTACTGTATACTTTCCCCCCCCTACAGCTTATAAACCCCAGCAAAGTTTTTCAAGCAATATAGAAATTACAATGTGGTTATATTCTGTTTTTCAAGTGACTGATTACAATGAAACAAAACAAACAGTAAAAAAACAACAACATATTTTCTATATCCCTTACATGATTAAACCTTTTACTTATTACAGGTGAAAAACAAATTATCCCAATAATCCACATACATTCATACCCAAACAACTTGTTATAGATTAACCATGTCTGAAAGCAAGATACTCTTCTCAGTCAGGTCTTTTACTGGCAGGGTGCATTTTGCAGTTACAAAGAAAGGTCAAATTACTTTATTAATTATCCTAAAAGGTAGTCTTATTAGGAATCTTAAAGGAATCATAAACCTAAACTTTTATATAGGAAAAAGAATCAGTCAGCTCTACTTTAAATCTTAAATATTCACTCATCAATAGTTTTTTATATGAGGACATTGAGGGCAAAATGGGTATAAGGAATTAATCAACACCTTTGGTCATCAACAAATCTTAGTAAGAGAAGTATATCAGCTAGTAATAATTGATTTGCTTTGTTCTTGTTCCCTGACCTTTAAGAGGTCCAAATTCAACTATGTGTCTTTCTAAAACTTTAGATTATCTTCTTGGGTATTTCACCTTAAAGCTATTTGACAAAAACATCTTAGTTTAACTTTTAGTTATTTTCAAAGCTTTGTTTCAGCTCTAATGCACTCTGAAACCTGTGACCACATCTCACAACATACATTAAGGTTAAATGAATTTAAGCTAGCGGGGCTAACTGGGACTCAATTGTTTTTCTTAATTGTTAACCTAAGCCCCAGTGTATACTGTTCCTCAATAGAAACTCATGTGTTGTAGTAGTGTGACACTTCCTTGTTTATATTTTTAATCATCAAAACTCTATTTAAACTAACATTATTATTATCAATTAGACAGTACAGCATAGGAAGAAATCATCTTCATAATAATCCACAGATAAAAATGCCCAGTAGAATTGGATGTTTCCATGAGATAAACACATTACATTGCAGGCATTGGGGATCTCTCCACACCTACTCACGCCATGCCAGATACCAGAGAAGGATAGCAGCAGCAAACATGCAGAGGCACATCAGAAGCAAAAGATATTCCAGGGTCTGTAGTCTCAGTCTTGCCTGTTAGAGACTGACCTATCAGAAAGATTCTTCCTGGTGGTCTGACACCTTGAATTTCAAGGACACCTGCTGCTCCTCTGACAGAGTCACTGGCATGTAAGTCTTTATCAATTCCTTGAGCCTGTTACTCTAGAAGAGTAAAGTGATGGGCTTGGATTTGAAATTCTTTATGACACTAATACATAATTACTCCACCTAAGTAAATGCCTCTTATCTAGTAACATTCTTGAAAGTGTCAATAAGGGATAGAAAAATTGATAAGACACAAAATTTAGGAAGAGAATTATTATCTTCCAAAAGATTTTCACTTCCATAGACAATAATAGTTGTAGCTATAATTCCTGTCAACTACACATAAACTACATGTAAAAAGTTCTTTCACATAATTTCAAAAAGTCATTTAATGAGTCTACAAAAATACCAATAAAATAGTGGCGCCTGTGGCTCTTGTTTAATTTCTTAGTTTTAAAGGTGGATGCTGAGCCACAGACTCATTTAATCTCAATCCAGAAATCATGACTTATCCTTTACAGCTTGTCTAAGAAGTCACACATTGAACTATATGTTGCCTGAACTTCAGAGAAAAGTATTTATTTAGTACCTGCAAGTGAGTAATTGGGTGGGAGAAAGAGGGTGAAAGTATCAGCATGGTGCTCTAGTCAGGAGGTAATATAGATCTCTAACTGACACTTATTTGTGTGAATTTGATTAATAACATCATCTACTATTTAGATGATGTTATTAATATTCTTTTGTAAAAGCTTGGATACATTTTAACTGCCCAAATTTTCTTTATCCTATATGTAATCTGTTCAAAGCTTCTTTTTGTTCATGTATCATTGAGTGTTTATTGAAAATCATTCAGATTCAAAATATTCCATTTAAATTAGTTATTGTGAAAAAACTTAAAATATTTTCTTGTCAGCCAAATGGACAATACAATCTCTATATATTTGAGAGAATAGCTCTTTATATAAATAATCTCCAAGAGCATAATCAGGGAGAAAAATCAGTTTTTAAACCCCGCAGACTGTATTCATCAATGCATAGACCAGAAATATATTCAGTTAACTTTAAGACCACTGAATAAGGCAATTTCATCATGCTGGAACATTTGAAGACTATAAGATTTCCCTAACTGTGCAAATCTAAGAAGTAGCTATGAAGTACATTAACCTTATATAGAAAATTCCTTAGTGAGTTGTATAACATAGTAAAGATATTCAGAAATGTTATCCTCAATTGAATTTAGGACAAAGTGAAGGAACTTGACTAGGAATTCTGTACTTGATTAGGAATTCTCTAGACTTCTACTTATTTTTATCCTGGAGAGAGTCTGGTGTGTGTGTGTGTGTGTGTGTGTGTGTGTGTGTGTGTGTGTGTGTATCTTTATGCACACAAAAATACATAGAATAAGAATAGGACCTTCAAGATACAAAATTTTAATTTAAATACAGCTATTGCTTCTTTACTTTCAAATAAACAAATTTTGTTATATTTATCATCTTAAACATCTATCACATTAATTCACTTATTTTTTTAGTTTTTAGAGCTTTATTAGGAGGGAAAAGGGGTGAGGGGAAAGAAGAGAGCCAGGCCTGGAGAGAGAGAAAGATATTGGGGCAGGGGAGGGAAGGGACCAGAGCACAGCAGAGGAGAGAATGAGAGCATATTTATTCATTTGTATGTGTGCATGTTTGTGCCATGGTGCACCTGTGGAGAACAAAGGATACCTTGAAACATTAGTTCTTACCTTTCACCATGTTGGTTCTGTGAATTGAACTCAGGTTCTAAGACTTGGTGTCATGAGTCCTTTCCTGAAGAGTCATCTCATTGGCCCTTGTTAATAATTTTCAAATCCCAAGAATATGTCCTTCTTAACTTGTCATGAAATTTTGTTTTTCCTGTCTCTTTTGATATTTAAAATAATGTTTTAAAAACTACCATTGTTGATCCTTAGGAATAGAGTATTGTATTATTTGCTTTGTTCACAGTGTCAGTAAATCATTTAAGAAGAAATGCATTGAAACTATCGAAAACCTATTACATGACAGACACTATTTGTACCGTGACCTCAAAGTGTAGATGACACAAAAGGAAACTTTTAAAGTTTCAGTTACGCAAGTTTTCCTATGATATGACAATACTCAAGGGGCTAATAGATAAGGCCAGCTCTAGGAATATATTACTTCTTTTGGTGTTGCTGGCCAGTGCAGTTTCAAAGACCCTTGAACATCACAAACTATTGTCATTCAATTTGATTGCCCTCTATAACAGTGGTTCTCAACTTGTGAGTCACAACCCTTGTGGGGATCACATATAGAACTATATTAAAGAATCACAGTGTTATAAAGGCTGAGACCACTGCTCTAGAACTTGATAGTAAGATCCTACTGCTGAAGATACCACATGAATGAGTTACAGAACTTGAAGAAAACAGGCTGGTATTACCTGGAAGCTTGATCCCTGCTAGCTAGCTCTCATAGTTGTTACGTGAATTGCCAGAGGAGAACAGGAATCATCAATCCTACCCAGAGTAAAACTAGTGCTTTACAAAAACAGCTCGACAAGACTTGTTCACTCATGCAATAACGACACAGATACCCTTGGAGTAACCAACAACTTTCTGATTGAATTTGAGTCTTGTTTCATATGATAAAAACTACTGTGATCCACCAATGATGATTGCTGAGGAACTAAAGTTGAATTTCAGATTCAACAGAACCAAGGAACTCTATGCAAAGATCTCCAGCATGTCTTTACTGGCAATCTGTGAAGCTTTTATTCCAGACAGCTCATTGTGAGTTCAGAACAGTGCTAGAGAAATAATGAAAAACATACTGTGATGATATATTGTGTACCCTAATAAAATTTAGCTGACTATTAGAGAACAGAACAAGCCAGTAGACTAAACATAGAGGCCAGACAGTAGTGGTACACACCTTTAATCCTAGCACTTGGGAGGCAGACATCCTTCTGAATCTTTGTGAGTTCAAAGCCACCCTGGACTATATAAGATTGACTCAGTCTAGGAGAGAAACAGAGCCAGACAATGGTGGCACACACCTTCAATCCCAGCACTAGGAAAGTTGAGACAGGAAATGATATGACTGGACAGAGAAAGGTATGTTAGGCATGAGGAGACAGGAACTAATGCCCTTTAGCTGAGGCTTTTTGGCAGAAGTGTCCTTTTTAGGCTGAGAAAACTCTTTCGGCTTGGGCTCTTTCAGGCTGAGGAGTTGATTGGGTTTAAGAGGTGGTGACTGTAGCTTGCTCTGCTTTTTTGATCTTTCAGTTTTCACCCCAATATCAGGATCTGTTTTTTTTTTTATTATATGACATTTTGAAATTCAAACAACAACATACAGAATATTTCTCATCACTATAACTAGATGTGCTCTGCACACAGTTCTCATGTCTGAATGAGGGCCGTTTTCATAATGCCCTTGAGCAAGCTAAGCTGCAATGCTGATGATGTAAGGGAAGGAGACATATTGTCCAAGGCGTTCCTTGGGCAGGTGGAAGCATCCCTCCCAGGGGAGCAAACAAAGTGCAATGGAAACACAAGTCCACAAAGCAGGATAGTGTATGGAGCTTTATATGCAGGCTATAAAAGCACTTGGCCCCATTATTGGACCAAAGATATATGGCTAGTAACACCATAGACTCTAGGAAAGAACTACTACTATTATTCTGCTAGCTAGACATAATATTAAACCATCTTTTAATGACCTGGCACTATTCCCATAGATTAGGACATGTCTGAACGCCCATCAGAGAAGCTTCTGTTTTCAATAGATATAGATCAACACAAAGAGCCACAACTGGCTAAGATGCTGAAAATAAGATACTGTCACATGCACATCCCTAAATGGAATATGTATTCCAACCCCCTCCTCAAAAGGCTCAGGAAGGTGGGACAGAAAGATTATAAGATCCAAAGTGGGCAGACAATGACAAGACCCTACAGTATCTTCTGGACATAGCAGGGAAGTTGCACATATGTACTCACAGAAATTGTGACACTATGCCCAGGACCTGGGCAAGCCCAAGCCAGACCAAATAGCAGCACTAAGATCCACCCCTATCCATGGGCCCATTGACTGTTCTTAGCTGTTAAAAAGTGTCAGCTCTTCCCCCCAACATGTAGACCCTAGTAAGTCCACTGTATTCCAGTAGAAGACCATGCATCTAAGGACATTTGGGCAGCACAAAATGGCCTTGATGGGAAAAAAATATTGGGTGGGGTAGAAAGGAAGTTACTTCTGGGAAGAGTTGAGGGAATGAGGATTAATTATGCTCAGAACATGCATGAAAAATTTCAAGAACCAATATAAGAAAGTATGAAGAACCTAACAATTTGGAATCTTACCTTACAGTTCATTTTCTGAGACCTATAATATAGCTTATGTCAACTTTAAAAATATAAAGTAGGAACATAGGTCAATTTTCTTTACTTAATTAACAAAAATAACTATAACATCATTACAACTTAACACATCATACTCAGCAGTGATTTTTAAATCCTTCCCCTTAAGACTACAGAAAAGACCAAAAGGTTTCCTTTTATCCTTACTAGTCCAACATTGTGCTGTTGGAAATCCTGTGAGTAAGAAGTTTAAGATAAGAAAAGAATTAAATATAATGCTTATTTGGGTTAAGTAAAGAAACCCTTGATGTTTACCAATGATATGATTGTGCGTATATGAGATTACAATACCAAATGATAGCCAGGTAGTGGTGGAGCAGAGCCAGGCGGATCTTTGTGAGTTTGAGGCCAGCCTGGTCTACAGAGCGAGATCCAGGAAAGGCGCAAAGCTATACAGAGAAACCCTGTCTCAAAAAACCTAAAAACAAAAACAAAAATAAAAACAAAACAAACAAGCCAAATGGTGAGCCCTGAATGCATACATAGGAGTAAAAATTTCAAACCAAGCAGTTTATATTTAGGAATATACATATGTATAAACATATATGCATGTAATAGTTTTTTTTTTTATAATGCCATGAATTTGAAAGAGAGCAAGGAAGAGTGTATTGGGAATAGGAGGAGGAAAGAGAAAGAGAAAATTCTGTAATAATATTATAATCTCAAAAATTAAAAGGTATTAATAAAAGACTCAGCAAGTAGTGTTTATTGCAAGATTCCAAGACCATAATTAACATCTACAAGTTAATTGTTCACTCATACACCTTGCCACAGGGGTGGTTGTGGGTCCCAGGATGAAATTTAGTTAATAACAAGTGAATATTTTAGAGTTACAAACATATAAACGATCTCACAAGATAAGGGAGAGGGAGATAGAGAGGAAGAAGGAGAAGGATGGTGATGGGATAAGGAGAGGGAAGGAGAGACCTATAACGTTCCCATGGTTTGCATTCCAAAAGGTTGAGTTGTCAGGTTCCTGTAAGTAAGGTGAGTGATGGCGGAAATAAGAATGGCAGTGAACGTGTTTAAAAGTTGGCATCCTCATCAGGAGCTTAAGGAGTGGCAGCAGAGTGAATTGACAGGCTAGGAAACTCACATCCCTACGGCTGAAGCCACCTGCCACCTCTGTCAGCTACCCTGCCCACGCTTCTGCAGTGATGCTGCTGGAATCTTTTTCTACATCAACTCTAGGCCAGGTTTTCACATCTATGGTGTATTGTGATTCTTCTCACTTGATGAACTGTTCCTTCTCTAGAAAATACACTATAGCACGAGCTCTTATGAAAGACTTCCCAGACCCATCTTGTGCATATACTGCATGCAGTTTACCTTAGCTTCAGGATAACCATTTGTCTGGAACTCACCACTGTCTGTAGAGTTTGTGTCCTTAGCCCAAGGTCATTGCCACATTTGGGAGCTTACAAAACCTCATTGATGTCTTTCATGCCCCATACTTTATCCTGTAGAGGGAAGCTCAGTTGCACAGTATTACTTTACAACAAACAATAACAACAACAAAATGGCAAAAGCAAAACACTAAAATTTCAAGGACAGAAAAAAAAAAAAACCACAAAGCCATATTTTTAAAACATAAACAAATAAGCAAATAAAGGAGGGGGGAGAATTCAAATTCTAGAAATGATTATTGTTGCACATTTAAGAATAGAGAGTTTGGCTCTCTACCAGAGCTTAAGGTATTTGCATAGAGTGTCTCACTAGTCTCTTCTGTGACATAAACACTCTCAGAGTTGGTTAGAAAACTCAGGTCACTGACAGCAATGGTATTTTTTAAAAAATATATTTATTTATTAAAAATTTTTCCTCCCTCCCCTTCTCCTGCCTCCTCACCTCCCTCCCACTCTATCCCACTCAGAGTGGGTAAGACCTCCCATGTTAGTCAACAAATTCTGGCATACCAAGTTGAAGGAGAGCCTAGCCCCTCCCCATTGTATCAATGGTATTTTTAAAGTTGTTATTTCATCTCTTAGCAGAAACTGGTTTTGACAGGATCTATTGGAATTATGACCTCTGACAAAAGCAGTCCCCACATTTAATGCTTATTTAAGCTACCCGCAGGCTACCCATTTTTGAGCATGCTGCCTAACCTGTATGGAAGGCCCTTTAATAAGCATCATATGCTTTTCTGGTAAGGCAGGGAAGTATGCTAGGTTTGCTTCTCTGACCACAGTTGTGCAAAGTAAACAATATTCTGAAAATATCTTGGACTTTAATGTAAAACATTATCCTCTGTTTTTACTCAAATATCCAGTATCCTCTGCTGGGCACTATAGTGACATATCCAAGTCACCAGTGGAGTTTTATTTTTGTTAGTGTTCTTTTAATCAGGAATCATTCATTAAGACTAGCTTCTCAAAGTACTTAATGGACTTTCAACATTTATAAAGCACATAATAAATATTAATTAAGTAATTTGTCCTATGGAAGAAGTTAACTTTTTTATTTTACTGTAGGGAACACTTTGGCACTAAAGTTCTCTCCAGCACTGTGTAAAACCTTCATTGAAAATTGAACTGAGAGCATAAAACAGGATCAGCTCTTTCAAAGTAGATGCTTGTTCAATAAATTATGCCAGCTTACATTGCCAAAGGAAAACATATCTTACAGACACAGCTCTAAACACTGTTGCATCATCTGTTTCTAGTTCCAAGATTGCTCTCTGCTCCTTTGTCCCTGACTGGTTACCTCATGGTAGTCTCATTGAGCCCTTTGAATTTTTAGTTACGGTCCCCTAAATACATGTTTGCCTTATTGTGACACATGTCACTTTTTATTTATTTTTTTATTTAAATATTTTTTCATTTTACATACCATCCAGGTCCCCCCCTTCTCCCTCTCTAGCCTCCCCCACCTCTTCCTCATCCACTCCTAAGAGGGAGAAAGGCCTCCCTTGGGTAGTCAACAAAGTCTGGCATACCAAGTTGAAGCAGGGCCTAGTCCCTTCCTACTGTATCAAGACTGAGCAAGGTATCACACCACGGGGGATGGACTCCAAAAAAAAAAACAGTTCATGCACCTGATATAAGTCCTGGTCCCTCTGCCAGGGGCTCCACAAACAGATCAAGTCTCACAACTGTCACCTACACTTAGAGGGCCTAGTTCAGTCCCATGCAGGTTCCCCAGCTGACAGTCCACAGTCTGTGAGCTTCCACTAGCTTGGGTCAGCTGTCTCTGTAGTTTTCTCCATCATGATCTTGACTTCCCTTGTTCATATCCTTCTCTTCAAGTGCACGTTGAGGACTTGACACTGTATGATCACTAAGCACTTAATGTCATTCACTTGAGCTTTACCACACGGCATTCTGAATTCTGTGTAGGCAATATGACTTACTGATAAAACCATCCTAATTATGTATCCATTCATTTGTACTTTCACTGTTGTCCACAAATACTGTTGCTTAATATTACTGAGTTATTGTCTTGGCTAAAGAAGAATAAATTAGCAAAGTACATACTTAAAAAAAAACAGAATAAGGACAAAATAAGTATGTGAAACATGCTAGATATAGTTGGAAAGAAA
The DNA here is from genome assembly GCF_903995425.1 of Onychomys torridus. Classification (NCBI taxonomy): domain Eukaryota; kingdom Metazoa; phylum Chordata; class Mammalia; order Rodentia; family Cricetidae; genus Onychomys; species Onychomys torridus. The sequence goes on from NC_050443.1 coordinate 72,953,955, forward strand.
AAATGTGGCATCTAATTCCTCCTAGGATACTAAAGGATTTAGGTGAGATCATTATTATGTGTCCAGAAGCAAATGATAGTGTGGAGCGTTTGAAGAAAAGGAAAACTGTAAGAACTAAGTCTGGAACTGTAAAGAGAGAACCAAGTCACAGAGACATTGATATATAATGAAATGTAGTATTAAAATTAATATTTCCTAGGAATTAAGTCCAAAAGTCACAAAAAGAAAATACAAATGAATGTAAGCTCATTCCACTGTAAGCAACAAAACTACCTTTTCAATAATTAAAAAATTCATTTTAGTTATTAACATAATGTATTTATTTGTGTAATTTGTATTGTGCAAGCACACACATATATGTGTTGTTTTTCCATCTGTTTAGCAGCTTCACTGATATTTTATCTACCTGTTGTGCCCTGTGGCCTTGCACTCAGCACAAATGTAGTTTTTAACTAAGACTTTATTGTTCTTTTTACCAATAAAGACTTGGGAGTCAGAAGTTGGCGTGGAAGTCTGCTAGCTCAGAGAGGCAGAGAAGCAACCAGCTGACCTTCCTTTTTGCCAGAGACCCAGCAGGAGAGCATCTTCCCAGCCACTCCAACACTATAAAAGATCACAAAACTCCATTTCTTTCCATATTCCTTCATTTGCATTTCTCTATCCCTCTTCTTGTCTCCTCCACTTGCTATGGCTAATTCTTGTCAACTAGTTGCTAGCTCTGCCCACTGATCCAAGGTTGATTATATTAACACAGTCTCTGGTTTCACAGTGCGATCAAATATCCTGCAACATGCATGTGCATGTATGGATATGCTATATCTATGTGTGGAGTTAGAGGACAACTTTCAGTAGTCAGTTCTGTACTGATGCCAGGGGTTCTACAGATATAACTCAGCTTGCCAGGTTTGTCTAACAAAAGCTGTGAGCTACACAACTGTATGACCAGCTCGACAGCTGGCCCTTGAGGGAATTTCCATTATTAATTGGAGTATAGATTGAATGACTATAGATTTCAAAAAACATTTTCCCATATATTTTCCTCCTGGTATAAAGATAATAAAATGACAATGTCTTTGTATATTCACTCATCTTACCCAGTGCACTTATCATCAAACTGACCTCTGAATTGTAGACATTGCTGTTTAGTTCAAAGAGTTCTTTCAAAAAGCATTCACTACAGATTGGTCTGATGCCCTGGGATTATCACCTTCCATTCTGTATTTTTAAGTCTCCCTTTGTGTTTATGCCTCTTGAAAGTATTGCTTAGAGCTAATCTACATGTGTTTGCCTGTTAGGAACAACTACTAGAGATTCCAGTGAGTCCTTGTCTTCTATATGATTAAAGCATCACAGATGACATTTCTTTTTGAAATAGTTTATTTTGGATGGATATCTTAATATTGTTTCTAACTTATTGAAAGGCAAAATATTTAGATCAGCTGAAGAGAAATAAGAGTACATGTAACATTGCTTCTAATTTAGAAAAATTATATTCAAAGTAGGAAATACAGCCCTAAATTCATTTGTCTGTGATCAAAAAAAGAAAAAAAAATACATGGGTCAACTCTAAAAGACTTTAATGAAGGGAGAGCAGTGAGTGGCAGATGAGCAATGAGCAGACACAGTGTATTGGTGTCTGCTTTCTGCTGAGAATTATCACCATTGGCTAGTATAAATTAGGTATGGAATCCAAATATGTACTGCTGAAAGAGCCAGGAAAATTGCAAACAGACATATTACATTCAGATTGCCCTGATCATACAGCATATATTGGCAACCAAAACTAGCAGCATATATCCTCCCAGGGGAAGACATATGAAAGGCTCAGAATCTCACAGACCAGCCTCCTTCAAATATCTAGCAATATAAAATGATGCCACTCATCATGCTCATGAGGAAATGAAGCACAATATGTAGGAGTAAGCAGAAACAAGAAAATTTTGGATTACTAAAGATTTCAGTCACAGAACTGAACAAACACAGTATAAAATAACCATATATAAATAATAAGATTAAAACTGTGATTAAAAAACTAAATACAGGTCCAAATTCAGTGTACAATGATTGTACATACTTGCATATACCTTAAACTTCCTTTTTTTTTTTCACAGAAAGGGTTTCTGTTAAATAACTGAGCCATACAGATTTTGAGGCCAGTGAAACTATTTCTTTATTAGCCAACGTGAGCAACACATTTGCACAGCATACAGAAAGACATTCCATAGTATAACTGTTTACATCATTTTATTGGAATTCATAAAGATGTTCCTATGAGATTATGGATTAACTACTTTTATAACTTTCCTTATTTATGATAGAATTGAACAGGTATGCAAAACCAACACTAGCAGTCAGAATTCTGACAGCTGGTATGGGGGATCCCTAACAAACAAATGAATAGGATATAGTGATTACCATAGGAGTGGGCTGCAGTTAGATACCCCACTATGCACTCATGTTTACTTTGATTTAGACATAGAAGCTGTAGTGGGTAGCCATTCCAGCCTTGGCCTGGAAGTTCCATCCCCCACTGAGGCTTCAGTAATGGTCACACCTACAAGGCGGAGCAGAGAGAGGATGCTGAAGACCCAGGATCCAAAGGAGAGGGATCATTTGGTGCCCAGACCCTGGACGCTGGAGGTAGACTGAACAGGGTTCTTCAGAGAACACTGCCAGACTGCGCCATACCTTTGCCAGACCCTACAACCTATCGATCCCTTAATTTGTAAGTTACACCACAAAATAAACCTCCCTTTTAACTACGTGGAGTGGCCTTAATAATTTCACCAATATCTGGCGAAGAGCTAGACAATGACAGGCCTGAGCTAATGGCCAAGCAGTTTAAATAATATAAGCGTCTGTGTGTTTATTTTATAAGTGGGCTACCGGACTGCTGGGGCTTAGTGGAACCTGGAGAAAAGCTCTCCAGCCACAAGAAGCTGCATATAGAAATATGTATTCTTTAGTAAAAAATGTGTATATTTCCCTGATGGTAGTTCAGAAGACCCATAAACAATGGCAATCTGAAAATCTTATATGACAAACAATGAGTGTACCATGAAGATAATCTGAGTACAATGAAGTTAGAAGGAAGAACTGCTTGGATTAATAGCTGATTCTATGACTGAAGCAGGGAGTTACAAGATGAGCCTAAACACCCTGTAAGGCATAACTACCAAAATGTTAAAATGTGGGTCTGGAGAGACAGCTTACTCAGAAACAACTAGTCATACGAACACAGGGACCTCAGTTCAATCCCCAGAACCCATGTAAAGTCTAAGAATAATGACACCTGCAATCCAAGTACTGGGGTGGCAGGGAGTGGAGGACCTCCTGGGTCTTCCTAGCCATCTTGTCTAACAGAATTGACGAGATGCAGGTTTCCTGAGAGACACCGTCTTAAAATAAGGTGGAGAATGATTAAGAAAGGCACTCAACTTCAATCTCTGGACTCTGTATGTATCTGCAAGCATGCATACACACAATCATATACATGCATATGGATTAAATCAAAATAAATCAAATAAAAAGGTTCACAAAAATGGACATTAAAGACAGTAATAGAAACAATCAGGACAGTTTCTCAAGGTCCAAGCTAGAAAAATTTCAGAACTATTAAATAAAGAAGCACTCGGCTATAAATCAATATCTGAAGTAAGTAGGTAGCCTGTACGAAAGTATCCTCGGAAGGGAGGGATTTGATGAAGATATCCTAAACAGGACTGGATGGTTCAAGGTATCTTACTCTCTGCACTGTTTTCAGTTGTATTTATTCTGCTCTGCTCAGGAAGAATCTTCTCCGATGATGGCTGAGCAAGACTCTGCTCCTGAGTACAGCAGGATGTCAATAGGAGTCATTTTATTGCTATGTTTCTTTCACCTGCTCACTTATTAAGAACGTTTGGCGTTTGGTATGTAGAAATGCCCTTTGAATTTAATGGGAATCTTGTAAGAAGTAAAGGTTAATTCAGAAGTCAAATTTTTTCCTTAAGAGAAAAATCACAGTGCATTATTAAAAGGAATAATTACCAGATTATATAAATTTCTCAGTAGAAAACAAGAAAAATAGCTCTGTGAAATTGAAATTATGAAGCTGGAAAAGCAAGACAGCTCAGGCAATAAAAGCATTGCTGCCAAGCTTAAAAATCTGAGTTCAATTCCTGAATCTCACTTTTCCTTCGGCCTCACACTTGTGCAGAGTGACATGTGCATGCCCCCATAAACCAATAAATATAAGTGAAAAATTAAATAAATCCTTAAACTAATACAGTCTCTAAGCAACATCATCCAGGGGTAATACAAAAGAGGAAAGTGAGAGGTATATATCCTTCATGAATAAGTTTCTAGACACCCTCAGACATATAATATCCAGCTAAACCCAGTGATATCTAAAACTGACAACTGGTGAGCAACAGGAGCCCATTTGGCCATCAATGTGGTTTGAATGTTAGAATATCTAGTGATGAGATTCACCCCATCAACTTTAAGACTGATGAAGTTTTCAGATTCTGAGAAAGTATTTTCAGATGGCAAAGACTCATTTAAGTTTTCTTCTAGAATAGTAGACAGGACTTGCCCATTTTCATAAAGATTGTCTACCATCAGCTTACAGTAAAGATGACTTCTGAGCCAGAGAGAAGATTGAGCTGCCCCAAAACTCTGTTTCTGCTTAACAATACATTGAAATTCTCACCATTAGAGCTATTGCAGGGGACAAGAAGAACTTAATTAAATGCGTACAGGACATGGAGCAAGACACAAAACAATATCTGCTGATAAATTCATCTAAAATAAGAAACTCTCTAAAGACTGCAAATGATTATAATTAAAAGAAATGTTTACTAAGGTGACTTGGTACATAATTGACATGTAAAAACAGTGACAATTTTATACAGTAACTACATACACAAAATGTAGTAATAACAAGTAAATGTAAGATGGGGAAGTATAACTCATTTAACAAGAACAAGATCTTACTGCAAATTTAAGTAACAGATAATGTGGGACATTATGAAAACTAAAATAGGTGAAGAAAACTACTGGTTTTTATTTTTAAAAATAAATTATTTGGACATGCCTTTTTCTTTAGACTTAGGATTTTCACTGCCCATAAAATGCCATTAAAACTTCATAGCTTCTATGTTTAAAACACTTGAAATAATGAGTTAAGAGGGGATAAACCATTTCTGAAGAAACGAAGAACAGAGAAAGGACATAATCCATATGGTACCAACAAACACCTATGGGGCCTTCTAAAACTATAGCAGCTAAAACGCTGAAGAATTCAGAAACAATTAGTTTGAGGTGGAAAATATGCACAAGAATGAACATGAGGGAGCAGAGGAATGGCTTCACATGAATTTGATATGTAGAGGAGTTTTTTCAAACACAATGGAGAAATACAACCTTGAAATTTGGAAAAACTCCACAATTAATCATTTCCTTTCTCTTTTCTTGTGCAAGTCATGTGCAAGTTGTCTCTGTTGCTGTGGATTCACCATGCCATATCCAGGAGTCATCATTTTCTCATACTTCTCTTCCTCAGGCTCTCAAAGTGAATGTTCATGTGAACAAAAGAAGGGGATGTTTCTGTTTTTTGTTTTTGTTTTTGTTTTTTGTTTTTTTGTTTTTTTGTTTTTTTGTTTTTTTTTGAGACAGGCTTTCGCTGTGTAGTCCTGGCTGTCCTGGAACTCACTCTGTTGAATAGGCTGGCCTCGAACTAAGAGTCCTCCTGCCTCTGCCCTGGGAGTGCTGGGATTAAAAGCATGTGCCACCACCTCCCTGTGTAAAATAGCAGATATTCTTATGACATTTAGCTACTATTTCTCATTTAAGTTCTCAAATATATAAACCAGAAAAAGATGTAGTAATATAAAAATTATGCTTATTATTTAAACAATATTCCTTTAAATACTTTGTATCTTGGGCTTTGTTCTACAGGCAGGGGACAAATCAATGCAGACAACATAAAAAGTTCTAACCCTTGCATAGTATGTCTTATTCAGATATTTTATTATAAGAGTCATAGGAGAGTATCTACATATATTCCTACCTTGTTTTCCTTAAATATTTATTGTTTTTGTTTGTGTGCATGAGTGTTTTGGCTAAATGCATATGAGTACAAAGCATGATGCGCATACCAGGTGCCTAAGGAAGTCAGCTCTGTAGTCACCAAGTGGGTGCTAGAGATTGAACCTGGGACTTTTGTAAGCTTATAGATTTTGTTTTGTTTTCATTTGTTAATTTTTTAAACCACATCAAAGAAATCAGGATATTCAGCTAATATAGAAATAAATTTATAATTAAATTACTTGATTAAGTGTAATCAAGGAAATAACAATTAAAATGCATTAGCCCATTAAATTCATGTGATGAACCAAGGTTGAGGATCAAAGGACAAAGAATGTCCAAGAAAACTTCAAATAAATATAAACTTTTCACTGCAATGGTGGGATACAAACCACTAAATCCCAGGGGGAAGCAGTTCCTTGTTATCTAAATGGTTGAATGAATCAACATTTTTAGTTTATATGTATTAGAACTATATTCTAAAAACAAAATGATAATGAATTTGAAAATGTATGGGAAGTGAACATACCTATAACAGTATGGATATGTTTGTGTCCATGACAACTAATGCTAAAGAAATACAACAGTCCTAAGAATGTTCTGTGTAAGGGCTGGAGAGATGGCTCAGAGTTTAAGAGCACTACTTGTTCTTCCATAGGTCCTGAGTTCAATTCCCAGCACCCACATGGTGGCTCACAACCATCTGTAATGAGATCTGGCGCCCTCTTCTGGCCTGCAGGGATATGTGCAGACAGAACACTGTATACATAATAAATAAATAAATCTTAAAAACGAAATCTTTAATTAAAAAAAAGAATGTTATGTGTAACTGTACACCAATAAACTGATTAACTTAGAAGAGTGGGATAAACTTCTAAAATGTTATGAACCACAAATACTGCATTCAGAAAGACATGCAAAACAAGAATGAGAGAGCAGTGAATAAGAAGACTGTACTACTGACCAAAATGGGTCACCAAAACTCTTTGTCTACTTGCTAGGAACCACTACTTCTGTGTCTCTCTTTCCCCCCCCCCCTTTTAATTCATTTTATTTTACATATGTTCTTATCTTTTGAAATTATATCACTCCTTCCTCTCTTTTTCTCCCTCTAATTACCTCTAATTAATCCTGCCATGAAGTTCTCTGGCTTTCTCTCAATTGCATGGCTATATATATATATATGTTCTGAGAGTGGGAGAAATGGTCTTCCAGGGAGTACCCTCCTTAACTGATTATACAATACGTAATGGTCAGCCCTCAGTCCTATCAAACATTTAAAGATGCTAGCTACAACTTTCTTCAATTCTTCTGGAAACAATTAAGAACAAAATCATCCACATTTACTTTCAGTGAGTACTACACTAACACCAAAAATAGACAAAAAGAAAAGATGTAACAGGCCAATAATTTATATTGATATAACAACCCCCCCCCAAATCAACAAATGGAATTCAAGAGGATATTAAAATACATAATATATGGAGATAACATTTTCCCATCAACAGTAGAGGAATAGACAAAGAACATATCACACACACACACACACACACACACACACACACACACACACATTGGAAGATTATTCAGTTTTTACACCAAAGGAAATCTTGTTATATTTGGTAGCACTCTTGAACCATGAGGACATTATGAGACATGAAGTAACCTATCTGCAGAAGGAAAATATTGCATATTTTCACTAATATTGTCTAGGTAAATATAATTAAACTGTTATAAACATTGTAGAATGCTGATTGCTTATGAGTATAGAAGCCTTATGTTGTGCATGAGAGAAGAATAAAGTTTCTTAGACAATGAAACTAAGGTGTGAGAGGACTTCTTTGCAACAATATGCTTACTATGCTTTTAAAAACTAAAGACAACAGATCTCATGTCAAGAGTTCTTATCATAATAACAGTATTAATACAGTATATGAGATTGCTACTTCAGAAATACTTCGTATTTTTGTGTGGATTGTTTTGAGTTACATGTCAACACAAACAGGTGACTAATATCACTCAATGGGTTGGAGAATTTGGGTGACAGCTAATGTTTGGCAATAGATCAGTCAGTCTGCTATCACAGAGAATTAAATAGTTTTACTATATCATGTAGATGGCAAAATTATGGTGTCCTAGCAAACTGTAATAATTTCTTTTAAATCAAGTGCAACATGAGAAACACCTCTGGTTGTGGATGTCTCTAGTACAGATTTTGAAAAGATTCTGGCATCTGTGGGAAGACATAGATTTACTGCTCTCATAAAGAACCATTTGTAATGCATATTCTGATGTCATAGGGCCAATAAAAGCACATCTGACAGGCCATGATTTGTCCAAGGATTGGCATAGCATCTAAAGTGCTGTGTATATTACACAAATAGTGCAAAGTCTCAGCACTGACATAAGGAAAGTGAGTGTTTTCAAATGACAGTGTAAAGACTACATCAAATAGAACTGAGGAAGGTAGGGAGATCCTTGCTAGCATACTTCTTCTAATCTCCCTGTATAGTCAACTAAAACGATGTCAACACATTGGCTCCAGGCTAACAGACAACAAAGAAAAGAGAAAGATTGCATTTCATAATTAGGAAGTTTGTGGCCCAGAAAGAGATGGCAAAAATTAAAATATAGCTACATATATGGATACACACATATATATGTATATGTAGAAATATATGTATATTTATATTTCATTTGTTTTTCAATAAATAACCATGTGAGATATTTTATGAACTGGGAAAATATGAGAGAAAATTGAGATAAAACCAAGTATAGAAGATTATTTAGAAAACAGATAGATGAAAATGTGCTAGGATTTCCAGAATGTGCTGATGGACCTCAGCTCTATAACATAATATTTAAATACATATTTCTTAGTGCTATGTTTTTCTCCAAATTATATCCTATCTGGCACAAACCCATAAAATATGTATGTGTGTGTACAAAGATATGACACAATCAGAGAAAGGTTAAGGAAGTTTTATTATCATTGAAGCAAGTGAATGAATGCAATACACTACTGATTGTTGGTAGTCCCTTTGATATGAAATAGTTGTTTTACAGGCTGCTGGTTAATTATAACTTTCCAGTTTTTTTTGACATTTAAAGTTTCTCTAATGTTCACAGATAGGTTTCATACCCTTCCACTCTGCCCTGCACTAAAATATTTTCAAATTTCATTTTCTGTCTCATTAAAATGAATTTAATCTTCTTAATTTTCATTTCATAAAACAATAATCTTCAGTATTTACAAATGTATGTCTATTTGCTAGTTCTTCATACCATAAACTTGAGGATAATTGTAGATAATTTACTTTCCTTTATTTTTTCTAAATGTATGGTTTATCTCATGGTCTTACAGAACTATATATACTTTTGATTTTTTCAACTACAGTATCTTGATGCAGTTTCCACATTTTACAAAGGGTGAAAAGGTATTGGCTCATATAAAAATGCACCTACTACTGTCCAAGCACTGTATGAACTCCACCTTAACTGGAATGACACTGTGTTCACTGGTTTCATCATTAAGTAGATCTATATATAGTCACCTCTCTTTTTACAAAAACAACTCTCACTCGGTCAACTACATCACACAGCCACAATCTTTATTAATTTATTTCATTATTTATTTATTTTACATCTCAACCATAGTTTCCCTTCCCTCCTCTCCTCCCAGTCACCACCAACTCCCTTCTGCCCCACCCCATCAACTCCTCCTTTCTATTCAGAAAGGGCAGCCCTATCATGGATATCAACAAAACATGGCATATCAAGTTGCAGTACGATTAAGCCACCTCCTCATGTATTAAGGCCAGGCAAGGCAAACCCAGTATGAAGATTAGGGTTCCAAAAGCTAGCAAAAGAGTCAGATACAGCCCCTGTTGCCCCTGTTAAGAGTTCCACAGAAGACCAAACAACTGCAACAAATATGCAGAGTGCCTAGATGAGTCTCATGAAGGCTCCCTGGTTCATTCTCTGTGAGCCCATGTAAGCCCAGATTAGTTGATTTTGTGGGTTTTCTTGTGATGTCCTTGACTCCTCTTGCTCCTTCAATCCTTCCTCCCACCCTTCAACAGGATTCCTCCAGCTCTGTAATGTTTGACAGTCACAATCTTTATTCTATCCAGATTCTTCAACTTCTTTTCTGATTGACTATAGGTTATAGGATAAATGTTATGGTGTATGAAGGTAAATTCTTCACTATTTTGGCTCCACTTATCTGCCTTTGTTTTTATGTTTAACTAGAGATGTAATCCTGCCTTCCTCATAAGCATTAAGCTTCTTCTTAGACGTATGCCATTCCATTTATCTGAAATTATTAGTGCCTTTCAGACCAGGCTATCTATCTTCCCTGTAAGCATCTTTAATAACTTCTAATATTTTTCCTATTACTTTCTCATCTTTTACTGCCTAGGGGGTTCTTACTCATGCTTTAAGAGTCAGGTAAGTACTTTCCCGGTGTATGGATGATTGTCCACATAAATTTGCCAGAGCTAGTTCTAAGATTTCATAGAACATAACAATAAATTAGAGAAAAGCAAAAAGCGCAAAGAACAACAAAAACATCAGAGATTGTAACACATACCTGAAGATGTAATGTCAAAGGCCAGGGGCCAGGAGAAGCAAAGGAATTTGCAACTCCACTGTCTGAAAAGCAATAATTCATGTAATGAAACTATATGGGTGCTACCGTCATTTAGAAAGAAGAAAACAACAGGGCGGTGGTGGTGCATGCCTTTAATCTCAGCATTCAGGAGGCAGAGGCAGGCCAATCTCTTTGAGTTTGAGGCCAGCCAGGGTTCCAGGACAGGCTCCAAAGCTACACAGGGAAATCCTGTCTTGTAAAACAAAAAATCAAAGGAAAAAATAAAAGAAAGAAGAAAACAAAGAGGGTAAGTCTCAGAGGAGAAAAATATTCATAGAGTGATTGAAAAGTGGTTAACAAAGAGAATATCTACATAAATGTGTATCATTAGGAAAAGTTTCATTTATAAACCAATATCCCAGCAGAAATATTATAGTAACAAAAAGGAACTAAGACAATAGAACTTTTAAAAAATTGTTTAAGTTACTTTAGTTATATTTTTTTTTCTATTCCTTGCATACAAAGCTAAACTACAATTTGGCATAATTTAAATTGCCATATGGTATTGATACAGATGGGTCATAAAAAGATATACAAATTTGCAAAAAGGGATCTCATATCTACAGATTAGCAAAGGATTATGATACATGCCTATTAAGGTTAGATGCATCATTGAGAGGGTCAACAACTAGAAGTATGTTCAAAACCTATGTAACCTATGTTGGAAGAAGGTCCTCAGCTCAAATGAATTATTTTTAAGATTTAATTTTGTTCTTTTTTACTTTTGTGTAGGTATGTGTATATTTGTACACATGTACCTATGTGCATCTGAATCCAGATGCTTGTGGAGGTCAGGAGCTACATATCCCTCTGGCGCTGGAGATTACAGGTCATTGTCAACACCCAATGTGGGTGCTGAGAACCAAACACAGGGTGTCTGGAAGACCAGTAAGCACTCTTACCCATCAAATCATTTCTGTAGTCCTTCAAATGCTTTTTTTTTGTTGTTGCTTTCTTCTAGTATTTTTGGTTTTTTTTTTTTTGAGATAATACTATAATTTAAAGAAGAAATTATAGACAATTGGGAAGATGACATTAGAAAATCTCTCTGGAGTTATAGTATAGCCAGGGCAATGCAGAGAAACCCTATGTCAAAACACAAAATAAATAAATATAGATAGATAGATAGATAGATAATAGATAGATATAAATAAATAACAAAACAAATACATAATATAAGAAGAAGAATAAGATGGGACTATCCATCATTCAATTAGTAGACATTCCAGAAAGAAAGCCAAATTCTTGTTGTATTCCTCACTCAAGCTAGTATGAAAGGATACAGATGCTGCTTTAATAGGTACAAACACCACACTTATCTTTGCCAAGCTCTCCAGTGCCAGGCATTGTTTGAGGCCATCTTAATTTCTGCTATTGCTACCACTGCTACAGCTTTGCTGCCTTGTCAATGGGTCTGATTTGTAGACACCTGGGAGAGTAGGGAATTTTCTATTTGGCCACTCCATCTTCTCTAATGGCAATTTGTGTCATAACTTTGAATATTTTGCCTTCTCAGAAAGGCTTCAAACATGAGTACTATAGTTCCAGGTATCTAGCACATAAGAGAACTAAGAAAAGCAGAGAAAAGTCCTGCAGTGTGTGCAAAGGAAACACCAGAAGGTCTGTGAGAATGGTGATTAAGCAGCATGTATAGCATGAATCTTAAAGAGTCTTATTAATAAAAACAAACCCAAGGCCAGTTATTAGGGTGAATGCTGGAAGATTAGAAAAGCAGAACAAGCCACAGCCACCTCACCTTGCCAGTTCCTCAGTTGATGCTGTTTCCTCAGACTGGAAGCCTCTGAGTCCTTATCCAGAATGAATCTCAGCTGAACTGTGCTGCTCAAAAGCCGAAAAGCTTAACCAGGCTTTAGTTCCTGGTCCTCATGCCTTATATACCTTTCTGTCATCACTTCCTGGGATTAAAGGCTCACTTCCTGGGAATAAAGAAGTGAGTCACCATGAGATCCAGATAGATCTCTGCCTCCGAAGTGATAGGATTTAAGGCATGTCTGCCACCATTTCCTGGCCTCTATGTCTATCTAGTGGCTATTCTGTCCTCTGACTCCAGATAAGTTTATTAGGATGCACAATATATTGGGGGACACAATATATTACCACAAGCATGTCCATACTGGGGCACAGTGAGGAATAGTTTTGGCTTGGGTGGCTGCTGGCCACAGTGAAACAGTCAAACCACGGCAGTCTACATAATGAACTCAAGCATTAAGGGAGGCTTAGTGGTTCTTATGAGCTATTTCAAATAACTTGACAATGAATTCCGTAGTGTAAATATGACAAATATTAAAATATAGAGTATTATTAGTTGAGAGACATTCTCCCCAAAAGAAAAAAAAATCTAAGCATAATTGTCAAATGATTCATGAATACAGTTTAGATATTGTGTACTAGAAATGTGGCTAACTGCACATTGAGAAAAATGGATAAAAGAGGTGTTAGCTGAGAACTTTCTTCCTTTTTTATAATTTAATTTAATTTTACATATCAGCCATGGATTCCCCTGTCCTCCCTCCTCCCGTGCCCCCCTCCCACCCTTCCCCTAGCCCATTCCCATCTCCTCCAGGGCAAGGACTCCCCTGGGGATGCTGAGAACTTTCAATAGGTAAAGAAGTAGAGGAATATAGTGCTTGTAGATTTTAGAATAAAAAAGTCAGTAACACAGTAAAGAGATGAAAGATTTGAAAACCTTTGGGAAACAACTTTAAGGTAAGAAGGCTAGTTCAGAAACTGTGCTGAAAGCCAAGTAGGTTGTTTTTAAAGGAGAAATTAAAGTAGCACCTCATCTCTCAGCCTAGCCAATGCAAAGTCGGTTCCTTTATGTGTCCTCACAGTACTTTAAATACTTGTTGACTTTTGCAGCACTTACCTCTTCAAATGTTACTTGGCTAGCCATGCACCTGTTGCCTTCTCTACCTATATACTCTCTACTCTGAACACAGCATATTATAGTCCCTAGGGTAAAATTATCCCAGTTACATTTTTCTTAAAGTAAGCTATAGGCTATACTTTCCACTCTAGCTTTTCTTTTTTTCCCAACCCATACCCCTTGTTTTTTAATCTGTCTTTGACACATTTTATTTTAATGATTTGTCCCTACTTTAATGTGCTCTGGAGAAGATAACACAAACTATTTAAGCTAATTTGATCACATTCCAAAGGACAACAGTATATTCTGTTTTGATTCCTCCTCACATCTTAGTCTAAAAATCCACTTGGTAAAATCATCTTGGCATATGCTGTCAACACTCATTTGGATAGAGTATTGATCATTTTTCTACAAGAATATATGGACTATATTTCACATGCCAAATACTAGTCAATAAAGTTTAAGTTTGTCTTTTGATTAATTTCATCCTTTAGGGAAAGGCATGAAGAACCCATTGCATTCTTATCTACACAGAACAACTGAGCATTACCAGTTGTTATAAGATTCCCACTATAATCACAGGAGAGAAAAGTTTGAAAGCGAAAGGATACATGAGAGGGTTTTAAGAAGGAAAAGGAAGGAGTAAATTATGAAATTACAATAAAATGCCAACAAATAATTATTACAAATTAATTATAATGGGGTAAATAGTATTTGATTATATTATGAAAACATTTCCAAAATCACTCTTAATTTAGAAAATACATGATTTCCTCATGGTCCAGTGACAGTTAGAGTAAATCTCCAGGGCTGCATTCCCTGCTCTTAGTTAAAATATGTGTATCTATTAAATGCAACAGAATGAAACTTAGCCAATGAGTTTTAACTAATTTGGTCTTAAGTAAACTAAAGTCTATTGTTTTAGCTTTAGGCTGTTTCCTGGAAACTACCAACTACTTATTTGGAAGAAATTTCAAAAGGCACTTTCTTTTTCTTCTGAACACCAAGTGGTTTGACTTGACAGGGGCTATGAAAAAGATTTAGCGGAATCACCAAGACTTACTTGAAATTTTCCTAGGAACATTTTTATACTCAATCTGCACAGCAATATTATTTTTTAAGTAGAGATGGAGATTTTTGTCCTAGGTATATTAGAAAGAAATATGAAAATACTGCATAACTTTCCAATTGCTAGCTTTGTGCACAGGACAGAGAATGAAAGAATTAATCAAACTGTTCACTAGCAAGAAGCCATGGGGGAGCTATTTCAAGGTAAGGATGATGGAATGCAGGTAGTATGGAGGGGGGAATGGGAAATTGAACAGGAGAGGTTAAGTGGGGTAGGGTGGGAAGGCAGGGTAAAAGAGGGTCTGTGAGAAGGATAACCAACAATAAAGACCTATGTAAATACCTCATGGAATCCTTCTAGTGTGTATCCTTCCTAAAATACTGACATATAGATGGGGTTTAAATGGTTTTACCCTATGACAGTACAGTGCCTCTTCAGATACCCCAAGTTGTCAAATAACAACCCTAAAGCCAGGTATTGATGATGTTTTGAGTTTCTGGTCAGTGGAATCCCATAGATAAAACTGCTTAAACTTTACAGTATGTGGCTATTGGTCTAGATTACCCTACAGCATTTCCTTGTAAGACTCTATTTCTGAAGGCACCACATACTTCAGTTATAGGACATGGAGAATTCAAACTTATACTAATTTAGAAGCTTTGCCCCTACTGATTAGCTTTCCCAATGCTATAAGGTTCTATTTATACCACAAGGGACCAAAAAGCATTTAACAATTTTTCCCAGATGTGTACCCTGAGAAGTACAATACTGTCTTTCCAGGCAAGATATACCCACTGGTTCAGCTATAATATTAATGTTATGTGAGTAACCAACTACTTTCTAATTGGGTTTAAAGTCTCCATTATAGGGAACTCATGCCTGATACTATTAACTGGTTAGGTCAGCCACCCACAGGAATAACTCAGATATTAGCACATCTCACATTCTCATCAGAGATGCTCTTTTTATGGTAGTACATGATGATTAATACAAACACTTAGAACTGGTCAGCTTGCAGAGAATAAGAAAGCATGGAGTTCTTAGCTATAGATTATACATCTATAAAGCACCTCTTCCCCCAAGACTCAGAGATCATCAAGGAAGAGAGAATAGAAACATTTAAGAGCCAGAGGTGATGGGAGACTGCATTTTAAGGCTGGATGTGAAAGAGCAGTTGTACCCATCAACTCAGAGCCACTGTGACTGAATGTATAAGGCCTGCAGAAGATCAAGCCACCCAGAATCCTGGCATGAATGGGGGAGATGCTTATGGAATCCAATCCCTGGTTGAGGTGCTATTAGCAACTGATGGTTGCCAGAGGAGGGAAAGTAAGTTTTCTACAAGGAAGAAGCCCCAGAAAGGCTACCTATGCACAAGCAGATAGTCCTTGTTATAAGATAATGCCTTTGCACACTGGATTAATAAAATGCTGTTTGGCCAGTAGCCAGGCAGAAAGTATAGGCAGAGAGAGCAGACAAGGAGAATTCTGGGAAGAAGAAGGACAGAGTTAGGAGTCACCAGCCAGACACAGAGGAAGTAAGATGACAAGGCAGAACTGAGAAAAGGTACCAAGCCACATGGCTAAACATAGATAAGAATTATGGGTTAATTTAAGTGTAAGAGGTAGTTAGTAATAAGCCTGAGCTAATGGTTGAGCAGTTATAATTAATATAAATTTCTGAGTGATTTATTTTATAAGCATGCCATAGGACTGTGGAGGCTTGGCAGTACTGGAGAAACTGTCCAACTACAAGTCCTATAACCTGTTCACGTGCAGTCATGACTAAATGGACCCAGCAGGTTAAAATACAACACCAACAGATCACATGAAGTTAGGATGGGAAAGTTTTGGGGAAATAGTGGGTAGATTTGTTTTAAAAATTATATGCATGTATGAAATTTTCAATTAAAAATATAGCAAAAATAAAGCTAGCTGCCTAGTAAAGTAGCATAGATGGCCCTTAGAATGAACTTGCTCCCTTTTCAGCAACAATTCACACAAATTTTATGTCAATACCGTAAAAAGGCTGCAGACAACAACAGTGGTTATTCTTTCTACATGATACATTTTCTTGGACAGAAAACAGCAAAATTAACTTTGATTAAGTTCGAAGTTGACATAACTTAGAATCAATTTGTTTTGTAGGCAATTTTTACTGTTACAAAATTTTGAAAGGATACACGTATGTAGAAAATAAGAAAATTGATCTTAGATTCCTTCTTTTGGGTCATATATTTTTTATATAACAAAATAACACGGTAAAGGGAGATGGTGTTTTATTTATTTATTTATTTATTTGTTTGTTTGTTTGTTTATTTATTTATTTATTTATTTATTTATTTATTTTTAATACAGTCTGGGTTTGGAGACCAGAGATCATTTTTTAGTACATTGATATCTTAGTTGCTTCACGTATAAGATAAAAAGAAAGGAATGCATATTCCTCAGGCTTCTGCTCAGCTTGAAAAATCAAATATTTCTTTGTGGCTGGAGACGGCACACAAAGAATCACATTGCAGTGAGTCAGCTCTGATCTAGGCTCCATTTTGTAAGCTGTGTAACTGTAAAGTTCTGGTTATCCTTCTGCTCACCTTCTGAGTTCCCACCTGTTTTAGTTACCTTTTGCCACTGTCATAAAATATCATTACCATAGGAACTTATGGAAGCAATATTTCAGTTTGGCTACAATTCCAAAGAAAGAGTCAATTATGTTGCAGCAAGGCATGGCAGCAGGTGGCCAGAGCAGAAAGCTGAATGATTACATCTTCAACCACACACAGGAAACATAGAGAGCAGATCAGAAATGAGGCAAGGCTATAAATCCTGAGAGTCAGCTCCAGTGAAGTACTGTCTTCAGCAAGTCCACATCTCCCAAAGGTTCCATAGTTTCCCCAAGAGTGCCACCAATTGAGGATGAAATGTTCAAATACATGAATCCATGGGGAAATGTCTTATTCCAACCACCACACTGTCACATTTCTAACACTTTCTTAGATGCATGACTTTAGAAAAGTGATCTAACTTGTTTATCTTGTTACCTGCCCTCATAAAATGATAATAATTATAGAGCCTAAAGTCCTATAAACTGTGACTAAGTAGAACCCTCTCATAATATTGTTAGGAAGAATAATGAGTTGATATAGGACATAAAGTGGTTATAAGGGTGTTTTCTAGGGCTGAAGGTGCAGATCAGTGACAGGCTTCTTGCCTATCATGCTCAAGGGTCTGAATTTGATCATCTGTACCACAAGAGAACTAAAAACTGTTTCATATATTCATATTTCTTTAAACATTTCTACTTATGAAAAGCCCTGTGCTTTGTGCTGTGTTTGGTATTTAACCTAGGATGACATGCACTCTGGACAAGCATTCTACCAACAATCTACCTCTTAGCTTAATCCTTTTCTTGGCTATTTAATTGTGTGACAGATTGAAAAATAGCAAAATAAAAATACAAGTTTTAGGGGTTTTGTTATTTTGGGGGGTTAATTTTTTGTTTGTTTTATTTCTATTGGACTGATACTGAATCTTCTTCCTCCTTCTTCTTTTCCTCCTCCTTTTTTTTTTTTTTTGCTTAATAAAAATCCAGGTAAATACTAGATAGGCAATGACAGATGAGTGAAAAAGTATGATTAACATCCATGTCTTTCTGATATTGGAGCCTACTGAAGACTGACATGGATTCTATACTGTGAAGCATGAAATTTGCATCTCTATAAACTTACATAGTAACATGTATAGATGAATTTCTAAACGGTCTTATTAAATAAAAAAAAAACATGGAGCCAAATATAGGGGTGAAAGCCTTAGAGAGATCAGGGAATTAGGGAAAGCTACCAGCCAACTTTACATCATCAACTCTGCAGCTTTCAAAGAGAGCGACTTCCTGTCTACCCAGGCTGATATACCTTGATGTTATCATTCAGTGTAAATTCTGCAACAGTACATTACATAATGAAACCAGAGTGAGCTGGAGTTCTATAAACAGAATGTATTAATATGAGTAACAAGCATTGGTGTGCAATACCAGCCATCACTTTAACCTGATTAGTAAGTCACGATCTTGAAATAACACAGGGTAAAACATGGAGCATCGTGAGAGTCAAAGATGCTCGCACCCATTTTTCTTGCTGCTAAGTTATGGTGATTTTGACAATACTCAATCCACTACTACTAGGAAACATTATTCATGTGCTTTTAAAGAGCTTTACCTCTAAAATAAAGTTTTCCTAGCATTTTCTAATGGTTCTCTAGTGGTTGGATTTCACAAACACATGGATAAATACTCAATCAATGCTTATGGGATTTGTTCAAAGTATTCCAACTAGACATTTTAATAGTCTTTTCCATCATTCTTTATAATGGCCCTGGAAGTTCAGTTTTATTATTTGGTTCTTCAATGCTTAAGTTTGCACAGGTAGCAAAATTTATTATTTGGTTGGATAGGAATCCATGTCCACGCATGCTTTATTAAAAATGCATGTTTCCTAAATATAATGCTCTGATTAATCTTAACAAAATTAAAGAAAAATTGGAGTAAAATACAAAAATAATACAATTCAGCTGAATTCAGAATACATTGCCTGTCACTCAGAAAACTGATTAACCATATTCTTAATAACTTAGTGCCATGTGTCCAGTATTGATTATGCAAAGTAGCATTTATATTTTTCTTTACTTTTACATCACAGCACTAAATACATACAACAAAATAGATTTAAAAATTAATCCAGCTGGTATTGAATGTAGGAAATATGGCAAAATTTCTTTAAAAATTTTAAATATCTGAAAACAGATATTTAAACAGGTAAATAAAAAACACACCTTAAATTTTATTGTTTTGGAGGAAATAGCAATTTTCCACTCAGACTATTATTTATCCTAAAATTTAAAATATAGTTCAAGCAACATATTATTAATTCTGCTATTATGGTTGGAGAAATAAATGCTAGTGTTAATATTGGAGGACCAGCTTCTGTTCTCAGAGCCTGGAGTGTCAATCTCTATAATATTGATCATTCCAAATCAGCTATATATTAGGCACAGACTACAGAAAATACAAATGCTATTTGTCTGATAGATAAATTGAAAAGGAACGGAGATTGTTGGTGAAGATTGTGCCCATTAATAGTTCTCAATGATGTATGTACAATATCTTCCTCTCAGTAGATATTTGACTCCAACAAATGTATCACTGAAAATTTACACTAGGTGCATATTAAGTACCTTTGTGATCATTGTTTTATTAAACATTTCAAATCACTCTGTTAGGTTCTTACAGATGCACAGGAAATCTGCAGAGTGTTGATGATAGCTTGAGTTTTGATAGTCTCATGTCCTTAATCAAAAAGCTATACTGCCAATGATTGTTTCATATCAAATGTGATACTTGAGTATACTGTTGTAATCTGGGGTTTAGTGTAGACATTAACACAGAGGATAAAATAATAAATATTTAAAATTTTCTAGGAGAGGAAATTGTTTGTTCAAGGTATTCCTTAACACTCATGTACATGAGTAAATTTTAGAACAAAGAACTAAATATTTATAAATGACCACAAATAAACCTCATATACATTATAAAAATAATTATATGCTTTTACACAAAACAATAAATGAAACCATTTATGGTATCTCTTTTTCCACATACTTAGCAGAGTGAGGCAAGATAATTTCTTGAACCCATAAATTTAAAGCTAGCTTCCACAAAATTCAAAGTCTGAAGTGCTAAGGTGGCAGGAATATAACAGCTAACAGTAAAATACACGCTAAGGGTTATGCTAAAGTTAAAGTCATTGTATATTATTCTTGGTCATAGTGACACTGGAAATATTAAAGTTATAATTAGCAAATTTACACTATTTTTGATGATTTTCAATAATATACAAGAAGTCCAGGAGTCCCAATTGCTCTCAAGAACTGGTCAAATTGCAGCTGATGTTGAGGAATGAATATCTGCTGGGATGTGAATACTTTGTACTCATCAAGATTTGATGTATCCTATACACACTGAAATGTCTTGGCTTCCAAAAACTTCCACTTAGACCTGGTACCTGGGCAGGAAATATAGGGCATTCTTTTGGTCTGAGCTGGTTTATATCTTCTGGACTTGTGGTTAAGTTTTAAGTTAATTGGCAGCCGTGTAGGGGCTGATGATCAAGAATGGCCTCACTCAAGCCTGGCACTCAGACATTGTAAGGTATCAGGCTCCTTAGATGCTTTGTGTTTCCGAGGTCACCTGGCTAGCATGACTTTTTCACATGTGTCCGTGGCAGGGGTAGAAAGTCCTTCTTTATGCATGCTTTGCAAGTCATTTGCTAATGTCTCCATCTATTCTCACTAAAATAAACAATCAAAATACTATAAAAGGATTTATTGAGATATTTTTTCTTATAATTGAAATTAAAGTGTCAAAAATCAATCTAGACTTTAACATTCACTTTTGGTGTTGGAAATGGAAGCTTAGAGAGGTCTTCAATGGCCCTTGGAAATGTCCCTTGGCACTGAAATTGGGCTGGCCTTGTTCTTCAGAGTATTTAACTATTTCCATCCTATTCTTATTAACCTATATTTGCCAACAAATACATATTTAGTTTGTCATTCATAAGATACAATTTCAATTCTATTTATGCCAGACTTGTGCCTTTTGGTAGGTTGTCATATATAATATTGTCTTAAGAGTATTTTTGATGATTCAAAGAGATCATAATATTCAGATAATCAGGTCAGCTTTAGCACAAGGCAGACCGTTGAGCTTTCTTTCAAATCTTTTATGCTCATATTTGTTCAGTAGCAATTTGGTGCCTCTCCTTTCCAATTTTAAGAGTGATGATAAACTTCTAGAAAGACATTAGAAAGGGAAGCGGATGTGCTTCCTGTGGACTGTGCAGAGCTGAAGAGTCCCGTGTGTTTCTAATAAAAGAAGCCCCCAGGCTTATGGTATCTACCCTTCTGCTCACCCAGCCTGGTTTCTTACGCGAATGGCATTCTCTCTTCTCTTGCTGTGAGCACTGTAGCTGATTTTGTCAAAATGTGACACACTTCAACTCATTTCCAACAATTTATTCAGGCCAATCAGTGATCTGTTCAATGTCTGGTGAACTGCTGTTGTTAAAAATGCAAAGCTTGCCTGGGCTGCTTGGAAAGGTTGGCTCTCAGCTTGATTTCTATTGACAGAAGGCAGCCCAGACAAAGGCATAAATAAAACGTTACAGTGATTGAAGAAAAACTCAGGGCTTCCAGTTAGACCTCATTATTCTGAGCAGTCTGACTGGGAAAGGGCAGCAGAAAAAACAGAAGTGCCTTCCTGCTGCAAGTCACCCCAATGCAGCAATCCTGGGAGTCATCAGCAGTTCTCTACAAAATCAGATTGGACAGCAGATCTGCCACAGGGAGGAGGAAGTTTCTACTCAGTGTCATGCCACAATTCATGGCACAAAATTCCTATGCAATAGGAAGCACGGGATCCCATCATAAATTTCAATTCATGGAGTTTCCTCCCTTGCCTTCTTTAGGGTAAAATAGCCAGTCAAAGAAACACACCTTGGCCCTGAACCCAGAGCCAGTGAAAGAAACACTCTTTGTCCCTGAAACCAGAGCCAAAGAAACACACTTTGGCCCTAAACCTAGAGCCAAAGAAATACACTCTGCCCTAACCAAATCAGTACAAAAACCTATTAATTCCCAATCAGGAAAACCAACCAATCCCTAAGCATGAAACCAGCCAATCGCTGAGCATGAAATCCAGCCAATCACTGAGTTTGTCCAAGCTCAGGGATTGAAATCTGACCAATTATTATGTTGAAAATCTTCACCCTTGAAAAACTCCACCCCTAAGAATCCATATATAAGCCCTGTGCCTTTTCAGTTTGCTGCTGCCTTTTTTCCACCCTGGCAGAGGCAGCCACCCTCCTGGATTCTTCCTTCCCAATAAATCTCTTGAATGATGTTTGGGTGAGATCTTCTTTCACCAGAATGGAGCAGAGCAGAGAAATAACATCTTTTGCCAGAGCAGAGCCAGAGCAGAGCAGAACTGTAACAACTTCACTGGAGAAAGAGACCCTCCCCTGCTGGAGCAGAGTTGTTACATCAGGGAAACCTTTCCCTGGAACAGGGCTGTAAGCTACAATGCTTAAGGTGACTTTGTGGTACTCCTTTGGCTCCTGACTGCCAGGACACCTTTCGATCTGAGTTTCAATTCTTAGACCTTCTGTTAGCATTCAGACCCACTTCTTGGAATCCTGGCAAATAAGCAGATAATACCCTGGCCCTCCCAGCATCCTGACATCATTCTACGTTTTCATTACCTTTAAAAAAGGACTCCTCCGCCTTTCACTCTCTCTCTCTTCCCCCTCTTGCCAGGAGGTAGCTCATACCTCTCCTCTCTCTCTCTTTCCCTCTCCCCTTTCTCTTCCCCCACTAAACAGAACTCTCCACTGAGATCTGTCTATGTAGTGTCTCTGTCTCTCACCCACCGTGGGGCACCTTGGTTCTATCTGCCAAAGCCTCTCTTGCTTTATCACACCTTCAATGTTATGCTTTTAAAGAAATTAGAACTTTGAAATGAAATCATCTCTAGGATGTCTTTCAAGTCTAAAATTATTAAGCCTAATAATTGTGCTTTCTACACTAATAGAAGTAGACTGCTTGGAGAACTCAGGCATCTTGTTTTTTGAAGAAGCAGAAATGGGAAGATGTTAGGAAAAAAGAAGTTACTAACACCTACCCTGGTTGTGTTGACAAAGATGATGGCAAAGGTGCAGATAGGCCATTCATTGGGATATCTTGGAAAACTGGAGGGTGGAGAGTCCCAGCTGCTGGACAGACCAAGTATCCTGAAGAGGTGTCCACTTGAGCCTGGAGAGATGGTACGAGCATGGACGTCCCACGAGCTTGGCACCTGAAGGGGTGGGGAGAATTATGGTGGATGTCGGATTCCAGAAACTCAGGAGCTAGCTGTTTGGGTAATGCTCTGTCCCCTGGGGAGAGTGGGGCAGGCTCAGGGGCAGTTGGGTCCCTTGGTATTGGGACAGGGAGATAGCTGTCAGCATGTGACTGGAGAAGGGGCCTCAGAAGGGAGAGGTAGGGGAGATACCTGGCCAGTGGAGGCATTTGGGCTGAGAGCTGATGATTAGGAGGAAGGGCTATTAATTGGATGCGTCTCCACTCACACCTCCTGCTGAAAGCAATCCCGGTGACTCTTGACTCCCCTTAACCCACATTGTCTAATGCCCACAGGAAGCAGCCACTCATGAACCACCATCCATATACCCAAGTAGTCTGGGATGCTTTGGTGGAAACTCCACTTCAGCAACTCCTGGCATCCATATACCCAAAGAGTCTGGAATGTTCTGGTAGAAGCTCCACCTCAATCCCCTATCCCCATCTCTCTCTCTCTCCCTAGCCTTGCCTCATTTCAGAAAGCCTGCCAAACACAGCTCCTCCCTCAGAAATGCTCAAGACCACTCCCACAGGGTATTTAAGCTGACTCCCCAGAAAACAGACACATGGTTTTTCAGTCTCTCTTCTCTATCTTCTCTGTGGATACAGGGAGCAGGAAATCATCTGGGAGTGCTTTACACATTAAATCTGGGCCTTTTCTTAAAAAAAAAAATAGAGGTGGAAAAACTCATTCTTAAAAGGGGAAGAAGATTACTAGCTTCATATCAAGGGATGAAATATTAGTAGTCATTATCAAATTCAATCTCCAAATCAACTAAGAATAACAACAATTTGGAATTTTCCCCTTCAAATCATACAGATGGAAAGATGCAAGGCAGAAATGTGACCTTTTTCCTACTTGAGCTCAAAAGCTGAGCTCATTACCTCTGATTGCACCAACTCTAGGTGTAGTTCCCTGTAGTGATAACAGGCAGGAATCAAGTAGAAACCTTACTGTTCTTCAGTGTTTTAGAAGCTATTTGATCCAATTAAAAAAAGAAGAAGAGGAAAAGGTAAAAACGGTTGCTAATGTTCAGGGACCGTGGAAGTAACATGAGAAAGGCCAGAGGCTGAAGGATTAGAAAAGAAGGCAGGATGGAAAAGTAAGTGATAGAAATGAGAAACAGGCAGATATAATTCCAGCCTATGCCAGTTTCCTTTTTTATAGAGTGAGAGATAATGCAGTTTATTTTAAGAGTTTTATGTACGTCTAATGTGTAAAATTTTATAAATGTCAAACTATTACCACAGTTGCTGTGGATATCGCTCTGTGTAAATAAAGTTCTGATTGGCCAGTGGCCAGGCAGGAAGTATAGGCGGAACAAGAGAGAAGAGAATGCTGGGAGGTGAGAGACTGGAGAGAGACACCGCCAGCAGCCGCCATGAAAAGCAACATGTAAAGACACTGGTAAGCCACAAGCCATGTGGCAAAGTCTAGACTAACAGAAATGGGTTAATTTAAGATAGAAAAGGTAGATAACAAGCAGCCTGCCATGGCCATACAGTTTGTAAGCAATATAAGTTTTTGTGTGCTTTCTTGGTTGGGTCTGAGCGACTGTAGGACTGGCGGGTGAGAGAGATTTGTCCTGACTGGGCCAGGCAGGAAAACTCTAACTACACACAGTCAATATAAAATACATTTAACCACTGCCAGAGTTATTTAACAATAAGTTGGCTGTGTAGACGAGTGTCTGTTCCTGAACTATACTTAGTAGGTGTATGTATTTTCACAACAACTCAATTACTTCTTGCTTGTGTCTGTCAACTTTAAAATTAGTATTAGTAAATTATCAAAATACAGCTTTAATTCTAACTCACATTTGTTTAAACTCTTCTATATCTTCCATATTTACACATAAATTTTAGAATCACATGTGAATTTTATTATGAAAACATGACTAGAATTTTGACTTTGCTTTGAGTCTAGTTCAATTTGAGGTGAAATAACACAACAATACTGAGCATTTAAATTCAGAAATATGGCCCAGAGTTCCTGTAGCAAGACTTTATGTATTTCAGTGCAATTTACAAAAATTTTCATCATATTTATGAATAATCTTTCCATATTTCACCATAAGTGATGTTTAAAATATCAGCTTCTGATGAGTTGATTCAAGTACAGTGAACGTTTAATACCGCTCATATATCTGGAAAGCTTACGAGCATTTTAGATCTCTTAGATTGTGCAAATAATACTTGATTTTCCATGGTAATGTCATATGTAAATGGAAACAATACCTGCTTCCTAATTTTCAGTTTGTATGCCACTCATTTATAATTTATTATAGTGATGACAACTAATAGTAAGCCATTTATGAAATATTTTGAAAGTAGGTGTCTTATTCTGTCCTTGTGTGAAAGCATTCATGTTTCCTCCATCATAACATCAGCTATTAGGTCTTGAAATTGACATTTGAGGTAACCACTCTATTTTGACTATAAATTTCTAGATAGGTAGGAGTTTTACTAGGAATAAATGTGAATACTGAACTTTGTCAAATGGTTATTTTCTGTATCTACACTGACTACCTATTTTCCTCCTGAACATTATTATTATAAATCACATTATTTGATTTTCAATTGTTAAAGTATCGCAGAACTCCTGAGAATATCAATTTTGTTATCCCTGTTATGATATTTTTGTCACATCCAGTTGGAGTTCATTTGCTGAGATTTTGTACAGAATATAAGTTTTCTTCTTATATAATGTAGTGAAGTTGATGAAATAATGTGGTGGAGGATTGATTTGTATATCTTAGACAAGATTTTATTTCTTTCCAATCTTGTCAAAAAATTTATATACATTTGCAAGAATTCATTAGAGAAAGTTTCTGGGCCTGTAACTGTCTTCAGATTTTTTTTTTAATTTTAAGTTTGATTCAGATTCAATATTGTATCTTTCAAGGAATTTACACATACTACAAATTATTTAAATTATTTAATGTTTTGTACATGTATGTACATAGTGATTTTTCATTCTTTCTTGATCTTAATAATTTATATTAACCCTACTTTTAATGTTGTTTATATAGTTAAGTTTAAACAAATCTATCTCTTAGAAAGGAAAACCTGATTTAATTAATACCCATTAACTGAAAGTAATTTGATTTCATTATATTCAAATATAGTTTTTAATAATATGACCTATTATAAGTTTAATGAGAATTATTTTTTGAAAATTTTAATTTATATATATTTTCTTTTTTAAAAAACCTTTACTATAAAAACGTAGAGGTAAATAAAAATACCACACTTCAAAATTTGTATAGAATCAAAGCCTATGGAACTTAATGAACAGTTCAAACTGGAATTTGAAATAGAAGCTGTGAAACATCACATTAAATTTTGTGCTTTCAATATGAAACATATTTTATTCACTTATCTATGGTCCAAAAAATCTATGACAGAACTATAATTAGAAAAACAATGTAGACTTATCTTCTCATTCATAACTTGTATTCAGTCATCTTTATTTGTTCCTTTTTCTTCATGTATACCATTTCTACATGTACATTTCTTTATGTGTGTTACAAGATGTTTTATTTCTCTTTTGAACTGTGTAGTATTTCATCAAACACACACACACATACATACACATACACACACACAAGATATACATTACTATTTGTTTTATAATGGTCAATAGCCTATTTGCATTTTATCAGAAAGAATAAACTCTTGGAAGATTATTCATTCTGTTTTCTGAAATTCTATTAATATCAATTATGCCAAGTTTATTGAAAATATTCTATTTTTAACATCCTTAGTGAAGTTGATGTTTTTAGAGGAAAGAATATATAAATGCTTCTCTACAAGTGTGGATTTTTTTTCTGTACTGCTTTACAATTCTTTTAGTTATTCATGCACTTTGCAACTTGGAGGCTAGGGAAATTCAAGTTGATTATATTGATATATTTACTACTTTAATAATCACTAAAGTAACTATTGTTGAGGGTATGTAATGGAAAACTTAGCTTATCAAAGACATTGATATTGAATTTACCCTGCCTTGCATAAAATATTTCAATAATATTCTTTGGATTTTCAAATCTTGTCCTTTGTTATAGTAATATACTTTTTCATGTGGTAAAAATTCATATTGCCTTTTTGAATCTCATTTAACCATTAAACACTTATTAAGAAATAAATATTATTACTGACCTATGCATATGCTATTAGCAGTATATATAGGAATTTATTTGGTTTCATATTTCCCAATGGTATCATCTTTCTTCCCAAAGAGCTTGTTAGGATATATATATATATTTTAAATCATTGAATCTACAGTACATGATAACTTATTTTTATTTCCGTATTTCTAAAAATAACTTTATTAAGTCTTCATTTGGAAACCTTAGTGTTGGTGAGTACATAATCTAGAATCACTACTTGCATTTTTTTATTGTCTCCCTTTCTATGGTACTTTATAAATGTGGTCTTCCACAACGCTTGTGGCAAAAACATGTTCTCACCCTCCTATTGTTTCTTTTGCATTTGGTCCAGTCTCTCATTTTTCTGTCTGCTTAAATAATTTTTTTTATTATTGACTCAGAAAAAAAGTTTATTCATGATATAACTGGTGTTCATTTTTCTTTTCTGTATTAAAATTACACCGATTTATTTACTCTGTGTGTATGCAAATGTGTGTGTGTGTGTGTGTGTGTGTGTGTGTGTGTGTGTGTGTGTAAGTTCCCTAGCACATATGTGGAGGTCCTGTCGTGCTTGGTCACAGATGCCCTTACCAGTGAGCCCTCTGGCCAGCCTGTGATGATTTTTCTTTATGCTTCTCAAGTACAGAATTTCACTGAAATTTGCATATGTCCATGTTTACAGTTTCAGGCCATGGTATGCTGAAATCTTTCTCCATACATTGTCAAATATACTACCTACAAATATATTTGACTATTTTGTGTTCCCTCACAATTAATAATAGCCTATCATTTGCTTTAATGTGTCTTTTCTGCTCTCCCATAGTGAATAGTTTTATTATTAATTCTTCAAGTTCACAAACCTTACTATTTGGTAATATTTAATCTGAAATTAACTTTGTTCATAATATTTTCCATCTTGGATATTATATTTTTCATTACTAGAAGTTAAGCTTTAAGGGCTGGAGAGAAGCCTCAGTGGTTAAGAGCAATTTCTTTTTCTCCAGATGACAAAAGTTCTCACCCATTTGTTGCAGCTCAGGACCCCAACTCCATCTCCAGTGGATCTAGCACCCTCTTATGGCCTCCATGTATATGCACTTATGAGAGAGAGACAGGGATAGAGAGACAGACAAAAAGATAGAGTCAGAGAAACAGAGAGATAGAGTGAGAAAGAGAATAAAAACAAAACTTTAAACTACTCTGTTTTATTTACTTGAATCTCACGCTTCATAACTTTTTAACATGTATAAGTTTAAAACTCTTTGACTGTTCTTGTCTCCGAATTCCAAAAACTTCGTCTGTTCTGATTGATTTAATTACTTACGTAGAATTTTATTTTCCTTCTTTCTTGCATGACTGGTTATTTTTTAATTGAATGTCAAACATTTGAATGTCACATAATATTACTGAGATTTGTTCTATAATGGAGTTTCATATTATAAATAATCATGCCCTGGTATAGAATCTGTGTAGAATAATGAAATTTTTATGGCTAGTTATTCCCTACCACTGAGCCTTGTTCCTTTTGTATTCTCCTCCTTTGCTCTGTGAATCTTAAATGTTCCTCTTTTGACTGGTGGAATTTGACACTATTCTTTGCTCTCCATCAGATACTTCTCTTTATTCTTTGGGTGATTATAGTCCTGCTTCTTGAATTTTTTTTATATCCATGCATTATTCGGTGTTCAAGTGAAAGGTTTACCTTTCGTAACACCCTCTTTTCTCCATGTTCAGCTTCCTTTTCTTCCATGCCCTGATTTGGAGTTCCTATTTCATTTTCATCTTCCCAGTTCAGGTCATCTGCTGGGCTCTAAGCTCTCCTCCATTATTGTGAAACTTGAGAACTCTCTCAAAGCTTTGAAATGCATCACCAAATTTGTTCTTGGCTTTTCTGATTTGGTATTTTCCCTTATATATGCTTAGTGTCTTGAGTTTTTATGGAGAGATCTACATCTAGTCTTCTTGCTCCATCTGGATCGGAGGTAGAAATTTTTCCAAGTCATTTTCATGTACAGGAAGTGAAAAGGAATAGCAAGATCATTTTTAATTCATTAATTTTTCTTTGATAATTCCATATATGTGTATAATGCACATGATTATGAATTCTTCACTCCTTTTGATTTCCTCCCACCCTCCCACCCCTCTCTGTCCTGCAATCTCTTTCCCACATCTCATGGCTTTTTGTTTTGTTTTCTGATGTACCATGTCTGAGTTTAACCAAAGCCATCTGTACAACCATAATTTTTGACTTATCCATTAAAACATGATGGATTCATTGGTAGGCAAACGATTGATGATAAGAAACTCCTAGTCTCCTAGGATCTACTATTAGCCAATATTAGCCTAGGATCTATTCCAATATCTCAATAGTAAGTGGTAGAGCACCGTTAGTCACTTTTCAAACCGTAACAGTCTCACAAGGCCTAGTACCAGTGACTGCTGCTCCTGTGACCTCATCATTGCGATGGCTGGATCATGCCTAGGAGATGGCATTGTGCAACCCTTCTCACTACATGTTGCTCTGATGCCTTTTGACATTCCCTCTTCCAAGCAATTTGTAAGTCTGAGAGGTAGTAGATTACATGTTTTCTTTTTGTAAATTTATTATATTTGTGTTTTAATTTTACACATCAGCCATGGGTTCCCCTGTCCTCCCCCCTCCTGATCCCGCCCCCAAGAACTGAGCGATCAGAGTCTTGGGCATCTGATTTGATTTACTTGTTTGGTTGTTTTTGCTATTTTTGTCATTGGAGTGCTCTTGTACCTGTGTTATCATCTCTTTCTCCATTGGAGTCAAGGATAGGGTGCACCTTTCTGGGTCCCCATGAGTCCAGGTCTTTGGTGAGGAGGCTTGTGAGGGTTATTGAGGGGTGAGAGGGTAGAGCAAAGCCAAAAGGAGATGCTTTCTTATAGGGTCTCTTTGGGCAAGCTGTAAAAAGAGGGGTGTCTGGTTTCAAAGACTGGCTTTACATAAATGTCTGGTTGCTATAATGTAGAAAGAAAAATATCATTAATCATATCTTTTACTTCAGCCAATTAAAATGCTATTCATAAATATATGCATGTTTTCTGATAGTAATTAAATTTATGGCCATTTTATAATAGGCTGAATTATTCATTTTACTTGCAAGTATTTGAAAGATAAGATGTTAGGAGTGGCTTGTGGCTCAGCATTGTGAAGATGTGACTTTGGAGGTCATTTGTTATCTGTTAGAAAACCTGTTTTTGCCAGGCAGTGGTGGTGCACGCCTTTAATCTTAATACTCAGGAGATAGAACCAGTCAGATCTCTGTGAGTTTGAGGCCCTCCTGGTCTGAAGAGCAAGCTCCAGAATACGCACCAAAAATACACAGAGAAACCCTGTCTTGAAAAAACAAACAAACAAACAAAAAAACATTTTGATCAGCAATGAAATATTGATGATATTAGCACCTCCTTTGCTCACTTTTCTGGGATGCTATACAAATAGTTTGAGGTAACAAGTAGAAGTAGCATCTTAACTGTGAACTAATGTATCGATACAGGGAATATTAAACTTATGTCAATCACACTTCAAAGAAATTTAAATTGAGAAGATTGACACACTATTTCATTCTTGGGCACAGTTTCTCCATATACCAACTCCATCCCAGAGAGAATCCCTTAACTCAAAAGTGCTGCACTTTCCTTTTGAGATGCACCAATGAGCCATAGAGAGCCTGCTGGGCTCTAAATTATGGAATGGTGGCTAAATCTCAGCTTTGCTCTTGTGGGCTTTTTAAGAACCTCAGTACTACTCAATTTCCTTAAGTCTTTAAAACAAGAATAGTTTGATTATATTAAATTATGAATGTATACACTTTTCAAAAATTAGTAAGATCAGCTTTGTATGTCTATTGTAAGGAAGAAAATAAATATGATTATATGTGTGAATGATTGTGTATTCTAAGTGCCCAGTGGTAGACATTTTAAAACATTAAAACTACTCAATTTAAATACATGTGCAGACAGTTTGCATACCAAGGATTATATTCTTCTTTGTACAGAGCTCAACATTCAGATGCCAAATCTCAGTGTTTTACTCCTCAGAATCCTAAAGATTCACATGTAGTCAGTCAACTAAATGTTATTGCACTTCTTCCATGCCTATTTCACCTACACCCTTGGCACAATTCATCCTAATGTTTCCCCCAGAATTTTCTGCAGTAACCCACATGTAACATTTGGCCTTAATTAAGACACTATTCTTCCTTTCAGGATACATGTTTCCTACAAAATATTAAACTTCTCTTCTAAAAATATCCAAAAGCCTATGCTCTTTCCCTACCAGATTCCTTCTTGTAGTTCCATCCGTGTGTTTCTTTTGATAGACCACCTCTCATGTACTCCAGTACACTTTTTCTTTTCTGATCATTCTGGGCAAGCAAACAGAAACCTGTTGATATATAAGCTACACCTCCTGGAATTTTTTTCACTATTATATGTGTTGAGTGTATTTTTATTAGCCTGATCAAATAAAAGGTACCATTTAAACAAGGCTCATCACAGATCCATCATTGTTCTAAGAATAGTGCTTTATCTTATCTATTCCTCACCATGCAGACAATAAAAGAAGATGCCACCCTTGTAATTTTTTATGCGAAGAAATATACAGCACTAAAAAAAAAAAAAAACTCCAACCATAATTTTCAGTCATAGAAACCACGTATAATTGTTAGTTAAGTCAGTTTGTTCTCAAGAACAAGGTCTCTCTGCCAACCTCCTGTCCTTTCATTTATGAGTTGATCTGTAATGAAAAAGTTACTTTTTGACTCAATTCTTTCATCCATAGAATAAAATAATTAATAATACTCATCATTGATATATTTTAAAGCTTCAAAATATATCTGTAAAACACCAATCAATTGCAAGACATATAGTTAGAGGGAGTGTATTTCACTGATACTAATCATCATTGTCACAATCATCCTCAGTGACACTAATACCTGTTTATTTCCCTATACTTGAAAGCTTTATTTCTCCCCCTACCACCTCTCTGTATAACAGTGTGAAGAAGTGATTGATTTAAACATTAGGGGGCTGAAATTAGCCCTGACATCTTTGACCTTACCAATGTTCATCCAGATGTTGGATTTCATTCCCATAGTGGTGATTTACAAAAGATGACACATTTATGAATAGCCCTGAAGGAAGATGAGAAGCAAATGATGCGCCTTTAGAAATACAAAATGACTGTGCTAAGATTAATGTTCTTCCTTGAAATGTCAAAGTAATTAATAACAATTAGACACTTAATACAAAATGATGCCAACCGCTTGGGAACAATAGATAAATGTGCTTGGGTATGTGGTTAGCTGTCCTTTAGAAGTGTAATTTTATTACAAAATGGATATGTATATATTTGTGTGTAATACATATGTATGTATTTACACATGTATATAATAAATAAATATAACTACCAAAGGCTAAAGAATGTAGCATTATTGAAAAGAACACTTGATCCATAGAGGCTCAGAGCTCACAGAACCAATCCATCTCCAGATTTTGTTCTCTGTGGTCCCTTTGAACATTGACACAAATAATTAGATGAACACAGGACCCAGGCTGAGTTATCATGCCTGGTCATTCCATCTCCTGGTGTTGGTAGTACCGGGAAACGTCTTTGAATATCTCTTAGTTAAAGTTTGTAGATTGGTGAATGGTATACAGGAAAAAGCAAACTTTGGAAATATGTCCAGGTGGATCAAATCAAGTTCAGAATATGGGAGTATAGACCACAATTTGAATTGTTTGCTATAAATTGTTCTTGTGTACTCTAAGAGTAAGGGACTCTAGAGATTATGGTTAGGGCTGATGCAATAGGAAGATGGTATACTGAGCTTAGAACAAAGAACTAGTAAGTGACATGCCATAAATGTGCTGATGGTTGAAGCTCAACATTGTACAATGGCTACCATGAGCCATGGAAATAAGAAAAACTTTTCACTCTTAAGCTTTTTGAAAAATATCTTTTCAAGCTGGGTGGTGTTGGCACATGCCTTTAATCCCAGCACTCAGGAGGCAGAGAGAGGTAGATCTCTGTGAGTTTGAAGCCAGCCTCATCTACAGAGTGAGTTCCAGGACAGCCAGGGTTCTTACACAGAGAAACCCTGTTTCAAAAACAGGTATATATATATATATATATATATATATATATATATATATATATATATATATATATATATATATATATACCTCTTTTCCATGAAAGACTTTCCAAACACACCAGGTACAAACATCTTAATCTGAAAATATCTATGTTAAATCTTATGACTGCTTATGTGTATACCAACCTCCCTGAGAAAACCAATATAATAATGAATGTTAAAAAAAAATACTACAAAGTTCAAGTAAACAAGTAGTCTTCTATAGACCAAGCTATACCAATCTTGGGTATATAAATAAAGGATGTTCAATTAATAACACAAGGATACTCAGTCAACTATGTTCATAGCAGTTTTATATGTAATAACCAGAACCTGGAAATAAACTAGATGTCCCTCAACTGAGGAATGGATAAAGAAAATGTGGCACATATACACAATGGAGTATCACTCAGCTTTTAAAAACTATGACAACATGAAAATTTCAGGCAACAGATGGAACTGAAAAAAGTCATTCTGAGTGAAGTAAGTCAGACCAAGAAAGACAAACATGGTATGAACTCACTCATAAGTGGATACTAGCTGTAAAATAAAAGATAGCTACATTACAATCCACAGGCCCAGAGAGACTAATTAACAAGGAGGGCTTTAGGGGGATACCTGTTTCTCCCTGGGAAGGGAAAATAGAAGAGATTTTGTGAGTGGACTGCAGGCAGGTCAGGATGGGAATATGAGCGATTATCATGTTGGGGTGAGGTATAGAGGGAGAGTACTGAAAGAGACAACTGGAAAGGGGGTGTATTTCAGGGTCAGGTAAACACTTGGTTCAAAGGGAGTCTCCCAGGAATCTACAAGGATGACTCCAGCTAAGATGGCTAGCAATAGCAGATATAGCCTGAATTGACCAATGATTCAAGTAGAGGACCAGTCTAGCCTAAAACCTATGCCAGGAGAGTAAGTCCACCCCTGATACTATCTGAAGCACCAGGACCCACAGGTTGGATGACTCAGAGTTCTAGGATACAACCAAACAGGGCTGGAGGGGAAAATGTCAATGTAATGATACCTAACTATATTCTGCTAGACTCACAGATTGGTGCATAGCTCAATTGACATCAGAGGGCATTCATCCAGCAACTGATGTAAACACATGCAGATCCACAGCCAAACATAGGCAGAGTTTGGAGACTCCTGCAGAAGAGGGAGAGGAAGGATTATAGGGACCAGAGAGGTCAAGGACACCACAAGAATGCCCACAGAATCAACTAACCTGGGTTTATAGGTGTTCAAAGAGACTGAACCAATAACTAGGGAGCCAGCATGGGACTGACCTAGGTTACTCTGCCTATATGTTACAGTTGTGTAGCATTGTCCTCTTGTGGGACTCCTAACAGTGGGAGCAAATGCTGTGGAAAGCTCTGTATGTCAAATGTGTTGCTCTGATTGGTTAAAATAAATAAAGTGCTGATTGGCCAGCAGCCAGGCAGGAAGGATAGGGTAGGCGGGACAAGGAAGAGGAGAATGCTGTGAATAGGAAGGCTGAGGAGAGAGATACTGCCAGCCCCTCCCCAACATTCCCATCTCCTCCAGGGTAAAAACTCCCCTGGGGATTCAGCTCAACCTGGTGGATTCAGTAGAGGCAGGTCCAGTCCCCTCCTCCCAGGATGAGCAAAATGTCCCTGCATAATGTCCCCAGGATCCAAACAGCCAGCTCATGCACTAAGGACAGGTCTGGGCCCCACTGCCTGGGGGCCTCCCAAACAGTTCAAGCTATTCAACTGTCTCACTTATCCAGAGGGCCTGATCCAGTTCAATGGGGGCTCCACAGCTTTTGGTTCATAATTCATGTGCTTCCATTAGTTTGGCTATTTGTCCCTGTGCTTTTCCAATCTTGGTCTCAAGAATTCACACTCATACAGTCCCTCCTCTTTCTTGACAATTGGACTCCTGGAGCTCCACCTGGGGCCTGGCCAAGGATCTCTGCATCCACTTCCATCAGTTATTGGATGAGAGTTCTAGCACCCCAGTTAGGGTGTTTGGCCATTCAATCACCAGACTAGGTCAGTTCTGCCTTTCTCTCGACCATTGCCAGTAGTCTACAGTAGAGGTATCATTGTGGACTTCTGGGGACCTCTCTAGCACTTTGCTTCTTCCTATTCTCATGTGGTCTTCATTTGTCATGTTCTGTTAGTCCTTGTTCTCCCTTTCTATTCTTAATCCAGCTGGGATCTCCTGCTCCCCTAAGCTTTCTTTCCCTCAAACCCTACTCTTCATTACCCCCACTCACGTCCAGATCGTTCATGTAGATTTCACCCATTTCTCTGTCATTGGATGATCCTTGTGTCTTTCTTAGGGTCCTGTTTTCTAGGTAGCCTCCCTGGAGTTGTGAGTAGCAGTCTAGTCATCTTTGTTTTACAACTAGTATCCTCCAATGAGTTAGTACGTACCATGTTTGTCTTTCTGAGTCTGAGTTAGCTCACTCAGGATGATTTTTTCTAGATCCATCCATTTACCTGCAAACCTCATGATGTCATTGCTTTTCTCTGTTGAGTAGTACTCCATTGTGTATATGTACCACATTTTCTTTATTTATTCTTCCATTGAAGGGCATCTAGGTTGTTTCCAAGTTATGGTGATTACAAATAATGCTGCTATGAACATAGCTGAGCATGTGCCCTTGTGGTATGATTGAGCATTCCTTGGGAATATGCCCAAGAGTGGTATAGCTGGGTCTTGGAGGAGATTGATTCCCAATTTTCTAAGAAAGCACTATATTGATTTCCAAAGTGGTTATACAAGCTTACATTCCCACCATCAGTGGAGGACAGTTCCCCTTGCTCCACATCCTCTCCAGCATAGACTGTCTTCAGTGTATTTGATCTTAGCCATTCTGACAGGTGTAAGATGATATCTCAGAGTTGTTTTGATTTGTATTTCCCTGATGATTAGGGATGTTGAGCAATTCCTTAAATGTTTTCAGCCATTTGAACTTCCTCTGTTGAGAAATCTCTGTATAGCTCTATAGCCCATTTCTTAATTGGAGTGTTGGGCATTTTGATGTGTAATTTCTTGAGTTCTTTATATATTCTGGATATCAGCCCTCTGTCAGGTGTGGAGTTGGTGACTGCTACTCACAACTATAGGGAGGCTACCTAGAAAACAGGGCCCTAAGAAAGACACAGGGATCACCCAACCACAGAGAAATGGATGAGATCTATTGGATGTGAGTGGGGGTAATGAAGGGCAAGGGTCGAGGAAAAGAGAGCTTAGGGGAGCAAGTGATACCAGCTGGATCAAGAACAAAGAGGGAGAACAAGGAATAAGAGACCATAAGAATGAAGACCTGAGAATAGGAAGAAGCAAAGTGCTAGAGAGGTCCCCAGAAATCCACAATGATACACCCACTGTAGACTACTGGCAATGGTCAAGAGAAAGCCGGAACTGATATACTCTGGTGATCAGACAGCCAAACACCCTAATAGTTGTGATAGAACTCTTATCCAATGACTGATGGAAGCAGATGCAGAGATCCACGGCTAGGCCCTAGGTGGAGCTCCAGGAGTCCAATCTGTGAGAGAAAGGAGGAATTGTGTGAGTGAGAATTGTTGAGACCATGATTGGAAAAAGCACAGGGACAAATAGTCAAACTAATGGAAACACATGAACTATGAACCAATAGCTGAGGAGACCCCATGGAACTGGATCAGGCCCTCTGGATAAGTGAGACAGTTGATTAACTTCAATTGTTTGGGAGGCCCCCAGTCAATGGGACCAGGACCTGTTCGTAGTGCCTGAGCTGGCTGTTTGGAACCTGGGGCCTATGCAGGGACACTTTGCTCAGCCTGGGCAAAGGAAGGAGGGGACTGGACCAGCCTAGATTGAATCTACCAGGCTGAGCTGAATCCCCAGGGGAGTCCTTGCCCTGGAAGAGGTGGGAATGGGGGGTGGGTGGGCTGGGGGCAGGGTAGGAGGGGGCTGGAGGAGGGAGAAAAAAATAAAAATAAAAAAATAAAAAGATAATGGTTAATCAACAGACATAACATGATTTACTATGCAATCATCATTTCATTTCTCCAGTGAATTTAAATCATCCTTTGTTGGACGTTAGAATCTGGTGGGTGTTTCCAGGGGAATCAAATAAGAGATGGTTCAATTATGTAAGTAATCTTATGTCTCAATTTAACTTAAAGAACTTTTTAAAAACTAAATTCATAAGACTACTTTCTCAATGGATTACCAAATATTTTCATATTCAGTATCTCCTTATACTGCTGCACTGAAATACCACTTTAAAAAATACTATTGCAAAGCCTTAATGAAGTTTAATAATGATGTAATATAAAAAATGTTGTGAAACACATTCACTTTTGTTTAAAAAGAAAATATATGTTTGAAAGATTACATTGGGTCTGTGAGGTCCAAGATGTGCAAAATTTTGATTTATAAATTGGGAAAAAATGATAGTCTACCACCTATGTTTGTAAGTAATTATGCCTTGGACACTATGACATGACACATCAATTAGGGTTCTATCCTGATGTTTTGCATATGAATGGCTTTGAGGAGAGAAGGTCCCTTGACTATCTTCACTAAAAATCAACTACTGATACTGGCAGTTCTTTCTGTGTTCTAACAGTTGAGAAGGACATGCATGACCCATGAGTCAGAGAATGAATCTATACAAGACCTCTTTTTTTCTGAATAAGGTATTATTCATGTTGTGCTCTGAATTGTGTCTTCACATACTTCTCAATGTTTTACTAATTAATGAGAGAAAGTTGTGTTCAACCAATTTCTAGATGGATGATTAAGATCCAGAGAAACAGAATAGTTCTAAGATGCATTGAACCTAGAGACTTTTCAACACCATATTGCTCATGTTTTCTGAATGTTCACCTAAAGAAGTCTTGCTTCTCCCAAAGTATCATTTATTTACTCTCTTAAATCTGAAAACATTTACTTTAGCAGTTTGGAAATTCATAAATACCCACCATGATTGACACAGGTTGACACACATGATGCTGTCAAAATATACAAGAACAACAGTCCAAGAGTTACAAAAAAACCCACATAAATCCATGATTCTTAATCACAATAAAAAAGTTACACATATCAGAACTTTTCATTGAATTGGAAAGAAGATGTGCACACATCACAATTTAAAGAGGCACAGCAAGAGCAGCTGAAAGCTCGTGTTATAAAGCTGATGATAAAGGATCAAGGTGTTGCTGTGTCAGTTTCCATTAGCAAGGAAAGGGTAAGAGGGTCACTTCCATTTGTGCATTCACAAATTGTGCTGGTTAACAGATAACTATCAGCTTGTTTTAAATAGCAGCCAGAGCCTGTGTTGCTTAATTATCCTTTCTACAGTGTTCAGTTACAGTCACATGCATTTGCCACAGATGAACAGACAAAAATAAAATACCACATTCAGAACACATTTCTCTGCATGATTTAAAAAGGGAGTGCCCTGTGGCTCAAAGCAACCATTAGCCCAGCAAATTCCCATGATGGTTTTTCTGAAACTGCTTCCAGAAGGGACAGGAGGGCAGAACTGAGAAGCTGGGTTGCCAACCCAGATATGTTTAGCATTAGCTATAGTGATTGTGAGGAGGAGGAGGAGGAGGAATCAGTGAACATGGGAGTGGTTGGTGAAGGAAGGGTCAGGGACTTCAAGGGTCTTCAGTTGCCTTTGCCTGCTTCTTCATCCTATTGGTTGCTTGTCCAGAGGGTGAGGTTGTCTCCCAGCAGCTGCCTGATGAGAGTGTTTAGTCCTTATAGGAATCCTCCTTTAATGTGCCCAGTTTAGCTATGGTGTCATCAAAGTTTGTTTGGCTAAGAGGCAGGCCTACTCTGTCTGTTGCATTCTGGTTCTCATAGTAGGACAGAAAAATCGAGGGCCAGCCCATGCCAGATAGTGTATGTTGGCTCATGAGCTCTTTGTTGATTTTGAAGGCTTCCTTATACTAGGGCTCAAAAGCTTCAACCACATTCTTTTTCTTCTCCTCAGAAGTTACTTCTGCAAGTAGCAGTAGTAATTGCCCTTTGTTTTTCAGGCAGAACACTTTGCTCTCATACAGGAAATCACTGTAGGTCTTGTCAAGGAACTTGATGAGGAAGCAGAGTCAAGACATTATTGCAAACTGTCTCCAGCTCTTTCCAGTCTTCTCCTGGTAAGCTTTAACTTTCTCTATCTTGTTTATATGTCCATCAGCCATTTTTTTTTTCTCATGGCTATTAAGGACCCTCCAAGAAGGTTAGCTGGTACTAACTTCATTATTGTAGGCCAGTGAGAGGAGATTTTGATCTTCATTAGATAGAAGTGCATTCAGCTCTGTCATCATCTTAATGGCAGAGGCTGTGTGTTAATTCTGCTAGCTCCACCAGGGACACAGCAGCAGCAGCTGCTCTTTGTCGCCCATGTCACTCTTGACTTGGCTTCATCTTAGCATTCTGTCCAGTGGCCTTCAACCATAGATAGCATCATGAGGATATGTCAGAATGTACTCGTCCAAAAATAACGGACATGAAAATCTCTTTTTCAATAATGAATATCAGACAGGACTATAAGTCTGACACAAACATGGATATTCCATCTGATTAAACACCACCATCAGCTAAATACTATCAGAATATAGAGGAAAGAGAAGAATGGATAGGGCAGTGGAATGTAGTTGTCAGCATATAGAGAAACCAGGATTATAACAGCATCTCCTAGATCCTCATCTTCATTCCTCACTCCCACATAAAACCTTCTTGTGTGTGTGTGTGTCTCTGTGTGTGTGTGTTTGTAGAACATTGATGGTGGCTTAATTTATATAGAATTCTAATCCCAAAATACCTGGACTAGCCATGCCATTGATACAATGGCTGACAAGACATTCCTGTGGTTTATACTTATGCACTATTTATGTAAAATAATAGGAGTGGGCAGAATTATGAATAGGTCTGCTGCTTCAGAATTATTACTTGCCATCCTAAAGACTGCTTTTTGCTGGGAAGACCTGCCCAACTTGGTCCCAGTTTCTGGCCATTCGGCAGGCCCTGAGGGAAGGTTCCCCTTTTCCAAGACTGCAGGCAGACCCTGAAATCTCCACACCCTGCCCCCATACCCATCTACACGAGACCCCAGCCACTTCCTGAGACTCAGAGACCACCCCCCAGCTTGCATCCCACCCAGAGCTCCCATCTGGACAAGATACTGAGATCCCAGCCACTTCCTGAGTCTAAAAGAGCAGCCCCCAGTTCCCATCCACCTGGAACCCCCATCTGGACCAGAGCTTCTATCCTACCCTGGAACTCCCATCTGGACCATAGCCCCCAGCTCCCATCCAGCTCAGGAGCTCCCATCTGGAAAGAATACTGAGACCCCAGAAACTTCCTGAGACTCAGAGACCAGCCCCTAGATCCCATCCGGCCAGTACTCCCATATGGACCAGAGCTCCTATCCGGCCCAGAGCTTCCATTTGGACCAGAGAGAGGCTCCCTAAATCTGTCAGCTCTGTCTGGACCAAGTGCTCTGATAAGACCAAGAACGAATCCTCCTTGAGGAGAAGGGCAGAAGTACATACAACAAAATAAAGAGCAATACAACATCACCAGAACCTAGCCCTCCTCCAATAGCTAGACCTGAATATCACAGAATGGAAGAAGCAGAACAAAACAACCTTATAAATAACATCATGAAGAGGTTAGATCCTTATATAGAAGAAATAAAAAAATAAAGTGGAGGAACAGACACACAAAAAAATGGGAAGAACACTATAAAAAACTAGAGGAAAGGACAAATAAAGCAGAAGAAAACAATTAAGTCCCTGAAAGAAAAATCACACACACACACAAAAACACAATGAAACAGGTGAGGGAAACAGTCCAGGACCTGGAAAGAGAAATAGAAAAATGAAGAAGACACCAGCAGAGGGAATGCTGGAAATAGAAAATCTGAGCAAATGAACAGGAAATTCAGATGTAAGTATAAGGGACTGGACCTGCCTGTACTGAATCCACCAGGTTGAGCTGAATCCCCAAGGGAGTTTTTACCCTGGAGGACATGGGAATGTTGGGAAGGGCCTTGGGGGGAGGCAGGTGGGGGCTAGGGAGGGGTGAGGGTAGGGGAACCCATGGCTGACATGTAAAGTTAAAACACATATATCCATATGAAAAAAATTATATATATATATATTTAAAAGACTGCTTTTTGCTCCAGTTTGGTAGGAACAAAATAATAAAAATGAGATGTTGAGAGATGTCCTGGGATTATTGTCTGGCATCAGATGGCAGTAACTTCACGTGGGAAAGTAGATGCATTTCACTACCTGTGACTGCATTTCTCACGGCCACAGCTTCCAGAAGCACTGCTACCTTCCACATCTATCTGTTCATGTAGTTGGATACCACAGGCTTTATACACAAGTGTCTGTCTGTGTGTATAACATTCCTTGTCAATTACTTTACATGTCTTCATAAATAGTTCTGAATCTTTTCAGTTAGTTACTGACATTAAAAGCTTCCTAAAAACAAACAAGTAAACACAAACATAAGAAATGATTAGAAAGACAGGTACAAAAAATAAAGATTTTAAAATAAAATACACATCTGGGCATGCCAGGTTACACCTGTAATCCCATTATTTGACACACAGAGACAGGAAGATTGCAAGTTCAAGGACACTGTGGGCCAGCCTAGGGTACAGAGTAAGACTTTCCCTCAAAAGACCCAGGCAGAGAAACCTGAGAGCTATAGGATCATTTTGTTTATTTAAGTTAATAAATATTATTTTGACCAATTTAAAGTACAGGGTGTTTCATTCATATCTTAGAACTCATTAGTACATTCTTTTATTACACAAATTCGTGATTCCCCTGGTCTTTTTGTTCCTTTTCAAAGTGCTGAGGCTTTAAATTTCTACTCAAGAGCCAGGAAGCAAAATGGGGCTATTAGATTTAGCATCATATATTTTCCCAAGCGGAATACACAGCACTTGTTTAATATGTATGCAGCCCGTTTTAGACTGTAATCTCTTTTCAGTTATTTATACCACTGACGGGCTTTAGATTCTCATTTCTGACACTATAATTTAATGGTCTGACACAAGCCTCAGATTTACGCCTTCACTCCTGGCCCTAGAGTCCCACTCAGATTCTCTCTAATGCAGTGATTTGGGGAAGTCTCAGAAGGGGGTTTCCTCAAAGTTTCTCTTTCCACAATAAATTTTTGAACATTCATTGTTGGTTCCCCCAACCCCTTTGGAGAGATATCCTTACCCCGTGTTTTTATGGTGCATTTTGTAGCCCTTGATTTTTCAAAATTGACTTTCCAGATGTTTGTTGGATATTTAAGATGATCATATATAAAATATTTACTCTGTGTGTCTTTTTTGTTTTTTGTAAAAATGGGCATAAAATACTTCCTTCCTGAGGTTCTTGTTAGGAGTGAGTGGGTTTTTAACTTAACACATTGAAATCAATATAGGTATGTACCAACTTGCAATATAATAATAGTTACATGTTGTAAAGCAGGAGATCATGCTATGCAATTTCAGTGCCTTCTTGTGATTGATTTAGCAAGAATGGTTTTCTCTAAAGTCATTCCATGTAGTAGCATGCCTTTGACCCTCAGTTTCTAGAAATATATTCCAGAGATAAAAATGTAGACAGGAGCCATGTCTGTATTAAGAGTGCTTTGTGCTGCAATATCACTGAAGAGTTCAGCACAAGCAATCTAAATATTTCTAAAGATATCCATCTATCCATTAGTCTATCTACCCACTTATCCATCCAAACTGAACTTTAATGCTGCCATATAAACTACTGTTAATACTTTAAAGGAGAGAAATAAAATGCTACATTCAAAGTCTTAAATGTAAAGAAGGACTTTACTGATTTTGAAAATGAAGGCAAGCCAAGGATACTGAGTTTGCAAGTATACCAGAAGACCAGTGCAGAGATGTGGAGAGATTGTATACAAAGTAGGTCTTAGGAGAATGTGTAAACAAGCTGGAATTTATCAGGAACTCAGTTCTTTGTCAAGAGCTGATGGTCATCCAGGCTTGATGGTGTACATCTTTAATATCAGCAGGCAGAGGCAAAGGCAGGTAGACCTCTGAGTTTGAGTCCAGCCTAGTCTACATAGTGAGTCCCAGGACATTCAGGGCTATGTAGAGAGACCCTGTTTCAAACAGCAACAACAAACAAAAAGAAAAAGAAAAACCGAAAAATTTTAAATAAATAAATAAATAAATAAATAAATAAGAAAAGAAGTAAATGGCCTTGAGTTAGTGTTTTAGAAATATTGATCTCTTAGTGATATTGGTAGATAAAGGACAAGAAAGAAAAAAGAGAAAAGAAATCAGGAACCTCAAACAG
The DNA here is from genome assembly GCF_903995425.1 of Onychomys torridus. Lineage (NCBI taxonomy): Eukaryota > Metazoa > Chordata > Mammalia > Rodentia > Cricetidae > Onychomys > Onychomys torridus. Next base: position 72,998,210 of record NC_050443.1, read on the forward strand.
GTGCCCCTTATATAAACCTAGTTCCAGCCATGAAATCTTCGCTGGGGAAAATGTAGTACTTTACCTCACTTATATTACTAGGCTTTTTTCAGGAAAACCCTACCACAAAAAGATGGTAGAAAAAGGAACTCAGTGACTCATGAGATATTTCTCTACAGCACTAGCCTAATTAATTAATTGTTCTCTGATATTTAATTAAGCACTTATGTTTATCTTTGTAAAGGATGTGGAACAACCAATTACAATTTTCATTGTGACCTTTCAAATTTAATTAAGCATTAAATGCCATAGAGTTACCTATATTTAGATCTGGGTGAACTATGGTAATCTAGCCTATTTTCTTATCACACAGGTCTGACAAAAAGTCATCTGAGGTATTCTCCATACCAGGATTATTCAGTAAAACGAGCAATGATGGTGCTATTCTATAAGGTTACAGTGTTAGTAGTATGTTGAGAACTTTGAAATATACTTAATATACCTAAAAAAACTCAAGGCCTTATTTTTTATATTTTTAAGTTATACTTATTAAGAATTATCCTAAATTTAAATCAGGATGTAAAGCACTCAGCTATTTCTCCAGCATCATGCCTTCCTCCCTGGCTCCAGGCTCTCCACTATGATGGATTCACTCTGAAACCTTAAGTAAGCTCCCAGTTAAATACTTTCTTTCATAAGAGTTGCCTTGGTCATGATGTTTCATCACAGCAATAGTAACCCTATATAAGACAATGTTCTTATAATTTTTTTTCTCCTTTTATTATTTATTATATTTGTGTTTTAATTTTACACATCAGCCATGGGTTCCCCTGTCCTCCCCCCTCCCGCCCCACCCTTACCTTCCCCCCAGCCCCTCCCCTCCATTCCTGTCTCCTCCAGGGCCAAGACTCCCCTGGGGATTCAGTATAGGCAGGTCCAGTCCCCTCCTTCCAGGCTGAGCAAAGTGTCCCTGTGTAAGCCCAAGGTTCCAAACAGCCAGCTCATGCACTCAGAACAATTAAGTGTAGGCAAGCGAAAATACAGACAACTGCTTGTTTGCAGTGTGGGAGTTTATTTACATCATATTTTACCTTTTGTCTTTTTTTTTAAACAACAGTTAACTTTTATGATGGGCAGCCTCAAAATGATTTCCAGAGATCTAAACCACTTTTAGTTCAACCCTTTGCTATGTCTTCTTCCACACAACAGAAAACCTGGTCGGTGTGACTGAGTCAAGAAAGATTTGTAGTCACTTTTGAGTACATGTGACTTTTCCCTTTGCATGTCCATTGTGGCTTCTCTCATACTTTTGGCCTTTTGGAAAGGGCCTTGTGCTGAAGAATTGAGATGTTTAGTCAATAACCATAAAAAGAGAGGAATCTAGAAAACAGCTACATGAATCATACTTCCTGGAGTCTGTCTGCCCCATACAGCAGGATTCAAAGATTCCAAGTTTATTTGCCACTTTATGAGAACCTTGAACTACTGAACTATGCTGCTTTCAAATTACTGACTTTCTGAATCAGTTAGAAGAGAGAGGTGACTATTTATATAAAACATTGAGATTTTGATTATTTATTACATAGCAGTAAATAATAATTTATAAATACTCTTATCATACTAAATCATCAGCCTTTCAAACATTCCCAAAACTTTAAGCTTCCCTAAATTCTCAAATATTTGCATTTGTTTTATATATATATATCTTCTTTCCTCTATGAAATACCAAACACAGATTCTCATTCATGAGGAGCTAAGAACTGAACAGCATTAATGTGAATGATCAGTGGTCAATTGTCTTCTTAATTACATAAGATACAGGCTCCTGACTTTACACTTGGAACCTATAGGGTCTGTGGTTTGCCTAAACATCATATATTGATATTATATGAATATTATTTTACTACCAAATACAAATTTCTTTAATCCATATGTATAACACTCCCTTCACCCATTAAAGAAAGTTTAATATAGTTACCTAAATTCCCCCTTTCCCTTCCTCTCTCCAAGAACTGCCACATACCCTTCCTTGGTTTCTTTCAAATTCATGGCCTCTTTATTCATTAATTTTGTTGTATACCACATATATGTATATGCATATTCTTATATATTAATAAATACATACATAAAACAAGCTCAGTCAGAATAATGTTAACTTGTATGAATGTTTTCAGGGCTAACCATGTGGTATTAGATAACCAATTGGTGTGCTTTTCCCTTGGGAAGGCTATTTTCCACCATTCTCAGCATTCCTTAATAAGGCAGTTTGGCTGGTTTCAACCTCAACTATAGATTTGAGGATGTTCAATATCTTTGTATCATCAGTTCATAGAAGTTCTTCTGGATTGCTTAATTAACTGTGAAGTATTGATATCTGTTATCCTTTTTGCAAATGGTGCTGGACTTGTTTTTTTTTTAAATTCCAAATTCTTGTTGTAGTATCTACTTTACTGTCTCAAATCTACTTTACAGACCCATTCCATACAAATGGAATATCACTGTCTTGTGTTCTTGCTTTCTTAGGATATATATATATATATATATCCCACTTAAAGTTCAAGGTTATGGAGAAATGCAAAATGGAATATGTAAGAAATAAAATCAATCAAGGTCAGATTATACTCTAGCAGTTCTCAAGTCACTCCAACCAGACAATGTAGCACAAACTTGGGAAGTACATCCCTAACCCAACATTTTAAAGTTATTATATGCCTCTCAAGATATTCCTGCTGTTATAACACAAAATCATTCGCAAAATATTGTTTACTAATGTTTAAAATTGGCAGCTTTAAGAACACACATAGCACTTCCTCATTATTTTGCAACTGCTGCCAGATCATGGCAATTTACATGAAAGAAAATCTCATTCTCCCTTAGTACGAAACCTTACCTTTCTTCTAAATCGGTATATATTTGTTAAATTCTAGAACTAATTCCTAGATCCACTCCAGCCAGGGAAGCAGATAAGATGAATGCAGATCTTCACCTGTCCTTCTGTTTCTCTGAGTCCAGTCTCCAAGTCTCATCCTCAGAACTGCAGCAGTCTACATGCTTGGCCTCCCCCTTCTCTCTGACTCCATCTTCAGCTGACCATGTAGATCTGTTCCTCCAATTTTCTTCTCCACTCATTCTGGTATCTCAAACACCAGCTCCAGCAGGAATTCTCTGGGAACTGGCCAGCCTAACCTGCCTGAGAAGCAATTAGACCAGTGAAGCAGACAGGAAAATTTCAGATTTTCACTCTCCCTTCTCTCCTCCATGTCCAGTTTCCCATTCTTACCACTCGATCTGTAGCAGAGTACCTGCTGTGGCCTCTCCTCACCCTCTGCACCAATTCTAAGGGGACTAAGCAGATCCTTGTGGAACACCCTACTTTCTTGTCCAATGTGGACCCTCACACTCTCCCCTTTCTAGTTCATTTCCATTCTTAAGTGTCATTTCACAATACCAAGAAACTCATTTGACCTGGAACCCTTGGTGGCCGCATCTATCAGGATCCTAGAATAATTTCCTGACAGGCAACACACAACCACTGAACTCTCGTAAAAACAGAGAGGGAAGCAGAAACCAGGGAACAAAACATCCACCTAACAAAGGCAAGATTAGACACCAACACCTAGAATTAGAATCTCCCCAAATACAGATGTTCAGGTGTTGGCATAAAGGCAGTTGATAAGAGATAGAACAATGTATCTCCACTACAGCCTACCAATCATACCACAGTAGAGCCTGAGCATTATAGCATAGCTGAAGCATAAGACAAAGACATTAAAATAACTTTATGAATGTGATAGAGATCCTTAAAGAGGAAATGAATAAATCTCTTAACAAATCTATGAAAACACAAACAAATAGTGGAAGGAAGTGAATAAAAAGAGTTCAAGTCCTGAACATGGAAAAAGAATTAATAATGAAAATCCAAACTAGGAAAATCTGGAAATGAAAAATTTAGTGACTTAAACAGGAACCACAAAAGCAAGAGCAGAATGCAAGAAATGGAAATGAGATTTTCAGCTTTTGAAGATACAATAGAAGAAATTAATAGTGTGGTCAATGACAATGTTAAATCTAAAAACTCCTGATACAAAACATAAGAATAATAGGAATGGAGGACAGAAAAGAAACATTGGCCAAATGCACAGAAAATATTTTAACAAAATCATACAAGAAAATTCCCCCTAACCCAAAGAAAAAGATGTTTTTCAAGGTACAAGTAATGAACCAAACACCAAATAGATAATAGATAGTACCAGAAAAGAAATTCCCCTCAGCACATAATAATTAAAACACTGAATGTACAGAACAGAGAAAGACCTATTTGAATTACACTTGACTTCTCAATGGAGACTGAACGGCAGATGTTCTACAGACAAAAGATCACAGATGCCTGTACTGTTTATTATACCCATCAAAACCACCAATCACAATAGATGGAGTAGACAAGACGTTCCATGATGAAAACAAATTGAAGTCATATTTATCTACAAATCCAGACCTATGGAGGAGATTAAAAGGAAAACTGTAATTTGGAGGGGTTAATTACACCTGAGGAAACATCAGTAAGAAATAATTCCAGACCTGCAATTCAGAACAAGGGAACACACACACACACACACACACACACACACACACACGAGAGAGAGAGAGAGAGAGAGAGAGAGAGAGAGAGAGAGAGAGAGAGAGAGAGAGAGAGAGAACTAACAACAAAATAACAGGAATCCGCACTCAGCATTCATTGGTCACTGGTATTTCTCAGCATCAATGGTCCCAATTCCCTAATAAAAAGACACAGACTAACAGAATGGATGAATGGTAAAACAGAATCCATCTATCTGCTGAATTCAAGAAACACACTTTAACATCAAGAATATAGGTATCACATGAGGGTACAGGGATGGAAAAAGATATCCCAAGCAAATGGACAAAAGAAGTAAGCTGGTGTAGTGGTTTTAATATTTGACAAAATAAAGCTTCCAAAAAAAATTAACCAGAAGAGACAGGAAAGACACCAAAGGAAAAATACACCAAGAGGACATTGCAATTCTTGACATCTATGCACCAAACTCAAGGGCACCCAAATTTATAATGAAACACTGTTACAGCTCAAATCATATATTGATACACACACACTGATAGTGGGAAACATCAAAGCCCCACTCTCACCAATAGACAGGTCATCCAGACAAAAACTGAACAAAGAAATACTGGAGCTAAATGGTGTCATAAAGTAAATAGAATTAACAGATATTTACAGAAAATTTCACCCAAACATAAAATAATATTATTCTCTGCATTTTATGGAACTTTTGCAAAACTGACCACATACTTGGACAAAAGTGAGTCTCAACAGATATAAGAAATTTGACTGGGCATTCTTAATAAATATAACAAAACAGTGCTTTATAATGGGGGGAAAGCAAGCAAATTATATTTCATTAAAGAAGCCTGTCTCTAAAAAGACCTTTACTTAGTTATCAGCTTTGGCATAATAGAAGAAAGTTAGCAGTATTCAAATAATGTACAGCGTGAATACATATTGTAGCCCCTAATCTCCTTTAACAAGAATGGAAATAAGGAAAAAGAATGAGAATGTTGTGCACTCCTCAAATAATACCACAAGGGGATAGATGCTATCGGCAAGACTTGGGTTCCTGCCAATTAGGTGAAAAGTCTCTCTGCCTGAGCAGTGTCTCTTAGAGCCGAAGTGCATGTCTCTTGTTTGTCGAAGCTGGTTGGCAGTCCATCATCCTTGGCACATCTCACTGTTGCTGCAATAATGTGATAATAATTTAACAGCACCATATATTAGAGAGATATAGTGCCCATTTGCTACTGAAAATCTTCTAAGAGGCACTTTTCTTCTGTTATGGAGGGGATATGTAACAATATTAAGAAAAATTACCCAAGAGAGAACATAAAAATGAGAATGGCTTTTCAAGAAAGGTTTCAGGGTCTCCTGTTGTTTCCTTTTTAATATTGTTTGTAGGAGGCAGATGGAGTACGAATGAGGAAACACTGATTTGAGACTTATGAGATCAAAGATTGAAAGATGACATTATTTCCCATAATTACTGTGTCCTAAAGCATAATTGCCAGGTAATTGTTGTGTGCAGTCAACTATCATTTTCTATATGTATAAAGAAGTATTCCTTCGTAAATAAGAAAGGTATTGCTCCATTCTTAAGGTAGATTATAGCCAAAATGGTAAGATGGAAAGATAATTCAGGAGCTGGAGATATGACTCAATGGTTTCAAGCACATGTTTCTTTTGCAGAGGACCTGAGTTAGATTGTACACTTCTACACAGTGGCTCATAACCTTTCATGACTCCAGTTCCAGGGCATCATATGCTCTCCTCTGACCTCTGAGTGTATCAGATATGCATGGCATGTGGTGCACATAGATATACGCAGGCAAAACATTCATAAACATCACTAACTGTTTTCTAGCCATGAATAAAAGTGCTCAACAGAAACATATTGCAACTTCTTTCAATCAGTGAGAAATGAACTCACTTCAGTTAGCATCTGGGGATAAACTAATGAATTGTGACAATCCCTCACATTTATAAGTCTGCTCCAATAAGAATTCTCCTAAATGCCACCTAATCAAAATCGGTGTCACTCAGCACTTTTAATATTTTATGTATTGTAACTATCATTTCTGGATATCCATGGTATAGTGGGTATTGACCTTGAAGCACCATTCCTAGACATGCAGCAGGTAATTGCTCCACCTGCCTATGACCTTGACATACCCTGGGGCATGGATCCTTAAGACCCTGGATGCATGTAGGCATCAATCTCTTCCCTTGTGGTTTTTGGATGCTGAAATGGACCAAGCAAAAGAACAGCATGGATCATAGCTCAGCTTTCCAGGACCCTAAAATAAATCTCTCATGCTGTACTGAGTTTTATCCCTAATAAATGTCTTGCCCTTTAAGCAGACTCCATGGATTTATTGCTTTATCATGGGATTCCAAACTGTATAGTTTTCTAAAACCCCATATAATATCAGGTACCTGCTCTGCTCTTAGATGTTGTGTCTGGGCAATGGAACTCTGCCTGTATTAGAAACACTCAAGTTTTCATTCCCTGGATATTGAATATGGATCTCATTACTCATCATTTAGGATGAATGTGATATATCAAGGAAATGATTAAAAGTTTGCTGAGTAGAGAGACAACAATGGCATGGAAGACTCTGTAGCCCAAACTAGTAACTTTAGATTTTAACTTAGTATAATGGGAAGCTGCTGTAAACTATCAAACTGGACAGCACCATAATATTTTGTTCAGGTAGAACAATGACTCTAGCTGTATGGTAGAATATAGTGCAAACAGAGAATATGTAGACATATGAAATAGGAAGAGACTGTGGTATTTGGGATCAAAGACAAAGGTTGTACTGCTGTCTGGGAAAGGTCCCAAGAAAGAGAAATTATATATAAACAGTTTATAATGCAGAGAATTTAATACTTACTGGTTGTTTAAAGTAGCCAGAATGAAAGAATAGTCTATGTTCTTGGTCAATATTGCTGAATGGTAGATGAACTATTCTTTGAAATTAGAGATCTCTGTAAGAAAAGTACTTTTGCTTGAACAAATAATGCAAGTGTAATTTGAGTTTGAAAAATACAAGGAAAGAGTGAAGTGGAGATAAAATTATAGCTCATAGAGAATGCTAGATTGAAGATGTAAACATTACAGTAATTAGAGCACTAATTTACTATTATTTTCAGCCCCCAAATTCTGTAACAATTATTTTTTTTCATCTGATAAGTGGTATTGGATAGAAGACCTAATAATCAGTAATATGTTCATTCTTTCCTCTGAGGAAATAGACCATATTTTTCATTTTTCTGTAATCATGACAGAAGCCTATGGAGGTAGTAGTGCAAATCTGAACATTTCTGAATAATTTCAAGACTGAGCCTCTAAAGCTTGACCTGTAAGTGGATGGGATGCTGGACTTGCTACTTTGAAGGCTGCTGGCTGCAAGACATTTGAGACAGTTTCTTGAAATATTGTTGGGATCTAATTGCTCTGGAACATGCCATGATGCTCTCCGAATTTCAAGATGCAAAGACATTCATAAAGTTTTGGCAATGTCTATTTATTTGAGTTATGGTTTTTATTCTTCAGTATTCATTCCTGATTTAGGCCTTACATTGATTTGGCCTATGTTAGACAAAGAATAATACAGTTTACACAGTGGAGAAAAAATACAGAGAGGAGGGGCTATCATAAGAAAGCTCTACAGGCTACATTATGCTTTTTCTGCTTTTCCATGATTTTCTGATTTGAAGGAAGGAAAATGTAATTTCTGATATAGAAAGGGGTATCACATCCATTGGGAAATAGGTTTAGTTCCATGTCAGGGCTGCCCTGAAGGAACACTTATCTCCTCACTCAGAGTACAGAAGAAATAAAGAAGAAATTTTTTTTTTGAAATTATAGAATTCTAGACTTTTCATGGACTCTAAATTCAGATATTGAATAGTAATTATCCTGGAACTAGACTGCGATCTTCCTGCTGTGTGTGCATCACCTCTTCTTGTCCAGCTGACTTCCTGGGGAAAGGATGAGCTCCAGTTGTAATAATTGACTTATCTTCAAATGACTTATTCTTTTTGTAATAAGATCTTAATACTAATATTGTTTCTAGACACACAGAGCTACCTGAAATGAAGAGGTTTGTCTTTGTGCATTATAGGATTTTTTTAGGAAAGCCATGCCTCCAGGAGGGATTCAAAGTTTCCTCTGTCAATTCATCTGCAGCTCATTTGGTTCCCTCAGAGTTCTTCTCAGAGATCCTGTGTGAGACCTCTTCTCCTCTACATGTCAACTATTTATGAGAGCAAAAAGCTGAGAAAATCTAGCTGTTCAAGAAAATCCTCTAATACAAACAGCTTTCCAAAGAGAATAAAAATGTTTTTTGAATTGCAAATAAAAAACAAGTAGATAAATCTAATTTATTTTTCAAAGCCGAAAAAATTACAAATTAAATAGGTAAGTTCCATATTGAAATGTAAACACATCTGAATAATTTCTTACAGAATTATAGAAACAACATAAAATAATGAGTTTCTAAAATCTAAAATATATTTGATACTAAGCACTGTTTGGACAAAGTATTTACATACTATAAGTTCAAAGGGGCTTAGTGATAGATTAAACTTGTAAATCAAATCAATGCATTGAAATGTATATTTCTTCATTTGAGTGAATGCAAATTTAAATGAAATATCTCATTTCTAAATTTTTAAAATTTTATAAAGTGTTCATTCATATGACCTATGAACATGTTTCTTTTCCATTGTTTGAAATAATGTACAATATTTACCTAAAATATATCATTTTAAATCTTTTGGAAAAACTCACAGTACCTGAACTGAAAATTTGTACTGTAAAATCATCACAGAAGTACTCTGTGCTCTTTTATTGACTTTTTTGGTTTGTTTAATCTAGTTTTGTACCTAGTTGCCCACCATTTGATCAAACGTATCCAATGGCTATTAAGTCACAGCACTGTTTTTCCTCAACTCAGACTGTCTGGAGCCTTGTTCCATCAGGCAGCAGCTTTGCACTTAACACCTTAATGATCTAACACAGAGATGGAGAGAAATGGAGACCTGAGGTGGGAATAATTAAAGACAGACACACAAATGCACTTGGTGCCAGATTTTATTACCTCAAACAATCAAAATCAAGGCACATTTTATCATCTCTGATTACCCAGCTCATTCCTGAGGGTATTTAAGACAACTAGGAGAAGACACTAATGATCAAACTTAGTTCTCAAAGCAAATGAACAATGCATAACAAAATTATATCAGATTGGTTGATATTTCTGGCCTGCTAGTAGGTCTCGTCATTGTATTAGCTGGAATAGGACTTTTATTTTCTTCCCTCTCGTCATCAAATCACAAGTATCATTTAAATAGTTAATCAAGCCTTCATACATGAAGGATTTTTGAATGTAAAAAAAAAATGTGGAGATGGCTAATGCAAGATTTTGACTTAGAATTCTGAAATTCTAAAGTCTGAATTTTTTCGGGCAGGTGATAGTGAAAGCACAAGTTAACACCTCAGCGAGAAATGCTCTTGACTAAACAGTAGAAATTATGAATGTGACTAATTGTGTTACCAAGAGGGCTGTGAACAGTAAATGTAACAATGTGGCCATATTCAATAACGAGTAGCACAATTTATGAAATTTAATTACCAAATATATTTACCTCCTACTTTTATGCTCTCCTATATTCTATCATATAAAAATCAAATAGAAATGAAGAATAATTCCTATAATGACTGTCACTGCAAATCCATAGTTTAACTGAAAAAACATTTACTCACAAGCTATTTTATGAACAGCAGAATTGAAATCTTTTGATAGTTCAAAAGGTATCTTGCACTGTTGGGTTAATTTTTCATGTAAAATGCACATTCATTTCTAAGTTCCAAATGTCTATCTAGAAGGTGTTCATTTATTTGCTTAGCAAATTATTAGTAAAAAGAAATATTAACTATAATAAAATACTTTATTGGTTGATTTTAACAATAGTACTAAGAAAGTAACAAAAATTCAAACAATATGCTCAAATTTACAGATAGACCTCAGTGATTAAGTATATGCTATATGCAATAAACCTAACAAATTTTTAAGTACTGTTGAATATTTTAACTTGCTATATTTTCTGCTTATAGCAGAATTCTTTTGATTATTGTGTAACTTGTTTATTGAATAAAATAAGATGCATATGAAAATATTTTTGTTATCAGCATCTAAAATGCATAGCTAGACTTGTCATAAATAACTACATAATCTGAAGGATCTCAACTATGGAAACAACTGGCATGGACTATGAACATGTTAATGAAAGAAGATCTGTGTACGTTATTATTCATTGGGAAGAGTGTTCAGATATTTGTTCAATGGAATAGTATTACATTATATTTTTATTTATTTATTTATTTATTTACTTTCATTGTGTGTGTTTGATGGGGAGGAACAAGTGCCTGGTGTGGTGAACATGTAGAAGTCAGAGGATAATTTATGGGAATTGCTTTTCTTCCCTCTACCGTGAGAGTCTCAAGGATTAAATTCAAGGTTGTCAGCCTAGCAGCTAGAATCTTTCCCTTCGGAATCATCTTTCTCGTCCTATATATTGTTTAATATATGAAAATCTCATGAGCATTTTAATAGAAGATGTTTTCACAAGTAAATCAAGACTTCTCTTTGCCTTCAAATTAGTTCATTAAATCATAAATATAAACATCACTTAGGATGACTCAGTGAGAGGTTGGTTGATATTTAAAGATGATGCTGGTACAGAATGATATCACTTTGATAATCATTTCTTATTTAAAAAATTAACTCGCAGGTACTAATTGCCTCCCACTAAACTAGAATTTTCTCTTCTGCATTCCTCAGTGTGACTATCATGTACAGACCCCCATTCCAGCTTTCATACATCCCTAGTTATGGGTCCCTTTTAAATTTACTCTTCTTCCTAGCCCCCTTGACTTGATATTTCTTAAGTAGAGAGCTTGTTTGTAACTGTCAGTTAGCATGCCCTTTGTCCCGTTTGTTTCTTACCCTAATAATCTAAATAATGAGAGATGGAGTTGCATTTAGTAATTTCAGGGTTATGTGATAATCTCACTTTGGAATCATCAGTGTTTCTCACCTGCAACTTTTCTTTGAAAGGATAAATATGATGAAATAATTTGAAGACAGTCAGAAGCTATTTGTACCATAGGTTATCTAGCCAACTGTGCCTCTCTCAGACTCCTGTTACTGACATTGCCAAAGGAAAAAAAGGAACATGAAGTCAGGGGAGGTATGTGTTCCAGGAAAGGCGTAAAGCTACACAGAGAAACCCTGTCTTTAAAAACAAACAAACAAACAAAAAAGTAGATATTTTGTTAACAAGTATGAAATTGTCAAATAATAAATAAGATATTCTATTAAATATGAAAATCCATGAAATTCATTAATCTCTAATTGAATATTTTATGATACCATTAGATTTTTTATTGAAAATATAACATACAAATAGTCTTACTATATAATTTTAATAGTTATTTAGTTTTTTACTTTTTCCTTTTATTAAAAATAGATTATTTAATCATACAACATACACTGATTATAGTTTCCCCTCCATCACCTCTCCCCCAGATCCACTCTGTTTCTGTTTCTCATTAGAAAAGAACAGGATTTCAAGAGAGAACAACCAAACACGACAAAATAAAATGTAATAGATGAAGTAAAAACTATGATATCGAAGTTGGACATGGCAATCCAACAGGAGGATAAGAATAGGCACAACAGTCAGTGGTCCACCCATTCTCATAGTCAGGAGTCCCATAAAATTACTAAGCTAATAGCTATAATACATGTGCAGAGGACCTGACTCAGACCTTGTAGGTCCTGTGTTTGCTGTCACTCTCTTTGAGGTCATTTTGTGTCTCTGTCTGTTGATTCAGATGGCCTTGTCCTCTGGGTATTTTCCAACTACTCTGGCTCTTATATTCTTTCTGCCTTCTCTTCTGTGGGATTCCTTGAGCTCTGAGTGGAGGGCTTTAATGGAGACTTCCCATTTAGACTCGCTGTTGAACACTGTCTGACTGTGGGTCTCTGCATCTGTTCCCATCTGCTGCAGGATAAAGCTTTTCTGATGATGACCTGATAAGTCACTGATTTATGAATATAGCAGAATATCATAAGGAGTTATTTTATTCATATTTTTATTTTAGACCAGTAGTGTTTGGTTTTACCCTAGGTTCTTGGGCTATCTAGTCTCTGGTTCTTGGTTACCTTAGCAGTTTCTAATATGGGCCTTAAGTCAAATCAGACATTGGTTGGCTGCTCCCACACACGCAGTGCCCAACTGCCCTACCATATTTTGTGGCATGACAAATTGTAGGTCAAAGGTTTTGTAGCTGGGTTGGTTTCCAAATTTTTATTTCAGTAACTTGCAGAGTACCTCACTTCACCAAAGAAACTAAAGTTGAAGGCTCAATGTATGCACCATCTCGACTTCCTTATGTTCGATGAGTTCTGTGTATCTTATCCCTGCTGTTAGTTTACAGAGAACAACACTTTGTCTCAGCAACAGTCTGGGTTGTTTGATGTTCAGGAATTTCCCTTGGCCAACACTTAATCAAACACAGCCCAGTCCAACAACTGGAAGCTACCTGGTTACAAGAAATGTCTTTTTGAGACTCTAAATCTCTGATTATTAGGAGTCCTCATTATAATAACCTTCATAGATTCCAAGAAGTTTACACTGCTCTTGGTTTCTAAACTCATCCCCCCCCCCAAAAAAAACCTCCCCAATTCCAGCTGCTTCTCCTTGAACTCTCTACCTCCATTCCATCTCCCTCCCAGCTGATACCCTCCTCCTCTCTGATGTCTCCACATACCCCAGTTGCCTTCAAAATACATTCTACCCCCACACAGACATCTCCTTTCTACCTAACTACTATGGACCTATGGATTGTAGCTTGGCCATCATTTACTTAATGGCTAATATCTACTTGTCAGTGAATACATATTATATATGTTTTTCTGGGTCAAGATTACCTCACTCAAGATGATGTTTTCTAGTTCCATTCATTTGCCTACAAATTTCATTTCATTTTTAACAGCTAAGTAATACTCTAATGTGTAAATGTACCATATTTTCTTTATCCATTCTTCAGTTTAAGGACATCTAGGTTATTTCCAGTTTCTGACTATTATTAATAAAGCTGCAATAAACATGGCTGAGTAAGTTTCTTTGTGGTAGGATGTAGTGTCCTTTGGGTATATGCCCAAGAGTAGTATAGCTAAATATTAAGGTGGATCTATTCTCAACTTTCTGGGGAACCACCATATTGATTTCCATAGTGGCTGTCTCACCACTAATGGAGGAATGAACCCCTTGCTCCATATCCTCAGCATCATGAGCTGTCACTTGTGTTATTGATCTTAAGCATTCTGACCAGTGTAAGATGGAACCTCAAAGTAGTTTTGTTTTGCATTTTCCTGATGGCTAAGGATGTTGAACATTCCTTTAAGTGTTTCTCAGCCATTTAGGTTTCTTTTATTGAGAACTCCCTGTTCATATTTGTACCCCATTTCAAAATTAGATTATTGCGGTTTTTGGTATCTAGTTTCTTAAGTTCTTTATATATTTTGGTTATTAGTCCACTATTAGAGGTAGAGTGTTGTGGGATATTTGTATACTGTGGGAAGATATGTTGCTCTGGTTGGTCTAATAAATACCTGAATGCCCCAAAGCTAGGTAGTAAGTATAAGTGGGACTTCTGGGCAAAGAAAAAGAAAGTAGGAGATGAATCCAGGAGCATGTGAGACAACAATGAGACACAGAGGGAGTCAGACCTACAGATTGAAAGAAAGTTAAAAAGCCACAAGGCAAAACATAAATCAATATAAATGGATTAATTTAAGGTATAAGAGCTAGTGGGACAAGCCTAACTAAGGCCAAGCTTTCATAATTGATGAGCCTTTATGCCATCATTTGGGAGCTGGCAGTTCAGAGAAAGACTTTTTTACAGCCGAGTTGGTAAAATTCTCTAGATTTTTAAAAAATGTCACAGCATGGTTACATTGCTTACCATAGTCTCTATGTTTTCTTTATTATCCATCAGAAACACACAGACAACAATTGCAATGATCTTTTATGTGAACATTTACTTTACTTCCCGTATTAGAACTGTTGGTTCAGGGACTCTATATTATTTATTCATGTTCATAGTCATTGGTATTAATGCATGTTGAATAAAAGGAAGTGATTCAAGGTATCACTTCCAGCACTCAATGTCATATACCCAGTTCATAGGACTGTGAGAACATGTTTTTATTCCTCTGGATTTTATATCCCTCTTCATGCAACATTGTACTATTAATCACCTATTAATCCTTTCATATCACTAGAGGGTTATGTTTTCCTTAAACTGCTACTTGGGTTAAGAGAAAAAAATGAGAGCCATTGTTTAGAGTCTCTTGCCATTTGGGAAGCACTACTTGGTAATGTGTGGCATATGTCTCCTGCTAAGTGACAGGAGAATCACAGACTGACTTGTCAAATAAGACTCACAAATTAGCTTCAAATTTGAAGTGTTGCATAATCCTTCCCCTCTCAGGCTGGTACATGTTCCATGTTCGTCCTGCTGAGTACTGCCCTCCATACCCATTTTGGTTTTAATACATGAGTACAGGCGCGAGCGTGTGAGCACACACACACACACACACACACACACACACACACACAAACAAACACACACACTCACACATATAATTTGATGTTTTAGCTAACAGTAAAAAAGAGAATGCCAGTTGTATCATTTAGCATTCCCAATTTCTTTTTAGAGTGCCTTTTGAATTTTACAATGTACTGAAAACATGATAATCTTTGCATAGACATAATCATATTATTGTGATACACAGAAAATTCTAGTTGGAAAATTTAGAGAAAATAAGAATAAACCATAGCAATTACCAAGAAGATGGAAAAGAGAGAGTTGTTTGGAATCACACTTAATTATTATTTACTGAGCAATAACATACAAAATAGGTAATAGCCTTTAGCATTCACTTTTAAACACTTTAATATGTCACTATTTTCAAAAGAATAATTTTAAAGGGTAAATTCAAGTATATTTTTGCTTCTTAAAATATGTTTTAAAGTTTTTAAATGTGTTCACCACAAAATTTAAACCATTTAGAATTAAATACAAGGCTTATTACTACTTTTATATCATTATTCTAACATTCAAAGGCCCAAATATTTATACACACTTAGAATGAACCTACTTATAATTTATGCACCCAGTCCTTTTCAGTTTGTATCATGCATTGTATGGCAGTATTCCTTGTGAGATATGAACAAATGTCTATTCACTCCAGATAGGGAACTGAAAACAGACACTACCAAAGTCCAACATGGTGAATCAATTTGTTTTATTGGAATTACTTTACAAGAGTAGAAATGACTTAAAGACAACCAAAAGCCTACCTCAATATGGGTGATGGTTCATGAGAGCTAAAAATCTTGAGCAAGATGTACAGCTTTCAGACAGCAGAATAAGTTCAAAGAGTGTCATTTCCATGATGTTCAGCTGGTCACTGTCTCTTCAGGGCAACTTGGTTGGTCTTTGTTTTTCTTTTTCTTTTCTTTTTTTAAATTAAGAGATTTTCTATTCATTTTATATACCAACCCCAGATTCCCCTGTCCTCCCTCCTCCTGCCCTCTAGCCTTCTCCCCCAACCCACCTCCCATTCCTACCTCCTGCAAGGCAAGGTCTCCCATAGGGAGTCAGCAGAGCCTGGTACATTCAGTTCAGGCAGGTCCAAGGCCCTCCTCATCTTCACAAAGACCGCTCAAAGTATCTCACCATAGGCACTAGGCTCCAAAAAGTGTAGAGACAGGTCATGCACTAGGGACAGGTCCTTATCCCACTGCCTGGGGGCCCTCTAAACAATTCAAGCTAAATAACTGTCTCACTTATCCAGAGGGTGGAGTCCAGTAGCATGGGGTTCCTCAGCTATTGGTCCACAGTTTATGTGTTTCATTAGTTTGGCTACTTGTCTCTGTACTTTTTCCAGTCATGGTCTCGATATCTCTTATTCATAGAATCCCGTTTTCTCTCTCATTGATTGGACTCCTGGGGCTCCACCTGGACCTAGGTATGGATCTCTGTATCTGCTTCCATCTGTCTCTGGATGAAGAATCTATGATGACAGTTAGGTTATATAGCCATCTGACCACCAGAGTAGGTCAGATCAGGCACTATTGCCAGTAGTCTATGGTGGAGTCATCCTTGTGTATTCCTGGGAACACAGTGGGAGAGCAAGGAAAGAGATACCATGATAAAGACACCAATGGGAATAGGGAGAAGCAGAATGCAAGGGTCTTTGTTTTTCAATCTCCTCCACTGATCTGAATATCTTCCAGGCAGTTCTACTTCTCTGGGAGGTAACACAGTGGATTTTACTTGTTGTATAAACTTGAAAGTGTAAAGGCATAGTGAATCTAGTCAATTTCATGGATTTCCAAAAACTACTGGTTGTTTACTTCCTGAGTCTTAAGGAGCTTCTCTGTAAGATAGGAAGTTTCACTCACCTGTAGTAAATTCTGTATCTTAAAGAGTTAAGGTTCAATGTGAGAGGAAATAGCTGTGGAAAACAGTATTTTCCATGAATGTTCTAGATGTTAATATCTGTTCCTGGGATGGAATTTCTCTTTCTTTCTTCTCGTTTCTCTTTTTGCTTCTTTGAGCTTTAGTTCAAATAATTCCACCTTGAAAAATTATTTACTCAAATATTGGTATATTAAAGTGTGTTGTGGTTGGTGCTCTGTCCTCAGCCATGTTCTTCAGGGAAAACAGTGACCTGTGGACAGTTCCATATTTATCTAGTCATTCATAAGAATAACCTTGGGCAGGGGGTCCTGAGTTGTATAAGGAAGCTGGCTTGAGCAAGCCATTGTGAACAATCTAGTAATCAAAATTTCTCCATAGCCTCTACTTCAATTCCTAACTCTGGGTTCTTGCCTTGAGTTCCTGCCCTGACTTGCCTCCATGATGAACTGTAATATGGGAGACAAAATAAACCTTTTACTATTTCAAATTTCTCTTGGTCATGAGTTTATAATCTGAATAAAAACCTAGCTAAAACAGAAACCAAGAACCAGTGACAGACTGTGTCCCTCAATATAAAAGGTGGAGAGTTCATTTGGGGGTCACCTGACATCACCTCTGAACTCCATGTATACTCCCACATATGTGCACATGCACACATATACATGCATGCTCAATTGCCTATGAACACAAACACACATATACATTCCACACATGTACACATGAAAGTCAAATCTACATGACTATGGAAAAGGAATTGAGAATAGAAAATTGGAGCTATTTTTACAACAGGATAAATAGCTAACTAATCTGAACAATTTTATTAATAAATGAAGTGTAGCAGATCATCTCCAAAGGATAAGATTTCCAAATAATTATTGAATAAAACTAAAAGAATGTGTGAGAGAGAGGTAAAATCTTGCAACTGTGAATTTCAAAGAAGAAGAAGAAAAAAAAAAACAGTCTCTGAAGATTTAAGTCTCAATAAACAGTTTTATATGCAATTTCTGCAAACATATTTTCATTTGCTATAAAACAGCAAAGAACTGTGGGAGACTAAGCCAGGGATATGCAGAGAGAAAGCAAAATAGTCTTAAATAAATACTGGCTTGAAAAATGAAATTGCCTCCTATATTGAAATATGGTTATCTTATGGTACTTTAAAATGCAATACATTTTTCTGACAAACAGTAATTTTGTTGAAGGTTAAAACAAATTCTCACTTTATCCTAAGGAGGTATAATTTCAGACTTTTAAGATGGTTAGTTGTGCTCAGATATTGATCATCAGTCAGGTGACTGGCTGAGCTAGGTAGGTCACATAAGACTTTGCAGTTGTGCTGAGGGACATTTCAGAAATGAAAATCTGTTAATGTTAAGCAACGATTTTTGAAGAAAATCAGGAATTAAAAAGTTGTCAGTGGAAAGCTAATGAAATTTTCATTATAAACATAAAGTGAAAGGTTTCCAGGGAAATTGTAACATTGCATGATATAGATGAGCCATCCTGACTTGTATTACAGTTTCACAACACATTTAGAAAGCCCAAAAGTAGCATTTTCAGCTAGGTCAAAATATCAATGATATCAAATCAAATAGGGAATGAGTTTATGCATTTTCTCTTCCATAAAATATGACTAAGTATGTGTCACATAAATGTGTATTTTATGTATTAGGACAAATAGTCCAAGTAAATGAAGATTTTGCTTACAGAAATTATAATGGATCATAAAAATTATTTGTAAACACTAACTGAACTTTTTTGAGTGCCCAGTGTGAAAGTTTCTATTTTTTGAGAGTTTCATAGATGAGTACTGTATTGAAATCATTCCTCCCACTCTTCCCCATCACCAATTCATACCAGATGAACTCTTTCTTTCTCTTTCTCTCTCGCTTTTTCTCAAATTCATCATCTCTCTCTAAATTATTATTGTTACATACATATATATAAATTCACTGTATATATATATGCATATATATACACATATCTGATATATTTTTCTCTATATGTATCTATAGATAATCCATTTAATGTTGGTTGTATGTACATGTATTTATGGCCTACAACTTGGGTTTCATAGCCTATCAGAAGTTTATCCCTAGATAAAAAAATATTTTTCCTCTCTCAATAGCCATTTATTGTGCTATACTGCCTTCTGAAATTTCCCATATTTTCCACTGGTATGTCAAGGATGTAGTCACAGAGATCATAGTAAGGAAATTATGGTATTGCAAAATCTAGCCAACAAGCTATGACTGGAGAGGTCAGGAAGCTAAAGGAGAACCTAATTCTGCAATATGACTTACTACTGTCCAGGTGAGTGCAGCTCTTAACCATGATCATAGAAGCTTCTTTTCAACATTGAAGACTGATACAGAGATTCTAAACTAGTCAAAATGCAGAGAATATGTGATCATTGGGTGCTCAGCCCCAGCTGATATGTCTAGAACACAACCCCCTGAACTTAGAGCTCACAGAACATCATGAATGCAGGAGGCAGAAGGATTATAAGAGCCAGAGAACCAGGGAATCTGCTGCAAGTTGTTGTTTTCTAGACATGACAAGGAAGCTACAGCCACAAAAATCTCAACAACACATGCCTGAACAAAGCCTTCACAATGATGGCACTGTGAGACTGTTCTTGAAAGTAATACACAAATGAGGATTTTAAGTCTCCTGTCTTTATCAGAATGTGGTTTAGCCAAAACAATATAGACAATATGCTTTTTATGGAATTGTCTAATATGCTTTTTGTTGGAAGAGACTAACATGACACATTTATTTGTGTCACACTGTTTCAGATAGAAAAATCTTAGAAAAGACTAATAAAATAATATGTTGTCTTAGTTAGGGATTCTGTTCCTGCAGTGGAACACCATGACCAAAAAAGAAAGTTGGGGAGGAAAGGGTTTATTGGGCCTACACTTCCACATTGCAGTCCATCACGAAGGAAGTCAGGACAGGAACTCAAGTAGGCAGGAACCTGGAGGCAGAAGCCAATGCATAGGACATGAAAGTTGGTTACTTACCAGCTTGTTTCCTTTGGCTTGCTCAGCGGGCTTTCTTATAGAATCCAGAACCACCAGTCCAGGGATAGCCCCACCCATCACGGGCTGGGTCCTTCAGCATCAATTACTAATTGAGAATTTTTTTTTTTTTTTTTTTTTGTAGCTAGATCTCATGGAGGCATTTCCTCAATGAGGTTCTTTCCTCTCTGATGACTCTAGCTTGTGTCAGGTTGTCACACAAAAACAGACAGTACAACTGTTAAATACATGTTGAAAAATATGCAGCAGAGAAAAATAAGGGAGAGCAAAGAAGTTTATGTTGTAAATTGAGTGTCTTCAGAATTTATTGTGGAAGCCAATAAAAGTCAGAAATGTATATACTTCATGATACATTGTAGAAAAAATAAGAGAAACAGCAAAATGTTTAAAATTCAGTATATATTAAAGGAGATGATTGGAGAACTATACACTAAAGAAAGTACAGAAGGACTTGAATACACAACTGTAATCACTTCACCATTTGAAAAAAAATAAAACAAAAGTAGCAGTTTAAATTACATGCAAAATGAATCACTGTAACTAAACATGAAAATCATCAGACTGAAATACTTTACATAGCTATAGAAATATTTCCACAGTGAAATTAATAAGAAATAATATACCTAAAATGATTCAGGAAACATGACATGTATGTAACCTTTTTATTTTATGTGTGTATGTACAATGCCACCTATTTTAAATACACACACACACACACACACACACACACACACACACACACATATCTGTGTATGTACATACATCAGTAAACACATGAAAAAAATAAAATAACAATTCTGTCTCAGTAGTTAGTATGTACAATATCTTATTGATGATTTACATTATTATCATTCACATATGTAGGTGATGTATTAATTCTTGTGTATCCCCTACTAATTTATATCTATAAATGTAAAGAAATTTAAGTCCACATTATTTAATAACTAGCAAACTCTTACTCCCTCCTTGAACTGATCTGCAAAATATTCATTCTTCACCCCCTCCCCCCGTTTAGATTTTTGGTAGGTATTCTTCTTATCATTTATTTGTATAAATAATAAAAACATTTAAATTTTGCTTATCTCTCTTTATTACAAAGCAGTTTTATTCATAATATGCTTCTCTGAACCATATTTTCTTTCCTGGTAAGATCTATTGATTCTTCAGGTGTTACTTAAAAATCTTTCTCTCTTTTAGGCAATTTTTATCAGAATACCACAATCTTCTAATTATTTACTGTTCCAATGAACTTTGTAAAGAATAATGCAATGTGTCAATTATTTATGTGTGGATGTATGTCTACATGAAAACTCTATGTATTAGCATTTCAAAGTCAAAGAATATTTATTTACTTCACTTATTTATTTATTATTTATTTTGTGTGTGTTTGTCTGTGTATGTACATGCTCATATCAAGATGCACTTGTGGAGGTCAGAAGATGTTTATGGGACTCAGTTTATTTCCTTTATCTGTTGGTGCCAAGATGTGAACTCAGGTCTTTAAACTTTACAATATGCCTGCTTATCAGTGAGCCATATTGCAGGCCTATGTACATTGATTTTTGCAATAATTCTTCTTTGTTTTCCTTTTTTGGTATGAAGGAATCTTTTTGAACATGGAATCTTGTTTAACCTTCCAAGTGCTGGTATTACAGACAATACCTGACTTGTGCTTCATATACATGCCCTCAGCAGGCTAGTGATTATCTACAATATGGCAAGTGAATAATGTGATTCCACTTCAGCGTTATTTTATATTCATGTTAAAAATAATTTTTTGAAGTGCTTAACACTTTAAGGAGTTTATGGGATCAACTTTGAGAATGTTGAATATCTTGATATAGGGTTATGTTTTTTTTATATGTTTTCTCTTTTTTGGTTGATGAAAGAATAATAGGAAATAGAAAATTATTCCATCATACTAAACAATAAATCAATGATATTTCTGTATCTTACCTTTGGTCCTTCCTGGGGTATTATAGCTCCAAAGCATCACAAAGCTTTGGAAATAAATGTAGCATCTCCACAGAGTATGTAAATACCTCTGTAAAGAAATATCAGAAATGGCCTCAGATTGTCAACGTTCCAAACAGGGAATAGAACAAGCACAAATTCTAACTATGGAAAGGCTCCACAGCATAGATCATAATGAATAGCCATAGGTAAAATGCAAAGCAATCTGAAAGTCACTAAACACATAAGGACAGTAGATATGAAAAAGGTAAGGAATGGAGAAAAACAAAATAGATGGAAAAGCACGTCAACAAAACCTGTGTGAGCTATTATATATAAATATATTTATTACATGTTTTGGTAATAAAAGAAAGACCTAGAAATAATATCAGAAATATAACACAATAAAAGTAAAATAAAATTATAAGGTATATACAGTTAGTCATATGCATATAATATGTACATTTAGGTTAGTATTTGCATGTAGATGATAGAAATAATAAAGTAGACTAAATAAACAATAAAATAAGCTGTGGATAAAATTAATGAGTATTTACATTTCCAAGGAATGAATAAATGTTAAAAATGTTAGTGGACAGAATATAAAATCCAAAGTATACTTAATAGCATTTCTATCAGGGAAAGAGATTAGCTTGAGCTGCAGCAATACATGACAAAAAAACAGTTCAGGAATTTCCAGAAAAGTTTAAAGACACCCAGACTCAAGAAACTCAACACATTAAAGAAGTATAAATGAAAAGAACTAGTCACATACCCAATGAATCATGAAACTACAGAAGACTGAAACAATGTAAGAAAAGAATTGAGATTATTCACAAGAGAGCTGCAATTTTGCTAACAAAAGACTTTTTAAGATTAAAAGAAGTAAATCTTCATGAGAGATACTGACTTAAGTGCCTTAGACAAAAACCTAAATACAGTAAATAAAATTCAGTTTAGATAACTCAAAGTAGAGATGCATGTGGACAGTGTATTTTCTTATGATTTTATTAAGTGTATTGAATAAATACCACTAGAAAAGTTTATTAAGCCTACAGCTATGCTATTGCACAAATTACTATTAGGAAAATATTAAGAAATTGACATAAACTGATTAATTTGTAAACTATGAAGCCATATTATTATTTAATATTTTTATGGTTTAATATTAAGTAAATCCACTTGCACAAATATGTTTTAAATAATTTACATGGAATGTACACAAGCTCACTTTTAAACCAAATTTTATACACAAACACATTCATTTCCAAGGTTTATCCATTATATTAAGTTAAAAGTATATTTACATGGTAAATCCCAGATTTATGAAACTTTTGTCATGATGTTCTCATTGATTGAGAGCTATGTAGAATATTTTATTTGTCTTGAATCATTCATATTACTGTGATGTCATTATTGCTTAAGACCATT
Organism: Onychomys torridus; assembly: GCF_903995425.1. NCBI lineage: Eukaryota > Metazoa > Chordata > Mammalia > Rodentia > Cricetidae > Onychomys > Onychomys torridus. Next base: position 73,021,770 of record NC_050443.1, read on the forward strand.
TTATAAGTTGGGACATTGTCATCTGTAATGTAAATTCTATACAGTATCAATCATGTGCTATACTACAGTTAGGAAGTGAAGTCTAGGGATGCTACCCTTAACATGTACATTTTTTCCTTAATCGATAAGACTCAAATATATATCATACCTGTAGTTATTGATGAACATATCTAAATCAAATTTTTAATTAAAAAAAGAAAATAGTATATAGCTCTTTGTCTCCAAATTAAATGAGTTTATTAGTTCTTCCACATTTTGGTACTTCTGTCTTGGTTTCAGGTAAAGCTGAATCTAAATATTTGGAAATAAACATTATTAGCTTTTAATTTTTATTCTTCAACACTGTTTCCTATCAAATAGCTTCATAAAATTCTCCCATCTCTGTGTATCTGTGCCTAGTTTACCTCTGGACTTTCCCAGCATTACCAGAGTGCAACACTGATACCAGCATGATTTGGAATGTAGTTTCAGTGAATGTATGCTTTAGAGAACCAGATGTTACAGTGAGTACATCTCCTGTGCTTGCTCTTTTCTGAAGGAAAATGGAGGAGGAGTGGATCTGGGAGGGAGGAGGCAGGGGAACTGGGAGGAGTGGAGGTAGGAGTAACTGTGATTGGGATGTATTGAAAACAAAATGAAAAATAAATTGATGGTAAGTGAAAAATAGCAATTTGATTGATGATAAACTTATTTGATGGGCTAAAGAACAGACTAGAAGGAACAGATGAAATCTATTATAAATTGAAGTTCTGACAGAAGTTTATGGCTATATTAAGTTTAAGGAGAAATTTTGATGGATGACTCAACCAAATTCGATAATATAACACCAGTAGCACAGATACTGAGAGAAACAATCAATCAATGGGACCTCTCGAAACTGAGAAGGTTTTGTAGAGGAAAGGACATGGTCAGCAAGACAAAGCGACAGCCTACAGAATGGGAAAAGGTCTTCACCAACCCCACATCTGACAGAGGCTGATATCCAGAATATATAAAGAACTCAAGAAATTAGACATCAAAATGTCCAACAGTCCAATTAAGAAATGGGCTATAGAACTAAACAGAGATTTCTCAACAGAGGAAGCTCATATGGCTGAACAACATTTAAAGAATTGTTCAACATCCCTAACCATCAGGGAAATGCAAATCAAAACAACTCTGAGATACCACCTTACACCTGTCAGAATGGCTAAGATCAAAAGCACAGAAGACAGTTTATGCTGGAGAGGATGTGGAGCAAGGGCAACTCTCTTCCACTGTTGGTGGGAATGCAAGCTTGTACAGCCACTTTGGAAATTAATATGGAGCTTTCTTAGAAAATTGGGAATCAATCTCCCCCAAGACCTAGCTATACCACTCTTGGGCATATACCCAAGGAATGCTCAATCATACCACAAGGGCACTTGTTCAGCTATGTTCATATTAGTATTATTTATAACATCCAGAACCTGGAAACAACCTAGATGCCCTTCAACAGAAGAATGGATAAAGAAAATGTGGTACATATATACAATGGAGTACTACTCAGCAAAGAAAAACAATGACATCAAGAGGTTTGCAGGCAAATGGGTAGATCTAGAAAAATCATCCTGAATGAGGTAACCCAGACTCAGAAAGACAAGCATGGTATGCACTAATTCACAGGAGGATACTAGATATAAAACAAAGATGACTAGACTGCTACTCACAACTCCAGGGAGGCTACCTAGAAAACAGGATCCTAAGAAAGACACAGGGATCGCCCAATGACAGAGAAATGGATGAGATCTACATGAACAACCTAGATGTGAGTGGTGGTAATGAAGGTCAAGGTTTGAGGGAAAGAGAGCTTAGGGGAGCAGGAGATCCCAGCTGGGTCAAGAACAAAAAGGGAGAACAAGGAATAATAGACCATGATAAATGAAGACTACATGAGAATAGGAAGAAGCAAAGTGCTAGAGAGAAACCCACAAAGATACCTCCACTGTAGATTACTGGCAATGGTTGAGAGAAAGCCAGAACTGAACTACTCTGGTGATAGGATGGCTAAACATCCTAACTGTCGTACTAGAAATCTCATCCAATGACTGATGGAAGTGAATGCAGAGATCCATGGCCAGGCCCCAGGTGGAGCTCCAGGAGTCCAATTGTCAAGAAAGAGGAGGGATTGTATAAGTGAGAATTGTTGAGATCAAGATTGGAAAAAGCACAGGGACAAATAGCCAAACTAATGGAAATACATGAACTATGAACCAATAGCTGAGGACCCCCAACTGGATCAGGCCCTCTGGATAACTGAGACAGTTGATTAGCTTGAATTGTTTGGGAGGCCCCCAGGCAGTGGGACAAAGACCTGTCTTTAGTGCATGAGCTGGCTATTTGGATCCTGCGGATTATTCAGGGACACTTTGATCAGCCTGGGAGGAGGGGACTGGACCTGCCTAGACTGAATCTACCAGGTTGAGCTGAATCCCCAGGGGAGTCTTTGCCTTGGAGGAGATGGGAATGGAGGGGAGGAGGATAGGGGGAGGTCAGGGGAACCCATGGCTGATATCTAAAATTAAATTAAATTCTAAAATAAAAAAAATCTCAGTTCAGTGTACTTGATTAGGAAACCAATTTAATGAGTAAAGAGTGACACATGTTCAGAAATGTCAAGTGGGATAAATAACAACAAAGTGAGTTATGTTAGCAACTTTGTCCTGCTGAAAATAAAGATGAGTATAGAAAACAAAGGCATTCCTAGGAAACAGACTTACCATATGCAGAAAATAAAGCCTCCTTCTTCGCTTCTTGATGTTTTGGCAAAGATGAAGTGTGAGAGTGGTGAATTCTCATTAGAAACAATGGAGGCCAGAAATCAAGGAACCTCAGTTAAAGTTCTGTGGACAATGCACCAATAACCAAGTAGGGCTTATATTTTTAAAATATATTCTTTAAAGATGAAAGTGAATACCTCACAACCATGTCATTTTCTAAAGGACTGTCCCATGTTGAAAATCACTAGATTAATCATTGATTCCAACAATGACACAGAGAAAATTAATAGGATTATACCTGCCACACAAGCGATATCTAATGGTGTAACTGTAGCAAGACTGTTTGTGGGGGGTAAGTAGCTGCTCTCTTGATTGCATTTGTGGTCAGACCCATAGGATGGAATTCATTGCTGGTATAATAAACATCATCAAAACCATGGCTATAGAAGTCATAGACCCTAAGGAGGATCTATTATTGTTGATTTTCTAAATGATATTGTCAAATTTCCTTCTAGTTATTTATGTTTCTGTCCATATATTTCTGCTCACTCAACCTCGGTCAGAGAAACTTCTTTTTTTAATATATATATATAAATCAAGGCATTTTATTTTATTTTTTTAGTGTTTTTAAAAAATTTTATAATTCCTTTAATTTTACATATCAGCCACAGATTCCCCTGTCCTCCCTCCTCCCATCACCCTCCCACTCTGCCCCGAAACCACCCCCCATTCCCACCTCCTCCAGGGCAAGGACTCCCCTGGGGATTCAGCTCAGCCTGGTAGATTCAATCTAGGCTGGTCCAGTCCCCTCCTCCCTTCGCCCAGGCTGAACAAAGTATCTCAGCATAGAACCTAGGTTCCAAAAAGCCAGCTCATACACTAAGGACAGGTCCCAGTCCTATTGCCTGGTGGCCTCGTAAATAGTTCAAGCTAATCAACTGTCTCACTTATCGAGAGGGCCTGATCCAGTTCCATGGGGGTTCCTCAGCTATTTGGTTCATAGTTCATGTGTTTCCACTTGTTTGACTATTTGTCCCTGTGCTTTTTCCAATCATGGTCTCAATATCTCTTGCTCATATAATCCCTCCTCTCTCTCACTGATTGGACTCCTGAAACTCCACCTGGGCCTGGCCATGGATCTCTGCATCTGCTTCTATCAGTCACTGGATGACAGTTCTATCATGACAGGGTGTTTGGCCATCTGATCTCCAGAGTAGGTCAGTTCTGGCTTTCTCTCGACCATTGCCAGTAGTCTATTGTGAAGGTATCTTTATGGATCTAGCATTTTGCCTCTTCCTATTCCAAGGGGGGTCTTCATTTATCATGGTATCTCTTTCCTTGTTCTCAGAGAAACTTTATATTACAGACTGTAGTGGTTAAAGCAGAGACACATTACTTTTCCAAATACTGCGAATAAGTAACCACAGGTGCTCAGCCATAATTGAAACATCTGTATCAACACCTCTTCCCTCCAAGGCTCATAGAATATCTCAGAAGAGGGAATAGAAAGAATACAAAAGCTGGAGGGTTGAAAGGGGATAGGAAATGTCCTCTGGACATGGCATGGCTGTTACAAAAATGAGTTCATGGCAGTTGGGGTTATCTATACAAGGCTTACAGGAGAACAAACTACTCTAAATTTTCAGAATATACTGGGAAGGGTCTCTCCATGTCCCACCATTGCTGAGAAGCCATTGGTAGTTGCTAACTGATTCAGAGGAAGAGTAACCTTTAGAGGTGTGGTCACTTGCAGTTTTTTCAGGTAACAGTGGTTGACCCCACACCGTAAGTATAAGCACAGCACTAATTTAATTCAGTATTTTAAAACAATAAATGAATAGATAATTTAACTAGTACTACATGAATTTGGGAAGGATATATGATGGGAGAGTAGTCCTAGAAGCAGTTGGAGAAAGGAAGTTGAGGGGCCGATAATAATTAAGATACATTGTACTGACTTGAAATTTTCAAAGAAAAAAAAAATACCACTGAGGACATACTAGCTGTCAATGTATTATTGTTTTTATTTATGCATGTCATCAAAACTTAGAAGATTTATAAGCAACACATTATAACCATTCCTTAACTCTCTAGGATAGAAGTCTGGCATGGGTAGGTGTTTTCTTAGTTCTACAAAGCAGGGTCACAGCAGTGTTTTATTTCTAGATGCTCTCAAGATTCACTCCCTTCCTCTCCAATCTTGTGCATATTTGTCAGAACTGTGTTTGATGTAGTTGCTGACTAACTTTCTATTTCTGGCCTGGTATGAGTGAACTCAAATCTAGTCCCATTTATCTCCTTTGGCCATGATTATAACTGACATCCTGTTTTCTAGCCCTTTTGTGTTTTCTCATATCACTGATCCAAAACCTGACATATTCTAAAAAACAAGAGATCAATAAAATTGAACAAGTGTCACCAATATCACATGCAATTTCCTTTTAAGAATTGATTATAGAAGAATTGACTGCTTGAAAAAAGCATTGGGTGCTAAAGGTAAAATAATGATGATAATAATAAGAAAAATAATATATTATGGGGATTATAATATTTGTATAAATAAACTATGAAGTAAGAGAAAGGGCAGTTATAGAGAAGTATTCACTCAGGGTGTACTCTTGGAAACACTTCTGTGCTTTGCCAATTAGCATGTAAATAGACAAGGAACAAAGATTCATATTCCAAACTGGAGAACCACATTGACACACAATGCGCACACAGACAGTTAAAATACAGAACTTTGAAACAAACTCTGTCTAGATAAAGAAATTTGTTAATCTTTCTTTCTTCTTTAAAGTCTACTTTGACAGTTATTCAGAGTAAGATAGTTTTTCACTTGGCATTTTAGAGCTAAACTCCAGTTTTGAAAAATCCATGTCTGCCATGTTAATTATTTCCCACCTTTGAAAGCACATGAAAGCAGTTATAAATTACTTTTTTGATGTTCTTTTTAAAAATTTCTAACATGTTTTTTAGTTCTGGGTGGATTTGACTAATTGATTTGTCTCTTACTTTTGGGACATATTCATCTATATTGGGAATACTTTTTTTTTCATTCTAGATACTGGATTTCACATTATTTGTTGTATGTAAATTATATATTATTTATTTATATGAGCACCTTTTCTTTAGTTTTTTATGGAATTTAGTTAACTTTCTTGGAGAGTACTTAATACTTGAAAATTTTATATTTAAGGTGAATTATATATGGGATAACAGAAACAATTAGTATAGAGATAACTATGTTATCTTTTTGTCTCTAAGGGGGGAAGTTTTATCCTGGCTCTTTATTTCAGAAGTGTATGTCCATGGTGTCTCATGACACTGTTTTGTGTCTGTCCTGAGGTAGAACATCATGACAGAAGGACAAGCCAGAGCAAAACTATTCTTCTTATAGTGGCTTCAAAGCAGAAAAAGCAAGCAACCTATCAAAAGAAAACAGACCTTTTCAGGACATGCCCTCTGTGACCTACTCCATCTAATTAGGTCCTAGTGGCTAATGATGTACTTAGCTATCAATTTACCAATGGGTCATTTCATTGATGAAATTGGAGTCCTCATGAATCATTTAACTCTCAAGAGCCCATCAGTTGCAAACAAGCCTTTATTACATTGGTTTTAGAGAAACATTTCATGATAAAATTTTATTACCAATAAATTTTTTTTAGTTCTCTACTCAATACACTGTTAAGTTTTGTGAGAGAAAGTTGAGAATATTTACAACTGTTAGGTATTCCTCCATATAATAATGTTCATTATTTGTTTATTTACTGTTGGATATTTTTCTCATACATATTATCAATATTATATTAGGTTTTGGATTTCTACATTTTAACTCTTTCTGCATGTGTACATCAGGTGCTAATATTCTAAGGTTTGAATGTGACTTCACTTTTGTTGTTTATATTCATTTAGCAAATCACAGAGGAATCTAAATATTATATAAAACATCATCATAAATGTATCACACTGACTTTTTGGTCTTGCAGGATGCCTGTGCAGATTTTACAAAATAAAAAGTTCATGTAATTAAAATCTTCATGTTGATCATATCTCACTCATTTCTAACATCCAAACAGAGGCCAAACTGACTTTCTAATTCAGGAATGCTCTTTTCTTTTCCAGCCATCTTTGCTGATATCCTATTTCCCTGTCATAGAAATGTGTGTTTTGGTTAGTAACCATGAGCAATTCTGACTCTGGAATCGGAAGCAGAAGTGTAAATTTTCCAGACAGAACTTTATAGTGTGTCAACATACAGAATGACACATATATGTTCATGTTGCTTCATGAAGACAAACCCCTCCATCCATTAGCTTTAGCATAACCACAAGCAGATGATTCTCCTTCCCTGTTTTTAAGTATCTTTAGCAGTCACTTCCACAAAATTATCACTTTGAATACAGCCTGTCATTGTGATAAACAGAGGGGGCTGTGATGATGACGTTGGTTTTTAAGGTGATTCCTTATTTGTTTGCATGTATTTTAAAAGGTGACAAAATAAAGCCAATTATTCATAGTATTCTGGATTTGTTTTTTATGGCCATAGATAGCTAATACATGAAATTCTTTGTGACTGAGAAATAATAAAGTGAAATAATTTCCCTCATGTGACAGAATAATAATGATGTTATAAACACTGAGAAGTCTAAAGCCACTGTCTTTATCAAAGTACAATAGCATAGAATCAAAAGGTACATTTGAGTCTTGACTCATTTGTTTCTTTTGACTAATCAATTGAAGTAAAATATGACTCGCAATGTCAGTTAGGGGAGACTTTTCTTCATTACTATGATAAACTACCTAAAGCTAGGTAATTGACAGAAAAAAATCAGTTAATTGATTATAAACTTGTTTTTATTTAAAGGACATAGTGTCACTATCATTGGCTTGTTCTTGTGAAGACTACACAGAAGATAGCACCATGTTAGAAGATTATGAGAGAGAGCATAGCAAGAGTGGAAATTACAATAATACCAGCTTGATTTCTTCATGTTCTGTGATCCAATCATGTTTTGTATTTAACAATAGAGTCTTCCCATCCAGCTCTGGAGAGTAATAAAGAACAAAGGTAATGTACTGTAATATTGGGGGGGGGTGGTGTCTATGGGGCTCCCAGACCACCACCTCCAAAAGAGGTCACTGAGCTTTCTATTTGGTAGGCTTTGGAATCTGGGAGAGGCTTTGTCCTCTGTTATAGGGTAACTCACTTTAAACTCTTTATATTTGTGCATGTATAGGCATACATTTTGGAAAGATTCTACTGTAGAAGGTTTCCATATTGTATTTTTAAAGGTCTTCCGTGTTATTTATCTCTCCATATATTCCCTCCTTTTTCCTGGCCTCCTTCCCTTATAAGTACTAATGTTTCTTGATCTATATTTTCCCATTCTCCCTTTCTACCTCTTGTCTTTTGTCATCTATACTTTTAATTCTCCTCAGTGCTCCTATATGTGTTTCCAATTGCCTATTGGTATTCAAATTTTAACACAGTATCTAATGATTTACAACCAGCCCCCACATATGATAGAAAACCACATATGATAGATATGGTCATTTATCTTTCTTGATCTGATTAGAATTATTTCTAGTTCTATATATTTTTTTCTATTTTTACTTTTCTTAATAACTGAATAATAATAGTTCATTGTGTATATATACCTCATTTTCATTGTTATTTTATCAGTTCATGGGCATCTAGGTTGATTCCATTTCCTGGCTGTTGTGAATAGAGCACTAGTCTACATGGATGAACACATATGCCTGCAGTAGGGTATAGAGTCTTTTGGGCATATGCCTGAAAGTGCAATAGTATTGTTCCTACTGAGTAGCTTTTATGATGCCAGAAGGTGCTAACATGAAACCATGTATTAATTCTGAGGGGTACATAAGGAACAGCCTGGCAAGATATGCACATTGCTACAATAGTGGGATGAATGTTAAGGGGGATAACAACTACTTCCTGATTGAATTTAAGTCCTGATCAACAAGACAGAATTCATGCCTGCCAATGTTAACTAATAGGGCCTAGAAAGTGTGACCAGGTAGGTCACAGGTCCTAGGGAGGAATCTGCTGCTATTACTCTGCTAAATCAACTTTTAAGGACTTCATTATACCCATAGATAAATGTATTTCTCTCTGCTCATTGGAGAACTTTCTTTTTTCACTAGATAAAAGTGAAGACAATTTCAGAACTTGTCAGCATGCAGACAATTAAAAACTGTGGAGTTCCTGGCCCTAATAGGACATTTACATCACACTCATGCCTCAAAAGTCTCAGGGATCACAGGATAGTAAGAGGCAGAGTGTAAAAGCCAGAGGCTCTTGAAACTTGCTAAAATGAACCTTTTTTTCTGGACACAATGGGATAGTTGCACATATGAATTCACAGTGCTTATGACAACAAACTGAAGAACTCCACCAGATCAAAGCAGCTAAACTCCAGAATGAAGTGTTGATGAGATCAGGACATCCTATTTGTGCCTGAGGAACTATTGGCAATTGATAGCTGCTTGAGAGAGAGAGAAAGAGAGAGAGAGAGAGGGAGAGAGAGAGAGAGAGAGAGAGAGAGAGAGAGAGAGAGTCAGTTTCAATGATGCTTCCCCTAAGCGGTTACCCACGATCTAGTAGAAAGCCCTATACTCTTGCCCATGATGACAGTATTTCATGGGTTTAAATAACAACAAAAAATAGAAGGAAATAGTTGAAATTTGGAAAGAATAGTAGTAATGGAAATATGAAAGAAATTGGTGTCAAGAAAGTGTGGTGTGGAATTGATCAATACATATTATGTATACAGTTCTCAATCAATACAAAAAGAGAGAGAATGCTAGAGAGAAACTACGGAGAGGCTTTACTCTTTCATCACAGTCTGTGCCATGGAGCACATCTTGATTCATTGAAAATTATTTAATACACCTGTGGTGGTTTGAATAGGAATGGTACCATACACTCACGTGTGTGAATGCTTGGCCCATAGAGAGTGGTACCATTAGGAGGTTTAGTCCTCTTGAAGTAAGTATGGCCTTGCTGGAGAAAGTGTATCATTTTGGCAATGGACTTTGAGGTCTAATTTTGCTCAAGCTATGCCCAGTGTGGCACACAGTCTCCTTCTGCTGTGTGCTTATCAGGATGTAGAATACTCAGTGACCTCGCCAATACCATGTTTCCTGCCATGATGATAATGGACTAAACCTCTGAATTGTAAGCCAGTCCCAGCTAAATGTTTTCCTTTCTAAGAGTTGCCATGGTCATAGTGTAGAACTCTCTTCTTACTCGACTTGTTTTAGACATAATTTTTTGAAGCATCCAACTCTTTTTCAACCAACTCATCTATTTTGTATTCCATCCTCTCTTTCACAGAAGCACTGTGACAAGAACATAGATTTAGGAGTCAATCTTCTCTAGTTTCAATACTGGGTCCAGTAAATCATTATTTATATTGGTCTTCCCCAGCCTTCCATTCTTTCTTGCACTACATCCAGATAACTATTTCCTCTATAGAGCTATTTAACTGTAACATTCAACTACATTTTATAAATGAATTCCCTGGCCAAATACCTGTAACAGAGTAAACGTCTAAAGAATTGAAGCTGTTATTATCTTCGTTAACATAGACTACTCTTCATTTCATGGTTTCAAATTGCTTGGTGGAATAATGTGTCTATAACAGAAACATTTCAGCACTTTTTTGAGACTTATAAAACATGAATATATTAGAGGTATTGGACTACTCTTGGCAAGTTTGTTTTAAAACAGAATAGTCACATAACAGGAGGAATTTCAGTGAAGTCATCCATTGTCCTCTATTTGTTCTTCTGAATACAAAACCATGCCGCAGGCTCTACCATTCTGATAATGTACAGTGTGGCACGAGAAGTAACTGCAAGATAAATGCTATAGGTCAAAATAAGACATGTGTGTTCTAAGTCAAGAACTCTAACTAATGAGGAAGTTCCTGAAGCCAACACAGATTGTTAAAAATCATTTCAATTTTAAAACCTAACAACACTCTCAAATTCCCAAGTAGGTATTGCTAGAAGAAAGAAAGTCAATTTTTTTTTCACTTTTACTTTTCCATTGGGAAATGCACTAATGCTGACGGTACTGTGTGAATTCATATCAGCATATAGTTTTACTTAGATTCAGATTTAAATACCAAACTATCAAGTTTTCTTCCTATCGTCATTGCAAGTAGGAAGATAAGAAAATAATATCTAAATGAAACTAGTTCTTGTTTCTTACTTACCAAAATAGCCAATAGGCATTTTGGCTCAGCATAAAATAATCTGCAATTACTCTCCTCCTTTCCAGCCACATACTCATTTAGATGTTTTATTTTAGTGTCGTACTGGGACAATATGTGTACCTATTATAGCTGTGTATCTTCATATGGGATTTATCTGGTTCTTGAATGCCCCCTTTTCCTCTATTCATCAGATGCATTAATTTTTTTTCAAAGTTGAGATCCACTACATGCTTTGATGTCTAAAATGACTCTAGTGTACTGTTTGATCCATGGAAGGGAAGCATGGAAGAATGGAAAAACCCAGGTTTTATGCTATTGTGCTACAAAGAAAAAAAATCAGGATTTGAATTTTTATTCTTGCTTCCTATGTGATCAGGAACAACAGTTTTAATGTCTTCAAGAATCCTTTCCCTGTTCTTTAAAAGGAGAAAGCTGGAGTGATAGGTTTATGAACTAAATAAATGTCATGAGAGCTCTCAACCCAAGTTCTTTGATGAAAAATATTCATGATGTGCCTGTAGGGTTTGTGCATGTTTGGCATATTTCATTTGTTTAAAAATTCTCATTATAGATTAAAATAATAGTGAGACTGGCTGTAGTGTCTATGAAGACATGGATGCAGACTGTTTGAAAGAAAGAGGCACAGAAGAGCTTCAAGTATCCAATAGCTTAGCTGTATGACATGTTAGGAACAATTTCCAAACAGTAGGATCTGGGCTGGGAGAAAAGTAAATACATCTCCAGGCTCTAGAAAAATAATAACTTATCTGTGAGTTAATTGGAGAACCTAAAACAGTCTGTTGTCATAAAGTTTTATGGTTCTAGGCTGCTGTGATTTGTCAACATGGGTAGCTTTTCTTTCCCTTTATTTCTTTACTTTCATTGCTTTTTTAATTATTTATTTTCTGAAAATAGACTATTTTCTCATATAATACATCTCAATCACAGTTTCTCCTCCCTCCAATCTCCCTAGCTCCCCACTACCTCCCATCTCCCCCAGATCTACTTTCCTTCTGTTTCCTCTTCATAAAGAGAAAGCCTCCAAGAGAAGAAAGACATCCAGACAGGATAAAACAAAATGTAGTAAGACAAAGCAAAAGCCCTCACATTGATGTTGCAGGATATTTATTTACACTGTAAAGATATGTCTCTGCCTAAGGTGACTTCTGATTGGTTTAATGAAGAGATAAATGGTCAATAGCCAGGCAGGAGAGAATAGATAGGAATTCTGGGGAGAGAGAGGATTCTGGGAGGAAGAGAGCTGGAGACACCAGCAATACACAGAGCTAGTTCAGACATATAGAATGGAGAGAAGTAACAGCCACATGGCAGAATGTAGGTTAATAGAAGCAGGTAATTTGAGTTTTAAGAGCTAGTTGGGGAAAAGTCTAAGCTAAAAACCAAACTTTCATAATTGATAATAAGTCTCCATGCCATTATTTGCATGCAGGCAGTTCAAGAAAGTCCAAGGAGAAAGCTTACTATGTATCAAGCCTGGATAAGCAACCCAATAGGAGGGAAAGAGTCTCAAGAGCAAGCAAATGAGTCACAGAACTGCTCCCACTGTTAGGAATACCATTAAAGCACAGAGCTCCAGCAATCCATAGATGAGGTGGATGTTAGGGCGGTCCCCTCATAGCCCTGGTTGTGGGTTTGGGTGGTAGATCAGTTGGTCTACCTGCCAGTTTCCCCTCATTAATAACAGGAGTGTGAGCTTTCCATCAATTCCCTGGCTAGCTTACCAACCTCAGCACAGTAAGGGTCTGGGTCAGTTCTCCTGCTCTCACATGCTAGAAACCAGGCTCACGCACACCCACACCACCAGGGCCAGCTCTATTGTTTTGCCCAGGTGAGGTGCATAGACCACTCTTCCATGTGCTGCAGCCAGGGAAGGGCTGGTAAAGCTCTCTCACTCTCCTGACCCCGGGGCCGTTCTCCAACTTGCCACAGGTGGCAAGGGAGGATGGCATCTTTCCTTCACTCATACTACCACATGGCAGACATGGGGGGCTCTGTTCTCTGGCTCTCAAGCCCTCAGGGCTAGCTCACCTGCACACCTGCCTACAGGATCATCTCTATTACGTTTCCAGGGCAAGGTACAGGACTCATTCTCCTAAGTGCTGCAGTTGGTGAAGGGCAGAGTCAGCTCTCCCACTTGCTTGACTACAGAACCAGTTTTCCTGCCTGCAGCATGTGGCGAGGGACAAGGAAGTATCTCTCCTCTGTCCACGCCACCAAATGACCAACTGATAATGGGCTCTCTCTCCCACTCTCATCTCTTCAGGGCTGACTCCTGGCTTTTAAAAATCATTCCTTCTGCATCCTCACTTCCACATTGTATTTAGATATTGACTTATGCTTACTAGCATTCCTATGTTACTGAATTTAATAATTACATTCCTAGCAAATTTGTGAATAATTTTAATGACTAACTTCTAGATATTATCTGGGCCACAATATCTGCATCCGTTCTTCTTATGCTTTAAAATTAATTGTACATTAAAATTTCTCAGGACCATTTTCCTACTTCTACAACTTACTAAACCTTTAAACCTACCAGTTTTGAAAATTACTAGCACACTTTTCTTCTTAAAAACAATTCCAGGAAAAAAGGCCATGAATTTGAAAGAAGGCAAAAGGAAGTACTTGAGAGGGCTTGCAAAGAAGAGAGGGAAGGGGTAAATGATGTCATTACAATATCAAGAATAAAACTTTATGATGCTTCTTGTTAATTTTTATGTGCTTCTCTCTCCCCTTGCCCTCTCTCTGTGTGTCTGTGTGTGAAGTTGCACAAATGTCAAGTAATAAAAAAGGATGTCAAAAAACAACTTGGAGGATTTGTTTCTCTCATTCTTTTAGTGGCTCCTGGGCATTACACTCAGGTGATCAGACTTGGCAGCAAGTACCTTTATCCACTGAGCCATCTCCCCAGTCCCTCTGCTATGCTGCCAATGTATCATTTTATTACTTTTTCTTCTAAGTACACTAACTTTGGTGTGAACAAATTCATGACAGAAACAAAAGCTTTGATAGACTTTTAACCAATTAACTTTGCTGAATAAGCTTGTTGTCTTTTGTGTGGCTGAGTTGTTGGTTAGTTGTTAATGGTGAAATATTAACTCATATAACTTTTGTCTGAGAACAGCTTGTTTCCTGGTTTTGATGTTCATTCTTCTGGGGGCAATTTATAATCTTTCTTTCTAGGAACATGAGAAAATAGACATTTTGATATTTGTCAAATCTAAGTATTTCTCTTGTTTTCTTTCAGGCCACACTGGTATTTTAAATTTTGGGTAAAAACTTGACTGAGGTTGAGTTAAGAATTAAGAATTCTTAAGAAGCTGAAAAGTAACTTGAGTGGCAGAGTGGGTACTCTGGAAAAAGTGGGTGTGGTAGGGCTTGTCTATAATCCTGTGCTTTTCTTAGAAGCTCACAAGTAGATTCTTTTATTACTGATTAATAAAATTCTTTTATTTTTGATTAATAAAGTTTTAAGCAGGCAAAAATGTATTTCAGCCAGTTCCTTTTATATGGCAGCCAGCTCTATGTGGTTTCAGTACAGCAGATTCCTGTCCTGTTTCTACTCTACAAAAACTTTAAACAAGTGGTCAGCTAACCATCTATTTTTCTTTACACACAACAGATCCATGTAATTTTCTTTCATGGTTTTGTTATTTCAAGGTGCATACCGGGATCTGTAATTAATTCTGTAAGCTACATGACCAAGGAACTCAGGCCTAACTTTGGATTTAGGGACATAACTGTTCCTTTTAGCAATCAGCCTGTTTTTCCACAGGCAGAATTCATAGATCTATAATGCATGAAACTTCCTTGTTCTCATTTTTCCTCTTCTTCAGATCTCATATCTAATAAAAGGAAGGTAACATTTAGCCTATCTTTTTCCTTTTTTATTTCTTACTGCAGCAATTGGCAGGATAACCTAAACCATTTTTCTAATCATGTTTACTAACTGTCTTAACCACCTATATCTTTTAGGCTAATTCAGAAAGTTCAATTAAATCATCGATCTAACTAATCATCATTGCTCTTATAAAAAACATCTTCATTATGATCTGCAAATAAACGGCCAGTAGAGGTTATGGAATGCCCTGAAGCTGGAGTTCCAGGTGATTATGTACCTCTCAATGCAGGTGTGAGGAACTGAACTCAGATCCTCGGAAAGATCAGTTAGCTCCCTGAACCTTGGCGTCATCTCTCTAGCCTCTACAAAATTTATGTAAAACATCTCAATAACATTCTTATATACTCTGATACTATCAACCGAGATATGCAATACATCCGCAAAAATTTATTTAGAGAAGTATACTTGGTTTTTAAAAGCAGTTATATTTTGTTCCTTTGCTTTAAGAACACAGTTGTCTGTCTTATTTTTAGACATAAAAATTAAATTATTTTACTTTCCTCTTATGTAACTCTCAAAGCCACTTAAAAAAAACTAACAAAACCATGCTATGCTAATAATTTGAGTGAGAAATAGATATATCTGCTATATATATTTAATGTTGTTATTCAACTTTTGTTACTATGTAAACATTCTGTGTATATTTTCCTGAAAATTACATAAATCTAATTTATAAAAAAACTTGAGTTCTAATAAAAATCAGGGAATAAATTAATCTATGATTAAATGGCAATGGATGTATGGATAGACATGTCTTCTTATTCATTAATTAAATTTAGTAGTAGAAACTGAGACTAAAAGTACTTGCAATATAGAAATGTTAAGTCTTAGAGATATCTTCCAAATAATCATTCACTAATTTCACTAAGCCAAAGATCAATATATTATATTAGCCATATATCCCATGGCTTCCACAATGACTATCTACCTATAAAGAAATTACTTGAACTGAGGTCAAAATTGAGTAAAATAACAAAATCTATGTTCTCAGAAAAGAAGATCCAGAACACATGCGCCTTGCCTTCCTCAGTAAATCCTCGGTATACTCTAAGGCAGAAAACAGTGCTGCATGGAAACGGGGGTTACAGAATTTGGGTGAAGTGAGAACAATTTGATACAGGAGACAAATGCAGTGATAAATATTCAGGTAAAAAGTGGCATATGACTTGATATTTCCCACAGTTGGGTGAAATAGTGTCAAACAGTTTGGAAGAGGAAGTGCTGGGTTCTAGGAGAGATGTGAGGTCCTTACCCTTTCTCATAGTAATAACCACACATTATAAAATATGAAACAAAGCAACTGCACACATGGTGCATTTCTCATCTCTATTGTTATTAGAAGCTCAGTCTGTGGTAGTAGATTTCTGTGGAGGTTAAGTTCAAGGAAATGGAATAGGTCAGTGAGTTGCATTATGTTTCTATTACCAGGAAGTCATTGTGAAATTATAGGGTTCATGACTCTACTTCTGAACTGTTGCCTCAGAACATTTTAAGAAAGGAAGATTAAATAATTGTACCATTAACTAATTAATTTAAAAATTAACAAAATAAAATATAAGAAGATGAAACAGAAACTATCACATCGAAGTTGGACAGGACAAACCAATAGGATGAACAGAGCAGAAGAGAAAGAGTAATAATCAGAGACACACTCATTCACACACTCAGAAATTCCATAAAACAGCTAAACTTTAATCTGTAAGATAAATAGCAGACCTGGTGCACTCCAGTGCAGGACCTGTGCAAGCTGCTTCAGTTTCTGTGGGCTCATATGAGCTCGGCTCATGTTGATTTAGAGGGCCCTGTTCTCTTGGTGTCCTATATTCCCTCTAGCTCTTTACAGCTTCTCTTATATGGAGTTCCATGGACTCTAAAGGGAGGGATTTGATGGAGATATTCCATATAGAGCTGAGTGTTCCAAGGTCTCTCACTCTGTGTCTAATACCTGGTTGTTGGAGTCTATATTTGTTCCTCTCTGCTGTAGGAGGAAGTTTCTTTGATGATGACCAAACAAGGCACTGATCTTTGAGTATAGCAGAATACAATTAGGAGTGATTTTTATCACTACATTTTATTTCTCCTATTTTTAGACAAGTATCATTTGGTTTTGCTCCAGGTACCTGGGCTATCTAGTTTCTGGTTCTTGGTTACTCAAACAGTATCAGATATGGGTTCCATTGGATGGGGTGGGCCTTAATATGAATCAGTTATTGGTTAGTAACTCCCACAAGCTTTGTGCCACCATTGTCCAGCATCTTGCATGCAGTACACCATTGTTGGTCAAACAATTTGTGACTAGGTTGGTGCTTATGTTTCTCTTTTGGTAGCAGACAGGGTGCCTTCATGTATCAAAGATGTTTGAAGGTAGGGATGAAGGCTTCATATTGGTACCACCTCTCCATCTCCATGTCAAATGAGTTGTGTAGGTATTCTCTTCAGCAATGGGAAATTTGATGTCTATTTATGGAGAACAACCTGTAGTCTTGGCAACAGCCTGGATTATTTGAGGATTCTCAGAGCCCCCTTTAACCAACAGCTCAATTAGATGTAACCCAATTCCAAAACTGGAAACTTGGTCTGGTGACAAGAGATGGTCAGTTGGGCTGGAGAGATGGCTTAGTCATTGAAGGCTAGGCTCAGAACCAAATAGTTATTTATTTTTGACATGATAGTAACAACATTCCTTCCCTTGGAACAGACTTGAATATCTCCTGACTGAAGATTAGCTTCTGTGGTACCATAAGGCACCATGACAGCTTCCAGAGGATGGAGAAAATCAACAGCCCTATCCAACTATGTTGCTTGTAAAACACATCAATAACTAGCATGGCACAATAACCCTAAGAGTATAATAGTAATGTACATACCTTTACAATAACTAATAGCTCTCTAATTGGACTTGAAACCTGCTCAATAAGAGAAAAAACATGCCAGATACTAGAAATATAGCTACTACTCAGTACTAATGAAGTCATGGATATTGGAAGAGAACCTACAATCACCACTTTATTACACCAGTACAGCTTCTAACAAAAATCTAAACTTTTATTTTTATACCTACAGATAAGTGTAGTCTTCACCCCTTATCAAGGAAAATTCACTTTGCAACAAATGGAGACCACCACAGAAAATGATGGTTAATCAAGATGCAGAGTTGTGGAACTCAATTCTAATGTCTACACATAAAAAAATCACTCATTTTAATTAATGTTTAAGTAAATAACTTACATATTTTAAATAAACTTTTGTACTATAAACAAAAATATATTTTTAAAAAACTACTTTTCCTTTGATTGTCCTTTGTTCTTTCATTTTTAAAGTTGATCATGTGTCTGGATTTTAAAGTTTCATGTTCTCCATTATGATTTAATATTCCATATACTGTTTACATAATACTCTTTGACTTTCATAAAAATAAATGATTTTGATTCTCTCAGCTAATGGGAATTATATCAACACATCAGTCTTAGAATGAGCAGCTGCATTTTTGTTTTAATTAAATAAATTCAGTTTAAGTTGCTTAAATTGTGCTGCTGAGGACGTGTACATTCTCCTTGACTTAAGATGGAGTTGTATCACTATAAATGCATGGTAATTGAAAATAACACTGTTAAGCATGTATATAATATACTAAACCTACAAAATAATGCAACCTTTTGACCCAGCCTAGTGTGGAGACCTACTATGGAACATTAGGACAACATTCCTGCTGAAGAGCTCTAACTAGCTGCCATTGTTCATTTTCAAGAGAGAATAAGATTCTACCACCTTAGAAATGGACCCAAACGTAGAGTTCAAAGAACAGAAATTACTATAGACATAATGTCTAGGAAAGATTTTCCAAGTAAAAACATTCTGTCTGAGGGGCTGGAGAGATGTCTCAGTGAGTAAACACTGGGCACACTTTCAGAGGACCCAGGTTCATTTCCCAGCCACTGTGGTGCTGCTGCATATGTTGGCTCCCGCTTTAAACTTAGTTCCATATTATATTATATTAAATTCTAAAGCCAGTGATACAAAAATGTTGTAACTGCTTTCATGGAATGCTTGGCCTCTGATCCTGATTCTTTTTTGTTGTTGTTGTTGTTTCCCTGACAACACATCTGAATTTGTGGGAGTAAGTTCTGTAAGCTTTTGACAATTGCCACTGTGTGCTTTCCTAAAAATCAGAGTTCATCTCAGGTTTATGCAAATTTCTCAGCAAATCTCCAGGCTCAAAATTAAAAGACAGGCTTGTTTGGTAAGGTCCTTATGCAACTCCTCATAAGTCTTGATCTCTAAGCTGAGGGCCTGATACAGTGAAATGAGGGCACCCTTTCTTACCAGGACCTGTGACACACTGGTTGAAATGACATAATAGCTTCCCCATTGCTCTTGGGATAATAACAAGTTGCATTATGATCTAGTCCCTCCTTATCCCTTTACTCTTGCTCAAAGGAGAATCACTCCTCATCTCCATGGTGTAGTTACAGTAAATTACCGTTTATTTCCCACAGAGGGCCATGCTCTCTTCTCTGTCTTTATTCACACTTCCTTCTCTGCTTCAGCTATCTTCATCTGTCACACCA
This sequence comes from Onychomys torridus, assembly GCF_903995425.1. Lineage (NCBI taxonomy): Eukaryota > Metazoa > Chordata > Mammalia > Rodentia > Cricetidae > Onychomys > Onychomys torridus. Next base: position 73,041,247 of record NC_050443.1, read on the forward strand.
TCAGCCTTTTTTCCAAACACACCTTTATCATGAAAACAATATAGAAAAGAGGAAACATATCCAAAGCACTGAAAGTTCCACTAAAGATGGGGTGTGGAAACAGAGCAGAGAACTATACAGTTACAAAGGCCATTCAGGTGCGTTGGAGCTTAGCTTTGTGATATATATCAATCACATCTTCTTTCTCTTCACCATCATCACTTGAGGATTTCATGTATACATACAATGTGTTTTGAAACCTATCCCTATTCCCTACATTCTGATTCCTTCCCTACACACTTTTCCTTCCTGTCTTTGTATGGTCTTTCTTAAACCCAATGAGTTCACAGAATGCAGCCAGTATGGGTGTGGATATAGGACTATTTACAGGAATATGAGAAAATTCTCAGGTGGATGAAGAAACCTCCCAATTTTCCTTCATCCCTGAAGAAACCTGATTCTTCCTCTAGCAGTCAGGATCCCACTTCATCCATGCTAAAGCCAGTCAATTACATTTTGATTTATTCGCATACCACAAAAACGGACAGAAAGAAAAACACTGTGCCAGAGCTGAAACTAGAAAAAAATACCTTTTTATCCACTTGTGTTACTCATGTGTCCTTTCCTGGCATTCAGTCCTTCCTCATCTTCCTGTTTGGGTCTCCTTTCTAAATTTTATTCTATCTATATAATAATTCAGTGAAATGTATAGAGTTTGGGACAAGGAAAATGTTTGAATGGTTTTCTTAGACTAACTGTGGATGTGATGTTTTTGTTAGAATAAAATGTTTTCAATTTAAAAAAGAATAACTCTAAAGGTATAAGTGATGCTTGAATATGGTTTAGAAGCAAACTGTAAGCAAAGTAAAAATTAATGTCCCAATTTATGACATTAAAACTAGTATCTATTAGCATTTAATGTCTCACATTCTTTTTATCAAAAATTCATACAATATATTCTGATCATGGTTTCTACTCCCCCATTTCTTTGCAGATTCTTGCCTACTCCTCACATATCCAACTCCATGCCTTCTTTCTCTCTCTCTTTCGAAAACCAAAACAAAACAAGCAAATAAAAAAGCAAAATTAACTAGAGGAAAAGAACACTGAAATCAACATTCTTGTATTATTCTGGTATAATATACTTTCTAAATATTAGTTATGTATTTAGTAATATATATATATATATATATATATATTTATAAATATATAGAAATGTATATAACAACAATTAATAAAAGAAGAGTCAATGAAATTGAAAGAGAGAAAGGAGGAGTAAATGGGAGGATTTGGGGGGTGGAAATATAAGGGGAATTTTTATTTTAATCTCAAAAATATAAAATGAATAATTAAAAATTAAATGAATAAAAGAAATAGATAGTTCACAAATATTACTAGAGATTGCACACACACACACACACACACACACACACACACACACACACACACACACACACACACACATAAAGACCTATAATTTCATCTCTCTTTTATGGGGCTCTAAACTCTATAGCTTTGATTATTATTTTTATTTGATAATATCAGTTGTTTGTGTAGAAATGAGATTTCTTATTTACATTTCAATATTCTCCTGTCCCTCAATTTGGAGATAGGAAGCCAAAATTTTAATCAATGAATCTCTAACTCCATCACAGAACTTAGGTCACAAAGGATAATACATTAAAAAAAAAAAAACATTTGGAGACAAAACATCTACAACAAATCCAAGAGTCTATTTAAAATAGTTTGTTTTCCTCATTCATTACAGTTATTTCACTTATTTCCTACAGAGGCATGCCTTCTATGGAACTGAGGCTTAATTATGATAGCCAAACTTTGTTAGTTTTCTAATATGGTTATATTTCTTATCTGGCACATTCTAACTTTTATTATTTGAATCCTAGTTTTTTCTAAATCATACAGCATACATGTTCTCTGTCATGACAGATCATTCAAAGATGAGTAGTTTTCTGTACTTGGGTTGCTATGTGTCTATTGCCATCCCATAGCCCTTACATTTTTATTAAAATAGTCAGTGAAAGAATCCTGTGTGCCCAAAAGCAATGATTAAATGAAAAAAAAACTTTAAATTCCATATGACCTCTAACCATATTTTATAATTTTTAATTTGCTTTTCAATCTATTTATTGCTGCTAATTTATAGCATGTAAATCAAAGCCTGAAACTTAGTTCTATTAAATAAAATAATGAAATTCAAACTAGAAAGCTGAATGAGTGATAGAAAGTAATAATTACCATTTTCCATTTTATTTACCATTTTTAAAGTCACTTTTATAATGGGTAATGGTATTTCTTAAGAAATAAGAAAAGCAGTGGAATTCTATGTGTTTCATTAGTAAGAAGTTGAACTTCCCTGCGCTTGCGAGATACTTCGTTCTCTGGAGACTTCTTAACATTGGTGGCTAAGAAATCAATTGAACAGAGACTGTGACATTCACACTGTCTGTCTCCTCTATCCTATTCCTGGAACGTAAAAGAAAGTCATTTATTCTCCTGTGACTCCTCTGCCAGCACAGGATGGAGGCTTTGCAAAGCATCACTTAAGTGGGACATCCATCACTGGCAGTCTGGCTTCACTGCTTGCCAGAGACTCTCACAGTCCAGTACCTGGGATGTAAACAAAGATATTGCATTTGATTTTCATATTGATCTTGTTGATTTTAGAGTCAGGATCATCCTGAGAGAACACTTTCTAGACAGGGTGGCCTTTCACTGACCTTGTGTTTCATAGCCTACCACTTCTGTTTGCTTTCCAGCTCCTTCACTGTGACTATGAATGTCCCCACTCACACTTCTTTCCTCCTCCTCTATCTCTCACATACAGTTAACAAAGAGGAATCCTCAATTTGTATGACATCAAATAGTTTTTAAAGTACTTTAAAAGAATAAAGTAACATTGTATAAAGGACTCAGATGGCATCCAATGACCCTAGGGTTTTAAATTTTATGTCTATTTTTTACTTATTTTAAGAATTGAGAACATCATGTACATTTTTATTTCCTAATCAAGTTAGGAGAGATATTTATGTCAACCTCTTGATGTGAACATTATTTTGTTTGCTGTTTTGATTATTTATTTACTCACTGAGTATTTATCAATAGGTCCCCTTCTGGAGGCAATGTAGATAAAACACTAATGAAACAAAGACAGCTCCTCCCTCTAGCATGACTTCATTCAACAAATTAATGATAAATGCTTTTTAATACTAAACAAGGCTCACATGCACCAACTTACTACAACATTAATATTTACTTTTCTGTAATATCAAATCAAAATGTGTTTTCCTCTTTATGACAGCATTGATAGGGTTTGATGACATGCCACTGCCCTGCCTGAATTACAGAGGTCCCAGAACTCCTTTTCTGAAATTTTTCAGTCAAGAGTGGCTGTAAAGAATTTCTCTCAAAAAGCTAGAAGATGGAGAGAAGCAACAGAGATTCAGCATTGTAGAAAACACCCACTTTCCCCAGTCAACCATGAGCTTAAATCCCGATATAATGTATTTTGTAGATATAATTAAAGTCCATAACTGCCTCTACTTCTCATTTTAAATTTTTTATAATAATTTCTCTTCTCACTGTTTTGACTAAATACTTAAAGAACCAACTTAAAGTTTAAATTGTTTGTTTAGGCTTACAGCTCAAGGAAGCATACTTCATTCTGGCTAGGAAAGCATAGTGGCAGGAGTGAGAAGGTCCTGGTTTCATTGTACCCTCAGTCAGAAAGCAGAGATGAACATGAATTTCGGTTGGGCTGTAAAGTCTAAGGCTTGCCCCCAAGGGATCTACTCTTAATTAAGACTATTCTTGCTAAAAAAAATGCACAACTTTCTACTATGCAATTTAAACTCATTAGCCAAAGTGGTACATTTCACAGTCAAAGCACATTTGCCTGGATAGTACATTGCACATATGTGATAATTACAAATCACTTTACAAGTATTATTTCATTGAATCACCCAACATTCAATTCATGCTATTATTAATAAATGTTATGCATCACCAGCAGGAGACCAGGGTGGCTAAGTTGTGCTCTTTTTTCCACATACCATGAGTTTTGGACATGATATATAGCACCACCTTTACCCCGTCTCCTGACTCTTTGGTTTTCTGGAACTGTTTGGTTTTAAACATCAGTTGTTTATATTTATTTTCTCTCACCCCTCCTTATTTTCCCCTCTCTCTGTATCTGTCTTTCTTTCACTCCATTTTCTCACTCCACTCTCACACAAGGCTTCTCATTCTCTGTGATTTGATTTTGATATCTAGCTTTCTAGCAACTAAGATCAGATTACAACCCTAACATGGTTTTTAAAGTGCAAAGAAGCTGTAATCTCCCTTTACAGCTGTTGTTTGAGTTTTCTTTCCAGGGTCCTAAGCTTTCGGCATCTAGGGAGCCTGCTGTACAATGCTTTGCACACTAGGATTTCCTTTTAAAGACTCAAGTGCATGAACAAAACAGATAAAATAAATCCATCCCTGAGTCATTCTCTCAGGCTGAAGATGGCTACTAGCAGACCAATTGGCAGCTGTGAAGAAGCAAAGACATTTCCCTGACTGAATTTTATGCTAATCCATTTTGCCTTCTTATAACAGTTACTTCTTTTTCTATGATGGGAGCACATGCAAGGATTTCTATTTCAGTATTCACAGATTGTAGTACAAATACCTGAACAAATTGGACATCATTGGTACACAAAAGTCTGAAGTAAGCCTTTTGTGAGACTTGGGCTTAAATATTCTAAATTGAACATTGTTCATATAAAACCTGAATAAGTTTTAAATAAAGTTGACTGACATGTATTTATTATATTTTATTAATCTTTTGCTACATTTCTTCAGTGGGATACAGAAAAAGGAGACTGAGGGAGAAAGAGTGAAGGAAAGAGATTGAGAAGCACTATGTCATATAGAGGTAAAGGTATAATTTGCTGGGGTCAGTTCCCTTCTAGTTTGTGGTTTGTAGGGCTCACACTCAGGTCATCAGACTAGGAGAGAAGTGCTTGTATGCACTTAGCTGTCTCACAAGCTGGATGCATTATATTTGAAAATGAGAATTTCTACACTATAACACTGTATTTCATTGTCTTCAAATAGTGATAACAGTATATGAATGTGTCTCCAACCTGGCCATAAAGAAGCCATTCTGTTCCTCATTAAAAATTTAGCTGCTTTGAGAGAAGAATAATTTCAACCTAAGGAAGTCAGATACACCTTCAAAAACACAGGCAATAGATAACACCACAACAGTAAACCCCAAAGAAGAAAAGAAGTAAACACACACTACCACCAAATAAGTAAATAAATAAATAGATAAGTAAATAAATGGATAAATAAATAAATGGATAAATAACAGGAATGGACAATCACTGGTCATTAATATTCCTTAATATCAATGGGCTTAATTCACCTATTAAAAAAAACACAGACTAACAGAATGGATACGATAGCAGGACCCATCTTTCTGCTGCATACAAGAAACACACCTCAAATTCAAAGATACACTCTACCTAAAAAGAAAAGGCTGGGAAAGAACTTTCCAATCAAATGGTCTTAAGAAGCAAGCTGGTGTAGCCATCCTAATATCCAACAAAATAGACTTCAAACTAAAATCAATCAAAAGAGATCAAGAAGGACATTACATACTCATCGCTGGAAGATCCACCAAAATGAAGTTTCAATTATGAACATTTATGCCCCAAACACAAGGGCACCCACATATGTAAAAGAAACATTACTAAAGCTTAAATCACATATAAAACACCACACATTTATAGTGGGAGACTTCAACATCCCACTTTCACCTCTGGACAGATCAGCCAAATTGAAACTTAACAGAGAAATAATGGACTTAACTTATGTTATGGCTCAAATGTACTTAATCGATATCTACAGAACATTCTGTCTGAACAAAAAAGAATATACCTTCTTCTCAGCACCCCATGGAACCGTCTCTAAAATCGACCACATACTTGTCCAAAAAACAAATCTCAACAGATACAAAACAATTGGAATAACCTCCTGCTTTCTATCAGACCACCATGGTTTAAAGTTAGATTTCAAGAACAAAAAAAACTACAGAAAACCTACAATGCTCAACTGAATCACCAATGGGTTAAGGAATAAATAAAGAAAGAAATTAGACTTCCTAGATATCAAAGAAAATGAATACACCACATACCCAAACTTATAGGACACTACAAAAGTAGTGTTAAGAGAGAAATTCATAGAACTAAATGCCCACATAAAGAAGTTGGAGAAATCTCACACTAGTGACTTAACAGCATACCTGAAACCTCTAGAACAAGAAAAAGCAAAGTCTCTGAGGAAGAATAGACACCAGGAAATTATCAAATTGAGAGCCAAAATCAATAAAATAGAAACAAAGAGAACAATACAAAAATTAATGAAACAAAGAGTTGGTTCTTTGAGAAAACCAACAAGACAGATAAGTCTTTATCCAAACTAACCAAAAGACATAGAGAGAACATCCAAATTAACAAAATCAGAAATGAAAAGGGGGACATAACAACAGACAATGAAGAAATCCAGAGAATCATCAGGTCATATTTCAAAAATCTCTACTCAACAAAACTGGAAAATCTAAAAGAAAAGGATAATTTTCTGAATAGGTACCAAATACCTAAGTTAAATCAAGACCAAATAAACCATTTAAATAGTCCAATAACCCCTAAGGAAATAGAATCAGTCATTAAAAGGTCTCCCAACCAAAAAAAGTCCAGGACCAGATGGTTTCAGTGTAGAATTCTACAAGATCTTCAAAGAAGACTTAATACCAATACTCTTTAAATAGTTCCACACAATAGAAGCAGAAGGAGCCAGGCGTTGGTGGCGCATGCCTTTATTCCCAGCACTTGGGAGGCAGAGGCAGGTGGATCTTCGTGAGTTCGAGGCCAGCCTGGTTTACCGAGTGAGATCCAGGAAAGGCGGAAAGCTACACAGAGAAACCCTGTCTCGAAAAACAACCAAAAATAAATAAATAAAAAATAATAAAAATTAAAAAAGAAGAAGCAGAAGGAATATTACCAAACTCTTTCTATGAGGCAACAATTACCATGATTCCTAAACCAAACAAAGATGCAACAAAGGAAGAGAGTCCATTTTGGACTGCTACCTGATTTTAGTTTTCAAATAAGAATGTAAACATTTTACTTAAAATTTACTGTTTGCAAGTAGTCTATAGAAATTTTGTTTTAATTCTTCAAATACCTTGGAAGCATGGTAGACTGAATGTTGAAAATTGTATTGAAATAAAGTAGGAAATGTTCTGTACCATATTTGTAACTATCAACTTTTAAAAAACCTTTGACTGTTTTTGTTACATGCATTGTATTTCTGTTTTGTCTAGAAGAAATGGTCAAGTCCAGCTCTGTGACAGCTCTGATTCTCTTGCCTCCCTGTTTGTTAATGTTTGATTCTGAAGTGAACACATGAACCCACACAAAACCTTGACCAGGAGTTGTTTATAGTGACTACACTAATTGTTTAACTGGACACATCTGTATAGCATCTTTCTTAATTTGAACACACTACATTGTAGGACGACTAATTTTCAAAACTACCACAAAGTTGCTATTCTGCTAAACTAAAACTAGTTTCACACTTCAGCAAATGTATAAGGACAATAGCTTTGTTAATAGCTAAAAAGTACAGATTATTAAAAGTTAGAAAGGTTTGAGAAAGTGGTATTTTTACTGAAAGCAAGCAGTGGCCTGTAAAATCATTTTAAGAGCCTTTCCTGTATGAATTCAAAATTGAATATTCTCTTCCATTCTCATTTGATAGTTTGAGTCATGGTCTTAGATACCAGCCACCTAGGAGAGAAACTGGTTTGTAGTATCAGTGTAAGTAAAAATCCTAATTCCACAGCCCTGGTTGTATTTTCTAAAAACAAAAACACAGCAAAACTTGGGAGTCCTACTTCTGAAACATAATTTGGTGCAGTCAGTCATTAAGTACCTGATTGGACAGCTTACATATTTATTGGATGCTCTGAACAGCTCTAGATTAGTCCATAATTGAACCATATAATTAGGTAGGTCCAACATACTGTTTAGTAGTTAAATAATTTGTTTTCTCTTAATGTTACCAATAAAAGATTTTGGCAGGAAGTTTGTAGCATTGATCTAACCTCCATCCTTTCCCCCATTATTTTAACTTTATAAAATGACGGTTCCCTTTTCAAATGCTCTACCTTACCTAAAGAGGTAAATAATCTTCTTTGCTATTTAATAGCCCTTGGAGGGATAAAGTCCATGCTAAGACTGATTTTTTTTCTAAACATGTTAAACCAGCCACCTTGCATCAGATTAGGTGTATACTTTTGCATTTAAAGGAGATAATGCGTATTCTATTAAGGTAAACTCATAAAACTTGTAAGTGTGTGGCTCTTTCATTCTCTGTTTTGATGATTTACCATGTGTCTTAGACTTTGAATATCTAGTGACACTTGCTAAGAACTATTGGCGACAAAATTAAAACCCAAAAGTCAACATGTGATATGTTAGAGTTTTTCACTCAGTATTACATGATCTCTCCCCTTTACTGTCTATCTGGAATTATTTAGTAAATCAGAAAATATCTGCAAAGCAACTTTATTGCATCAATTTGGACATAATTAGTCCCATTCTGTTCAGATTAATACTTAAATATAAAAGCAATAAGTATTTAATTACCTAACAATTTTCATACCATACTGTTTTATATGAATACATTTAACTTTTATTTTAACAGTTACTTGTTGTTTATACACTGACTCTTGGCATGTTTACCTTTACTTTTTCTACAACAGAGAAAAATAGATACACTGAACAATAATTTAATAGGGAGTAACAGGTTACATTTTAAGTGTGAATGCAATGCTGTAACCTTTGGCTACTTTCATTTTAAAGTTAAGAAAGAAGATCCCACTACATTATAGTAAATTATGGTGATAAGAACTCTGCAGTAGAACACCACTGTGAATCTTCCATTCTTCAGAGCCAAACATAAAGCAGCCTGTGTGTATTTTTTGAGATCACTAATTTTTTCCCATTTCATGACATGTTACAAAGCTGGATGGCTCCTCTTGGTAAAGCTGTTTGATTATAAGTGTCAGGCAAATAACTGTTAGTAGCTGCATTAACGTGCTTCCTTTGCTCAGAGAAAAGAAATAAAAATGAACCAAAGGGTTTTTCCAGGAAAAAAAGAAAGAAAGCAGTTTCCGAAGGCCATGACTCAATTCTTAGGTGTGTATGCTTTTCAACATCTTAGGCATTTTAATAGAAAGCAAAGCCTTTTCCAGTTGCACTCTATTTCAAGGAATTGAAATTATTATTGTTCTCTTTTGTCACAGTTAAAAATCAGTGTTGGGAATTAAATTACAATTTGAGGGAAAATAGTATCCCATGAGAATAAATGTAGCTGGCTAAATGATTCTTATTCAAGTGTGGTATATATTTCAACAGGGACCCTTGTAAATTGTCATATGCCAATAAAATGTCCTAAGTGATAATAAAAAAAAATATTGGCAAACAGACTCCAAGAACACATCAAAAGAATTATCCACCATGATCAAGTAGGCTTCATCCCATGGATGCAAGGGTGGTTCAACATATGAAAGTCCTTCAATGTAATATACCATATAAACAAACAAACAAACAAACAAAAAACACAATCATCTCACTAGATGCAGAAAAGGCATTTGACAAAATCCAACACCCCTTCATGATAAAGGTCTTGCAGTGATCAGGAATACAGGGAACATGCCTAAACATAATAAAGGAAATTTACAGCAAGCCGATGGCCAACATCAAATTAAATGGAGAGAAACTCAAAGAAATATCACTAAAATCAGTAACAAGGCAAGGCTGTCCCCTCTCCCTATACTTATTCAAAATAGTACTTGAAGTTCTAGCCAGAGAAATAAGACAACATAAGGAGATTAAGGGGCCTACAAATTAGAAAGGAAGAAGTCAAGTTTTCCTATTTGCAGATGACATGAGAGTATACGTGAGTGACCCCAAAAATTCAATCAAGGAACTGATACATCTTATAAACACATTCAGCAACATAGCAGGATACAAGATCAACTCAAAAAAATCGGAGAAGCTTTTGTAGAGCAAAGGACACGGTCAACAAGACAAAGCGACAGCCTACAGAATGGGAAAAGGTCTTCACCAACCCCACAAGTCCAAGTGGATCAAAGGCCTCAACATAAATCCAGTTACTCTGAACATGATAGAAGAGAAAGTAGGAAGTAGGTCTTTAATGCATTGGCCCAGGAGATCACTTCCTAAATATAACACCAGTAGCACAGACACTGAGAAAAACAATCAATTAATGGGACCTGTTGAAACTGAGAAGCTTTTGTAGAGCAAAGTACATGGTCAACAAGACAAAATGATAGCCTACAGAATGGGAAAATGTCTTCACCATACCTACATCTGACTAGAGCTGATCTCCAGAATATATAAAGAACTCAAGAAATTAGACATCAAAATGCCCAACAGTCCAATTAAGAAATGGGCTGTAGAACTAAACAGAGAATTCTCCACAGAGGAAGTTCAAATGGCTGAAAGACATTTAAGGAATTGCTCAACATCCCTAGTTATCTGGGAAATGCAAATCAAAATGACTCTGAGATACAACCTTACACCTGTCAGAATGGCTAAGATCAAAAACACAGAAGACAGCTTATGCTGGAGAGGATGTTGAGCAAGGGGAACTCTCCTCCACTTCCTTAGAAAATTGGGAATCCATCTCCCCCAAGACCCAGCTATACCACACTTGGGCATATACCCAAGGAATGCTCAATCATACCACAAGGGCAATTGCTCAGCTATGTTCATATCAGCATTGTTTGTAATAGCCAGAACCTGGAAACAACCTAGATGCCCTTCAACTGAAAAATGGATAAAGGAAATATGGTACATATACACAATGGAGTACTACTCAGCAGAGAATAACAATGACATCAAGAGGTTTGCAGGCAAATGGATGGCTCTAGAAAAAAATCATCCTGAGTGAGGTACGCCAGACTCAGAAAGACAAACATGGTATGTACTCACTCATAGGAGAATACTAGATGTAAAACAAAGATGACTAGACTGCTACTCACAACTCCAGGGAGGCCACCTAGAAAACAGAACCCCAAGAAAGACACAGAGATTGCCCAGTGACAGAGAAATGGATGAGATCTACATGAACAACCTGGATGTGAGTGGGGGTAATGAAGGGCAAGGTTTAAGGGAAAGAGAGCTTAGGGGAGCAGGAGATCCCAGCTGGATCAAGAACAGAAAGGAAGAACAAGGAATAATAGACCATGATGAATGAAGACCACATGAGAATAGGAAGAAGCAAAGTGCTAGATAGGTCCCCAGAAATCCACAATGATACACCCACTGTAGACTACTGGCAATGGTCGAGAGAAAGCCCAAACTGACCTAGTCTGGTGATTAGATGGCCACACACCCTAACTGTCATGCTAGAACTCTCATCCAATAACTGATGGAAGTGGATGCAGATATCCTCAGCCAGGCCTCAGGTGGAGCTCCAGGAGTCTAACTGGTGAGAAATAGGAGGGATTGTAAGAGCATGAATTGTTGAGACCAAGATTGGAATAAGCACAGGGACAAATAGCCAAACTAATGGAAACACATAACTATGAACCAAAAGCTATGGAGCCCCCAGCTGGAAAAGGCCCTCTGGATAAGGGAGACAATTAAATAGCTTGAACTGTTTGGGAGGCACCTAGGCAGTGGGACCAGGACCTGTCCTTAGTGCATGAGCAGTCTGTTTGGAACCTGGGTCCTATGCAGGGACACTTTGCTCTGCCTGGGCTAAGGGAGGAGGGGACTGGATCTGCCTAGATTGAATCTACCAGGCTGAGCTGAATCCCCAGGGGAATCCTTGCTGTGGAGGAGGTGGGAATGGGGGGTGGATTGGGGGCAGAGTAGGGGGGATGATGGGAGGAAGGATGACAGGGGAACCCATGGCTGATATGTAAAATTAAATTAAATTAAAAAAAAAAAGCTAGTTTGGAACAAGCATAACCTAAGGCTGAGCATTCATAAAGATAAAAAATTAGCTGCTTTGTTTTTTTATTAGCTGTCTTTTTGTTGTTGTTATTGTTGTTAATAATTTTTCAAATAGAGTTACTGAAATGTCATCATTGTGGTAGAATATAGAGAAATGTTGAAAGCCAGAAGTCTTGCATCTTTCAGAGGCAAAATCAGGAGAAACAGTAAAATCATTGGATTGATAGTACAACTACAGCATTGCTTATGGTCGCAGGCATTATGTGTCTTGGAGGCAGAAGTCAAGATGGCAAACTTTGAGCTGAGTCTTTTAGATGAGTTTTTGAAATGAAGAAGAGGAGTCAAGGAAGAGACAAGGTAAAGGGAATGATGTGAGCTGTGAGGAATTTGCTCTTGAGGTGGGTAGCATGTCCTTGAGACTATGGATTGATATTAGAAACATGAAGGAGATGATATGAACTTGAGTATTGACACTAAAGCTGACAATGATAAAGTCCTGGATGTGTGGCAATCAGGAAATGGACAGAAATGGAATAAAGTGCATTTTTTGCCTTTACAAAAATTATTATGTTTGTATATTGTATTTTGTTCTCAATATCAGATTTTATCCAATACTTCATTAAAATCAGACCATACATTCATTTATAAGCTATACAATGGCTTAGATATAGTGATATAATAGAAAAATATCTCAAAATTAATTCTAGAATGTTCAACTTTTGAGTTTCTTGGACAGAAATTTAATTAGGGCACAGCTCTTATCCCAGAAGAAGAGTTGAATTAAACCTATTTTTACAGAATCAGTCCCCATGTTGTTAGTATTACATTAGCCTTTGATATTTAAATGAGAGGACAGAAAGGGGTTAAGAAGTTTAAGGCTGGGTGGTGGTTGGCACATGCCTTTAATCCCAGCACTTGGGAGGCAGAACCAGGAAGATCTTTGTGAGACTGAGGCCAGTCTGGTCTACAGAGCAAGATCCAGGACAGGCACCAAAACTACACAAAGGAACCCTGTCTCAAAATCACCAAAAAAATCACACATATTGTGTGTGTGTGGTGTGTCTAAAATAGATAAGTTTCACCTATTCATCAATTGGTAACCTTAGTTTTTTTTTATTTTTGTATTTTCATAAGCATATAGTGATTGCCTATTATGTGTTACAGCCTGAATAAATTAAGAGATAAATAATATTTTGTACTTTTCCTCCAAGTTTCAGAGTTAATTTGAATAAACCAAAAAAATTTATAATGATATGTGCTATAAAACTTAAAGCAAGAAATCATAAAAATATAAAATATTCAAATCATTATAGAACATAAAAGAAGAAAATTGTCAAACTGTCTGGAAAGTCACCAAAGGGAACTGAGAAGAGGAGGTGACTTCTTAGACAGATATGAGAAGATAAGGATTTCAAAGGTAGATAATTAGAAGAAATTGACTTTAGATAAAGAGGATTGTTTAGAGATGTTATGTAATTGCCACCTGTGATAGTGAATCATCCCCTCCTCCTCTCTTCAGCTCAGGTAGGGGGTATTTACAACAAATATTAGCCTAGTACTTTACATGGACAGGCTTATGACTTGAATCTAAGACTCACTCCTTTTAGGCAGTTATATTTGATATCTAACATTCAGTTTTCTTGGCTTCAGGCAAATTTCATAATGATACCTATTTTCTTTTCTTCTGTAAAGATTAAGTTAAATGATATAAAGTTAAAAGAACAATGACAGATTTATGGTCAGTCCTTTCATTACTGGAAGCCTACACATTCATTGCTTTTTCAGTTTCAAAACAACTGCCAATTGAAAATACATTTTTGTCACTGCCTGGTTTATCATTAGTGTAACTCTTATAACAAGATAAACATAAAATGTGTACATATTTATGGGATAAAACCTTATGCTTGACACATGTATACACTGTGTTATAATGTCATAGGAAGAATGTTTTAATTTCAAATTAGATTCTTTTCAAATTAATGCATGCATTAATTTGAAAAGAAAAAAAAATAAAATCTTCTAGATCCTTGAAGGACACACTATATTGGCATTTTCTCTATTCAATTAAACAACATAGTTCAGTTCTCTTGCTTAATTATAGCTTACAAATGAAGGCAAGGTGTCCACAAAGTTTAGGACTGTCTTAATTAATTCATCAGTTCTTACCTTTGTAACATCTGCTCATGAGTTGATTTATTTGGTCAAAGAGGTTGGCTTACAGGTCTTACATTTCCCATTTTTCAGAAGTACTTGTGCACTCCTGGTTGCACAGTCTTAGTGAGTCTCACCATGTAGCCCTTTAGAAATGTATCTATTTCCTCATGCCATGCTCTCTTTTCCATCATTCTTTCCTTCTGAGAGTCTCAAAATGTTATCAATTGCAAATGTGACAAAATGCATAGACATTCCATGTTTGGGGACACATTTTTTTTTAATTTATTTTCATTCTGATCACAGCTTCTCCTTCCTCTGCTCCCATTCTCTCCTCCCATGTCCCCTCTCCCCAATCCAATCCTCTCCTACTCTGTTTCTGTTCAGAAAGGGGAGGCCTTCCTTTGGTATCAACAAAGCATGGCATATCAAGTTGCCATAAGACTAAGCATCTCCTGTTGTATTAAGACTGTGCAAGGCAACCCATTTTGAGGAATAGGTTCCCAAGAGCCAGACAAAGTATTGGGGATAACCCTTGATCCCATTCTTTTTTTTTTATTTAGATATTTTCTATTTGTTTTACATATCAACCATGGATTCCCCTGTCCTCCCAAACCTTAGCCCCCCCCCCAACCCACCTCTCATTCCCATCTCCTCCAAGGCAAGATCTCCCCTGGGGAATCAGCATAGCCTTGTATATTCAGATGAGGCAGGTCCAAGCCCCTCCTCCCTACACCAACACTGAGCAAAGTGTCTCAGCATAGGCCCTAGGTTCCAAAAAGCCAGCACATGCACTAAGGACAGGTCCCAGTCTCACTGCATAGGGGCACCCTAAAGAGTTCAAGCTAAACAACTGTTGTGAGATACTATCTTACACCTCTCAGAATAGTTAAGATCAAAAATACTGAAGTCAGTTTATGCTGGAGAGGATGTGGAGCAAGGGGAACACTCCTACACTGTTGGTGGGAATGCAAACTTGTACAGCTATATTGGAAATCAGTATGGCACCTTCTCAGAATATTGGGAGTTAATCTCCCTCAAGACCCAGCTGTACCACTCTTGTGCATATACCCAATGAATGTTTAATCATACCACAAGAATACATGTTCAACTATGTTCATAATAGCATTATTTCTAATAGCCAGAACCTGGAAACAACCTAGATGTCCTTTAACTGAAGAATTGATAAAAAAATGTGGTACATATACACAATGGAGTACTAATCAGCAGAGAAAAACAATGACATCATGAGGTTTGCAGGGAAATGGATGGAACTAGAAAATATCCAGAGTGAGGTAACTCAGACTCAGAAAGACAAACATAGTATGTACTCACTCATAAGTGGGTACTATATGTAAAGCAAAGGATAATCAGACTGCAACTCATAGCTCCAAGGAAGCTAGCTAGTAAAGAGGACCCTAGGAAAGACACAGGGATCACACAGCGATGGAGAAATGGATGAGATCTACATGAGCAAACTGGGGGTGGTGTGGGGTAATAGAGGGCAAAAGTCAGGGGAAAGAGAGCTTAGGGAAGTGGGAGGTCCTAGCTGGATCAGTAACAGAGTGAGAGAACAAGGAAAGAGATACCATGATAAATGAAGACACCATGGGAATAGGGAGAAGCAGAGTGCTAGAGAGGTTCCCAGGAATCCACAAAGATGACTTGCTATAGACTACTGGCAGTGGTCAAGAGGGTGCTTTTGCTGACCTACTCTGGTGATTGGATGGCCGAATACCCTAACTGTTATGATAGAACCCTCATCCAGTGATTGATGGAAGCAGATGAAGAGATCCATGGCCAATCCCCAGGTGGAGCTCCAGGAGTCCAATTGATGAGAGAGAGGGATTATATGAGCAAGAGATATCAGGGCCATGGTAAGAAAAAGTACAGAGACAACTAGCCAAACTAGTGGAAACTCATGAACTGTGAACCAATAGCTGAGGAGCCCCCATGGGACTGGACTAGGCCCTTTTGTCCCATTCTTAGGAGTCTCACAAGTAGGCAAAGCTACACAATTGTCACATAGATGTAGAGGGTCCAGGTCTGTCCCATGTAAACTTTCTTGTTGTTGGTTCAGACTCTGTGAGTTCCTATAAGCCTAGGATAGTTGTTTCTGTGGGTTTTCTTATGATGTCCTTAAATACTCTGGCTTCTAAAATCCTTCCTCCCTCTCTTTAGCAGGATTCCTAAGCTCATTGGCTATGGGTCTCTGCATCTGTTTCCTTAGTTACTGGATGAAAGCTCTCTGCTGACAGTTGGGGTAGTCACTAATCTGTAAGTATAGCAGAATATCACTAAGTATTATTTTCTCCAGTTATTTTTGGTTTTTATCATAGGTCTCTGGGCCTTCCAGCCTCCAAGTCCTGGCACTCCAGGTACTATCAATTGTGGGCTCACTGTTATGGTATGGGTCTGAGGCTCGACCAGTCATTTATTGGCCACTCCTACAATCTCTGTACCACCCTTATTCCCCCCCCACACACACACACACATATACCTCAAGATCTAGCAATATCACTTTTGGGCATCTACCCAAAGGATGCTCAATCATACCACAAAGACACTTACTTGCTCAACTATGTTCATAGTTACTTTATTCATACTAGCCAGAACCTATAAAAAACCAAAATAATGGATTAAAAAAGTGTGGTACATTTACACAATGACTCTTAAAATCTCAGC
Organism: Onychomys torridus; assembly: GCF_903995425.1. Taxonomy (NCBI): domain Eukaryota; kingdom Metazoa; phylum Chordata; class Mammalia; order Rodentia; family Cricetidae; genus Onychomys; species Onychomys torridus. Next base: position 73,058,121 of record NC_050443.1, read on the forward strand.
TCTTACAAAACAATGACTTCATTTACTGGATGAGATTTCCAGCACAACAGTTAGGGTGTTTGGCCATCTGATCACCAGACTAGGTCAGATCAGGCTTTCTCTTAACCATTGCCAGTAGTCTACAGTGGATGTATCATTGTGGATTTCTGGGGACCTCTCTAGTACTTTGCTTCTTCCTATTCTCATGTGGTCTTCATTTATCATGGTCTGTTGTTCCTTGTTCTCCCTTTCTGTTCTTGATCCAGCTGGGATCTCCTGCTCCCTTAAGCTTTCTTTCCCTCGAGCCTTGCCCTTCATTACCCCCACTCACATCCAGGTTGTGCATGTAGATCTCATCCATTTCTCTGTCATTGTGTGATCCCTGTGTCTTTCCTGGGGTCCCGTTTTCTAGGTAGCCTCCTTGGAGTTTTGTAGCAGTCTAGTCATCTTTGTTTTATATCTAGTATCCTACTATGAGTGAGTACATACCATGTTTGTCCTTCTGAGTCTGGGTTACCTCACTCAGGATGATTTTTTCTAGATCCATCCATTTGCCTGCAAACCTCATGATGTCATTATTTTTCTCTGCTGAGTAGTACTCCATTGTGTATATATACCATATTTTCTTTATCCATTCTTCAGTTGAAGGGCATCTAGGTTGTTTCCAGGTTCTGGCTATTACAAACAATGTTGATATGAACATAGCTGAGCAAATGCCCTTGTGGTATGATGCCTTCGGGTATATGCCCAAGAGTTCTATAGTTGGATCTTGGGGGAGATGGAAAGTGGATGCAGAGATCCTCAGCTAGGCCCCAGGTGGAGCTCCAGGAGTCCAATTGTCGAGAAAGAGGAGAGATTGTAAGAGTATGAATTGTTGAGACCAAAATTGGAAAAGCACAGGAACAAATAGCCATACGAATGGAAACACATGAACTATGAACGAAAAGCTGTGGATCCCCCAACTGGATCAGGCCCTCTGGATAAGTGAGACAATTGAATAGCTTGAACTGTTTGGGAGGCATCCAGGCAGTGGTACTCGGACCTGTCCTTTGTGCATGAGCGTACACAGGGTCACTTTGCTCAGCCTGGAAGGAGGGTACTGGACCTGCCTGTACTGAATCTACCAGGTTGAGCTGAATCCCCTGGGGAGTCTTGGCCCTGGAGGACATGGGAATAGAGGAGAAAGGCTGGGGGGGAAGGTGGGGCAGAGGCAGGAGCAGGGAGGACAGGGGAACCCATGGCTGATATGTAAAATTAAAACACAGATATAATAAAAATAATAAAATAAAAAACAATGATTTCAGGTCATTTGAAGTCAAATGAATGTAACTAGAAAAAATATCATCCTGAGTAGGATAACCCAGATCCAGAAAGACAAACATTGTATGTACTCACTCATAAGTGTATATTTGCTGTAAAGTAAGGGATAACCATGCTACAATCCACAGACCAAGAGAGGCTAGGTAACAAGGAAGGCCCAAGGGGAGATGCATGGATCTCCCTGGGAAAGGGAAATAGAAGAGATCTCCTGGCTGGACTGGGGGCTGTTGGGCATGGGAACATGAGGGAATAGGTTGAGGGGTGGTAGGAGAGGGAATGTACTGAAAGAGATGGCTGGAAACGGGGAGCATTTCAGGGTCAGGTAGAAATCTGGTGAAAGAAAAGCTCCCAGGAATCTATAAGACTCCTAACAACAGTGTATACACAGCCTGAACTGGCCATTTCCTGTGATGAGGAAAGACTTTCAGTCAAGCGATTGCCATATTAACCTAGCCGCATACCCTTATGGGTTCTGCTTATGGGACACATTTTAAAAACAGGTAATAGCATATCTGATATCTGCCAAAGTTTGTGGTCTCTGCATTATTTTCCTTAGATTTCAACCCTATGTTTTATTCTTCTTGTGAGGGTGATGGTTGGGAAGGTGATGGGGTCTCCTGTATCCCAGGTAGGCCTGAACTTGCTATTTAGCTGAGGATGACAAACACTTCACCCAACCCTCTCCACCCCCAAATGCTCAGATTGCAGTTGTATTCTATAATATCTAGCTCAGCAGTTATCTATTTCATGATATAAAATTCTGATTCTTGTATTTTAGAAGGGTATCATTTTTGTCTACAATGTAAACAGTATTTTGGTTACATTTTTGGCCAGTAATACTACACAAATTCCAAATAACTTTGCAACACATATTTAGATAAAAATTTAATGAATTAAAAAACTTTATTTTTTCCAATTACTTTCATTTTTCCTTTTCCATATACAATTTATAGGCCACAAACATGCATGTGCACACACATGCATACACAAACATGAATATATTTTCGGATGAATTGATTTATTCTTTCATCTCTCCCTCACAAAAATCATCAAGATTGCATTAGCATTTCATACAATAGGATTTGGCATTTCAGACTTTCCAAAAGAAGTATAGATGAATTATTCACATCTGAAAGGAAAGTCAATTGGGGAAATAAACATTAAAATGATTTGCAATCTGCAGTTATTCAAGAGAAGCCGAATCATCAAGAGCAAGAGAGTGATGAGAACAGGAGGGAATAAATGGCTCAATTGATTTAAGAGATGTTTTCACAGCTCCCAAATTTTGAGGAAAGGGCTGAATCGATCATAAAGTCCCATTAACATCTCTCATATCTAAGATGTTGAAATTACATATTTTATTACCATTTTGACTGTTATTATTGGATCATATTTTCCTAGGGGCAAAATCCTTCTCTGCTTAAAACTCAGAAAGGTTTTTAAAGTTAAATTAACTCGAGATAACTAAGATGGGGCTTAATACATTATGTTTCAGACAATCTCAATGGCAGGGAGCTCAGACTCCCAAGAACAGGGACTGTGTCAAACATGGCTGAAGAGATGCAAGATGATGTTTGTGAATGATGAGAATATAATCCCACTTGTATACAACATAACTTCCCTATCATGATGGAAATGAATACCCAAGCATAGCAGAAACATGGAAAGTAAGCCCATCTATTCTTTATGCTGACAATTTTCTTGATCCACGAAAGGGTTCTAAACCATACAGTGTGAGGGACAAGGATATATGTGGATCAATTTTTTTGTTTCTGAGTTCTAAGTGAAATGACCAGAATTTTCCATTACTTGAACAAAGCAGATATGTTTCCTATTCACTATCTTCTATAGTAGTTTAATAATAACTATTACATTTTTTCCTTACCATTCTCAGCGCATAGGGATTAAACCTAATAGTATGGTATGAAATTGGAACAAAAACTGTTTATCTGAATTTCTAATATAGTTACCCAATATGATGATCTTGTGTGAGACAGCACATGTAACGTATGGAATGCATTGGCAGGTGGTAGTTATCATGCTGATAAGTGATCTTATTGCATGGAGTCAATGCTGAATGTTTCCATAAAACATTTATATTGAGATGCTGAATTCATTCATCATTATGATATGAACAGAGAAGTCATTTGTTGTGTCAAATTGTATTACTGTATATATTTATTTTCATATTAACACCTCACAAGATTCTGTTACCTTACATATAATGTAACACACATATACACACACTCATACATATAGTACATGTACAAACACACACAGATAAACACAAACACACATAGACATACACTTACATAAACACATGCACACACATATACGCAGATACATACATACATGCAATACACAGACACACACATACAAACATAAATACACACACACACATATACACAGATAGGCACATACACATATATACATACAGTCAATACACATACACATACACACATACATACAAAAAACAAGAAAGTGCATACAGACAATACATATAAACACAGATACATACATACACATATGTACATACAGAGAACACATACTCATATGTACTTATGTATAATACACATGCACACACACATATATACATGTGTACACATAAATGTACACATGCATGAAGACAGACAATACACACACATATGTAGCCCCGTGACAACCTAAAAATCAGATCCTATTATTGCCTGTATTGGAAATAGAGAGTCATGATGTTTGGAAGGATAACTTCCTAGAATTCAAGCCTCCCTTTCAAATACACATATATTTTCAGAGGAACTGAACTTACAGGGGATTTTTAGAGAAATTAAATGTACCTGTACATTAATAACAGTAATTGTCCAGGAAAATGTATTTTACAGCATAGAGAGCAAAATCAAGGATGAAGTGAGGAATTTTGAAAAAGAGAAAAATGGGCTGTGAATAAGAGAATGACAGGCAGAGCCTCCCTTATATATCTCGTACTTTGTTGGGAGGAATAGTGGACTCTGATTAAGACAAGACATGTGAACAACTGTGAACAATGCCTTGCTCACAGTATTTATGGAACATTGTCTATTATCTTTACTATTGTGGGTCAAGGAACAAAGACAACTCATGTGAGATGTTGTATATACAGCAAGGAAAATGAGGGAAGGAAGGGGAGAGAGAGGAAAGAAAGAAGCAATGAAAGAAGACAATTCCAGGGGGAATATTTACAAAAAAAGTTAGGCAAGTTGGAGACAGTGAGACATCAGAGGCAGGTCTTGATGGTCTGGAGCAAAGATAACACTTCAGCATAACAAATATACAAAAACGTAATGAATATAACATGTTATATATTACATACAACATATTTTACATATAACTCTATATCATTAGTATATTATAAATAACTAATGTATTTATTAATAATGATTAACATCAGATATTGTTATAATAATTATTAATATAATAAATATAGCATACATTATGTGTATGTGCCTGTGGGTATACACACACAAGTGCATACACACAAGTGCGTACACACAACTGAATTGGAAATTTTCATTTTACCTTTTGACAATATACAAATACTCTCAAATTCATTTTCTCATTGGAAATGTGTATAACAAAAAATAAAAAAACGAGAAGTGAAAGATTACTGCATTTTATATCTGAGCTAACACTGTGGTACCTATACAAGTGTTCTTTCCACAGTTTCATTTAAGTGAGGCATCCCCAGTGTCATACCAGGCTGTCGGCCTCCTATTACTGTTCATTATGTCACCTTTCCAAAACACATAGGAACAATGGGCACAGAGGTCCATGCCAGACACCACAGGAAAAGAGGCTTGACCTTGAAAACTGTCCCAGACATGGGCATCCTAAGGATGTCGCCTGCAGAGATGTCCCATGGAATGGTTTGTTTTAGTTTACAAGGAATAGAACCAAAATCTAGCAGAGTTTTCTTATGTAAAATTTTGGTTTCCATTTCCAATTATCAAAATTTAATTAGCTCAAATAAAAAAATGGGACCATTAATCACATGATTAGAGTTCAGAAAAGAGAAATTTACATATGGCCTATTTTAATTTTTACTGAGATCAGTCAAGATGATCAACTATAGAAGTGCATGTGTTGAAATGTGTTATTTTCTATTGTTTATTTCTAGGTAATTTTGGAAGGAAATAAATGCATGTTCTCACAAGGTACAAAATTACTCATTTGTGTTTTCATATCTCTGTCCCTTTCACCTTCTTCCTTCTCCTTCTTCCTTCTGTCCCCTCCACTCTCTCCTTCATGATTCTAGAAGATCTCATCTCCATCAGAGAAAATTGAAAGCGGTTAAATACAAGGAATGATGGCCTTTCTGGTAATGTCTCAGAAGACAAACATGTGTGGAACACCATATCTAGAATCAGATACACAGTTATATGACCAAATTTGTTAATCTTCAGTTTCTAAGGGAACTTTATTTCTTCACTGGTGAAGAAAGGACAATAAGTTGTGAATATAAGTTGATAATTAGGCATCAAACACAAGTCTTGGTTGTTTTTCTACCACTGAATTATCATTATTTCCTTTCAGAAATAATGAGAAAAATGGCTGTTGCTGCTCCATTTTAAAACACATTAACCAGATTATTTTAAAGTATATTTCTAAAGAGATTATTTATTAGGACTATAAAATGTAGTTTTCTTTTTGGTAGTAGTCGTACAAAGTGAACTGGGCAGAAAGATTAAATTGGTTTGTCTTTATTATACAAAAATTTCCAAGGTATATTATTTTAAAATATTTATAGTGAAGTTTAATTGATTTGAAAAATGATAAAATTTAGTAAAATTCCATTTTGTTTCCAATGCTGCTAGCCCCTTATGGAAAAATAGAAGAGTTGTAGAACAATTAAAGACTGCCTATTGCAAAGTAGGCTATATATTTAATCCTGATAACATTATATTAAGCAGGCATCACCCCTACTAAAGGAAGAGAGTCTAATATCACATATAACAAGTGGTACTGCAAGGATTACTACCTAGTTATACTCCAACTTGGTGATTTTCTAACTCACCCTTATTTCTAGAAGAAAATATTTTTATAGTAGTGGACAGAAGTAATACTTGGTGTAGTGGAAGTATATTTTTAAGTGTATAACAGACCCTGAGGGGTACTTTAAGACAGGATATAATTTTTTCCTCATGGTATCTTTCAAATATTTTATGTATTTATTTAATATATTTTATATCTTATATATTATGTATATAAATCATGGCATCCTGTAGCACTGTAGACACAAAACACTCATAAACCTAATACATGCATATATATAATGTGCATGTGTGTGTGTGCATGTATATGACAGAATAAAAATTTAAATCTAAGAATGTTAATTGTATTGTAATTGTGTCATTCATTTATATCATTATTGATTCACTGAAAAGATGGAATTCACATTGTCAATCTATAGAATATTCGGCATCTAAAATCTACCCAAGTGCTTAGCAATCCACTAGCCATTTTGAAGAAGGAAGAAACTGTTGAACTTGGGTTTTTCCAAATTGGAGGTGTAGCTTATTTCCTATAGTGCTATATAATATTAATACATCTATTACTAGGACTGGAGAGATGACCATGTGGTTAAGTGTACTTGTTACTTGTTTGGAAGACTTGGGTTCAGTTCCCAGCACTCATGTGGCTGCAAACCAAGAACTGTAACTACAGGTCCAGGGGATCCAGGTCTACAATCTGGCCTCCTCAAGCTTTGCAAGTACAAAACATTCATAAATGAGAAATAAAAATAAACATTAAAAGCAATACTGTTCACTTATTAAAGGACTGTGCTGCATTGTCTTTTAATGTGATTGAACCAATCTAAACCTATTCCTCTATATATGAAATAAAGCATATAGATTATATAACATCCAATATTTTGTATCAGACATCTTTTATTTTATTAAGTCAATCTATATTTCCCCCAACTATCAGTATTTTATTTCTATATCCATTGAGAACTAAATCCAAGCTTATGACACTTAAGCAGTCTTTTTACATACTGTGTATCTTTCCTATCAGGATCAGTGGGTACATTCTCTAGCAGTTCTCTTAATGATAACATTCTTACCAATAGTGAACATACTGGGTGCTTTAGGCACAATGTTAAGAAGAGTAGACATGATGAGGAAAACAAAAGATGCAATGGTGCTTTCCAAATGTTCACAGATGTGAAATCACTCCAAAGTTAAATTTGCAACAAAAGGACAATTTATTGATACTTAAGAAAATGTTATTGGATCCAGAGTGATGACTCAGTGTTTTGGAGTGCTTGTTGCTCTTCCAGGGGTCCTGAGTTAAGTTCTCACCAACCACATACAGCAGGTCATAACTGCTTGTAACTTCAGCTGTCCACTGATGACAAGAACACACAAGACATATGTTCTCCCAAGATGTGTTCTTTTCTTTTTGTTTGTTTTTGTTTGTTTGTTTTTTTAAGACAGGTTTTCTTTGTGTAGCTTTGTGCCTTTCCTGGAAAGCTGTAGCCCAGGCTGGCCTCAAACTCACAGAGATCCGCCTGCTTCTGCTTCCCAAGTGTTGGGATTAAAGGCGTGTGCCACCACTGCTCGCCCCAAGATGTGTTCTTAATCCCGTCCATAACTATTGTATTTCATGGTCTCTTGTCTAGAATTAGGTAAATATTCAGCAAATATTTACCAAATAAATAGATAGTTATCTTTTATTATTAATGGTGCTATACCAATACTTCCAAAAATGTAGTATATCTAAGAACTATGCAATTGTGAAAGCTTTGCACTGTAGTTTCTTAAGGGATATGTGGAGCACAGATAAACACTAGACTCTATAATTGTTAGGAAACATAGGGAGATTGGGCATGTAATTCTTCTCCAACTCCTTATCAGAGGTCACGTACAACAGCAGGAAGCACTGCCACCTTTGAACAGTATAGCCCAAGGTCATGGCAGAGCAAATACCACTACTACAACATAGTTTGAAATATTTTATGAAAAATTAAAAATAGCTATTTCAAGAGTCTATATTTGTTGTTGAATAATATCATTGTCTAGTTGAAGACAATATAATTTTAGATGGGTAAAACTGTATTATTCTAAAACCTGGGAAAGCCACATGCGAAGTTATCACATTTTCAAAGCACCATTATGAGAAAAGAACTGTTTTTTTTTTTTTTCCGATTGTGTTCAACATATTTTTCCATTACTGTGTTGATGTACAACTGTTATTTCCATCCTTTGGGGTTGGGTGCACCTGTGACATCCCAGTTTTGCTACAATGGTGGTACTATGACCTTGTGTAAGTCTCAAAAAATAAATAAATAAAAGTATCCCAAAGGCTTTATCTTTTCCTGAGGAAGTACATGCACCTTGAAGAGCTAGTCCATCACCTTAGGACACCAGATATCTGTAGAGAAAGGGAAATTTAGGACTGCTTGCCATGGAGAGATAACACTGGCTACCTGGTAGATTGCTTTATCAGCATCTCATTGAAAGTGAAGCCAGCACATGGAACAGTAGCATTGAAGGAGAGAACCTCATATTGGAGGCCTAAAAATGGTGGTGTGTGTACAGATAGGAGATGCTTGGGTACATTACCATGGGAAAAGAAGTACAAATGTTAAAAATGCCCATTGTAAGGATAAGATGGCTCAGACAATCCTAAGATATGTATGTGTGTACATGTACATATTTATGTAGTGTGCACTATAGGAGTTGTGTACCTCCTGATGTGAGTGCTGAAAAGTAACATGGGTACCTCCACAATAGCAGCAAGTACAATTTGGGTAGAACTGAGCTCATGCTGGTCTGAAGAACTCTAATCATCAGCTGTGGAAAAATATATCCTAAATCTATATATACTATATACATTATTTATTACTTGTATTAATTACATGCGATAGTAGATGTACTACATTTCATTTAATTCTTACTGGAAAATCAAGAATCTGTTGTGACTATGTCCACTTTATAAATGTGATCCATTTAATCTTCTGAAATACATTGAACCACATTTATCTTCAGCTTTTCCTTGACCTAAATTGGCTTATCATTCCATATAATAGGTAGTAACTCCACATATCTTCCTTTCCATTAGTTGAATAATAAGTGGTACAAAATGTATAGTAGTTGAGCAAGAAGAGAGAGTGAGAGTATCTGTATCATTTGAAATATACAGGTTATGACAGCTCACTTTACAGTGATTTCATTTTCAGTATTGAAAGAACTGGCAAAATGCCGTGATAAATAAGGCTTTTTGCACTTTCTGTCTATGGATATAATTGCTCCTCACCAAGCAATAACGACAGATCCTGATCTATGTCTACTCTTGATTCTTTTTGCTTTCTAGTAATTTCCATGTCATATTGCACTACATCATACAAAAGGTATCAGTTTAGAACCATAGCAGTTACAGGAAGAAAGCCAAAAATAAATCAATAAATATTATACTTAGAGGAAAACAAATCCTAATATTTTTAACTTTTGTATATGAGCTATTTCTAGATTTATTTTTCTCTGTGCTTTATATTTCCAAGTGACATTTATGGGTCCTTTTTAAAAATAAAGTTAATTTTAAAAGTAGAGTTGATTAAAAATTTTATATTTGTAGAAAGTCTTATAAATACTATTTTTAGTATTTTCCAGTAACTTCAGAAAATAGTAGTTATCCTCACTTGTCAGGAGGATGAGAGATTTAAAAACATGGTTATTTACAAGTCACATAGTTACTAAGTTTTAAGAGTCTGTGTTCCTTCATGTAGTCAATAACCCTGTAAGACAGCAAGTATCTCAAAGACATACAGCAGGATAGTACATTTTTGTTTGGCCATACTATTTCATGTAAGTGAATTTCCCTCTATAAATTATTTTCAATTCATTATTTGTACAGTCCAATTCCTTCAATACAATTATATTTCACAGATTTACTTTCTTTTTTTCTGACTACCTTATGTGTTGGGGTGATGTTGTCTAACTACTCAGGCTTCTTGATAGTTATTTGGTATATAAGTAGATATAAAGTATCATCAATAACATGTTGATTTAATCCTCATGAAAGAAAAAATATGGTGGAAAAATCAGTAACTACTCAAGCAACAATATAAATAATGTTCTCTGTTAAGTAGAAACAAAACAAAACAAATAAAACAAAACAAATAAAACAAAACAAAACAAAACATGGGAGGAAGGCCAGTATATTCCATGGATTCTGTTTTGACTGCATCATTCAAAAGATGGCAAGGACTTTTATTATTTGGTGAGATAATTTGGAGACAAATTTATTCAATTGCAAAATAAAGTATGAGTAAAAGAGACAGAGAAAAAGAACAACTAAATCCCCAAATTCTGTCTTCTAGAGAAAACTGATTTGAACTGAATAGATGGTACACAAACATATAATTATAAAACATTTTAATGTATTCTTTTTTTGAACCAGTAACAGTGATACATATTATTTTTGTTAGAATTCTCTTTCTTTTCTCCTAAATCCAACCTAGTCAGGAACACATGGCCTCTCAGTAGGTTTACCAACCACACTTCAGGGCAGGCCCCATTGCCAGGAGTAGTAAGCCAAGAGTAGTAAGCCAACACAGAATGAATTCTAAGATTTTGTGTGGTTGGGGCAGGTATGGTTATCTCATTTTGTTTTGTCCTGACATTTTTGTCCCATTGGCTTTTTTGGTCTTGATTTTTTGTTTTTGTGTGTGTTTTGTTTTGAGAGCAAGAACATAATGTTGAGTAGGTAGGTTGGTGGGTGAATGGCTTGGTTCCTGTTCTATCACTGCTATGAAGCACTGTGACTAAGGCAACTCCTAGAGGAAGCCTTTCACTGGGGGCTTTCTTGCAGTGTCTGAGAGTTAGTCCAGAAAATCAAGGCAGGGAACACAATTGCAGTGAGGTCTGGTGCTGGAGCAGTAGCTGGTAGTTCACATTTGATCCTCAAGTTGCAGACAAAGAAAGAGTGAAACTGGGAATGTGCTTTTAAAACATTAAAGCCCACCCCTAGTAACATACCTCTTCAACAAGACAACTACCCCTTCAAGGCCTTACCTCCTAATCCTTCCCAAACAGTCCCAATAATAATGGGACCAAACATTCAAATATATGATCTATGGCTATTTTCACTTAAAAGACCACAAGAGGATCTGTAGGAGTTGGGAGGGATTTGATAAAAAATACATTGTATAATTTTTCAAAAACTTTTTTTTACAAAGAACACAAATCTTTTAATATGAAAATAATGTTCTAATTTGCTGTGCTATTCTTGTTCCAGAATTCAGATGGTCTCAAGACTATTACCAGCCATTATCAAAAATCATTATATACGAACAGTAGAACAAAATGGAGAGGGATATGTGTAAACCAAGCCAGGATAAGAAGCACTGTGATAGCTCCATGGACATAGTGCTAGAGGAAGCTGTCAGTTCAGCTGAGGATTGGGCATCTGAGGACAGTGATAGAGACAGCTCCCAGATGATCAGTCAAGTGACCTACACTAGGTCATGAGTAAGTAATGGGGGTCAAAAACACATTTTTAAGGAAACAAATATTTGTTTTCATTTGGGGATGATGGATTAGACAATGATGGCTATCTACAGAGAATAACTTGAGCACATATATAGAGATGTTATCTCCATGGAGCATGAGTTCAAAGATTAGGCTAAGAACAAAAATAGAAGAAATTATTTTCTTATGTATTCAAATTTTATTAATGTTGGTTCATATCCAGAGATGCCATAAAAATGAATTACTAAAATTGGTCCTTTCCTGTTTTTTCTTTGTCCTTATAAATCAAAATCTTCAGTTTGCCAATTAAACTGTGCTGTCCTGAAAGCACTCAGTGAATTTTCCCCTCTGTTTATTTATCCTGACACTGTGAGTTGGTTGTCACAATTACCAACATCTCTCAATTCATGATGGTTAGACTTATTTTCAATTTGACATGATAGGATCATTTCAGGCAATATGTACTGATTCACCTTACAAACTGGGGTGGTGAAGGTAATAAAAAAGTAAAAGTAAAGACCGGACTTAGCATTCATGTATTTCTACTTTCCGATTGTGGATTTAATGTGACCAGCTTCCTAAAGCTCCTACTGCCCCAGTCTCTGTAGCCACCACACCTTGATGGGCTATGCTTTCAAACTAATGGCTAGAATAGACTCTTTCTTAAATTACTTGCTTTTTATAGTAATGTGAAAATTATCTGACACAGAAAATTTGTACTAGAAGTAAAGTAGTTGCTACAGTAAACCTGACCATGTGTTTATTGTGTTCTTTGGAGCTGGTTTGCGTAAGGAATATGGAAGAGAGAGTATTAAACTTTGGGCTAAAGAAGCCTTGGAATGATTTATATGCTATGAATTACTGTCCAATGGATGGTCCTATTTCTATCATGACCTGTCTTCATGGAATCAACGTTTGAAATGGGAATGGCATTGCCCATCATTATCCTTAGTTACCCACAAGCAAAATTTTTCTTCTTGCCCCCGTGATGTTATGCTCTGTTCACCCAGAAGTCTTGTTTATGGAAGAGAAGTGTTTCTGCCAAGAGGTACAATAAATTTTGCATTAAACTGCAAAGCTGAGAGTTTATCATGTCTACTTTAGGGTCTTGGTACTCTCTTATCAACAAGATTGGAAAGAAATCACTAGTTAGCAAGAGAGATTGATCCAGATTGTCAAGGGAACGGGGAATACTACTCCATAGTGTAGATAAAAGGAGTAAGCCTAGAATGTAATATACCTTTTACAATATATTGTAGATTTTTATGATTGAGGATCAATAGAAAATTAAACAACCCACTCAAGGCAGGAAGCTAAAAATGACTATACCATTCAGAAATAAAAGTGTGAATTGCTTCTACAGATAGAGGACAAAGATCTACTGAGGTACTTTCTGAGAATCAAGTGATGGGGAGTAGAAGAAAGTTATTATAAGTGTCAGCTATAGACACATGACCAGTTATAAAAATAACACATATTATTACCATGGGTATTTCCTATTTTGTTAAAAAGACACATTTTAATGTACACAGAAAATTTAACCAATTTCATCTTTCTTTTCTTACTTCCTTACCATGTTACATAATATTCAGTTAGGGAAATATCAATATTAAAGTGTTAAAACTTTATTATCATTTTTAAGCAATGAGATATAAAAAGAACAAGCATTCTGAAAATGACTTTTCTATCTACGTTGAGGGTAAGATTTAGTGTCTTTTCAGTCATTTGTTAGATAGTTACTTCTTGTTAGACATCATTTTGTCCAGGTTCCAGGTTCATTTAGTAATTATGCACACCAAGAGAGGTGATTGAATATAAAATAAGGAAGGGATGGATTTCTGATAGATTAATCTTTATTATTAAATTGACACTAACTGGAATCAACCAGGGAACACCTCCATGTTAATGTGAGAAATCCACAGATTCTGCTTAAAGGGCAAAGGGATTTAGTAAGAAAGGGAAACTCACAAGACAAAACAGAGGAATTGCCACAGGGTCCTGGAAAAGGTGAGGCACAGTCCCACAATATTCTTCCACACTGGAGACTGTCCCAGCATCCAAGTCCCAAGAAAGAGCCAAGAGAGACTGCATTTGTACATCTCAGGTCTTAAGGTAGCTGAGAGGCCATACCCCAGGGGCATGTACTTCAAGGTCATAGGCAGGTAGAGCAGTTACATTCTATATCTCTAGGGCTGCATTTCAGGGTCATGGAATAGATATCCACTATATCCTGTGCATGTGTATGTGGGGGGGATTTCCCAAGAGATTTACTTGAGGATGGAAGACACACTCTGAATGTTGATGGTTCCATACCATAGAAAAGTCTCCTGCCACCTGACTGTGTAGGCATTGTGAACAGCTCTTCTCTGTTTCTCCTGTCACAGCTAGAATGCTTTGGCTGCTGCACTTTCAGCAACCAACACAGTAGCCTTCATCCTTCTAAACTGTGAACCAAAGCAAACACTTCTTTCTTGTTTTTGGTAGAGTATTTTTTTTCCCCACAGTAACAGGAAAAAAAAAAACAACAAAACAAAAAACAAAAAAACAAAAAACCAAAAAACCAAAACCAAAAACAAAAACCAAACAACAGTGTGCCTCTTGTCTATTTCCAAGTCCATCTCTAATCCTGTTTTATCCTCTGTGTCTTCAGAAGGGATGATGGATATTGGCATTCACTCATACCAACAATGTATGGTAAAAGCATTCCCAAAAAGAGACACTGCATAACATTTAAAATGCTAAAGATTATAGTCAACTTTAGAACTCCACAAACTAGACAGTGTGAGTGAAAAAGAAAAAACAAAGATGTTTTTCTATATAACAGTTGACTTTGACACTGTAATCCTTAGCTAACTTTCCAAATTTATGAAAAAATATCTATTGACAAGACAAGAAATACAGAAATAAATTGTAGGGAAAACATCATCAACACAGAATTGACAAGATTCTAGTGAAGTATATTATTGCTTTAAAGGATAAAGTAACAATGGATACCTTTAATGCAGGAATCAAAAGCAAAACTGTATATCATAATGACTATAGAGGAGCATGTTTTGAATGGATGGTTAGAACATCAGGAAACCCTCATAATGCAACACATGCACTGACCATCAGTAGATTTGCTAGGAACATTGTGAGGTTAATTTATATATTCACATTTACATAAAAAATCACAGTAAAATAACATAAATCCATACCTTTCCCTAGAAAAAGAAAGAAAACAGTATAATGCAAAGAAAGAGTAACAAACAAAAAAAGTGGTACATGAACAAAAGGACAAAGACACAAGCAAAAGCAGCTTGATGAAAGAAAAACAACAACGTCTAAGTTATTGTGACATCTGTGGATGAATTTATTAAGTAGAGAGATTACATGGAAAATGTGCTTAAAATCTGTTACTAGTTGATCTCTAACAGACAACACAGAGAAAGACAGAAGAGTGGAAGGGAGAGGAAAGGATGGAAGGATGGAGGGATAAATAGAAAGAGAGAGCAGCAAAGAGAGATGAGACCAAACTGAGACAGGCTAAAACTGAAGAAATACCGAACATACATCAAAGTATTACATCAGTGAGAGACTTCTGATACCTGGTTTTGTAATATTAATGCTTAATAAAAATTAATGAAAAAATCATTAATAGAAAATAAATTGTACTTAGCATTAAAATCAACCAAAAAGAGGCCCTATACAATAATGTTGACATTGTTGGTTTATGAACATTAAAGAATATAGTGGAAAATAGTGGTAAGTACTCACAGAGGTGAAGAGAAGTTAAATACATAATTATAGTAGAAAACTAAAGTATATCAATAACTAATTAAATAAAATATAAAATTGTAACTGTGTGATTTGTTGGACTGTTAACATACTTTACTACTGTAATAATTTCACAAATATATAATCATATTATCTGATCACCTGTATGACTAAATACAATTTTGTTTTTTTCTCAATGAGGACCTTAATTTAAAAATTATAATAGAATTGAAATTTGAATATAATAATTGTCCTTTACTTAATAGATAATACACTCTAAAAGTCATGCAAGATGCTTAAGCTCTAGAGACCTGCTCTGCAGCATTATGGTTAACAGAGTTCATAATTTATAGATTTTTCAAAAGAATCATAGGATGGCCAGTTCCTACCCCACTTGAAAAGCCTGGAGACATGAGGATGAATGGGTTCTGAGCTCGGATCCCTGCAGGAGAGCTATAGACACAAACCACAGTGTTCACTGTTTTGGGAAAGGCTTCAAAGCTTCAGATAAAGGGGCAGAGAGCATTTTAGGGTCACCCTCCTGCACAGAAACGTTCATCTTACATGAATCAGCACTTTATCATTCCATATTCCATTTTTACTTCAAAGTTTCTGCTGACAAAAGATTTCTAGTTTGAAAGAGATTTCCCTGTATTAAATGCCTTTGCCCTTGAGCGCAGATGAGAAAATTTTCCGCCCATGATCAAGACCCAGGGAGGCACATTTTCATCTCTCTGTATTGAGATATTATTTAGGTGTTATCATATCCTTATTTTTCCAGTTTTCATTACTCTGAAAAACTGTTAAAGATAGTGGGGGGAAGCATGAGTGATATGTTGAGTTGAGGAAAGGCTTTCAGAACAACTAGAAATAAAATCGTCAGTGATTCTGGTCCCCAAACCTATCGTGTTTAGGTGCAGTGGAAGTTGGAGCAAATGTTACAGTCTGGAAGTACTATGAGTTTTTCTGCACCACAGGAAATCAAGGATTGAAGATATAAAAGCTGATCTTTTCAGACATGTTCAACACCCTTTGTGTGTGAGCTTCCTTTCCACAGACTGTGGTGGTAGATGGGAAAGGTGATTAGAGGGAAAGGTGAGGGGTGGGAGAGTCCCAGGGTCGGTCAGCACTCCAGCTCTCTCTTGTATTCACCACCAGGGTGAGCTCTCCAGCATTGCCCCAGCTCGTTTATTCACCCCTTGCAGCAATGAGCAAGGAGTGGAGCCTGTTCTCCTGCTTTCACACCCTCAGGGTTGGCACTTCCACATCTGGATCATCATGGCCAACTCTACTGTGTTTCGCCTGGGAGGTGCAGGGGCCACTCTCCTGAGTGCTGAAGCTGGATAGGGGGTGAGGGACAGCGACAGCTCTCCTGCTCTTATGACCTTAGGGTCAGCTCTCTCACCTGCCTCAGACATAGTGTGTGTGAGTAGGGGGCATATTTTCCCCACCCATGACGCCATATGGCAGATGAGGGGCGAGCCCAGATATTTCATGCTCATATTCTCAGGGTTGGTTCACCCACACCCCTATCCATAAGGTCAGCTCTGCTGTGGTGCCCAGGCCAGATTCAGGGGCTGCTTTCCTGAGTCTTGCAGCTGGTAAAGGGTGTTGCAGCTAGAGGCAGTAAGGGCAAGTGGGGAGGGCATCTTTCCATTACTCCCAAGTGAATTTAATGTCAGGCATCCACACAGATGTGTATACACATGCAAAAATGCATGCACAAAGCATAGCCTTCTTTGGAAACAGGCTCATGTTTCCAAAATATGCCCCTTTCTACTTTTTTGCTGTTGTTACATAATTACTGATTTAAATAGCACTCTTGGCTATGTTTCAGAGATTTAGGAAATTCCCAGAAGTGCGCCAAGAGAAAATACATTTTTTGTTTCCATGGGAATGCACATGTATGTTAGCCTGGTTTACTGTATGTGATGAACAAGGAAGGTGCAGAGCAACATTTGGTATTCTGTGTTTGAGATATATGTACACAGAACAGAACAACACAAAATGCTGCCCTCTGCTGAAAAATGTTTAGTACATAAATGAAATATGGGAAGGTCCATTAAAATATTGTATCTGCATTACATTGAGTTAAAAAAAAACTGAAAGTATTGATGAGATTCATAGGAAAAGGTGATGAATGTCTTTAATATCAATTAAAAAGTTTAAGGGAAACATGACAGATGAGGTAACTTGCTGTGGTGTCACATGAGTATAATTTCAGAACTTGGGAGCTGGGGCAAGATCAGAAGTCTGAGCACAGCCTGTCTCTCTTGATTACATAGCTTTCCTAGGTCATCTTGGGATGCATACATAAATCATAAAATATAAGATGTTGAAAATACTAAGCTAAGATAGGAGTAACACTTTGCATGGGAAAATGTTTTTCCACATACGATGATAGATAATTCCTATAATTTTAAGCAGCTCATATAAAAATTACAAAGGAAAATAAGCTTGGAAGTAATCCATCAAGGAGGGCATAGGAATTGTAATAAATGTATGACAAAGTATTCCCAAGCTATAATAATTTTAGATATTAAAAATATTCCTGAAATGGCTTACATTTCTTGGAGGAGTGGGCTATGAAAGTTCACATGTTTCAGAGCTGAGCAGCATCAATGTTGTGTGATGAGACTTTTTCTGAGAACCACAAAACACCCATTTAAATACCCCAGACAGGGAGCCTATGACAGGCCAAAGTGCAGATATAGCAAATCCAAGTTGATGATTGAATGAGTTTGGAGTTATGTATTAAAAAGCGATGAGAGGTTAGTTACAAAGGTGGAAAGGACTCAAGGACAGCTGCATTACCAAGGCCCACACCAGCACAGGTGGGGCTTCACAAAAGCTGGGAACCTGGAGCACTCAGCACAGCCTTCAGGCAGTTCAATAAGTTCAAGAGAATCCTCTCCAAATGACTCAGTTGGCCTAAACTTCTTGTAGGCAGCTCAATTTCTGCTTCTTCCAGGCAGCTGGCCTTAAATCAATCTTCTCTGCAACTGACTAGTCTGAGAGTTCTCTTTGCAGGCAGGCTTGTGTGAGAATAAGCAATCTGTTGTATACTCTTAGGAGGGAGGGATCTAGTGACTGTGGCAGGTTTCATTGTCTTCTTGTATCTATTTTGAGTTGTTTGCTCTCTGTTTTAAGGAACTTCTGGGAGACAGAATGTTTCAATCATGGAGGAAACTGCTAGACAACAATCAGCTACAATAAACTTGTTTGTAAATTATTACAGTGATAAAATGGAAGAGCCCATGTTTCTTCCAATGACCTAGTGATCTAATTTCTTGAAACTAGATTGCAGTAAATAGTTCCCTGTAAGGAGATAATACCACCCATAGTTGCAAAACTAAAAATTAAAACAAATGTATATTTTTCAAAACCATTCATGCTACGGTATCTCAAAATGATGGAGTGGTAAAAATGGAATGTATTATGGTGGGGCCAATGTCCCTCCAAAAATAGCCACATGAAAATCAGTGAGATCTAAGAGTGATACCTAACATGAAAGGGTATTTTGCATATTCAGGTTAGGTCAAATAATTTAAAAATGGTAGATTTATCTTGTGTTAGCCAGGTAGACAATACCTTCTCAGTTGACCCTTGGTCCAGTGAAAGTAGAAGAGATGCATGAATATAAAGGTGTGGCTGAAGTTGAAATCAGGGAAACGCCAAGGTTGGGAGGAAGTTGTAAGGGCTTGCTATTTTTAGCTATAGGACGCTATGAATGGGAGCTAGCAGAAGGTTTCCAGCAACAAAGATCATGAACTCATCAATCAGAATAACCGTGGAAATAGCTCCTCTGATATAGCCTTCAATAATGAATGTGCATCACCCTCAGGTTCATGTCAGCCCTTTAACAATTGGACTTGAGGACCCTCCCTGTACTTGCAATTGATAACTGTTTGTGATCAAAAGTCTGAAATACGCGGCAGTTTTTGTTTATTTGTTTGTATGTTTTTGTGTTGCTAGAAAAAGAAACAAGTAATAATATTAGAAAACTATGTAGAAAAATATGAACCATCTACAATTTTGTGTTTAGAATACTTATATTACTGTATATATATAGAAACAAAGCAATACAAAGGCAGGCACTATGCAAATGTAAACACTGACCACTGTGTAACTAGATAAAATATTAAAAAATCCACTCTAAAATGAAAAAAAAAAACAAACCACTGCTGAGGCCCAGAAGAAAGGGAATTTTAAATTATTATTTGTAGTGATTAATGTGTTAGTGATTGTTGCCTTGTCTCCTGATGATAATATAAAACACTAGTAAAACTACAGAAAATATGTCTTGCAGACTGAGTCATTATTAATGCACTTTCACAACAAAGAAAATATTTACAAATATTTTTATTAGGTTTTCTTTTCTTAGATGAAGGCTTTTTATACATTGTGTGTATAATTTCCCCATGCAATGCCCTCTTATGGACTGTGAAGCACTTACATGCAGCTTGTTTAGAGTTCAGTCTTCTATATTATCCCAGTCTCCTCAGCTGATGTCATGTGAGTCCTAAAAACAAACTTATCCCCAATCCCAATGTCAAGACTCAACTCTCTCTACCCATGCAATGGATAATTCAAAATGAGTTTTTCCCAGTGAATGATAATTTTCTTAATACTTCTACTTAGCTTATTACCTACAATGTGATCCTTGAGAATTCCCCTTTCTGAGCTATTAAACAAAAAACTGTTCCACCCATTTTTAGTTCCTATATTCAACTGTCTGAATTTGTATCTTCTCTTTGAATTGGTAATTAGGTGGGTCAATAAATAAAAATACCTACTCTAAAAATACATCTACTTCGTAGATGAGAGCTTTATCCAAGAAAACTTGGCCATAGCGGGTACATGCATGGCATTTCCAATGACAGAGGATTCCAGTGTTAAATTAAACCCACAGTTCTTGAAGGGAAATTGGGTTGAAAGATTAACACAAAGTAAGAGAAAGAGGACAGAAACATCAAATGTAGAAGTTGATCACATGATATTTAGTTAGGCATTGTAGGCTGATAGTCACACTCTGGGCCTGGATATGTGTCAGTGCCTCACAGGCATCCTGTGTGGGTCAGTTACAAGTCAGGTAAAGCATTTGTCTCAGTAACCTCACCAGGCACTTCAGCTCCTCTAGTCTTGCATCTGAGTTTTTTACTTCATCTGATTTTGGGGTCATGAGGTTCTGTTTTCAATTGTTTGTCCCATCATCTAGCAAGGAATCAATTGACATCTCCTGTGCATACCCTCTGCCTCTATGACCTTGGCAGCTGAAAATAATTCCAGAAATGTGTATTTGAATCAAAGCAAACAAGGAGCAGTAGGAACGCTGCATAGCTGTCACTATGCTGTCTGCCTCTACTTTGATCTGTAACTGTGCTTTTCTTCAACTCCCTTTTATTTTACCCTTGTAACACATCTTTATTCCTCTCTATGAATCTGTCAGTATTTTAAAGTAAATTCCTCAGAAATTAGAGCAGAAAAGGTACACAAGAGCTGTTGAATCTCCTTGAGGACCAAAGAAAGGAGCGTGTTTTCCCTTTCCAGGTTAGTGCTAAAGAGGATTTGGAGAGCTAATAGAAGACAGTCCCAGGTCACATGTATCCATTTACATTGAGATAATGAATAAGGTAACTGACATTGACTCAGATTGTGAGAGTGTCCAACTTCTCTGTATTTAAATAGTTTCGAATAAAAGGAACAGTACAGAAGCATCTGGGACTATGAAGAATTATGGCCCCTGCCATTTCCTTAGCCCAAACTACTATCTTTTGTTATGGGAATAATCAATTCCAGGAAGTTTATCTACTTTAATTTCTACCTTATTCAATTTATCTCCATACAGTCACCAAAGTAACACATATTAAAACAAATTAGATACTATTCTCCCAGAACACACCAGTTTTATTTAGGGAAAAATGACATTTTTGCCTACAAGACCTTATATGATTTAGATCAAGCTAACTCAGGATATATTTCTCCCTTCATTACCATTTTATTCAAAGGGCTCTAGACAATATACACTTATCAATTTTTATCCTACATAATTCTTAATAATATTATGCTTTTTTGTTTGTTTGTTTGCTTGCTTACTTTTCAAGACAGGGTTTCTCTGTAGACCAAGTGGACCTCAAACACACAAATCTGCCTGCCTCTGCCACCTAAGTGCTAGGATTAAAGGTGTGTGCCACCACATGAGGCTTAATATTATGCTTCAAAATGTACCTGCATACATTTATTATTCATTTTATATAATTTTTGTTTACTGTTGTCTTTTATTAGTTACTTATTGTTTACTGTTGCCTCTTCACCTTCCTTATTCAACAATAGTTAGTTCAATTCATTGAGCATAATGAATGCCATCTAAAGTATCTAGCACAATGTCCTGAGCATAGATGTTGCTCAGTAGATACTTTCTTTAGCAAAGTCTTGAAAACTCCTCAGAAATTGTAAAGATGTGGTAAATAACCATGAAATAGAAGTGAAGGGGTCTAGATCAAAATTTTAGCTTTGCTTAGGGGATGTATCACAAGCCTCTCTTTCCATACCTGTTATACAAAAATGCATTCATGTCCCTAAAGCAAATAATAGTGAAGGAATCCATGACAACTAGTATGATCTGTTTTTAAATATATGGTTCTGGCATTAATGAGAAAGTTGAAGCAGTGTTTCACATGTTTAGATGTCTCAAAAAGGAAAGAAATACTGTTGTCACAATAGTTTTATGATTTGTATTCATTTTCTATATTTATACATCACTGGATAAATATTGTATTCATCTTCTTGGAATATTTCTCGTTCAAAACACATACATCAAATAATTATTTTAAAGTTCCTTTCAAAGTCTGGTTTAAGATACACATATGTTAACTTTGTCAATGAGGGGTGGAGCAAACAAATGCATTTGAAGAAGGGAGGAACCATTTAGCCTCAGTAGGATAGATATTGTGATAGGGACACAAAGGACTAGAAGCAATGGGATGTTTCAATAATGGCTTGTAGATTCCTTTACTAATACCAGAGAGTACTAAATGATTTCACTGATTTGCCAGAAAATCAATGGGTACTTAATGTTTTTCCTTTCCATATAAGTATTTTGTGCTTTTCAAAAATTCACTCCAGCTTATTGGAAAATGGTTTCAATCATGGAAAATGCTGTTCAAGTTGAGATCCAAAATAGAAGAAATGAAATGTTCTTCTGATTCTCACTTAAGCTCAGATTCTTCACATGTAAAATGAGAATAATAACATCTGTTTTTCTTCTGAGGACAATGGATAGTTACATATGTAAAAGAACATTGTAAATTAACAGAGATTTGGGTGTTTGGGCTCATCAAGAACTCTAAGAAGCAAGAATGCCATATTACTTAATTGAAACCTCTACCACCCTAAACAGTACCAATGTGACAGGGTACTCATTCACATGTTACAGCTTCAGGCTCATTGGAGCCTCACAAGGGCTGCCTCAGCAAAGTTGTACACTGGGGGGCCTAGCAATAGGGCAATGGGCTCTTTTAGATTGCTCACAAACTCCGCTGAGAAATTTAATAAAAACAAAGTCTTAGATGTGGGAAAGCTGGGACTCGGCATGGTTAAATGGGTACCAGAGGTAAAAAGACTGCAAATTTTATTTATGACATTTTTATGTGTCTTTCATTGTGTTATTCTTTGATGTTTTCTGTTCTAAAACCACAAAAACTGTAAAGAGTCTTCCTGTTGGCATAATAATTTAGGGCAAGAATGAGCTCAAATTTGAATCCACCACTTCATTCTCTGGGTCTTCCTTCAGTGTCTATTATCTGTTCCTAAAAGGGATCCTTTTGCGTAATAATTAAACATCACAGAAAACATGGTATGGGGGAAGGACTGAGGAATCTCTTCTATTATTAATCTAAACAAGGGAAGTATTTACTTTGCTAAACCCTAGTGATCCAGTATAGAGTTAAACACTATAAATGTCATCAATCTATAGACATGTCACTTCCAACATTTATGGTTGATACTTGTTTTCTATTATGTTGATTTTAATTTTCAGCAAATTATTACAACACCCCCCCCACACACACACAGTCACACACATTCACACATTATTCTGGACTAGTACATAGAAGAATATAATAGTTTAGATTGAAGGTATTACTTAAGCTTAGGATGTAAAAATGGATTATATGGGAAGTTCAAAGCACAGTGAAGTTGGTTACATTGCCCTCTTAAAGGAAAGTTAAATTTAAACAAGCTGAGTACACTGTAGGAAGACAGATTGAGAGTAGTTTAGATGATCTCAAGGCATATTATTAACTTGGTTGCAAGGTCTGGCAAAAGTTTATTTTCTGAAGGCAAGGGCTATTTTCAGAAAAAAGATCCCACATGCTATGTATATTTGACTTAGTCCCAGAACTATAAAAAGTTGAAATACTACTAGCTCTATACCTACTTTATTGTTCCTATTTTCTCATCACTGATAGCATAAAATTACACTTAAAAAAAAGAAGTATCAACACATCCAAGGATGGGGGGATTCCCAACTGACTTTAATAAAACTTAATTCCTACAAATGAATTTGTTTGGAGATGGCACAGTAACTATTTACTCAACAATATCCATATTTAAAACAGAAGGCATAGTGAAGGTTCAGAGAAGCTGAAATTTAGAGAATAATGAGGTTATTCAGATTAGAAATCCAATAAGAGAGGAAGTGATCTATAAAGCTACAGAAGAGACTGACAGGAACA
Source organism: Onychomys torridus (assembly GCF_903995425.1). NCBI lineage: Eukaryota > Metazoa > Chordata > Mammalia > Rodentia > Cricetidae > Onychomys > Onychomys torridus. The sequence continues at coordinate 73,082,398 of NC_050443.1, forward strand.
AAATGCAAAATGGTTCAAAGCCTAAACCTCACATTACTCATTTGACATCCCTGGAATCAACTGAATCTTAGCTCTCCTGTGTTCTTCTATTCCTTAGGCTAGCTGCTTGCCCTTTGTGTGAGGTAAACATGATAATCACTTCACTGTAGAAACAAAGCTCTGATTACCCTTTGTTAGAATGTTTTACTCCAATAATATGCAAAGGCACATACAAATTAATTTTTTATATTAATCTAAGTAGCTTGTGTTGGGATTCTGCCACTCCTCCAGCTGCATGAGGTTCAGTTCAGTAGTTAAACAAGGGGTCTTGCATCTTACATCATCCATGCACTGCCCAATTATGTCATGCATGCTGCATGGTCATGCCTCTTTAAAATGCCAGTCACAGACTCCTCCCTTCTCTTCTGCTCTTTCCTTCTTCCCTCTCTCTCCTTTCTCCTCATATGTCTCTTCAACAGGCATGGGAATGCTCTCTTCTGCTCTATGTTGTCCAATGAAGACAGAAGTGAAGCCCTTTTTTAAAGATACACAGTCACAGAAACACACACACACACACACACACACACACACACACACACACCACACACACACACACACACACACACACACATACACACACACACACAGGGAAAACAGACAGACAGATACAGATATACAGGGACAGAACTGACACAAAGGCAGACACAGATGCAGACTCATGCAACAGGCAGACAAAGGATGGAAAGTATAAGGAGGAGAAAGTAGAGCATTTCAATCTGGACTCACTCTAGGCTAAATGACTCCAAGGGGAAGTGCATTTGCTTCTTTCCTTGATGCCACACCAATACATTATTGGTGAGTCAGAATTAATCACCAACAAGTTTAATTAATGCATTTTACCACACAGGACTCTGAGTTCACACTAGTTGGTTTACCCTTCTTTTTAATGTTAGTTGCATAGAATTATCACGAGGTTTACCTCCTTTATCGTTCTTTTGCTTCCAGTCTAGGTTGAAGTACCTCGAGGGTAGGGAACATTTTTCAAACCTCTGTGATACTCCCCACAAGATTTAACTAAGTACAGATGCCCAGCACATACAGTACATTTCATTGATTCATTAGAACATTTGTAAGACATTGGTATACTCTGAATTCTTCTCTAAGCTTCAACTATTCAAATGGCTAACACTACCAGATTTTAGGACTGATATAAATTCTTATTGTCTCTGGGTGTAAATAAGTATCTGTTTTCTCTGATAACCACACTTGAAAACATTTTGACAGGTTCACAGTGTGAAGAGAAAGGATTTTTGTTTAATTAATGAGTCTTTCCCCAGGTCCAGATTTTTCATCTTTTAATGTCCTTTCAGCTGTTAGAAGGGTACTATTAAAATGTCTTAGCTATTGACTAATGCTTAATTATTCTCTTTCTGGAGTAAATCACATTTTTAATGTAGATCAATCCTTGGCTTTCTTAGCAGGAAGTCCTTTAGCATGGTAATATATCAATGCTATTTGTTTATTTTCCATCTCTCCTTGTCTCATTTTCAGTGGGAGGTTTGCAAGGATTCCACTTACAGAACATAATACATTATGCTGGCCTGGACTTCACTTGAGTCAGGCAAGTTACATGGAAGATTAGATGCACCCTGAGCCCTTCCTCCTCCACAACTGAAAAGAAATAATTTATAGTCTGCTACTTAAAGTATATAGCATATATTCATATGTTGTGTATCACATTTACATATTTATATGTAGCTTATCTCATTCATTTGATGAATCTAAATATTGTGAGATCATCAACAAACCAGATTTTGTTCAAATGTACTATGAAAAAAATGGATTATTTTTTTCAAAAGCACAGATATTTCTATAAATAAAAGTTCAAATTTGGGGTAATATATATTAATAAGACAAATTAATTGTTCTATAAGATAATTATTTATAAATTATCCATATGTTAAGGATATTTTACTTTTTCATTTTATTTAAGAATTTTTTATTCATTTTACATACCAACCACAGATCCCCCTCTCATCCCTCCTCCTGCTCTCCCTCAGCCTTCCCCTGACAACTCACCCCAATTCCGTCCTCCAAAAGGGTAAAGGCTCCCCCATAGGGAATCAGCAAAGCCTGGACATTCAGTTGAGGCAGGATTAAGCCTCTCCCTGCTGCATCAAGCCTGAGCAAGGCATCCTACCATAGGTAATGGGCTCCTGAAAGCCAGTTCATGCACCAGGGATAGATCCTGATCCTACTGCCAGAAACCCTCAAATAAACCAACCTACAAAACTATTGATGCATACTCATATATCCCATGCTGGCCTTAAACTTCTGATCTTCCTGCCTATATCTCTCAAGTACTGGAAACATGGATGTATACTACCATGTCAGACCAATATAGTCCTATGGGTACAAGCAAAGACTTTGTACCTGCTTCATAAGCACTCCAACAACTGAACTAAATTATTAAGACCATACAAGAAAGAAGAATACTACATCTATTGGTAAGTTTCTTGGAATTTGTATTGCAAGTGACAATACTCCTACTTTTAGTTCTGTGCTGAAAATGATATTTTAAGACATACTCATGAGTACATATTTCCCTTACTCTTGGCTCCTACCTACAACATAAGGAAGAACCAACCTCAGGGCCTGAGAATGGAAGACCTGATCCTGTCCCTCACCAAGTGCAGCAAACTGGTCCTGCACCTTGACTGGGCAAAACAGTAGAGATGGCCCTGAGGGTGTGAGTGCAGATGAGCAGGACCCCAGGGTGTGAAAGCAGGAGAACTAGCCCTACTCCTTGCTGTCTGCTACATTGGGTGAGGTAGCCTGGCAGTGCTAGAAAGTTCCCTTGGGTGATGATGACGAGGTAAAGATGGTAGGTTGACCAAACAGCTACCACCCAGGCCTAGACCAAGGACTACGAAGTAGCCTACCTCAAGAGCAACTTCATCTATGAACTGCTGGAGCATGTGAAGGGACCAGACCTTCAGATCCAAAGCTACAGCATCTCCGTGATATAAGCAACAATGGCTATACAAGATTAGTCTCACTGAGGGTCTGGTATCAAAGGTGTAACAGAAGCCAGAGGCCTCAAACCAAGCCAAGCCAATGACTCATTTTGACGAACAAATAAACATACATGGACTAAAGGGCTTATTGTGTGACTCGTTCAGCCACACTACAGGTTCCACACTGAGATTTTTTTAATTTTGTTTGTTTGTTTGTTTTGTCTTGTTTTTACTTTTAAATTTTGTTTTGTGGAGGAAAGTTTCAAGAGCAGGGGGTAGAAGCAAAAAATTGGGGAGATGAATGGGATCAAAATGCATGGTGTAAAATCCACAAAGGATCAATAAAAGGTTAATAAAATAAAATAAAACATAGTTCTGGCGTCAGATTTACAGAAGGAACCTAATATTAATGGAGAGAGACATCACTATATACAAACAAAGAGACAGTTTGGAACTACTATGATTTGATAAAGTAGATTAGAAAGAGCACAAAAGAGACAAGAACATTTACTAAATAAGTACAATCATGATTCATGTTAATACATATACTATCAAACAGGGAAGTAGGTTGACAGCCTTAATCTTCAAATTTCAAAACACTTGCCAATGTTGTCTTTTGTCTTTAAAGTTGTGATCTAATTATACATTTATTTAATAATCCAATCCTAATTAATATTTTTGCATTTGAACATCTTCATTTTTGTGGATTATACTGTTACAGATCTATACTATAAATTTATTGTCAAAAAAACTACATTTGATTATTTACTCCATTATTTTATGACAAAAATGTTTTTAGCTTCATCATAGGCACAATAATTCATGGTACAATAAAGTCAACACAGATTCTTTTACTATTAACAAAATTTAAATTTTGTATATTATACTGTATTGTTTGTAGATAAATTATATAGCTTGAAAGAAAATTCTCTGAGAACAGTGGTTGCCATTTTCTTCTGATGATTTCAATTACTTATAGGTAGGTGCTTCAGGATGATTCCATTTTTCTTTTGCATTTTGAACTACAGAGTAAATAATCACAGGTGGGTTTCCAGAAAGATTGGCTGAAGACTGAGAATTCAGATTAACAAGACTATTGGCCTCTACAAACTGGCAGCAAGGCCCCACTGTTTAGATAAGACCTACACAACTCATGGAGCATAAAAATATGTTGAGCTGGTACCAACATAGAGCCTTAACCACTAAGTTCTAGTGTCTTTGGTAAAGGAAGGCACATTGCATGCTACCAAGAGGGAAACATAAATACCAACCCAGCTACAAAATCTTTGACCTGTAAGGTATACTACCTGAAAGATATACTAGGGCAGTGGTTACACAAAGCTTGCAAGAATAACCAACCATTAATTGATTTGCTATAAGGCCCACTCTGTGAGATGAAACAGATGTCTGAAAATGCTTAGATGACCAAGAACATGAGACTAGATAGTACAGAGATCTAGGGAAAAACAAAATAACGCTAATTTTAAAAAGTGAAAAAGATATAGCAATAGAATGACTCCTAGTGATATTCTGCTATTCTTATGAGCCTTTTCCAGCCATCAGAGAAGTCTTCCTGAAGCAGACAAGAACAAATATAGAGACATCAGCCAGATATGGAAAGAATTAGAGACCTTGGAACAATCAGCCATAAATGGAATCTCTCCACGAAATCTGCCCCCTGCCCTGCCCCTTCAAACCTCAAGGAACCCTGTTGAAGAAGTAGAAAGAATGTAAGAACCAGAGTGGTTGGAAGACACCAAGAAAACAAGGCCCTATGATCAACAGGAGAAAAGCTATGATCTCACAGGGACTGAAGTAGCACATACAGGGCCTACAAGTGTCTGTAACAGGTCCTCTGTGCTTTTATTACAGCTTACAGTTTAGCGTTTTTATGGGATTCCTGAGTTTGCTACAAGTGTGTCTCTGGTTCCTGTGCCCTTTCTTGGGCTTTTTACCTTGTATTGGTTTTTCCATTGACCACCTTTTATGTGAATGTTTTTGTTTTATCTTATTATATATTATTTGTTATGTATTTAATGAATGAATGAATGACGACCAAGCCATGAGGGTAAAAGTTAACAACTGAACTTTCATTTATACCTGCTAGGAGAGGAAAAATTAGTTTTCTCCAGTGAAATGACACTTGGCATATCCACCACTACAAGACAGGGCTCATTTTCAAGAGTAGTTGACCAACATACAATGGACTCCACAGTTTTTTTGTGTGTGCTTTTATTTGGTTACATTTTGATATTTTTTTCTTTTTGGGTAATGTTTTATTTTGTTTTCCTGGTTTGGGAGGCTTTGTTTTTGTATTGAGCTTTTGCTTTTTGAGAAAGGACTTAAAGTTGAGTGGATTAGGGAGAAGGAGGGGAACTGGAAGGACTTGGAGAGAGGGGAAGAATATGAGCATAATATATTCAAATGTAAAAAATTGTTTTTAATCATAAAAAAATAATAATTTAAAAAGAATACCTCAGTGCACCACCAGCATTTCAGAATTTCAGTCCAGAGTATTAGTTTTGAAATTTAATTCCTTTTGTATACACCCTTCACATGTCATGATAGTTACATACAGTTATATACAGGTGATGGAAGTCATGACAGTTACATACAGTGTGGTTTCCACTGAAACTTTTAAGTCCAGTCTCTAGGAGAATTGATGTTATATTTTACTTACAGCCTAGATCACAAGGATGGTGCTAAACTAATATATTTAATAAATTTAACAATGACTGAACTGATTTAGGATTTGTTTGGTTTTACAACAACCTCAGATGAAAAGACATGTTTAATATCAGTATTCAATTAATTTCATATGAAATATTTATTATATATTATTTCTATTTTTAATATAAATATAACATTTTGTATGTTAATAAGCATAATCAAATGATATTAAGTAATACAATGTGAAAACCAGTACTTGGTGCAGAAACATATGAATTTTATTTTATTCCAAAGTGCACTCGATATTGACTAGGATTGAGTCAGTTTCTAAATCACAAGAAAAGAGCCAAAAAAAAAAAAAATGGAAGGAAGAAGCAAAACAAACAGCAGATGGCAATTTAGGGCAGCCTCCCACCTCTTCCAAGTCCCTTTTGGAATCAGCAAATGCAGCCCAGACTCCATGTTCTGGAAGGAATCTGGGGCCCTGGGGATACAGCACTGGCTCCTTGGGCTCTTCCACTAGCCATATTAGAAGAAAAAAATATCAGAGCCAATTATGGTGTGTTAGATAAGTTAGTCTTTGAAAGATATTTGCTCATACCTCCATCTCCCTATTGGTTAGCTAGGTCCAATTTTGTTTAATTGATCTGGTTTCCTAATTGTTCTGGATCCAGATTGGCATCTCCCTAGTTCTCAACACTTCTGTTCACTTCAATGTTTATGAATTTTCCCCACTTAAATAATTTCACTTTTCATTTTCCTGTGGCCAGCAGTTCTCTAAACATGGTTGATTATGCATGTTAAGTTCCACTTCAATGAAAATATTCCAAGAACCTAGAGAAGATAATCAAGGCAAAGTTAGGCCATGGGCACTGCAATTTTTCCAGGACTCATGTCTTTACCATTGTAGTTTATGGAAACATTCATTTAACTGTGTATGTTAGCTTTATATAGCTGTTTATACTAATAGAAATAAAATGAAAATCAATTTTATTGCAATGATACCATTGCATAAAGAATGCTCATCACTAGATTTCCATTATTCTTTTCTGGTATAAATTATTTCACAGAAGCCCATTTGTCTCCTTATGTTAATAATTTCATCATCACTGTCACCAAGATAAATTGCTCCAGTGTCACAAAGGTAATGATCTCTGATTGGATTCAGGTTTAGATGTTCCTCTCTCTCTCTCTTTTTTTTTTTTTTTTTCATATATTCAGGGAGTAATGACAACTCTCTGATTCTTGGCAACTGATACATGCATTTCTTTAGCTATGTCTAAAATTAATAATAGTAGTGATAAATACTACATTTTCCCCTCTCTTTTTGTCTTCACAGAATAATGTTTAAATAAGTGTCAATTTGTATTGAGCCCAATGTATATATTAGGTTTAAGTTAACTGAAAAGAATCACATAGTTTTCAGTTCCAAGTCCCAGTTATGCTCCTAAATCTATTTTTAAATAACAATTACTGTAACTTATTGCATATACAATATTTTCCTCACCTTACAGATGTTGCTACTAGGGCTTAGAAATATTAAATAATTTTAAGAGGATCCAAAAGCTATTAATTGAAAGTTTGTGAGGCTAAAGTATTTCATGTTCCCAGGGCCACATACAAACAAGAATAGCTACAAATGCTCAAGATTGTACATTTATTGAAATAATTATGATTTTTTTTAAAAAAATAGAATATTTCATAAATCTATATACAGTGTATCTAGATCATATTCATCGCCTGCTCTCCTGCTTCAAGCTCACCTCCCCCAATATATTTCTCATCTCCATCCTAACTTTGAAAATTCTTTTTATTAAGAAAATTTTTTTATTCATTTTACTAACTTTGAAAAAAATTTAATAATTCCCCACGTCCAATTAGTGTTATTGTATGTGCATGTGGTGGTGTCAGAATCAATGGCAGTTGATGGCTGCTGAGGGAAGGAAAGCCATATTTTTTTTTTTTTGATGGAGCACCTGTGATAGCCTGCCCATTATGAAATTTTGTTTAGTTTTCTTGTAACACTTTCCCATTCTTTTCAACTATGAATTTTGTGGATGACAGTTTTATAGGTTATTGTCTATTACCAACAGAGAAGGGACTCAATTCTATGCAACTTAAATACAATAATCTTATGCTTATGGACATCATCAAACTTCTAATAAATCTATTTATTCATTCAAAATATATTTACTAAAAGCCACATTAGATTAATGGCAAATACATAAATTATCAAAATCATGTATAAGATAAAATATCCATATATATAAAATTTGTTTTATGCTGTGAGGATACTGAAAAGTATTTTATAAATGTACAGCTATTATTCTTGATCCTTAAGATAGGATAATGAATCCAAACTCTACCATGAGTCCCAAACAGTCTGGCAAAGATGAAAACATGAAAGGTGAAGCTTCGTGTTATTCCATCTAATGTAAACTGAACATTAAAACTTCATTCAGATGTCAGCAGGTCACCGTCTCATGCAACCTAAGCCAGAAGCTCATTTTTTAGTAATAGGAGGGGACCTTTAGGGTCCTGGCTCCCGTTTTGAATAACTTGCTTTGCTTGGTGACCTTGACCATGATATCATCCCTATATTAATTCCCTGTGGGATTCCACCCTTCTGAATGCTTAAGGGAAGCTCCTTGTCTGTGTACCCAGCATATTGGGCGTTAATAGCTTAGATGAAATATTGTAAAACGTTAGAAGTGGGTTGGGGATTTAGTTCTGTGGTAGAACGCTGGCCTAGCAAGTGCAAGGCTCAGGGGCTTCAATCCTCAGCTCAAAAAAAAAAAAAAAAAAAAAAAATTCAGAAGCAAACTTCTGCCCACCAGGGTTCTCCCATTGTGCTGTAAGACCTCCTTCCTCCTTCAATAAACGGCACTCGGCATTCCAGAGGGGGGGGGGAAAGAAAGAAAGAAAGGCTAGGGCGGTGGTGGCACACGCCTTTAATCTCAGTACTTGGGAGGCAGAGCCAGGCAAATCTCTGGGAGTTCGAGGCCAGCCTGGTCTCCAAAGCAAGTTCCAGGAAAGGCACAAAGCTACACAGAGAAACCCTGTCTCCAAAAAACCAAGATCATGACGGGGAAACCCACAGAGACAGCTGACCTGTACTAGTTGGAGCTCACTGACTCTGGACTGACAGCTTGGGAACCTGCATGGGACCAAACTAAACCCCCTGAAAGTGGGTGAGAGTTATGTGGCTTGATCTGTTTGTTGGGTCCGTGGCAACAGGACCAGAAGTTATCCCAGGTGGATGAACTGGCTCTGGCTTTTTGGAGCCCATACCCTGTGGTGGGATACCTTGCTCAGCCTTGATACAATGGGGAGGGGCTAGGCTCTCCTTCAACTTGGTATGCCAGACTTTGTTGATTACCATGGGAGGCTTTACCCACTCTGAGGAGTGGATGAGGGTAGAGTGGGAAGAAGGTGAGGAGGTGGGAGAAGGGGAGGGAAGGGAACTGGGGTTGGTATGTAAAATGAAAAAAAAATTAATAAATAAATAAATATATTTAAAATTTTTAAAAAAGCCAAAAAAAAAAAAAAAACCCAACTTCATTCAGTTCCTTGGCCCACCATTCATATTTCACCCTAGCATGTCTTTTGTCTTCTGTGTTATGCAATCCAGAATATTTCTACCGTTATAGAAAGTTCTTCTGGACAGAATTTACCTAATCTGTGCCAAACTCAGTAAATAAACCACATAGAAAACAAACATCATTTTCTTCAACAATGAGACCATGAAGAAGAGAGAAGTAGAGAGATAAGGATATGGAGATAGATAGATGGAGATAGATAGGTAGATAGATAGAGATAGACAGATAGATAGAGGAGATAGGAAGAACTTAAAAGGTCAAGAGCAAATGAGGGAAGGAAACAATTCACAAAAATTTCTAAGATCTATGAACCCATGAAATGGAACTGAATGAGGTCTCATTTTAAATGAACTGAAAAATATTTAACACTAAATTAAAATACTTATTGATTGGATATTTCTTTTAGTAAACAATTTATTAATATATTTTAGATGTTGTAATAACTTTAAAAATAACCATAATATGTCAATTTTTACCAACTAAAACCTGAGTTGATGAGACTGTTTATTTTAGAGTTGTTTTAAAATAATTTGAAGATATCTAGAAGAAAGAGTTTCTTTCTTTAAAGATTAATGATGTGTACACGGGAATCACAGGCATTGATCATCCAGAGCAAACTAATGAAGAGCATGTGATGTGTTTGTGTCAACCTATACAGATCCATTATATCATCACAGAACATTTCAAAATGCTTGTGTCTTCCCAAAATTCCTAGAATTTAAAAATTTTTATTTATCTATTCTTCTCTTGTACAATACATTCCAACAGCAGCCTTCCCCCACTCCCTTCCTCTCAAATCTCACCACCACCTCCCCTCTCCCCAAGATTCACTGTTTCTCTATTTCCCTTCAGAAAACAGCAGCACCCCCATTGATATCAACTGAACTCAGCATAACAAAATGCAATAAAATTAGTCATATACCCTCCTGTCAAGGATAGATAAGACAACACAGTAGTAGGGAAGAGATGCCATGAGCAGGCAAAAGAGGCAAAGACACCCCGATTCCCATCATTAGGAGCCCAACAAAAACCCCAAACTAAAGAATCATAGAGTGTATGCAGAGGGTCTGGCACAGACACAGGCAGGCTGTGTGGTTGATACTCTAGTCTCTGTGAGCTCCTGTGGGCCCTGCTTAGTTGATTCTGTGGGATTTGTTCTGTCTGGTGTTCTTTACCCCTCTGGCTGCTACAATCCTCCCTCTCCCTCTTCTGTGGGATTCCCCAGCCTCTGCCTAATAGTTGACCTTGGATCTCTGCATCTGTTCCCATCAGCTACTGGAGGAAGCCTTTCTGATAGTGATTGAGCTAGGCACCAACCAGTGAATAGAGCAGAGCACCATTAGGAATCATTTGCTCGACTTTATTTTTTTATTTTTATTTTTTTCTTCTTTGCAATAGAGTTTGGTTAGACCCTAGGTTTCTGAGACATTCAGTTTCCGGAGCCTGGCCATCCAAAACACTGTTGATCATGGGCTTTCTCATGGTATGGGTTACTTTTGAGAATTTTATACATATATCAAATGAAACAGGACTGTATTTCATTTCTCTGCTCCACATACCTGCATCTTGCCAAGAGCCCATTTTCTATCATCGATTCCTTTTATTGCCCAGTAAGTCCCATTAGTCCATATGTGCATGGGTTGGGAACATACCCATAAGAACCAACCACTCAAGGAAGAACCAATGTCCCTCTCCCAGCAGATATCAAGTGCCAATAGATCCTCATTAGGGTGAGGGGTAGAGATTATTTTCCCCATCGTTGGGGGAATTTTGGTTATCCCAATACAAAATTCATTTTTTAAAAACTGTACTATTGATGTCATAGTGTTTGGATGTGGGTCTTTGGAAGGCAATTAGGTCATGAGCCTATGCTGTTATGAATAGATTTGTGTCTCCATGTGCATGATAAAAGAACTAACCTGGATTTTTGTTGCTGTGTCAGGATACAAGTTCATTAATACACAAAATGGAAGCAGGTCCTCACAAGAACTAGACCAAGATAGCAATCAGATTTCAGACTTCCAGTCTCCAGTACAGTAAGAAGTAGATTTTTTTTTTTAATATAAGCAGCACACTCCATAGTGCTTTGTATAGAAGCCCAAGTTAAGACATATAAATTAAAATAATATAAAAATAAAACATTAAAATAGCTTCCAATGTATATTTCATAAAAAGTTATTACCATTAAAACATTAAAATATGTAATAAAATTAAAAACTAAATAAAATACTTTAAGAATATAGCCCTTCAAACATAAATGTAATAATGTTAAATTTATCTTAACTTCTAAAAATTTCATTAAAATGTATTAATATTTATAAAAATAAAACTTTATTAGTTTGAAATTCAAGGAATGCTTATTTATCAAAGTAAATATTAAGTTCCACACATATTATGTATATATGTATGTATGTATATATATATACACACATCAGCATAAGTAAACATTTCAGGGTAATTCACACATTAGTAAAATTGTAAAGCTAGTTGGTTTTCATGTAAATGTATTGTAAATAGTATGCTAATTTCATTTACTCCAAAACCTACAAACTAGAATACAAACAATTGAAAATGAATCCTTAAATTTTTTTATTGTTTTAAAAATTTATTATGCAGAATTTCCAATGCATATTAAAGTAGACAATTGTTTTGTAAGTCCTGGTATAAAAAACCATTCATTTGGAATATACTATTGACAAGGATATCTACTATATATATATATATATATATATATATATATATATAGAGAGAGAGAGAGAGAGAGAGAGAGAGAGAGAGAGAGAGAGAGACAGAGAGACAGAGAGAGAGACAGAGACAGAGAGAGACAGAGAGGCAGAGACAGAGAGACAGAGACAGAGATTTGAAACTCTATATTTACTGATTCTTTCCTTTTAGTGATTATTCAGGTCAGTGAAAATCATGACAGAAGAAAACCATACTCTGGTGACTGAGTTTACCCTCACGGGACTCACAGATCAGCCCACACTAAAGGCTGCCCTGTTCCTACTGTTCCTCATCATCTACCTCATCACTATGGTGGGCAATCTTGGATTGATTGCTCTCATCTGGAAGGACCCTCACCTTCACACTCCCATGTACTTATTCCTCAGCAGCTTAGCCTTTGCCAACTCATGCACTTCATCCTCTGTGACTCCCAAGATGCTTATCAACTTTTTATCTAAAAATCATGGGATATCCCTGGTTGAGTGCTTTGCTCAGTTTTATTTTATGGGTTCCAGTGCAACCACAGAATGTTCTCTCCTGTCTGTGATGGCCTATGACCGCTATGTGGCCATATGCAACCCCCTGCTTTATCCAGTGTTGATGTCCAATAGACTCTGTACTCAGTTTATAGCTGTGACATACTTACTTGGTACTCTGCACTTGGCAGTTCACGTGGGTTTGTTATTTAGATTGACTTTCTGCAGATCCAACATTATACAATATTATTATTGTGAAATTTTACAGCTTTTCAACATTTCTTGCATTGATCCTTCAGTAAACATGGTTGTGCTTTTAGTTTTTTCAGTTTCTATACAAGCCTTCATCTTTCTAACCATCATGGTCTCCTATGTCTGTGTCCTCTTTGCTATCCTGAACAAGAAGTCTGAGAAGGGCAAGAGCAAAGCCTTCTCCACCTGCAGTGCACACCTGCTGTCTGTCTCCTTGTTCTATGGAACTCTTTTTCTCATCTATGTTTGCCCTGGGTCTAGACCAGTTGGAGACAAGGAGAAGATGCTTTCTTTATTTTATACATTTTTACTTATGGCTACCCCATTTTTCTTCCCATACCAATCAATACCATTTTTATTTTCAATTCAACTTTTCTTTTTTCCTGATATTTAATAGTACATTTCTTCTCAGGTATGCATTCCATCATGAAACAGGGTTTTATTTTCATCAGTCTACCAATACTTCTTAGTGTGGTAAAGGATCAAAAACCATATTAACTTCCTGGTCTAGAGGGTTAAATTACTAGGTCCTACAAATTGCTAATTATATTTGCTAACAATGGTTAGAGTTATGTCTCAGCAAATGTGTCTGGGGATGTCTTAGCAAAACCAAATTCACCTCTGAAAATTTGGAAAGTACCAAGAAAATAGATAATTTGAAAAGCTAAAAGCTCAGATAAACTATAGCGTATTATTTATAGACAAGATGTTTATGAATTGGGCTACCATGGGCCCATATGAAAGAAACTAACAGGGTATCAGATACAAAATTCAAAGAAGTATGTGCCCAGCAGAGGGTACTGACCCATCAGTGAAAGGCCAGAGTTCTGGTGGTATTTAGGAACCATTTTCTTTTCTGTTGAAGTTGTCATCTTATTTTTCATATAATGTGAGGGGTAACTATCTGAAAACCTGCACAACTCTTATTTCCTTACAACTCTTCTAAAGGCACCTATAACCGCTTTGTTCCTCAGACCATAAACGAACCCTTAAATATTTAAGGGTTCTTAGAACTTGTACTTTTAAACATAAGAATCCAAAATTAAAGGTCTTGTGACTAATCTATTCTTGTGGGGTTTTTGTTTTTTGTTCTTTTGTTTTGACCTAAGAGTCTTCCTATGACCAAACCTACCCAGTACATCACTTGACACTAGAGAAGTCTTTGTTAATTCTTTGGAATGGACAATGGTGAGTGATATATTTCATAAATTGTTGAGGTGTTTAGATCTGGCCACTTGTATTTTTAATTATTTCTTTCAGTTTTTGAAATTACAATATAATTAGATTATTTCTCCCTTACTGTCTCTTCCTTTTAACCCTTTCATATACCTGCTTTGCTCTCTTTCAAATTCATGTGTTTTTTTTTCATTAATTGTTCTCACATGCATACATGTATATACATATGTATTTCTAAACATAACCTGCCTGCTCTGTTGTATAATCTTACTTGTATGTCTGTTTTCAGGACTGACCCTTTGCTATTGGTTCTATAGGTAACAACAATTATAATTTGTGTGTGTGTGTGTGTGTGTGTGTGTGTGTGTGTGTGTGTGTGTGCATGTGCAAATGAACACATGCCCTGGCCTACATGTAGAAGTCAGAGGACAACCTGTGGTATTGGTCTCACCTTGCACCTCCAGACAGTCTCCTGTTTCCCACTGCTAATGCCAGGTTATGTGGCTCATATCTCTGTCTCCTCACAGGAGCACTAGGATTTCAGTCATCAACAAAATATATTTGTTTGTTTTGATTCTGCAGAATTCAAACTGGTTCCTATACTGTGTGAATGATTGTACTTTATCCAGGGAACTGTCTCTCACCCTAATACTTGTATTTATATTAAGGAACACCATGGAGAGACAGTCTTCTAGAAGTTTTTATTTGACATACATTTGTCCAAAATTATTCTATGTGCATAATCAAGCCTGTGATTTTACAAGCAGAATAGAAACAACTTTTTATCTTTTGTAAATCTTACATATTCTGTATCTAAGGTTTCATAGTACTTAGGAATTAAATAAAGTCAGTATCCCCATAAGGGTTAAAGAATAAAAATAATGTTAAGTATAGAAGAGCAACACTCTGGCTGCACAAACAATGTTCTCCAACCTCATTCATTTATATTATATATATTACATTGCCTTTTAGAACATTAGAGATAGCTATAAATGAATCATGAATATACAATTTTTTAGCAATGAATTTATTTGGAGTCACTCTATGATTGATACAACGTGGAACTTGTTGAAATTACCCAGTTTAAAATTGTTCAACATGTGATGCTATATAAATGAATGACAACATACAGCCACAATTATGGCACTTCTTCCTCCTCCACATAGTTCTCACCTAAGCATCTGAATGTATTAAAAAAAATATTTATATAGACTCTTGAAACCAAAAGTAAAAAAAAAAACCAAAAAACAAAAAACGAAAAACAAAAAAACATTCCCCATGAAACACCAGAAATTAAACATTTTAGAATTTGCAGTCCATCTGGCCCCTTTCACAGCTCCTCAACCAGGAATTGCAGTAAGGAAGCAGCCAAAGGTAACATGCAAATAAATATAGGGGGATGTGGTTCAGTGAAGTGTTTATAGAAATATTCAGATTTGAAGGTGATATAATTCCATCATCTATTAATATTTTTGATGCACAAATAATCATAAAACAGTCCCAAGAAATATTGTTTCTTGAATGTAGAATTGTACAATTGGATCACGAAAGACTTAGTTTTCTGGCATTACATGGTCAAGATCTGCAGCCAGCTCCCCAGTCACCTTTTACTCCTTATATCCAAAGGAAGTTGGTAAGTCCTGTATTTACTGTCCTACCAAAGCACTTAGGACCCTTTTTATATAGAAGATAAATATTTAATCATGTGTTAATTACCCCTTTAAAATCATTGTGTATCACTTTATGCTAACAGTAGCAAACTCCTGGGGGATGGGGTAGGTTGAAAACTGCATTTGGATTGATTGCTTGCATGTTTAATGACAGATCAGCACCTCTGCTTGTAATGTCTTTTACTTACACAAAGGAAAATGGAAGAATCTTCATCTGCAGGAAGCAAAGCCCCTCCACACAATGAAATGTTCTTCTGTTGGTCAGATTTATTGCACAATATACAGATGAATAATAAGAATATTAGAGGAGTCATGATTAGTAACAACAATAACTAAGGAAAGCAAATAAGTATAAGAACTTAATCTGCACTTAAAAAACATGAAAGACAAAATGTAAATCAGTGAAAAGGGGAGAGATTTGTTCCAACATTGCTACTAACATGGAAAACTATAAACAAGATATGTAGGATTCTAACCACTAGAAAAAATATAAACAAAGATATATAAGATTCTAACCATTAGTAAAATATGCTATGTGACTGGAGTCTCTCACATAACAATTTGCCTTGTATATCTCATTTGAAATTTCATTGACGTTTGTTAATAACAACATAAACCCTAAGACAAATCCAATCCTCAAAAATAAATTCATTATTATTGGTGTCTCTCAGTGTCTCTTCATGGTTAAAAACCCATTATTCTACAAAGGATATTGATCACCAGGCAAATTGAAATCTATGACGCACATTGATAAAATCATCAACAGACTTATTGCTAAAGATAATTTTTTTTTTCACAAAGGAGTGGAGAGATGTCTCAATGTTTAAGAAGAATTGTTGCTCTTGCAGGGGAACCACATTTGATTCTCAGCACTCACATGGTTATCTTCCAACCTTCAGCCACTCCAATTCAAAAGGATCTGACATCTTCTTTTGACTTATGTGGATATACCCAAATAATAATAATTAACTTATGTGGGTAATACCTAAGATTATAAAAGTAATAAAAATGATAAAAAGACAGATGATAAAGTAGTTTGAATATTTAATAATAAATAACATTTTGCCAAATCGTTAGTTAAACTTTGTTTGGTGTCGCCAGTTTTAACTGCTTCTTCAGAAAATCCACATAAGAGAAAGCTGAAGTTTAAGGGATGTGAGCTTGTCTGAGTTGTAATAAACAGTTGATAAGAAGGGAGAGATTATTGGCAAATGGTAAATATGAGTATATTTTATATTTTGAATACCAGATTTGATTTCATGGTCAAATAATTTTAAAACTGAATTTCTTTATAATTGGAAGTCTTTTAATAATTATAATTAAGTTTGAGGGTTCAAAAATTATCTATATGGAGCGCATGTGCATGTGCATGTGCGTGTGTGTGCGTGTGTGTGCGTGTGTGTGTGTCCCTGTTGTGTATTTTAAAATTTGGCAGACACTTTTGATGTATTCTTATCACAGAATAGCAATTTTCAGTAACTTCAGCCTCTAACAATTCACACTCTTAAAATACACAAATTACAGAGAACTTTTTATGAAGGAATGATATGCAAAATAATATCTGGGATATAAGTTGATATACGGAATTAAATTAACACTGAGAAATTACATATTTAATATTTCATTTGCAAATAACAGAAACAAACTAGATATTAATACTACTAGAAATAAGTAAAGTTGACTATATTTTCTAAGGAAAAAATATAGTAAGAATCATTAGTAGTTTATGTTTTATTGTAAGCATACCATTGTAAATAAAAGACAATTGAATTTTGATGGAAACCATACAAACTATGGTTGTTACAATTGACAAGAAAATATAACCACACAAATATAAAGATGAAAACAGAAGTAAAATTCTAATAAAGTTAAAGATTTTGTTATAGATTAATTAAATGTGGATTTTGATTTCATAATATGAACTGTTTCTCTGCTGTATTGAAGCCCAGTAGTCTAGTTTACATTTCTGAATGGATCTTTAACCCATGTATTATGTTATGTTATAATATCTTACTCTTGTCTATGTGAGAGACATGGCTCACTGGATTCTGCTAATCTATGAATTGCTGATGCATGTTATTATATTATAACCCCAATTACATTTATTTATTTCATTATCAGTAAAATTGATAAAATCTTGAGAATGGAGAAGTGATTGAGTTGCAACATAAATTTGTAAAAATTCTAAGTTTTCATAAAAGCCCAAATTTTACCATTGACACATCTGTACTTTACTAGGACCAGCAGGCTCACTTAACACATTTTTGAGAAAGTTTTGCCAATTAGCCCATGTGAATGATCATGAAGTGTCAACTCATCTTTCAAGTGAAGACAGTTACTGCTAACAAATGCAGCCACTGTGGTTCACAACTCAATTAGTAGTGAGGGAGTTTTCCTCCAGGTAGTTGTTAAGTTTCTGGATGTTACAAAAACATTTTATGCATGCCTTATTCTTTTTCATGCACACACTCATACACACACACATGCATGCATGTGCACAGACTCTATCAAAGATTGGCTTTTTAAAAATTAATGTTGTATTGTTTCATATGGGATATTATTGAGACTTCCTGCATATTACCAACATTGAGGTTCCTAAAGGCTAATGGTCCAGTTGATGCCACTGATTTGAGTAGTGCTACAATAACAGTTGTGCCCACTTCTGCT
This sequence comes from Onychomys torridus, assembly GCF_903995425.1. NCBI lineage: Eukaryota > Metazoa > Chordata > Mammalia > Rodentia > Cricetidae > Onychomys > Onychomys torridus. The sequence continues at coordinate 73,100,628 of NC_050443.1, forward strand.
ATGATACCATAACTATGACAATTCCATTTTAAGATACTAAAGCTTTTCATTCATGGATTACTCCCCGCCTATCTCTCTCTTAAATACATACACACAATATGTATCTCTATGTGTGTGTGTGTATATATATATATATATATATATATATATATATTTCACTCTTTCTCTTTCTCTCTCTCTACACACACACACACACACACACCCCACACACCACACACACATACACACACACACACACACACACACACACACACGTAGAGAGAAAGAAAGATCATGGATGGTCTCTGAGTGACAAATACATTGAGACTGAGGTATCAGACATACAACTCAGGCTCAGTTGCTGCCTGAATATTTTTCTAACTTTGGAAGTCCTGTATTACAAATACTATTTTCTCATTAATGCATTTAGAGTCAAGAGCTCTTTTCTATTATTTATGGTCTGGTTACAGGAACAGATGAAATCTGGGGGATTACAGCTACAATAAAATTTGTTATTTGCCATGACAAAATATTAATTATCATCTATCAGAATAATATGGAATTTTAAAAATTGACATGTGAATCATTTCCAGATGAAAGTATCTCATTTACTAACTGAGGCAAAGCAATGCTACCAGATACTGCATTCCTAAACTACACTCCTGTTACTTGGCAAACTCTTCTACTATTTGGCCTCACAACTGTGAGTGTGAGGGAAACTTATCAGTTCAGTCATAGGAAGAATTCTTCTTTATTAAATGCATGCTTTCAAAGGGAATGCTTATTTACTTTGCACAGGAAACAACCTCAGCATACACTCCACTCATAAGCAAACTGTGTTTCCAGGGCAAGACAATAGATTGATATTAATAGGCATTCTGTTCTCAAGCAACTTATTTTATTAGTTTGTTGCCTCTAAACTTCCAGTAGTTTGCAAAATAAATGGCCTAAAAGGATTTAGAATCTTTATTATTTATGTTTTAGAATTTTAGTACTTTTAAAAAATGCATAGTTATTTTTCTTTAGAAAGTATACTTAATTTTCTACTTCATAGCTTAGGGAATTTCTAAATAGATAGTTAAATGTTAAGAGAAATTTTAAGGTTGGTTGATAAAGCATATAAGAGTTCAAAGAGTCCCAATTTCAGAAAGTTTTCATGAAGAGAAACAGTAATGTTTTGGATTAATCTTTCACAAAGTCATTGTTATATGACTTAATATATACTTTAAAATTTATTTTATGTGATTATTCTGAGTGATAATGTCACTGTACAAGGATCTCCAGATAGACAAGATATCAATGACACTACTTCGTGAAAGGTTAGTTAGTCTATACAATAAGAGAAACATCTAATGAATGCAAACACTGTGTTGGAGTCCTAATGACCTCAAACATACTTTATTACATGCTGCAAATGGTAAACTAGAGAGCAACACTTCAGTTTGCAAAGAAGAGAAAGAATTAGATAAAGAATGTTATGAAGTGTGTGGGGTGGTGTCAGTAGGTACAATAATTCAGTGAGATGAATGTGAGTATATGATGGCACATTATATTAATAAACCCTATCTATAAAAAGGTTTTGATATACTCATTCTAAAGGAAAAGGTAATACATGTGTTAATAATAGAGGATCAACTACTATCCATGGCATTCCTGCATCAATACCTTGCAAGGTTGTGTATAAATGTATACAAATATTGTTTAAGTCAAAAATAATATTTTAAAGAGCTGGTTCAGCATTTATTATTCAGTTACATGCCATCATATTACTCTGAATGGTATAAGCACTTTAGTTGTGGGATTCCACAGCAGGGGAAGAATATTTCTACACTGGCGAGCATCTTGATGTTTGAGTAGGAGATTATAGCTTTAGAAATTATGGGTTCTCCTTGCACACTTTATTAGTCTTCAGCTTCAACTCTTAGCTAGCATGTTGGAATCTCTTTGCTTTTCAAGCTTTATAAATGCTGCAGATAAAAACATCACATCTGAAGAATATTAGATTTAGAGTTGGTAGACAGGAGCTTTAATTTATCAGATACAATGGCAGACAAACAAATTACTAATTGTGTAGATATTTGTGTTTGGTATCTGTTAAATAATAATATTTCTCAAGTCATGGGTTGTTGTGATGTGTCTTTGAAATGTTTATGGTGCATACAATATTGATAGCACAATGCAGTCGTTTAATTTTTCAGGACCATATGAAAAAATCTGGACTTTTTTTTTCTTTTTAGTCCAAACTTTAAGAAATGTATATCCACTTGCATCAGGGCTTTGTTTCAATATTTTTCCATTCACTCATCCTCCCTTGTTTCTTTCCTTCCTTCACTTCTGTCTTTCTTTGTTCTAGGTCAAGGGTTAACTGTTGCTTCACTTGTGTCTTTTAATTCTTCTTATTTGTGTTTTATTATTGTTGTCACTAAAATAGCATTCTAAATGGCCAGGCCAAACAGTATTAGGGCATACAGAGGTATGTGTATCATAGGGAAATTTAATTCAATAAATAACTGGGTCAGGAAATAAGGTACAGTTATTGGTCTTCAATTCAATTGAACAAATTTATAAAATAGTAGAATGATGCATGTAACCACTAAGGACCACACCTAGTGTACAAAATGTATTTCAGAAATTATGTTACCATTGTTTTCTACTCAATGCATGTTGAGAGTCAAGTAAATTGTATTCAAGTTGGTGCTTCTATCTGCATAGGCAATAGTACATCTCAACAAATCCTGGAGAAATTCTATTTTGAGAAATGAGGAAACAAGGAAATTTGACTTATGAGCAATGAAGGTTTAGAGTTAAATTTTATAATGTGAAAAAGTAGTACACAAATGATAACTTTCTAAGAATAGTAAGTGTAAACACCCACAGATGGAGAGTCAAAAGAACTATCAGGTACTTAGCTGGGCTCTGCTAACTGAGCCCTTCACTTTAGTCAAGCATCTGGGCAATATGGTCTGCATTTTTTCAAAGTAAAACTAAAAAAGGATAGGATAAAAGGATAGAATCACTCCTTTCATAATATCTACTGGAAGGGCTTTGAGTGTATGAAAAATCTTCTTTGAAGATAAAGTCATGTTAATCCTAGACATTTATATCTCAACTTTAAGTCTAATTACATTTTGTTTGAGTGGTCTTATTGAATATATAATACAGGCAAAATGCTACTGTTTCCATAAAGCTAGATTAGCTTTTCTAAACATTAAATCATCAGAGAATGATAATTTAAGTATTGCATCTTAGAAATTAATGTACAGGTTATGTTGTGAGAGAGAATATTTGTTTCAGTTTTTAATTATGGATTCATGTTTTGTGACTAAAACAAAGATTTCATCAAAAGAACAGAATTTTACATTGCTCAGTTTGTATTAGCTTGAAAAAGAACTGTCAGGGCCTATTTTATCTTTTTTACAAGGATTCAAGCTGTTTGGGTTTGTTCAGAAACATGATTGCATTCAGTCTCACTTAGCACACTATTCTATGGAAATATTCTTTTTATAAATGCATTTGAGGAAGTATCATTTCTAAATATGGCCAGAGGAAAATTCACTTTTATCATGTTCAGCAGATGAAAAGGGAATTCTGGCAAAAGAAGAATTTCTTCAGCATCCATGTATCTCATCTTCCAAACTTGATTATTTTACCTCTCATAGAAAGTCTCCTACAATGCCATTTATGAGGAAAACTAAACAAAGAATATATCTAGTAGAGGACATCCAGTAGTAAATCATGGAGTAAACAAATCACTAATAGAACAGATTCAAAGTGCCAGGGAAACAGAAATCCTCAAGAAAGTCTCTGACTTCACTAGTCATTTTTAAAGCATACCCAACTAGTACTATTATTTCTCATTGTACAAAAGAAGGGCATTGAAATAAACACAGAGAGGGAATGATTTGTCCAAATGCTATGTTTCAGGTTTAAGAAATTAATAACTAATGGTTTTTTTTTCTGTCAAAAACCAGGAAACATTGTGGATAAATAATAATAGTAAATAATAATAACAAATAATACAAAACTTTCAATTAAAATATTATAAAATGTCATGTTTTATTATTCTATATACTACCCTGCATCTGAACTTCAGCAACTTTTGAATATATCTTCCTCACATATTTTTAGTAAAGGCAGAGAATTGTGGAAAATTTTGATTGCTTCTATTTTTAGTTAAGGCTATCATGGAAAATATTCAGATAGTCACTTAAACTTTTAGATAATATGTTTGATAGAATGTTTGTATTAATACATACTCTAAAATTTTTGAAGTGTGAACACAATAAGAAATACATTTCTGGTGGAATTAGGGTCACTTATGTATACTATCATACCATTTGCAATTAAAATACTTTGACTTCTTCCTTTCCAATTTGTATCCCTTTGGTCTCCTTCAGTTGACTTATTGCTCTATGTAAGACTTTAAGTACTATATTGAATAGATATGGGGAGCATGGACAATCTTTTCTTACTCTTTAGTGGAATTGTTTTCAGTGTCTCTCCATTTAAGTTGATCTTGGCTATGGGTTTGCTGTAAATTAGCTTTATTATGTTGAAGCATGTCTCTTACATCCTTAAACTCTTCAGGACTTTTATCATGAAGAGATGTTGGATTTTGTCAAAAGATTTTTCTTCATCTAATGAGATGATTATACTATTTTTGTCTTTCAGGGTTTTTATATGGTGGGTAACATGTATTGATATAATCCTATAGATGATAAACAGAGTAACAGTGTACAAAATTAAATTGCAAAAATTAGTATCCATCCTATAAACAAATGATAAAATACCTGAGAAAGAATCAGGCAAACAACAGATTTCATGCAACCTCAAAACATATAAATAACTTAGGGTAACTCAAATCAAGCAAGTGAAAGACTTGTATGTTAAAAACATTAAGACACTAAAGGAAGAAACTGAAGAAAATGGAAAGATCTTACATTCTTATGGATTAGTGGTATTTTTTATTATAATTTTATTAAAAAATTTTTTCTTTCCTTTTACATACCAACCCCTGTTCCCCCTCCCTCCTCTTCTCCTGCTCTCCCCTCCTATTCCGATCCCACCCCCACCCCTCCTCATAGAGGGTAAGGCCTCCCTTGGGTAGTCAACACAGGATGTTATATCATTTACGGGTCAGACCTAGACCCTCCCTGCTGCAACATGGCTGAGTAAGGTATGGCACCACAGGGAATGGGCTTGAAAAAGCCAGTTCAGTTTGTGTGCCCGGGATAAGTCCTGGTCCCATTGTCAGTAGATCCACAACACATCAAGCCATGCAACTTTCACCCACATTCAGAGAGCCTCATTCACTGACAGCTGGGGAGTCTGCATGGGATCAGTAGTATTAACAGTAAAAACAGCCATCCTACCAAAAGCAATCTACAAATTCGCTGCGGTCCCCTTCCCCATCAAAATTCCAACATAATACTTCACAGATCTTGTAAGTACACTTTTCATTTTCATATGGAAATACACACACACACACACACACACACACACACACACACACACACACGATAGCTGAAACAACACATTAATACCCTAGAGGTCTTTTGCTTATATAAAAAAGTTTCCAGTTTTGTGTCTTTATGGGATTTCTATGTGTGTATCTCTGTGCCTAATATGTTTCTTGTGTTTTTTATTTGGCTTTTAAAAATTATTTTTTTCTTTTTTCTTCTTCTTTTAGATGCCTCTTTGTTTTCTGGTGATCAAGAGCAAGAAAGCTGTGTATTTAATGAGCAAGAAGGAGGTGAAGGTCTGGAAGGAGTTCGGGGAAAGGAAACTATAATCACAATACATTGCATGGAAAAATTTAATTGATATAAAAAACAAAGCTAATATTTGAGTAATAGCTATGTTTCAGAAAAGAAAGGAAAGAGGACAACATTAAAATGTCTGTAAGAATAAAATTCTTCTCAGTATTCTGGTGAATCTTAAAGTATAATTATGAAGTTTTCAGTTCTCATTTCTAGGATATTTGACAAATGCTGGTATGATCCAGAAAAAAAAAAATGCGGGTGAACTAAATCAATATCAAAACTAAAATGATTTGCCATACTCTATAGCCTACTTTTTAACACTTTGAATTCTTAAACTAGATGGAAATTTTCTCACAAGCAGAAGTACACAAAACCTTAGCTGGGCATGTCGTTTTGCTTATTGAAGTATCTTCAAATGCATCATCCTTTTATATTTATACACACAATAACTGCTGAGTTAAAAACTGAACTTCAATCTCACAGTCAAAATGGAAGCAAACATTGCATGTTTTTTCATTGGTCTTAGTGAATGAATCTCAACTATGGAAACCTCACTTTTTTTTCTTTGTTTGTTTGTTTTTGTTTGATTTTTTGTTTTTCGAGACAGGTTCTCTCTGTGTAACTTTGTGCCTTTCCTGGAATTCGCTTTGGAGACCAGGCTGGTCTCGAACTCCCAGAGATCCGCCTGGCTCTGTCTCCACCTGGCTCTGCCTCCTGCGTGCTGGGATTAAAGATGTGCGCCACCACCGCCTGGCGGAAATCTCACTTTTAAAGCATTCTCCAATGCTAGCTTTGAAATTATCAGATAGTTACACTTTATCTATTCATTCTTAGCTAATTATAAAAGTGGAGAACAATTTCTGGTACACTTATGAAATGTAATCCTGTGACTGTGGTTTAGGGGGGTTTGTGCTTGCTACGCAATTGTGAGAACCTGAATTTGTTCTTCAAAACGTATGTAAACGTGCTCGGTATAGCAGTGTATGCTTGTGGTTCCTACACACAGAAACAGATGCACAGAGATCCCTGGGGCTCTGTGGTTAGGCATCCTAGCCCACCATGCAAATTCATGTAAATTAAAGACACTCCTCAAAACAAGATGGATGGATATTGAGAAGACACTTGAGGTTAACATCTGGCCTCCACATGCCAGTATACACCCATATGCATTCACTTACCTTCGCCCACCCTCACCCCGACACAAGACATGCCATCCTAGCTGAATACTAACTAAACTGACAGGAAATATTTACACTAATAATGGCAAGTAAATAGAATGAAGCCAGATGCTGTGAGATTTGATTTTAAATCTCTGCTCCATTACTTAACATCTGTATCCTTTTAGGCATTACTTAATTTATCTTTCCCCAATGAATCTCATCTTTATATTTGTCAATGGGAATGTCTGGGCAGATTAGAATTCATGTAGCACCTTGGATACAATGTATACATTGGTTTAAATAGTAACTGGCATGTAATATACTTTTATTATTTTTGGTGTTGTGTATTACCATCATTATTATCACATTTTTCTTAAATTGAATTGGCCATACTAATAACAAATATGTGGAATTAAATTTTTGTCCCAAACATATCAAGAAGAGAGATCTGTGATTTTAATATGTAATAATGCAGAAAATATAATGATTAATGTATCATTGCCTTTCATTACAAGAGTGAGAAGTGGGATTTAGTTATGGGCTGAAAGCAGTGGGCACATACTATTGATCTACCCTCTACTTACGCTGAGTATCAGCAGAAAAGTATACTAAATGTAGAAAGATTATCAAGTATCTCAAAATTATAGACTAGAAAAGATGTAGCTCTTGGCTTAATCACTCCATAAGTCTTGATGTTAGATTCAGGAGATATGGCTCACTTGTCACAATGCTGCTGAGTTGGCTTTTGAAAGAGCAAAGGGGATACCAAATGTGAAGAAGACAAGGGCACTCAAAAATTGAGGCAGCCTGGCTACTGCTCTGTTTACTTACGGTTCTAACTTCACTGAAAAGGATAAGGCAGGCCCACAAGCCAGCCCTGGTTTGTATCCTTAGTCTCTAATTATGTACCTACGTGAATTTGTGTTCATGTCTAATTTCTAATTTTGCCTGAGCAATCTTACACCAGGCTGCCCTATTCTCTCTTTCCATGTAGTATCCCTATGATCAGGATTTTGAATTTTCCATCCAAGATTTTATATTCAATATGAAAATCATGATAAACTGAACATTAAGATATTAATAATATAATATGCTTCCACAAATAAAAAGACATCATATGGAGATGCATACAATTTCTAGGTATATAATTTGTACCTTAATTTTAGCACTATACATTGATCTAAAGAAACAAATAAAAGTAAGTCAAAGTCTTGGATTTAGAAGCAATTGCATTTATTCCTTTTCACTGGGTTTCATCTGATCTAGCTATAAAGCAGACAGAAGATGAAATTTTAGCCCTATCTAGCTAAATCAAGATGGGATCAAGACTGAGAAAAATAAGACACATAAAAGCACTTTTAGAACAATGATATATTATTTAAATATAATTGTTTGATATTTTATATAGATATGACAACAATTAAGTAGAAATATATTAACAATTATCATTTATCTATCTTCCAAAAGACCTAAAATATACATAGTTGCTAACATGAGGACCTAAAAACACCACTGTATTTTTATTTATTCAGATATATTTCAAAAGTATTTTTGTCACTCACTATACTGTAATTATTTCTTATGTCTAAGATTAAAATCTGATTTAATTGGAAATCTGATACACTGTAATTCTTACATCATAAATTTAAATGCTTTAAAGGATGTAATGGTACAAAGTTGGATATGTACATTTAAATATCCCTGTAAACCAAGACATCAGCATTACTGATTAGATGTGAGGAGGGCTTGCTTATTTTAAAGTAATGGAGGATCAGAGGACAAATGAGTTTTTCAAGGACATTGAATTAATTGCAAGGTTATTATAAGGTGTCTTGTGGGTGAGTTACATGTTCTATAAATTTGCCCAAATATTTTTGTTTGAATTTGAACTCTGAAATTTAGATGAAAGGATGCATTTGAGAGGGACAATGTGAGGTCAGTTTAGGTTTGTACTTTGAAGATGAGAGATTGGCCACACAAAGGTATGTGCTTAATATTTAATTCTTTTACCCAGTTTTACCTTTACTTTTGTATAACATAATCCTCAGAGCAGAGAAAATCAGAAATGTAGCACTATGACAATTTCATACAAATTTTACTATGTCAAGGTTCATTGTAGTCCCTCTTCGTAATAAGTCATGAAACATTTATGGATGGAAGTGCACATATCGTGAAATTTTAATGTGTACATGCATATCTTGGGTTTCAAAAACCCTTATGGGATATTAATTTAGTGCCATCAAAGATACTTAAATATCTCAGCTTAAACCTCTATGCTGTCCAGATACTCCTGAATGTTAAGTTTGGCATCGATTTAAGACTTTATTGTTGTGTAAACTTAATGTAAGAACAGTGAGTCAATGACTGTGCAGTAACAGTAATGACAAAAATAAAATTTACTTTTAAATTAATTTTCCTAATATCAACCATCTGTCTACCTATGAATCATCTGTATATCATTTATTATCTATTTATCCATGTCTCTATCATGAAAATCTATCTATTTTCTGTCACCTATCTATTATCTCTCAATCTTCTATTATCTGTTCTCTATTTACCATCTTTCTATCTAGCACCACTAATTTTCCTTGCTTATCATTTTCTAAACTTTTTACTTGATTTTTCATTTAAAATATCCTTCATTGTTAACCTACTTAATGGGTCTCCAGTGAATATTTATACAGGAATGGATGCTCTGAAGTGTCAGAGAATCTATTCATAGAATTCCATCATTCAACTCAAATATGCTTCTATCATATAGTGTTTAAAATTCATTCTTCTATGCTGTCTGAGCTCTAAGGCACCTGCTTTATATTCCTTGCTTGTCATTCCTGTCATTATTTGCTGAATTATTATTTCAGATACAGTGTATCTTGAGGCTTATAGTTGAATGTAATAGGAAAGCAAGTAAATTACTCGATGTAATATATATAGTTCAGCAAGTATTAGTATATGTGTGTCCAAGTTTTGTGAGGAGGAGTCAATGGGATTAATAATTGGCTAATATTTATAAAAGATGCATAAAGTAGAAGTTATATGAGCTGACCAATATTTTGAATAAGACTTTCAATAAATGAAAATACATAGGAAATGCATTCCATGTAGTAACTCATATCAAAATGTCCCCTGGAAAAGTTACTGTGAATATACCATGAATCCTCTGTATTTGTTTTCTTCCATACATTGTTAAGGTAAGGATTTTCCAGACTACCCTATCTCTTTTTCTCTCTTCTTCCTTTTTCCCTCATTATAAAATACTCTTTTATCATTGATTCAATTTTTTCTTTAGGAATTTCATCGATGCATTTGCTAATCTGTTTGCTCTCTTCTCTCACTAAATTTTATCTTCCTATCACCAATTTCACCATCTTCCCACAGGCTTAATCTTCACATTAATGCCTATTTCTTTTCTTTTATGACCCGCTGATTTTAATGAGGGTCACCTGTGTGGTTGCAGGTTTGAAAGTGTCTATAGTAGCCTGATGACCTCATAGTTTACTGAAGATAGTCACTGCCTTGCCCAGAATCCATCAATTGGCAATAGTTCAGCAAGGGGCCTTAGGTTCATCTCAGTTCTACTCTAGTCCTCAAGTAGGCCTTTTTCTAAAATTTGGGTTTTATGTTGATTTTATTGAACCACCTTGAGCTGATTTTTGTATATGGTTAGAAAAAGGATTTAGTTCACAGTTCATTATTCTACATGTAGATCTCCATATTTTCCACCACCATTTGTTGAAGAGAATCTTTTCTGCAATGTGCCCTTTTGGTCTATCTGTAGTCACATAGGTTTATATATGGGTTCTCCATTCTAGTCCACCGCCTGTTTTGTGCCAGAAGTTTGTTGTTTTTTATTACTCTTCTGCTCTAGTATAATTAGAAATCAGGGGTGGCAATTTTTGTTAAAAAGACGATGACTTTTGAAGTCTTTAGAGATCAGCTTAGGATTAAAGTCAAAATGATTCACTACCCTGAAGTTTATGTGGGAAGGTTGATCCACTATGGAACTAACTTCCTGAACAAAATGACTACACGTGGTAGTGAAGTGGCTCAGTGGGTGAAGGTACTTGATGTCCAATCTGATATTTTTATTTTATGCCTGTGTCACATAAGATGAAAGGAAATAATTGCCTCCCATGCCTCCCACTAGTTATACTCTGACTTCCAAATAGATGCTAAGTCATGCAAACTCACCCACTCATGCTCATAAAATCAAAAACACAAAATAAATACAACATAAAACCTAAAATGAGAGTATGATAGAATTAGGAAAAATGGAAAAAGTTACTGAGCACTCTATGAGATTTCCATATGTAATTATTACTAGGAGTGTTACCTGAGGAGGACAAGGTCAGAAATCATGCTTGTATTTGGTAACTGCATGAGCCTTGACATTTTCACTGCTCTGAGTCTTGTGGTTAACTCCCTATCTATGCTTCTTACCCTTCCCACTGCACCTGGGATTATAAATTCATAACTCTGTAAGTTATTTTAATGATAATTTTATTCCACTTGATGAATGCCAAGTAATAATTCACAGAGGGCTAGAAGATGAAGTCGTCAGAAGCCATTTAGGATAGAGGTTATGTGGAGGTTGCTTCTATATAGATTCAAAGGGAGACAGATAACAGATACTATCACAGCAATGACAGGATGAGAGAGAGAGAGAGAGAGAGAGAGAGAGAGAGAGAGAGGTGGTATTGTGTTCCCTGAAATATTGTGTGCCCTAATAAACTTACCTGAGGTCAGAGACAGGACAGCTACAATATTAAACATAGAGGATAGGCAGTGGTAGCATATGCCTTTAATCCTAGCATTCCAGAGGCAGAAATCCATCCAAGGATACAGCCAAGCATGGTGACTCGCCTTTAATCCCAGGGAGTGATTGTAGAAAACAGAAAGGTATATAAGGCATGAGGACCAGAAACTAGAAGCATTTCACTGGTTAAGCTTTTAGGCTTTGAGTAGCAGTTCAGCTGAGATTCTTTCTGGATGAGGACTCAGAGGATTCCAGTCTGAAGAAACAGGATCAGCTGAGGAACTATCGAGGTGAGGTAGCTGTGGTTTGTTCTGCTTCTCTGATCTTCCAGCATTCACCCCAATACCTGGCTCAGGTTTGATTTTATTAATAAGACCTGTTAAGATGTGTGCTACAGAGATAGAGAGAGGTGCTTTTTCATTGAAACTGAATAAATACCATGTTTGAGTTTGGTTATATGGTTATCCACTCTATCTCCATTGCCCATAGTACTGTAGAAAGGATTAAAGACTTAGTAATCACTTAGAAATATCCTTGATTATATTTGATTTCTGTGATGGCCAGACTTCAGTATTAGTTCACTGACTATCTTAAGAAATTCTGTAGTAGGTACAAATAGTGACAATGTATTGTTTCCAAATTTATTGGAAATCAGCATTGGTTGACTGAAGATTGAAAGTTAACACATACATAACTACACAATCGCTAAGGCTTCCAAGGACCATTTTATGTGTTGTTTGGTTTCAGATGTGGTGCAACAACAGCTCTGCATAATGTTTTATGTCTCATTCTCACTTGCAAGGCGAAAAGAGAGTGTGAGCTTTCAACTGAGGTTAAATGAATCACCATGCCACTGTAGAGACCTCTAAAACATTGAACTGTTCCTGTGTTTGAATATATGATGTTGAGTTGAAAATGAGGGAAATTTTTGTCTTTTTTTTTTACTGCTTTTCACTTAGATTCTTTCCCCATGCACACATGTTATTAGCTCTTTGACAATTTCATACAATGTATTTTGATCATATTCACCCCTTTCTCCACCTTCCCTAAGTTTCAGCCCCATCCTTACCTACCCAACTTTGTGTTCTTATTTGTTTTTCAGATCTGCCAAGTTCAGTTCATATTTTCTATATACCCTTAGGGCTATGGAAAACACACCAGGGGCTACACATTAAACATAACCAGCTTTTCCTCTCAGAACAGCTATCAACTGCCAATAGCACCTTAGCTTTTTACTTTTTATTTTGGTTGGACTGCCTTGATTTATCTGGATTTTAGAGTACTCATTTATTTCATAAGTATATATTGATTATCCATATGTATATCAAGCACAGGATATTCATAAAACAAATCCAAGGGCTTATAAGTTAAAGTAAATGTTTTTGGATTCACATAAACAATGAAGGGAACTGTGGGTATGCACAGAAACAAGACATATATGCTATACCTGAAAATGTGAAGAGTTTAGAACAGAAATAAAGAATTGATGATAGAGAGCTGAGTAAGTATATCTGTAGTATAAAAGCATCAGGAGGATCTATTAATTCTGTGATTTAATTCATAGTTCTGAAGGATTGGATTTTCCCTGTACACTATAGGGAGAAAATTATTATTTCTAGATACTATGTTACAGTATGAGTTTATAGAGTTAACCTGGAAACTACAAGAGAGATGCTAGTGTACATGGTGGTTAAAATAAATCATAAAGAGAAAAGCAGAGATGAAAAGATGAAAAATTAACTAATTGATGACTTGAGTCCCTAGATTTGGATCCATGCAATGTCCTTGGCGATCAGCAACACCAGAGACTTCTAAGTTAACGGGGGTTAACCATATAATAAAAGCATGTAAAATGTGACTTATTGTGATTATTTTGATAATGGGTTTTCATTTCTATATAGAATTAACTATACAATAAGGAAACTTGTAGAATAGTGTAATTAGTCGAGATGTTTAGCTTGTTGCAACTAACTCTTGCCAGACTTTTTCTAAGAGCTGAACAATGGAGAGATGTGGGAAGAGTGGTTGCTCTCTGTAAGAATTTATAACCTGGGCATAGTGACTACAACTGTAATTCCAACTCTTGACTGATAAAACAAATAGAACTGAGAATAGCTTGGGTTATGGAAGGAGACCCTGTTTCAACACACACTTTCTTATAAAAGAAAGCATTAATTGGGGCTTGCTTACAATTTCAGAGGTTTATTCATCATCATCATCATCATCATCATCATCCATCATCATCATCATCATGATAGGAAGCATGTGGAATACAGGCAGACAAAGGAGCAGTTGCCAAAAGCCACATCCTGATTCATAGAGAAACTGGTCTTGTCATAGGCTTTTGGAAACCTCAAAACCCATTCCCAATTACACACTTCCTCCAACAAGGCCATACATTCTAGTCTTTCTAATGCTACCAAAGAGTCACACTCCCTGGTGGACTAATCATTCAAATACACGAGCCTATGGGGACCTTCTTATTCAAACCACCACAGCTATTTTAGACAGCCAGGTTCCATTGCTTATATCATTTTGATAATGACTGTTAACGTGAATTCAACCTCTTGGCATTCCCAAATGAGAAAAAGCTGGGATTGGATCTTTCACATAGCTGTTTCAGAAGTATGCTTCCTCTTAAAACTACTGCATTTCACAGCCTCCTTCTCATCACAGGTAAAGTTTATGATATGGGATCTTCACTGAAAGGTACCATTTACTTGTAGACATAATTTTTTTATGTTTTACCTCGCTTTTATCATGTGACAGACTTTAACAAACCTCATAAATGAATATATGACGTTATAGACAAATTTATTACATGTTTTAAAACACGAAAAACAAACCAAAACAATGACATCCACTGAAGTCTTGTTTATTTACAAAACAAAATTATGATACCAGTCTAATTCTGTATCTTGGACACAGCCAGGATTCAGTGCTTGTTTATAAATATTTCTCATTTAAAATATAACAACACACTCTAGATAAAGATGTTAAAAAACAATGAAATTAAATTATAGTGACTTTATCCTTCCTTAATCCCTCTACTTCTTTCCTTTTTTCTTTTCATCCCACACACTCACTCTCTTTCTACACATCTTCCCCTTTTCCTCTCTTCTTTATCCTCTTAATCTTGCTTTCCATTATATCTATTCTACTAGATACATATACAGATATGTATACTGTATGATAATTCACTGCAGTGTTCCAGATGTAAGGATTTAATATAATAGAAGATGTGTTAGTAAAAAAAATTATATGATTTTAGAATGAGAAATGTTTGCCTTATAGCATGAATAATGAATATACAAGCTATGCTGGTACAAAATTGGAAGAAGTATATCTTTAAAGGAAATGATCAAGGAGAAAATCCAAAGACTACATTTTAAATGGCAAGCTAGAGAACAGGAGTGATGTCTGACAACTAGTTTAGATGGTAATACCTCTCTCTAGTGAGTGGCCACCATGACAGTGAGGGCTTTTTCCAGTCTATACTTTTTGTTTTTCCAAATAAAATAGAAGTTATGTGGAATTAGATTATAGGCAGAAAATTTGGGAAAATCATATTTTTCATTCAGATTGAACATGTAGACAGTTTAATTTAGTTCTCAAATTTGAGTACAATAGCTCTAACAAGTCAATAGAAATCCTGAACATGTTTTTGCCACATGATTTATTTTTCAACTTCAAAAAGACTTAGGAGGAACATTGACTTTTCTCATACAACAGTATAAAATAGTTGCTTACAGATTTTATAAGAATGTCACCAATAGGTACTTGCAGTCAGCAAATGGCCTTAGGGTTGATTTCAGAAATTCCATAGAAGGGTATCATGTTGCCTCACTTATGCATGCATTATTTCCCCAATTTTAGATGCACTTTGGCACTAGGTTTTTCCATGAGATTTTGGATGAAATTTAAAAAAAAAAAACTCAACCAGCCTATCATGAAATTTGGATTTGAATCGTTTTGTTTTTAATAAAAGCTGTACTAATATGGCCTGGGGTAGTAAAAAGAAAAAATAAAATTCTTCTCTTAAGAACACAGAATTTTGAGGCCACAGTCTTGAGGAAAAAAGATTCTTTCTTTTCCAGAAGCTGTTACCTCCCAATAGTACTCAGGTATTTATGGGCATTGGTGACCCCCTTCACTAACCCATGTAGAAATGCAAACTGGGACTGCTGCTGTTGTGAGCTCATAAGAGCAGTGGCCTTGAATATCTGGAAGACAATATTTCCCAGCAGTCTTCACCAATCTGTTACTTTACAATCATTCTATCTCTTCTACCTCCTGGTCCTTGAGTTTAGGGGGTTGGGTTGACACAAACTTCCAATTTGAGGATGATCACTTCCTAGTCACTTATTCTCCCATTTTGAACAATTGTGAGTTTCTGTGTTAACTACCATCTATGCAAAAGAAGAATTCTCTGATGAAGGATAAAAGCTTCACAGATGTATGTAAGGATAAATATTTAGAAGGCATTTCGTGTTGTGTGTCCTTGTATCAAAATAACTGTAGTAGGCTCTCCAATAAGGTTAACGCCTCCCCAGTACACAGTAGAAGTTTTGAGTTCCATCCTGTGTTGTTGGTTTTAGATCCAACAGAAGGCTTTTGGGTATGCCTATAACATTCCTGGCAATACTGCGTATTTCCAATATTGTAGCTATTGGTGTTCACAATTGGGTAAGATTGTTGATGACTTTCCTCACTATAGGCCTACACAGAACCTTACAGTACAATTAAAGCTAGCCAGCAGGGAGGAAGGTTCCTGGTCAATACCAGGTTTAATTATTTCATTTCCTGTGACTAAAGCGTGCCTCATGTCTAGCAAGAATGTCATACCATCAAGTTTTGGTGGCCAACCAAAAGAAATAACAATACCCTGTGTTGTTTGGGGACTCTCTGAGACTCCTTTGACCAATATTTTGAAGGGAAATATCCTAGACCTTAAACTGGACTTTTTGCTTCAGAGCCTGTTGTTTCTGAAAGGAGCAATTTCCTAGCCCCTTGTAGATTAACTCCAAGTAAACTCTTTTTTAAATGAGTGGTGTTTTTTTATTTTTTATTTTATTCTTTTACTTTTTCAAACAGCCATAGTGTGTGTGCTCCACCAGATGGCCCTACCCTTATGCATACACAGACAACATAAATTGGATTCATTGACTTATAAAAAATTTAAAAAAGAATAAAAATGTGAGGAGGAGACATGGGACTAGTCTAGGGAAAGTTAAGTGTAAAAAATCTTACCTACATACATAAAATTCTGGAAAAATAAATAGATAAAATCTCTCTCTCTTTTTGTTTTTGTTTTTATTTATATTTATTTATTTATTTATTTATTCATTTATTTATTTATTTATTCAAGACTGGACTTTTCTGTGTAGTTTTGTTGCCTTTCCTGGATCTTGCTCTGTAGACCAGGCTGGCCTCAAACACACTGAGATCTGCCTGGCTCTGCCTCCCAAGTGCTAGGATTAAAGGTGTGGGCCACCGCCACCCAGCAATAAAATCTCTTTTGAAAAAGGAAGAAATAAATGAAAATAAACAATTGGAACATATGCATAAACACAAATGTCTCAAAATGAATTAGAGACTCATTAAATGGGAGATTATATCTCACAGTACAATATAGATATTACCAACAAAGGCTACTAAGACAGACCTTGAGAGTTTTCCAGCAGTTTTAACTTGAACAGAAACTAAATGAACATTCCAAACAAGACCAAGTGTATGAAAACCTCATATTTATTTTGAAGCAGCAGAAAAGAAAACACTAGAAGTTTTTGTGGAATGTTGAACACATCACTAATGGACAAAAATGCCAATATAACCAAAATAGTGAATACTTCAGGAAGGCCAGGTAGGGCTCCAAGTAAAAAACATGTGCTGTAATGCTGGGTGTGGTGGCACATCCCTTTAATCCCAGCACTTGGGAGGCAGAGGCAGGCAGATCTCTGTGAGTTCAAGGCCAGCCTGGTCTGCAGGGTGAGTTTCAGGATAGGCTCTAAAGCTACACAGAGAAATCCTGTCTTGAAAAACCAAAAGAAAAAAAAAAACAAGCAAAACAAAACAAAAAACAAACAAACAAAAGATATGTTGTTCATTTGCACTCATAGCTAAGGTCTCATAGCTAAAGTTTAAAGGACACAATGGAATGCATTGAAAGGATATTAACATTAAGGCAAGGGGAGAAAGTAAGCATGTTTTGATGAACATACTGCTCCAGTGCTTGATTTACAGCATGGATACCACTATTTTGGAAACAGAAAATTTGTACAGATTGTGGAAAATAAGGCTACAGATATTCATAGTATAGTAGCATGTGAATATCTGTTCATTGTCCATGATATCATAGATTTTGAGAATAGGATTCCAGAGAAGAGAACTAATAACTTAGTCTGAACGCTTCTGTCTTTACAGAAGATTGGACTGGTTAAAAGAACAAAAGCTAGAAGGGCTATCACACTTCTTTTTTTAAATTTTATTTACTTATATTTCATACATGAGTGCTTCATATGTATAACTGCATGCCAGAAGAGGGTGTCAGGTCGAATTAAGATGGTTGTGAGCCACCATGTGGTTGCTAGGAATTGAACTCAGGACCTCTGGAAGAGCAGCCAGTGTTTTTAATCACTGAGCTATCTCTCCAGCCCCCATGGGCCATCACATTATACTCCTGCTTATGAAAGACTTCAGTTAAAACACATAGAGAGAGATGTCCCAAGTTTAGCAGGAAGGCAAAAGGCCATATAATGCTTTTCATACAGGTTGATTTTCATTGTGGAGGCTGCAGGAATCCAGAAGCAGTTGAAGTGGTAATGCAGAGCACATCTACTTAGGATAATCAACGGTACGGCACATAAGGTATTGGCAAGGATCACAGAAAAAAGCTGGTACTTATGTATATTTTAGCCTTGTATTACTTACTCCTATGAGCTGAAAAACATTCCAAAATATCCAGTCTATATGATGAGACGTAGCTTGGAATGTAAAGTCTATAGCTGCCTAATATCTTCCAATATAGTTCAGTAAAGGCTTTTTGCTGACATTGAGTTTTTCTCCTCTTTCTGTCTCTCTCTCTTTCTATTCATCTCTCTATTGCTCTCTTATACACAAAGACAGAGACAGAAAGACAGATCAGATGACTGAAACTCTTCTAAGTATTCAGCAGTTCATATTCTCCTTTATGATGGTTTCAGGGGCTATGACTCATAATGTTAATTGAAGGTCAAAGCAAGACCCCAAGGACTGAAGCTTGACAAGTGAAACATATGTTTGCACAAATGCTGCTGATTTTCTATGATATACAGCTATGAATAAAAAAGTTGGAAGGTGTTAAATTTCTCCTTCACACATTCATTGTTTCAGCTTTGAATTTAAATGCTAATATGCCAACACTATCATCATTGGGGAAATCACCTCACTGCTGAGTACACAGCATAATGTAGAAGACAGCATCATGTTTTAGAGCTTAAAAGTAAGCCTAATCAGAAGAGGACATTCAGAATTGAACATAAGAAATGTTTTTTGTTTTTTTCTGTATGTTTTTATTTTCTGAATACATAAAAATCCCCTGTGGTAAAAGTCATTCATCAGTATCTTTTGAAATCCAAATTCAACAGGTCTGCTTGTGTTTAAGGTGTTCATCATATGTGGCTCTGTTTCATAAAGCAGAACTAGTTTGCAAAGTCAGTTAATGTAAAGAGAGAAAGTAAAGCAAGTGAGTCGAGGTGTGTATAAGAAGTAAGAAAATTCACAGAGGTAAGAAGCTGAAGAAGCTGGACTACGGTGCTTCTTTACCTACAAAAGGTCTTTCCATCCCAGGAAGCATCATCCTAGTGTACTCCACCTGAGGTCACTTTCCCTAAGATCTTGACAGTTCAAAGGAATCCTAGTACTGGCCGAGCAACTACATACATTGTTTCTTTCATTTCCTTACTTTCTCCCTGTGGCCACACAAGTCAGCTCTTTGATAAGTAAGTATGCACTGAATGTTAGATACGCTCACATCTGGACACGCTACTACTCCTCAAACAACCTCCATTTTGGCTTTCCTCTTCTCAATACTGTGTACTAAAAGCAAAAAAAAACCACAAGCATATGGACACAGTGGTTTTCTGGGAATCTGCACTCACAAAAGCAGATAGAGATTGCCAAGCAAGGACAGAATGAGAGGTAGGCAAAGGAATCAAGCTTTGATTCCAAATTACACTCTTCATAAATCCTACTACTCACTCATGTTCGTTTATAAAAATAGACTGACCTTATTTACATGATTGGAGGTTGATATGAGTAAAAGTGTTAATAGTGGTTGTATTTCAATAAAAAATTACATATCTGATTTTTTTATTCATCAGAATATGAGTAGGCACTATTAACATTTAAATTATTGGTGTTGAAGTGTGCATTTCTCTGTGACTAGCTCTGGAGAACAGAATTGTGAGCAATCTAAGAATAGACATTCCTTTTGATATCAAGTCACACATGTACTTCTCTGTAAAAAGTACATACCTCAATAGACTTTTTTTTTTTTTTTTTGACACAAGGTTTCCCTGTGCAACAACCCTAGCTGTCCTGGAACTAGCTCTGTAGACAAAGCTGGCCTCGAACTCACAGAGATCTGCCTGGCTCTGCCTCCCGAGTGCTGGGATTAAAGGCATGTGCCACTAGCACCTGGCTCACACCTCAATATTCTATTTGATTTATAACCCAGTTTTTGAAATAGGATAAGAAACATAGGATTACTCAAATGGCTTACTCAACCAGTGAAGAAGTCAAAGAAGTCTGTCTTATTTTCACAGAAACCATTATTAAGGCCTTTTTTTTCCCCCTGTAAAGTAGGAAAAAAATGAACAAAATATTGAATTGACTATGTATTTATACATTTTAGGGTGAAAATAAGCTTACAGCAGCTTGAAATGTTTCTACCTTTACTGCTTACATTCAGTGACCAAAAATGATTGTTCAGACTATTAATGAGAAAACAAAATGAAGGAAAGACATTGTTTTTGGTAAACATAACTTGGTTTCTTCTTCATGGTTTACCCCAAATAGCAAAATTTCTGTAGCTTTTGGTGAAATAAAGTGCTTCCTCACCTTTTCATCCAAATTTCTCATTTCCATTTTATGTGACAGCATAACTTAGCATTGTTATTTGTAATGGAATCTCTAGTGCAAACTACTGGCCACATGTTACGCATTTTGCTTGTAAAACATTCATCTTGAGACCATTATGCATTCATCTGGGCTCCTCTGATGTACCCAGTGGGCTATAATTTAACCTTCCAATAGAAACAGTTCTTAAAGAACCTTCCTACTCACAATTTATTACTTAAGGATTTTCAGCAAGATTAAGTATGACAAACCATGCGATCTAGAAAAGGGCATTTTCCTACATGGCTCTTTAGGAAACTCCTTTTGCACACTCACCCCTGAGCCATCAAGCTGCAGAGTAATAACATAGGACAATGGAAAGAGGGGAGGGGAAGGGGATCTGGAATGAGAGTTTTGTACATTTACTGACGAGCCCTCCATTTATATATTACAACCTTACAAACTGAAACTTGGTATTTATGACCAAATACAGTGAGTGACCCCTGAGATGAGCTTTTATAGGACTACCTCCCTTTTGAGAGATATCATTGTAGCCAAAGCACACAGCAGTTCCTTTCCAAGCTGACACTTTCTTGCCTCACTTTTGTTATTCTTTAGGGTTTTTATTAAATTTTCATTTATTGCATGTATGCATGCATTCATGGAGACTTGGGGACAGAAGACAAAGGTAGAAGTCAGTTCTTTCCTTTCGCCATGTGGGACTCCTAAAAAGAAGCCAAGTTGTCAGTGCTGGCCGCATGTGCAGCAGTAGAAATTTCAGAGTTCAAACCTTTCAAGATTGTATCACTGCCAGATGTCTGTTCTTATTGGTATTCATTTTATTTTATTCTTTAATGAATTTTGAATTCAGTAAGAAAAGTCTGAAAAACTCCTGTGTAATGCCTGAGGGGATCTATGCTTATCTTAGAGTATGAGGACTGTGAAAAGCTTTTTCATTCCAGAGATTTATGAACCAGATAATCTTTAATTGGAAAGAACAAATGGAAATCAGGTGACTCAATGTATGGTGATAAATTAGCAACTCCATATACAGTAAATGTATGAGCTAGGCCATCATAGATGGGCTTGGGTCAGTGTTTTCATTTTTTTTTCCTCTTGAAACTATAAATTAGATGACCAGGCACCATGGACCGGGACAAATGTCTAAGACTGCGCTGCATTTATCTAGCTATCTCCTCTCAGGAGGATTTAATAGAGCTGAATGTATGGGTTGGAGTCTGATTGTTTAAGTATAGAGTCTCTCTGGTGCACCTGGGTGTCAGTGAACAAACTGGAGTAATTTTCTGAGTAGTTTTCATTAGTGGTGTGTGGGAAAGAAAAAAAAATACATAAGCACAATATGAAGATTGTCATTTATGTTTGAGATTCATGATACATGTTTTCAACCTCTGGTCCCATAAAAGCACATTAGGAGCCAGCTCAATTGTCTATTACCCTTCAGCCACTAAATATTTTTTAAATAAGAATACATGGGCTATTTTTGAAAGCTGTTATTTGATGGCTGTCTTTCAAATTACATTGATAATTTGAAATGTGGATTAATATGAGTGAATTTACTCTTAGCAGTAGAGATTTCAGAGTTCAACATTTTCAAAAACACATTACTGTCAGGTTATCATTGGGCTACTTTATGAACCCATCTGACAGCAATGATGGCTAGCTCGATGAATACACATTCTATATTGATTCATAAGTTAGAATGAAAAATATGCAGGAGTAAAAGATTGTTTAGATCAACAACTTGATCCTGTAAGGCAGGGGAGTAGCACACAAACCAGAAAAAAAAAAAAAAAAAAATTAGCAATCACAGAAGAAGTAAACAAAGAAGCTATAACAAGTCCCATGAATTGTAACAGTATGAAAGCTAATGAGAATTATTTTCCAAAAGAATAACAAATAAGAAAGCCTGAACTACACACTTGGAAATGATGTCAAAAATAGAAAATCCTGTAGCAGTGGTCTGGAATTGTATTCAACCGATTTCAAAATAGCCATTAGTATTTTTTTTTTTTTTTAGAATCATGATTAGAAGAAAAAAGCAAAACAAAAAGATACAATGAAATAACTCATCAAATAATGGACACTAATGAAATTCTAAGAAAAGGAAAACTATCTAGCCTAAAAATATGTAAAAATAAATGGAAAAATTGGCCAATTCAACAATAGAGTTAAATTACTGGGACACTTGTGAATTAGAAGAGAAATTAGTGTTTATGTGATGTAAGAAGAGTAAGAGAATAAAATAGAAAGAAAAACATGAGTCCTGAGAAGCACAATGGGACACTGTGACAATTGTCAGTTTCTGCAACCTGAGCCTTCCAGCGACAGAAGATAGGACAAGAACAGAAAAGAAGACAAAAAAGTAATAAATGAAAAAGTCTCAGATGTATTTTTAAAAGTAATAAATACACATCTAAGAAGTTCACTGATCTCTAAGCAGTACTATTTCAGAAGCCTGAACAAAAATATATAAGAAAAAATAATGCTAAAAGTGAAGACAAGAACAAAACCAAACATGAAACAGGGAATTGAAAACTGTGGCTTAGGAGAGAAACTTCCTAAGATTAACAGTCAGCTTCTCATTTCAAATACTAAAGGCCCCAAAGTAGCATAAAGACATGCTCAAAGTGTTCAGGGACAAAACTACCTTGAACAGGAACCTTTGATATGGAGTGGGATTGTCTGTTTCTCCTGATTTTTTTTTTTAACCAAATCACTTAGTCCTCTCATCTCAGATGAATAATGACCACACACAGTTATAAAGACAAGCTGCTCCCTCTCCTTTCAACAAGCTGATTGCCATACTTGCCCTTTAATATTCAGGTATAATTGTGATCTACAATGATGTCTTTTATGTATTTCTTCGAACACATAACATGGTGGTTTTCACATCCTCCTGTAGATTGTGTTATTGAACTTGCAGAAATAGCCTGACTAGTCTAGTGACAGGATCACACTTAAATCTCTTTCAGAGAAACTAACCACTCTATAAAAAGTAATGAAACCAAACCTCTGTTCTTTTTTTTTTTTTTTTTTGTAAGATAATCATGATTTTTTTTCTGTCCTTCCATGGCCAATAGGATACAAGCCAATGCCTATGTTAAAGTAGACAGAGTCCCTGCTTCCTGCCATGGTGTCATGGAATTTTCATGAAATATTTCCTCTATTTCTTAACCTTTTGCCCTTCCTAATGCTTGTCTCAGTCTTGTACTTTAGCTGTGCATTTGAAACATCTGTGCCTGCAAAGGTTCAATAAAGACCATTATATACTTTGCTAATGTGTTCCTCAAAGAACTATTTCCCTTGGATAGTTTTTGTAGATGAGATTCTGGGTCATTTGCTTTTCTTTGAGATAGTTTGGTTAAAGAGTATTTTTCTCAGCTAGAGAGAAATTTATATTTATAGCACAATTCTAATTTCCCATGTGAACATGGTGTTTCTAGGCTCTTTCAGAGACTGGGACCACAGTACCACCAATGAAAGTATTGCAACAGACAAAATTTCTAAGAGAGAACACATTTTGGTGAGTGTAGTTATAGTCTATTTCTTGTTTCATTGCTCATAAATAAATCTCTTGGATGTTATCATTTATGCTTTTTTATCAAAAGAAAATGATAGAAACTGAAAATCAGTGAGTTTTCTTAAAAGAATAGTAAACTGAGGCAGGGGGGAAAATGTCCACCTTAGAATCTGAAAGCGAGGAAGCACAGAAAATTACAGCCAGGACACATGTGAGTCATCACAGTGCAATGAGTAGGACTTCCATATGGCTATTTTCACCAGTTTTTCCTGGATTCATCCAACCATCTAATATTGTGATGTGACATTGTCCTGTAAAAAGATCACTCTCAAAAAACAAACAAACAAACAAACCAAAACAAAGCAAAACTCAAGCATGTTCCATAAATAAAATGGAAAATAACAGTGTTTTAAGTAAACTTACAATTCTGCTTTAAGCCATACACATAGCTACTCTGAGCTGCCTTAGGCCAGAAGATAGCAGGTTGGATACTTCTGTCTGATTGTGAAGGTATTAGCCTAAAAGCAAGAAGATGTGGCAGGAGACTTTACCACCAAGAACTCAGGGTTTCCTTGAATGGAAGCTAGGCAAATATCACTCATCTTTCTGCAAGAGACAGGAGACAACTGTCCATTTTGATATCTAGTCAGAACATTTACTATAAGAACTTGGAAAGACTGAATGAGGAAAGTTCCTTGCCTATAGTTACCCAAAACTGGAAAGTTCTTTCACCAAATGTGGGGGAAGAAAGCAGAAAACACTTATGGAGGATGTAGCACAACATGAAAAGCCCAAATAAGTGTGTCATTTTAATTTAATCTAGCTGCTTCCCATATTCAATACATCACCACCATCTGATTGACACCATCATCCCTGAAATAAGTACCCAGCTGTAGATGAAAGAAATGCAAAGTGTGATTCCTATTTTTAAGTAGAGTACTTCTGAAAATCTAATAACACCGAGAGTGACAAAAATGACTCTAAGGGAACTTAAAGCTTCTAGCTATAGATTAGATGCAGCATTGGGCACATGCAAACTTCCTGCCAGAAGCATAAACTCCTGTTGTAAAGGTCAAACACTTGGTTCATAGTACTTCTTGTGTAGTTTCCAGTTTTAAACAAAAGTGCAGGGAGTATTGAATGGAAAATGAAAGTATCGTCTTAGGAGACAAAAGAAACATTAGTTACTAGTCTTACTTACATGTGGAAGACATGTGAGAATTAACACAAAGGAAAGTTAGAAATGACTATAATAACTATATTAAAGTATCTACTGGGAAAAGTAGATGTGCAATAGCAGATAGGAAATGCAAGTCATAGGTAAACTTAGAATACAAAGAAATAATAGAGAAAAGAATTATTGTAACCCAATTCCGAATGCAGGATCCCTTAATGGGTTTGTCTCCCTTCAGGATACAACAAAGAAAAGAATGAGTTAGAAAATAGGTCAGTGGCACATCCCAATTTAAAATGTAAAGCAAACAACATGAAGGAGAACATGTTTGTTGAGATCTACAGGAATCTTCCCAAGTTGCTATAAGAATTCAACAGATATAGATATAAGACAGACAGGGAAAATAAGGAGTAACTTATTTTTAAATAATGTTGGCCTATGGTGGGACACTTTGAGCAGCCTTGGCTCAGGGAGGAGGGGCTTGGACCTGGCTCAACTGAATGTATCAGGCTCTGCTGACTCCCCACAGGAGACCTTGCCTTGGAGTAGGTGGGAGTGGGGGATGGCTTGAGGAGGGAAGGCTGAGGGAGCAGAAGGAGAGGGGAATCTGTGGTTGGTATGTAAAATGAATAGAAAATCTCTTAATAATAATAATAATAATAATAATAATAATAATAATGAAAATATCTATCTATATCTATCTATCTATATCTATCTATATCTATCTATCTATCTATCTATCTATCTAATATATATATATATATTGGCCCAGAATTGTCTAAAATTAATGACAGATACAAAGTGACAGAAGCTCAGGAAACTCTAAGCAGAATCAACTCTAAAATCTCTTTTACTAAGGAATAATATTGTCAAAGTTCACAGAGTAAAATAAAAGACAAAGTGTTTTTAGTAGATCAAAATAGGAAATAAAGAAACAACATGGTTTTCCATGGAGAAAAATGTTTAGGCTCAGAGGACCCTTTTACTTAGTAGCTAGACAAGCCTGATGAGCTATTTTAGATGGTGAAAGAAAAGATTTTTAAAAAGAGAAATCCAGGACTTCCAGGGATGGCTCAGCAGTTAATAGCATTCACTGTCCTGAAAATGATGGAAGTTAGGTTCCCAGAAGCTATCTGTAATTCTAGCTCATGGAATTACATAGGGATCTGGGACCCCTTTCTGGCCTCTGTGAGCATCCACATACATGTGCACTCATACATATACAAACACAAAAATAAAAACAAATAAGGTAAAATGAACCTTAAAAAAAAATCTCTGTGGAGGATTACAAAATTGTCCACTCCAAGTGAATAACAGATAAACAAATAAACAAAAACCCTAGAAATTACCAACAGAGAAAGATAGGGCTCATTGGCTAAGTGACTCCAGTGGAGCTTTGGTACTGAAGTCAACATCTGAAGCCTCATAAATTGGGTGTAGTAACACACCCCTGCTTTGATGCTTCCATGCTTGGAAGGCAGAATTCAGAAAACAGAAGGCTGACACAGCTAGTCAGTTAATAAGAACAGCCATATAGATGAACCATGAATTTGATTGAAATAACATGCTTCAATGAAGGATGAAGAGTGATTAAGGAAGTCTCCACATATATATTTATAGGCATGCATGTGCACACATGTAAACACGTATGCAATAAGCATTCATGCATACCCTACACACACACGCACACACACACACACACACACACACACACACACACGCACACGCACACGCACACATACATACACAATAACAAGCTTGCCATAAAGAAATGCTTTCTAAAGCTTGTCCTCATATAGAAGAAAAATACTATAATATGTAAACAAAAAAATGTACATAAAGATGAAATAATTTAGAATGATGGAAAAGATTTAAAATTTTGCTTTTATTTTCATGGTTTAATTGATTTCATGGATGACTGGTTAATGTTAAAGTAATTACAAATGTAGTAAAGGCATTTAGCACATGGAAAGGTAAACGCATGTTGTAAGACTGAAGATGAAAATTTGAAATACTCTAAGGCACTGGTTTTTAACCTTCCTTGTGCTATGACCCTTTAAAACAGTTCTTCATGTTGTGATGATCCACAACCACAAAATTATTTTCATTTCTATTTCATAACTGTAATTTTGTTACTGTTATAAATTATAATATAATTATCTGATATGCAAGATATCCAATATAGAACTATGAAAAATATGCATTTATTATTAAACCAAGTTGGCTATTTGGAGATGTGTACAGAGTCTATAAGTTGGAACACAAGAAGCCTATATATGCTGTTTGTTTTTTGTCTTGATTCTTACATGCTGAGCAGCCTTAATCCACAAACCTGAAAACTGGAATGTTCCAAACCCATGCGTTTTGAATGTTGATGTGTTACACCCAGTGAGCAGGTCCGTGTGTAACCTCATGTTTCAGCCTCATATCAAAATGAAAGTCTATAATGAACATTTTGTTCACTGTCCTTCAAGTGAAGAAGATCCTCCCATCCTCTCAGCTCAATGTGCCATTCTGAAAATTTCTCCTTGCAAAAATACTCAAAGTGAGTAACAAAATGACATCTGCAAAGACCAACTGTACCAATATTTATTCCTCATGATATTACATGTGAGGTCAAGACAAATGCCCACCACTCACTAAAGATTTGGTTTGTTTATAGTGGGGTGGTGTGTGTGTGTGTGTGTGTGTGTGTGTGTGTGTGTGTGTGTGTGCTGAAATAGAGTCTTGTGCACAGGAATGCTTATTCTCTGCTTTATAGTGTAAAAATATTATTCAAAGTGTCAAAACAGGCCTATTATGAGAAAACGCTAATTACAAAATTCAGGAAATGTTTATGTTGTTCTCAGTACTACAATGAAAGATGTTGGAAACTGGACTAGAAATAGGGGTGAAATGCCTTATATTCAAGTATGGTGGAAGGATTAGTGCCTTGTGTAACTCATAAGAAAAAAAATGTTTGTTTTAAATAAGAAACAGAAGGGTTAAGCCTCTAATTTCTATTCTAAAAGTGATAAACAGAAGCTAATGAAACCTAATGAAACAAGCACATGATTCTAAAAATGAAGATCTTGATCATACTTTGAAAGATCAGATCACTCAGCATCACAGTGATGACATTTGATAGTTTGCTGATCATGAAACAATCAAAGATTTATCATGAAGAATTTAGCATTGAAGACAACTGTGAATAATTCAAAAGGCTTGCTGCAGAAGTTTAAGAAAGGACATGGCATTCAGTTTTCAAAGATTGCTGGTGATAAAGCACCTGCTGATCTTGAAGCGGCAGATGAATTTGTTGTTGAACTTGTCAAGGTCATCACTGATGAAACTCTGACAAGAGAGCAAGACTGCACTGCTGATGAAACATCGCTGTTTTGAAGTGACTTCTCCCAAAGACACTGACTACGGCTGACAGGATAACTCTAAAGGAATTAAAGATTCAGGGCATAGAACAACTATGTTGGGATGTGATAATAGATATGCATATGACCGTGGTCCTACAGAGAGACTCAACATTTGCACATTTTCTGTTTTAAAAGAGTGAGTTTCTTACTAGTTCCTTATTGTACTACCAAGAAGACATGGATCACTAGAGGCATCTGACTGCCTTCACTGATTGCAGCAATATCTCTTGCCCACTGCAAGGCAAGGAGCTGAATAATAACTCCCTGATGACTGTTAAGCTCATCCTCCAAGGGAGATTGTCATTTAAAGAGATGGTTGAGGGAGGGTAAAGGGATAGTTTGGTTGATAAAGTTGCTAACGTGTTAGCATCTGAGTTCAACATCAGCACCTACATTTAAGGCTGAGTATGGTGGATTGTAATCCCACTACTAAACAGGAAGAGACAGGAGGATTTCTGGGATTTGTTGACAAGCTAGTATAACATAATTGGTAATGCAAAGGACCCAATGAGACACCTTGTCTCAAAAAGTAAGGTGAATGGCTCCTGATAAAACAAAAACCCATTATATTGAAGCTGGATCAGACAAGACAATGGAAAAATGAAAGAGCCCTGAGAGAACGCACAAGAATCAGAGACTCACTCCTTTACCCAATGAAAAACATCTTAACATTTCCTAAAGAGACTGAGGTTACAGTTGTGTCTGCTTGTCCCTCCTTCTGACCTTTCACAGTGTTCAGTTGATAACACCATGGAAATATATATATATAGACACATTGAAGGACTAAAGCATCATGTAATCATTAATAGGATCAAAAACTCATGACTAATTATGGGAGGGGGGAGGACAGGCAAACCCATGGCTAATATGTAAAATTAAAACACACATATAATAAAAAATATAAATAAAAATCAAAGAAACTTGTAATACAAATCCTTTGCGCATGCAGCAGATGACTGAGGAAATGTTCTAAAACCTGTCTCACAGAATGCTTTTGTATCCTCACAGGTTCAGTCCTGACTCCTTCAACTGCTTCTGGTAATACTTCTCACCTCAAATATCCACATCATCCTTCTCTGTGGGGTTTTTCTTACTATTTTGTTTTAATTTGGGTTGGGTTTCTAAAATAAGGATTCACTGTGTTGCCTTGACTGTTCTTAACCACCAGGTCTGAGAGATTCTCCTGCCTCAGCTTTGGAAGTAACTAGAAGCAAAGATTCCACGTATTGTCACTGTTTCCCAGGCACACTACTCTGAGGTTACTCCTGAACATATCATGTTTCTATTCCCCAAATGATAGGTGATAATTTACTATGAAGTCAAATTATTATTTGATATTATTATTTCACATATTACATGAATAATAAATATTTAATAGTAAAATGAAAAGCTTGCCTAACAAGAGTATATAAATTTAAGTCAGTAATAATAGAAACTGAACAACCAAAAATTATCTACCCGAGTGACTAAATAGTGAACACTTTGGCTCTTTATTGATCCAATTGACGCATTCAATTTTTTATAAAAAAAAAAAACATTAAAAATGTTGTTGAATATTTTGCTTGTAAGGTAGCTGAGTAGGCTCAAGTACTTGCTGCCAAGTCTGACAAGTCCTAGAAGCCACATAGTGAGAGGAGAATGGTTGCAGGATGTCATCTGAAGGCAACATATGAATCATGGCACTTGCATATTCTTCCCTACATACACCCATACACAAAAGAAATGAATAACATATGAACTTTCAAGTATCATTAATTACCTTCTGACTAGATATATAAGATGTGCCCAAATACACATTTGATCTCTCTATGTATTATTATGTACATATAATATTAAAAAATTTTAATGAAATCTTCTGGTCACCAATACTGCTTGGACAGAAAAATCAGTTTGAACAACTTGTATTAAAGAATCCCAGATCTGTATTTTGGTTAATATTGCTGCTTTTAGGGTTTTTTTTTTTGTTGTTGTTGTTTTTGTTTTTGTTTTTGTTTTTGTTTTTTCCAACACGGGGTTTCTCTGTGTAGTTTTGGTGCCTGTCCTGGATCTTGTGCTGTAGACCAGGCTGGCCTCGAACTCAAAGAAATCCATCTGGCTCTGCCTGTTGAGTGCTGGGATTAAAGGCGTGTGCCACTGCCACCTGGCCATATCGCTGTTTTTGAAGACTATCCAGTGTGATATAATATTTCAAAAGCATCTCTGGCACCATTTTCTCTTGTCATACTATATATTTGGATACACTGCATGCATTTTAGGGGCTTTTAATAACATTTTTTCTCTCTGTGCTTCAGCTGGGAACTTGTAATTTGTATTACTTATGATTCCTCTTTCATAACTGCTGATGAGCCCACCGAAAATATTTCTATATTATTTTAATGTCTAGCATATTTTAATCTTTAGATTTTCTATTTCATTCAGTGCATTTTTCATCTGTCTTACATTCTTTTCCCTCTTATTTAAAATTCCTGAGAGTGATAGGTTAGATTGTATGATTACTAACATCTTTAGATTTTTAGAGCTCTTGACATCTTGACATAATAATGATAACTGTTTTACCTTCTCTGGTATTCTAACATATTTCATTGCTATATTTGATTTTGAGTCTTGTATTTGCACTGTTCTGAAATTTTTTTAACTGTTGGCATGTTTTGTTATTGCTTCATGCTGAGAGTAAGTATTGTATCGGATGTCTGTATTTAAAGAGAACAAATACTCTTAGTTCATACACACACACACACACACACACACACACACACACACACACACACGGATAGAAGCAGGGCTTACATCATTCCAAGATCCTATAAAGACATACAATTTTTCTGATTTCAAACATTTTCTCTTTTGTTAATATTTGATGTTGTTTTAGATAACAGTGATTTCTCACATCTCTAATGTTTAGATTTTTCTCTCTTCCTGAGACTGTTGCAACATTTTGGGCTATAATTTCAACACTTTAGAAAAGAGTTATGTTTAGGGAACTCTGAAAATATAAGGGAATGAGAGAAACAAGTTTTCCATTCCAGAGGACAAGTTTCAGTTAGTGTGCCCAAAAATAAGTTTTTGGAATAAAGAAAGTTCTGTACTGTTCCCTTAATTTTTATTTTATTCCACCCTCTGCTTTGTGAGCACTCACCTCGTATATTCACTACAGACCTGATGGGCAGAGCTAAATTCAATGAAGATATGGTGTTTTTCAGGAGACTTTAGCCCCAAAGAGTTTCTCATGCTCAAACCATGCATATTCATACTCTAATAATGTATTAAAATTGATGTCTAAGTCTCCCAGCCCTTTTGTGACTAAGAGTTTCTACTTCAAATAAGTGGATTTGACTCACCTCCTGGATGAGTCTACTTCTCAGAAATTTCAGTGGAACTTTGCATGAGTTCTCAATTTTTTGATGGAACTAAGAAAAGCAATATAATTTCAATTTGTCTTTCTAGATAAAAATAATAGCCATTGATGACACTCACATTTGTAACAAGGGAGCTAAAACTGGAAATCTGAGGTGTTATTTTTGAATTTTGTTAACTGCTGCCAAGATCATTGTATTTTGTATATCAGGGTAGAGAATTAACTACTCCAGGTTTGTCTCTTATTGGCTGCTGCTGATACATAAAAAAGCCACAGGGTCTACCTTATTCATAGCTAACAATACTAAAATTGTGATGCCACTTGAGTTGGAAGGATCCTTATATTAGTTTAGCTTTCAATGGGGGCTAAAGTCAAATGCTGTTCTAGAAAAGTTCTTGAAGTATTGTTTTCTCTAAAAGATAGCTTCCAAACTGTGCAATTTTTTTCTCTGAAATTTGCCCAACACTTATTGAATACCTTTCCTTTGTAATGTCTTCAGACATTAAAACGTGTAAATCATGCCAAAACCATAGCTGGAAATTTGGGGAGATGACTTTCCAGTAGTATTAGAGGGTTTTGTAAAATGTTTCCTTGAGAATGCCATTCTGGAAGAGTCACAGCACTCTATTGCATCATTTTCTGCCTATCTATAGTCTCTCCATATTTTACTTGACTGAGGAACAACAGTTACATCCCTTTTCTTCAGTCCCATCATTAAATCCTTTATACATGTTTTATTTCTCTGTTCATTTTTTTTGTATTCATTAATAATTTAGGCTGTTTCTCCAAAGAAAATGTGTTGTAGACAGAATTATAATACCCCCTCCAAGAAGATAAATCTCAAATAACCAAGAAATGCGATTATTTGAAGCTACATGAAGCAGAATTAGGTTTGCAGATGGAATTAAGGTTGCAAATCTGCTTATTTTAGATAAAGAAATGATCCTGGATTATGCACAGTGGTAACTTGCAAAGGGAAAAGGGAGTCAGAATAACAGCCACACAGACAGGTGATGGAAAAATGGCCAGAGAGGTGCAATGATGCTTCTCTGGGATGAGGAGAAAGACCCCAAAGCCAGGAAGTCTCAAGGTGTTCTCAAGATGCCTGAAGAGCAAGGAAGTACATGTCTCCTGAGGGTTTTTTTTTTCTTTTTCCTTTTTTGTTTTTCTTCAAGATGAAGTTACTCTGTGTAGCTGTGTGCCTCTCCTGTATCTCGCTCTGTAGACCAGGCTGGCCTCTAACTCACAGATTCACCCCCTCTGCCTTCCAAGTGCTGGGATTAAAGGCATGCACCACCACTGAGTTTTATAAGTAAATGTCACACATTGATGCCTGGTATAAGGCTAGCAAGCTGTAATGGCTTCTGACTGGCAGAACTGTAAAATGAGACATGTGTATTGGTATGAGATACCAAATTTAGTGTTAATTTGAAAGTATCAGTGGGAAATAACTCCTACTGATAACACATCCACTTTAATTCCCCTGTTCTCTTCCTGTTTCATTACTATGTGGCATTTTTAAAGGCCACACAACCAAATTTACAAAATCAAATTCCTCTTTCAGATGACTTTGTCATAAACCTAGTTACCAGAAAGAACGTTTCAGGCAAAAGTTTTTTTCAAGCCACTTTTGTACAAATTTTTATTTTTTTCTTTGAAGTAACACCACAATTTTACAAAAATGAGACCAATAAGACCATTTTCTTATGTAATAAAAATGATATTTTACTTATAAAATCTAAAATCTACTAGCACTCTGAGATGAACATATAATATGCAATGTAATCATAGCCAGGACTTGCTTAAAGTATTAATCAAAGTTTTGTTTAGATAAATAGATCCAGTGGGGTATTTAAAGGAATAGGAGGAGACTTAGTATTGACATTGCTTTCCACAATTATAGGCTGAAAAGTCTCATCTGATGATCTTTATAAACTAGACAACTAGAAACATAAATTCAGAACAATCCTAAATTCATGTGAATCATGAGTGCTATGTAACAGGTTTCCTGAGTCTGGAGAATGAGTAGTTCCCATCTCAAGGAAAGAGAATTCGCACTTCTCTGCTTTATTTCCTACCTAAGCCTTCAATGATTAGATAATGAATAAATCACTGTTTCACACATGATGAAGACATCATCTTGACTTGTTTTTTTTTAAAGATATGTTTGTGTGTGTGTGTGTGTGTGTGTGTGTGTGCGCGCGCGCGCGTGCACGCGCGTGTGCGTTCTGTGAATGTATGTTATTCATGTGTCTAGCCATGAAAGCCAGAAAAAGGAATCATATCTCCTCATGCTGGAGTTATGGCTAGTTGTGAGCTGTAAGATGTGGATTCTGAGAACTGAACTATGGTCTTCTGGAAGAATAGTAAGTAATCTTAACCACTGAGCCATATATTCAAACACCACATCATTTTTTTTCTCATGTATTTTCCATAAATACCCTAAGAGAAACATCTAGCTCACAATCTGCTATTTTGTGTCTGACCTCATACTTTCATGGTCCTAAAAGAGAAATTCCAAACTGTGCTTTCAACTGATAGCCAGGTAAAGCCACCTATTCCCAGGTGGCTAGTTAGTTTTGAAATGATACAGAACCAAGGGAAAGAATTGATGCAGTTTGCTTCTCCTCAGTCCTTCAATTTATTTTGTACAAGATGAAAATAAAAGAACATTGACTGGGTTTTAAAACACACAGACATATATACAAGTAAAACTAGGAGATTTTATATGATAGTAAAAGTATTGTTAGCCTAGTTCTAAATGTTAATTCCTTATTCAACATTTATTACATTATGCAACATATAATACACCATCTCTTCATTGAAACTTTGCCAGTGGTCCAGATCACATTTGTTCTGGGAAAGAGTTCAGTTCCAAAATCATACATTGCAATCACTTAACTTGCTCATTTGTCATCTTTCATTGTGACAGAGAACATTCTTTCATTCCTTATCTTGTGGTTAAGTGATTATTGACCACTTATTTTATTGAATATCTCTCAATGTATGTTTTTATATATTCTTATGAAAATTACTTTATGCATACTTTGCAAGAAGATACCTACATTGTATTCTAAGTGCAGATATAGATGATTTTTTCTCATTACTGATGATATTCAAGTTGACTATTTGATAAAGAGGAATTCTGGACTTTGGACTCGAGGATCATTTATTTGGGGGACTGGGAAGATGTCTCAGAAAACATGGGGACATGAGTTTTGAGTCTCAGAATGTGAATACACATGAACACATATCAACATATGCATGTACAAACATGTGAGTATAGACTCATCTATGTATATGAACATGTACCTTTACATACACCACATACATTCATGAACAATTTTAAAAAATCATCCCTTTTCTTGCTGTATTCCTTTTTTATCTGTGTACATTTGGATTGTGGCAAGCCAGGTATATCAGTGCCACATTCATGATCTAAACTCTAATGTCTTGTGTTCTGTCACTCAGCTGTAAAGAAACATTGATCACCCTCCATTATGCATTAATACTTTAACCATGTTACCATCTCCAGTTGAGGATGTTCTTCCTACACTGTCCTAGCTCTGTATAACTTAGACTCTTGATTTATGAACAAGAGTGGTGAATATCTACTATTCTTGGTCTCTCTACTAAATTTAGTAATGAAGTCTTTAAGGATTAAGAAGGATGGCCATGAATGCCCACTTAAACATAAAAAGACAATTGAATATGGTGAAGAAAAATTATATGAATACTTTATTTGAGCACATTTACTAAATTGTTCAACTAATTTAGCATACAGTTATGAACAATAAGAACATTTTTACTAGCATATAAAAATATAATATTTTTTATTTTATTTTATTTATTATATTTGTGTTTTAATTTTACACATCAGCCATGGGTTGCCCTGTCCTCCCCCCTCCTGCCCCTGCCCCACCTTCCCCCAGGCCCGCCCCTCCCCTCCATTCCCATCTTCTCCTGGGCCAAGACTCCCCTGGGGATTCAATTCAACCCGGTAGATTCAATTGTCTAGAAAGAGGAGAGACTGGAAGAGTGTGAATTGTTGAGACCAAGACTGGAAAAGCACAGGGACAAATAGCCAAACAAATGGAAGCACATGAATTATGAACCAAAGGCTATGGAGCCCCATGCTGGATCAGGCCCTCTGGATAAGTGAGCCAATTGAATAGCTTGAACTGTTTGGGAGGCACCCAGGCAGTGGGACCCAGACCTGACCTTAGTGCATGAGCTGGCTGTTTGGAACCTTGGGCTTACATAGGGACACTTTGCTCAGCCTGGAAGGAGGGGACTGGACCTGCCTGTAAAAATATAATAATTTTGATTTCTGATTTGGGATATAATCTATGTCAGGTAAATTCTGTCCTTCAATTTACTAACAAATGAGGCTTTTCCAGATTATTTTTCTATAGTTCATAGTGAGTTTTTGGTTTCACTATAGTTTCATGACAAGGCCTCTGTTGTAGAAGCGATGTTTCTCTCAGGCAGCTTTTATAGCTTTTATTGTGATTTTCAAAGAGCCCTCTAATCTCATATATAAATTAATTTACTGATGGTATTGAAAATAAAATCAATTCTTCTCTATCATTTTTCTTGAAATTGGATACCTCTCTGATTTTTATGACTTCATTATATCAACAAGAAGTAGGGCTTATTATTAGATTTTTCATCCTGTAGTGGGAGAGAGTGCTGTGGTATATGACAATTGGATTACTTATTCAGCAACTGGGGAAATAAGGAAGGGTTGTAAGTTGTGGATTTATAAGACCCACTGAGACTTACTCCACCTACAACTCCTTACCAGTTACTCACTAGAGGAGTCATTTTGATTAAGTCACCATGGTGACATCTAGTGTTTTCAAAGATTAGTCATTTTCATAGCAGTTTGGGTCCTACTTTATTAATTCAGTTACCTCAATAAACAGCAGCAGTTCCTTTGGGCAATAGAAGGAGGAATATTTAAATTCACACTTGTTATACTGTTGAGGAGTTTTAACAATACTTGACTTGCTGCTAACAATGTTTCTGTTGTATAAACTGAGTTTCAAGTCAGAGGTCTATATTTTGACCACTAGGCTGTATAGAGTGAGGTAAGACTAAGTCATCATGAATATAAATCATTGATAAAAATAGAATCATTCAGAGAGAAATGAAGAACATGTTATTAAGATCTATAGGAATGGGTGATTCTTATTGTATAGTGGTGGAGACTTTAATAAAATTGTGTTATATGAAAAACAGTTAAATGCCATTTATAAGGTTTATATGTATGAAAAAGGGATCCTATGAAAAAAGTTTAAAAATTGGCCTAGATTGTTATTGCTGTTTACAGTAATACACAAAGGGAAAGATACAGATTGAAATAAATAATGATTGAAGAAAAACAAGAAAAGAAATTAAAGATTTGGAGGAACATTAGCTTATTGAGGTTGTAAAAGAATGTTAAATAAATAGTTTATCATTGGATAAGTAGGCTCTTTTTTTATGTCAGATGTATATCTAAACTTTACTTCCACAGGAGACAAAACCATTCACATGGATGCCTACAGACATTTCAGCTCCTCTAGGAACAGGAATGGATACTACCAGCTTGGACTAAAAGAAGTAATAAGTGAGAATATTTAAACAGGCATGCTCAATCCCCAGCTTTCTATGGTAGCAAATAAGCCGATAAAGGTATTTCACTTTAAGCATGGATTGTCATTCATTAAGTGGGGTCACTTTATGTTGGAGTCTTGGTCCTCCAAAGATGAGTCACAGTGTTTTCTGTTCTTTGAGAGGAAGAGAATTTAGTTCCCAGCACTCAGGTAAATCAGATCACAGCTATCTATAATTCTAGCTCTAGGAGATAAAATGTCCTCTGGTGGCAACTCAGCACCCTGTGCACCTGAGCTCATGTGCATGAACACATATAAACACATGGATATGCATATAAATAAAATCAGTCTTTAAGGAGACATGAATACAAGGTCTTTAAATGAAAGTGCAGTGACAGGTCGGGCGGTGGTGGCACATGCCTTTAATCCCAGCACTTGGGAGGCAGAGGCAGGCAGATCTCTGTGAGTTCGAGGCCAGCCTGGGCTACAGAGTGAGTTCCAGGAGTGGCACAAAGCTACACAGAGAAACCCTGTCACACACACACACACACACACACACACACACACACACACACACACACACACACACACACACACACACACACACACACACACAACAAAAAAAAGAAAAAAGAAAAAAAGAAAAAGAGAAAGAAAGAGAGAAAGAAAGAAAGAAAGAAAGAAAGAAAGAAAGAAAGAAAGAAAGAAAGTGATTTAGATGGTAGTCTTTATTCTGTAAGAGTCTGACCATGGACCACATGGATTCCTAGAACTCCAGTTTCCACTTTTAAGGAACTTAGTTTACAGGAAATCCAGTCATGCATTCAGGCAAAATTCTTTTAGACTTTATATATTAAGGCCACTACTGATACTATCAGCTGGGATTTGAATCTTAGAACATAGGCAAATTAACCTGGTTCTGTAGTGGAAAACTTATCCCTATGACCTAGCTTTCATAGCACTAAATAGTGCTATGCACACTACCTAAGTATTAAAACAAGCATCAGTTATGCCCAGCTATGAACACTGAGAGCTACAATAGCGACTGACTTGGCAAGAAATGCCTACTGAAATAATAATGGCATAAATCTCATGAGAGTAACAAACTGTAGCTGGAGAGTTTCTCTCCAGCTCCCGCCAAGCCCTGGCAGTCCCGCAGCCCATTTATAAAATAAACACACAGACTCTTATATTATTTAAACTGTTTGGGCTAATGGCTCAGGCTTTTAGCTATCTAGTTCTTACATCTTAAGTTAACCGATTTTTATTAATCTATAAGTTGTTGCATGGCTCATGGCTTGTCAGTACCTTACATCTTGCTTGTCATGGCAGTGGCTGGCAGGGTTTCTCTGCCTCAGCCTTCCACTTCCCAGGATTCTCCTCTCTGCTTGTCATGCCTATACTTTCTGCCTGGCTCCTGGCCAATCAGCATTTTATTTATACAGAGCGATATCCACAACAACAAACCATTATTTGATTGTTTTTAAGTCTTGCTTCACAAGATGAAAGCTATGTGTGATACCACTTTAGGAACAAAAACTTATGGCTACACAGATCATAGACACTAGGAGAGAGCATATTTCTATTACTTTATTACTCTATGGACATAGAACTAAACAAAAAGTCCTAATGACTTATTGTTATACCGTTAGCTCAATGTATCTCTCAATATTCAACTATGAGTTCTCTATTTGTAACAGATGGTTAATGGATTATTACCATAGAAACCTACAACTAACCAAAGTTAAAAGAATAAGAGACTGCAGAATTCTCAGCCTTAAATGGAACATATATGCTGGACTTCCCACTCTCAAGTCTCAGGGTTCATGGTGGAAGAGTGGAAAGAGTGTAAGAAATAAAGGTGGTAGATGACTACAAGGAGCAGTGCCTCCTGGGCAGTTTGACCTGTGCATTCACAATGACTGTGACAGCATGCAAGAAACCTTCACTAGCCCAAGCCACAACAAGGGAAGGGTGCAATGATGTTAGTAAAATCTAAAAATTAAAAGAAATAATTAGAAAAACATATTTATTGAATTTCTCTAAAACTTAATAAAAATTTTTTAAAAAGAATGAAGAATAAAATACTTAAAAGTTGAAAGAAGTAAAGATCCTTGCAGTCATCATTCAGAGAAATGATGATACTTCAAATGTGAAGTGAATACATTTGGAAACTAAGTTACCATCATAAATGCCTATAAGAAATATTAAAATTATGCTATTTAGAGAGCTCGATAATAGCATATGTCATTAACTTGGATCTGCATAAAAAGGAGAATGGGAAATAGAATAAATGAAGAAAAAATTTCTGACTTACTGTTAATAGGCTAGAAAAATAAATGATTAGAGTATAAAGAACAGGAAATGTATTGGTAACCACTACATACAGAGAAGTAATATGAGTTACAGAGACAATAACAGTGCCTGCCAGAGAATAATTGATGATAAGTACAAGATAAGACATAAGTGAAGCAGCCAAACAATGAAATAGAAAATATAATAATAATAATAATAATAATAATAACAATAACAATAACAATAAAAATAATAATATTAATAAATGAAACATTTAGGTTTCTGTTTAAGAGTATCATTAAATAGGATAAAACTCAACTAGACTCCTACATAGAAAGATAGAGGCTTGGAACAGGAGTGTTGGAGACAATAAAATAAAAGTAGCAATATAAGAAGTAAAAGAAGCTAAACACCTGCTAATGTGAAGGTCATTTAAATGATAGCAAATAGATTTTGCCAAGGATTCACATAGAAAGAGTCAAAAATGAAGTAAAATAGATACATAGATTTGTATATTTTAAAGAAATGAAATTTCTAATGAAATAACCATAGAAAACAAGAGAAAACCTAAAAAGTTATTAGCTTTATTGGAATAGTCTGCCAAATACGTCAGTAACAAATATCAAATTTCCACAATTTCTCAAAAATAAGGTGGAAGGAGAGGTAGTCCATGTTTTCCGTGAAGCAATATTTACAGATAATAACTGTGGGGACCCACAGTGGCTCCCTAGTGAGGCCTTACTCAAGGTCAGAAAGTCTGAGCTTGCTTTCCCAGCAGGGCTAAATAATAGGATGAGTTGGCCAAAGGTGTGGTTACCAGGTGTTTTGAAGTGTCTATACTTGTTGGTACTTTATGCCTTGACCTTGGAAGGGGAAGGTCTTTTGCCCCTACCCTTGCTGATGTATAAAAAGCCCTCCATGAAAAAATTCAAGGCTGCTGGGTATTGACTCAGCCCCCCGCCAAGCTATCCTGTGTCTTTTTTTTTTTATTCATCTGTGTCTATATTTCCTATCTATCATTTCTCAGTTTCTCACTTCCTGCTTCTAGGGGACCTTCAATAGGTCAGGGCTAGACCCCCAACACTGATTCACCAACATATGATACCCAAACATGGATCCTTGAATACAGGAGATAAAGAGTAGGAATACTGAAGGCTGAAGCAAGAAGTGGGTGCAGTGATTTCTTTTAGGGAGTAAAATCTAAATATAAAGCAGAGTAATAGTAGACAGTTGTTTAAAGATATTTTAAAAATAGCCAGAGGAACTAGAGTTAGGCTGTAGCAAGTTTCTCTCTCTCTCTCTCTCTCTCTCTCTCTCTCTCTCTTTCTCTTTCTCTTCTAAGTTAGGTCCAAAGTTATAATATAAGTAAGTCTTAAAAGTTTTTGTGAAGTCTGAGAAATGTAGGCTTAGGTATAATATAAAGTAACTTAGGATAAGAGCAAGTTTTTCCAAGCACAGGACCTTGGACACAGACACACTAAGGAGAACAGGAAAGCAGCCTCTAGGACCAAGAAACCACTGTGGACTCAGCAGTCAGAGAATAAGCAGCAAGAGTAGCAGCAGCAGCAAGAGCAGCTAGCAGCCACTGAGGCCTCATCAGCCATTGAGACCCAAGAGGGATCATAGCATCACAGGCAGCAGACACTGCAGAAGGTAGGGGATCTGTATGCTTTCTACCATGTCCAAGCAAAGGCAGGGAGAATGCAGTCTTCCAGGGTGTTTGTGAGAACATGCTGGAGTCCATGCTCTGCAACCTTGACAAGCAGCAGCCGAGGCAGTGATGGGGAAAGTGTGGGTTAACCCTGGGGAAACTGCTTGTTGACAGAACACCCAGGAGAGACATTCAGTGGCAGTGTGGAAACTGCTGAGGTGAGGTAGAGCCATGCTCCAGGCTGAAAGTTGGAGATGCATTGGAACCCAGCCCAGCCTGAGCTCCCAGAGGGACAATGAGGTAGAGCCATGGAGCTACTCTGAGGGCTGGCATTCTGCTGTGCAAGCAAGGCAACCAGCAGAGAAGGTAATAGGACCTGGTGTGCTGAATGGAAGATGAGGCTCATAGCATCAAGGAGGGACCTTGACCTCTTCAGACTATAAAAGCTGAATGGGACAGAGATAGCAGCCAAAGCCACACAGCTTCTGTTTGCTGGTGGAAAACAAATCTGTGGCTCCTTTTAGAGATGGCTTCCTGGTTCACTCTGGCTGCTCTTTTGAAGAGGTCTGTACCAGCCAACTATTGTGGTACAGCCTTCACCCTGGAGCAGAATTCCTATGGAAAGGCTACTGGCTGGAAAGTGCCACTGTAATTGAGAATGAAGTTTCAGAGACTCTTCTTTGAACTGGGTTGTTTCATGCAAGGGAACTGCAACAAGTTTTTGGTTGTGGGTCTCTTCATATTTGTAGCTTTTCACCTTAGATTCATTATGACCTGGACAGCTATACAAAGACTTCAGGGTAGCTATTGAGCCCAGCCCTGATCTCGAGATTTCAGTGAAACATTAAAACTGGTTTCAGAATTAACTTTTTGAACTTTTCAGACCTCAGAAATGGGGCAGTTTTAATTTCACCTACACATATATAATCTATTAATTGTGGTGACTCACAAACTGTTTTCTTTAGGAATGGAACTGTTTTGTGTAGGAATGGAGAAGTTTGGTTTTCCTACCCAGGCTCAAGATGCAGGTTCAAAAAAATAAAGGGAGTGGGGAATTATATTCCACAGTCTCTTTAATTAAAAGTAACAAACAACAGCAAAAAACCCAAAAAACATTTTCTTGTCCTTTTAATGGATTAATGTTAGCCTGTGTTAATGTACCCTGTGTTTTGTTGTAGAAGGAAATGTAAATAGTTCTAGAAAAAGTTTACTTTTGGATGTAAGTTTGTAAGAATTGTAAATTTTTCTGCTATTAATATTCATGCTCGAACTATGGTGTTAATCTGTTAATGTTGATGGTGTGATGATAAGGGGTTACAGGTTCAGCTAAGGAATTCATAAAGCCTTGAGTAGACATTGAAAAATGACTGGGTTGGTCATTGCTAAGTCTTAATTTCCTTTATGGTTTCCACTACTACTACTCCAGTAACATTGTTTCAATCTAGTCATACTGCAGGGAATGTGAATTAAATGTCTCAAAGTGTATAAGTAGTAGGAAACTAAATTCAAGGGCTAAAGATAACTCATTTGAAATGCCATGCTGAACATAACT
This sequence comes from Onychomys torridus, assembly GCF_903995425.1. Lineage (NCBI taxonomy): Eukaryota > Metazoa > Chordata > Mammalia > Rodentia > Cricetidae > Onychomys > Onychomys torridus. The sequence continues at coordinate 73,143,956 of NC_050443.1, forward strand.
GAGTATGTGTATACTCTTCTATTTACAATTACTGATTTAAAAAGGCTTGATGCAGCTAAAACTGCTATAAACATCTTAGACACATTTTAAAAGGCCATTCCATTTTGATCATCTTTTACTCCTTTACTAGAAGGTATAGCAGCCATTAGTAGCAGATACATTGCTATGATTATTCCAGCTATTTTCAAGCTCTTAGTGGAAAGCTGATTCAGAGATACATAGAGTTAAGCTCTGCACCCACACTTGAGATTTCCAGAGGCTGGTAGTACACAGTCATCTGAGGGCTCTGAAGGACCATGTCTACTATAAAGAAAGGGGAATCTGTGTGGGTCCACAGAAGCTCCCTAGTAAGACCTTACTCAAGGCTAGAAAGTCTGAGCTTGTTTTGTCCAGTAGGGCTAAATAATAAGATTATTTGGCCAAGGGCATGGTTATCAGGAATTTTGAAGGGTCTACACTTTTTGGTACTTTATATCTTGACATTGGAAGGGGAAGGTCTTTTGCCCCTCCTCTTGCTGATGTATAAAATGAATAAACTTGAGGCAACAAGGTATTGACCCAGGGCCCTCCCAAAGCTATCCTGTGTTTCTGTCTTTCTCTTTGTCTTCATCTGTATTTCTTCCTATTCCTTCTCAATTCCTCACTCCCTGCTTCAAGGGAATCTTTGATAGGTCAGGGCTGAACCCCAACACTGGACCCCAACATATGACAAGAATATTGCACACACGAGGATTAGCATTTCCCTGTGCAAGACCTGTGTGAGATCAAGTCAGTCTAAAGCCTAAAATGGAAAGGGGGCAGGCTCTTGAGTTTCCATTCCCTAGCTGAGGAGATATTGACAATTGATGGCTGCTGGTGGAGCAAGTGTCTGTTTTCTTCAGGGATGTTTTCTTGGAGAGGTTATACATGTTCCAATAGATGGTCCTATAGTCATGCACATATAGTGAGCACTAAATGGACTCAGTAGGTTTAAAAATAAATCACATAAAGTTGGAAGATGGAAGTATGGTAGGGATAGGGAAGGAATTCAGTGGGAAGGATGGGGGGAATATTACCAAAATATGACAATATAAATTGTAAAAAATTGAAACTATTAAAAATTATAAAATATTACAAAAAAAAACATTTAGAATTTTTTCAATAAAAAAGGGCTTGCAACAGAAACTACTTCCTTAATTCTATAAGGCTGGTAGAAAGGAGAAAGTGATGTGAAGAAGCATGGAGAGAAACATTGATCAGGAGAATATTATACATAACCTACGTGATTAAAAATTCAAAAGGAAACCCAACTAACAAGTATAGATATAAGCACTGAAAGAATAAAAGCAGAAGTCTTTATTTCTCATGATCATAGTTGTGGAACTCCTAAAAAAATGTTCACAAATCAAGTTATGAGTGCAAGGTGTGTCAAACAATTTATAAATAGATCATATATCGTAGCAAAGAGTGATTTATTTCAGGTATACAAGGTTGTCTCAACATTCAGTTTCAATCAATCTTATCTACCACATCAATAGGCTGAAGAAGAAAAATGATATGATAATGTGAATTGAGGCAGAAAAAGACATTTGACAAACTATAGCATCTATTCATGTTTCTAAAAATTTCTCAGAAAATAATATGGAAAACATAACAAAAATTTCTTGCCCCAAAATATCCAGTCTTGTCATAAAAGTTTAAATTTAATATTAAACTCTGAAAATCATCAGCAGGAAACAGATACCTTTCACATACCTAATCACTATCAATCAAAAAAGAAAAGAAAATAGTGGCAAACAAGGGAAGGAAAAACAAAAATTTCATTTTTCCAGATAGCATAATTGCATAATAAAGAGACTTTTAATTATTTGTGGAGGAAAATACTACTAGTAATATTGTCAAAAGACACAGAGTTCATGTATGAATGGCAATCATTCTCCAGTAAACAAGTAGTTAACTACTGAAAGTTAAAATATAAAAATTTTTATCATTTAATGTAATACTTCCAAAAGGAATGAACTTTTTCTTTCTTTCTTTCTTTCTTTCTTTCTTTCTTTCTTTCTTTCTTTCTTTCTCTCTCTCTCTTTCTCTCTTTATTTCTTTATCTAGACAGAGTTTCTCCGTGTAGTTTTGGTGCTTGTCCTGGATCTTGCACTGTAGCCCAGACTGGCCTCAAACTCACAGAGACCCATCTGGCTCTGCTTCCTGAGTGCTGGGATTAAAGGCATGTGCCACCACCAACTGGCAAAAGAGACTCATTATAGGATTTTGCTGACAAGATTGTCTGGAAAGAGTAAAACTATTGAGTAAAAACTAATGTTTGCCAAATATTAATTAAATGGGTAATTAATGAGTAACATAGATTATCTAGTAAAACAATTATATAACATCTATGTTTGCATGTACATGACAGTGTATCTGTCCAAACACAAGAATATCATGGCTGAAGTTACAGTTTAATGTAGTTTTTCTAAATAAAGAGTTTAGGGGTATGGTAAAAATTGAAGAAACAAATTTACTTGAATGGCAGATAAAGTTCAAAATGGCCTCATTGAAGATTTAAAGACTAAGGTGGTAGGACTGAACTAAATAAATATGGGAGTAATGCAGAGCATGAAACCAAAGACAAAATGAATTGTATACAATAACTGTATTTTGTTGAAGTTCTTTCTGGCAGAGATGTGATTCATATCTGGAAGTGCTACATATGTTTACAAGGATATGGAAGAGAATGATAAGAGTTAGCCTTTTTAATATCCTAAAAGAAGTTAAGTTATAAATTTTATTTTAAGTGATGTAAACCTTCTGAAGTATTATGGCTCATATGTTCAAAAGTATGATCTTACCGGTGAACAATATAGTGTTAATTAAGCATTAGAGACATCACTATGCACTTGTGCAGTCTTTAGAATTTCCAACTTCATAAAAATAAAGTTGGATCTGAGAAAGTGTCACAATGCCAAGCTCCAACTCAGACATAAGATTAAATCTAGTATGGTATATTCTTGCAGAAAAAGTGACATAAAGAAAGAGGTAAAAGAAGTGAGAATGTCTCTCAATGCTGGTATATTACTTTTCTTGTAACAGTAAGCTCTAATAAGTTGTTAATGACAGAGGAAACTGGTACATGCGTACTGTGGCTCCTAGCTGGTAAAAACCTGAATATTTAAAATTATGTGAAATGAAGAGTTTGTTTAAGAAATCAGCTACCTCAACATAGCCCAAATATAAAGTATTCTGCACAAAGAGTTATTTGAAGCAATATCCTTCAGTTTGCTCTTTTTAAGTACTTTGTCAAGAAAATACTGTGCTCTTAAAGGTAATAAAAGAAGAGAGGAAAGAAGTTCATATTCCCAAAAAGACAACAGACTATTTGGCAGAAAAGGGTAAGTAGAGACGATGAAAGAAAAAAATTCAAATAGTTGTGATCTATGCACTTGCACAGAAATGTCACATAAATGTAAACTTCTCTGGAATTAAACTGAGGCTGTGGAATAAGTATGAATAATGTTAAAACAAAGCAAAACAGGAACAGGTTTCCTGGGCACTGGGAAAACAGTATTGTCAGCCTCCTAGTGGGTATATTTGATTATATTTGATGGACTGTTCATGAATGTTTGCTCAAAAAAATATGTTGAACAAATAGGTTTTTAGTCATGGCACCATCACTGGTATATTTTTGTATTGTTAGCACTTTTAATTGACTGGGAATTTTATACATGTTGATCAAGACCACCCCATTGCCTCCCCTTTAATTTCTCCTCTATCTCATCACTATTTTTCCTTCCTGACTTCATATGCTTTTTCTTAAGCCGACTGTGTCCAATTACTGTACTGCCTATATATGCACAGGACTAGAGCTGTCTTAGTTCGAGTTTATATTGCTGTGATGAAACACCATTACCAAAATGCAAGTTGAGGAAGAAAGGGTTTATTTGGCTTATAATTTCATATCCATGTTCATCTTCCAAGGAAGTCAAGGCAGGAACTCCACCAGGTCAGGGATTTGAAGGCAGGATCTGATGCAGAGTTCACAGAAGGTTGCTGTTTACTGGCTTGCTTGTCATTACTTACTCAGTCAACTTTCTTACAGAACCTAAGACCACCAGTCCAGGAATAGCACCACACACAATGAGGTGAGTCCTCCAGCATCAATTACTAATTAAGAAAATGTTTTTACAACTGGATCTTATAGGGGAGTTTTCTCAATTCATGTTCCCTTCTTTTAGATAACTGTAGCTTGTTTTAAGTGCACATAAAACAATCCAGGACAAAGGCCACATCCTGAAGCATGGGCAGTCCCTCATGGGCTGTATCCCTGAAGAAACTGATTTACCTTTTCTTGCAGCTACCAACTGTGAAAAACTTCTCAACTAGGAGCAAGATATTTTAGTATAGTCTCTTCTGTTTTTGCTTGTGAATAGATGTCTTCTGCTCATCTTTCCCTTGGCACAACCTACATCTTACATGGTTGGGGATTAGCTGAGCATGTTTAGAGTGGAATATTTATGGCTATTTATGTTAAGTCGTTTTCTGAAACAAGTTGGAGTGCACAATCACTTATGACAGATTCTGTTTCATCATATTCTTGACCTGAGTATCAGAACTTAATGAGTCTCACAGAAAGGTTGCCTTCTGGCTCACTAGCTGCCTCTGTGCTCAGCAATTTAAACTGTAGTTAAACGTTAAGCATAAGAGTACATGAGTCAGCACTAACTAAAATTCCCTTACAAAAAGTCATCTTCAGTCAATTACTCTGAATTATAAGCAAAAATGCCCAGAGTCTTATTTTTGACCTTCAACAGGAATGAGATAACACATTTTAAGTTAGGTTGTAAACTTATTTTAAGGGATGTAAACTTTCAGAAGTATCATGGCTGATATGTTCAAAAGTACAATATCAGGATCCAGTTAGAGTTAGCTTGAATTCAAACTCAGACAGCTGCTAAAGCAAGCATCTGTGAGTATGAGCAGTTGTTAACCTTGTAAAATGTAATAATATTGTGTTGTCTGCAATTATGCATCAGAATTGCACATGTACACTTACATAGTCTACAGTTTAATATTCATTGTATATGTCCAATACACATGTTACTGCTGTTGCACAAAATATTTTTGTAAAAGTTTATATTATGTTAAGCATCTTCCCTATGTTCCTTATTTCTGCATCCCTACACCTTTCTTTCTCCATCCTGCCCTCATTCTGTTTTGCATCTTTTCTTAAAAATGTTTTTACGGAGAATACATCTGACAGAGGGCTGATTTCCAAAATACATAAAGAACTCAAAAAACTAGATATCAAAATACCAAATAATCTAATTAAAACTAGTTACAGATCTAAATAGAATTCTCAAGAGAAGATCTCAAATGGCTGAAATACTCATAAAGGATTGTTCAACATCCTTTATCACCAGGGAAATGCAAATCAAAATGATGCTGAGATACCATCATATGACTGTCAGAATAGCTAAGATCAAAAACACTGATGACAGCTTATATTGGAGAGGATATGGAGTAAGGGAAATACTCCTCCACTGCTAGTAGGAGTACAAAGCTGTACAGCCACTTTGGAAATCAATATGATGGTTTCTCAGAAAAATGGGAATAAATCTATCTCAAGACCCATATATACTAATTTTGGGCATATACCCAAAGAGTACTCAATCATACCACAAGAACACTTATTCAACTATGTTCATAGCAGCATTATTTGTAACAGCCAGAACCTAGAAACAACCTAGGTGCTCCTCAACAGAAGAATGAATAAGAAAAATATGGTACATTTATACAGTGGAGTATTACTCATCTGTAAAAAAAAAAAAAAAAAAAAAAAAAAAAAGCAATGACCTCATGAAATTTGTAGGCAAATGGATGAGAATAGAAAAAAAAATCATTCTGAGTGAGGTAACCTAGGCCCAGAAAGACAAACATGGTATGTACTCACTCATAAGTATATATTAGGAGTAAAGTACAGAATAACCAACCTACATTCTACAGCCCCAGGGAGGCTAGATAACAAAGAGGGCCTAAAGAGGGATGCATGGAGTTCCCTGAGAAGGAGAAATAGAAGAAATTTCTGGGTAAACTTGTGGCATGGGTGAAGGGTGGAAGATGGGAACTTGAGGGAGCAGATTGGGCAGGCTGCATGCAGCAGGTGGTTTGGGGACAATACAGAGGCCTAGGGAGAAACCTTGGTGCCAGGGAAACTTCCAGTAATCCACAAGAATGATCCAAGCTAAGACCAATAGCAACAGTGAAGAGGTTGCCTGAATTGGCCATCTACTGTAATCAGACTGGTGACTACTCAATTGTCATCACAGAGGCTTTATCCTGCAACTGATGGAAACAGATGCAGAGATCCACAGCCAAGTACAGTGCCATGCCCTGGGAGTCCTCTTGAAGAAAGGGAGGAGGGATTGTCAAAGCCACGTAAGAGCCAAAGGGGAGTCAAGTCACGATGGAAGAACCCACAGGGACAGCTGACATGAGCTCATGAGAGCACATGGACTCTGGACCAACAGTTAAGAAGCCTGCATGGAACTGACCAAGGCCCTCTGCATGTTTATGACAGTTGTGCACCTTGGTCTGTTTTTAAGGCTCATCCTAACAGTAAGATCAAAACCTGTCCCTGTCTCTGTCCCTTAGCTGGCTTTTAGGAACCTGTTCCCCATGCTGGATTACCTTGCTCAGCCTTTATAAATGGGGAGGAGCTCAGTCATACCTCAACTTGATATGACATGCTATGTTCAAGCCTAAGGGAGGCTTGCCCCTTTCTGAATGGAGATGGAGGAGGAGTGGGTGGATGGGGAGGGCAGTAGATGGGAAGGGAGTTGTAGACAAATTTCTAAACAGTCTTATTAAATAAGAAACACAGAGCCAAATACAGAGGTAATAGCCAAAGAGATCAGAATGAATATCCATGACTAGCCTTAGCTTACCACCAACAGAGAGAGCTTCTTCCAGTCTAACTTAAGTTTTTATTGCCTTCCTGTTCTGCCTTCTCATTGGCTCTAGGCCCAGCCACATGACTTTCTCATCACTGCCTGTTTATACAGACCTCCAGGTCTCTATGGTTAGTACTAGGATTAAAGGCTTGTGTCACCACACTTGGCTCTGTCCTTAACCACACAGAGACTCTGCCTACCATGGGATCAGATTAAGGGCATGTGCTACCATTGCCTGACTTCTGTTTATGGATATTTGACCTCTGATCTCCAGGCAACTTTATTTATTAACGTACAAATAAAATATCACATTTCATCACAAATAAAATATCACCACATTTTCCCTTTTTATTCTAATAAAAAGAAAAAATAACTACTATAAGAAAAACTATGTACAATAAGAACAAAAACTATATACAATATATACAAGTAATACATACCTCAACAATTTCTACTCCATTTGGCATTGACTTTTGACAAACTCAGAGAAAATGTTCAATATCTATCCTATTTTAGTAAGTAATATACCTGAATTACTTTCTATGCTAACCTATATTACTAAGAGAGAACTATCTTATAATGTCTTTCAAATTTATACACTTACACCTCTTTAGTGAGCTTCTTTTCTGAAATTCTTAACAAGGAAAACTATAACTTTAACTATCTTATCTTCAACTAACTATAACTATCTAATCTTCAACTCCCTCAGAGACCCAAGAAAACAATAATATTACCTAGTAAAACAGGAAGTGTAAGCAAGCAGCTTTTGGGAGTCTTGTGAGAGTAAACAGAGACAGCTGGCAGCCTGGACAGTCACCCAAAGTTCCTCAGTAAATTTAGGGCATCTGTTTTCAGCCCATAGATTTAGAGTCTTTCAGTCACTTCTCTCTGTCCTGGAGAATGTCTGGCAGTTTCCTCTGAGAAGCAGGAACCTGAAGAACCATTTTGCCAAGCAAAGTTCAGTGGTCACCTTCCTATGGGTCCTCCATGTCCATTTTATATAACATACTGTCAAGCAGTTGTTGCAAGCGCACTTTTTGCTCAGTGGCTAAATTTTACCACAAAGAAAGCAAATTCCATAATGAGTTTCTTCAATACCCATTATCTTCTCTGAAGTAGATTGATGAGCAAATCTGTTTCAATGTCCAGAGAGTCTAAGTTTTAAAACATTTTAAATGCCATATTCTGTAGGTCTTTAAAGTGTTTGAAGATTACCTGTCTATCTGAAATACATCTATGTATACCTAGACAATTTAACTAATAAGATTATAAGTTTGATTAACATGGATAACTAATAATCTGTATTTCTTAATTATACATTACAATTTTAAGTGAGCTGCAGAAACATAATACCTTAACAAAAGTAGAAATATACATACAGTATAACAAAATTAACTTTAAATTTGTATCAATAAACTAAAATCCATAACATTGTAAAACATTTTTAAACAAGTTGTTGCTCTTTAAAAGTAGGTTCAATAATTTACCCTTTTATCCTATCAAATCTATATCCTATATATCTATATCATATCCCACTTTATTCTTTTAGAAAGATATTGACTATGACCAATAACAATTTGTGTCCAACAACCTAAACAAAGACCAACATCAATAATCCACTTTTAACTATGAACTTTGTAATTATGCAGAGATTGGACAACAAAGGTTATAGCTACCTTTCCTAGAACTTGACAATTAACACAAAATTTTTCTTTTCAGAATAAAGATGCCTTCACCCAGAACCAGCAGGAAGAAATTTTAAGAACCCGACACTCACATTCCCAAAGAGGTGGTGTGGGTCAGGTGGTGGTTTTTGGTCTTTCAGTGGGTTTTGGTTTTCAGATAATTTTCATTATTTAAGATGTTACAAGTTGTTGTTAATGGTTAGGAAAAGAGCTAAACAAAGGAGATTAGATTTAAGGTTCTTGTTTGGAAAAAAAAAATATATATATATATATTTAGAGAGAGAGAGAGAGAGAGAGAGAGAGAGAGAGAGAGAGAGAGAGAGAGAGAGAGAGAGAGAAAGAGATGATTGAATAGAGGGTGGATTATTGAATCTACTCTGAAAAGAAAAGTAAAAAGAGGATTCTGGAAAGAGGAAGGCTGAGTCAGGAGTTGCCAGCCAGACACAGAGGAAGCAAGATGTAAAAGTACTGGTAAGCCACAAGCCACATGACAACTTACAGATAAATAGAAATGGGTTAATTTAAGATATAATAACTAGATAGCAAGAAGCCTGCCACAGCCATACAGTTTATAAGTAATATAAGTCTATGTGTGTTTACTTGGGTCTGAGTGGCTTCAAGAGCATGTGGACACAGGAAACTCCGGCTACAGGGAGTAGGTGGAGTAGGGAGAGGGAGGAGAAACTGTGGTCAGTATGTAAAAAGAAAAATGTTAATTAAAAAAAGATTTTATAGACAGGAATACTCACAAATAAGCATTTCAAATGCAACTGATTCATAGAAGATTTTTGTCTTTCAATACATTCCTCACCTAAGGTATGAAATTTGTAATAGTCTTCAAATTGGACAATTGTAACTCCTCTGTTATCCCAAAATATACTCTTCCTTCAGTGCCTAAAAAATCAAAAACTAGAAAATACTTGGAACCAAACATGTTATAGTATCTGCCCGAAGTGAATTCATAATGGAAATTTCAAAGTATTAAACAAAATGGCACCTTCAGATAAAGGAAATAATGTGGACTGTACAAGTAGCCTTTGTTTCTCTTCAAATACATTTTCATGTTCTTGCATAGGATCTGGATTTAGTTTCTAGCACCTACATGGTAGATCAGAACTATCTTATGCTCTGGTGTCAGACTATCTGACACCCTCTTCTAGCCTCTATAGGCACCAAGTATACATGCGGTGCACAGATACACAAACACACAATTATTTTTAATCTCAAAAAAGAAAACTGTTAATTTTATTATAGAACATGGCATGAAAAGATAAGTAATAGAAAGCTACTGAAGTCACTGTGCAATCACAAAATAAACAAAATACTGTCTGTATATCATCACCACTCCCTCCCACATTCACTTTTCTTCTATTTATCATTATGTTTAAAATAAAATGTCATGAGTAGAGCATTGGTATATAAAAGAGAAAAATAGTTGTTTTCTCAGAAAATTTTTATCTTTTAAAAGAAGCTATAGGGCATTCATATGTATTCCTATAATTTTTAGTTCATATATATATATAATTAGGAATATTATGCGGTCCTCAAAATGTTCACTACTATTTCTTCAATATTCTTGGAAAGAAAGACTTCTTGACAGAGGTCCCTTTGTTGTTGCTGTCAGTGTGTGTTAAGATGGAAGGATAATCGTGTGTGTGTGTGTGTGTGTGTGTGTGTGTGTGTGTATGTGTGTGTGTATGTGGAGGTCGAAGTGATGCTGCGTGTCTTCCTCAATCATTCTCTATTTACTTATAGAAGAAGGGAGTCTCAGTTGAACCCAGGGCTCACAGATTCAGTTAGTCTAGCAAGCTAGTTTGCTCCAGGGATCCCTGTCTACAAAAAATGTGTTGAGATTTCTAGAGGCAGCCTGCCTGACTTTGATGTCTATTTTGAAGATCTGAACCCTGGTCTACATGCTTGTGTGACAAGCAATTAATGCACTGAGTGAGTCAATTTTCTAACCCCTTACATACTTTCTTGTGTTCATTGATTGCTGTACTTTAAAGAAGATAGCACATTAACTCATATTGCTTCTTAGTTATGTTGTGTGAAGTGACTTTCCAATTAACATTTTATTTCATCCTTATATGAAATCACAATAAACAAATATTACTTATAATTTTTTTCTGTGCTGAAATTGTATACTAGTTCTTATTAATTGCAAAGAACTTCAGAAATCTAAAACATTTAGTTGAAACAAAATGTGAAAGGTTAAACTTAAAATATGTATTTAGTTTATATGTATGTATGAGTATGTGTACTGGAGTATCTGTAGGTGCACCACTTGTCTGAGGTGACCATAGATGTCAGAAGAGTGTTTGGATGCCCTGGATCTGGAGTTACAGACAGTAGAGATTCCGCATGTTGACTGCTGGTAACTGAACTCCTGTCTTCTGTAAGAGCAGTGAGTTCTCTATAATTGCTAAGCCATCTCCCAGCCCCAGTATTCTTCTTTAAAAAAATCCCCTTTTGAAGATAACCTTAAAACAGTCAGACTCCACAACAAAAATTCTGTTTCTAAGTCAATTCTCAGAGCACTTTCTAAGTCCATGCTATCAGAAACTTGGTCAGCTGAGTGCCTAATGTCTTTATTCCCATCAGATCTTAACTTCTAGATCTGAATTTGCTTATTACAATGAATAAATCAAGTTGACAGCTGAATGTCCAAAAAGCCTTGGCTGCAGAGAGCTTTCATTGTATAGAGATGGAACAGTGATTCAGATGCATGCCTCTCACTACATTGCTCGTACCCCCTGCTTTTAACTCATTTGATGCTCTGAGCAGAAAGGTAAAGTGGTATTTTAGATGCACAGACATTTGCTCTGGTCTTTCATAAACTTTGTATTTTATTGTAATGAACAGTGAATCCTAACTGATTGTAAGGAAGCAAAAGGAATTAATGCCAATCTAAATGGTTCCCATCCAGCATATGCTGACACCAACGCAGAGGTAGTTATGAAGGTACTCTTAATCAGTAATGAATGTTTTCTTGATTACACCCCCTGCTTCCTCTGGGCTTTATATCTAATCTCCTTTGGACAATTGCATTGATATCATCTGTCACTCAATGTATAAATTAGAACTCTAAAATCTATAAGGAAATAAGAGACTGAATTGAGAATAGCAACTACTTAAATAGTTGAGCTTAAAATGCCATAGTGAATTGTATTGAATGTAGTATTGGGATTCATTCGCTTTGGCAGCTTTGTTTCAAGGTAATTATTCCCAAAGAAGAAGCCCTGAAAGTTTGGTAATACAATACAGAGATAAGGACTTTTTATAAGATAGTGAAAACGGTGGAATACAATCATGATTTTGTAATGCAAAGCTCACACTGGGGTGTGGAATAAGTTAATAGAACAGCACCTTTGTAGTGAAAGAGACAAAATTTTCAATCATTTCCTGGGAAAAAGATGAGGAACACTTTTCTGTGATGGCAGCAGGAACAGGAAGATAAAAATATTCTGGTTGCTCCTGAGTGAGGACAGTAAAGTGTAACAGGTTATTATGTTTGATCTATCAATTTGTGATGGTAGCTATTTAGACAAATCAACTTTTTTGATATTTCATTTGTGAATCTGAATTGTATGAACCATTAATTACTTGTAAGCTGAATCAAGAAAATAAACAAACCCAAACATTTTTCAACTAAGTTGTTACAGATTTTATCACCACATTTCAGATAATACTGGAGAAAGCATGGCATGCTTAATAGAATGTTTTGAAGAATAAATATTGAATAAATTATGTATTAAGTAATAATAGTCTATCAGTTAATATGTACCTTGGATAATCACAAATTCTATTTGATTCTTTAAAATATGTTTAATTTTAAAACTATTCGGAAATACACACATTGCATATACACACATATATGTACAAATATAATTGTCATTTTATGTCTATTATGTATAGGTCCTATTTTATATATGAGAGAAATAAGGCAGAGGGGTATTGTTGTCCATTATTAAGGTCTGGCTTCTTATGTCTAGTACCTACAATACAGTTTGTTTAGAACCAGTACATCCTTATCTATCTATCACAGTCAATTGGGATTTTTGAAGGATTGGATTAATGTGTATGTTCAAGTTTCAAGTAGCATCTAGAAAATTTTCCTTTTCCTCTGTTCTTGTCATGACTCAGCTCTACTGCCTCATGCGAGAAGGACTGGTTCTGCCCCAATAATACTGAGAGTAACCATTTGTGTGAGATTTTTTTGAGCAAATTACTAAATCAATCAATTAATTAATTAATTAATTAATTACTGTTGAGCAAGTGACAAGATTTACAATCACAAAGGAAATAAAGGTCTGTTATGTCTATGAGGGGGTTTCTAGGTTAGGCTCAATGAGTTGGGAAGACCCACCCATAGTTGCCACTGATTCTTTTGGCTTGAGAGTTTGAACAGAGTATTAAAAAAAGAAAAAGAAAATTATCTGAATGCTAACACTCATCATCCTTCATTATACTGTGTATCCTGATTCTGGATAAAATTTAATCCTTTGTCTCACATTCCTACTGCCTTAATTTATTCCAAGAGAATAGTTTGTACCCTCAAAGTATGAATAAAAATATACTCATCCTTACTTAATTTGTTTTTACTGGATATTTTATTATAGCAACAAGACAAGCTATCTAATGTAGTTGCCAATGCTAAAGTATGAGAGCACGCTGGCAAGAGCAATCAACCTCCCTTGTGTATCTAATTTCACATGTGTTCAGCAGAGCCACAGATCCACAAGGGACTTGTGGTACAGATTATTGAGCTAGAACACAAAGTTGTATATGTACACACTGGACCCCAGGTATAAAATCTTCACCATGCCTCAGTGAAGTTGCCTGGTAGTAATCTCTTTGCTTTAAATACATATTAGTCTTATCAATTAATTATTAATTATTTTCACATTCCATTTTAATGACTTCTGTTAAAGTAACAAAACTTAAATTCCACATTAGGTTTGTGGATTTGTAATTCTTCCACCCTGGACTTGAAAGATGTACACCAAGGAGAGTAAAGTACAAGCTTTTGCTCAATCTTCTTTCTGGTTTTCAGGGTCTCCAAACTTAGAGACTGTAATAAGGTTGTCAGAGTAGAGACCATGATTCATTGAGTGTAGCATGTTTCTAAAATGCAAGAGTGAACCATAAAACTAAAGCACAAAAGACAGGGAAAGGAAAGACATGGGCTCATCAATGAGGAAAATCTTGAGGGACAATTATTATAGGGCTTAAATTTAATTGCTAAAGCAATGGGAAACAACTTGAGAGGTTTTAGACCAGCTTTTGTCAAGACAAGCAATGGCTTCTGAATCTGTAAATCAGATAGCCACTGTCCAAGTCAATATTGTAATTGATTCATTCACAGGCCTTGGAAGAATAATCCATGTGACATATTCTTCTGGAAGCAAACAATGAACAACAACATCAGAAAATTCTTTGTGCATGTTTCCCAGATAAGTACATTTCTATAGCCCAGAACTCAAGACATTATGCTACTAAGTTTTAATGTTGTTACTAATCCCACTTATCTCTAAGCAATGAACCTCTAACTCTATTTGTAAATGTGTGGTGATATCAGATTTATTTTCTATGTACAATACCCCCCCCCCAAAAAAAAGAGAATAAAAGGAAAATGAGCCAGATATGGTAGCAACAGAAGCTGATTCTGAATGATTTGAGGACATAGGGATTGTTTTAATGAGAAATGTTTTCTACAGTCTCAGGAATGTACAGACTCAGTCCCTATTTGGCAGTGCTGTTTGGAGAGGCTATGGGAAGGTGCAGTCTTGCTGGAGGAAGTATCTCTCCTGGGATGGGTGTTGAGCCTCATCACACTTTTGCTTCACCCTCTGCTTCATGTGCTATTTCAGCTCTCTGCTCTTGCCATGATGCCTTCCACTTGCTGCCATGCTTCCTTGTCATAAAAGACTCTCATCCATCTGGAGGTAAACTAAAATAAACTCTTTTCCCCATAAGTTTGTTTTGATCATAGCATTTTATCACAGCATCACAAAACAAATGAATACAGGGATAATACATTCTACATTTTCTGCTTTCTTTCTCTTTGATATCTGAGAGCATTAACAATTTTCCCCTATGCAGTGTACATATTTAGGGCTGTGTTTTACATATGTTCTCTTTCATGACAATATGTTTTTCCATGAATAACGAAATCATCACTTGGACAACACAATTAACAAACCGCATTCTGAAGGCTAAACTTATTTGTCAGTATGTTACATTAAAGATTACAAAGACAGGAATTTCAGAAATGAGAAAATGTGTTTACAATCAAAATTCTACAGAAAGCAATTACAATGCAGTTATGTTTAAGGATACCACTATGGTATTTAAATGCATCAGATAGGTAACTGAAAGTTTTGGTCACTGCATTATTCTAAGTAGCTTTGCCTTTGCCACAGGGAGTTGGTCTTGAGTGTAGAAGATGTGAAACATGAAAATCAAATGCTATGAAAGACAAGGACGCACCAACTTGGGGTGTGACTCTCAAAGGTCTCTGATGTCAGTGAGGCAGGCTGCAAAATGGCATGGGAAGGAGGATTCCATTCTTTCTTGCTATGTTGAGAGGTCCCAGATGTGTTTGAAGGGATCCAGTCCAAAGCCAAGTTCTATCACAGTCCAGATGCTTTTCTTCACTGTGTTCTACTCACCTGTATGAGAGATTAAGTGAAGCCTATGCCAAGAAAATACCCAGAGGCTTTCATTAGCTAAGGAATAAGAAAACTTTTGAAACAGATTACCATACACAAATTATTAATGAAATACCTTTTTGTTAAATTAACTCCAGAAAAAGTAATATTTTCTCAAAAGACAGAATGCTCCAGTGGAGCTGACAGTGTCCTGGATTCAACACTCATCCCTACTTGTTATTGCTTTTGCAAAACTTAGTTGTAGCAGAAGCATCCCCAACCAAAAGCAATCAATATAAAACCATTTTCCTCACATTGTAGAAATGGAGAAAATATTGAAATACCAGAAAATTTTCAACCAACACAGAAATCTGAAGCTGACCTCTATTTGAGCCATTTTTGTTTTCTACATGAAATACTTTTCCATTTCAGCAAAGACATCTCTGGAAATCAAGACACGGGAAAACAGTTCTGCTTTTCATCTCCTCAAATAAAATCTTCTAAGATGCTTTAAGTTAGAAAGTTATTTTACTGTACAATCTACTGTCACCTATTCATACACAGTTTCATGTTGTTTTGGAATATAAAACTTAAATATTGCTGTTTAATTGTATACATGTACTGATGTGTTCTTGTACATGAAAGTGTACATGTGTGCATGTAGAAGTGAGAGGAAAACTTGGTTCTCTTTTTGTTAGTGGCTTTCTACCATGTTTTATGAGACAGTTTCTCATTGGCCTGAAACCTACAAAGTATATGAGGGTGGTTGACTAGCAAGCCCCAGGGATGCTCTGGGATATGCCTCCCTGGTCCTGGGAGTATACTTATTTACCACCATGTCTTGCTTGAACTCAGATTATCATGTTTATACAGCAAATATTATACTGACAGACCTATCACTTCAGAACCTTTATCATGTGATTAACATGTATTTATATGAGATTATTTTTATTTGTATGTAATATAGTAGCCTAAAAATGGAACAGAATTGATGAATAGGCAATATATTACAATTTGACCGCAGAAATAGAGAAACAGAGAAATTTACAAAGACAGTTAGCTCTTATAGTTGTGACATAGGTATTTTATATGCATTTTTTTTTCAGTTAAATGTTTATCACAAAGATACTACTGCTAAAAAGGTCTTCTTATATGTTATGGTTGTATAACTCAGTGTTTTTGTGAGACTACTAACAGGGGGAGTGGGGACTGTTTTTGATACTTCTACCTGCTTTGGGGAGACTTGTCCTCCTACTGGGTTGCTTTCCCCAGCCTGAATATAAGGGAAATGCTTAGTCTCATTGGAAAGTGTTATGCCACCCATGTTTGGTTGATATCCTTGGGAGGCCTGCTCTTTTCTGAAGGAAGATGGAGGAGAAGTAGATGGGGAGAGGGAGGAGGAGAGAACTATTGGGAGGAAAGGAGAGACAGGAAACTATGGTTAGGATGTAATATATGAGATAATCTGGGTAGTGATGATAGGGGAAAGCTAGTGAGCTGACCAACCCACCTATCACCCAGGGTCAGAACCAGGGCTATGAGTTGGCCTACCCCAAACATCCATCAAATCTATGAACTGTTGGAGCATGTGAAAAGGATGAGCCTACAGATTGAAAACAGCAGGATCTCCATGACACAGGACAACAGGATATCCAAGACAAACCCCAGTGAGAACCCATTTTCGGTGGTGTAGCAGAAACCAGAAGCCTCAAGCCAGATCAATGACTCTTGACAATAAATACTTGCAAGTAAAGAACAACACACTAAAGGATAAATTGTGTGTCTTAATGGGCACACTGCAGCTTCCCCAACAATATTCCTCTTGTTTTGTTTGTTTTTGTTTTGTTTTGTCTCTTTGTTTTCTTTCATTTTTGGTTTTTCTTTTAAATGTGCTTTTGTTTTGGAGGGAGGCTGCAAGGGCAGAGGGTAGATGCAGGGGACAGGGAGATGAGAGGGATTGGGGTGCAGGATGTGAAAGCCACAAAGAATCAATACAAGTAAAATAAGTAAATAAAATAAGAAAATCAACAATATGGGGGAAAAAAAACCACCAGTGTGTTTCCATAAGGATGGAAAGATGGCTTATGGGTTAAGAACACTTTCCTTGCATCTGATCCAAGTTGGGTTGCTGGAACACACATCTGAACATTCACAATCAGCCATAATTCCAGCACCAGGATATACAGTGCTTTTTTGTGACATCTGCAGTCATCTGTATTCATATACACATACTCACACATAACATATAATTACAAATAAAATAAAACTGTTGAAAATCCATATGTCATTTGTACCAGTGGATGCCCAACAATGTGAGCTGTGTTTATGTGGTCTTCTTAGACCTTTAACATAACTCAAAGAACAGACAGAAACACATGTACAAATGTCAAAATGTAAGACATAGTATATAAAAATATAGTAACATAAAAATCACACATGATGAAAATGTATTTTTAGCTTTAGATAGTTTCAGGCATGAGCCCAAGCTGAACTTCTAACTTTAAAAAGGAACAAGATTTTTAAAAGATGAAAACAAAAAATGAAAGAAACATGTGTACACACATATTGACCTTCAAAATCTCTGAGCATCTTTAGATAATTACAAATTGAATGAGTAATTATTTATAATTTAGAACAATTGCAAAAGATGATTTCTGAAAGGCCTAAAAATATATTGATTTATTACGGAGTTTCCAATGTATTTGTAGTTTTTCAAAGTATGCCTTAATAAACCTCTCAGATTCCCAACGCTGTCTGTTGTAATGTCACCTTCATATCTCATTTTCATATAGATCTTTTCTTCCTTTTAGTTTTATTAAGGATATGCTGCTCTTGCTTATCTTTTCACAGGACTGACTTTTTACTTACTTGATTATTTATTATTATTTAAAATTATTTTTAAATTTAAATAAATTTTGATCACATTCTTCCCTCTTCCAAGTTCATCCAGATTCTTTCCTCCTTCCTACCTACCCAACTTTAAGCTCTTTTTCAAAAACAACAACAACAATAACAACAACAACAACAACAACACAAAACCCCAAACTAGAAGACAAAATACAAAAACAGCTGTTACTGCTATAGTTGGCAGTTGGAACCTGGGAGAGTAGGAATAAAAATGAGATGAACTAAGGTATCATGGAATAGCCATGTTTATTCAGGTCATCAGACAATTTATATTCTGAGGATAAAGCAGTATGGTGTGAGCAAAATTTACCTGAGTGTAAATTGTGTACAGTTACAAGGGCTAGGCCACATGAGTTTAGGCTGTATAGCATCATGAGGACAACTCTTGTTGGAACTATCACTCTGGATAATAATGGGTAAGATGATAGATAATCTGAAATCTACAAACCTCTATTTACCACATCTGGGAGGGGCTCAAAAGCACATTGCAAGAACAAATCCATGTTATAAAGAGGTTACAAGGCTCTTGTCTTATTTATTTGGATTTTTCTTACAAGCTTTCAGAAATCCGATTACACAGATACATTCATAGACTGTGTTCTGACAATTGCCCCTCTCAAAACAAAACAAAACAAAACAAAAACAAAAACAAACAGTAATTGTGGAGCTCTTTATTTGTTCTTTGTCAACTACGCCTGAACATGAGGCCTGCCATGGAGAGCTTGATATATCCAGTGTGATTCCATGAGAGAAAACTGATTTTTCCCTCTCTCTGCAGGTATAAATGACAGTTCAGTTGTTAACCTTTACCCTAGTCACCTGGAATACATTCATTCATTCATTTGTTAATAAATTTATAAAACATAAAAGATAAAACAAAAACTATCTCATTAAAATTGGACAAGGCAAAGGAATAGAAGGAAAAAGGCTCAAGAGAACCAAGAGAAGATACTAGAATCAGAGGCCTGCTTGTTCACTCAGGAGTTTCATAAAACACTCAACTGAAAGCCATTATCTATATTATGTATATGTATGCAGAGGACCTGGTATAGACCTGTGTAGTCCCTGTGCTTTCTATTTTCTGCTTCAGTCTCTGTGCGTTCATATGAGCTTTACTCTGTTGATTTAAAGGGCCTTGTTTAACTAGTGTCCTTCACCCTTCTTGCTCTTAACACTCTTTCTGTCTCCTTCTCTTCAGCTCTGAGGGGAGGGATTTGATGAAGACATCCCATTTAGGGCTAAGTGTTCCAATGTCACTCTCACTGAATAATGCCTGGCTGTGGGTCTCTATATTTGTTCTCATCTGCTATAGGAGGAAGTTTTTCTGATGATGGTTGAACAAAGCACTGATCAATGAATATTACAGAATATCATTAAGGGTCATTTTATCACTATATTTTTTCTTTATTTTCAGAACATTATTTGGTTTTGCCCTATGTCCTTTGTATCTAATCCCAGGTTCTTGGTTACCCAAGTACTATCAGGTATGGTTTCTATCTCCTAGAGTAGGCCTTATGTCAAATCAGTTATTGGTTGGTTACTCCCACAAGCTTTGTGTTGCATGTCTTGCAAGTAGTACACCATTGTAGATAATGTGTTTGTACTTGTCTTGTTTACGTTACTCTTTTATGGCATACAAAATACCTGCCTGTATCAAAGACACTGGAACATGGGGTGAAGACTCTAAATACCTGTTCTACAACTTCATGTTCCATGAGTTGTATACATGTTGCAATTGGATCTTACTGTCAGTTTGTGGTGATGTCCTATATTCTTGACAACAGTCTGTGTTATTTGGGGATCCATGTGGGGCCTCTTTGGCTAACAGTTCAATTATATGTAATCCAAACATGGTACTGGATGTTTCATTTGGTGACAAGAGACAGCCCAGTTGGGTCTCTGTCTCCCCCATTATTTGTAATTTTAATTAGATCACCTTCATATGTATATATATTTAAGTGTGGTTTCTACTGTTTTAGGGTTCATACTACTCCTCAAATGCCCCTTTAATTTATCTGTCTCTTAGTTCTTGACCTTTTGGCTATGATCAAGTGTAGAATCCTTGATTCTTTATATTTTGATGTTTCCATTTGTTTCTCTTCAAATTTCTTTCAACTTACAGACTGTGTTTTTTGCTTTTCCTTGTTGTCCTACAACTTTGGAGTATTAATTAAGTTCTTAGCTTAAGATTCTTTGATTTTTAGTTTCTATTTATCTTCAACTATATGTCTGTGTAATATTTGTGCCTGTTCATGAGTTTGTGTGGGTGCATGTGCATATGTGTGTGTATGCATTGATACCAACATCAGATATCTTCCTCAATTATTCTCCACCTTATTTTGGGAGACAGAGTTTCTTACTGGGGTCAGAACTCACTGATTGTTTAGACTGGCCCCTTGTCTTCACTCAGTCCTAGGATAATAAATGTGTGCCACCATGCCCAACCTGCTTTTTTATGTGGGTGTTGAGCTTCTCAAATCAGGAGTTTCTATGCTTGCATGACTAGCATTTTACCAAATGACATGTCCCCCTAGCTCTTTTTTATGCTGACATATATAACTGTACATGGTCCTGTTGGAATCCCTTTATTTGTGTCCTATATTATCTGCTATGCTATTTTCTTTTTCATTTGATTCTATTGACATTTACAAATGATCCTCTTATTTCTTTGATGACTCACACATCATTCAATGGTGTTTTGTTTACTGTCTGTGAATGTATATTTTTATATTCTCTCCTCATATTGACTTCTAATTTTATTCCATTTTCTTCAGGCAGTTCAAAGAAATAATTTCAATTTTTCCTTATTTTTTAAAAATTTGTATGTGTCATAAAGTGTGGCATGCTTTAGTGAAAGTTTCCCATACTTCTAAAAAGAATATATATAATTTTTAATATTTGAGTGACTATAGATATCAAGTAATACTATTCTGTAATCATTTAACCCCAAGGTATTTTTCATCATTATTAGATGACATGTCTATTGAGTCATCTAAACTAGGTATTCATGCTATCCACTAAGAATGGGATGAGATCAATCTGTGACTTTCCATCTAATAATTTTAATTTTATGAAATATATGTGCATTGTTTGGTGTACATATGTTTGAAATTGTAATGCCCTCCTGATAGACAGAATAACTTATAACTTTACTAAATTTAGTTTTGTCACAGATTAGAATAGCTACAAATATTTGCTTTCTAGCTAAAAATTCTAGCTTTTTCCGTCTATTTTCTATGAATGCCTTTTCCATCCTTTCATCCTATTGTCCTTCATTTTACCAGTGAGGTTAATTTGTTCCAGACATTAAAGAGATGGGTTCTGTTAACTCAATATGCTACCCTGTGTCTTTGGACTGGAGAATTGAGACCATTAACTTTCAGGTATTATTAAAAGACATATATTACTTCATGTATTTTTTTTCCTTTTATAGTGTTTGGTAGTCTCATATGCCTTATTTACTTATTTATTCCTACTATGCTTTATGGTATCGGTGGTCATACAGAAGTTTAAATCTTTCTTTTCAGGGTGTTGGATTTATTCAAGTATCTTCTGTATTGTTTAATCAGTGTTTATGATTTCCTTCAATTTGTACTTCTCATTTTTGTATTTTATATTAATTATGAGGTGTGACTTTACAGGATGGGAATAGTACCCTGGGTTAGCAATTATTGTGTGTCAGAGATTGAGGTGTATCAGTTTCAGACTTCCTTTATTTTAAAGTTTCTGCTAAGAAATCTCCCATGATCCTGATGGTTTTGCTTTTGACTTGGTGATATCTCTTTCATTTTTTTATATTCAGTCTTTGATATGAGAAATAAATGTAATGTGGAGAGGAAATGCTGACTTCTTGTTTTGTCTATTTGGTGCTATTATTGCTTCTAGTAGTTAGATGGGCATATCTTTTCTTAGATATAGAATATTACCTGCTATAGTTTTATTGAAAATATTTTCTCTGACATTAGCATTATTTTCTTCTTTTGTCTATGCTCATGACTCATGAATTTGACCTCCAAATGGTGGCTCATCGTTCTCAAATGTTCTACTCATATATTCTTCTTATTTAATCCTTGCTTACGTCCTAATATTCTATTCCATCTGCACTGTTTTTCAACATTGATATTCTGTCTTCTATTGCTTTGTTTTTAAGTCACTCAATGTACATTTAAAAACAATTTTTATTAATCCTTTGAGAACTTTATACAATGTACTTTAATCATACTCACCCCTTCATCCAATCCCTTATTTCCCTATCCACTCAACTTTGAATTTCCTTCTTTTTTTTCTTTCTTTATTGAGTCAATTGTCTGTTGCCCAACTCTCTTTTAATTTTTCTTATTAAGGTTTTAATTTCAAAACTTTTTACTTGGTATTTTTCAATTTCTAATTCTTCCTTAATTGATCTTTTATATATTGATTTCCTTATGTTGTTCATTTGTTTACTTGCATTCTCTTGATATTCATTCAAGATATCCTCCATGTGTTATTTGATTTTAGTGAACATTATTATAGTCACTCCATTACATCTCTGTCAGAGATTTCATATTACTAAGTCTTATAAAAGTCTACCAATAGGAATATGTAATTTTTGGATACCTTATATTGTCTTGGTTTTCCATGTTTCTTATGGTGGGGTATGTGGATGTGGTTTAGGTTGTCTATTAATTCTATGATCACTTACATTCTTTCATTTAAAATGCTTGCAGGGCTCAAGTAGGACTAAGCTGTACTATCATCCTACCATAACTGAAATGGCAGATAGGTCAGTAGGAATACCCTCAACCCATATGCTTAGCCCACCAGACATGATCCCCTGCACCACTGTAAGAGAAGAATATTAACCACAGAAGCAACCACAAGTAATGGATAAGTCCACTATGAAAATACAAGAATAGCCAGTTATTTAACAAATAAACATTGAAGTTGACATTTTTACATATATCTTAGAAAATACAACAAA
This sequence comes from Onychomys torridus, assembly GCF_903995425.1. Taxonomy (NCBI): domain Eukaryota; kingdom Metazoa; phylum Chordata; class Mammalia; order Rodentia; family Cricetidae; genus Onychomys; species Onychomys torridus. The sequence goes on from NC_050443.1 coordinate 73,167,081, forward strand.
CAGCATATTCAAGAATTATGGTTAAAATGAATTTTAAGTAATGACAATGTACCGCTATTGATTTAAAAATCCTAACAAATTATTTTTTGTTTGCTATTTTCACATTAAGTCCCCAACATATGTGCTAGGCTCATCTTGAAAACAGCAGGCACACTTGCATGGCCACAAACCCATCATCCTCCTGGTTATGCCACAAAACACAGTGAATCAGTCATTTTATTATTTTATTAATAATAGAAGAGGCTGGTGTTGCACTACTGTAGTCCCATCATTTTACATAGGAAACCTCTAATTTTTCTTCTTTCTGCTCACCTAAGAAACATCCACACACATGCACCACACACACACACACACACACACACACACACACACACACACACCCCTACACAGTTTTACAGAAAACCTGAAACATTGAGAGAAATAATAGATGCAAACATTTTACAATTCTGACAGATATTGAATGGACTGAAGTTGAATGACTTGTTGACTCATAGCAGATGTTGGAAGTTCTCAGCCTAGAACATAGAAACAGCCAATCAAAATAAAAATAGTCCTCTGAAGTCAGATGTTTCACAGGTGTTAGTAATGAAGAACTGGAAGATGCAGTTTTTGTCTGTAAATAACCTCTTTACCTTTAGACTTGTCAAGGAAGCATGATATTTAGTATATAACTTATGACTACTGTTAATGGCTATGCTTGGTTATCAACTAGAATACATCTGGAACTAAAACCCAAGAAACTAGATGCATCTGTGAGGGATTTGTAGTGGGGAGACCCACTCTAAATCTATATCTTTTGCAGTGGGAAAACCTGCCTTAAGTCTGGGTTTTATGTTCTGGTGGCAGCTTATATAAAGGACATGGAAGAAGGATGCTCTTGCTCTTTGCCTGCTTGCTGTAGATATAACAGTCTTATTAAATGAGAAACACAGGGCCAATTACAGAGTTAAAAGCCAAGAGGTCAGAGCAATAGCTGAGAGCTGAAAACCTTACCCTTCACTGCTGTTCTGTCTTTCCTCTCTGCAAGAGAACTACTTCCTGTGTTCTGTCTTTTATATAGACTTTCTGTTCTGCCTTCTCATTGGTTGTAAACCCAGCCACATGACCTCCTCATCACTGCCTTCTGTACAGACATCCAGGTCTTCTATGGTTGGTATTGAGATTAAAGGTGTGTGTCGCCATGCTGGCTGTATCCTTGAACACACAGAGATCCTGCCTAGCTCTGCCTCCCAAGTGAGGGGACTAAAGGTGTGTACCAACCACCACCCAGCTTCTGCTATGGCTTGCTCTGACCCCAAGGCAACTTTATTAATATACAAATAAAATCACATTTCAGTACAAATAAAATATCGCTATATTTCCCCTTTTATATTTTAATAAAAAAGGAAAAAAGTTATAACTAATACAAGAAAAACTATATACAAAAGTACAATAACTATATACTATATATACAAGCAATAAAAACCTAAACATTGTTTAGTCCCTTTGCATTGACAAATTCAGAGAAAATAATTCCATTATCTATCTTATTTTGGTAAATCCAAAATGCACCTGATTCATTTTTTTATCCTAACTTATATTACTAACAGAACTGTCTTATAAACGTCTTTTAAATTTATAACACCTCTAGTGAGTTTCTTTTCTGAAATTCCTAAGAAGAAAAACTATAACTATAACTAACTGATCTTCAATTCCCTCAGAGACCCAAGAAGGAAATAATACTACCTAATAAAAAATAAAAACAGGAAGTACATGCATGCAGCTTCCAAAAAAATAATGTGAGTTGACAGAAACAGCCAGCTTCCTGGACCTGAGGTTTCTCTGCAGTGTTGGGGCATCATCTTCAGCCTATAGGCTTAGCGTATTTGACTGACTCATTTGTGAACTAGGATGTACACAAGTTCAACAGTTCGACCTCACATTTGGTGAGAGCAGTCCATGTACCAGAAACACCTGAATTCCACTAGTGTCATGTCATGAATCAGGATTTTAAATTTTGGAAATTATTGATTTTTTTTGTATCTTTTTTAAAATTCAGCTGTCCATTCTTTTTGGCTGTGTGTGTGTGTGTGTGTGTGTGTGTGTGTGTGTGTGTGTGTGCACATGTGTGTTTATTTTGGCATCCCATTCTTCTCTGCATCCCTCTATTAAATGTCAGTCTACTATTGAGAGGGGTGAGCTTATTTATTCTTCAAGAATAACTGTTTCATCTGTTGTTCCACTGTACCTCAGAAGCCATTGGCCTACTGCCTGTTCAGCTGCCTTCGAAGAAAAGGGCACAGTACCTTTCCCAGATTCACTATAACTTGCCCTATCTCTGACTGGCAAGTTCAGTGCCTCACTGGAATTAGATACTGCTTCATCAGGATTTCTGTGTATGCTGAAGACCAGCTGAGACAGCCCGCCTCATGGACTGAACAGCTACTGGATACTTGGACATTCAATTGGTAGCTAGCCATTGTTGGATGACCTAGTCCACATCCTCTAAACCATTCCAATACATCCCCTTAATATAGCCATTCTATAAGTTCTGTTCCTCTAGAGACCGCTGACTAATACAACTAATCAGACTGACTAATTTGTTAGTTACCTTTTACAATTCCATCCTAGAGATTCCCTTTCATGACACTGGGAATAATTTATGAAATTGGCTTCTTCCCTTTGCACTAGCTCAGTGGTTCTCATCCTTCCTAATGCTATGACACGTTAATACAATTCCTCATGTTGTGGTGACCAACACCCATAAAATTATTTCAATATTACTTATACCTGTAGTTTTGCCACTGTTAAAAATCATAATATAAATATGAGGTATGCAGGATATCTGATATGTGACCCCCAAAGAGGTCATGACACACAGGTTGAGAACCAGTGCTCTAGCTTGTATCATCATGAACACATATCTTGTTTATTTCTGCATTTTTAGATGTGATTAAAATACAATTTTAACTATGAAGTACCAGTAGAAATGTTTTAATATTTAGACACCAGGGAGGGGACTTTTATGTTAAAAATAAACAATGTCTCAAAACTTGGGGCATCATTGTCAAATGTTAAATCAACCCCTGTCTTATAATTCTAAAACAGGTTGGAGATTAAGCTGGCATATGGGTCAGTCATAGAGTACTAGACTAGCATGTGCAGAGCTCAAAGTTTGATCCTTAGCATCAAGAAAAATAAGTCTGCATGCATCTATGTAAAGTTGTCCTGTTTCCATGAACAGAACATAACAATAGATGCCTAATATAAATTTATTTATGTCTTTTTTATTTATTGTTTGTTGGTGTGTGAATTTAAGTGTAAGATGTCTGTATGAGAGCGCACAGGAGCATACATGCTACAGGGCATGTTCAGAGGATAATCTGCCTTCTTCCTTGTTTGAGACAGGGTCTATTGTTGCTCACCTCTGGGTATGCCAAGGTAGCAGGTCTGTGAGATTACAGGGTGCTTTACTCTCTATCTTCCATTTCTTTTTCTTTTTCTTTTTTTCTGGAACTGAAGACTGAACCCAGGGCCTTGTGCTTGCTAGGCAAGTGCTCTACTACTGAGCTAAATCCCCAAACCCTATTTATTTCTTAATAAATTCTGGGATTATAGACAAGTCTTACTACATCTGACTTCATAGGAGTTTTGGAAATTTGAACTCAGGTACTTACATTTGCACAGCAAATGATTAACCCACTGATCAATCTATCCACCTAATAATATATATTTATTGACAGAACAAGATGAACAATCTGTAACTGAAGCAAAATATCTATCTAGGTTCCATCCATTTTAAACGTCTCACTTTTAAATGTCAGTGTAACAAGAAAATTCTCAGTAGTTCCATCTATTATGAAAGAAACAGTGGACAGAGCTGGTAAAAGAAAAGCAAGGGATCATGGGAAAGGTTGAGAGGGTAGATAACAGCTCCACATAAGCTACTAGATATTTTTAACTCTTGCTATAAAGGCAAAGTCACTTTGTTGATGTAGAAGTCAGAACCAAGAAATTTGTCCTCACTAAGCTGGCAGAATAAAAACTGCTTCACTATGTAGTTTGGTATGATTTTCAGAGGGAAAATCTCTTCTTTAATATAAATAAATTAACTGGAGTTAAAGAGACATTACATTTTGCATTCCAGTATTTCCAATTTCCATCAGAGTAAAATGTAATGAAATACAGATGATGGCCATCATCAAAACCTGGGGGTCCTGCAGAATTAGTGTGTTCTAAATGAACCATCCACCTGCACATAAAATCAGTTTCACATAATATTAATGTTACAACACATAGTTTTCTACCCTGTTCTCTTTCTAAATTGCCAATCTGGGTCATGTAAGAAATAGAATAATATAATCTGATTATTCATTTTTTCCACTGAAGTGAATGACTTTAACTGTGTGTGTGTGTGTGTGTGTGTGTGTGTGTGTGTGTGTGTGTGTGTGTTGGAAGGCCAAAGGTTACTCTTGAGTATTGTTCCTTTGAGAGAAAAGGACTCTCACTGGAACCTGAGGATCTCCACTTAGGTCCAGGCTAGTGTGATCTCTGGGGAGCCTGTCCTCCTGATCTCCTGAGCACTAGAGTAGCAAGTGTATGCCACCACATTCTTTTTTTTTTTTTTTTATGTAGGTGCTCAGGTTGAACCTAGGTCTTCAAACATTTTACTGAAAGAAGGATGTCCTCAGTTTTATAAAATGTTTTTTAAATTGCACCAACCTATAGTAAGCTTCACAATCCTTAATTAATGAATCCTCAGAAAAAGTCCCAAAGTTTGACTTGATTACTCTTTTGTTAGAAGTAACTGGGCTTTTGAAACTGAATGTGACTAAGAAAACCAAATGCAAGGAAGCTTTCAAAAGTGATCAAAGGAGTAAAGGTGGTGGGGATGATAGAAAATCTGCTAGAATGGAGGAAAATGCAGATTATTTATAAAGCTGCCTTTACAAGCACCTGAAGAAATGAAGAAATGGCTGCATTTTTAGACCACGAGGACTTCTTTCCTAAATTCAAGCCTATTCCTTCAGGTCAATTCATTGTTGACAACAGAGTTTTGAATCAATGTGCCAGGTTTAGTAAGATTCAAATATCTGTTACCAATAACTTAATTTAGAAAAATATTTTAATATGGCTAATAAATGGCTTTTGTAGATAACCCTAGAGACAAACACATATTGGTGAGATCAATGGCAAAATAACGATGTGCTCCCATAGGTAACTATTCAGAAGCATTTAATTAGATATATAGCCCCTCATTGGTTCAATAAGTGACCACATTTTCCATATTCCCACAATTTTCTCATGCCGTGACTTAATATAAAATATGATACAAGGCTAAATGTTGCTTTGATATAAATGCAATGGACTTTGGTCTATCTGCAGAACAGTCTGACTTCAAGCCTTTAATCTCTCTTCCGGCTTTTAATATCAAATTCACTCTTCATACTTTGTGTGAGCAGAATTCTAAAATGTAAAGTGGATGACCTTACTCTTTCTCTTCATGTTATTTTCTGTTTTCCCACTGCTTTGTAGAGACAACCACATTGTTTTCCATGGACCATACCTGTATTGGTTACTTTTCTTGCTACTGCAACAAAATTTCTGACGTGAGCAATTGCGGGGCTGGGGGGAAAGTGGCTTATTTTGGCTCAGTGTTACAGGATATGATCTATTACAATGGAAAAACAAGGTGGCATGTATCCTTGAAGCAGCAAGTCATAGAACATCTTCAGTAAGGAAGAAGAGACAATAAATATTCTTGTTCAGTTTCAATTTTATGTAGTCCATGATTCAAAGCCAGAGATTGGAACCTCCCTGATCTAGATAAACATTCATAGCATTATCAGGGACTTGTTTTCTGGGATATTTTAAATCCTGTCAATTTGATAATCCATATTAATTATTCATCTCAGACAGGGGAGGGAGGATGGATTAAAAAAAAAAGATTCATCCAAGCCAACTTGAGTAAATTCATGTTTATTTGATTCATTAATTTGGTATGGGTGACTCAAAACAGCTGTATCACCAAAAATGCCACACTGACTAGAAAAAATGTCAGTAAAGCTGCACTGATTCTTGCAATCTTCAGTTAACCTGCCTTCTCCTATGTACTCTAGTACAAGGTCAGGTGCAGCCTACTAAAGAGGGACCAATGACTGGAACCCCAGAAAACTGCCTTATGACCCTGCCTTATCTATTTCATTAAGGAGTGTTAGCAGTTCTATTATTAACATAGACCTAACTAACATTTTATTGTTCTGCTTATTTCATTGTCATGACTACTTATTAATGCTTCTGTAGGTCACCACAGCAGCTTTAGCTACATTGTAGAGTAGAATGGCGATAGTATGCCTAGAGGAAAAATCTGCACTGCAATGTCACCCAAATCTTCCAATTTGTAAATTTTGCCAGCATCTTTCCCACCTCTTAAGATCAATCTTAACTTTCTTCCCCCCACAATACTTTTGTTATCTCCCTGCCTCCTATGATTGAAAATATATTCCTATCATCTTAAAGAACATCATTAGATCACAACATAATAATTTTCTAAATAGCTGTTTACTTCCTGGACTCCAGCAATGGCTTTGACACATAGATGCTTAATTTCTGGCCGAATAGCAAGCAGGATAATGCAGCCATAGAGGGATTGCTCCAGAATAGGTTGAATTGGGTCCCTCAAATTCATGTTCAGTTCCTATCCATGGCAACTCAGAACACAAGAATTTGGAGATGAAACATTTATAAAGATGATTAAATTGGAATGATGGTCTTTGGTGCATAAACTAATTAAATGTAACTGTGGTCTTTAGAGGGTGAAGAGACACCAAGGATGTACATTCACAAAACCAAATTCATCTATCCCAAAGAAGAGAGGCCTTGAGGGAAGATAGACCTTCCATCACCTTGGTCTTACATTTTTAGCCTTTAGAACTATGAAATCGCTCATTTCCAGTAGTTAAGCACTAATTTTTCACTATTTTATCAAAATGGTCCTATTAAATTGGATGTTTATTCAAGTTGAGATGAAGTCCTTTGAGAAGCAAGGCCTGAACAAGTAGGACGTCAAGTCAAGAAGGTAACATATACCAGTAAACTGAATATACATATGATTTTGAATAAATAGAAACACTAAGGGTCATTGGACTTAGCTGTACACTGCAGAGGTACAAACATAGAGAAGGAAGCCAGATCCAAACACTGTCACCAATGGATTTTATACAAACACAAAAGTCCTGAAACCACCAAGAATCCCAAAACAACAAGGGCAGTAAAAATTGGATCTCATTTAAAAATAATTAAGTATAAATATTCATGTGTGTCAGAGGAGTGGGTGTTCATTAGTTCAGGTCTTCACAAAAGCTAGAAAAAGGTGCTGTATCACCTCCAGTTACAGTTACAGGAAATTAAAACCACCAGTTTTCATACTGGTATCTACGTCCTTGGCAAGAGCAGTGTGTGCACTTAATGGGTTAGCCATCTAGTCAGCTACTGGCTCTTGTTTTATTTGTTTATTTGTTTTAAAATTATTTTTAAATAAGAGAAGATATACATAGTCATATGGCAAGGACATTGAGTGCCCAAAGATTTAAAGAAAATGTCAATCACAGTTCCAGATTTAAAGTTTACTATGGAGATTGACATACAGCACAATGCTCTCTTGAGGGCAAGCATATAAAACAATCATACAGTGTGCTGAAAAGTAACTCCAGAAATTGATTGTAAATTGATTTCAAACAGAAGTACTAAAAATGCTCAATGGGTAAAGAACAATCTAAACTAAATGATATTGGACTACTATTAGCAAACTAGTGGAATTATACAATACACATAAATTAACACAAAATATACCCCTACCTGACAGAACATTCTCAAATTAACTCAAGATGAATGGACTTCCTAAATATAAGTGCTTGAGCCAATGACAAGAAATCAAATCTAAATCTTCATGATCTTGAATTTCACAGCACTTCCTTCAAAATTGTAGGGTATGCTTAAATAACAGAAATATAAAACATTGATGAGTCAAACTCATCATTATTAAAGATGAAATATAAGTGCGATAAAATAAAATTCTTGAGAAAATTTATCTTCTAAAAGTCAAGTGTCTAGAATATATAAATTATTATTATTTCAACAATGAAAAGGCAATCCCATGAAATCAATATATCAATCTATATCTATATCTGTATCTGTATCTGTATCTGTATCTATATCTATATCTACATATCCTAGAGATGTTAAGGGACATTTTCTAAAGAAGATAAAGACATAATTAATGTGGTTAGAATTTTCAACATTTTTATATGAGAAATGCAAATTTAAACCTTGACAAGAGGCAATTGTCAGAGGAAGCAAAATGTGGGTACTTAGATGGATGGAAAGATAAAAATTACAAAATGAGGATTCAATAGGATATGATTCATCAGGAGAAAAAATGTAAGGTTTATAAATACTTCACTGTGGTTAACTTTCAAAAGACTTTTTACCAGAAAAAGCTAACATACAAAATCCTACATATTATATGAGTCAACGTGTATCAACCATATACAATAACTTAATCCACTGATATAGAATGACAAACAGCAATTTCCAACAGTTGCAGAAGAGAGGGAAAGGGGAGTCACTGGCTAATAAATGAGGGGTTTCATGGCTGAATAGCGAACATTATTTGGAATTAAATGATTTGTTTTCAGCATGTTATAACTATGCAACTATTGCTGTACAAATTGTTCTCTTTAACACGACTAACTTTAAATTATGTGAATTTCACTGTATTGAAAAAGTAGCTTTATTGAATATGCTAGAGCAATTCCACGATTCCAGCACTCAGGATGTAGATCCAGAATCATGAGGACAAGCGTCTGGTATGAAGGGAGTTACAGGACACATTGAGGTCTGAGGCAGAATACAGACACAATACCCAGGGGCTGGGATGCAGTTGAGTGGTACTGAGTGCTGCCTTAACAAGCAGGATGCTGTGCAATTGAATATCTGCACCAGAGAAAACAGAATCTTCATTCAACCATATTCATATCAGCAGCATTTTGGTAAATGATGCTAAAACTAGTGCAGGACATGATTTCACACATTTTACCCACCTTCAAAGCAATGTCGCCACAAAATGCAAATTGACTACAAAGAAAGTAAAACAATCTAACTTTACCTTTGAAAATTTGTACTTAATCATCATGACTGAACTCATTAGTCCAATGGAAGAACCACTAACAAGACAGTTTTGCATTTATGAGACTCAGTAGACTACAACAAAGGAGGCATGCCCATTTCTGTAGCATACCTGCCCAATCTGAATGACCTCTTTGTAGTCAAAGAAAACAAGGTGTATCAGTGCCTAGAATGTGCAGCACTAGTTTGGATCTTTCTGTTCTAAAGAACTTGTTTCCAACAGAGGATGAAACAATGTGCTTGCTAGGAAACAGGTATTCAGGCCTTGGTGATATTTTTCACCTTTATGCATATTTGAAAGTAGTGTAAAATAAAAAAAATAAATAAATAAAAAATTAACCATAATGTTAGCTCAGTCAGAAGAGAAGAAGTAGAGGTGCTGATTCTGAAGCACAATGGTTGCTTTGTCATTTGATGAGTGTATCTGAATAATGTTAGTATTGAGAAACATCTCTGGCGGTAGCTATTCATATAACTACTTCAATAGGTATTGTGTTGAACAAGATAATGCATATTAAGTACTCTGAATATGTCCTGTCTCATATTAATTTCTCAATAAATGTCAAGTACTATTACTTAAAAATGAAGAGGAATCAGGAAACATCTCCACTGAGTGGCTTTGTAACAAGTTACCTTATAAATCGAAAGCTAAGGCACTCATGGTTGCTTTAATTATCCCAATAAAACTAACATTCTTTAAATATTTCAGGTATTCGTGTTGACCATGAATAATTTGTTACCTTTGATTTCTTAATTTAGTTTGGAAATATTATGTATTTTACAAATGGATAAGTCATGGATTTTTGAAAAATAATTAATATGTCTTTAATTAAAATAGAATCTCATCACTTTACCCCCCACTTTCCTCCCTACAGCCACTTTCAAATATACCCTTAAAACCCTTCCATTTTCTCTCAATTTTCAAAAAGATAGCCTCTTTTATTTTGATGATTATTGTTACATCATTAATACATGTATGTAAGAATAGGTATATACACACACACACACACATATACACACACATACCCACACACACCTAACTGTATAAATACAACCTACTGAGACCATTTTGTTATTATTGTGAATATAGTGTAAGAATAATCAACATTGCTATTGAATTCAAATCATTTAAAATAATTTATTACAAAAATCATGCTATATTAACAGAAAGTTTCATAAAGAAGTTAGCACTCAAAAATAAAAACTTATACCACTCTCTCATATTTTATCATATCAAAATAAATTAATTGTCCACTTCACACTTATTAGTTACCTCCCTTTATAGTTAATTATGCTTTATAGTCAGAGGAATGTGGTTTTTATCAAAAATACAGTCACTATCCTATAAGAATATCAGCCTGACCACTGAGATAAAGGGAACATTGACACAATACTGCTACAAAATCATAGAAGAAACTTTCAGTGGTTCATAATTTCATTCATTTAGTTTCCATCACAGAGTTTTACAGATCCACTATTCTGAAAATGTATTTTAATTTTAATTGACAAATGATAATTGCATTTATAGAGATTAGCATGTTAAATTCATTATGGAATGATCAACTAAGAATATTTTATCTACCTAGCATTTCAAATGCATTGAAATTCATTATTTCAACTATTGTGGAATGCACATTTCATTATTATTAATATCTTTATCATGATGTATAATAACTTATCAGTAATTAGTCCTCATTGTTGACTATACCTTTTTATCTACTGTCTGACCCCAGAATCTAACAACAGCCATTTTACATTTTTCTTTTATGAGTTCAAATGTGTTCAGATTTCACATAGAAGTGAAAGCATTCAGTATTTCTCTTTCTGTGCATCATTTAGTAGTTGAGTTCAAAAAGCTTCACAGTTTCTATTCTGATGTCTGAAGTGACATAAAGTATTTTCCATGGTGTGTATGCTCAGCATGAATTTTAGAAACATAAAGTAATTTAGATAATTACACAATATATTTAGAGTTCTGTCTTGCTCATAGTCATTGACTAAAGCATGAGGTCCATGGACATACAAGGATTAGAAGGCTGTAAGAAACATTTGTAAAAAATAAAAAAATTGGTATTCATTGGAAATGTGTAAATTTAGCACAATTTTACTAAAAAATATTCATATAGATATCATTACTATAATCTGATATTATAAACAATGTAGCAATGAAAATTTACAGTTAGCTTTACTTGTTTCATATAAATGTGAGATATCTGCATCTGTAGATCAATATGATTATTTTGATATAAGCTACATTCCTACAGAAGTTGCACTAATTTTCACTTCCCTCAGCAATGCATGTTGCTGCTTGGTCCTTCACACTCTTTACTATAGCATGCACAATGTGGCAAAGTACTAATGTGATGTGTATTCTATATTGTAAATGACCATGAAGAATTTTACTTATATAGAAGACACATATCCCATTTCTATTCATTATTGGTTTTCTGTTGGATTCCTTTGCTTGAAAAATACATTGTTTTATATGTGAAAATGAACTGGTTGCATGAATACATGAAATTCACTCCCTATGTAAGTGGGTTCATGGATGAGCCTTAATCAAGTCTAGACCAATGTCTCAACAGTCCAGTTCAGGAATATCAAATGTGTTCCTTGGAAATACTTTATGTCTCATTATGAGAGACTCGAGTTTGATCAGTCAAAATGAGAAACTTTATTTGTATATGCTCTGTATAAAAGAAATCCCTTGTGTCACATTTATTATGTTTCTGGGGGTTAAGAATAGATAATACTAAATGGTCAGAAAGGAACTGAAGGAAACTTTCAATGACAGGTCAGATCCTTGACATGAATCAAGAAAACTGAGGCCTGGACATGTCTACCCAATTCTTCAAAATGCCTAACTATAGAAAATGTTATCTTTTGTGCTTCCACCTGGGGCCATGGTGACATCCAAGACTGGGCTGTAGTGAGGGGCCATGTTTGGGTCGGTGGCCTTACTGTAGCCAGTGAAGTTCTGAGTCGATGTCTGTGACTCCTAATACCATTGAAGACCATGCTAACACCTGGGGCCATGCTGTTGTCCGAAGACCACATTGCCACTGAGATCATGCCAATCTGAGTGGCCTGCACTGCCACCTTGGGCCATGGTGACATCCAAGCCTGGGCTGCTGCCTGGGAACATGTCTGGGTCTGTGGTGTTACCACAGTCAACGTCTGTGACGTCTATGGCCCGTGGTGCCACCAAAGGCCACACAGGTGTCTAGGGTCAAGGCTGCAATCTGTGGCCATGGGCCTCGCTAACTTGGGAATCAGGCCAATCTAAATGGCCTGTGCAGCCACACAGGTTTGGTCCCAGGCTGCTGCAATGGGCCATGTCTGGGTCCGTGACTAAACAGCAGCCAGGGGCAGGGCTGATATCCACGGCTCATATTGCCACAGGGGATCCTCGGAACTATGCGTATTGAAGTCCAAGGGCCTTGCCAAGCTAACCCTTTCCCTCAGTGACCAGGATATCTGGTCCTGGCCCTCGGTGGACACTATAGAAGGAAAGCTGGTGCTGCTCCACTCCCATGAGAGATCTGACCCCAGCACTTGGAAGAAATTACCCCATAGGTATGGGAGAGCTTACCCAGACGACATAGGCCTTGGAAAGCTGTCTTGGTCCCTTTTCTGAGTTGGTGGCCCCAAAGGCTGAGACTGATCACCTCAACTACCAACCAGATCCATATCCTGGGCCCTGGTTTGGCCCACCCTACCAACTGCCCAATCTTTGACCTGCTGAAGTGAGCAAAAGGATAGGTCCTACAGAATGAGAACCACAGAATCTCCATCACTTGGGCAACAACAGGATATCCAAGAAGAGTTTCATGAGGACCCATCCCAGTGATAATGATGTACCAGAAATCATAGGCCTTGAACTAGAATAATGACTCATTATAGTGAACATTTAGGAGTGGGGCTGATTGGACAAAATGGGTATTCCAGGTGCTACTAGGATGAATGAAGAGGGCTTGAAAAGAAGGAAGATCAAGGTGGGTTTTTGTTTATTTGTTTGGTTTTTGTTTTTAATTAATTTGTAGATGTGAAGGGTAGTTCATACTGCATGGGTGAGGGGTGGATATGGAGGGACTGCAAGATGAGCAGGATTTGGGTTCATGATATGAAATTTCCAAAGAATCAATAAAGAATTATATTTAAAATTTAAAAACAAGAAAATGTTATATTTAATGACTTATCTTTTCACAGAGTGTCCATGTCCATTCAATAATGAAATATTGACTATCAACTTATGTGCTGTTTGTCTCTCTCTCTGTGTCCTCCCATTAACCATTCATCTTCTGAATCTGAAAAGAATAGACAAAAAACTATGGAAGAGACACACTATTGAAACTCAGGAATGGAAAGCTGACTTTCATGCAGCTTGTGTCCCTGTTAGTGAGGGATCAATGTGATGACTTAGTGGTTATAGCCACTTACAGCCAAACCTGAAAATATGAATCTGATGCAAAGAGCCTCCATGGTGGAAAAACAGGACTGAACGCTCTGTCTCAGGTTCTAGCTCCATCTTGCACATCCACAAAAAAAAAAAAAAAAAAAAAAAAAAAAAAAAAATTACCCAGAGAATCAATTAATAAACACATGTAAGTTTTCATTAAAAATGGAGGAGATGGGAATGGAGGGGAGGGGCTGGGAGGGGGGAGGACAGGGTAATCCATGGCTGATGTGTAAAATTAAAACACAAATATAATATTTTTTTTAAAAAATAGTGTATCAAAATATATATGTTAAAACTGAAAAACATATCTGCTGACCTTTGCAAAATTGAACAGTTTGTGAAAATTTTGGAGAAAAGATGATATGTCTAAATGTCAAGAGCTTTAGGGAGATGGCATGGGCTAATTAATTACACAGGTGCTTCAGTATATATTTTCTTCCACAATAAAAACGAATTGCATATTTAGAGACAGCAATCAATAAGGCTATAGTCTGAGTGCTGTAGAGCAGAGTAAAAAGAAGAACAAAGTATTATTGTGTGGATATAATACTAATAACAGTTCCACAAAATCTAACAATAAAAAGACAATTATTTTGAGATTTATTTCATATATTTAGAAACAACTTTGAATTAAAGAACATTGTCAATTTGCAATGGCTTAGCCTGATATTTTCATTCACAATGGTGTATAAGCCAAGCATATTCATTATAGAATGAATTTTGTTATGTACTACCCAGATATTGAAAGGGGGTCAAGCACAGCTTGCCTCAGCTTTGGGTCTGCCAGGAAATCACAAGGACAAACAACTAGTATTGTACCAGACATTGTGTTTTCAGTAATTTTGGATATTTTATTTTGTGTTTTCATATCCTGTTGTGTGTATAAAATTCCTTGTCTGTGGCTTTTGTGCCCATGGAGTCACTGCATTTTCATTTTCTATAGGAAACATGAGATATTCATCCCTTTCCTATGGGATAGGTTTGTGTTTGATAATTTTGGTCACTTGTAAGCCAATGGAAGTAGTTTGAATACATTTAAGGCAGGGGAGCCTCAGATATATTATTTTGCAGGGTTAAGAGCACTGAATAGCTTTTAAGCTCAGGATATTTTCAAGTTATAACTGTTGATACAGTTCCATCATAGCTCATGCAGCATCTACACAGTAAAACAAAGCCTGAAGGATATTTTCAAGTTACAATTGTTGACACAGTTCCATCATAGCTCGTGCAGCATCTATACAGTAAAACAAAGCCTGAAGGAATTACAAAGATGAAATTAGTAAGGTTTGGAAAAGAAGCTGAGGTGGATTCAGTATTACAAAATTTGTTTTTGTGATTAAAAATCACTTTATTTCTGAATAAAAGTCCATTATTAAATTAGGACTATACACATTATTGAAAACACAGTTAAATTGTATGGATTAATATTCAAAATTATAAGATAATTGCATAATATAAGCACACTCCCTAGGTTATAAATAAATGTGGTTCAATTTATTGTAAAATATATTCTTGTTTATTTTTTCCTGCAATATATTTATATCCTATTCTTTTCCTTCTCACCAACTCCTCTCAGATACCTCTCACTTCCCTATAAACCCAACATCTCATGTTCCCAAACAAACAAACAAGACAAAAATATACCAAACCAAATAAGAAGCACACAAAACCCATGGAGCCTATTTTGTGTTAGCCAACCATTCAAAAATCCTCCCAAGTCTTGAGGATCTACACAGAAGAAAGACTGTAAAAGCAAGATACAATAGATGACTCCAAGGAAACAGCATCTTCTAGACAAATCAGAGAGGGTACAGATATGAATTCACAGAGATTGTGGAAGCACTCACAAGAACCACACAAGTTAAAATCAGACAAAAGCCTAACACTGAGAGTGAGAAAGAGACACAAAGTCCAACTTTTACCAAGAAACTCTTTGCAATTGATAGCTGCTGGCAAAAAGGAAGTAACTTTTCTCCAATGGGGTGACACTGGGTATAACAAACATGATTTCTTTTATTTTCTTTTTTCTTTTCTTTTCTTTTCTTTTCTTTCTTATCTTTTCAATAACACAAGTGACAGCTCATTCTGGCAAACATGTAGAGCAAGAAGGACACTCCTCCATTGCTGGTGGAAATCCAAACTTTTACAGCCACTTTGCAAATCAATATGCTAGTTTTGGAAGATGACAATTGATGTACTACAATATCCAGCTATACCTGTTTTGAACAAATTCCCAAAAAATGCTTCATCCTACAGGGACACTTACTCAAACATGTTCTTTGCTGCTCTATTCATAATAACCAGAAACTGGAAACGACATAGATTTCCATGTCCTGCAATCAAAGATTGGATAAAGAAAATGTGTGCATCTACACAATGGAATATTACTTAGGTGCTAAAGCAAATGACATAATGAAATGTTGTTTTAAACATAATATCAATTCAATTTTATCAATAAAAACTTGGGAGCCAGATGCTTAGGTGAAAGCCTGCTAGCTCAGGGAGGCAGAGAAAGTACCCAGCTGATTTTCCTCCTCAGCCAACATACCAGAAAAACTCTTCCTACACCATCCCCAATGATAAACTTAAACTGAATGTCCCTCCCTTCTACTTCCTGTGTCTTTCTCTATCTATCCTGACCACCTCTTACTCTGTTTTTTTCTTAATAATCTCATTCTCACTTCCTGCCAACTGGTTGCTTGCTTTACTTCTTGACCTATGATTGACTTTATTTAATCCTTTTTACAATAGTCAGCCAGAAAGATTTTGGATTAAAGCTGTGTGCTAGGCTGAGCCACACCACAACCAGAAACAGATTTTTTTCCAGTAAGTAATGCAATCTTGGGGTTCATAGTGTCATCAAATATCCTACAACAATGGAATTTGTAGGCAAATGAGTAGAACTAAAAAAAAAAAATCCTTGTAACTGATAACAAAAATACAGAAAGTTAAATACGGTATTTTACCACTTACATGTAGATATTATCTATTAAATAAATGATACTCAAACTACACTCTGTAGAACCAGAGGCATTAGATATAGAGAAAGGAACTACAAGAGACAAATGAGTCTTTGTTTTCAATAAAGATTTTTATTTCAACAAAAATGGTAGAGACCTATGGAAATCATTATGGAAGTTACCCATGCAAAAAACAGAATGTTGATATATTCTACCTATTTCAATTTGGGCATATACCTGAAGGGATCTAACTCAATATGTCAGGGGACTAACTATTTATCAATAGCTGCTGAAAAATATTTATAATATCCAAGTTGTAGAACCAGACTATGTGTCCATCAACAGTTGATAAAGAGGATCACACACACACACACCATCATAGCATTTCATTAGGTTATAAAACATAAATCATTTCATTTATAGGAAAATATAACCTGAAATCATAATGTTAAGTGATAAAGTCCATCTCACAAAGGCAAATATATATCACTTTTTGCCATAATTGAATATAGATTTAAAAGTAAGTAAGATGTGATAATAAAAAGGAAAATGATGGGGACCAGGAAAATTTGATAGTAGACAGCTTAATAGTGGGTAAATTTGATCAACACACATAATGGAAGTTTATAAGAATTTTATAAAACCTATTATTTTGTGCATTAGACTATTAAAGTACAAAACTTCAAATAAAGAAGTTTCCTAGAACATCACATACAGCTTTAATACCTAACTGGAATATTTGAGTTTACTTTAATGACCAGATAGACCACACTACCTGGTCTCCTTGACAACCTCTTGTCTGTATAAACAGAAGAGGTGACTGTCAGCAAGTTCCTAACAACTGTAAGTCAAACAATAAAATGAAGATTTCTTGAGTTGTGTCACTAAAACTTTGTGAAATATACTTATTCCGCTTTTTGTAAATGAATATTCACCTTCTATAGTACTATATCTATATGACCAAGCTACTTATTATTTCTAATTTTTAATGAAACATCTGTTCTTGAAACTATTTTATTTTTAAAGCATTTTGTCAACATGGCATATATATTGTCTACTTTGCTCAATGATGAACAATCTCTGGGTTTCTGAGGCTTATATCAACAAAGACTTCCATTTCTCTTTTCTTGTTTGTGTTGAGGGGGATTGGTTTGTGTGAGTGTGACCCTGCACCCATGTGCTTGATCAAGAGGGCCAGATATCCTTCTTAGTTGTCTATTCTCCATCTAAGATTTTTGAGATGGAACCTCACAGTGAACACAGAACTCATAGACTGCCAAGGCTGCCTTGCCAACAAACTCTGGGAATCTATATTGACCAGTGCTTTAATTAGGGGGAAGCACTGTGGAACCTGGAGTTTACATATGTTCTGGGAATTCAAACTGCAGTCCCCATTCTTAGGCAATAAGTAGATTCATCACCAAACCAATTTTGAGTTGTAGATTTATTTTTTCTTGATGCATTCAGTAGCTGATCAACGGTTACACCATGTAGCATGAATCTTAAGTGATCTTAGTAATAAGAACAAACCTGGTGCCAGGTATTGGGGTGAATGCTGGAAGATCAGAGAGGCAGAACAAGCCACAGCCACCTCACCTCGCTAGTTCCTCAGCTGATCCTGTTTCCTCAGACTGGAAGCCTCTGTGTCCTCATATCCAAATGGATCTCAACTGAACTGCTTCTTGAAAGCCTGAAAGCTTAACCATCTCTAGTTCTGGGTCCTCATGCCTTACATACCTTTCTGCTTTCTGCCATTATTTCCTGGGATTAAAGTCTCACTTCCTGGGATTAAAAGCTTGTGTTGCCATGCCTGGCTGTTTCCAGTGTGGCTTTAAACTCACAGAGATCCAGACGGATTTCTGCCTCTGGAATGCTAGGATTAAAGGCATGTACCAACATTTTATGGCCTCTATATCTAGTGGCTGTTCTGTTCTCTGATCCCAGATAAATTTATAAGGGTGCATGATATATTGGGGAAAAAAATATCATCACAACATCATTCCAAGTTCCAACTCAGAGTGGAACATACTTCTATTACATATTTCTTCTCATTCAATGACTTAGGCAAAATGAACAACAATACAGTGAGTCTGACGGTGTATATATTGTTGGAGATGTTAATTAAACAAAAATAGTTAAGGAAAAAGCGTGTCCAGTGGCCTTTCCAGGAATTCCACTTTCAGCTATCAGGGTTTTAAGTTTAAGATAAGGCGGTTTACCTTCACCAAGCTCCATTTTAAAGTTAAGTCCTTGGCTTTTATTGAAAGTCACTCTCTGAATGAGAAACATAAAGGTGCTATTTTAGTAACAATAACAGTGTTATTGCAG
Source organism: Onychomys torridus (assembly GCF_903995425.1). Classification (NCBI taxonomy): domain Eukaryota; kingdom Metazoa; phylum Chordata; class Mammalia; order Rodentia; family Cricetidae; genus Onychomys; species Onychomys torridus. Next base: position 73,185,993 of record NC_050443.1, read on the forward strand.
ACATTACAGCAGTGAGATTCTCAATAAAGTCACACATAAGAAGTCTATTAGAATTCAGTCATGTAAAACGTGTTATTTCTTTGACTAATGGAAATATTTATCCCCTGAATTATGTACTATTTTGTGTTGACTATGAAGAAACTTGTATCAAGTTTGAATGTCAGTGCTGAAATTATGTTGCACATTAAAGTTAGCACATGTTGAGATTTATTCTACTTGGCTTTATTTTTTTTTTCTAGTGATACATTATTATTACTGCAACACTTTTCAGAAACAATTTCCTCTATTTCTGTTTATCTCTCTCTGTCTCTTTTTCTTTCTCTTTTTCTCTCTGTTTATATGTGTTAAATATTATCAGCATAAACCTACTTTATTTTCCAACAAATGATTGACATTTGAGAAAATGTCAAATATATTTCAGTTATTTCATCTCCCGTGGAAAAATTTAAATGACATAATAATGACAAAAGATTCCTGCTTTCTGCTCTTTTATGAAACAAGGTTATTATTCTCAACATGATTGGTATCATTAAATATTTTCAGGAGAAAGGCTCTGTATGCAATGTTTTGAGGAAAATCTGATAATAGTTGTTAAAACAGATATAAATTATCTTCATGGCAATTCCAGTAGCCATGCCTTTTTTGGAAGTATTCAATGGTTATATAATTTTAAATTATGAAAGGCGAAAAGTGCAAAAAGTGATTCAGTGGTCTCAAAGAGTGTGTATGAAAGGAACCAAAATTGGGAAAAAGCAAAGATACCCTAGAAAGAAAAGTTTGTCAACTACACACATAGAATTAATTTTTGTTGATTTTTATATCCATAAAAAAACTTCAAGTTTTTCTAATTTTGCATCTGTATATAGATACATAACATATGCACATAGCACAGTATATACATCTAGAGTAAAACACACATAAATGTTTGCATATCTCCAGTTTACTACCTGCTTATTACATATAGCATTTAATTATGTCTCAGACTGTATCCTTTCATTCCTATCCAGAATAAACCACCATCTGAGTTATTTGACAATGATTATATATTAATTAATTAATATTGATACATATGTGTGTCTGTGTTGTTTCATTTAATATTTAGTTGTGATTTCCATTTATTAAGTAGACTTGTGGTTTATACTTGTTCACATCCAATACTGCATGAACTCACTGTATCATAACTTGTTAGTATTACATCACTGAAACTTGTTTAGCTGTCTGTTTCTGTTTGTTGTTGTTTTTTAATTAAAAAAATAGAGATATTCACACATGAGTATTTTATTTACAAGTTTTACCCCTTCTCCTCCAGCTCTTCCTGTGCCCTCCTCAAATTCATGACCTCTTTTTTTTTTTTTTTTAATTACTAATGCTACTCTTATATATATGTGTTTAGGACTAACCATTTGGGATTACATAATTTATCCAGGAGGCTCATCCCTGGAGAAAGTTTGCTAATCCTCACTCAGTGCCAACAATTGCCATTAACTGTTTGCAGCTCAAAAGTAGTTTGCCAGATTTACAGCACCAGGCATCAATTGCTTCCTATTAAACAGGTCTTAAGTACAATTAGACAGCTATTAGTTATCCCCTAAATAGAAGTGCCACTATTGAACCCCTGAGACTATCTTTTCATGCTGGTTATTTTTATGGTTTGTAGGCATTAGAGCTCAGTAGTACTGTTGAACATTTTATTCCTTGGGAGCTTGCCTATGCACATTCAGGCATTCTGAGAGCAGGAAGTAGTTGCCAAGGTCAGGTCCAGTTCGATTCCTCCAAGTTCTGTGTCAGAAGTTATGTGATATCTTCAACAACAGGGTCTTACCTTCAACTTCTGTGAGACAACTAAGGGTATCGGCAACAGCATATGTTGTTTGGGTTGTCTTTTGGACCCCTCTGACCAATGAATCAAAGGGACAAAGGTAGAAGAAAAAAACTTTCTCTAAGGCTGAGTGGAGTAAGCTACAGTTGAATCTGAACACCTGAGTTACATCCCAGGGTCACATAAGCTGGAAGGAGAGAACTGGCTCTTAACACATTTTCTTCTGAAATCCCTATGTTCACCCTCAGATGACTGTGTGTATTGCACAGTTAACCTGTGTGCCCTGGAGCCCTGACATAATTGGGTGTATGTGAGTGTGTCACAAACACATGTCCACACACTAACAAACTAAATACAAGTGTAATCTTTTAAAATCGACATCTATTATGGTTGATTTGTTTTCTACCTCTTTAACTCAGTTGATATTGATGTTGCTTGATGTAAGAATATATGTTCTTGGATATATACCAACTTATTACTGTATGTTTTAAATTTAAATAAATTATTAATATATAATACCTTATCTCTAACTACTTATTTCCCTGAAGCATACATTACCTGACATTGTATAACCACACCAATTTTCTCTGAATATTTATGCCACATATATTTTTATGAACTTTTCCTGTATATGTCATAGCAAACAATAAGCAGATGTGGTTGGAGTTTATGCTCACACATATGCATGTTAACAATGATTGTCTTTTTTTTTATTTTAATAGTTGCCCCATTCAGGCTGAATATTGTTAGTGATATTGTTTTATTTTACATAGATTTGTACAGTTTGCAAATTGATTTTTGTATTATCATTTTTGACCCTTAATTCATTGATTCTTTGTCTTAAATTTATATTTAATCAATATAGAAAATTCTATAGGGTCTGAAAAGCTTAATCGTGCATCCTAAAATTATACTAGTGAGTTCACTTACTATGAGGAATTAGCACATTTTATTCTGAAATGTGAATTGCATCACTTTCCTAGTCCTACAAATGTAATACAACTCCTTAAAGACACGTAATACTTCCAGTTCTTATGCATTGGTGTCACACATCTATTGTTACAAATTCTCACAAGATTCAGTATGTTTTATATTTATATTTATGCCCTAAAAAGGCCTGCTTCTTTTAAATTTGACAATCACTGTTCAATGCCATATACCTTGTAGTGAAATTGTTCAGTCACTAGTTCTCTTATCCTAATTTAATAATATCCTATCTAATTTATTCTTAAACATGATGTCCCTGCACAATTTTGAGCTTGATGAGGATTTCACCCTTCTTCGTCATTTTAAATACGCAATTCTATCCTCTTCAGATCACTCTTAGCTATCAGATTCCCACTAGGTAACTCTCTTCCTGGAGTCCTATTAAGATTTTCTCATTGTTTCTCAGCAATTACTTTACTATGCTGTGATTTATTTGTCTGTAAGCAGGATTTATTTATCTTTTTAAATACTTTTGTATTTCTAAATGTCTTGTTTCAGGTAGTTTGTGTTTTTATTCAGTTGAAGAAAATTCAGCAAGACATCTCACCATATGGAATGGGCTCCAAAAAAACCAGCTCATGACCTGGGATAGATCCAGATCCTACTGCCAGTGGAGAGGGGCTTGGTCCTGCCTCAACTGAATCTACAGGCTTTGTTGACTCCTCCTGGAGGCCTTACCCTTTTGGAGGAGTGGATAGGGTTTGGGGAAAAGGTAGGGAGGAAGCAGGAAAAATGATGGGAGAGGAAACTGTGCTTGGAATGTAAAATGAAAAAAAATTAAATAGAAAAAAGAAAATTTAGCCATTTGTGCATTTCAAACATTGTCTATTTTGATAGGGAGATGGCTTCTGCTGGGAATCTGATTCCCACGTAAGTATGAGGAACTGAGTCTGAGCTCTAGGACCCCCACTAAGGCCTGGCTCTGTGACACACAAATCTAATCCCAGCTGTGGAGAGCCAATAACCTGGTGTTCAAGCGTGCTCCAGGTTCAGTGAGAGACTGTCTATGTAAAAAAAAATGGTGGAGAATCATTAAGGAATATACATGACCTCAACTTTTGAACATCATATGAGTGGACACACATGTTTGCATACAAGCCTCCACATACATTTAAACATGAACATACAAACCAACAAATAAACAGAAAAAAACATTGCAGATTTTCATTTTTTAATCTTCTGAATATCAAATATCATATACGTTAGACTGTTGGATAATTTCCCATAGCTGTTTCATGTGCCTTGCTCTTATTTATTTCCTTTTTTACTTGGAAAATTTCTCATAATGGACAATAAATTTCTTAATATAATCTTAGATGATTTTCCCATGAGGTCTAACAAATTTTTAATCATATATTGTGAAATAGCTGATATATGTAAGTTTTAATGTTCTTCATTTCATGCATTTATTCACATTATCCTTTACTTGGAAAATGTCTACATTCTAAGATAGTTGTCTAATATATACTTTGTATATCAATATATGTATAATATATAGTTATTGTATATACATATATGATTTATATTCTGCCATATGCTTCTTTTCATTGCTGTTTGTTTTTTCCTCTGAAGTTGACCCTTTTTCTCTAGGATACAGCCTGTGTTGTAGAGATTGCATGCATGATATTTTACATGATAGGAATATGAATGTTGTTGATGATGGTGTTTTTCATCAGAAAGAGATATCATTCTGCTTTCAGTCAGTCAGAGAAGCTATTACTACAAAGGATTTTTCTTACACCAGGCTGCCTTACAATTTCATAAAATGTCATCATAGCTTTGATTTCTCAGGTGTGGAAGCCCTGAACTTTTCTTAAGAGCAAAGCTGTTTTTGTTTCTTCAGGTCTGAGACAATTGAAGAGGTCCAGATATGTCCTCTCAAAGTTCTCATGTTAGAAAATTAGTTATAATTCACACACTAAAACTATGGTAAATTCATTTTTTTTCAAAATCATGGCATTTATTTTAATAAAAACTAAGCTTTAACTTAGTCCAAATGAATGAAATTGAGCCCAGGCAATGTAATTCCATGGTCAGGAGTGGGATCTTAGGTGGCAAAGGTCTCATGATACACTGAACCTGACAGAAGAGAAATGGCAAATGATCTCAGACAAATTGGCATAGGCGACAACTTCCTGACCAGACCAGCACAGACACTAAGACTGATAATTAATAAATGGGACCTCATGAAATTTAAAAGTTTATGTAAGGCAAAGAACACCATTGGTAGGACAAAATGACAGCCTATAGATTGGGAAAAAATATTCACCAACCCCATATTTGACAGAGGGCTGATTTCCAAAATATATAAAGAATTCAAGAAATTAGATATCACAAACCAAATAATCAAAATAAAATGGGGTACAGATCTAAACAGAAGCTTTTCAACAGAAGAATCTCAAATGGCTGAGAAATATTTAAGTAGGTATGCCATATGAGAAATAATTATATAGTAAATAATATTTTGTGGACTCTGGTAAAATGGGTTATTGTAAACAAAATCTTTTTTTGATGTTCACATATTTCATTGAGTCATTATCGCACAGTCACTAAGAACATGCACGGCTTTCCTGGAAGTAGCTCTATAGAGTCAGTTGGCCTTGAGCTCATAAAAATTCATCTTCCTCTGCTTCCCTAAATGCTGGGATTAAAAGTGTTCTCTACCACCCAGCTTTGTCTCAGTTTCTTAATGCTCATAACTTACTAAGAAAATTGGCCATTTTATATCCATAAATCCAGTAAAAAAACAAAAACAAAACAAAACAAAACAAAAAACACAATGAATTATGAACCAAAGGTTGTGGAGCCCCCAGCTGGATCAGGCCCTCTGGATAAGTGAGACAATTGAATAGCTTGAACTGTCTGGGAGGCACCCAGGCAATGGGACCTGGACCTGTCTTTAGTGCATGAGCTGGCTGTTTGGAACCTTGGGCTTACACAGGGACACTCTGCTCAGCCTGGAAGGAGAGGACTGGACCTGCCTGTTCTGAATCCACCAGGTTTAAATGAATCCCCAGTGGAGTCTTGGCCCTGGGGGAGAAGGGAATGGAGGGGAGGGGATGGGGGAAAGGTGAGGTCAGGGGCGGGAGGGGAGAGGACAGGGGAACCCATGGCTGATATGTAAAATTATAACACAAATATAATAATAATAATAATAATAATAATAATAATAATAAATATTATTATTATTATAGAATTGTAAAAAAACAGAGTTGATACACTAAAGACAGTGAATAACTGTACAAAAAGTGAGTGTAAGGAGCAGATGCCATGGATTTTATCTTTGAAGTGAGATTAATAATAAGACAAGATTGGAAATTAAACAGATGGAAAGCCATATATGTATTAGACACTAAAAAAATTAGCTTCATATTTTTAGGCCTTCTAAGTAACTTGTCATGTGTTTGCTTAGTATGTCCTAAAGTTGGAGAGAACAGCAGCTACTGAATCCTATTACCGTCAGCCACACAGTGAGATCTATATGTTTAGAAAACAATAATGCACTGAAAACTTTAGCTATGAAATTGTAAGTGAAAACAACCATAGGTAAAGATATAATATAGGAGTGGCACAAAGCTTTTGGGAGTAAGCTACCAATATCTGATTTGACTTAGAGTTCACTCCGTGAGACAGAACTAATACGCATTGCTGCTTGAGAAATCATTAACCTGAGACTAGATAGCCAGGGACCTAGGATGAAATCAAATACTACTGATGTACTACAGGAATGTAGAAGTAAAATGATTTCTAATGGCATTCTGCTATACTCATAGATTAGTGCCTTGCTCAGCCATCATCAGAGCAGCTTCCTGCTGTAGTAGGTGGGGACAAATACAGAGACCCACAGCTGAAAAATGTGCAGAGAGTAAAGGACCTTGTAACACTCAGTAATGTTGGGGATGTATTCCTCGAACCCCAACCTGCAGGGCTCAAGGAACCTGCAGAAGAGGAAAGAGAGAGAATGTAAGAGCCAGAGGAGATGGAGAACACCAAGGAAAAGAAGACCTTCTGAATACAATAGCTGCATTAGGACTGCTGATCATATGAACACACAGAGATTAAAATAATATGCACAGGGCCTGCACAGGTCTGCACCACATGGCGTCCAAGAGCTAAAAAGAGAAGCGGACACATGCTCTTAGCTGTAATTCAGAAGCAATCTCCAAATGATAACCACTCACAAATGGAAATTTAGTTTCCTCCAAAGGAGTCTCAGTTAAAAATTAAACTACTTTTAAGGGTAGGCTGCATGCTCTGCAATAGATGGTCAATAGAAAAAGAATTCAACTGCGTATTTGGAAGTTCCTTGTCTTGTAATCTCCTATCAGGGATTTTTCTTTTCCTTTTTTAAAAATTTTGTGTTTTTAAATTGTTTTGTTTATTTATTTATTATTATTTTTCTCTCTTCCCCTCAACCCTTAGTAGTCCTTTATATAGAGGTGAGGCTTCCAGTTTTATATTTTTATAAGATTCTTGAGCATGCAAATGGGTGAATCTCTAGAATTTATATCTATTTCTTGTGCCTTTTATTGGGCTTTTTTCCTTCTGTATTTTGCTTTGTGCTAATCCATTGTGGTGTTGTTTTATATTATTATTTTACATTTTATCATTATCCATTGGAAGTCTCTTTGTTTTCTAATGAGAGACAGAAAGGGGGTGGCTCCAGATGGGAGGGGAGGAGAGGAGGAATTGAGAGGAGTAGAGGGAGGGGAAACCATAATAAGGATGTATTATATGAAAAAGAAATCCCTGCTATCCACAAAGTAAGTTCGTGTATCCTCCACCCAGCAGGCCAGCATTCTATTTGTGGACTGACACCTCCATGGAGAGAAAGATGAAAAACGAATGTGTGCGGGTGGGGAGTGCATCTTTCAGAAAAAGTGGCAAAGGGAAGTGCCCGGACTGTAGCTTAGTGGTTGAGTGCTGTCTCTCTTTCAGGAGCCCTTGACACATCCCTAGTGCTGACAAAACAAACAAACAAACAAACAAACAAACAAACACCTGTTAAAAGCTAAATACCAGCAAGACCATAATGGCAGTATTTGGAGAACATACCAAATTAACAGATGTAAAGATAGTAGCACACAATAATAAAATAATATATTTAACAGAAGCCAAAGCATTTTATTCTGGATTTACAAAACTCTATTGAGAGAAATCCAGCCCAAATAAATGGAAACAACCTTCACATTCAAAGACTGGGAGACAGCAAAGTGTTCAGTACTGTCTAAATCTCTTCTAAGTTAATATACATGCTCAAAAGTAAAACTATGGACACTTCGTTTACTTGCAAGATTTGACAAGCTTGAGCTGCAGAGGTTGTTCAGCTTTTGAGGATGTCCCCAGGTCAGTTCCCAGCACCAGTGGACCACTCACAACTGCCTGCAAGTCCAGCTCAATGGCATCTGACACCATCTCATGGCTTCAGAGAATATTGGCATATATATGGCATAAATACATGTGAACACACACACACACACACACACACACACACACACAAAGAGAGAGAGAGAGAGAGAGAGAGAGAGAGAGAGAGAGAGAGAGAGACAGTATAAATAAAAAAGAATCCTTTAAAAGAAGTATTGACAAGCTGTAAAAAAATAAATTCCAAATTTCAAGTATTATAATTCTATGCTTATGGAACAGCATGATACTGACTAAACACACATGAATGAAACCAAGAGCTAAGGACTGAAGATCAGTAATGAAACCCATTCTAGTGTGTTGCTTTTCAGACAAGGTGCCATATTAATCCAGCTCATAGAGGAGTAGTGGAATTGAGGTGATGGGCAACAATGGGCAAGTGGGGAGATCCAGAAAGACAATTGATGTTGGAAAACTGATCTGAGGACAGATCCCTGAACAGATTGTATAAAAAGAAATCACAAGATGTTTTCAACATGGAAAGAAAAGGGAAACACTTGGAATATATGTTTGAGAAGCTCAGGTAGATTGAAATAAATAGAAAAGCTAGAGTGTGTGTGTGTGTGTGTGTGTGTGTGTGTGTGTGTGTACACACGCACACATGCGCGCGCACACCTATGGACAACGGCTTTGTTATTCCATTTTACTGTTTTAGCTTTCTTTCTCACTGCAAAAATTAATCTCTCCTGAGCAAAGGAAATGTTAAAAATAGAAAACTGACCACATCACTATTGTCTAAATTTGACTGATTATGTGTCACTTCATGTAGTAACTTAACTCTCACCCTGAAGTTTAAATCTCTTGATTTAAACTTGAGACTTACTCTGTTTTCCTGAATTAGAACTCTTCAGTTCTTCCTTGGACGTCTCTCCTGCATAGCTTCTCCCACCTCACTTCCTTTGGTTGGAAGTGATCATTACAGAGGATTGCTCCTGACATCTGATCGAAATATATGAGTGTTGATTCCTCTTCATGTCTAACTGAACTCAGAAATTGTGTTTTCTGACACTTTAGTGATCAGTGTCGGTCTTGATATGAGATACAATAAAGTTATATTACAGGACAAGTAGGCAGAGGGTTTTTTTTCCATATAAAAAAGACATTCCATTTTCTGATCAATATTTCTCACACTGTTCTGTGTTGATGTTTTCATAACCTTTAATAATATAAGGCATTTTTCTTCTGGCTTTACTTTTATTTCCCTTTCCCACATAGTGACTTGCAAAATGCTTGGCATATGGCTGATACTAATAAACATTTTTGAAAGAATAAAAATTAAAATTTATTTTTAGCATTATGCATAAAACATTCAAATGGCATGTCTCCTAATCTAGCAAATTCATTTGCCTTTTCACTGGTTCTGATAAGAAACATGCTTATGCTAGAATTATTTTCCCTAAAACATTCTGCCCTTCTCAAGTAAAAAAAAAAAAAAAAAGTTCTTTCATAGTGGGATAAAAGTCTACTAAGAAATGTCACAGAACAATGTGATTGACTTCAGCTATATGTGTGGAGGAACTCGTATTCATTTTATCAGGCTATGACATGTGTTGGAACAAAAGATGGGGAAAGTAGCTGTGGCATGGAATTAACCATGTCTCCATGTGAGTTGCTGCAAAATAGAGAAGATATAGTATCAGTACCCAAATAATAGAATTGTAATTTATACTTTGCTTTATTTTGGTATAATATGATAGAGTATAGGCAAAAACACCTGTTTTTAAATTAAGAAAGCTTGAAAATGATAGTGAAAAAATCAAAAAAATATATTAGCCATGTTTTTATCTGTAAGCATTATTACTAGTAAAAGAAAAAAAAACTGTTTCAAATTTCAACATCTTACTTTTCATGAAAGAATTCTGCTCTTACCTATTTTCCGAGTTTCCACTCTGCTGACATTGAACTGGGAATATAAATATTTCTTGCTGAATAAAACACACTCCTATCTCTGGTAAGTTTCCTGCGACTTGGGTTTGCATCCTGTGCAGGCTGTACAGTGTTGCTGTCCTTGAAGCCCCTGGCTGCTGCTCTCTGCTCAGATGGGGATGGTGGGACAGGTGGGGTGTCTTCTCTGAAATACACACCCCAAAGCACTGTTTATCTCACAAGGATCCTGCATCCTAAGTCATCCATTCATTTTTCCTTATGAGTTTCAGGTTTAGATTGCCAGTTCCTACTAAAATCTTGTCAGTGACTGATACTGATATTCCATCAAATTTATAGGATAATGAGGGAGAAATTTCAAATGAACAATGTATAGCTTTTAGTCCAGGGTAACTTTATTTCAATCCTTTCGCTTAGATCTAGTATAAGGTATGGTTTTGCTCATTAATTATGTTTTTATATTTTTAAAACTTTCTTAATGTAAATCTTAAATACATATTCCTGGCCTTTTGCTTATTTTCTTATTAAGTTGTAAGTTTTTTGTTGATTTTTGTGATTTTCTGTGCTATCATTCTGCTGTTAATGACTCATTACACATCCTTTCTAAGCTTTATACCTTTTATATATTTTTCTGTGTCTTTTACCTTCTGGGGTAATGTTAAAAGGACTTGGTGAGAGGGCTCTGCAGGTTAAACACATTTGCGACACTTGTAGTGGACCAGGGTTCGTTTTCCCAGCACCCATATTCATTGAACTACAGTTCTAGAAGATTCAATGCCTTCTTCCTGTGGTTGCAGGTACTGGAGGAACACATGGTACACACACATATTTGAGGGTAAACACTCATCCACATAAAAGTAAATAAATCTAAATCTTCAAATTGTTCCAGAATATAAAAATTTGACTTACAATTACTTTTAAATGATACAGGCATTACACTCCTATCTAGTCTTGATAGTGACACACACACACACACACACACACACACACACACACACACACACACACACACACACACACAGAGAGAGAGAGAGAGAGAGAGAGAGAGAGAGAGAGAGAGAGTAATGATACTTTTCAATACCCCATCTTAAAGAAAATATTAGCTAACATAGTCTAATGTCACACTAGAAAATTATTCATTATAAATTGTACAAGAAGAGCAGTGACAGTTTTAAATTAGATGTAAACTCAATTTACAGATGACAAGATAGTATATATGGAAAGCCATTAAGAATAAATAAATAAAAGTTGTATTAAAAATAAGAATTTAATAAGGATGCAGGGTGTAATGTTATCATCTAAAACTGAACTGTTCCTGTGCAAAAATAAGTATCAGTTAGGGACTAAAATTGATTAAATAATAACAATGGTAATAAAATTTTAGAGAATGAAGTTAGAAAGAAATGCCTTAAGTAAAGAATATCAAATACTCCTGAAAGTCACAAAAGCAGCTTGAAGAAATTGAAATAAATTCATTCTTCTATATTTAAAATGATCTAATAGTTTAAGTGTAGCTATCCTTATATTTATTTGTAAATTGAATGTGATTTAACCAAAAATATCTACAAGTTTTGTGTTGTTCTAATAATCATGAATATCATATAAAATAAACATACATTGTTATTAGAAAGTTGAGAAGAAAGAGCCCTGAAACATGATTATATTCCAAGATGGTAAAGCCTATTTCAATGTAACTGAAATGATTGAAGGATGTACTTGAACAGACTAACTAATAGAATAAAGCAGAAAGCCCAGAAACTGGTCCAATTCACTCAGAGTCACAGTAAACAGAACAGATATTGTGGGTCACATGTGTAGTCCCAGCACCCAGGCAACTAGAGCAGGATGATAACATGTTTGAGGCCATCCCAGGCTCCATGGTAGTCATGCCTTGGAGAGGAGAAACAGGAAGAGGGGGTTAGATGAAGAAGAAAGAAGAGGAAGTCAGGAGAATGATAAATCTGTTTTGAATTATGGGACTGTGCTGGCTACTTTTTTGTCAATTTGACAGAAGCGAGATCACTGAAGAGGAGGGAGTCTCAGTTGAGAAATGCCTCTATAAGGAGCTATAGGCAAGTCTGTCGGACATTGATGAAGGAAGGCCCAGCCCTTTGTGTGTGGGGCCACCTCTAGATGGAGGTCCTCAGTTTCATAAGAAAATAAGCTGAGCAAGCCGGTAAGCAGAGTGCCTCCATGGCCTCTGCATCTACTCCTGCCTCCAGGTGCCTGCCCTGTTTAAGTTCCTGATCTGATTTCCTTCAATGATGAACAGCAATGTGGAAATATAAGCCAAATAAGCCCTGTCTTCCCCAAGTTGTTTTGGTCAGCATGTTTTATTGTAGCAATAGAAACCCTAAGTACGACATATATTGCCACCAAGATTGCAAGACATTGCTGTGACAAACCTGAGCATGTGTTTTTGTGAGGATTGTGGAAGGACTGTGAATCTTCGGGCTTGAAAAGCCATTATGCATTCACAGCTTGGTGAGCTGGTCTTTGGGAGCTTAGAAGATAAAGATGTTGAGAGCAATGCAGACCATGGAGGCTTGCCTTGTGAAGTTCCAGAGGGAAGTAAAGACTTATCAGGCATTTTGTGTGAAGAATCAGCGATGTGTGGCCAGCTGGAGATGAGTAATCAGGTGTAATTAACAATCGACCAGAACCAGTAAAGCAAAACCTTTGTTTTTCTGGAAAATGCATGCTGGCCAGGGTTTAAGGATCAGCTGTGGTTAAACAGAGACCAGCATCATTTAGCTGAAGTCTTCTGGAAAGTTTATTTCCTCAGGGTTACCACACATAAGCTGTGTACTAGAAGTGGCCAAGGTTGTCCCTCATGCTAACCTTTCAAGTGATACTGGTTTGGAAGGTATGAAGAGGGGTCATGGAGACTAACTGGAGCTTGTCACTTGGTGATAGGACTACAGTCCATGAAGAGAGTCCAGGAGAGGCTATTGGTGAAGGTGCAACCCAGTTGCAGCAGGAGATCTAGGCATTTTGGAGATGCCAGTACCATAGGATGATCACCAAGAACAGCAGCAGCTGTGAAGTGGAGCCAGCCAGAACATAGAAGACAAACTGTGTGCTTTAGGGGGCAGAGAAATGACTGAAGCCCATTTGGGGAACACAAAAGACAGTGAGAGTGTCCCAGATAGTGGACATTGAGTCATTTACACAGTTGGAGTCTGGTTTTACATTGTGGCTATACCCTGGTTCTTCCCCTTGGAAAAAAGAAAATGTTTAACTTATTTTGCTTTATAGGAGTCCAAAATTGTAGACATAGGAGCCTAAAAGAGCCTTCAAATTTTTCAAAAAGAGACTGAATTTTTTTGAAGAAATGGAGTTTTAAAGTGTTTGAATTTGTAAATATTGTAGAACATTTTAAGTTTCTAAAATGTTTTATATTGTAGTGTTTATAGTAGTGTGTGATCTTGGGGATGGACAAGAAAGGAAAGATTATAGCTTAACAACGATGTGTTTACTTGTCAAGTTGACAAGAGTCAGTTGTGCTGGCTGGTTTTGTGTCAATTTGACACAAGCTGTAGTCACTAGAGAGGAGGGAGCTTCCACTGAGAAAAATTCCTCCATAAGATTGGGCTGTAGGCAAACCTGTAGGGCATTTTCTTAATTAGTGATTGATGGAGGAGGGCCCAGCCCATTGCCTGCTGGTCCTGCATTCTATAGGAAAACAGGCTGAGCAAGTCGCTTGAAGCAAGCCAGGAAGCCAGACTCCTCCATGGCTTCTGCATCAGCTCCTGCCACCAGGTTCCTGCCTTGTTTGAGTTCTTGTCCACACTTCCATAAGTGATGAACATGATGTGCAAGTGCAAGTCAAATAAACCTTTTCCTCCTCAAGTTACTTTTGTCACGGTATTTCATCACAGAAGTAGAAATTACAACTACAACATGGACTAAGATTATATTTGATCAGTTGTGGTTAGGAAAATAATAGGGTCTTTTAGAAAACAAATTCTCCACATTATACAGTATTTTGTTCACTTATTGATAACTACTGTATCATGACATTCCTAATACAGTTTGTTTTGTTTTATTTTTAACTATTATATTAAGACATATTTTGGTTTTCCCAAATTTGACTCTCATGATTAAGTGAGCCATAAACATCTATGTACTGATTTTCATGTAAACACAAATTTTCATTCCTTTGGAGTTCATTTGCTGTGCCAGATGAGAGCTGCATGCATGATTCATTTTTTTTAGAAACTGAAATATTAATTTTCAGAGCAGTTGAAACATGTTATAACCCTGCTAGCAATGTAAGTGACCCCACTTCTCGGGGTCCTAGCCCCCATTTGTTGATCCCCTACTTTTAAACTTAGCCACTCTGAGACCCAACAAGTTTAAATGTACTCTTTTTCATAGAAGAGTGGTGCTTTTATATCATATTTTGTGACATTTTAGATGCTCACTCTGAATATTTCCTCCTTATTTTTTGCCTTATCATTGAATTGTGCTGTATACTGTTGGGTTTTTTGAGTTCTTTCTATATTTTGGATCTTGAGCATTTTTGCATTGTAAGTATTATATTTATTTCCCATGATGTAGTTTGCTGTATGGTTTTAGCAAGACCAATATTTTAATGAAATGTAAAGGAGATCCTGTATATTAATTTCTCCCCACTTTTGTTGTCAAACTACAAAGACTTTGCTTCAGATCCTGAAAATTTACATTTTTGTGAGATTAGATTTAGGACTATTTATTTTGAATTGGTTTTCATACAACTACAAGATTTCAATCAAAGTTCTTTTTTTTTTGTTAACTTATTTCTGCCTGTTCTAGCATCATTTTTTAAAAAGAGTTTTCATCTAATGAATTTATTTTCTATATCCCCCGCACAAATCCAAAAACAAAACAAGTAAATTTTCAAAGAGTGGACAAAGAAAGCATATGTAAGTAGCTAAGTATGTCTCAGGAGGCCTGCCTTCCTTATTTCTTATTTTTTTCTCCTCACCCCAGGTAGAGACATGAGCTCAATGCCTACAACAATGAAGTACAGTAGAGGCTGGATGGAGAGACAATTTCACAAAGGAAAGTACTGAGCATTCAAAGATGAGGACTCTTCATGCAAGGCAAGTGCTTGTTTCTACCCTCAGAGCAGGTACTGACATTGTTGCTGCAGCAGCTTCTAGGGCCTTCTGGATCTGGGACCATATGGACTTGCTGTATTTTTGACTATATCTCGAAGACCTAGGGTATCCTTATGCAGAGATTCCAGATCCAGCATGACTTTAGAGCTGTCTAGGTCTTTGTATCAGAACCACTGTTATTCTAGACATTCTTAGCCTTCTGTCCTCTATATCCTCATAAGGGGCATCTAAATCTCCTCCTGTTATGTTCAGGCAGCATTGTGGAGCTGAGACTAGGAGGGTTTAACCTCAGAAAATTATTGAATTGACAGGGGTCTGTGATTGGAATTTCCTGAAGATCCATTTGTAATCCAGAGGGAATGAAGACAGCTACACTCTCTGCTCGCTGATTGGACAGGTGCATTTATTATTGCTTAGTTTGTTTGTTTGCTTGTTTGTTTGTTTTAGCTAGTGATTACTCCCTGGCAATATGAAGGCAATGCTGTTTATTAGTCCATCTACTTTCTCATAGAGGTTTGGATTTTTGTTGTCAATCTGTCATAAATTGCTCTTCTGTTCATTCTCCCACCTTCCCATCTGTGTGCTGCATGAACTTCTATATTGATCTTAGAACCAAAAATTGCTGGCCATGGACATATTTATATGGGTCTCCTTCTTAATTTTCCATTCTATTTCATTGGTTGATTTATTTCTCTCTCCACTGTTTCTCATAGTATGGAGTATTGCAGCTACACGATCTCTTAAAATCGGTCAGTTTGATTCCTCTCAAGATGGTATTTCTTAAAATTGCTTGGCCTACCTCTGTCCCTTTGTCACATCATATAAATTTTCAAATAATCCTATATATCTTTAGAGGGAAAAGCTCCACAAAATTTTGATAGCAATAACATTAAACTGCATAAGAGCTTGGGACCAATTTATGACTGTATTGGGTGAATCTTCCAATGTGTAACTATCATGCATGTCAAGTTATTGCAGGTGTTACTTATCAAATGTAAATCTTGGCTCTAAATTGCTAATGATCCACCTGTTAGTTTGCTTTTTGTTGTTTTAAATTTAGGTTCTCACACCTTCATTGCTAGTGCATAAAAGAATGTTAGCTTTTGTTCATTCACAATATATATGGAGATATTGCTGAACTCATATTGCTGAACTCACATACTAGGCATTGCTTTTGTTTTGTTTTGTAGATTTCTCACGAACTGTTATCTAGATAATTAGGCAGCTTTAAAAGAGTTTCATTTGCATTTATTTCTATAGCCCCTTTATTTCTTCTCCTTGTTTTCTGGCATGGATGGTGAGAACTGACATCTTAGCTTTGTTTCTGATCCAGTAGCAAATAGTGCAGGTTATCACATTTGAATAGAATGCCAGTCAGATTTTGTGTGTGTTCTCTCTGTATAGCTGAAGAAGTTTCTTTTTACTTCTGTTTTTCTGAAAGCCTTTAAAAAAATGCTTGTCTACTTTCTGTTGAGATTTTATACATGAGCACAGTATATGTATATACCATTTCCACACCCTCCATCTTCCCATCCCAACTCCTCCCATGTCTCAGCTGCCATCTTCCTCTCTAATTCACACTATCTTCTTCTAGAATTAGTGCTTTATTCTATCTATATAGATATAGATAGATATTGTGTGAGTGTGTGTGTGTGTGTGTGTGTGTGTGTGTGTGAGAGAGAGAGAGAGAGAGAGAGAGAGAGAGAGAGAGAGGCAAACATATAGGTGCTTATGATTGGTTATGATGTGGATAACAGTCTGTTTATGAATCAAGTTAGATTTCAGTTCTGATTTATGTAGCAACCTTTAGCAGATATTAAACATTTGTGAAGGCAGCATGATAAGTAAATAGAATACCCATCTCTAGGCTAGATAATCTCCTACAGAAAAAAGTGACAAAATGCATTATTTGCTCATGTAGCATACTAAAAATTAGGTAATTAATGGTATTTTAACATTAGTGCAAAATTCATTGAGATTAATTAAACATGTGGTTATAAGAAGACACCTGCATACTTAAGTAGTAGAGATATAGCATGTTTCTCATCCTCAGTGTGCTCCAGTCTCCCTTTCTTTGTCTGTCTATCTTTCTTTTTATCAGACAAACAATATAGCCAGTATAGGAAATATTAATAATAAGTGCATAGAATAAAAATGTTTTGATATTATTTTCAACATATTTGTATTTGAAGAAGTTATTTACAGTTAACAAGGTATGTTTTTTATTTTTTATTTTAGCTAACTCAGTGGTTCTCAATCTTCATGATGCTGCAACACTTTCATGTAGTTCCTCATGTTTAGGTGACCTTCAAACATAAAATTATTTTTGTTGCCACTTCATAACTGTAATTTTGAAACTGTTATGACTCATAATGTAAATATATGTGTTTTCTGATGGTCTTATGTGACCCCTATGAGAAAGTCATTTGACTCCCTCACAAAGGGATTGAGACCCACAAGTTGAGAACTGCTGAGCTAAATAATTTCCTGAAATTAATAAAAATGGACACTTGGAAAGTGTTAGCCATTGATTTTTCTCTGCTCTGTGCTAGCTAAGCTCACAAAACTCATGTAATATTGTGCGCTGGATGTACTACAACACCAGCATATGGAATACATACCCAGCAGTACCCTTGCCATAGTGAGCACTCGATGAATGCTGCAATTGTTCTACTTTCCATGATGACCACTGTCACCACCATTACAGAGAAATCTCAGAGACCCAGGGACTTCATGATTAACACTCTCAGCATGTTGATCTCTATTTCTGTTCCTTTGTACTGCATTTTTATTTTTGTTGGTTTGTTTGTTTTTACTGGCCATTATATTGTTAATGACAAACATTAATTTGGAAGTGAAATTGTTGGCTTTGCTTTCTATTGTCTGTGGTGGCAAGGCATGCAAAATGGGTGCTTTTTTTCTATGTCAGTTTATCTGGATTTTAAGATGGATGAGCACTGGACTGAAATCACAGCAAGGTTAAAGAGAACAGTGGAGAAACTTTCTACTGTTACTCAGCATATAAACTTTGAAAGGTTTTTTGTGTTTTTTTACAGTTGGCATAGTTAGCTGAAGTTGTCACCTTGAAATACCGGGAAGAGGCAACCTCAACTGAAGAACTGTCTCCTTTGGATTGGCAAGTCTGGGAGTCATTTTCTAGATGGCTAGTTGAAGTAGGAGGGACCAGCCTCAGGGTGTACAGGGTGGTGTCATCCCTATACAGATGGCCATAGGCTGTATAAGAAATGTAACTGAGCAAAGCAGGAACAAGTGAGCTGGTAAGTAGCCTTTCTATCCTGTCTCTAGGTTCCTGCCTTGGCTTTCCTTGATAATAAAGTTTAGTCTCTGTGTTAAAAGGAACCCTTTCTTCCCCAGGTTATTTTTGATTAGTGGTTTACTGTTTTTATCAGAGCACAAAGAAGTAAACTAATGTAATAGGGTGTTGTGAATTATTTGCGGACGTTTATTTTTTTAGTCTGTATCTTAGTGGTTAACCCTCTCTAGTATACACAGCATTTTTCATCTGTGCTTTACACAGCTGGCTCACTATAGATATCTCTGCTACTTTACTTCATAGATTCATATGGAGCATCTTAGACTTGGGTGATTTGCATAAAGATACATATAAATAATAGTGAAACACCTTAACTGACATTCCTCTTATTAATTCAGAGGTAATCAAAGTTAATTCTCTTAATTTTATTTTAATTTTTTTTAATGAAATGAAGGATGGATTTCCACCTAGATTCTTCTTCTATACTCAAATACCCCTATTGTGACAAGGAATCTCTAGTTTGGGAAAATCGTTCGTTCGTTAAACCATCATAATTTGCTGGTAACCACTAAATCCCCATCTGCTGGTCTCTGTGCAATGTGTGGTTTGAATTGGCTCCTAGATAAGTAAGATTCGGAGCTGCCTCTGCAAACAACACAAAAAGTTTAATTTAGACACTCATCAATTAGAGTCTGCACTCATGACAGGAAATTAAACGGAAAAAAAAAATCTATTCCAGGTGTAAAATGTTGAACGGAGATTTTCTTCTTCTTTTTTTTAATTTGGTGCTTCCAGAGTGAGTACTTTCTCTATCTTAGGCTGATCCAATCTCCTTTATTTGATTGATTGTTGGATCTACTGAAGGGTGAGCCATTCACTTCAGCCTGAATCCCCAGCAGCAAGGTCAGTGGACGATGAATCCTCCACTGTAAGGCTGGGGGGGGGGGTGTCTTTGTGGACCGGCCGCCACCCAGCACGAGCTTTATGAGTATGCAGAACACATCAGCTCAGCCTGAAGCTGGCAGTTAGTGCACACACACACACACACACACACACACACACACACACACACGCACACACACACACACACACCAGCGCTTTCCCCTCAAGTGAAGAGGCATTAGCTATCGCAGCATCTCCAGCTTCCTGCGCTGAGCCCAGCAGCCACTGCTTGATTTCTTGGAGAAGGAGGAAGAGAGCAGTTTCCAAGGCACCGCGAAGAAGCAGCTGTCACATCCAGTTGCAGGCAGACTTCTTCCCAGCGGTTTCCCTGCTCTGGCAAGAAAGTACCCTATTCCAAAGGCTTGAGGTCTGCTTGCTGCTGCAGGTAAAACCAGTTCCTAGTTTCTCTGTTCTAACCGGTCAACCTCCTCACCGACTTACACGTAGATGCTGGCAGTTTCTTCTGTAGGTATGGAAAATCTTCATTGCAACGTTTATTTTAACTGAGAAAGTCTTTTCTACCGGAAGAGAAGGGGTAGTGAGAGACTTGAGAGTTTAGTTGTGATTTTTTGTTTTTCTGATTAAAGTTTTAGTGCAGAGGACTGTAATTCCAGGTCTCCTTCTGATCTTTCCACATAGACAGCAAATGTGAGACTCAGCCTCATTTTGTGATTCACAGGCAACTTCACGTTTAGCCTAAGTGTATGAGTCTCACCTTTGAGTTGGTTGACAATTGTTACACAAATCTGCACATGTACTTTAAAGAGCTTTACATATTCTTTCCCTCTACTGGGATAAATATGTATCAGCTTTCTGAAAGAAAAGCCAATGGGAGGGATCCTAGGGACTTACTCTCTGGTATTTAAAGTGGGGTTATTGAGGCAGCATGGAAAGTTGCTGATTCACAGTTTAATATTTATGCAAATTGCTGTGTTTCTCAGAGTTCAGTGTCAAATCTTTTCCTCTTTTTTTTTTTTTAAACTCTTAACTAGATTTGGATGCTGTGACTTTGAAGAGAGAAGTTTATAGTTATTATAAGTCAGTTTGTCTTGGTGTACTGACTACCTTGATAAAATGACAGGGTAAAGATTTAAACTGAGGGTGTATTTTCCCCCACCAGAATGAACTAGAGTCAGGATGACATTAAATTAAATTAAATTGAAGAACTTTAATTTTTCTTTCCCCAAACACAACAATAGTTTTTATAACCAGAGCCTCTTTGCTTCAGTGATAATGCTAGTCTGTGTAACTTTGCATGCATAACATAACTTAACCATATATGTTTCTATTACCAGCCATTTTTTAAAAAAAATGTTTTTAAAATTTTCAGAAATGTTTGCATACCTAACTGTCAACAATCATTTAGGTGATTTCATAGACAAGTTTTGTAAGAGATTAACCACTGTAACTTAGCCAGATGAGTTGTAAAGACCAGAAAGGAAATGTTCACAAGCTCTCAGTCCTGTGTTCAAGTCTAGCCCTCGATTTCTCTGAATGAGCAGTGAATTGAGAAAAGAGGTTTGAATGGGGTTGCAGTAAGCATTTAATGAGGAAATAAAACTTCCTGTGACTGTGTAACTAACTGCTTCTACGATGTCATGGTGCATATGTACTTAACTTGGAACATTTTCTGTTCATTACCCTTCAGGGAAAATGCTTGCACCTCATTTTCTGACCCTGGTGTTGATGTGGGTACTGGCCTTCTCCTGTAAGACACCAGCACAGGATTTCTTGTTGATAGTAAAAGTCAAGAAAGCACTTTAATGTCACTCTAGGGGCACAACTCTGGAGCCAAAGAGTTTTATGTGAGAAGCCTGCAAGCTACCTCTTTGGAGGTCATGGAAGAACCCAGAGAGGCCCTGACAAGAACTTAGTGGATACTTTCTGTCCATAACATGAATGTAACACTTCTGTCTTGTCACTACCCTTGCCTTTCATAATGCCTGTGGTTTCTACCCTGGATATTCACACTCTGATTTAATTAAATAGATTCTGCAGTTTTGCTAAGAATAGACTGAAGAAGCACAACTTTACCTATTTTGTAACAGTCCCCTTTGATTCATACTTAAACTGGAGATAACATGCACGTATTTCCCTTTCCATGGAATTATGCTATACAGCTGATACTAAAGGCCTGACAAGGGGTAGAGGACAGACCAGATTTGAAGTCCAATCTTGTAGAGAGGCCAAGGACACTCTCATCTTGTTTTGTCTAGCCGAATTTTTCCAATTCAGCCAACAATCGAAGAGATACAAAGACATGATTTTAACACACCCTGCTCTAGAGGTGAAAGGTAATTTAATTCAGTTGTTGATATGGCTTTCCTAATGTGCCAGCTGCCTCATATCCACTTATGGTGAGCTCCTGGAGTTTCTTGCAAGGTCTCAGTCACTCACTCTTCCCTCTAGTGTAGATTTGTGAGGCCAGTTAAAGAGTTAGCCAGTCACTTGCACATTATGGATTGTCATTCAGAGCTGTTTTTGCTGAGAGGGAATCAATTTTATTTTGTTTGGAGCCAGAGGTGAAGACTCCTCTCTTACTGTGGTAGACTCAAGTCACTGGCCCTTGATGCTATTTCTTTGGGAGCATGGCAAATTAGTGATGGGGGTATTGTTATTATTTAATAAGGCAATGAACAGAATTAAGATTATAAAGTTAAGAAAATGAGTCATCAGTGAGTACCAATGAGTGCTCTTCCATCACATATGTGCCAATTTAGATGGGTAGAGTGCTGCATACAGACTTAAAAAAAAAAAATACACATGCATTTTGAGTTGAAGATCTTTGCTGACTAAGCAAAAGGAAAAAGAAGGAGAGGTAGCAGAATTCTCTACCATCTTTCATGGAATGCAAAGGGGTGCTGAATAAAGAGAAAACCATGTAGTTTAGTTATACTCACAAGCTGGTTTTCTCCAAATTGCCTTGGATTACGATGTAGCCCCAGCAATGGCACATTGTATACACCCCTCAGGTCTGTGCTGAGTGAGAGCTGTAAATTGGGAGAAAAGAAATACTCCACAGTCTCAGTAGTGAAGAGGGTTGGGATCCAGATGGTCAAGTTTTTTATAGAAATACATTGGTGGGTGTTACAAGAGTCTCCAGCTACTAGCCTGTTATATTCGCTCTAGTAAATGCAGTTTGATGAAGGTAGTGATTACTAAAAACCATCTCTAAAGTCAGAAAAATAAACTTTCTCATCACGTTAACCTCCTCATTTCAACAGGCTGGTGTTCATCTCTGTCATCCTTAATTATCACATTCTAACACAAGACCACCCAGGGTTAGACTTATTGTTTTAATTTTGAATGATTTTATTTTCTGCCCACTACTCTGTTTTCCTCCCCGAGTCTCTATCACACTGGTAATACATCCAGGAAGAATGTGAAATGCTCTCACTGGGACACAGGATTGTTCTTAGACAAGGTTCCACCTGTCTTTCTACATGTTGCTGTCTAAAGCCAACTTTTCTAATTTTTCCTAGTCTAGGACGACAGTTATTAGAACTGCTGAGAGGCATAGCTACATCTCAGATTCTGGCTTCATATTTCTCTCTAAAAGAATCCTCTTCTTTTTTAAATTTTAATTTATCTTCCTTTCCTTTCTATAACCTGTAGTGGAAATATTTTCCTTTTGCTGGGGCCAAGTGGCATCCTGCTCTAGCAAAGGTATAGAAAGTGAGCCACCTAGTGGTAAAGAAGGGTGATTTTCAAATTCTTAGTTCAGCGGAGTCGAAGGACTAGAAAAGGACATTGATAATTTTCTGTTATATTTTAAAGATGTGTTAATTTTTGCATTTCAAATGAAGACTGTAGCTACAAATAGACAGTTCTTCAGCCCGCTGTATTTTTCTATCTGATATGACTTGTCCTTTTCCTTTCTATCTTTGACTTATTTTATATGAACACTTTTTAAAATTTGTCCATGTTGTTTGCCATGAATTAAATGACATATGCATTGCCCACATTAAAACATCTCACCAGGCAGGCAGTAATTTGTAAAGAAGGCTGTGAGCTTTCATATTCTCCATAGTACATCTATTCTGTATTTTGAATAGCTCGTATACAAACATAGTTTAATAGAGCAACCACGTCCATACCTGATAGAATATATAATCTATACAAATAAAGTTATGGGGATGATGATGGAAAGCTACATACTCACATGTGTATAAGCTTTTCTTTTAAAGCAAAATATAGATAGATGTTAGTTATTACCTCCTAGTATCTGACTTTAGTTGGCATAGTTGTCTTGCAGTGGGAACTGTGTCTCTGGAGTGATGTTGTGGTCAAGCCTTGGGAACTAGAGTACTCTCTCTGTGTGATGCTACCAGGAAAATAAAGGACAATATTACTCTTCTTCTTTTTATCTCTCTCTTTCTTTCTTTCTTTCAATATGGAATAATTGAGTGCAGGAGAGGGCTATCACACTAATGGAATTTCAAGTTATTTGCATTTTTAATGGTCAAAAAGAAAACTAATTTGTGGCTATCTGGAAGATAATTTGGTTAATTCTTTAATTTTCTGTTTACTAAAGGTGGCATTCTGAGGACATACTGGTTAGGAGCATGTTTTCCAGTCTGCATTTTCTGTTTTGAATTAACTCTCTGTCTCTCTAGGTCAGGCCATTCCATCCATGAAGTTCTCCCACTGAAAACACTTCGACAACAGACATGAGTAAACTAATAACTGCTCCTCCTTAGGAATAATGACAGAATGCCATTGTGTTCATCTTTGTTTTCTATCTAAGCTGTCTACAGAGTGACATATAAAAAGAAATTCATACTTTCTAACTTAGCCTCAGGAAGTGATGTTTTATGTAATGTTCTGTTTATGTGCCACCTGAATGGTCAAAGGTCAACGGCCTTGTCCACTTGAGGTCTTAATGTGATATCTGTTTCTCTTGTATTCTGAGGATGCAGATTCTCATGCCTGTGTGAAAAGACATTTTTTTTTAAAAAGTCATATTATTCAAGTGCTCATAGAATTACCATTAAATATTAAATGCTCCACAAACATCTATAAATGCTCACTTGGGATTTTATCTACATGCCTGCAACTGGGAGTATAATTTTGCCTGGAAATTGTTTGATTGTCACAAGCTCATGCCTCCCCTCCCCAACTTTTTTTATAGACTATTAAGGTAGGGCTTGATTAGATGTGTCTCCTCAATGCATCCCTAATCGTGTTAATGTATTTCAAACTGATGTTCTATAAAACAACATGGCATTCACTCATTAAAACAATAAAAAAGAGGGACTCAGGGAATGGAGTCCTTTACATAAGTTTAGGCTGAAATGTATCCAGAAGACTCTTGTTTTCTGTCTCTCTCCTCCCTCTGCCCTCCCCCTCCTTCCCTCTTCCTGCCTCCCTATCTAGTGTCTTCTTCCCTTTTCTTTTAAACCTGTCACCCCCTCATACTTTAAACTCCTGGTTTCCTATTTCAGGCCCAAGAATCTAGTCAACTTTCACTCTGTATTATGATAAATTTGGTTGATTCTTTCCCGATTGTCGTTTAAATGTATGCAAATTAGACTTTTGATGAACTTGAGTGTTTTTCAGATTCTCTGCATAAATTACTCTGGGTTAAAAAACAAACCAACCTGTTTAGGAAGTTGGGTGTTTTGAGACCTTGTTGATTTACTTCAGAGATTGAGGACATTTCACAGTTACTGTCTTGAAGCATGTGCCTCAGTTAAACCTGGATGCTCTTCAAGAAAGCATATTCTTCCAGCTATCTTTATCTTCCAAACACCTTATTGCATATTTACATTATGTTAGTTGATTCCGTGAATGGACATTGTGACATATGAACTCTGTTATTATCTAGGCTACCAAGTGAAATTTATGTTTCATCACTATAACTTAGTAGAAACAATAAGTTAGAAAAATATCCTACTCTTATGTTACAGTACACAATAAAGCCTTCTTAAATTGTTGATAAATTGTTTCACTATGTAGTAAGCTAACAATGCCTCATATTCTGTACACATTGTACAACTTTTGAACAGTTTAAAAGCATTCTTTCTTTTTCTTTGTACCATAATGACAAAGAATAAGTCAGACCACTTCCTCATCTTATCCGTGTAAATCCCCTATCATGTACAGATTATGTACTCCGATTTCTTTAATTTTAGGGTAATATTTTCCAATCCATTATTAGTTCCTCACAATAATTGTAGTTTAACTTCCCAGTATTAGCAACTTGTTTTCAAACATGTATTGTTTTTCTTAAATGTAGCCACAGTAGTGCCTTGCTACACATGCTTGCACATTTACACATGCATATAAAAGTATGTACATAAAGATACGTACATATAACCATGTTAATGTATTTCAAGTTGATGGTCTATGAAACAACACAACATTTATTCAAAATAAAAATGAGGAAATAAAGGAAATTAGAGTCCATTCTTATGCACGTTTAAGCTGTAATGTGTGGCAGACTCCTGCTCTCTGGCTCTCCATCTATAAATGGAAAAAACTCCCAGTGCTACTGCCTCACAATGTAGGTATTTTACATAGCCTTACCTAGATAAAGTACATTTGCTTGACAAATACAAGGATGAGTTTTGATTTGATGAATTTTTGTGTTATCTGCTTTCCTGGCTTGCTCAAGAATTCTTTTGTGTCCAGTTTTAGAGTCATAGAATCTGGTGGAAATTATGAAATTAACAGAGTAAGCATGGTGTCTTTAGCTCAGGACTTATAGAAAGTGAGAGCAAGGGAAATTGATAATTTAAGGAGAACAAGAAAATGCCATACTAGGCTATATGCCTGCCATATACCCATCAGTAGAATTTTTGCAAACTTTTCTTAAGACTGGAGGGGAGTGTCATATTGAACATAGAAACACAGAAAGAAAACCTAGTGCTGCTCTTCCTGATTTCATTAAACAGCCTAGTTTGTCTAAATGTTCTAACAGTTCTCTCAGTTGTAATAAACTGTCACTGATGGGTCTCAAACCTCCTGTTCTCTTTGTAATTTCAGTTCTGTTCATTAATTTACTTTGCCCTCTTACTACATAAGTAGTGAAACATTAATGTTCAGTGCTGCGAAGACCATCGTACACACCATACATAGGTCTAAAGAGATGGGTAAATTAACTATTACTGGTGTAAAGCCATGGAAACAGAAAAAAAAAAGACATTAAGTAGCATTAGCAACTGTGTGTGTTAAAGCTTCTAAAGAAAAAAAAATTTTTTTCTGTGTCTAAATTTGTCATCTATGCCCTGGCTTATAAATTAGAGGCAACTTTTAACAATGCTAATGATTATCCTACTTGTAATTACCTTTCAAGTAGAGTCATTTATTGTTTATAAATTCTTTTATAAATATGCTGTGCCTTATATCTTGTCTGAGTCAACAGTGATGAATTTATTTCACTTCTAAAGGTAAATATAGGTCTCCTTCCTGTAGATTGCTTTTACCAAAGTATTAATAATGCTAAAAATTACTGACATGCTTTTATTTTACTTCTTGTGATATCTATCAAAATCCTTAAGATTACCCTAATTTAAGGTTTCTGGAATGATACAAGAAGATGGTATTTTTAGCTAGTGATAATTTTTATCACCATTGCTACTCATGGTTACATCTGAGCTAGACCTTTGCTTGATCTACTGTGGTGTGTGTGGTGTAGGTAGATTATTTTCTAAATTAAATACATTACCACTGACTATACACTGCAAACCCTAAGCCCGTCATCCCATTCAATTTGCGTAGTCACTCAGGAATGTGCCATTAATGAATTTAACAAACCACTGTCTCTTACGTCCTCTGAGTTTTCTTCTATGACTTGGTAGAGTATAAGGTCCAACATTCTGCCAAAAGTTCCCCCTTGACTTAATAATTTTCATTAACTGTCACCAATAATATGACTACATCTGTAATTCAGCCTGCTCCCATTCAATTGGTATTGAGCTATGTCATTTAAGATTCTGTCAAATCTTTATTGAAATTGCTCTATCAAAAAATAAGTCTTTAAAAAAGAGATCAAATTTGAGAGAAAAATCACATTATGGGGATCACTTCCTATAAGTTCAATGAGGCTCCAAATAATTATAATTTACTTTGCTACAGTCTATGTAAATTTTAAGTTTACTAATAATTTCTAGAATTTTGTCATTCAGTGGGTGACAAACTTTCAAATCATCTGCTTTCATGGGGCTCATACATTTTCTCATATTCTTAAAATAATAACCAAGAGTAGATTTACTGTGATACCTGACTAACGTGAGTGTTGGCTCAGACATGTGTTTAGATTTGTCTATCTTTTGTGTCACTTAAATGAATTACTCTTATTCTGCTTCACTGGGAGCAAAACTGTGTTTCATAACTTGGTTGACCTCTGCTTTTATTGATAATTAAATCATCAACTGAAGGCAGTGAGCCCATTCCTTCTATATTTTGGACATATTTATTTATTCTAGGATTTAGCTTTGAAGACTAATACACAGAAATTTTAAAATATATTTACATGCTATGTTTGCTCTAAAATATTCATGAATCCTGAAAATTATATGATTTCATAAAACTTTTTATTTAACATTCAGTCAAGACCAGAGAATAAATAACTCTGGATAGCCATACTATTAATAATATACAGATTATTATAAATATTATTTTACATGACTCTAAGAATAGTCTAAACCTGGTAAAATAGTGAGTTTGAAATTTAATCTTAATTCCTTCTGATATTTGTTTTTGAAAAAATTTAATCAAGCATCATAAACTATGGTATGAACTGGTCAGGATAAGAAAAAGAGAACAAACATTGGATAGTCAAATCATTATTTTTCCCTAAAGAATGAAGATCACAACAGTTTGCCAGTAGATAAAGGTAATTCTTTCTGAAGTTTTTATAATGAAAAATTGGCTGAGTGAGAGGTAGCAAAATATTTCAATTTGTTCCCTGAGAAGTAAACTAGAAACACAAAAGTTACAAATTATAGGCTTCTAGGAAGATAAAGATAACATACAACAAATGAATATTATAGTCAATACCAGCATATTGGCTTGTGTTATATTGCTCCATTTCTCCCGGGGGCTGTTCCCTAGAGAAAAGTGAGATCTTTTTAAGCTGATGAATATTTGATTCCACTTCAATTGTATTTTCAGTTTGCTGTAGGGAGAAAAGATGCAGAATGTGAGCTAGGAGACTATCAGGGGAGTTTGAGAAAGTATAACATAAGGTTGTAGATTGACTAGTATATGAATGTGTAACAATAAATCTTTTCCTGTAATTCTGTCCCTTAGTATCAATCTTTTCCTTTTAGAAAATGCAAATTAAATGGAATTGTAAAACTATCTACCCATGTTCTCTCACAGGCTGTGGTTAGATCTGTTAAATTTGCTTCACATTAAGCATTTTGTTTAGAATATATCAAAAGACCCCAATATCTGCATTTCCATAGCCACAGGCATTCCTTTAAACCTAACATGTAAGAAAACATAAAACGAGAGGCTGTAGTTTAAGGAAAGACAAAGCACATTGCTGGGTTCCAGTACCAAGTTCTTCGTAAGAACAAAAGGCAAGCACACTGGAGGCATGTCTCACCCTCTTTCACTTTCTGTTTCTAGGCTGTGCATTAACCAAGTCTTTTACTTATCCAAGCTTTCATAGAAGAAACCCTTGTGTCAAATGGACAAGAGTTGGAAAAAGAAGAATTCTAGCAAGGTTAGGGAATGAATGAAGGGCATCAAGATTTGCAGACTCAGAATTTGAACTATCTCTCTGACTAGATAGAAGGGATTAAGGTCAGAGCCAGATGTGAATGTATTGTGGAAGGTCAGTAATAAGTGTTCACACAAGAATGGGCAAGCTACTGATAGGACTGTCCTGTACAATGTTGATAACCAACTTATCATGTTTTCTTGAAAACAAGAGAATGGCGGGCACAATGCCTCACTTTCCACTCTCTTGTTAACAGTTCAGAGTGTCATTTCCCTTTTTTTACTATCATGGTTGCCATGTGAATTTCTGAGCTTAGGAATGTGGCAAATTGACAGATCTCACCATGGGTGTGGGGATGTTCCAATGAGTTGTAAGCTTTAATTGTATATGAACTAGGTACTTTTAAACCATTTTTTAAAAATTATCAAATGAATCATATGAGATTGCATATTCTCTTTATGTCCTTTGTGAGATAAGAAAATTGAGGCCCCCAATGTTAAAACAATTGGTAGTTGAACTGGGACCAAATTCTAAATATGCTTTATTCCCTTTGATTTATCTACAGGATTTTACTTCTTAGTTATTGTATTCAAACTCACACTACAGAAAGTAACTCTGGGTGTTGTCATGTTTCTGTAAAGCATTTAAATGTTGCTATCCAGTTAATCTCATGCATCTATGCACCAACTAGGTGATTTTATGGGAGTTTCTAGATATCTGTAGTACTTGTACCAGTGACATGAACTTGTAAGGTCTGCACATTTTGCCAGCTAGTCCTACAGAGACAATTACAACAGAATCTCTCAATATCTGGGACCGTGACAAAATACTTGGAAAAATTATATGTCATGTACTGTAATGAAACATTAAATATCAGACAATATGATCATAAGAAACCTACTAACAAGGTTTCACAATGATTGCAACTATTGACCTGTATATTGAAGGAGAAATCCCCAAGGTCAAAAGAATGTGTCCATTAAATCCCAGGCAGGCTGGTGCCATTTGCAGAGATATGAGCCAAGAAAACAAATGTCTCTCTACTCCACACCTCTATATTTTTCTTTGTTTTTTTTTCATACTTTAGAGGATTCATTTAGGATAGTTATAAAGAATGAGTATACAACACTGTAAAATATGGGCAATACCCAAACTATCCAGAACTTTCTATCCCAATTTAGTCAATAAATGAATATTTAAGGAAGGAAGGGATTTGATGCCCAAAGCTATCTTGTATCAATGATGTACTGTGCCAACATTAATTACAAGAATAGCAAAGATGAAAAATTTCCAAAACTGTATTATCCTTTTGCAATGAAAAATAATTGGATTTCTGCTTATTGAAAAGAGCAAAGTTCTATTATTCACTCTACTGATGGGATAAATGTAGCTCTCTGTGTCTTCTTCTGGGGATCACTGACAGTGAACAGGACAGGACAGAAAAAATTCTAAGAGATAAAGAAGGTCTCCTCCCAGGAGGTATAGCAAAATTCATCATTATGGTTTCTCACAGCCAGCCTGTGCAAGAAATGAATTATTCCATCCCCTTTGAATAGTAAATTCTAATGATAACATTCCAGTTTTATTCAGATTCTAAAAAGTGGTTGTGTCTGGTGATACATACAGCTTTCTCTGGTACTTTTACTCTCTCTGGCCTGATTTTTTTTTAAACTTATATCATCAAAAATAAAAAGCAAAAAAATACAAAATAAGATGCAATGCAGTTTAGAATATTATAAATACTTGAGGCTAAAGGTAATGTAAAGGAATAAAAAATGTTCCATGTTTTAGACTGGGAGATTGACTAAAACTTATTTCTCAAAAAATTTAGTAATATTGTAACATAATTTTCAAAAACATTCAAACAATTTACCAGGAAGACTTATGGTATGCTAATGTATACACTGACTTTCAAAAAGTCACAAGTTAAATTGTGTTAGAAATTCTGAATTAATTTATTATTGATTTTGTTATACAAATAAATTGGGTTTTGAATATTCTCTGACTTATCTAAAGGTAACTTCATGAAACAGATTAGGTTAGGTTTTCCTGATTTCTTGGACAATGGACTTCTTAGACATGGGTGTTCTCTTATCCATCTTACATTTTTGGCCAAGTACAATGACCATACACACAGCAAGCACAAAGTATATTTTGAACAAATTAAAGGAAAATTGACATACTCTCAGAGATTCTGCCTTCATCAAATCACATATCTGATTTGTCTGATACAATGATTGGACATCAAAGAGATGGTTTATTTTTAAGTTTGTTTCATCAGTACATCAAAGTGAGACAAGACAATTACTTTATCTTTTTCAATAAAACTTTTATGAGAAATCCAATGGGATTTTAGAGAAAATACATCATTAGTCAGTGGAAAACTGTGGCTCTGTACAACTTTGCTTTGTTTTGTCTTGATTTTAGACAGAGGTCAAGCTTGCTGTCAGCTGTGGCAAAGATCGAAGATAATTGAGTCCAGTATAGAGATCTGAGGCTGACTTTGTGATTCATGGAATAATGAGAAATCATGATATGATAGATGGCTTGAATATGACTCATTTCTAGATAATTTTAAGTTGAAAGTTAATCCTAGAACTTCCAAAAATATCTTCAGACAGTGACCTAGCAAAGGGATCCCAGAATAAATGTTTCAAAGCTGTGCCCAAATTGTCCATTAATTGTACAGTTAGCCACATATAGAAACTTATTGTTCTGACCTTCACTTAACAGTTACATACAGTTCACAATGTATTTTTACATCATCCACTATATGACGGTTCACAGACATTCAACCATATGCTTTTATTTTCTCACAATTCTTTTTTGGAAACATTTTCTTTGGGATCAATATCATATCAGTTTCAGAGGGTTTTTATGAACAAAATGAGAGAATTAGAATAAATATTAAAATTCTTTCCCACTTCTAATGTCCCAATATAAAAAAGAAAATTTTTTTCTAATTTTTAAATAAACATCTTTATATACTTAAATTTTCTAACATTTATCTATTTTGTAAGATCACATTTTTCTTGTTTTGTGATCTCAAAGCTTTGTCCCTTAATCTCCTCAAAACTTAAAATTTCTCAACACCCATTTCCAAAATGTGACATGTTTCATCAGGGTTGTGGATTTTGTTGTTGTTATTATTGGATTTGGTGAGTGTGTGTATGTGTGTGTGTGTGTGTGTGTGTGTGTGTGTGTGTGTGTGTGTCTGTGTGTGTTTGTGACTGTATAGATTATAGCGCTTGAAGTTAGTTGATTCTGTTACAATTAGAAGCAGAAAGACCCAACGTTTGAAAAACATTTTCATATCACACAGTCTGACATTTAGCAAACTTCAGTGTGCATCAGGTAAGCAGTGTGGATTTGTGTAATTTGTATATGCATCATAAAGTTTGATGCAGTAGGTCTTAATAGAACCTGGTACTCTTTCATTGTTCATAAATTCTGAGTGATGAACACGTTGATGTCTTTGCTACTCTGGGGAAGCCCATTTTGAAGATGATTTTTCCATGCTTTATTACTTAATATAAAAGGGTCAGGGCCACTTATATTTATAAAACAAGTTAGTACTAAGCTAGGATCAAAATTTCATTCTCACATAATGCCTAATCTAATAATTTTTTCTACTGTCAGTTTTACTGAGTGTATGTCTATGGCTCATAACTTAGAGAATATCCATTCAAAAATAATAATCACTGACAAATTAGTTTGTTTTCAATTCTATTTGTTCATATATTCATTTCTTCATTTCTAAATACCACAATTAAAGGAACTGCTGCAAAATCTTTATTTCCTACTTTTAAAAACAAATTTTTAGATAATTTCCTTTTGCTTTTTTACTTTACAATAAATTGAAATGACATACCTGGAGACTAGTTTTAATAACACTCATTTTCTCTGAACCCTGCTCTCTTATATTAAAGAAAGAACTGTAAATGTCAGTCAGTTTCTAAGAATTTATAGTTTTTAAATGACATTCTGTAAGTATGAACTTGCCTCAAGAGTCTTGAAATCTAGTTAATGAATGAAGTCACTGCACACAGGTAGGTTTGAATTGGCAGAAGGAAAGTCTGGCTGAGAGATAGATTAATATCTGGGCTTTAATATATTTACAAGAACTGTGTTACATGAATATCAACAAAAGGACTGTCATGCCAAAATAAGGTTGTTCAGAGAGAGAGAGAGAGAGAGAGAGAGAGAGAGAGAGAGAGAGAGAGAGAGAAGCACTGTAAACTGGGTATCATGGAATATACCTATGTAATCTAAGTTGCTCAAGAGACTGAACCAGGATAATCATTAATCATAAGAACATGGGTGAAAACATGGTATGGCTCCTTGAAAGAAGTAACAGAATATGAAAGATTCTATTGGTGAGGAGGACTATCCTGCATTTTCCAGAACAGAGAAACTAAGCATCCAGGAATTAACCAGAGAAAGAAAAAATAACTCCTAGGTTATATTATAGAGTAAGTGGACCTTGTTGAGTAGACAGAGCAAGGCTGTCATGGTTTGAATAATGGACTCCATAGGCTATTGAATTTGAATGTTTAGTTGTCATGGTGTGGAATTGTTTGAAAGGATTAGAAGGATTAGGGATTTTTTTTTCTTGAGAAAGTATGTCACTTTGGGGTGAACTTTGAAGTTTCAAAAGCCCATGCCAATCCAGGTCTCTGTCACTCTGTCTATTTATGTCTCTCTGTCTCTGTCTTTCTCTCTCTGTCTCTCTGCTTGAGGATCAAGATGTAGCTCTCAAGTACTTTTCCAGCACTATTCTTGTCTGCTACCATGCTCCCCGCCATAATGATAATGGACTAAAGCTCTGGAACTGTAAGCCAGCCCCTGATTGATTACTTTCTTGTATAAGAGTTGCCTTGGCCATGATGTCTCTTCACGGCAATAGAACAGTGACTAAGACAAACACATATATGAGTTCTACCCAATGTATTTGGCTATGATGTGGGAAAAGTTGCTTAATCACTGGAATCTCAAGTTTCCATGGCTAAAAAAGGCATTGTAGAACAGACACTGCAAAGTTGTAGTGAGGATAGCTCTTCTGAACTCTAAGGATTCCATGTCTCGCATTCTTTTTTTTTTTTTTTTTTTTTTTTTTTTGGTGGAGCTAAGGATTGAACCCAGGGCCTTGCGCTTGCTAGGCCAGCACTCTACTACTGAGCTAAATCCCCAATCCATGTCTTGCATTCTTATGGGCCCCCAAAGCTACTCAAAGCTAAGAACACAGGAGACTGATGCTATCTATCAGCTCTGTCCTTCCCCATTCAATATGAATAAACAGACACTAAATTGCCAGTCAGTCTTTTCTTTCACCTTTCAAAGGTATCACAGTACATTTTAGGTAAACAGAGTCTAATAGGACAACCCTCTATCACCAATTTGAAAAACACAATGGTTTTACGTGTATAATTCTGAGTGACTCAAACACTCATTTATTTCTCTCATAAGAATGTGGGTTGTCCAAGCAGCTGTTTTTTGTTATTTCTCTTTTCCTATTTAATATATATTCTTGGGTTCTGTAACTTTCAAAAATCTATACTTTAATACCTTAATGCTTGTTTTTGTTTGTTTGTTTATATTATCTTTCAATTTTGTGCTCTTTTATTCTTATTCATGTTTTAAGTATACTAGATGATAAATGAAATTAAATTACACTGATGTGTTGATTTAGTTACATTAAGATTTCTTTTTTTTTCATTTTTTAAATTATATTTGTGTTTTAATTTTACACATCAGCCATGGGTTCCCCTGCCCTCTCCCCTCCCGCCCCTGTCCCCAACTTCCCCCCAGTCCCTCCCCTCCATTCCCATCTACTCCAGGGCCAAGATTCCCCCGGGGATTCATTTAAACCTGGTGGATTCAGTACAGGCAGGCCCAGTCCCCTCCTTCCTGGCTGAGCAAAGTGTCCCTGTGTAAGCCCAAGGTTCCAAACAGCCAGCTCATGTACTAAGGAGAGGTCCAGGTCCCACAACCTGGATGCCTCCCACACAGTTCAAGCTATTCAATTGTCTCACTTATCCAGAGGGCCTGATCCAGCTAGGGGCTCCACAGCCTTTGGTTTATAATTCATGTGCTTCCATTCCTTTGGCTACTTGTCCCTGTGCCTCTCCAGTCTTGGTCTCAACAATTCACACTCTTACATTCCCCCCTCTTTCTTGACAATTGGACTCCTGGAGTTCCACCTGGGGCCTGGCTAAGGATCTCTGCATCCACCTCCATCAGTTATTAGATGAGAGTTCCAGCACGACTGTTAGGGTGTTTGGCCATCTGATCACCAGACTACGTCAGATCAGGCTTTCTTTCGACCATTGCCAGCTGTCTACAGAGGATGTATCATTGTGGATTTCTGGAGACCTCTCCAGCACTCCACCTATTCCTGTTCTCATGTGGTCTTCATTTATCATGGTCTGTTATTTCTTGTTCTCCCTTTCTGTTCTTGATCTAGCTGGTATCTCCTGCTCCCCTAAGCTTTCTTTCCCTCAAACCATGCTCTTCATTACTCCCCCTGTCGTCCAGGTTGTTCATGTAGATCTCATCCATTTCTCTGTCATTGGGCAATCCCTGTGTCTTTCCTAGGGTCCCGTTTTCTAGGTAGCCTCCCTGGAGTTGTGTAGCAGTCTAGTCATCTTTGTTTTACATCTTGCATCCTCCTATGAGTGAGTACATACCATGTTTGTCCTTCTGAATTTTCTTATAGATTCCTTTTGCCTTTTATAAAGGCTGAAATCTTAGAGGTCTTCCCAGGCAATCTCTGATATCTGCTTAACTCCAGTTGTGTAGGAAACATTACACACCCACATACTTCCATTAAAGAGTGCTCATGGACTGATTCAGATGATAATATCTCTTTATTTTTTAAATGATTCATGTTTAAAAAAATCACAGGAAGAAGATATAAGAATAATATTCTACTGTGAGAACAGCACAATTACAAAATCTTTTGAGTGATTTTAGACTACGAAATTCAACTGGTGTGGACTCAGTAAAATTCCTGTGATATAAACTGGTAAAGTGACTTATATATTTAATTTTTTGGTGACATTCCATCACATTCAAGAGGAAAGCTAAACTTTTTTAAGTTGACCAAGTCTCCTCTGACATGGATTGTATTGTTGGTCACTTTTACTCACATCTACTTTCTGATGAATACTTGCACTCCAACAATGAGGAATGGCTCACAGTGCCCTGTTCTGAACAGTCTCTTGCCTCTTATAAAGTTTTCATGGTCACGTTGACCTAGATTGGTAACTATATCTTTCTTTCTTTTTCATTCTCCAGTGTTGCATAGTCTGTTCCTATTATATACATTATTTTTTCTAACAATAGATAAACTCCAAATCTCATTCAACTCCAAGTATCCAGGGCTTCTCACCATATCTTAGAAATTAAGGGCAAAAGATACGTGAAAAAGGATGAATATTCTTATTAATTCATCATAAATAGTATTTATCTTAAAGTTCCACTCATCACTTCTAACACTTTATCTTTTTATTTCCCTTTATATTAACACAAACTTCAAATCACAATCAATAGTCACAATTGAAATACTGAAAAGGTAAAGAATGTTGATACCCAACATTGTCAATAGGTGTTGTGTTACTGACAGGCATGTTGAAGGTGTGTTTATTTACCAGCAATAGCATTAATATCTATTTATTGTATTAATTTGGTTACAAAGGAATTATTATTAGCTGACTTCCTTATACATACAGCACAGGTTTACTTTGGTTTATTTTGTATTATTATGTCAGTGAGGGAAGGAATATTTTATCAATTAAGGCTTCTAAACGATTTCACATAATACTAATGTTAATTTATAAGATTAAACTATCTGTTAACTGTATATTCCTTTTTGAGGCTATTCAGTAAGTCAATATAAAACATGACTGGGGACTGTGTAAAAGGTATGTGAAATAGCACATAGGACAAAAGACTAAGCAGCTGTTGGCATATAAAACAGCTCATAACTCTCAAAGCTATTATATCACAGTGAATAATTGAATAGATATTTTATAAGCTTTAACATTGATTTCTGTCCAATTGACTTTTATTTCTGGAATTAAAAAAAGGTTTTTGTTAATTCTTCAATATGGACTTTGCATTGATATACATACATGACTAGGATAATATATTCATTGACAACAAACCTTCAACATAGTCAGCTGGAAGTATCATACATACCATACATTATATTGTGTCAAAGTGTTTTTTTTTTTTTTTAATCAAAGATTATTGATTCTTATTAGATTTACCTTCCCAAGTAAAGGATTATAAATAAAGGGGTAAAAATATATAATGGAAAATACCATCTTCTTTCTTCCAGGACTCTATCTTATTGCCCCATTTCTTTGAAGTTTCCTTAAAGTTGGAATGCATTTAAGCTTGGTGTGTGTGTGTGTGTGTGTGTGTGTGTGGTTTTTTGAGACAGGATTTCTCTGTGTAATATAGCCTTGGTTGTCCTTGAACTCACTTTATAGACCAAGCTGTCCTTGAATTCCTAGAAATCCACCCTCCTCTGCCTCCCTAGTGTTGGGATTTAAGGTCTGTGTCACCTTACCTGCCATAAATATGATTTTTTAAAATAATAAGCTTTAGAAATAATTAAAGTGTTAGATTATTTACTTCAAAATTACTTTTTAAGTATTTTATTAAATTGTAGTAATTATAGTATTATATAAAGTGCATAGGTTTATCTATTTGTTTTATTTGCTTTAGATAATACAAACATTAATTTCCTATCTCTAAGTTGCTTGTGAACCTTTTTTTTTTTTTTTTTTTTTGAGACAAGTTTCTTGGTGAAGCTTTGGAGCCTGTCCTGGAACTTGCTCTGTAGACCAGGGTGGCCATAAACTCACAGGGATTCACCTGCCTCTGCCTCCCAAGTGCTAGGACTAAAGGCCTGTGCCACCACTCAGACTACTGTTGCTTATCTATTTCCTTGCTTGAATAAACAGATTAAACTTCACAAAAGAGTATGCTGTGGGGAATGAGTGTTATTTATGTGACTTTAAAAAGTAGTTTTAAATTTTACTACCAGTCATGTGAAATAGCTATTGTCATTCAACCTGTTTGTTCCATGTTTTGGGAGGGGCATACATGACCACCCAAGGAGACAGGGATGCAGCTAAGATGATATTGATGGCGAAATAAACGCTAGAGTGGTAAACAGAACTGGGTATGTGAATGACTCAATCAAATAAAAATAATAATTATAAACTACTTCAGGAAAAACATATTGATATCATGAGAATGAAACCCTTTATTCCTATACATTCATATAGTAAAATTTTGCTCAAATTAGAATAATTAATTTATGAATAAATAAAAGCATCTCATAAGTCTCAAACCTACTATATCACAGAGAATAATTGAAATCTACCATATGGAGGGATCTACATCATCTGGTTGGAGGATGAGCTCTTGCTTTGTGCATGGTGCTCTTGCAAACTATCTGCACATTTTTCCACAGTGGAGATAATTAAGGTTACTGCTCCCTCTTTTCAGACATAGTCACTCTCTGGATCCTTGCCTCACCTATAGAATCATTTCAATAGAAATAATTACAAAGCCCATCAAGCTCACTCACAGTCTGCAGTATCTGCTTGTATTCGCCCATGCACACGGGGCAGGCAGAGTCTAGATTCCTCATCCTGGAGTCATCTGTTTGCCCTTTGCTGATCCCTGACCCTCACAGACTCATGCCAGGATGGTTTGGTCTAATCAGAGATAAAGATCTGTTCAAATCCTAAACTGTGAGTTAATTCTTCCTCACTTTTCTCTTTTCTCCTGTTTCTCTTCCCAAATTCTCCCTGCATTGTTCCATGTCTTTATCTCTGACAGAGGCTTTTCTGTCTCACCATCATCCTCTACACATACACTTTCACTGTTCTCCCCCAGCCTCAGCCAGTCCTTTTTCTTCCAAACAAATTTGTAGTATCTGAACTATTCTTCTGACTGTGGAGCTGGACTTCTCTGGATTCTGGAAGTTAAACAGCATGACCCTGGACCGTGATCTAATCATCATGCTTTAGTTGGGTGAAGTACATGGATTTGAGCTCAGAGACATGTGGTTTCGAATTATAGCTGCCCCCTTTCTATTCATGGGACAATGTCAGCCATCTTTTCCTTTCTCTAATGTATTCTCCTTCACACTTACAAACATACATACATTTCTCTTGTATAGATTCCCATTTCCTTCCCTTACTTATTTTAAAATGTCATCTCTACACTGAGCTGCCCCTTTCTCCCACAAAGGATCCATTCAATTCTTAAAAATACACAAATATTTTATGTCAGAGCCTTTACCTCACTGTTCCATGGGCTTGTGGCCTTCCCATCAACATGAAGACAGAGAGGTTCCTTGTAATTCAGATTCCAAGGTAGACTCTGCTTTTCCCTGAGACTGCTGAAATAGCTCAGCAGATGAAGGTGCCTGCTGCTAACTCTGACCCTCAAGTTCAAGCTCTGGGAGTCACATGCTGGAAGGGAAGAACAGACCCCTGCAAGTTATGCTTGTATTTCCACATGTGTGTCTAAGGATATGTATGCAAACATAAAACACGTACTCAGTGCAAATACACAAAAATCTAACAAAAATAATCTACCCTCTTCTTCCCATTCTTTGTAGATTACAAGAGCCAATCTTTTTTTCTATAATAGCTATCTGATACTTCTGAAGGGATAAACACCTCCAAAATTACTTCCTCTTATAATTCCCTCATCACCAGCTACATAACTTTCTTAATTCCAGCCTCCAAACTTAAACGAAGAAGCAGTGTGGTTCAGCATTCAGAGTCCAGGTGGGATGATAGTATGATGTTCACCTGTGTGTATAGTGAGCAACTACACCTAGCATGTAAGTTACCCTTCTCTGGTTAATTGCTCATGTTTTCTTTTACTTATACAGCACACCCTCATTCTACTTTTCCAGATAATTATGAGCAAAGAGCATCCATCTTCTTCTGAAACTGTGTTTTCTCATGACGAAATTTTAACACTATTCCCATTTTGCATAGGGTTGTTGAGACATGTCTAACATATACTGTTTATATGATCTCAAGATTCTTTTTAACCACACAAAGTTTCAATTCCATATATACATGATAGTGAAGAGCTAACAACAATTAGGTCTCAGTCCTGTGAAATTATTTGAGAATAAAGACTTTCTCTTCTGTTGTGTATATAGTAAACAAGTATTCCCAACCCAAAGTGCTCACTTTTTCTGTCTTCTCAAAAGCTAGCCTGGTTATATAACATGCCTGTACATTCCACAGATGAAGAAGCACTCACACTGTTCTGAGTATTACAAATAAAAACTTACTGGAGGAATAAGACATGCACATGAGGTGATGGGTTAAAGCCAATTTCTAGGATAGAGCTACATGGATATGATTAAGATGAAGGAGGATGCAAAGGTAAGATCTCTCCTGTACTCAGTCAGATTAGTTTTCTTCAGTGGAGCTATCAGCCATGTCAGGTTGTTTTATTTTTTACTTCTTATTTTTCTTTCTTTAAAAAATATTTTAAAATCTATTCCTTTCCATTCTTTGACAAAGAATATGACCTTGGCCGAGTGGCAGATTAAGTAGGACTTGCCCACTGCTGAACTATTATAGCACAGCTTAGCCTACTTTTTAACCATATCTCTTTTGAGGATTGGGTAATTAATGTTTGTAAATTAGCTAATTAGCATTACATGATTTTTTTTTCCCACAAAGACTCTATAAAATAGTAAGTAGTTTCTGAGGGAAAATACATCAGCCACAGTTGGTACAGACTGAGAGATCTCCCACAAGAACTTGAACTTGTAACAGGGCAAAAAGTCCTTTGTAGCTAGTCAAGACCTAGAAGGAATGTAAGAGTCACTAGGAGTTATGTAAGGGAAGGAATCTCTGTCCTTCTCTTGCAAAACTACTGCCAGATTCTTCCTTCCTTCCTTCCTTCCTTCCTTCC
Source organism: Onychomys torridus (assembly GCF_903995425.1). Taxonomy (NCBI): domain Eukaryota; kingdom Metazoa; phylum Chordata; class Mammalia; order Rodentia; family Cricetidae; genus Onychomys; species Onychomys torridus. Next base: position 73,227,071 of record NC_050443.1, read on the forward strand.
TTCCTTCCTTCCTTCCTTCCTTCCTTCCTTTCTCCCTCCCTTCCTCCCTCCCTCCCTCCCTCCCTCTCTCCCTCCCTCCTTTCCTTCCTCCCTCCCTCCTCCTCTATCCATCTTTCTTTCTTTCTTTCTTTCTTTCTTTCTTTCTTTCTTTCTTTCTTTCTTTCTCTCTCTCTCTCTCTCTCTCTCTCTCTCTCTCTCTCTCTTTCTTTCTATTTCTAGATGAAAATGTGTTCTCAGTGACTGTTTATGCCTCAGTATTAGAAAGAGAGACTCCAGTTGATGGACTGTAATATAAACAGGAAGGATTTTGTTACCAGTTGCTAAGAATAACTCTGAGGAGTGCACTTGCAACTCTGTCGTTAATTTTAAAGATAACCATGTAAGCATGCTGAGAGCTGGAGTCTGTTCCTCCTGCACAAGATCAGAATACACAAGGAATTCAATATGCCGGCTGAAACAGCACATCCACACACATCCACTATAAGCCATCAGGTTTCTTATACTACCATCGTTATAAAGACCTCTCACTTTCTAGCTGAAAACTGACCTTTAGCCTTAAAAGCTGAGCCCTCATGTCTCTGTTTGGGAAACAACACTAACATGGTCATCTTTAGGTGATTTGTTGTAAGGGCTAAATGAGAGAAAGTACAGATGATCTGCAACACAGAAAATTCACATCTATATGTGTTCCTGTTCCTTCCCACTAATGTGAGAGAGATATCCAAAGGGTTGCAAAGTGACTGCAGGGCTAATTTGGGCCAGCACATAATTCAGTTGAAAGAGGACAATAATGGTCTCCAAAGTGCACAATTCTATATTTGATTCCACTTCTGAAAACAATTTGCATGACCTCTTCTAGTTTGTTTTTAGAAAGTTGATTTTTTTTTAGGTCAAATGGAAGGGAAGCCGAATTAATCACTATTTCCTTCATCACTTTCAGAATCACAATACTTAACATTAATTTTAGTAATTTTTATATTCATAATGGGAGTATATATTTTTTTAATTTTTGAGGTAATAAAGAATGGACATATCTCTTCAAGAACTAAAAAAATAAAAATACACAAAACACATATTCATGCAATTTTAAAAAGCACGTGTACCACAAGACTGAAGTAGGCCTGATGGCATCATTTGTAGATGCCATCTGGAAAAGGAACAGGGGAAAGATAGCACACTGGCTCATTCTGCTCACTCATTCTCTGACTCTTCATATAAAGCCTTCACAACAGTGTTAGAGCTGGCTGCACTACTCACAACGTCTATTGTTTGGGTAGTGGCTTGATTTAAAAACGTGAAATGGTTCTTTGTTTTTTTGTTTTTTTTTTTTTAATAACCTGTCATGGAATCTTGTTATTTTGCTGTACTGACTCAGGCACTGGATATATCTAGCCTTTGCAGGCTGCTGAGCCATGCACTGTCAATCTGTGTGCATGTAACAAATAAATGAATTCCACTTGCATCAACCACGATGGAAGAGAAGAATCAAGCTATTCTCAAGGCAGGGACAAATGACCACACTCAACTGTTTGTAAAATCTATTGTGGAATGCCACCTGGACCACAGATTGGGTAGAAGCTCAGTCACTGAGCATATACAACTATTGTTATATCCTATATTGACCTAAGCTTGATCATATACCATGTGGAGGTTTCTATTATTTACTGAGATGGTGTAGGAAAGGACTAGTCAAATGGGATTCAGAAAAGCATGAATCAGTGGCACATGCTGTGGAAAGCCTATGCCAGTGGAAATAGTGTTAGTGGTGGGATTGCCCTATGGGAATTCACTTCCAAAACATAAACCCAAAATTAACTTATTAAGAGTTGCAAAATGGAGCTTGCAGATCATTTAACTCCAAGGGAGACATTTCTGGGCACATGACTCCTCCGTGAAACTGTTCTGATTGCACATTTGTGAGACTAACCCTAGCTAGTGTGCTACACAGGCAAAATAAGAGACAGGGCAAGCATTGCATGTTGTGGAGAGTGGAGTGTGTTACTTGAATTCCATTACTGTAAGAAAAATGCTAAGCAAGGTGGTGATGAAGAGGGAGTCAAAGTCAATTTTCAGTTCTAGTTTCAAGTGTATAAACTCAACTATTTGAACAGAAGTACTCTTATAGGGCATGGAGGGAGCACAATGTGAAGCCTGAACAGTGACACAGCTAGACTAAAACACAGGCAGTACCTTACTTGATATAGGTGAAGGGAGGACTCTGAATAGGACTCCATTTGCCTAATAATTAAGGCCAATAATTTACAAATTTGGACTTTGTACAACACAAAAGCTTCTTCACAGCTAATGGAACAACCAGTAAATGAAGATGAAGTCCACAGAATGGAAAATAATTTTTGCTAGCTATACATCTGATGGAGAAATAAAATCTAGAACATATAAAGGACTCAGAAAACAATAAAAAACAAAAACAAAAATCCTTGCCCATTTTTAAAGGGCTTTAAATTTTAACAGAAAGTTGCCAAAAGAAGAAATAAGTGACTAGAACTATCTCAAAAAATGTTCTTCATCTTTAGAAATTAGGGAAATGCAAATCAAACAACTCTGCAAGCCTTTCATTGTCCCCCAGTCAGAATTGCTGGCAAGGATGTGGGGAAAAGGAAAACCCTGATACACTGAGGATGGGAATGCAAACTGGTACAACCACTTTGAAAATAATTTTGGAGATCCCTCAATAAGTTGCTAATCACTCTTCCACAAGATCCAGCCATATGCCTAGAGGGCTCTACAGTTTACTATAAAACTATTGCTTATCCATGTTCATTGATACTCTATTCATAAGAAGTAGAAATTAGAAACAATCTAAATGTCCATCCACTGATAAATGAATAATGAAAATGGTATAGTTACACAATGGAATGTTATTAAATAGCTCAGAACTATGAAATTTTCAGGTAAATGGATGGATCTAAGATCCATCATCCTTAGTGAGGTAACTCAGACTTGGAAAGACAGGCATTGTATGTTTTTCCTCATATGTGGATATTAGCTTTTATGCTTCAGATATTTGTGTTTCATTTAGAACACCAAGCATAGATGTTCGGAAATTTGTGAGGGACCAAGGAGGAAGAGGAAATCCTCCAAGAATAGGAAAATAGAATGTAGTGTTATAAAGGAATGTAAAAGAATTAGAACAATAGAATTAAATGGTGAAGGGAATGGGTAGGCAGAATAAAGGAGGGAATATAGAGTGATATCTGACACTAAAGACCTTTTGAAAAAGTCATATGGAAACTCACTACTATAAATGTTTCCTAAGTGTAGATGCTTTCCCAACAGAGTTTATGTACAACGGGGGGGGGGGACAATTTTGCAAATATGAATCATATATGTCTTAGTTAGGGTTTCTATTGCTGCAATGAAACACCATGGCTAAATAGCTACTTGGGTAGGAAAGAACATATTTAACTTACACTTCTATATCACAGACCATCACTGAAGGAAGTAAGGGCAGAAACTCACAGAGTGCTGCTTACAGGCTTGCTCCCCATGACTTGCTTAGCCTGGTTTCTTATAGACCCCAGGATCACCAGTCCAGGGGTGGCATCACCGACAATGGGTTGGGCCCTCTCCATCCATCACTAATTAAGAAAGTACCTTACAGGCTTGACTGCAGCTAGATCTTATGGAGATACTTTCTTAATTGAGGTTCCCTCCTCTCAAACAACTTTAGCTTGTCAAGTTGACATAAATCTATGCAGCACAATCTGCTACCAAATAAATCCCCTAATACCAGGACTGCATAGTGACACAAATCTGTAATTCTAGAATTTGGCAGCAGAATCAGGAATATTTCCACAGATGCAAGGTGAGACTAATATATATATATATAGTGCCAGGCCAACCAGGGCTCCATAAAAGGCCTGTCTCAAAAAGAAAAAAGACCGAAAACCAAAAGCAAAACAAACCAAGATGTTCAAGATGGGGAGAGCTTTGACAATCACATAAAAGAAGCAGAAATGGACGTTTTTCTAAGAGTGCTCAATTAGTTTAAGGAGGTTGTGTGGATACTGTGTATCTCAGGGAAGAGTTTTGTTCTCTGAAGGCCTCTGGATTATTGAGACCAGGAAAACACATCTCTCAAAAATAGGTTTATTTTATGGCATGCATTTGATTTTTTCTTTAGACAGCCCTCAAACTAATCCTTGGGGATAAACTGAAAAATAAAAAACCCACAATTTAAAAAACTAAGGAACATCAGGGAAAATAATACTATAGAGGAATAAAAAAATAGATTCAGTTACATCAAAGTATTAAAGGTTAAAAGCAAATTATTTGGAGGGTATATGGTTTAGTCTGAGGTAGAAAAATGTTGCCAGGTCTAAGCTTTGATCATGTCTGATGCCCATAGCCCCTACCACCAGCCCTCTTCATGTGTAGTAACTAAGGTACCTGCAGTTGCCACTTTCTGCAATAAATCTTTTGTTCTCATATATTTGGCAAAAAGATGGAGGTCTACAACACTGGAAACTCTTAACTTAAAAGACAGCCAGTGGAATTGGGAAGAATGACTCATGGGGTGAGACACACTGGTTAAAAACCAAGTGTTGCTGTCTTTAGTTGTACAGCTACTTGTAAATTGCCCATGCTGCAGTGTTTATATTTAAACCTTTACTACATAGAGTCAAAAATTATAAACGAAACCAAACCCAAATCCATGTAGGTTGATTGGGACTTCGTAGGAAGGGGTCAGGTTGATGGGGATAAGCAAGGGTTGAAGGATGGGTGTAACGAAGTTTTGGGTCCAGGTGTGAAACTTTCAAAGAATAATTTGATAAAAAGAACCATGTCTACTTTGCCATGTTCAACCAAACCAGGAGACACAGTTTACATTTGTTTATTTTAAGCTATAAATTTAAATTTGTAACAATGCTGAAGGTAAATAAGCCCACATATCTGTGTATATATGGTGAGGCAGGGGTCCTTTGAGGCAAAAATGGGACATTTAATTCCCTGAAATTGGAGTTACAGTCTGTTTGATGTGAGTATTAAGAACTGACACACAAGAACAGCAACTGCTGTTCATTTTGCAGACATCTCTCCAGCCCCTGTTTTTGCATTTTTGCAGTGTAAAGAAAAGAAAAAAAAGATTGTGTACTGCTTGGTAATTGAGTTCAAATCCAATACATGGAAACATGAACTTTATCCTAGTTCCTCAAAACTTTCAGCTCTGATGCAGTGGTATTCTGTTTTTTGTTTTTTTGTTTTTAATACTTGAGTATTTTCCCTTTTATTGAAAAATATAATCTCTTTTTCTATAATACATCCTAATTATAGTTTCCCTTCATGCTACTCCTCTTAGGTCCTTCTTCCTTCTCCTCCAATCTAGATTCTCTCTCACTAGAAAATAACAGGCTTCAAAGATGTGAAAATAAAACATTACAAAATGGAATATAATTAAAAAAAAAAACTACCACATAGAAGCCTGACAAGACAAAGTAAGAGAAGAAAAAGAATCTAAGAGAAGGCACAAGAATCAATGACCCACTCATCACACACTCAGGGGTCCCCTAAAAATACTTAACTGAAAGCTATAATATATATGCAGAGGCCCCAATGAATCATGCAGGTCCCTTGCTTACTGCTCTATTCTCTGTGAGTTCATATGATTCTTGCTCAGTTGATTCAGAGAAACTTATTCTCCATCCTTTCTGGCTTTTATACTCTTTCTGCCTCTTATTCCTTCTGGTTCCCTGAGCTCTGAGGGGAGGGATTTGATGGAGATGTCCATTTAAAGCTGTGTGTTCCAAGGTCCTCCCCTGCCTCTCTCTCTCTCTCTCTCTCTCTCTCTCTCTCTCTCTCTCTCTCTCTCTCTCTCTCTCTCTCTCTCTCTCTCTCTCTCTCTCTCTCTCTCTCTCTCTCGTGTGTGTGTGTGTGTGTGTGTGTGTGTGTGTGTGTGTGTGTAGTGGCTGCTGTGGATCTTTGAATTTATTCCCATCTGCTGCAGGATGAAGCTTCTCTGATGATGGCTGAATAAGGCACTGATCTATGTGTATAGCAGAATGTCATTAGAAATCATTTTATCATTAATTCTTTTAGACCAGTACTGTTTGGTTTTACCCTAAGTCTCTGGTTCTTGATCATGTAAGCAGTGTCAGGTACGGGTTTCATCTCATAGAGTGGGTCTTATATTAAATCCAATATTGGTTGGTTACTCCTACAAGTTTTGTGCCACCATTGCTACAGCCTAGTTTGTAGGCAGGACAGCATTGTACATCAAAGTGTTTGTGGCTGGGTTGGTGTTTACATTTCTCTTTTGGTAGTCTGAAAAGTATCTTCCCATACCCAAAACACTAGAACATAAGGGTAAAAATTCTGTGTAGGCAACATCTCAATCTTTCAATGTTTAATGAGTTGTATGGGTGTTGTCTTCAGCAATGGGTGCTTGCTGTCAGTTTGTAGAGAGCAATTATTGTCTTGGTGACAGCCTGGGTTAATTAGGAATTTCCATGGGACTCCATAGGAAACAACTAAATTGGATATAACCCTTTCCTGGTACTGGAAGCTTAGTTTAATGGCAAAAGAAAGTAAGTTGGGACTCCATCTCCCCCATTATTTGGAGCTTTCATTAAGATCACCTTCATATATTTTAGGAAGGTTCCACAGCACTAAGTTTCTGTATCACCCCTTAAGTGCCTCTCAATTCTATCTGTCTCTCCTCACAGTCCTTTGATCAACCTCCTCTTCCCTCCACCTCCCAATAGCCTTCCATTCCTGTGAGAAGACTTTCTGAACAGAATGCCATTAGTGCAGGCACTAAGATCAACAATTAATAAACTGGACATCATGAAACTGACAAAGTGACAGCCTACTGAATGTGATAGATTTTTACTACACATCTGGTAGAGGAATAACTACATAACTATATATATAACTATATATATTATATATAACTATATATATATACATATAACTATATATATACATATATGTATATATATATATATGTATATATATATATATACACCCAGAAACTAGATATCAACCCCTCCCCAAATAACCAAATACTACAATTAAATATGGGGTACAGATCACAACAGAGAATTCTCAATAGAGGAAAGTCAAATGGCTAAGAAATAATTAAACAATCATTCACCATGATTAGCCAACAGGAAAATGTGAATCAGAATACTTTGAGGTTTCATCTTACACCTGTGGAATGGCTAAGGACAATAGCACAAGTAACAACTCATGCTCTTTAAGATGTAGAATGAGCGGAACAATCATCCATCGATGGTTTGAGTCCAAACTTGAATAGTTACCATAGAAATCAGTGTGGCAGTTCCTCAGAAAGATGGGACTCTATCTAGCTCAAGATCCAGCTTTTCTACTTTGGGTCATATACTCCAAGGATGCTTCCATCCTTCTACAAAGACAATTGCTCTACCATGTTTATTGCTGCTCTATTCATAATAGCTAGAAAGTAGAAACAACCTGGGTGCCACTCAACAGATTAGGTTAGTTTTAGTGAACATTTATTTATTTTCAACACCTTTAATATAACTTTCTATTTCTAGTTTTAAATAAAAATCTTTAAAATCTTCTGAATCATGTTCATACATATATATAATTGCTAATCATTTTAGTCATAGTTATATAAGTTTTAAAATTGATTTACTTTTAATACATATGAATTCACTTATGCTCCAATCAGTGTTATGTGGTAAATATAATTAAAGTACATTATATGTATGTATGAAAATGTAATCGTGGCAACCATTACTTTTAACTTTAAGTATAAACTCATATATATATATATATATATACATATATATATATGTATATATACATATGAATTCTTTAATTATCAAGCTTTGCATTAAATTACAATGCTACTTCTTCAAAAACCTTTCTTTGTATCCCACTAAGAAATTATTCTCCAAATTCATTTCCATGCATGAAATTAGAAAAAGACAATGGGTACTTCAAAGAACCACATGATGTTATTTAATTGTTTAATATCAGCATTCTCTCTTTCTCTTTCTCTCTTTCTCTCTCTGTCTCTGTCTCTGTCTCTGTCTCTGTCTCTCTCTCTCTCTTTCTATCTGTGTGTGTGTGTGTGTGTGTTTGTATGTTTGCGTGTATCACTATGGAACCACAGAACAGTATGTGATCTTATAAATGGTGACCCTAAAATGTACCTGAATTTGTTACTGAAGAACTGGACATTAGTATACACTACACTTAACTATGTAAGGATATACAAAGTCACCATTTTAAATAAGAAAAAAATGTAAAAAAATGTAATCTATAAATATCTTTTCTTTTTGTTTGTTTGTTTGTTTGTTTGATTTTGAGACAGAGTTCTTCTGTGTAGTTTTGGTGCCTGTCCTGGATCTTGCTGTGTAAGCTGGCCTCAAACTCACAGAGATTCGGTTGGCTCTGCCTCCCAAGTGCTGGGATTAATGGCATGCACCACCACCACCCAGCTTAAATATGGTTTTTTTGAAGTGTGAAGTAATATTTATATTGAACAGGTTTTGTAGACATATCTTTTTTTTAACACCATGGACACAGAGATTGAGAACAATTAAAAGTGATATCTTTCTCATCGTGTTAAAGATTTAAGTTATCTAGCCATAGATATTGCTGTGTGTTTATTAGAATTTACTGAAAATATATGAATTTCTCAAACTTCCTTTTAATCTCTTAAACATGTGCACACATTGACTTCTGGAGAATCTGCATCTTCCATGTTTTTAGTTATAACACTGTCTGTGAAAATCTTGCTTGCATTTTCCTACAAAGAAACAAGAGGATTCATGAAACTCTTCATTGAGAATGTGAACTGTGTAGGGAAGGTAAATTCAACATAAGGAACCTTTATTTATTGGTGAAATTATTAAGGCCACTCCACATATTTAAAAGGGAGGTATATTTTGTGGGGTAACTTACAAATGAAGGGATAGGTAAGTTGTAGGGTCTGGCAAAAGTATGGCACAGTCCTGCGGTGTTCTTTGGAGAACTCTGCTCTGTGTAGCTCAAGTGTCCAGGGTCCAGGAACCAAAGAGATTCCTGTGTCTTCAGCGTCCTCCCTCAGCCCTGCCCTGTAGGTGTGACCATTACCGAAGCCTCAATGGGGGTTGGAACTTCCAGGCCAAGGTTGGAATGGTTACCCAGTACATTTATTGTAGTCAAATATTGCTAAGTATATTCCTCAGTTTAGTACCTACTAGTGATATAGTGTTTTTCTTTTTATTAACTCAAATGGTAAGTACATCTAATTGAAAAGTTTCCCACTTAACAAATCAAAATATGAAACAATGAAGAAATTACATTGATACTTTTTTCCCATTGATGGTAAGCTTGTTTTTTCAGCTTAAAGTAATGACTTTGTATGAAGAAAGAAAGGATAAAATTTTGTGTGTTACGTGAAAAGTTGTATAGCTGTTTTTGTTAAGCTGTGTTACTTGTTTTGCAATAATATAGAGAAAAAAGTCCATGAGTCTGCTTATATAGTCTTAACAAAGCAATATACAGTAATGGTACACAACTGGTCAATAGATGCCACAACTAATACACTAATGTTTACATTGTAAGAAAAAATGTTGAACTTGAGAAATATAAAATAAATTAAAGAAAAAGTGATATCCAAAAACTATATATATATATTCTCCTACAGGATTTTTCTCATAGAAAATTGGGACTTATTCATAGTTTCTGCAAAGTCTACCATGTATTTCACTACGCAAGTTTAGTTGACAGCTAGCAAAGATTTAATTGGATGGATTCATATCTTCTAAAGGGCAATTCTGTGCATAATATTCAGGTGCTCTGTATTTGCTATGGCACTGACCTTTAGAGATTCTTAGAAATAATCTTTGAGGTTTCATTCTACATTTTTTTTTTTCCAGATTGAAAGCATCTTACTAAATTGTTTCCTCTGAGATAACAGTATCACTGTTGCTGAGGTAGATAATGCATACAGTGTGGCTTGGCTGATCATATCCAAAGTATGTATCAAAAATACTGAGTAGAAGTCAAAGGTTTGGTTTATTTTTTGTTTACATTTTGCCTTCTTTGTGTTTCTTTTCCATCATTATGAGTGCTGACCAATTTCCATGGAAACATTTAATTGGTAAGCTGCATAAAATAACGATTGCAAAATTAAATAATTTAAGTCATATAAAATATTTATTGTAGAATGAAGTAATTGTTTTATAGAGTAGAGAGGGTCTCAGGGAATACAAAGTAATGATTGTTTGAAATATATTCTGTTCAACAAATTTATCTAATTCTTAATTTAATATTTGTTCATGATTAGGAGAAAATTAAGTTGTGTTAAAGAACTCAGGTTATAAATGTTTCGCATTGGATTCAGCTTAAATTAATTGACATAGTCTCTGAAAAGAGTGTTTACCATTATTCTGTTATTATTAATGAGCTTGCCTAAGAATCAGTGCTACAGCAATCACTATTACTCATTAATATCAATTATGCAATTAGACTGTGTTATATCTCTAGTAATCCTACACAAGCAAACTTCAAGCCAAAACAGGTTACTTTGATAATCTTTATATAAAAAGTCTGCCCTTCAATGTGTCAATCTGTATCTCTTTATAATTGTTCAGAATGCTAGAAGGAAGTTTAGACACCATTGACTTGTGCAAATTTTGAAGCATTTACAATTAGCCTGCAATGCTGACAAGATGATTAGAAGAAGAGGCTTCATATCCTGTTGTGTTTTCAAAGTACTGGTTATCACATTTCCCATGATATTAAACTAGGTAATACTAAAATTTACTCTTATTTTCACATTAATAATTTCAAAACAATAACATTATATAAATAGTGACAGTTTTGTGCTAATACACATTCAGCTTATAATAAAGGATGGGATATTATAATTACAAAAACCCCACAAATTTATGAAGCATAGTTTTCATCTTGAAAACAGAAATTCAACTATATTAATAAAATAAATTTGTGGTCTACACAACCAGAGCCACGTTTGCTTTTGATATAGAGATCCAGGGGCTCAGATCCTAGGATCAGAACTGGGTTTCTTTTTTTTCTTTCTTTTCTTTAGCTCTGTAGACTACTGCAGGTTGTTCCTTTCCCACAGTGTCTTGAATCTAGCAAAAACATCCCACTTCACATTTCTGTAGAAAATACTGGAAAGCAAACATAGTACGTATCTAACTGGTCCAGCCTATGTTACATTTCATAACCCAGAAATCAATGGCTTGAAAAGGATGCTCTGACTAGCCAGTCTAACACTTATCCTCCATCCACAACTCATTTCGTACTAATGAAGAAATACTAACAGAAAAGAAGGGGAAAGGATGTTATGTATGCACAGAAATAAAAGAACAACCAGGAAAAGTTGCCTGTCATGCTCTACATTTGTTTTTCTATACGTGAATACACTCTGAAGTTAATTTTCTCCTAGGCTGGCATAATTTTAGCACAAGGCTTTATTTACTTAATTCTTGCGTATGTAGAAAACAAATAGAAACTGCTCTTTTCATAGAAAAATATTAGTCTAGTATGAAGTAATATTACTATAATCCAAGTCTTAGTATAATATAGAATTATTTATTCTAGAAAAATTAGTGTATTGATATTATTAAGTGATTTTTATGTGTAGTTTTCCTTTTTAATGTTTTAATTTATTCTTTGGAAATTTTATATAATAGAGTTTGATCATATTCATCCCCCTCTCTCAACTCCTTCTAGAAACCTGTCTACAAGTTTATATTCTCTCCATCTCCAAAAGCAAGCTCATAAATAAAATCCATGGAGTCCTATTTGTGTTGGACAACTATTACTGAGCATGGGTTCTATCAATTGTGATTTATAAATCAAGTGTTACCCCATTAAAGAAAACTGACTATCTCTTTCCCAGAAGCTGCCAATCACCAATTGCTCTTTGGCTTGGGTTGGGACTTAGTGCTCCCTTTACATCCTCCATGCTGGAATTTTTCTGGTCTGATTTTATGCAAGTCAGTAGATGCAAGTTTATGTATGACTCTGCCTTATGTGTCCAGAAAACATGGTTTTCTTGACATTTTCTACCACATCTGATTCCCATAATGTTTCTGCCCCATCTTCTGCATAGATATCTGAGTCTTTAGGGGAGGAGAGGAATACAGATATTCCATTTGAATTGAACATTCCAATGTCTATTAATCTCTACATGCTGAGCAGTTGTGGAGTTCTGTGTTAATTAGTGTGACTATAAGAGAAAGTTTCTCTGATGAAGATTGAGTGACATACTGGTCTATGCTTATAGCAATATATCATTAAGAGTAATTTTATTTGCTTTGTTCATTTGGCAGAATAATAACAGTAGTTTTTCAACTAGGACCTATATCCTATTTAACTCTAGGCTCTTGGCCTCATTGACAATTTCTGGTATAAATTTTGTCTCATGGAGTGGCCCTTCAATTCTACTAAAAACGTAATTAGTTATTCCCATACTATTAATGCCATTATTGTACCAGTGGGCATAATTGTGAAGGTAGGTGGCAATTATAGTTCACAGGGATCCTAGCTGGGTAACATTGATTGTTACTTTTCTCCTCTGGTAGCATATATAAGATGCATGTTTTAGCTCCATGAATTCCACCTAGTGTGGATGAATCTTATAGTCAAGTAGCAGCTAGATTTCTCCAGGTTTTTGACAGAAGAAAGCGATGCCTTCAACAATAGGAGCCAGTGGTATTTTGAATGTTTACAAAACCCGGCTGGCAACCATTCAAAAGACATGGGTGCAGAAAACCCTAGCAGAAAGCATTCTTAACCACTGAAGTATCTCTCTAGCTCCAGCATGCAAGAATTTTGGACACAATGTCTCCATTATACAAACTCAATAATGCTGTGGGGGGAAAAGAAGGGGAAAAAAAGACAGAGCAAGAGGGAGTCAAATGATAGTCTTTTCTCTGTTGAGTGTTTTATTTATTTATTTTTTCTTTTTTGGTGTTTCGAGACAGGGTTTCTCCGTGTAGCTTTGCACCTTTCCCGGATCTCACTCTGTAGACCAGGCTGGCCTTGAACTCACAGAGATCAGCCTGCCTCTGCCTCCTGAGTGCTGGGATTAAAGTTGTGCGCCACCAACGCCTAGTGGGTGTTTTAAATTATGAATTGAGAGAGAAGGAAATGTTGGCAAGATATTGGTGTCAAATTACTTGACTCATCTTACATATTTTAATAGACATTATGTCATTTTAGTACATACAACACCCCTATAGGACAAACCTTATCAGCAAGTCTATTTTTAATAAAAAGTATTAGTTCAGGGTAGATATTCTCAACAAAAGACAGCAAGGATTTGAATTTAACCCTTTTCATCATCAGTGCAATTCTCAGAACAATTCTTCCAAAAGTGTTTGTGAACCTAAGCTACTCGTTGTGTTCACCTACTTTTGTAACTCTGAGTTATAAAAAAGCCACTTACAAAAGTGTAAAACAACTTAATTTCCTATAGGAAGATATAAATTTGGACCAATCAATTATGTAATTGAATGAGTGTGCAAGTAGAAACAAGCTAACATTGAAAATCTTGCTGGGTTCTGTTTCTGACTGATTGCAAACCATAGGGTTCTTAGACCAACAGGTTGTGTGACAGTGACTCTCATCCATCCTTTGTTGGGGTGTTTCCAACCTATTCTCTGAGTCCACTTTCAATCTCCACTTTACTCACTTCCAAAGGAGCTAAATCCATGGTGTGAAATTGGCTTTTGCTGTGTTCATATGTCAAAACAAAATAGTTTGCTCCTTTATGTGTCAATTCACTGTTAAAAAAGTTAATATTCACGAGAAACTTATTATATCAGTTTGGAGTTGAGGACCCCCATGGAATAATTTTTCATCTCTGGAGAGGTATGTACAGAATTTCAATGCAGCTGGGACACTCAAGGGTGGCTGTCACAAACTGCTATTTCCTACAGTGTAACCATACACATTAAAATGAAAATAAATCATTTAATGTTCCCCAATATTTTGTGCTGTGTTAGGCATAGCATTTTATCACATTTCAATTACCTTTACATGCTTTATCTGAAATTGTTAAAACTGAAAGGAAAACTTTTGTTCAAGGTATTTTGAAATGCCCTTACAAAGGAAGGATGAACATGGGAGTCCTCAATTCCAAATTGATAAAATAAGCTTCTCATGAATATTAACTTTTTTTTTTACAGTAAATTGACACATAAAAGAGAAAAGTATTTTATTTTGCCATGTGAGCACAGCAAAAGCCAATTTCACACCATGGATTTGGATGAACATAAATTTTATGTTATAAGGCATTTCAAACTGAGATCAAAACTTTGATTATTAACGGATGAAAATTGCACTTATAGTTAAGAATACATCTATATAACTAATATAAGAAAAGGTTTTGAAAGGAAAGTGTGCTAATTGCATGTCTCAAGAGAGACAGCCTATAAAAGATGATAGATGATGGATAGATGGATGCTAGATGAGAAGTAACTTATTAAGAAAACTGGCTCATGAGACTGTGGAGGTTGAACAGTTCCACCATCCGCCATCTTCAGACTGGGTACCCAGGGAAGTTGGTGGCATAGCTCAGTTCATTCTGGGAAACGATGGTACAACTATTCAGTCTGAGGAAAAAAAAAAACATTGAAAATATGAGAGAATACATCAGGACAACCCAGAGTTATGTTTCTCAAGGAATAGAACAGTATACCTCATTCCAGGAGATTTAGGATATCCACTGAACACTATTTAGTCTCCCAGCTACTTAATTGTGCCCATCTACACTTCGGGCAGTTTTTCCTCACTTAGTACACCAAGTCACATGGCCATTGCTCCCAGAAATATCCAGAGGCACACCTAGAAATAAGCCATTGTCTGTTAATATAAATATACTTTAATCCAGTCAAATTGACACCTAATATTAACCAACATAATATATATTATAGATTATTTGATATGAAGCTTTTATTCAAGACATATGTCTTCACAAATGATCTTACAGCAGAAGCTCTATTTCTTGAGTTTTTCTCTGCCTTGGGAAAAGTTGTGAATGATGCATGGTGACCCTTCCCACTCACTACTTTGTGGCTGCTACTGTCCAGTTTGCTACTGGATCATCCTGTCCAGTATACTCAAGTCTATCACTGGATAACACCTGCAGGTGCTAAAAGGCATAACCCCCTGTGAATAAACAGTTTAATAAGGATCTGAAAAATGTGTTTTCCTTTCCTGAATCTCAGCTCACACTTCTTTATCTTCCTTCCCTTCAGAGAAGCATTTCCCCTGAGTCTTGAGGAAACTTAATCTGTTTCCCTCAAAATATCACTGAGAGAATGGTGAACTTATAGGACTCCCCTGTCAGTATCTATCTACTTCAGCTCTTAGCCTGCAAACCATATTGACTATATTGCCCTCCTTTACGACTATCCTAACATATAAGACCTCATTGGAGAACCTTATTAGATTTAAGTTTCTGATAGGGATGAGGATTCCAGGGGAATGACAGGGTACTGTCTGATGTTTGTGTTTGACAGGGTGTTGAAGATCATTGCAGATATTAATCTGTGTCTGCTCTGCTCAGAGTCCAGTCTACATGCTCCAGTGGTCCAGACAGTTTCCCTCTCTCAGGCCAGTAGCATATTTGATTTGGGCTCAAACTTCAAAGCTTTTACAAGAAAGGGGATACGTTTTATTAGATATTTTGCCATTCCAATATCATAAGTCCAAATCTAAACTTATTTTGACAAAAGTATTTTAAGTATATCAACAATTACTCAAATGTCTGTGACTGAAAAATAGCCTTCCTGTGTTGATTTTTACTGAAAACATTTCTTGCTAATACGAACACTAACTGCTTATATAACAATCTTTTATTTTGATAAATGCTTCTAATTCCTAGAATGTGGTCAATAAATTTATATTCCTGACAAATTATGTTATCCGTAACTTGCACCATAATGTAGGAAATTATTTATGTCAAAATCCTGAATAAAACTGTTAGAAAATCCTGTTGTTTTCATTTTCTCTGTGGAATCTATGTTTAAATTGTGTCCACATATATAATTAGTATATTGTGAACGTACCCAGGGTTATTCTGCCCATATTGTCACACTGATAATTGAAGTGGAGACTGTTGGTTATTTTAGTTTTATTGCTGCAATATTCTCATATCTGTTTCCTGTTGAATGAAATATTTCTAACTCCCAATCATTCTCAATACTCATGTCAACGTAATAGCTTTCTGTTCCATCTTACTCTCATAAAGTTATATAGAATGATATTTGACATAGTTGCATTGCTTTTCTAACATTTATTTGGTGAGATATCTGAATTAAATTTAAATGATTATTATGGAATGAACCCCCTAAAAAAATTGGAGAAGAAAATTCTTTTGTGTTTCATGTCTTCTACTAACTCTCCAAAGGAACAGCTTTACAAACCCTTTGACACTTGTATTTGCCATGTCATTCAGATATATGCTGTATAATGTCGTAATTCAACTTTTTTCATAATATTCAGTCCTTCTTGAAAAGAACAGATTTAAAATGGTATAGGACAAACTTTTATTTTATAAATGAATAAACAAAAGCTTAAAGCTAAGTTATTGCTCCAGTGCATCATACAAAATTTTCTAAGCTCCCAGTGTTCAGGTATCAGATTGTGTTGAATCTCATAGTCTCACCTCTAGACCATAACACACCCACTTTTCCTAAATTAATGCAGAAGTTTATCATTGCTCTAGAAAGGTAGAATCCTAATAATGACAAAATCTTGAACATTCAGATAAATAGAGACTCCCGCCAAAAGAGAAAACACTTTATATGTATTATATTTCAAAATTGTAGTTAAAATAATTGGGTTTCTCTTTTGTCCTGTTGATGGATGCAATGAGACCTGCCTAAGTAATATAACTTGGGTAACTGAGGCACAAGGAGATTAAATGCCTTACTACAAAGGCCAGCCACTCTGGAAGAGTTGGATTCAGACTGAAATGTTATTATCAGAGAGAACGGAGACACTCACTGTCCACATTGGGCTCCAAGCTGTATGGGTAAGCTCCAAGCTGCATTATCCCCAAAGGAAAAACACCATACTGAACTTCATTTTATTTTCTATACATACATACATTTGTGTGTATATATGTGCATATGTGTGTATGTATGTATATAATAATACTTTTAATTTTTTTCGTATTTTGTAGTATGAGCACAAATAATTTCCTAAAAAAATTAGAAATGAGAAAAGAATGAAGATCACAAATGTAGGCAAAGATGCGGAAAATCTTTCCAGACTGTAGGGCAGATATGAAATATTCCAACAATTATATACTACAAACAGAAATTCCAAAAATAAATAAAAATACAATTATCATATGATCTAACTATCTTAATTATTGGAATTAACTCATGATTGTTGAGATATTCCAAAGCTCTTCTTTCAAATTATTTTTAATTAACATTTACTACTAAAAGTGAAATGAAATCACCCTTGTTCCTTTTTTTTAAATCACTATTCACAATAGCTATACAAAGGAAAAGGAGTAAGTGTCTATTGACTAATGAACAGATAGAAAAATGTGATATAGGTAGAAAATAAACAACAAAGCAAAATTCTGTCATTTGGAACAATTAGGTCAGACTGGAGGTCATTATGATAAAAGGAATGGAATAAATCACATGAGAGACAAATAATACATGCCCTCACTCATGTGGAAACCAACAAAGCTGAACGTACAGACATACAAATAACCCTTGTAATCATCAGAGGATGGAGAGAGACAGGGTAAAGAGGGAGTGGAGATTGGGGGCAATTTGGGTCAGTGTATTGTCATTATAGTTGGTTGGGAACAAATTCTCGTATGCTATTGTGAAGAATGGTGATGATGTATATCAATCGTGTACTACATGTTATTAAAGAAAAATATCTCATAGAGACTGTGACATGCACAGGGATTGTACAAATTCAAGCCAGTGTCCCAGTACTGAGATGAGAGAAGTGGACATAATCTCCCATCCCTGACCAAGACACAATCTCCATTTGGCATCTACTTGCAAAGGAAAAAAAAAGTTTTCTCCAATGGAATCTCACTGTGAATATTACCCCTCCTTAAAGGTAGGCTCCATGTCCAACAATAGATGGCCAATGCAAAATGAATACAATAGTATTTCTAAAGAGATTTTGTCTCATATTGCTTTATTGGATATTTTTTTTTTGCCTTTACTTTTTTTTTTTTTTTTACTTTTATATCATGGTTCCAATTTTGTGTTTCTTTTTATTTTTGTTATTTTCTATGTATGTGTGTGACTTGTAATTTTCATTTTCACTCTAGTTTATGTTAGGTCTAAAACCCAGGACAAATGGTTAATGGAGGTGCCTTCTAACATACCAAGGCTGACATGGGCCAGCTCTGCCAGCATCACTCATCAGCTGTGGCTCCTCACAGGATTTCTCACCTTGCTCCTTGCTCTCAGCCTCTCTCCCCTTCTTCCAGCTTCTCATCCCATATAACCTCAGCCCTTTTATACACATGGCATTTTGCCGTCCTGGCCATTTGGTCCACTGTTCCTCCCTCTACTTCTCTTCTCATCCTCTCTGGCTCTCTCCCTTGTCTTTCATGTCCAGGTTCAGTCTGGACTCCTCCAGATGCCTCAGGCTGTTCTATCCCTCATATCCACAATAAAAACCTCCTCAACCTAGACCTAGGAACATCATGACCCTCTTTTGTTTTTTCCCATTCAGTTTGTTTGTTTGCCTGTTTATTTTCTAAAGAGAGAAAAATAAAATGCATGGAGTTGGGTGGATGGGTGGTGAGATTACCTGGAAGGAGCTGAGAGAGAGGAAGCTTGATCAAAATATATTGCAAGAAAAATGTTTCAATAATATAAATGAATCAATTGCTTACAGACTTCAGACAAGAACAAAGCTAGTATATATACATATATATGTATTTAAATATAGTACAAAAGCAGAAGAAAGACTGGGAAAGGAAAGAGACTACTGGGAGAGGAGAGAGGAGAGAATGCTTGGTGAGTGTGGTCAAAGCACAATGTTCCCTTTTTCATTAATTTTATTACATACATAGATGTACATATATATATATATATATATATATATATATATATATATATATGCTTAAATACATAACTATATCTTTTCAATGATGTAGGGAAGAATTAGGAGGAAGGAAAGGTAAAAATAAAATGATATAATTATGTTATAATTTCAAAAGTAAAAGAAATATTTTTAATTTAAAAATCTTAGAAACATGTAATGTTTTTGAAACATAACACTGTCTGAAATTAATATGTACCAAAAATTGAATTCTAAACACTTGAGGAGTTCAAGCACTCCACAGTGTATACACATATCAAAACTTCGCATAGTGCTCCTCTAATGTTTATGAGTTTTCCTTTATCTCTGTTTAAAAATTAATTAAAATGTAAAAATTGAAAATCCCTGGACTCTTTACACATTCAAAAAGTAAGTTGATATAATTCAAAACTAAGAACTTGCCACGTCATAAGAGTGTTTCTGACTCTTTCTTCAATTTACACTTGAAACTGAGTTAGTTGCTAAGAGGTTTGAAGTGGTTTCTTATTAAGGTTGGGAAGTATTTTTTAAAAAAATGATGTTAGAACAGATTCCCTTTTTGTCAGTAGTGACCTTTTGCTGTCTGATTTCGTCTGAGAGCTTTCCATCTGGAGAGCCTCTTCCACTATTGAGAGGTCTCTGCTTCTGTGGAGAGACTCTTATCTGGTGCCCTGACTTGCTACTTTCCATGTCTAGAAGGAGCCATCGCTCCTCTGGCCTCTCTGAGCGTGACTTAATTCTTTATAGATGGCTCTTTGTTTAAACCTCAGTGGAATAATGCAAAAAGCAACATCGAGAATCTAGTTCAATAGAATATTTTCATAGACTTCCTCAAAACATTGCCCCTTGGTAGAATATTATTAGCCTTTTGCTTTCTGAGATTATTAGACATAGCTCACATTTTACCACACTCAACCAATCCTTGTCCCTACCTAACCAGTCTTCCATGTTTTTCCATCTCTTTCCATGTGAGACATTAACTTGCACATAGTGTTTAGTATTTCTTCACTGACCCCCTGAATGAGACACACAACTGTATGGCAAGTATGAAAATTAGTCTAAAAGCATTAATGATAGAAAGCATAGCTTCAGTCACATGCCCTTTCATTTAACACCATGTATTGAGCTCCCGCCTTGTGTCAGGGATAAGGAACATAATATATTTTCTTGACATGAAACTGTCATAGTCTAGATGGATGAAGAGTGAGACAAACTGATATCTGAACACATTGTGTGCCAATGGATTCATACCTCAGGTCAAGATACACATATCTTCTGCTGTGGTCAGAAAAACTGAAAGGAGAGAGGCTGTGACCGATACTGGAAGATTGTACATAGCTAGGACGTCACCTTCCATGGCCAACATTAGGTACAGGGTACATTTCTGCCAAAGAAGTGACTCTTAGGGGACTGAGGAGGAGATGAAAATTTCTTCTGCTCAATTAAGAATTGAACTTCTCAGGAGAGATGAATCAGATGAGGAATGTTGTGGTCTGACTGTTCACGGCCTTTAGTTATAAGCTAAAGAAAGCAAATGTGTCTGTATCTCTCTGTCTCTATCTCTGTCTCTGTCTCTGTCTCTGTCTCTCTCTCTCTCTCTCTCTGTGTGTGTGTGTGTGTGTGTGTGTGTGTGTGTGTGTGTGTGTATGAAGGGAGATTGATTACTGATAACTTCATTGTTAATAATGGAAAAAATTAGAAAAAGAAGAGAAAACAAGAAGCAGGGAAGTTAAAAGGCAAGGATAACTTTCTAGGTATAGTATTTTTAAAGGGTTAACTATGGTTTTAAAAACACTTGCAATAGAAACTTGATGGGGGAATGTCTTTCTGTGTGCTGTGAAAATATGTTGCTCTTATTGGTTGATAAATAAAGCTATCTGGCCTATGGCAAGGCAGGTTAGAGGCAGGTGGAAAATCCAAACAAACAGACAGGAAGAGTAATGAGAGACAGAGCAGATGCCAGCCACCACCAAAGGAACAACATGCCATCAGACCAGTAAGCCATAGCCACATGGCAACTTATAGATTTATAGACATGGGTTAATTTAAGATATAAGAGCTAGCTAGCAAGAAGCTTGATCTATAAGCTATGTCCGTGCAATTTGTAATTGGTAAAGCTTCTTTGTGTTTACTTGGGTCTGGGCGGTTGTAGGACACAGGGATTTTATAAATGGCTGTGGGACATTGGTGCCTAGTGAGACCAGGAGAACTTCTAGCTGGAAATTGATAAGAAACAAATTGGATGAAAAACAAAAAAAAAAAATGCTTTTTGTCAAACTAAATAGGATAACTGCTCCTTAATGTCTACCTCAGACCCATGGTGACAGCATCCCACTTAGAACTGACTGGGAAGCTTTGAGGCTGGTGGAAAGACAGTAATGGTTTGTGCTACAGAGTCCTGTAGGTGGCGCTGGTGGCCTCACAACACCCAAGAAGCACTGGCAGGCCACCCATTTGTAATACCCAATGCAAAGTTATTAACATGTCTTCTTGATGCTAAGACACTAGGAGCCTCAATACATATTGCTGTTCCTTCATTTAGCATTAAAAGGCTGCCAATGAAGCCCATTTCTGCTGAGTGGGGGGAAGGTGGGAGGTGAGTGGGAGGATGGGAGGGAGGAGAACTGTGGTTGTATGTAAAATGGGGGAAAAAACCCTTTTAAATTAAAAAAAAAGATGCAGCATCATTTCAGTAATATTAAAAATCAAAGTGTACATCCTGGAATTAATGAAACATGTTGTGTGGCCCATAGCAAGCACAATTGGACAAAAAATGATGGCTGTCTCAGACACATCCATATATTTAAGTATTTCTTATCAAATCTCAAGCTGCATGGAGGAAAACCTATAATAGTTTTCATTTGTTTTTAACTCAGACCTCCTTGTTTCCACCCTTATTTCATGGCCTCTCCATTCCAGGTAGCTCATTTTAAAATACTAGTATTACTAATATCTATTCTTTAGGAAGCTACTGGAGATATAAAGAAGACAATATATTTAGCTTTCAATGCATCACTAATATCCTTAATTTTATTTTATTGCTCTGTCTTTTCTATATGCATTTTATGTGAAAAGCCATATGTAACATTTGAAAGTCACTTGCCAGTGTGTAGTGGCTGGATCCTGATGTGTTCTATTTATTTATTTACTTTCTTAGATTTTATATATTTTATATATGTGGCTAGTTTGGCCTACACATATGTCTGTGTACCCATTTGCATGTCTTGTCCCCCCTGAAGCCTGAAGAAGGTGTCCAGTCCAATGGAACTTGAGTAACATATGTTTGGAAACCACTATGCCAGTGCTGGAAATCAAACCTGATGCCTGGGGAAGTGCAGCCAATGTTTTGATCCACTGAGGGATATCACCAGCTTAAGACACTTAATTTCACTCACTGCAAATCAGCAGATTAAACAGATAATATCTCCATTCATGAATTGGCAGACCAAAAGCACAAAGAAGTCAGGTAGCTTGGCTGGGATCATGAGGATAGTATTTAGAAGAGAAAATACTGAAATTCATGTTTTCTGAATCCGAAGTTTTTGTTTTGTCCACAGTGTGGCTTCTTGGGGATAGCTTTACAAAGTCATTTACCAAGGACATGGGACCATGAACTGCTTAATAGTTATATGTTTTGCAGGTGCCTGAGCTTCTTTAGTGATCACTTAATTCAACTTACAGGTATTTCTAAAGAAGTGGGAGGGTTGAAAGTAGAATTGCTCAGACTTACTCTGGGAAAACTTTTTCTTGCATATGAATGGTAATTTTATTCCTGCCCTTAAAATCGGAAATAGGTCAAGTTGTTTATTATAATTCTTAAGCCATCTTTGGGGATTCTGACAGTTTAAGGCTTAGAGTTCTTTTCTTGGCTCTACTTTTAAATCTCTGAAGAAATCACGGTTATGCTATGCACATCCAATCAAATATTTATAAAAGAATACAATATGACTATAAATTTATTTTAGCATTTTTTCCTAAGGAGTTCAGAACCCAGTGGCATAAATTACCTAATTTACTTTGATATCTTTTCCCGAGGAAGAACAGGGTAATAGTATTAGCTCAGATTAAAACTAAATGGGTAACTAGAAGCCAGAGGTTTCAACGAGTCTATCATCAGGATTGGCAGTGCTTTCAATATTTATAGGTAACTCTGCTAGAAGCAGCATCCCTTTTCTATGAAATAACAGGTCAAGAATGGATAGTTAGGATGAAAATCTGAATTGGCTTGGAATCACCTTAGCTTCCATGCCTGTAGTATGCTGATTATGTGTTCAGCTCAGAACTAAACAACAGTACCTGTTGGTCTTTGCAATCATGATATAGATGACAACTGTTGCATCAAAACAGAATATTATCATATTTCAAGGCTTGGCTGAGTCCTCTTTATATTTGTGAGGCCTACTTTAATCCTCCAAAGAGCTAACCAAACATAGGAACTGCCTGCTAGGCAAGGTCACCTAAGATCAATAAAGCTAATGTATATATTGAATAAATATATATCTGAGGATCAAACCAACGTTCATTCCTCTCTGCATTTCTGGGGACATCGGACAGTCTGGCACAATATAGACAAAATGAGTTTCATAATTAATGTTGGGAGAGCAAACATATTTAAATCATGGAGATTATACAATAAGCCAATTGGTTCAGGTTAATTTACTTCTTGCTTCTATTTTACCACATTGATCAGAGGTTGGCTTTCCTCTTTGAATGACATGCTAGCAAATATTTCTTAGCCTTTACTCTCATTTCCTGTAATATTTTTTAAAAATATTTTATTTTATGTATTTTTGCCTACATGTGTATTAGGTACCATATGCATGGCTAGTACACAGAGAGGCTAAGAGAAGGCATCAAGTGCCTTGAAACTGGGGTTACAGATGGTCATGTGGATGGATGCTGGGAATTGCACCTGGAACCATGGGAGGAGCAGCTTGTGCTCTTAACTACTGAGCTGTCTCTCTAGACTCTCACTTTCTATAAAGTTGAGGTAGTGATATATACTGTTTCCCACAGGATTTTCATTAAAAGAGTCATTATGCATATCCATTATTTTCCTGAGGTGTTTATAGAAAAGTATCACAGTTGGCTTGAAAAGCAACAACAATTGGTTTCCTCACATTCTTGGAGGCACAAAGTCCCAGCTGAAGTCATCAGCATGGTTAGTTTACTGTGAAGTCATTCTCTGGAACTACAAAGGCTTAGTGTTGTTAGAGTTTTCCTACCTGGCCCAGAATCAGGACAAATCTCTCTCACCGCCAGGCCCATAAACGCTCAGACCCAACCAAGTAAACACAAAGAAACTTATATTGCTTACAAACTGTATGGCTGTGGCAGGCTTTTTGTTATCTAGTTCTTCTATCTTAAATTAACTCATTTCTATTAGTCTACGCTTTGCCACAAGGCTTGTGGCTTACTTGTACCTCACATTTTCCTTGTCATGGCAGTGGCTGGCAGCATCTCTCTCCAGCCTTCCACTTCCTCCAATTCTCTTCCCCCTTGTCCCACCTACCCTAACCTTTCTGCCTGGCTACTGGCCAATCAGCACTTTATTTATTTTAACCAATCAGAGCAACACATTTAACATACAGAACATCCCACAGCACTTCCCCTTTTCTTTTTTTTTTTTTCAAAAAGCAAGGTTTTAACTTTTATATAGTAAAATTATAGACAACAAAACAATTATCAAGCAAGAATTACAGTTACAATATTAAAGAACATATCCTATCTATCTTATATTTGTGAGTCTAAGGTTTTATAACTTATTTTTTATTATAACTGAGGAAATTATAAATATCTAGTCTTCAAGCACATCAAAGACCTCAGAAGGATATAATATTACCTGAGAACCAGGAAAAGGATGCAAGCAACTTTCAGGAGCCTTGTAGGGTAGACAGAGATAGCTGGCAGCCTGGACAGTCACCTAATGTTCCTTTGAAAAGTTGGGGCATTTGTCTTCAGCCCACAGGGCTAGAGTATCTCAGTCACTCTCTCAGTGTCCTGTAGAATGTCTGGCAGTTTCTTTTGCAAAGCAGGAACCTGAAGGACCATTTTGTCAAGCAAAGTTTAGTGGTCACCTTTCTTTGGGTCCTGCATGTCCAGTCGATCAAGCTGTCCAGGCAAGAAGAGTTTCTTGCCCAAATGGCTATTTTTGCCAAGGTGAAGATAAGATATGAAGTGTCTTCAATGTCCATCCTCCTCTCTGAAGTAAATTGGTGTTGCCAGGAGCAGACATGTCTCACTGTCCAGAAAGTCTAAATTTTAAAAATATTTTAAATGCCATATTCTGTAGGTCTTAGAAGTATTTGAAGATTACCTGTTTATCTGATATCTCTGTGTATACCTAGAAGACTTAATTAACATGGCTATGAGTATGATTATCATAGATGACTAATTATTAATCTATTTTTAATTATCCATTACAATTTAAATGAGCTATACAAACATAATACCTTAAACACAAGTAGAAATATGCAAACAGTATAACAAAATTAACTTTAAGTTTGTATCAATAGACTAAACTCTGTAAAAATGTAAAACATTTTAAACAAGTTGTTGCTCTTTAGAAGTAAGTTCCTTAATCTACCCTTTTATCCTATTATATCTATACCATATCCCCTTTTCTTCTTTAGAAAGAGATCGTGTTTATAATCAATCTACTTTAAAGAAAAATATTGGTTTTTCTCTGTCCCATACCAGAGGGCTCTTCTGATTTGGGACACAAGAATCTCTTAATCTTTTCTTTTAACAATATGCCTGGGTTTAGAGAAGGAGTGAGCCAATTCCATCTCCAAAGCCAGTTGGGAATTTGGGCATAGTTTCTCTTACTACTTCCTGCTAGAGGGGGCGCTGTATCTTATGGGGACACAAAGAAAATTTTATGATTATGGAGTAGTCTGTGAGGGTAAACCTCTGAGCCAGTTGCCTTGAAACCATTCTGGATGTTGGATCATCTGGGCCATGGTGTCATCAGAGACCTTTCAGGTGGTCTTGGCTGATCAAGCCTGATGTATCTTAATCTGGAACAAATCCACAGCCTCTGGCTTTCTGTGGAAACAAAAGTAGAGACTCTTTTCCAAAGCAACATATCCTTATATCCAAATTTTGAAGTCAAGTTACCTTTAAAATTTACATATTTGTTTAACTCAACAGCTTTTACGATCAAATCTTTTTCTGTAGTTAAAAATTCCAAAGACAACGCAAAACAGATTCTCTGTGTAATATCCATCTTTCTAAGATTGAAACACTTCTGTGGCTACTGGCTCCGCCCACCTCAGCTTCCCAACATGGAGGTGGTACAGTTTACCACTAGATCTGTGTCTAGAGCCATGTGTACCATCAACTATCAGAAGCAGTTCTATCAAAGTAATACATAGCCCAGAAACTTTTTTTTTTTTTTTTTTTTTTTTTTTTTTTTTTTTTTTTACTAGCAAATGCTAAATCCACCATGCAGTGTAGTTAGAGTTTTCCTGCCTGGCCCAGTCAGGACAAATCTCTCTTACCTGCCAGTCCCATGGTTGCTCAGACCCAACCAAGAAAGCACACAGAAACTTATATTGCTTATAAACTGTATGGCCGTGGCAGGCTGTTTGTTATCTACTTTTTCTATCTTAAATTAACCCATTTTTGTTAATCTATACTTTGCCACATGGCTCGTGGCTTACCAGTGTCTTTACATGTTGCTTTTCATGGCGGCAGCTGGCGGTGTCTCTCTCCAACCTTCTACTTCCCAGAATTCTCTACTCTCTTGTCCTGCCTATACTTCCTGCCTGGCCACTGGCCAATGAGAACTTTATTTGCACAGAGCAATATCCACAGCACTTCCCCTTTTCTTTTTTTTTAAAGGAAGGTTTTAACTTTTACATAGTACAATTACATATAACAAAACAATTATCTAGCAAGAATTACAGTTACAATATTAAAGAAGATATCCTATCTATCTTATATTTGTGAGTCTAAGGTTTTATATCTAACTTATCTTTTATCATAATTGAGGAAATTATAACTATCTAATCTTCAACCACATCAAAGACCTCAGAAGGATATAAATTACCTGAGAACCGGGAGAAGGATGCAAGCATTTTTCGGGAGTCTTGCAAGAGTAGACAGAGACAGCTGGCAGCCTGGACAGTCACCTAATATTCCTTTGTAAAGTTGGGGCAACTGTATTCAGCCCACAGGGCTAGAGTCTCTCGGTCACTTCTCTCAGTGTCCTGTAGAAAGTCTGGCAGTTTCCTCTGCAAAGCAGGAACCTGAAGGACCATTTTGTCAAGCAAAGTTTAGTGGTCACCTTTTTTTGGGTCCTGTATGTCCAGTCGATCAAGCAGTCCAGGCAAGAACAGTTTCTTGTCCAAATGGCTATTTTTGTCAAGGTGAAGATAAACTCCATATGAAGTGTCTTTAATGCCCATCCTCTTCTCTGGGGTAAATTGGTACTGCCAGGAGCAGACATGTCTCACTGTCCAGAAAGTCTAAATTTTAAAAATATTTTAAATGTCATATTCTGTAGACCTTTGAAGTGTTTGAAGATTACTGATCTATCTGAAATATCTCTGTGTATACCTAGAAGACTTAACTAACATGGCTATGAGTATGATTATCATAGATGACTAATTATTAATCTATTTTTAATTATCCATTACAATTTAAATGAGCTATACAAACATAATACCTTAAACATGAGTAGAAATGTGCAAACAGTATAACAAAATTAACTTTAAGTTTGTATCAATAGACTAAAGTTTAAAACATTTTAAACAAGTTGTTGCTCTTTAGAAGTAAGTTCCTTAAACTACCCTTTTATCCTATTATATCTATATCATATCCCCTTTTCTTCTTTAGAAAGAGATCGTGTTTATAATCAATCTACTTTAAAGAAAAATATTGGTTTTTCTCTGTCCCACACCAGAGGGCTCTTCTGATTTGGGACACAAGAATCTCTTAACCTTTACTTTTAACAATACGTCTGGGTTTAGAGAAGGAGTGAGCCAATTCCATCTCCAAAGCCAGCTTGATAATTTTGGGAAATTGGGCATAGTTTCTCTTACAACTTCCTGCTGGAAGGGGGCACTGTATCTTATGGGGACCAGAAAGAAAATTTTAGGATTATGGAGTAGTCTGTGAGGGTGAACCTCTGAGCCAGTTGCCTTGAAACCATTCTGGATGTTGGATCATCTGGGCCATGGTGTCATCAGAGACCTTTCAGGTGGTCTTGGCTGATCAAACCTGATGTATCTTAATCTGGAACAAATCCACAGCCTCTGGCTTTCTGTGGAAACAAAAGTAGAGACTCTTTTCCAAAGCAACATATCCTTATATCCAAATTTTGAAGTCAAGTTACCTTTAAAATTTACATATTTGTTTAACTCAACAGCTTTTACGATCAAATCTTTTTCTGTAGTTAAAAATCCCAAAGACAACATAAACCAGATTTTCTGTGTAATATCCATCTTTGTAAGACTGAAATGCCACTGTGGTTGCTGGCTCTGCCCACCTCAGCTTCCCAACATGGAGGTGGTTCAGTTTACCACCAGCTCTGGGTCTGGAGCCATGTGTACCATCAACTATCAGATGCAGTTCTATCAAAGCAGTGCATAGCCCAGAAACTTTTTTTCTTTTTTTTAAACTAGCAAAGGCTAAATCTACCATGTAGCAGAGTAAAGTGCCACTTGTAGACTCCTCATTCCCGCCACACTGCAGGTCAGACGCACACGCCAGGAACCCGCCATAGTAGCTGAAACTGGCAGGCTGCCGCTAACTTGAGAGAGACAATTAGGAAGCTGTTTTTAGCTCTGTCTTAGAATCTTTTTTCTCAGGTTTTAGGTGGAAATTCTTGCCCCACGTTGGGCGCCATTTGTAGTTAGAGTTTTCCTGCCTGGCCCATAGTCAGGACAAATCTCTCTTACCCGCCAGCCCCACAGTCGCTCAGACCCACCCAAGAAAGCACACAGAAACTTATATTGCTTACAAACTGTATGGCCATGGCAGGCTGCTTGTTATCTACTTTTTCTATCTTAAATTAACCCATTTTTGTTAATCTATACTTTGCCACATGGCTCGTGGCTTACCAGTGTCTTTACATGTTGCTTTTCATGGTGGTGGCTGGTGGTGTCTCTCTCTAACCTTCTACTTCCCAGAATTCTCTTCTCTCTTGTCCTGCCTATACTTCCTGCCTGGCCACTGGCCAATCAGAACTTTATTTACACAGAGCAATATCCACAGCAATGCAGCACAGTAAAGTGTCGCTTGTAGACTCCTTATACCCTCCACACTGCAGGTCAGACGCACATGCCAGGAACCCGCCATAGTAGCTCAAACGGACAGGCGGACAGGCTACTGCTACCTTGAGAGAGACAACCAGAAAAAAAAGAAAAAAGGGAAAAGAAGAAATGGAATGGATAAGCATAAGATATTATGGTAGACTATCATATAAATTAGTAAACAAATTTAGTAAAATTACAGGCTTAGATAATTTGCACTGTTATGAATTCTTATATGTTAATACAAATATAAACTTTTTATATTTCTATTTAAGATAATTTGTATATTGATACAAATACAGAACTATGTTTGTTATATTGTAAACATATTTTTACTCATATTTGAAATATTTGTATATTGATACAAATGTAAATTTATATCTGTCATTCTGTATGTATGTTCTACTTCTGTTTAAGATATTCTGTATAATGATATATATTTAGGATGATTATCATATTGCATATTGCACTATACATTCCTACCTCTGTTAAAGATATTTTGTGTATTGCCACAATTTAAAGTCATTATCATTTTACTGTACATTTGCTTACAAACTATATGGCCATTGCAGGCTTTTTGTTATCTAGTTCTTCTATCTTAAATTAACCCATTTCTATTAGTCTATAATTTGCCATGTGGCTCGTGGCTTACCTGTACCTCACATTTTCCTTGTCATGGTGGTGGCTGGCAGCATCTCTCTCCAGCCTTCCACTTCCTCTAATTCTCTTCCTCCTTGTCCTGCCTACCCTATCCATCCTGCCTGGCTACTGCCCAATCAGCACTTTATTTATTTTAACCAATCACAGCAACACATTTAACATACAGAACATCCCACAGCAGCTTAGTTTTCCCCACTGCCTCTATATTTGCATGATCCTCCCTCTGTGCTTTTTTGTGTGTGACTTAGTCTGTTTAAGACATAAGTCAGGCTCAATTAAGGTCCAACCTGTTTAAAGAACCATCTTCAAATAACTACACATTCTCAAGTTCTGCCCTGAATTTCAACATATGAATTTGGGGGAGACATAGCTCTTAAGATAGTTAAAGACCCAGTGTGGGACCTGGCATGCAGCATGTATTTGCTCATGGAAATACTGTGATGATCAAATTTAGTCAAAGGTTTCCAATAAATCAAAAGTGATTTGCCTTTGTCTTTTAAAATTGTTCCTTCAGTCTCTTGCCGAGCTTGCTTGAGAAGAAAAATAGCATGCATACAGGGCACAAGCAATCCCAGCATGAAGCAAGAGCACAAGGAAAAAGATGAAGCATCTCGCTGAAGGAAGGGATTCTCTGAGCTCATTTACAGATTTAGCAAGAGCTTGTCACAAATTGAAAAATAAATGACCAGAGGAAAAGGTGAAGCTATAAATGGCATCAAATCTTTTTAGAAGGAAGTATATTTGGAATTCAGGTGATGTGACACTGACTCATCAGGCCAAGCATGAAAGCTAATATAAAGGAACATCTTGGGATGGAGGAGATGGCTCAGTGGGTAACATGCTTGCTGTGCAAGAGTGTGGATTTATGTTCAATCCTAACTCCCTTGTACAGCTTGTAGCATGAGTCTGTAATCATAGTGCTCCTATGGTGAGATGGAATGTGGGGTCAGATAATTCATGGAAACTCACTGGGCAGTTACCCTGGCATATACAAAAATAAACAGGAGACTCTATGTCTGAAAAGGGTGAAGGTGAAAATCAAGCCTCAATGTTTTCTTTCTGACCTTCACACATGCACCAAAGCACCAGCACCAGTGTACAAACTTATGCATACATGTACACACACACACACACACACACACACACACACGCGCGCGCGTGCACACACACACACACACCATTCTCTATGTAATTTTTAATAACAAAAATTATAACATTTTCATGAAAATCTGGTAGTCATATTTTGAAGGACAGCTATAACCACACTTCAAACATGTGAATTTCAAAGCCATTTTTGTCTGGTACGTGCTCCTTTTCTTTGGGGCTCTGCTTTTCCTTCTATTTATACATTACCATCTTTCTCTCTTTCATAAAAATAAGTTCGGTCTCTGTTATTTATGAAACAAAGTGTGCTGTTCAATTACCAATGTATGAATAACATTTATACACCTATATATTACTTGGGTTGTAATCTCAAATTCCCAAGTAATATATTCTGAGAGATTTTACAGATCTTTTTTTTTTTTTTTTTTTTTTTTTTTTAAACAAAGAAAAGAATAAGCCATTTTCATGAGGGTCCCCACTAAGAGGAGCGATAGATAATTCAGAGCTGGAGCATCATGGATCACATAGCACTGCCTCATGACCTCCCTCTTCCGGTGAAATAAAATTGATAAGGAGAGAGAAAGAGTAAGAGAATGAAAGAGATAGAATAGATTGGAAAGAGATAATAAATAGCTGGATAACTAGATAAATAGAAGATAGTTGATAGATAGATAGATAGATAGATGATAGATAATCATATGCACATTACACATGTGCACATTTTATATGGTATGATATAAAAGTATAGCTTGCATACTGTAACTTCTTTGAAAACGTATATCTATCTTTTTCATAGAAAATAATTGTTGATATTTGCATGTGAAACACATCCCTTATTTTGAATAGTTACCATATGCCTAGACTTATTCTAGCATTAACACAGCTTGTCCAAAAGTGATGATTTGCATAGGACAAAGAGGAGTAGAATGGCATCTTTCCACTGTAGATATCACTTTCTGCTGAGGTCTTAACAACCCTCACTTTGAAACAAAAAGGAATATCTGTCAGGAAAAAATAATAATTTGAAGAGGAAGAATTAATGTGGTGTTACATAGGCTAAAGCAGAGGATGAATGCTGGGAAAGCATCCAGGCAGGTATAAATTTCAACTGCAGAGTGTTAACAGTGAAGTCCATGGAGTTTTGAACGATACAGGAAGATTAAGTCAGTCAATAGCCAAGGGAACTGACAGGGGCAGTAGGAGGTACAATTAGAATAAGAAGGGATGAGTTTGGCAGAACACAGAAAGGATGAGGAAGGAAAGTGACTTCCAGAAAAATGAGGTGATGTATGGGAAGGAGACAATTATGAATGGATCCAGAAAGTTACCATTCCAAGGAATCTAAGTATGAATATATCCATTTAGCAGTAAGTCAATTATTATTTAAATTTTAAATAGAGAAATGAAATTGACAGTTTGTCAGAATGTAAATTATAATTGAGAAATTATTTCTCCATTCATTTAATTTGTCAATTATTTCCTTCTAATTATTATTTTTATTAACACATACTAGTGTATATTTTAATAGAGTTTAACACAATATTTTCATGCATAGATATGGTAGTCTTAATCAAATCCAACTTTGTTTTATATACACCATCCCAATATCAAGTAATAGTCTTCTTTCAGGATGATTGATTTGTAGCTTTCAACAGTGGTAGAAACTATGCTGTGATTATCTGTTTATGTCTGATTTCACTTACATGATGACTACTTATTCCATTCATTTTGCTGTACATGACAAGATTTCATCCCTTATGGCTTATGGTGTATATGTGCATTATTTATATATCTATGTATGTAATATATACACATATGTAATCATATCATATATTGTTGCATAATATATGAAATATATTGTTGCATATAAATCATGCAATATTCATGTATGTATATTTTCTTCATCTATTCTGCTGAGGGGTACCTAAACTATTTCCAAATATTTGCTACTATGGTTAGTGCCACAACAAACAGGGATACGCAAGTATCCTTTGAATATACTTATTTCATTTTCTTTGGATATATACCCAGAAATAAGATAACTAGGCCACATAATAAATTACTGTGTAATGATTGAGGGACTTCCATTCAGTAATCCATAATAGTTATGCTAAATGTACTTCCCATACAGAATGTGTAAAAAATTGTTTTATGAAGATATGAGAAAGAAAGTACAGTGTTGAGTTACAAGACTCCAACTTAATATCTCAGTTATAGGATATAGTTCAAAAATTTGGGAAGATGGCTTTATTATCTTTATTAAAGAACAGTAAGATTGTGTCATTTATAGATGTTTGGCTAGAACCAGAGGATATTATGTTAACTGAATTACGCCTGACACAAAGAAAAGAATGATATTTCTTCACTCATGTGGAAATTAGAAGTCTTTGACTTGAGCATAAAATAGTGATCAATGCAGGCTGTGAAATGAGTGACAGAGATGAATAAATTCATAGTAGATTTGATTTTTGTATACTACATTTGAATTTTATACTGACACCTACTAATGCATGCCATTAATACATGTTAATAAAATAAATTAAAAATGAGGATAAAAGGCTCTATATGTTTTAGTGTTAGCATACTCCATGGTATTTATTTGATTCTGCCATCAGAAAATTTTATCTCTTATTCTATATTAATATTACATTTGTTCAAAACACTTTTAAAAGGTAAGTACTCAGTTAAAGAGAAAAAATGATATGGACCAATCCAAGTTTAAATTCTGGTAATGTTGAGATAGGTGGATTTTTACTTCAATCCTGTGTTGATTTTCCCAGGACTCTTTTTACCTCATTCTTACTGTGTTTCTGATTTTGATTTAATACTGTATTATGCCATTTGATTATGCAATGGTGAACATCTTCTAAGATTACTGGTCAGACATAGTAATTTTAGTAATAGTTAATGCTATACAAGTCATTCCTAGTTCTTCACAAATGAATATAAAATAATTAAACATAAATCCCACAAGGACATAGAAATCCAATGAGTAAGGGAAATTCACCATAGCAAAACTGGCATTTATATCTAAAGTAGCTAAAAGAAAGACCTGCGCATGCCTGCACAGTTGTATGCTAACCAGCACTATCTGCCTGCCTGCCTTATTGCAGTTAAAGCTTTCTGATAAGCAGAGTGAGCCCACCCTACTAATCATCAACTATTATAGTTGCTTACACGGGAATTGTCTTCAGTATAATACTACAAATACTTGTGAATAAATCATAGAGAATTAATAGAATATTTGACAATTCTATCTTTATTATTGCTTTATCATCATTTCAGTGATAAGCTTTCATCAAGGTATAGATAGCTTAGTAAATGTCAGCAATGTAAACATGTACATCAAGTATCATGTAGTATAGTGCTGATGTTTTCACTGTTCTGTGCTTTATCTGCTTATTGTATCTCACATCATCTGTACCCCACCTCAGTAGCCTTCATTATTCCCAGATACTTTTGTCTGTTTTAGAATGTCATATAATAGAAGACATATCAAATAATAGGTAGCATTTCTGAGTTGACTTCTTTCACTACTAAACATACCTGTATCTTTCATACATGACTTTCTTTTTTTTTTCTTTTTTTTATAGCTTATTTTCATTGCTGACTTGTATTTCATGGTTTTAATAATATATTCATCATAGAACACTCTAAATTTTATTATTCTTTCCATTACTGTGATGCAAAGTATTTTAAAATTATTTTCAGGGTCTTAGAATGGTCTTATCCAATGACAAACAACTCTATACAAGTAAGTTAATGTATGATCAACTGTTTTCAATTTTTGCCAAGGATGAGTAAAGCTTATATAAACATTTGAGTGTAATATTTTTCAAATACTATACTTATTTGTAGTAGATTAAATTATTTTGCCTCAACACAACATATCTATACACTGAAATCTCAGCTTTTGAATGTTAGTATTAGGAACTGGACATTTTAGGAATTAGATAATAAAGCTGAAGTCTCATTGAAGGTGCTAATGTCATTTAAAAAATCCCAGTGATTTATCTAATTCCTTACTATCAAGTGAAGATAGAAGAAGAATTCTATCATTTCCCACACATAAAATGAGACCACCCTGAACATTAACATCAGACTTCTGGTCTCCATGATTATAAAGGACAGATAGCTGTTGTTAGAAGCCTGTAGGACTTTGCTATAACATTCAAAAATGACTAAAACTGTATCTAACATCTCTGGATAAATATTAAAAGCATATTTGCCATATCATATATGAGCTTTGTTTAACTGTATGAGAAAATGCACAGTGGTCTTCAAAAACAGCTTTGCCATTCTACACCCACCAGAAATGAACGAATTTCTGGACAGCCTTGGTTGTCAATGTTTTGGATATTAATCATTATTTCTTGTGTATAATGCTATCTCATCTTTAAACTAATAATCATGTGATAGCATGATATTGAACATCTTTTCATATACTTGTTTTTAATCTGTGGATCTTCTCAGTTGAAATGTCTGAATAATAATAATAATATTGCTATTTTATATCCTAACCACAATTTCCTCTCCCTCCTATCCTCCTACTCCTTCCCCCAACTTTCCCTTTGTTACCCCCCATAAAATTCTCTACCATTTTATTCAAAAAAGGGCAGGCCTTATCAAGTTTCAGTGAGACTAGACATCTTCCCTTGTATTAAGGGTGAGCAAAGCAACCCAATATGAGGACGAGGGTCTCAATATGCCAGCAAAAGTGTAAGAGACAACACCAGCTCCCACAAGAAGACCAAGCTACCCAAATTATAACATGTATACAGAGGGCCTAGGTCTGTCCCATGCCGGCTCCATGGTTGTCAGTTCAGTCTCTGTGAGCTCCTGTGAGTCCAGGTTAGTTGGTTCTGTAGATTTTCTTATGGTGTCCTTGACCCCTCTGACTCTTACAATCCTTCTTCTCACTCTTCAGCATGATTCTCTAAGCTTTGCCCACTGTTTGGCTGTGGGTCTCTGCATCTGTTTCCATCAGTTGATAGATGAAGCCTCTCGGCACCAATCTATGAGTATAGCAGAATATCATTAGGTATAATTATGTTGACTTTTCTTTCTTTCTTCCTTTCTTTCTTTCTTTTTTTTTTCCCAGTCACATTGTGTTTTCTTCTATCCTAGGTCTCTGGGCTCTCCAGACTGTAGGTTCTGGTGCTCCAGGCAACATCAGGGGTAGGTTCCTTCTTGTTGTATAGGTCTCAGGCTGGACTAGTCATTGGTTGGCTACTCCACAATTTTTATGCTACCTTTACCCCAACACATTTTGTAGGCAGGACAAATTGTAGGTTGAAGATTATGTGGCTGGGTTGGAGTCCCAATACCCCTACTTGAAGTCCTGTCTGATAACAGGTGATGGCTAGTTCAGGCTGTGTATCTCCCATTACTAGGAGTCTTAGCAAGGGTCACCCTTATAGATTCATGGGAGTTTCCATTGCACTAGGTTTATACCTCACCCCAAAATGTCCACTCCCTTTTACAGTCCTCTCTTCCATTACTCTACCTCTGCACCCCTACTTGGTCCCTCCTGTTCCCATCCTCACCCACACCCCTGTCCACTCATGAAATCTATTCCATTTCCCCTTGCCAGAGAGAAGTGATGGTTTTCCCCCATGAACCCTCATTGTTACTAAGCCTATCTGGGTCTGGGGATTGTAGAATGGTTATCTTTTATTGTATGGCTAATATCCATTTAGGAGTAAATACATACCATGTTTGTCTTTCTGGATCTGGGTTGCCTCACTTAGGATGATCTTTTCTAGTTCTTTCCATTTGACTGCAAATTTCATGATGTCATTGTTTTTAAAATCTGTGTAATGCTCCATTGTATACATGAACCACATTTTCTTTATCTATGATTCAGTTGAGGGACATCTAGATTGTTTACAGTTACTGACTATTATGAATAAAGCTACTATGGACATAGTTGAGCAAGTGTCTTTGTGGTATGATTGAGCATTCTTTGGGTATATGCTCAAGAGTAGTATAGCTGGGTCTTGAGGTAGACCGAGTCCCAGTGTTCTGAGAAACTGCTGTATTGATTTCCAAAGTGACTGTAAAAGTTTGTACTCCCACAATCAATGGAGGGGTGTTTCTCTTTCTTCACATCGTCCCAAGATGAGCTGTCACTTGTGTTTTTTATCTTAGCTATTCTGACTTGGCCTGTTTAATTCTTATTACCAGTTTATAGGAATTAGGTTGTCTTTTATAATACCTTAAATCTATCCTTGATTTCAGATAGGTCCATAAAGCTTCACACTGTCACATTTTATTATTTGTTTATGTTACCTACTACTGTGACTATTTTATTTATGTTTTTACTTTGTGTATGCATACACACATACATATATATACACACACATTTGTGTTTATGATGCATGTCTTGGTCTTAGCTATGTTATTTCATGTCTTTAACATTGTTTGAGTAGGATTTATTTGTTCTTTGTCACTAGACATCCCAGGTTAGATGACGTTCCTCACCTTCCTCTGTCTCCCATCTCAACCAAAGGGTCACTATAGTAGCAGAAATATGCTACTTCACTCAGTTTTACCTAGGTTGCGGTGATTGAAATGCTGATTGTCATGCTACCATGGCAAATACTCACTGATACATGTCTCCAGATCACTCCTTCCAATTCCAACTTTCATCTGGCTTACCTCTGATCTACTCACTCTTAGTTCATGTGTAATCCATGAGTCTTCTGAAGTGCCTCATTATATCAGCAATGTCAGGAACTTCTCTTCTGGAGACTTACAATCCTCTGATTCTACAGCTTGGAATAAGAATATCGTCCTTGAAGTCATCTTTTGTAAGTTTTATGTTTGTATGGGTGTCAGGTTGAGTACAGGGTCTGGTTCTATTGATCATTGATCTCTAATTCTTAGTGATAAGCTCATTATAAAGTAGGGAGCCCAGTCTCATTTACTGCACTAGACTTAACTCATTCAAAGCCAAGTTGAAGGATGTGTTGTCGTGTTTAATAATCTTGAGTTTTACAGAGGTCTATGTGAATATAGTTTTTGAATCACTCTTTTATTTTACATAAAATAGACAAGTCCTTAGGCAAAGTATATTGTCCATTATGGATATTGTCTACCCAGAGAAGATAAACTCAAGACCAGTCCTCCAATCAACCCTTATGTACATTGAGAGAACAATGCCTTCTTGATATACAATATCTTCTTCAATTTCATCCAACCATTGAGAACTGTGGTATATCATAGTCAGACCCAAGTGGCACATTATTTCAAGGTTTGAAGCAAAACTCTTTATTTCTTGAATCATTTACCAGCAAAGTAGAAAAGTCATTGAAAATATATTAGAGACAAGATTGAAAGATTCTACCATTCATTGTTTATTCTATTCCTTAATTTGATCCAAATACATAGAAACTTGTGTCTGTGGGGTTGTCTTTCAAGGAAAGCACTAGCTGGGTCATGCTGACATTCTGAATTATTCTAATTCCTTTTCTTATTTAAAGACAAGATAGTTTAATGTAATTTTCACTGTCCTAGTATGAGTTTTTCCAGTAATAACTGGATCAAGTCGTTAGGCTCAATAGTTTACTAGGGAAGGCATCCAAGGAAATAGGAGGGAAGAATAAGCAAGAGTAGCAAATACAGATATAAGGTTTATTCATAAGCAATGAATATGGATTTCTGAGGTACCTATAGGGTTATTTCCACAACTGCCAAGATGAGCAGTGAGAGATTTGAATTTTAAAACTGAATGTACTCCTTGTACAGGTGGAGGGTTGCTTCCTGGGAGTTTTAAGTCTAAATTCAAGAGTTGGTCTTGCATAGTGTCTTCTTGAAGTTGTGAAAACTTCCTGGGATAGATTTCAAAAAGTAAGCCTTTATCTTCCTGGTTTGGGTTACTAACAAGCAAGGTACATCCCCAAAGAATGTCCTCTAGGACTGAAGTGCAAGAGAACCAACAATTTCAGGCCAGATCCAAGGAAAATAGTACCACACAAAATCTCTCTCTTTCTCAAATATGTATATAAATGCATAAATATAAATTATATATATATATATATATATATATATATATATATATATATATATATATGAGACAGACAGACAGACAGACAGACAGGGACAGGCAGAGAGAAGATAGAAGATAGACAGACAGTCTTTCTTTGGATAAATGAGCATATAGTGAATAGGATACTCATTCTTTCTGTTTCTTCTTTGGAAATTAATGTTAATAAAAGTTATGGATTTTGTCATGACTTGAGACCTAATAGCAAGTGGCATAACATTCCTCTCAAATTCTCTAAGGACATATCAAGTACATTTTTTAACAACTCTAGTGTGCTACTTAGACAATCCCTATACTTGTTGTATTTATAGAATAAAAATAATGAGGAGAAAGTAGCCCCTTTACCAAGAAATTGTATGACTCATTTAATCACTTATTGTGACAACTAACCTTGTTCTTCATGGGGATAGCAAAGGTTGGATAGCATTGATTAATTGTCTATGAAAGTGCACACACATACACACACATAAATACACGCACATGAACATACATACTCACAAAACATCCTCTGTTTACACACACAGAAAAAGTTTTACAGGGTTGCAACACCATGGCCAAGCCAGAAACATTCCCAGGGATGGCCTGCAAACGTATGTCAAGAGTAGCTTAGTGCTACAAAGTGTAGAGAAGGTCTGTCGTATTTACTTCTGATGTTTTTCCCCGCTGTAACCCATGTCTTATGCCTTGTGTTCTCACTGAGTTCCAGTTAGGTAGTTCTGAAGCCCAGATAGCCTATGATGTTTCCTGAACTTGTAATAATTATAATGTTCTCTACAACCCTCTTCCAGATAAATCTCCTTCCTTTCCTTAATCTAAGATTGTCTGCAGACTTACTTGTAAGTTTCTGAATTGCCTCTGTCTCTCTGCAATTCATCCAACATTTCCCAATGTGGCATGTGCAGTGTATCTTTATTACTGTACAAGGGGTCCTGTACTTAGTAAATAAAGTGTGATATATCAACATATAGCACTTTAAGATTTGCCCACACATGTTAATTGAATTGCAGAAACTTGGTAACATTTTTTAATTTCAAACAGAAATT
Source organism: Onychomys torridus (assembly GCF_903995425.1). Taxonomy (NCBI): domain Eukaryota; kingdom Metazoa; phylum Chordata; class Mammalia; order Rodentia; family Cricetidae; genus Onychomys; species Onychomys torridus. The sequence goes on from NC_050443.1 coordinate 73,267,234, forward strand.
TACTTGAGAGGAAGCAGAATCTTCTATTCATGAAGCCATTTTGTGAAGATCCTTCACTCTAGTTCCTTAGAAGTACCACAGGTGGTGGGAATGGGGGGTGGATTGGGGAGAGGGCTCGGGGGTGAGGAGAGGGAGGAAGGGGGAATCTGTGGCTGATATGTGAAATCAAGTTAATTATAATATATATATATATTTTTTTTTTACATATATATATACATATACATACATATATATGTATATATGTATATGAAAAGGAAAAAAATAAAAAGAAGCACCACAGGTAGGAGATGTAATTCAATTTTACAAAAGTGAAAACAACCTTTGCATGTGCATACTCTTACATTTTACCATCATCAAGTTACCATCCATGTTCCCAAGGAGTCCTGAGGAAACCAGAATCGTGGGTGATCAGAGAAGTGGGCTCCTGCATCAAGATAACAAGAAAGAACATGTGATCACAGTCAGCAGAGATAACTTTTCAGTTGTGATAAGGATTCAATGCTCTCTGTAGTAGTGTCCATTTTAAAATTAAAGACATGAGTTTTACTTTAAAGAAATATTGTATGCATACCTTAAATAAAAGCAAATTACTTTCTCTTGTCTTGAAAAATCAGATTCATCTTTAAGTTAATAAGTTGTATTAATGAAAACTGTACTTGATGGAGGCTATGAGGAGAGTTCAGTCAGTAATGTCTCTTCCATACACATGTGAGAACCTGAGTTTGGATCCTCAGCACCCACAGCAATTTCCACCTATATCCCCATGCTAGAGATGGCAGACAGATGGATTTCAGAAACTCATGTGTCAGTCAGCCTTTCAGTATTAATGGCTACAGCTCCATAAGTAACCCTGCATCAAAATCAAGGTATGGAGACACTGAGGAAAATTGCTGACACTAAATTCTTATTGATACATGCATGTGCACACAACCTCTTGTGCATGACTCCACATGAACATGTAGGTATACCACATGCATACACAAAGAAAAAAAAGATAAGAAAAGAAAATTGTACATTGGTTAAGTGAATATTTTGAACATTTTGAAACATTGATCTGTCTCAATTCAGTGGTAGATGTTTAGTCTTTCCTCTGTATTTGTGTATTCTGTTATTAGAAATATATACCTTGATGCTATGTCACTGTTTAGACTTCTTCATTGAATTCACTTCCCTACAACAGAGTTTTGCACAGTATACTGAAATGTGCTGTTGAGGGTTTCTTCCTTATGCAAACAAATAACTTTATTTGTTTAATTTGAAAAAAGATTGAAATAGTAACTCTTGAAAAGTTCCAAATACACTAGATGATTTGAGAAGTACTACAATTCTGAAATCTGCATTAATTTTCCCATATAGTTTGTTTCCTAATTTCCACTGCTATTGTAATGTGACCTTATTTTTTTTTATAAAAAGTCTTCTTTTTAATAAGTGACCATATATAGTAATATTAGACTAGATAATTTCTGCACAGTTGATGAATAAATATTTGGGGGAAAAAGCATTTTTAAGAGAAGAAACTTCTCTGCCTAATGTCACTCCTCTCTCTCTCTCTCTCTCTCTCTCTCTCTCTCTCTCTCTCTCTCTTTCGCCCTTCTTCCCTGTCTGTTTTTGTCTATTTATCTTTCCTTTATTTTTTTCTCCTTCTCTTTTTCTTTCTTACATTGTCTATATCCCTCCCTTCCTTAATTCACTCCTCCCTTTTGTCTTCTATCTCTTCATACTTTTTCTTTTTCTGTTTTTATGGTGTATGTGTGTGTGTGTGTGTGTGTGTGTGTGTGAGTGAGAGAGAGAGAGAGAGAGAGAGAGAGAGAGAGAGAGAGAGAGAGAGAGAGAGAGAGAGTTATGGACTCATACTTTATATCCAGGGAATGAATACAAGCTATTAAATAATATATAAAGCTAATTAATTTGCTACTTTTAACTCTGTCATAGATTTTTCATTTTGTGGTGGATTGGTACATAACCATATATTCAATCATGAAAACATAAAATTCAATGTGAATCTTCACACATTCAGTTTTAAATCGCTATGCTGATATTGCAGTGAATTGAGTTGTATACCCTTTTATCTTGTTAATTATTGTATACTTTTTACTTGGGACATTAAAAATTAAATTAATAATTAAAACCCCCATAACACAATACCATATTGACTGACTTTCACAACATCTGGAGAATGGAAAAATCCATGCTCAGATTGGTAGGGTTGGCTTCTGTGAGACCCTTCTTCTTGGCTTGTAAACGGCCATGTTCCCACTTTTTTTCCTGTACAAGGTCCTCTGATGTCTTCCTCTGTGTCCTATTTCCTTTTCGCTATGAGGCCATCAGTCAGCTCTGATGATATCACCTCCACCCCACCTTAATCTATCTCTTTAAAATCCTTGTCTCCACACATAGTCACCTTCTTAGTCGCTTGAGGTTGAGAATTTCATGTATGAATTGTGGAACAGTTCTGTTGTATTGCTTCTCCATAAGAACTCCTAAAGAGAATTCTGAAAACTCAAAAGTTTTTATAGCTACTATGTTATTTTCTTCTATTGCCTGTACCAAAAAAAATTGCTTGATTCAAACAAAATACTCATCTTTTTTTGATAAATAACAGAATTAATAGAAAATGCCAGAGGCTAATAATTACTTTCTGTCTAGTGTTTTAAAGTATAATGGTTATCATTTTTATTATGACTTTTAGGAATGTTAATCACTTTATTATCTATAATGAAAATGTAATTATCATTAAAATTAATCCTCCAAGCTAAATTTTTATAGTGTATTTACTCCTTCAAATATACTAATTTTAATGTTTGGTTAGCATGTGTTTTAACTAATGGAATGATGGAAAATTTGTATGCCTGTGATATCAATTTATTTTACTTATACTTTGCTAACAGCTAAAAAGAAGACATTTTAGTAACTAAAAGTGAGACTTCAGGAAAGATAAGGCTTGTTAAACACTCTACTATCTTAATTTCATTAGTACCAGAGAACAGATAGCTGAAGAAATTTGTGAAAAGCTGATGTAGCAGAGCAGAAACCACAATACAGGGTTAAAGGCTTTTATTACCTTCTGTTTTAAGAAAGGTGTTGAAATAATCACGATGGTCTTAAAACGTTCCCTGTTTAGTGATCCTGAGAGTTATCCAGCCTTTCTGAGCATCCGTTCTCACCTATTGGTGAAACTCACCTAACGGTGAAACCCAAATTCTGGTAACCTCACCATGCCCTGCTTCTTAATCCAAGGTCATATCAGCAGCTTCCTTTGCACAACATAAAGAAGCCTAAACAGACATAATCCTTGTGGAGATTTTAATGAGGTGGTCTTTGCCCTGCCTATCAATGGTAGTTTGTCTTTTGTTTGATTTGATTTTTGATCAGGATGTGGTTCTTCTTCCTTTTACTAAGTAAACATCACATAGAAATTTGAGAAACAATCTGTACAACAAGAAAGGCCCAAGTTCTTCACACTATTATCATCTTACACAGTGATCCCTAAAACTTAGGCAGATACCAAATTTCATTGTGTTGGCTTATTAAGATAGATGCCTGCCTGGTAGTGCAGTGGTTCCCTCGGCCTCAGTGATTCTGCTATATGGAATTGCCCACTACTTTCATAGTAGTAGTAATCCTACTTTGTAATTTATTTATATATGTATACCCATGAATGTACATGGGTACCCAATTGCTGCTAAGAGGACAACATGTTGGAGTAGGTATTGTTCTTATATCATGTGTGTTCTGATGAATTCAACTCAGAACATCAGGCTTGTCTTTAAGTCCCTCTACCCAAGAACTATCTGTTTTGTCCCTCTAAACCATCATCATTTTTCTTCCTCCTCCTTCCCTTTTCCCGTTCCTGCTCTTCCTCCTCTCCTTCTTCTTCTTGCACAAATGTGTTTTACCTTTATTCCTTGTCATAATATAGACATATGTCTTCCAAGTCTAAGTGGCTAACCCCTTCCCTTACCCTATTCGCCTACTGGGCTAATATCTCTCAGCTGCTGATTTTAACACTGACATTTCAAGCCTAGGTATAACAACTGACAGATTATAATCTGAAGAAACAGACATAAGAAAGTGGAGTTGGTCATTTATGATGTTCAATTTTTCTTTGAATCCTTTTTAAATTTTTGTCCTATAGCTAGAAATTGTTTATGTCCTACATTTTAGTGGTGTGTAAATTTGTTTTTTTTATAAGCAATAGTATTTATATTTCTTATTTTCAGCATGATTTGGAAGAAGTTATGTGAAAAGTGTCTGTCTCCTTTTATAATCCAGCAAATGTAGAAAATAACAGAATCTTCTTACATTAACAATATGGTATAGTGTAGCATGAATCTTAAGTGGTCTTATTAATAAAATCAAACCTGAAGCCAGGTATTGGGGTGAACACTGAAAGATCAGAGAAGCAGAACAAGCCACGGCTACCTCACCTTGCCAATTCTCAGCTGATCCTGTTTCCTCAGAATGGATGCCTCTCAGCTGAACGGTGCTGCTCAAAACCCTAAAAGCTTAACCAGGCTAGTTCCTGTTTTTCACACCTTTTATACCTTTCTGCTTCCTGCAATCACTTCCTGGGATTAAAGGCTCACTTCCTGGGATTAAAGGCGTGAGTCACCATGCCTGGCTATTTCCAGTGTGGCTTTAAACTCACAGAGATCCGGATGGATCTCTGCCTCCCAAGTGATAGGATTATAGGCGTGTGTGCCACCATTTTCTGGCCTCTGTATCTAGAGGCTGTTCTGTTCTCTGACTCCAGATAAGTTTATTAGGGTGCACAATATTTGGGGGAATACAATATCACCACAGTATAGTGCCATGCCTGAAATTCTTCCTGATGCTTCATTTTTTTTTGTTCTACCTTTTTCTTTGCTTCTATATTTATTTCCTCTAATTCTAGTTTTCATTATTGAAAATACCATGTGTATGCAGATACCTTTGTGCTGTTAAAGGTTGCCTGGCCTAAAAAAGTAAAAATAGCATCAATATTAACCTCAAATGATAAAAGTTAAGTCATAAAGTATATGTGCGAAAGATTAAAATGAGTAAATCAGTATTTCATTGAAAATAAAGTGTGTATTTTATATATGTATAAAATTTTCAAATACAATATTACAAATGAAAATAGAAAACAGAAGTGTCTTAACAATAAAATAAATGTAAATTCTGTATAATATATATATATACACATACATACACACACATACATACATATATCCTTAACAAGCAAATAATCAAATTCCACTCTATTTAGTTGCTGCATTCTGTATGTGGGTTCTGGGGGTGGAGCAGATAGTTCCCAAGCCTAACATTCTTGCATCTGTATTTACAAGAGCAAGTTCCATTTGTCTATACTAAGCTGTGAGCTCTTTGGGAATGGCCTTCTTAGAGTGACAGTGCTACTGATAATTGTGAGGCTCTTGTCCTAGGAAATGTATTAAGAATGCTCTTAGTATCACAGGCAAATCATTCTTCACAATAGGTTCCAAAGAGACAGCTTTAATGAAAAGGAATTTATAGATGTACGTGTTGGCAAAGTTAAGGGAGAAATAAGACAAGACACGGTACTAAGAAAGTAGAAATGAAGGAAAAGGCTTATTCTCCTGAGGTTGACAGACAGGAAGAAATGTAAAATTATCAGCCTTTAATAAAATCTGAACCCATACAGCTCTGGCTTTAATCTCCTTTTTCCCCATATATACTGTGATGTGTATCTTACATATCTAACACTTCTAAACTAAGTTTATGTTTATTGATATATCCCTCTTCTATTTTGAAGAGGTTATAGCATACAGACTCTGCTACTTACCTTCAAATCCATCACATCCCTCGCCTTGTATTGCATCCCATAGCAGGGACACATTGTTTAAGTGGAGAATGAACAAGTGAGTAAATGAATGAATACATAGATTTTTGTGATGCAATTTTAAAGCTCCCGTTGTAAAAACTGTTGCTCGCCAATCCCCAGTGACTCTTATGTACAATTAAACTTGCCATACAAAAATGAATTAATGTTTTTATTCTGGATTTTCAAAGAGGAGAGGTTTACACATAGATATGAGTACATAAAACATCTGGAGAAGTCCCTCGTCAGTTGTGATCTTTTTGTAATTGTTAGATCTGCCATGCAGACAAGACTCTGTTTTTCTTCAGATGTATGCCTTCAGTCATGGTATAGCTTCATTGGTCTCTTCTAATTTAAATTAATACTCAATTCAAGTTCTTCATTTGAGAAATTATGACTGCTTGGTCAAATTGACACTTGTTTTGATTCTTTGAGCTGAAATCAATGTTACAGGAATAGGGATAAGAGGGAAACACATAGAGATACATGCCTGTCTCTATGCCACTTACATTCAAGACTAAGAAACCAAAAGAATAAGAACACACACACACACACACACACACACACACACACACACACACACACACACAATGATAGATAGGCAGATAATGATAGAAATACATTTGATATAGTATAAAAGTAATTAAGCAGAATACATACATACAGAATACTCTGCTTTTTGAAGGAGTAGATAGGAAAATCTGGTAGAATGAGGAAAAGTGGGAGCTGCTGTGGCTCAGTGGGAGAAAGGCACTAACCACTAAACATGACTACCTCAGTTCAATACCTGAGACTCAGTTGGTTAAAAGGAGGCAGCAAAGTCCTTTAAGTTGTCCACTTACCTTTACACATCCACACACACTCACAGCCCCCACATGCACACAAACACTGCTATGCAATGAATATTAATGTAAAAAAAAAAAAGGAAAAAGAAAGAGCTAATCATCTGAGTAATAAGTGTGCCAGGTTAAAAAGGCATAGTCCAAAATACATGTAATAGTTTTAAAAACAATTACATTGAGCTTTTGATTTAGTACACTGCATGAAAAAAAATGTCATCCATAACTGGCATTGAAATTTGCTATAATGTGCATAACGTTCTTTTTAACTTAATCATTTTAAAAAGTTTTTTTCATTTTTCATATCAATCTCAAATCCCCCTCTCTCCCCCCTCCTGCCCCCTTTACCTCCCCCAATCCTACCACCAATCCACTCCACAGAGAGGGTAAGCCCCCCCTTGGGAAGTCAACAAAGTCTGGTATACTCAGTTGAGGTAGGACCAAGCCTCTCCCCACTGTGTCAAGGCTGAGCAAGGTATCCCACCCTAGGGAATATGTTCCAAAAAGCCTGGTGACAGTTGTGTGCATAAGGTTCTTAAGTCTGCTGAAACAAATACAAAATGCTTGGTTTAAAAAAATAGAAATTTATCCCTTTGTGATTAGAGATGTTAAGAGAATTCACTCTAGGGTCAGCATGGTGAATTCTCTAGAAAATCTGTAGAGTCTGCTTTTATTTTATGTTTCTGCTCCTGGGAGGAAAGAAGTGAGACTATCTTCAGTGTTGCTTGTTTGCGTGTTTGTTTTTAGTCTTGCAGTTGTTAAGCTCCAAGTTCTGCTTTTGTCATCACGTGTATCATCTTTGCTGTTATCAGTTTAGGATTAGTGTGTGTGTGTGTGTGTGTGTGTGTGTGTGTGTGTACACGCTTGTGAAGATTCCTGTGTATAAGTGTGTGCATGTACTTAACAAGGCATAAATTAAGGTCAGAGGACAAATTCAGATGACAGTCCTCATGTTACACCAAACCTCTGTAGTCACTGTACTGACTCCTGAGTTTCTTGAAAATCTCCTCTCTCTTTAGGAGTGCTGGGATTACAGGAATATGGTACTGCATTTGGCTTTATGTGGGATCTGCAGTTCTAAACTCAGATCTTCATGGTTGTGTAATGATCATAATAGCAGCTCAATCATCTCCCAAGCCCCCACATAACCATCAATAAGTCACCAGGTAAATTTAGGTGAGGTTTTTCTCCCTGACTTAAGTTCCTCTTGTGCGCACCTACACTATCCTTTTATAAAACAGAGTACATGCTAGGGTTCTTTGACATATCTTACTGTGTTTTTTTTTTTTTTTTCATTTTTTTTAAAGTAGTATATGGCTTAATAGATAGCATAGTGTTACCATTCGAAGTAACATTTATTTGTAATAATTTTACAGGAATGAAGAGGAAGGCCCAAGGCTGAATGGCTAAGGATAATGATGGCTTTTTTTCTTTCAGGCATTATCTCCTTAGCCTATCTGAGATCAAAAGCAAAGTTATAAAAAATGCAAAATAAACTCTAGTATTTCAGTAATTCTTAGGGATACTCTGGAATCATTTGCCTGCATTGTTCTGAAAGGTAAAAATAATTACTTTAAGTTTGTACACCAGAACTTTGTAAAAAAAAAAAAAAACATTTTAAATTAAAGTAAAAACAAAGAACTGCTTACTTGTGTGAAATATTTTATTTATGCCTGAAGTCATACTGGAAATTAATCTAAATAATAATCAAATAAATATAAATTCATAACAATATTTAAAATGGGCTTATAAACATTCATTCATAACTTTCTAAGTTAAGCTCCTTTAATATAAATCTTGAATTTTCATGTTTCATTGCATGTGAAAACATGCATCTTTGTGCATTCCCCAGACAATATAAGGTTTAAACATCCAAATTATATGAAGCCATAGCCATTATTTCATTGCATCTAATAAGGAAGATCATGGAGAATGCTGCATCCTGTATGGTTTAGGGAATGACCTAAGTGGGTCAATGGAAAGGAAGAATGGACAGACACATGTACAGAAAAGCTGGGATCAGGTAGGCAGTGTGCTCTGATGGAGTGACAACAAAAGCATCCCCAGAACGTCTGTGCATTTATTTTATACATCTGAATGAAGAAGGCGTGTTTATTGTATTCAGTTAAGTAGAAAAGCCGTATTAGCTAATCTCAGTAGTTGGTCTGTATAGAGAAACATTCTCAGGCTGTAAATATCCAGAAGACAGAAGCTGTAGTTGACATTTTCTGAACACACTGTCAACATCCACACATTAGCCAGAGCAAGACTTTGCCATTTTCTGCAATCTGATTGGAGGAAGGCTTTGCTATCCCCATGGGTCTGAGGCATTGGTGTCTTTCAGCTGTGTTTCTGATCCCAACAAGAAGACATTTGGAGCAAGAAACTGTGAAACTATTTTTCTTCTACATTTCCTTGGAATTCAGCAAGGAGGAAAATGAAGCGGAAAAAGAGGTCAAATAACAATGGAAGAGGGTCGAGGGTGTCAGGAAGTACCAATGTAGGTTGAAAGAAAGGCTATGAAAGAATGATGCTTGTTCATATCTGCAAGGACATTTCTGGTCAAAGCCACATGTCATTGCTGTGTCTCCCTAGCAACTTAGTAAAACTCTTCCAACACTCCAAAATCATATCCTGAAAAAGTGCATGATTATCGTGGAAGATGATCCCTACAATACTAATTTTGTTTCACTTATCAGCGACTTTTAAAGCAGTTTTTAGAGTCTTTCTCTATTGCCCTACTCACCACTCATCTTTCCCACGTGTCTTCAGCAGTTAGTTAATTCTTATCTCATGCAAGTAGCTAACTACCCAGGATTTCAAAATAACATCATTCTTATCCTTCTGAATAATTGCTTTAACGTTTTTAATTAATATCTTCACTTCCCATTCACAATGTGCAGGACTCTATATTCTATCCACAACATCTCCATTTCATACTGCTTATCCATGTGTTCAGTGATATTCATTACTATGTCTCAAATACATGATCAATATTGCCCTTGAGTACTTGAGTTTGTGCTACTGTAACTTCTTATACCCATAAATTTATTTATCTGGTCACCTATTTCTTTACCAATTTATTAAATTAATACCTCCCTAGTATTTCTCAAGTCTTATAAACGATTCTGGGAGATTCAGCCACAGTTTCAAACAAAAACAAACAAAACCAAAAGAGGGCAAAACTTTTCCATGAGTATAATCTAATATGAAATGATAGAATGTTTGTACGCATATGTTGGAATACATAAGAGCTGATAAGTGCTGTGGGGATTTTAAGCTGAGAAGCAGTTTAAAATGAGGGATTGGATGTAGAGGAATGAGAGTGGTAAGGAAGACCACTCTACAAAGATCGGTAGATCTTTCGCCTAGGTTGAAAGGATGTTCCATCCTGATATCTGCAAGAATTTTAGGTGAGAGTTGAGAACACAGAGTTTCACTATCAGAGCTTTCAAAATATACTAAAGAATCTGATGCTAGCTAGAGCCTAGAATGGGGATATAATAGAAGGAAATAATTACAAACAGGCAATCATATGGGGAAATTGTTGGATTTTGAAGAATTTAAGATACTTTTACATTTTATTTCAAGTGAAATCAAAAGCCATTAGAGGATTTTGGAATTTTTGAATGGCTGAAAAAGTCAGTAAGTTTCAATTCTTCCTTAGCATAACAAATACTCATTGGATGCTCTTCATAAAACTTGTTTTCTGAAAACTCCACTAAACTGCTGTCTTCTCTCTCTCTCTCTCTCTCTCTCTCTCTCTCTCTCTCTCTCTCTCTCTCTCTGTCTCTCTCTGTTTGCAGTTTCCACATAGGACAATTAATCAAGTATGTATATTTGCCATTGAACTAGATAATTTAATTTTCCATGGATGGATAGATGTATAATCTAAGAATTACTATGCAGCCTGTCACCTCTGTCTCTTATGAAATCAATGTATCAAGTGCTAAGGAACTGAATTTAATGGGCTTTTATTTACCGTTGTCACATTTACTGTGAAAATGACATCAAACCTATGAAGTTACAATTGATTGGAATTGCTCTGTAGAGAAGAGTTTGCTGGCAGGTTGAGGAGATCTAGGCAGGTTAGAAAACCCCATTCTGGCTAATATTTTTGTTGTGGCTACTTCCATTGAGCACAGGGGATTTCAAACAAGAACAGATTTATTTATGTCTGAGTAGCATCCAGGTGATCTGTTCACACAGTATGTGATATTCAAAATCATTTGCAAAACAGTCAAGATTCACACCAGGATTTCATTAAGGTAAACAGCAGGAACAAAGTCTAGTCACAGAATGGCAAAGCTGGCATTTTGTGCATGGGAGAAGGAGCTTGAAAATAGACTTAAGGTTCAACAATGCTAGCCTTTTCATTTACTTACTCCATCATAGTGGGAAAATTGTCCTCATTACTTGAGTTTGTTTAACTATTAATTATTTTGAATTGACAAAATATCAATAAAATATTTTGTCACAGCCACACAGATATTTAGATATTATCTATTCTTTTAACTGCCATGATGTTAAACCTGACTTTTCCTCTTGGCTTCTCCAAATCTCTCCAATTGTCTGTGTTTATTTGCTGTTTCATATCTGGAAACTTTACCATGAAGAAAGATTCTTCTACAGTTTTATGTCATATGTTAGCCAGGCTATGATAGTCATATACTATAAGCACATGATAAAAGATCTGTATGTAAAGAAGCAAAAGTGAAACTATCCAGAATTAAGGTAACGTGTGAACAATAGATACTGAAGAGACTTCTGTGTCTCATATCATGAAATTAAAAAAAAATGATACCTGCATCTTGGTGTTGTTTGAAATCTCCATTAAGCTATGTACAAATGTGAACAAGATCAGTTTGAAAGGTGTGTGTGTGTGTGTGTGTGTGTGTGTGTGTGTGTGTGTGTGTGTGTTAAGTGAAGAATAGTTACCAGCCTCTTGGATATGAGAAGTTTTACAAAAGCTGCCTGGCCTTTGTGATCACTGGCCTGTCTAGACGCTGTGAAGCTAAGCTTCGTATCATGGAAGATGCTATCTGCTTTCTTTCTAATCATGAAAATAAAGATAATTAACATTATTTAACTTCCATGGAACTTCTAATTTCTCTTTCATTTTATAAAGTGTATACTTGTTGTTGTACTTACTTCAATGCAAGTCTACACTTTAACCCAAAAGAATGAATTATTGATAGTAGATGCATGTGCTGACTGACATGCAGATATCATTCCCTTGCTGAGCATTAGCAATGCCATTTTAAGAAATATGGAAGCTAAACTTAGGGTTAATAATATATGAAACAACCCTCTAAGAAGAAAAGTAGCATATTGAAAGTCATCTTGTCAAAAAACCTGATTGCTTACCTTACAACATAGTAAAAATAAAACTCACATGAATGCTCTTTTGATAATAATGATATCAAGAGGCTTAAATATTCAGTTCTGTAACTAGTAAAGATGTGATATTAATAATAATCTACATATAGTATTCAGAATAGTTATCCAGAAAGCAGTGTGATAATGGAATCCACTGTAGAAAGAAGGACCATGCATGAATCATGAAAACACATTGAAAACACAGAATCCAAAGGATGAGCCTTAGGGATTGTCCCTGTAATCCACTTTTAATGTTCTCATCAGAGAATGGTTATCTTAAGTGTGGAGGACCATAGATTATACTTTAGTAAATGCTGGATTAAGCAATCTTTAAGACTTATTCTAATGCTACAGAATTTAAAATATAAACATGTACCTTTAAAATGTTAATTTGGGGCTGGAGAGATGGCACAGCCGTTAAAGGCTAGGCTCACAACCAAAAATATAAAATGTTAATTTGTATTTCCCATGGGAATGAATCTATCTATACTATATGGGCCACTTTAACATTTTGGGGCTATAACATATATAAAATAATGTACTATCTTTTTAAATATGCTATTCAATAAATATTTATGTAATGATAATCACTAATTATTGTATAATAATATATAAGGATGCTATAGAACCTCGAAAACTCCCTTCATTCCCTACCCTTTTCTGTCAACACTACCCTTGCCCAACCTTAGAGTTACTCATTTTCTGACAGTACTCTGTGTATTTCCCATGGTAATGTCAATAAAGCTATGTGGTATGTACTGCTTAGTTCATGAGTAATTTCCCTCAACAATATGCCCATAATAAAGCAGGACATGTAGTAAGTATACTCAACTTTCTAGATACATCAAATTATCTTGTACAAAGTGGTTGTATAATTTATAATACCACCATATTGCCAGTTTGAAATCCAGATGATAATGATTTCTAATCTACTTTAAGTACCTCAAAATGCTTCTATGCAGCAACTCACTATATGATATGTTTTTTTTCTGAATACCTTAACCAACAATTGTTTTGAATTATATTTAATTTTACTCTTCTCTACTAATTGAGATACTATTTTTCATTTTTCTAATAAATAATAATGATGCATGTCCATTTCAGTTTTATCAGGAATGATTCCTTATTTTATTGTAGACATTTACATATCAACAATTAGCATTTCCATGGTTTATGGAAATGAATGTTTAAGGTATTAATATAAATCTGAATTTCAGACAGTAGTGTTAATTTATTTTTCATTAAAATTTTTTCATTGATTTTTTAAAAATTTCACATCATGTATCCCTATTCCATTCATCTCCTCATCCCTTCATATCCACCCTCTGCTCCTGCAACCTCCTCCCAAAATGAAATAAAATTTAAAAGACAAGCAAAAGAAAGAAAGAAAGAAAGAAAGAAAGAAAGAAGGAAAGAAGGAAAGAAAGGAGGAAGGAAAGAAAGAAAGGAACGAAAGAAGGAAGGAAGGGAAGAAGGAAGAAAGAAAGAAGGAAAGAAAGAAAATCGTGGAAGTTTTAGTGTGACACAGTTGGTCACACAGTGTACCCATTAGTCCATATGTATTTATTTGCAAGTGTTCACTGCAATGAAAAATTGTTCTGATTTTAGGGGTTTGGCTTCTGTTGGGCCCTCCCTGGGACTTCTCTTGGGCATCCTGCTATTGTCTTATGTCATAGAGATTCTGCAGCTTTGGATCTTCAGGAACAGCCCCTTCACATGTTCCAGTAGATCATAGATGGGGTGGGTATTAAGGTGGGCCTACTGATAGGCCTAGTTCTGTCCTGAGTGGTAGCTGAGTTGGTGAGTTTTCAACCTATCCTTCGTTCTTACCATCAGGACAAACTCTTTGGCACCAACCCAGCTAGCATACCTGATGCAGCAAGCAGCAAGTGGTGGGACCAGATCTCCCACTTTCATGCTCTCAGAGCCAGCTCACCAAAACAACAGCCAACAGGGTCAGCTCTACAGGGACAGAGCCAACTCTCCTACTCTTGTGACCGCAGGACTGTCTCTCCCCTCTGCTATAGGTGGTCAGGGATGGGAATGGGGTGGGGAAGTATATTTCTCCTTTGCCCCTACCACTACATGGCAGATGAAAGCAGGGGCCAGGTCTCCCCTGCTCAAGTCCTCATAGCCAGCTCTCCTATGCCCCTGTCAACAGTGTCAGCTTTACTGTACTGCCCAGATAAAGCGCATGGCACACTTTGCAGTTGGAGAGGGGCAGGGACAGTTCTCCCGCTGGTGACAAAGGGTGAAGTGAGAAGCGCATCTTTCTCTCACCCATGCCACCACCCGGCAGAGGAGGGAAACACTTCAGGGCCTGCTTGCCTTCTCCCCTGACAACTGGGTCAATTCTATTGTGCTACCAAGACCTGCTCTTCAGAGCGCTGCAGCTGGTAAGGAGCCAGCTCTGCTCTCTTCACCTGACACCAACATTTCTGCTTGCATCAGGTGGCAGAGGGAGAAGGGTGAGGGGTAATTATTGTGTTGGCGTGAAAAGTTTTGTTAAGCATAATTACTCCGTTTATTATTTTCAGTAACTCTAAACTTAGGTCATGATCTATGTTTCATGTAACAGACAAGGCAATTTTACTCCCTTAATCTCTAATGTGAAATCAAGCAATGTGCTTAGTATATACTGCATGATGTCATCATTGGCTCTATGCAACTTTGTAGGTTCTAGAACCTTCTTTCATGTAGAAGATTCTTACAAAAGTTAGGTCCATAAAGACAAGGGTCATATCTGTGATGCTCAGACAATACCTCTGGTGCAACATGACTTTGATCACATAATGATTATAATTCTAGACCTTAGACTGTTACAATGTATGATGGTCTTTCTATTTCCTCATATTGACAGGCATACATTTTGTTCTTAATACATATTTTCCTGATGAAATTATACATAATATCAAATTGTTGCTCAAAATTTCTTCTTAAAAAATGGTGTATTAGATGGAGCCAAGTTGCAAGCTTTGGTTTAAGCATTCCATAAAATTTGCATTATCAAACCTAAATGAAATATTAAATATTACGTTTCCTATTTTATTTAGCTGGCACACGTATTTGATGTGTATTCTCTATGATACTTAGAACTCTATGAAAATAGAGTTCTCTTTGGTTTTACAAAATAAGATATATATTTAATATAAATATTTATAAATACATGTAGTTGTTTATGTTTTTGTGTATAAAAGTAATACAGTTGTTTATATGGATTTTGCTTCATATATATAAATAGTTTTAAAATACAAAAGAATCTGTATGAGTTAAATATAGAAAAAGCTATCATGCTGAGTTGTATAAATAAAAGTTACAGGAGTGTTTCTGCTTTTTTGAGATGGGATCTTATTATGGTGCCAAGGCTATTTCAAAGTATTGCACTTCAGTGATCCTGAAGTCTTTCCCTCAGCCTTTCTTCATTGCCTCTTAAGTGCCAGGAAAGTGTAACACTTGTTCTCCACCATCCTCACCGGGCTTCAGAGGTTTAACTGAGAAAAACATGTAACAACACACAAAGGAAGAATAAAATGACAAGGTGCTTCAGTGATCTTCTTCCCACAGACCCGCCAAATGTAACAAATACTCATGTTATAGTCTGCTCTCATAAAAGCCAATGAAATACAACAACCTTTCCAACCTTTGACTTTTACAATTAATCATCCTGCACTTCACTTCCAAGATGCTCCTCGAGCCTTGGCAGGGAGTAGCTGTGATATAGCTTGCCCCATTTATTCTGTGAGCACTCAATTTTGATATTTGTGTATTTTTTTCAGTTAATTTATTTTTTCTCCTTTTTTAATTTATTATATTTGTGTTTTAATTTTACACATCAGCCATGGGTTCCCCTGTCCTCCCCCGTCCTGCCCCTGACCCCACCTTCCCTCCATGGGTTCCCCTCCCCTCCATTCCTATCTCCTCCAGGGCCAAGACTCCCCTGGGGATTCATTTAAATCTGGTGGATTCAGTACAGGCATGTCCAGTGCCCTCATTCCAGGCTGAACAAAGTGTCCCTGTGTAAGCCCAAGGTTCCAAACAGCCAGCTCATGCACTAAGGACAGGTCCTGGTCCCACTGCCTGGGTGCCTCCCAAACAGTTCAAGCTATTCAATTGTTTTACTTATCCAGAGGGCTTGATCCAGCCTTTGGTTCATAATTCATGTGCTTCCATTCGTTTGGCTATTTGTCCCTGTGCTTTTTCCAATCTTGGTCTCAACAATTCACACTCTTACAGTCCCTCCTCTTTCTCAACAATTGGACTCCTGGAACTCCAAAAACAGGACCCTAGGAAAGACACAGGAATTGCCCAATGACAGAGTAATGGATGAGATCTACATGGACAACCTGGATGACAGTGGGAGTAATGAAGGGCAAGGTTCAAGGGAAAGAGAACTTAGGGGAGCAGGATATCCCAGCTGGATCAAGAACAGAAAGAGAGAACAAGGAATAACAGACCATGATAAATGAAGACCACATGAGAACAGGAAGAAGCAAAGTGCTAGAGAGGTCCCCAGAAATCCACAATGATACATCCACTGTAGACTACTGGCAATGGTTGAGAGAAAGCCTGATCTGACCTAGTCTGGTGGTCAGATGGCCAAACACCCTAACTGTTGTGCTGGAACTCTCATCCAATAACTGATGGAAGTGGATGCAGAGATCCTCGGCCAGGCCCCAGATGGAGCTCCAGAAGTCCAATTGTGTATCTTTAACATCAAGAGAATAGAGCTCTATGCAGTCTGATAACTTTCTCTTATTCCTAACATATAGGTGTGAATAATTGGTTCCCAGTTTGGCAGCGGGATAATGGTTGCTTGGTCAGATCTGACTCTTCAAGATAATTTATTATTTTTGCCATTGCACAAAATCAGATTCCCAATAGTTGTTAATTTCTCATGGCCGTATATTTATTATATGGTTTTGCCTTAATAACTTCAAGTGTGAACTGAAACCATCAGTTTACAATGAGACATTCTTAGAAGCTTTGCTCTTATAACATGATTTACAAGATTTGGCAGTACTCAGATGTAAGAGCCATCTGTCTGTGATCAAACTGTTCTTTAGAGCACTGTGTAGAATTGTTCTTCTCCCCAGTGGTTGTGTTCTCACTACTTGCACAATGAGAGGGAGAGAAAGTCATGCTTTTGCATACCTTTAGAACAGCAAAAATTCTCTCTTCCTGTAATGATGTGTCACCTTTCAATGGCATCTCTGACAGATTTCTTAGCAGTTAAGGCTTTGTTCAGAACATAAACTTCAATGATTTCAGATGTAGTAAAATTTTCGTGAATGTTCCATTCTGCTTCATCAAAAAGTGGAAAATAGCATCCTTGATAGCAGCAGAATTGGAATCTCTGTTAGGCTAGTGAAGTGTGTATTATACATTCTACAAAGTGCTTTATCCTAATTTATACTGTAACAATAGTTAGAACTGCTTTTCACTGAGTTTTTGAATAACATTAATTTATTAACACTTCTAAACTTAAATTTGATTAAAAACAAAGTGTTTGGCTTAAATAAATTTAAAGCTATTCATAGATTATCCATTGAATAAAATTATATTCCTATATTAAATAATTTTTATGCCTAATCCAGAACCAAGGACTTATTAACACATAACCCTTTTCCTGGAGTGTCCATTCAATACCATCTAACTTCTTTCTATTCTATTTTCAGCACTATTATGAGTGAGAAGATATCCACTCTCCAATTATAGCACCTGGAGGCTGACTCCAGAACCTTTGAAGCTTTGTTATATTCCAAGTAAAGAGATACTTTTGAAAGCTGCAAGAGAGGGTGACATTTCTAAGGTTCAAGAAAGTGTGAACTTTGCCACAAAGCATATTAAGCTATTCAGTTTTACTTCCTGAAGATTTTACTTAATGTAGGCACAGTGCTGCTATTGTAAAACATACTTTTGAATCAAAGAAAAAAGAGGAAATATTTCAATAAAGGTAATTTTGACATGAGGGTGTCTATTGTCACTAGCAGAGCTTTTGAATGTACTAAAACTATTCCTGACAGTTAAAGGGTTTTCAGTATATATTTTCCATCACATTCAAACAAGCAGGAAGGGAAGAAAAATATGAACAATTTTAAAATTCTGATTTTTGACACAGTGTTAAGAAATGAAAAATGAAAACTGAATTCCCTAGTAAAGAATGAGCTAGTGTTTATTTTATCAATCAGCAGTCATAATTTGATTTTTACTTCATGAATATAATATTAATTAGTAAAAATTGAGTATCACACAACGTATACATTGATTTATCTTTATGCATTTTATTTTATATAATGGGAACACTTCAAAACTTTTGACTATTTCTTCATACAATCTATATATTTTACAGAGGCAGCATTCTTGTATGATGTTGCTTTTTATTAATTTTCTTCCATTTGTGCATTTGTGAAAGGACTCTTTTAATTAGGATCCCTCATTCATGAGCTACATAGAATCTAATTGCCATTGTAATTAGACAGACAAGGATGTTTACCCAGAGTCACATAGTAAATATTCCTAGAATTAGATTACATATTAGGATTTCTGAGATCCAGACCTTGCCTTTCCTGCTCTATGAAATAACATCCACAACACAATATGTATATATTTTTTGCTGTATAGTTTCCAAATATAGCCTATTCATAGTTATACAACTCTATGATTTGATATCACCTGTTTCCCTACTAACTTTTTGAAACATTACCTTTTAGATTATGTAATTACTTCATCTTCTCATTAGCATGTGTATGTGGATAATAAATTATCTCATCTTTATCCCATTTTTTGGCGTTGGGACATTACAACCCAGATTACCAAATTACTTGTAGGAAGTGAAAATAACAATTTTGAAATTGAGAAAACTTTTAAATCTTCACAGTCACACTTCAAGGTATATTATTAGTTACTATTCACTTTTGTCTTCAGTGAAATACAGTTTCTGGGCTAAGAACTTCTGAGATCATTGAACCAACACACATTCAGAAAGAGTCTCCTGGGAAATCTCTCTCCAACATTCCCAATGTTCATTGTTGAAATACTTGCGCTATTGAAACCTGCTAACTCTTTGAAAAAATGCAAATAATTTAAATACAATTATATGCAACTAGATATCATAAAACTACTATAGAGATTAAATGTTGAAAAATTTAAAGACTGTGGGACTTTTCAAAGTTAGATTGTGTTTTATGTTGTGTTATTGATAGTAATATGAATACTGAGGATAAATAATAAAAGGAATGGTTATGGTTTAATAGTAAGGTGTTGTAATATTGTGTTCCCCAAAAATATTGAGCACCCTAATAAACTTATCTGGGGTCAGAAAACAGAACAGCCACTAGATATAGAAGCCAGAAAATGGTGGCACATGTGCCTTTAATCCTAGCGTTCCAGAGGCAGAGATCCATCTGGATCTCTGTGAGTTCAAGGCCACACTGTAAACAGCCAGGCATGGTAACAAGAGCCTTTAATCCCAGAAAGTGATAGCAGGAAGCAGAAAGATATTCAAGACATGTGGATGAGGAACTAGAGCTGGTTTAGCTTTTAGGCTTTTGAGCAGCAGTTCAGCTGAGATCTATTTGGATGAGGACTCAGGACTTCTAGTCTGAGGAAACAGGATCAGCTGAGAAATTGGCAATGTGAGGAAGCTGTGGCTTGTTGTGCATCTCTGATCTTTCAGCATTCACTGCAATAACTGGCCTCGGGTTTGTCTTTATTAATAAGACTCTTAAAAATTCCTACTACATGGTACTAGTGTCAAGGTGACAGGGAGACTTTTTTTGGTTGTTTTTGTCAACTTGACACAAATGTAGACATATTGAGGAATAGCAAAATTTAATTGAGAAAATGCTTCCATAACTTAGCCTATAGGCAAGTCTAATGGACATTTTCTTTATTAGTGATTCTTGTAGGAAGGCCCAGTCCACAATAGGAGGGGCTAACTTTGGACAAGCAGATCTGAGTTGTATAAGAGAGCAGTCCAAGGGAGCTTGCTTCCATATTCCCACCTTAAGTTACTGTTTTCACTTCCCTTCAGGATAGATGTAAGAAGAAATAAATCTGTAAATTGAAACAATTTTTTCTCCAAGTTGCTTTTGGTCATGCTGTTTAGTCAGAGAAAGATAAACCTAACAAAGCACTACTTCTTTGACTGTGTAACACACACACACACACACACACACACACACACACACACACACACATATATATGACTCAAAAGTAGCCATTACACTTATGAAGGTCTGAAGTCATGTCTTACCTAGGTTCCAATATTGAATGGAGTCAATGATAATTAGCTGAGAAGTGATTGATGGACAACACTGATAAAGAAAGAAAATGTCTAAAGTTATAGTAGTAGATAAAGAAATGAAGATAGGAAGAAGGAGGGAGAGAGGGAAGGGGATACAGAGCTTCTACAGGAGTACTTGGGGTATATGCTACAAAGTACCAAATTAAGAGTGAGGCTAACATATGATAAGAAATACAAAAATTATAGCTTTTAAAGTATTGAATATATTGAAGTTTCAAATTCTGATTATCAAGGTTTCTATTATATTGTTATATTATTATAAATTAAACAATATATTTAATACTAGTAATATATTCAAAATTAATGACTTTTCAACCAACTTTCCAATAACTTCACATAAATGTGTGTGTACATGTACACAACACACACACACACACACACACACACACACACACACACATCTTAATACTTATACACACTAGACACACATATATAGGAAGAAATACACACTAGATCCTAGTAAAGTAAAAGAAATTCTTTTACAAAATGACAAAGAATTCCACAGGCTGACTAGATTTTATGGTCTTGTTTACTAAAGACATTGCTTAGCTTTAAAATAGTCTCTTGTCACACTACTTTAACAAAAGATCAGTAAACACAATTCCATGTGTGTTTCTGCAGTTTATGGACCAATATAGAGTCCCTATTTTGGGAAATGGCATTATATATCCCAACAATGGAGTTAAATTTATTTTCCCAATTCTGATGCAAAAGTTAAGTAAAGATAATAAACTTTTCCAAAAGTGATGCCAGCCTCCTGTGATAAAATCCCCTTAACACTGTTTCTTATGTGATTTGATGCTCAATATTTAGATAGTTATTTGAGGAGTACATCTCTTAAGTACGAAATTTTGTATATATTAATACATTCACAAAACATCACTGAATCCCTTGGTATAGTGAGCTAACAATGGCATTAAAACCATATAAGAAACAGTAATAAAAGAATAATCTAATTAAGTAATGGTTGTATTCTAAGTTTTGAAAGTTCAATAAAATGGAATCTGAAATTGTTCTCTTTGCCTCCACTAATTAGCAAGCTTGTATCTGCTTCATTTAAGCATGAAGCTGATACCAGTACTGTCTGTTCACTTCAGGACTGCATTTGAAATTTTTCTATTCTTCTGGTATTAGATACAATTAAAGTGAAATTGGATCCTTGGTTTAATCCTGTTGATAAAGTTTGCTCTAAAGCAATCCCCAAAGCTTTACATGCTAGAATGTTGGATGAGGAAGGTACATTGCCATCCCTGATGCGTATTTATTTACTCTCTGCCACTTGAGTTTTTTCCTGCCCTAGCTGCTTGTCATTATTCACTGGACTTTCTGAAAGTCCTTCTGGTATCTGAATGCTTTCACTCATGATAGTATGTTTATTTATCTATATTTGTAATAGAATACAAATTTTGAGTTGAGCACAATTTCTTAATAACAGTTGTTTCCATACAGTGACAAGTTCATTGTTAATAAATAAAAGAGTAAACGTGACTTGTAGTTATTTTAGTGGTTTCTCACTGAACAAACATTATAATTTCCTTTTGGTCTCCCACAGGGAAAAAGTACAGTCTAGGCATTATTCATTCTAACGAATAGTTGAACCTCTTCATACTAATTATAACTATCACAAATAACTGGACTTCTAATAGGTCCTGGGGTCAAATATGGATCTAATAAATGTGGAACCTGTTCGTATTTTTATAGTAAATCCAATGTAGTATTGTAAAAGGGCCTAGTTCTGCAACATAATTGAATCATATAATTTTGAATTTGTTGTATTTTAAGTTCTTTAGCTATTTTGAGTCATTGTTTTATTTTTAATGAATATTCATAGAAAGGATATATGTAATTTCCCCTTAAGTTTTTTAAAGTAAGTTTGTTTATTTATTTATTAATATCACTGTAGAGCAAGCAAGTAAACAACCATTTAGAAAAGTTTGTGTCTAAATAGAAGGAAATCCAATAAAGATGATGCTGGGACAGAAAGTAAGTCTTGGGATAAATGGGGCTCTAGTGCCAGAGTCATCATTTTCCCAAATGCTTCAGTTTCACTAAGATTGTCATTTTCTATGAAGACAATGGTGTAGAATAAATTAAAATGCCTTATTTTCCAAGACTAAACATTTAATATAAAAAGTGATATTGTGGTTTTAAAACTAAATTTTAGAATAATTTTTACTTAAGTTATGAGACTGATTCTGCATTAGAGAAATGTCTACTATATTTTATAGGTAGAAATACTTCTGCTGAATTATCCTATGGCTAAATTAAACACTGCCTATCTTTAAGCTTTATTCTCTGCAAATGATAGCTACTTTGACTATCCAATTATTTTTTCCTTTATTTTGATAGGCTGTTATCTTCTTGTGATATTATTCCAGAATTAATTTTTAGTGAACAATATGCTATTTTAATACATTTGGTTTTAAATAAGTAGAAATGCTTGTCATGTGGCAAATATCTATATAGTGAAGAAAATCCTTTAAGAATAATAGTTAAATAAAGTCTCCTGTGTGATATGAACATTTATTCTATAATTTAAAGTTTTCACCTGTCAAATTATAATAGCAAGTTATGATTAATGTAAAAATTGAGAAGTTTATATAATCAACAGCATTGTGCTTGGTGAGCTCACAATACACATGCAATGTCTTGAAAAATACATCCAATGTCAGTATTTGAAACCCACTTCAAAAAGGAAAGTGATATAGAAGGATAATATAATATACCTCTAGAAGGAACAGAGAAATACCTCAGCCATTAAGAGCACTTGCTTTTTTTCCATGGGACCAAATTTGGTCCACAGCATCTATACCACACACTTAACATGCACCTGTAACTCCAGGTCTAGAGAACTTGACTTCTGCCTCTGGCTTTTGTGGGTGCCTACACTTAGATGCATATAACCTCACACAGATATACTTAACACACATAATAAAAAAGTTTTAAATCTTTTAAAAATTTAATCACCCAAGATAGAAGAAAGAAATAAATGACCTAGTAAAATTATTATAATGACATGCTTTTCTGATAGGCAGTTGGGACATTGTTATTTATTTTTCCAGAAGTAGCAAGCTGTAAATTAAGCTCATTGCTCAAAATAGCACACACATGGGAGCTACATGACACATAGGAATTATTTGAGAGGCTTACCTGATCTTGTAGAATAGCAAAATATTTACTACAAAATTATGTATTTATTGTATATATGAACACTTACATATATATGAAAGTTTGTATATAAAAGCTTAATAACTGGTTGTCTCAGTGTTTGACTTAGTACTTCATATAGGAAACACAGACAGTAGTTTGGATTCTGACTGATCTGCAACTCTGTGGTACCTAGGAAATAAAGTCAGCTTCAATATCCATCCACTGTTGAACTGATAGCAAAAATATGGTTTTATACTTCTGTAAGGAATGAAACTATTACATTTATAAGCAAATAGATGGTACTTGAAAAAACATACTGAGTGATGTAACCCAGGCACAGAAAAACAATGCTGCATGCTCTCCTTCATATGTAGGTCCTAGCATTGACTCTAGTGTTTTGCATGAGACCCTAGGATCAATTTGCAATACTGCCCTAACTAATTAGTTAAAGTGGCTGATTGGCTATTATCAACTAGCAAGGTATTTCTAGGATATATCTTGACATCACTAATAAAATCCGCAAAAGACAAAATAGAGAATGTTTTAAAAAAATCTATTGCTTCATTTCACTTTTTATTTTTTCAGTATAAAGCTTTGCATAGTTAAATGTTTCAATCATTGCATAAATATAGTTCATTTGCAACATTTACTCAAAAAATTCAGTGTGGACAATTTAGAAAACCAGCTGTGTATTGGATAATTGAATCTGTTTAAATATGGAATTAGTTATTCAAGCATTACAAATTCCCATTAACACAGGATTATAAAAACAAGAGTTAAGACACCAGAACGGTTAAGTTGGTTATTTCTACAAAGATCTTCAATTTATCAACTTTTCCAAAATTTTTTAAAAATAAAATACTTCCCTTTTAAAATTTTAGTTATGTATTTTTTGAGTTCTGTGCCTGTGTGTACAACTCCAGGCCAGAGAGGGCATCAGATTGCATTATAGATGTTCATGAGCCACCATGTGGTTCCTGGGACTTAAACTCAAAACCTCTGGAAGAGTAGTCAGTGGTCTTAACAGCCGAGCCATCTCTCCATCCCTGCCTGTAATTTTATAATATCATTATTATTGCCATAATATTAGCTATGCTTAAAAAATCGACTAGATGTATTTTAAAATGATAATCTATAGCAGTGGTTCCCAACCTGTGGGCTGTAACACCTTTGGAGTCTGATATCAGATATTCTCCATACTGGATATTTACATTACAATTCATAAAGTAGCAAGATTACAGTTATAAAGTAGCAAAGATTTTTTTTATGATTTGGAGTCACCATAATATTAGGTAATTAAATAACTATGAAGTAATATTAAAGGGTCACAACATTAGGAAGGTTAAGAACCACTAATGTACAGTATCATGGATGGATGGTCTGGAAGAGTGCAACATCAAATTATTTGCAGGCTGTTACAACCTCAACAATCAGTTTTTCATAACACTCAGGTCTGTTGAAAGATCTCATGACTACATTACGTGCATGAGGTATTCTAGCAATGTAGAAGAAATTTATTTACATAATTGTTTGTTGGAAACTTCCCCTTTAAAGTACAAGGGATTTTATTCAGAGTTTCACAGAAAGAAGCATGAAATACTTCTGGAATTGAAGTGAGATGAAAATAGAGTCTGTGGGGCATGCTTAACTAATTCAGTCCAAAACCAGATTTAATTAGTCAATTATATAATAAACATCAGAATTCATAAACAGTGCACATCTGAGTGTGTTGAATAAAAGTTGCAAAATTGCCTATCATAACGGGTGATTTAAACAGCATTAAAGATATGTAAATGCAAAATAATTTCATTAGAACTTTAAGGAGGAAAAAGGTAATTAAAAAAGAACTATGAAGTAATATTAAGTTGGTTCCCATTTGAAATGCACTAATGATATTTTGGGAGAAGATTACTGTAATTTAAGTCTCTTCAGCAGCCAAGCTGCAATTTGACTGGCTCTCCCCTCTCCCCTTTTGAATTTGGAAAAATCTATAAACAGTTAAGTAATTTGAGAATTTGTTATGACATCTGCTTGATTTCAAAGGGGTGTTTGGCAGAGTTCTGTCATTTAGTGTTGTTTGTATGTACAAGATTTCAGGATTGACCACTTGGATCTTGATAACCAATTAGGGGATGTATCCCTGGGGAAGACACCTCCCTCTCTTTTTCTCTCTGTCTCTCTCTGTCTCTCTCTCTCAACATCTCTCTATTGGCAATTCTTAACCGCTTATACTTCTTTGTCTAGGTGTGGGGTTCTGTGAGACATCCTCTTACCATTATGGAATATTTATCGATGGTATTATTATGGTTCTTTTTTTTATAGGTTGTCATATGGTTGTGTTACTGTGGGTAAAGCTTCTCTATCATTACCAGGAGACACGATCTCATAGGAGACCTCTAGTTCCCATGACTCTTAATTCTTCCTTTTCCTTTTTTGCTATAGTCTCTGGACCTTAAATACAGGAGTTCAGTGGTAGAGGCAGTGGCTGGTCTCCTCACAAACAGTTTTTCTCTGTGTTTAACCAGTTGTAGTTTTTGTGATGGTCTTGATCTGCTACAAAGGAAACCTCTGATGAGGGATGAGAGTTATACTTATCTGTGTGTAGCTTTAAGGATAAATATTTAGAATGCAGTTAGAAATTATGCTAGAATATAGACATATATGTCTAGTATAGTGATAGTACTATGTTTTCCTCTCAATTATATGACCTCACTAGTGGCCACCATCTCAGTAATTGGCTATCCTGTTTTAGGCCTGATTTCTCTCTTGCTGGACAAGCCTTAGATCCAATGAGAAAGAGCTCATTGTTACTGTGAAGTTATGGGTGCCACTTTGGGGTCTTTGACAGTATCTTTGTAATTGTTAGAGTTCATAGGTCACTACCGATTAATACTATTGATATATGATTCATTTATACTATATTTGAAGATACCAATACATATGTAATTATTCCAGATTTATTTGGATATATTTATTTTGACATTATGTATTTATTAGGCCTTTTCACTCCCTTGGATAAACCATTTGCTATGTAAATCTACTACAGGTCTAAAAACAAACAAACAAACAAACAAACAAAAAACCAGGTTAATTCATCATGTTAATTTATTTTGCAAAAACAAACTCAGTTCATCAAATTGACTTATTTTTTCCATTTTCATGCACATTTATTATTCTCTTACCTCACTGGCTGTATATTATATTTTTTAAAAGTGCTTTCCATGTTGCTAAGGATGACTTGAACTCTTGATACTATTTTCTCCACCTCCAAATACTGTGGTGACAGTCCTTTGCCACCGTGCCTGGCTGTAGTTTTTCTTTCTGAAAAATAATTCTCTTTTGTAGCTGTTCATTATGAATCACAGGCTCCTTGTGCCTGTCAGTGCTACAAACATGGGAATCATGAGTTCAAGAAAGATGTCACCTGTGCCTTTTGTCTGTCATCTACCTGGTTACATATTATTATGCTGTTTCATGGATTGAATAAGAATCTTGAATTACAGAAACCCTATATGGTTATACTTTTTAAAATAAAAAGATACTTTCAGGATTTATAGTATGGCTAAAATCGATTTAAATGTCTTAAGGTACAGTATTCTCAAACTTGGAGATGAAATTTAGAAGCTACTTTTTTTTTTTTGAGACAAGGTTTCTCTGTGTAGCTTTGTGCCTTTCCTGGAGGCTGGCCTCGAACTCACAAAGATCCACCTGCCTTTTCCTCCTGAGTGATGGCATTAAAGGCATGCACCACCACCGCATGGCAGAAGCTACTTTTTTTTAAAGTAGAGGAAATGACACTTGTCACAGGAGTCAAGAGTTAAAGTTTCCGGGTTTAGATTTTTATTTTCCCTCTAAACATCCTTTATGTGGAAGTCCTGCATTTCCCCTCTCTTAAGTAGATGCACCACTAATGAAAAGGAGCATGGTGTTCATGGACATGTTATATTAATCAACATTGAGCTGTCATGCATCAGCTTCAGTATCAAAGTAAAAAGTAATTGAGTATATAAATATGAGCTTTCATTTCTCAACTTTATTGGCAGAGGGTTATATTTGTTTTCATGTCATATATCACCAGATGACACTAAGTATATTATCAGGCAATTAATAAATGTAGACTTCCTCATGATTTATTCACTTTATTTCTCCATGATAGGGAATCCATACTGAATTTCAGTGTAGCTAAGAGGAAACGAAAGAGTAGCTCAGGGAAGAATACCATTCTCCTTGTTGTTTAGGAAGGTGTTTACAGCCAATTCCCAGGAAAATAATGGGGATAAATGTCCTGTTTAGCATGGTCAATTAATCTCATACTGTTTAAACAATAGTTAACAATTACAAGAATATGTTGTGGTGAATGTAGAATAGGAAAGAAATATTTTCATTAGAACTTATTATCTAGTACATCCACAAATGAGACACTGCAGATACTATGACTTTGAGAGTAATCATAAGAGTAAAATTTAAAATAGTTGTAAAAAGATGATTTGGGAGTATATATTAACTTATGTTTAAGTTTCAGATTGTAATAATATAATAATGTGATTATTCATCAGATATTATATATGTACATGTACCAGTTGTATCATCAGACTCATGATCTGACTCACACAAAGAAAGGAAATAGTCATTTTTTTGGACAAAGTCTAATGCTTCAATGAAACACTACTGACAATTCATCATCAAGTACCATTAGGTGCAAAGTGAATGTTTCTGTATCTCTTGTCAGACATTACATTCACTATTTTGTTTCTTATTGCTGTGATAAAATTCTATAACCAAAAAAGCAACTTGGGACAGAGGAATATTTCTTTGTACACTTCCTGATCACAGTCTGTTATTCGGGGAAACTGGGAAGAACCCAAGCAGAGACAGGAAGTCTGCTTATGTACTGGCTTTCTCCCTGTGGTTTGCTTATCTTGCCTTCTTATACCACCTAAGACCAACTGTACACAGGTGGCATAGTGTGTAGTGGCCTGGCACTCTCAGACCAATCATTAACCAAGAAAATGCCCTCATGGACTTGCCTACAAGTCATCTGATGGTGGCAAACCTAGATTAAGGCTCCCTCTTACAAGATGACTAAAATTTGCAACAAGTTGTCAAAACATCTGACTATGTAAATCAATTCCCTGAGGTAATTGAGACTGACTTAGGTTGCTTTCCAATTTAGAAATCTGTAAGTAAGACTATGTTTATAAATATATATGCTACATTTTTGCATTCATCTTTGAGAATTTGCTTAGCTTCATTATTATTTGTGGTGGACTTTTAAAGCTTTGGAGAATGGTTATTCTAACATCACATTTTTCTATGATGGATAATTTATTTTATAATATTCTATACATCCTGAGACAACTGTGGATATTAATTTACATAGTAACCCTGGTTCCTTACACCAAAACAATAATGGGAAGCTCCTGCAAAGAAAAACTATTACATCATTATAAACATGGTATATTATCTTTAATTTATCTGATTATCAGTAAGTTCATTCACAGGTGAAAACTGTCTATCTCCTGCTATCAGGCCAAAATTAGTTTTCATTTTGTTGTTCAGAAATAATTTTTGTACAGATCATTAGAATTTAACATACAAAGAGGAATATATTCTTTGCCTCACCACCATCAGCTCCCCAAATCTTATTTCTTTATCAACTTAATACCTTCTTGAACTTAAAGAATTTAGATAACTACATTTTTTCTGACATTATCATCAAACAGGTTTTTGTGTGTGTGTTATTTTTGTTTCTAATTTGATGAATTTAAGCTGTTTCTCAAGAATCTTCCTGGATCCCTATTATTTTTAAATATATTTTAACTTGTGAATCGAAATCCTTAGTCTGGCTTTAAACACTCAGAAAGTAAAAATGATTATTAATAAAGGACCTAGGGTGATGACGATGGAAATAATGATAAATGATGATGATAACGATAAAACTATAATGCATCCCGTTAGTGAAATTACATTAATAGAAATTTTGTTCCTCTTAATGTAATATTTTGTGATATAAAGTGGTATATAATACATATACATACAGTTAAAGTCATAAGGAAACATAAAATTGAGTCACTTTAACCAAGGAATTTGGAAGTTCCAAGGTTGGAAGTTTTTTTTTTTTTAATTTATTATATTTGTGTTTTAATTTTACACATTAGCCATGTGTTCCCCTGTCCGCCCCCCTCCTGCCCCCACCCCACCTTCCCCCCAGCCCCTCCCCTCCATTCCCATCTCCTCCAGGGCCAATGTGTTCCAGGAGTCCAATTGTCGAGAAAGAGGAGGGACTGTAAGAGTGTGAATTGTTGAGACCAAGATTGGAAAAGCACAGGGACAAATAGCCAAACAAATGGAAGCTATGAATTATGAACGAAGGTTGGAAGTTTTAAATCTTATTTCAAATATCTGACTAATTTTGTTGTCCCAGCAGAAGTTTGAGCAAGAATCCATAAAGGATGTAGTCTATGGAAAAGAGCAGAGAAGAATGGAATGGTTTCAAACTGTAAATTAAACTGACTGCACTGCTACCTTGTCAGCTTAACAAGTTAATGAGGTAAACAATAGACATGAACGGTATAGTATTTTAGGAATGTCACAAACTCTGTAGTTATGAAGACAGTTATATAGCGATATCAGTAAAACTCCAGAAGGTGTAAGAAATTAGGAGATACCTACATCAGCTTGATAAAGAACCACGGGTAAACAATACACAGGGAGGTGTTTTCTGCTAAACAAATGGCTCTCTTAAGGCAGCCAGAGTCTATAAAAGGATTGAGACTAAAGATGCTGATGATATAAATTGTAGCTAAAAGTATCAGGCTCCATTAGCTTGATATGCCTTTTAATTTAAGTAGAAATAAATAAGAATGAATCTTCTGAGAATATAACACTGTAAAATGTTAACATATGTAGGCTCATAGTTATCACCACTTACCAACTATTTTTATCTTATATTTCCAGGTATTTTGTATGCCAAACAACTACTATGTATAATATACTTTTATTTTCTTTTTAAAATTGGCTTCAGTCAAAAGCAATCCTTTTTTTGCATTTGAAAATTGAGTTGAAATTTGTGGCAGTTTCTTCCTTTAGACAACCATGTAATGAATTTCAACAGTTATGTGCTGACCTAACTGGCTGTGAACCATAAAAATGACTAATGAGGCAATTAGTGATTACAATATCTAACATTTCAGCATGACAAGCAATACATACAAATGCATACAGTATGTACAGTTGTTATAAAATTAGTGTCAAAAAGAGATAGAAAATTATAGGAGATAAAGTAAAATAATAGGTTTCATGATGTCAGAAATATTTATATGTAAGAAAAGTAGATGACCAGGATTCTCATATTTAATATTTTTAAACCCCCAAAACATTATTTGATATGTCTCACTTATAACGCTATTTAAAACTTGTGACTTAAAGGTCACAGCTTTAACTGTAAAAGACATTAAAATTATTGTGACAAGGTCATGGGGTAAAACTTTTTTATTATAAAGCAAACATTTCCTAAATAATAGGCAAGAGGCTAGGAAGTTCCACATCTCCTCTTCTCTCTCTATGATTACATATGATTAAAACAATGAAGCACAAAAGTTATGGGCTACAAAATATTTGCAATATTTTACCTAAAAAAAATGACTTTTGCCCTGAACTAAATTTTTACATTAACTCCAAATATTGGATACAGAACTGTCACAACTGAATTTAAGAAAGCAAATACATTTAGGAATAAACACATATCACCAAAAACTTGAGGTTATATACTAAAAAAAAATTGACATTACATCATATTTTAGCTTTTGACAGCTCTTCTTATGGAGCTATAGTCACATAAGCATTTGGTCTGCTTTTCAAATGATTATAGTCAGGAATATTATAAGTATCTTTTTTTGCCCCAGACAGGATTCTCTGTGTAGTTTTGGTCCTGTCCTGGATCTCACTCTGTAGAAAAGGCTGACCTCAAACTCACAGAGCTCCACCAGGCTCTGCCTCCCAAGTTCTGGAATTAAAGACATGTACTACCACTGCCCGATCCATTACCAGTACCTTACCACTTAATTTAATGGATGAATATTTCTTCAAGCTCACATTCACCTTTCAATGTGATGTAGGTGGTATTTTTCATAGTACCCCTTTTGCTTAAAAACTACTAATTACTATATTATTTATCATAAGATAGTTTTAGTTAATAATTAACTACAAATGTTCAGTTTCATATAATAATATATGTGAACAACTGATTCCTACATCTAAAACAGAGGCAATCTCATCTACCAGTCATATACTACAAACAGCAGATAATGGAAACTGTATTATTTTTCCTTTTATTTCCTACCCTTTCATTGAATAGTGGATGCCAGATAAATATTTAACCAAGGACTTGAAGACTAGTGTTCCTGTGGGGTCACATACTAATGAGAAGGAGCCCTGTAGCATTGCTGCAGAAGCATGATTCTTAACCTTCCTGGTTTTATAGTTCTCCTGTTACTTTATCAAAGAACATAGATTTCAGCATAGTATTAAAAAAGCATATTACTGTGAGAAAGATACTGGAGTGTTTATAGACATTGTGTTTTGCTGTTTATCATTGCTAATAAATTTTAAGGACAGGATTACTGCTATAGTGTTGATGGAAAGCAATTTTATAGCTCTTGCTTTAAAACAAATAATTCAGTTCAGTTTTGTGGAAATGTAAAATGATATAGACAAGAAAAAATGTTATCACTATGGCAACTGTAAACCCTGAAGATAATAATAACTTTGAAACTGAAGTAGTGGTTTTGTGAGGTAGGGCTGTGAGGAGAAACTGGAAACACTAGTCAAAGAATATTAAGGCTGAGGGATGCTGTGTTCTTATGAATTGTTTAGAGAACACTGCAGCCCAGTGAGGTGTTTTCATGTTCCCTACAGGCTTATGCCTAGAGCTGGTTTTTTAAAAAGCACTCTTTGAATACTGAAGAAAAAGTATTTCTGTCCTCTTTCTTAGACGTTGACATTTCTTTTGTGATGATAATCTCACCGTGCTCATTAGATGCTAATGAAGTTTTAAATTTTAAGTTAAAATATTTACTGTGTAGGAAAAGAAAAGTTATAGCTACTTTCTATACTTTTTTAAAAATTAAATTACAATATAATTACATTTTCCACACCCTCTGTTCCCTCTAACTGCTCCCATTACCCCATGCTCCCTTTCTAATTCATGGACTCTTTTTCTTTAATGATTATTTTTACATACACATCTATACATGCAAGTGTAGTGGATAGCCATCCCAGCATTGGCCTGGAAGTTCCAACCCCCATTGAGGCTTCGGTAATGGTCACGCCCACAAGGCAGGGTGGAGGAGGAAGCAGAAGACCAAGGATCGAGAGGAGGGCTCTCTCTTGGTTCCGGGTCCCTGGACACTGGAGGTAGACCGAGCAGAGTACTCCAGAGAACACCGCTGGACTGCGCTATACCTTTGCCAAACCTGCAACCTACCCCTTCATTTGTAAGTTATCCCACAAAATAAATCTCCCTTTTAACTACGTGGAGTGGCCTTAATAATTTCACCAACATGCAAGTAAATACTTAAAAGCATCATGAGATAATAAATACTTCAAGTAACTTCATGGGCCAGGTAGAGGAGATGGTAATGGTCTAATGAGATAAGCATTGAACCTGTAAATTAACGAAATTCTACCAGTTATAGAAGTGGTATCAGGATATTGCTGCATCAGAAAAATGAATATTAAGTTTCAGTTCAGGACCCAAAAGCCAATAAGTAAATACAGCCTTGGAGAAGTGAAAGTACCTTCCAGTAGCAAGTGTAGATGAACAGGACCTCTGATAGGGTCTAAAGTGAAACCCACTGACAGTCTTTCTAATGTGCACGTTATCATTCCTGAGATGGCACATGCCTTTGCTTTTCCTACAGTATGATTGTTCCTCTTATCAAGTATCTGAAAAAAAATGTTTACTTTTCAAGCATCAGTCCAGATGTCTCCTGTTTTGTGAATCCTTCCCTGCCCTCCCTTGAGCCCATTGAATTGCCCATGCCTTTGTTCAGTAACAATGCAGAATCAGCTACCACTCATATCACAGTTTGGCAAATCTCTCCTCTCTTCCTTATTTCCCTTTCTAAAGGCACTGTATGGATGAGCACAATGGTTGGTAAACAATAGATCTTCCACCCTTTTTTAGTTGAATACATAAGTGCTTTTTTCTTATTCTATTAAGAATGGTGGGCTTTTATACCTACATATCTTTATAATGGCATCATCATAGAACAATGCAGGCCAGTTATATATGATAGATTGATCTTTTGTTGCTTATTTTCTCTGAGCAAAGCACATACCAATAGGTTTTTACTATTACTTCTTTCCATGACTATTTCAAAACCATGTGATACTTAAGGGACAGAAATTTAAAACAACAATATTTTAAAAGGTTGAATTTGTCAACCTTTAAAAGTTGTTGTGACATCTAACTGTTGACTCAGTCATAAGTAATTATAACTACAAGGCTGACAAGAATATTATTAAATATCATATAACTCATACATTTTCAGGTGTTAAGTGCAAAGCTTTTAAGTCAAGGCAATAATAAAATTTCACAGAGAAAAAAGATACATGGTACTTTAATGAGAAGCAGTTTTAGAATTGTCCTTTTTCTCCATAGACCATGTGTATTTAAGACTTTCTAGATGTAGTGCAATGTCAAATATTCTGTAGTTTATGGCTTTACCCATTTTATCTCAGTTGATTTGTTACCGTTCTTGATACTTCAGTGGATGCTGTATCTATTTTCAAAGGTAATGAGAGTCAAAGAAATTAAATGACTTTTTCTAGAGCTAGTGGGATGAGCTTTAGATTAATTTTCTGCCTAAATCTTGCTCTCTGTAACTGCATTGTAGTGATCATATAGAAGAATGACTTACAATATTCAAAGTAACCTCTTAGAAACTCACTGATAGATTATAACAAATCCAAGAATGGAACATGGGATGCTGAAATGATCTACAGGTACAAAACTAGGTGAGAATCATAACTCAAGCACAAGCATTCACTTCAGTGATAGTTTCAATATTATGGAAATCACTTAATTTTACTTCTCACCAAAATAACCGAAACAATACTACTGATTTCCTAGCCATTTTTCTCAAACTGTCACAGGTATCAAAAACATTATAAATATCATTGATTACCCAATCATGGATACAATCATAAAATTGTACATGAATAAATGCAATGGGTGTGCAACCATGCAGAGTTGAGTGTCAGGTATGGGTAAATATAACAGTAATAGACACAAATTGTGACCTTATGCTACCATCCATTCACAAAACGCTCACAGTCTCCTGTTTCCTCACCTGCAGTCACATACTGCACTCTATTACCCGAGTCCACGTCAAATGTCCATCTTTCCATTTTGAAGAACCATGATTCGAAGTGAATCCTGCTATATTATTTGGCTTATATTTCCTAAACAATGATCAACAAGCAAATTGCAAAACACCTGGCTAGACTTAGAGTATAGTTTCTGACTGTGAACAATAATGAAAGTTCAGGGTACACACAGCTCTCACAGGAATTACAGAGCTCTCATTAGCAATGTGGGCAACACTGGTAACCCTGCCTAAGTTCAAGGTTGCTACTATTTCCCACATATTAGAATATGTGTTCAGTTGTTTTTTTTTTTTTTTTTTTTTTTCTGACTAGCTCAATGTTAACGCACGTTCTGGAAACTCAAGAACGTTTTCTTCCTTTAGTAATAAGAGATTGGGAAGTAATCAGGTTCACATTTTTAATACTTCCCTTATGTGGATATTAGCACACTACTCAGTGAATAAAAGTCCTCATTCCTCTCTTGATAGAAGAGAGTTTTGTGCCAAGGCTCTATCTGTTGTACAATGGCTGAACTCTCATTCCCTAATTTGTGCTCACTGACAAACATTGTACCTTATTTAAAATGAATGCTTATGGTGAATAAATGCTGTTAAGTTCTTTGTCTGTTATCCCTGAGCCTGCATTTCTTCTTGTGTTGGGATTTTATGGGGGTTGCACTGAGTTTGTAGATTTCTTTTGTTAAGATAGTCATTTTCATTGTGTTGGTTCTACCTATTCATGAGCTTGAGAATATTTCCATTTTCTAGCATCTTCTTCAGTTTCTTTCTTTAAGGACTTAAAGTTCTTGTCATATAGGTCTTTCACTTCCTTGGTTAGAGTTACACCAAGATACTTTATATTATTTGTGTCCACTATAAAGAGTGTTGTTTCTCTGATTCCTTTCTTGGCCCATTTAACATTTGTATGTATAAGGGCTACTGATTTTTTTTTTTGGCTAATTTTGTATCTTGGCACATTATTGAAGGTGTTTGTTAGTTGTAGGAGTTCCCTAGTAATATTTTTGGTGTCACTTACGTATACTGTCATATCATCTGCAAATAGGGAAAGCTTGACTTCTTCTTTTCCAGTTTGCATTCACTTGATCTACTTTTGTTGTCTTATTGTTCTAGCTACAACTTTGAGTCTATATTAAA
The DNA here is from genome assembly GCF_903995425.1 of Onychomys torridus. Lineage (NCBI taxonomy): Eukaryota > Metazoa > Chordata > Mammalia > Rodentia > Cricetidae > Onychomys > Onychomys torridus. The sequence goes on from NC_050443.1 coordinate 73,303,270, forward strand.
TAGATATGAGGAGAATGGTCAGCCTAGTCATGTTCCTGATTTTAGTGGAATTGCACTAAGTTTCTCTTCATTTAATTTGATGTTGGCTGTCAGCTTGTTATAAATTGCATTTATTATGTTTAGGTATGTTCCTTACCTCCCTGGTCATTTCAAGACCTTTATCATGAAGTGGTGTATTGTCAGAGGCTTTTTCCACATCTAATTAGGTGTTCATGTAGTTTTTTTTTTCTTTCAGTTTGTTTACATGATGGATTACATTGACAGATTTTCATATGTTGAACTATCCCTGCATCACTGAATTGAAGCCTACTTGATCATGAAGGATGATGTTTCTGATGTGTTCTTGGATTAAATTTGATAGTATTTTATTGAGTATTTTTGCTTCAATGTTCCTGAGGGAGATTGGGCTGTAATTTTATTTCTTGCTTCTTTCTGTGGTGTGGGTATCAGAGTAACTATAGCCTCATAGAAAGAGTTTGGCAGTGTTGCTTCTGTTTCTATTGTGTGGAACAATTTGATGAGTATTGTCGATGTTAGCTCTTTTTTGAAATTCTGGTAGAATTCTGCACTGAAACAATCTGGCCTTGGGCTTTTGTTGGTTGGGAGACTTTCAATGACTACTGCTATTTCCATTGGGGTTGTAGTTCTATTTAAATTGTTTATCTGAGGAAGCACCATATTGATTTCCAAAGTGGCTGTACAAGCTTGCATTCCCACCAGCAGTAGAGGAGAGTTCCCCTTGCTCCACATCCTCCAGCATAAGCTGTCTTCTGTGTTTCTGATCTTAGTCACTCTGACAGGTGTTAGGTGGTATCTCAAAGTTGTTTTGATTTGCATTTCCTGGATAATTAGGGACGTTGAGCAATTTTTTAAATGTCTTTCAGCCATTTGAAATTCTTCTGTTGAGAATTCTCTGTTTAGTTCTATAGCCCATTTCTTAATTGAACTGTTGGGCATTTTGATGGCAAATTTCTTGAGTTCTTTATATATTCTGGATATCAGCCCTCTGTCAGATGTGGGGTTGGTGAAGACCTTTTACTCATTCTGTAGGCTGTCACTTTGTCTTATTGACCATGTCCTTTGCTCTACAAAAGCTTCTCAGTTTCAACAGGTCCCATTGATTGATTGTTTCTCTCAGTGTCTGTGCTACTGGTGTTATATTTAGAAAGTGATCCCTGGTGCTAATGCATTCAAGAGTACTTCCTACTTTCTCTTCTATCAGGTTCAGAGTAACTGGATTTATGTTGAGGTCATCGTTGATCCACTTGGACTTAAGTTTTGTGCATGGTGACAGACATGGATCTATTTGCAGCCTTAATCAATCTCTCCCAAGACCCAGCTGTAGCACTCTTGGGCATATACCCAAGGAATGCTCAATCATACCACAAGAGCATTTGCACAGCTATGTTAATATCAGCATTGTTTGTAATAGCCAGAACCTGGAAACAACCTAGACACCCTTCAACTGAAGAATGGATAAAGAAAATATGGCACATATACACAATGGAGTACTACTCAGCAGAGAAAAACAATGACATCAAGAGGTTTATGCAGGCAAGTGGATGGATCTAGAAAAAATCATCCTGAGTGAGGTAACCCAGACTCAGAAGGACAAACATGGTATGTACTCACTCATAATAGGATAGATGTAAAACAAAGATGACTAGACTGCTACTCACCACTCCAGAGAGGCTACCTAAAAAAGAGGACCCTAAGGAAGACACAGGGTTTGCCCAATGACCGAGAAATGGATGAGATCTACATGAACAACCTGGATGAGATTGGGAGTAATGAAGGGCAAGGTTCGAGGGAAAGAGAGCTTAGGGGAGCAGGAAATCCCAGCTGCATCAAGAACAGAAAGGGAGAACAAGGAATAACAGACCATGTTAAATGAAGACCACATGAGAACAGGAATAGGCAGAGTGCTGGAGAGGTCCCCAGAAATCCACAATGATACATCCACTGTAGACTGCTGGCAATGGTTGAGACAAAGCCTGATCTGACCTACTCTGGTGATCAGATGGCCAAACACCCTATTGGTTGTGCTGGAATTCTCATCCAATAACTGATGGAAGTGGATGCAGAGATCCTTGGCCAGGCCCCAGGTGGAGCTCCATGTGTCCAATTGTTGAGAAAGAGGAGGGACTATAAGAGTGTGAATTGTTGAGACCAAGATTGGAAAAAGCACAGGGACAAATAGCCAAACGAATGGAAGCACATGAATTATGAACCAAAGGCTATGGAGCCCCCAGCTGGATCAGGCCCTCTGGATAAGTGAGACAATTGAATAACTTGAACTGTTTGAGAGGCATCCAGGCTGTGGGACCAGGACCTGTCCTCAGTGCATGAGTTGGCTGTTTGGAACCTTGGGCTTACACAGGGACACTTTGCTCAGCCTGGAAGTTGGGGACTGGACCTGCCTGTACTGAATCCACCCAGGTTTAATTGAATCCCCAGGGGAGTCTTGGCCCTGGAGGAGATGGGAATGGAGGGGAGGGGATGGGGGAAGGTGGGGGGGGGCGCACGAGGGGTGAGGACAGGGGAACCCATGGCTGATGTGTAAAATTAAAACACAAATATAATAATTAAAAAATATATTGTTTATCTGTTCTTGATTTATTTTTGGTATGTGGTACATATCCAGAATCATGTCCATTTCTTTTAGATTTTCCAATTTCATGGAGTACAGCTTTTTGAAGATTGATCTAATGATTCTCTGGATTTCCTCTTTGTCCATTGTTCTGTCTCCTTTTTCATTTCTGATTTTGTTAATTTGGATGTTCCTTCTCTGCCTTTTGGTTAGTTTGGATAAGTGTTTGTCTATCTTGTTGATTTTCTCAAAGAACTGACTCTTTGTGTTGTTGATTTTTTGTACTTTTATCTTTGTTTCTAATTTATTGATTTCAGCCCTCAATTTGATTATTTCCTGGTATTGACTCCTCCTGAGTGAGTTTGCTTTTTTTTGTTGTTGTAGAGCTTTCAGGTATGCCATTAAGTCACTAGTGTGAGATTTCTCCAACTTTGAGGAGCATTATTCAGTTTTCATGACGTGTTAGCTTTCTATAATTTGTGTTGTTGTTGAATTCTAGCTTTAAACCATGGTGGTCTGATAAAATACAGGAGGTTATTCTGATTTTTTAAAATCTATTGATATTTGCTTTGTGACTGAGTATGTGGTCAATTTAAGAGAAGGTTTCATGGGGTGCTGAGAAGATTTATATTCTTTTGTGTTTGTGTGGAATGTTCTGTAGATGTCTATTAAATACTTTTGAGCCATAACATCTGATAATTCCCTTACTTCTTGTTAAGTTTCTGTCTGGTAGACCTTTCTATTGGTGAGAGTGGGGTGTTGAAGTCTCCCACTATTAGCATGTTGAGTTTCAAGAACAATTTAAGCCTTAGTAATGTTCCTTTTACATATTTGGGTGCCCTTGTACTTTGGGCATAAATATTCCATTCAGAATTGAAACTTCATCTTGATGGATTTTTCCTGAGATGAAATGTAATGTCTTTATGTATGTCTTTTGATTAATTTTAGTTTGAAGTCTATTTTGGTAGATATTATGATAGCTACACCAGCTTGCTTCTTAAGTCCATTTGATTGGAAAGTCTTTTTCCAACCTTTTACTCTGAGGTAGTGTCTGTCTTTGAAGTTGAGGTTTGGTTCTTGTATGCAGCAGAAGTATGGATCCTGGTTTCCTATCAATCCATTCTATTAACCCGTATCTTTTCATAGGTGAATTGAGTCCATTGATATTAAGGGATATTAATGACCAGTGATTGTTAATTCCTGTTATTTTTTGGTGGTAGTATGTGTATGTTTCCCTTCTTTAGGATTTGTTGGTGTGGGATTATCTATTGCCTGTGTTTTTGTGGGTGCATCTAAATTCCTTAGGTTAGAGTTTTCCTTCTAGTGCTTTCTGTAGGACTGGATTTGTGGATATGTAACGTTTAAATCTGGTTTTGTCATGGAATATCTTATTTACTCCCTGTATGATGATTGAGAGTTTTGCTGGATATAGTATTCTTGGCTGGCATCTGTGGTCTCTTAGTGTCTGCATAACATCTGTCCAAGAGCTTCTGACTTTTAGAGTCTCCATTTAGAAGTTGGTTCTTATTCTAATGGGTCTACTTTTACATGTTGCTTGGCTTTTTTCCTTTTCAGCTCTTAATATTGTTATTTTATTCTGTATGTTTAGTGGTTTGATTATTATGTAGTGAGGGTTTTTTTTGGGGGGGTTGTTTTTTGGTCCATTCTATTTGGTATTCTGTAAGCTTCTTGTATCATTATAGTAATTTCATTCTTTAGGTTGGGAAAGCTTTCTTCTATGATGTTGTTGGATATATTTTCTGTGCTTTTGAGCTGGATTTCTTCTCCTTCTTCTATCCCTATTATTGTTAGGTTTTGTTCTTTCATAGTGTCCCAGATTTCCTGGATGTTTTGTGTTATGGCTTTGTTGGCTTTAATGTTTTCTTTGACTGATGAATCTATTTCCTATATTGTATCTTTAATGCCAAAGATTCTCTCTTCCACCTCTTGCTTTCTCTTGGTTATGTTTGTTTCTGTAGTTCCTGTTCATTTACTCAGATTTTCCATTTCCAGTATTCCCTTTGTTTGTGTCTTTATTATTGCTTATATTTCAGTTTTCAGATCTTGAACTGTTTCATTCGTGTGTTTGATTGCTTTTTCTTGTTTTCCTTGACTTTCTTTAAGGGTTTTATTGATTTCTTCCGTGTGTGTGTGTGTGTGTGTGTGTGTGTGTGTGTGTGTGTGTATGTCTTTCCTTTGATTCCTATAAGGGAAGTTTTCATTTCCTCTTTAAAGTTCTCTATCATCTTCATAAAGTCATTTTTAAGGGCATTTTCTTCTGTTTCTTCTATGTTGGGCTGTTCAGGTCTTGCAGTAGTAGAATCATTAGATTCTGGTGGTACCATATTGCTGTTTACATTGTCAATGTACTCTTGCATTGGCATGTTCTCTTCTCTTCCTCTAATTGGTGCAAGCATTGTCTGTGTCTCAGGGAGCTACTCTTGGTCCCATGAGCACTCTTGGTCCAATTGGAGGTGGTGGAGTCTGTGTCTCAGGGAGCAATTGCAGTCTCCATGGATGGGGGGATGCATGGGTTTGGGGGACAAAGTAGGACTTGTAGGTTCCAGAGCCTGATGTGGAAGTGAGGGTGGCCAGGCCTGCCTGTAGGAGTCTTGCCTGCTGGCCTACAACTGGGGCTGCAATGGGTTGGTGTATCACAAAATGATTCTTTTCTCCTCATGACGTCTCTATCAGTATTCTGACCATGGCAATGAAAACTTAACTAATGCTACCCAGAATTTATCATTTAAATCACTAGTTCTAGTCTCAACCATGATAGCAACTTGGAAATATTTTTGTATATTCAATAACATATACAATAAGTGTCAATTATATGACCTAAAGGTTTCCCTTTACAAGAACAACTACTCAGTGTTCCTTCTTAACACTTGTAAAACTAGAATACAGATTCATAAGGCTATATAATAATACTTGTAATAATCAAAAGTATGAAATTCGCATCTTAAAGTTTGGAAGAAAGCATTGCCTCATCTGATGGTCAGAGCAGTATGTGAGCTAAAGTCCTACTGTATGAATATGAGCACTGATGAACTAATAGGATGCGGAAGATGCCACTTATCAATTTTTTCAAACAAGAGCAAACAGATCAACGAAGTACTTATGACAATACAGTCTTTATATAAAATCCAGAGGCTAGACCTGTTTTTCAAGCTTTGTAAAAAATATGTACTTTGAAAAAAAAAAAAACAACTTCTAATCTTAAGTAACTATCACTATTGATTTTCTTGTAGGAAGCATGTTATTTTAGTTAATAGAATTTAAACACCTGCAAATACTCTTAATATATTTCAAAAATAAAATTCAATAGTTTCAAAATATCAAATGGATTTTCTTTCTTTCTATTAACAAAATGTTTTGCATGAGTTAAATACTCCATTGAGAAAAGTCTCCTTGGTTCTAGCACCAACATCTATTATATTTTTCTCTCTAGGACAAATTAAAATATAAAATATTCAATCAGATAATGGGACCTACTTCAATGGTTTTAGGAAAACAGCTTTCTCACCATGATCATTTTGATAATCTCTGTGAAATCAAAGCATGGTTAATAGCAATTTACTATATTGTAAAGCCTAATGTATTAGAATGATAGTTGTATATTTTGGTACATTGAAAAGAATAGATAATAAGCAAATCAACTGTGTACAATGATATGAATCCAGATGCAACATCATTAGTGTTGTAGGACTGTAACTATGTAACTATCTACTTTCAAACTCATTTATCAAGATAATTTAACTAATTTATTTAGTTATGATATTATCTTGAAATATAAGAATAAATTTTTAAAATTATACTATTTTTCATATTTTCACATGGAATAGCTGTAAGATTCTTTTAATTTAAGCTGTGAATGCATACATTAGGTGGAGGATACCTCAGAATGAGTGCATGCTTTAAGTGGAGGATAGCCCAGAATCAGTGAATGCTGAAAGTGGAGGGTACCCCAGAAAGAGTGCATGCTTTAATTCCATTGCAAAGCACATATATTCTATTGAGCTGATTTCTTTGAACACTGCCAAAGATCTGGGCCATGATGAACAGAGTTCTAGGTTGACGTATAAGATAAGGGAAAAATTTGGATGCAGACTAACATTGTTGCATTCAGAAGAATACATAGAGGAAAGCTGACAAAACAACATACCAGAAAATAGCAGTAGCAAAACCTCACATCATTAGCAGGTAATCTTCCAATTATGAAATGGCTGTGACATGTAGAAGAGTGAAATATTACCTAAAAGGATAGCATATCAAATGATGTTTTGAAGAAAGCCTTGACTGAGTCCATAATTTGAAAGTACAGTGACATCAGAATATAGCTTAAATCAAATAATTCATTCATAATTTAAACATTATGTACAAATGCAAATAATTGAGATCTCATGAAAAGCTCTGTTTCATGGGTAGTATACATGATTATCTTTCAATCCAACCTCTTAGAAATTATAAACATTTCACCTATTATAGAAGAGGAATAGGGAGGGGTATTCAAAGGAAGAAATACTTTCATTAGACACTAAACAACACTATAAATGAAATCAATTTTATAAGGTCATCAAGTATAGGGAGAAAGACATAAAAATTAAGAAAGAAAATGCTAGTAGATATAAAATATTAATTCATACAAGAAACTCAGACAAGAATTTACTACATTGAATTTGACCCTTGTTAATGATACTAATGCCTCCTTTTTCATGTCTATGAAAACAGAGTTTGTATGAATCCCAAATTTACACATGCATAATGAAAATAATTTAGCTTAATCTTTTGGATGTATGATGACACACTTGTGTAAAGAAAAGCCAGAGGATGTTTGGCAAGACAGTTTAATAGACAAATTACTTGCTGTTCCAGTGTGATGAGTGGAAACTTGATTTGCAGCACTCACATGAAAGTTGGGCAGACCAGTCTGTCATCTCACTACTCATGATGCAAAGCTTACCCTGTGGTAAGCTGGGTAGCTATGCTAGCCAACTTTGTAAGATTCGGGTTAAAGAAGAAATTATCTCTCAGTAAATAACATGGGGAAGGACTCAGAAAAATATTCAATGTCAATCCCTGGCTGGGCTCCATATGCATATGCAAAAAGTACACATATCCTTGCACAGACGTGTTCCACATGTGTGTGAATATTTACATGCACAAACACATATTATATATACACACATACACACAATAAAGAAATAAAGACCAGAGTAAAGCAAAATGAGTATGTGAATATTAGCTTGATTTGTTTCCAATTTGGTTCTATTTCCTTTTAACATCCATGGAGTAAAAATGACTATATAGTCATTGAGGTCAAATATAAAGTTTAGTTTATAAATAGGACAGGGGTCAAGAGACCTTGTGGTACTCAGTCCCAACTGGTACATCTACAGCACAGTTCCTATACTAAGGCTAAGATCATTTCAGAAGGAGAAGTTGGAAGATTTAAGAGCCAGAGGAACAGAAAGCATGCAGTGAGCTTGTGTCCCCTAAAATTGTTAGAGAAGCTACAACCAAGATATCTTATCGACATGACTGTCTGAACAAGACCCGAACAGTGACAATACCAGAAATAACAAAGAACTATGGGAAATTGGGGAATGTTGAGAGTGAAATAGTCTTCTTCAGGAAAGAACTCCTAATTGATTATACACTACAAAGTGGTCAGCCCTGAGATGGTATACATACAAGCAGGGTTAGTAGGTTATAGTTATTTATGTAGGATATATAATATTATATTATATAAATAATAAAATTAATATATAATATATATTATATGTTTATGATATATGTGATATATATAATATAAGGCATAAATTTCAGAGAAAAAAGAGGGTGCTTTAGAGGAGATAAAGAGAGAGAGGGAGGAAAGAGAAGAAGGTATATAATGTAATTATATTGTAATTTCCAGTAATAACAATTATATAAATGGGAGATAAGTTATAAGTGGGAATATTCATTTTACATGTAACATTAGGGAAAGAGAGAGAGAGGAAGGTGTGGAGAGAGGGAGAGATGGAGGGATGGCTCATGGTCAGTTTACTCTTTGCTTTATTATGAAGTTTAGGATCACTCCCACAGAATGTCACACTCACACTGAAAGTAGACCTTTCTATAGTTAATACAATCTAAGACCCCCTCCAGTCATGCCCAGAGACTTGTCTCATAGACAATTTTAGATACTGTCAAGATGACAACTACCATTAATTATCTCAAGCCCCTCTCTTCTCAATTTGATACCCAAACAAATGACTTGGAGACATAACCTTCCATCCCTTGAAACACAGAGAAATGGGTATCTCACAGCGGAAAAAAATATTGTTCAGTATAACTTTAAAACTACTTATAATATTTAACAGTCCCAACACTTTGTAAATGCAAGATCTTTTTTGAGTCTCAAGCATGCTCTTTATTGTGAGCCCCTGTAATATGTAAAAGTTATATACTTCAAATGTACAATGAAACACAGTATGCAACACATTATACAAAGATAAAGTGAGGACCTAGTAAGGAAAGATCAAACAAAAGTAAGATCTAAATCTAGAAGAGAGAATACCAGCATATAAGGTTCAATTTTAGCATCTGGAGATCCTTACAGATTCCTGGGCACCAAAGATCTTATAAAATTTTGTCTCAACAACTCAACCATCTGCAGCACATATAACCTTCTCTTAGTCTGGCTCCACTTTTAACATGAAAATTTCTCACAGATATCACACAGTTTGAATCTCTAACATCCTTAGGATTCCATTGTAACGTAGGTTTTACCTTCACAGCTACACACAATATCTTTTTAGGGTTTTATTGTTGGAAATCTAATCCTGCCATGCATTGTATGGTAGAAACAACTTCATGCAACCTTGACATTAGCCAAACTAATTTATTTATCTTTCATTTATCATGCTGGTAAAACAGTTATTACATAGTCAATGCTGCCAAGTTTGGCCATTACCTTGAGATATATCATGGGCATTGGCTTCTCAGTATCTATTGGGAAAATCTTTCTCTGTATGGCTGTTTTCAACTAGGAAACTCTTAAGATGAATTCTTTATTTAGGCTTTCTTCTTTCAAAGAAATGTTGACTTTTATACGCTATTTAAAAAATTATCCCACTTCAAAATTAGAAATTTTAGATTGTAACAAAATGAGATCCTTTTCAACTACAAATTAGTGTAATTTAAGCAACCAGTTTTTAAAATCCTAATCAAACACAAAATTAGAAAAAAATATACAATATGTATGTCTTGGTCATGCTAATGATAGTTTTCTCTCTAGTACAGGTCAGGATACCCAATATAAATAATTTAAAAAGAAGATAGTGGTTTTTTTCTTGTTTTGTTTTTGTTTTTGTTTTTTTAATCAGTTTGGATTTTCAAATTATGGGCCTTTGGCTCTACTGTCTTGGGCTTTTGGTGCTGCAGAATTTCATGGAAGAAATATGTGGAAAAAGTGGTCTGTTCACCTACCCAGGAAGAGAGAGAGAGAGAGAGACAGAGACAGAGACAGAGACAGAGAGACAGAGACAGACAGAGACAGGGAGAGAGACAGAGAGAGACAGATACAAAGACAGAGAGAGAGAGAGACCCAGAAGCCAAATATACTTTAATGGACACCCTTATAGTGATCTAACTTCTGCCTACCAGAATCTCCTATTAAAGTACCCCTACCATTCGACAGTATTCCAGTAGAAGAGGAAGACAATTTGAAGTATAATAAGAACTGTAAAAACTATTCTATAGTTTTTTCTGCATTTCTTAAACTTTTTAGAGAGGGTAAATCAGATAATAATGACACTATACAAGGAGGGATCAGAACGATGGTAGCAGATGATAATGGCACTATACAAGGAGGGATCAGCAAGATGGTAGCAGAAGGGAAAGATGTTTACAGTTTAGTTCTGTGAGGAGATAACTCGATTTGCATCTTAACTTGTCTATTTATTCAAATTTGAAAGAGAAGTCATATTAGAACTATAACTTCTACCTAGCCCTCCCAACATGTCTTACTGTAAAAGTTATTCAGTGTGAGGCAAATATACTATTAGAATTTACTTCTACTGCAGAGGGATTTAGAAAATCTTATCTGGAACACAGTAACCTCTGCTTGGTTGAATGTAGCACATAAGAGTATAGGATTTCCAGTAAAAATTCAATGTGATATTTGGGACATGTCTTTTCATTAATCTGATCTCCTCTCTTATTTGTAGTTAATCTGACAAAGCAAATGTAGAACAATATTCTGTATGGAAAAGACATTCATAATTATCAGTTGCTGATTACAATAGAGGAGAATGTATAATGTAAAGGAAATGCAGATGCTTTGTCTTTCAAAATTATTGTTGATTTAAAAAATACAGATATAATGTTGTCTTAGATTTAGATGCCAGGTAAATGTGTTCAGATGGCATGTAGCCCACACTTATTAGCTTCTTTCAGTTAGTAACTGAGATAGTTGGTCTTAATTGCCAACTTGACAGAATCTAGAATCACCTGGGAGATTTGCCTCTTGCCATTCCTATGAGGGATTACCTTAATTAAATTAACTGAGATGGGAATACCATCCCACCACAAGTGGCACTTTTCCCTGGCCTAGGCTTCCAGCCTGTATAAAATGGAGAAAACCAGGTAAGCATCAGCATGCAAACACACACTGCTGTATGTTCCTAGGATCTCTGGATCTCTGTTATGAATGTGTGATTCTATAAGAAATGACCAAATTGTCTTCTACTCTGCAGTCATCTGAACAACACATGAGCATTCTTTTTTTTTCCCCTGTCCTCTCCCCTCCGACCCCTGCTTCCACCTTCCCCCCAGCTCCTCCCCTCCATCCCCATCTCCTCCAGGGCCAAGACTTCCCTGGGGATTCAGATCAACATGGTAGATTCAGTACAGGCAGGTCCAGTCCCCTCCTTGCAGGCTGAGCAAAGTGTCCCTGCATAAGCCCAAGGTTCCAAACAGCCAGCTCATGCACTAAGGACAGGTGGGAGTCCCACTGCCTGGGTGCCTCCCAAACAGTTCAAGCTACTCAATTGTCTCAATTATCCAGAGGGCCTGATCCAGTTTGGGGCTCCACAGCTTTTGGCTCATAATTCATGTGTTTTCATTAGTTGGTTATTTGTCCCTATGCTTTTCCAATCTTGGTCTCAACAATTCACACTCTTACAGTCCCCCCTCTTTCTCGGCATTTGGACTCCTGGAGCTCCACCTGGGGCCTGCCCGAGGATCTCTGAATCCACTACCATCAGATATTGGATGAGAGTTCCAGCATGACAGTTAGAGTGTTTGGCCATCTGATCACCAGACTAGGTCAGATCAGGGTTTCTCTCGACCATTGCCAGCAGTCTACAGTGGATGTATCATTGTGGATTTCTGGGGACCTATCTAGCACTTTGCTTCTTCCTGTTCTCATGTGGTCTTCATTTATCATGGTCTGTTATTCCTTGTTCTCCCTTTCTGTTCTTGATCCAGCTGGGATCTCCTGCTCCCCTAAGCTCTCTTTCCCTCGAACCTTGCCCTTCATTACTCCCAATCTCATCCAGGTTGTCCATGTAGATCTCATCCATTTCTCTGTCATTGGGCAAACCCTGTGTCTTCCTTAGAGTTCTCTTTTTCAGGTAGCCTCCCTAGAGTTGTGAGTAGCAGTCTAGCCATCTTTGTTTTACATCTATCCTATTATGAGTGAGTACATACCATGTTTGTCCTTCTGAGTCTGGGTTACCTCACTCAGGATGATTTTTTTCTAGATTCATCCATTTGCCTGCAATCCTCATGATGTCATTGTTTTTCTCTGCAGAGTAGTACTCCATTGTGTATATGTACCATATTTTATTTATCCATTCTTCAGTTGAAGGACATCTAGGTTGTTTCCAGGTTCTGGCTATTACAAACAATGCTGATATGAACATAGCTGAGCAAGTGCCCTTGTGGTTTGATTGAGCATTCCTTGGGTATATGTCCAAGAGACATTAAAGATTAGTGCCAGGAGTTAGTGCGAGGCCAATAGAGCACACAGATACATTAGGCCATGAAAATACTCCACATGATGTTATGAGAATAGACATGTGACATTAGACGTTTGCCCAAATCCATAAAATGCACAACACCAAGAGTCTATCCAAGTCTCCTAGAGACTTTGGGTGATAATAATGTTTCATTATATTCATCAATTTTAGCAAACTTCCCCCTCTAGGGGCCCTAATCTAATATGACGTGCATCCTCTAAAGAGGACGAGACATCAGGTATGACTTCACAGAGAGAGATCATGTGTAAGTCAACAAGAGCAGCCTCAGAAGACATCTAACCTGCCTCTCCTTGACCATGGCCTTCAAACATCCAGAGTCATGAGGAAATACAGTTCTATTTTGAGTTCGTGCAGTCCCTGGGGTTTTGTGGTGGTGAGCCTGACAAATTAACACAATTGTTACCTAAGAATGTAGTAAAAATAAAATAATTGGTTCTTGTGGTGATTCAGAAAAAAATACAAATAAAAAATCCAGATATATGTTTTTTTTAATTATATTTGTGTTTTAATTTTACATATCAGCCATGGGTTCTCCTGTCCTCCCCCCTCCGACCCCTGCTTCCACCTTCCCCCAGTTTCTCCCCTCCATTTCTATCTCCTCCAGGGCCAAGACTCCCCTAGGGATTCAGGTCAACCTGGTAGATTCAGTACAGGCAGGTCCAGTCCCTTCCTTCCAGGCTGAGCAAAGTGTCTCTGTATAAGCCCAAGGTTCCAAACAGCCAGCTCATGCACTAAGGACAGGTCCAGGTCCCACAGCCTGGGTGCCTCCCAAACAGTTCAAGCTATTCAATTGTCTCACTTATCCATAGGGCCTGATCCAGTTGGGGGCTCCATAGCTTTTGGTTCCTAATTCCTTTATTTCTATTAGTTTGGCTATTTGTCCCTGTGCCTTTTGCAATCTTGGTCTCAACAATTCACTTTGGAAATCAATATGGTGCTTCCTTAGAAAATTGGGAATCAATCTCCCCCAAGACCCAGCTATACCATTCTTGGGCATATACTCAAGGAATACTCAATCATACCACAAGGGCACTTGCTTAACTATGTTCATATCAGTATTGTTTATAATAGCCAGAACCTGGAAACAATCTAGATGTCCTTCAACTGAAGAATGGATAAATAAAATATGGTACATATTCACAATGGAGTACTACTCAGCAGAGAAAAAAATGATCATGAGGTTTGCAGGCAAATGGATGGATCTAGAAAAAATCATCCTGAGTGAGGTAACCCAGACTCAGAAGGACAAACATGGTATGTACTCACTCATAGTAGGATACTAGATGTAAAAAGCTGACTAGACTGCTACTCACAACTCCAGGGAGGCTACCTAAAAAAAAGAGGACACTAAGAAAGACACAGGGTTTGCTCAATGACAGAGAAATGGATGAGATCTACATGGACAACCTGGATGAGATTGGGAGTAATGAAGGGCAAGGTTCGAGGGAAAGAGAGCTTAGGGGACCTGGATCAAGAACAGAAAGGTAGAACAAGGAATAACAGAGCATGATAAATGATGACATGAGAACAGGAATAGTTAGAGTGCTGGAGAGGTCCCCAGAAATCCATAATGATACATCCTCTGTAGACTGCTGGCAATGGTTGAGAGAAAGCCTGATCTGACCTAGTCTGGTGATCAGATGGCCTAACACCCTAACTGTCGTGCTGGAACTCTCATCCAATATCTGATGGAAGTGGATGCAGAGATCCTTGGCCAGGCCCCAGGTGGAGCTCCAGGAGTCCAATTGTTGAGAAAGAGGAGGGACTGTAACAAATGTCAGCTTTAAATTACCTTTTCTCTCATAGATTTCATGGTGTGGTAATGGCTGTCTCACATGAAAAGAAAAATATGTGAACAAAACCCATACAACCTAATAAATGTCATTCAAATAAAACAAAAACAAAAACAAAAACAAACAAACAAACAAAAATCCCAGACTGGAACAGAGTGGAGGTGAAAAGGAGTCAAAGTGTGCATTTGCTTTAACATGACAGAAAGTGAAGAAATCTCAGTGGAACTTAATAACAGAAAATAAAAGTAGTTAGTTTTATGTGGTAGTTTGAAATATAGAATGTTCCTCAGTGGAAAGACCACTTAAATTATAATAACTATTGGACATGGATTTTTGTATCATCTGCATTATATCACAATTCTTTATAAATATACCATGAATTTAAAAGCTTATTCAGGGCTTCAAATGGGGCTCTGTCATGTTTGTCCATGTGCAATTTATCTCTTTACACTCATGGAATTCTCCACAGTGTAGACAGGGAACAAATGAGATGCTTAGGACTTTAAACACAATTTTGACTGTATCTTTAAGACCACAAGCCAAATCCTTACAGAGAGTCAATAATATATTAATTACAATTTTAAACTAGCCTGCTGTTCTCTGTATATTGGTATTCTCATAAAGTGCTTCATTTAAATTTATTCAATGTGTTCTCCTTGCAGCAAGAAACAAGTTATTAAAAGCAGTGCCAATGAATAAAATAATTATCCAAAAACCTGGTTACCAGCTAAGCCTGAGGCCTGGCTGGTTAATTGTCTGCAGAACATTGGCTGACACGAAGCCTTATTTAAACCTTTCAGAGTGGTTGGCAGAGGAGCAGAGGAAAAACAATTGTCAATTTTCCTATCAGTTTTGTGCTGGAAAGTAGAATGTGGTTGATTTAAACTAAAAATATCTTAGTGAGAGTATCATGTGATCAAGAGATCTGAAGAAAGGTGGGAACAGTTTTGAAGAACCTATTACATACAACATTCTTTATATATGTCCTCTTTTGAATTGATTTATTCATTTTATGTTCAGACTGGAGTTCCCGCCCTTCCTCTTCACCCTTTCCCTCCTTCTGCATTCCTGCACCTCAATCCACTCCTTCCCTGTTTCTGTTCAGAAGGGGTCCTCCCATGGGTATCACAAAAGCATGGCATATCAAGTCCTCTTTAAAAACTAGTTACTTAAGAATGATAGGCTTAATTTAATGATATAAATTCCCATATTTAATATCTGATATAATAGATTATGAAATGTTAACCAATAGGAAAAGGAATGTGTGCCTAAGGAGGAATAGAGTTGAGCTATTAATCAAGTGTATTGACAACCAGTGGCCAAACATTTGAGGTCTACCACGTGAGAAGCAGGAGACTGAAGACCACTTCAACTTTAATACTACTGTTACTATTATTTTCTGTTAGCTTGAATTTTTATCTGTTTTTTCTTTATTAAGAATTTTTTTTTATTCATTTTACATACCAACCACAGATCCCCCTCTCTCCCCTCCTCCTACTATCCCCACTTAAAGATACAACTGTGGATGTTTTAGCCTGAGAATTCCCTCATCAGAGCCTTGTTGGACATAAAGAGAGAAGCTTCATTTCTACACTGAAAGCAATATCAATGTAAAACGCAAACAAAACAACAAGAATACTAATGTTTGCTCTAACTGTATTGTGCTACCCATCTGTCACTTCTAACCCCCCAACCTAGTGCATGCTACCTATGGTTTGAATATGTTGTTTGCATGTATGTTTGGGTATGTTCTACAGTGGTTCATGGGTTAAAATGTATTTCCCAGGGTGCATAATGAAGAGGGTAGAAACTGATCATAGAAATATATTTTGGGAGTTATCTAGGACTAGAGTTATTATAGTGGAGCCCCATGATTAAATATTGCATATTGGTTGGTATATCAGGAGAGAGACATGCCAGATGAGATGCACAGACATATTGCTTATCTCTTTCCATGTAAAGCCCTATACTTCCTTGGACTATGCCAGTACAAATGCTTTTACAACAGCATTCATGTCAAGCTTGGATTAAAAACTGTAGGACAGCATATATGTCTGGCTCACATATTTTGCTGTAAAAACAGAATAAATAATCTGCCTCCTGTCTTACTGTTAGACAGTTGTTTCTTGATTGTTTTAAATTATTAAACCCTTCTATGTGTGTCTTTTAAAGTTTGTTTTGTCTTCCTTGTACTCAGAGCCCAGACTAATTATAAATATTTTATCCTTTAAATTTTCTACTGAAGTAGAAATGAAATATGCAGTGGCTCTTTTCTTTAATCCTTCAGTATTTTGAACATGTTCCCATGATAGTTCTTTTTATAATATATGAGTGACCCTGTATGTGCTTCTATATCTAGATGATAAGCTCTAAATCCCTTTGGGATTGATTGATAGAAGTTTATTAAATATCATTAGTCAGAGACCAACTAAAAGCATACATTTTCTGGCTTGAAATATTTAAAGTGTTTTCATGACTATTTCATAGATTCCAAAAAAAATATAACACCTACAACCCCTAGAACCAATACTATTATTTAGTTCTCTAAAATAGTCTCAATCATATCTAGCTAAATTCCTCAAGAAAAATTTACTTTTCCAGTTTCCATAACTTTGCTTATGCTATTGCCCTTCTCTAGATTAATCTAGAAGAAAATCCAAATAGTTTATTGTATATGCTGTGTATATGCTACTTTTCTTGACACTGTGACCTAAGACTTGACAATTAACTCAGAAGAGGAAAGCTTATCTTCACTATGGTTTCAGGAGATTCTCTCCAAAGTTGATTCACTCCAAGGGAGTGATAGAAAACAGCTATTCATATTATAGCCAATAGGAAGAAGCAAGGAAGGGTATGACTAGAGATGGTATGTTCTCAGGAACCACTATGAATGACCTATTTTCTAATCCCTACAGTTTCCACTTCCCCTAAAACATAACCATCATATGGAGGAAGCCAGGTGGGAAAATCCAAGTGAGATAGTGGAAAGAGAGAGGAAGGAGATGCCAGCTGCTGCCCAAGGAGCAATAAGATGCCAGAAGACCAGTAATACCATGGCCATGTGGCAACTTATAGATGAATAGAAATGGGTTAAGTTATAAGAGCTAGCTAGCAAAATGCTTAAGCCATAGGCCATTCAATTAGTATTTGTTTTTAAAAGAGACCAAATATTAAAAACATGAGCTTTTGTTATTTCTTTTTTTGACAAAGTAACAGCAGTACAGCCATGCTATAGAAAGGAACTATCAATCCATCTATCACAGTGTTCACTCATGGGCTTGTCTCACTGTATAAATGATAGCTGAGTCTACAGCCATCACATTCATATTCTAAACAGCAAAATTAAGAAAAGTTTGAAGTCAGAAGTAAGAATATACAGGGAAATGACCTTTAGGGTACACTGTGTAAACTGTAACAAACACTCGGGTTAATGTATTAGACAGAATAACATCACATAACTTCACTTTATGATGAAAGCTGAGGCATATATCTTTGTCTAGCTAGACAATGAGCTTGTCAAAACTTAGTCTTCTATTATTATTGAAGAAAGGGTGAACAGAGACTGTCAGTCAATTATGGTACTGCTATGAAATTTGTGTTTTGCTTTTTGAAACTGGTAGACACAAAAAGCACTTAGAATTGTTCTGGAGATTATTTTCATCTTTTAAGAAAACTATAGTCACTAACCATTTATGAAGTGGCAAGGCTATAGCATTGAGATTAGTATATTATTGTCAACTTATGAACTATAACAAAGAATCTGAGATAATTGGGCATGTTCATAATTGTGTAGTGTAGGTAACAAGGTTCTGCTTAAAGGTGAAGGAGTAAGTCAGTGTCTTTATTGAAGAAGTTGGTGAGACGAGGTACAAACTAATATACACTTGAATTGGATAAGATTAGCCACCCTGTAAAAAGGCATACATCTTGAAAATCTAAAATGAGAAACAACACATTAACATGTGGGAACATTAACTTCACACTGATAACAAAGACAACATTTTAAACTAAATGTAGAGCTGACATCAAAATGTAAGTTCAATCTAAGAGTGAGCAGAAGAAATAAAAGAAGCAAGGCTAGCAATGCTCTGAATGAGATTGTCATCAACATTTTTTTGATTGAAGCACTACCTTCCTCAATCAGGACTCATTGGTAGCCACAGAGAATCAGCCTAGGCTATTTTATGCAAGAATGGGTTCACAGTCTTCATATTACCTAACATGTTTTCATTCCAGAAATATTTACCATGCATTTGGTATCGCCAACAAACAATGTTTGGAGTCAAGGCATTGTCTAACAATAATATATTCAGACAATAGAGTTTAGTCTAAATTTAATCATTGCAATCACATGGGAAAGAATTTATAAGTTGTATTTTAGACATGGAAAGATTGAGAATAAGAAAATTTGAACCACTAGACAGAGAATAAGTAGCCAGTTTATAGTGAAGTCAGAAGCCCCTCCAAACTATGCTACCAAATTATACTGGACAGGTTACTTGGACACTGGACTCTAGACAGGTGTTCCCTAAACTTTGCCCTAATCTTTAGGTGAGGACATGGTTTTTGTTGTTGTTGTTGTTTGTTTGTTTTTGTTTGTTTGTTTGTTTGTTTTGTTAATGGGAAGAGGCTTTTCTCACAGGTTTCTATGAAGTCAATCCATGATCAGGCATGTTTTAACATCTTATTTCTCTTTTAATATCTATGTTAAGATATATGTGGCAATAATTGCAGATTAGAATAAGAGTAATGAAATGTTAAGAAGAAAAAATATCCCATGGAAGGTGCTGAGTTGTAATTTTTATGTACATTCTATTATATTATTATCCAAACACATTTCAAGTATGAGTTCTGAGTTACAGCTTCCTCTGAAAAAATGAAACAAAAGACCTATCATCTTTCTGTCCTAAGTCTGGTTACCCTGAAAATTGCTGCTTGTTTTTAGTAAAAGCTATGATGCAAGTTCTAACACAACAGATAAAAAACACATTGTCTTAATTATAATTTGAGAGGTTTACTAATTAATTTTTTCAGTGATTTCACTCATGTATATAGGCATATTTATTATTTGAAGGCTGACCTTCCTTTTACCCTTCCACTCTTGTCTAGATTTTCTCACCTAAAAGTCTCTTTCTCACATACTCTTTTATTTGATTTTTTTTCTTTTTTTATTATTAAGAATTTTTTTATTAATTTTGCATACCAACCACAGATTCCCCCCTCCTCCCTCCTCCTGCCCATCAGCCTTCCCCTCCAGCCCACCCCCATTCCCACCTCCTCCAAGGCAAGGCTTCCCATGTGAGTTTAGCCTAGACCTTCTGTGTGATCTTGGTTTTAGAGTTACCAACTAGAGCCTGATGTGGTTAGCAGTGGATACACAATTAAAGACAATGATTTACTTTGCCACAGAATTGATCAACAACCAATAGTTCTTCAGTAAGGAGAGCCCCATGAGCCATAGATCAGGCTGGTCTTATATAGGCCCAGTCCAAATAACTTCAACACTATGAGGTCATGATAGTAATGCCTGTGTCATGTGTAGGGGCTAGTATTTTGCAGTTCCTTTCCTTGTCCAGTTCCCCTTTTTTCATTGTCCCTTGAGTCTTAAAAAGTACACATGTCTGATAGGACTAGGCTCTCAATTGTCACTTATATGTATCTTGAGAATGCATGTTGAAGCAATGTAAACTTGAAGGCTGCAGTGAAATCTTTCATTGAGTAAACCCAAGCCCCTGTGCCAGGTTGTTTGCTGGGTTCTGGGAACAGACACAAACATGGGCTAGGTGCCTGACCTCAAACATTGAGGATTTGATGCAGGAGGAGGAGTGCTAATGAATGAGAGTGCCTTGTGGATTTGGACACTGCGCATGTGCAGAGGACAGTGCCTAGAAGAGTGACGTTGCTGTGAGGTGAAGTCAGAGGCATACTGAGGACCGAGGCCTTGAAGGTAATTTCAAAGAAACGAATCAGGAAACCATGTTTTGCCTCCAGGGTTCTCACTGTAAACCTTTTACAACCTGAATGTAAGCGTTTATTACAGTTATCTTTAAAGGCACACTTGTTGAAATGTGGTTTGAGGAACAAAACCACCACTCTGTTGTCCTCAACTCAGGATGCTCTGAGGCAGTGACTCACCCCATCACACACAGTGCAGGACACCTTGCCAGTTATTGCCTACCATTGTCCTTCTGAATGGAGGAATGAGCCAGTTTTTCCTCATTTTCTCGAAAATATGAAACATGTTGCCAATTGTCTCCCTCATCTCTACACAAAAGGAAAGACTAGCCCACAGATCCCTTCATTGGAGTGAGGAATGCCTGTGTGCACTTGGTATTTCATCAGCATTTTGTTTAACGTCCTCATTAAAGAGTAAGAAATGTTTGATTGTCATAAAAACACATTCATTTCAAGTGTAATTTATCTCTACCAAACTGTAAAGACACAGTTCATGCTCTTCGGAATTAAGTTTCTTTTTCATCTTTGTATATTTACCATATTAATTTTATTGTTCTTGTTTTGTTAACCATCAATCCAATAAACTTTCTATACTGTCCAGACAGTATAAATTGTGACCAGAGGGGGACAAAAACTTCTTAAATAGTTATTTCTACTTAGCCTGCTAGGAGCCCCACATTTACTAGATGCACAATAGTAGTTGCTGATGCTAATCTTATTTTCATCTTCCACAGGATCTTTACAAAACTCATAAATATGAAGTAACATAAAAAGAGAAAATTCCAACAATAATAAGAGCGGTTTAATTTTATATAACACTATATCCCATGTCTTTCTGTACTTCTCATTTTTTCTTTGCAATCTAAAAAGACCTAGTAGGTGTCTTAGTTACTTTTCTATTGTTGTGATTTAAAAAACCTGGGCCACAAGCAACTTGAAAAGAAAATGGTTTATTTCAAGTGGCATTTGTAGTTCAGCATAAAAGGAAGTCAGGAAGGAAGACAAAGGAGGAAGTTGGAGGCAGAAACAAAATCAGAAACTTCTGAGGAGTCCTACTAAATCCTCATAGATTGTTCAACCTGTTTTCTAATGCCATCCAGGACCACCCACCCAGATGTGGCACCACCCACAGTGAGCTGAGCTCTTCCACATCATTGATCAAGAAAAGAAAATGTACTCTAAACTTGCCTCTAGGTAAATCTTATAAAGGCATTTCTCAATGGTGATTTCTTCCTCACAGATGACCATAAGTTGTGTCAAATTGAAATAAAAAAGCCAACACCATAGGAAAATACCTGTAGAAACTATATGCATTTTATGCTCCCATTTATGGCTTATATATTATATATAAATATATTAAATATTATATATATTAAATATTATATATATATCACATTTAACAATTTGCAAAAACACTTTTTACTAGCTCTTTACAATGTTATGGGGTGATGATTATCACAAACCCTGCTTTTATAAAATAAACACAGTCACTGGTGCAAATTAATTATGTTTAAGACCTGTGATAAACAGAGACAGTTTACAAGGAGAAATTATTGTAAATTCTATGCTGATTGAACTCAAGGTCCTGTCTCACTATGGAAGTAAATTCAACATGGTGTCTGTATAGCTTAACATTTACTAAATTAGACACTCTGTTATTACTGGAGTCCTGAACACAATTGAAATAGCAGCTACAATAGATTGTGTGGTTTGTAATAGTCCCTTTCCTCTATCTTTCTCTCTCTCTCTCTCTCTCTTTTCTCTCTTCTCTCTCTCTCTCTCTCTCTCTCTCTCTCTCTCTCTCTCTTACACACACACACACACACACACACACAACCACATACACATACATCCTGAATATTCAGAATGCTTTTGAAGAAATAGCTTAGAAACCACAGCCTGGCAAAGATATTTCAGAGTACTACTGAGATTTAAGTTATTTTTTTAAATTTTATTTTAGGATAGTTCCTTAATATTTGTTGTGTAATTTAATTGAAAACTGGTATGAACTATTTTATAATGCACAGCTTTCATGCATTTGAAACTTATCTTTATAGTTATGTAACATATTAGGCATTACTTGTATTTGATTAACTAACAGGGTTATTTTTGTCTCAAAAACAAAGGAAAATTTCTCACCAGTCAGTAGATGTTTTTATTATAGAACATAAAACTCATTAAAGAGACTGATTTTAGAATTTGAATAGTATATCTTATGACCCCAAAGTGACTACATCATTAAAAAAATATAGTTATTTCCAATCCTGGGCTCAACAATTCACACTCCCACAGTCGGGGACAAAAGGCCAGACGAAAGGAAGCACATGAATTGTGAACCAAAGGCTGTGGAGCCCCCAGCTGGATCAGGCCCTCTAGATAAGTGAGACAATTGAATAGCTTGGACTGTTTGGGAGGCACCCAGGCAGTGGGACCAGGACCTGTCCTTAGGGCATGAGCTGGCTGTTTGGAACCTAGGGCTTACACAGGGACACTTTGCTCAGGCTGGAAGGAGGGGACTGGACCTGCCTGTACTGAATCCACCACCACTTAAATGAATCCCCAGGGGAGTCTTGGTCCTGGAGGACATGGGAATGGAGGGGAGGGGTGGGGGGGAAGGTGGGGGTGGTGGCGGCATGGGGGAGGTCAGGGGAACCCATGGCTGATATGTAAAATTAAAACACAAATATAATTAAAAAAGAAAAATATATAATTATTTATTTGAATGGTTATTGATTTACCTATTTAGAATTATAAAGTTTCTATTAAGTATTGATTTCTTGGTTAATTAAATCAGATATGAAGTAGATAATTTTAGCAACTTTTGAAATTTTATACATTCAGAGAGAATTGTAGGTCAGTGTTAAGAAAAAATGAACTTAGAGAAAAGATAAAATTAGCCACTCTGCATTTTCAAAGATGATAAATTACGTTAATGATTTCTACTTGGGTCAATGTAACATGTTTTATGGATAAAAATAACAGAAATACTGGTTTTGCCTTTGCAGTTATCATGCTCTGCATCAGTGGACCTGTGTTCCACTCTAGTACTGGATCAGTTTTTTTCCTTAAAACAGAGATAATTAAATTGGAGATGAAAAAGGCTCATACAAATGTTTTGTCCCATCATAGATGTTTCTAGAGGTATACAGAATGTACATATTTCACTAACTAAACCCAGTTTTAAAATATTATGAATTGTCCAGTGATATATATATATATTGCCAATGTTCCCTCAGGTGCAGTCTCTGGGTTCCTCCTTGACCATGAAGATATGCTAACCTATATTTTGCTAGTCTTGTAGAGATAACCATAGCTACAGTGAATTCAGGAGTGCAAGGGCTATATCTTGCACAGAAAGCAACATTAAGATGTGCATCTTCCTTTTCTCTGGCTCTCAATTATTTTATCTCTATCTTCTGTAATGTTTCCTGACCCTGGGGTGGGAAATGTTTTTTTTTAGTTTGTTATTATTATTTTTGTATTATTATTATTGTATCTAACTAGATGCTCAGAGAGACATGGTATACTCATATGAGGTTTAGGATGTGGAAATCTAAGCTACTTTCCCAAATAATTGTTAAAAATTAAGCTGTTACTTTAATGATGGAAGGTCACAATCACTGTTTTATATTTTATTATTTTATCCCAATTATCCTATTGTATTTATTTTTATATTTGCTTTTTTAAAATATCAATTGATTTTTAACTGAATGTTTCCCAACTATACCCTCTGAAATATATTCATTACCAGCCTTTTAGTAATTAATATTCCAGTTGAAGAAAAGAAAATTAATCATTTGATTAATTGATCCCAAATTTGTCATCTTACAAATGTGGTAGTTGCTACTGAGGGGAGGTATGTGGTGCCTAAGAACTAATCAATAGGTTTGTCAGGCAAGGAAATAAGCCATGATTATTGGAGAATGATATCCCAGGGGAGAGAGACATTACATACAGAGGTCCTTAGTAAGTATGAAAGACAGGATGTTTTAATCTAAACACATTGCAAGGAAGAAATCATAAAGAAGAGTGCAGAACACAGAGTTGTCCACACCACAAATGGCTTAGAGGAACTGGTGCAATTCCAAATACCTGAATCACCAGTGATGATTTATAGTGAAACATGATTGATTCATATTTTGAAATGATGACACTTCTATCATTCCAGAAAAATTAATATTGTCAGTGGTTAAATGAGATTTGGTAGAAGAAAAACAGAGATTTCATTCTTTCAAAATCACATAGCTGAATTATTAAGAGTATAGAAATTGTCGTGTTTAAATAGAGGGGAAAGACTAGAGGCTACAGGTCATATGTGAAAATGTAAAAAAAAAAAAAGTATTTCTAACACAGATATAAGTAGTATGTGTCTTGTTTCCTCAGCTACTCGGTGAAACACAGGTATCTTGGAATCACAAGCTGAAGTCTCTGGCCTTCTTCAAATGGTACCTCATTCTGGATGTTTATTTTTAATTATTTTTCTTTTTTTTTTTTGCCGAGGCAGGGTTTCTCTGTGTAGCTTTGCACCTTTCCTGGAACTCACTTGATAGTTCAGGCTGTCCTCGAACTCACAGAGATCCACCTGCCTCTGCCTCCTGAGTGCTGGGATTAAAGGCATGCGCCACCACCACCCGGCTGGCTATTCTTCATTTTTTTCCAGTGACTATACTGCAGTGGAGTATCAGAGACTTACAAGGAATTAAACTTCATTATGGCATAAGTTTTGTGGATCAGGATCCAAATCTCCCCAGCAATACAAATTTATCCACCTGACTTGACAAAAGCATGATATATCTGGAATAATCTCTCAGTTAAAATGTATTTTATTCTCTTAAGAAAGTAATATAGATTGAAGTACTTTAAACATTGAACTGGATAAAGTAGGGCCAGATAAATACAATTATAAACGTGCAACTATCCACCTGCAACATTTCCTAGTCAGAACATCAATGCACTAGCATAAGAAATGGGCTACAATAATATTGTCATTCACAGAGCAGCTGAGTGGGATGTGAAGGGACTGGCCTATATTCTAGGTATTTCTCATTATATTTAAGGGAGATCCCACAGGTGTCAATTCAGGAAGTGATCTGCAAAGACATGATAATGGAGACTTGATTCAGACTGACTGAATCTCCCTGGATCAGACTTCAGGGAGTCTGATGCCAGACATTTCATTGTCAGCATATTTAGAACACAATACTGTTTGAGAAAAGTTTCCAGGCAACAATCACTCTAATTACAGGTGTACAATAAAGCTTAAGGCATGATTACTTAGACTCTTTTTTAAAAAAGTACATGTGACCATGAAGGTGGATTCTATAGCTAAATGGCCTAGAATCTAGTTTGGTGTAGGACCAAAATAGCATAGAGATCGGCAGTACATAAAATGCATGTGACATCTCCCATAAAAAGTAGGTTCTTTGCAATCTGGGTGCTAAAGATAATGGTCTAGGTGGGAAAGGGTCTGGGATAATCATTCTGGGGAGTTTGGGTGAGATCTGCCTCTGCAACAAAAGGTGATTGAGGTCTGCACTACAGATAGCAAAAGGGTTACCAGCTCCTAAACAGTATCTACTCCCAGCATTCCAAGCAGGAAAACAGATGTTTTATCTCCTCCATTGAGGATAAAATCCTGTGTTTAACATTTTTGGTTCCCTAGTGTTCTATGGGTGTAAGGGCCTTGGTGTCGCCAATGTACATATTTCTTTATAGTAGAAAAGTCATCTATTTGACTTTGTAGTTGTTGATGATTTATTGTCTCAACAAATTACTACTAATTATTTACTAAAGGATAGACATACAAAAACTCTAAAGAAATATGGGTACATATCTAATGTACTGATACAGTTCACTTGATTGTACTGTGATTTATTCATGTACAGACTTGTGAATAAACACATAACTGTTTAACTAATTTCAACACAAAGAACCACAGTAAATAGAGTGTCAACAAAAGGTTCTTGGGGAAAGGAGGAATAGAAGAAATTATTTAATTTTATTAGAAAAGTGGTACCATTGCTGAATGTTGAGATATTGAATTGGATTTTTCTAAGGCCAGTGAGGTAACTCAGTAGATAAGGGCACTTGATAGCAAGCCTGAGGATCTGAACCCAATCCTTAGGACTCAAATATTAGAAGGAGAGAATTTATTCCTTCAAGTGCACATCACACAAACTGAGTAAATATAAAAATATTTCACATTTTCCATTTGCGAAATATGCAAATGTTGGCATATCCTAAAAGGTCTGTCCAAATAAATTGAAGCAAAAATGAACAATAGTTTATTTGAGAGAATATAAAATTTTTTAAAACTGGAAAAAATGATTTATGTAAGAAGGACAAAATTTAAATTTAAGGACAAAAAAGACTATAAAAGTATATCATATGAGAGGAATCATGAAGAAATTATCTTGCTTTCTCCTCTCTTTATCTCTTTCCTCACACACAAGCACACATGTAGCACAATACATCTGTATATTTCACCAACCAGTTGAAATATTTTTATCATATATATAGATAGAAAGATACAGATTACACATAGATACAGATTTCCCTTAAGCTATATGACACAGTTAGTCACAAGGTTATCTATATTGTATCAGACATAAATAAGCTAAAACTGATTTCATGCAGACAGGAGACTTCAGAGTTATATATAAATATTGTACTGCTTTATATAGGGGGGGCCTGAATATTTATGGATTGTGATTTCCACACAAGATGGAAGGGTATCTTAGAATCAGTTTGCTACAGGTTTTAAAGTAATGTTTCATGTTTGTTTTCTGCAGGAAGATGCATTAACACATGTTCGAATAAAGTTGACTTTATTGTTCATTTGAATGCAGCCATTATCCCAAGTACCATCTTCTGACAAGCTCATAAATTCTGACCAAGCAAAGAAATTGTCATGAAATTCAGGTCTTAGACTTCAGAATCTTGCTGCACTGTCAGTAGTAGCCCTACACTTTCTCATGTGCTCTCTACAGAGCAGTCTACATCAGTCAGCTCTCTGCCACTGTAACTAGATGTCTAAGGTAACCTGCTGTGGATATCGCTCTGTGTAAATAAAATTCTGATTGGCCAGTGGCCAGGCAGGAAGTATAGGCGGGACAAGAGAAAAGAAAATTCTGGGAGGTGGAAGGCTGGGGCAGAGAGATACTGCCAGCTGCCGCCATGACAAGAAAGAGATAAGGTAATGGTAAGCCATGAGCCTCATGGCAAAGTATAGATTAATAGAAGTGGGCTAAATATAAGAGTAAGAGCTAGACAATGGTGGGCCTGAGCTAATGGCCAAGCAGTTTAAATAATATAAATGTCTGTGTGTTTATTTTACAAATGGGTTGTTGGACTAACAGGGCTTGGTGGCACTTGGAGAGAAGCTCTCCAACTACAAACACATCTACATATATTCTAGAAAATAGAATAAATACAATTAATTATGCTGTGAATTAGTAGACTTACTTTTTCTGCTAGTCACTGTTTGTAGGAAATTAATGACCTAAGAGATAAGAGATTGATTTTGGGAAGAACTTAACATATGTAAAAAAATCTGAAATCTGTATGCTTCTTTAGATGGAAGTTATCCTGAGAAATGCAATGATTGTTGTAAATTATTTAAAATCCTATTTTCCACCTCTGCTCCCATTGGGTCAGAGAATGTTAAGAGGAAAATGAGCTGGAGTTCTGAAGTTCAAGGTTGTCCTTTGTCCTTCAAACACTTTCAAGGGGATGTGTGAGCTCATGGAGGGTCAGAAAACTTCCAGATCATGGGCAGGAAGAAAACAGGCTTCATAATCCGGTAGACACAGCCTTAGGAGTAGCTCCAAAGGTGGCTTTGAACCTGCTTTTCTGGACTCAGCATCTGTTTCCTCACCCAGGTGAGTTAACCTAAATGAATTGAAGAAGAAAGATACTTACATTCACAGCATCTGAGTTTCTCATAAAGGAAGATTTGCTGGCAGTCAGGTCTTTGGAGTACACAGCCAAACAGATCACTTGCCTGATCATTTGGGTTTTCTGAAGTTCCTTTCTTGGCATGTGCACCTGATTTTAGGTTCCAGAGATGACTTTTCTTTTTCGCTAGCCTCTGGGAATGGTTCCTCTGCAATCTGTCCCCTGTGTTGTTGGCAGTTTCAGTGGTATATGTGGAGGGATGTCAGGGCCCATCTACATGCCTTTATACTGTTGCCCTTGTTTAGAGCATGTTGTTAAGGCTTAGTGAGGAGTAGGGTTGTGTAGGTGCTTAGAAATTGAGCTTCAGTTGAAGTGAGCCCTATAAGTCTGGGGTGTTCACAGGACAAACTGGAAGTCACAGGAGACTCTAGCAAAGGTTGTGACATCAGCCTTTCAACATTTAAATATTATATATGCAATGAAGTTTAACTGTAGGACAATCAATTCACCCAGTAACCTGGGAAGATTGGCATTTATGATTTCTTATCATGAAGGAATTAAGAGGAAAGTTCATATTGGGATCAAAGTTGCTTTGCCAGTAAATAGCAGAACACAGAAAGCAACTGCTATTATAATTTCAGGAACAGCCATACTTACTTTAATAACAAAACACAATAAGGCATATTAAATATTTATAGAACAATTTCTTTTAAGTTAGATACTTTACTTGCAAACTTCATGAATTATTTCATTTACAAAAGTCACTTGAAGTGACTCTATCTTGCAAAGCCTGTATAAACTTTATGATAGGTATTATTATGCATTATTGTCCTTGAATCATATGTCTTTCTCTCCCTTTCTTGATGCTTGATTTTTTTAATCCACATTAAAACCATATTCAAAGGCTGGGCGGTTGTGGGGCATGCCTTTAATCCCTGAACTCGGGATGCAGAGGTAGGCAGATCTCTGTGAGTTCGAGGCCAGCCTGGACTACCAAGTGAGTTCCAGGAAAAGGAGCAAAGCTAAACGGAGAAACCCTGTTTCGAAAAAAGAAAAAAACAAACAAAAAACCAAAAAAAAAAAAAAAACAACCAACAAACAAAAAAACATATTCAAAAATGTAGATTCCAAGGTCTTGAGAGATTGCTCAGGAGTCAAGTATACTGTCACTCCTTCAAATTCTTACGTTGGCTTCCTAGCACTTACAGGCTCACAACAGTCTGTAAGTCCAGCTCCAGGCACTTAAGTTCTGACCAAAGCAGGCACTGAACACTTTCTGGTTCAATACATGCATATTGAAAAAATTCCCATATGCATAAAATTTTCTAGAAACAATCTAAAAATAAAATTAAAAGTAGGTCCCATATGGCTTTATCAAATATCCTCGGTGTTTGTGTTGTGTGTTTGTGTGTGTGTGTGTGTCTGTCTGTCTGTCTCTGTGTGTGTGTGTGTGTGTGTGTGTGTGTGTGTGTGTGTACAGTAATAGAAACTATAATTTAGACAGAATCTATTGCTAATGATACCATTGTTGGAATTACACTACACATGAGATAATGCTTCTCCTAGAATCATAGACTGAAAAATAAAAAGCCCAGTTGCATGTGTGGCCTACCTACTCTCTATTTCTTTGTTAAAAGTTCTCTGGAGTCCTCAAAAACAATAAAGAAAATTGACAGAATTAACAATACATAAAATTGCTCTTTGTTGCCCACTAGAGACCGATGGTAAGACCCTGTGATGGCTAGTTTCTTGTCAACATCTGAAAAGAAGGAAACTAAATTGAAAAAAATGCCTTCATAAGACTGGTCTGTAGGCTGGGTGGTGGTGATACACACTTTTAATCCCAGCACTTTGGAGGAAGAAGCAGGTGGATCTCTCTGAGTTCCAGGCCAATGTGGTCGAAAGAGTTAGTTCCAGGACAGTAAGGACTGTTACACAGAGAAACCATGGCTTGAAAAACCAACACCAACAACAAAAAAACTAGCCTGTGGGACATGTTTTTTGATTAATAATTGATGTAGGAATGCTCAACTCATTTTGGTTGGGTGTATCACCAAGCAGGTGGTACTGGGTGGTAAAAGAAGCAGTCTGAAAGTTGTAGGTCAAGCCATTAAGTAACATTCCATCATATCTTCTGCATCAGTTATTGCCTCCAGGTTTCCGCCTTGAGTTCCTACCCTGACTTCCCCGATGATGGGCTATAAAATGCAAGATGGAATAACCCCCCTTTTTCCCCAAGTTGCTTTTGATCATGATATTTTATCATAACACTAGAAACTCTAATTGAGATTGATCCTATTGTTGATGATACCATATACTTTGGACACAGGACAAAGAGCAATCCAGTGATACTGACTAGAAAATTTCCTTTCCTTCTTACTAATTAATGTTTATAGCTCTGGAAGGTGCTATATAGACTGCTTGGGTGGAGGAAGTCATTAACACTCTTTTCCAGCTGTGAGCCCTGGAAACTACTCAAATGGCTTAGATGGAAAAAATATAACAATGGAGGCAATAGTGGTATGAATGTTCTGAGAGTAGATAACTACTTTATGATTATATTTAAGGACAAAACCACAGGAGGAATTGTATGTAGGTACTGTAAATCTGGCAAAGAACCTGTGATTGTGGATGGACCCAAGAGTGGACCTACTACTATTATTTAATAAATGCACATAGTATCTAACTGCTCTCTACACATGTAAGTATATCCACAAAGATAAGTACAGCTTTCAGACACCACCAGAGAAGTTTATTTTTGCAGTGAATAGTGGTTAGTGCAAAGCTCAAAAGTGGTCAAATACAGAGAATAAGATTCTGTGGATTGGTCAGTCACAAATGACATTGATATCACATACCCATGTCCTGAAAGCTTAGAGGATGTGTAAGGACAAGTGGAAAGATTGTAAAAGCCAATGACAAGGATTGGGCAGAAGAGTTATCTTCTAGTCATGATAGGATTACTGCACTCATGAATTCACAGTGGCTGTCATTGCCTACAGAAGAACACAAGATCAAACCAGTCAACCTATTCATAACGTCAAGGGGCTCATGAATTTCTACCTCTACTTGGAGAGATATGTACATGTTGATATCTCTTGTTGAGAGAAAACAAATTTTCTTTATGTTTGTGGTCCTGGTAGCTGAGCCAGGCACCAATGGATGGCATCATTGTCATGAGTGTATGGGAAGCACAACTTGAAATCCATAGCTATAGGAAAAATCAAAAGAAGACAGGAAGTTGTGCAGCATTTGTGGTGATATTTTGTGTACCATAATAAAATTTGCCTAAAGATCAGAGAACAGAACAAACCATTAGATTAAACACAGATGTCAGGCAATAGTGGCACACACCTTGAATCCCATTACTTGAGAATCTTGTGCCTTTAATCCCAGCACTTGAAATCTTATACGTTTGCTTGGGAAGCAACAGGCCTTTAATTCCAGCACTAAAAAGGAAGTGATGTGGCTGGGTGGAGAAAGGTATATAAGGCATGAGGAGACAGGAACTAAAGGCTTTTGGCTGAGGTTTTTTCAGGCTGAGGAGTCCTAGAGGCAAGACGTGGCAGTGGCTCATTCCTTTGTCTCTCTGATCTTTCAGCATTTGCCCCAATATTTGGCTCTGGATTTTTTTTTTTAATTAAAAGACCATTTAACAATTCGTGTTACATGAGTAGTTGGTGGGAGTTGATCTGTGATGAGTTAGGGGAAGGACTGGGATGTTAGTATGATCAAGATATATTGCATGCATGTATGAAAGCCTCAAAAATAATGAAAATATTTTATTTAAAGAGTAGATTCCAACTTTTCTTCGTAAAAATATTACTTTAAATTTTACACTGTCTTCACTATCAGTTTTAAACCAGTAAGAAATTATAGTCTTCAACAATGGAGATTCCTAATTCACTGAATTGTACCAGCCATGATAACCTGAATTTAACCCCTCCCACTCTCATTACATTGTCAAGTGTATACTTGTAATTCTATACTGGGGAGTCAGATACAGAAGGATATGTGGTGGTATTGTGTTCCCCAAAATATTGTGCACCCTAATAAACTTATCTGGGGTCAGAGACAGAACAGCCACAAAGTTAAACATAGAGGATAGGCAGTGGTAGCACAAGCCTTTAATCCTAGTATTCCACAGAAAGAAATCCCTCTGGATCTCTGTGAGTTCAAGGCGGCATTGGAAACAGCCAGGCATGGTGATACACGCCTTTAATCCCAGGGAGAGATGGCGAAAAAAGAAAGGTATATAAGGCGTGAAGACCAGAAACGAGAAGCATTTGGCTGGTTAAGCTTTTGGGCTTTGGAGCAGCACAGTTCAGCTGAGACCCATTGGGATGAGGACTCAGAAGCTTCCAGTCTGAGGAAACAGGATCAGCTGAGGAATTGGCAAGGTGAGGAAGCCGTGGCTTGTTCTGCTTCTCTGATCTTCCAGCATTCACTCCAACAACTGGCCTCAGGTTTGATTTTATTAATTAGACTTTTTAAGATTCCTGCTACAAGGATCTCTTGATATTACTAAGTAGTTAGACTAGCCAAATTGAAAGTCTGTCAAAAAAGGAATATCCTGTTTCATGGAGGGAGGGTGAAGGCATTTTTAAGGATAATACTGAAAGTTTTTCTCAATCATATGTACACACATGAACCTGCACATATGCACACCCATGTCTGTATGCACATATACACACATAATAAAAAGAAACTGTATTCATAAGGGCTTAGCTCACAGTACCAGTCTCTACAAGATATAAATGGCCATAGTTGTATCCAAATCCATACAGTCTGATCCTATAGTTCACCTCTCTAACCAAGACACTGCCATTGATTGTCCTGGAGGATTAAAAGGCAATCCTCTTTGTTAGATTTAAAAGAAATACTGCTACAATTAAACTCCATCTCTTCTAGTTTAGTATCAAAAGAATCAGTGATGAGTGGCAGTAAAGGAAGAAGAAACTTGCTCAAATTTGAAAGTATGCCTGACAAAAATTTGAATCCAAGTGTTCTGACACCTAATTGCAAATTACTTATTTGGTTCAATGTCAGTATTGCAGAAAGAAAGAAAAAAAGGAATAAGTTTTCTGGGCATGAAATTTATTTGATTTAACTTTTTCAAGATTCTGAAATCACAGTTTCTCTTATTTGAATGTGGTTCAAAGAGACAAAATAATATAAAATGGTTCAAAATTCTTCAGTGCTCTGTCTTTGAAACTCATCATTTTCTCATCCTTTCCTTCTTTTATCATATGCACTTTGAGAATAATTTCCGACTGAACTTTGACAATTTCTCTTTTCTTCTATCTTTATGATTGCATATATATATATATATATATATATATATATATATATATACATATACATATACTTAGGCCTTTTTTTTTAATGAGTGACAATTTGTCACATCTTTGGAGGCCTGTAAAGCCTTGGTAAGGATAATTTAATCAGCATTTTAGCAGGAGAGTTGGCTTAGATATACTTCAGTTTGTACTGTATGATCTAATCATAACCAGTTCAAACAGGACAGAGACAATCAGGTGATAGACACAAACCTTGGGCAATGTCTTAGGCATCCAGTAGAAAGTGGCATAAGCATGTGTTTCTTGGATAACTCTTATAGGCCAAGATCTGGGAACACAATCCAAAATGGAGTGGCTGAAGGTTCATTTGCATTTCCCCATGGGTGCCCAATTGTTAAATTGTTTTTGTGAGGGACAGGAATGAATAAACAGAAATGAAGATGCATGGGACAATGTGAAAGAAATGAAAGTTTTAGAACAAGGAGATTCAGTCCTACTTTCAACATTGTGGCTTATTAAGTCTGCCGCCCTTGTTGATGATGTAATCTCTATCACACGTAACTTAAGTGGGTGTACTGTGGGTATGTTATAGCATTGATTGCCATGGCATGGCAGGAGGACTACACACTACCTTCGCAGATAGTGTAGAATCATAGGACATCAATAATGTCAGATTTTTTTTCATTTTTACTGTTTATATGAATGAAATATTTTGCTATTTTATAGCAAACATGTAAGCAAGCAGTATTTCATATGCAATTATTCTGTGTTCATCAAATTTTTACCAGCAATATTTCTTACTCTGTAGTATGTTGTGTCAAAAAGTAGCATTTTGCTATAATTTTTATGATAACGAGGGACTTATTTTATCATTCCTTCTGTCTAGCTTTCTTTAAGATTTTAAATAAAATAGCTTCCGTCAAATGAGAGTGCTAGTAAGTAGCCTACTTTTCATTTTGAATGTTTTGTATATAAATTACTGAATGGTACTTCCTGGCCTCCCGCACAGGACTTATAATAACTATATGCATATGTATGGTAAAAATTTTCTAACCAGAAAAGCTCATTATTATATATCTACATCATACTCAGAGGCCAATACAAAACAGTCAGTAAATTAAGGTTTATTTCTCTACCAGCATTTCTTTCCCGGAAATTAATAAATATACCAAATTGAATTCTGGTCCTCTCACAAAGTAGCAAGTGGCCTTAACTGCTTAGGTACTTCCCCAGCTCCCTTGTATTTATTATCTTATTTAACCCACAGTTGTTATTTAATATATCTATATATAATTATATACTATATTAAATTTATGATTATTTAACTATATGACATAATGTATAATTAAATATTATAATAATGTATTTAATATCTATTATACATTTAATAGCATAATAGTTGTCATCATATATTTTGTATTATACATATGTATATTATGACAACTATCATGGTACTAAAAACACAATACATATGAAGGTTCAGGGAGGTGTCTCAGCTGTTAACACCACTTGCTGCTTCTTCAGAGGACCAGAACTCAATTCAGAACACCCATATTAAGTGCCTCAGAACTGTGTACAACTCCAGCTCAATAAAATCTTACATACTATTTTGGCCTCTCCTGTCACTGACATTCATTTACACACACACACACACACACACACACACACACACACACACACACGGGCAGGAGGGAGAGAGAGTAAGAAAGATATATAAATATCAAAATAAATATTTTTCGAATGATTATATATACTAGATTTTCTTACAATAAATTCTTGCCAATAGTACATTATAAATGTGTGTGTATATGTGTATGTGTGTGTGTGTGTGTGTGTGTGTGTGTGTGTGTGTGTGTGGTGTATCTGTGTGTCTGTGTGTACAGAATCTACCCTGGCACCTTAAAAGGTCAGTTGGTTTGAAAATACTTCTCCATAAAAGGCTATGTCCAAACTATATTTTTATCTATAGTGAATGAATGCATCAAATGCAAAAAAGAAGCCATAAATAAGGCTTGAAGTGAGCTATTTTATTAAGTAAGCATTTACAAGGCCCTTTCTGATTGTTACCCATTATACTAAGTCTTGGCTGTAGAATGGTAAACAAAATATGCAAAATTTAATTTTTGTGTGACTTATAAAGGAGTAAACAGGAAGTAACTAAGGTCAGGAACATTATTTTGATGAGCATGAATGTTCATCAAAATAATGCAAGAAAAATCAATAGACTATATAGAGGCATTTCAAATATGATCAAAACTGTGAGAAGAGGCTCTTTCAATTAATTACTGAGAGAAGTGAGATTTTTTTATTTGTCAATATCTGGAAGAAAACATTTCAAGTAGAGTATTAGCAGAATTAAATAACCTGGAGAGGATACGAAATGCTCAGTGTGATAAGGAAAAACAAAAAGCTCAGCAGGACTGAGAATGAATTAGAGATGTGATGTAAGAGATGAGGAGGTAGTCTAATGCAAGATGATTGGCCATATTATATGGAACAAGTCAGTATTTTCTGTAGTTGAGGCAGGAAATATTTTAATGGCTTTCAGCATGAATCAATCTTATGGATCTGAAATTTTATTTAAACTCAATATGGAAGATAATCAGTTCTACACTGACTTGCTTTATGGTGCAAATGTATTCCTCATCTACCTTCTCAGTTCCTATTAAAAACAAACAAACAAAAACTATAAAGAAAAATATGTATGAAAAATGATGATGCCCAGACATGGTGAAGCACACCTGTATCCCAGAATTCCAGTGGAGGAGGCAGAAAGATTCAGGCTTTATGTTTCACTGAAGTGCAGACAAATTTTGCTGTTCTTCCATCTTACTTCCTGCAGATCTGGCAAATTTACCAATACCCTATTGCTGTCAAGAGACACCATAACCATGGCAACTCTTAAAACGGAAAACATTTCATTTGGGACTGGATTGAAGTTCAGAGTTTAGTCCATTATCATCATTGCAGGAAGCATTGTGGCATGCAGGCAGACATGGTTTTTGAGAGATAGCTGACAACTCTACCTCCAGATTGGCAGGCAGCAGGAAGAAGAGAAAAAGAGACACTGGGCCTCACTTGAGCATTTGAAACCTGAAAGCTCATCTCCAGTGACACACTTCCCCCAACAAGCCCACTCCTTTCCTAATAGTGCCACTCCCTGGTGACCAAGCATTCAAATCTATGAGCCTAGGTGGGTCATTCCTATTCAACCCAGCACATCCTCCTACCCCAATTTCTACTAAAAATTTTAATAATTTTCATACTGTGTTTTGATACACCCTATAGATAAAGAGAATTTTTCTCAGCACTATTCTAGATGGGCACATCAAGAGGCGTGGTGTCAGCCCATAAGATGGACACTCTTTTTGTCAGCCTCTGTGGTTTCCCAGTGCCTTTCATTCTACCCTTTCCACCCTGGGAAGTTTCTCCCCAAAGAAGCTCAGCATCACCTGGTAATTGCTTTAGCATCCATGAAAGGGGGACTTCTTTCTCAAGCATTTTACACAGTCATCTGCAACTTGCTGTAGCTAGTAAATGAAGGGCCTCAATAAGTCCATCTTTCTTGTAGACTTCATAGCCAGTCAGTCATAATGTCTTGTCAGTTTTCTTTTCAAAGCTATCTTGACTTTGACCATATAATTGCTCTTTTTACACAACACAACACAACACAACTTTTTCTCTTGCTTTTGGGCTTACCTTTCTGTGCAAAGTTTATTAATAATACAACTATAAAAGTATTTTTACAAGTATCACTGCTTTTCCTAGGATATAATCCAAAGTTGTTCATTTGAGACATATTGGGCTGAGATATGCTGCACTTTCCAAACCTTTCCTACATGGAGCCTTCTTTTTGTCTATGTAACCAGAGACTTTTCTCTGTCCTGCCCTGTTCTATAGAAACTTTTAAATAATCATTCAGAGGCTTATAATTTCACCAATATATATTAGTTATAAATGCTTGGCCAATGGCTCAGGCTTATTATTAGCTAGCTCTTACATTTAAATTAACCCATTTCTATTCATCTGTGTATTGCCACATTGCCCATGGCTTACCAGTGCTTCCATGTCTTGCTTCTTGGGTGGCTCTCAGCATCTGCTCTGACTCTTCCCTGTCTTCAGTTTGAATGCATCATCTAACCTTATTCTTCCTTGCCATTGGGCAAACACCTTTATATATCAACCAAGAAGAGAAACACATATTTACAGCATACAGTAAGACATCCCACACAGCATTTCCTCCTTTCAGTCTAACCAAAAAGGAAGGTTTTCACCTCAATATAGTAAAATTACACATAACAAAACAGTTATCAAGCAAGAATTACAGTTACATTATCTAGATTATTTGTATTTGGTAGAATTAAAGAAAAATATTCTCTCATCTATCATATCTTTGGGATTCTAAAGTTTCATATCTAATTTACCTTTTATCATAACTAGGGAAACTATAATTATAACTATCTAGTTTTGAAATCCATCAAAGGTCCAGAAAGATATAATATTACCTGAGTAAACAGGAAGTGCATTGCAAGCAACTTCCAAAACTGTAGAAATGACAGAGACATCTGGCTGCCTTGATAGTCACACAAAGTTATGTAACATTGGGACATTGATTTTCATCCAATAGGCCTAAAGTATCTGGCAGATCTTTCAGGAAATTTGAAGGACTGTCCCACCTATATTGGCAAAGTTCATCAGTTGCTTTCTTCTGTGTCCTGCAGAATATCTGGCAGACTCTTCTCTGAAGCAGGAATCTTGAAGGAGTGTCTTGCCTTGTTTTGGCAATGTTCAACAGTCATTTTCCTGTGTGTCCTGCATGTCTAGTCTTCACAGCACATTGTTAGCAGTTAAAGGCAAGAGCAGTTTCTTTCCCAAATGGTTAATCTTGCCATAATGAAAGCAAACTTCTATGGAGATTCTTTGATGCCCATCATTCTTTTAAGAAGTAAATTGGTGCTGCCAAGAACAGATGTGTCTCATTGTCATAAGAATCCATTACAAAATATTTTAAATGCCATATTCTATAGGTCTTCGAAGTATTTGAAGGCCACTTATCTGTCTAATATATATCTCTGTATGACATGTCTAACATCTTTCTATTTGATTGTTATAGATGACTAATTACTAACCTATGTTTCTTGACTATCCTAAATAGTTTATAATATTAGCTTTCAAAAATTAGAATTTTACCTTACATTTTAAAATGAATTGCATAAGTACAATATATTAAACAAGAATGGAAACATTAATGCATGAAACAAAAATACCCTTAAATTTGTATCAATATACTATATTCCCCTAAATGATAACAAACATCCATAACCCACCAAATAACCAAAAGCACCCCACACTCCTTTTGGGAGTGTGGGCATTGTATTCTCCAAACTGCTTCCTGCTATCTGTGGACAAAGCATCTTTAGGGTCCCAGTGAGAAAATTTGAGATAATGACCAAGTCCTAGGAAGACCAGCTATAACTTTTCTTTCTTTTTTTTCTATTTATTATTATTATTATTATTATTATTATATTTGTGTTTCAATTTCACACATCAGCCATGGGCTCCCCTTTCCTCCCCCCTCCCGCCCACATCCCCACCCTTCCCGCATCCCCTCTCCTCCATTCCCATCTCCTCCAGGGCCAACACTCCCCTGGGCATTCATTTAAACCTGGTGGATTCAGTACAGGCAGGTCCAGTCCGCTCCTTCCAGCCTGAGCAAAGTCTCCCCATGCAAGCCCAAGGTTCCAAACAGCCAGCTCATGCACCAAGGACAGGCCCCGGTCCCACAGCCTGGCTGGATGCCTCCCAAGCAGTTCAAGCCATTCAATTGTCTCACTTATCCAGAGGGCCTAATCCAGCTGGGGGCTCCACAGCCTTTGGTTCACAATTCATGTGCTTCCATTCATTTGGCTATTTGTCCCTGTGCTTTTTCCAATCTTGGTCTCAACCTTTCACGCTCTTGATAAAGATCTGTCAAGGTTCAGGAGGTCTCCCTTGAATGTACCTTATCCATATTAACTCAGAACAAATCCATAACCACCTGTTTACCGTAGAAACAAAAGAAGAACCTTTTTTCCAAAGTAACATATCTTTTGGCTTAAATTTTTAAGTCAAGACATCTTTTAAACTACATAAATTGGATTAATCCAGCAACATTTATAATCAATCATTTCTGAGCAGCTGTTGTATGAAGACCAGAAACTAGAAGCATTTGACTGGTTAAGCTTTTAGGCTTTGGAGCAGCAAAATTCAGCTGAGATTCATTCTGGATGAGGACTCAGAAGCTTCCAGTCTGAGGAAACAGGATCAGCTGAGGAGTTGGCAAGGTGAGGTACCTGTGGCTTGTTCTGCTTCTCTTCTAGCATTCATGCCAATAACTGGCCTCGGGTTTGATTTTATTAACAAGCATCTTTAAGATTCCTGCTACACCTTCCTCAACAGTCAAACAATTCAAAGATAACATAATAAAACACACTATCCAGACTCTCTGTGTATTTTCCATCTTTATGTGCTTTTTAAATATTATTTGCTCCCATTTTAAGGGGCTTTATTATTTTAAAACTGTTTCTTTTTTATGACTGCTGATACCTTCTCTGTTCTCCCAAGCCTAAGTATATTTTAAACATACTGTAGCCCATTCATTTTTTTTTCTGTCTGAATCTGCCTGCCTTTATTGTGTATCTATAATCCTTTTTTTTTTTTTTTTTTTTTTTGTCTGCATGAGAAAAATTCTAAACCCACAATGTAGCATGCTGGCAGAGCTTGTACTGAAAACTTAAGCCTGCAGGCAGTGGCTGGGAGAATCTTCTCTGTACTGTGGCCCTGTGAGAGGCTGTGGGATCCTGCCATGTGGCTTCTGCCATGTGGCTTAGCTCATGGCAGCTGATGGCCAGCTCCATCTTGCAGGCAGCTGTCAGGAAACGTGTTTCTGTGCTGCTGCTCGCATGAGACTGTGAGACTTGGCAGAATGCAGCTCTGTTTCTCTGTATTCAGAACTTTTTATAAAAGTTTTCTTAGGTCTTATGTGGATCCATGTCAGATGGGTGCCATATGTAACCAGAGGCTTTTTTCTGTCCCTCCCTGTCCTGCAGCCAGTTTAAAATAATCATTCATAGTCTTATACTAATTATAAATGCTTGGCCAATGGCTCAGGGTTATTACTAGCTAGTTCTTGCATTTAAATTAACCCATTTCTATTAATCTATGTATTGCCACGTGACCCATGGCTTATCAGTTCTTCCACATCTTACTTATTGGGTGGCTCACAGCATCTGCTCTAACTCCACCTATTTTCATCTCTATTTTCAGTTTGAATGTACCACCTAACCTTATTCTGCCTTGCCATTGGACAAACAGCTTTATTTATCCACCAATGAGAGCAGCACATTTATAGTATACAGAAAGACATCCCTCAGGAGTCACCACCACAAGCCCAAACCCATTCCTTTCTGAGTTTTTTATTTCTAATGTTCCATCTGCAGTAGGCACTTTTTCTTTAATTGGTTTCTTTCTTTTTTATCTAGTTTTAAATTAAATATCTCATTCCACACAACATCCCTTCACTATCTGATATGGTTCCTATCTTTCTTGTGTCCCTTTGAGTATTATTACCTCAAATCTCTGTAGTTCTATTCTCCTTAACCTGAAGCATAGAACTACTAGAGATATTGATCTTGATACCTAATTGGTAACAACTTTCTGACACTGTCTCCATTAGTCTTAAGCAAATACAGCATTCTAAAACATTAATTTAATATACAAAGCAAGCCATATGGGTGATATTATTCCATTTTATTAAAGGAATTCTGTTGTCCCCAAATTAGAGGACATGCTTGTGTATCTAGACAGTTGTTTGTATATATTAAGTCTTGCCCCAGACTCAAGCTTCCTTGATGCTGTCATCATAGGTTGCCTGTTTTCTCCTGGATTAAATAAGTCCTGTGCTGTCAATATTTCCCTACTCTAACTCTCATTTTAAATGATTGCACATGATCCCTTGAGAATGTTCCCAGTGACTTCCATGGGTTTTGTATTAGAGTTTTTTATGTGAGTATTCAGAATATCTGACTTACAATTTTATATAGGTTTTATAGCTTGATTTGAAAACAAAATAAATAAAACATCCTCAAAGACAATTTGCTATAGATTTGTAAATATAAAGTGTTTGTGAAAGCAGTCTTGTTGACTACCTGCTTCCAATCAGTTTTCAGAGGGCTGCCCATTCTGACTCCCTACTGCTCCAGGTAGAGGGCTTTTTCTCATCTTCCAAATGCCAATACCATTTTCACTTAACTCTTTGCTTTCTTCCAGTTACTTTTTCAGAATCTTTGGGCTCTACCTAGAAGATGTCCAAATGACCCTTTACCTCTCTGTTAATTAAATCACCTTCAACTTTTAGGTCATAGTTTTATTAATACTCCTTGCAA
This sequence comes from Onychomys torridus, assembly GCF_903995425.1. Classification (NCBI taxonomy): domain Eukaryota; kingdom Metazoa; phylum Chordata; class Mammalia; order Rodentia; family Cricetidae; genus Onychomys; species Onychomys torridus. The sequence continues at coordinate 73,345,255 of NC_050443.1, forward strand.
AACATTTATAAAACCTCAACCCATCCTGAGAAAATGAGTTTTCACTTAGTTCTCAGGTGCTTCTTCAAAAGAACTTTTTTTTTTTTTTTTTGCCACATTTACTGCACCTTTGTCACTGAGCAGTACTTGGTGATAGCAGGGGGCTAAGAACCTCTCTTTTTAAAGCCATATTGTATACTGAGTAAATATGGATGTGCTAGACAAATAAATGGAGGAATGAATCACTCTTAGCCTGTTTTTCAGTTAATTTTCATGTGAATGAATGTCATCAAAGTATAAAATCCATAAAAGCAAGAGTAATTCTTCTATGATTCATGTGTACTATGTCCTTCATGGATTTAGAAAATTTCAAACTGCAGAAAAAGGGTTAAATAAAAATCACAGTTAAATGTATTGAAAATGACACAAAGAAAAGAAAAAAAAGAAAATCACACAAAAATAGTATCAATTTATTTTATCTTTAATTGTGTATATGCCTGTTTATCTAAGTGCTCATATGTGCATCTGAATGCAGGTGCCTACAAAGACCTGGAGAGGGAATCAGATCCCTATGAATTTAAGTTCTCAACAAGAGCAGAAATTTACTATTTATTTATTTGTTTGTTTGTTTATTTATTTACAGAAATAGTTTCTCTGTATAACTGTTCTGACTGTCTTGGAATTTGCTTTTTAGACAAGGCTGGTCTTGAACTCATACAGATCCGCCTGCCTCTGCCTCTGCCTCTGCCTCTGCCTCTGCCTCTGCCTCTGCCTCTGCCTCTGCCTCTCCCTCTGCCTCTGCCTCTGCCTCTGCCTCTGCCTCTGCCTCTGCCTCTGCCTCTGCCTCTGCCTCCTAAGAGCAGGAATGAAAGGCATGCACCATTACCACCACCCCAGCTTCTAGCCACATGTTTCCAAAGAGAGAGAGAAAGAGAATCCAATGTGTACATTTTCTGTACATCATGTTTTCTCTTTCTTCTTTCCCTTTCTCTCTCTCTCTCTCTCTCTCTCTCTCTCTCTCTCTCTATATATATATATATATATATATATATATTACTATTTTGATTTAAATATTTAAAATTAAGTGTTTAAAAGTGTTTCATAATATTAGAATAAAAATGAGACAGCATAATTGGTGCATTAGAAGTGATAATTATCCTAATGGAGTTTTTTGGAAACTGATATTGAGATTGAGAGATGCATAGAAAAATCAAGAGGACATGGGTTGCCTCCACAGAGGATTAGCTCTTTCAAAGTATTTGAAAGCAGAAGGCCATGGAGGTGGAAGAGAGAGGTGAAAGCAAGCAACTGGGTGCAGTGAGGCCACAGAATGCAAAGGTCTGAGGCCAGGTGAGGGCCTGCAGGTCAGTGATGAGTGTCTGTAAAGCTATTTTACTACAGTAGGAAATTGCCTGAAGGGTTTTATGCTGTGAAATGAACAATGAACATTCTGGATTCACGAAACAGAACAGATTTGATGTGATGGTGTTTTGGACTAGGATTTAATCATGAAAATAAAGGAGAGAAAGAAAATACAAAGGAACAAAGGAAGGAAGAAAAGAAAGGATTGGGAGACAAAGAAGTAAGGACAGATGAGGGATAAAAAGCTCTGTTTGGGGTTTGCTTTGCTTTGTTTGTTTTTAGGTCTCCATTCTTTCTCTTTTGCATGACTCAGCCTAGTGGACTCTGGCCTAAGTATATTTTGGCATTGAAATACCTTCTTTGCTTCATATAAGACTCTTTCATTTTAATACTCAACTCAGAAATAAAACTTCATCAGCTCTGGAGCTTAAAGAAAATAGAAAAAGAAGTTCAGGAAAACATTAGGAAGACAGACAGGTCAATATTGCATCTGTACAACATTTTATTATAGGTAAGGGACAGTTTCATTCTCAGGAAGGGATAATCCTAGGTAATAAAATGTATAGAATTGTGCTAACTTTATCTATGTGTTTAAATATATGTTTTGATGCATATAGTTGCCAGACATCTTCAAAGATGGTATTGTTAGTACTATTCACAATGTAAGGAGACTGTTATCACAGAAACAGATGTTACATGTCCCCTGCCATTCAGCTAGTTAGATACATACTCATATCTACTAAAGGTCAGAATCTAGTATGTGTTGGTTACTCTATATAAAATGTATAAAGGAAAGCTAGTTTGTAAGCGGTGGGGATACAGTTCAGGAGAAGAATGGTCAGGTGGCATGAGAGAGAACCTAGGATTTATCCTTGGCCCTGAGGGGGATAAAAATAATTACTTGGATCACACTATATTTGTGGGTTCTGATTAGTTGATGTGTTACTAAGTTTCAGGAACCTACAAAATTTGAATTATATTTGATTTTTAGAAAAATTTGGAGGCCAGGGCCTGGAGAGACTATTCAAAGCTTAAGATTACTGGCTACATTTGTAGAGGAACATGTTCTATTTCCAGAACATACATGGTGGCCCACAACCATTTGGACCTCCTGTTCCAGGGCCTCTGATGCTCTCTTCTGACCTCCATTGGTTCATGCATGAATGTGGTGCACATAAACTCTACAAACACATATACATGCACATAAAATAAAAATAACTAAATATATCTTTATTAAAAGCATAGCTTTTGTATACCAAAATGTATTCCAGGAAACAGTACTCTTTTAAGAGATACCATTGGCTTGACAGAAAACCTTATAGGAAAAAATACAGTCATTTAATGTTTTTCTTTTTTTTCAATTTTTTATTCTTTCATACATTACATCCTGACTGCAGTTTCCCCTCCCTCCACTCCTCTCAGTCTCTGCCCCACCTCACCTCTCCCCAGGAGTAACTCTTCTCCAGTTCCTTTATTAAAAAAAAAAGCAGGCCTCCCAGATATATCCACTGAACCTAGCCTAACAAGATACAATAAGACTGGGCACAAACCCCCATATCAAAGCTACACAAGGCAACCTAGTAGGAAGAAAATGGTACCAAGCATAAACAAAGGAGTCCCACAAGAACACCAAGCTACATAACCAAAAGGTGTAGTTGGAGTATTTCTCCAGTCCTGCTCAGGCCTGCAGACACTCAGACCCAAGTAAACACACAAGGACTTATATTACTTATAAACTGTATGGATGTGGCAGGCTTCTTGCTGTCTAGTTCTTATATCTTAAATTAACCCATTTCTATTAATCTGCAAGTTGCCACTTGGCTTGTGACTTACCGGTACTTTACATCTTGTTTCTCAAAATGGTGTCGACTGGCAGTGTCTCCTGACTTAGCTTTCCACTTCCCAGAATTCTCCTCTCTGCTTGTCCCACCTATACTATACTTCCTGCTTGGCTAATGGCCCATAAGCATTTTATTTATTATCAATCAGAACAACATATTCACAGCATACAGAAAGACATTCCCACATTTTCCCTTTACATTTTTTTCCAAAAGAAAGGTTTTAACTTTAACATAGTAAAATTACATATAATAAAACAATTATCTAGCAAGAATTATAGTAATAATATCTAGTCTATTTATAATATCTAGTCTATTTGTATTAGGCAAAATTAAAGAAGATATCCTGTCTACCCTATATTTGTGAGTCTATGGTTTTATACCTAACTTATCTTTTATTATACTTACAAACTGCAAGCTGGATGGGACCAGGAAAACTTTTAGCTACAAATGGCACTCAGTGGCTTGAGTTTCCACCTGAAACATGAGAATACTTAATAAGCAATTCTAAATGCAGCTCAAAACAGATTTCTGCTTCATGTCTCATGCAGGTGATGAGATGCTGCAACATGTGGGCTTGAGCTACTCTATGGCAGGTTTGTGGTGTGCAGGCTTGACCTGAAGCATGGCAGGAATGAGGTGTCAGCAAACTGTACATTATGCTGCATGGTAGATTTAGCCTTTGCTAGTACAGACAAAAAAAGTTGCTGGGCTATACACTGTTTTCATAGACCCATAGACCCACTGCTTCTGAGAGTTGATGGTAATATAAGCCTCTGTGTGTTTACTTGGGTCTGAGTGGCTGCAGGACCCAGGTGGACACAAGAAAACTACAACTACAATAAGGTATATGCAGAGGACCCAAGTTAGCCTTATACAGGGTCTCTCATTGTTGCTTAGGTCTCTGGGAGACCCTATGAACCCTGCTTAGTTGATTCTGTGGAGCATGTTTTCCTGGTGTCCTTATCCTCTCTGGTTCCTACTATCCTCCCACCCACCCCCCTTTTATAACAAGGTGCCCTGAGCTCCACATAATATTTGGTGTGGGTCTCTGAATCTGTCCTCATCTGTTGCTGGCTGACACTTCTCTAATGAAAATTTGTGCCATTTAAATTTAATGTTGATTGACTATTCCTTAATTATCCATTTGACTTTTAATGTATATACATATGCATTGAAGAATTAATTTTCAAATTGTATTTTGATTGAAAATTTGTATTAAATATTCATTTAATAAGGACATTGAAATGACACACTTAACTCAAAGGTATATATTATGAAACAAAACTTTAACCATATATTATATGATGTGAATATACTGATGTGGCCCATATAGTTTCTAATTCCATTTAAAATACTATATTTGCTCAGATTTCTTTGGCTGTTCTTTCAGATTTCAACTCTATTTGCCTGATCTTTCTTCCTTAATAAAATAAAGCAGAGGTTATCCTTTAAGTAAGTAATAGCTCCTGGCTGGGAAGTTTATGGAGTCAGTTGTTATTGTTGATTCCATTTTATTTTTTAGATTTATTTGAGTTTTTAATTTTTGTGTATTTGTGTGGTGGGGGTATGTGCATAGGGGAATTCAGAATCCCCAGGAGGCTATAGGCATCAATTCTGCCTGGAGTTATAGGCAATTGTGAGCCATGCAACACTGATACTGTGAACAGAATTCTGGTCCTCCACAAGAGCAGCATACATTCTTAATTGCTGAGCCATTTTTCTAGACATATTTATTGATTTTAATTGGAGCTTCCAGAAGGGCACATATGTAATAGAATATTATTTTAAGGTGTATTACTTTTGTTTATGTTGCATTTGTTTCATTCTGTGAAGCTGTGTTACTGTGCCTAACACACCTGATGTTCTAATAAAAAGCTGAACAGCCAAGAGTGAGGCTGGAGAAAGAATAGGTGGAGCTGGCAGGCAGAGAGAATATATAGAGAAAAAGAAGAGAAGGGGCCACAGAAGGAAAAGGACTACAGTAGCATGAATCTTAAAGAGTCTTATTAATAAAAACAAACCTGAAGCCAGGTATTGGGGTGAATGCTGGAAGATCAGAGAAGCAGAACAAGCCACAGCTACCTCACCTTACCAGTTCCTCAGCTGATCCTGTTTCCTCAGACTAGAATCTTCTGTGTCCTCATCCCAATGGCTCTCAGCTAAACTGCTGCTCGAAAGCTTGAATGCTTAACCATTCAAATGCTTCTAATTTCTGGTCCTCACGCCTTATATACCTTTCTGTTTTCTACCATCACTCCCTGGGATTAAAGGCTCACTTTCTGGGATTAAAGGTGTGATTCACCATGCTTTGCTACATCCTTGAACAGATGGATTTCTGCCTCTGGAATGCTAGGACTAAAGGTGTGTGCTACCACTGCCTATCCTCTATGTTTAATATTGTGGCTGTTCTGTCTCTTACCCCAGATAAGTTTATTAGGGTGCACAATATTTCGGGGAACACAATACCACCATATTTCCCCTTTTTTGTCTAAAAATTTAAAAAGCTTTTAACTAATACAAGAAAAACTATCCAATAAGGATATGCAATATATACAGTCAAGAATTACATTAACGATGTCTAGTCCATTAACATTTGACAGACTCAGATAAAACTCCATTAATATATAACAATGTCCAGTCCAGTAACATTGATAAACTCGGACAAAAATTTTTAATTACTTATTCTATTTAAAGCAAGTAGTTCCTTTTTAAATATAGATTCAATAATAGGCCTTTTTATCTTATCATATCTATATTCTGTCTTTCTTCTTCTCATAGTAGATTCAATAATCTACCTTTTGTTATTTTTATATCTCCCCCTTTTTCTTTTTAAGAGTAGATTCAATTACCTACCCATTTATCCTATTATTTTTTTTATCTTTTTTTCAGAGTAGATTAATTGTTCTACCTCATATCTATATTATTTTCCTTTTCCTTTTTCTTATTTTTTAACAAAAACTCTGAATCTAATCTCCTTGTTCATCTTTTTTCCTAACCATTAACAATTAACAACTTATAAACAACTATCATAAACAATAACAATATCCATAACTCAGTAAAGGACCAGAAACCTCCAATCCCACCTCTTGGGAATGTGGGCATCATTTTCTTAAGATTACTTCCTGCTTTCTGGGGGTGAAGACATCTTTAGGGAATCCTGAAAAGAAAATTTTGGGGTTAATTGTTAAGTCCTGTATCATTTTTCCAGTCTTTGCATAATAAGAAAGTACAGGGCTTGTTTTCAAGTCCTTGTTCAAGTAGTCTATGAATCTGGAACATATCAGCTAGCCATTTTGAATTGTCCTGAATGAACAGTTTGTAGCCCAAAGACAATCTTTCCATGGTGTTAATCAGCTTTATGGTTTTACCATAGTCCAGGTGGAATATCTTTGTGGGGTCCCGTCATCCCTTTGAAGATTTCAAAGTGGCTGTTAGGCATGGTCATGGTTCCCTGCAGATTTTTCTTTCTTTTTTGTGCCTCCTCTGTGGTTTGGAGTAATCACAGTCTAATGAATGTCTGTCTCTGGAAACCATGAATGTTCTTCCCTGGAGGAGAATATCTTCACAGCAATTTCTCCCCACCATTTGTCTCTCCAAACTTTTCCAAACTGAACTTTGTCAATGTTTTCTTGTAACACGATGGTCCTGGCAATTTTTCTCTGAACAAGCAGCAGTAAACCCTTTGTCCTAGGTAGCAGCATCACCACAGTCATCAACAACATGAGAAGGAGACAGCAACTTGGGGCAGCAGCCACTGCCTCCATGGTCCCACCCTGTTTGTGGCTTGGCCCTGGCCAAAGCTTCTCCTAGGTTGGCCTCAAACTTGAGATCTTCCTGCCTCTGCCTCCTTCAGTAAATCCAACTGGCCGGCATGCATCACCACAATCAGCCAAGTGTAGCTCAGGCCTGAGCTAGGGCCCACAAGGCCATAGGCAAGCAGCTTTTTCATGAATTTGTAAAACAAATGTTGGGCGCCAGATGTAGCATGAATCTTAAAGAGTCTTATTAATAAAAGCAAACCTAAAGCCACAGGTATAGGGGTAAATGCTGCAAGATCAGAGAAGCATAAGAAGCCACAGCTACCTCAGACTACAGGGGCCAGCCACCTAGCTTCAGAACAGCAAGCCATGGAGTAAGAGTAATATTTACAGAAGTAAGAGAATAGGAAAGTTCCAGAGGCAAAAGGTAGATGGAATAAGTTCAGGAAAGTTGGCAAGAGAGAAGCCAAGCTAATGCCAGGAATTCATAAGTAAGAATAAAGCTCTGTGAGTGATTTATTTTGGAGCTAGGTGGCAACCCCCCCCCCAAAAAAAAAGAGCAGAAACAACAACACACACATGAACCAAACCCATTATTATACAAATGTAGTGTTAAGTTACACTTAGTAGTATAGAGCCTTCTTTTGACTTCATGGAAGCCTACAGAGTTATGGTGGTCCAGATACATTTAGATACTGTTTTGGTTCAGCTTAGGAGTTCTCCCTGGTACACATAGCTTTAGCTGAGGACTGAGGTTTGTAGCATATAACTTGACTAAGCTATTGTGAAAAATCAAAGCATAAACTTTTGCCTTCCATGACTTCTGCTCCTATTAGGGAGTAACTGGAGATTATACCTCCTCATCTGCTATATAATTAAAAGTAAAATTAGGCAGAATAGAAGTCATTAAGTAAGTAATTTTGGTGAGAAATAAAAATGGTGTAACAATTTTGATAGAAAATATATCTTTTAGGCATAAATTGTGCATCTCAAAACACGACTCTGAATTTGGACTTTATTATCAGTAGTAGGAAGAAGTAGGGTTTTAGAGTGAAGAGATTCTACATTGTATCCTGGCATTCCTTTAATTTTTTTTTTTTTTTTAGAGAGAGAATACATTGCTCTGTACCTCTGACTGGCACAGAACTGGCTGTGTAAACTGGATCAGCCCCAAGAGACTGATCCTCCATTCTGCTGCTTATATCAAGTATAAGCTACAAGACTGTTCATCATAACTCAGTATTTATTGATCATCTATTATAAGTAAGGTGCAAGATAAGCTCAGTTGGCATGAGATAAATCTTAAAGGAATCACTACATTCATACTCTCAAGTAGAGAATAGAGTTGTGTGTTCACATTTTTCTCACCTACGCAAAAAAACCACACATCAAAGCTTTTAAATATTACTCCATCCAAAATATCTCCATTTTTATGGAGAGTCACTATTCCCTCTTTTTAATTCTCTTGATTATTAATCTATACAGCAACTAGTTATAAAACTGAAAATTTTCTCAGATACATAAAATATTTATCATATCTCTAAATAAAATCTAAATCCCTGTTTCTTACCAGAAAGTCTTCTAGATAATCGGATTCAGTGAACTTTATCAACTTCATTTCTGATCATTTACAATATCAATTTCTAAAGCTTAACACAAAGGCCACTGTATGATTTTCTACAAAGATTAATGTCTTCCCACCTTGAGTTAGTTGAACCCCTTTTCTCCTACACTGAACTCTATCTCTGTTGTCCTTTGCCTGGTTTCTATACATTTGCAAACCTTATGGTAAAAGTCACAGCCTCAGAGAATATTTCTTTGGTTAAACCAATAATGTACCCTTTCAATCATGTTTTTCTCTCTCGTTGAACTGGCCTATTTCTTTCACAGAAGCCATCTCAATTTATCTCTATGTGCCTGCTTGTCTCTGTGTATTACTGGTTTATAAGATTCTGAAGACTTTTCTATTCTCCAGTGTTTATTTAGAGGACACGACTTAATAAATACTTATCAAATTGACTTTATAACAAATTGACTGTATATTGAAGATACCTGTTTATCAAAGAAGAAAAACTTGAAGCCCAGTCTACGATATCTCTGAATATTATTCTTTCACTTCTGTTTTCAGCAGTAGGGAAAGTAAAGAATAAAAGCGTGTAAGGTTTAATTCATCTCTCCAATAGATTTTGAATATGGCTGAACTTTATATAACTTAGAGTAATCTTACTGAGTAGAAATACAGTTGGTGAACTCTGGGTGATGATCCTGCCTCCATACTGAAGTTGGAGAGTTGACAGAAGCCATGCTCTCTTTGTGGCAAGACCCTGGAGACCCTGCCCCACCTGTGGACAGTTGGCTGCATGATTCTGGGTATGACCCTGGGAATGTGTGTGCTATGAGCTCTCCTTTGCTTTCACTATGCTAGCTATACTGCTGTCCTGAATAAGTCACAGTAGGTCTTAAAGTCTAATATGACATATTTGTATAACTGTTCTGGGAAAGAATGATTTTAACCACTAGAGCCTTTCTAAATGTTATTAAATAGATTGTAACAAGAGTTAATGGGAACAGTCTAGGAACAGGAATGAAGTAAAATCATAGAAACCCACAGTTGCCTCATTTCTAATAATTGTACCAATAACCCAAGAAGCTAAGGGACAACCAGTAATACACAGAGACAAGCAGGCACTTAGAGATAAATTGAGATGGTTTCTGTGAAAGAAATAGGCCAGTTCAACAAGAGAGAAAAACATGATTGAAAGGGATAAAATAGTGCCAATTATTAAGATTAAGTTTCCAAGTTATGTTTCTTATAAGATAAAAGGGAAAAAACTTTGCATATCCCCAGAGGAGTTCCAGTAGTTCAGAATGAGGAATGGATTGACCCAGCTTTGGCTGATGAGTTGATCATAAGGACTCAGCCCCTACCAGATGTAAATATCAACCTCAAAAACCAAAACTGTCTCTCATCTTGCATGATGCTGTAACTGCATATGCTGCCAAGTAGGCAATATTGTTCTACCCATAGGTGTGCCTAGTTAGAAAACTTCCTTTGTAGCTTGCAAGACTACTTATGCTTCTAAAAGTAGAGATATAGATAAAAATATGTTATGGCAACTGGTGAGAATGTTGGGGGTCAGAAGGTTAAAGAGGCAAAGAACAAACTGGTAATTTTGTAAACACTTTTAGAAAATTAAGTAAACAAAACTGATTGTAAAACTGTTCATGTAAAACATTGAAACTATATAAACAAAAACAGCTCAGACTATCCTACCTAGCCACTTATTTGATCAACAGGTGGTCGCAGTCTCCTCTTTGTGTCAACTTCAAACATCCATCCCAGGACATGGAACCCATCTGGAGCAAGGCTTCAAACAAGAAAATGATCTTGGAAGACACTTAATATCAACTTGTGGCCTTCACAGGCACATGAACACAGATATGTGCATACTTTCACACCCATGTTTGACTACACACACACACACACACACACACACACACACACACACACATAATACACATTCACATTCAGATAAAGAAATATAATCTCACTGATATAGGTAGTTTTTAGTAGCCACACTAGCATAAAAAACCAGAAATACTTAATAACAGTGCATTTGAATTCATTATTTCCCAACTATCACATCAACATTAAATGAGTGTTAAAATCATTGTTGAGGTTTTTTTTTTACATTATTTTCATCAAGTATTGAAATCCAGTGTGTAATATACTTTTATAATCCACTGAAGTTTACATGCAAAATTTTCATTTTATCCATTATACTTATTTAAATCTAATAAAAATTGCAGTTGGAAAGCAGACTCATGTTGGATCCAAAGGCTCACATCTGTAATCTGAGCACTGAGGAGGCAGATAGGAAGATAGATAGCTGTATCCCAGTCAGGGTTATAAAGGGTTATAAAGTCCTGCATGAAAAGCTAAAGCAGATTTTCTTACTTACTTGATACAGGCACACTTAAATCTTCCCAATGACTTAGTCAATTACTAGTATTAACATTTAAATTTATATAAATAAAACTATATCAGATTACATTTATTTTCTCAGTCCTTACATTACTACCCCCATGGTCAACAACGAAACTGAAAGCAGAAATGTGTGAATGAGTCTATGTTCTGTTTGTTTTCTGAATTTACAAAGGTAGAATTTTTGATAAAACTATTTGTCTTCAAACATTCTCAATAACCAGGCTAATTTTCTTCTGTGATCAAATGCCCAATAGAAGCAATTGTGATGATGCGACACCGTTCAAAGAGCAAACTCATTATAAGCTAAAAATGGTTTCCTAGAAAATACAATTGCATATTGATTGATTATAACCCCTTCCCAAGACTGTAATGCCAGATGAAGAGCTGAGGTTTTGCTTCCTGAAGTTCTGCTGTTGTCTGCTTAACCACCACAGAGTGTCACTGTGGGCTGAAAAGCCTTCCAAAACCAACAACCAAAATCGTGGCCAGGAAGGAGAGAACAAAAATGAGGGATGATCAATTGAACTCTCCAGGGTTTCTGGCTCTTCTCCTCACTTCTGACACTAGTACACTTCCAAATCCATAACAAGTCCATGAGGAAAATTAAATCAGAGCACAAAACCAATAGGACTCCCTAGTAGATAAATATCATCATAATTTTTTTTTTGAAGAATCTGAAGTCACACATATTAGTCAATGCAGAGTTGATTAATGTCACAAAAACAAGATAAACTCTTGGAGTAGGATGCTGCCAGCATGGAGAATAAGGTCTTGTCTTGATATTTTTCTCTTGCTAAATAGTTGATAGTTTTTTATTTGCTTCTTTTGATTTTATGTTGAAGGATGGAAGTTTGGAGTTTTGTTATTATTTTGGTCCCTCCTTAATGGTAAACATTTCCAAATGTACTTGAAGCAACTCAATATACAATATAAAGTTCATAAATTTATACTGGTCACATGGGAGGAAGTCGTATATCTAATATAGGCTAACATAAGAGTGACCGTTGACTGTATTTTATATCATGTGTTTTTTATTTATCTTGTGATAGAATCTTGTTTTGTAGTCCTGGCTGGCCTGGAAATCTTTATATAGTAGAGGATATCTTTGAATTCATAAAAATCCTCCTGTCTCAGCCTCTCAATTGTTGGGATTATAAATATGTTCTGTAATTCTGCTAATTCTATACTTTTTGTTAGGTTTGGGAAATGTGTAATACATTTTCATAAAATATATAAAGGTGCTATTATTTTTAGGGATTCCTATAGGCTTACTAAGTTTAAATTTGTCATTCATGATTTTAATATAGGGATTTATTCATTAGCTACATACTATATGATAATACTGATGGTAGTTATAAGACATATTAAGCAATGTTTAAAAGATATTTTGCATATTCTACTACTTCTAATGGAAGGTACAAAAATGAGTTTCTATAAGTGATTTTTTAAGCATCTAACTCACTGGACTTATCAACTGCTATTTTTGTTATTGGGTTTTTAATTAAAATTTGAATATATAGTTCCAAGCATCTGGAGTAAGTCCAAAGTGCCTTATTTATTTATTCAATGGATGTTATCCTTAACGTGTTCTCAAGTAACTGTGTTAGTAAAGATTAACTTTAAGAAATACCTGTATCATATTTACTTTTTTCTTTTACACCCACATCATGGATTCTAGAAGAGTGAGGAGGTAGTCCAAACTAACTCCAGTATAATGAGAGAAGACGATACTGAAGTAAATAGATGTTCTTCAAATAACAAATGGTAACTATTAATTCCTACTTGAATTATAACCTTATTCAAACTGAAGAATGAATAAAGGTGAATTCACAATGAAGATGAAGGGCAATTCAAATTTGGAGAATTTTGAAACTAAGGGTATGAGACCTTTGTTATCCTAATTGTCTCTTGACACAGTCTAAAATCTGAGCAGAGAAGTCTTCATTGAGAAAATTCACTGATGGATGCAGGAAGGCTCAGACAAGTTTGGGCCTGCCACCCTGGGTAGGTAGTCCTGAACTATATAGGAATCTATGCTAGGAGCCTCTGAGCAAGCCAGTAATCAGTGTTTCTTTGTGGCTCCTGCTTCAGTTCGTGCTTGGGTTCCTTAGATAGTGGACTACGATCTGGAATTGTAAGCTGAAATAAATCTTTGTAGTCAGACTTTCCTTTGGGGCACCAGCTCACAAATTATGACATGGAGACATTATTAATTGTGAAAGCTTAGCCTTGGATTAGGCTTTTCCCCAACTAGCACTTATAACTTAAGTTAACCTGTTTTTTTGTTTTGTTTTGTTTTTGTTTTTTGTTTTTGTTTTTGTTTTTGTTTTTTCTTTTTTAAATCTATGTTCTGCCACATGGCTCAGTTGCCTCTCCTCTGTACCATATCTCAGACTTCTTCAGTGTCTACTGGCATCTCTTGCTGCACTAGATTTTAACCCTGAGTTCCTTTCTTCCTGGAAATCCCATCTATTATTCTCTTCTGCCTAACTATTGCCCATTCAGCTCTTTATGAAACCAATCATAGTGACACATCTTCATACAGTATAAATAAATATTCTGTAACAAACTTTATTCTTCTAATTACTCTTAGCCATGGTTTTATCACAGGAGCAGAAAATCAACCTAGAGCAGAGGAGCATGGATAAATCTTTTATTCGCAACAAAACAAGACCTGTTCAAGTTCTGTAATACAGAGTTTCTGTAAATATTAGCCAGGATCAATTGTTAAGTCTGTTGGCCAATACCTAATTCCAGTTATCTGTATTAATTTGAAGAGTCCCACTTATGAACTAAGCTAAAGAAATGAAAATGTCTGTCAAATGGCTATAGAAAAGAAACTCCATTGTCTTACTTCTTTTCATATTTTCAGGACATTAGCTTTAGGTTTTTAATAATTTAGATTCTTAATACCTAGGCTTGTTGATCCTGATTATTTGCATGCATTATACAATGTTTATGTAAGATGGAACTTACAGGGAAAATTAAACGTAACAAGGGTATACTAACTACTACAGTCTACCATATGAAAAGTTCTCAATAAATGCTAGTTATGCCCATTGTCATGGAAATGAAATGATGTAGCTAGCATTAACTACAAATAGTTTGTCAGACGCTATTGAGTCCTACTCAGATATGTTTTTTTCTGACATCAAAACAGTTAAGAGAGTTTTATTTTTTAGGGGGTTTTGTTTGTTTGTTTGCTTTATCTGATACTGTCTTAGTTAGGTTTTCTATTGCCATGATAAAGCACAATGATTAAAAGCAACTTGTGGAGTAAAGTTGTTTTTTTTTTTCCTTACAACACTCAGGTCACAATCCTCATTGGAGGAAGTTAGAGGGAAGGATCTCAAGGGAGGAATCTGGAGGTAGGAACAGAAGTGGAGACCACTGAGGAATGCTGCTTACCATTCCCCATGGCTTGCACAGCCTAATTTCTTATACCGTCCAGGACCACCAGTCCAAGATAGCACCACCCAAAATGAGATGTGCCCTTTGATACCAATCATTAATCAAGAAAATGCTGGATAAGCTTTCCCATGGGCCAATTTGATGGGGGACATTTTCTTATCTGGGGTTCCCACTTCCCAATTTGCCTAGCTTATATCAAGTTGACATAAATCTAGCCAGAACAGATACCAAATGTGAGTGACCATGGCTTAGAGACACAGAATGAAATTTATCCAAATTCTTTGTTCTAACATAGTAAGATCTAGATGATCTATTGACAATAACAGAACAAATAAATCAAGTTGCTGTTCAAACAACATTATTGGAAACATTAAGAAGGAGTGTTAAAGCCAAGCTGAGTAATTTCAGTTGTAGGTCTCTGATGCTACCAGTGACATTCATATGATTTTGATTGGTGAAAACAGGTTTTGTTAAATTAATTCATTCTAAAGTGTTTTATGTTAGTCACAGGATGTTAGGTCAGGCACTGATGATTACAAAGAATGACTGGAAGAAATTAGAGTGTAAAGAAGGGCACAAGAGTGAGGCTCTGAAGAACAACAGCATAGGAAGGAATGGAATGCCTCTCCCCACTCAGACAGAAAGACAGTGAACGGCAAGGAGTTAGCATCAAAGCTCTCTTTTTGGAACTGAGAAGACTCTCACACAAAATCACATATCAACTTTATGTCCATTGTGCTTGTAGTATAGAACACATAATAGTAACTAAATAGCAACCTGGATTAGCACTCTAGTTTTGGTAGCTGGTAATTAGCATGCTTTGTAGTAATAGTGATATCAAATTAGTAGCATACTTTTTTCAGAACCTGACAATTAGTATGGACTCCCTAAAATGTTATTTCCTTTCCACTTAATTCATGACTCCTTCTGTAAAATCATCAGAAATACCCCTATTTCATAGGTGAGTATAAGATGAAAAAAAAAAAAAAAACCCTAAAAAACCTCCATAGGGTCTTATCAGTACTTAGTATAACTTCAGTACAAAACCTTCATCTGTTCACTCTGTAGCAAATAATTTCACATAGCACTAATGGTTTTAAAAAAAAAATGTGTAGCTTATGAGCACTTTTTTTTTCATTTTTCCAGAAGCCTATATACAATGCAAAATTATAAATTCATTAAAGGCAGAAAATTTCCTGGCAGGTGGCATTCCCTCTCAAGCCACATCTTCAGATCAAATGTGATTTACATCTGTGACTATTATCAGCCCTGAAACCATACACCAGGGTATCATTCCATGTATAGTCTTAAACAGATGAATGTCTTGCTTATAGCCACATGGTGTTAAATAATCAAACAACGTTTTTGCTTTAGAATTGTATAAAAACAAAATAGTTTTTAAAGATGTGTTTTACTTTTTCAGCTACATATATCTCTGTGTGAGTTTGCATATATATGCATGTGAGTGCATATACTTGTAGAGAACAGAATAATGTGTTAGGTCTTCTGGACTTGGAGAGCATTGACTTGCTTTCTGTTGTTCTGACAAAAGACCATCAGCAACTTGGGGAGGAAAGCATACATTTCAGCAAACAGCAAATAGTCCATTGTGAAGGGAAGTAAGGATAGTTACTCAAGACATGAACCTGAAAATGAGAACTAATGCAGGATCAATAGTGAAATGCTGCTTATGGGCTTGTTTAATTTTTTCTTTCTTTTGCAATCCAGGACTATCTGACTAGGAGTGACAGTGTTATCAGTAGGCTGAGCATTCACATATCACTCATCAATTAGGAAAATGTCCCTTAGGCTTGTCTACAGGCCAATCTGATGGAGGCATTTTCTCAGTGAGGTTCCTTTTCTGAGACTACCCACCCAAACTTATATCAAGTTGCTAGAAAAAAAAATCTAGCAGCGCACTGAGTTCTAGACAGTTATGAACCTCCTGGTGTGTGTTTGTGTGCTGTGAACAAAGTTAAGGTTCTCTGTAGGAGCATCACATGCCCTTAACTGCTGCTATGCCATCTCTCAAGCCAACCAAAGCTAAGAGATTTTTAAGAGGAAAAAAATTAGCACAAATAATGGAAAATATCTTGTGTTTTTTTACATTTAACAAGCCCTAAAATTTTAGCTCTATTGGATGTAAAGTTTCTTGAGGGGTTGTCTATGGGTCCATGATGTCCTCTAGTATAGTAGTGATCAATGCTTCCTCTTTCTTTACTACCTATTCTCTTTTATTCTAAGAACTTAAAACAGCCTTTATATTTCTTTCCTTAAAATAAAATAATGAAAAGATTCTCTGCTCCATATGTGAACTGAATCATAGTGACATATAACTTTCTTGGATGCTTTCATTTAGGGAATGATACAGGCTTCTTGCAAGTGTGTACCTGGTATTCTGTGTGGAGGAAAATTGTACCCCAGCTAGATCTGCCCCACTGCTCATCTCTGATCTTAGCAGCATTTTTTTTTTTTTTTTTTTTTTTTTTGCTGGTTAGAGAAAAGGAGGACTCTAGATGTTCTTTATGTGCTGAACAAAAGAGACAGCACTGTAATCTTCAAACAAGTTCCTAAATCTCCAAGGATGAATGCATGGGCTGTCCTTTCTCACCTGTGTGTTATTGCTCATGTGTTCAAGCCGTTTTCTAAAACAGATGCTAGGCCTGCCTGAATACTCTTTGTACAGCATCTCTCTGATTAGAAGGCACCCCGGAATGTCTTCAGATTTGGCCATAGATATCTCTTAGACATAACATATTTAAACCTAAAGTGGACAAAATCATTTTGTAACAAGTATCCAGTTATTATAAAAAGAAATAATTGTATATAATCAAAGCTGGAACATTTACAAACTATTCTCTATTTCTCTAATGTCTACCTTAGAATAGGCATGTCAATTATGATCAGTGAGGATAAGATAATACCAATTAATGTATCAATTTTATTTTAAAAATAACAGGGAATGAAGACAAAATAGGTACATTGAATGAGTGGGGAATGCTCAACTCTAAATGGAACATCTATATGATCTTCCTAAGGGTCAGGGATCATCATGGTTGTGAGAGTCAGAAAGATCATATGAGACAGTGGCTGTAGATGCCTCCAAAAAAACAAAACAAAACAAAAAAAACAAACAAACAAACAAAAAAAACAGTGTTTTCAATGTACAGCATTTTAGTTAGACATATGGAGTCATAAAGGTTATGAGAATTATGCATGCTCAAGTCAGACAAAATTCTAGCAAGGAATCAGGAGGTAGACACCAAGTCCCACACCTATGTAAGGAGCCATTGGTAATTTATAGCTTCTGGGAGTGTGGGAAAGTCAGTTTTCTTAAAGGTTTGGTCCATAGAAAACCCACCACACTTCAATGAAAGATCATAGCCAAGAGCATGTCAGCAGCCCAAACTATGTACTAATTGATTGATTTTTTTGTTTGTTTGTTTGTTTTTTGTTTTTCAAGACAGGGTTTCTCTGTGTAGCTTTACGCCTTTCCTGGAATTCACTTGGTAGCCCAGGCCAGCCTCGAACTTACAGAGATTCGCCTGGCTCTGCCTCCCGAGTGCTGGGATTAAAGGCGTGCAACACCACCACCCAGCAAATTGATTTTAAAAGGAAATAATAAAATGGGCACACAGTTGCAAGTGTAGGGAAGGAGAATGAATCTGGGAGGCCTTGGGAGGAGAGGTGAATATAATCAAAACATACTGTATGAAATTCTTAGAGAGCTAATAAAATTAGTGGGAAGATAATGGGTAGAAGATAAAGACATTTTGAATGTCTGTAATATCCAGACCCCTTGCTAAATACAGTAACTTATAAAAATGGAGAATGTTGCAGCAGTATGAAGGCCATGATTCCTGTCACCCATGTCACATGGCATCCTGTATTCATGTACACTCCCATGCCTATTATATAGAAAATAACTAATAACATTTAAAAGATATGTTCTTAGCCACTCAAAGGCTTATCTTCATAAAATAAGTTTTTTTTTTTTTTAAGAATATTCTTCTACCCTGAAGCATTTAGCATTTGATTAACTTCTTTTTAGCAAACCTACCAAGAGAACAATGCAAGTCTGAGGTCTATAATGATAGCCAGAATTTTATTTATATTCCCAAGTAAGTCACAAGAATCTACAGCTCTGTCAACAATAGTGAGGCATCACTTCCTGTTCATAGTGTCTGAAGTTCTTTTCTTAATTATGAATGCCAGTTTTCTCTATGAATGCCAAATTTATTTCCCTTTAATAAAAATCACTTTTGAATTAAAAACTACACAAAAAAATCTAGTTGGCTGGAATCTTTCTCACATTTCAAACTGCACAAAAATTTTTTTTTTGTTGTTGTTGTTTTAAATCCTAGCTAGCAATAAAATATATTACAAAGCTGGGCAGTGGTGGCACACACCTATATTTCCAGCACTTGGGAGGCAGAGGCAGGTGGGTCTCTATGAGTTCAAGGACAACTTGGTCTACAAAGCAAGTTCCAGGACAGCCAGGGCTATTGCACACTGAAACAATGTCTTGGAAAAAAAAATACATGACAAATCACACAAAGCTTTAAGAATATTTATTCACTAAGAGAGAGTCTATGGGGTCTATGAGCCCTCCTGTCTGCTAAGCTTTGGAGTTATTTGTAAGGGTAAACAAAACCTGATAGTTTCTGAGTGATATTTTCCAATAAATTACCTGACCTAGTAGTCAATGTAAATGTAAAGCAGTTACTGTGTGGAATAAAGCAAAGCTATCTACATTACATTGGTAAGTTAAGGAAAGTATTGAAGAAGCAAAAGGAAAAATGGAGTTGAATATAAATTATACAAGGTGATCACATAGAAGCTGTAAGTGAGTCAAGCTACTAATTGATATGAATGACTAGAGTCAAGAATCACTACTATAGAAAGATTGCACCTAGAAATAACAAATATGATTTTATAATGCACTGTTTCAATCACAAACATATTTTAATACAAATTATATTATATTATTAATTGTTACTATTTATAAATGGCACACATTTTTAATATTTTTTTTCTTGTGGTTTCTATTATCATGAAGAGACACTATAACCACAGCAACTCTTATAGGAAAGGAAAACATATAATTGTAGCTGGCTTTCATTTTCAGAGGTTTAGTTCATAATCTTCATGACAGGAAGCTTGGCAGTGTGCAGGCAGATATGGTGTTGGAGAGGTAGCTGAGAATTCTACATCTTGATCTGTAGGCAACAGGAAGTGAGCTAAGTGTCACATTGGGTGTAGCTTGAGCATAGGAGACTCAAAACCTTCTTCCCACAGTACACACTTCCTCCAACAGGGCCATACCTAACACAAAAAATTCACACTATCTAATAGTGCCACTCCCCTTGAGGACCATTGTCTTGCAAAACACCACAGTCCTCATAAATTTAAATATATTACCATGAAAATGTCCAACTATTTTAGTTGATTACAAAAGCATTTCTAAAAATTTACATGAAGTTTTTTAATATGGGTGCCAATTATTTTACTTTGGTTTTGATTTCTTTTTTGACTTTTATCCTATTGATGTACAAAAGGTCTATTGATTGTTTATCATCAAGGTATAGAAAAAGGTTGATGGCAAAGGGAGCTTTTTCCCCATATGTTTGGAATATATGAAATGAAACAATACTGAGAGTCCCTCTCACTGCCAAGTAATGACTATCATCAAGAACATAAACAACAACAGATGCTGGTGACGATGTGTTGCAATAAGACTCATCATTTACTGCTAATGGGGACATAAATTAGTACAAACAATGTGAGAATTGGCATGTGAGAATCCTTGACAAACTATGTTTTTGACTGATACAGTTATTGCATGTCTGGGTATGTATGAAATGTAATCTCTCCGAATATAACAAAGACACTTGCTCATCTATAGTCATTGTCTCATTATCCAAACGTCAAGATATGGCATGGTCCTAAAGGTCATCTAGAGAAGAGTAGGTAAAAAAAAAAATCTGAATGTGTCCACAGTGGAATTTTATTGACTCATGATGAATAACAAGTTGTACCATTGGTGTGATTCATAACCTAGAGCAGAGGCAACATATGACACAGATTTGGTTATTATTTGTGGTCATTCATTCACTTCCTTTAGTCATTGCTTTTGATTTTTTGAGACAGTTTTACTTTGTAGAGCAGTCTTTCTTGAACTCACTATGTAGCCCATGCTGGCCTTGAACTTTCAGTAACCCTCCTCTCTCAGCCTCCCAGGTGCTATGATTATAGGCATGGAACACATGCTCAGCTGCAACAGGCTTTCTTTGGGCCATCAACCAACTCCCAAATCATGAAAGAGAATTATTGTTAGCTATGAATGCTCAGCTTATCTTATGCTTGTCACTCCAGCTTTTACCACTTCTTTTAACCACTCTTTTCATTTTCATTTTGCCTCAGAGCTTTTTACCCTTCTTCCACTCTGTATGTCTTACTCCATGGCTGCCTGGCTGGTCAGCCCTGGGGCGGTCCCCCCCCTCCATGTGCCACCACCGCCACTGTTTCCCTTTCTTTCTCCCTCATAATCTGTCCTCCTCAAGCTTAGATTCCTCCTCCTCCTTATTCTCCCTGCTGGCTAGCCCTGCTTATCCCTCTACTGCCAAGCTATTGGCCTGTCTGCTTTTTACTAGACCAATCAGGTGCCTTAGGCTGGCAAAGGGACACATCTTTACGTTAAACAAAGGCAGCATAAACAACACCTTTGCCTAATTAAAATAATACCCAGCTTCCTTCTTTGTATTACATAGATTTGCAACAAAGAGTTTTCTTTGTATCATTAAAACCTTTTTACATATTCTTTGTATGGTTGCCTGATCTGCTGAAAAATGTTATTTTACTGATTTTAATGAATTATTTTCTTAGCTTGACACTGTGTTGAGACTGAAATCACTTCTGAGTGGGGATGAAATACATAAAGAGAGATAGAAACATATCATGATGTAAAATTCTAACCTACCAATTGAGATGATACTATAAGTACACTTTACTGATAAGCAATCACAATATTTATATTCACATTGCCAGTCTAATCTGTTATAAGCAAGTAACTTTTTTCTAATTTCTAAGTTTATCGTCAGTGTCAATAGTTATTAATTTCTTTAGCTTTACTGATGAAATTCTGTTAACTTAAGAATTTTCAACATCTCAATAATTCTAAGGTGTCAGTCAAGTTGTTCTATACAATCGGAATAGCCATGGCTATACATAATTGTTACCTTCTTCATGGGCACTCTAGTCATAATTACATGTTTGGTCCATACACTCATCTAACTGGATTTTATGATTCAAATGTGATTTACAACCATAAATTAAATAATTGTCTGTGGAGCTGCCAGGACTATTGAGGTTGGTGATATGAAATTCGATTAATCCTGGAGAGCTTAATGTGGCCTGTGAATAGAAAGTACAGGAATTCATAGCCTCTTTTATGGTCTCCTGCAGCCTAGTCATTTAGATCAGGAAAGAGAAAAAAGAAGAAAACATGTTATCTGTCTCAACCTTGTGGCAGTGAAGTGAAAAGATTTATAAAGTAATAAAAATTACTTGTAAAAAAAGAGTATGGAAGCAGTTTGATATGGGTTATTTAGAAGAAATGAACCAGAATAATTTCTGTCCAGCAGCTCATAGAAATACACCCAACTGGCCTGTACCTTATGCAACTGTGGAGGACCATATGTTACTTCAGATCTGCAGACAAGCAATTTGTTTAAATTTATCAGCCACTCCCACACCCATTGCTTCCTCATGTGAGCCTGAATTATTATAGTTGTGTAGAGAAAAATAGCACAAGTTGTTTGTTTATATATATATATATCACAAAGGGTAAAGCAGTGTTGTAGCATTTATTACAGATGTATATAAAGAAGATGTGTGGGAGCACAGGATAGAGAGAGAGAGTGAGAGATGCTGTGTTGTTTAAGATGTTAGAGTCATGTTACAAATCACCTATGTCTACAATCTTTTTTGTTGGTGTAAACACAGGCTTGGGAAAAGTTGACATTTGCCTTGGGTCATAATAACCGGGTTATCTCACCTAGAAATGAAGATGAATTTTGAAAGATATTTTCACGAAAAGTTTCTTCTGTCCATATACTTCCTGCTGCTTATGAAACTTAGCCAAACTTTATATTACCTTCAAACACATCTCCTTAGAGGCAAAAACTAATGCTTTGTTCAAGACAGAGCTTCTTCTATTTTCTTGTAATTCTCACCATATAATTCTTGATAATTTTATTAAATATTTGTTAAAGTCCTATAAGAATTATTTATTTATTACTCCATTCATTTTTAATTAAGCCTTTGTTTAGTTTACTGACTAGCTAGACAGCTAGTTAGTTATTTGAGCTAGTACCTAGCAACTTTGCCAAGGATGCCCTCAGTTTCAGGATCCTACTGCCTCAGCCTCCTAAGAAACTGGGTAAATAGGAGTGTGCCACCACATCTGACTCTGGGAGAATTTATAGACTGCTGTTAACAAGAAGCGTAGTATCATTTTATTCTACTAAACGTTGGCACAGATGATATGGAGATAAATAACAAAGTAATAGCAAGTATCAAAAGAGGGAATCTGAATTGAAGCTTGTTTTACATTGTATATAGAAATGTGTGTTCATGTGGGAAGGCAGCTGATGAAGGATAGCTCGCTAAATTTGGCATGCTGGCCCATATTTAGAATAAGATGGCAAGGGCTGACTTCATAGTATTACATACTTATTTCCTAAATCATGATTAGCCTTCTCTCGACATAGCATAATATAGAAGTCCTCAAAGGGAAGCTTTCTCTCTGTTGCAACAATAAATACACACTAACAAGTCCAGTCAACCTTTCTACTCACCTACTACCACAGAACAAGGTCCTACCTGTTCTCTGAAATATTTCGTAGGTGAAAGACCAATGCTATTACAATAAGATATCTCTTTATTGATGTTTTGTTTCTACTAAACAATAATCTAATGTATAGGTCCAACTGATTTACCCGCTTCATGTCAATAGTTTGTAATATCCTTTAATTTACATATTCATTCAAGACACACATAGAAAAACACATGGTGTGTCTAGGTATGAAGACTGGAATCTGATGTTGTTGAAGGGAGGTTGAAGCCCTATCCTGTACCATCTAGTATATGCCACAGGATTTGATGGGAAACTAGTCTCTTATGTACTAATGACAGGTAAATTTCCTTCTCTTGTCTTTGTGCCTGTCATCTCAAAGTTGTGACAATAATCACCTGTGGCCCACTCCTCTCCTAGCTCATTGTCTACTTAAGAAAACAATACATAAAAAATGCTATCCCATCCTGAAGTTCTTGTGGATTCTTTATGAGAATCATCAATGTGAGAGTGCCAGTACTCTGAATCTGTCATTCCCCAGTTTTCTTACACTTCTTTGTAACATAGGAAAGCAACAATTAATGTGGTCACCAGCAGCAGATACTAAGTGAGGACCGTCCCACTAACACTGGTAAAGCACTGTATCTATCTGCCTTGCAAGTGGAATATTGTTATAAATTGTCCTTTCATACACTTCAATATGAACAGAATTACATCTTCTGTGTTATTGAATCAGCATTAGGTTAGTTGCAAGGACCCTCATGCTCACTAGACTCACAGAGATAAGGTCGTTCCTGTATGCTTTTGTTTTATTGCATTCTGGCTTGATATATGGTTTATATTTTATTTCCCTTTATGAATTGTTTTATACAAAAGCAGATTATGAAGTATATCCTATGATTTTTTTCATTTTTTGTATTTTTCTCCTGAGTAAATAATATATCTTGAGGGATATTGCTCTTGCCAAGACAGGAAAAAATCTAATTCTCTCTCGTAAGAGGGAACAAGATTAAATTGGGATGTGTGTCACTAAAGTTTAAGCTTTATTGACAAGGATGCTATATCATTGTATAAAATTCTTGCTAACTGTCTCTTGAGATAGCCTAAAGATATATTAAATGCACCATGACATGGAGAGGCAGGCCCTCCATCTCAGCACATGAAAAGGCTGGCAACGTTGCATTTTCCCCCTTCAAGATATATTCAACATCTAAAAAACTTCAGAGAAATTCAAGACAAAGTTCATGTATCAGGCCAGTTATGAAACCTAAGATTTAAATGGGCAAAAACTAAGCTAAGCACAACTCACCCTGTTCTCTGGTCCCCCTCTCCAGTGAGTCTTTCCCAGAATATCACATTCTTAAACTCATCATCTGCATCTTAAAATATCTAATTTAACAGGAAACCAACAAACTGTCCTGCAGGTGGACTTTCTTTGATCACTAGCCCCCAAATAATGACAAGGAGACTTACCAATTATGAAAGTTTGGCCTTTAGCTTAGGATTGTTCTAAACAGGATCTTATCATTTAAATTAACCTATTTCTATTAATCTATGTCCTGCCATATGGCTCTTCACTTCTCCATTCTATAGTCCAACTTCCTCTGTCTCTCAATGACAAAATCCCTGTGACTAGATTCATCCCCTGAGTTTCTCTCTGTGTCTGGAAGTTCAGCTATCTTCCCCTGCCTAGCTATTGGCTATTCAGCTCTTTATTAAACCAATCAAGTGCTTTTGGCACCTGTAGTAAAACATAGACACATTTATACACAGTGTGATCAAATATCCTGTAACACTATCTCCCACTTAAAAAAAGTCAGACTCGGAAATTTGGAAGTGGGTTAATATTCAGGCAAAATATTTTCTAAGGCAAGCTAAAGTAAATTGAAAGTAAAAGTTTCACCCATTTAATTTGTGTATGTCTTTGCATGAAAATATTGATTTGTTCACCTTACTAGATTTTCATAAGCTGTTTATATAATGTTCCTGAGCTGTGATAATTGTAATAGATGTTTATGGATACCATTGATCCTATTCTCCTATGTACTCCATATATTGACCAAGGACAAACTAATAAGAGGTGACATGCAAGTATATATTTTATTCCTAGGGCATTTATCATCTCCCCTATGATTATCTCTCTGACATTGGGTTTATTGAAAATCAAACATACACCCTGTTATCACACACCTTGTCTCCTCAATAGGCATTTTGTCCTTTATTCTGTCCAGTCTCCATAAAGTCCTAATGGGCTATTAATCCTTTAACACAGTGAGGTTTTCAAAAAAACTAATATGATATAGCCTGCAAAGACACTTTATTCACCCATACTAGGACAAGTGAGGGACTTTGTTTTACTCTGCCCATGACCACATCTTTCTGTCCCTGTATCTTCACCTTCATTAAATCATGGGCTTTCCCATTATGCCATTTCTGAACCTATAACTTTGAGTCAGCAGAGTGCTTCATACATTGAATTTTATGCTAAAAACCTTCAGAATGAGGGCCATATGACATTAAATTATGGCACATATTTAATCTGCCCTTGTCTCATCTTCATCCTTTGTACTTGACAATATCCAGATACAAAACCAGATCAATTTTTTTCTCTCAAGATGTTCCCATTCCATGTCTTTTGTAGACTAGTTCTGTGTACATATGAACAGGATAAAAGATCTCTGCAATCCAAATAACATGCCTGGGTCTTTCCTCACCACTATCTAAAGAATATGCATTCTGTCTGTATCACATTTTCTCACAAAGACTAATTCAATTCCTTTCCTTCAAAGTGAATTTTTGCCTGCATTTCATAAAGACCCTTTGTCAGAGCAGCAGTTTCCTGGGGTAACAGTGGCACATTTTTTTATGCTTTGTTTTGTTCCTTGTGACAGGCTAACTTATTAAAGGCAGGGTATGCCACTTGCTTTTATGCCAACTTGACACAAGTTAGTCATCCATGGGGAGGGATCCTCAGATGAGAGAATCCCCCTATGGGGTACACCTGTGGGAAAGCCTCTTTGACATGTTTTTTAAATTGATAGTAAGAGTGCCCAACTCACTGTAGGTAGTACCATATAGATCCCAGGTTCTATACAAAAACAGGCTGGATAAGCCATGAGGACTAAGCCAGTAAGAAGCACCCCTCCATGGCCTCTGCATCAGGTCCTGCCACCAGGTTCCTATCATGTTTAGTTCCTCCTTTGACTTCTTTAAGTGATGAACAATGATATGAAAGGACAAGGAAAATAAACCCTTTCCTTTCCAACTTGCTTTTGGTAATGATGTCTCTTCACAGTAATAAACCAGTAACTAAGGCAGAAGTTGGTGCCAGGGACTGGGGTATTAGTGTGATGTAGGCCTAAAAAACAATGGAAAGCTTACACAAAATGCATTTCAAGGAAGGGGCTAGGTTCATGCTCCACCAAGCAGAACTTGGCAGCTTTGGTCACCTGGTTCTGACTTTAGGGTCAGTAGGTCTATAGAGGAAAGGGTTATGGAATATTCCTCCTCTGTTAAGGGAAGTCTCCAAGGCCAAGAGTTTGACAGTGGAAGACCTGTATGAAGGCCTGGATGAGTCATTGCATGAAGCTGTGACAGTGAAGCCTGGATTGCCTTGAGGACCCCAAACAGTTGAAGAAGTCAAGGTTGTGGAATGTTTTACAAAGAGAACTTCAGAATAGTGTGGAACAAGCCCAAGTAGTTGAAATGTGTTGCACTCAGCAAATCTGGAAGGGAAGAGTCATTAAGGAGATACAGGATTTGCTTTCAGTTTTGCTTTGGTCCAACATCTCCTCATTATGCTATCTTTCCTCCTGTTTGGAGTGGTAACTTACATTCTGTGTCACTGTATGTCAGAAGTATGGGATCTGCTTTTTGATTTTGATTTTACAGTGGGTTACATTTTCCAGTTTAACAGATTGCCTTGAGTCTCAGGAGAGGTTTTGGACATTGGAGTTTTAAACAGTATTGACACTATGAAAGAGTATGGGGACTTTTTAACTTGGACTAACTGCATTTTGCATTATGATATGGCTATAGTCCTATGGGAGCCAGGGAATGGAATGTGGTGGTATACATGATGATGTTCCCATGGGCTCATATATTTGAATTCTTAGTCACCAGGGAGTGGAAATGTTAAGAAGGACTGGAAGGATAAGAAAGAGTAGCCTTGTTGGAGTAGAGGTGGCCTTGTTGGAGGAAGATGACTAGGGGTGAGATTACAAAATCCCATGCCAGATCTGTGTCTCTCTTTCTGCTTGCTGTTTATAGATCAGGATAGACAGCTCTCAACTACTGCTGAAGCACTATGGCTATTTGCT
Source organism: Onychomys torridus (assembly GCF_903995425.1). Classification (NCBI taxonomy): domain Eukaryota; kingdom Metazoa; phylum Chordata; class Mammalia; order Rodentia; family Cricetidae; genus Onychomys; species Onychomys torridus. The sequence goes on from NC_050443.1 coordinate 73,372,767, forward strand.
TTTCCCCATGAACTCTATCACTCTCTGGAACCATGGCCCCCCAAATTAAATGCTTTCTTTCAGAAAAATTGCCTTGGTCATTGTGTCCATTCACAACAATAGAAAAGTAGCCAAGATACAGGGGTTTGTTAATGGAAATATTTTCTGGTGTGAAATATGTTATTGCACATCAAAAATGGCACCATTTTTTTCAAAATGTTACATTTATATCTGTTTCTTAATTGCAATTTGTGATTGAGATGACATATTGCACTTCAAGAATTTTTCTGGTTTTATTTATTGACCAAAAATTCTCCTTCTAAATATGCACATCAATCATTTTCATCATCAAGTTCATAATTTGATGCACTTTGATGTCTTAATTTACAGATATATTTATTTTCCATATAAAATGGTGAAACACTTTAATAAGAAACACATTTAATCTTCTGTGTGTTCTATTTATTGTATCCTGTAACAGAATTTGAATGCTGGCAGACATTCAACAGACATTGAGTGAATGATTAATATTTTTGCTAGTTTCATGTCAACTTAACATGAGCTACAGTAATTTGAAAGGACGCAACTACAACCAAGAAAATGCCTCCATCAGAAGGGGTGTAGTTGGTTCTGTAGCACATTTTCTTAATTAGTGATTCACTAGGGAGGGGCCAGTCCATTTTTCATTTAAAAAAAAAAATGGCAGTAGACAGCACTCTTCTGTGGCCTCTGCATCTTCTTCTGATTCCAGGTTCCTGCTCTGCTTGAGTTCCTGCCCTCATTGCTTTTGATGATGAACTATTATATGGAAGTGTGAATGAAATAAACCCTTTTCTATCCAAGTTACTTTTGGACATTGTGTTTCATCAAAGCAACAGTGCCTATAACTAAGACAGAAATGGATAAAAGGAGAATAGGGTAGTACTCAAACAGACCTGCTCATGCTATTTTTGGAAGGATTTTTGAAAGTTTGCAATAGAAAAGCTACTGAGTGTTCAAAGTTTCATGTGCTGTTCTGTAAAAGCTTGGAAGATAAAGTTATTGAAGGAACTGTAGATGATGGAGGCCTGGCTTGTGAAGTTCCAGAGGGAAGTTAGAGAATCCCTTGAGGACCTTAACAGTGCCCGTGCATAATTTGGAATAAGAATTTGTGGTTCTGGTTAGCTTGTGCTAAATAAATTATCTGCAGTTAACAAGTTACCAGAACCATTTAAGTGAAACCCATTTATTTCTGGAATATTTGATGTCAGTTACTGAAACTGAGAAATTAGCAGAGATTTCAAAGATGCCAGCATCATTGAAATGAAATCTTCTGGAAATGATTCCCTAGGTTCAACACACAAAAAAAGCTGTGTTCTAGAGGTGGCCAAACTGTGACTCATGCTGACAGCTGAACTTAGTCATTTCTCAGAATCTCATTGGTTTTGAAGGCATGAAAGGGCATTGATAGCACTTGGGGCCTCGCTCTGTGAGAGGCCAAGATAGGCAATTAGTGAAGGTGAAGCCTTGGTAGTAGTTGAAGCCCAATGATGGAAGGGGTTATGGAGAGAAGTTGAGGTTCGATACCATAAAGGGAGCCCAGGAGAGTCTATTGATGAAATTGAAGTCCAGCTGCAGAAGAGATCCTAGCATTTTGGAGATTCCAGTAGCATGGGAAGCCTGCCGAGTACAGCAGCGACTATGGAGTGCAGTCAGCCTAGAAGACAAGCTGTGCATTGCAGAGGGTAGAGTCAGAGAACTGACCCTAGCTCTTTGGAGGATCCTTGAAGATGTTAAGTGAATCCCAGACATTAGACACTGATTATTTGTACTATTGAGTTTAGTTTTGCTCTAATTAGATTGAGAATGTGTCCTGTTGATTCCCTCTTGAAATAATAAAATAATTTCTTATTTTGGTTTTATAGGAAACACAGCTTTTAAACAGATTTTTTTTTTTTTTTTTTGATTTTTAAAAAGATTTGAGCCGGGCAGTGGTGGCGCATGCCTTTAATCCCAGCACTCGGGAGAGAGGCAGAGCGAAGCAGATCTCTGTGAGTTCAAGGCCAGCCTGGGAAAAGTTCCAGGAAAAGAGCGCAAAGCTACACAGAGGAACCCTGTCTTGAAAAAACAAACAAACAAAAAAAAACAAAAAAAAAAAGATTTGATATTTTAGAGACTGAACTTTTAAAAGTATTTGAATTTGTAAAGACTGTGGGATTTTTAAGTTATTTATCCTTTTTATTGCAAAATTATTATTAACATGGCACATTGGGGGCAAATGAGAAAGGAGATGTTCTAATTGAATAGTGATGTGCTTGTGTGTCAAGTTTACAAGTGTTCAGTTGTGCTTGCTGGGTTTAAGTCAACTCAACACACACTCACACACTACAGTCAAATGAGAGGAGATAATCTAAACTGAGAAAATTCTTACTTAACAAGTCTTCAGGCATGCCTGAAGAACATTTTTTTTTTCTTTTAAATTAGTTATTGAAGGGAATTTGCCACCCCTGGGCTGGTGGTCCTGGTATATATACATATATGTAAAGGCTGAGCAAGACAGGAGGACCAAACCAGTGAGCAACATTCCCCAATCGCTTCTGCATCAGCTACTGACTCTAGTTTCTTGCCTTGTTTAAGGTTCTATTCTTGCTGCTTTTGATGATGAAATATTGTATTTAAGTTTGAGTGAAATAGACCCTTGCTGTGGATATTGCTCTGTATAAATAAAATGCTGTTTGGCCAGTGGCCACGCAGGAAGAATAGGCAGGACAAGAGAGAAGAGAATTCTGGAAAGTGAAGGCTGGGGCAGGGAGACACTGTCCGCTGCTGCCATGACAAGAAAGAGACAAGGTACTGGTAAGCCATGAGCCATGTGGCAAAGTATAGATTAATAGAAATGGGCTAAATATAAGAGCTAGACAATGGTAGGCCTGAGCTAATGGCCAAGCAGATAAAATATTATAAATGTCTGTGTGTTTATTTTACAAATGGGTTGTTGGACTAACAGGGCTTGGCGGAGGCTGGAGAGAAGGCCTCCAACCACAGACCCTTTTCTCTCCACGTTGCTTTTGGTCACTATGTTTCATCACATTGCTGTTGACCCTAATTATTATAGTTTATTAGCTTGAACATGCTATTTTGCTATATTCTTTGGTGTATCCTTGTTATACTCAAGTATTAGCAAATATTTAGCTGAAGTACAACTTGACAATGGTGACGTTGCCTCTATTTTCATAGCAAAGTACCTTGGAACACTCATTATACTGGCATGGTGATGTTGTGATTCACAGAAAAGGCTGCTATTTGTATGGTTTTAGAGCTTAGTGGTGTTTCAATAACCCGACCCTATTGAAAGCCCTTCAAGACAAGTGGGAGTTGTCATTCCACCACCCTTTGCTCTCAGTTGATGCATCAGGCTCCTGTTAAGTCACTACCATGGTCTGGTTATCAGGCTGAACATGGCGGACACAAAGATGCTAGAAAATATTCTTTATGATAGAATGTCTTTTGGGATGGAAACTCTTGTGTCTTAAAGCAATCATTTTGTTAAAATGAGGTCACAAAGTGCATGGAATACTCTCCAAAGCCAATCCCTAAGCAGAACCATAGGAATGCCAGAAGGAAGAGGAAGAGGAAGAAGAAGAGGAAGAGGAAGAATTTAGGAGTCAGAGGGGTCAAGAACACATGGTCTATTGAATCAAATAAACAGGGCTCATAGGGACTCACAGAGACAGAACTGACAATCACAGATCCTTCATAGGTCTGAGCTAGGTCCTCTACATATATACATATATATATTGTGGTTGTCTATCTTGGTGTTTTCTTGTGAGACTCCTAACAGTAGTATTGGGAGCTGTCTCTGAGTCTTTTGTCTGTGCTTGGGATTCTGTTCCTACTGGGGTGCCTTGATGAGCCTCGATATGAGGGTTTCTTCCTAGTCTTGTAATTTGTTAGTCCATATTCATTTGATTTCCCTGGCAGACCCATTCTTTTTTTTTTTTTTTTCTTTTCTTTGAAGAGAATTGAAAGACTTGATCTGGAGGAGAAGGGAGGTGTGTGTGTGGGGGGGGAGTTGGAAGGAGTGCGGGGAGGGAAAATTGAGGTCAGGATGTAATGTATGTGAGAAGAATAAAAAAAATTAAAAGAAATAAAACAAAACATAAAATTAAGGAAAAATCCCACTTCCTTTTATTTCATTCCTCTCCAAATAATTATTTTATCCAGTCAGAGACAAAATATATATAACTAAAATTCACATCAAAAATATAAATATTTTCTGGTCATGATTAGAAAAAAGAATTATTGACATATTTTTATAGTCAGCACCAGATAATTAAAAAATTAATAACAATTACAAAGTGTCAAATTAATGAATATTTCTGATGTTCGAAGAGTGAATGATGTCAAGAGGATTTTAGAAAATTACAGCTTTGGAGTTTTAAACTTAAATCACTAATCAAAATAAATAATACATTATATAATTAGTGTGTATGTGAATTGTGTGTGTGTGTGTGTGTGTGTGTGTGTGTGTGTGTGTGTGTGATTTCACTAGTTATATGTGACAACAAATACCTATAATCTCAGAACTTGGGAGGTAGGGACAGGAGGACCAGAATTGTCATCTATATTGGTAGGTTGAGGTCAGGCTAAACTACCTAAGAATCTGTCTCAAAATGAACAATTAAGAAATTTCTCTTAGAATTTCCTGAATAATTTATCTCAGTTTGTAAGATATATGTATGTTTATATTATTAAGTATGTTTTGTAAACACATATTTATATGGCATTGGGTTGCTGATAATTTCTTGATTATGAAAAAAATTAATTTTACATGGAATCCTTGACTATGAAACAGTGATAAGATGAAAATCTCACACATGCATGAAAATATGCTATGCAGATTTCAGAAAAAGAAGAAAGCACATGTGGAAAACATATTATATCATCTATCTAAGCACAGATACTAACTGCTATATTGAGAAGGCAGCATTTTAATACATAGCAATTATTTCAATGGTTAGAACCTCAGGTTGGTGAGACATTTTCATTTTTTTCTCACCTTTTAAAACTTCTTTGATCTAGAAAATATTACATGGAAATATGAAAGCAGTTCAGTGTTGAAAGTCGCATAGCCATCATACAGCAAGCACACTTCCTTGGAGTGGTGTATAGGTGAGATAATAGATGTGAGTCTCACAGTCTGCCCAGACAGACAGCTAGTCCTGAAGGACTGCATAAGAAAGTGAAATATCACCAAGTATGAAAAAGAAGCTGGTAAATAATGAAACAAGCAATTATTTTGTGGAGTTTATTCTTTCTTTAGATTTTTTGTAGTATTCTAATGAGATAACTACTATCATTATCCTTATATTGTAAATAAAGATGATGAAACACAGATGGATGGAAGAGATGGATGCTAGCACATGTGTTCTGGTCTCATGATCATATCTGTGTTATTAGTCTTTGGAGTATAATATAAAAAATAATATAGTGCATCACTGTAATATGTACATTTGGATATGCCTATAGCTCTGTGTACATAGATTTGAACATATATATATTGTGATACATCTTTTATATGTTTTCTTTTTATCCTTTAAAGTATGACACTAGATTTTGATAAATATAATTATCTAATTTTTTTCAGAAATCCATGCATGTTTTAGTAATATATATCCTTTATTTTGAGTAAATTAATATAACAGAAAATGATAAATGTATTGGCTAATAGAAACAAGAATGTAAGGAAAGAAAATAGAAGCTGTAGAGAGTAAATGAATGAGTTAATTCATCCATATCCCTACGAATTAATTATCAGCCCCAAGTCAGATATTGAGCAGAAAGTACTTTGGGATCTCATCAACCTCACAGAAATTCCTAAAGGCAGAGTACAGGAAGGAAGTATGGTAGTCTTCAAGGAGAAATCAGGGGAGGGAGGGATCAATGAGCTTGCATTGGTGCCTGATCTTAGTTTCACATTAAATTCACCCAGATTATCTTACCAAACTATGCATTGCTAATATTATTCTCCAGATGAAATGAATCTAGATCTTAGAGAGAGAATCCCTAGTGTATGAAATTGTTTGTATATGATGGTTCTAATATATAGGAAGACTTGAAAACTGCCTGTGAGAAGTAACAGGCTCTCTTGAGTTAAGATACAAACTTGATAGGCTCTGCCTTCACCAGACAAGAAGAACATTTTGGGTGTTAGGGAGTTAAGTGTGGGAGCAGGACAAGAGAGAGCAGGGTAAAATGGATGAAGGAAGGAGACAGGAAAAAATGCTGAGTATAAAAAATATTTTTTTAAGAAAGTTAAAAAAATACATGTATCAGTACTTGGCCTGCATGTATGAATTTGTACCACATACATGCCTGCTGTCCATGGAGACCATTGGATTCACTGGAACCTGAGTTACTGACAGCTATGAGTTATCATTTGGCAGCTGGGAATTGGAGCCAGGTCATGTGTGAGAACTGCCAGTGTTCTTAACCGCTGACACATTTGTCTCACAGAAATTTCAAGTTTGTTTCTGACCTGATGCTGTCTGAGCCTCTGGGTCCTTCATTTTGTGTTATCTACCTTCTCACCCTTGTGAATGGGGTTAAGATACTCAGGGAAAGTTAAGATGTCTTGAACTTATTTAATACAATGGCCTTTATCGATTGTGGTTCTCTCCCTTCAGCCCTAATAGGATGTCTCAGCTTCAATTTTGACTGCAGACTTAGACTTCCCTAAAGACCTTCTAAATGGATTTTAAAATGCCCCATCTAAATTACTTACAGTCACCTCATCAATTTCCAGAGAATGAGTTCTTGCCAAAAAGGAAGACCTTTCACCACTTCCTATGCCAAGGAAAAGCTTTTGCCTTTGCCCTTAGGGGTGTCTACAGTTTGAAAATGAATAGTACTGTGATTTGGAATTGGATATGGAAATGTTAACTCTGTTTCATGATGGGAGAGAGCTGTTATCTCCTTTACTGAGCATTTAATGCAATTTCAGTCAAACAGTACAGCAATTGTGCCATTTGGTGATACTGTAATAGACTTTACTAGTTTCTGAATCAAATGACCAGGGTCCTTAAGTGCTTTTACTTCTGTCTTACTCCTCTAACGGAACAATTAATGCTGTTCATGCTGACTAAAGATGGACAGTAATCTTTTCCTTTAATGTTTTAAGATTATAATAACAACATTTCCCTTCCCCTTTTCTCTTCCAATCCCTCCCATATACCTCTCCTTTCTCTTTCAAATTCATGGCCTCTACTTTATGAATTTTATTACATGCATACATGTATATATATATATATATATATATATATATATATATATATACTCTAATATATAATATAATATAACATAACATAATATAATATAACATAATATAAATTCTCTAAATATAACCAGTCATTCCTTCCCTATGGTATAATGCTATTTGCTTGTATGATTTCAGGACTGAGAATTTGGTTTTGGATAGCCAATTGGTGAGCTCTTAATCTAGGCACCAGAACTTCTTCTGCTCTCAGCATTCCTTAGTTGCCTGTAGTTACTTGTGTAGGGTTGAAGCCACCTGCACTTTTAGTCATCCACTTTTCATGTCTATCGGTGCTGTCCTTGTCAGATCATGTTTGGGCAGCCATACTAGTGTGAGACGTTACTGGGCATAGCTTTCAGCATTTTGAGGAGACACAATCTCACAGCGAACTTCCTATTCTTCTGGCTTTTACTATCTTTTTCCCCCTTTGCAAAGTTCTGTGAGCCTTACGTGTGGGAGTGCTTTGTAGATGTATCCATTGGGACTGGGCTCCAACAGCTCTGCATTTTGATTGGGTATGCTTTTCTGCAATGATCTCTTTCTGTTTCAAAGAGAAGTTTCCTTGACAAGGAGCAAAGACTACTCTTATCTGTAGGTAGAAGAACAAATGTTGAGATTGTTGTTAGGGATTGTGCAGGTTTAGTAAATTAGTGGTTGTAGGTTCTCTTCGAATAATGATGACATCACTAGCACTGAGCAGTTAAGCTAGGTTCCAGTACTAGACATGGTTTCCTTCTGGTTGGGCAGGTTTTTAAGTCTAATTAGAGAGCTCTTGGTTATGACCAACATGCTCTTAACATCTTCCAGGTGTTAATGCTTTAATACTCTCAGTATCAGTAGACAGACAATTTGGAATGTTCAACTTCTACATGTGGAACTTGTTTCATTAAGAGCCTACTTATCATATAGGGCTTTAGGATTTTAAGAGAGAGACCAGGAAGTGAAGCACACTCAAGCTGTTTGGTTCTAATCCTAATACAGAATAGACATTGCTGCCCAGTCCTCACAGAGTTACTTCTTTAACTATCAGTGTTTCTGATAACCAGTAAATATTCATTATATAGTATGCATGATAGTAATAGTAAAATTTGGAAAATGGAAGATAAAAGACAATCATTTTGCTACCTATTGTGTTTCACTCCTATACCATTATTTCAATGATTTTCATAGGAACTCAGAGGCAGAGATATATGTTGGATAATTTCACACATGTTGAAGTGAAATACAGAACAATTAAATGGTTTTTATAAACTTACACAAACAAGAAGAGTTTAGACTGGAATTAGAATGAAAGTTAGTTCTGGGTATTTTCTAAGACACCGCCTTATTTCCGACTGCTGAGCATGAGTCTCATCCACTAGACTGACACAGTGAGGCAGATGAGACTCCACCTTGAAAAGACTTTTGCTGCAAAGTTTGAACTAACAATTATATCTGCTGTAGATAACATGAAAAGTTCATATGGTGTTGAACATAATAAATAATGGAAAGGGTAAAGTAAAGAGAATAAATATTCAACCACAGCTACAAAAACATAATTCTTGATGAGACTTGATCCCTGTCTTCTGAGAAAAACAGGCTTTCCAATTGTAAGTAAGCCCACTGGTGGGATCTTATTTTGGTTGTGAATCTAATTAGAACTATTTTATTAAAAAGAAATGCATAAGCACTGGGTCATAGGAGAGCATGTCTGACATTCTGCTTTTGGAAGTGCACCACACCATAACTTATGCTCCTCTCCAGGTGGAACATATTATATTAGGGTTGGCAGTTTGTTTCCTTAAGGGACTGATTAAGTGCCCGCTTTTAATTTGTTTTGTCATTTATGAGGACTAGACTTTCTTCTGGCCTTACCTCACTTTGCAGTCCTATTCCTGAGAGCTTCTGATGCCTCAGAGGGAGTCAAAGAAGTTAGTATTTGTAGAAAAACTCTTTCACTACTCTGGTGCAGAGTCACCTTTGAGAAGTAACTCAAGACAGATTTACATTCCTTACAAAAGCATGCCATCAATGACCCCTTTTAACCATTTTTGCCCACTAGCGGCACAGCATTTTTGCCATTGTGCAGCAGATCATGAGGAGGAGTTTTCAGTCCTCAGACACTTCACTTCACACTTGCTGTGGTGGAAGATGGGAGCAGCTCCACAAAATCAGTTTGGTCATTTTTTAAGTGTCAGGTCTTTTTCTCTCAGGATTCTTAACTGTGGGAGAACATTCATATTTCTTCTGTTCTCCCAATAACAATAATAAAAGTAAAATAAAATAACAAAACAGACCCTTCATGTCTCTAGCCCATTGCCAAATTTAATACAAAACAGTCAGTATTAATTCAAGCCTCAGGCTCTTTGGAGAGAGAACACATGCCAGACTTCTCTCCTGCATTTGGTTCTCTTATGTTCTATCAAGGTTTGTTACGTCTGCTTATGCCAGATCCCAGCCTCTGGCATCTCTGGTGTTGGTTTCCAGCTCAGTCGTCACTCTTTTGCATTCCTCGTCAAGAATAGTTTTATATTATTAAGAAACCACAATAAAGTGTTCCATGACAAGGAAGAGATTGATTCTGGGAATCTCTATCAAATACACAAAATTGATTTTTATCATTTTTGTGCTGAAGTAATAGAAAGCTTTTGAAACATACTAAAAGGTTTCCCCTTAAGGGTTACTGGTGTGAAAGGGATGCTTACAGAATGTTCCTTTCTCTGCATCATCCCATGAGATAGAAAATACATAAATTGTTCAATTATCATGAATCTCACATAGGAAACACTAGAAAGCACCAGAAAGAGGATATAATACTATTAGAAGTAACAATATCAGTTCAAAACAGTATATTCCCTTGATTTTTGCATGATCGGGGATGCTGTGGGCTGGTGAGATAGCTCAGCAGGTATCTTTACCTTAAAGGTCTTTACCATAAAGCCTGAAAACCTGAGTTCAACACTTGGAATCCACATTAAAAAGGTCACTTCTTACCTCGTGTTTATGTGTGCGCATACAAACTTAATGCACACAAGAATAATAAATTAAAAGTTCACTATACTCAGTGCATTTTCTGTGACTCCAGGCATGAGGCATTGCAGCATATGATTTGTGTGAATTATTTAGAGTTATATTCATAACTGTTTACATTAGTTAGGCCCTGATTTTCAGAGGAAGAACCTTATGTTGACAAAGTTTAAAGTACTTTGTCATGTTTGGCAGTTGGTGAGGTTAAGGATCTGCAGAACTGTGGAGATTTCCATGATAGAAATGCTAGAGAAAATAATATGTGATATCCCAATTGTTTGAAAATGTTTGTTGTTTGAAAAGATTACAATTGACAATGAGCAAGGTAAATACATATTTATGAACGTACAGCACAGGTGTGCCCCACAGATACACAAGACTGATTATTGTGTATATATACTCAGTCTTCAGTATTCTAAATTTATTATAACACAATTGAGTTTATAAAATTTTGATTGATTGATTGATTGGCTGGTTGGTTGGTTGGTTGCACATGCGGAGGTGGGTTTGCCTGTGCTGGTGCATGTGGAAGCCAGAGGTTGAGGTTTTTACGTCTTCCTCAACTTCCTAATAACTACACCATTACTTGTTGAGGTAGAGTCTGACAGTGAACTTGGATTCTACAATTTTACTAGCCTGGCTCCAACAAGCTCCTAGAATACATCTGCCTGCACCAAGGTTACAGATGCATGCAGTTATGGCTGGCATTTCACACGGTTCCTAGGACTTGAATTCAGATCTTTGTGCTTGCTCCTTTTTCACTGAGGCATCTCCCCAGTCTTAAAATGTTAATTTTAACTGTAAATTTATAATTCCTACATGTGGTTGTTGGGGAAAATGCTTTATTGTGTTTTTAAATGTCAAATGACATAGACCCTGGTTCTTGCTATTTGAATAGTCAACAGTGTTTCTAACTCACATTTTTCTAATATGCCAATCAAATAGCTCATTTTACAAAGTAAAATCAGTGTCAAATCTTTATTAGTCATTAAATATAAAATATGAATCTTCTGGGGTGGAGTCTTACATAATAAGAATTAGCATTGATAGTTACTCTTAGATATTTTTTAATAAATGTAGCACTAATTTAACAAAATGATCATCTTCTAAATTGTAAAGAGACATAAATACTGTCTCTCTATTACTGTGAAGTGATTAATAGTTCTATTAAACTACATAAAATAAAGTATTAAAATAAATGTCTTTATGCTCAATTTCTAAATTCTCCTATACCTGTCATAAAAATTAAGTATGGAAGGAAATATGTAACTATATTAAAAATTGAGGTCAATTAGGGACTCGTTATGAAGGAACAGTGAAATTGATTTGCAACTGTATCTTTTTGGGTTTCCACTTTCTAATGTTAATAATAAAATCTTAAATCTGACAAGAAGACTCATTAGAGTACTTCACAGGAAGGGTTATTCATTACTGCAGAAGTGTATTATCTGGAATGTATTCCCTTTTTCTACTAAGATTTGTCGTGTCCAGAAGATTGATGACACTGAATATAAATAAGTTGGCTCACATCAGTTACCATGATCCACCTTATCAGCAGATTTATGTGCCATAGTGTTACTCTTTTGGCCCTTAAAAAAGTTGTTCTATAACTTAAATGCTAGCTTTAGACAGTTGGTGCTGTCAGTCCTGCGTAATGTTTCCTCTAAATGAAAGTGGGTGGAATGTGATACCATGAAAGGAAAAAAAACAAAAAACAAAAAACAAAACAAAACAACAAAACAGTTCTCAGAATGAATGCTTAAATTACTGGTCTACACACAAATATTGCATGCAATTCCAATGAAATAATCAGCAAAAGATCAAAATAGCTCATGTAAACCAAATACATTTAATTTATGCCCTTCCAGGCAGTACAAAAGTTTCTGTAAGTCTACAAGATTGTCCATCTACAACAGCTTCTATAATGTGACTACCATTGCGGCACATCCACCAACTCATACAACACTAATATGATTAGATCTGATTTGCACAATAAAAAGTCAGGTTAGAATGACATCTACGTACTAATTAATAGTTCTGTTGCTTGGAAGTTAATCACACTGTGGCTAGATCCCTCTAGAGAGTCTAATGTGAAGATATAGGCTTGGAAGCTCTCATCTGAGGTTTAGTGCTCTCATACAATCTCACTGTTAATCTGTAATCACTTGGTTCTCTTGTTTTTTTACTGGCCAAGTGCATCTTGAAATCAGTGGTGTTGTACTAAGCCTTTGTGTTGGTCTAGTTGGTCTGACTTCCTATCCTGAGTTTTACGGGTTTATGTGATTACAGTAGACATACTCAGGCAATTCAGGATTAACTATTTTAGTGACAGCTTACTAGTAATTTTAACTCCATATGCAAAAACTCTTGCTATGTAAATAGTCTTAATCAGGAAAATAGCACCAGAGGGCAGAGCATATTTGACCTTGGACGGTGGTGTTCTGTGTGTAGAAAATAGCATTCTGTCCTCCACAATGGGAGAATTATGAGGTTTGGATGTGATTTCTGTATTTCAATAAGCCACAGTATTGACCTAATTGAAAATAGAGAATGTCAAGGATTTTTCAAAAAGTTATGCACAACAGGTGTGTATTGATTGAATAAATAAAATAGATCACATTGAAGTCATTTTGTGATACTATAGGTAAATATCCATTCACTGTAGGTAGCTAGATGTCTGATTTGAAGTTGGCTTGACCATTGTAAAAACAATGTGCCAAGTTTTAGGTTATGAAATAAATGTGTTATTTTTTCCCTCAAATATCAGGGACATTGGTTATTAGTTTTATTCTTTAGTTCCTGAAGTTCAGGTCTACATTATTACAAAAAGTAATTGAAAGGTTGTCTCTTTTCACGCATGTAATGCCTTTTGGTATAAAAAGTACTGTCATGCTGTAGGTTGACTTGTGTTTTATTCAATCTGACAACTGCAAAATGAATAAACGAATTCAATTTTTGATTAAACTCTAAAGCCTTTAATCATGATCATTATCAGTTGAGATTCTAGACAATGTACTTAGCACTGCTTAAGACAAGGGAAACATTACTTCTACCCAAGTGTGCTTAAATCAACATGGCATTAAGTGCACAGTCTGTCAAATTTAATACTTTTCAACTTGACTAATACTTTTCATCTAGAAAAATAAGCACTTACACTTTAACATGTTCTGGTGGTATTTTCCCCCTAATTCTCTGTTTCCTGGACCCAGCCCTTCCAGCTTTGTTTTATGGGATATTACTATGTATCTCACATCTGATCCCCTGCTTCAGCCTCCTGAGTTCTAGGATTACAGATATGCTCAGTCACAGATGACTCTTCAAGTGCTTCATTAAAGCATACTCAAAATCAGTCAGCCTCCTTCCATGAAAAGGCTCTGTATTTTATAGACTATAACTTTGATTACGAATTTTCCTATAGGAAGAGAAAACCAAGGCGAGTTTGGTAACTCTATGTTAATCATCCCAGCCAGAAATATGCACATGAAATTATCACCATTCTTAGGTAGAGACTATTATGTAGCCAAAGAAACTAAGATTATTGGGTGTCCACTCTAAGTCATTTATTAAACTACATAATCTCTAATATTTCTATTTCAATGACCTTATCAAGGTGCCTTAAATTTATCTTTCTTCAACTTCATAAAATAAGAAATTAGGATTGAGGGTTCAATGTAATGTCAAAATCCATGTTTGACTAGGCTGGCCCTCATCTTGCCTCTTCCTTGCTCATGTACGTTTTTTTCTAGCATCGAGAGTCGCTGAGCTGGAATGATGCAACAAATTTGTAAACCCCGAACTCAGAAGAATGAGAAAAGAGGGGTAACATTTCACATCCAGTCTGGGTTACATGGAGAAACACTGTCATTAAATAAACAAATAAACAGCAGTAAGAAAAACAAAAGAAACAACATCCATGGGATACAACAGTATCCTGAGAAATCATGATACTTTCCCCATAGTATGCTGGAATTCTACAGTAAGATATTTGTGTTCATGGAGTTATTCAAATTCACTATTCATTGTGCTACTAATGATGGAGATAATAGAGTACCCAGAAATTGATTAGATTTCCCGAATCATAAAAACACTTGAAATAGTAGTTTTATAAGTCTTCTAAGATACCATACAGTTTGCTTGGGGCTACAGGGGTGGAGGCACAGCTCCACCCTGAGGTGGTTGAGAAGTTTTTTAGGAATCTCCATTTAGGTAAAGCCAGATCTGTAGTTTCACACTGTAATTTCAGTGTGGCCCAGAATGAAGCAGAGTTGGATGTTTATTAATATCAATTCTAACAGATTTAAAATGCAGGTGTTACAAAAAAAAGCACTAAGGAAGAGAATAAGACTCAAAAGAGAACATGCTTGTGGGACTGTAAAAAGAGAGTTACATTTCTTGGTCTTTATACAACTTAAGTATAGGATTTGGGTGATTTTTTTTTTTTTGGTAGTTACTATATACTCAAAGTCTAAATAAGGAATTTTAATCAGATCACTGGCTCATTTAGAATTATACCTGACAGAATTGCCATTGATAAGATAAAACTCTACATTACAGAAATGGAGGAAGTTAGGATCATCTTACTGGAGTAGGGAATGGGAACTGATGGGTATGTGGGCAGGGACTTGGAGGAGAGGAGGGAGGGGAAACTGGTTGGGATGTAAAATAAATAAAAATAAATACCATTTTAAAAAGATAGGTTATCATCTTTGTGAAATTTTCTAAAAAATATCTGGTAGAGAAATGAGGCCTGGGACAAGGTTATATATGGTCAAAATCCTTATGTGTGGTTAATTTCTACTTTAACATTCTTATGTGAAAAAATTTATCTTTGAAATAAATAATGACTTTCTGTTATCAACCTTCACAACAAAAGTAAACTGTGGTAGAATTCTTGATTATTAGCTGGGGACTCCAATAAGACTGGGGTGACCAGCTCCTTCCCTTTGTCCCTACAAATACTCCTTTTTTTCATACCTCATATGTTTCCTGAAAAAGAAAATTTTAATTTGAACTTAGCACTTAGCATACATGACTTTTATTCCTGTGTATTGATCAGAATCCAGTCACATGAATATATCAACTAACTGCAAGGGAGGCTGGGAAATGCAGTATTCATGAGAAAAAAAAGCTATGAAGTGAATTTATTTATCTATCTATTTATTTATTTTGTGCCATGTACTACCTATTAAAATCTCTTTGAACTTTCTGGTTCTTTTCTATCAACTCTGTTCCTGGTTCATATAAAAATTCTTCCCAGATCTTGGATACCCACCATACCTGTGTCCATTTCCCTGGAACAGATGTTCTGTCTTTGAGCTTTTTATTATAACATATGTATAGTACAATTGCATCACAGGAGTTTTAATATGTTTGACTCTATTATACTAAAATGAGTTACTTATTTATGTTTATGTCTCTACTACTTGGTATAATACCTAGATTTCAAAATTGTGAATGAATGAATGAATGCTAAGATTCTTGAGTATAAGTTTTCTCCAGATTTAGGATAGAATGACTACAGACCATATTTCTCTGGATTCCTCTATCACATTTATATGAATTCATTATTTTAATTAAATATGGAAAACAAAAACAACTTGATTTCTATAAATCTTAAAAATTCTACCGAGGCCTTCCAAGAACATCAACATAGATACTATAGACAAAGAATTTTTGCAACTGAATTGGCTATTAACCTTTGCTTAGTATTGGTATAGGTCTAATCTTGTAGCTTAGACCATGGGTAGTTTGGTAAATGAAGGGTTGTATAAGCAAGTGAGTGGTGGCATTGCCACATTTTAATTTTCTCATTAGATCACATATTTTAGATTCCATCTAAAGAGGAACACTGAAGAAAAGAATACTAATTTTAAATTTTAAAGAAGCTATTAGATTGAGTAATAGCTCATTGTTGTTGAAGTATGAAGTAACAAAACACAAAATATACTAATGAATTTAATATCTTCTTTGGTTATGAAAGAATGATGAGTATAACCCTTTCAAGAAATCATTAATAAATATAATGTGTTATAAAACACTTTCACTTCCTTATTTTCCACAAAAGCTTATGTTCCTGGAATACTATTAAGGCACATTATTTACATTTGTAATTGAAGTCAATACTTCATAGCTTGAAATGTTAGAACAAAATTTGCTTTTGTGTTTTCATTCACAGTCATAGCACCTAGCATCCCGAACTGTATGTGGTCCTAAAGCTTAGAATTCCTAAACTGTTAATGATAAGAAGCTTTATCTTTTTGAAGTTTGAACTTCCATTGACTTTAATTTTAAATAAAAAGACTTTTATTAGAAAACTATTTAGTTTTTGTATTTTGGGAACATTTCCATGAGCTTTGCTTGTGGAACTTCATACTTCTAGCCATGCCTTTCATATTAGGAAGGAGCTTTCATGAAGACAAGCAGCCTAAGACAGCAAGGTTACCAAGAATAATCATTTTCTCATTCTCTCCAACAAGCCCCCTTCCTCCATCATACCATTATAGTATCCATATTGACCCCAAACTTGCTGTCTTTCGTCCACATCCACATGCACTGTCAATATTAATGCCACGTACTTTCATGATCTGATTTGTTAAACCATTTTTTTCCATTTAGACTTGATTTAAATGCTTTTTGAAAAACAGGAATAACAAACAAGTTAGTTTTGTAGACTATTTCATAGTAAATCATCACATAAATAGTATAATAATAATAATAATAATAATAATAATAATAATAGAGAAATAATATCCTGCCACTCCCTCCCTGAATTAATATTGTATTAATATGAATATTTAAATGAGCTAACTCAAAGATCAAACTGTGAGATAAACTATTACAGCAGTCAGTTTCTTTTCCCTCCAACTAAATTACATGTCCTTGGGTTTACACTTGGATTATCTTTTTTCTCTGTAAAATGACATGAAGAATTAATTATATTGAAATCACTTTGCTAGGCAAGATACTTGCTGTTTCACAAAGTAGTTCATTTTAATTCAATTCTTCAACTGAGGGAATGTCAATATAATCTCCACGCTGGAGAGGTTATACTAAGTAAAATACTAGCACACAATTGAATGACATAAGAAACAATTACTTTTTCTTTTCCCTATTCTGCATGTTGGCCATCATACTGAGTTAGGTGTAAACTCCTGGCCACAGGTGGCTTGCTCATGCATTGGTGGAACTGACAAGACACTCCAGAGTGTGGCTATTTGGGAAAACTGAGCTGGAAAAAAACTCACTTCTGATCCATGTATTTCATGAGCTTACTGAATGCTGCACGAAGCTTTGTTGTTGTTGTTGATACTTGATGTCTAGGATAATTGTCAAGAGAATAGAGATGTGAGAAAGACCTTGTGAAGCCCAGAGTAAATCAGGAGCAAGACCTTTTCTGCCATGTCTCATTTACTGGCAAAAACCTGATTTAGAAAATAGAGAAATAACCCTCACTTCCTGTCAGAAGATGCTACACTCCTTATTGCCAAGAGATAAATAAGGAAAATGAGGAAACTGAAAATACTCTTCAAACTTCCATACCCCAAGGTCCATTTACAGATAAAAGACAGCAGTAAACATATATTATTGGATTAATAATCTACAGTTATTGTATAATGTAACTTACCTCACCTATTCAAACTCATTTTCTTCTATGTAGAAAACCATCATTATCATTCTTATCACATTCTCAATCCCTTCCCTCCTTCTGTAAGAGATTTATATATGTATGTATGTATACAAAGTCATCAATACCCATTTACCTCTTCATCCTCAGAAATCTGAAAATGATCAGTGTCTCAAGTGTTTTTAACTTCATATATTCTTTGCCTTCTTAGTTCAGCAAGTTGTAATTCAGGGTTGGATAGGAAAGCAATATGAAGCAATATCCTCTTTCAAGCAAGATCGCGAAAGCTGTGATTTTCTCATTATTAGTTCTTGAATTGTTATACAAAGACACAAGCAGAAGCAAGGGTGGAGACAACCAGAGGAAGAACGCGCTCCACTGAGCATCACATAGGGGCAGTAAGAGGATGGGTTGGGATATTAGCCACATTACAAAAATTTCTTTCCAAGGACAAGTTGCAATAATTTCTTTTAAAGTGATATCAAGCTCTCTATATAATTGATGAGTCTAATTTTATCAGTTTTAACAAAATGAGATTTTAATCTAATTATTATGCTCAAAAGAACCAAGTCAGTAACTTGGAAAGACATTTAAAAAAAAAAGTACTTTGAAGGTTTTGAAGGGAAAGCTTAAGACTATGTTATAACTAAGTGGTATGTGTTCTTAAAAAATATGTGGCAGCTATGTTCTGATGGATTTATTTATACCATGTTCCTCATCAAAATCATGTTACCCCTATTATCTTACACAGTCTTGACAAATGTTTATGTTAGCAAACACAGCATTATTTTGTTCAGTTTACTTTGTCACATGAAATAATAGAGAATAAGATAATATGATTTTTCCCACCATTTCCAGTAGACTAATTTTAAGTGTTCTTGAAAATGCATTATAGTCACTCCTTTGTATTTGTGGATTCAATCATTTACATGTCAAAATAATTTAGAAAACTTTTATATGTTTTGCATGTTCTCTTGTCATGTTTACTTAGACAGTGCACTGTGAGAACTATTTCTATCACATTTGTATTTTAGGGTGTATTATAAGTAATCTAGAAGTGTGCGCGCGCCCGTGTGTGTGTGTGTGTGTGTGTGTGTGTGTGTGTGTGTGTGTGTACATGTGCATACACACACACACACACACACAGGTTTCTTGGGCATCGACAAAGTTTGATAAGCTACAGAGTGAAATTGGAATGAATTCAATAGATAGTAAGGGTTAATTGTTTTTTTCTTATACTTAAAGCTAATTTAAGAGTCTGGCTATAATTTAATATGAACCCATACTACAAAATATCGTCTCTCTGTTTGCCTATAACTCTCTCTCGTTCTCTCTCTCTCTCTCTCTTTCCCTCTCTCTCAAGTTTAAATAGTCCAAAATTAATCACAAAAGAAAGAGAGAAAACAACATGTATGAGCAAGACTGGAAATTGAGTAAATAAAAGAACATTTACTTGCTTTTTCATGTAAATAAGAAAAGCATAAATTCTTGGCAGTATTTGCAAAGATATCTGAGTCTTTTCAAGTTACAGAGAAAGAAACAATGAAACACAAAAATCGAAAAGCAAGCACAAATGTCTTCCATTGAGGCAAATTAAATTGCTTGCCCTTATTTTCAGATTTCCTGCACTTACCTCCTAGTTTCCTCTGGTATTCATATCTCCCAGCTGTGAGCCACTGATTTCTTCTGGTGAATGTGATGGAATTCTCAGTGGTACTTCAATTCTACCCCAGGAGCCATTTATTTCTTCTGTATTGCTTTGTTTTCTGTGTGTTTTATTTCTGCTTCTGCTTTGTCTTGCTTTAAATTTCTGAGATACTCAGGTGAGTTTTGGCCACTATTCCAAAAATCAATATTTATCAAGAAATAGCTCTTTTTTTTTCCTTTATGGAATATTCATGAATGGCATTGTATGTATTTTTGTATGGTTTTCAGAACCATTGAAGTTAGACAATTTCTGTTTTATGCAAGGGCTAAGTCAATTTAAACTTATGGACCAAAATAGGTCCCCCAAACTCATAGGTGTTGAAGAAACATTTTGGAGTACATATTTAATCCTTTCATAATTGTTCATACAAAATTTTCTTTGAGAGGTCATGCCTTCCATCTGTCAACTAAAATAAGGCCTTGATATTAAGGAGATGCACTTTAATTTCTTGAAGGGGCAAGAGTTGGAGTTAGATAACCTGGGTAGTAGAGATCCAACTCATGATTTTTAGATAGGAAGTATCCAATGGCAGGAGGACTCTTGACAGGAAAATAAAATGAAGATCAAGATCTTGATAGAAAACTGCATTGATGTGGTGATAACCGAACTTTTCCCAAAAGAATGAAAATAAACCAATAACCCCAGTCAAATAAATCATACATGAGACAGGAGAAAAAAAAGGCAGTCTATAAAGTAGACAAAGAACAGTGTGGCTGGTGGACATGTTTGATGTAGATGTATGGGAAGATGTAATCTGTTTATGTACAATTTTTGTAGGACTTAGTAAGAATCCTCCAAAGCATAAGCAAAGTTGACTGATCTGGCAACAAGCCTACACCAGCAGAGGAGCATTGACTTTAAACTCATTCCCTACCCTAGATGTATTTGTCTTTGTTATTGAGTGAATGTAGCTGAGGTGGACTTGTCAAGCATCACTGGTGAAACCAAATTAATAAAGTAAAAACAGTATTTCTTAACCTTGATCCCACACTGAAATTTCTTAGTATGCTTTCAAAATCCTGGATAGTAATGCCTTAGACAAATGGATATTCAAGAATTGTGTACCAATTTCATACTGAATTTTGAGAATAATGTGACTGCAGAAATAACAAAATGAAATTTCACGTGAAAGCCTCTGAGTCAGGATCAGAGAGCAGGATGGGCCTATTACTGAGAAAGTAAAGAAATTTCCTGTGATAACATTCTCCTGGGTAACTGCATTTTAAGTTGCATTCAGACATTTTGTTCCCTTTCAAGAACTATGTCAACTGATTAAATGACACCTTAACTTTAATTGTAATTCAAAAACCTAAAATCATGTTATATTTATTGATCACATCATTAAACCACTTGAATATTCCATTCAATGGCAAATTTCCTAGAGCTTCTTGTGTCCCAAATCAGAAAAGCCCTCCGGTGTGGGACAGAAAAAAACCACTATTTTATTTAAAACAGGCTGATTATAAACGCAATCTCTTTCTAAAGATAAAAAGGGGATATGATATAGATATAATAGGATGAAAGGGTAGATTAGGGAACTTACTTCTAAAGAGCAACTACTTGTTTAAAACGTTTTACATTGGTATAGATTTTAGTCTATTGATACAAACTTAAAGTTAATTTTGTTATACTGTGTGTATATTTCTAATTGTGTTTAAGGTATTATGTTTGTATAGCTCATTTTAAATTGAAATGGATAATTAAAAATAGATTAATAATTAGTCATCTATGATAATCATACTTGTAGCCATGTTAGTTAAGTCTTCTAGGTATACACAGAGATATTTCAGATAGATAGGTAATCTTCAAATACTTCAAAGACCTACAGAATATGGCATTTAAAATATTTTTAAAATTTAGACTTTCTGGACAGTGAGACATGTCTGCTCCTGGCAGCACCAATTTACTTCAGAGAGGAGGATGGGCATTGAAGACACATCTTATCTTCATGAAGACATATCTTATCTTCACCTTGGCAAAAATAGCCATTTGGGCAAGAAACTGTTCTTGCTTGGACTGCTCGATCAACTGGACATGCAGGACCCATAGAAAGGTGACCACTAAACTTTGCTTGACAAAATGGTCCTTCAGGTTCCTGCTTCACAGAGGAAACTGCCAGACATTCTACAGGACACTGAGAGAAGTGACCAAGAGACTCTAGCCCTGTGGGCTGAAGACAAATGCCCCAACTTTACAAAGGAACATTAGGTGACTGTCCAGGCTGCCAGCTGTCTCTGTCTACTCTTGCAAGACTCCTGAAAAATGCTTACATCCTTCTCCCAGTTCTCAGGTAATATTATATCCTTCTGAGGTCTTTGATGTGGTTGAAGGCTAGATAGTTATAATTTCCTCAGTTATGATAAAAGATAAGTTAGATATAAAACCTTAGACTCACAAATATAAGATAGGATATCTTCTTTAATATTGAAACTGTATTTCTTGCTAGATAATTGTTTTGTTATATGTAATTGTACTATGTAAAGTTAAAACCTTCCTTTAAAAAAAAAGAAAAGGGGAAGTGCTGTGGATATTGCTCTGTGTAAATAAAGTTCTGATTGGCCAGTGGCCAGGCAGGAAGTATAGGCGGGACAAGAGAGAAGAGAATGCTGGGAAGTAGAAGGTTGGAGGGAGACACCGCCAGCCGCCGCCATGAGAAGCAACATGTAAAGACACTGGTAAGCCACAAGCCATGTGGCAAAGTATAGACTAACAGAAATGGGTTAATTTAAGATAGAAAAAGTAGATAACAAGAAGCCTGCCACGGCCATACAGTTTGTAAACAATGTAAGTTTCTGTGTGCTTTCTTGGTTGGGTCTGAGCCACTGTGGGACTGGCGGGTAAGAGAGATTTGTCCTGACTGGGCCAGGCAGGAAAACTCCAACTACAAATTTCCTGGTAATGTTATAGCAGAGAGAACAGATTAAAGTGAAAATTGAATCCAGAACTGTCTTTAAGGTCCTTCTTTCTGCAGTGGTACAGTAAAAATAGTTAAACAAGGAATAAAATATACACAAATTGATAAATAGAAGGATGGAGATAGATCGATAGATAGATAGATAGATAGATAGATAGATAGATCACATACATGGTAGATGATAGATGATTTTTGCTTGTAGAAGTATAGGAATGTATAGCTCTTCTCACAGAATTTATACAAACAGTTGGACTAAACTTGAATTCTCTTCATTCTTCTCTCTTTTTATTTTTATTTTGAAACAAGTTTTTGTTATGTGGCCCTGGATGGCCTCAAAATCTTCATCCTATTTCTCCCCACAAACCCCAGGATTATAACAGTATGCTGCCAAATATTTCTAGAGCTTTAAAATAAAATGTAGTAGATGTTTTGCAAACACCTCCCTCTATTTTCTCTTTCCTTTGTCAGAATTAAATAAATAATGACTGAGCTTCCTTTTCCTTGGGGGATAAAACAGAGATGATGGAAGCTACTGAAATTGGGAGGAAAGAGGTACCCAGGAACCCTGCAGGAACTTAGAGTCCAAGTAAAAGACAATGTATTAATGGAGTTAGGTAAGACTTTCATGTAGTAGTTTGGGAGAGAGGGCTTCAGATCATATGATTAGCAGCTTTTCAGGCTTCTTAAGTAGTTCCAACTTAATCATATCAAAACTAAGACATAATAAAGGGAGACATAAAGTGGCTATAGTGTGTGTGTGTGTGTGTGTGTGTGTGTGTGTGTGTGTGTGTGTAATATATAAGTCAACATGACTGGATAGTGGGCATGAATAAAAAATTGTTGGCAAAATACAACTGAGAAAGGACATGGATAGAAATTCAGAAGCAGAAACATAGATGAGCACAGGGCAGAACAGATATGTCTTATAAATACCTGCTGAGTCCTCCAAGCCCTGCTGTCAGTAGTAGCGGATTCAGTGGCACGAACAGGAGGGCCAGAGTTCCCTCTGGAATCTGGTCTGTGTTTACAAGAAGCTAAGCCTTTTGATATGTGGTATTTTATATAGGCTTAGTATTGACCTAGTTCCAGTACTGCCTATCATCCACCCCAAGTTTTCCCTTTGTGGTGTTTGACAATGGGAAATCTACATATTAAATAAGTGGAAGGAGTTACTTTAAAGATAACTGAGTGAACCAGAACAACCAAAGTGAAAGAAGCTTACAAATCTAAAACAGCAGGAACTTATAAATGAAAATTCATGGGTGACAAGCTGAGTTCCTTTCCTTGATAAATTCTTAAAATTAATGGAGAAAAGTGAAAGCATGATATATTTAGGCATTAGCAAAACATCTGATACTATGTCTGATGATATTTTACTTGCAAATTCATTTTAAATGAGCTTAGATGACAAGAAAATCAGTCAGATTGTAACTGAGAAAAGGCTTATAAACAGAAAGTAACAAATACTAGGTCTGGTCTTATTTAACATTTTTATTAAAGATTTGGATCAAGGGAGTAAATGGCATATTAATAGAAATACTAAATGACAGTAAATTTGTAGGATTACGAAGTGTACAGATTGCAAACTGTGAGAAGAGAGAAAACTGACCCAAATATAGTAAGGATTTAAGCATGAACAGAAATAAATATCAAATAAAAATGTCAGTAATCAATCACAGATATATTTAATGTGCAGATGGCAAGGGCAAAGAATGCAGTATTAGAAATGATGTCTTGGTCCAATTCCAATGGATGTTGAATGAATGCTGGGTGACAAAATGATCTGGTATATAGCCTTGTGCCAGTGCCTCAATTCTGTTGGACCGCTTACTTTCTCAGGTCTAAAGTTTGAACATTGTTCAAGTGTCTATGGTTTCTTCCATTCCTAAGTTCTGTTTGTTTCATCTTTTCTCCTTCCATGCACCCAGCTATTTCTTTTATAATGAATAATTGCTTAATAAAAACCTTCTAAGGCTTATCTCTCTCAGTGGGGTCATTAACTATGTTACTGCTACACACCTGCTCTCTACAGAGGCATGCATGGGGCAAACTTAACACCAGAAACTGGTTTGATGACCCTGAGTCTGGAATGACTCAATGACAGATCTGCAGTGATCTACTACCACTGATCACACAATGACAGGCCCTGTTAGATGGACTCTAAAATGAATACCATAGGCTACTTATTTTCTTTTTGGTGCTGACTTGGATTCAAGCCAATGCTATTCAATAGGAACAACATGGTTGCCACCTTTATGTAGAGTGGTAATTTAGTGGTTCTGCATATTATAACCTTTACCATCCAGGGGGCTATTTATCATCTAACAACATGAAATAGATAGAACACATTCATTTTTCAATGAACGTGTGTTATTTGTCAAATGACTTTCACATGGAAATCTACACTAATCCTGAATGAAAGCAAAGTAAATGACACGATCTGCGTTTAATCTCAAATTAAATGAAGATACACTAGCTTATGATCTAGCAGAGTTGTGAAAACAATTAACTTCAGGGTTTTAGCTATATTTTATGTGTCTGCATC
The DNA here is from genome assembly GCF_903995425.1 of Onychomys torridus. Lineage (NCBI taxonomy): Eukaryota > Metazoa > Chordata > Mammalia > Rodentia > Cricetidae > Onychomys > Onychomys torridus. The sequence continues at coordinate 73,397,837 of NC_050443.1, forward strand.
TTCTAAACATGTTGCACAGCTATTTTTACCTTGTTTATGTAATAGTATGTGCTTGTATCCTTAGGCCCTTCATAACATGAGTAAGATTAGCAATGGTAGTCACAAAATTATAGATGAGAATAGTTTTACTGATAACTTGTAAAAGTATGTGTTTAAAAAATAAACTTTATGAAAATTAAAAATAGCACAAAAAGCACAAGAAAACACTTTATTTAAGGCTGTGAGATGATATCAATTATATGTAATATATAAGAGGTAGGAGAATTTATAAGATTTAGTCTAACATTATATGAATATTAATGTGGAAATTCTGAGAATTTTTTATATGAACATACATTTTCTTCATGAATTATAAAGAAAATTTAAGAATATTATCTTAAAACTGCCTCTAGACTGAACTTCAGTATGGCTTACAAATTCCATCAATGTAAAGCTCCATTCTTGTCTTTTTTTGTTTTTCTTCCATTTTCAGAGCTTAGGACCAAACCCAGGGCCTTGCACTTGCTAGGTAAGCACTCTATCACTGAGCTAAATCCCCAGCCTTGAAAGTTCCATTTTTATTTCATCTTATTCCTCTCCAGAAGTTGCATAGTCTATGCTCCAGTTCAAGGCATGTCATGATGGAAGTTCCTTTATGAGACTTGGCAACATAGACATGTGCAACTTCCTTTTTCTTTCTTTACATTGAGGTTATGTTTTGACACCACTAAATCTAGACTTCTTTTGGGTTCTGAGTATTCAAATGCTAGTTCTCCCATTTGAATGGCAAGTGCTTTAACTACTGAGCCATTTCCATTGATACTGAAAGTCATATCTTCTGTGTTTACATTTGACTTATATGGCTTTGAATTGTCACTGATTAAATTTGTAATAGTAATAATTCCTTCACAAGTATGTTGTATATCATATAACATGAGAATAAGAAATGGTAGTTCCCTAATATATACTCATTAATTTTAGTACCTTTTTTTATATGTATGACATTGAATAGTAAATGATAATATAAATAACATGCTTTAAAACTAAAATACAAAGTTCTCACCATTTATTATTTTTCTATTTCATTTTAAAACTATTCCTGGATAATTTTCAACTTTGAGCATCAACTCTTGCCTTCCATATTATTTGAAGCAGGGTACAATATTTGTTGATGATCTGCAGATACCATTATATTTGCCCTGAGACCTTGTGGGATTCTCCTGTGTTCACTTTTCTGCATATGACCCTTGGTCTATAATTTTGCTATGAAATGAACACCTGACATAATTCCTGCCCACAGTCAACAATTAGCATATGGACTAAAACCTACAAATGGAAGTTTTTCTGAAGAATTGTAGTCTGTTTTGAACTATGCGCTTGCCATTAGCGGGATAATACAGCAAGTTACACTTTTGACTAAATTAGAACAGAGAAGTGGGTTACAAATGAGCTAGACTAGGATTCCTTTATTGCAAAAGTTTCTACTGTTTCTTATTATTTGGGCACGTTTTAATTAAAAATATCTTTTACATTTACAGGAGTGACTGCTGCTAGCTTGGGATTAGCAATTAAAAGGTGACATCCTTGAGCCCTTAGCTCTAAGATTTCCCCTTTTGTATTGCAAGCCCTTGAACCCTGCTGAAGTGATCCTATGATTTTGTACCTACTGCTCTTTGTTCCTTCAGTAAGACCTAGGACCCTAAGTTCATGACAGCAGAATTCAGAACATAAGCAATCAATGTGCAATGCAGTTGAGCCTTCTTTGGCTTAGCCATTAGTGGCACAGTTAGGGAAATTTGGTAATGAAGAGAAAACAGCAAGGAGCAAGGAGTTAGTCCACCATAGGGAGGAAGAAGACATTGAAGTAGATGTGCCTTAAAGACTTCTGAAGAAAGGAAGAGGCACATGTTACTGATAAAAATTATTGTTACTCCATTTTGTTGTTTCTTTCAGTAACACCCCAAATTCTTGACCACTATTATCTACCAACTGACTGTGTAACTATTGGTATTGTCAAATGTCTGCTGCCCTCTTGGAGATAGTTATAAAAGAGTCCATGGACTTGGAAATTAACAATGTCTACGGCTTCTGCTTTTTTCAGAAAGTCAATTAATGTTGTTTCATTTTCAAATGAACAATTATGTAAATGGTATTTCCCACATTCACCCAATTCTCTTCCCAAGAAACTGCTCCTCTTGAAACTCCAAAGAGCCTGAGATATGTCTGAATTCTTGTTAGTTATCTTCTAATGTGATGCTCCAAGTTATTCAGTTTCTAAAGCCTATAATATTATTGTTTAGTATCCTACTTCCTGCCATCCATTTAGCTCCTTGGATTGATAAAATGTTCTGGATTTGCATTCCCATCTGGACATGTTTGTCCTTTAGAAAATGATATCTGATGATTATCTCTGTCCAAATATTTTGTTTATATATAAAAATAGAACCCAGAACTCTACTTCTAATTATAAATTAATCACCAAGTATAGGTAGCTAGGCTCAGTGTATTCTCTACTTGAATAAGAAGTCATCTGTCTGGTATAATTCTTATAATGACAACTAGTTTCATTTTATTTTTCTAATACTAAATGAAGGAAATTAAAATTAACCATTAGTCACTAAAGGGCTAAAACATGTTTTTCTTTCTAGCTATTTGTTGCTGTCTTGTATGTAGTTTTGGTCCATATAATATTTTCATTCATCCATGTCTATTACTTACTGTGTTATATAATATTAAGATCAATCAATTGTGAAACTATTTAATGTCATCTCAAAGGACAGAAGAAATGCCAATTAATGGAGTTTAGCTTCAGAGTCTACCCCAGGTATCTTATGAGTAAAGTGCCCTTGCATTGCCCATCACCTTCAGGAAAGGTCTCCCATATCTATATACTTAGATACGGTTCTGATTCTAATCAGCAGATTCCATTATAGACCTTTAAGTTAAAAAAAAAAGTGAGAAAGAAGAAAGAAAAAAATGCTGATGAAGGCCATAAAAATAAATGAGGCTTCTTGCTTCTTGACATCTTTAGCACTTTCCTGGTTTCCTGAGTGAGCAGCAGTGGCAGACAAAAGCTAAAAGATTATGTGTAGATAATGAGAAAAATAAATGCATCCTCAGATGCAGCCAACAGGAACTGCTGTTAACATTCATTATCTAGGGTCTTGAATGTTCCCAAGATGATGTTATTAATTTGCAGAATGAGCTTAGAGATGTGAAAGAAAGCTGATGTTTGCTTATAACTTCCTTGACCATCACTTTGAATATTAACTAAGGGGTCAGATGTATTATTACTTTGATACTGTATTTTTTATGACAGTGATGCCTGTAGGCAGTATTGTGTCAGCCTATATTCTTACAACCATTGAAGGAAAGTAAATGGAACCATGCAAATGAATGTCTAAAAATACCTAGAGATTTGGGCAAAGGGCCAACATGTGATTTATAGACTTTAGTGCTTTTCTTCATATTTTTTAATATTTTAAAGTTTTTGTTTGTCTCTTTTTTGTTTTATGGTTCTAGGATCCAAACCTAGAGTCTCATGCATGGTAGGGCAGCACTCTACCATTGAGCACCATTTCTGGCCATTATTCTCAACTATGTAGAGATACAGTATGTTCTTGTTATGAGAATATTAGACACCATTTTGATTTTATTGATTTACATAGAGGATAGACTGCTTATCTGACTATGAAAGCATAACAAAGTCACAATTTTAAATGAAAACAAGCATTTCTCAAGAGATTTTTAAGCCTAGTCATATCTTAAATCTAAAAAAAAAAAAAAAACCAAACAAAAAACTAAACAAACCAACAAAAAACACCTCTTTTTTGGTGCATCTGATATATTCTGTATTCATTTTAGTGGAAAATGTTTGCCGAATTCAAATTTCTTTCTGGAATACACAATAGAACTCAAATTGTAGCTACCTCCAACTTAGCATGTCTAGGTTTTCCTGGTGTGATATAATTCATTTAGACAGCAGATAACGAAATACTAAAATCTGGTCAGGAACACTAAACTCTTACCTAGGTAAATTGTAATGAGAAGATTCTGATTCATCCTAGGTGGTTTGGAGACTATTGAGGGTGCCATGAACATTTCAAGGCACCATACACTTCAAAACTAGCCACGGTACAGTGATGATGTGCCACATTTGACTTCCCTCCTCTTATTGTCTCATGGGTATAGAGGGAATTTTTGATGACTGTGGTACCTGAAGAACACATGCAGACACAGATAAAATGATTTCACCACTTCCCTTACATGCAAATATTAAATATTTGTGGAAAGAGTGAACCTGTGAAGCTCAAAATATTAAATTTATTCTAAATACAGTTATTTTTATATTTTTACATAAATACTCAATTAATCAATTGCTATTGTTTTAAGGGATTTATGAGAATATATTTTCTTGACATTGTTCAAATTAATGTATGATAAAATTTATTTTTATTTTCTTGTGACATTCTTCCGTCCCCCCCTTTTTTAAAATTATATTTATGTTTTAATTTTACACATCAGCCATGGGTTCCCCTGTCCTCCCCCTCCCACCCCCACTCCTACCTTCCCCCCATCCCCTCCCCTCCATTCCCACCTCCTCCAGGGCCAAGACTCTCCTGGGGATTCATTTAAACTTGGTGGATTCAGTACAGGCAGGTCCAGTCACCTCCTTCCAGGCTGAGCAAAGTGTCCCTGTGTAAGTCCCAGGTTCCAAACAGCCAGCTCATGCACTAAGGAGAGGTCCAGGTCCCACAGCCTGGATGCCTCCCAAACAGTCCAAGCCACTCAACTGTCTCACTTATCCAGAGGGCCTGATCCAGCTGGGGGCTCCACAGCCTTTGGTTCACAATTCATGTGCTTCCATTCATCTGGCCTTTCGTCCCTGTGCTTTTTCCAATCCTGGGCTTAACAATTCACGCTCTCACAGTCCCTCCTCCTTCTCAACAACTGGACACACAGAGCTCCACCTGGGGCCTGGCTGAGGATCTCTGCATCCACTTCCAGAAGACACTGGATAAGAGTTACAGCCTGACCTTCAGGGTGTTTGGCCATCTGATCAACAACAGACTAGGTCAGATCAGGCTTTCTCTCGACCACTGCCAGCAGTCTATAGAGGATACATCACTGTGGACTGTAGTTAGAGTTTTTCTGTCTGGCCTAGTCAGGACAAATCTCTCTTACCCGCCAGTCCCACAGTCGCTCAGACCCAACCAAGAAAGCACACAGAAACTTACATTGTTTAGAAACTGTATGGCCGTGGCAGGCTGCTTGTTATCTGCTTCTTCTATCTTAAATTAACCCATTTCTGTTAGTCTATACTTTGCCACATGGCTTGTGGCTTACCAGTGTCTTTACATGTTGCTTTTCATGGCGGCGGCTGGCGGTGTCTCTCCCAGTCTTCTACTTCCCAGAATTCTCTTCTCTCTTGTCCCGCCTATACTTCCTGCCTAGCCACTGGCCAAACAGCATTTTATTTGTACAGAGCGATATCCACAGCAGTGGACCTCAGCGGACCTCTCCAGCATTCTGCCCACTCCTGTTCTCATGTGGTCCTCATCTATCATGGTCTACCATTCCTTGTTCTCCTTTTCTGTTCCTGATCCAGCTGGGATCTCCTGCTCCCCCAATCCTCCCTTCCCTGAAACCTTGCCCTTCATTTCTCCCACTCTCGTCCAGGTTGTTCATGTAGATCTCATCCATTTTTTCTGTCATTGGGTGGTTCCTGTGACTTTCCTAGGGTCCCATTTTCTAGGTAGCCTCCCTGGAGTTGTGTAGCAGTATAGTCATCTTTGTTTTACATCTAGTATCCTACTATGAGTGAGTACACACCACATTTGTCCTTCTGAGTCTGGTTTACCTCACTCAGGATGATTTTTTTCTAGATCCATCCATTTGCCTGCAAACCTCATGATGTCATTGTTTTTCTCTGCTGAGTAGTACTCCATTGTGTATATGTACCATATTTTCTTTATCCATTCTTCAGTTGAAGGGCATCTAGGTTGTTTCCAGGTTCTGGCTATTACAAACAATGCTGATATGAACATAGCTGAGCAAATGCCCTTGTGGTATGATTGAGCATTCCTTGGGTATATGCCCAAGAGGGCTACAGCTGGGTCTTGGGGTAGATGGATTCCCAATTTTCTAAGGAAGCACCATATAGATTTCCAAAGTGGCTGTACAAGCTTGCATTCCCACCAGCAGTGGAGGAGAGTTCCCCTTGCTCCACATCCTCTCCAGCATAAGCTGTCTTCTGTGTTTTTTTTATCTTACCATTCTGACAGGTGTAAGGTGGTATCTCAGAGTCGTTTTGATTTGCATTTCCTGGATAATTAGGGATGTTGAGCAATTCCTTAAATGTCTTTCAGCCATTTGAACTTCCTCTGTTGAGAACTCTCTGTTTAGTTCTATAGCCCATTTCTTAATTGGACTGTTGGGCATTTTGATGTCTAATGTCTTGAGTTCTTTATATATTCTGGATATCAACCCTCTGTCAGATGTGGGGTTGGTGAAGACCTTTTCCCATTCTGTAGGCTGTCGCTTTGTCTTGTTGACCATGTCCTTTGCTCTAAAAAAGCTTCTCAGTTTCAACAGGACCCATTTATTGATTGTTTCTCTCAGTGTCTGTGCTACTTAGATTTCAACAACAGAAAAAAAATTACAGAAATACTACAATCTCATGGAAACTGAATAATGCTCAACTGAATCACCAATGGGTTAAGGAAGAAATAAAGAAAGAAATTAAAGAATTCCTAGAGATCAATGAAAATGAATACACCACATACCCAAACTTATGGGACACTATGAAAGCAGTGCTAAGAGGGAAATTCATAGCACTAAATGCCCACATAAAGAAGCTGGAGAAATCTCATGCTAGTGACTTGACAGCACACCTGAAAGCCCTTGAGCAGGAAGAAGCAAAGTCTCCCAAGAGGAACAGATGCCAGGAAATTTTCAAATTGAGAGCTGAAATCAATAAAATAGAAATAAAGAGAACAATACAAAGGATTAATGAAACAAAGAGTTGGTTCCTTGAGAAGATCAACAATATAGACAAGCTCTTATTCAAACTAACCAAAAGACAGAGAGAGAGCATCCAAATTAACAAAATCAGAAATGAAAAGGGGGACATAACAACAGACAATGAGGAAATCCAGAGAATCATCAGGTCATACTTCAAAAACCTCTACTCCACAAAATTCAGAAATCTAAAAGAAATGGATACTTTTCTGGATAAGTACCACATACCTAAGTTAAATCAAGACCAGATAAACCATTTAAATAGTCCAATAACCCCTAAGGAAATAGAATCAGTCACTAAAAGTCTCCCAACCAAAAAAAGTCCAGGACCAGATGGTTTCACTGCAGAATTCTACCAGATCTTCAAAGAAGACTTAATACCAATACTCTTTAAATTGTTCCACACAATAGAAGCAGAAGGAATATTATCAAACTCCTTCTATGAGGCTACAATTACCCTGATTCCTAAACCAAACAAAGATGCAACAAAGAATGAGAACTATAGACCAATCTCCCTCATGAACATTGATGCAAAAATACTCAATAAAATACTGGCAAACAGACTCCAAGAACACATCAAAGCAATTATCCACCATGATCAAGTAGGCTTCATCTCAGGGATGCAAGGGTGGTTCAACATACGAAAGTCCATCAATGTCATACACCATATAAACAAACTCAAAGAAAAAAAACCACATGATCATCTCACTAGATGCAGAAAAGGCATTTGACAAAATCCAACACCTCTTCATGATAAAGGTCTTGGAGCGATCAGGAATACAGGAAATATACCTAAACATAATAAAGGCAATGTATAATAAAATTTATAAACATTACTTATGTAAATAAAGCTCTTTGAGATTTTCAATAATTTCATTTGTAAAAATGTAGAAGTAAAAATATTTGATAACTGTTGATATAGATCCAACTGCTAAAACATACCACAGCAAGTGTCACCATTGAACACTTAGGAAGCTTAGCCCCTAAGGTAGATCCTAATGTAAACAGAGAAAAATGAAGTGTGGCTTGTCATTTAAGTTCAGTAGCAGAATTCCTTATTCTATAGCTGGTTCCAGTCTTGTAGGCAATACCTTAATAGGTTATCTTTTATCTGATGTTTTAATGCAAAGTCCATGCATAAAAGTCACATATGATAATCTCAGATTCAGGTCTGCAAGTATTCTGCAGTTTCACTACAGGTGGTATGTGTATTTTTCAAGCACATACTGTGAGACAGTATTTCAATAATATACATTTAACTACATATTGATAAAGTGATAAAATTGAATACAACCACATTAGCTCTTGAAGACAGTGTCATTATAGTTCTCAATTATAGGAATCTAAGCACTTGTTAATTTTTTCCCCTTTATCCTAATATATCAGTTAATAATACAACAGAATTTGGAGCCACGGGAATAAAAGGCTGGGGAAAATATTTATTAAAAAAAATAAAAACAACTTGTGAATGTTAAAGTGTCTGAATTCATGTTTCCAAATAAAACAATTATAGTCTCTTTGTGCTTTTTATGGTAGGTGTGGAACTCGGAGATTCATGCATGTCAGACAAGTGCTTGACCTCACAACCATACCTTTAATTCTTAGTATCTGAAGTGTCTGATATTCTATGGAAAGATCCAAAGCAAAACTAAAGTTTGAGTTGATGCTTCAAATACTGTTGAAAAACTTCAGAACTCATGTAAGAAAGTGGGAAGACACAGAATATACATATTGGTTGAAATTAGTAAACAGTACCTGACAAAGGAGATAACATTGCCTTACATTAAGTTCAAAGCAACTAAACATGACACACAATGGTTTTTATATAGTTTGATTTAGCTAACAATTATGATTTTCCCTATACTTCCTACCACACTGTAATATTTTGTTAGCTGCCCCTTATTTTCTCATCTTCAAATTATTAAAATACATAGAACCTTATCCTTCAGTTTCTTTTCTGTTTTTGTTTATTGTTTTTACTTACTCTCTGACCTGAGCTGGCCTTAGGGGTATATGTGTCATCCATTCAAGACCATGTCACATGGGAATTTCTGGGCAGCACCTCTTCTCTAGACTCAGCATTAACATAAACAACTGCCTTGTTGAATTGTCATTTAGCTTTTCCTTGGGGTTCTCATCATGTCTTCAATCTGTCCCAAAACTCACCTGATAGTCCTTCATTATTTATGTTCCTATAGAATTATGAAAGAGACTTCCATACCAAAAGCCACTTGATCTTAAAAATGTGATGACATCCATGACTACAGTATTAACAACAGCAAAAAAATAAAACTCACATTCATTTCATTAGTAAATTCTATTTCATCTTTGGCCTACCCAATGTGCAGCTACTCCAACGACCATCATTGTTACTACTGTTATTATACTAATCACCATTCCTTGTATTAGTTTAACAGCATTTTAACTGGTGTAGTTAAAATCTGATCATTGACTCCAAAGCCTGGGTTCTACACAGCTACCAGAATGCCCCCAATTAACTTCTATACAAAATTCTTCTGCAGCTTCTGTGTCCCACATAGGAGCCAAATGAGAGTCTCACCAATGACTAGCAGGCTTTGTGTACAATTTCTTACTACTATAACTTTAGCTTGGTGTGACCCAACACTTTCTGCATACTTTTGTTTCAAATTGTATGTATATTTCTTCTTTAGTTAGCTCACTCTGGATAACTAAATAAGCCATACTCACGTCATTTTTAAAAATTCAAAAATATCTTTAATGTCCTTATTTCATGTTTTAATTCATGTAACTTTTATGTTTCTAGTTATTTAGTTAGTATGTTTTTAATGCATGTGTTACATGCACCGAATCTGTGAAAGCATGCATAATGAGACCAGAGGAAGATGTCTATGTTCCCTCCAACTCTTTCTACTTTATTGCCTTGATATAGGGTCTCTTATTGAACTGGAAGCTCACAGTTTCTACAAGATTCTCTTGATAGCAAACTTTCAGAATCTGTCTGTCTTTTATGCCCAGTTCCATGGGTACAGGCACATAAGTCATGTCTAACTTTTTATTTGGATATTAGTAATTTGAACTTGGATCTTCTATCATCAGAGGAAGCATATGAAGTTACCAAGTGAATCATATCCACTGACCCATGTTTACTATTTTTTTGTTTGACATCCCAAATAATTTGAGTCATGCATTCATTATTCTTTTCACTGTACATTCAGCCTATGAATATATATTTTTCTTTTTTTTAGGAGATTTTTTCTACTCATTTCACATATCAACCACAGATTCCCCTGTCCCCCCTCTTCCCACCCCCCAGCCTTCCTCCCCAACCTACCCTTCATTCCCACCTCCTCCAAGGCAAGGTCTCCCAATGGGGAGTCAGCAGAGCCTCATACATTCAGTTGAGGCAGGTCCAAGCCCCTCCTCCCCACACTGAGGCTGAGCAAAGTATCTCACCATAAGCACTAGGATCCAAAAAGTTGACTCATGCACTAGGGACAGGTCCCAGTCCTACTGCCTGGGGGCCTCCTAAATAGTTCAAGCTAAACAACTGTCTCACTTATCCAGAGGGGCTAGTCCAGTACCATGGGAGCTTCTCAGCCATGTGTTAAATGATTTCTATTAGTCAAACAGAGTACTGAACACATGTGGAACTACTGATAAGATGGTCATGGTCCTTAACCTTTCAGATGCCACAGCTACATAGAAATGATGTAACCATACATATATTTAGTCAAGATCCAATGTGATAAATGGGGTGTGTAGAGAAGGGAGTGGCACAAAAATGCTTCTTGCTTGGCTGAGGTCTAAAAATGAATGTGGTACAGGAAATGAGATTCTGACAGAAAAGCACAGGCAAAGGCTGACAAATGAGGTATTGGGAGATCTGTGGAAAGAGGATGCAGGGGAAGGCAATGACTTCAGAACCATTGAGGGATCTTCAGTCATGCTGAAGCATTTGGAAGGATTTAGAAAACAGCTGGAAAATTCCTAATCAAGGAGGTGACTTCAAAGTCTCTGTGTTACAATAGTCATGGGTTGATATAAAGGATTAGATAAAAGGAGGAATGGCTATTTAAGCGCTATTCATGAATCTGGTGAAGACATTAGGAAATTTGTATGAAATAACTGGAAAGCAGGGGGACTAAAGAAACATCTACCGGAAGTCATGGGAGAAAACATTTCATACTATAATTCTTCAGGTTGATTATTTGAAATATAAAGTAGAACACCTTAGACCTTAATGCATTCTGTTCTCCTAATTCTGCCATTCAGACTCTGTTACATTCTATCTCCTATCACTTTCTTAGACATTTCTGACTATTGTACATCCCCATGATTTAGACGATTCTCAGCATACCCTATCCTAGAAACACCCACCACTTGTGAATTTTTCTTCCTGTTTTTCAAGACTCATATCAAATTTTACTACCCAAGTGAAGTTTTTCATTTATTCATGCTTACCTCTTTATATTACATGAGACTATGGAAGTGCAGAGCCTCATTTTACTCCCAATGTACGCTTTTTAGCTTCTGATACAAAATCTGAACAGAGCAGGCACACAGCCATAACTAACACAGAGCACAAAGGATAAGATTAAAAAAACAAAAACAGAAACAAAACAAAACCACAAGAGGAAAGTAGAAGTGATTCACATGTTTACATCAACAATGCATAGAGGAAAGCAGAAGTGATTCACATGTTTACATCAACAATGCATACTAGGATTAAACTGCAAAATTTTAATCTCATGTGTAGTTATCTGTTCTCCAAATGTCCTACTGTGAGGATTAAAATGAAGCATTCTTTAATTCCCTACTTTCCTTCAGTCAATGAGCACTTTTGAAAGGTGGGTTTTACACCACTGACCTCTGAAACTTCTCTTTTCACACTTGCATTGTTGCATATCTCACTCAGCCTGAGAGCAGCTGGACATTGCTTTTCAGAGATGAAATACTTTGGTTTGCAAAATGTAGTGCTACAATTTGGACATTTGTTAAGAATGTTTGCTTTTAAAGTACAAAACTGAATAATGATAGAACCATAGTAAGTGGGATCATAGCAATAATGAAAGGTCATTTATTTTGTTTTCCAAAAATATCTATCTTCAGCCATGGAATGCAGCTCTAGCTACTTGATAACTGAAGTAATGGGATTTGTGAATGTGGCAATTTAACTGACTTGATAATAGCACATTATCAAAGAAATTTGTCTGACTAAATATACTTGGTATACAATGGTTTTGTCTAGTTCCTTCTACTATACTACATTTTAGTAAAAAAAAAAATGACTAATGTCATATAAACTCAAGCGCACTTGTAGAAAGGGAGGTAAGACAGTGTATAGCTCTGGACAGAACTGCCATAATCTAAACAATGGACTGTTACTTGGACAAACCTATTTAAGTTCATTCTTCTATAGCCACGGATTGTGAGGTTTGCCACACTTTGTTATTACACAGCAAGGTTTATACAGAAGACATTATTGTGGATCTAAAGATATCAGTGTATTAAATTTCGAACCTCTGATAATCTGAGATCAAACACATTGCAGATAAAATGAACAGTTAGGAAATATCTAAAGAGATTAAATTTGAATTGGGACTTCAATGATGATGGCAGCTTGGCACTGTGAGAAGTTCCAGTCTCAGGGGAGCCAATGCTCACTTCAGACCTCTGAGGGCACCAGAAATGTACAACTGCATAGACATACATGCAGGCAAAACACCTATAAACATAAAAGTAGATATTTTTAAAAAACATTTAATCATGTTAATACACAAGGACCAAACTTGGGAGATCCTGCATGCACACTCTTTGACATCTGAAGGAACTCAGAACCTGTCCTAGCTTCCTCTCTGTTGTTGTAACAACAACCAAGGCTTATTTAAGTATACGTACCCACGTACCCACCATAGTCTAACATTTAGGGAAACCAAATCAGGAACACAATGAGGGCAAGGACCTGGAGCTGGGAACTGAAACAGAGGCCATGGAGGGCATTGTTTAGTGGCTTGATTTCCTTATCTTGCTCAGCTTGCTTTTTAAAAGAAACTCAATACCACTTGTTCAGGGGTGAAATTACCCACACTGGGCTCAGCCCTCCAACACCAGTAATTAATAAAAGAATGTCCCAGACTTGAGTTCAGGCTAAATTGATAAAGGCATCTTCTCAATTGAGATTCCCTCTTCCCAAATGACCTTATCTTATGTCTATCTGACAGAAAGACAAACCCTCACAGTAGCCATGGTAGCTGTTGTTATGGGAATAAGGCTATGCACAAGTGAATAAGTGAGCTTGTGTTTTGAAAGAGGTGGATGTTGACATTTGCCTGGTGTTTTTAGCTTGAAATTAATGTAATATAGTTGTAAATTAATTTATAAATCATTTTCTTACCTAAATAATCACAGTTGTGATTGAATATTTGTTGGATAGAAGTGTGAATATGTTAAATCAATCATAACCTATCCAGAAAAATGTTAATGTGCATTTATGCTTGGATCTTATAAACAATCACACAGCAACTAAATTTCATTATTTGTTTGGAGATACGTCACAGAATTTAAGAAACCTTGCTCTTCTTCCAGCAGCTTCTCACACCCACATAGGGTGGCTTACAACTGCCTGTATCTCTAGATCATGAGAAATGACACCCTCTTCTGGCCTCTGTGAGCAATTGCACACCCATGGCACATACTCTCAAAGATGTATACACTATACACATACATGAAGAGAAAAAAATCTGAAGAATATTATCATTTCACAATGAAGAATCTATAGTTTTAAATGAATCACTTGTCTTAAATTATTCATGAGCAGTAGTAAAAGGATATAGATTTTTGCATCTGTGTGAACAAAGTTGAAATCTGTTCCCCATACAAATTGTGTGATTCTAGAAAACATAATTTAGTGTTTTCATGATAATTGATGAGTGTTTTTTTAAACATTAAAGATACCTCAGAGAACATATATTTATTTTTTATAACAAACATCACTTCTTTCAAGGAGATATTTCTCATGCTAACTAATACTGACATTGGAATACTAGCCATGGTTCTATTTTTAAAAATCACTTTACATGTCTTTAGTGTATTAACTCATTTCATCTTTATAACTCTGTGAGGTAAACATCTTCCCCAAATAAAATAAGATAATGAATTAAGTTGAATTTTACTCATCTAATATCTTCTGCAACAATTTTCAACCTGAATTCAATTTAAAATGTGCAGGAATTTGCCAGAATTACTGCCTGCTACTGTAGCTCCATGCCTGTGACTGCGTTTTCCCTTCTCTGCAGAGATTCTCTCAGCATGGCAGTTAGTAAAAGCTTCTGCCCTGCACAGCAACTTATCAATTCTGCTTCTCTGTCAGATGGGTCTCCCGCCACTCTACAGTTCAGACTCAACTGTGTCCTTGACATCAAAGTCACAGCACAATACTTGTAGATTTTTTCTTCTTTGTAGCATTCCTCTTTCCTTATCAACAACACCTTCTTGAGAGTTGGTCTAAGCTGGTAATGGGCAGAATTAGTCACTCTTTTCTGCTTCTCCACAGGACATTTTAAAATCTGCTACTAAAATGAGGTCCCAGTCCTGTAAATAGCTGTGTTCTTAAGGCTGAGGGAAAATGCAGCTTTACACTTAAGTATATTCTATTTGCAAACAGCATTGGCATCACCTGGGTACTTCTTAGGCATGCACAAATGCAGGTCCTTTTGGGTTTGCTTCATTGGAATCTACATTTCAATAAGAGCCCCTATAGGTTTCCCTATGCCCAATAAAGATTGAGAAGTACTCCTGTAGAGGAATAGAGGATACAATTCTGGTCTTGATCTTACAGACAGTGGGAAGTCAGGAGGAGCTTTTGAGAGAGTGAAGACTCCTGCACAGCAGAAGTCTAAATCCAACATCTATTATGGGCACCTGCTGCCTGGATATTGATTAAATATTTTTACATTTATCATGCACATAATCTCACAAATCACCAGATAGTAACATCACTTCCTAATAATAAAGATAAAAACCTTGAGACCATGCTGAAATAACGTTCTTGTCACATAGTGTTGGGAGCATGAAGGTCCTTATGCCCATAGACTGTAGATAATAGGCTTGGATTTGAAACCAGGTGGGATAGCCTCATCTTGAAGTTCCTTGACGGAATAGACTATTTTACTTTCATTGACTGGTACTAGAGGCTATCTGAGAGGAAGATGAGAGGAGGCATTTGCCATTTTCACTAATGTTTGAAGAAACAGACTTAGCAGTCATAAAATTTGTAGCTGCATTCATGTGCCTTTGACAATTCTATTAAGTATATAGCTTGTCATTTCCCTGATCTAGAAAGTACTAGTGTTAAAATTGGGTTCTATATTTAGTTTTGCAAGAAGAGATTGAAAGGTTAGATGTTCATCAGTACTCTGGTGATGCCCAGTACTAACAAACAGGGACTTTCACTGAGGTATATCTGAATGAAACAGTATTGATAGCACTGACTACATAGGCATCTATGAAAACGAAGGCCTTCCTGGTTCCAAGGAACACTTTACTTCCATCAACTATTCTATTCTACCTCACAGCCCATATCATGATGGAGCAAGTATGTATGGATGTTATTCTGAGCATCTTCATATTCATTTTACCTCACAGCCCATGTTATGATGGAGCAAGTATGTATGGGTGTTATTCTGAGCATCTTCATATTCATTCATTAAGCACCAACTCACGTGATGTGAATTTCCTCAGAGTACTTACTATTTGTTGAAATGTCCATTGGAGCAAAACACAAGACTTACCATTATTTAATTCAATGACCCTAAAATATGTGTTTATCATCCTTCCTGCAGGTATAAAAGACAAAGGTTTTTTCTTAGAACTAACAAGACAAGCCTCTATCTGTTACTCAATAATAGTAACATTTAACAGCAATGACTTAAACAAAGGCTCTACATGTATGGGACCTTTTAAATGGTTTGTTTTATTCAGTCCTCAAAGGAATATTCTGCTAAATTTAATCTGTGACATTTGAGTTTCATAAAAGGAAATTGACATGTGAACCTCAAGCATGTTAAGTAGCTTTATCATATTTCATATTACATATATCATTTGGTGAAGTTACAAGCTCAGGCACTTTTCATTTCTAATGAAGGCAAGTTACTTTTTATAGGAAATACTCTACAGAACAGAGGATAATTGGATATACATGGTAGAGAATCTGGACTAAGGAAATAGGACTCACCACACAGTTCTTAGAATTTCACAGGTACATCGGGATATTAAATTTTATTTTGCTTTGTTTTGTTTTGTATTTGCTTTTATTTAATAATGAAGTGCATGGTGCTTCGATTCTGTGTATAGATGTGTGTGTGTGTGTGTGTGTGTGTGTGTGTGTGTGTGTCTGTACAAACCTGTAAAATTTAGCAATTTAAACCAGTAATGGACCATTTTATGTCTACCATGGCTGACTCAGCTGGGAAGTTTTGCTAACAGTCTAGCCAGAACTATAAGCATCTGGAAGGCTGTGATGACCAGAATCTCCAAGGCAGCTCCTGCAGTTATCATTGAATGGAGTAGGACTCCAGAATCTAGGAAGGTCATTACATCCATGTGTTTAAGGAATACCTGGAAAGACAGTCTCTGGAGAAATCTTATGGAGTTGCTTATGAAACTGTTAGTGGTCTTAGATCCATATAGTTTGTTGGTTCTGAAAGGCAGACAGATTCCATGAAAATATTTCTGGTCACATTTGTAAGATCTATACATACTAGAAGGTTCCAGCTTGATGAAGCGTCTCACTAGTGCAAGTTAGAACCAGAACTACTAGGGGTGTGTTTCCTTCCCTTTGTTTTTTCTTCATTACACTTTGTAGATACACCTTAAATGGTCACAGGGGCTAGAGAAGTTATAATAGGCCTTGATGTGTTTAAAATATAATCTCCAAACTATGCCTTTGATTGACATTGTTTTCAAAAGTTAAGAGTTAATTATTTGCTATAGTAGTAGGCCTGAAATCTAGGGCCTGTCTAGGTCCTCTCCTGAAGATTTCTGAGAGCCTTTAGACAAATCACTGAGGTTTTCTAAGTTTTACATTGTTCATGTATTATGTAGCAGCTTTTTAAAAATCTTGTGACTAAAACCCAGGTCTATGTTACATGCCTGATAGGTATAATTTCCTAGGTATGTTGTTCTTTTGAATTCTATCTTACTGAACTAAAAAGTGTTGATGATGCTGTCCCTACTGACTGAGGAGTCATTGAATATGGACCTGATCTGAGCTAGTAAACATGGAAGTCTTTTGAAAATGGCCGTTACTATATAAATACAAGGCATGGTTATTCTGAGTAATTATAGGCTTACTGGTTAAAGCTCAGGACAGTACAAGGCAAGGACAGTAACTGCCAGTTGAGAAAAAATAGGAATACAACATTTCTCATGGAGGATCATTCAGAATTTATGTTCTGTCATGGTGTGGTGGCTAATTGATTATTTCTGGTGTTGCTGAGTAATTTAGTTTAAGAACAGCCTGTCAATACAATTCTCTAAGTCCTGTCAAATTAAATGACTTTCCATGAACTGAGATTTAGGAAGTATATAGACATTAGACTTGGTGGGGATGTATAAGATGTCTTTGAAATGCAGCAAAGAAATATTAGTTTGGAAACATAATGTTTTTTATGTTTTAAATAATTTATTGTGTGTTGTCTCTCTATCTATGAACTCTCTCTCTCTCTCTCTCTCTCTCTCTCTCTCTCTCTCTCTCTCTCTCTCTCTCTCTCTGTATGTGTGTGTGAGTATGGAGGTCAACGGACCACTTTTAGAAGTCAGTTATCTTTCTTTCTCCCATGTAAGTTCCAAGAATCAAATTTAGGTTATTAGGCTTGGTAGAAGGCAATTTCCTGCTCTGAGCCATCTTACTGTTCCCATGGTTGCTATTTTATGAGTATATGCCTGATCTTACAAGCTTAAAGACTTACACAAAATTATGCATATATTTATTATTATTGAAATTCACTGTGCTCCTTTTCTTTTTTATTTATTTATTATGTACACAGAAGAGAGTGCCAGATCTTATTTCAGATGGTTGTGAGCCACCATGTGGGTGCTGGGAATTGAACTTAGGACCTCTGGGAGAGCAGTCAGTGCTCTTAACCTCTGAGCCATCTCTCCAGCCCCTCCTTTTCTTTTTGAACAGAAACATAATTCTTAAAGTAGGGATGAGACTTTCAAAACCAATGAATTTCCTAAGCTCATTCCATGGATGAGTTCTAGTCCTAGTTCCCCATTGGAAAAATGCAAAAACTTACATTCATATCCATTCATTTATTCTTTATTCCTCTCTTTTTCTTTCTTCTTTGAGTTCCTCTAACTCTCCAAAGTTATAATTACTTTTAATATTCATCAAATCAGTATGCTTGGTAAGAAGTAAAACAATCTTGGTATAAAAAGGGATAGACTTTATTTTATACTCTCTTAATCATTACATAAGAAATATTATCAGTCCTTTATTTCTTCTCTGTAAATATGTAGTACTAATTAAAAAAATACTCAGTCACATTTGCAATAAAACTATTGTCTGTAAATTAATAATGGTGTATGTTTTCTTTTTCTTGAGTATTAACAAATATTAGCACAATAAAGAAGAAGCAAATGTAGCAAAGTACTCAGAATCACTGCTGGTGAAATCATGGTTTTGTTAACACCCTGGAAAGGAGGACATGGGCGCATAGGTGTGACAACCTGAAAGGGGTTGAGTTGATGTATTGAAGCCATGCCTACAAAACAGACCTAAGATTTTCACTTTGTTTATTTGAGAATGTGGTGAAGCAAGAAAAAAACTTTTTTTTTCCCTTGCAGCTATTTGAATACTGTACTTTTTCTGTAAAACAAATGGATATCCTTTATTTAGAGCAATGTGGAGAAGGGGTATTGATAAAAATTCAGGACTTTGAGGAGCTGAAATTCATTCATGTTTCAAAACACTCAGAAATTCAGAGGGAACTTTCATTTATTGTCAAATTTTCAAAATGACTCCTCATCCCTGCAAGCCCACTTTTAGGATTCTGTCCTATAGATATCCCTAAAATAATGTGTCTCAAAATAACATGTAAAAAGTGCTAGCAGCAGTATTGTTTCAGCCAATGGATAATCAAACTATGTAAATGCTGAATGCTATGGTCTGATTAAAGAGCACTGTGATTATGGAATGCTTGGAGGGTCTTTTCCAGTACAAGCAGAACTATGTATACTGGAACTGCTTTTATTATGGAACATCCTCACTGTTGGCTGTCAATGTGACTACATCTGGAATACACAGGTTAGGTACACCTATGAGGGATTTTCTTAATTAAATCTTTTGAAGTGGGAAGACCTTTGTTTAACCTTCTGGTGGCAGTCAATATAAAAGATGTGGAAAAACAAGCATCTACTCTTGTCTGATTGTACACACTCTCACTGGTAAGTTCTTCCCTTCATGGCATTAGAGCCCACTTCTTTGGGATTGCACCATATACTGAAGATCAGATGAGACATCCAGCTTTATAGACTGGACAAGGAATGGATTCTTGGACTTACTGTTGGTAGAAGGGCAATGTTGAAGAACTAAGCCTCTCTGATAAATTATATATATATATATATATATATATGTGTGTGTGTGTGTGTGTGTGTGTGTGTGTGTGTGTGTATGTGTGTATACATCTTTTAGTTCTGTTCCTCTAGAGAACCCTGACAAAAACATCTATTTCTATAGTAACATAAGCAAAATAGATTACGAAATATGTACTATTTTAATATAAACATATATACATTATAGGTGACACATATAAATGCACATATATAATAAGAACTTATGCATATTTATGTAGCTCTTCAAATAATTGTCAGCAGCTATGGGCTCAAGGAATAAGAAAAGAAAATATCTTTAATGGCATTCAAATAAATATTTAGAAGGCTGAACAGAAAACATTTTTTCATTGCTAACATCTATAAACTTAATGTTGTATGGTTTAACCTCATCCAATATTATTTTAAAGCTTTGTTTAAAATCATTTAGATCTCAAATGAATTTAGAAAGTTCAAGTTTTTTCTCAGAGCTCAGCAAATGCTTTTTTCCAGGACCCCTTAATGTAAGACCATGTTCACAGTATGTTCTCAGGGAGACCTAGTATTGATACTATTTATGTTTTAATGACCAGGTATATAGTTTATAACCTCATATATTATCATTTTATCTTATTTTATTTCTTTTATTTAGTTCTATGCATTGAACCTAGGCTCATAATAATGCATGGCAGTGTCCTATACCTGAGGTGTTCCGTAGCTTTCAAATAATAAGCCTCCAAAGGCAAGTATAAATCTAGTGAGTACAAGAAGCAAATTTTAGGTAAAATAAAATGAGAGTTAATAATTATTTATGTTATTTTTAATTATAAAAATTAGGTATTATTACATCTTGATTTCAGGCTTTTTGCTCTGCATTAATGCACTGGCATACTATGTGTATGGTACAGGAAGCCTAGGAGCCTGACAGTTTACAAGCAATAAAACTGCAGATGGGCAGAGTCATCTAATTAATTCTGAAATCTGGTTCTCTTGAAAGAGGAACATGTTCATAGCTGTTTTTCTATTCACATTCAACCTGCAGTCTTTCAGTTAAATATATTTATTTCATCAGAAACACCCCTAGTCGCTGAGTTTATGCCCTGGTTCTTTCCCAGCAATTGTTTTTCTGGGACAGCTGTTGTTTTATGTAAAATGACTATAAATAGAAAACACAGCACACAGAATTCTAAATGCAGATAATTATGAAATATCAAGTGATGTGGATGCAAATATATATCATAGATGCATATGTACATAGAAGCAGCATTTATGCAGTAATTAAAAGATAAAATAAAGTATGAATGTATAATAAGAAGGCTAAAGATAATCCTTTCACATGGTAGGTACATGATACTTTATTTTATGTGATTACTTCCTTTTTTTTTTTTTTTTTTTTTTTTTTGTGGAGCTGTGGATCAAACCCACAGCCTTGCGGTTGCTAGGCAAGCACTCTACCACTGAGCTAAATCCCCAACCTCTACATGTGATTTCTTACTCAGAATTTGTGCACATTGTGTTTGAAATTTTAGTTTAAAGCTCCTGCGGAGAACCTGGGCTCAGTTCCTAGCATCCACATACTGGCCTACAAACCATCAAAAATTCAGTCCCTCTTCTGACATTTTCAAGCACTAGTCCTGTGCATGATGTACATATCTCATACTGACAAAATTATTATACATGAAATTAATCCAAAATTTATAATTAAAACAAAAGAAAAATAGTTTTATATAAGATGAATAAAAAGATACTTTGAGTTGAGGTGTGTAAATTAGGGAATTAATTAGAATTACTATGATTTCAATAATGGAAGAGATTCCCTAGAGTCAAGAGAATTAAAATGAGGAAAGGTTCAGCTGTGCTGCTAGTTATGTATCACTTAGATGGTTCAGAGTACATACAAACACATTCCAAATGGGACTGAGTGTGACTCTGTTATACATTTAGCAGTCTTGGACACCTTCCAGTAATTATTTTGGAGTCAGTAGTCAAACTAGGACTGGAATTTCTAAGTCTTGAGATTGTCTCAAGTTCTGACATTTCTTTCATTTCTCTGATGACACTTAGTCAGTGTTCTATTGCTATGAAGAGATACCACCTGAACATGACAACTCTTAAAAAAGAAAGCATTTAGTTGGAGTTTGTTTACAGTTTCAGAGTTTTAGTCCATTATCCTCAAGGCAGGAACATGGTGGCATGCAGACAGACATGGTGCTAGAGAAGTAGCTTGGAGTTCTACATCTGGATCTACAGGCAGCAGTAAGAGAGAGACATAGAAACTGGCTTGGAATTTTGAAACCCCAAAACTATCTCAACGACACACTTCTTCCAACAAGGCAACCCCTCCTAATCTATTCCCTGATGACCAAGCATTGAAATCTACAAATCTATAGGAAGCATTTTTATTCAAATCACCACAAATGCCAGTGCTCCAGGTCTATGTGCCATTTTCAGATGGGATATAGAAATTTCAAGTCAATGTGTGCTGAATGATTGGAGTAAAAGCATTACTTTTGTTCATTTTGTTTATCATCCCAAACACATTTGAGATATGACAGCTTAGAAATGATCTTGGAATAGTGAAGTCACCCTCTGATTGGAGGCTAATCTGATCAGTAAAACCGGTAGGATGACAAAGTCTTTTATGGATTACCATTCTTAGAATTGTATGGGATTCAGTGGACATTTATTCATAAAATTGTATTTTTCAGAAATAGTCAAGTGGAGATGTCATTGTTTTAACAGATCTTTTCATTTGATATGAAATTTATAGGATCAGTATCTCTGCTGATTGAGGCTTAATATTGGTAGAAAAGGTTTATTCTGAGGACAGCAATTTTAGAAAGCTTTCTAATGTTACTGTTACTGTATCCAATCAGTTCAATATTACTGTGGTAAAAGAAACATATACTCTGAAATTGGCAATAGGATTAGTAGATTCTGCATACTGAATGCCAGGTGACTCTTTGAGATGATGCATGAGCTAAGTACAAAGCGATATTTGCTACAGTTGCTCTATAGTATATGGCAACACAGGAAGGTTGGGAAGGGAGGAGTTAGCTGTATGAGAACATGCCAACATAAATATCATGATAATATTATAATGGTAGAAGCAGAGCTGTGTATCCCAGTTGCTAGTGGCTTATCAGCTCCCTGATTTGAAATGTTTGTTAGGAGTCAATGTCATTGAATGTTTTTGTAATGATCCTAATAATATAGATAGAATCATCTCTGGTGAATGGGGGGTGGTAATATAAGAGCTGAATTAATTATATTGTTCCATGGCTATAACTATGGCAAGAAAAGGTCTGTCATTGTCCTAGGAACTGACAATCTTTTTGTTCTATTTCAAGCATATGTCAAAAGTCTGTAAGCTAATGAGAATAGAGCCATTTGTAAAAATCAAAATCTTGATGTGTATTATAAAATATCACATATTTTTACATGTTCAAGTTGTTCACTGATTCATGGAAATCTTTATAAATAATCATATTTTTAAATGTGTGTGTGTATGTGTGTGTGTGTGTGTGTGTGTGTGTGTGTGTGTGTGTGTGTGTGTGTGTGTATTCACGTACATATTGGTATCTGGACCTCATTTGTTGAAGCATAGATTCCACAGCACATATATGAAGATAAAAAGAAAGCTTATAGGAGTAAGTTTTCTGCTTCCATAATGTATGTCTGAGGATCAGACTCAGATTGTTAATTTTGGTACAAACACCTTTACTTGTTGAATAATCTCACCAGCCCATTTTTCATTTTAATATATATTTTGAATATTGGGGCAAAAAGTTGAAATTTCCAGAACCCATGGATGTCAATTCAAATTACATCCAGCATACTACACATGAGTAAGTAGTGGGATGATATTGATTATATTCCAAGGAACTTACTACTTCAGAGCTCAAGTGTTTAGAAACAAACTCCGAATATAATGAGGCTCACAAAATGTCAGAAGGATAACCCTAAAGCTCCCCATATAGGAATATAATAGTTCACAATTTCCTCTTTCCTTGATGCAATTTTTTCCTTTTCATAATTTTTTTTGAGCTGAGGATCGAACCCAGGGCCTTGCGCTTGCTAGGCAAGTGCTCTACCACTGAGCTAAATCCCCGACCCCTTCCTTTTCATAATTTATATTGTAAAATCTCTCTCACATAAATTAAAGTAGGAAACATGTTGAAGTTTTGTTTAGTTTTGTTTCAACTTGATTCTGTTCCTTCAGAATTGAAAAAAAAAAATGCCTCAACAAGATTTGCTTATCCATTTGAGATTAAAATTAACTATTTTCTATAAAAGCAATTTATGTTTACTGAATTTTTCAAAGTAAAATAACAATGTATGGTAATTATTTTGAATTATTGAAGTTTATCCTTTATGCATACAAAATGATTCATATCTTACTAAGATGTTGATAATATTACTTGTTATTTTTCTACATAAAATATAATAATACTATCAAGAAAACAATTATAATATTAAACTATGTATGAAGGATTTTTTTAAAGTACATTATTCTTTAGAAGCATGCAAGCTCCACAAAGAGTCTACATCTAAAATTAGTATTTAATTATTTTCTAAAAACATCTTTTTAGAAATGAAGTGTAAGGCATTTACTACTATATGGTTGAACACATTGTGTAAACATCAACGCATGTATTTTTTTCAATATTTCATGCACTATACATGTGAACTTTCTTATTTAATTCTTACAAAAATATTTTGATTTGCATTCACACTATTCCGTTATCTTTTCAATAGCACATTTTATCCTTGACTCTGTTGACTTTGTATAGGAAATAAAGGACTGTGCAGAGAGAGCATACGTCCTCCAGGATCACATGGCCAGAATGGCTCTAACTCACTGATCTAGCTGCAAATCCTGCTGAGTACGTTGTCCTTTGAATGACTGTTTCTCCTTGAGAAGTCATTGGCATTTTAATTAAAAATGGAAAATATATTTTCTGATTACTCAGACCTTTGCCTAATGACTATAAAAATACCTTGGCAGAAAAATAGAAGTTTTCAAAGGTTTATACTCTGACTTTAATTGCATTTATTTCTCTATTTTGTTTTAGTATAACAAGTAAATATTTAAAAATTTTATGAATATGTGTATGGTAATTAGTCATAGAACAGCCAGTAATTTGTTAATAAGTTCTTTAAAAATCAAGAATTATTACTGAAAATACTAGCTTTTAGCAACAAGTATGTAGCATTTGTATACATGCCTGAATGAGAGAGAGAGAGAGAAAGAGAAAACTAATTTATAGCTCCAGGTCCCCCCCCCCCAATATTTTCTATTGGAATTATTCTCCAGACCGCATTCATTCAGTTAATAAGGTAAATTAAATATAATCCAACATATCTTCATTCTGAGTGCTTATAATTAAAAGTTATTTTCATACCACAGAAGGTTAATTCTACATTACATTTTAACTCAACATTAGCTCTTCAATAAATTTCTCTATGGCAACAATGTCAGCACAAATACTAAACAAAAAGAACATGTGCACAGTTCTTCACAGGAAACAAAGAAAACTATGATTGAGTATTGTAGTTTCCAGATAGAACAAGATCAGGTATAATTTGAGAAGTTTGAAAAGAACATCAAAAACAGATACAGTGAGTTTATATCAAAGATTAAAAGCAATGCCTCTCTTGTAATGTCAGAGAAAATAGTAGAAGTGATTTAAGATATATAATTAAAATGGCTAAAACTAATACAGGTAAGTGTAGTAAAGAAGATTAATAATAAGGCATCGGGGAAAACAAGGGACATATGTCTAAAAGGGGTGGTTGAAGGACAGAGCAAGCAACTCTGGGTATTTGAACATGTGTGGGATAGAAAGAACAAAGTTTCACATTGTAGCCTCATTGTTTCCTCCCAGAAATGCATATAATTATGTAAATCATGATAATAAATGAGTATGAAATCAAAGCACATGGTTAGTGCATGAGCCTATTGGATTTATTGGAGCCATAGAAATGCTTGTTTTAAATTATATAATCTTTTCTTTAGGTTGTGAGTCTTTTAGTGGCTGAGCAATCTCTCCAAGCAAATATTGAGAGCCTCTCTTGAATGAAGGGGTATTCCCTTATTGGTTGTCCAATGCAGAGTGGTCAGTCTTGAACAAACACAGACTCATCTAGTTGTGTATGCATACATACACATGTGTGTGTATAATAAATGTAATAAAAAAAAGGCTATAAACTTGAGAGTGGGGGTATAGGACGAGTAATGGGCAGTAGTTGGGAGGGCTTGGAGGGAATGACAGGAGGAGTGGAAGTGACACAATTCTATTTTAATTAAAAAAATTGTTTAATCTTAACCACCATATTAAACCTTTCATTTAAACAATTCATCCTTTGTAAAATAAATGAATAAAATACAAGATGTTTGCACATAACTATCTAGACTTCTACTTACTTGAGAAATTGAAGAGAGGATGGCTTTGTGAACTACCAGACTAGTGGATCAATAGACTAATGCATCCCTTATCTTTCAATAGACCTGTGGCTCAGAGGTGGGGCAGGAACTTTTCAACTTGCCTCAAGTACAGCTTCAGCCTTCTGCTATTGCTCTTACACTATCATCACCCTCATAAGCCTCATATGTGAAAAGACTGAGTTTTGGGTTCTTAAAGAAAACCCCATTCTACAAAAGGATGAGAAAACAAAGAAAGCACAGGAAATAACTCAGACAAGAAAGATCATTATCATACCAATAAGTAAAAATTAGAATCTATAAAGAATTATTTTACTGTTGTAAAAATGCCTCACAGACTCAAGTTGTAGGTATATAGCACTGGCTCGTATCTATGCTATGAGGGAGTGTGCCATGTGTTCTATACAGAATAAAGTAGTAATATTTAAGGTAATTTTTCAGTTACCAGGAATGTGTACATTGAATGAGAGCTACAAAACATGCTTTTAAATATAAAAGTAACTGTTGGTGAAATTATTAAGGCCACTCCACGTAGTAAAAAGGGAGGTTTATTTTGTGGGGTAATTTACAATTGAAGGGATAGGTAGGTTGTAGGGTCTGGCAAAGGTATGGCACAGTCCAGCAGTTTTCTCTGGAAAACTCTGCTCCATCTACCTCCAGCGTCCAGGGTCCTGGAACCAAGAGAGCCCCAGCATCCAGAACTTGGGTCTTCAACATCCTCTCTCACCCCCACCTTGTATGTAGTTGTGACCATTACCGAAGCCTCAATGGGGGTTGGAACTTCCAGGTCAAAGCTGGAATGGCTACCCATTACAAGTAACAGTATTGTCATGTTATGATTTTGATACACATCCTTTTCAAATATTGAAAAAATAACCATCATTTTATTGGTTCTCCTGCATTATTCAATTGGGTATGGTGTCAGCAATTAATACATTTGAAATGAAACTTTCCTTCAGTAACATGTTTGCTTGGGTTCTGGGTTTTATTATTTCTCTGAAACACTTTGAAAGTTTTGCATTTATAATATGCATCCACATGTTTTTACAGAGAAGCAATACATGCCTAAAATTCTTTATGACTAATACTAGCCAGTGGAAAATTAAAATTCCTAATTGTGATAAACCTACTATGTAGTAAGACAAAGTGCTATTTGGCAGGCTATAGAAAAAGCCTTAGTTCTCTTTGGATGTTTTTGTGGCTGATGAATAAGAGCAGTTACCACGTGGGATTTTGGAACTTGAGCTGCTGACTGTGAGTGGCCTCTTTGCATCCTGAATCTGAAAGAAGGTTGCCAGAAACACCAGGCTGTTTCACAGTGAAGCACCAGCTGAGATATGGAATGTAACTATCTATATGCTGAATTGGATTACAGAACACTTGGTGGCTATGGTCTCAATACAGCAATGAGTCACAAGTTCCTAGAGGATGCAAAAGATATTAACTGTGTCTCTGCACCACAGGAGAATCTGCTAACTGGGGGAGGGCACTAAACTAGATTCAAGCACCTATGAGGGTTGCATGCTTCTCTAGAAACCTTTTAGATACGGATAACTAGTGGAAATTCTTAAAATCCCTGTTTTATAATTTTTATAACATATATAGTCTTTAATAACTCAGGGTTTATTTCAAAAGATAAAGAAGTAGATATTTAGTTCTTAGTTTAACTAAGATAAACTTATATATCACTTAGATAAACTAATAGTGTCTATGCTTGGCAACATTCATGTCACATTCTCATTATGGCATTCTGATCCAAATATTCCATTGAAATAGTTGTATGTTTCGGTCCATTTTTGCTGAAGGATGGTGAAACAGACAAATAAAAAAAAACTAGTATCCCACACATTTATAAAAACATAAAATTGTTATTTTCAATATGTTTGTGGGTTGTTTGTAATGCATTAGTTTCATCTAAAGATATAAATGAAATCAATGTTAGATTTGTTTTTACAACTTCACCATAGACCAAGTAAATCTTTATAAATTATAAATAAATTATACATTTCTGTACTCATATATTGTAGATGTGTAGAGCTGCAGTGAAATCCAAATATTATGATATCCTTAGATAGACCAAAGCTGGAATTTATACATAAAAAATAAAAAAAAAATGTATTTGTTGGATTCTTATGCTCAAATTAAGCTTAATTAATTGGCTTCATGTACTCAAATTAAGGGTGGCTGACTGAAGCAAAGATACAGCTAATTGACAGCTTCTGATATGCAATGTTTAGAATTCAGATTAGAACTTAGCCATATATATAACAGAGAAGTTAGAGACTCATTCAATTATCTTTCCAGGATGAATACCATGCTAAAATATGAGTGACTCAAAAGCAAAGAGATGTAAAATGTTTCATGGTTTAGATCACAAATATCCTTGTAAGTGTCAACCAAAACGCTGAGGATCATTTTTGCCTGATCCTCAGATTCCCCTTTATTGTAAGCTAGACTCCCATGGGTTGCGTGTTTGCACAGAAGAGCATATTCACCCAGTCAGCCAGTGGTTATTTTATGCATGGCTTCTATGGCACATTTTACTTCATTTACCTTTTCAGTATTCAAAAGAAAATCATATATATTTTCCCATGTGAAGAGAGAGGAACACCATCCTACCTTTAATTCTTTAACTAAAAATTAGCATTAATAATATAACTTAGGGCTTTGAAACTAAGTCTAGTATTTAAATAGTGATAAAAACTTTTGCCAACTAAATGAGAGGATTTGGGTATGTGAGTTGCTTCATACTACACATACATACATATACATACATGCAGATAGAGTGAGACAGAGAGAGACTAAGACTGACTGTGACTGACAGAGACAGACAGAGAGGTGCAGATACAGACACAGAAAGAAAAACATAATGAATAACTGTACAAAATGCTTTTCATTATCTGTTGACTATGGTAATAAAAGAATCAAACACCACCATTAATATGAAACAAAATTGTTTTACCAATTATAAAGCCTAGACAAAAGGATTTATGATTTTATAAATATGACATCTATTTAAAAAAAAACGTAATTCTGTATAGTATTATACTGAAATACTTAGAGTAGCTAGTAAAAATTTTATTTTGAACAATTTTATCCAATTTTAAACAATTATTAAAAAAAACACATAGAGATGAATTAGGCAAGTTTTGGAAAAAACCTTGGATTTATTTTTCTTCTCAAGATATATTTTATCCTTCTTTACAGGCATATTTAATTTGAAAATTTGAAGATACATATGTTATCTTAAATAATTAGAGCTTACATAGATTAAAATCATTCTTATAATACTGCAAATTTCTTCCACATGACAGAACAAATTACAAAGAGCTTGTTTCATTTAGCCTATAGTAATTGCTTATGATAGTAATATATAATATCTGCTATTATTTTTATACATTAGGGATTTTAATATAACTTTGCTTACACTTTTTCTAAATTTAATATATACAGTTAATTATCTCATCACATTTATATTAGTATCTCAATTCAAGATTTTAAATATAAACTTTGTAGGATGATTTGTTTTATTAAATGATTTTGCCATTCAGAATTCTGACTAAATCAAGCTTCTTAAAACTATTTTAATTGACTTTGGTGTAGAAACCAAAGTAGGATTCTAAAGCCATCTGTGAGTCCTACCTTCATCAAACCATACTCATTGCTACCACTGAGTGATATTATAATACAAGCTAGTATTACCTTTTCACAAAGGTATATACATTTCCATATTAATTATTCTCTCCTTCAGAGGTGCTTTGTAACATGGCAGGCCTTGGCTTTTACCATCAAACTGTTGCTCTCCTTGGGGAACAGGTAGTCTGCCCAGTCACGTTTGCCTGGCTTAACTGAGGAAGGAGTGTTTAATTGACGGTTTTCAAGGTAAAGAAGAAAGATTTGAAAAAGCATGGGAAACATCTTCCATGCACACTTCACAGTCTCAGGATTGCATCTGACCCCTTGGTAAGTATTTTCACTTGCCATGATGACTGAGCTTTATAAAACGCCTACACTTCTTCAGGGATGGGTGTTTAGTTTTATTGCACAATGATATTGCCTCTGGGAATGGGCCTTTATTCAGGGAAAGAGAGAGAGAGAGAGAGAGAGACGTGTGAGAATCAAAGCTGAAAAGCATAATAACGATCCAAACTACTAATAAATAAAGTAATAGAAATCTACCCTAGAAGTAGCAGACAGATCTGAATTCCTGGTTCTGTCAATTCAATACCAGTGTTACTTTTCATAACCAGAGTTGAAAGCAACTCAGCAGGACAGCCTGTCTCACTCAATTTGGGAACCTAGGTTCCGGAGCAGTGCAGCCCAGGGCTTAAACTGAAGGTCTGGTGGGGCTGCCTGTCCTTAGCTGGAGCGGATTTCATTTCTTTGTGCATGGTAGTGAGATACTCTGTGAAAATAAACTTGCTATCTATGCATCTCTCTGCAACCTCATGTAAATGAAGAAGTGCATCTTGAGCCAACTGGCTACATGCTCAAAGACGATAATGGTAGTTCCTAGAGCATAAGGCACCCATAGACATAATAACTCAGGACAAACTAGTATCAGTAGTATGGTCCTAGATAATAAGAAAATGGCTGAAGAAGCATTGGTGATGGCTGGTTATAGGCCAAACCTTGGTAAGAAGAGATTATCTTAGAAGCAACATAGTTATTAATGGTGTTAGCATTATTCTAACAGTAATATATAAATTAAATACAAGTCTGAGTAGTGGTTTTCCTGCTTGACCTCTCAGAAGATTTTGGGCCCCTTTAAAAGGTAGAAGTTCAAAGTGCTTAAGGTACCCTGCAAGTCTTCTCTAACTAGGTCATGCGTTTTAACTTTAAACATGTGTTAAATTACTACTCCCATCATAATTTATATATTCTGTCAAAACAGGAGCATTTGAGGTCTTACCTTGTATTGAGTAACCCTGTACCACCACCTCCCCTTGCCTGCCATTCTGCAGACCCCTCCTATTTCACACTTCAGTTCACACCCACTTACACCATCCCTTTGAGGATATCATCCCTGCAATCTTGGCCCAGGCTCCATCTGTGCCTTTCTGCTTGTTTTCCACAACACTCTTCATTTAACTTCCTGGCCTCTGTTTTTGCCTGTTTCTCATGGTAGGCCCTAAATGAGATCCTTCTTGGGGAGCTTGGATTTCCCCTCCCCAGTTAGATAGCCCTCTGAGCTATCTCATATGTTCTCATATGCATCTTCTTATACAGAAACAGGGGTTTCCAAAACAACTTGAAGGGTGTGTACCAGCCTTCTCCAGGTACCAGTATAATTCCCGACAAGGGTGGAGTTGCAGAAGACAGCCTGGGCTTTGAGGCTTTATTTTTTAAGCTAAAACTAAGAAATAAAGCTGCTAGCTTAGAGAAGGGTGCTTTTGGAGAACTAGAACAAGAAGACAATGCAACTGTCCTTTACAGGGTATCTAGTGATGGAGAAGATACAGCTGTGGATTATTTACTATAAATGACAGCACACATCCATAGTCAAATTTGTGTTCAATTACAATCATTCCACTGAGTTTCAGGATCTTGACATGTGTTAGTCCTTTTGTTCCCTGATTTAGTAGATTTATTATACTGAAAATGAAGGTGTATAATGTGTATATTGTAGAGATGTGAGGGTTAAATAAATGACATTGAAGAATTGATTGGCAAGATAGTTTAGATGCTAAGGGCATTTGCCATGAAGTCAAATACCCTTTATTTGCTCTTCAGAATCCATGTACATAATGGAAGGAGGGGACTGAGGCCTGCAAGTTGTCTTCCCTGCAGATGCTCAATGTGACATGTACATAAATAAATAAACAATACTAAACAAATGTAAAAAAAAAATTGAAAATGAAGAAAGAATATAGTATATATTAAATGGCCATATTTTGTTGTCATATCTGATAGCTGATTTAAAAAGGTATTGGGAAGTCTATACCCACCCTATTTTTACCTACCACATACACCCAATATCAAACATTACCTTAAAGTTTATTTCAAAATACTCTTTTAAAATATGTATGCAAATATAGCTTTTTCATCAGTACCATTTTAGGACCTAAATTTGAAAATTAAATCAACTTGTATTCAGCATAAATGCCTTTGACAAGTGCTTGTGTTAATTCATTTATTTCTCAGAATGATAAAAGCTTGCTATTAATTCCGTACTTGCATTGTTATTATGTTTTCAACAACATTGAAACCTGAGTTTGGAAAGATCCAGATGGTTCCCCTTTTATTGAAATCTGAGTTTGAAGCAGCCCAGAGGCTTCAGGCAAAATTTTAGCTTAGTATTGAACCTGCTTCAGGAAGTATTAGTATGCTGCCCACATGGACCCTGCCCTGGAGCTCTGTAGTTCCTTACCTGAGCCTTGGGCTCAGCTTCTCTGACAGTGGAGTGAACAGAGAAGTCAGCCTTGTGACATGCAATCCATCCACAGAAATGACTATATCTGGCCTCCCAAGTCCTCATGGCTCACTGGCTTTGTAAAAAAGTCAGTTTGTGTATTGCATCACTTCTCGATGCAAAGCACTTGACTAAGCCTGAAGAACTACAGTTTCCTCCCCCTCCTCCTCCATAAGCTACACAATAGCATGCTGTACAGAGTTACAATCATTAGCCCTCCTGTGCCCACCAGCAGCAGCAGCAGCAGCAGAAACACCACCTCTTTGCAAGCCACACTCCCTTTGCATTTTCGTTGCTTGATCTCCCTGGGCTCCACTTTCCTTATCTGAAAATTAGATATAATAACATTATCTAGCTCATAGGCTTGCTTTGAGGATCAAATGCAATAACATAAGTTAAGTTCTTAGGAGTAGGCCTGGCACATGAAAGCATGATGAATAAAGCCTATGCATTATTTTAAAGATGGACAAACTTAGACTCAAAGAGATGAAATGATTTTCTCAGTGTGGCTTAGAAAGTAGCACAGAGGAACACTGAAGTCCATTTTGTCTGATGTACCAATAAGCTTTCTCTTTGGATTCTTTATATTAAACTCCAGTATTAGGAAACCAATCCCACTGAACACCATAGAGACCCATGATCTGCCCATTCTCAAAAGGGACTCAATGACAAATGTGCCTTTTGAT
The DNA here is from genome assembly GCF_903995425.1 of Onychomys torridus. Taxonomy (NCBI): domain Eukaryota; kingdom Metazoa; phylum Chordata; class Mammalia; order Rodentia; family Cricetidae; genus Onychomys; species Onychomys torridus. The sequence goes on from NC_050443.1 coordinate 73,430,952, forward strand.
GTTATTTTTTGATATCTCACAGTGGTAGTTTAGTCATAGTCTAAAGATCTGTCTTTAGATATTGACATCATGGATATCCCAAAAGTATTCAGAGGTGGAGAGCCAGAATTTAAAAAAAAAATTACATTTAACTAGCACACAAAGTCATTAAAAATTGTATATATTTATGGTACACTGTACTCTATCTTGATGTATATACAATGTAGTATATTCACATCAGGTTAAACATAGCTCTGTGCTCAAATACTTACAATTTCTTCATGATGAAAGCATTCAAATCCTTCCTTGTAGCTCCTTGAAACAAAGGAGACGCCATCAATACCTGTTACTTCCCAGCTGTGCAATGGCACATCAGTAAGTCCTGTCTATGCATCCACGAGCCATATTGAGTATACTCTTGATTCTGACCCTGAATCTTGACTCTCTATTTTGCTTCACCCAAGCATAGTTCACCATTTATCTATTTCAACTGTGTGATTTTAACTACTGTTACCTCGGCCCTCAATTATTTAGGAATTAGTTTACCCAGAAGCTATAACCCATAAGATTTTCCTTCCAGCCATGAAATGGTTTCTTCCCAAAACTGAGTATTTGATTCTAGCATTTTCAGGGTCCTTACCATTTCTAAATATAAATAAAAAATGAACAAAGATGGAAATAATTGACTATGCAAGCAAATAAAGTGCTGGTTTTCTTCATCCAACAGAAAATTCACAGCTGATGCTGACAACAAGATAAATTATCCTTGAATATGGAAACTGCCCTGGAACCTGGTTTAGTTAGAACAGGACAGAAAGGAAGATGAATATTTAAAGAAAAAGTTGCTTCTGCAGAGGGCTGGTGGCCTTTGTAGAAAACTCCTCTGTGTTACTTCTGTCTCCCTGATGATAGAATAAATCTAAAAATAGGATCTCAAGCTTTTATTAAGTGGACAGATGTCATATGTCCAGCTGAGGGAAGACTCATTTTGATTATCTAATCCAAGGAGGAATATCCAACCCCCAGGAGGCGAAAGAGCTTAGGGTTCTCAATTACCTGCCTAATCTCCAAAGTGCATTGCTGCCTTCCACCTTCTCACAGCACCATGACTGTTATCTAAAATATCAGGCACACAAGCAGAAACACAAATCTTTCTGAAAACAGAATGACAATTCATTGTATTTGAAGACAAACTTGCCATATTTTCCTAGATGAACGGAATAGAAGTAAGGGAGGAATAATACCTTAAGGTGCTATGTCTGATGTTCAAAGTAAACTAGTGGATGCTGTCCACCGACATGGAACTGTTTTCTAATGCACTATTACCTCTAGTGTAGCTTGTGAGAGGGTGTGAGAGGATAGAGATTAGAACATTTAAACAACTGTCTACAGAACCCCCAATGTTTGATGGGTACATAAGTAGGTACAAATCCACAATTTCTTTCTAGTCTTTTAGTGCAAGAGCTGTGACGTGTTCATATATCTCTCTCCTGCCTTTCCCTAAGTATGTTAAATGTCCAATAGATAATTTGTGCATTGAATTATTTCTTGTGAGAATATTTAAGCTGGCTCTGGGAAAACAACAAAAACTCAACTCTACTCTGACTCTGCCAGTTACATGGATTTGCTTAGGCAAGTTGAGTTAGTTGCAGCCTGAATAAACATGGAGCTAGAAAGCAATACATAAATTATTCTAGCATTGAAACAAAATACTTTCTTTACTTTTTATAATGTATAGTAAAGAATAACAGGAAGAGAATTTCAAACCATGATCAGAATTGTAAGATGCAAAGGAAAGGACACTGGTTTCCAACTATAATGAGGAATGAGTACCATAGAGCATGGGTAAAGAGTTACAGGCTCACTACATCCTGCAAAGGACCATCTCATTCCTCATGGCACAGGCTCTTATGTACTGTATTGACAAATTATTGTGTGTCATCAACTTTGGAAGATTTGGATGGTTCATAGAAGACTGACAAAATGATCATCACTAATGAAGAAAAACAGTGATGTTTGACTCCAAGAATAAAATGTAGTACAAGTGTGATGGAGGTTAGTGATATATAGGGAATATCAATTCATTCAATCCATGGGCCTACAGTAACGGGCCCAGAAAGAAATAGTGAGCAAGCAAAAATGCAGCCAATGAGGGGTGAATGTATATATGGGGGAGTCTATGCTATGTTAAGTGGATTCATTTTATATGGAATAAGAAACATTGGGGAAAATTGAAGAATTCTCTATTGTTTATCAAATTAGAAGTATTAGGATAGGAACACATGTCTACTGAGCAAGCTAACTCTTTCAGGTCCCCACAATAGAGATTCCCTCTGCAGACAGAAAACTATTCAAGGAATATTCTTTGATATCAGCTCTGATCTTTGTTCAAAGCCACATTTTATTATTTCAGGTTTTAATTATTAGAAGAAAATTTAGAAATTATCTTTCTACATCAGCTTCCTAATGATAGGTTATATCACCTTTTACTCCCCAATCATCTGTGCATCAAGATGACATCCCTTTATGTTTAGAAAAATTGATAGTGCTAGCTTCTGTGCATCACTCAAAGTCATTTCTCACAAATCACACTAACAGGAAAAAATTACAAGAATTTTTGGCTGTTTAGCTATGAGATAGTCCATACTTACTCAATGAAAAGCTTGGGTTCTTCTTCACACTGTTCATCCTAAGTTCTCAAGAAAAGATGGGGAGGTTCATAAACTTCTGGGCTGTCTCCACCATGAAAACTTGCTGCTCTCGGTAGCTTTGTTCCTGAGTGGCCTATAAGAATTCAATCTGTGAGATGTATTGTACCAATAAAAGGATAGACATAAATATAGACTATTGGTTCTGCTTTAAAGGGATCCTGCCAGGAAAGATTAGCATTTCCTCCCATACCCTGTGCTGAATGATGACCAAAACTAGTTGTTTAGAATCATGTGAATTACCCAGAATTTGGGGCAGGAGCACAACTAAATGCACCTTATATAACCTTCTATCTGTCTCTCAGTCCTGAAAAGTTGAGAGGTTGAGAAGAGCATCTTCCTTGTGTGTAGCACACAGTAGAAATTCCTCAAATGACAAACTGCTTATGGTCCTTCAAGCACAGGCCCCTGCAAATTCTACTGACTGAAGACAGAACTGACACATGCTGCCCTTCTATTAGGGGCTAAGGATACCTGTGAGATCCTTCAAGGTGATCAATGAGAGTATCAGAAAGATTCTTTATGAGTATGGGAAAGTATTTTGATTTTGATCACTCAGGAGCTCCATTGTGTTCTATGTGTCACTCCAGCTACAGTGAAACACTCAATTATCTCAGCTTCAAATACAGCCACATTTGCTTATACCACATAATACAAAGGAAAAAGCCAGCTTTCCTACTCTGGCCTTCTATTTCCCTCACAGATTTATCATTGCTTTTCATTTTCATCTTTTCTACAGTTTTTTTTAATTATCATCTAATTCTTCAGCCTGGAATGGGGATTGGAAGTTTCTTTCATTGCCCAGCTGTATGCCTTATTTTCTCTGCAATTTCAGACTCACATCTATGCCACTGTTTAGCTGTTCTCTCTCTAGGCCATGCTTAATTGCCATGATGGTGTGTGTATTTCATAACTAAATACAAATTTCTTCTTTAGTTGGAAGATTGCATTACATCAAACTCAAGTTTCTAAGTAGCCAATTACTTACAAATGAGATGACACTGACTTACTTCTCTCTGAGCACTCTCTAGGTATCTCAGCTTTCATTTGCTGCCTGACATCTCACTTCCACTCTTCACTGTTTGGAGTGTTCAGAGTATGAATCTCAGGAGCAAAACTCTAGCATGCATTACCATCCATGTTGGCTCAGAAAGTGTCAAGCAACCCAGCCATGAAGAGTTAATTTGGAAATCCATTGCTCCTTGATTGCATAGAGATTTATTTGGCCTAGGCAGATGGGAAATTAGGCATTTTTTCTTAATATCCAATCCTACTAAAATAAATTGTGGCTGATTCCTGACAAGCTGCAAACAGCAACCTTAAGATTTGATGTTTTCTGTGATATTTCTCAGCTGAGTACATAAAATGCACTTTTCAGAGTCCTCCCTAAGCAATTAGCACCATTAACGCCTTCAGTGAGCATATGGTCACAGTGGAGAGGAAATTAGCCCCATGCCACATTTTCGCTACTGTTTGTATACTTTTGGACACAGTTCATTAGAGTTCCTTTCCTTCAAATCTATCTCCCTTAAAGAGGCCATGCTACGTGTTATCTTAATAGTCAATTATTTAGCTTCCCCCGGTGACTACCTTTCTGAGGAAGATTGCCCTTCTGTTTATTTCTCCTCCAACATGTCCAATTTGCAATGATCATGGACTGTATATTTCTCCCTAGATGTACGTACTTCTCATCTTCAGCCAGTGCAAATATATAACTCCTGTATTTTAAAAAAGAAATCCAAAACATTTTTTTATTATATTACCACAAAGTTAATAAACCATATTTGTTGTTTTTGGTTTTGTTGTTTTGTTGCTTCTTATGAAAGTCATAAAACAGCTGAACTGCAGTCCCTTGAGTTGTCATTCTATTTTCATGCCACATTCCTTTCCATTAAACTTCTCTTGGCAGATGGTATTGGACTCACTGGGGACAACTGTGGGATCCGTGTAAGGAGTATTAAAAGTCTAGTAAGTTTATGTACATTTATGTAGTCAGTCATTGGTAATGTGGTTGGGATCTTATCCAGTGTCAGTCGACCTACTCCAAATACTCCTTCTGTTCATTGTCATGACCCAAAGGCAAAGTGATCAAAACCATATGCTTGATGTAGCCTGTAAGACTCAGAACACAAAGACAAGTAAAGTGGAGGAGATGAGAAGTAAGAAATTACAGAAATCTGTACGCTGAAAAAGCTTTAAGACCTTAGAAAACATAAAAGGAAAGGCTATGGATTTGCATTGGTGGGGAAGTAGGGAGTATATGGTATGAGTTGGGGGATAGGAAACCATAATTAGAATATGTCATATTAAAATTTTTTTCAATTAAAAAATCACGTAGTGAGCAAATGATATTTCAAGACTTTTACATGATACATGATATTTCAAATAAGATATTACTGAAAATTAAATTTAAAGGTCGTAATGAGCAATACAATTTTAGTAAATCAAAATATACTTCAGCAATTTGTTTTCCTTATAAAAGTATTAAATTGTTGATGTATGAAGAGCTAGTCAAAAATAAGCCAAAAAGCACAAGAAAACACTACTATAAATGTCTTTCATACCACAATGTTGACTTCTACATATATGTAGCCATGGTTTTGTCTCCTCACAAACACTAAAGCTTCCCCAATGCCCCATGGCTTTTCTGCTTGTGTTATGTCATCTTATCTTTCCATTTTCTTCCTCTAAATATATTTATAATGCATCATCATTTATAAAGAAATTTAATTTAAATCCCATTACAATTCCTACATGAAGAAATTTTATACTGAGAAGTCTCTGAATTTTGGATTCATTGATAAGAACTATACTGGGAACTGTGGTAATTTCTTATTGATCTTGATTTCTTTATTAATAATGGGACATTGTTTCTATAAAATTGTTTGCCACATATATGTCTTCATTAAGGAGGATGAAAAACTTTTTTTTCCATTCTTTTACTAACAATTTGTGGTATCCCACCAATATGGCATTGTGATGAATGGTAGGCTTACATAGATATCCACATAGGTTCAGATACCCAGGAGCTTCAACCCAAACCCACTACTTTCTACACACACTAATATACATTCTAATATCACCCTGAGACTTGTTGAGGATAGGTGTTAAAACATATGTCCACCTGCTGTAATTCAACATTGGGGAAATAGTCTCTAGATTGGGAAAATGTCATGGAAAATGCAACTGAAGTCATCTAATAAGAAATAAGTGCAACACTATTCCTGAACAATGGCAAGATAAACTGTAATAAATTGAAGAGCTAATCTAATGGCAAATGGAATGGAATGGTAACAGAAGGTATTAAAATCCAATATAAATATACCACTACAGAGGCTATGGGATTTCAATGAGTGACATTTATTTTGGACAGTTTAAAGGGAGATAAACTTTAAGTTTACATCTTAAGTTTTTAAGGCATCAAGCTGATCTCATCACAAAAATAAGTCTGTCAAGCAGAAATAAAATAAATGGGCATTCTCTGTGGTACACTGCTGGATGGCAATTGACATTCAATCTGACTCTTAGTTTCCTGTCATTAGTGTTCACAGTGGCCACTGCAATAATACTGTGGCCAATAAACAGCCATGGGCAGTGGTTGAGGGCCCTGACATATACCTCCAGGAGATGCCAATTTCATATTCTGATTCAGTCACTTGAAGTGTAAGAACTTGGGAAAATTTCTCAAAAATTTTAAAGCTCAATTTTCTCAGTGGCTGAATGGGAATTATAAGGAATTTTTGTTGGTTCTGTGAAGTAATTCATCTCACCTTAAGAATTGGGGGTGATTATGTAACTGTGCTTTAAGACTTCTTTCTGTTATTAACTATGTGTGCAGGACATAAAGAACAATCTGATATAGGACAAGGAAAGCAGAACGTCACTGTGAGAAAATATTCACATACAGGAAGACTTCATAAAACTCCCCTGTAAGACTAAGATGTATTTTCCTTTAATTTAATTTTTGAAAGATAACCGAACCTGGGAGGGGGATCATTATGGGGTGTCTTGTATAGTACAGTTTATAATAATGTGGGCAAGCTATTTTGGCTGAGTTCTACATATAATTCCTTTAGGGTGCATGTGAATTTAGATAATAATCCCCCCAATGCTTTTTGATCTCTCTGCTGTCCACCATTTAACAGTCCATTAATATTATATAAGCAAATCATCTGATTTTAATGAGTACTTGGGAGGGTCCTAGCTGTATAGTAGGGAAGTGCACGGACTGTGTCAGAAAATACAGTAGGATACTTACTATTATGCTTGACAAATGAAATATCAGTGGGAACCATAAATTAACACAAGTGTGAAAAAAAATCTCAGGAAATGTAATGTGTTGTAGTGCCCAGGTACATCAGAGGCAGAGGCTGAGGTTTGACCATGACTCTGTATCAGCACTGAATTGCCACCCTGTCTACTGAAGAATAGCTGTATGATACAAGCTATGGACTCATAGGGGAAAATACCTACAGTCCCGGTAGCACATCAATGGGATGGGAGAAATGGAATTTAAACTAAGAGTTACTGCTGCGCTCATGTATTCTACAGTGAGAAGAAATCAAAGGGACTCCTTATAATAGGGTGTTCACAGGCAGCAGCTTGCTAAGAGTAGTCTCAGTTTTTACATGCATTTTGGACTCTTGCCTAAAAAATACAATTTTCTTAAGAAAATTATTTATTTGGATAATATATTATAGAATGGCTATATCAACATGATCTTTCCAAGCACGAATAAGCCTTTACATATAAATATGTTTAGCATTGAGAATCTCAGATATAGTTGCAACTTACTGAGGGTACACAGCTTTTTGACAGTCAGAAGATGTGGTCTTGGTGCACAGGAACAGACAAAGGGAATTTGGAAATAGCCAGGTGTAACCTGGGAAGTTTTGCTTTTAAATGTTGGAAATGTTTAGGGAAACAGGAAAATTCAGCAAAGAAACTTATGCTCAGCAAGGGTTTACATAGGCACAGCAAAGCATTAATTTCTTAGGCAGACACAAGATAAGACTGTATAAGAAAGAGATGATGAAAACAGAACAGGTGGTGGGCTTCAATGCTGCACCACTTGGAGCTGATCTCTTCTTCTGTCCCAGTCTCAGGGCCATTGTGTATGTTACAAATCAAGAGCTGGCATGGCAAAATACAGCAGTGCTTTGTTATTTCCACTTAATATCTGAGTAAAGGCACCGTTCATTTCAGCTGTCACCTGGTAAATTGAAATTAGTATACTGTCCTTAACTTACTGCCTCCAAAATTCTGGACCACTGTAGTTCTTAAAGATAGCAACTTTCATTTAAAAATATTTCATCCATTTTTAGAGCATAACAGTTAATTATTGTAAAATGTACAAATAAATAATGGAGTTAAGCTACCATAATAACCATCATCATCATCATCATCATCATCATCAGATAGTTCTATCTTAGGTTAATAAAAATCTTGATTAGCATTCCTATGTTTTGAAATATTCAGGAATGGAAAAAACTTAATCATTACCCAATGCATACAGTCTTTCTGACTGAAAACTCTTCCATTCCATGCACTATAGTCTATGATGGTGATCAGGAAAAGGTATCATTAGGGCTGGGGTGATGTTTCATTTCAGTCAATAATGTGACTATGATTCAAGCATGAAGACCTTAGTTCAGGTTCATTCCTATAGAAGATAGATATGGTTTCATGCACCAAAGCACTAGGGATGGAGACAGGGGATCCCTGGTGCTCACTGATCAACAAGCATAGCCAAATCATTAATCTCTTGGTTCAATAAGAGTCTGTCTTAAAAATATAATGTGAAGATTGGTTGTCAATGATACTTCATGTCAACATCTAACTTCCTCATGCATTTACCCATGTGTCATGACACCCACATGTACACATATAAATACACCCACAGTGATATACAGAAATCACACAACACACACACACACACACAATGTATCATTAGTTAAGTGAGACAGAGAAACCTAGAATTTCATTTTAGTTTCACTCTCCATCCTGTGGATCCTTGATTTCACTCCCTGGATCTTCTGAGTAAATCATCTGTTAGAAATAATTCATATACTATATTTATAAATGTCAGCTCTCCTGTTACTATATAGTAGCCACTTAAGTCATAGGTTAGAAAATAATGATCATAGAAGCTCAGATGAAGCTTTGATCTTGCACACCATTTTCCTACATTCATTCAATAGGGAAGAAAGACAATGTTTTGACCCTTTATGATTCAGCATAACCTTTCAAATAGCAGTCCTTATGTTAAACAAAAGAGTTACCAAGATATAATGCTGAAAGTTTTCCAATCAGAGATTTCCATCCCAGGTACAAAACACATCACCAATATTTGGGAAAACATCATGGCAACTGCCAATGGATTCTGGTGTTTAGTAAAATCTATACAATTCTGAATATTTAAATATTGATTATTATGCCTATTCATTAATGTTTTCCTGTTATGAATTGATGGGATAGATAAATTTTGTACAATAGGAAAGGAGTTTCATGATGTCTACTGTGTATTCTGAAATTGGTGGACAGACTGAGGACTTTGGTGGAAGTGACTTAGTATCATACACTTCACAGTTTGTATCAGACCCACTTTCTATTGTACTCATGAAATCAAGACCCATCCTCATCTTTTTTCTTCTGTTTTGAGGCAGGGTCTCAATGTATAGCCCAGATTGTCTTCAAAGTCATAAACCCCTTGCCTCAGACTCTCAAGTGCAGTAACTACAAGGTCTACCATAATGTTCTGCTTCAAGAAACAATTTCAAACTTTTGATTGTCTAGCAATTTACATTATTTGAAGCTATGAGTCTCCATTATCATTAATGTTATATTCTTTAGTAGGAAAACTCACAATTAAGCAGTATCTTATAGATGGGAAAACTAACCCTATAGTTATTAATTAATTTATAGTTATTATGACAGCAGGAGAGATGGTTCAACAGGTAAGAATACATATAGCTCTCCCATAGGACCTGAAGTTCAATTCTCATCAGGTTCCCATCAGGTTTTACAACATTCTGAAACTTCAGAGGATCTGATGCCCTCTTCTGTCCTCTGTGGGTACCTGCAGTACATTTACATCACATACAGAAACGCAGCTGTACACATAGTTAAAAAAAGAAAATCTTCAGAGCAGGTGGTAGAACCAGATGATTACAGACTCTCTTCCACTGAAAATCAGGTCTTTGTAGTCCACTGTGGCATTATCCTCTCCTAATGCCACCCACTCCATTCACCACAGTTCTCCACACACAGCTCTAATTGACTGAATATGACTTGAGCAAAACAAAATGCACCTTCCATTCAATTCCTGCTATTAGTCATTGTTAATAAAGCTGCCTATATTTGAACCTCAATTCAAGTACCAACCATGTGTCCCTCTATCATGGCACAGTCTTTAAGTGGTCAGCCCCATATTTACTGGGACTCTGAATATGTGCCACCCTGATACCCATTGAGGTTTCTCAGCCCATCATGTTCCAGCCTGGAGGGCTGACATTAAGAGAAAGTCCTCAGTCAGGTGACCTAATTTCCCCCTGCTATTCCAGACAGATGTACTGGACAACATGGGGAACTGACTGTATAGCAATGGGAGACCCAGTCACTACAACTGAGCTGATAAATGTTCAGTTCCCTTCTCTAAGAGAAGCTTAACATCCTCTACATCAGCGGTTCTCAACATGTGAGTCACAACCCTTACAGGGGTCACCTATCTTGCATATCAGATATCTACATTACAATTTATAACAGTAGCAAAACTAAAGTTATGAAATAGCAATAAAATAATTTTATGGTTGGGGGTCACTGCAGCATGAGGAACTATATTAAAGGGTCCATAACATTAGGAAAATTGAGAACCACTACTCTATATGGTAACTACAGTAAATTATTGTAAAGGGTGTTGTCTGTCTATATTTCCATCAATGCATAAATTTTGTTTTCTTCAAGTTATGTCATCTGTTTCCATTGTTAAGCAATTTATTTAAAAAGCTATTGCACTGTATTGATGTATTAACCACCAATTGTTCAAAAAAAGTCACATACCCGCAACAACAAAATCTGAAATGGTGAGCATTTCAAAAGGAAGTGGAGATCACACACTGATTAAGAATTCTACCACTCTGTCACTCAGGTTATGCTGTATTCAGTCTATAGTGGGCTGGTTTAATGTCTTAAGTCGTGAACCAAAGAAAAGATCTATTTTGAAAGTGTAGAAAAAAGGCTGAAGGATTTTGAGAGAATTAATTGACTTTAAAAAAATAATATAAATGTAAATCCTTAATGAACAAATTATGGTTGTTATTAAAGGTAATGTTTAAACATTTTTAAATAAAATTTTTGGTTTATAATTGAATAAATTATTTCCTTGGTTGGTATAAAAACTAAAATCTTTAAATTTTAGTTATTCTTTGTATATATCATGGCTCACAAGTAAGAATGCATGCTAACTTTATTATTTTCAATGTAACTTTGGATTAGACAACCTGTGTGCCTGATACATGACTCACATATACTTTATCCTACTTTTCTTAGAAATAAAATAATGAATTTCAAACATCAAATGCAGGCTTGAACAATTCATGACTCCAATTATCTGCCACGCTTGAATTCTTCAAATAGCTGTATTGGTGCCTCCTTTCATTCTCATTTTAGGGCAGCACTGCATTTTATAATTGAATTACCAATATATTTCTATAAAATTGTGATCTCTTTGTGACAAAGGTCCTCCAAATATCCTTTGCATGAGAGATCACACTAACTTTTTAGAATGTTCTTTTCAATAACTCAAAAGGCCCTAGAGTATTCCTAACACAATACTGAATTTATAAAAAGAGATCCAGTTCCTAAAGTAAATATATCAGTATATTAACATGCAACAGGCAGTAAGTTTCAAATCCAAAAGCATTTAGCTTTTGCCTTTGTGTTCCTACTTTTATGGCAGCAACAATCCAATGGGAATATTTTATGCACTTTAGTGAGCAATCTAGAAAAACATCCCAGAAAATCTCAACATCTTTAACCAGGAGTTCTAAGAGAAAAGTTGAGATAATTGATGCAAAAATAGCCAATAAGATTGCAGTAGCTACCCACTTATAAATCTTACTAATTTTTTTATAGTTATCTCCATGATTTTGTCAGTTTCTGAGAGCAAGGTCAGGATTTTCTTTGATTTATTGAGGAGTTGACACAATATGATCACAATTCTTTCATTGTTTAATAGCTTTGTGTACATCTATGCAATAGTTAGGGATTACATTGCCAATATATCCCAATAATGATGATCTCAACCTCCCCCAATATTTCATATCCCTCTCGAAGTTCCTAGAGCCCTGCAATTTACACAGCAAGTTTTTATTATATTACTATGTGAGTCAATGCTGAAATATTTTAATGAATGAAGAGATGGATTAATGTATTTTTTTCTGGCTGTAGTTTTGGAAGTATAGTGAATTATATTAAACAATGTTTATTAACAGTGTGCCCAAGAAATACCATATCTCTGGATAAAATTTTCAAACTTTGAATGACTAAGTTCTCTAAAGGATATATGGTTACTCAGAATGTCATGGCAACATACAATATTGTGGCAAATACATAGACACTGCATGACATCCTTTAGCCTTCTAATTTCTAGTCAATGTGTGGCATCCTGTAGTTCGCTTCTCATTTCATCCATGTTTCTGACTTTTCTCCTCACTTTTATTACAAAGTTTATGTACAGCTGTTAACTCCTCCTTGGAAGCTACATAAATAACAATACATTATTGTTAATATTTTCTGATTTTCAGTTCCTAGGATTTGACTGATAATTTTTGGTGTATATATTAGTAATGTTTCATTTCTTCAATGTAGGTTAAGAAAGTTTGAGTATATAGCATTAGCAAGAGACATGAGTAGGAAGACCTGCCTTGGATTAGAAATACTATATACTCAAGGTAAATTTTGGCTTAGCATCATTCTATCTGTGATCTTAAGCAAGGCGTTTTTCTCTTGTTTCCAGTCTTATATCTAAATATCAAGGCAGTAATAGATATCCTTGAAGTACATAAAAATAACCAAACTGTGTTAGTAGCATCATGTATACACCTGAACCATGAGCGATGATTGTTTATCTTCTTATTTACTTGTCTGAGCACTTTCATGTCTAGAAATCTCATTAATGTATCTATGGTGAAAACATTCAGTAAAAATGCTTTACATTGCTGGCAATATCCTATATACCATTTAAGATCTAGTGATGGATTAAAATAGAGTCTCAGTGTGCCTTAGACTTAAGTGGGAGGTTATTTCCATGCAAATAACATAGCATAAATCGTGACAGAAAATAACTGTTAAGTGGAGGTATAAGATCACTGCTACATACAGGTATAGAAAAAGGGACCATCAATTCTGGCTAGGGTGACTAGGGCTTTTTTATTGAAGAGCTCACATTGAATATGAACTCAGAAAGTCTGAGAAAGATTTTTTGAAGATGTGTGACATAAAAGAAAGAAACTCTTGACATAAAAGTAATAGACTTTAAACATATAGGAGTTACAAAGTGTTTTCATAAAACAATGTGTGGTTTAGATGCTGAAGTCTGAAATCATTATGGGGGATGGTGCCAGTTTATAGAATAGCAAACTATGAAAGACTGAAAAAAAATCTAACATTTCTAATTGAATTCCTTGATTCTTAACTTCCCACAGGTTTACAGTTTAAAAACCATAAAATTATATTTATATAATTGTTAATTTGGAGTAAATACATCTGCATTATAGTACACATCAAAATAGGCCCATAAATGTGCATAACCAGTGTACAATGAGAACAAATGAACATGGGAATGTTTTTAAAGTATAAATGTTAAAAAATCCCACAAAAAAATTGAAAGGCAAAATATTGAGTTCCACATAAATAGCAAAATGTTTAGTATTTAGGAAATGAACAGCTTTTATAAATCTGTAGAATGAAGTTATCATTCTTGAAGCAAAACCCCTATAAGATGCAACAGTTTTACATTAAAGTTTTAGAGATGACTTTTAGCATTTATAATGTGGAACAGGAAACTTCAGCTGATAAATAAAAGGGACAAATTATACAAACACTTATAGGATGTTTAGCACAAATTGTGCCCTGTATCCTTTATATTATTATATCTTCTTGTTTATTTTTAGTACACATATCGTATATTTCTGGGGTATCATACAATGTTTGGATATGTGCATATAATATACAATAAAACATTACTGAGCATCTTCTCATAGGATTCTAGTTTCATTATGTTGGGACTTCCAAAATCCTTTCTTCTTGTTTCTTTGAAAATTTCCATGTAGTGTTGTTAATTATGGACACTTTAGTACAAATAAAACAATATCACATTTCTACTAATTATGGTTGAGCTTGTTGACCAACATATTCCTCATCCATAGCCTTTACCTAGCAATTCACAATATACACATTATGACACATTAGGAACCAACAGCAAGGGAAATTATAGCATAAAGGAATTAAAAAACTCACTAATCTACTACACTCTAAATATTGACTTATATGTTTGATATCTTATTAGCTAATAATAGTATACAATTATTTACAAAATTATGTCATAATAGCATTATATAACAATACATTTAAACTCTTTTTTACTACACTGCTGTTACCATTAAAACATACAAAAGTATATATATGTACATCTTACATACACATATACCTTAATGTATATATTATGCAAAACTGTTCTTATATGCACACACAAGGAATATTTGAAAGTATATACACAACAACATGGGTATTTTTGAGATTATCATTTCTGTCACATTATTATCTTAAATTTTATCTTAAATTTTAATTAAAATTCAATTGATTCTGCAACTTCAAAGTATTTAAAGTATTCTGTTTGCTTTAAAACATGTCTTCTAATTCCTGGTACATAATTAATTGCTTTAATAATACTATGTGTGGTTACTGCTCTCTCCTTTTTTATCTCCTTGAAGGGAACATTAACAAGCACATCAGTCTACTGATACATTCTATTTGAAATCATGAACAACCACATGGATTTGTAGATATGGATCTTATTTTGATTTGTATATTAATTTTATATTTTGTTGTCAGTCATTGGGACATGATGTGCTAGTTAAAGAAGCATTCTCAAAAAACTGACTGCATCTGTTTACTATAGGAGTCAGTCAAGTTTCCTGGGAAGTGTGGTCTACAAATATTCTGCTAATGGGGATGGGAGTCATGCTTTCTTGCTGTTACTGCCCTTATTTTGTGTGCTGGTGATGAACACAGGGCTTTGTACTTGTTATGCAGCCAGCTGTATCATTGAGCTGCCCATCAGCCCAAAATTTGCGTGCCTTGATTCTTGCAGTGGGGAGAGTTGGGAAAGCCCTTAAAGTCAAATCTCCTGTGATCTGGTGGTTTCACATCATCACACTTGAAGAGAATAGAATAAGGAGGGATTAATAATAAATTATTGCAAAGCCAATAACACAAACTTTTTCTCTCCTTATATGGGATTAATACCTTTTCAAGCAAATGAAAAGAAATTATTTCATTGTGAAAATATCTATGTAATGTATCTGATATGTCTAAGGAAGACCCCATTTATGACACTGATAGTCAGACTACCAGTTTGAATAACATCATGTGAACATTCTGAAAGTTTGAGGGATATTATTTTAGAAATAACATGCAATAAAAATGGCTTGTGCAGAAATAATTTGTATGTTTCATTACCTGTGTTTACAATTTACTTTAAATTTATGTCAATAAAGTATCCACAGTATGCTTTCCCTTACCAAGAGAGGGAAGCAGGAATGCTCGCCTGAGAACTAGCACGGCAGATCATACATTTGCAGGTACAGAGTGATTACAAACACCATGGGGGATTTTTTAAACTAAAATTAGAGTTAGAATTGATAGAGGATATTTGAGAAGGATGATTAGAGGCAATGTAAACAGACCCTAAGGAGTCTGACTGTTCAAATAGAATATATTTAAATTTAGATAAGATATAGCAATGAATGTGACGAATATGAAGATTTTCACTTTTTTGGTAAACTTTACTCCTAAAACTGTACTTGATGAGAGACAAGGAAATCCTCACTGGTTAGACCATATGGCTCAACTTTGATTACTTTGTTTAGCAGTTAAAAATCGATGTGCTGTGTGAGGCAAAGAAGCAGATGCTGCCTTATAAGCACTCAGGAAATGAATGGGACAGAAAGATGCATCAGGTTTCAGACCAGGTTGGTCTGTATAGATTTGTGGGCCATCCAAGGTTACAAAACCTCACACTGTTTATTGAGATAAACACACACACACACACACACACACACACACACACACACACACACACACACGATATTTATTTGCAGTCTGTGTATTAAATACCAAGTCTTAGGGTTTCTATTGCAGTGGTGAAACACTGAGGTTAAATCAGCCTGGAGAGGAAAATGTTTACTCAGCTTATGCTTCCACATCACAGTTCATCATCAAAGGAAGTCAGGACAGGAACTATTGTAGGGCAGGAACCTGGAGGCAGGAGCTCATGTAGAGGCCATGGAAGAGTCCTGGGTACTGGGTTGTTCATCTCAGCTTGTTCAGCCTGCTTTCTTATAGACCCCAGGATCAGCAGCCCAAGGATAGCACCACCCATAAAGGGCTGTGCCCTCCCTCAAGAATCACTAATTAAGGAAATGCCCATAGGCTTGCCTACAGCCAGATCTTAAGGAGGCATTTTCTCATCTGAAGCTCCCTCCTCTCTGACTCTAGCTTGTGTCAAATTGAAGTATTAGCCTGTATAACAGGGAACAACATAGTACCTGCTTTCATAATGACAAGTTAAGTCTTAAATTAACAAAGGAAAAGGCAGAGCCTTAATACATTGTATAAAACCTTTCAAATAGTTTAGAGCGTCAAGTAGCAACCAATAGATCAGACCTCCAGATTCTGCCTAGTTGAAGGAAAAACGGGTTTATTTTTTTTTTATAATTTTATTTAATTTTACATAGCAGCCACAAATTCCCCTGCCTTCCCTACTCCCACCCACCCCACCTTCTTCCCAGCCTACCCCCCATTCCTATCTCCTCCAGGGCAAGGACTCCCCTGGGGATTCAGCTCAACCTGGTAGATTCAGTCCAGGCAGGTCCAGTCTCCTTCTCCCAGGCTGAGTGAAGTGTCCCTACATAGCCCCAGGTTCCAAACAGCCAGATCATGTACTAAGGACAGGTCCAGGTCCCACTGCCTTTCTGGATTTAAATTTAAAGGGGTCCTTGGAGGATGGGTCAACGAGGAAAGGAAAGAGCTTCTCTTACAGGGGACTGTATAACACAGTTGCCTCGATAGTATAAAAGGTGCTGTTGGGTCCTGTTGCAGATGCGGTTATGTTTATGTCATTGCCATTTATCATGGAAAGATGTGGTGATAAAGTGGCATGGTCAGTAATGATATTTTGAGAATAACATAGACTTGAGAATGAGTAAAGTCAAGATCTATAGAATGAAGAGAAGTAGTAGTGAATTTCTTTTTTCCTAAAAATCATTGTGAGAAGGAGGTTCTTTGATGCCTTATATATAAAGAGAGATCTGAAGGAGGTGAGGAATGCCTGATATAGGAGAGGACATATTTTAATTAGAGAGAACAAAAACAAAAACTATACAAATGAGAGAGTATGTCAGTTATGCGTAAATAGCAAGGAGGAAGCAATCAGAAATGCTATGGTCTGAAAGTTAAAGTACAGGGCCGGTAATTAAAGGTAATTTTGAAACTGAAGGGATAGCTTTCCTGTGATATCTGAGGTCAGGGAAGTATAATATGAGCATTTACAACAATGCAAGTAAGATAGATGTTAGAGTTATTGATATCTCTAACTTCTGTGGAGACCTAGCAGGGATCACCATTAGTGGGATATGGAAGATACACAGAAGGTAGATTCTGAACATGATTCCACGATTATGGAATCTGAGGATGATTCCATGATTTGGAAACAGGAATAAGAGAGTAACTCTCTATCCAGATGGCAAAGTGGGGATATGGGGGAAAATATGGAGCAAAACTGATTTTGTTTTGGACACATGAAATGTATGCACAGGCCTACATATCAATGAGGTATTCCTAGTGTAGGAAGTAACATGTTAGACTAAGAAATTGTGTATGTATGTGTGTGTGTGTGTGTGTGTTTATGTATGTATGTGTATGAGTGTTTGTGTCTGTTTTTGTATGCTCTAGTGAAAGGTAGAGTTTATAGGCAAAATTCACAAATTCTCATTACAAAGTTTATTTAAATTTTCACAATTTAATAGCTGTAAATGCACTTACTCTTTTTGTTTGTTTGTTTGTTTTTTGAGACAGGGTTTCTCTGTATAGTTTTGGTGCCTGTCTTGGTTCTTGCTCTGTTACCAGGCTGACCTCGATTTCACAAAGATCTGCCTGGCTCTGCCTCCCAAGTGCTGGCATTAAAGGTGTGCACTACCACTGCCCGGCACATTCTCTCTTTTATGACGCAGTTATCTACTCTCTTGCTCTCTTGTTTAAAATAATTTCATTATCTCCTTTGAAATGTGCACTTAGTGAAGAGTCATTCACCTTCTCTTCATGACTCTCTGGAAACCATCTGTGATTTTACCTATAATACTTCCTATAAATGGAATTGCACAAGGTTATTTTATCTTTGTATTAATAAGGGTAACCTACAGTAGAATATGTATATATATATATACACACACACACACACACCATATGCATGCATTACCCACAGAGCACAGAAGAAAGCATAAGATGCCTAGAACAAGAGTAACAGGTGGTTGTAAGCTGCTACATGAGCATTGGTAACCAAACTCATGTCCCCTGTAATAGCAGCAATAGCTCTTAACGACTGAAAAATCTCTATAACTTAAAATTACTGTGTTTTAATTTAGAATATAAGTCACAAGTTGGTTAAATGAGAAAAGCAGTAAGCATTTCATTAATTCCTAAAGGTCAGATAGTGCAATAGGATATAGTTATAAAATGCACAGTGTTGAGAAATAATTTCTACCTGAAACTTTTAATGTTTAAAGATATTTGTAAGAGTCACTGATATATTAAAGTATAGAAATATAATAACAGTGCTATATTACATTTCTGGCATTTGTCAAAAAATAATTTAATAATTTAATAAATAATTATAGAGCCAAGATCAAATCAAATTTAGTTTATTTAAGCATTACTCATATGACATTATACAGGAAATCTCATATATATGTATATTAGTATTAATATACTCAAATTTCTACAAATTGCTACAAATTGACTTAGATTCAATTATTGAAACCTAATATCATATTCTCTTAAATTAGAACTAAGGAAGTAACTATAGATAACATTTCACCCTTGATGTGTGAGGGGGAAGGGTTTGATACAAACATTGCTCAAAATAGTGGTGCCATAAACCTATATAAATAATGTTCACAAAAGAAAGCATGCCCACCTTGATCTTCCTTCCTCCATCCTTTGTATTTTCTCTAAAACATCTTGTTTATTACCATGGACAAAATTGTATTGTACCACTTCAGACTTTATATGTTGAAACCCTGTATTTCCTAATGTTAAGGTACTTGTAGTAGACCCTTAACAATATGGTTAGCTTCAGGTGACAATATTATGGTGAGTTTCTTATGAGAAGAACTAACAAATAACTTTTGACCATACTCATTCTACTATCTATCCATCTATCTATATATCTATCTTTATTTCTATCCATCCATCCGTCTATCTATCTGTCTATCTATCTATCTATCTATCCATCATCTATCATCAATCCATCTCTCTAGCTAGCTTTCTATATACCATTCTATGTTCCATTTATCTCTCAATCTCTTAACCACTGTATCACTCTGTATCATTTCTTAAATTATGATAACTTCGCACATATATACTGTGAAATATGATAAATATATATTTCCCCTCTCAAATTTTCCACATATAGCCTCAAACTCACTTCTTTCCAATGCCATGACTTTCTGTTTGTTCATCATAACTCACTAAGTCTTGTTTATCCTCTTCATACATACATGGTGTAGGGCCAAGCATTGGAGTGTAGGAATCCTATCACCCAGTGGCTACATCCTCAAAAAGGAATGAATATCCAGAACCTATCAACTATCAATATCTCCTCAGTAACAGGTTGGACCTGTAGTCCCCATTTATGATGGACATTTGGCTGGTTTGATTTTGTTCAGGTCTTGTACAGGTTTGTGATTTTACACAAACCTGTATGGATGTGCTATGCTATTGGTTTGTGCTATGAGTTTGTGATTTCATAAGCTTGTTATGTTCATAAGACAGCTTTTCATACTTTTCATTTTCTAACTATTATGTTCTTTCCACCTCCACTTTTGTGGTATTTTCTGGACTTTGGTGTATGGGTAGGAGGATTTATTATAGGTGGCTCCTTTAGGGCTAAGCACTCATTTTCTTATTCTCAGTAATTTGACCTTCCAATAAAAACTGCTGGAAACTTAATCTTAGATAATCCATTCTACTCCTGAAAGAAAATAAATTATTCCTTAAGTCATACTTGTATTTTGTGATTGTACCCTGACCATTACAATCTATATATGCATTTATACATCTCTATATAAACATACACCCATGCAGACATGTGCATGCGTGCATATTTGAAACTTTATATTTTTTGTAGATTTTTTGAGACAGGGTTTCTCTGTGTAGCTTTGGAGCCTATCCTGGAACTCATTCTTTAGACCAGGCTTTCCTTGAATTCACAGAGATTCATTTGCCTCTGCCTCTGGAGTGCTGGGATTAAAGGCATGCACCACCACACTTGGCATGAAACTTCACATTTTATAGTATTATTAACTTTAGCAGTATGACAAAAGAAATAGTAAATGTTTTATAGTGAATTTATCATTTCAATAAGATACAATATTTTCCTTGGAAAGCAAAGGGACAGCTAGATGTATAAAGTTCTATATTCTTAAATCATTTAAAATAATCTGGAATTAAAATCTAAAACTCTTCCACATTTAATTTTTGTGTTTACTGGTGTCTAGGGTGAAAGTCATTATTCAAAAGCAAAATAGATTTTTTTATTCTGTGTTTTGTCAAAATTGTCACACTGAAAGAACAATTAACTCATTCCTCAGAGAATGATCCCCATGTAGGAAAACTTATACTATTATAGGCATGCAAAAAAGAGGATTTGCTGAGATGGTAGTTTAGGCCCAGAAAGGACACACATATAAAAAATAAAACAAAATCAAAAACAAAAACAAAAAAAACTATCTTGCTATTTATCAATCCTCCAAAATAGAGAAGTCAGAATGAGCTCTCAAACTTAATTTGACATTTATTTGCTTTTTATTGGGCATGTGCATGGGATCGCAGAGCAAGACATGCCACACAATGGAGGTCAGAGAACCATCTCATTACCCCTTCAAATGATCTTTCTTTTGAGAAGAAAGATATTTGGCTCATTTTTAATTTTACACTTTCCTTTTTTCTGTTCCAAATACTATTATTTATCTGAAAATTTTCCCAGCATGGCTAACATAAATCCATATAGGGATTGGTAAAATTATGTTCTATAGAGAAAATGGCACATATAGAATTTGTAAGAATGTACTGACACGGATAAAGGGAATGTCTTTATTAGAGCTGACTTATGTCTCCAGAATCAGACAAAGCACTAGATGCACTTAGTGCTGAGTGGAATAACATGAACCTCAGACACTTAAGTTCTCTGAGATCCCGAGCTAAGGGCTGCTATGTCATTTTGAACTGATAATGTGGAACAAAATGGATTCAGTGAAGATGGAAGCCTAGAAATTTCTGCCGATATCATCTTTCAATGCCAGGCTGACAGATGAATCATTTGCCCTTTCTATATCAGTTAGCAACTTTCCCAATTCTTCAATGGAAAGTAAAGAGAGGAAACAGGAAGGCCACTGCATCTGGAGAAGCAAGGTTGTCTTTCATAGCAATAGGAAATTTCATATTTTGTGAAATAACTACAGGATTCCTTAAGAAGATTCTCCATTTGTAGGAGATAAAGACCTTGAAATCTTGTATTGTACTTTATTGGGGCAGGAAGATGGTTGATTGAGTACAGTACTTATCACACAAGTTGATCACCAGAGTTGTTTAATCCTCAAACTCATAGTAAAAGGAGAGAACCTGAAAGTTGTCCTCTGACAAGCACAAAGTATGTCATAGTACACACACACACATACACACACACACACACACACACACACACACACACACACACACACACATGAGCATACTCAGATACATGCATGCACACACATACAAATAATGATAATAAATACTTTTTTAAAGTTGTCAATCACACTTTTGTAAAGTGGTATGTATTTTCAATATATCAATAGACTATGAGACAGAGGCACAGGCTGTGAACCCACAAAGCAAACCAACATGAGAGTGGGTTAGAAATCCAACAGGAATCACTAACATTTTATGGATGTGTCTATTTCTCTGATGAAACATACAAGTGCATAATTTCAAGTAAAGTATATGTTTTATGTCAGAGTCCTTACCCACAGTGAAAACAAAGTCTTAATTATTAAATATCTACATAGAAAATGTCAGTTAAAGCACATATTTTAATATTACTAATAAAATAAGCAGTTATTTATTTAGTACATATAGAGGATTTAAATTACATAAGATATCTGAAAACATTGAAAAAGGATGAATTCATTTTATTTGAATAAGACATTAATGTAATAAAAATATGTAATTTACATCTACATCTTTACCTTCTTTACCAGATGGATTTCAAGTGAGAGATGAGTACAAATAAGAAGAGGCACAAATGCATTTCTTACATACTTTGGGGGACAGAAGAGACATATGCTACTTTGTCTTATTCTGCTAAGAGAGCCAATTCGTGGTCCTCATTTGATAAAAAGATATTCTGGAAAACATTGCTCTGGATTGCCTGAATGCTCTTTAGAAAAATAAATCTGTACTCCATAGAACTGAGTTAATATTTGGTATGTCTGCCAAGGACTGGCCCTCTGACCAGCCAGAAACGACTTTGTCATTGTCAAAAGCATGAAGTGATGGCTATTGCTTTGTCAATCATGGATTAAAGAACAAAAATAAATGATGTTGAAAATTCCCTTTTGGAAAATGAAAAGAACAACTCATGCAGAGAAGAAACAAGTATAAAGAGATAATGAGACTGGCATTGATTGGAAAAACAGTCTTATTATATAGTGATACTTTCCTGCAGTATTGATTTCTTCATCCATAGCTCTTCAGAAGATCTGAAAGTACACTTTCACAAGAGTTCTTGAATTTTCCACTATTCTATCACCTTTCAAGTGTATAGATCTAAAAATTAATCAAGTATCAGAAGATACTTGAGCTGTGGTTTCACTTAAAAAATACTTACATTTATTTCTTTATTTTAATACATATGTATATGTTTGTGCCTATTTTATAACATATAAATGTGTTATAACATAACATAAAATAAAATGTGCCACTGTACTCGTATGGCAGTCAGAGATTTTTGGAGTAGGTTCCCTTCAGGGAGTGAACTCAGGCTTTTAGATTTGGCAGCAAGTGCCTTTAATTAATGAGCGATCCAATGTATGGGTTTCTTGTTGTTGTTTGTTGGTTGGTTGGTTTTATCAACAATTTCCTCAAAAGCTGAAAAGGCTTAACTTTGTGCTTATAGTCAGTTCCACGGACCAGAAGGTATGCCATTATTTTTTCCCTAGACACGTTTTTAATTCTTTTATTTCTTTGCTCCCTCCTTTGTAGAAGTCTACTTTGTCATTTAATTGTGGATATCTTGAAAATATCTTCAATAATATAACGTAGAATAATTCATTATGTATTATAATTTTGTGGTGATTTAGTGGAACTTTGTTGGCTAAAGCTTTTGATATCATTATGCCTCACATAGAGGCTAACAATCATCATCTCTAACTCCAGTTCCAGAGTATCCAACACTTTCTTCTGGCTTCTTATGCCACCAGGCATGGATGTGGGGCATTGACATGCAGACAGGCAAAAATTCATATACATACAATAAATGTTTAAAATAATTATAATTAAATGAAAATTAAAAAATAACCAAACTGTTTTGCTACTTGAAGGCACAGAAACCTATTTCTCCCTTAATGTCCCTTTCTCCAGGCTTTATTTATTTCCCTTTATCTCTGTCTGAATTCTTTAATTTATATTTGAGCCCCTGCCACTTTTCTTTCTAAAAGTAATAATGAAAACTGAAATAACAATCTCTAATTGTTAAATATTTCACATAATTGAATGTTTCCTTGTTCATCTGAGCCAAGCCTAGGACTCTGTCCCGTGTAATCCATCAGTGGACAGAGTAACTGCAGATGTAGTTTTCTGTGAAGGTCTGAGGTCTAAGGTTTGAAGGTTGACATGGATGCCAATATCAGGCTTGCAGACACTGAGAGATAGGATGGAGAGGAAAGCATCATGTCATATTTCTGAATATCTTTCTTGGGCATATGTTATTTCCCTGTTATCTTTCCAACAAGGAATTGTAGAGTGGACTTGACCTCATGTTGTAAGGAGACTAAGACTTGCAGTCCCTTTGCTTGGGAACTTCAAGTCTAGGGCTTATTTGTACTATCAGAAGAGCCATGGATCTTTGGGCTCAGTTAGCCATCTCTGTTCCCAATATTAACTTAACAATTACGTTCAGTATAAGCTTTGTGTGCTATTTCATCTCATTTAATGTTTACAATAAACTTTGATATAGGAGTGAAAAAAAATCATCTTCTTGTTTAATCAAATAGAAGCTTAGGCATATTAATTTATTAACTGTGGTATATTCTATGTGGTAGTATAGAAAATATTGGGGTGAGAACCCTTACCAATGTTTTATAGATTCATGTTATTTTTCTAGGTACTGTACAGAGAACGGTAGTTTCCATTCTTTAAACTGTGTGGCAAAAACAACTTCCTGAGTCTTTATGCAAATTCATCCTGTTTCCACAGCCACAATTATCACTCATCAATACTGAATGTCTACATTATGCCAGGGACTGTGTCAGGAGCAAGGCTGAAGACGTTAAGTAGTAGATAAAACTACTTTGAAGATAAATACTCCGATATATGACTCTGGAAGAATGTACAGCTCCATTGGAAAAGGTCAGTCTAACCAAGGATAAACAATGCTGATCTCAGGAAACTCATAAAATTCTTGAGGTCATCTCATTTATCACAGAAGCTAAATCTTCCCATTCTGGAGTGAAATGGACTGAAATTCACTGCAGAGCACACTACACAGTTGAGATAGTCTGTATATTTTAACATGTTGTTTCTAACATTCCAGTTTTCTCTCATATGAACAAAAATACAAGACAAGATAGCAGAGTAGGCAGTTGCAGGAGACCAGAAAAGGTGTAGGGCCAGGCTTAGGTAGTAGAGATCTTATTAAAGTTCACACTCTCCTGAGAGTTCTTGTCTTTTTCCCTTTGAGAGAGAGAGAGAGACAGAGAGAGACAGAGAGAGAGAGAGACAGAGAGACAGAGCAGACCGACAGATAGAGAGAAATACAGACAAAGAGACAGAGGGGCAGAGAGTCAGACAGATATGCAAAGACAACAGGGACAGAGAGGGAGGAAGAGGTATTTTTATTCTTCTAGAGTTTTCCTTTTCTACTGTTTTAGAAACCACAATCTGATAAAAAAAAAAAAGACGACTCTAGACACATACATAGCTTAGATACAACTTCTTATATACATTATATCAGCTTTATTCTGACTGCTCACTGATACAATCATACTTTGATGTAATAGGAAACAACACAGATATGATTTACCTTAGTAAAATTACATATTCACAATTATTTTTCATCTTTCTAACATTTTCTCATTCGTTCATTCATTCATCCATTCATCCATTCACTCATTCTCCAATATGCTTAACTGTCACTTTGTATAAGTTTCATGTAAGTTAATTATGAGGAACATAGAGACATATGAAGTTTGGAGACATAAGGAACAACAACAAACTTTGCTCTTAGGAATGAAACAAGCTTGCAGGCTAGTTACAGAGCAGAAATAGGATGGTATAAAGGGTGAATTAAAATGAAAGATAAAAACACACTGAAAGACAGAGAGTAAGCCCAGGATTCCTAGAAGTGACAGCTAATAAAATAGCCCTCCACCATAGAGAGTGGAACTGTAAGAGGACAGCCATTCTGCATGAATGGGAATGTGAAAGAGAATGATATAACACGAATTGCTAAATGGTCTTATTAATAATAATCCCAAAGCCAGATATTGGGGTGAAGGCTGAAAGATCAGAGAAGCAGAAAGAAGCCACCCACATTCTTATTGCTAGGAAACCCTCAGCCCAAGAGAGTGCTACTTCCTGTATACTCATACCTTTCTGTGCCCTGCCATCTTACATTCTCTCTCTGCCCAGCTACATCACTTCCTCTTTCTACCCAGCTCTATCACTTCTTGTCTAGCTGTACAGACCTCCAGACCTCTATAGTTAACTAGTGCTGGGATTAAAGGCATGTGCCACCATGGCTGATTCTGTTCCCAGTGTGGCCTTGAACTCAGAGATCTGGATGAATCTCTGCCTCCTGAATGCTAGGATTAAAAATGTGTGCTACCATTGCCTGATTTCTATGTTTAATATAGTGGCTGGCTTTTTCCTCTGATCCCTAGATAAGCTCTATTGATGTGCACAAATAAAATATCACCACAGAATGACATGAGCTAAGATGAATATGTTTCAATGTTGCCTTACTATCAGTGGAAAGGACATGAATTTGGGAACAAAGCCATGGACCATGACATGGAGTACTCGAAGAGATTTGTATCTAACTTTTCAGACAACTTGGGGGTATATATAATGTTGTTGCTCCTCTGGGGCTGATACTTGCCAAGACATGTGAGGTGGGAGTAGTTGGAAAGTTTTCCTGTATTCTGGCTAATCTAATGTGTTGATGTGAGAATATCCATAGTTATTACAAAACAGCAATCTACTAGAGGCAAGTTGCTTAATGGAACTTTCATACATTAATGACCAAGACTCACAAGTGTAGCATTTCCTAAGAGAAAATCATTAATGCACTGGTAGCAAGCCATTAATTATGATACATTCTTTTGTTAAATTCTGGTATTCTTAAGCATGTAATTTATAGGTCAAATCTCACACACACTTGGTTCAGAATAACTGAAGTACTGCTGAAAGATGCACTGCTCATATTTGTAAGCTCATTAATAATCTTAAAAATGATGACTAGACATTTGACATAATCCAAATGGATTTCAACCCTGGTGATTCTCACATAAACAAATTGCCACACAATGTTAGGCTTAGGTTTTCTCCTCATATGTGTTCAGTGCCTGAATTTTGGGACTCCATAAGTGGTTGTAGCTGTTATAGAATGAAACAATTTGAATTAAGGAAAGAGAACAAGATCAAGGTATAAACATCAGGGTGTCCTGGAGAGCTTATGACTTTAAAATAGGTCAGAAACCCCAAATGGTATGTATACTGTATAAGAGGAAAGGATGGGGGCTGCCCATGTGTTCTCAGCTTCTTCATCCCTTTCACCCTAGTCTTAGCTCTAGAATATGCTATATAAAGAAAAAGGAGTTTAAGTGGTCCTAATCTGAGCAAGGTGATTGGAGGGGGAAAATCACATTATTTTTCTTCAAACAGAAAACTGAGAACAGTATTTGTAAAAAAAAAAAAAAAATGAAATAGGTAAAAAGAAAATGATCCAACATTGTACTAGGGAGGCATGATGTAAAAAGATATCATGAAGTAGTAAGTTTGGTGTGGTAATTTATTGTCTCACAGTTTTGCAAGATAAAAGGCTAAGATCAAGTATCCATGGATTTGATTCCTTTGAGGGACTGAAAAGTTGAATCTAATATTTGAGTTTAGCTCAGATGTCATTCTCTTTCATATGCCTGTCCCCTCAGAATGGTTGCCCTCTTACACCTGAACATCTCCTACCTCCACCTGCATGTTGCGGCTCTTGGTTGATCAGCTGCATTTTCTGAGAATGTCTAGTGTTCTTTGACTTTCATTTATGCCTCACCTTTACCAGATGTTCTATATTCACATCTCTATCCAACTATATACTAATATACTGGATTGGAAATTTCCCTAATGTAGTCATTTTAATTTAATCACTGTGAAAAGTCCTTGTCCACAAATGAAGTCAATATTGAAGTACAATCTGTATCTTTAGAGACTCTCATATGCTCACTTAATGTAGACAGAGGACATTTGAAGCAGTGAAGTAGGGAGCTGGACAACACAAAGTAATTATACTGTAGTTGCTAGTGTTAATTCAAGTTCTAGTCTTACTTATAGATCCTAACATTTACTAAATGCTTCTTGTGAACTCAGGACACTATTAAATATTTTATAACGTGAATACCCACAATAGCCCTATTAAGCAGTCTGATTCTCAACTACCAGGGAAATAGTAGAGACAAGTGGGAGTCAGTTACCCAAGTATCAATGCTATTACACTAGTGAGAAACAGAGTCAGGGTTAAGGTTTGCCTTAATCTTGACTTAGCTTAGAACTCATGCTTACCCCTTCCACTCTGAATTGGCTTTAAGTTTGTACTATCCTCTCTCTCTCTCTCTCTTTTTTTTTATTCCAGTCCATTTGAAAAGTAATCTGTACCAAACTGTGTCTATTTTTTGTTTAAATATATTTTAGTCTCACAAAGGGACTTAATGTATTTTTGTATTACTGTAGTAAAGAAGAAAAAAGGGGAGAATGGAGAAAAGAAATTAGAGGCAAGTGTATTTGAAAACCAATCAGAAAGACTTCGATAAAAGAGGCAAATGATTCATATAAACTGAATGGGCAAAGGGAAAACAAATGTGATCTACTATGTCAGGTGACTGCAGTCAAAAACTAAACTAGAAGTACAACTGGTACAAATCCTATTCAGAGGATTTTCATCTGCTTGGAATAAATGATTAACAAGATTCTCTTCTAAGCCTTTAATCTCACAGTGTAAAATTATAGCCCCACAGATTTGAATAATACTGAATAAATTATAAGAAATAATTGCAGTTCACCAGCTCACTAAGCCATCAGGTAACACACAGTGGTCACGAAGACTAAATTTGTCTCCAACTTAGACTTTACAATGGATACTAGCAGTCCCACTAAGTCTAGAGACCACAGCAAAATCAGTAATTACCCCCACAGTAAATGTAAGTACTTCATGATTGCAGACTATATGCCAAGTACCCATCATCTGATACTCTCTAATCCTTCCTAACATTATCCAGGATGAAGAGAAGGCTTATATATCCCATAAGATGAACTAATTGTATAACTCTACCATTGCAAAATTTACCTGGATTTCCCACAAATAATTGAAAAGTTTCACCTGTTGCCAATATTCCAAAATCTGTCCTTCCCTCTGCCTCCTCCAAGTAGTTGAACTTAGGTTGCTAACATATAGCTTCTACACTTTTATATGCCTCACTTGAGAGAGAAGTAGCTGCAAGACTTTTGGGTACTAGCTTGAGCTGCACAATGGTTATTGCTAATCTGAGTATAGTCCCACCAGTGAACAGGAAAACCAACCAGTCAACTTAACTAACTATAAGGTCAAAACATCCATGTATCCCACAGTTCCCTTCTCTATTGCTTTTGTGTGGGATGGAGGAAATGTAATTGTGCATCTTAACACTGTATTGATACATTTCACAAAGTTCCTCTCATATTTCCTATGTCCTGTGGGCCACTTTCCACTAGCCTATGACTCTAGCACTAATGCCTCCCCTTTACGTGGTGTTAATTATATTACATTTCCAATGGGCACAGTGGAATAATTAGATAAAGTATGCAATGACTTGTTACCTCCTAATCTTTCATATGCACACAGCCCCTGAGACACCTTACCTCCCAACAGAGCCAGTCTGGGTCTCGGGATCTGCATTTTAACAAAAGTCTAGCCCTGATCTTGTGCTGAGAACTGTCCTCCCATTCCTAACTTGTCAACCTTCACTCTGACTAGCACCCAGATTAATAGTTATTTAAATGCTGAACCATTATGACAGGTGATTAATTCATCTCAAGGAGCAGCCACTTGCACTGCTATTAATCAGCCCATCACCAGACAGAAGGAGAAGGAAAGCAATCTGTATTTGTTTCAGAATGGGCTAGGCAGGCATTACTCAGGCAATAAGAAAAGGTCATTGCAGAGCTGAAAGCACAAGAAATAAGTTTGGTGAGATTGATGAGAGAGAATTATTTTTTGTATATATTATACTGGGGGAAAAATCTGCTCAACACAGTGTTTAGAGAAACTTAATGCATAGAGAATGAATTTCTCCAGATGTGCAAACGACTTAAATCTTACACCCTGGGCATAAAACTGCTATTTCTGAATTGCACCATAAGATAAGGTGGTTGACTGTTGTCCCATCAAGTCTGCAAATACCATAATGATTTCAATTGTTGTATTGAAAATTACATAAATAATTCATTTATGCTTAGTGATCTGTGCCAGAAACCCACAAGTCACCTTTCGTTTTCTGATTGTCCTTCTTCACTGCAACCTGCCTCAATGCATCTCTTTAATGGCACTCAAATCTCCCTAGGGCTATTGTGATATCACTCTTACAATTACATACCTTATCAATTTTTCTGTCAACATCAAAATAACCTTTTTCTTGACTAGTTGTTTTGTTTTCTATATTATCGTCTTGGGGTTTTCTGTTTCATTTTCTCCCTAAAATTAAAATTAGATAGTGGTAACCTTCTGATTAAACCTATAAATGAGATCCTGCTCTTCTGCACACAGCCCGTGATTATATTGCTCTGAGATCTAACTAATTGGCTTGAGTTCTACATCAATTTCTTTTTAGTTGTATGACTTTTATGTAAGTCTCCGCCTTCACTTTACTTATTTGGACAAAAGAAGTGCTATATAACTTGAATTGGTTAATGATTTGAGTGCACAGAAAGGTAGGTGCAGTACTGTAGGTCCCTTGTAGGTTGTTATTTAAAGCCATGGGCCATGCCTAATTTTTGTGACAAACCATGCGAATTCTCAACCCTCACCTTTCTTCCTGAAGTAAACTCTACTACTCATTTTAATTTCCTTTGAATGTTTATGTTTGTATAACACTGCTCTAGGAACATGGTTACTTCTGTAAGATGTTTGTCTTGAACTCCCATTCTAGGTCTTTGGAACTGAAACTCTTCACCCCTCACATCACCTGATGTCCTACTATGAGGTTTTCCTGAGCCATCTGAAACATGGGATTATGCTAAACATCACTGGTTATAGAGATTCAGATGTTTGTGGAGAGGGATATTTTCTCCAACAATATTGCTGTACACAATTAAATTATCATGTTAAAAAAATTAAAACTAATATGAGTACATGAATGCAATATTGTTTGAATGAATGAATGAATGAATACTGGAAACATTTTCCTGTCAAGGAAAGATGATATCTGGAGGAATAATCATAGCTCCATCAACTAAAGATGAATCAGGGAGCTGAGACACTAACTGATCCAAAAGCTTAAATGGATATTGACTCTCTTGGGCATTGCTGTAATTGGGCCTCTGAGAGAGTATTCTAGATTGGAATAATTAGCAACTTGAGACAAATTCTTTGAATTGCACTGTCTATTAAAATTATCATCATGCAGGGAATGTGCTAAAAAATAAAACTAAATAGATGAGGCTTCCTTCTGGCAAATTGTCAGATGCTGCTGCTCATTACCAGATTGCTGCTTTATGAGGCTCTTTGGAGACACAAGGGACTATGGGTTATCTACAGCAGGGGCAGGTAGTAATGGGAGCTTAAGATTCTCATTTAACCTAAGCTAAGTACAGAGGGCTTCTTCTGCTCAGATATGCCATCATGACAACCAAAGTGTTCATCTCTTACTTCCCTCACTTTTTTTTAATCACCTTTCTGGTTTGATAGTAACACCTGTGTGCAAAAAGCACTTTTTGCCCTATTTTCCATATTAATTATAATTTATACAGTGAACACTTGGTGTGTCACAAGAACAAGCATATGACTTCAGGTGGGTAATAAACAGCAGAGGCACATGAACTTTATATAAAAAGGATGCTATTTTCACATGGTTCAATTTACCCCTCCCTGTGTGGATGGGTTTAACTACATTAGAATGACTTCTTGCAAAGCACCTAAGGAGGTACTTAAGCTTAATTGTACCATGTGCACCATTCTGGAGTACTTAATCAGATGCAAACTAGGACGAAGACCTTTTGGAATTACTCTTTCGTGGAACTCTATGTCTCAGAATTGTGTTACAAGCCAAACCATATATTGACTACATATAATATTAAAAAGTAGTTAAGAAAGTGTATCTTTCTTCTTAATGGTGATGACCATGAAGAAGACGTGAAATGAAATATACTAATTACATTAAAATAGTATAATATATAATTTACTTATTGTATGTGTATATATGATGTGCACACAAGTGTGCATGCAATGGTGCATATGTGGAAGTCAGAGGACCATGTATGAGAGTTGATGCTAGCCCTCCACCCTGTGAGGCTCAAGGGTCAAGCTTGGGTCATTAAGCTTGAAAGTAGATACTTTATCAACTGAATTGAGCAATTGAAGATACCACCAAGACAGGGAGATGGAGAAAAGGAAGGAGTGGGAGAAGAGGAGGAAGGGGAGGGAGAAGAGGAGAAGGGAGGTTGCAGAGGTAGAGAAGAAGGAAAGAGTCAGTATCTGTTCCTTATTTGTCCATAGGCCATACTTACAATTGGACTCTGAAAAATGCTTTAAAACCAGAACAATAGCCTTCAAACTCACACAAGTCATGATATTTTCATCACAGAATTTCTAACAATTTCTTAACAACTGTATGGCTTAGGCATTATGGAAAGAGATAAAGCTTATCTGAAGCCTACTCCACTTTCCATTTATCTTCATTTACCCTTTCTCTTCCATGATATCCTGTGACTGTTTTCTATCAATGCCATGAGGTTGTGATCAGCAAGAGGGCCATGAAGCACCTGAGCTTCCACCTGGATCCTGTTTGTGAGGCATACTAAAAACTGCTTATGCAGATAGCCTGAGAATTTAATAACCTTGCTTCTCCCAACACTGATGAGTGAATAGCACCTCATGAAGTGGTGATTAGGATCAGGTGTGTTTCATAGGCCACACATCTCGGCTTATGAGAAGACACCCACAAATATGTGATCACCATGTCCTATGTAAACAACCTCAAAGCAAGCATCCCAGTAAGAACTTTGAACAGGAGTCCTCTACCTCTTGATGAGTTGGCTTTTCAAATAAAGTAGTCTTCCTTGCCTCAAGGCTTGATTCTCAACAAAGTTTGTCTACCCTATGGTGAGCATAAATAGCATGGATCTAGTAATAAAGGGAAGATCTATAAAACCAAGTAAACCTAAGAAGAAAAAAATTGAATTTTATTGACAATTACACTATTATATTAACAGACTATTATTGAATTTTATAGAAAATAAATAACTGGATTTTAAAGAAAACCATTGAGTATAATTGAGAAGAAGGTAACAATCTTTGTTTTTCATTATCTAACTAGAAATGGATATCATAAACTAAATATATAGGTAGGTAAAAGAGATACATAGAGCTAGAGAAGATCCTTAAGTTCTCTGCAATAAATGGCAGAGCAAAAAGTTTTATTCAGGATCGTCAGACATTAGAAGTCATGTACAAATACCTATGAAAAGCTGCATTTAGTTGCTTCCACACCACAACCTACCTCTCTATCATGCCTGATCCTGTACATCCTTCTCTAGGGTCTCTCCTGGTGAATTCAAAATGGACCTACCATCAAAAGCCTGCTGAGCCCATCATATGTAGTCTGGGTCCCATCTCCAGTGTACCAGCTTACTCTGGCCACTCCTGACAACCTCTAGTATTCTGCCAGGAGCTGCCCTGCAGCTCTCCAACCCACAGGCCCTTCCCACACCACATTCAATATTTGCATCCAGCCAGTTCTAAGATACACATCTTGCACAACAGACCTGTCCCCTCTGTCCACTTGACTTCATTCTCCCTAAGCCATTTCCAACCCATAGAGTCAACCCCTTCCACCTATCTTCCTTATGTTCCAACTTGGTCTGTCCATATCAGACATAAAACTAAGCAAAGAAAATCACAGATGCAGATCTTATCACAAATATACCAACAGCAATAAAGAGCAAGCCAATATCTTTTTTCCCCAAAACCTACTAGTCTTGTGGAAATATTTGACAATGAGAATTACTTATATTAACATCAGGACACAGGATTTAAACTTCATGAAGAAAGTCAAGGAGTGTAATAAAGACACAAAGAAACAGCTCAGTGAAACTAAGGGAAAAAAAAACTTGAGAATAAGCTTTTGAGTTACATGCAATAAAGCAAAAACATAAGGCTGAGGGAAATTATGAAGACAACCCAGGACATGAAAATGGAATTCAATAAAGTGATAGAAACATTGAAGAGGAACCAGGAGAAATGAAGATGGGATTGAAATAATCCAACTAAAAAACTCAAAGAAAAGCTTTACAAGTATAGTGAATCAAGAAGTAGATAGAATTTCAGGACTCAAGGAGAAAGGTTCTAGACCAAATAAGCAAAGGATATGAAAAACTAAAACCAAAAACACAGGAAAGAAACATTCATGAAATATGAAATACCAAAACTACAATTGAAGTTTGAATTATAGGCATAGATGAAGAAAAAGAATCCCAAGATAATGGTATAGACCAAGTCTTTAACAAGATCATAGAGAAAATTTCCACAAACTAAGAAAAGACACAGCAAACAAATACAATAAACACCAAATAGACAATGTCATAAATGAATATCTCCACTGAATAACATAGTTAAAACACTAAGATATACAACAAAATGTATTAAGCTACAAAAGAGAAACACAGTTACAAATAAAAGAAAACACATCAGAATAGGAGATGATTTCACCATTATTTTTTTGAAGGAACAAAAAAATAATCTCTTTTCCCTTTTACCTCTCTCTCATTCCCTGGTTCAGCACCCACATCAATCCATAGCTATTCTATTACCTATCCTGGGAAGATCTATCTATCCCTTACTTCTACACTCTGTACACAACCTCTATGGTTCTGTGGATTCTAGCTTGCTTGTCATTGATTTAACAAGTAGTGTCCACATATAAGGAAAACATGCCATATTTGTATTTATGGATGTGTGATACATCAGTCAGGATGATTTTTTCTGGTTCGTTCCACTTACCTACAAATTTCATTTTTAATGGCTAATTTTCCTTTGTGTAAATATACCACATATTCTTTATCAATTCATCTACTGAGGGACCTGTATTTTTTTTCTAGCTACTGTCAATAGAGCACGTTTGAACATGCTTACACATTATGGTAGGATGAAGCTGAAGTATCCTTTGGGTATATGCCCAAGAGTGGTATACCTAGATGCTGAGATTGATTGATTTCCATATTCCTGAAGAACCTCCATACTGAATTCCATAGTGGTTGTACAAGTTTTCACTTTGACCAGCAATGGATATGTGGTTTCCTTACTCCACATCCTTATCAGTATAAGCTGTCACTTGTTTTATTGATTTAAGCCATTCCTGTAGTCCTTTTCCACCTTGTGCTAGAAGTGCTAGCTAGAGCAATAAGGTGAGAGAAAGAAATTACAGGCATACAAACAAGAAAGAGATCATCATACTATCTTCATTTCCAGATATTAATATACTATACAGTAGAAATGAAAAAAAATCTACCAGAAAACCTCTACAAACAACAAACAAATATAGCCCTGTGGCAGGATATAGAATCAACATGCATAAATCAATAGCTTTGCTGTACATCAGCAACTAAGCAAAAGAGATAGAAGTCATGGACACACTACAATTCAGGATAATAGCCTTATATAAAATAAAATATCTAGAAATAAACCTATCTAAGGAATTAAAGGGTTTCTACAATAAAATCTTTAATATTTTTTCAAGGCAGAGATTGAGAAAGACACCACAAAGAGGAAAGACAACTCATGCTCATGGATTGGCAGAATAAATGTTGTGAAAATAGCCATTTTACCAAAACTACTTAGAGATCCTATGCAATCCCAATGAAAAGCCCCATCTCATTATTCACTGAAATAGAAAATAACTACCCTAAATTTCACATGAAACCACAAGACATCTCAGATTAACAAAACAGTCCTAAGCAAAAAGAACAGTTATGGAGGATTATCATTCTGGATCTTAAGATATTCTACAGAGACATATAGTAGTATAAACAATATTGTACTTCACAGAAACAGACATGTAGATCAATGGAACAAAACTGGAACACCAAACATGAACACATGTGATGTGAACCATTTCATATTTGACAAAGATGCCAAAAGCATATGTTGAAGAAAAGAAAGTATCTTAGACAAACAGTGATAGGAAAAATAGGTATCTAACTACAGAGCAATGAAATTAGTCCTATCATTACCAAATTGCAAAGTAACTGCAAATGAACAAGACTTAAATATGAAACACGAAATACTGAAACTGCTAGAAAATGACATAGGCAACATGTAGGTGTGATATAGGTATAGCAATGTACTTTCTGAAAAAGACCCTATTTGCCTGAGAATTGAGGGCAATGATTAACAAGTGAGACTTTATACAAATAAAATCTTATACACAGCTAAAGAAACAATGAACCCAGTGAAGAGAAAGTCCACAGAGTCAGAGAGAATATTTGCTAGCTGTGTATCTGTCAGAAGATTAACATCCTGAATACATAAAGAATTTAAAAACAAATAATTAAAAAACTAAATGACCCATTCCTAAAAATGGGCCCATCACTTAAACAGAAAGTTCTTAAGTGAAGGAAAAAAGATGGCTAATAAATATCTACAAAACGTTTCATCTTTCTTAGCAACTTGGGAAATGAAAATCAAATGACATTGAATTTTCATCTTAATGCAGATATAATGGGTTGGGTCAATTAAACAACCAACAATAAAAGTTGAAGGGTATTTGAGGAAAAGGGAACCTTCATTCACCATTGGTGAAATTTCAAAGTGATCCAGCCAATCTGGAATCAGTGTGAAATTTGTCTAAAATCTAAAAATTAATCTATCATACTACCCAGGTATACTACTCCTTGGTATATGCCCAAAGGACTCATCATCCTACTCCACACAAACATGCTCAGTCATTTTAATTGCAGTTCTAATGACCACAATATCTAGGAAACACAAACAACCTAAATGTCCTTTAACTGACAAGTGTATAATGAAAATGTGATACATGTACATTATGAAATACTATACATCTGAAAAATATTGAAATCATAAACTTTGCAGGCAAATAAATTGAACTAAAAAAAAGATCATATTGAGTAAGGGAATGCAGACCCAGAGAGATAATTGCTGTGTTTGTTTGTGTGTGTGTGTGTGTGTGTGTGTGTGTGTGTGTGTGTAATATTAGGCTATCTCTAATTCTCAAGTAACTGTAGAAACAAAGAAAGTAAAAAAAAAAAAAGATCATTGTGAGGATAGGACTTGGGGGAGGTATAGAAAGGAATCATAGGGTACATTTGATTTGATGGGACAAAATAGAAAATGAGGTGGTGGTTCTAACTATGGTCAGAGAGTTAAATACAGGAGGCAACAAGATAGTAAAATTATAGTAAACAGGTCTGAAAAGTTACAAGAAATGATATGCCCGCACTCACTACTGACAGCTTGCCTTGCTGTGTGCGTTCCCCTGGTACCTCAGAGAAATGCTTGAAATCCCCTAGTCCTTCACCAGATGAGACCAGTATCCAGGGTACTGGCTCTTTATCTCACCTGGACCTATGCCAAAAATCTAAAATGTGGTGTGGCTGCTAAGCCTTAATGCTTCAAAGTGTAGACCTTTGAGTCAATGCTGAAGCTGTTAACAGTGGGGCCAACAGGAAGAACAGTGATTATTGAAGAGAGTTGGGTAAGTCTCAAAATTACTAAAGATGGAGGGGAAGGGACATTGTTGCAAAGTCAGTTTATTTAAAGGATAAATACAAAAATATAGGAGCTAAAATTGTACAAGATGTTGCCAATAACACAAATGAAGGTGCTGGGAATAGCACTAACACTGCTACTGTTCTGGCATGCTGTATTGCCAAGCAGGGTTTTGAGTAGACCAGCAATGGGGCTAATCCAGTAGAAATCCAGAAAGGTGAGATGTTGGCTGTTGATGATGATGTAGTTGCTTAGTTTAAAAAAAAAAAAAAAAAAAGACTCTAAGCCTGTAACAATCCCTCAAGAAATTGTTCAAGTTGCTACAATTTCTGAAAATGGGGACAAAGACATTGAAACATTATTTTTCATGCAATGAAAAAGGTTGGAAGAAAGGGCATCATCACAGTCAAGTATGGAATAACCCTGCATGATGGATGCGAAATTATTGAAGGCATGAATTTTGATAGAGGATATATTTCCCCATATTTTACTAGCACATTGAAAGGTCAAAAATGTGAATTCCAAGATGCCTATGTTCTGTTGAGTTAAAAGCAAATTTCTAGTGTCCAGTCTACTGTACCTGCTCTTGAAATGCCAATTCTCATCAGAATCCTTTGTTCATAATTGCTGATGGTGTTGATAGAGAGGCTCTAAGCACACTGGTTTTGAACAGGCTAAAAGTTGGTCTTCAGGTAGTAGCAGTCAAAGCTCCAGTGTTGGGAACAATAGAAAGAACCAGCTTGGAGACATGGCTATTGCTACCGGTAGTGCAGTATTTAAAGAAGAGGAGTTGATTCTAAATCTTGAAGATGTTCAAGATCATGAGTGAAGCAAAGCTGGAGAGATTACTGTCACCAAAGATGATACCATGCTTGAAAGGAAAAGGTGGCAAAGCTCAAATGAAAAGTGTATTCAAGAAATCACTCAGCAGTTAGACATCACAACTAGTGAATATGAAAAGGAAAAGATGAATGAATGACTTGTTAGTCTTGCAGATGAACTAGCTGTGCTGAAGGCTGGAGGGAAGAGTGATGTTGAAGTGAATGAGAAGAATGACAGGGTTAAGGATCCTCTCAATACTACAAGAACAACTATTGAAGAACACATTGTTACAGGAGGGGGCTGTGATCTGCTTTAGTACAGATCAACCCTAACCTTGGACTCATTAAACACCGCTCATGAAGATCAGAAAATAAGTATAGAAATTATTAAAAGAACACTCACAATTCCTGCAACAACTATTGCTAAGAAAGCAGGTATTGGATGATCTTTAATAGTTAAGAAAATTCTGCAGAGTTCTTCAGTAGTTGGTTATGATGCTATGCTCAGACATTTTGTGAACATGGTGGAAAAGAGAGTCATTGGTCCAACAAAGATTGTGTGAACTGCTTACTATGTGCTGCTGGGGTGGCCTCCTTGCTAACTACAGCAGAAACTTTAGTGACAGAAATGTCTAAAGAAGGGAAGGACCCTGGAATGTGTGCAATGTGTGGAATTAAAAGAGCTATTGGAATTGACATGTTATAACTCCTACAATAGTGCTTTGCCTTTATTAGTGAACTGTGACAGGAAGCTCAAGGCAGTTTCCTCAACGACAACTTCAGAGCAGGCAACTAAAAAAAATGACTAAGGAGAAGGATTGCAGACTGATCACTATAACTACCAGTTACTGGTTTCTTTTGACAAAATATAATGGTTTACTGTCATCATTGTCCATGCCTACAGATAATTTATTTTGTAGTTTTGAATTACAAAAAGACATTTGTACATTCCTGATACTGGGTGCAAGAGCCACATCTCAGTGTCCTGCTTTCAACGCAAATCAGTGAGTGGTTTCTACTGTTCTATTACAGTCAGTGTTGTGGCACATGTGTCACCAGATGAGAAGTTCTGAGGCAGTGCTTCCATAGAGAGTGAGAATAATCATTTAAAGTAGAGAGGTACTAAATTGTATGACAAGCTTTGTGTAATAAAAATGTGTTTAAAGTTCAATAAAGTACGCTATTAGCTGTATACCTGAAAACACTACAATCCATGTAAGTCTGGGTATAAATACACATCTATAGTTTAAATGAAATTTTCTTATCTGGGCTGACAATGTTCCTTCCAATAGTCAAAGAGGTTGTAACAAACCCCCAACAGGAGGCACGAGAAGCACTCTCTTACGGTATTGGTCAGGCTTGTCCAAGAGACTCACAAAATATTAAAGACTAATGCATTTTCCCTTGGTTTTCCCCAGTGGTGGTAGTTAATTCATTATTACTGAAGACACCATACCCTTAAGACTTGGAGCCCAAAGGCCCCTGTACTGGAACTGACTTAAGAGCCTCTTCCCTGTGTAACAAAAATTAATTTTAAAAAAGAAGTTATAAATTTGAAAGAGAGCATGATGTGTATATGGGAGTCTTTGGAGAGAGAAAAGATAATGAGGATATGATATAATTATATTATATATAATTTTCCTGTTACAAGAAGATGCCATGCAAGCTACTGAAAGAGGAGAAGAACCCAAAGTACTACACAGCTGTGAATCTTATGAGCCACAACAATAACCAACATGGCATGATAACCCTAAGGGTTCAATAGAGGCACATATACCTCAGCAGTAACCAACAACTCTTTAATTAGACGCAAGACCCAATCAATAAGAGCAAAATTATACCTTGTACTAGAAACCTAGAAACCTAGCGAACTATTCAGGACTAGTGAATTCATGGGTCTTGGAGAACTTATAACCACCATTCACCAGAACAACATAATTCTTGATGACTTTCTAAATATTGGTCTTTATACCCACAGATAAGTGTAATCCTCACCCTTTATTGAGTAAATTTTCTCTTTCCAGCAGAGGATTACCTTTACAGAAAACCACAACAATCCAAAATGTGAAGTTATGGGGCCCAGTCCCAATGAATGCATCTAAATACAACTGCTGTATCTCAGGCTCAGGGGTCATTGTGGAAAGGGGACCAAGGAACATTCTATGAGCCAGGGGAGCAAAGAGTTTGCTATGAGTTTGTGTCTCCTACAAGTGTCAGACGCTATACTCAGAAAGTCCCACCAATATGACTACATAAACACTAGCTAAACCAGGAATGTAGAAATAGACATGCTATTTGGATAGGGAAAAGCACAAGAGGTCTCAACCCTACACTAAAATCTACAGGCAATTGAGGAATGGCGAGAGCAGAAGATATGGTGTTCCTCAGGGAGGACACACCAATTGGTTATCCAACACCAGATGATCAGATCCGAAAAATACATACAAGTAACATCACATAGACTGTGCAGGTTGTATTTATGTAATTAGGAATATATGTGTATATGTATACATATATCTCTGTAACAAAAATTAATCAAAATAAGGCTATAATTTTGAAAGAGAGCAAGGAGTTATACGTGTGGTGCTTTGGAGAGAGCAAAGTAAATAGGGATATTATGTTAATATATTATAATCTCAAAATTTTATTTTATTTTTATTACTTATTTTTATTTTATTTTTATTACTTATTTTATTTTTATTACTTTTTTTTTTTTTTTGGTTTTTCGAGACAGGGTTTTTCTGTGTACATTTGTGCCTTTCCTGGAACTCACTCTGTAGTCCAGGCTGGCCTCGAACTCACAGTGATCCGCCTGTCTCTGCCTCGAGAGTGCTGGGATTAAAAGGCATGTGCCACCACCGCCCAGCTAAAATTTTATTTTAAAAAAAGTAAAAATTCTGTGCCTCTCAGACGGCTCACAGCTTTCTTGAGTTAAGTTGGCATGTGATGATTTGGAATTAGAAGTAAGATAAATGTAAACTGATGTAGTGACCTGTGAGTCTACTCTAAGTTATCTGGTAAATATCAAGGTATAAGGAAAGATTGTGATGTTGAACCCTGAATTCATGGATTTAGCAGCTGGCTGAGCTGTAGGTAATGGGGACAGTAACTTGATATGAGGAAACCCTGTCTGACATTTGGCAGGCTTTCTTAATACTTGCTCTGGATCATTATGAGCAGGTGCAAAGCAAACATATCTAATATCATCTTAAATTCCTAACACCAGACTTTCTGAGCTTCCATACTGTTGTGAATCACTCAGATGCTCTTATTGTACACCCCCAGCCAAGGTCCCATGGCCTAGCACAGTCAGCTGTCAGAAGCTAAGATTTTGGTACTAACAGGCTAGGTAAGGGAGCAATAACTGGGGTTTTTAACTTTTCTCAATATGGATCTCTTGGTAAATCTTGAGACGGTTAGGGAAATTTTCTGAGAAGAATGTTCATAAATGTTGCTAAGTACATAAAATAAAGTGTATGAAACAGTTTTGCTTTCTAAGATACTTATCCAAATGCTTCTGGAAAATCATTAACAGAATTTATCAGAATGCTGACAGATTTCCATACATCTTCAATAGTTGTTATAAGGGAATGCCAGTATTAACCATGCTACTGAAAAAGCCCCAGGTCATGTGAAGGAGGGTGTCACTTGCATTATCTATATGCATAATTGAAAGATTATTAAGTTTTCAGTGATACCAGTGAAACTGTAAAGTGGCATTTTTGCATGCATGTTTTCTAATAGTCTGAATCCTACCTGGAGACTTCTAAAAGCCCTGAGGCCTCTGGCAGTTGCTTTAAAAGACATTTCACATCCATTATTGCTCATACTTCTTACTACTTGTGGGATGGGCTTATGTAATAGTCCTTTAACAGATGGAGATGTGAATCTCAGATGTAAAGGTAAATAGCTGAAGTTAATTTCATGGTGTTTTAACTAAGTCTTTTCTTATCCTAGTCTGCGTTTCACTGGTCCACAGAACCTGACTCAACTTTCACAATTATTCTCTACTTACATTGGTCCATATGATGTACATATACTTCTATACCTAAAACCCTCAGGTAGTGAAGTAATGAATGCCTATGGTTTTACTTATAAGGCATTGTGCAGATTTCTGTGAACAAAATGCCATTTGAACTCAAGTAAAAGAAATACTTGAGAGAAGAGGGCTTCCTGGAGAGATCAGGTGAATCTTCTAGACATGGGATGTACCAGCTACTTACTACACAGAGAAGTAACACAGTGCATCTGAAGCCAAAGGTAGAACCCAGTCAGCAGCGCTGAGATCTGCAATAAGTGAACCAGAAATATCACAGTGCTCTTGAAATTTTAGTAAGGATGTCTTTTCTCATTATCCCTGAAGATGATATGGTAATTCCAAGGGGTTATGAAAACGGTTCTAAAGTGTACTTGGGCATTACAGAAGGCATGACTGAAGGGAGAGCCCATTCTCACATTCTCAGTCATTTACTAATTGTGTTACCTTGGCAAACTGTTTAGTTCAAACTATTCTATAATTTTCCAGTCAGAAAAAAAAGCAAACAAACATTTGATATGATTTCAGTGTATGGAGTGAAATGTGCACATTTAATTTTTCTGTCTTCATCTTCAAACTGAAACTAAGTGAATACCTAATTGAATTGTTGTAGACTCACATAGATACAAGGCCTGGGGCTGTTTTCAACATACAAAAAGAGCAGTATATGCTTTACCTGTTAGTATAGAATTAAATTGATGGTGTGATCTTAAACTTGAGTTAATTCTCTGGACCTCAGTTATCTCAATTGCAATGTAACATTGAAAATTTCTATTTTGTTCAGATTCTGCATTAAGATAAGCAAAAGTATCAATTAGATTTGAATATGTGTTCCTACAAAAATCCACATTGGCATTGTTTAGTATCTACAAAATTACTAGGGCACTTACACACATGCTATTAGTTTTTCTTTTTTGTTGTTTTCTATTATACCTCATTCTGACTGATTATTGTGGTCTTGGAATTTATAAAAACATCTGAAGACAGTTGCTCTTATTTTAAGCATTTACAATGCTTTTAAGGCTTGCTGCTTTCTGGAAATACTTATCTGATGGATACCATATTTATGATGGTTTTTTCCTCAAAAGTTTTTCCATGCCATCTTAATTTCTTCTATGAACTCGAGCACCTAGCAATACCAAACTTATGCTAAGGTAATGACATCCCATGAGTTCCAAACAACTTTAATCATTAAATATAATACATACCAATATATGCACCTATATGATTTCGTGTTTATATCATATATATGTAT
This sequence comes from Onychomys torridus, assembly GCF_903995425.1. Lineage (NCBI taxonomy): Eukaryota > Metazoa > Chordata > Mammalia > Rodentia > Cricetidae > Onychomys > Onychomys torridus. The sequence goes on from NC_050443.1 coordinate 73,474,750, forward strand.
GTGATATATATGTATATATGTGTGTGTGTGTGTGTGTGTGTGTGTGTGTGTGTGTGTGTAAATATGTATTTATATGTGTATGTGTATGCATGTGACTATGTATATGTGTGTGTGTTATATCTGGAAAACCACAACAAAATGTTTGAGACAACTAATTTTTTAAAGACTCAAGTTTCATTTATTTCACAAATTTGGAGATTGAAAGTGCATATCTGCTGTAAACTAGACAAGGACACGACTGTGCTCCCTGACAACAGGTGCCAGTTACAACTGTGTGATGCAGTGGTGCATGTATAGAACAAGCACTTTTACCACCAAGAAGAAGAAAGTGAATACAGTTGAATGCATACTTTTATACCAGTCCTATACCAAGGCCAATCCTATACAAAACTGATACTTTTGAAAATGCCCCCAGTGGTACACTGCACATTTACTATCAAATCTTGTTTATATTAAGTACTTTTTGGCAGAAATTTCAAGTTTGATCCTTTTGATCCCAAGCCACTATAGCTATTAGTTTTCATAAAGCAGATGTTAACATTGTGACCTATGTGCCAAATAGATACTTCAGTCTGGTTGACTCACATCTGTTTAACAAAATGCTTTCTCTAAGTTCCATCTTACTGTGGAGCGAAAATCACCCTCTGGATGCTCTACCTGATACCTGTTACCCACTTATACTGTCATATTTATTGATATGATTTATGTACCTCAAAAATGTTGATTCCTTGATTCCTCCAACACTCCAGGCCTAGTAATACTTCCCAATTGTCTTCTTCAATGAGTAGATGTCATCTTTCCTTCCCTTAAGCTACCCTATCTCTTTCCTCTGTATCCATAAAATACTACTTTGTTGTTGTTTGGATTTTTTTTAGCTACTTCAGGATCAAGACTACCTGCTAAACTCTGATTACAATAGAATGCTTCATCTATTAATCTCACTGGACCTGAAATTCGTTGAAGTAGCCATGAGTTATTCATCTATTCAATTCTAGGTCTCTACAGTGCTGACTCACAGTAGATACTAAATATATGACTTTTAAAAAGTAACTGGCTGAATGGACTGTGTGTTAGTAACCTTTGTGTGCATTTCAGTAGCTGATGGGTCTTTGAAATGCAACTGTGGTGTAGAATAATTGATATTTTCAGATAAGTTACTACATAGTGACTCACAGGGCAGTTCAGCTGTTTGCTAGCTCACTCTTAGGAAAATGGGACAGTTGGTTCTTCTTTGATGTGAGGAGGTGTTTATTTGTCATTTTGTTTTGTGTTTCTTTTGTAAACAGGCAGATTGTCGCCTATAATATAAACAGTAAGTTGAATCTTCTTAAATTGTATCCTGGGAGCAGTATCAAAGAGTCATCAGTTACCACCACTAGGAAAATATGTGTCTCTTTGATGCCTCCAGCAAGGAATCGATCTCCTTGTTTCTCAGCAGGGTTTTATTTGCATTTGAATGCTACTTCATCATGCTTCATAAAGTCCTAGGGTTCTGTTTATTCATGGTCCTCACAAACATTCTTTAAAGTCTCAAAAAGGGAATCAGAAAGTGAGAAGATTCTGGACACATTTGTAAGCAATAGAAGGACACAGGTCAGAAGATCTGCAAGATTCCTCCTCCATACTTGTACCTCCCAAGCATCTCTTGTTTTGTCCCTGGCTCTTTTTCTCCAGGGCTAGACAATTATTGCTGAACACTGCTTTTTCATTTTCAGACAGCTTTGTACAAGGAAATTGCTTCTATGTTATAAATTTGTTTATCTCCTCTGTTTTTATAATCTTTCTCTCCTATATACATAGTTCACACATGGGGGAGTTCTGCTCTGTGTGTGTTTTTTTTTTTTTTTGTTTGTTTTTTGTTTTTTGTTTTTTTTTTTTTTTGTTTTTTTTGTTTGTTTTGTTTTTACAAGACAGGGATGCTCTGTGTAGTTTTGGTACCTTTCCTGGATCTCACTCTGTAAACCAGGCTAGCCTTGAACTCATAGAGATCTGCCTGGCTCTGCCTCCCAAGTGCCTGCTCTCTTCTTTTTAAATAGAATGACTCAAATGCCCTCAAATGTGTACCTGTACTGTTTACTTTACAGTCTTCAAGCTGTAAGTAATGGTTTGACATTTTTCCCTAAAGGGTTTGTGATATTAATCCTGTCTGTTCAAAAGTCACACAAGATATATATGCTTCAGATTACTATTTATTGCAGATCAGAAATACAAGGAGATGTGGAAGGTTTTTTTGCATAAACTTTTCCTATGGCACTCTAGTGTTTTCAAAACAAGATTCACTTTTCATTGATATATATTGACATTAATTTGTAAACTCATTAGTATCATCTGTGAGAACAGAGATAGACATAAGTGTGAGATAGTTATGACAAATAATTATTAGTACATAATAATTAATTGATGTGGAATATAAAAACACAGGAGTTGTCAATCAAATAGTCAACTCTGAAAAAATACAAACAAGTATCAGTATACAGACTGTGTAGTTTATATTAACATTTATGCAAAAAATAATATTCAGTGAAGAAAGAGGTCATGAATTTGAAAGAAAGTAAGGGAAGGTATATGGAAGGGTTTGTAGGGAGAAAGGAGAAGGTACAGGTATTGTAATTACATTATAATTTCAAAAATAAAAAGGAAAAGAAAGTCACTTTCAGATTTTGTGCCAAGCATTTGGATGGAGGCACCATCTATTGAATTATGGAAAAAATGATAGTGGAAAGTAGTGAGGAAAATCTTGAACAATGGCTTAGAAGTAGAATATCCATTTGGGAGTACACAACATCAGAAGTAGTCTTATCCATGTAGTATGAATTTCATTCATGATGGCAGCAACTGACTGAAGTTGTTGCCATTGATAAGAATCCTGTAATAAATATGGATGGTGAGATAAAATAAGCCTTAGTATAAATTCTAAGAAACCATAATTAAGGTTCCTAAGCAAAGGAAGATTATCTCAAAAAGCAATCAATTAGTTAGTTTCTCTTCTGCTAACATCATTTTTTAGAATGAAGAGCCCCACACAAGATAAGACATTTAGATCCATCAATATTCATCTGCTATGCTCTGGGTTTCACATTATCTTTTCACGTTTTTCTGCTTGCCAAGGCCGTCTCCATTCAAGAAGAGTCTCCACAAGTTGTAAAATCAATACTACTTCCTAAAGTCATTATAGATGACTGCATCTCTGATTAGGTTGCCCTGAACATTCTGGGACTGGATTGTGTAGTTTTGTAGTAGAGCTTCTCTTTCTTACCTGATTTTGTCTTAGGGATTAAAAATATTTTATAACTTTTTATGCAATACTATGAATCAAGTATCACCTTGTTTTATGCACAGGAGAGTTCAGAAGCAGAAATAAAGCAAGGGGGCAATTATCTCTTGATTAATCTGTTTATTCACCAACATGGATATGCAGATGTACACACACACACACACACACACACACACACACACACACACACAGGATGAAGGGATGGAGGGAGGGAGGGAGGGAGACAGTGAGAGAAAGAGAGGGGGCTGGCTGCACAAATTAGCAAAGAAAATGCCATTCCAACTTTGTTACTTTATAAAAACTAAATTAAGCAATCATAAAATCAATTAATCTTCTCTGTACCCCTACAATGCAAAATGAAAATGTCAGGCTAATAATTTATTGATTTGTGGATTAAAAGTGTTCAAATGTTTGTGTGATGATACCAATTTGTTTAGCATCTCAAATATGTCAGAGATATTAAGAAATCACTCAGCTCTTTCTTTCAGCATTAGAGGTTGCTTTGTGGGTGGCAATGAAATGTTCAGTTTCTAATGAGATTGCCTGCCTGTAATCATTCAGTAGGACAAGCCTAAGATTTAGGTCTGTCACTGTATTTCTTGGTGCAGAAAGAATGCATTTCAGTGATCCAGACTCCAAGTTTAATTTTTAGCTTAATAACATGTAAAGACAACATATTCAGAAGACTTTAGATATCTCATGTCATCAGTATTTATTCATTATCTATCTATCCATCTGTCTATCTATATTTATCTTCTATTTATTTTCTATCTATCTATGAATCTATCATCTATCTGTCATCTTTCTCTGTAGCCCAGGCTAGCCTCAGACTCACAGAAATCCTCAGCCTCTGAAATGTAGGGGTTTACAGCTATGAGCCAATAGTACAGAGCTTGAGGGAGTCATATTTTGCATATTACACTGTATACTACACAGTTAGAACAAAATGCCAGGGATTGTTCTTGGCTGTCCTTCCTTAGTTGCCTTTATTGGGCTTTATTTTCCAACTAAGTTACAATCCCTGGTGGAAATACCAGGTAGTCAAAGAGCTGGCACCTTTAGATTGACTTCAGATCTTGAAAATAAAATCTCAGCCGGGCAGTGGTGGTGCATGCTTTTAATCCCAGAACTGGGGAGGCAGAGATAGGTGGATCTTTGTGAGTTAGAGGCCAGCCTGGTCTACAGCACAAAATCCAGGACAGACACAAAGCTACACAGAGAAACTCTGTCTCAAAAACAAACAAAACAAACAAAAAACACACACACACACACAAAAAAAAAAAAAACAAAAAAAAGAAAAGAAAATCTATTAGTGGCTTTTGTAATTTTAAAATAATTTTGTCACCAAGTAACAACATAATACCACCTTTGATAAAAAGTTTTATTCTCCTTATCCTTTCCTGTATTTGTATACCTCAGAGGAACAAACACTTTTTTAAACTCTGATTGTAAACTCACTTTTGTAAACTCACTTTTGTAATCCATCTCCGATTCTCTGTTTGTATCTCCTGGCCATTTTCTTCAAGTTGTCCTACAGATATGTTAAAATGAAAGGCCTTCTTAATGCCAAACGAATGGAAGCACATGAATTATGAACCAAAGGCTGTGGAGCCCCCAGCTGGATCAGGCCCTCTGGATAAGTGAGAAAATTGAATAGCTTGATCTGTTTGGGAGGCACCCAGTCTGTGGGACCAGGATCTGTCCTTAGTGCATGAGCTGGCTGTTTGAAACCTTGGGCTTACACAGGGACACTTTGCTCAGTCTGGAAGGAGGTGACAGGACCTGCCTGTACTGAATCCACCAGGTTTAAATGAATCCCCAGGGGTGCCTTGATCCTGGAGAACATGAAAATGGAGGGGAGGGGCTGGGGGGAAGGTGGGGGTTGGGGCGGGAGGGGGGAGGACAGGGGAACCCATGGCCGATGTATAAAATTTAAAACACATAATAATAAAGAAAAAAAAAAATGAAAGGCCTTCTTAATGCTTGGTCATAGTCTTTGCTGGCCCATACCTGGACTTTTGTGTCTGCCTTCTTAGTAAGCAATCCTTGGAATTACTCAATACTCAAGTCAGAAATAATGCTGTTATCTTAACCTATTCTGTTACATTTATCATTTTTTCTAGTTCACACATTTTTAAATGTTTTGCCTCATACACGTCACTTAAATTCATTCTACAACCTTAGTGAGAATACCTAGCACTCTAAATCAGTCTTGGCATCTCTTCAGTAGAATACTGAGCTCATCTCTTGTGGCTCTCAGGTATAAGGAGAGCTTTCCATTAATCTTATATACCCATAGCTAAAGTCAGGAGTCATTCTAAATTTCACAGTCAAAAATCACATGTAATTGAATGCATTCACCATTTCTGACATTGTGAAAAATGCAGAAACGTAACAGTTCTACTCCAAGACATTGCTATTTTCTCTTTCTTAGCTGATAAGAAGGGAATTTTGATGTGAGGTGAAATGAAGGTAGCACTGTGGTGTTTTACAAAAGGTGGAGATATTCACAAGAGGCTATCTCTTTCTTAAATCCAAAAGAGAGTGCCCAAGAAAACTCAATCGCAGGACTGACTCCAGGGTGATTACCTGCTTAGTATACAGTGGTTTTTTACATATCTGACATGGGCACATGTGGAGAGGATGGATGCAGAGAATCGGAATGGAAGGATGCTACAAGCAAAAGTGTAAAAAGCATACGATAAACTCCAATTATTAGGTTTCTCAGGGACAAATCAGTGTTATAATTATTTTTCACAGTGCTGTAACAAAATGTCTGACCAGCAAGTTTGTGAGGGTTTGTTTACTTGGGCTGATGTTAAGACATGGTAGAGAATTTGTGGTAGTGGAAAACTGAGAGAGTTGTAATAATTACATGAAGCTATTTACTCACATTTTCATGGATGGGGAGCAGAGAGGGATACTGGCTGAAAAGGAGGCCAGAAAACAATCCTCAAGAACTGCCTGCAGTGGACCTTTACTTCCTCCAGCTGGATCCTACCTCCTAAGTGAGGAGTGTCCAGCTTTTTACATTCCCTGTGCAACATTGGACAGATATCTTAAGCCAGCCTTTCCATATACTAACAGTAAGAAAAGCTGACAAGCTAAAATCTATGTAGTCTTGGTGATTATGGTCATCACAAAGAAGCAAAGTAGTCCCTATAAAATAATCTTTACTATGCAGGGCTTCATGTGGAGATGATTCCAGCTTAATGTGTCTATAGTACACATGAAGAAAATGGCCAGAAGTATTTGTCTAAAATTCTAGAACATTCAGAAATGGAGTCTGGTCTACAAAGGCATTTGTCCCTTTGAAGGAACATCAATTAAAATCAGTTAAGTCCCAAGCTTAAGGAATAATCAAAATAACATAACTATGTAACAGGAAAATCTTTATGGATGCCTTTGGCCTTTTTATTATGAATGTAAAAAAAAAAAAAAGAAAAGCAACATGGAACTAGTGCAATATTTAACATTGGGTGAGAAATTAACACATCCTTATGCAGTTCCTTAGCAACACTTTCAATTCCCTTAGTTTCCTCTCAAACTGCTTATGAGAAACTCTGGTTCTGCTTTGTTCTTAGTGTGCTTCATTCTTAAAGATGGCTGATGGCACATGTAGGTTTGCCAAAAGGTAGTGGCATGAGAAAGCTGTGACTGGGACAAAGGAGATACTGATATCTTGGGAGAAAGAATGTAGTGAATAAACATGACCGCATTTTCATTCAAGTTAAATAGAAATCTTCAGTTCTGTGCACCCCCACCTTAAAAATTGTCAGGTAAGATATTTATGGTAACTAAATATAGAATCAAAAATATATACTAAAATATTATTTATTTTCTTATAAATATTTGTTGTTTGTAATTTTTGTTTTTTTATCGTATGAATCATTCTTTATTATTGTCTCTTTTTTGTTCTTTCCCTTTTTAAAAAAATTATATTTGTGTTTTAACTTTACACATCAGCCATGGGTTCCCCTGTCCTCCCCGCTCCTGCCTCCACTCCGACATTCCCCCCAGCACCCTCCCCTCCATTCCCATCTCCTCCAGGACTAAGACACCCCTGGGGATTCATTTAAACCTGGTGGATTCAGTACAGGCAGGTCCAGTCCCCTCCTTCCAGGCTGAGCAAGGTGTCCCTGTGTAAGCCCAAGGTTCCAAACAGCCAGCTCATGCACTAAGGACAGGTCCAGGTTCCACTGCCTGGGTGCCTCCCAAACAGATCAAGCTATTCAATTGTCTCACTTATCCAGAGGGCCTGAGAGAGGCACAAAGTGAGATGGGAGGGCACCTTATAAAAGCTAGGATGCACCTGCGCACACAGGCCCATGAGCGGAGATCATGCCATGACCTCGTAATGATGGGGTATGGATCATGCTTGACATATGACCCAGAAACGATAAGGCAGAGATGACTAAGTGTCCCACTGGGCATGCAGGACCATGGGGCATGGTTGGAATTCCTATAAACAATGAACAGCCCCAGAGAAGCTAGCTAACTAGGAGGGCTCAAGAGGGGATGCCCAAATCTCCTTGAGAAGGAGAAATAAAAAAAGATTTTGTGAGTGGAATGCAGGTGGTTGGGAATGGGAACATGAGTGATCAGGGTGGGAGAAGTGGAGGGAGTAAGTACTGTTTTCAGATAATTATATAAAAAAGTTTTTATAATTATATAAAAAAATCAGGACTACACAATTTTCACTGTTCATGGTTCTGTCATATGCCAGTGTATTGAAATGCATAAAAATTAGTTTTTTTTCTTTTAATTTGAGCTTGCCATAATTTGTTTCAGTTAGGTAGCTGAAGCATTGTCTTGATAAGTTGGATTTCACCTTGAAGATACCTGTTTTAACTCCTGTGAAGAAATGGTAAAGTCAGGCTGGAGAGATGGCTCAGAGGTTAGGAGTACTGGCTGTTCTTCCAGAGGTCCTGAGTTCAATTCCTAGCAACCAGATGGTGGCCCACAACCATCTGTAATGAGATCTGGTGCCCTCTTCTGGTGTGCAGACATACATGCAGGCAAAGCACTGTACATGATAACTAAATCTTTTTAAAAAAATGGTAAAATCTACTGAAACAGCAAATCTATAGCCAGTCTCAACCCCCCCCCCACTTGGTTTTTTTGTTTTTTGTTTTTTGGTTTTTTTTTTTACACCAAGTTCAGGTATAAGTTTTGTTTTAGAGTTTTAGATACTACAAAATAAAATGTGGTAGCATTAAAATAGTCCAAGAATTTGGCCTCAACTTAGCTGTCTTACCTCTCAAAGATACATGTCAACTCTAAACTCAGCATCAACACTTTTAAGAAATTCCTGAAAGCAGTGATAATTTAATCTCATGTATTGGTGAAATTATTAAGGCCACTCCACGTAATTCAAAGGGAGGTTTATTTTGTGGGGTAACTTACAAGTGAAGGGGTAGGTTGCAGGGTCTGGGAAAGGTATAGCGCAGTCCGGCGGTGTTCTCTGGAGAACTCTGCTTGGTCTCTCTCCAGCATCCAGGGTCCCGGAACCAAGAGAGAGACTTCCTATTGATCCTCCGATCCTCTGTCTTCAGCTCCCTCCTTTGCCCTGCCTTGTGGGCGTGATCATTACCGAAGCCTCAATGGGGGTTGGAACTTCCAGGCCAATGCCGGGATGGCTATCCACTATACTCATGGCTCTTATGAAATTCAGTCATGATCATTTCCATGGAGTTATCCATTTTTAATAGTTTTTGCATATACATGTGCTTGATTGCGGCGAGCTCCTCGACCAGCGAGGAAGAACGACCACCATTTGAGGATTCTTCTCAGATCACACTTTATTGGAGCGCTTCTTGGTTGAGGGAGAGCGGGAGGTGAGGGGCCCCCCCGACCACGGCAGTTGACGGGCTTTTTATGCAGGATGTGGGCGTGCTCTGCTGGCCTGATACACTAGGCGGATTGGGATTGGTGTATTGCTGTTACTGGGCGGAGTTGAACGGGAGAGCCGACTTGGTAAACAACCCAGGGCTCCGCCCTAGGAGGAAGTCAGCGCCATCTGAGCAGGAGAGCCGATGTGGTAAACAACCCAGGGCTCCGCCCTGGGAGGAAGTCGGGAAACCGGCCGTCACACTTGATGTGCTAGACAATGATATTAAATGAAATATTAAAAATTAAATATAAATATTAAATTAACTACTAGATAAATTTTAGGTGTCAAATGTAGTTTTAGTAATAATTGTTTCAATTTAGAATAATATAATTAGCTCATTTCTTGCCTAACTTTTTCCCCTTCCTTCCCTCCTTCCTGCCCCCCTTCCTGCCCCTCCATGGACCCTCCCTCCCTCTCAAATTTATGACCAGTTTGTCTTTTTGTCTTTCATTGTTCTTACACACACACACACACACACACACACACACACACACACACACGTACATATATATTTCAAAATATATAAATATATGTGTCATTTTCTTTCATTTTACAAGTCCTCTTTTATTTGCCCATCACTGGCCACCACTTTTGACTATACCAGATATGTTGACAGTAGACAAAGAAAATCATCTTAATGTACTTTATGTTGCTTTTTATAAACCTTTTTTATATAGTTGCATCCTGTATATGTGAATGTGTATGTATGTCTTGTCACATTCACACCTGTGCTTATTCATTGTATGCTTTAGAGTTTGTAAAAGGCATGATCCACATCTGAGGATCATAAGACAACTTCACTTCTCAGTCGTTGACCTTTACCTTATGTGAGACAGGATCATTGCTTTTCACTATGTATAACAGGCTAACTTTCCAACAGAAATACAGAAATATCACATACATACCTAAATAAGTAAAATGCAGTAATAAAATTTTAAATGTTATCATTAGCAAATAAGTGGAGGCATATGCAGATGTAAAGACCATGAGCATTCAAAGAAACATTACCAAAAAATGTTGAATACTCTTCTGAAGAAAAATAAGGTTTTTATTCAAAACAAGGTCCTTTGGTGGAATAAGTGCAACAGCTAAAATGATATTTTAATGGAGTATTTAATGTAAAAGAAACAACTATGAACCTTAAGAAAAAAGAAGAGTGTATGAAAGAAACAGTATAAAGGTGTCTGTGAGGAGTAAAAAATCAAAAGGGCTTTAGACAACCATCTCTTGCCTAATGGGTTATGCACCTGTTTCAGCCACATTGGTATATTATTATGAGGAACTGTTAGTGGCCTTTGCTCAGTTTTCACAGAAGTGCACAGTGTTCTCATCTAGATATGTCAGCTGTTAGCTAGCTGACTGACTGTCAAATCTGCTGTGCAGTAGAACCCTACTGGAGGAAATTTGTCAAGAAAAATTGCTTTCCTGAGTATGCAAATCCTCTGAAGAAATAGGAGTTCATATGGCCTTTAGGGATTATTATTATATTATTATTAATTTGAGAATTTCATACAATATATATTAAAAATTAAAAAATAAGTATTTTTAATTTTTTTGAGAATTCCATATGTAAGTACCATATTTACCTCATTTCCCCCTCCCTCTCTTCCAATCAACTCTTCTAATGTCTTTTTACACCTCAAATTCATGGCTTCTTATTCTTTAAGTGTGTGAATGCATTTGTGTGTGTGTGTGTGTGTGTGTGTGTGTGTGTGTGTACATGTTTATTTATTTATTAGTAAATACCACCTGCTGAGTTTATTTAGTTTTTTTTTTTTTTTTCTCAGCTGACTACTTGGGATTGAATAACCTATTGGGGAATCCATCCCTAGAAAAGACTGATTCTTCATCTTTCAACAGTCATTAATTCCTTGTGACACTTCATCTGAGCCATGGAACTTTGTGATATTTCCCCTACCCACATTGACATATCTGTTGGTATTGTCATTTTCCAATTTCTATTGATGCAACCATATTTTGATTTCATGGGTACACCCTGCCTGTCCTATATATAAGACACTATCTTTCAGCAAAAGTCCTAGTCCTCTGGATTTTATGGTCTTCAGGAATGGCTCCTGAGCCCTTGTTAGGTATAATACTATGCATAGTGATTGGGCCTGGGTACCCCATGGTCAATTGTTCATATCTTGACTTACAGATTTTTGTAAAGATCTCCCATGCTTCAAAAACAGTATTCTTTGAGAGGTGAGATCTACATCTATCTGTGGGTATGGGTACATATATATATTTAGAATATAGTCAGAAATTGTATTGACTTAGGGAAGTGCCAGTTGTAGGTCCTCACTAGGGTTCATGGCATCACCTGCCATGAATAGTGTTGCTTTACTGTACTAGACATGGAGTCGCTTTTATTAAGCCTGATTTAAATCCAGTCAGGTACCTGACAGATACCTCTTCGATGTAAGTTTCACTACTGGACCTTTAGGTTTATCTTGCCATTCTGGTCATTGCTGTGGTTCATAGGCTTATAGCTGGGTGGGGCCATTGATTGCTTTTCTCTTTGGACAGCTTGCATAGCTTGTTCTGGTAAGATGAAAGCTAGCCCTCAGGGGAAAGGATTATGGATCAATTCCTACTTTATTTCCCAGAGTCCTCAGACTAAATTCTATGATATCTTCAGCAATCTACAATAACTAAGCAAGGGCAATCCCAATGGTCAATATTGTTTGGAAGTCTCTTGGACTCTGCTAATCAGGAACTCAAATGGGGTTTCACATGCACTGCACTGAGGATTTTATTAGGTAGCCTATGAATTTTAGGAGGATGGTTCTTAACTCATTTAAACTATATGCACACACCTTTACTTACACATAAGTAATTTTAAGTAATTATGAAATAACATGATTTCCTATGGCTCTTTCAAATATCCTTAATGTTCTTTATTCCTCCTCCCTCTACACTGACTTCCCTCCTCATTCCACAGGCAAGCATCTCCTTCCACCTGTTTTTGTTTCATTTCCCGCACCATAGCAGCTGTGTACTACTCTGCCACTCTCTACAGTGTCCCTGCCCTCTTTAGAGTCCCCTACCCTCTTTAGAGTGTCCCCTCCCCTCTTTAGAATAGCTCCCCCCTCCTTAGAATGTCTCCTTCCCTCCTTGGCACCATTGTCACTGTTCCTCCCTGGGTATCTGCTGTTACTCCAGGTTATGTACTCACACATAAGGATTTGTAGCTATGATCCACAAATGACAGAGAACAGTGAGGAGTTTATCCTCCTCAGTCTAATGCAATACAATCTTATTCCCCACCCTCAGTGTCAGCTCTTCCCAGAACCATCCACTTCCCTACCCATCCAATTGTGGGATCTCTTTTTTTTTTTTAACCTACAAAGTCCAGTATATTCTTGGTTGTATGACCAGACACTTCAGGTGTGTTTAACTTATCAAGGACAACACTCTTAAATAAAACCAACCCTCCCTCTCTGAGAAGCTATCATTTGCCAAAAGATTTTCTACTAGACATGGGACCTTGTGTTCCCTTACTCTGCCCATATTGGGATTTCGTCTGCTTTGAGCTTGCAATGCTTGTTACTGCTGTCCTATCCTCTGCAAGTTCACTTATGCAGCTGTCCGGCCATGTCAGGAGAAATTATTTTCTTGTAATCATCTTCCACATCTGGCCCTCACATTCTCTCTGCCATTTCTGCAATGATACCTGTTGGAAACACTTACTAAAAAGAAGAAATATACATTAATTTATACCCTATCACTCTCTATACCATCAGTTCCTTCTTTCATCTTAGATATTGCCTCATTTCACAACTACACTAAGCATACTAACTAAATTTGTGTTAACATAGTTGGAAAATTACATACTCTTTCAAGCCTTGTTTTCATGGCTCAATATATTGTGGATAGCCCTCTATAAATTAACAAATGAATAATGTCAAAACACTGGTAAAGTGTGTAATTGTATATGTTTGACAAAAGTTATCTAGCTAGGTGGCTTTTTTTTTTTAACTTAAAGTGAAAGTTATACATGGGAAAAAAATCTTTAAATCAATGTAAGTACATATAATGTAAAATATTCTATCAATTTTCTGTATTCAGGTTTGACTTAATAATCTATATAATATAGTTTTGATGATTTGATTTAAAGTTAATCTTGAATCTTTTCCACTTTTTTTTACTTCTGATACAGTTAAAATGTCATGATAATATTTATCTTCAATATTTGTTTCTTTTGTTTTCTTCGCCTAGATATTAGTTAATTGTGAAATATCTACAATATTTTCATTATTTATATCTTTCATTTTCAAACTTACTGTAAGTTTATTGTTCTTTGGTTTTGCGGTCTTTGTGGGGTTTTTTGTTTGTTTGTTTCTGTTTTTGTTGGGTTTTGTGTGTGTGTGTGTGTATGTGTGTGTGTGTGTGTGTGTGTATTAGGTATGATGCCACTGCTGATAGACAATCAAAGTACATTTTAATTGTCACATGAATCCAGAAGTCCCATCAATCACTTTAACAAATGTCATGGGAGTCTCTTTCTCTTTTTCTCCTCTCACTCTCTTAGACTACATTAATTATAAGTTTTATATCCAATTCCTCCAAACTAGGCTCTTGGTGATTTTAGGTAATAGAAAGTAAAGACCATGAGGCTCTAAACGACATTACCTGTTAAATGTATTTTAGAAGGAAAAAACAGTTGTGTGTAGGAAGATTGTTTCTACAGTTTTTACAACAGGAATTGCTTTTGACTTGACTATAGTTGTTCTCCTGTCTCCTAGAAATGGCATGTAATTTGTACTTTGGGGGAAAGAAAAAAAGATTGTAGCTATTTTTTTCTTCCTCTTTTATGCTATTGAAAAACCTCTGTGTTTGCATGTACCTACAAAAATGATATTTAGCTTATGTGCTATAAATGGACTGTGGCCCACAAGCGTCCCCAAGTAGTATTCATCATTTGGCTGGTGTGCGTGAATATGCAAGGCATGACCAGGAAAAGCACAAACTTTGAGCTTGGTGGCAGGGGCTTCTCATAATTTAAAATGGGATGGAGATAAGCAAACCCATTTCTGCAGGACCTTTATAGCTTGCCAGTGAATTATTCCTGTCCATAAAATAGAGAACCTGCTGTGTGGTATTTGTAAACAGTAATTTCGTTCGTAAAAACAACATAAACCTTTTATGTGCCTGATGCCCATTTCCTAACTGTTTTTTCGCTGAATGTGTCTCACATTCAAATGAACGCTAGGGCAGAAAATAGATGCACTATGCAAATAGCGTCTCCCACTAGTTGCTGTGATTAATCAAATAGGGCCATCTATCTAATAAAATTACTTCTCATGCAAATTCACGCTGCCTGTGCCGCAGCTGTCTATGGCTGCTGTTCTTTCTGTTGCTGCTGCTGCACAGCATGTCTCAGCCACTTGTTTAAGGAATGCCTGTGTGCTTGGTATAATACATACAGTTAGCCTAGGGACTCCCAAACACTTCTTTAACTGTCAATGGTTCCTGCAGGAGTTTATCTAGAGAGGAGGCACCATCTCTTCTGTTCTGGGGATTCGATGGCAGCTCTGTCCCATGTGGTGAAATTAAAGGGGGGAAAAGGGGTTCTCTGAGCCTCATTTTTTACCAACATTACATTGCAATCACTATAATGAGAATTAGTGAGCCAGTGAGGTAGCTGCCTAACTGTGCACATCTGGCCTGTTCATCTGTTTTTGGAGATTAGACTTCATATGGGGCCTCAACACAGAGTTCTGTATCAAGTCTTGGTAGCTGAGATTTGCTTTCCTTTTTAGGTGGTATCTGGATCAACCATCCACAATGCACTAGCAGAAATAGCAAGAACTTCGGATTGTACCTTTGCCAAGTTCTAAAAGTATATATTTATTAATCATTGTCAGCCCACACATCTAAGAATTCTCTAACACACCTAGCTTCTTACTGTACTTGAGACCTACCCGCACTTTTATCTTTCACCAATCAGGCAGCCTTCACAGATCATGAAAACTCAAATAAATTATACTTATTTCATGTCGCTTTATATTTATCACCTTCAATACTGTATTCTTTATTGTCCTATATTACATTATCTATGTCATTTCCACTTTTGGTCTTGTTGGTATAATGGACCATTTAAAATCTGGATTTACACACAAATCATGATTTTTATACTTCATGCCTTGAAAGATTTGTAGAACATTTTGGCTGTCAGTGTAAGATTATTAAATCGATGTGTAATAAAAGTGGATATTTATCAAACAACTCAAGTTGCAAAAATTAGTAAGTTAATCTTTCTTAGATTCTTGACTCATTCAAGTATGTATTTCTATATTCTAGGATAGCCTCCAAATTCTCCTTAAAAATAGTGGAAAAATCAAAATTCCAACCCAACCTTCATATAAAAGTTCTATAGTCTTAGTTTCATTTACATATGAAAAAAGCATTGAATGTTTATAAATTCATGACTATCACAAATGGGCTCTTACATTCACTGGACTCGAGGGACTTTGTTGTTTCACTCTCAAAAGCTAGCTATGCTGCTCTCTTCTGTGACTTAGAATGGAAAAACCTTAAAAAGATTCGGTTGGCCTCATAGTTTTAACTCCCTGTGGTGCTATGGACAAATGATGCTCAAGAATCTGTGTAAGAATGAATACCTTGTGCTCCAAGATCATGGTGTAGCAAGGATTCCCCAATCAATATGATGGCTATCCCTGCCATCAAATTGTCATCTTCCATAAAAATCCCAGCTAATACTAGAACATGTGAGATTATAGAATATTGTCTTAAATATATCTACCAAGCAGAAGGATACCAGTATACATCCCATTACGCTTCTGATAACATAACCAGTCAGAACAAAAACACAAATTTAGAAGAAAGAACTTTACTCCTATAAGAATAAGACCATTCAAGTTTCAAGAAAAAAAAAATAAACTTGCTGTGAAAAAGCAAATTTATTAATCATTGAAATATAATGGCTCTTATCACAGTTGCAGGGTTGATCAAATATGATACACATGTCTTGTCCTCACCTGTTCAAAGCACCCAGCATTGCACACAGCATTCTCATTGTGCACAATATGTGTACAAGCATGCTGCATCCCTAGTTATACTGTGTCTGTGTACATTGCACCAGATGTTTAGCATGCTGCTCAAACTCCCAAAAGTTTGAAGTTTTCCCTGAGAATTCATTTTAATCATGTGCTACCTACATTTTCCTAAGGCACTAAAATCCCCTTTGAGGGTACTGATATTTCCAATGCATTAGTGACAGTCTGGAAGATCATTATCCACAAGAACTGTAGTCGTAGTGGCAGCAGATTTTAGACAAGTTGAGCTTCAGTTTCATACAGATCTGAGTTTTCCCTCAACTCTATTACTTAGTGAACTTTTAATGTTAAACAAACCAACACAATCTCTAAAAGTCATTTTCCTTACTGTTCAGTATAATTATAGTTAATTCATACAGTTTTAATGATAATGACATAAGAATTTTACATTGTTTTATCTTTGAGAGTTTCTTACACATTTACAAAACTATCATCACATCTCACCTCTATCTTGTGTTGATATTGTGTCCTGCAATATATTGTGCACCCTAATAAACTTATCTGGGATCAGAGAACAGAACAGCCATTTGATAGACATAGAGGCAAGAAAATGGTGGCGCACACACCTTTAATCCTAGCATTCCTGAATCAGAGATCCTCTGGATCTCTGTGAGTTCAAAGCCACACTGGAAACAGCCAGGCATGGTGACGTGTCTTTAATCCCAGGAAGTAATAGCAAAAAGCAGAAAGGTATATAAAGCATGAGGACCAGGAACTAGAGCCTAGTTAACAGCAAGCAGTTCAGCTGAGATCCATTTGGATGAGGAGAGGACTCAGGCTTGCAATTTGAGAATTTGTGGAAACAGGATCAGCTGAGAAGTTGGCAGGGTGAGGTTAGCTGTGGCTTGTTCTACTTCTCTGATCATTCAGCATTCACCCCAATATCTGGTTCCCATGATTTTTATTTAATAAGGCCTTATAAATCATGCTACAATATCTCCCCTTCCACCTCCCATATATTTATGACAAACAGCCCCATTCCCAATTTCACGTTTTCCTTTTTTTTCTAGATAGTCTACTAAATCTAGTGAGTGCTCCAATATGTTTACAACTATGGGCTATTAACTGGAATGTGGGATGCCTACCAGTAGCCACAATGAAAGAAGGAGAGAGAGAGAGAGAATGACTCCCCCTTTCCCACTAATGATGATATAAATAACTTAACAATGCTTGCTACCTGACACTCATCTACTATCTTATCTATGTCAAAATTTTGTCTGGATTAGTCTTGAGCTGGTTATGAGAGCTTCTGTGAGTTTGTGGCTGCATTACCTATGTCATTTCAAGAAGACAGCATTTCACAGCTCTCCAAATCTTCCAGCTTTAACAATCCATTTATCTCTTTTCTGTTTCTATATTCTCTAAGTCAAGGCTTACTCTAGCTGACAATGGTACCTGTTGGAGACATGTCACTCAACAGGTGTGTGTGTGTGTGTGTGTGTGTGTGTGTGTGTGTGTGTGTGTGTGTATTTCCTTAAAAGATGACAGTTATCTCCAATTGTCATTCTGGCAGATATTTCTTTTCATCCACTGGAAATGAGTCAAGAAAAAGACAATCTTCTAATGTAGGTCTCAATGTGTCACAAACTGTGCAGAAGACAGGGTTTATGTAATGAACAGATTTTGAAGATAGCTATATGTATAGATCTTAACATTCTTCATATATAATATATATGAAAAATATATACATACATACATACATATACAAGCAGAAAATGCCCAGGTAGTACAAAGTGACATATAAATTTACGGGGGCTATCTTTATAATAAAATCATTAACTTAATTTTACTAACAACAATATTAAGTATAATAAAATACTCAAAGAACTGAACATGCTGAGTGTAACTCCTTTCTGTATTTTTACTACACTATTTTATTTTTATCTTCATTCATCTGTCAATGGATTTCTAGGTTGATGCCATTTCCTAGCTATTGTGAATGGCTGAATGGATGAACACTGCTGTGAGAGTTTCTCTTCAGTGGAATGTAAAAATCAATTAAGTATATACCTGAGGGGTTAAGATGTGTCTTATAGCGTTTTGGTATTTCTATTTCTATTTATCCATCTATCTATCTATCTATCTATCTATCTATCTATCTATCTATCTATCTGGAGAACTCTCTGGGATGATTATCAAAGTGGTTTTACTAGTTAATACTCCCAGAAACTGTGTATAAGAGTTCTCATTTCACATATTCATGTCAACATTTATTATCAATCTGATGATGGTAGCCATTCTGATTGGCATGAAATGGAATATTAAAGTAGTTTTAATATAGATTTATCTAATGAGTAAGGATGTTTAACACATTTTAAAGTGTTTGCTATCCATTTGAATTTCTTCTTTTTGGAATTATTTCCTGTAAAATTTCACATTCCATTTAAATTAGGTTGTTAAACTCCTTACTATATATATATATTTAATTCTTTGTATATTATAAACACCAGCTCCTATGAGATAAATACTTGGCAAGATTTTTTCCTGTCCTATGAGACTGTTTACTCCACTTTTCTTTTCTGTGAGAAAGGCTTTTAGTTTTGTGAGATACTATTTAATGATTATTGGTCTTATTTCCAGATCTACTGGAATCTTATTCAGTAAGTCCTTACCTGAGCCTGTTATTAATAAAATCATGCTTGTTATTTTTCCTGTAGAAAATTTAGGGTATTGTGTATGATGTTGAGAACCTTGATATAATGGCAGTTAAATGCTGTGCACAGTGAGTATTGAGGGTCTATTTGCCATCACTGGCTGACATCTATGTTTAATCTAGCAGCTTGTTCTGTCCTCTGATCTTCAGGCAAAATTTATTAGGTTACACAATATATCACCACAAAAATAAGCTGAAACAAGTGTGGGCAAGTCAAGGGATGTTTCATCTGATACAAGGAAGAGTGCGCTTATAAAAGCAGTAATTACCCAGCCTGTGGTCTTACTGAAATTTCTTGAAGTTGGAGTTGCAGGAAGCTGGGCAGAAATTAGTAACATGTACCTTGCTATTTATGTTGATGTAATTGCTAGTAAATTGGTAAATACATGAATGAGACATCTACATCTCAAAACTAAATATAATTTTAAACAAATCCAAAAATATTTTGTTAAATGTCAGTCATAGACACCAGGTTTTGTAGATTCTATATTTTATCATGCGACATCCAGTCATCCCAAGATTTTATACAATATTGTCTTAAAACAAAAATGCACGTAGGAGCACAGAAACCTATAAATTGCCATTTTCCCGTGACTACAAGGACACAAATAAGGAAAGCAAAGGCTGCCTCTGTTCAATATACCTCATCCCCTCACTACTAAACAAATTATGTGAACTTCTGGCCCAATATCCTTATTATCTTAACCCCAGGAATACCTCTGATTTCACAAGGGAGAGTGGATAAATGCCAAGGAAAAAGAAACCAGTGGAAAAGGTATGAAGATACATGACCCTGGAGAGGTGGAGTAGGTCCCTGTGGAATCTCATCAGGCGACCTGCCCACTGGCAGAAAACAAGCCTGAGGAGGGGCTATTGCAGAGAAAGATGGGCTCATGATGATCAATTGCTGAGGAGAGCTAAAGGGCAGAGACCTAGTCAGTTCCTCCATCTCCGTAATAATATTAGTTCTGAGGGTGTTCAGTTACGCGGTTTATTCTCATTAATCAAGGAAGAAAACACTCCAGTGAGTCTATGCAATGGCTCAAAGTAAGACTTAGAGCTTAACCAAAGAGGCAGAAATGATACATTAATTGACCATTTAAATTCATTTTTGTACTGAAATAGGGCATAAATCAATGAGAATTAAATAATCTCTCTTCAAGTTTGATTTAATTTCAGACATGTACAAAGGGCTGAAACGGGGAAATTATGTAACAGGAAGTTTCATGGTTCCTGCTTTCAAAGAACTTTATTTTCCAGTTCCTCTCATCGAGTGCATTTTCCGTGGCTTTCTCAAGCTCTCCCAGTATCTCTTTGCCATTAAGATGTAGTCAGAAGAGGAATCATTTCATGTGAGAGATTCAGTAATTTTTAGTTTTCATCTGATATCATTCGTGTCTCCTACTACCCTGTCCCACTTCTGACAGGCTGAAGCTGAGGCCAGCCAACCACTGCAGGGTCATTTCCTTAAATACTGCTATATTGGACTAAACTGAACAGGACTCCACAGCTTTTGGTTCATAATTCATGTGTTTCCATTAGTTTGGTTATTTGTCCTTGTGCATTTTCCAGTCTTGGTCTCAACAATTCACACTCTTACAATCCCTCCTTTTTCTGGGGTTCGGGAGACAACAGGGGAACCCATGGCTGATGTGTAAAATTAAAACACAAATATAATAATAATAATAATAAAAACTGAACGGGAGGAGGAAGCTTTAATTAGGGTTTGCAGTACACGTGTTCTGCTCCAGAGGCAACAACTTCATGAATAAAGCAGCAGGAATTCATTAGAAAGCAAGTAAATAAGGCTTTGTTAAAGACCAGATATGGAGGAGATGGTAAAACACAGCACCTGACTTTTCAAGTTGAAAATGAAGAGAACCGCCATCACTCCACTGAAGAATTTGTGAACCTTATCTGTAGTTGGCTTCTTTTCACTTCTGTTTTCTTTTAAATAAGAATGCTGATTTATAATTTGTGCCTCTTGTTCAAAATACACTGAATCACGGAAGTGCCTACCATGTAAATTTGGTTGTCTTGTAGAATAATTATAACTACCTTTTTGTTTACTGTATTCTCAGTCTACACCAGCCAGTATTTTAGAGTAGAGAATTCACAGTATTTTTGCATAGGTTCTCATAAATATTATGTGAGAGATATATTGGCATACTATTTTTGTCATAAAATGGATTAAAAAAAAACCCGATATAGACACAAGATGCCAGGTTTCAAGTTGTTGAGTCCAAGATATAGATGAGAACTTGGCTGCATTTTTTGTGACTCAGGACTGAAGAATCATCAGAGAAATGGAAGTCATTAATCTGGGTTCCCCTCCACTTGCAGGTAGCTCATCCTTCAGATCTTCTCATTTAAGTATTGATCTACAGGATGTGATGGACACTATCAGTAGGTATTTGGACTTCTTTGAGAGACTAGAATGCTCATCATCTACCTACATATTACAATTTTCAAATTAATGTGAATATTTGGGAATTACTTTTAATTTATTTTGGTTCCACCCATATTTGCAAACATTTTTGTCATCAGTCATAATATGATCCTATTCTGTTTTCTTTTCAGTTTTACATATTAGACTCATTTTCTTCCAAGAATTATTTTCTTTCAAGTAGAATTAAATAAGAAAATAATTCAATATAGAAATCATGCCTTATATTTTAGGAGTGGGGACTATTAGACCTATAAAAATGATAATTTACATCATCTGATTTGAGATCAAATCATCGCTTATTTGGCAAATTGAATCTGGGAACATACGTCAAACCTAAATTAGTGTGCTTCTGGAAGGTCTGGAATCAAATTAATTAATTGAATTTTTATTTATGTTTGCAACAAGAGAGGGAGTCTGGCACTGACATGGAATGCACTCCACATCCTGGAAGATTGTACTCTTGACTTTTAAGATGGTGCCATCCAAGTCTATAACAAGTCTTCCAAAAGCCCTTCTATCCTTCTGCCCTGCCAAGAATTTGAAAGTGACAATAAAAATGTGGTACTCATGAGAGTAAGATATTGCTTATACAGTTTGATTACTTTTTATTGAAAAAAAGTATGTGGTGTGTTGCTTGTATATATGTCCATAAATCATATGTGTACTTGATGCTGAGGAGGAGTATTATTTGCTCATTTTCTACCTGTTTATAATATGACATCTCTAAAATTAGTCTTTGCATATATATGTATGTACACATGTGTGCATATAGAACTATCTGTGGTGATATTAGATCAGAAGATCAGCTTGCAGAACCATGCATTGGATTTAGGAAATTCATCATTAAAATTCTATGTCCATTATATGGTATGAAATTCTATATCATCCATGTATAAATTAGAAAATTAGATTTGCTAGGAAATTTTAAGATACATGGATGATGATTATATTGAGGGGGTGTATGCATATGTGTCTGTGTGTGTTGCATCCTTGTATGTATGCATATCTGTAACCATGATGGACACGTGCATATATATGTATGCATATAAATATGATGCATACAAAGATTAATTGTAAGATTTTAATATATTACACTGTGGAAACTCATCACACAGTGCCTAATATTGATTTCTTGGACTTCAATTTGGAGCCATGATGTCAATTGCACAGACAACTGACAGGAGAATATATACAGGATGTGGCAGAATCTAGAAAATCTGAAAGCTTCAAGATCATTTTATTATTTAAATCTATTATTAATTTAAATTTCAAATTTAAATGTTGAGGTTATTCTACAAAAAGAGAGGTTGGTACCCTTCAACATAAAACAGATTATATGCCTGACCTACAAGGCAGAATTTGTAGACCTAACTGATAATTTACCACCCAAGGTTAAAGTCTGCTAGCAGATTAGTTACAGGTCCAGGAGGTACAGACATCCTAGTGCCAGACAGTGGCCCTCTGAAGGCAAAAGTAAAACTCTTGCAACTTGATTCCTTCCTTCCAACTTTTATGAAAAATATATGGTCAAGAGGAGCTACCACCAAATGCAGCCTAGCTAAGCAGGGCCACACAAAGAAAGAGAATTCTGAGCAATTCAATTTATGCTTAGCTGAGATTATGCAATACAAATCCTTGTTGTCATATTTAGTGTCAAAAGCCACTATTGTGTTTTCATTGTATTCCAGACATTATAAATCAATGATAAAATCTAAAAAGCTGTATTAAAAAATAATACTATTAATTCTTACACCAAAGCCAATTTTGTAATTCAGTGCCACAAAGATTAACAACCTTGAGAATTCATACTATAATAAAGCAATCTATTCCTGTGCTTAGTTTATAGCATTTTCTCTCAATACATAGGTACTGTAAGAAATGAATATAAAAATATGTGAATTAAAATGTTCATCACTTTCAAGACTGAGATTTTTAAACTTCCCTTCAGTATCCATACAATTTTCTATGCAATTTGACTGTGACACAAAAAAATAAATGGCTCAATTAAAGAAAATAAAAGATAAATAAAACAAAGTAAATTAAAGAATTCCCTGGTGTGTCAAGCTCCAGGTTTGGCAACAAAGGTTTCAGTATATTACTATGTAGCAAAATAATTTATAATAGCATTTGTCAGTAAGAAGAATCTCATGATATGTGAAGTTTGGCCTCCTTGGCAAGGCATGACATCACGTAAATCTGGATCTGCTTTCACCCTGCCTTACTTGTGTCTGTTGCCTCAAGAGAGTGATTTTTGAGCTTCTCTTTGCTTACTTCGATTGATATACCACATGGAAAGAGAAACTGTTAGTTCTGAGTCTGCTGTCAAAGTAATTACTTAATTAATCCTCATCACCAACTAATTTTCTTTTGTGAGCAGGATTGAAAGTGTTTACAATGTGGTTAAAAAAACAGACAGGTGGATCTCTGTGAGTTCCAGGCCAGCCTGGTCTACAGAGTGAGTTCCACGACAGGCTCCAAAGCTACACAGAGAAACCTTGTCTCAAAGAACCAAAACCAGAACCAAAACCAAAACCAAAACCAAAACCAAACAAACAAAAACAGCCAGTATTTTTTTTTATCAATATTTTTCTCTTGATCTGTATATCTCAGAAAATAATGTGGGGTAAATCAAACATGAACTTTGATGTCAGAGCAAATGGGTAGAAATTCTATCTGGGTCAACTGCTATGTGAAGTTAACAGCATCACTTACTCTCTCAAAATTTCTGTCATAGTTAACATGGTATAGTATGGTGGCTCAGATAGGATTATTTAAAATATTATGTGAATTTGAACATAAAATAACAATTAATTGTATAGGATAGGAACAGCACCATCACCTCCTATCAAAAAAAAAAAAAAATCTCACCTGAAATGTTAGCATACTGTCAATTTTATTGTTCCTTTTGAAATAACTAAGTGAAGGTATTGAGTCATTATTCAAACAGAAATATCTAGGGAAACATCTAATCTAGAAATATCTAAAGACAAACAAGTACTTGAACATTCTTTGAAACTAATGCCTCCAAATATATCCTATTAAATAAAGTCATTCCCATATTTGTACAACATTCCTTAATGAAGAATATTTGGTAGTCTAACTGATAGTGAGTAAAATATAAAGGCTTAATGAGGAGTGAAAGATTATGCAAAACTGGCTAAGTGAAACAAACAAACAAAAAAACTATACAAGTTGTTATTAGTACAGTTGTGATTGGGGCAGGGTGGTTCATTATATATTAAATATGCATCAAAAACACCAATGACGTGCCTACCCTGGGGAAGTTAATTTTTTGCTGACTTGATATATTCTAGAGAATTTTGGGGAGTGGGATCCATTGATAAAAAGGTCTCCATCAGATTCATATGTGCAAGTCAGTAGGTCTTTTTCTTGATTAGTTGTTAATGCCAGCAGGCCCAGGTCACAGGGAGTAGTGTTACCTCCAGGAAGATAAAAAAATAAAGCACACACATTCACACACACTCACACTCACACACACACACACACACACACACACACATACGCTCGCACGCACGCGCGCGCACACACACGCACATATGCACATACACACATACATATGCTGAGTAAGCCGTGGGGAGCTAGCCAATAAACAGCTTTTATCCAACTCTTCTTTAGTTCCTGCTTCCAGGTTCCTGCCTTGAGTTCTTGCCTTGGCTTCCCTCAGTATTGGAGTAGGACAGAGTTGGAAACTAAAATAAACCCTTTTGTCACAAGTTGCTTTGGCTAATGGTGTTTTATCTTCGAAACACTAAGACAAGTAGAGTGAGATGCTTCCAAGACACCAGGAAAAGCCACCTACTCTTAGGTTTTCGGCGTCATCTAGAACAGCTTCTGTGCTGTGTGAAATGTGAAAAGACCCAGGTACACAGAATCCAAACTTGTTTTCGTTGACAATCTGCATAGACTTATTAAAAACTGAGCCTCCAGTATTAAGAAATTGAAATATAATAAATATTTTTTCTTTCTCTTCAAGGAAAATAATAATTTTGTAATTGACGGCTAATTCAAGTGTTTGTTGTAGTTCAAAATCAGGAGAGAAAAACTATCTAAAAAAGGGCTAGATGAGGAAACTTAAGGGAGGCAGACAGACTTCAACATTATGGTCATGGAGATGGTTTTCTTGAAAAGGAGACTGAAAAAACAGCTGAAAGGAAGAAATGAGCCTTGAATAAATTCTGTAGCATTAGAAGCATTTGGCAAATGGTAAGTTGCAAGACAAGAATGCTCATTGGTAAAAGTGTGAAGGATCTTTTACAGTTTGGAGCAACAAGTTGAATAATTTGGCTTGTACAAAGTTGAACTACATGAAATTTGTCATTTTTATGGTCAGATTATTTAATTTGGACAATATCTTCTATTGTGGTGTGTGTGTGTGTGTGTGTGTGTGTGTGTGTGTGTGTGTGTGTATCCCCTTCTTTTAATTCTTCAGAATACTCTCCCAAGAGAGAATGGAGAAGTAGACAG
The DNA here is from genome assembly GCF_903995425.1 of Onychomys torridus. Classification (NCBI taxonomy): domain Eukaryota; kingdom Metazoa; phylum Chordata; class Mammalia; order Rodentia; family Cricetidae; genus Onychomys; species Onychomys torridus. Next base: position 73,500,586 of record NC_050443.1, read on the forward strand.
AATGTGGACTTCAGCATCAGACGTATATATTTAGATCCCAATCTTTATTCACCATGATGAAAATCATTAAAACTTCCCGAAGTTGGTTTGATTAATTAAAATTGGAAATCATAACAGTACATTTTATGAAGACCAAATGAGATAAACATAAATAACAGAGCAAAGGGGGACTTCTTTTAACCCATCATTGCTAAAATTATCTCAATTTCCAAAATTAATTGGAAAAGTTGTCCACAGAAAAGGATTTATCAGAGTTTTAGAACAACATCTACAGTCTTTCCTTTGCCCATTCTTTTTATTCTCATCCCTGCAGCCCCAACACATTCCCAACAGAAGACTTTTACCACAGCTGTGTGGGAGACTTCAAGTTTCAGGGCTCCGGCTGTTGTGTATGTTTGAAGTGTTTTCTTTTATTTAACATTCTTGCTAGAAAGTTAACAACTTCAAATTTCTACCTTGGTTGCCAACAGCTTTGGCCTGCAATTTACTATTCTGGAAATATGCATGACTAAAGTTCCCTTATTCTTCTGGCATCATCATTATGACATTGTTTATAATACACCAATACTATTTATTTTGGTGACACTGTGGATATAACACACAAAGGAGGGGATTGGAGCCATCTCTATGTTTTCAGAACATTTTTCTATTCAAGTTGTGCAATTACAGGTTACAAATTGGATTCATGTATGTGGAAGAGACAGGTGCCTACACCCTTTGTACAACACAGACCAGAAGGTTGAACTTCATTGTGTATTATATTAATTTTCAATTATTAAGCTATTATTTATGCACATGGTATCAGTCAATACATGAAGCTTCTGTTTGGAAGGCTCCGTGTTACTTTCCCATTCTATTCTCCAAAGATGCAGTGTAGTTGAGTCTACTTAACAGTTATAATAGTGTTGTCAAACAGTTAATACAATCACAATCAACTAGGACTTATTCACATACACTATATTTATGTAAACACTGTAAGTCAGAATAAAGACAAGTTCTATATCTTAGCTGTGTTTATCAAAAGTGAAATAATTAAGTATACCTGATGTCTCTTATTACACAGTGAGTAGGGAATAGCACTTACAAGTCCTTGTTAGCAACACAAATAGCTCCATTAATAAAAGTTCACCCATCAACATTCCAATATCTGAACAATAAGGACAGGAGCCTTTTTTTCTTCATGGTGATTACACAAATGTGAATTAGCATGTTGAGAGGCAGAAAGAAAATGTTCCAAGTGGCTACAAGACTGCAAATTTAAAGACAAGTTATTATATTTTCATGGAAAGCTATAGTTTGCACATTAAAAGTTTTAGTGTGTACCTCTTTGAGGGAAGTGTATGACATAGTTAACTTATATAATATTAGCCAATAGGATAATCTAGCAGTATATAGAGAGGAAGCAGTGTGCTTTGGGGGAAGCCTCACTACTTCATTTCATTTAAGCATAGTACCTGGGGGTAGATAGGTATTTTTATATACCATAGGAAGAAAAGGCTGGATCACATTATCTCAGGGCCTGATTATAAAAGATACTATGAAAGAATATTGAAGTATAATAAACTCCTTTCTTCATGAAATATCTCTTTTAAAAAACCTGTGTAGAAAAATTGAGTCAGTGACTTAGATATTTGTCTACATGTAATTCAGTTAAACACTATTTCATATATCATGGGGGTCAAATGTGTATATCTATTTTTATTGGGCTTTAGATATTGTTAAGTCTAAAGTCATAAGGAAAGTTGAATTTTCTGAAGCATATTCTTTTTCTCAGAGTTTATTATAAGTGGCTTTTCTGACAATGGAGATTTATAAAGGCAATAGTCCTTTCAAATATACATAGATATTTATTTACAGTATGATACAAATTAAACTAGTAGGTATGAATTATTTATATTTGTGGGCTTTCTTTGCAATAAAAAGTCACAAAATGTGTAGGTTAGAAAACAATAGTCACACGTTACAGCTATTCTTAGTGACATTAGGTGTAAGTGAACATGTATAGATCTATCTAAAACAGTCTTTTTCCTTCAAGAGAAAAATCCTTTCTATAACAATTGAAGTATAGATGCTTTGAAGTTATTAGAGTTGTTGCCAAATTGCAGCCCCTTCCACCAAATGTACAGGAGAATAATCTAATAATCAACGAGTCTGATTTGGGGAGTCTGATATTTGAATTTACTGTAAAAGAGTTCTAAAATATCTAGATTCTGTGTACTTGCTTTTCTGGAAATGTAATGGGGCAAATGCTCCAAAGATACATATTTACTAGCAGTCCTCCCAGTGGCCTCCCCCCTTCTAAGTCATGGTCTCCTTGTTAAGGGGTAGGAAACAATTTTTTGTTCTAGGCAGAGGTTGACTCTTATGGCATGTTTCACAATGAGAACAGCAGTATTGTCTTTAAGAAGCATTTTCACCAAGCATATATCTTAAAAGTGAAGACTTCGCAATTAGTTGAAGAGGATTTTTTTTTTTTTTTTTGGGTTTTTGGAGACAGGGTTTCTCTGTGTAGTTTTGCGCCTTTCCTGGATCTCGCTCTGTAGACCAGGCTGGCCTCCAACTCACAGAGATCCGCCTGCCTCTGCCTCCTGAGTGCTGGGATTAAAGGCATGTGCCACCAACGCCCGGCAGGATTTGTTTTAATATAACATAGTAAGTCTTCACACTCTGTTACTTCTGATACAACTCCAGAAAAATCATATCATAGTTTAGAGAAATAATTTAGCATGGATTTAAGAAATTTTATTCTCCCTTCTTATCTCTCAGTATCTCTTCAGCAACTAAAGGTTGAAAACCTTCAGTAGAACATCAGGAAAATATGCACATGTCTGAGAAGTTTCACTTCTGGTGACTCAATGCTATGACAGGTATAAAATGCAAATGAGAGCGATTCAAACAGCTACAGGAATAAGAAAGGTAGGATAATGCAGTCTTGAAGAATATAGAGACCACGCCTTGAAATGTTCTAGTGGTCCGATGTTAGTGAAATCTTTCAATACAGACCATCAGTGGCTTATATTCTTATATTCTGGTTATAGTATATGTGTTATGGGGGACTTTTAAAAGTGGCTATAACTATTTATAACAAAATATAAGAAAATTATTAATAGTAAAAGAATGTTCTAGAAACTAAACAAGTTACTAATATCTATTTATGTTATACTTAATTTTTTATTACTTTTATAATCAAGGTCACTTCACATACATTTGAAATTTGTCAGCATAAGAAAATAGAAAATAAGAGCTACTGTAGTTACATGTCCCTTTTTGAAAATATGCTAAGCTTTTTTAATTCATTAATTAAGAGATGCTCAACATTGAATTATAGTACTAGTCAGTATGCCAACACGGCTCATTAAAGTCCAAATTTTATTATATATTACATGCTTTATGCTTTTCACACAAACTTATTACACCACTCAGATAAGGTGATCTCTGAAAGCACATTAGACTAATGTTCCTGAAACTCTGGCTAATTTAAGTTTTATTGGATCAATGTAGCCAAAAAAAGGTCACATAATGATTTGTTCTGATAATGATTTACTAAAAGAAGAATGTAATTAATGACTTATTGTTACATGTTTAACCTTGGAATAACTTCTAAGTCATTGAGATTTATTAACATCACATTGCCACAGAGAGAGCAGAGGATTAGATGATTTTTACCATAGAGTTTTTAATTTCCCAGAAGTAGGGAGAAAAAGCAACAGTACTGAATGCTTACCTCCTACCTGATTGCAAGGCAACAGTTTAACATTTCTTGCTCACAAAAACTCCTGGAGCTTACATCATCCAGGAGATGTAACTTTCCAGAAACTTAGAGAGACTTTATAACTAGGCCAGTTACACAGCTGCTTTTATGCAAAGTCCAAATTTAGACCCAATCCTTGGATGCAAAGCTTGTCTACTACATGGGAGGTAAAATTTGAATTTTTAGAAATAGCAATCATTTACAGAAGCAGTTAGGACCTTTCTTCTTTGAAAGTAATGTAAACAGTCTCTGAATTGGATTCTTAATAAAAAAAAATTTTTTTTTAAGGGTCAGGTAATGAACACAGTATAATAATTTACAATAAGACTAGGCACAAACCCTCATATCAAGGTTCTACTAGTCAACCAAGTAGGAGGAAAAGGGTCCCAAGACTAGGCAAAAGAGTCACAGACAACCCCCACTCTCACTGTTAGGAGTCCTATAATAACACTGAGCTACACAATTATAACATATATGCAGAGGACCTAGTCAGACCCATGCACTGCCCTGTACTTATTTCCAATTTCTCCAGAATAAAGTTTCTCTGATGATGGCTTAGAAAGACACTGATCTATGAGTATAGCAGAAGGCCATTGGTGTCTTTTTACTGCTGTGTCCCTTTAGTGAAACATTATTATTTAGTTTTCTTCTAAGTTCCTTTCCAATTTAGTCTCAGATTTTTGGCCATCTGAATCATGTCAGAGATGACTTTCATCTCATGGAGTGGATCTTAAATCCATTCATACATTGGTGGGTTAGTCCCATCAGTTTTGTGCCACAATTGCAATAGCACATCTTGCATGAAGATCGCCATTGTAGATCAAAGAGTTTTTAGCTGGGTTGGTGTTTACATTTCTCCTTTGGAGAGTATTTTCCAGTACCGTGAAGGCTCTAAGTAGGCACCAGCTTGACTTCTCCATGTTCCATTTGTTGTGAAGTTGTAGGGCCTTACCATCAGTTTTTGGATAGCAAACAGGAGACTCTTGGCAAAAACCTGAGGGTGTATTGGTTCCTATATGGCTCCTTTAGCCAATAGTTACATTAGATATAAGTCATTCCCAGAACTAGAGGCTTCATTTGATGATGAGAAGTGTCCAGCTATGAATCCATTTTTCTTACTATTTGGCAATTCCATTTGACCACCTTCTGCTATTTTAGATTTCTGTACACTCATTCAAATAGCCTTTAGTTTTAGCTGAGCCTCTGTATATTCCCTCCCTGATACCCCTTGTCCCTTTTCCTCCCCATTTGATTCTCCTGTTCCATCCCCAGTCCTATCCATCTAACTGTATATTCTACTTCACCCTCCTTGGGTGTTCCAATTCTCCCTCACACCCCAGAAACTTGCTTTATACTTAGCCTCTGTGCTTATATGGATTATAACCTGTTTATCAAAGACTTCACAGCTAACATCCACATGTAAGTGAATACACACCTTATTTGTCTTTTGTGGTATGGCTTACTTGACTCAGACTCAGTTTTCCTATTTACCTGCAAATTCAATTATTTCATTTTTTTTTATGGCTGAGTAATAGTTCATTGTATAAATGCACAATATTTTAATAATCCATGTATCCATTCACATACATGTAGTATTTTTCCAATTTTTAGCTATTATTAATAGAACAACAATGACTGTGATTGACCAAGTGTCTCTGTGGTGGGATGTGGAGTCCTAAAGTTTAGTTTTTATATCCTTTTTCAGAGAGGGAATATAATTGTATCTTGTAGTATAAATGCCTGCTATTGTTAGAATTTGTTGGGTTTATTACAAAAGATTTTTGTTTAGAATCAGTTATGAAAGGGCAACTAAGGACTTCAGAAGAGAGAGCTACATAAACTAAAACTGTTGAAATAGTTAGCATCTTCTGACTGCCCTTACATACTGTACTTCAGCATTGTCACTGTTATAGAAACATCTTTTGGAAAACAACGGACTGCTAGCAAGTAGCTTGAAAATCTATGGGACATGTTGGATTCAAATGAAATAATTTGTCACAACCTATTTCTTACTCTCTAAAGTGCAAAAATAATAACTACAGCATTCTTAGTCATAAAGGAGACATCTGGATAGCCCCCTCTAATGCCCAAGGAACACCATGGAAGAGGGCACAGAAACAAGAGACCAAAGTTACAGAGATTATAGAGTAAAAAACCATTTTCTACAAATAACATAACTGTTGCACTTGTGAATCCTGAACTATAATTATTTGCACAAGATGTATATGCTGTATGAGCATGTTAGCATGTCATCATGGAGAGGGATACAGGAGCCCTCTAATACCATTGGTAGTTGATGGTTTCTCAGGAAAGTTTTCATTTTCTCCAGTAGTATAGCCATTGATAAGTCTCCCATGCTCTAGTAAATAAATCTCAAATTATGTTTATGCAAACAATTCTAATTAAACTTGGTGGGTGGCACATAAAATTAAGACATGGAAGTAGGAGGGGCCTTGAGAAGAACAATGTCATCAAGAGAGTGAGGGGACATGAGAAAAGGTAATGGAAATGAAAATGACTGATTCATTATATTCATGTATGAAACTGTCAAAGAGTAATAGTATTACTACCACTAGGATTTATGATTTTCATAATTTCTGATGATGAAATTAATGATTTCATTAATCATTAAATTACTGAAATATTAATTTAAAATTTCTTCCATTTTTCAGAAGGATAAGATCTAATTGATAACCACATTCACCCATAGTAATACCACCTGATTCCTCATTTTGGAAATTGCAAGTCTTTTTTGATATTCCTCCTTCTTTATGCCATCATAAAATCAACAGAGTGTTTAAATATGAGTCAAATTTTGCTAGTTAGATATTGTTATAAATCTGATGAAATCAGTCCTTCATATCATTTTGCCTGGATTCTATAGCTAGGAATATCTTCCAGTTATGGGAAGAAACTAGCTCCAGAACTGAATACAGTAAATTGGAATGGTGACATAGTTAGCAGAATTTTTAAATAGGAGGTAAGAGACCCATATTCTCATTTTGTTTTACTCATGAGTTGAGTATATGGAAGTTTGACTACTTTTCATGGCTCAATTTTCTTACTTGGTACCAATGCATTAGTCTCCATTGATAAGTTGATTTCTCTTTTTACTAGTGAAGCCTAGTGTTGTTTGTGTTTACTGTTTTAATCTCTTCTTAAGGAGGTTCAGAATTTTTAAATTTTAAATTGGTTAAGTTTTATATCTGCAAAAGCACAGTATAACGAAAACTCATACACCTTAATGTGACAAAATAGCCAGAACAGCACTGAAAAGTGCAAATGCTCTCATCTCCAGGGTTCAGAAGTTTTTCTCTTTGGATCTCTGAATGCATTGCTGTGGGCTCACAGTAAGAAAAACAAGACAAAACAAAAAACAAACAAACAAACAAAATAAACCCCACCATCTTGAGCAGAGGGTGTGGCAGAATAAAAGCCATCCACTTCATACCAGCCAAGGAGCCGTGGTGGAGAGATGAAAGGGGGAAAAAGGAAATGGAAGCAAAGAAACAAGGACAGGAAGAGCAAGGGTGTTAGTGACTAGATACTGCTTCATTCAAAGAGGCTCAGTGACCTATTTCCTCTGACCAGATACAGTAAGAGCCCATTGGCAACTAAATAATAGTGGGACCAAGTAATTGGTGAGGTCAGAACCTTTGTGATCCACTCACCTGTCAAATAACACTTTAACTTTCAACAAAGAGGGGGAGGACATTTCTTCCAAATCAAGGAGATATATTTTAATATGTAGAGTACTAATAGTTTATATAAAATATCTAGTGGTGTATAAACACTAGCAAGTCATCCATATGTTCTCATGATAGATTTGAGTTTGAATAACAGACCTGTTTTTACATTTTTTAGATCATTTAATGATTTGTTAAATTCATGCTATATCCTTGTACATTATAGGCTGTCAATGATACAGAAAGAAGGATGTAATTTCTGCTCTTAAGGAGCTCACAGTAGACCAGACATGACAGAGAAAGTCTTTCATCACAGCACTTAGGAATCAGAGAAAGACAGATCTCTGTGAGTTAGAGGCCAGCCTGGTCTATGTAAGCAATTCTATGCTAACCAGAACTACCTGATGAAACCAAGTCTACAAATAAAAAATAAAAATTTGAAACCAAAAGCAGAGAAAAGAGGTATTTTAAGAATTAAGTTTGTATTATGTGATATAACAAGCTTAGTATAGGCAAAGAGGGCAGGGGAAAATTTAGCCAGAGTAAAAGAAAACTTTTTCTTATTTTGTATTTGATGATGTTACTGTGTCTTGAAGCATGAGGAGGAACTTAAAGATAGAAGGAATATGTAAGGTGAGTAGAATGGAGTGATACTGTATATGGCTACCAAGACAACATAAATACATATAATGAGCTTGTGCACTATAAGGAACCATAATGTTGTTGAAAGAGAAAAACTAGATGGTTTTAATTGGAAAATAAGTTAAAATTTCCATTACAAGTACAGTCATTTGAAGTAAGACTAATATATTTCACTTCATTTTCTTATACATTCCAAAGTTTTGTGTGTATTGAGTTAGCTGTAGATATTACACCTACTTTAATAGTAATCTAACTAGCAACTATGTGATGGTGTGTGCATGTGTGTGAGTGTGTGTGTGTGTGTGTGTGTGTGTGTGTGTGTGTGTGTGTTCCCTAACATAGTACTTCCCTAGGAAATATCGTATTCCTGCTCCATGAAGCTCATTTAAAAATGGAATGTGGACTCCATCATCACTTTCTCTCTCATGAGCTCTTTAGAGGAATGTATTGGGTTTTATTGTTGTTTTTTTTTTTTCCATCCCGAAAATACCACACTTTGAGCAAGGTGACTAATAAATATCTGAATGAGTCAAAGATTCAGAACACATCAGATCAAACCAGAATCCTTGGAAGCTAGTTCAGTGATTTGATTTTAGCTGCACATTCCATTTCATATTCTTCTAAAGCTCTGTCCCTTCTGTTCCCACAGCATTTGTTTTTTGACACATGGTTTCTCAGTGTTGCTAATGAGCTGCTAATTATCTGCCAATTCTTGTGAAATTGGAAGGAAAAGGCAGAGAAGGCCTGTTCAAAGCCTCGGTGATCTTGCTTGTTTATTTTACATGTCAATGATCCTGTAGCACAGAAATGTTAGACCTAAGTGGAACTGAGTCTGAAATCAGATTATGACTTGATTAAGAGATCTCCATGTATATCCTTAGAAAAGCTCTTCTGTAAAGGTGGGAATCTCGTGAAGGAGACTAGATTGGCAGAGCATCCCTTCTTCATATTAGATAAACACATATGATGCTATTCCTCAACACTGGGAGCTAGTCAGAGCTTAGAAACTATTGTTGCTCAGTTGTGACATTTAGTACTCATGATAGAACTCTATTTGTTTCATGTTTCTAATTTTACCTGTAAATGGAAAACAATGTTTGTATGTAAAGGATTTTTTTCAATAAAAAAATGTACATTAATCATTGGCAGGTGGTTTTGCTATGGAAGAATAATCAAAATTTCTAAAATTTAATTTTGTATTTTGGTGAACTGCATACTAAATTCTATGATTATTTCCATTAGACAAATGTGGCATGTATTTTTTTGTGATTATGCCTTTAAACATTGTTACACTGTCTTAATATTTCTAGATTTTTAAAGAATTCATAAATCCAACTTATCTAATTTATCTCACAAATGCCTGGTTTACCAAGTGCACACAATTTCTGCAATTAAGCCTGTATTGCACTTTATGTCTCTTCAAGGTATGGTCCCAATAACTTTGTGAGGCCTCCACTGACATCTTCAGTAAATTTAAGATTCTTGAGGCAGAGTCCTCATCTATGATAGCTTCCCTTTTTTTTTCCCTCTGAGATTCCTCTGTGATGACATTATCTACAGATAGGTGACTATATAGGACAGTCATTAGGCCTAAAGTAGACCTAGACCATGACAGTAGGCTTATAATATTCCAGATATGTGACTCTGTACTTTCTAGCTTATTTTCATTTAGACTAGACTAGATATATACCTTGGGTAATAAACAATGGAATACAATGCTATGTATCACTTCCTGCTTGAGATGGAGAGACATCCAAGCCATAGCCTCAGCCTATCCTTTCTATTTCCTCTATCATAGAATAGGCTTCAAGGCCTGGTGGGTAGCCCTGAGACGATAACTGGTTCCCTCAGTAAGTGATTACACAGTGTAGATCTTCCATTCTCATTCTCCCAATGTCACCCAATCCACCCAGGACCCTCACTGTGAATGTGGGAAAGACCATAGTCATTGTATTAAGATACTGGTGTTTGGAATCAAATTGAATACTACTACATCATAATCTAGTCTCTTTGCATTGAGATCTTTTAAAAATCCATTGTTTTTAGAAAATACTTGTTCTCCTTCCATTTATTTTAAAGTGGTATGATGAAGAAATAACAACTGGTATGTACTGAAACATAATGTTTGTACAAATACATAATAAAATGAACAAACCCATCTCCCACATTAAATTATTATGATTTATTAGATAAAATATGAGAATTGTTTGGTTTGGGCTTATATCTTGTTTAAATATCTTGAACATTGTTAATTTTCAATAGTATTTCCTTTATTTATCTCCCATGTAATTCTATAGTCTTGTCATATCACTTAATGTACATAATATCCTTGCAATTTCTACCTAGACCTCAGTAAGTTAAGTTTCCAGGGAGACACTAAAAGTTATAGCTTCCTATAAATCATCAGAGGGTAATTATATAATCAGGAAAGTTTGAAGATCATCCTTCCTCTTGCAATGCTATAGGCTTATGTTTGAAATTTGTTTTATATATATAAAACTAACATAAACACACACACAGATGCACATACACAGCCATATGCACATAGGCTGGAGAGGTGAGTCAATGGTTAAGAACACACACTGCTCCTACAGAGCACACAAGTTCTCTTCCCAGTGCTCACATAAGACAGCTCTAACTCCAGCTCCAGGAGATCCAACACTACCTTCTGAACTCTGAGGGCCAATGCACATATGTGCAGAGTCCTGCACACATACACTCACATACTCATAATTCAAAACAAAATAAATCTTTACCATAAACACTCACCCCCCAGGAAAAAAAACTTTTCAAGGATAGTGTAGGAAGACAGTATTGATTCTGCTATAAAATGTAAAAGACTTTCATATATTGATAATTACTCAATAACCTCTCCATGAAAAAAAATACTTTTAACTATTATGAACATATAATGGTTTGAACTTAAACACACTTACACAGATATCTTCTCATTTTGTGATAGTTTGTTCACTTTAACAAACAACAGTGTTATATTCAATCTATAGTAAAGAAGCCTAGCATGTTCTCCTGTGGCCGTTTCCACATTTATTCAACAGGAGGCTTTGCTAATAAAGGATGCCATCATGGAAGCATAGGCATGAACAGGCTTTGAACATACCAAACAAGAATGTTAGAAACACAGCCTTCTAAATGTCAATGTGTCTTTATCTTGGTCTTGGAAAGAAAATAAGCCAATTCATTCTCCCAGTCCTTAATCTGGGCATGGTCGGACTTTTTGTTGTTGTTCTTGTTGTTGTTTTGTTTTTTTTCCAGACAGGGTTTCTCTGTGTAGCTTTGGACCTTTCCTGGAACTTACTTTGTAGCCCAGGCTTTGCCTCGAACTCACAGAGATCTGCCTTCCTCTGCCTCCCGAGTGCTGGGATTAAAGGCATGTGCCACCACCGCCAGGCATGGTCTGACTTGTTGAAGTTCAAAAATTCCTAGAATGGTGCCTGAGAGGAGAAATCATTTCTGAAGACAATGGGGAGAGTGGAAAGTAACCCGAGCTTTGTGTTGTGCCAGATGCTCACAATCTGAATCTTAGTTTCTGCAGCAGATGTTGAGTAACTAACATTGCCATTTGACTTTCATGTCTTCATGTCTTGTGTTTCACTAGGAAGAATGGTGATAATATCCAAACCCATATCATTATTTAGTGTGAAGATAAATTTGGTCATAAACAGAAAGCTCTCAAAAGAGTAAGCTGATTCTCTGTGTTTGAGATCTTAGTAATTGCAGCAGTCAATTTTCTGTCTAGAAAGGAAACAGAGACATGGTATTGGATTTCCCTTGTTACTCTCTCCCCCATATGCTATGTCCAGAGCAGTTGACTAGTTAAAAAAAATATTGACTCATAAAGGACACACAATGGTCGACAGACTTCTATGTGTCCTTATACCTGGAGACATTGCTAAAAGGCAGATTTCTAGGCTTCATGCCCCAGCCTCTGATTATGTACATAGGGGCGATACCAGTGTTATGGAGCTTCACTTTGAAAGACAAAGGACAACCAAATCAGACCCTAAGGAAGGGCCTGAATAGAAGATGATGAAATCCCAGCTTTCTGTACAGGAACAAGACAGTTACAGGGGACAAATGAACTACCTCTTTGCTACCACTGTAACAGTTTATTTTTTTAAACAGTACAGGTAGTTTTGATCCTGCCATCTTAGTCACCATGACACATTCTAATTGTCTTGGTTTTTCTCTCAGACAAAATCACTGCCTTCATTCATCCTCTTTCAGGCCCTTGAGTCATGTCGATGAGCTTGGCTATATCTCTGGTCTGAGAAAAACAGTTGCATTTGAGCAAGATGAAAAGCTCCCTAGGTATTTGTGAAAATGCAGATTCCTAGGCCTTGCTGCTAAATCTAATTCCATATGTTTGGCCAAAAGCCCAGAATTCTACCCTTTCTAGTGCACTCACATTAATTTGATGCAGGTGAATGATTTGTGCACCACATGAGGGAGATAATTTTTTTGCCCAAATTCTACTTGCTATTGAAGCAAAAATGAATATTGCATTTTTTTTTTCATTTTTAAAATGTAATTTTATTTTTAGGTGACCTTTCTGAACAATTTGTTACATTTCATTAGAATCTGCTTGGTCTACTTCTTTTTTCAATTTCAGCATTTGGTATAAGGCATTCATAGAAAAGTGACTTGAAAGCAATTTAATCACAAGCTCAAATTAATTTAGGGAGAGTTTAGTAAACAGCTTTTGCTTTCTGTACTTAAGTGATCAATTTCAACACCTGCTATTCCTTCCAGATGGAGTTAATTAACATTAAAATTATTGCCTTTAGCAGAGACATTTTTGATAACTCACAGCCCTCCAGCTGCATCTAAATTCCTACAGTATTAAATTAAGACAATGATAACTTCATAGGGAACTTCATATCATTGGAACTATTTCAAGACATATGCATAGATATTATCTCCAAAGAATGAAAATTGTCATGTATAAATGCATGATCTCTGGGATTAACTTTTACACGGATGCTATTCTAGTTAACCTTTCATATTCAAAGAAGCTAAAAGTTAGAATACTTTCATAATTTTTTGGATGCTTTGTGATTAGTAGGTGGTAGAGTTGGAATGTAAAAATCCTACTTACCCAAGTTCACATATTGTTTTACTCCACTAAGCTCAGAACAGAATGAGGTAAAATTTGGAGATTTTCAAAAGCATTTCTGAGGAAGTTTTTGGTAGGTTTTATTGAAAAATGTTATGCTGTAAATATCACTAGTTACAAAAACATTTAAACACCTATCTCAAAGTCACATGACATCCCAACGTAGCATGATACCTTCTTTAAATAGAATTTAGTAAGTGTAATGGGAAGTTTTGTCAGATACTAAGGCTATGAAGAGCTAAAAGGTAAGAGAAATATACTGTACAAATATCACCATGATGGACCTTAAACATAGTAACCAGGTATATAGAAGATGATATGTGTTCAAAATAGGACGAGGGATTCAGAGAATAAACAGCATTTGGTCCAAACTCTTGTACTTCATTTTAAATCCTTCCATACTCTTCATTTTAATTGAGCATTTTGTTTTGTTTTCCAGAAATTTTATTATTATTATTATTATTATTATTATTATTATTATTATATTTGTGTTTTAATTTTACACATCAGCCATGGCTTCCCCTGTCCTCCCCCCTCCTGCCCCCACCCCGACCTTCCCCCATCCCCTCCCCTCCATTCCCATCTCCTCCAGGGCCAAGACTCCCCTGGGGATTCATTTAAACCTGGTGGATTCAGTACAGGCAGGTCCAGTCCCCTCCTTCCAGGCTGAGTAAAGTGTCCCTGTGTAAGCCCAAGTTTCCAAACAGCCAACTCATGCACTAAGGACATTTTTTTAAAGATGTTATAATTTAATTTTACATATTAGCCCATGACTGGAAAAAGCACAGGGACAAAGAGACAAACTAGTGGAAACACATGAACTATGAACAAACAGCTGAGGAGCCCCATGGAACTGGATCAGGCCCTCTGGATAAGTGAGACAGTTGATTAGCTTGAACTGTTTGGGAGGCCCCCAGGCAGTGGGACAGGGACCTGTCCTTAATTGAGCATTTTAGTAGGATAGAATTGCTTTTTTGATAAAACTATTCTGTAAGTAAATCTTGAGGAGCCACTCCTTCATATTTTGTCTCATAATGAATCTCATTGTAACAATCCAGTTATTTAAATATTAAAATAAAACCATAAAATTAAACAAATGAAATGGCTAGGAATGTTCAGTATTTGTAAATAACACAATATTTAAGGTGTTGTCCATCTTTATTTTCTCATGGGAGAAACTAGTCTTTTCTTAAAAAAAAAAAAAAAGAAAGAAAGAAAACAATAATAACTACTTTTAACAAAGACCCGAGTGCCGATTGGAACTGTTGGGGTACCTAGTGGAGATTTAAGATACACATGATATGTGTGTGTGTGCGCGCACACACACACACACACACAAATACACACAGAAGCACAGAGGCAAACCTGTAACTACAGAAAAGTAACCATGTTTGCTGTAGGGGGTTTCTTAAATATATTGCAAACAATGAATTAACAAATAGCCCATTGCTTCAATTTCTCTAGAAAAATATTGGATTATTTTCTTGCCAGCCCAGGGTCAAGGATCATGACAAATTCTATTCAAGGTATAATACCTATTTAATATGTATCATAGATTTATTCACTCTGACTCACAGTAAGCAGCACTATACTTCTATAAAGCTTGTATAAATTGATGTGGAATTTTCTCATAAAGCATATCATAGGCTTTTTGTGGGTTCAGGAATACTAACCTAAACCCCAGAACCAAAATTCCCCTGGAAATTTTTAAGGACAAAAATCACCATCAAACATGAAAAATAATTTATATAAATACGGAAATGATACTTAACTTGCAGCAGAGCATCACCATAGAGGGCACACACACTAGCCACTCTGAGCATTACTAGAATAATGATACATACCATTCAGTCAGAACATCACTATAGTAGAGACACACATACTAGGCACTCTAAGCATCACTATCTTGGGTACACATGCCACACATTCTGAACAACCAGGCACATTGAGCATCACTATAGTGAGGACACAGACACCAGACACTCTGAGAATAACCATTTGGGGACACACATCACATACTCTGAG
This sequence comes from Onychomys torridus, assembly GCF_903995425.1. Classification (NCBI taxonomy): domain Eukaryota; kingdom Metazoa; phylum Chordata; class Mammalia; order Rodentia; family Cricetidae; genus Onychomys; species Onychomys torridus. Next base: position 73,515,824 of record NC_050443.1, read on the forward strand.
CATTGATATTTGGGAACACTCACACACACACACACACACACACACACACACACACACACACACACACACACACACGCACGCACACACACACAGCACTCTAAACACATGACAGATGATGATAAATGTGTACCAGACATTGAATTCTTAGAGATTCAACTAAATTTTAGCCAATATGCATACAAATTTAAACACATGGTGTCATTAAAGAATAAGTCTAATATGTAAATATAGGTGAGCTTGTGATCACTCATGCACACACATACTTATGTGAAAATGTGTGCATCTCATTTTAAGTATTTTCATAGTAGAATTAGCTTCAGTGACACAAATCCAGTGTCTCAACTGTTGAATATTTTGTCTCTATTTTTATGTATTTTATTTGAAAAATTGTTAAAACAAGTTTATTTCATTTCATTTATATTCAAACTTCCCACGTATAGTCAAGTTATCATTGTTATAGTTTCCTCCTCCTCCTTTCCCTTCTCCTCTTCCTCTCTTTCCTCCTCCTTCTCTTCTTGTTCCTCCTCCTCCTTCTTCTTTCTTTTCAACACAAGCTAAGGCCATTTAGGAAGAGGTAATTTCAACTGAGCAAATACCTCCCTCACATTAGCCTGTAGTCAATCATGTGAGCATTTTCTTGATTAATGAATGATATGGGAGGGCCCAATCACAGTGGATGGTAGCACTATTAGCAGATGGTCCTGGATTATATACGAAAGAAAACTGAAAAATGAAAAAAAAAAAAAAAAAAGCAGGCTGAGCAACTCATGTTGAACAAGTCAGTAAGTAGCATCTCTCAAGCAGTATTCCTCCACTGCCTCTGTTTCAGTTCCCACCTCTAAGGTTCTGCTTGAGCTCTTTCCATGACTTCCCTCCATGATGGACTGGAGGGAGTAAGCTGAAATCAACCCATTTCTTCTCTGGGTAGAGTTTATCACATGGTGGTAATCCCAACAATAGAAAGCAAACTCTAACAATTATTTTTGCTTATTAATATGGAATTGTAACACAATATGAAACCTTCTATCATTTTGCAAACCTTTCAGGACATTTTGTAACTGTAGACAGGAGTGTTAAATGTCTCATAGATTACTTTATAGTAAAATGTGATTCATGCTAAAGAATTAGACTCGTGCTTTAGCCCTGAATATCTTTTTGGCATTGGCGAATTATAAATCTAGTATATTCAATTCAATTTGTAGCAGAATTTTTTCTTTGTTTTTGAGATAGTCATAAAAGTCTTACCTTGAAAGTTTTGACTTTGTCATTGCTCCAGAACTCTCTCTTTACATTCTTCTTTATAAACTTAGTCAATGAAAATCACCTCTTTCATCTCTTCTAACAGTCTGCTAGTATTATCTAAATTATTATATTAATTGGTCTATCTTAAACACTCAACTAAATAGCAAACTATTTTCCATTCACTCATCTTGAGCCTCTACAACCATCTCTCAATCTCGTCTTCCCACCTTTGATTTTATTTTATTTTATTTTGTTTTTAGAGACTGGGTTTCTCTGTGTAGCTTTACACGTTTCCTGGATCTCATTCTGTAGACCAGGCTGGCCTCAAACTCACAGAGATCCATCTGCCTCTGCCTCCCAAGTGCTGGGATTAAAGGCATGCACCACCATGGTCTGGCACTTCATTCCACCTTTTATACATCATTTGTGTCTATTGCAAAGAGAAGTTTCTTTGATGAGGGGTGAGGACTGCACATACCTGTGGATATAAAGACAAATATCTGGACGGTAGTTATGGATGATGCTGGTTTAGTTAAGTGGTGTTTGTATGTTATCCTCCAAGATTCATGACCTTACTAACCCTGAAAGTTGGTTAGGAGAACATTATAGAAAATCAGATTTGTAGAGCCTAGTTCCAATAGATCCATCTATAATACTACTCCCATATGTAAGAGTCAGGGATCACTGGGTTAGGGGTGGTGGTGGAATTTGTAAAAAAGCCAGAGGAACAGAGGATTTGCTATTTGTGTTACCTATGGCTGTCAGAAGCTAAATCAAGAAAAATTTCACAAATATGGCTGCCTAAACATGAACTGAATGTGAAAAATAACAATAGATATGCTAAAGAGAATAGGGTGTTGTGGGAGTCTGGAGTCCAGGAGGTCTCAAGCTTACACAAAGAATTATAGGCAACTAAGGACCACTGAGAGCAGGAGAAATAGTCCTTCACAAGGAATACCACACCAATTGGTTATTGATACAAAATGGTTAACCATAAAAATGAACACATAAGTAACATTATTCAGACTGAGCAGGATTGTTTTTACATATTTAGAGCTATATGAATACATACATATATATACATACATATATATATATATGTATATAACAAAAAATGAAATAGAGGTCATGAATTTGAAAGAGAGCAGGGGAATTATATGTAAGGGTTTGGAGAAAGAAAAGGGAATGGGGAAATATTTAATTATATGATAATGTCAAAAAAGAAAATAAGTAATAAAAGAAAAAACAAAAAATATCTGCCTAGTACTTGATATGGAATATCTATGGTTCATCACTCATTTATACAATTTAATCTCACTCAAGCAGCTTAGTTTATTGTGATTATAATTACAAAAAATAATAACAAAAGGTGTATCTGAAACACAACCACTAAACATTAGGTGCAAAGCAATGAATTTTCTCTATCACTATCATTTCAGTGGTGGGAAAAGTATAAGCCTATGTATATGAATTTTGAGTTTGTGATGAGTTCAGTATCTGCAAATCACTTCCTTTGAGTCTTGTAGCATATTAATGTTGGAGAGAAACATTTTTCCTTTAAAATGATGAGCATACTGTCAAGATCTCCTGAAGCAGCCTTCACCTCTGACAGTTTCATGGTTAATGGAAGTTCCAACATCTGGCCCCTGGAATTGAGCCAAGATCTAGGAATGTGCCAGAAGGTTGATGTATGACTTCTGACCACATAGATTTCAATTTTGTTTTCCAGACCCATGTATAGTTTATCTTAAAACAGAAAAATGCTATCTAAAATAAAACTTTCCATTCAACCTTCCACCTTAGTCAGTTACTCCTTCCTCACCCAAGGCATGTGTTCTCTCTAACCTCCAGCCATCAGTGTCCCTGAGAGATATTCAGCTAAATTAACTATCATTCAGCTATCATGGGTCAGAAGTCAGCTGCTGCCATTCTGTGATGCGAATTAAGGGAGGGTAGGAGAGATACCCATGAGTTAAATGAATGAACAGAACTCTAATATGAGATTCATGTTTTGCATTTCTATTTTTATATATTAATTATTTATTTTTATCCTTTTAGGGTCAATTTTACTTGAAAATGAATGCTAAGATAAACACTGACTGGTAAGTGACTGCATTTCTCAGGTTGGCTCGTATTTTTTTTCAGTGTATATTCTACAGTTATTCTAGCATACTGATCATCAAGCGAAGGAACTAACATATAGTTTGCTCTTTTTCACACCTATGGGTTTACTAAATAATATTTGAAAAAGTAAACCTTCCACCCTGAAAAATTATAAAAAAAAAAACATATTTAAGTAATTTTACCTACATTTTGTCTACAGTTAATTTGAAAAGCATACAGGATTTGGGGAAATTAATGTAATAAGTTAAGGAAAGCATGAATTTTCTGTTATTCATGAGTTATAAGAGTGGAAATATCTATTATTGAAAAGTCAAAAGATTTATCATAAGTTAAGGGTAATTGACTTTCTGTCCTAAAGAATGATTTAGATCTTGCGTGGAAGGTTCTGTGGACCTGAATAACAGGGCTGCAAATGGCTACTGACAAAGATCTCATGCTTCACTTAGTGAATTGCACCATATAGTTGGTTCAAGAGGCATTTTTGTGTTCATGCTTCTGTTTTGAGTTGTGAAGTGTTTGTTAAATGCAAGATATCTTTGGCATGCTGCATGTGAAGTGTCACTGAAGGGACGATTGTGTATTTTTTAACAAGGTGATTCAGGAAAGGTTATGTATATTAATTCTTCCATTTGTTTTCTTCAGAAAAACATCTTAAAATATATATTTAAAGATATTTCATGTAGTGAAAGAGGAACTGCTTCTAGAACTAGTTGAGGAAAGCTGATTACATCTCACTTTCTCTGATTGTTACCATACTATGGTGATATTTCTTTTTTTTCCCTTAATACTCCTCCTGTACCTTCAGTTGTGAAAGAATAGTATATGATATCACCCACGTAAATGTGATAACTCTGAGCTATTCCAAATTACATAGTATGAGATTCAGTTGAGAACATGCTAAAGAAGTAAATAGTCTGTGAAAATTTTGAAATGTTGGAGTTAAGGAATGAAATTAATGATTATAAAAAATACAGGACTAGCAATTCAGTGTGAACAAGCAGAGGCATGTTCCTAAAAAAGCACTTTGTAAAGTGGGAATTGAGAACATCAGTTTAATATACTTTCATCTATTTTATGAATGTTTTCTTTAAAATCTACAAGACATGTTCCATGATCTTTACTGAGTAAACTTGGTATGGTATATGTGTTCTTTTCCTTAACTGAACACTTTCAATTAGCAGTCATATAAAGAACTACAATGTATGATATTACAGAAGACATAAAGGATTCGTTAAAATTAGTCTTAAGGCCAGTACCAATGGATATATCTACAAAACACTTCCAAATTAAAGGATCAGGGATCATTGCAAAACAGGGTAAGGAAAGTTTATAAGAGTCAAAAGATCAGTGATTTTTCTGTGAGGTTGTATCTCCCAGTAATGTCTGAAGCTAAATCTATGTGATTTTACCAACATTACTGCCCAATCAAGAGCTGACCAAGGATAACACTGATGGACTTGTCAGTGTAGATCTGAGAAAGCCCATAGGGCCTCAACCCTACACAAAGAACTATGGTCAGCTAAGAAAAGCTGGGAGCTGAGGAAGTGGTCTTTTCTCAGGAAGAGCCCATCAATCAGGTTCTCCATTGTCAAATGGTGAGCCATAAAAACACATGGACAGCTTGGCAGTGGTGGCACACGCCTATAATCCCAGCACTTGGGAGGCAGAAGCAGGTGGATCTCTGTGAGTTTGAGGCCAGCCTGGTGTACAAAGTGAGTTCCAGGACAGCCTCCAAACCTACAGAGAAACCCTGTCTTCAAAAAACCAAAAAATCAAAAACAAAACAAAACAACAACAACAACAACAACAACAAACACATGGACAAATAATAAAATAATATATGTGGACTGAATAGGTTATATTTAGGAATACACACACACACACACACACTCACTCACACACACACACACACACACACACACACACACACACTCACATACATACATGCAATAACATGTAATGAAATAAGAAGCTATGGATTTCAAGGAGAGTGGAGAAGTAGATGTAGGAGGTTTGGGAGGGAGGAGAGGGAAGGGAGAAAAGTTGTTATTATATTTTATCTCAAAATTTTTAAAAAGTAAAAAAATAATAATCTTGTATGATCAAGTCATTAATTAGCTATAATAGGAAGGAGGAACAAACATTGATATTTAATTTTTAGTGGGTTCTATACAACAGTCTTGAAATTGGGTTCTGAAACTCTACTCACAATTTTTGTATTATTACTCCTGAATTTGATTTAAGTTAATATAAGAGTATTTATATGGTATTACTCTGTGGGCAGGCACATCAGAAACAGATTGACATACTTGACTCTATAACTATATGTCAGTGGTTGAAAGAGCACATTTACTTCCATGTGTATGCAGCTATTTCCCAAATGATTGAATCATGATAATGCTTAGTGAATAAAAATGCCATGATACCATTACTGTGAACTCATCACATATACAAGCCTCTTCTTGGAACAAAGATACTGGGTCCATAATTTCTAATTGAAAATTCTAGTTCCCATAGGTATATGACCTTGAAATGCTATGTCACATTACTTCTTCTCAAAGTACCAAATTGGTGAATTCTTGCAATGTGCTTAAAGAAGGTCTGGCCACAGATGTCTATAAGCATCATGTGGTCATTAAGAATCATTGTTGTATAGCATTAGAAATGTCTTCCATGTACAGAGAGTAACATATACAAACAATTTTTAAAGCTTCTTATTGATTCTTTGTGGATTTGACATGCTGATCATACACATCTTCCCATCCTCTCACTTCTGCCCTCTGCCCTTGCAACCTCCCCTCCAAACAAAATTTAAAGGTAAAACAAAACAAAACAAAAGAACAAACAAATTTAAAAACCCCAAATCTCAGTGTGGAAGCTGTGGTGTGGACCGGTGAGTCACACAGTTTAATCTTAGTCCATACATCTTGACTTGTAGGTGTTCATTGCTATGAGTCACTAGTCTGGTTTGAGGTCTCTGGCTTCTGCTACACTATCTACACTGGGCTTCTTTGGGACTCCGTTTGAATATTCTTTTGTTGCTTTGTGTCATAAAGATCATGTAGCTTTGGATATGCAGGTCCAGCCCCATCACCACATTCCACTAGTTCATAGATAAGGTGGGGCGGACTATCTTGTAATCCTTGTTCTGGGCCTGGGTGGTAGCTAGGTTTTTCAGCCTACCCGCTTCTCCTCATCATCACCACCTGGATGAGCTCACCAACACTGCCCTGGCTAGCTCACCCAATGTAGCAGACAAGGAGAAGTAGGACCAGTTCTGCTCTCCCACCCTTGGGTCTGGCTCACTTGCATTCCTATGGCCCCGTTAGCTCTATTTTTTTCCCCAGGATAGGTGCAGAGCATGCTCTCTGGATTTCTGCACTTGGCAAGGGCCAGAGCCAGTTTTCCTAGTCTCATGCCCTCGAGGCTGGCTCTCCCATTTGTCACGGGTGTTAACGGGTAGAGGAAGGAGGGCATATTTCCCTTACTATTGCCATTCCATGGCATACTAAGAATGGGCAGCTCTCCTGCTCTCATGCCCACAGGCTCATCTCACCTGCACCTCGCCAACAAGGTCAGCTCTACTGTGCTGTTCAGATGAGGTGCCATGTCTGCTGTCCCATGTGCTGCAGCTGTTGAGGGACAGGGCCAGCTCTCTCAATTGCCACAGGTGGTAAGTGGTGAGGAGAGGGAGGGCATTGTTTTCTTTATCCATGCTTCCATGTGGCAGATGTCCCTGTTCTCATGCCATTAGGGCCAATTCACCTGCATCTCAACTAATAGGGTCAGCTCTATTGTACCTGAGCTAGGTGCAGGGCCCACTCTTCTGAGTGCTGGAGCCAGTGAGGAGAAAGATCAACATTCTCACTCTCATGACTCCAGGACCCACTTTTCCTGCCTCTCTTCGGTGACAAGGGGTGAAGATGAAGGGCAAGGGGGTATCTCTCCCTTGCCCATGTCACCTTGTAACACACAGTGGGGCTAGCTTTCCTACTCTTGCATCTTCATGATTGGCTCACCCGCACCCCTGCTAGCCAGGACAGCTCTACTGAGCTGCCCTAGAGAGGTACAAGGCCCATTCTCCTGAGTGCTGCAGTCGGTGAAGGGCAAGGCCAGTTCTCTTCAGTGCTGCAGCCAGTGAGAGGCCAGGCCAATTCTTAACGGCCCCATTCTCACTGGTTTGAGTAGTTACAGGAACAATGGACATCAATACAGACCCCACTAGCAGGGCTATGGACTCAGACATTGCTTCTGGCAGCAGCTCAGGTTTAGACAACTCCATGGCCATGGGTAGCAGTGTAGGATACTTAAATATGCATCTCTGGCAGAGGCTTAACCCTTGGACACTAACCTGGCCATAGGTAGCATCCCAGGCCTCTGATGTCCATGTGGCCTGATGGGAGAGAGATGGCTCAGTGGTTAAGAGCAAAGATTGATGACTGATGTTCCAGAGGACACAGGTTCAATTCCCAGGCTGTCAAGTATCTGATCACACAACGAATTAAAAAAAAAAAAATGACCCTCCTTTTGAATAGAAAGAAAAGGGGAAATGATGGGTGATATAATTCTATACATTGTGCATATGTATTGCTCTGATTGGTTGATAAATAAAGCCATTCAGCCTATGGCAAAGCAGTTTAGAGGCAGGCAGGAAGAAGGCAAAGAGAAATGCCAGAGAGCTGCCCAAGAAGCAACATATAATGGGATGCAGGTAAAGCCGCAGAACATGTGGCAATACATAGATTAATAGTTATGGGCTAACTTAAGATATAAGAGCTAGCTAGCAAAAGACTTGAGCAATGGCCATGCAGTTATAATTAATATAAGCCTCTGTGTGTTTTCTTGGGGGACATGAGTGAGAGAGATTTGCCCTGACCACTGGCAGGCCAGGACACAGGAAATTTTCCAGCAACACTGGCCCTTAGGGGCAAGATGGGTGATGGAAATCAAAACAGCCCCCAGCTGTGGTTGTACTCTCATCCCAGACATGCTCCTTGGCAGCAGTCTGGGCCCAGATGTCATCATGGCCCTGGTTGACAGTGCAGGTCACTCAGGTCAGTATGTACCCAATGGCATCATGGTCCTCAGATCCCCACACAGCCCCAGGGATGGGCCTAGATCCACGGCATCTAAACATCCTTTGATGACAAAAGGAGATTTGGATGGACCCTGTCCAAGTCAGCACAGACCCTGGCTGTGGCAGGGCCACAGCTCAGGTCCATATAATTCTCTGGCCCCAAGTGGCAGCAGCACAGGCCTTGGGCACCAAGAAGGCCACACAAGTGGAGTTACAGATCTTGGGCATCACTGTGGCCTTTGGTGGTGACACAGGCCATTGACATTAGCACAGACTCAGGCTGTGGTAGGACCACAGACCCTGACATGGTCCTTGGCAACAGCCTGGGCCTGGATATCACTGTGGCCCTAATTAGCATTGCAGATGACTCAGATCAGCATGGCCTCAGTAGCAGCATGGCTCCCAAATACCAGCATGTCCCCACTACCACCACACCCCCACCCCCGGGCATCTGCTCACCCTGCAATGGTAACAAGAACAGCTGACATTGGCACCAACACTGTTGCAATAGGACCACGGATCCAGTCATGCCAACAGTCACATTGGAGGACTGGCCAATATCTTGGCCACATATGGTAGCATTTCCCCCCTGCCCCCAATCTCTATGGTCCCTGTGGCAGCTTTACAAATTTGAATCCAATATAAAGTAAAAGTCACAGAAAGTTGAAATATTTCAAATTGAGTCTCATTTTGATAGGGAATTTGGGATTTTCTTATGAAGTTACTCTTAAACTTCCTTAAAGCAATTTTACATAGTTATAAGAGTTTCCACACATTCCAATGAGAAATAGCAATGGCCATATCTGAAAGATGATCAGGCAGCTAGACTTTAGAACATATGAAGAATCAACACTCAACACTGAGTTCTACTATACAACAGCTTTATAAAAAGCATTTTGCTAAAAAGAAATACATATCCTCTATAATTTCCTGTGAAATTTTACTTTACTCTAAATCATTAAAGGCAGCTTCTTCTCAGTGTGCAGCCCCCCAACCCTGCTTCAGCTATCTTTGAATATTCTATACCTATTAGTTCTGCTTGCGTTTTATGCTCCAACATTTGTTCTGTTTTCTCTAGTATTGGTAGCACTGGATACATTTTCTTCTTAACCCGAAGGTTTTTTTTTTTTTTAGCTAATCCTACATGGCAAAAAACTCCATCTTACGTAGTCCATGTTATAATGATAATATCTTTATAAAACTTCCTATGTTTCTACCTTTCCACATTTGGCAGTTAGATACTAAATACTGCCTCCACATGCACAAACACCCCAGAACTGTAATAGATGCAGCTTCCTTCAGTTTGTGTTCCCTTAGTCTAAGGAAGAAGATATTTCCATAGTCTCCAAGTATCGCCCCACAAGATACAGATCATTTCAAAGGAGACAATAGTAACTTTAGACCAAAAATCTCTATCAGACTCCATATTCATCTGTTATGAGTTAACTTAGTAAAGTGTTTGGAAACATGCTAGTTTGATGGGATATTGTGCGAAAGGGCTCTTAAGTAATAGAAAGACATTCAAAAATACATTTGAATATTTTGATATCTGTTCTGAGACAATGAGGCATCTTACCTTGAAGTCATGTTCTTTATAGGTACTGATTAGTTAGGCTGTTTTTGCTCACTCTGTCTGTACTATTTTGCTGTGTGTGATATAAAAATCAAAATTTTGGTTCATTAAAAATACTCTATACATCCATGCAAATATTTATGTGTCTTAGTGAGAAAGACAGGAAGAGGAAAGATGAAGAGTACACATTCAGACAGGGAAGAAGACACAGAGTCACTAACCCAAAGTCATTTCTAAAGTTCCAGATCACTTGTGGTAATTTTGACATGCAGTTACGTGTGTGTGTGTGTGTGTGTGTGTGTGTGTGTGCGCGCGCGCGCACGCACGCACGTGCTTTCACAATTTGCACATTTGTGGAAAATTTCCTTAAAGAAGAATAGTTGTTGTATTGTTATTACTAGTGACATTTAAATGATTATCTTACTCACTTATAGTACATTGAATAATGTGAACTACATTTTTAGGCTCTCGATAAAGCTTGTTGACTGACTGACTTTCACAAACATTTCAGATAAGAATGATATATATTATAGGAGCATTTTGCCAGCAGGAAACTAACTGAGTGCCAAGATCTGTCTACAATGTAAGTCATAAAGACATGAATATCTCCTGTGCCTGGAGAAAGCACACAGACACACTTTTCCAGGAAACAATTCACTTCTCTACAGCTTACAGCTGAGCGAAAGACCACAGGCAAGACCAAACTGTTTGTGAGACAAGACTGACAAATAGACTATATATATATATCACATTAAATTTTCCTGAATTTTTATGTCCTTGTAGAGTGTGCTATAAAGCAATGTCTCCATATCCCAGACAATAGATAAGAGTCTGCTATTGAGTACCATAGTGTATAAGTGTATACTTTGCTGGAAGTGAAACACAACATTCATAGTAATCATAACTTAATTCTGTAACAGTTGGGTTACATAGTAGGGCAGATAATGCCTCCTAAGAAGGAGATCCACATTGTAAACCTGGGAAACTATGAAGATATTGAAGTGTATGAAAATGTGATCAAATAGTTGGTCTTCAGATGGGGACAATGATATTGGACTATTTTAGTGAGACCAATGTAACAATAGTACTCCATATTAATGAGAGAGAAGAGAGTCAGAGTGAAGAAATGGTAGGAGCAAAGATCAGAGAGAAATAGATCCATGATACCAAAGAAGGATGGAATTTCAGAGAAACTGGAGCAGATATTTATGCTGGTGGAAAGAGTCATGGGGTGCTTATGGTGAGTAAATATGATTATCAATAAAAATGCATTAAGCAAGATAAATTTTCCAAATTAGCAGGATGTAAAGTCCTAACAAATTAGGCCACACAGTAAACTTTCTTTTTCAAATGAGCTTTTTAATTTATACATTAAGCATACATTGTTGTTATTTTATGATATGAACTAGCCTTTTTTTTTTAAACTTACATATGACCAGCAAGTTTACTTCTAGTGGAAGTATACATCTCTCTTCTAATCATTCTAGCTAAAGTTCTTTGCTAATGGTTATGAACCAAGCCTACTTTTATGGAGTGAGGTTGATTTATCTAATTGATTAGGTATGGGTCTGTGTTTGAGTTTGAGAAACAGATAACACTGTAGAATTTATAAACATAGTCACTGTTTTTTATTAATTTATGAATGAACATTTGGTAATGTAGGGGATGTGTCAGAAGAAACAACAGTAAATTCAATAGAGTTGTGTCAATAGTAAAGGAAGATAGTCCTCTTGACTCTTTAAACTGAAGTAACTCATTAGAGTTCTTGGAGAAAAATCTAAATTCTTCTCATATTTGGTTGATGAACCAATGTAAAGGAGGATAAATACTCATTCAAGTTTAGACTCCCAATACATATATGTCTTATTTTTTTCAGTAATTCTGTCTTCATCTTTATGAATACCAACATATGTTTGCTCAGTTATTTTGGGCGGCAAGTCTCTAAAATGAGAGGGACTTACTAAACCAAGGTCTATTTCACCAGGAGCTTCTCATTCTCACCACAGATTTAAATATCTCTCTCTCTCTCTCTCTCTCTCTCTCTCTCTCTCTCTCTCCTCTCTCTCTCTCCTCTGTCTCTCTCCTCTGTCTCTCTCCTCTGTCTCTCCTCTCTCTCTCTCCTCTCTCTCTCTCCCCCTCTCTCTCCTCTCTCTCTGTCTCTCCTCTCTCTCTCTTTTTCTCTCTCTTTCTCTTCTGTTTTATTCACCCTCTGTGAAGTACATAAAATTGCCTCTGTCTTGTCTTCCTTGATTAAATTTTGATAACCCTTTGAGAGTATTTTTTTTTTTTAGATTCCATGCTGCTCTTAATCTTTCGCCTGAATTCCAGATATAAACACTAATTCATTCTATCTATTCAGCAACCATTCAATTAATATGTGCCCTGTGTCATAGACAAAGTTAAGTTTTGGAAATGCTATTCTAAATAAAATAGAAGAAAAACTTAATCATGTTGAGTTTAGTGAGACATATAAGCAAGAAAGCACAATGGAAAAATAAACCCAGGAAGCTTATGACAATGACAAGACAATAGAATGACAGCAGCCAAAATAGGACAGCAATGTAGCTTTTCAGGGGTGGGAAGCATGAAGTTGGTCTGAAAAGCTGTTGGCACTTAGCCTAAAAGGCATAAAGCATTTGAAACGGTATGATAGGGAAATATATCTTTAAGCAAGTACAAAATAGGCAATTTTCAAAATGTCATATGACAATAAGGACAAATAATTTTAACAAGACTCAAATGTAAAAGAGGTTTTTGATGGATGTTTCATGGAGAGAATTGATAGGGGAGCAAGATATAGCTGTGGAGTTATTAGTAGGGGCCAGAACAAGGTATCAGTGAGCTGTGGGTAGGTGTTCCAATATCACTTGGAACATGGATAGTCCTTAGAAGGTCTTAAGCAATGGAGGAAATAATGTGACTTCATATTGTACCTTCTATAAAGAGTAAATTGGAAAAAGTTGAATATAGAACAAGTCCAAACAGGAACCTGTTTATCCTATTAAGTAAAATACAATTCAAGATGTTAAAATGCTCAAATATTCTTTGCTTTCAAATTATGCACACAAGATTCTTAAAACTTTATATACTTTGTCATTTTGAATTTAAATAACATAAATACAGACATTCTTTATCAAATATTAACTTGTCAATTTTAGCAGAATATATGCTAGCATCTGGTGATGCTTTACAATTTTAAAGCTCATTTGCTCAAGGTGTGGAAGAGATGACCTCAAATTCAAATTCAACTTTCTTAGTATTACTATATAAGCATATCTGATATGATGATTGATTTATTCTGCAAAGGAGGATGGGGAAAGACTCCTCAGAAGTATCAGTTGAGCTTGTCTTGAAATTTTGTGTCAGAAAGATCAATTGTGACAGCCAAAACATAACCAAAATGTGGATTCATGAGGATTCATGTTATATCTAACAAGCCACAGTGATCAAATATAGCAACATCTAAGAATGACAGTCTAGTGTAAGAGATCAAATCAAATCACTTAACAAAACAGCCTAAATAATTCTGATGCTTAAATAGTAAAAAGACCATATTGATATGATCCAACCTGTACATCTGAGTTGGTGCTCTACACTGTTTTAGAAACTGAGGTCTAATGGTCAGTAGGTCTAAATCAAGGGTCCATAATTTCTCAAGAAAGAACAGTATTGAATGCCTTTTCCCTATTCTTACTTGGCTGTATTCGTAGTTAGAGAGTTTTAGACAGTTTATCACGAGAGGCACATCTTGGGAAAACTCATGGTGCTGACGACACAGCTATAGGTGCAATGAGGATGCACGACATGCTCATCAAAGGACAGACGAAGAAAAGCTCAAGTTCCATTAGCAGTGGAGAGAAATGGTAGAGGAATGGAAGTGGGAATTTAAAACTAAGCAGTGTGTGGGTGGGGGGGGGATAATCTTTGTAAGAGATGGTGTTCTAGAGGTCCTGACAGGGTGTGACATTGGAAATATGTAAGTAGTTTAAACAAGAGTAGTTTAAAATTTGATTCATAGGCAATCCTACCAATTTGGAGATTAAACAGCTAATTTGGTGACTTTTAGAATTATAAGTTGTATTGGGGGCTACCAGGATGTGGAAATAGTATTTCTGAAACAGAAGTCAGAGCCAATGATCAAAATGCCCCCAAATCAGTTTTAAGATTGTTCACTGTTTCTTCATTTGTTTTCTACTGTAAAATAAACCTTCTAAGACCAGGACACACCCTCCACTCCATTCTCATGACTAGCTCATCTCATGACTTTTAGTAGTCACTAAGTATTATTAGATGAATAAATATCCATGAACATGTCTGCTTTTACTTTCAAAAATATATTGAGTACTGTTGGGTATTAAAAAGTTACCTTTTCTTATTGCAAATATTATGGGGAGTGTTAGTACTAAAAGATCTTGAAACAGATTGCCTGTCTGACTCTTAACTCTAGTGCCTGATAGTAACGGAATTTGTTTATTGAAACATTAAGATCCTCATTTTATCTATAATTTTTAACACATATACTAATATTCTAACTTGGTGATGATTCTAGTGATGTCATAAATTAATGCATGGAAAACAGTTAGCATACTGCAAATTGGGGTTTTGTGAAAAATGAATTTCTATTAAACTCATGTTTCTTTTAAGGAAATCCACACATACTACATATTTGAAAATTACTATCTTCATATGGGGAATGATATTTTCCTTGTTATATAATAATTGAAAAGCACCCACTTTGCACTTGAGGTATTATGTATTTATCGATTATCTTTGTTAGCTATTTAGGTACTACACAAACGTAACAACAACAACAACAAAAAAAAAATACCTAAACTATATCATCAGCTGTTTCTGAAGTTTATAAACATGTAGTCTGAACATATCAATGGTATAATGTTTGGGAATGAGAGACCTGTGACTCAAAGATATAAGTAATAATCATTTATTTTTAACAGAATAATTTAAAGATATTTTAGAATGAGTCTGTGTCAGTTTTCAATACTATTTCCTATACAATTTTTTCTTTTGTTCACAATAATCTGATTGATTCTGTGTCATTTAGTCTTGCAAGAAATATATTGTCTAGCCTAGTTTTATAAAAATGGAATATTTTTCTTCAGCTATCCATCCAAGGCTACCTCCTTCACACAATCTGTTTCCAGAAGCACCAACAGAGGCTTTAGATAAGCATTTGCCCCTCTGAGAAATAGTATGGCACACCTGCTCTCCTTAGAAAACGAAACTCTTGAGATAAATGTTTGATGTGCTTTCATCTCTGTACATTCTCATTCCCCTAAATATGCATCGACAAAGAAATCTCTCAAGCAGAAAGGTGAATCACCTTACAAAGCCAGCTACTGCAAAGATAATTCTTCTTCTTTGTCCTATGGGTCATTTATTATGGATGGGGACACATCAGCCTCACCCCATAGCTAGGCTCTATGCTACAAATTCAAAACACTTCAAAGTTACTTTTCTGGGTGGGCACCAAGTCTTCCTAAGACCAATATAAAAATCTGTGGTTCCACAAAAATATTAATTGCCATACAAATATGCAAATAATGTAGGTACACTAGAATGAGCTTAGAAATATAATAATACTTCATAATCACTTTAAATGGCTAAAATAAATACCAATAATGATCTGTGTAAGTTAATATCTCTGCTGCATAGATACTATAATTTCAATTTGAAAAGGAAAATAACTGAAGACCCAAATGCTTGAACAGTTTTCCCAAAGTTATATAAGCAACCTTATTTCCTTTGCTTTTTGCTAAGATAAGGTCAGATTTCAAGGCTTATTCTGATCTCAAACTTCTCATCCCCAGTACCTCATCTCTTAAGTACAGAGATTGTAGATGCAGGATTGCACCCACTGCTTAAAGCCAACATTGTATTTGATTTTAAACTCTGGAAGATGTTTCTATAACCTAGGCTTTAGTTTTCCCCTGTGTATAGCCTCATTTCAAATCATTTGAGGTGCATGCAAGAGTCTATTGTCATTTACAGAAGCTCTAGAATTGTTAAAATCCTCACTAGACAGCAGTTAGAATTCCTGATTAAAATTACAATGCAGATGAAGGATCAAATTAGGCAGGTCTCCTCAGATCCAAGCTCTCTCCTTTTCTTTTGAATACTGTCTATTCTGTGCTGGGTGCTTAATAAATATTAATTATGAAGATGCTTCACAGAATTTATTAAAATGAATGTAGTTCTAGAAAGTGCTTAGATTACTTAAGAGGAGTCTGTATCAATTCAATTAATTTTACTTTATTATAATGCAATTTTAAGTGAGGAAGAGACAGTAAATGATCTTTAGTCATTTTGACTATGATAGAGAAAAAAACAATGTTTCCACTGATTGGAAGTCCAATCAATGAAACTACCATTAGTAGCTGAAGTTTTCCTGTGTCCTGCCCAGTCCTGTAGCTGCTCAGACCCAAAGTTCCTCTGCAATGTGGGGGCATCCTTCTTCAGTCTCTTCTCCCTGTGTCCTGTAGAATGTTTGGCAGTCTTCTTCTGCAAAGCGGGAACCTAAAGAACCATTTCACCTTATTTTGGCAAATTTCCTATGAGTCATGCATGTCTAGTTTATATCATCCTGTCAAGCAGTCTAGGCAAGAGCAATTTCTTGTCCAAATGACCATTTTGTGCCAAGAAGAAGATAAACTCCATATAGAGTGTCTTCAATGCCCATCTTTCTCTTTGAAGTAAATTGGTGCTGCCAGGAGCAGCTGTGTGTCATTGTCTAGGAAAGTCTATGCTTATTTATTTGTTTGTTTGGTTTGGTTGGTTTTTTGAGACAGGATTTCTCTGTAGCTTTGGAGTCTGTTCTGGACTAACTGTGTAGACCAGGCTGGCCTCAAACTCACAGATATCCACCTGCCTCTGCCTCTGGAGTGTTGGGATTACAGGCATGCACTACCACTGCTGGCAAAGAAAGTCTGTTTTTAAAACATTTTAAATGTCATATTCTGTAGGTATTTCAAGTGTTTGAAGATCACCTACCTAATTGAAATATATCTATGAACACCTAGGAAACTTAATTAACATAACTGTAAGTTTGATTATCATAGATGACTAATTATTAATCTGTATTTCTTAATTATACATTATAATTTTAAATGAGTCACTTGAACATAATACCTTAAACAAGAGTAGAAATATACATAAATTATAACAAAATTAACTTTAAATTTGTAATAAACTAAAATCTATAGCACTGTAAAACCTTTTACACAAGTTGTTGCTCTTTAAAAGTAGATTCAATAGTCTACCCTTTCATCCTATCATATCTATATCCTATCCCCCTTTTTGCTTAAGAAAGACACTGACTATGACCAATAACAATTTGTAATCAATCTCTAAGCAAAGACAAATATCTATAATCCATTTGGGGGGAATGTGGGCATAGTTTTCTAGGCTACTTCCTGCTGATAGGGAGTGCTGTATTCTTATGAGGATCCTGAGAAAATTAAGAATTATGGTCAAGTCCTGGCTGGAATAGTCTATTACACTATATTCTCTGAGCCAGTTGCTTTGAAGCTGTTCTGGATGTTGGATCATCTGGAGACCTGTCAGGGGAGTGTTGATCAATCAATATTAGCCTGGAAGTAATCCATAGGTTCTCATCTTTTTTGGAAACAAAAGCAGAACCTCTTTTCCAAAGCAATGTATCCTTAGACATAAATTTTGAAATCAAGATATATATATAATTAAATAAGCAGTTTTTATAATCAAATGTCTCTGTACAATTAAAAATCCCAAAGACAATATAACCCAGATTATCTGTGTGATTTCCATCTTTATGTGGTTTATTTTTAACATTATTTTTACTTTCTCTTTAAAGACTTTACTTTTGCCGGGCAGTGGTGGCACATGCCTTTAATCCCAGCACTTGGGAGGCAGAGCCAGGCGGATCTCTGTGAGTTCGAGGTCAGCCTGGGCTACCAAGTGAGTTCCAGGAAAGGTGCAAAGCTACACAGAGAAACCCTGTCTTATACTTTTTAAAACTATTACTTTATATAACTGTCTATATTCATTTTTCTTCTCTCTTCCAATCCTATGTACATTTTTACACACATTTTAAACTGTTTAGGGTTTATGCATCTGAATCTGCCTTATTGTGAATCTATTGCTTTAAACTGCAGCCTTACTCGGGCTAAAATGGAAGCTCTTTCTGCTGGCTCTGCCGACCTCAGCTTTTCAATATTGCAGAATTACATTTGCCGCTAGCTTTGGGGGAACCATGCCCACCATCTACTCTGGGAAGCAGTGGGTCCATGCCTCAATACAGCAGCATGTAGCTCAGAAACCATTTTGTTGTTGTTGTTGTTGTTGTTGTTGTTGTTGTTGTTGTTGTTTTGCCTGTATTAGCAAAAGCTATATCCACCATGTACAATGTTGCATGGCTTGCAGATGCCACTGTGTACAGTGCAGGAATCTGCCGTGCTGTACTCAAACCCATACATATGTTGTGAACCCACCATAGTATAGCTCAAGTCCACATGCCGACGTGTTTTTGTACCTTGGCATCTCTATATCTTGACCTGCATGAGACATGAAGTAGAAAGCTGTTTTTGGCTCCATTATTATGTGTTTGGAAGCCCTTTTTAAACTCTTTTAAGCCTTATGGAAATTTGAGAGCCCCACATTGGTATGCCAAATTATAATTGGAAGTTTTTCTGTGTCCCAGCCGGCTGGCAGTCAGGACAAATCTCTCCCATTCACATGCCCCAAGTAAACACACAGAGGCTTATATTACTTATAACTGCTCAGCCATTAGGTCAGGCTTATTAATGACAAGCTCTTACACTTAAATTAATGTATAATACTTATCTATGTTTAGCCACATGGTTTGGTATCTTTTCTCAGTTCTGCCTTGTCATCTTGCTTCCTCTGTGTCTGGCTGGTGACTCCTGAGTCAGCCCTTCCTCTTCCGAGAATTCTCTTCTTCTGCTCATCCCACCTGTACTTCCTGCCTGGTGACTGGCCAATCAGCATTTTGTTTATCAACCAATCAGAGCAACACATATTCACAGCATGCAGAATGACATTCCTCAGCAACCATTTACAAAATGCTTTTTGTATGACAAGAGCCCATATAAAAACATTTCACCTATGATAACATTTAATATTATGACAGCTATATATAAAAAAGGCTGTAATTTTTATTTTTTAGATGAGGAAACTGAGTTGTTAAGGCATGAAATAGAAAAACAAGCTGGGATCAAACCTCCAATTTATCTGACCTTGCTACCTAAATTGTATACTGTATATGCTGTATAGAGTAATGCTATTCTTGATGTTGCTTCATTTTCATGAAGCATGGTATGAAGTCGAGAACCCCACTCATTCTCATGCTCATCATCTCTCCTTTGCAATCGGTATTAATTGTGCATTCTGTGTGCCCCATGAACTGAGAAAATGGTCTACTGGTATGTAGGGCTAAATAATCCCTTTACCTGAAAAGATAATACAGTCAAATGTCATATTCACTAGTATATATTGTGGGTCAAAGTGAAGTGATTGTTATAATGGAATCACAAGTTATAGTGTGTTGTCACATACCTGTAATCTCAGAACTTGAAGGTAGAGGCAAGAGGACCAGGATTTAAAAATCATCTTCAGTTCCACGACAGGATTTAGGTCTGCCTTGGATACATCAGACCATATCTTAAAGTATCAAATTAAGTACATAAATGAATCATCAGTAACAATGTATAAGAATATAGAATTCACTATGACTGGGAAATATAAGAAAGGAGTATCAAAGAGTATTTTAAAGTCCTTGGTAAAAGAAAAGCAGACGAGTTTGTGAACAGAGGGATCTTTAAGCATAAACAACATAGAAATGAATGTCTACAATTTGTTTGAAAAGTTTAGAATATATTGGTAGGAAAATAATAACCCCTATTCTCAATGCTCTGGTTTATACTGCCCATGTTCTTAAACAAAACAAGTTTTCAATATCGCTAAAGAACTTCAGGAAAATCCACATACCGAGATATACCTCTGAACTGTTTTATTTCCATCCATAAGGATTGGGGTTTGGACATGGATTTTTGTTGTACCCTCTTGCCCCAAAGACATAACAATTTGTTCATTGTCCAGTATGTTTTGTGTTTTCTCCCTGGTATACCTTCATAGATGTCTTAAGCTTTGTTCCCTTTTTATAGTGCACCTTTGAATACATTAGGAGAAATAAAAAGATAAAAGATAAAAACAAGGGTGCAGGATCAGAAACAAATGCATTGAGCTCAGATGTCTGTGGCACTTAAACTCTAAAACACTGTTTCCTTTATAAATATTTAACTTACAGACTTAGTATCCTTGCAATATATTTCTAAGTAGTAAAATTGCATAGATCTTTATTATGGTAATCACATAACACAGAATGAAAGAAAAACAAAGACTTTGGGTTGTTTACATCTAAATTATAAATAATATATTCCTTTGTACATGCACATATGTGCATACATGTATAACATAAACACCCACTCTGAAGGATTAGGAAGAAGATTGGATTTCCTTGAGTCAAGTCCATAACTTATGATTCAAACCTGAAACTATGTCCTGTCCTTTGTCATATATCCCTCTCTTTAGTACAGCTCTCTCATTTCTTCCTTAGTGGATCAGCCCAGCTTATGCCAGTGACCTTCTGAAATCTGCTTCTGTCTTGCAAGGGCACATCTGTGTTCCTTACAAAATTACATTTCCAGAGTTGATATCTCTTTAAGCCTTCATGGCATGTCAAGGAAAAGGAGGATGATGAATGGAGAAAAGGATAGTACAGTGGGTACTGTATTTCCCTGCTTTTCCATTTTACTTTTTATAATTTCTAGCACTAATTCTGTTCCTCCAGCACCTTTCTTCCATTGTTTTCTGTCTCTAGGACCACATTGCTGTCTGAAACTGGTTTTCAAGAAAGTTCATTGAGGGCCTTGCTTACACTCTCTAAAACAACAAATACAATGAAAGTCATTTTAGATATGTACTCATAATAAGAGGTGTGCTACTGGTATCCACATTAGCAGCTACAATAACTTTGTTTATATAGTTGACTTCACTAAGGGATGTTGCAGGCACTAACCCATTTGATAGCTGATTAATATCAATATTATTCCCGTTTTCATATGAGGATCCACTGTTTCATAATCATGAACTGTCAAGGTACAAATCCCTACAAGTATTTGAGTTCTCCAAACACTTCTCTTTTCTACAAAACTACACTATCAGTCAAAGGAAAGTAATAGCAAAGAAAAAAATGAGATCATGATTGCAAAATATGACATGAAATTTGCATGCTGTTGTGTTACAGAAATGTATCATAAACTCTGTGCTCAGTTTAGGTTTTAATGGAGAAGTAACATACACACTGAATTTTGAAAAGAAAGCAGGGGTTTTCTAGGTTAAGAAAGTTAGAAGAGGTGCTTCAAGAGAGAAAAGGGCATGTGGGAAGGTGAATGGATTTGAAACTGTGATTTATTTGAAGAGTTCAAAGAAACTTCATGTATAGGCTAGGGCTAAGAGTATACATCTTGTAAAGATTATATATGGTGAAAGGATTTGTTCTTTTTCTAACAGTGATAGGAATCTAGTGTGAGACCTAGTAAGATTTTCTTTAGAAAAGACACTGATAGTTACAAAGCTATGTCAGATTTCCTTCAATATTTAAAATTACTTGCAAAGTGAAAAAAATTGACTTGTGGGAGATTTCTGCCCATCGTTCAATGTAAAAGAACCATAATGTAAGCATGAGGCAAAGAAAACCACTCACCTCGGAGCCAAGAAGTGAGAGAAAAGAGAGAGACCTTCTTATACTTAAGCCCTTGAGGTGTCATGATGGCTGGGAATCTCCTTGATGACATGAAGCCCTCACACTATGTTGATACAGCATCTATACTTTGTATGGTATTTGTTGAATGAATTTTGATATTCAAGGAAACTAAGTTCTCATAGCATATGATTAACAAGTATTAAAAATAATTTACTTTAGTATTCTTAATGATAGTGTATATAACACCAATTTTTATTTTAAAGGGGGCAAAGTTATAAACCATTTGAGTCCCAATATAAGATATTAATACAGATTTTATGAACTTATACCCTCCAGTTGCCCCATGTCATACATGCACACTTAACACTGAAATACAAGAAAAAATTGATTTGTTTCCTAATGGTGGTCAAGTAACAACAGGTATCCACTAAACAGCATAAAACATGTTTATAATGAGTTTGTAGCATTCCAGCAACTACTTAATTAATTTAGGCCACCAGGTGTCACTAAAGATTAAGCAATGGTGAAAGACTTCCCAGTGTGTAAATTCTACAGAGGCTTCTGACAAGCTAAGCAAATGAATGAGAATATTGATTTTAAAAATAATAATAAGTGGGATGCTTTTGATTTTTGTTCATGTTTCTTGCTGCCTTCTCTCCATTACTTCCAGAAGAATACAAAAAGTGAACAATTCATACACTGAATTCATTATCTAATTTTCATAACTTTTATTTCTAGTAAAAGAATAGCCATCACAGTCCAGCAGAGCATGCTTTTGGTTTCAGCAATTTGTTTGATTGTGAATAATATTTTCATGCTCCACTTTTCTCTGACTTCATAAAAGGATACTGCCCTGGCTCACTTTTATTAATGAGCCTTAGCATAGCCACCTTGCTTGCAAGGGGGATTGCATGGGCTGAGCATGTATCTATATAATAATGGCCACGTAAAACGGGTAGTTAATCATGAAGAAAATTCATTAGCTGAATGTCACCAGAAGCCTGTATCATGAGGCAAATGAACAGGGGACAGTGGTTTGAGTTTTAATTTCTAAAATGAGTACTCATCAAAAGAAAACAGAGAGAGAAAGAGAGACAGAGAAACATAGAGAGACAGAGAAAGAAAAAGAGACAGATCCTTCTAACTTCCTATGAAATTGAGTAGAGACTTAATTGTGACAGATGGTAGTAGAATCTGTTGAGTGGCCTGAATTACCAGAGAGTTTGATATTCATGTATAATTTTCTATATATTCTTCTTAAACTACCTAAATTGTATCTTTAAAGTCATGGAAAGTTAAGGCATATAGAGTCTTTGAACAAAGAAATATGTTTTTCTTTGTTTTTGATTCTGTTTTGGGGGACAGGGATTTCTCTGAATATAACCAGAGCTGTCCTGGAACTTGCTCTGGAGGACAGGCTTCCCTGAACTCACAGAGATCCACCTGCCTCTGCCTCCCAAGTGCTTAGATTTTTAAAAAGGCAGGTGACACCACCACCCAACAAGAAATAATTTTTATTCCAGTCTTCATTTTTTTAAAAAAAAAAATAATTGCACCATGTAGTCTAGGCTAGCATTGAACTCACTCTGTCATGAGTTGCACAGAACTGACCTCAAACTTGAAGTGATGCCCCTGCTAGGATGTCAAATATGCATCACCGTTTAAAGCTCATTTTAGGACTCTATTAGTCAAGTCTGAATACTTTGTGAAAATTAACCACAGTTCATATTTATTTCAAAGACTCTAATGTGTCTCATATTTACTAAACATCCATTTATACCTGACACTTTAGTCCAGGCTTACAGCAAGTGCTTGTTAAGTTTTAATATACAACAGTAGGTTGTAGTTGGTAGCTGTTCCAGCTTTGACCTGGTAGTGCCTCTCCCAGTGAGGCTTCCAGTAACTGTCACCCCTACCTAGGGCCTGCCTCTGAGGCAGGGTTGAGATGGGAGCCCTTAAGACCCGAGATCTGGATGTGTCGCCTCTCTTGGTTCATGGTAATCTGGGATGATGGATGGTAGACAGAGCAGAGTTCTCCACAGATCACATCTGGACTGCATTTAACCTCTCCCAGATCCTGTAACCTATCCCTTTACTTGTTGTAAGTAAACTCCCCCAAATAAACCTCCCTTTTAACTATGTGGAGTTACCTTAATACTTCCACCAATAGTGGGTGATACTAATATGATATGTCCTTGTGGAGATAGCATAAGGATACCTGGTAATATACTTGTTAGTATATCACAAAAAAAGCATGAAGAAAGCATGGGGAAAGAAAAGGTATATAATTTATCAATGATTATTTTTATACATGCTCTATCTATATAGACATGCTGTATATCTATATAAAATGCTAACAAGACAGGGAATAATAAGAAAGCATGGGGATGTTACTGAATGGAGACCAAGATCTCTCTAAAAAAGTGATATATGAAAGGACACAGGGAGAAGCCAACACTATTCAGCAATTATCCAGAAGACAGCTATAGTCTTTAAATTGATAGTCTTTACTTCTTCATGTAAGAAAGAGATAGACACCCTAGCTCCCTGCCATTTTGAAAATTTACAAAAAGCTATGTTACTTGTGATAACAGTAATCAACTCTAGGTTGAAGAAAACAGACCTATAGTAAGCAAGTGAAATAAGATGATAGCATCTATAGTGGCTGGAGTATAGGAAGAAGGCTAGAAAATGGTAGGTATCTACTGTGATATTAAATATATGTTTTAATAGATACTTAAAAAATGGCCATGCACATTCCTCACTGGGGAATGCAAGCCTGGGGAAATTTTTTTGAAAGTCATTTATAAATTTCTTTTAAGAGCCAAAAGAATGGCCACACCTCCTTTGACACATCAGCACATCTTGATGGCACTCAGGATGAATAATATTTTGAAGACAAAGGCATGAGTGTGTGAAAAGCCTCATTATGCTGTCATTTTAATAGTGAAAAATAAGATGCAGCCGGAGTATTCAATAATATTTGAGAGGTCATAAAAGTATGAAACATCAGCTTGATGAAATAATAAGCACTCATCACAGTGATAATTAGTATTATGAAACAAAGGGACAGCAAAACATTAAGTGAAAAGCATTCTTTAAAGTCATATATTAATTTTTATTATTTTGTCTTAGATATATACATTAACTAGGGTGAAAGGGAAAAATGACCAGCTTACATCACATATTTAGTAAACATTACTGTAGGTCTGTAGTTCTCTGCCAAGTTTAAGGTATAAAGTCATGTCCTATCATCAAGCACAAAAGCTCATGATGCATTTGTGGGTACCGAGGAGTGAGGTACATTGGTGGGGTAGGACTCAGGGAAGAGGGAAAGAGAGTGAACAGGTGGGAACGTATGTGTGGACCACCATTTGCATGTTAGTTTATTGCATATTTCATCAAGTGCATTCAATTTTCAATTTATATTTTATCATGATGATATACATGTAGGTGTATTAGTAGGAGCTTTGGGGAGGAGTAGAAACTACAGAATTGGTATGGTAAAGTTTTTATTAGATTTGTTTCCCAAATACATCTGTGCTCTCCAGCACTAGCTGTCTTCACATTAGAGAGGCTGAGGACACAGTGACTGCTCATTCCTCAAGTCTGAATCTGAAGGCCCAAGGAGTCCTGGAGAACATTTGGAATGCAGTCCACCTTGGAGGCCTTAAGAAGCTAGGTTCTGGTGTTAGCAAAACCTGTCAGAAGCAGTGGTGGCTGCATCTAGAGAGGGTGAACTTCCCAATATGACAGGAAGGCTGAATGTTTTCATGCTGACCTTTCTTCTTGTTCACTGTAATATGCCATTAATATTTAGATTGTATCTTCCCACTTTAAATAATCAAATTTAAAAAAAGTCCTTATATGTGTGCTTAGTATCTTAGCTCTCTGATTCCAGAGACAATCCAGTTGTCAAATGAGAATGGCCACCATAGTGAACTGAAAATGAATAACTTAACGATTTGAATATACTCTCTTGAAATAAGTAGTCAATGCATAATTCAAAGGTTTGACTTTGGTTCTCCAAAGATATGTCTTATTTTTGAATCAAAAGGGGAAGAAAATTAGGAAAAGACAAGATACTTCCCCACATTGCATTAACAGAGGGAAGAATAACTTTTACTTTGTACCTTAAATGCAGAGCAAAAGTCTAGACATGGTATTATTGTTCCAGTTACTGGAAACAGGACTCAAATGGCAGTATGGTCTGAAGTAACATCACAAGCTCTATGCAATGCATATTAAAAACAATGACTTACAAGAGTGAAATACAAAAGGTATGTTAGGGTGCAGTAGACTGGCCACTACTATTTTGAGGAAGAGAAATGTATGCTGAGGATGAATGCATTGCTCTACTTAACTCAATGAAGCACAGCTAATTAAGTATATTACAGGGGAATTAAGGGTTGTTGGTGGGAGGGGGTCTCCATTAGGAAGAAATCCTTGTCTTGTTAGGGTGAATTCACCTGTGTGCATGTTCATCTTCCTGTCATATACCTGGTGCCAGGAGAAGGTAGATAGGTTTAAAAGGCCAGTGAAAAGATCTGAGAGGTTAGCAGAAGTTACTGTACACAAAATTACCTGGTCGGAAATCTCTGCCATGTAAATCACAGTCATGCAAGCAGGGGCTATGGATCATGCAAATAAGGGAAGTCCTAGTTGGTCCAAGTTCAATCTTAGTCAAAGGTTTTTAGACCAAAGATTTGTTCTAGAGCCCAGGGCTTCAGTTCTGTGGTGCCAAGTTATAGATTTCCAAGGTCCACAGTTTGGGATTTATGGACCAAGTCTGTGAAAACCTCCTAATGTGAGCTGGCTCTGTTTTCTGAATGTTATCAAAATCCTTCCATCCACATAGGCTGCAGCAAGGAGCTTAACTCTAAGACTGACTGACTGGAAAATTGGGGAAATTCCAAAATGGGACATATGTTCTACTTTCTCCTAGTTGTTCTTTATGTCATTACATGGGTTAAAGTCAGACACAAAAATGAAAGTGTCCACTGACACTTCAAGTGTAGTGTTGAGGCATGTTGTCTTAATTATTGCTGACAAAATTATAGAGGTGAGGGGTAGATTTTTTGGAAAGAGTTTTTCTCATCTGTTAGTAGTGTGGCTTGCTGTTCAGCCCTGTCGCTGGGTTGAAGGTGATTTTATTATTCATGCTGCTTTTTCCTGCTCCTGCTCTGGCTTTCCTATGGTGTTTGTCCTCTACCATCAGTACCATGAATGTGAAAATAGGACCTTTGCTTTTGCTAGCTATTTGATTTAGGAGATTTTTTCCACTGTAATGTTTGCAATTTGAAACTACTCTAATATTCCAAGAGTTTTTTTTTTTTAATATTGTCTGTAATCTTAGTATTGTTTGGAGTCCTGTGTTAACAGAAATTTCTGGGAAGACAGAAATAAATGTCTTTTTGACCCAAGATAGTACCTTGATGACAGGAGAAGAGAATGAATCCACTCAAGTCTAGTTTAGTGAACCAGTGAGTTTAGTAGGGTGACTTCTCTGACTGTTGTTAATTGCAAGAACAAGGATGACTGATGTGCAGCTATCTGTATAACCAAATGCCCTTCCTGGAACTGGTTCTGATTTAAGAAATCTCTCTATAGAGCTGCCCTACCAACTCACAGCTATATTGGTGACATTTGCTTCTTCATAGCAACTGTTATTGCTTATAAATCTATGAAGAGGGGCTGGTGAGTCTTGTAAATTTTAGGAAATCCAGAGAATAGTGAGTTTTATTTCTTGAATCTTAATGAACCTTTCATATCCCTTGAGGAGGAAATATTTTTGAGCACTATTCCTACACAGTGTCATGCTGTGGTACCAATCAGAAGATACTTAATTGATACATTTATAGTGTATATGTATATTATGAATGTGTTATGTATATGCATATATAAGGAAATTCATATATATATATATATATATATATATATATCCTTATCTATCTATGTATATATTATTTATTTATTTTTTATTTAGGTTTTTTTTAAGACAGGGTTTCTCTGTGTAGTTTTGGTGCCTGTCCTGGATCTCACTCTGTAGACCAGGCTGGCCTCCAACTCACAGAGATCTGCCTGGCTCTGCCTCCTGAGTGTTGGGATTAAAGGCATGCACCACCACTGCCCAGCTATATATTATTTATTAAATGTACAAATATATCGTTGTGTTAAATTAAATATTGTACATTAACAGTGATTTTTTTTAAAAAAGAATTGCTACATTCAGATTAAATATATTGCCAGTATTTTTGGATCTCTACAGTTACAGGGCAATATTCTACATCTAATGGATACCAAGATGGTTAAAATTAAGCTGCTGCACCAAACACATCACTAGAGAGATTTTTCAGTTTCTATGTAATATTTCTACCTATGGATATTTTTCATTGAATAAAAGATGTTTTAAATTTTGTGGTATCACTCTGACTTTTAGGGGAAAAAAGCTAAATTCTTGACATGGTATCAATACCACACAAATATCTTTGCTTATTGAAAAAATATAATAGAAAAAAATCGGTATTGCAATTGGAATAAGATCTGCTGTAAAGCACCCACTCTCTAGGTTTTCATGCAGTGTTTTCAGTTCCTGGAAGGCTTATCTATCTACAGATGCATCAATAACAGATAGCAGTATCTTCAGGCTACAAAAGCACAGTTGCAAACTGAATAAAACTGAATGAAGTGTTGTGAATGTAAAAGTAAAAAGATACATCAGTATCAATGATCTTAATACATGAATTATGTTGCTTAAAAACTAACAAGCTAATAGCCATAACACAGTGTTATTTCTCAGTTTTGAAAACACAATCTGGAAACCTCTGTACAATAGACTGATGCAAACATCAGTAGATGTGATCTAAGACACTATTTATTAAATGGGTTTTCCTATTAATGAAAATTAGAAGAATTAAAACTATATAATATTGCTTAATATTAAATGAATAATTTGTTCTATGCTTTAAAACTAATATTTATTTAAGTAAACAAAATAACCATAAATAAATGGCTTGGTAATATACTCTTTCATTTGCAGAAATTTTGTGTCAAAATCTCAGCAGAAAAGTATATTTAGTATTTTAAGAGTTGATGATATTAATCAGACAAATCTGGATTATAGGTACCATAACCACACATTTTTGTGTGTAGAAAATATAGGACATTTGGATTTACTATGTGTGTTTGATGCAATGACTATATTCACCCTATCACTGTGTCTTTGTCCTTCTTCATCTAAACACACCTAAGTTCAAATTCAGTCTTCAATTTATGATGTATATAACCTCATAACCTCTGGTATCTTGATGGCATCTCTGAAACTTGGAGTTATAACATAGCACAAATTCTAGAAACACTATAAGTTGAATAAGGCAGTGGTTTTTCTCTACTAACTTTAATTTATTTAACTCCTAAATTACAAAATTCAAATCTACACATTTGCAACTTTGACAAACCTAGTACAGAATCTAAATGCTTTGACCATCCTGACAATGGCAGTCTCTCCTGGGTACTTGAAACTACAAGGGTTATCTTATTTGTAGAATTTTCTCTAACTTTCTCCAAGTGTAAAATAAACACTGATATGTGCTTGTGTATTCTCACCATGCACAAACACACGTACACATACACACATTCATATGAGAGAGAGAGAAAGACAGAGAGAGACACAATAAGGAAGAGAAGAGAGAAGTATATATAAAAACATGTTTACATCCAGTTCCATTATTAAGCTCCTAAGTCTTGAAGGCTCAACTTCACAAAGGTTTATTCATCTTTCAAACAAGATTTAGTTCACATGAGATGATTCTCAGCCAAGGCTCTTCTGCACACAAGTCCTTTGACTTTCTGGTGTCTGCCCTCTTGAGAAACAGCCTTTACTTACTACTGCAGAAGTGAAATGGAAGAACACATGATATTTTAATGAACCAGGGTTGAGTGTAGTTTATAACATTTCTGCTCTTATTTCATTGGCTGAAATTCAATTCATATGTTTGCAGAGTAACTCTAAAAGAGGTTGAAATAAGAAGCCTTTTGATGACCTTTCATGTAACTTACATAAAGAATTTGTTTGACCATCTCACAAGTGTACATAAGGTTGTAATATTCCCCAATGAGCTTTCCCATGTTGGCTGATTGAATTCATAGCACAATACATTTTTAGTTCATTACATGTATAATCTGTGAATAAGTAGGTTCTTTTCATTGCTTATTTGTACAGTTTTCCCAAAATAGCATTTAATTGTATTTTCTGAAACATATGATTTACATAAGGATTTGACACAAGATGTGTTAACTTGAGATGATTGGTCGACTATCATGTAAATTACGTGAAGTACTCTTTATGGCATTGGTTGGTAGATACAGGGGCTATGATGTAGAATTAAGGTTTATTTTTACCTCATTTTATAAATAGAAAGGTTACTTTGATCATAATAACTTCTCATTTAGAAATAGTTACTCACATTTGACAGCAGAGTATAGTGAATGGAGACAGTCTTTGGTATTAAAATATTCTGAGATCAAGTTTTAATTGCACTAGCTTCTAACAGCTAGCTACCGACAGGGTATATGGTCCTAGTAAATTAATTGAATTTCCTGGTCATTCCATTTTTCACATTTTAATGGAGTTTTATCTGTCATATTTCTTACTTGTTTGCAATAAAAATCAATTCTGGTGGATTCAAGTAGAAAGGGAATTTATGAAAGACAGTTAATAATTCACAGAATTATAGGAAGCTAGGATAACTGAACCAGGAGATGAGATACAAACTAAAGGTTCAGTGGCCACAGCATTCATAACCAAATCTACACCATGGGAGCAATCAGCTACTGACACTACTGGAAGTTCACTGGGAGCTTGACATTCTCATTCTGGAAGCTGATTATCAATTGTCACCGTACAATGCTCTTTCTTGTTGAGACATTTTGTGTATGATAGCCAGATTTAAATTTCTAGGACAAATCTTTTGAACCAGACTCTGCTGGTGTCAAAGAGCAGACAAAAATGAGGATGTGGACTTTGCTTTTTGAACAATGAAGGCTAGATTGTCTTTT
Organism: Onychomys torridus; assembly: GCF_903995425.1. Lineage (NCBI taxonomy): Eukaryota > Metazoa > Chordata > Mammalia > Rodentia > Cricetidae > Onychomys > Onychomys torridus. The sequence continues at coordinate 73,546,676 of NC_050443.1, forward strand.
CCTGAAACTGCCCACAAAAGGAACATCTAATATGGCAATATCTACTTAGTAGATAACTAAAAATCAAACCACAAAATAAGACAATGATGCTATTATTACTTTGATAGATCATTTAAAAGATATTTAACTCCATTGTGTATATGTACCACATTTTCTATATCCATTCTTCAGTTGAAGGTCATCTAGGTTGTTTCCACATTCTGGCTATTACAAACAATGCTGATATGAATATAGCTGAGCAAATGCCCTTGTGGTATGATTGAGTGTTCCTTGGGTATATACCCAAGAGTGGTATGGCTGGGTCTTTGGGGAGATGGATTCCCAAGAAAGCGCCATATTGATTTCCAAAGTGGCTGTACAAGCTTGCATTCCAAGCAGCAGTGGAGGAGAATACTACTTAGCAGAGAAAAACAATCACATCATGAGGTTTGCAGGCAAATGGATGGATCTAGAAAAAATCATCCTGAGTGAAGTAACTCAGACTCAGAAAGATAAACATGGTATGTACTCACTCATAGGAGGATACTAGATAAAAAGCAAAGATGACTAGTCTGTTAATCACAACTCCAGGGAGGCTAACTAGAAAAGAGGACCCTAAGAAAGACACAGGGATCGTCCAATGACATAGAAATGGATGAGATCTACATGAACATCCTGGCCATGAGTGGGGGTAATGAAGGGCAAGTTTTGAGGGAAAGATAGCTTAGAAGAATGGAAGATCCCAGCTGGATTAAGAACAGATAGAGAACAAGGAATAACAGACCACGATAAATGAAGACCACTGAGAATAGGAAGAAGCAAAGTGCTTGAGAGGTCCCCAGAAATCCACAAAGATACCTCCACTGTAGACTACTGGCAATGGTCGAGAAAAAGCCTCAACTGAACTGACCTAGTCTGGTTTTCAGATGGCCAAACACCCTAACTGGCATGCTTAGAACTCTCATCCAATGACTGACGGAAGTGGATGCAGATCTATGGCCAGGCCCCAGGTGGCGCTCCAGGAGTCTAATTGTCCAGAAAGAGGAGGGATTGTATGAGCGAGAATTGTTGAGACCAAGACTGGAAAAAGCCATGGGACAAATAGCCAAACTAATAGAAACACATGAACTATGAACCAAAAGCTGAGGAGCCCCCAACTGGATCAGGCCCTCGGGATAAGTGAGACAGTTGAATAGCTTGAACTGTTTGGGAGGCACCCAGGCACTGGGAATGGGACTTGTTCTTAGTGCATGAGCTGGCTGTTTGGGACCTTGGGCTTATACAGGGACACTTTGCTCAGCCTGGGAGGAGGGGACTGGACCTGCCTTGACTGAACCTACCAGGTTGAGCTGAATTCCCAGGGAAGTCTTTGCCCTGGAGGAGATGGGAATGGGGGGTGGGCTGGGGGAAAGGTGGGGGCAGGGGTAGGGGAACCCATGGCTGACGTGTAAAATTAAATTAAATTATAAAAGAAAAAAGAAAAAAAGAGATATTTAAAATGGTATAATATATTTCATATGTGCTGTCCAGATTTGGTTTGAGAAACCTGGCTGAAAACTCCCAACTCTCTTGCAGTAAGTTTCTAAACCAATTCTCTACTCCAAATAACTCCTTTATGAGGTCTGATACTTCTGAGTAACAAAATATACATTCATATGCGTGAAACCCTGCATACCTTATAGGTAAGGCTTTTTATTTCCTGGAAAGTGGCATCAGTAAAAGCACTCAATTCTCATAAAATTCAGGAAGCCCAAATAAATACTAATGAACCACTAAATAACTAAAAGAGCTACTCTTGCCACACATGAGCAACAGTCTACAGACCTAGTGTGCTGTTATCTTGTTTATAAGTGGCTGCTTGTGAGTCTTTCCTTTTGCATATCTCATCATGTAAAGTTGTGATCCAAACTCTGTAAGTCTGTATGGCATCTCCTACTATCCAACGAACCATAAGCATAGTTGATATAGCATATAATTATAAAACACTTTATCAGTACTATCTTAGAATCTGTCAACTCAATAAATAGCTTGAATAAATAGCTAATACTGATAATTAAAATATAATTTTATATTGGATAAACTTTTTGAGCTTTCTGATTCCATGAAATGCTAGAAAAGGAATAGACTGTAATATTAAGAACATGCTCACTATTAATTTATGCTTTTTTATTAAATTGGCCCTATAGTAGCTATTTTGTCATTGAGACTTTGTTACATTAAAGCCGAGATATTAGTACTTTATATTATGAGTGACTTGGTCTTTACCATAAAACTATTATGTAACTAACTGACAAAGTCTGATGAACATACACATGTTGCACAATTTCCATGGATGTTATGATATAGACATAGAGTTAAGATACACTTATAGAAGGCTGAAGAGATGGCTCATTGGTTCATAGAACTGGCTGCTCTTCCAGAGATCCTGAGTTCAATTCCCAGCATCCTCATTGTGGCTCACAACCATCTACAATGAGATCTGATGCTCTTTTAAGATACCTCTTCTGCATACAGGCATACATACAAATAGAGCACTCAAAAATATAGCTAACTAACTAACTAACTAAATGCATACATAAAAAATAAAATCTTTAAGAATTCCACTTAGAATAAACTATGAACGCCATTACACTGCCATCACAATCCTATCCCATCTCTCCATGGTGTCTTCTGCATTTGTTTCTGTACACTCTGCAGTGGTGTTGTAGGACTCACTTTCCCCCAGATATTAAACTCTCTTTCAAACCTTAGGTAATTTATCTGCTTTGTCTTCAAGCTTGCTAAATGGTATTGCTTCTCTGGGGACACGGCACAACCCCTGGCTCAGTGGTCTCCTCCTGTGCTGTCACTTAGATGACCAACCCAGAGGTTATGTTCTACGAATACTTCTTCTTATAATTACTATTATTTTACTTGTTTCACCCTGTGCCTTATTTCAAATGTGATTCTTTCTGAATCACTTGTTTGGGGAACATCATTTTGAAAAAATAAAACAAATCAAAACTTTGTTATATTTTGATAAACTAATATCACATATCTATCTACTTGTGCTGGCTTATTTTATATCAACTTGACACAAGCCAGAGGTATTTTGGAAGAGGAAATCTTAATTGATAAAATTCCTTGACTAAACTGACCTGTGACTAGCCTATTAGAATAACTAAAATTCAAATGAATATGAAATATGGATAGATGTTATAGGGTAGGATGTTAGGAATAACTTCTTGAAGATGCAGACTTAGAGTGGTAAAACAACTCAGTAAAGACAATAACTGCTGTAAAGTTTGATAACCTGAATGACAACCATAGGACCAACAGGATAGAAGAAAAGAATAACTCTGGTTAGTTGTCCTGTGATCTCCACAATAACACATGAACAGAATTTCTATACAGTGCAGAAAACCTACATTCGTTTTTTCTAAGAACAATAAAAATGTAAGTATTTGTACATGTTATTAATGTCTCTGTCATAAGCCCATAATAGAATGAGCTTTAGTGTCTATCAACAAGTTCACTAATGAGGAAACTGTCATATCAATATCATGGAGTATTATTCAGCAACAAAAATTTAACAAATTATTGTTAAACTACTTTATAGATTTATCCCAAAATAATCATGATTAGATCTGACCAAAATTCTGTATAATTCTACTTGCTGAGTCCCATGCTTTTGTTTAATTTAGTTGTCATAGAATTTGAAAAAAAAATATAATGTAATGAGGTGATAAAAGGAAATATGCATACTGGGTAGAAAAAAAGACTAGAAGGGACAAATCATTATATACTGATAACGAGAGAATTTGAGTGCAATCTTCCTTACTACCATAGTAGTATTGTTTGCATGGGTTTATACCCAGGTCACACTGATAAATAATCAGTTATATTTAGTAAAGTCTCAAAGAATCATGTTGGTATTATATTGACCTAAAATTATATACCATACCCCCCCACACATTTTTTTTTACAAGAAGTTATGCCTCTTGGGCTGACAATACTCCCCATAAGAGCCCAGTACAAAGCATGAAATACCTCCATTTGAGTTGTTGATCAGGGCCCTGAGTTATGAGAATCATGAAACCTCTCAAGTATTGGGGGTTTTTATATATCCTAAATAATTTATTGTTCAATAATTTATATTATTTTTTGAGATTTCTTACAGTATGTTCCATCATATTCACCTCCTCGAATTCATCCCAGATCCACCCCTTTCCCTACTCATCTAACTTTGTTTCCTCATTTGATTTGACATATCAAACCCAATTTGTGTTGCACATGTATTCTTGGATATGTTTCCTTACACTGGAATATGATAAGCTTATCAGAGACTATTGCTTAAGACAACTGACTTGTCCTTTCCCATCAGTTATCAACTGTCAGTAACTCCTGAGCTAGGGGTAGTATCTTATGCTCAACTCTCCTCACTATCTTGTGATTTGAATTTACACAAGCATTGTGCATGCTGGAAGAACTAGTGTAAATTCATATGTGCAGGTTCCTTGTGTCTGTAAGCCATTCTTTTCTTGTAATCATCTTGTAATTATATCCACCATGGCTCTTACAATTTTTCCATGTCTCTTCTGCAATGACCCATGAGTCTTACAAGGATTGATATGATAAAACTGTTCCATTTAGCACTGAGAATTCTGCAGTCTCTTATTCTCTATACCTTGACCACTTGTGAACCTTTTTGTTAATTGCCATCTACTGGACATAGAGGTCTCAATGATGAGGGTTGAGAGATCTATGTCATAACAGTAAGTCATAAGGAGTTGTGCCCATTTAGCAGAATGATAGAACATTCTCCCCTAGGGTCAATGGCATGCCTACCAGCAGGTTCTTGGCCTTGATAATCATGCAATTATGTAAGTTATTGGTTTCAACGTGTGGAATAGGCTTTATGTCCAATCAGAAAGTGACTGGCTACTTCCATGATGTTTATGCAATTAATCTACCTATTCCTGGCACTCAAATTTTTACTTATCAAATTTGTTTGAACAGTTGTCAATAGCTCTTCAGTAGAGATGCCTTAAAGTTTTGACAGGGAATTTTAGAGATGCAACTTCATTACTATTCACAAGTTAGAAAGGGATTTTCAGTGAGGTGGCTGTCTTTGAGTTACCTATGCCCCTGTAATTAACATCTTGCATATACTTCTTTAAGTATCCCCAGTAAGCATATTCATTCACCAAACAAGATTTGAGTGGAAGATTTTACTTTATCATTGATGACTTGTCTGGGAGACACAGATGTTTGTTTATATCTGTACAGGAAAAGCCACACAACAGATTAGAAGAGATAAGAAAAAGTGAATTATTAGTAATAAATATTATTAATAGTTTCCCTTTCCCTGGAAATGTAATGGTGACTTAGTCTTTGATCAGTACTAATGATGGATTTCAGATGAGGTTACTGAATATTCAGTAAGACAAAAGTGTGTTTCATTATAAATTTTAAACCTGTAGTAAATTTCCATATTACCTGTATTATCTGCATAAGATTGCTTTCAGTCCTTGGAGTAGAAACGTATTGCTTGACAATGAAATACTGGTTTACCTACTTTTGAAAGTATCACTTCAGTCTGATGGAATTTATTATATTTGGTGTATATAGCTAACACCTTTCTCTCTTAATACATAAAACTCCAGTAGTGACATGTGGGTTGAGATCAGTCTCCTTTGACACAGACCATGATGATTGCTTCTGGAATGTGTGTGTGGCCCTAACTAAGCCAATTAGGAACCAACAAAATCACCACTTGCTGAGTTTTCAAGAAATAAGACTAGGCTTGTAATTTTCCTTCTTGCTGTTAGATCTTGGGCCTCTAATCAAGTTATATTTAAAGCTATAACTGCTTCTGAAATTCTAATGAGTTGAATTAACAGTAATTTATTTATTTTGGGCTTCAAACTTGTTTACTTGGATCTCCTCGTACATCCCACTGTGGTTATTACTAATTATAATGTTTTTACACACACACACACACACACACACACACACACACACACACACGAATACCTCAAAATGTATGCTGCTTTTTAATGAGCTTGCTTGTGTAGTGACACAGCAGTGCTGTTAATATGGGCCAAGGGTGCAATTGTAAGGTAATCATGTCCAGTGCACAATCTACCACCATTCATAACAGAGCTACACATACCAAAACACCCAGTATGTCACAGTATTCTAAGAACTTAGCATGTTTTCACTTATCCCAAGAGAACGGAGTTATTAGTGTCACTGTGTTTTATTTCATGAATGATTTAGCTAGGAACTAGAAAAATAGCAGATTATATTGATTAGCAAGTCAGATTTTGAATGTCTCTCCAAATTAAAAAAAATAAACTATTAAACTATCCTACTACGTATACCATTAATAAAAATTAATTGTCCACAAACTAATAACAATTGCATAGTAAATAGAAACTATTTTATGTAAGAGGATGTTTGCCCAGTACTTTGGAGAAGTTAGAGTTGATCTTGAAGAGATCCTCTGCTATCTTTTTACTGGAGTTTTGGTGGCATAAACAATTTATTAGCATTTTTGCATTGTCCCTTCTGCACAGAAAGCTGCTTTGTTTGTAATTGCCTGACACGGTCAACCTTGAAATAGGCATTGAAAAGCTTTTTCATTCCACAGTGCTTTCAGTATTGAATATGGATTTATGGTCATACTTTTCTATGACAATTAAAATCCATATAAATAATGTCCTCTGTGTTCAGAATTTTAACCTTCTATTGTGGGTAGCATGATGCTTTCAACATATTCTTCTGAATGCAGGATAAATAGCTCATAAATTTCATAAGTTACATATAACTCTATTCATGCCTAAGAAAAAACTTCAGAATGTTTTTTTGAATATACATACTATATAGAGAAATAAGCTAAGAAATTAAACACTGTGTGTGCTATGTAATAATTCATAATTCACTATGAAATTCAATGAACATAAAAAAACTGAAAAATAGTGTATGAAAGTGTTTATTTTGAATGGTAGCAAAGTATATTCCCTGATCATCTCTAATATTTTAAAAATGAAAAATTTTAGAAATAAAATAATAAATATTACATTCAAACATTCTACAAAGTATATTATATATAAGATTTTAAATATTAATTCCTAATATACTGAAATGCAAAGAAATGATACATGATTATTCTGTCAATTTGTTTATCAATTTAATGTTTTATAATTGACTTTACACTTACAAAATTTGGACATAAGTAGCATTATTGCGATGAACAAAGAATAATAAAAATACAAGCAAGGTTGTTACCTTCAAGCAATCATTTCAGGGAGCATGTTCAAACACAGACACACATGTACAGAAATCCACCCAGAAAATGAAAGACAACACACACTAGGAGCTTACATTTTCTATGATGTGACTATTATGCGGTAGAAAGCAATGACATGCTTGCTAAAGTTTGTGGATGATGGTATCTTTCAAAAGAATCATTGCCAAAATAAGGAAGAGATAGGCAGACAACACCATTGACTGCTAAAATAAAATAAGTAGGAAAACACTAATAAATTAGTGGATCAGTTATTTGCCATATTATTTGAAATGAGAATTTCAATAACATTGAATGCCAATATCAGTGAATTCTTATGATTATAAAATAGCATACAAACTAATCAGTATTGAATTTGACTATAGCATTTTATGTTTATGTGTAAAAAGATTCATATAACTGTCAACACACATAAGGAAAACATTTAGATAATCACATTTGGATTAGGATAAAGCACTGTGAATAACACTTTAATGTTGCTTACTTTATTTATGCCATAATGACAAATTGATTTAAATTTTAGAATAATTGAAAGTATAAAAGAAGTAATTATGTCTAAATATAAAATGTTTCATCTTAATTTTAATCCATGAAAGTGGAAGGGTACTTATCAGACAGAAGCAAACACTGTTTATATTGCAATTGAGCTTGCATTGGTAAATAATACTCTAAAAATTAAACTAAGTTTCTCATGTGAAATTGTGGCCTTATAAACTATATAGCTCTCATTCTCAAATTATTTACTGACCCTGAGCTAGACTGGGTTGTGTTCTAGTAGTACATACCCCTTCAATGTTCAGGACACACCCACTCATAAAGATACAGTATAGAAGAGTGCAGGTTGAGATCAAGACTCTTTTGAAGCTTAATGTCTTACCCTTTACACTCATCTAGCAAACAAAGATAAGAGTAGAAGTTTCAGCAATTTTTAACATCATCTGTGCTGTTTACAACTGGAAATGAGACACTGTGCACCTGGATGGTTTTTGTTCATTCATTTAAAATGCACATTTATTAATTACCTTACCAGAGCTGACCTAGATTGTCTACCTGGAATTAAAAGAATGGAACCATTATAGAGTATAATTCAAAATTATTTTTTATGGTTTATTAAGATGTTGTTCATTAGGAAGAAAATGCCCTATAAACTCCAAAAGTGAATTGGGAGGTACAACATTAAATAAGATTGATATTATTGGTAGATTTATATAAAGACAGGACATGGCATACAATCCAGTACCACTAAGGAGTAGGGTTCTAGAGACAAAAGACCAAAGTAATCCCTACTTGGTTTATTTAATTAGTGAAACTATTTTCTTAGCACAGGAATGCTATTTAAATGCTGGTCTACACATACATCCTTTGAAGCTTGCTGTGTGGCCATAAGACAGATCATCTGTTTGGAAATTTTATTTTAAAATTATTTGGGGGGGCATTTTATTAAGGGTAGTTTTTATAATAACATGATTAAACCATGAGAAAATATACAATTATTTCTCCTATTAGTTATGGGAACTTCTTAGAGTAATAGGATTTTGGACGTAGAAAATATAGTCTAGACTCTGCAAGAAATTCCACTTGAAGTTTTCTAAAATCACAAATTTTATAATTGTTTTGCTACCTTGCCATCCCCATAATAATAGATATAATCAATGAAAATGTTATGACAAAATATCCGCTCTTAAAATGAAGGATCTGAGGAACAGAAAAATAAGAATTGTTTTCAAGTCAATAATAGGTAATCTCAGGATTTGAACATTGATCGCTAAGTGTGAGTTGTACCATTGTCACATGCCAGCTGTCTTAAGAATTCACAATCCTATGTATTAGAGGGGCATGCAATTTAAGCTTCATGTGTTATTATACAGTTATAATCAAAGAAGCTTGGGGATGTAGATGAAAGTGATGTTAACTCTAACTGAGGCCATGGAAAGACCTCAATAAAGGAAGTAGCATTTCAATTAAGATTTGAAAGTTTAGCAGATTCAGGAGTGGTCCATATAATATTTCCTGCACAATTTGACATTACAGTTAAAAAGCCTTTGCTCTTGCAACCTGGAAGACTCCAGGTATATGCCTTTAGGACTTGAGTTTTGTACAGTTTCAAGGACGCTTTCATGTACCACTCAAGTCAGTACTCTTAGCTCTGAGTGCTTGCTTATGAAAGCTGCTTCTTAGTGCTGTGTGCCAAGGAGAAACTCTAGTACTGTGCTCCATTGTGGGAGCCCACAGAGGTTTCCTAGTGAGATCTGAGCTTGCTTTACCCAGCATGGCTACATAAGGGGATGGATTGACCATGTGTGTGATCACCAGGTATTTGGAAGGGTCTGCACTTGGCTGTGCTAGGGGGAGGTTCTTTGTTCTACCCCTTAGCATTCTTTTAAAAAGCCCTTTAGAAGAGACAGAAGGGGCCAGTGGATAAGGATCTAGGCCCTCTTGAGGCTGTCCTGTGTTTCTGTCTCTCTCTCCCCTCTATATTTCTATCTAAATCTCTTATCCCTCACTCTTCAAAAGTACCCTGGAGGAGGGGGAGGTAAGGGCTGGTCTCCCACACTCCATGGAGATACTCTAGTGCTTTGTTCCATGGAGATAATCTAGTTTTGTGGTCCATGGAGATACTTTAGTGCTATGCTCCATGGTGATGCTCTAGTATTGCATTACATGAAAATATTCTGGTGTTGTGCTCCCTGGAAGTGCATGGAGATACTCTTGCCTTGCATTGTATTTCTGAACTTGGCCTGCCCACCCACTTTTGGCTAAATTCCCCTGAGTTCTTTCTAAACACTGCTCATAAGAGGAAGATCTCTGATTGGTTCTTTTTATAGATTGCATGTTATGTCACCCAATTTTAAAGAGATAGATAGAAGATTATATTAGTTTCCTCCATCTTTACAATGGAGATAATGATCCACATGGGCTGGCTTGTTACAAAGATTACTTCTGAATACAAAATATTTTCACATATCTTTCTCACTGCTCTGACCTTTGGGCTTATTTTCATTTATATATATATATATATATATATATATATATATATATATATATATATATACATGTATGTGTATATATATAAATTAACATATATAAAAAGAACACATGCTTCCAATTTAGTGTTGGACTATGTACATTTCCAATAGATGTATAGAATGGATAATGTATACATCAGGTAAAACTGACCAATTGCCTCAAGCATTTATATTTATTTTACAGATAAAACTATTAAGATCTTTTCCTAAAGCCTCAAGGTCTCCACAATTAATGCTTTTTAAAATGATATATTTATTTTTATTTTTTAATTATATTTGTGTTTTAATTTTACAAACCAGCCTTAGGATCCCCTGTCCTCCCTCTCCCGCCCCATCCCCACTTTCCCCCCCGCCCCTCCCCTCCATTCCCATCTCCTCCAGGGACAAGAATCCCCTGGGGATTCAGATCAACCTGGTAGATCCAGTACAGGCAGGTCCAGTTCCCTCCTTCTAGGCTGAGCAAATTGTCCCTGCATAAGCCCAAGGTTCCAAAGAGCCAGCTCATGCACTAAGGACAGGTCCAAGTCCCACTGCCTGGGTGCCTCCCAAACAGTTCAAACTATTCAATTGGCTCGCTTATCCAGAGGGCCTGATCCAGTTGGAGGCTCCACAGCTTTTGGTTCATAATTCATGTGTTTCTATTAGTTTGACTGTTTGTCCCTGTGCTTTTTCCAATAAAGTCTCACAAACTTTATTTATTTTTTTAAAGATTTATTTATTATGTATACAGAAGATGGTGCCAGATCTCATTACAGATGGTTGTGAGCCACCATGTGGTTGCTGGGAATTGAACTCAGGACCTCTGGAAGAGCAATCGGTGATCTTAACCTCTGAGCCATCTCTCCAGCCTGATTTCTTTATTTTTATTTCATGTGTATTGATGTTTTCCTGCATATATGTCTGTGTGAGGGTGTTAGATCCTCTGGAACTGGAATTACAGACAGTTGTGAGCTGTCATGTGCATGCTGGAAATTGAACCTATGTCCTCTGGAAGAGCAGCCAGTGCCCACAACCAATGATGCACCTCTCCAGCCTCAACAATACCTTCTTTTTATTTATAGTCACCATGCATTCTTGTTCCATATTAACTGTAACATATCATGTAGTATGTTAGATAAGTTTACACAAATAAAGACATTTCTCTCAGTATGAATTAACACCTGCAACTCTGGAACAATAATTTTTTAACACAAAAATTTTCAAGGATTTTTTTGTTTATGGTTATTATGCATGTGGGTTTTGTGTGTAATTGTAGGTGCACCTGTGGAAGTAAGAGGAGAATATTAGAGAGTCTTTTCTTCAGCATGAGTGTTGAAGTCTTGCCTTTCCTTTGCTGTGCTGCATAATTGTTTAGCTGGTGAATGAGATTCCAAACAACTACCCTGTCTCCACTTCCCCTGTCACCATTAGAGTGCTGGGTTACAGTGTTTCTGCATCCTGCTTTTGTACATGGCTTCTGGGGTTTAAACTAAGATCACCAGAGTTGATGGCAAGGGCTTTCACCTAAAGCCATGCCACAAGTCCCAAGTTGTTCTATATATTTTAAAAAGCTTGAACTCTCACTTTAAATGAGTGATATATTTCCACTCAAAGGGAGGCATGCAGTCACAACATCATGCAGCAGATTAGATGTATGTGTGCCTGAAAGAAGACTCTGGAACATCTCAGCTTTGAGTTATAGAAAATATACATAGGCTCATGAGTAAGGTGCACCTTATACCAAAGTAATTCATTATTATGCAATCATAGCTCTAAAGCCCAGTTATGTTATTTTACCGCTCTGAGGCTCAGTTTAATTATCCAAAAATGAGAATGCTAAAATTGCTGAACTACTGTGAAAGAGAGAGAGTTCCACTATTTTGTACAAGCAATCGTTTCATACTATCCAACCTTGATCAATATCTCAGTGTCTATTCAAAGTAGGTTCGATTTTATATTCTTTAGCAAGAAAGTAACTTAAATCATCTCTATTGCACTTCATTTGATTCACTCTTGGTTATTCATTTCCATCTATTTTTGCATTTAGTATTTGTTTCTACATATGACTCATTCCTAGCTCAAACCATAGTAATGGTCAGAGTTCTTTGTTATAATTGCCATCCCTAAATACCTTCAATTGTTGTAGGGATAATGCAGAAAAAATGATGCATGGAATATCTTGTACACAACAGACATGGTTCTCATGGGTTGCCTGCATTAACTCATTCTATCTTTGTTCATAATTTGTGAGACAGACATTCACATTACCTCAGTTTTGCAGAGTAGGAAACACAGGAGCTGAGAAATTAAGGGATTTACCCAACATCTTTATATACAGATTTGTTCTCCAGCAAAGGCATGAAGCACATATTTTAAAAAAATATATTAAGAAAATGTTTTATTCATTTGACATACCAATTAAAGATCACCCTCTTCCCTCTTCCACCCCTTCAGCCTCCCCCTCCCAACCCACCTCCCATTCCCCCCTACAAGAAGGTAAGGCCTCCCATGGGGAGGTACATTAGTAAAGGCAAATCCAAGCCTCTCCCTCTGCCTCAAGGCTTTGTGAAGTGTCCCTTCAAAGGTAGTAGGCTCCAAAAAGCCTGCTCATGTACCAAGGATGGATTCTCACCCTACTGCAGGGGGCCCCTTAAGCAGATCATGTTCATTAACAACATATTTTAATTATGAATTCTCTGAACTGCAGTTTCAACCTTAAAAGTGAGAATAAAATCAAACTATAACTAAAGGTTCAGTGGGTGATAAGCTGCACATATATAATACACAGCATACTGGTATGTTTCAGCAAATGGCTAAAAACTGTTTTATTATTATAGTTACTTGTAACAACACCAATTTCAGCGTTTGCCTATCTCCTGCTCAGTCATTGTCTTCTCTGATGGTTTTCTACAGTTTTCTGGTGCTGGTTTGTGTCATTCCCATTGTGGAGTGTTCCTTTGTAATAACACTTCTACAAGCAGAGATTTGATCAGCTTCCAGGTCCCAGATATCTTAGGTATGATGTTTCGTCCGCTCACCCACCCACCCGCCCACCCGCCCACCACCTCTTTAATATCTTCTAACTGCTAACTTCCCATGTCCTTGAGACCTTGCCTCAGATGCCTTTGGGAAAAGAGACAGGAAGGCAGCTGTCTTGAATAGAGACCTCCACAACTATTGCTGTTGATTTATTCTGACTTTCTCATTTAAAAATGTGAGTTATCCCTGGGAAATTGAGATAAGCCACCATGAACTTTATTTGATCCTTTAAAATATGTGGTGTTTGGAGAAGAGAGTCACTACAGAGATTCAAACCTCTTTGGCAGGCAAAGAGAAAATGAAAGTGATTTGTAAATGCTAAAATATCCATTTGGGAGAAAGGTATCAAGAGATTCAACAAAGGTCATTTGGGGGACCATTTCTGTTTGTTCTCATGAACATTTCAGAAAAAGACATAAATGGGGCATTAATCACGTGCACAGACTAAATTGGAATAGACAACAAACAGAAGAAGATGTGGGGGGCTATGAACAATGGGATCTGAGAGAATAAATGGCACATTAAGCTTAATTTCACTGGAAGCTCAGGGATGTTGGGTATCATTACTTGGGAACACAAAATACAAAACATAATTTCCTTTGCTGTTTCTGCTCCTTAGTTACTTTATCTTCATTTCCTTCTAGTTATTTCCATGGAGGCATTGTCCTGGTTAGGGCAAAGGCACTGGTGATGGATAATTTTCCTTGGGATTGTTTTTGTTTGTGATTGCATTCACTTCCAGTGTCTTGGGGTGTGACTGGGCATATGGGATCATGATAGGCAAGTAAGTGAGTATGTTCCTGGTGAGCCTTTCCTTTTGTAATGTTTCTTTTGTGGTGAAGTTCCTTTCCCCTGCATCGATGTAGTCCAAGTACACTCATCAAAAGATAGACTTTTTCTCAACGACTTCACCAGCTAGCATTGGAGATTAAAGTAAATAAATATCTTTCATTATATGATTCATCAAAATGTACCTGTTCATGCTAAATATGCATTGGTAATGAAGTATAGTTGATAACAATTGAAATTTTTGCAAATACCTCTAAGTTCAGCTCCAGTCTGATGCTTAAGACCCTTCCTGTAATCACCTGTGTCTACCATGTCTCCTTTTTCTGACACAATGTTTGTTTTGTCCTTTGTTTTCCTTATTTTTTATGCAATTAAACTTTTCTCTCTAACACAGATAAGAAACCCTTTATACATTCCTAAAATAATTTCTTATATAAATATCAGTTGCTGAATTAGTATCTTTTCTATTTCAGTAGAAAATGTACACAGTAAGGTACCTAAAGAAGAGTTTATTTTTGCCTACAGCCCCAAAGATTAGAGTATATAATGGCAGAGACAGCATGCCAGCAGTTAACCAGGAAAGGAGGCTGAAAGATTACACCTTCAACTGCAAACAGGAAGCAGAGAAGAGAAAATAGGAAGTGTGTCAAAGCTACAAACTAACAAAGCCTCCCCAGGACATACTTCTGGAAACAAAGCTTTACCTCCTAAAGGCTACACATCATCCTCCAGATAGTACTATCCACGGTGGACCAAGTGTTCAAATGTCCCCACTCTATACAAGATCACGAGGGGAATTTCTTTTTTAATCCACCAAAACTACTAACAATTTATGATGTTAATAAAATTCTGAATGTTCATTGTATAGGCCATCAAATTTGTTCTTCAATTCTCTATTAAAATAATAAAAGACAACACAATAATCTAATAGACTTATGTATATAAGGAAGCTGCTTTTTTGGAATGCAATGGTTATGTTCAGAGTTGAGCCAGAAACATGAATCTACAGAAGTGTCCACTATCTTATCCAACTTACTCATTGTCCTTTAACTGGCCATGTACCTACAAACCTTGCTCTCATAGTTAAAATGTCAAGCACAAAGAGAAAATATGACTCCAGATACCTAGGTTTCCTCAGTATTTAATTTTCCAGTTCATCTGTTTATTCCTTTCTCAGTCTAAACATTCAGCAACAAATAAAAATGATATTTGATCAAATGTGCTTATTAACTTCTGTCCCACAGATTACATCCACAGAGTTTTTAAGTTTAAAGAACATGGTAACTGCCTGTAGGTTTTCAAATAGTGTTCCAGACCTGATGTAAAGAATGTTGTGATTTAGTAGTTTGAGGCAGAACTTCTGAATTCTCATTCCTAACAGATAATGATTAAAAACTCTGCATTGAGTGCCACACATTATGTCCTATCTATGCTTTTGAGTAGTAGTAAGCAATGGCCCTGAAGGCTGCTCAGTAAAGCACAGGGAAGGAACAACATTCCAAACCTTGCCAGTCAGAGCAGCAATAGCATCATCGAAGTTCATTACCAATATTTCTCAATTTCATGCTCTGCTTCACACCTAGATCCTGACTCAATATTCTACCAAAGCCTTGGCAGCATGGGCCTGTGTTATTTGGAGACACACTGCTTTAACTTAAGTAATCTAGGCTAAACATTTGGGGAGCTGTAGTTGATCTCTTTTCTCCTATGTATTCCATAACAAAGAGACTTGACTTCTCTTACTTGAGAAACCATATGTGTAATGAGGAGTGGTGCTTTGTGGCTCATATGGACTCAAAGGACACTATCAATGTGCTGGCTAGGTGGTTTTGACTAGCACTTATAATTCTATTTGTTAAAATACAAACCTAATTCTATTTGTCAAAATACAGCCCTAAGCAACCTTAGAATTGTATGTGAGCTCATATTTAATTTTTTTTCAAGACAGGGTTTCTCTGTGTAGTTGTGGTGCCTGTCCTAGATCTTGCTCTGTAGACTAGGCTGGCCTTGAACTCACAGAGATTTGCCCGGCTTTGCCTCCCGAGTGCTGGGATTAAAGGCATGTGCCACCTCTGCCTAGGAGCTTATATTTTAAGAATATAAATCTAAAACTTTCAGGCAAAAAATAATTATATGACTACAGATGTGTCTGAAATGTGTAAGACAAGCAAAGTTTTAGTTGTATCTCTGAAATGCAGGAACTCAAAGGCTCACAGACTTCTCATCTTGTAATACTTCTAGTGGATTCAGTCTTCTAGAGAGACTGCCCCACCTTAGACCTTACTGGAAAATACTTCCCTCAGTTTAAAAAAAAAAAGACTTCTTAATGTAGGATTTTGGTTTGCCTACGTCAGAGTCTTTTCCCCACTGCTGCCCAGTGAAGCTTATGACAGTGATCTGGGTCACTGGCCTCCAGAGACTCACATGGATGATGGTTTGGAGATGAGGAGTGTGTTGGAAAAGATATTCTTTGCATACCATTGTTTCCTATGCAAACTTCTCAGTTAAGGAGCAGCACTTACTTCTCCTGTACTCCCAGTCCTGCTGGATATCCCTACCTAGTCTCTTGTATGATAGAACCTGAATCACCCTCTGGATTCTCCAACTGAGAGAAATGATGGAACCTTTGGAGTTTGTAGAGACTAAGGCCAGAAGAGCTAAACAAGTTTTTGACTATTCCACCCTCCAGATGACAGGATTTCCATGGATATTGGAGCCTCAATAGATTAGAAGGCAATTTATTGCAAGACTGATGATATTTCCTCTGTGACTTTTCAAATGAGAATGCACACCCTACAATTGCCATACTTCCAGTTGGAAACTCCAATTGACCTAGATGCTCACTAAGTTCAACTGAAATTATCTCTTGCATGTGTATTATTATGCACAATCATCAAGACTTGAACACAGGTTTCTCATGTTCATCTGAGCCCATCAAGCACTGTTGTCTGCTCAAAAGACATGTTAGAAAACATTTCTTCTGTCTTCTTTTCCTCACCCAGATGAACGCAGCCAACTAGTATTAAGTTCTGAATTTTTTGTTTGTTCTTTATTTGTTTTATTTAGGCTAATTGGACTTGGAAAATGTGACACATACTCTCAGGTCATATTGTAATGTTAAGCAATTCAAAAGGCATTGGTTGTTAGTGAAAACTGCCCTAGTTACAAATCCAGTTATAATTAGCTCATCATTTGATACAATGTACTAGGATCCATGCCTTGTTTCAGAGAGCTACAGGTATGAGCAGGGGAATGTGTGTTTATTTTAATGGTTCCTACTCATATACATGGAGGATAGGTGGGCACTGGATAAATACTTCTGTAAAGAATGAATAAATAATAAATAATAAGCAGTCTACAGTAAAGAGCATGTTGAGATTAAAATAAGGAGACATGATCAAGAGATGATAAAGTTATTACACTATGTTTGGATAGATAAACTAAGGTTGAAATGAAAAAAAAAATATACCCGGAAATGCCATTATCAGAGGAAGAACATCCCAGGGGGATTTGATCCCAGAATTCCCATTAGTGAAACCCCTTCATTACTTTTCTTCTTTTTATATTTCCACAAATACACATCCCATGGTTACTCTTCCTATCAAGTTACACTAAGGTTGGAGACATTCTATTAAACTGAATAAAATTACTCCTTTTGTTTACGTAGACTGCATAACCAGGATCCAGTTGAATAATAATGGGACAGAAAATTTGCATCAATACTTTTATGTATTATTTAATAACAGAAATTAGTGAGCATTTACTCTACACAAAGAGTTGTACTTGGTGCTACAGATATTAGAAATATACAAGATACAGGTTGCTGTCTATAGGGATTGAGAATCAGTCCTCAAACAGTAACTGATACCTGTCTGAGTGGAACAAGGGACTGGATACCAAGGAAATGCAACAGATTTCAGCTCCTAGGAAAGAATTTTTGTCTTCAAAAATAAAATTAAATTAGCCTGGAAAACTGGAGAAGAAAGACATACTAGGTGAAAGATGTTTACCATTTTGGAAACAGTGCCCCTCTCTCCTGTTTGTTGGTTAATTGGTTCTAATCCTACAGAATAAACACAGGAATGTATTCACCTATGACTAGCCACCAATTTAGAAGCTGCTGCTCACATTTCTCAGAATGTCTCAGGAGATAAAAGTTAACCAGAGACCTCTTCCTCAGGGTGCACATCACAGAGAATTCTCAGTGTACCCCACAGGAAACTTTGAAGAATCTTGTTACATTGGTAGAGACCGAATAGAATTGAAATAACTTAAGCAAGCATGGCCTCTTTCTTCTTCAATAAAAGCACACTTGTATATAGTTTATTTGACTCTCAACTATACTTTTTTTTCCAGATGTCATTCAGTAGAATGTAGAAAATTTAATCTGAAAGGGGAAATTGGAAAACATGATTTATTATCTTTTTAAAATAATCTTTTCAGTTAATAATAGCTAAGATGAATACCTTGCAAAAGTATCAACTGACAGAATGCCCCCAAAAGTTCTATGAAGATGTAAGACTTTCTCTGAGAATGTTGTAAAAACAGCACCCATACCGGACTTATGAACTCTGACAGTTTTAATTGTTTGCAATAATTACATGAAAAGTCTGTAAATTCAGTGTTTTATTTGACGACTTCTAATGCTCACAGTTTTATTGTATAGCATTTTCCCCTGAAATCATATTAGATCTAAGAGCCTGAGAATATGTATTGTTATCCTTTGTGGCAGTCTGCACTTATCATATTCAAACACGTGAAACTGTGTTCACATGACATGTATGCTACTTGTATACAGAAAGCAAAAATTATTTTGCCTTCATTTGGAAACCAATTAATGTTTTGAAAATAAGTTTGAACACAATTTATTTCCTAATAATGTCTCTTCAGAAACTTCATAACTGTTCCAAAGACCTTAAGACATTATTTTGATTGTAAGAGTTAACTAGTTATGAAGAAATATTATGTGGACATAAATAATAAATAAGTACATAGAAAATAATATATATGTGTGGCTTAAAATAAAGACACATGAGTTTTCTGTAGTTAAACATCATTTTCCAATTGTCTGTTGTATAAACAGTATCTTTGGAATCATTGGTCATTAACTGCATGTTCCAGTTCTTCACAAGTGGATGTTGATTATTAAAATGGCATGAAAATTTATAATGAGCATTGCATTTGTAACTATTTAAATATGTTTAAACTGGGGTGAAATGCCTTCTTTTGTGGATGCTCTTTCTTGATCTTGTGCCTCTGATGGAATCTAATAAATTTTAATAAAACATTGGGTGATACAATTACTGAATTTATGGGCTCAGCTACTACACACTTCTATACTTGGTAAGGCTTATTAACCTATAAATGTATATTCTGACCATTTGTTACGGGAGATATCAAACAAGTCAATACTGCATCAATAATTCAAAGGATAATTCAGCTGCATAATTGTATTTTATCGCATTAATGCTTTCAGCTCCTTTGGTCTAAAGCATATCTATTACAATAAAACCATGTAAAATGGCTCTTCATTAAACTGAGCTTAGTAATTATTATCAACTATTTTGAAATCATAAAAATACAGAGTAAAAAGCAATGAATAATGAATTTCTAGAGAACATGGTAGATTAAAGTGAAAAGAAAATGATGAGGGCTTTAATCATTTTTATGTAACTTAGATACCTTTGTGTTTAAAAGTTTTGAACTCTATTTTGCCAGGCTGTATTTAGTTTGGAGTTTCTTCTGCTACAGTGATAACCTCACCAGTCATTCCAGAGTCATTTGAATAGCAGCCATATGTAGTTACAAATACAGGTGGAAGGTTTGTCATTTTCAAAACAATTTTACATCTATTGACCCTTTGGATCTTTTAGTAAGGAGATGATCCTGACAGGTTGGGTCATTTTTTTTTTTTTTTAAGAGATGTGGAGTGCCAATCAAACAGTTATGCTATGCTTCTTCTCCCAATTTACAAACCAGTCAACAGGGAAGCTGAAGTATGTGGTTTTTCCACTTTATATATTTCAAATCTCCTCTTTGTACCTTGTCCAAGTTGCATTCTGGTTTCAAGCTGACTCTATTTATAGAGCACATTTTGACCTTTGGCTTTTTACAGCTGTTTGATTTGGTGTGGTATAAATTCATTGGGATATTTTGATCATATAAGGGAAAATTAATTGTTTCTGGTTTCTTCTGAACTAGTTAGTTCTTTATCGATTTTATCAATATTACTCTTTATTATTTTTGGTTAAATAATAAATAAATAGATAAATAAGTAAATAACCCTGTCTTTGGCAGAATGTCTTACCTAGGTTCTCTTTCTTAGTCTAGGGTGCATACTTCATGAGAGAGGCTTTGATTCTAATATTTATGGAGTTTGATATTGATTTCTGCTCCATTAGCTTTGGCCTTTATGTCTGAAGTCTTCATCTTAATTGCTCTTGCTTCTTTTATGTACAGAAATTATTCTGAATATCATAGTACCAGTTTAACATTAGGTTACTACAAAAGACATAGCATTTAGGTTCAATTACCAAGTTGTGTATATCAGTTGATTTGTGAATCTAAATTATTTTGGAAAAACAATATTGAAAACATTAACACTTGAGACAGGAATATCATAATGAGGAGATAAGGAATTAATAAAAAATTCATATCAATTGTAAAGTTCAGTTTTCTCTTTGGTTTGGATATGCCCTTTTGTTCTCTTTGAGTGCACTTTTGAGATACCCATTAGGTTACAGGTCACCATTATATGACAGATCCTATGTTTGAAACAGTATGAATTAGAAAGATTATCCCTGATCTTGAAAACTTACAACCTCGAAATTCATGACTGAATTAATATGGCACTAATCAAACATAAACTTCACGTAAAATGTAGTTGCTCTCTGCTTCCTTTCTTTTTTATTTCCAGAATGTGTCTGGTTTCTTTTTTTTATTTTATATATATATATATATTTCTTACTTTTATTTATTAAGAATTTTTTAATTCATTTTACATACCAATCAAAGATCCCCCTCTTTCCTCCTCCCACCCCTCCAGTCTCTCCCTCCCAGCTCACTCCCCGTGAGCAAGGGCATCAAGATCATGGTGGGGAAACCTACAAAGACAACCAAACAAACTAGTGCGAACTCATGAACTTTAGACTAGCAGCTGTGGAGCCTGCATGGGACTGGACTAGGCCCTCTTCTAGTGAGACAGTTGTGTAGCTTGATCTGATTAAGTGGCCCTCTGGAAGTAGGATCAGAATCTACCCCTGGTGCTTAAGCAGGCTTTTTGGGATACCTTGCAAAGCCTTGAGACAGAGGGAGGGGCTTGGACCTCAATGTACTAAATGTACCTCCCCATGGGAGGTTTTACCTTTTCTGTTTATTTTCATTGCTTAATGAACTTTAGATTCAAAGACAACTTATACCTGCTACTGCTGTCAAGGCCTGGATATTTTATTGTTCATGTCCCAGAACTCTTTTCTGTTAACCATTATCTTCTGGTTGATGTTTTATTTATTTTAGTTAATATTTTTAAATGTTTTGAATTTTTGAGATAGGGTCTTACTATATAATCCAAGGCTGCCTGGAAATAACTGTAGCTACATTGCAATTCTCCTGCCTCAGCCTCCCAAATGGTAAAGATTGTAGGCATGAGCCATTATATGTGGCCCATCTTGTCTTTTTCTACTGAATGTTTAAGAAATATGTAATAAGTAAATACCGCTTATTTATTTCATATCCCATAGTTTGATTTCAATATTTCTGATTTTGAAACATACTACTTTCCAAAATACAAATATATTATTTATTGAAACCAAGTAGTATGGACACATGATATATGTATACAGTGAGAAAATGTTTATATAACTATATGCTTATACCTAATATAAATTTTGAGGATTCTGAATAGAATATATATTGCTTTTTAGTTATAGATTATACACAATGCTGTTAAAATATGTGAATTATACAAGGAAGTATAAACAAATAACAAAATTAGAGTTGGTCATTTTAATATAGACCCAGCATATTCTGAGAGAAATTCATTGTCGATCTGAGGAATAAATCTAGAGGAACATAGTTACAGTATATCGAAGTTATTTTAAATATTTTCACAGTGTTTATCAGCAGATTTTAAAATTGTTCTCCCACTTGTTTTAATAACTGCTTGGGTATTTAGCTCAGTGGTAGAGCACTTGCCTGGCAAGCACAAGGCCCCGGGTTCAATCCTCAGCTCAAAAAAAAAAAAAAAGAAAGAAAAAGAAAGGAAAAACTGAGTATCAAATTGAATCCCTAATAACTTGTCTTCAGTTTGCATTCTGCTTGGGGAAGCCCATGTCCAATGACTGACTGATTAGGGAAATTCAAAGTTAAAACCTACATACTTAATTAATGATAACTTTAAAATTGTCTCCAGCTTGAGAGCTCTTTATAAGGCTATGCTGAGCCCTCTGTTTTACTCATCCTCCATCCAAACATGTTTCCAGAACACTCCCTCAAGACTTACTGCCTAAGGCACTTGCCAGCTTACCTCCTGTCCACACTTTTGTGCTTAGTAATCTATTTCTTCTATGATTGGTCCATGGAGTAGTCTTGGGAATCAGACTTTAAATGAGATTTGGAGTTAGACATCTCTAGCTGACTGTGTGGTGATAGATGGAATACTGACAGCTCCAGACATTGTTACCACTTTCTGATTTTAGATTTAGTGGTTTACAGGGCAGTAAAGTAGTCACTGGAACACTAGCTCAGGCATTAGGGATGTTTGTGGAAGGGCACATTATAAGTGCCATGCAATTATATTTTTGGATCCTATTGATGGATTATAAATGAAAATGAAAGACAAGAGACTTTAAATCACCAATTAAAGGGAAACTTTAAAAGACACAGTGTTTCCTTGACATCATATAAAGAGATTCTCAACTACTGTACTTGCAGGGCCGAGAAAATGAAGATCAGGCCCAGAATTTAATTATATGAGTCATGAAGTTGAAAAAAAAAAAGACATTGAATTTTCAAACCCTAGCAATTCTGCTGTGCCAAGGTCAGGACCTCAAACAGAAAAAAATGAGATCATGAAGCTTGAGATAAAGATACTTAACACATTGGTAAGCATTAGACCTCCACCTTCCACTAAGACTCTTGAGATTAAAGAAGGGTGCCCCCTATTAGTCAAAGACTGATGCTATGCTCACTTACTGCTTTAATATGAGGGAGGCAGCGTTACCTCACAAGACAAGAGGAGCCTTTGTAGGATCTTTATTCTCACATATAAAAACCAGTAGCCAATATAAAATTATATTGCATTGTGATTACTGGGGCTCTCTCTGTATAGAAAGAAAGTGGAAATATCAAGTCAAAGTGTGCTAGTAGGAACAAAGAGATTAAATGAGTTTTAAAGATACCACAATCCATAAAAGGATGAAATGTTAATCTATAAATGGGCTAACATATTTATTGATTTTTATTAACATAGGAATGGTCACTTTTGCAATAAGGCTTAACACTCAGAGCGACTTCCGGGAAATATTCATGAGCCTAGTAAGATATGAATACTCTGAGCTTTAAAGGAAAAGAAAGAAAAATAAAGTAAGATTGTCATGGATGCTATATAATATGATAAAAAGAATGATCAAATGGCTAAGAACCATAAATATGATAGAGAGAAAATGGTACATGGTTGCAGAAGATGGCACAAGTGTGCAAAAATTGAACGACCCTTTTACCAAGTCACTAGGCTGTGAATAAGGTTTTAGCTAAGTGGGACCAGCATTCCCAAAAATCTTATGGGAGGGGTAGGATTCCTCCACAATCCAAAGTGAATGTTTGGAAATATCACAGACTGTCTTTCATAGTGACATGAATCAAATAATCTCCAAATAATAGAGGCCCGGAGATGACACTTGAGAGTGTTAGTTACTCCCAGGTTCTAAAAAAGTGGCCTGATGTCACACTAACTTCCCAGGAACAGGGACCTGGAATAGGAAATGAAAGACTTTACAAGAGAAGCCGATGTCAGTGAGACAGATCACTTCATTTAGAGACAAGTGTACAAGGTAAGTGTCTGCATATAAACTACAACTCATGTCGTTTTGAGTTGTAAGAAGGCATCATGGACTGTACAGGAGGAGGGTTCAAGAGATATTTAAAAATATCTTCAAGAGCAGTGGGGACAACTATTCCTAGGTGTAATGAAGTTACCATACTGGGAATAAGGATACTTTCTTTTTTTGTTATTTATTATATTTGTGTTTTAATTTTACACATCAGCCATGGGTTCTTCTGTCCTCCCCCCTCCCACCCCCATCCCTACCTTCCCCCCATCCCTTTCCCTACATTCCCATCTCCTCCAGGGCCAAGACTTCCCTGGGGATTCATTTAAACCTGGTGGATTCAGTACAGGCAGGTCCAGTCCCCTCCTTCCAGACTGAGCAAAGTGGCCCTTTGTAAGCCCAAGGTTCCAAACAGCCAGCTCATGCATTAAGGACAGGTCCCGGTCCCACAGCCTGTGTGCCTCCCGAACAGTTCAAGCTATTCAACTGTCTCACTTATCCAGAGGGCCTGATCCAGCTGGGGGCTCCACAGCTTTTAGTTCATAATTCATGTGCTTCCATTCATTTGGCTATTTGTCCCTGTGCTTTTTCCAATCTTGGGCTCAACAATTCACCCTCTTACAGTCCCTCCTCTTTCTCGACAACTGGACTCCTGGAGTTCCACCTGGGGCCTGGCTGAGGATCTCTGCATCCACCTCCATCAGTTATTGGATGAGAGTTCCAGATTGACTGGTAGGGTGTTTGGCCATCTGATCACCAGTCTAGGTCAGATCAGGCTTTCCCTCTACCATTGCCAGCTGTCTACAGAGGATGTATCATTGTGGATTTCTGGGGACCTCTCGAGCACTGTGCCTATTCCTGTTCTCATGTGGTCATCATTTATCATGGTCTGTTATTCCTTGTTCTCCCTTTCTGTTCTTGATCCAGCTGAGATCTCCAGCTCCCCTAAGCTTTCTTTCCCTCAAACCTTGCCCTTCATTACTCCCACTCTCATTCAGGTTGTTCATCTATATCTCATCCATTTCTCTGTCATTGGGTGATCCCTGTGTCTTTCCTAGGGTCCTGTTTTCTAGGTAGCCTCCCTGGAGTTGTGTAGCAGTCTAGTCATCTTTGTTTTACATCTAGTATCCTCCTATGAGTGAGTACATACCATGTATGTCCTTCTGAGTCTGGGTTACCTTACTCAGGATGATTTTTTCTAGATTCATCCATTTTTCTGCAAACCTCATGAATATAAAGAACACAGGAAATTAGACATCAAAATGCCCAACAGTCCAATTAAGAAATGGGCTGTAGAACTAAACAGAGAATTCTCAGCAGAGGAAGTTCAAATGGCTGAAAGACATTTAAGGAATTGCTCAACACCCCCAATTATCCGGGAAATGCAAATCAAAATGACTCTGAGATACCACCTTACACACCTGTCAGAATGGCTAAGATCAAAAACACAGAAGACAGCTTATGCTGGAGAGGATGTGGAGCAAGAGGAACTCTCCTCCACTGCTGGTGGGAAGGCAAGCTTGTACAGCCACTTTGGAAATCAATAAGGTGCTTCCTTAGAAAATTGGTAATCCATCTCCCATAGGACCCAGCTGTAGCACTCTTGGGCATATAACCAAGGAATGGTCAATCATACCACAAGGGCATTTGCTCAGCTATGTTCATATCAGCTTTGTTTGTAATAGCCAGAACCTGGAAACAACCTAGATGCCCTTCAACTAAAGAATGGATAAAGAAAATGTGGTACATATACACAATAGAGTACAACTCAGCAGAGAAAAACAATGACATCATGAGGTTTGCAGGCAAAGGGATACTTTCTCTTTATATACTAATTTTTATTGCAACAGTGTTTAAGTGAAGAACAAATAAATAACCTAAGCAGATATACACAATTGTTTAATCTGAGGAGAGTAGAAGAAAATACAGTGTGCTCATAACATGAAATTTATACTATTAGATATCAAGCAATCAATAAACTGTATATGGTGTCACACACTTATAATCTCAGAACACAGGAGGCTGAGGGCATGGGACTCAAAGGTCAAGGTCTGGGCTATGTAAAGAACCCAGAATTACATATAAATAGTCCATTATTTTCTGCAAACAAAGGGAAAATATTGTGTGCAGCCCAGTTTCATTCATTCCTTTTCACCATTTTTTATTTATGTGTTTATTGTTTTTTTTTTCTTTTTATTGCAAAGAGATTTTTTCTCACATAATATATCTTGATTATGGTTTCCCCTCCCTCTACTCCTACCAGCTCCCCCAACTCCTATCCCATCTGGATCCTACCCCTTTCTACCTTACATCAGAAAACAAAGAGACTTCTGAGGGATAAATATAATTATAATATAATAAGAAAACAAAAAGCAACACACCAGAATTGGGAAAAAAAACAGAAGGGAAAAAGCATAAGAAAAAGAGCGCAGGATCACAGACCCACAGGGAACACACTCAGGAATCTGATAAAGCACTAAACTTGATCACCTCCTAGTCTCCAGGGATCAGTGGAAGCCTCTATTGAGAGAGCATACCAGTTTAACTAATGCTATTGTCATGTCTATCTTTCTCTCTACCTCACAAGTTTTATTCTGAAGAATATTTCTAAATATTTAGTCGCTGTGCCTAAGGGTGAAATTCCTAGAAAAATGGACCTAATGCTATTTCTCTTTGTTTTTTAGAATTATAATTCAATGTTATTGATATATTGAGTAGTATGGTAGAAAATGGCCCCAAATCTATTTCCTGTTTCTCAGAAATAGCAAGTTATCTTAACAGGCAAAAGGATAGAGTCATTGGCAAAGTGGGTATAATGTCATCACCAAGGTCATTGCAATAAGTAAATGGGAAGTTCAAAGGTAGTAGGCTATAGGTCAATTTAAGCAGAAATTTGAGATTAGTTGCTCTGAGTTCAGAGGAAGGGTCCTACATCAGGAATGGAAGTAGCCTCTTGAAGGTAATATGGAAAGCAAAAGATCCTTGTGAAATCTGCAATATACATATATCCCAATAAGCCTTGTTTCAGATGATCTAAGGAGTCCAAAGACAATACAATTGTTTTGCTTCCTTCCATTGAGTGTGTAGTCATGTATTATTGAATCAACAGAAAACTGGAACAACATTGGACAATTTAGTCATTGCTCTGAAGTTTTTTCAGTGTGTCTATAATGGTTAATTACAACCAAATTAATTGTGTTGGGATGAAATTAGAGGCAGTGTATGCTATACATAACTGCACTTTTCTTCTCTGTATATGATACTGAAATGACAAAAGTTAAATGACAAAATAAGCCGCTTCTCCTTTTATTGCTTAATTAATACTATTTTTTGGACTTATCTTTCACATAACTTTCAGCATAGAGATTTATATTTTATAAATAATTTGTGAACTTTCTGGATATCTTTGCATCTGACTACTTTGGAATATGATGCCAGAGCAGCTGTGAGAGTTGGCTGTTTTTGCTAATGGACAAATCCTATCTATCAGATAGACATATTTTTAGTTCAAAATCAAGGTCAGCTTTTATCTCAGCAATGTTGTATACTATACCTATCTAAAAACTGATTTCTTTTTTTTTTTTTTAACAACAGCTTTAGCTGATTTGTTTTGAATACCTAATCTACTCTTTTAAAAGTTTACTGCAATTAGAGTGGTAGCTCAGAGGTTAAGAGTTTATGCTCTTGCAGAGGACCTGAGGTTGACTCTCAGTATCCATCATGCTGGGCAGCTTACAACTACCTGTAATTTCAGCTTCATCCAGCTCCAGAGCACATCTGGCATCATTGGTATATTCATGTGCATGCACACATATACAGTGGGGGAGGGAAAGAAACAGACACATAAATAGAAATAAAACAGAAGTCTTAATAAAAAGACTCAATAACCACTTATATCACCTAAACTGGATCTGGAATCACAAACAGGAATGCTAGTTTTTAGGGTTATCTTAAAAATAAATGAATACACTGCCTTGTGCAGAATTTGAGACCCACATTAAAGTTGGGTGCTATGAATTCCTGCATTCCTGAACATACCAGCTCAAGAAAAGTGCACAGTTCCACTAAACGAAAATAAAAGCTGTTTGCTTGTCTTAGAAGTGAGAAATGATAGATGAGTCAACACTTGACAAATAAGTAACAACACCGAAAATACCTGCATGGTAGTGCTCACGTACCATGAACTTGAAGACAGAGAACTGCAGTTTAGGGAAAAGATGGCTGCAGTTTTGTTTGTGATGTAATAAACGTTTACTTTATCTTCATATAAAACAACTACTTTTACTGTGGTTAAAACATTGAATCAAATTCTGTTTCTGTTTTAACAAATACACATACATAAACACACAGGTACACATGCACACTCCAACAAACATATGCACACACACACACACACTAAACTGTGGATTACTATGTCTAGAAGTCCATCTTTTCCATATACACCGCAGGTCTTTTCCACTGAGTGAAGATATCATTTAATAAAATATTATTGTGGAAGAGAATTGCTTTTATTCCTAAGTATGAATGTTGTTTCTTTTTCTTAATTGTTAATATTCATTAAGTTTTATTTTGGCTTTTGTCATATATATATATATATATATATATATATATATATATATATATATATATTATAAAATTTTATAAAACTATCAATTACATCTTTTCTAGTTTCAAATACATATAAAATTAAGGCTGCTAATTTCTTTTAATATTATATAATCATAATTCAAGGATATTTTACATGAAATTTTATACATATATGTTTCTTATTTTGAATCCTCTGTAAATAGAATTTTATCTGGAAGTGTTTCTTTAATCCAAGTATCTAATTTACATGCAATCTGCATATGACATTGAGTAATAATTAATTTCAATACAATCAATAATGAGAAGGAACATTTTAGATTATTAAGCCAGTAGCACCTAGATTAGATGATAATTGAAGTATCATTTTTTAACTTATTTATTTAGTTAGTTGTTAGTCTTTCCATCCCACCTGCAGTTTCCCCTTCCTCCTCTCCACCCAGATCCTCCCCCCCATCTCCCTTCACTCACCTAGACACTCACTTCTCCTCTGTTTCACTTCAGAAAAGGGCAGAGCTTTCATGGATATCAGCCAACCATGGGACATCAAATGGTACTGAGACTAGGTGGCTCCTCTCCTATCAAGGCTAGCCAAGGCAATGTGATAGAAGGAAGGTGTCCCAAAATCAGGCAGCACAGTCAGAGACAGCTCCTGCTCCCACTGTTAGGAGTCTCACAGGAAGACCAAGCTACCCAATTGTCACATATATACAGAAGGCCTAGGTCCATACCATGCAGACTCCCTGGTAGTTGGTTCAGTCTCAATAAGCTACTATGAGCCCAGGTTAGTTGATTCTATGTGTTTTCTTGTGCTGTCCTTGACCTCTCTTGTTTCTAGAATCCTTCTGCCCACTCCTTTGTAGGATTCCCGAAGCTCTGCCACATTAGACTGTGGGTCTCTGCTTCTTTTCCCATTAGTTTCTGAATGAAACATCTCTGATAACAATTAGGGTAGGCACCAATCTATGAGTACAGCAGAATATCATTAGTAATCATTTCATTGACTTTTTCTCCCCCAGTAATGTTTGGTTTTACCTTAGGTCTCTAGATCACTAACAGGCCATGGCCCTCTAGGCAGTATCAGGGGTAGATTACTGATAAGTAGCAATGATTCGTTTCAATTACTATTTTAAATGTAAGTTAGAGACATTGTGTAAAGTTGGAAGGAAGAATAAAGAATTTCAGAAGTGAAAAGAAATTAAGGAAAACAAAAATGATATTGTAGGCAAAGTCTGTTGTACTTAACTAAACAGAACGAAATTTAGAGGTGCCTTTATTTCCATCTCTGCTCATCTATCTAGCCTGTTTCTTCAGCTAGCTGGGTACAACACTACACATGACAATAATGGTGGTTATTATGGTAGAAATATCATGGTCCAGATTTCAAAATTATCACCTAACAGTACTGTCCTTTCTTTTTTCTTTCTTTCTTTTTTTTCATTTTTTGAGACAAGGTTTCTCTGTGTAGCTTTGCACCTTTCCTGGAACTTGCTTTGGAGACCAGGCTGGCCTTGAATTTACAGAGATCCGCCTGCCTCTGCCTCCTGAGTGCTGGGATTAAAGGTGTGTGCCACCACCGCCCAGCCCTGTCCTTTCTACTAACAGGTGAATAGCAAGATATTTTAGTCTAGGGAATAAAAACAATGCATTATTCCACTTTTCAGATAAGTAACCTTAAACAGTCTGAGAAATTGTGATTAATATTCAGAATCCACACACTGACATTTGGAAGTAAATTGCAAATGCATTTCCCAAGCTTGATCTTATACTGAATTACTCTGAGCTTTCATTTTATACAAATTTTGTGAAGTGTCCCCCTAGCCTACCTCTGTTTTTGTCTAAATCCATTCTGATAAAAAATGTTAAAATTTTTAAAAAATATATAAAATGCTTAATGATGTCATCCAAAGAAAATATGTTTTTATTTTATTGGATGTATATTTCTTTGATATACTCATAGTCAGAGTAAAGATAGAATATTAAAATTATTTTTAAAATAATCTAATTCTATTTCTGTAACCATCTGCCATTTTCTTTTTCTGTGAGTTCTGAGGTGCCCTTTCTAGGCAGGTGGACCCACCTTGAGCATTGAGACATGGATAGAGATTGAGCTATTTTAAGATTACCTCAAATCTTTTTCTATTTGTAACAAGTATAGTATTATTTAGTGGAAAATAACATGTTTGTGGAGTCAGATAGACATGGCAACAGACATTGAAGTATCAAAGGACTAATACTAGCTAAGTGGAGATAGTGATGATAATCCTGTAAGACCCACAACTTCAAATGTTAAGGCTTTATGCTTAGCTTCCCTTCCCAAGGTCATCCTGACTGCTGGATTCCAGGTCTTGTTCAGTTCTCAGCAGTATAAACACGAGCATAAGCCTTTTTCATATAGCACAAAGTTGTTAACCAATACAAAAAGGAGAGACTCAGGAATGAAAATGGTTGATAGCTTCCTGGTTACCTAGTGGTAAAGTTGACCTTTGGCAGAAGGTACAATGATGACTTTGACTTTAGAAGATTGTTAAGAACACATGGACTTGGGGAACCTAAGAAATATATAAATATTTGGCTATAGGGGCAGTATTCAGAGTACACCATTAATATGGGCTCTAGTTCCTGTTGAAACCTGGCTCTTATATGAATTATGACTGTTATTTCCTTATTGTGTGGTTAAATAAGAATGTTGTTTGATTTTTAATTTCAGCAGTTGTACAGATTATTTAAATCCATGTATTTATATAAAGACTAAATAGGCTTGTCTCAATAAATTAAAATACACTAGAAAAAAAAAGGTACAAAGGCCAAAATCATGGTTCTGCCCATGATTTCCTCCACACAGGAGGAAATGACCAAAGACTGGACATCCAGATACCATGAGGCAAAATAAAACTTTCTTCCTCACAAATCATTCATTTAATGTATTTTGTTACAGGATGAGAAAGTATCTAATAGATATTATGCCCACATCTCCCTTTTCTTATACCTTATTTTCTTTTTAAGTAATATAACTACATAATCAAAGATGAAAAGACCTGTGAAATCATCTAGTTCATTCTCTTGACTGATTTATCAAATTGAGTTTAAGACAGATGTATTATAATAACCAGTATCAGAATGAATTTAAATACAAATAAAAAATTTTGAAACTTATTAAAATCTACATAAATCTTACTAGGAGAATAGAAAATATAAGTTTTTTAAAAAGCTTACTGTAGCTGGAGACCTTCTCTCCAGCCCCTGACAAGCCCTGTTAGTCTGACAGACCACTTACAAAATAAACACACAGATGCTTATATTATTTAAACTGCTTGGCTATTATCTCAGGCCTACCATTGTCTAGCTCTTACTCTTATATCAGCCCATCTCTATTAATCTATACTTTGATACATGGCTCATGGCTTAATGGTACCTTATATCTTCCTTGTCCTATTGGCTGCTCACAGTGTCTCTCCTCCTCAGCCTTCTACTTCCCAAAATTCTCTTCTCTACTTGTCCCACCTATACTTCCTGAATGGCTACTGGCCAATTAGTATTTTATTTATACAGAGTGATATCCACAGCAGCCTACAAAATTCTGTACGTATGGTATTTGGATCAGATGTTCTTATTATGATAAAAGTATTGATAAAATCAAACATACTGTCTTAATTAGTGTTCTCTGGCTGTGAAGAGACAACATGATCAATGCATCCCTTATAAATGAAAGCATTTAATTTAGGGCTTGCTTATACTTTCAGTTGCTTAGTCCATTATCATGGAGGGAAGCATTGTGGCAGGCAGGCATGATACAAGAGAAGTAGCTAAGAGCTTTACATCTGATTCTGAAGATACAGGAAGAAAGAGAGAAAGACACTGGGCATAGTGTATTATTTTGAAATGTTAAAGACAACCTTTAGTGACGTATCTCCTCAACATCCTTCCAAATAATTCACCAACTGGGGACTAAGCATGAAAAAATATGAGCTGATGGGGGCATTTTCATTCCAACTGCTATGTATACTAATCAGCAAATCATGATTAAACCTACTGATAGAGGTTTGTAGTTTGGAAAATGGGAGTAGTTAATCTTGCATGTCAGCCCAGACCCGTACTTCTCAACCATTTTTTGTATGAAATAGTAATTTAATGTTCAATATATCCTGTACTGAAAGTCAAGTCTCAAGCATAATTGTGGGACTATGGCTGAGCTCCTATCAGTAAGGCTACATGTATGCAAAGATGAATGGAAGTGGTTGGCTAGAAGTAATGAGGGAGAGCAACAAGGGAGTTCATGAATAGGACTTATCCTTGGTCTGGGACTGAAGACAGAGGTTCCAGGATGGTTCAAGCTGTGTGCATGAGGCAGGCATAAGCAATCAAGGAAGTGGCATTTATTGTCTGACTTGTCCCAGTTTTCCACAGATGGAATTGCGGGTTTGCCAAAGCATTAAATTCTGGTTGATGGAGGCTTTGCAGGTTTTGCGGCCACAATGATTCAATACAGCAGAGATGAGATCAAGCATAGCAGAGATCTTTTTCACTGATGGGCAGGGATGCAGCTGCTGCCTGACAAATACAGCAGTCAGGTGAGCCAGCATCATAGGTGTAGGAGATGTATGTGTGTCTCCAGTATCCTTCCCTCTGATTGAAGCAGCAGCTGATGGTTCACCAGCCAATCTGCATGAGCACCTGGGAGGAAATAAGGACCGCTGCATCCATTTGCCTTTGTACCTATGTGTGACAGAGTAGACAGTGACAAAGTTCGTGTTCAGTCACCCCAGGAAGTCACCATCTCCCAGGAGAAGCTCAGGAAGCTTCCTGTGTAGTCTAGCATCACAGTAGATTGGCCAGGTCACCCTTTAACCTGTTACTGGCCTCTTAATCATTGCCCATCTATAGCATCTGCTCTTCATGCTCTGACAGGTTCTGGAAGTTTAGGGATTTCCTGCTTGTGGTTGTAGTGGATTTATGGTCAGGAGAGGAAAATTCTCCAGCTGTGCTGGTAGTCATTCTGTAGTCTTTTCAGGATGTCTGTGACTTAACGTTTCTCAGCACCTGGGGTCAGAATCTAGTTCTTGTGAGAGAAAGGCATGACAGCCATAGCTCATGGGAAGCCATTGGTACTGTCTGGAGGCTAAGCCATATGCAGCGTGTATCTGTAGAAGGCCAATCAAAGGCCTACACAGACCTTAGGCTTATAATGGTAGGAAGGATTCCAGGTTTCTGCCTTGAGATCATTCCCTCACTTTCTTCAGTACTAAACTATTACCTGGAAGAATATTCTAAACTAAACCCTTTCGTACAAAAGTTCCTTTTTAAAGTTTTAGTCATGCTTTCTTTCTTTCTTCCTTTCTTTCTTCCTTTCTTTCTTTCTTTCTTTCTTTCTTTCTTTCTTTCTTTCTTTCTTTCTTTTTTAATCACAGTAACAGAGAAGCAAATGAAAACAACAGGAAAATACAGAGGCTCCGAGATGCCTGTACAGGGAGGGTAGATTGTATCTAGGCATGAACATCAGCAACTCTATTCTGTCCTAATGTCTAGCACAGGACCTAGAAAAGAGCAGATTCAAGGGATGTTTGCTGAAACATAACTAAATTGTTCTGCAGAAATCAGACCAAAATACCCAAAGTGAGGTGTCTTTAGTGTCAAAACTCCATGGATCCATCATCTCCTGCCCCATGTACACATGGCAACCAAGATCACTCCACTCACCTTCCTCCTCCTTTCCATCCACAAGTAGCATGTCCTTGCAATAACTGCTCCAGAAACCTCACTAAGTGGCCACCTCTCTATAGGTATTTGAGCTAGACAACACGCTAGTAACATGCAGTAACAAGAGACATTTTGTTATTCAACTTGACAAATTTAAAAATTGTATTTTCCAACCTCACTGGCCACATTTGAAGAGTTCATTGACCTGATGTGGCTGTACTAAACTAGAATGTACAGGTGTAGTGCCTCACCATCATCACATAGATTTCTGTTAATACTATCTAGCCCTTGACCTTTCCTAACTGCATGAGCCAGCACTTTTCTCTGAAGCCCACTGTTATCTCACTCCAAATATGCCCCCTACTTCCACCACTAAACTTGCCTTCCTGCACAATACCTGGCTTAGGAAAGTGACTCTTCTGCCATACCTCCCACAGGGGACCCTCAATGGGGATCCATGGTCAGCACTCTCCATGGTCAGCAGTTGCAGGGCTATCAATCATACCTGGAAGCCAGCCTTGCCACTTCCCACTCCAAGTGTCTGTAATGAGGATTAGAGACAGAACTTGTGTGTGCTCATGTGCTTCCCTGCTACTCTAATCAGTTCAGCCCACCTGTCCTGTCCAGGCTCAGAAATAAAGAGGGAGCCCAAGGACTCCAACAGAAGTTCATTGCTCCCTACATGCCTTCCTGAGTGGCCCCAGGCTCCAGAGAACTTCTCTGGCCACATCAGCTTAGAGCCTTACACACCAATTGTAGTGCACTTAATGACAGGTGCTTTCTCACTGCATTGGCTCACTGTTGGAGGTGAGCCACTGGGTATGATCAGCTCAAAGCCAGGCCACTCTTAAAACATTGTAAGCTTTAACATGTCCCTATGACAGAGATTTTGTTTAAATAGCAGATTCTGGTGCTACAACCTCTGGGATGAGACCAGAGAGCCTGTATTTCTTAGCACCTAAAGAAATTGCTGATGCAACTGGTTTCTGGACACACACAATGAATAGCAAAGAGTAGGATGATGAGAATTTCATGAGTAATGTATATTTGTTTAATGCTTTTTAGTGTGAGTTGCTCAGTGTAAAATTTGATTCCTCTTTTGGACAACATTTAAA
This sequence comes from Onychomys torridus, assembly GCF_903995425.1. Lineage (NCBI taxonomy): Eukaryota > Metazoa > Chordata > Mammalia > Rodentia > Cricetidae > Onychomys > Onychomys torridus. Next base: position 73,582,221 of record NC_050443.1, read on the forward strand.
TGATCACCATTTCATAGAGTGAGAAGCTATATGGAAAAAGTTATATAAAATAGTACTTAAAGTAAAGAGCTCATAATTTGTGACTTTCCTGTGTTTTACCCACAAGACCAAATTACTTCTAAATTTCATGCTATATGAATAATAACCCAGAGCCATAAATTTTCTTTAAATCTCCTGCTACATTTTACTGAAAATTCTCTTGCCATAGGCAACGTCTTTATTTTCCTAACCTTACTCCTATCCCAGCTTTTGACATGCATAGACTAATGATTATTGAACTAGGCCTTATTTAATATTAAAAAAAGAGTGCCACAGTTAATGTTAATTCTTACATGCAAGGAATTAGGATCAATATTGAAGAAGGCACATGGCCATAATTTGTTAATTGTCTATAAGATATTTCAATTCCTGTTTGAAGAAACAGATACAAAGGTCTTAAATACACAAATGTTAATAATTATATTCTAGGCTTCACCATACAAAAATTAATAGATATATGACTTAAAAACTTCCACCCAGACAAATTCTAACCACAGATAGTTTCTGAATATTCCATTTAAATTCTGTTTATTACATCATTAGTTAGAAGGAGATAGTGTAGACATTTATTATAAAACATACATGTTGATACTTTGTTCAAAAGAAAGTATAGAGAATGATTAAAGGCATGAAATTGGGTGCTACACTTTGTGATTTTTATGATTGTGATTCCATAAGCTTTCTATCTGTGTTATTTCAAGTTCATTAAAATATCAGCATAATAATAATGCCTACCGAACAATAATAAGAGAAGATCAAAAAGTACAAATAGATAGATGTTAGACACTAGAGTCTTAATTCTCCTGTGAAACAAGCCAAATAGCATATTACTTCTATTTTATTATTATTTGATATACATGTATATATAAAGTGTGACTCTGGAATCTGAGGTCCACGGTCTTCTATACACTAACTGATGTTGTAATTCAATCCAAGTCCAAAGCTGTATATGTAAACATGATTAGGCAAGGTTGAGCCCACATTCCTAGTGGCTCAGACTAGAAAATGATAGATTTCTTGGATCATTGAGAGAGACTAAATTTGCTCCTCGTCTTCCATTTTATTCTTGGATTTACTCCATTATATGCATAAGGAAGACTGTTCATAAACATTCTAATGATTGAAATGCTAACCTCTGAAAGATAGCCTTACAAGTCACTCAGACTTATCTTTTCCACTATCTGTACATTCCATAGATCAACAAAATTACAAAAATATAAAATAAATTGTGTAAGAGTGAGAGCAGAGCATAAAAGACAGAAAAAAAGAAGATGGGGTAATATGGCATATTTTAAACACCGTATAAATAGTTTTATATCATGTGTTTAATGGTAGATAGTCACAACATATTTGTTACCAACTACTCCTGATTAAAGGCAGGAATAGCACGTCAAATAACAAAAGCAAAAAATCTGTAGTGGAAGTAAAAGCCTTCATAAAGAAGGATCTGCTTTGTCAGAAAAACAAGCCATCCTAGGTTCCTTCTTATGTGATACTTTGTTTGTGTTCTGACAAATAAAGCTTGCTTGGAGTGAAAGGGTGGAGCTAGCCACTAGTTAACCATAGAGGTCTGGAGGTCTATACAGAGAGGAACAGGAAGTAATAAGGCAGGATGGAGACAAAATCTCAGCCCTTTTAGACTGGAGAAATGGAAGAGGATGAAAGTGATTGTGGCTGCTATCCTGCTTCTCTGATCTTTCAGGTTTTACTCCCATATCTGATGCCTGGTTTTAATTGATAAGACTAATTAAATTTATATATAACACATGTTTATACAGGTTTCAAATTGGAATTTGAGTCTCTAAACATGAGTAGAGTTCACATGAAAGCCAGGTAGCTGATGTATAGTGTTGATCTGTTACTTACAGTTTTTATTAATATTATCATATGGTGTCTTCCATTGGTTACCAGGAAAGACAACACTGATTTAGGTCTAGCTTTCTTGCCAAACTTTTCACCAAACGGGCAGTGATCAGAGATTCAAAAGATGAGGCACTAGCACCATTTGAATCTCAGCACTTTGCTGCAGTAGGCATTAGAAATAACTACTCCCTATCATTTAGAAGGTAAAAGAAACATAGAGACCTTACCCCAAATTTGAAAGAAACTAGTATTCACAAAAATAAATTCCATTCATCCTGTGAATAGTGAACATATATGTTCTTTCTATAGTTGGTAACTATTTGGCTGAATTTGTGTCTGTGATGTAGGTGTGCACAGTATCAGAATAAGCTGGGGAAGTTTGATCTTAGCCAAGGTGCTCTGTGAGAATCAAGCCAGGAGGACTAATCTGTGCCCTCCCACAAATGTCTTCCTTTTCAAATAATGCCTGGAACAGGCTGCAGCCTAGGCTTCCTGCTGGATGTTGAAGATGCTCCTGCTGTTTTCTCCACTGAGTCATCAAGAGTGATTTTCATTGATATTACATATGCATCAGGGAAATGAGCAGCAGAAAGGAACCTCATTTATCCTCTGATTTCTGACCAAACAGTGAGATTGAGCTTTTTACTACTGAAGTGATTAAATTGGTTCTTAGCACTAGGACTTATTATGAGGCCTATCCTGATTTTTGGGTGGAAAACTAAGTAGGTACAGAATATTTAAGAGAAAGTTATAGAAAATATTCATTCTTGTTCAATGAATCAACTCTATCAAGTAATAGAAATTACATAGAAAAAAGACAGTTATTAAAATTTAAAATAATGAATTTGCTTATAAAACTGTTTTGCCACTTATTTGATATGTAAATGTTCATTGCTGAGCCTGAGGTGCCTTGTGTCATAACTATTCATGAATATATGCTCAAATGAAGCACATATTAAAAGTCATCAATATGAGCTGTGATAGTGCACCTGTCAATGTACAGAAGCTCCATTCTGCTAGCCTCCCACAGTAAGCTAGACTTTGCTTTGCTTAATTCTCAATGGACTGGAGGTAAGGGAAACAACTCCATCATAAAGATGGATAAGACTAAAGTTAAAGTGTCATACTCAAATTAAAATGATTACTTCTGTTATCCTGATAATTTAGGCCTAGACTAAAATCCACTTGTTCTTATCCTGTGAAATTGACTCTTGAGTGGCTGACTTCCATTGTATTTGATGCTTCTATTAATGAACTATAAATCACAACTCTTTTCTTTATTTAGGCACAATGATGGCTTCAATCTGACCTATGTTTATTTACCAGAAAAATTTGGGGCTTTCAGAAAATAAGTACTTCAAAGATTGACAACTTTGGTTTAAATAATGCCTGTGTGGTGTATTACCCCTTGCTCTATCATTAAGAAGGGTACAATCTACCATTTCAGAAAATATTACATACTCACAAATAGAATGTTTGAAAGCTGTCTATATAGCATCTAAAGATCAAGCAAGGTAATATTTTTGATGATTTTTTAAAATATATTTTTTTTCATACGGATATTTGTGTTTTAATTTTACATATCAGCCATGGGTTCCCCTGTCCTCCACCCTTCCCGCCCCTGCCCCCATCTTTCCCCCAGCCCCTCCCCCCCATTCCCATCTCCTCCAGGGCAAAGACTCCCCTGGGGATTCAGCTCAACCTGGTAGATTCAGTACAAGCAGGTCCAGTCCCGTCCTTCCAGGCTGAGCAAAGTATCCCCGCATAAGTCCCAGGTTCCAAATAACCAACTCATGTACCTGGAAACAACCTAGATGCCCCTCAACTGAAGAATGGATAAAGAAAATGTGGTACATATACACAATGGAGTACTACTCAGCAGAGAAAAACAATGACATCATGAGGTTTGCAGGCAAATGAACGGATCTAGAAAAAATCATCCTGAGTGAGGTAATCCAGACTCAGAAAGGCAAATATGGTATGTACTCACTCACAGGAGGATACTAGATGTAAAACAAAGATGACTAGACTGCTACTCACAACTCTAGGGGGGCTACCTAGAAAACAGGACCCTAAGAAAGACACAAGGACAGCCCAATGACAGAGAAATGGATGAGATCTACATGAACAACCTGGACGTGAGTGGGGGTACTGAAGGGCAAGTTTCGAGGGAAAGAGAGCTTAGGGGAGCAGGAGATCCCAGCTGGATCACATGAAGACCACATGAGAACAGGAAGAAGCAAAGTGCTAGAGAGGTCCCCAGAAAACTACAAAGATACCTCTACTGTAGACTACTCACAATGGTCAAGAGAAAGCCCGAACTGACCTAGTCTGTTCATTGGATGGCCAAACATCCTAACTGTCATGCTAGAACTCTTATTGAATAACTGATGGAAGTGGATGCAGAAATCCTTGGCCAGGCCCCAGGTGGAGCTCTAGGAGTCCAATTGTTGAGAAAGAGGAGGGATTGTAAGAGTGTGAATTGTTGAGACCAAGATTGGAAAAAGCATAGGAACAAATAGCCAAACTAAGGAAACACATGAATTATGAACCAATAGCTGTGGAGCCCCCAACTTGATCAGGCAGTCTGGATAAGTGAGACAATTGAATAGCTTGAACTGTTTGGGAGGCACCCAGGCAGTGGGACCCGGCAAGGTAATACTTTTAATATATGGCTATGTATTGGACCTCAGTATTGCCAAAAGCTCAAATATTTGTCATAAAAACTTTAAACTGCATTTTTATATCTTTCTTGGTCTTAGTATGAAAGTCAAGGAAATCAACTTATTAACTGAAGCATAGTTTTGTATACCATTAGCCTAGAGCACAGGATTTTCTTAGTCATTTATTTCACTAATAGCTGGCCTTTTAATAGAAGGCAAGCCTATTGTGATATTGAGGCTATGACAGCCAACAGCCCTGTTGTCCTATATGGAAGATGTAATTAATCTTCAAAGGATATAGATGATTAGGCTTGCAGTTGAGTAAATTGGAGTTTCAATGAAAATACTTGCCATTAAGTTATCATTCAAATATGTTATGTAGACACTAGCAAAAGCACGGGTTAATATCTGAACACCTTCTAATAATTAACTCAATTTGGTGTTCAAACATATATGTGTGTGCAAAAACAAACAAACAAACAAAAAACTGTATGTGATTGATGACTCAGCTAAGACCTCAGAAATGTGGGAAGTTGTAGATGTAACTATCTTGTTAAATAAGAAACACAGAGCCAATTGCAGAGTTAAAAGCCAAGAAGTCAGAGCAATAGTTAAGAGCTATAAACCTTACCCTTCACTACTGCTTCTGTCCTTCCTTCTGTAAGAGACCTACTCCCTGTGTTTTTCTCTTTTTTATAGACTTTCTGTTCTGCCTTCTCATTGGTTGTAAACCCAACCACATGACCTCCTCATCACTACCTGTCTGGACAGACCTCCAGGTCTTCTATGGTTGGTATTGATATTAAAGGTGTGTGTCTCCATGCTGGCTATGTCCTTGAATACACAGAGATCTGCCTAGCTCTGCCTCTCAAGTGCTGGGATTAAAGGCATGCAGCCACTACCACCCAGCTTCAGCTATAGCTTGCTCTTACCCCAAGGCAACTTTATTAACATACAAATAAAATCACATTTCAGTACAAATAAAATCACCATAGGAAGTGAAGAAGTTTTATACACGAAGTCAAAATATAGGTATAGAAAAGGTAAGGCTCATAGTTAAGTAACAGATCTAAAAGAAATTTATTTTAGTGTAAATTACCATGAAGGTTAACAATGAGAGTCAAAAATTTTAGCCAGATAATGCAAATTATATGAAATGCATTAGACTGAGATACACTGAAAGGCATTGAAAGATTACTAAAAGGGGAATTGGTACATTTGTTCTTAGTAGAAATATTTCGGTAAAATTTATTTTGATTTTTATTTATGTGTATATGTGTGTGTTTTTCACATATGTGTAGGTTCTTGCAGAAACAAGTAAAGCCCCAGTGTGTGTATTATGAACTAAACTGAGGTCTTCTAGAAGAGCAGCAAGTGCTCTTAGCCAATGAGATATCTCTACAGCCCTAGGGGAACCATTCTGATTGTAAAGTCTATCCCCAAGCTGGTTGAAACTGACTTCAAGAAGCTCAGAAGACTTCTGCAATTATTTACTTATATGTTAATGATCCAGAGAGGTAACAGTGGAATAGTCAAGGGAGATAAAGATTGTAAGAATATTACACGAAAAAAGAGTATTTATTATTAAAGCTCAGTATGTGAATGCTGGTGAGGAAAAGGGAGAATATGGTGTGTCCATATTTCTGGCTTAGGTGCTTATTGATATAGAAGTCCGTGTGACTCACTGCTGTGAGACATTATCAGAAGCAAGCAGGTTTGCAAAACAAGGCTGTGATGTAATCAGCCTTAGCACTACCAAAGGGAGAGCTACTCTGAACAGAATGAGCAGGAACATTTCACCTAGTACTGTCAGCTCTGTCACCTGCCAACAGCTGTCACCTGCCTTCTTTACTTCCTCCCTCACTCAAAGATGGTATTTTTTAAGTGGATATGTGGTGAGGTGAGGTAAGGTGAGGTGAGGAGGATCTCAGAGGAGTTGGGGTAGTGGCAATCTTAATCAGAACATATTGTATAAAAAAAATCTATTTGCAATAAAAGAAAATAGAAAAATATAATAAGTGATATAAGCTTTTTGCCAAAAATAAAATAAACCACCAATTTTTATTTTTCATTTGGGTCCTCGTCTCTTTGCTAATCATTTCTAAGATATGTTGTCTGGATTGTCTTCCACTCCCTGACTCAGCTATAATTTCCCTTGAGGTAAATCTGTTGCTTTCTCTAGACAAGAATAGAAATGTTTCTAGAAATAAAGGTCATGTTACACTTCTTCAGTAATCTTTAAATATAGATAGTGGTGGCCAAGGGCTTACTGTGAGTATGCCATGAGGAAAACAATTAGATGGAACCAAACAGAAGTTTAAATGTCAAATTAGCACTGTCATCATGTGATCCAGCTCTCCCACCCTTAAATAATTTTACTGCACAAAATTAACCACAAATCCACTATAATAAATTCAAAGAAAAATATTTGAGTCACTAGTATTAAAATTAAACCATTAACATTAGGGTAAAGTCAAACTAAATAGAGATGCCATGTCAGATGTGTAAGGGAATGGAAGGTGCTTAAGCCAGCTTTACAAACCATAATTTCACTGATGTCTCTAGGTCAGAGAGGTCATTCCACAGCTAAGCAGAACACATATTTGTTCTCTGTTTGAAACCTGGCAAAGCAAATTTGTTGGCCATGGAGTAGTTTAGAAATATTGTTACTAACTAAATTGAGACTTTGAAAGTTTCCTTTGCCATTCAACTATAAAGTCCTACTACATCTACATTTCTCTGGTGTAGACATGAAGAGCCTTGCTATTTGGGTCCCTAAAATTGTTTGCAAAGAGTGTTGCCTGAGCCAGGCACAAATTGTTGCTTGAATGAGTTCCCAATAATCGGAACTTCTCTCAGAGTCAAGGGTTTTAATTTAAGAGCAACAACCTGATTACTTGAACTTCTTACCAATTCCACCTTCTAGTGATTTATTCCTTAGAGAAGACATGTATGTGGGGAGGAAGGAAGAAAAGCAATGGTGGTAGAAAGCAGAAGGCTTTAGGCTGAGTTTTGAACATCCCCATATGCTTAAGAATAATACCAGTCTTGTTCTTTGATGCATCATCCAGTTTGTTATTATCCCAAACAGCCTGAACAGTGGGACATACCGTATCCTGCTGATTAAGTACTTGGCTGATGATAAGAAACCAGTTCTGTCTTGCTTAAAATAAAGTGTTCCTCCTGATAGTGACAAATATGGCCACAATATACTAAGCAAAGGCACTGTTTAAAATGGTCTAACACTAAAAAGATACAGCAATTTATGTTTGAAGATGAAAATGGATGTTATGCTTTCCTTCTCTGAGTCAAAGAGGTAGAGTTGTAGCTGGAATGGGTCCTTCCTGTATAGTTCATATATTAAAAAAGTTCCTGTCGAAGACATGATGGTGGTATTTGGCAGTAGATGGAAACTGGGATTAGATGGGATCATGAGCACAAGGCCTTTAAGATGCTGTGAACAGCTTTATAAGAAAGGAGACCTAACTTTGCAGCCTCCTGTTTTGTTCCATGATGCCCAGTCTGCATTGGACATCATGGATTAAGGTGTAGCATGTAGGTCCTCCCCATATGCTGGCACATGTTCTTGGGTTTAAAACAAATACCAAACACTTTGTGATACCTATACAAAATAGACTGAGATGATATGGTAAAATGGAGAAAAGGAATATATCTACTCGCCTAGGCATTATTTGTTTAAGCCAATACCATTCATAACCCTGTGATTTTAGACAGAAACAGATTATTGACTTGGTAGCTTTAAATTTTTTCTTAGAGCTCAATTCACCTAGTCTTTTATAAATGTGTGAAAGTTCATTTTCTTGTTCAAAAAAATGTTTATACTGATAAAAAAAAAACCAAAACAAAAAACAAAAAACCAGACACCTCTGCCAGGCATTGGTCTTGCGTGCCTTTAATCTGAGCACTTGGGAAGCAGAGCCAGGTGGATCTCTGTGAGTTCAAGGCCAGCCAGGAAAGGTGCAAAGCTACACAGGGAAACTCTGTCTCAAAAACCCAAAAACAAAACAAAAAAACAGACACCTCAGCTATTGCTGCTGCCTGACATCTAAGTTAATCTATCTGAACATTGGTGTCTATAATACAAATGACCAGATATTAAAATTATTATTGTATTTATTTATTAAAATATTAATAGTATTAATATAAATATTATCTGATAGTGCTACTAATACGGTGAATATCTAAGCTTAATTTCATCCAGATCCTTTGTATAGATCACATATATATTTATTAGAAATTAATTCACCAAGTAAAAATAACAGAATAAAACATGACCATTTTATAAATCATTCATAGTAAGTGTTTTGAAAAGGAGCTTACATAATGTCTCCAACTATCTACAAAATTAGCTACCTTGGTTCTTTCTAAATAAGGAACTATCAAATTTAGTGTAAGAAGTGGCTCTTTGGATTGTTTCCTTTGTGTATCCTTTGGTTCCCAGTTTGAATCTAATTAAAAACACCTTGATGAACGCTCCCTTGAGTTTTTTGATCTTCTGCTCATCTTGATTGTACCACTTCACTCCAACGACTGTTCTACTGGTACTGTGATCTCATCTTACAGTTCTTACTCATTTGATGAAATAAATAATCCATCAATCCAGAGATTCTTACACTGTTCCTGCTACTTCCTAACTTTCATCCTCAACCTGAAGTGGTGCATGCCTCAGCTACATTATGTTACTTTCACAGGAGACTTTTCCAACACACTAAGATTGTGCACATGTCTTTATTTTGACCTCACTGCCCTGATCTCTCTCTTACTTACCATCATCCAGTTGGTGAAGCATTTTCATCAACGTAAAAGACCAAGAGCAAAATCATTGCTTTTCTTCATTTTTTGTTTATTTCTGAGATTTCCCCAGATACATTGGCATATTATTTGTTTCCAAATATATCTCAGTTATAATGCTTTTAACAAAAAAAAAAAAAGTGCATCATTTCATCTGAGTAAACCATGGCCTAATTCACTTTTGTCCTATTCTTCATTTTATTTGTAGAGCCTAACATAATTCTTAGTCCAGAGCAGAAATATAGTGGTTGTTGAATTGATTGATTAAATTTTGGTCCATTGCAAATTTGTAAATCTCCCATGTGGCTGTTTCCTTCTGTCTCATTCTAAGTGTATAATATGTCTACATCATAGTGAGGAGGTGGTGACACACAGAGAACTACTTCAATGTCCATTTGGTATTATACACTTTCACTGATGCCTATGATCTGGCTTCCTCTGTTTCTCCTTAGTTTTGATATTTGAATTGTTTTGTGTTGTGTTGGTCTGTTAGTAATCATTTTTTCATTTGTATTTGTATGAATTAATTGCATGTGTATTCATATGTGTGAAGGTGAATGTGTGTGAGTGTGTGTGTGTGTGTCCATGAATGCACATCCACATGGAGCCCTGAGTTTAATACCAGGTGTCATCCTTGATTGCTCTCCAATTTTCCCTTTGAAGCTGGGCCTCTTTGGTGAGTCTAGAATTTATCAGTCTGGCTCACACTTTACTTAGGATCCCTGAGTCTCTGCCTCCCATGTCCTGGCATTTCAGGCAGAGCACCATGCTCACCATGCCATAGTGTTTATTTTCAAGATCCAAACACTGGTCATTGTGCCTGTGCAGCAAGTGTGTTATCTTTGAGCCATTGCTCCAGCTCCCTTTTGTACCGACTTTTGGAGTATTCATTTTCCACCATAATGTTGTCTCCATGACCATGCTGTGATTGCAAGTTGTAGGCTTGTGGTTTTTTTCCCCTTAAGCTGTTTATTTTTCTTTTGTGTGTGTGTGTCTGTGTTACATCCATGTTACAATCTCTTTTATTCACTGTAGTCAGTGAACATGATTGCATATTTTATCCATTTTCAAAATTGTGATTTACAAAGAATCTTTAAGTAATTGACCAAGAATTTGTTCTCTGGGAGTTTATAAAAATGTAGACTCAGTGTCATAGTATAAGGGAAGGGATCCTGTTAGGATCCAAATCTCAATTAAGGTTTTGTTTTGCTGAATAAAATAGCATCTGCTCAAACAACAAAAAGGATGCTTAAAATATGAGGTCAGTGATAGAAAGCACAAGTGTGTGTGTGTGTGTGTGTGTGTGTGTGTAAAATCTGGTGATTTCAAACAGTGTCTCTATGAAAAATTCTATACTTCCTAAGCCTCCTGGGAAGATCTCTGACCAGAGCCTACACACCATGGCTGTAACTAGTGTTCCAAGATAGGAGATGATGGGAAAGAAAAGAAGCAATTCCCTTAAGTTCTCACACTTCCCAGAAACCATATGTTTTTTTATGAGTATGTTTTAAATTTACTTATTACATATGTATACATGTCTCTATGTGTGTGGGCATGGTGCGCCATAACAGCCTCGTGGATGCCAGAGGACAGCTTGTAGAAGTCATTTTCTTTTTCCACTATGTAGATTCCAGAGACCAGTCTGAGGATTGTCAGTCTTAGGGGCAGACATTTTTCTCTGCTGAAACATCTTACCAGTACACTACCCTTGAGAGTATTGTTATGATTTTACACCTAAAAGCCTATTCTGAATGTACTGCAAACCTCCGTGCTAGTCATTTGGTTACTAGGAATGGGGAAATGATTCTATGCATATATGCATGGTATATCCAAAGGAACTTTATAAAGAAAAATTTTATGGGAACAAAGTGAAACCATGCATGATAAAATGTTCACAGTGTCTGTTTTCCCTGCTTATGAAGAAGCAGCTGTTACTGGATTTCTAACTTAGTTTTCTTCACAGAGGTAGACTGCAACCTGAACATTCTATAGCCCTATATTTGTTTGTAACATTATGTGAACTATATTTAAACAATTTAAAATCTTCCTGTTACATGACACTGCATCAGGCATAGTAGCATTTTACAGCCTATTTTGGTCCTAGAATGATTAAGTGAAAAGAAAAGAGATATGAGAAGGTTGAGTATTGATTGTAAATCTCCAGTCACTAGTTCTGCTTAAACAGGAGGGAATCATTTATATTAGAGTCTCATCCCTAAAAATAAGTTGAGAATTCTTACAACAAGAAAAACTTATTAAGACTCAAGACTGGAACCTGATTGAGGCCGAGAATCATGCTGTGTGGTAAGTCTTTCTGGCAAGAGTCTTACCTGCTTGGTGCCAAAACATCTGCACCTGTAGCACCTGTCAGTGGAAAGCATTAGCACAAAGGGTGATAATGAGAGGAAGTGTAGAGAACTCTCAACTTTGAATTCTTGATTGCAAAATCTGTTACATAACAAAGTTAGCATTTGATATTTTAGATTTTTTTATACAATCAGGTACGTGGGTAAGTTTTTGTTTGTTTCCATAGTTAACTGCATTGAGTTTCCTCTATCTCTTTGGAAGTCTAGTATGTTTGTCCTGCCTAAACCTATTATTTCCCTTCTGTCTTCCTTTAGTGTTGCTCTCTTTGACTACCTGCTTAATAAATCATAAAGAAGAATCAAGGTACTTCTTGAACTGTTTATTGGCAAAGGAGGTAAATAAAGAAATACCTACCTGTGAAGTTGTTAATAGCATAGACCCAATTTAACCAAATACCACCATTCCATTCTCATTGATGATCTTCTTCCCTGAAAACTCTGTACTACTGCATCACCTGTATCTAGCCTCTATCACCTCATGCTAACCCTTATTATATCCATAGTTTGGCATACAATTTTACTCTAGTCTATAATATTTTATACATAATCTATTTCTAGATTACCTTCTTGGAAATTTGGAAGGTAAAATGTTGACATCATGAAACTATAAGTCATAATGCAATTAACTACCACATGGATGGAAAAATAAGATAACATGTTTATACTGACTGTTAACTGAGCATTTTTATACCAAACTTAGAGTAAGTATTTTCTGTGAACTTTACTTTGACACAGGTACTGGACATACAGACCAATCCTGTTCCTCTTCAAGTAATGCTCATTAACACTACATTCTCTTCTAATGTTATGCAAAAGACTTATCCATGTCATGTCCAGTTATCAGCATTTCACAACACTCCTTCTCATCCTGCAGTTCTTACATTCTTTCTACCTCCTCTTCAGTAATGTTTCATGAACCTTGAAAGAGGGGTCATAAAAATGTCTCATTTAGGGTGAAATGAAGTTTCTTCTTCTAATCATCTTGGTCAAGTGCGCCTTTCTACATTACCTGCTGCAAAAAAGAAGCTTAGATGGCCAAGTGAGATAAGCACTCTAGATCTCTGGGTATAAGACTTAGAAATCACTTTGACTGCAATATCAAGGTGCAAGCAGATCGCTTCTTGTGTTCATCATTCCAAAGCCAATTGCTTGGGTATGTTTTCTGGTTTTTAGAGGATCAACTTCTATTGTATCTTCATATGGCAAAATCAGACTGATACAAACCTGGTTCTCTCTCTCTCTCTCTCTCTCTCTCTCTCTCTCTCTCTCTCTCTCTCTCTCTTTCTCTCATGTGTATGAGAGAGAGAAGGATCTTTTCTTTAGGGCACTAATCTCATTCATAAGGGCTCAAAATTCCCAATGTATTTATCTCCATATTCCCCATCTTCTGATACTTTCCCACTGAATAAGAAGTGCCTTTAAAATATGCAGATAGCACAGGGGGAGAACTTTATTCTAGGTCTGCTTATTAAGGTACAGGCATCTCCATAAAAATCATCATACACTTTATTAATAATCATTGCTTGTACTTTCATAGCATCTTCACTTGAAAACCTGGCAGAAGGAGAATGGGAAAGAAAAAGAAGAGGAGAAGGGCAGAATGTACATGAAGTTAAAAAATAATGTAGTGGAAACAGGACTGAAACTCATGTCTCTTTTATGTTCCTGCCATTATAAGATGGTGGTCATTGAGGCGAAACTTGTATTTTACTGAAAACATGAAGGCTGTATAATTAAAGAACATCTTTAACTATATTCCATTGGTCCTTTTGCACTAAAACATCAAAAACAGTATTGGTCTTCACCATCTCTGACAGGTGGAGAACAAGAAAGGTAAGATGGATACCTTGAGAGTTTGCATTAATAAAGGTGCAATTATACTAGGCATGAAGAAGAGACATGCAGAGCAGATTTCTGTATTTAAATGAATTGTTTTGTGATGCAAATTAGCACACTCTGCACTAATGAAGTGAATTCTTTAACTGCTTGAGTCATTTCTGGTTATCATTAAGCCATAGAAACCCCATGAAAAGAATTTACAACTGAAGATGCTGAATAAAACAAGGTGATGAATAAAACAAACCCATTATAAGTTTGCCAAATTGATGCAATTCAGCTATTGAAAAGTAAACTTGTTGTTTTCAGAGTCCATATTGTAAAGTGGAAATAAAGGAAATGGCCTTGGTCTGTGAAATTACTAACAAGTGATGCACAGTGTTGTACTGAAGCCAATTATTAGAAAAGTGACTTTCAATTTGTATAATAATTCTCTCAGACATAATTCAGTGAATGTCACCAATGTGCAATGCATTGGAACATGTATTCAAATATAACTGGATACCACACAAATTGTATCTCTAAGACAAAGAACTCCAAAGTCTAGTATTTTGACAAGTATCTTGTGAAGACATGATGCTTTTTAAAAAAAGATGGGTGCATAGGAGATAGCCTACATGCATCTACCTAGAAATAAAGATGGTTTCACATTGCCTTCATCTATAGAGTGTGTGGAGCTCTATACTATGTGATCTTGAACATTCTAGGATCAAAAACCCAAAAGAGTGATATAGCAGAGTATGAACATAAAAGTCGTTGGAAGTCTCATAAGAGAAAAGTTAGAGGAAAAAATGAGGAATGGAAGTTAGAGAGAGAAGTCCCAATTAGAGTGGGCCAGAGCTGTCACATTATAGGATTTAAACTTCTTATTGAAGAAAATGAGAGCTCAATGATGTATTTGGCGGGCTGTAAATAAATCAAAAATGCTTGCAGAGAGATTACTATGTCTGTACCATAAGAACAGGCTGAAATGAGCTATGACTAGGAGAAGGCATTATAGGTGACTATCCTCACTATCTTTGTGAAAATATTGTGTCCACCAAAGGGGTTAGTAGAAATGTAAATAAACATGGCAGAGTGGTTATATTTAGCATCTACAAAACACTTGGTGTTGTGGTGCAATAGGAATGTACAAAAAAGTTAGCTGTCCAAACTCAAAGGACTAGAAGGCTTGGGGCAACAAGATTACTGGATCCTATGCATTTCAGAAACAGTCGTGTAGTGAAATCTCACCTCAACATAAATTACATCTATAAGTAAATGTTCCCCCAGATGTCTGATTCTGTTGTCTCATGTTGCAATAGTGTGGAGGGTGACAATTGCCTCTACTATTCTCTGATTTTAACTTAGATCTTTAGCCAATGAAAGCCAGATTAATGAGAGAAAAGCACCCATTTTCATTTTATATGCACATAGGGGTTTTCACAAAGGAATGGAAATTTAAAGAAATCACTGAGCACAAGATTCTTTTATAACTTACAAGGAATAACAAACATATGAAGATAGGACACTATAAAAAGAATTTAGAGAGCTGGTGAAATTCTTCATTTAGTAAAGTGATTAGGTATGCAAGCTTTGTGGACATTTGTTCAATCTCCTAAATTCAGGTTAAAAAAATAAATGAAAGCTAGGCATGGGGGCAAGCACTGGTGACTCCAGTACTAATGAGGCAGAGGAAGGCAAATCCCTGGAGTTGCTGTCTAGCCAGCCCAGCCTTTTGGAAAATAGGTTCCAAGGAGACCCTGTCTAAAAAGCAGCAAAAAAGTGGAAGTTTGCTTCTGACTACTCTACGTAAAGGAATAAACAGACATTTAAATCTCTATACACTGAGGTATATAGATGCATATATATGAGTACACTTACACACATGGATTTGGACAATATGGTAATAAATAAAAGAGTCATTAAGAAATACATAATATATATATACATATATGCAAACGGAGAAATACATATATATATATATATATATATATATATACATGTATATATATATGCAATATAGAGCTAGAAGAGGGTAAGCGTGAAGAGAATGGTTTATTTTTTTCAGTTATCTCTATTGAGTACTAACTCTCAACCTGGCATAGTAAGTGCTGTTTTCTTACCCTTCAGTTTTGAAGGCAACTCTCCCAAGTGAATCTTTACAACCTGCTATGATGAGGACAAGAATAATCAACTAGATTTTCTACAACTACTGTGTCTCAGATGTTTTCAAGTCAAAGTAATATACCACATCAGGCTATTTGGGCCTGGCATTGTATTTAAATTTTCAAATAGCTTGGGAGACA
Source organism: Onychomys torridus (assembly GCF_903995425.1). NCBI lineage: Eukaryota > Metazoa > Chordata > Mammalia > Rodentia > Cricetidae > Onychomys > Onychomys torridus. The sequence goes on from NC_050443.1 coordinate 73,598,088, forward strand.
TCATTTCATCCTAACAATTAAAGAGATACACAGGCTGAGGAAAAAGAAGTTCTTTGTACTAAGAGAAATGAGAAGACAAGGCATATGGCTGCTTTCCAGAAAAGAGAGACAGTTGAGAGTGACGTATACCAATTGCAGAGCACACTGACATGTAGACATTGCCATGAGAACCATTCACATATTACTGGCAAATTATTGGAGGCTCTACATTTACAATTTTGATAAATAAAATCAAAAGGTACATTCAGAGACAGGTGGAGCTGTGTCTGATACTTAGATGAACCAGTTCTCTGAATAAAATTCAGATAAAGTTCTTTCTTGTGTGTGTGTGTGTGTGTGTGTGTGTGTGCGCACGCGTGCATTTGCACATATGTGGAAAGCAAGGAAAGGAACCACTTTGAAATGTGTCAGAATAATATGTTCTAAAGGTCCACTGTTAAGAGAAACTCATGAAACCGAGCCTAACTTGATAGGTCTAACTGACCAAGAGGAATGAAAATATACAACTCTACCTAGAGTTTGTGAGAAGTCAGTTCATAATTTAACCTTCTTGTTTGGAGAAGGAAAACACCCTACAACTGCCATGTCTGCACATTCTATTTACACTTAAGTTGTGCAGGAACACTGAACAGTCCCTGTGAAGTTCATACTGCAAAGATCTGACCTCTCTGAAAGACTGCCTAATCATAGAACCATACAATACTTGCTCCCTATCATGCCTCACCACCTTGTCATTTCCAAGTTCATGTACTCTAACATATTATGACAGGCCACCAGAAAATAAATTGCAAAAGACATCTGCTTTCAATTAAAATGTGAGGCAGTGGTATTGCACACCTTTAATCCCAGCACGTGGAAGGCAGAGGCAGATGGATCTCTGTGAGTTTGAGGTTACCCTGGTCTACAGAGCGAATTCCAGGACAGCCAGGGATACACAGTGAAACCCTGCTTCAAAAACAAAACAAAAAAGTTGTAATTCAATTTAAATGTGAACCCATGCACAACAACCTAACCTAGTAGATACGTTCAAATTATAGAACTAGCAAATGAAAAGAATGCTTAATAAGCTAAATACTTAGGATAAAGTAGCTGACATACAAGAAAATATGGACAGAGTAACCACAGAGAAATGAATTCCAAGACAGAACCAGAGTACTGATGAAGATAAAAATGACTTTAATAGAAATTAGTCTCGGAATCTACTGAATATGCCTGAAGAACCTCAGAACAAGGATATGTACTTACAGAAACACCTCAACCTGAAACACAAAGAGCAATGATACCATGACATGAAAAGGAGCAGAATAGAATACTCAATACCTTGTGTTTTCTATACCTAAAATAATATCATCTACAAATAAAAATAATTTTTCATCTTCCTTTGTAATTCAGATAATTTTATTTCTTGTTTGATTATTCTGGCTAGTATTTCCACCACTAGGCTGGACAAAATTACTATGAGTCAGTGACTTTGCTTTCTAATGAACCTTGGTCAAAAGGATTTTAAGATTTTTCACCATTGAATATAGCCTTAGGTGCATACTCTAAATGAATGGATTTTATTAAGCACATAATGATTTAATTTTATACATATTCTATACATATATGATTTAATTTTGATTATTAATTTAAAATATGTTGAAAAATTTTCCATATAAATTAAGATGACTATGTAGTGTCTGTCTGTCTTTCTTTCTTTCTTTCTTTCTTTCTTTCCTTCCTTTCTTTCTTTCTTTCTTTCTTTTTCTTTCCTTCCTTCCTTCCTTCCTTCCTTCCTTCCTTCCTTCCTTCCTTCCTTCCTTCCTTTCTTTCTTTTTGTTTTTTCTAGACATGGTTTCTATGTGTAGTTTTGTGCATTTCCTGGAACTCATTTTGTAGACCAGGCTGGCCTTGAACTCACAGAAATCTGCCTGCCTCTGCCTATAGAGTGCTGGAATCAAAGGCATGTGCCAACACCGCCCAGCTTGTGTCTTTCTTTCTTCTTAATGTTATTATCTTATGTATCGCTGCTGCAAGTATGTTTGTGTACCTTATTTGTACTTGGTGGTGGCCTATGTGCCAAAACCAGAAAAAAAAAATGTCATTAAAGGAAATTACAATATCAAATATATCTCATAAATTTAGAGTAAAAAAATCATCAATGAAATGATGTATCCAATTTGATAACATATAAAATGAATTATATAGAAATATATAAGATGACATTGAAATTCCTATGTATCCAAAGTTGATTCAGTGTATGAAAAGTAATGTATTCCACTTAAAATGAGAAAGCATGCTAATCTCAATAGGTGACCGTAAAGCTTCAAAACTTTCAATGTCGACTAAATAGTATATTGGTCTTTGAATAGAGGAGCCCTCCATATTTCACAAGGAATATTCATAAATTTACATTTAACATAATATATTGGGGATGAGAAAAGAGTAACTTATTCACTCAGGAATGGAAAAAAAAACATGTCTCCTGATAGTATTCTTTTAAAATTAAATGTAGCGTAGTTATCCTTTATTTTATAACTAATATCCACTTATGAATGATTATATACTATGTTTGTCTTTCTCGGTCTGGGTTACTGCACTCAGGATGATTTTTTTTCTAGTTCCATCCATTTGCCTTCAAATTTCCTGGTATCCTTGTTTTTAACAGCTGAATAATATTACATTGTGTAAGAACTGCCTGTACCTAAACAGAGATGGAGGAGGAGTAGGTTGGTGGGTGGAAACAGAGGGAGTTAGGGGAGAGACTGGAGGAGAAGAGGGAGGGAAAACTGTAGCCAGGATGTAAAATAGATAAATCGATAAATAATATATATGTATTAAAAACATTAAATGTGAAGTCTTAGTTAACGTAATGAAACAGATATATTAATAAATTTGTATTGCTTTGACAAAATGCTTTAGATAAACAATTTAAAGGGTTGGGGATTTAGCTTAGTGGTAGAGCACTTGCCTAGCAAGCTCAAGGTTCAAGGCTCTGGGTAAGCTCCTCAGCTTAAAAAAAAAAAATTAAAAGGAGAAAAGGAGGTAAGTTTATTTTGGGTCAGGACTCCAGCAATGTCAGGCAGTGGTACCTTGAGTAGGTTGATTTGGGGACTATGGCATGATAGTATATAATGGAAAGCACATGTGCTGGAAGAAATGTGATCAGTTTAGGGTAGCTGGCAAACGGAGAGGGACAGAATTTCCTATAACAAATCTGCTCTCCCAAAACCTGCTAATCTGTGAATCCATTAATAGATTAGTTTATGGGTCAGAACATTTATCATCAATTCACCTCCCAAAGGCTCCACTTTAAATAACAAACTTTCTACACAGTAGTTTTGGGAGGGCATTTCCTATCCAAACTATAAAAGAATAGTGATATACAGATTTGAAAGGAATAAATACAACTATCCACAGATAATGTCATTTCCTCTATAGAATATCCAAAAGAATTGCCAAAATTCTGGCCCCAATGAGTGATCATAGAAAAGGTTTAGGATAAGATCTTAAATTCTTATATATCAGCCTTGGACAACTAATTTTGACAATTAGTAATTATATTAGCCTCCACAAATAAAATGTTTAGGTATAAATCTAGTAAATGGGTTCATGATATTCAGAAAGAAAACTAGAGATCAAAGAATTAAAAAAATGGGAAATTATATCATGTTCATGGTTAGAAATTTCATTGGTTTCAAGATGTTTATTATCTCAAGTACAAATTATAGCTACAATTACCTATAATTAGAACATAAGTGCTAGCAAGATATATTGTGGATAACATAAATGTCATTCTAAAATTAATAGGAAGAGGCAGATCAAAAATGGCCAATATGATATTAAAGAACAGGTTTGAAGGACTGATACCACTATCTCAACTTGAAGACTTGATGTTGATTAAAGGAAATACAAATGCAAATGGATCAAAACAGAAAAAGTAATACAGAGTCCAGAAATAAGCATAAACTCAGAAGAGAACACATATATAATATACAAGTATGTGTCCTTCAGAAATATGTAAGAAATAGATAAATGGATATAGAAATAGATCCTAGAAATAGAATGATATATAAAACATCATGTAATGAAAGATTTCTGATAAGGAGTAAAGGCAACACATGGGGTAAACATAGTCATTTCAAAGACAGTTGAAACAGCAGTACATTCACATGCTACCTGCAAAGTCTTATATATAAACAATATACAGCAATTAAAAAGTTACTTCAAAGAAGGGAAGTGGTGGCACATGCCTTTAATCCTAGCACTTGGGAGGCAGAGCCATGTGGATCTCTATGAGTTTGAGGCCAGCTGGAGCTACCAAGTGAGTTCCAGGAAAGGCGCAAAGCTACACAGAGAACCCTGTCTTGAAACATGCCCCCCCAAAAGTTACTTCAAGTGTAACATGGTTCTTGAATATAAGATATGAATGAAAGTGTGAAATTTCTGGAAAAATGTTTGATACATATAATGGATTAATAACAGAAGTATAGATGTGGTGATCACTTAATCAATTATATAAATATATAATTTCTTATTTATTTTTTAATACAACTTTACACTTTGTGGTACAAAGTAGTCTGGAACTTACTATGTAACCAAAATTGGTCTTCAACTTGTAGTGTTCCTCCTGTATTTCCTTCATTCTGGGGTTGACACAAACTATTACTCAAGCTATGATTTGTAGATATAGCACCAGAGATATTTGCTGTGGGATGTCTTTCTGTATGCTGTGGATATGTGTTGCTCTGAATGGTTGATAAATAAAGCTGCATTGGCCTATGGCAAGGCAGCTTAGAGCCAGGTGGAAATCCAAGCAGAAAGACAGGAAGAGAAAGGAGAGTCAAGAAGAGAAGCCAGCCTACAACCCAAGGAACAACATGCCAGCAAACTGGTAAGCCACAGAACATGCGGCAAAACATAGGTTAATTTAAGATATAAGAGCTAGCTAGCAAGAAACCTGAGTGATTAGGCCATACAGTTTATAAATAATATAAGCCTCAGTGTGTTTACTTGTCCAAGTGGCTGCAGGACAGGCAGGACACAGGAAAACTTCTGACTACATTTGTTGCTCACCATTGGGCATGGATCCACAGAGATCTAAGAGAAAGTTTAAAGATTCTGATGTACAGAAATGGAGCTACACTAGGTTTCCTAGTCTCACAGACTCATGCCAGTAGCAGTGTAGAGACTCATCTCCCAACAACTGCCTGTGAGATGGGGCTGGCTGCCAGTTGCCATAAGCTAAGCAGCATGGTGGATTCCTGCTGCAGTACACAGTAGTCACTCCAAAACAGCACAGTGCACTGCATGGTGGATTTAGCTTTGCTAGTATGAACAAAAAAAGGTTTCTGGGCTACATGCTGCTGGATGGAAGCATGGACCCACTACCTCCCAGAGTCAATGGAGGACATATCTCTCAGAGCTAGAGGTGAATTACCTCTGCCATGTTGAAAAGCTGAAATGGGTGGAGTCAGCAGCCAAGGCTGCCACTTCAGTCCTAAACATGCAGTTTAGGAGTTTAAAAATCTCTCCTGGTCAGAGAAGGATTATAGATTCACAATGAGACAGATTCAGTTAGAATAAACCTCTAAATGGTTTACATTATGTGTAAAAATATACATAGGCTTGGAAGAGAGGAAAATGAATATAGACAATTATATAAAGAAATAAATAGTTTTAAAAAATGAAGTCCTTAAAGTGACAGTAGAAGTAATATGAAAATTAAGCCATGTAATGATGGATGTTATGCAGAGAGTCTGGATTGTGTTGACTTTGGGATCTTTTTTTTTAACTGCAGAAAGACATTTGATGTAAAGGCTGCTGTGTTAAACCAATATGTAAATTTTAAAGGTATCTTGACTTCAAAATTTGCATGTAAAGGACATGTTGCATTGGAAAGAAGTCTCTGCTTTTGTTTCCACAGGAAGCAAGAGGCTATGGATTTATTCCAGGTTAAGATGGATCAGATTTGATCAAGCCAGACCCCCTGAACCTTAGCAAATGGTACCTATCAACACAGGTTATAGCCAGTCTTCCCAGGACTTCACCATTATTTCAAATTTCTCAGAATCCCCATAAGACTACCAGCACCCCTATCAGCAGGAAGTAGCCTACAATACTACACACACATTCCCAAAAAGTAGATTATGGATGTTTGTCTTTGTTTAGGTTGTTGGTTACAAATTGTTATTGGTCATAGTCAATCTCTTTCTAAAAGAAGAAAGAGGGATATGATATAGAAATATAGGATATAGATAGGATAGAATAAAAACCTAAGTGATTGGACCATACAGTTTGTAAATAATATAAGCTTCTGTGTGTTTACTTGTGCAAGCAGCTGGGGGACAGGTGGAACACAAGAAAACTTCTGACTACAGACATTATCTGTGAAAGAAGGGGTTGATAAAGTAGATTGCATCAATGCATAAAAAGATGTGCTTTTCTTAATCATGATATTTTAGGAAGGAATACAAGCCACCTATATAATACTAGGTGTGAACTATAATATAAATTGTAGACCTTCTGTCAATATATGTCATTGTGAACTGGTACCCCACTCTGATAGGGTACATTAATATTAAAGTCTACCGAGCTTTTATGGAGACCAGGATCATATAGAAAATAATATACAGAAAAAATATACAGAAAATAACTTCTTGTGTTTTTGTTTCCCTAAGTAAGTAGTCTTTGATAGTATAAAGTGACCCTCATAAACTAAAGAAGAAATATTTTGGAACCCACCTCAAAAGTGGTAAGGTGGTTCATGTTTGGATTTAGAGGCTGCTTAGTCCTATAGCATGCATGGATCTTTCTGAAACTGACTTGTTTTTACCCCTGAGTTACACCTCAGTCTGGAAGACCTTTGTTCCACATGATCAAAGGATGGAACATGTTTCAGAAATTATGATGCATGCCCAGGGAGGATAGTAGAGAACGAAAGCATCAGGTCCAATAGCAACAGCAACAAATCCTATGGACATGTGATTATTTTTAGCACAGCAGAGTTTGATCTGATGTTTTGGTTCTCCTAGAAGTAGATATTGAATATTAATCTCTACTCATGAATAACTGATAACTGAGAGTATAGGATGGTGGCAACTGTCATGTTGACTACACTTCAAAATTTCTTCGAAGTGATGGTGACAGAAAATAACAAAATGACTTTTTGTACCCAATTGGCCCACCTCATTATAAAGATATAAATTGTTCCTGAATTTGTGCAGCTCATTTTCTCAGGTTTAAATAATAAATTAGTGATGAGATCAGGGAGCTTGTGTCATGATGAAAAGTTAAAACCCAGTTATCGTTTGCCATTCTCACTAATGGTATAAAGCTTTCACACCTGTGTAGCTGTTCACATATAAAAACTATCCATTCACACTAATTATAAAAGAACCTCAAGCCTCCTGAGTGACTAATTGGTCTTCTCCTTTCATAACAACCAACATGGTGTTTATCCTTGTAAGAGTCAGGAGATCTTATAAAATTCCTTAGGAAAGAACATAAGTTATGAATTGGTGACATGATTATAAATCTTTTCTTAGAAGAAAGTGAATTGTCCTCACAGAATTTTAGAATTGTGAAGCAGAAAATGAATTTAGTTTATCTCATGACTTTTGTGCTTGTGCAAATGCAGGGGTAGAGAGGTCTATGGTTCTGTCAAGGCTGAGTAGAATGGAATTTAATGCGGACCAGGTACTTTCAATTTATCCCTTATGTGTAGACCTGTAGATGTACTTCTGAATGGTTTTGTTAAATAAGAAACACAGAGCCATATGCAGAGTTAAACGCACAAGAGGTCAGAGCAGCAGCCAAGGGCTAAGACCAAGACCGCCTTCTTATCCCTTGCTGTCACTGTTGTCCTTCCACTGAGAAAAAGACCTACTTCCTGTGTGTTTGTCTTTTTATTGACTTTCTGTTCTGCCTTCTCATTGGGTGTAAACCCAACCATATGACTTCCTCATCACTGCCTGACTATACAGACCTCCAGGTCTCTATGGTTGGTATTGAGATTAAAGGCATGTGTCTCCATGCTAGCTGTGTTCTTGAACACACAGATATCTGCTTGCCATCGGGATTAAGGGCATGTGCTACCATTGCCAGACTTCTGCTAAATGGATTGCTATTAGCTCTGACCCCCAGACACCTTTATTTATTAACATACAAATAAAATCACATCTCAGCACAAATAAAATATCACCATATAGATCTCTTCATCAATTCCATGGTAGTAGCTGGTGTGTCAATCTGTGGATATTACTCTTTATTTCCATAGATGTTATCCCAGTATAGTTCCCACTACTTTACAAGTGGACAACCCCACTCCTCTTCTAGACATACCCATTATTATACCTCTTAACTGCTCTTATCTTTTCAAAGCACTCCCACCTAAAATGTCAGTCTATTCTATGTATTTTGTTTGTAAAGTTGATTCTGATACAGTCTGAACTTTGTTGCATGTATGATTCTGTGAGTGAAACTGTCTTTGAATTTTGTATTAATCTACTCTGTCATGTTATTTATTCTTTACTTTCTACAGTAGCTTCATTTTATCTTTACAGCCCATACAGTATAAAAAGTACTATTTCTATTTTATCATAGTGCCATCATATCATTTTAATCCAAGCACATACCATGTGAGTTTTCTGGTTGATTGTCTCTTCTACTATATGGCCACATTGTAGCTATGGCAATCTTTTTAAAACTTAAAAATGCAATTGGATTCATATTGAGCTCACTATGTGAACTCATTCATAACTCCTCTATGCCTTTGCTCTCTATAGTTCACATATACTGCTTATAAACTGTGTTGTCCCCCATTATTCTTTATCACCTTTCAACTGATAAGCTCCTGTTCTATTTGGATTCTAGATAAAATACAAATACTAGAAAAAGTCTTCCTGAGCTCTCTGGACTAGATCATTTTATAAATTCATGTGTTTTATTTGTATTCATAAAATTTTACACTGCTGGAAATATATATTTGATATCATTATTTTGTTCTTTACTGTCTGGAATTAACTAAATTCCATATCACTATTTGGTGTTTATGTTTCAATGCAATATAAAGCACAAGTACATAGTATGGCACATAACAATCATTCAGGTAAATATTTACTAAAATACCAAAAAATCATTAATGTGTAGATGAAATAATGGAGATAGGAAGTATCTCATAGGCTGGGTAAAATATTCAAAGCCACATGTAGCTCACTGCAACTTATGTTTACTTGGCCATGATGACTATGTCCCATTATGGACTGTGTCCAATTATTCTTATTGCTGTTCATATTTGAAAAACATGTCCATGTATTATTTATATTATTCCCATTTTCTAAAGAAGGTTTGCATTTAAAAATTCTACTATGCTCCCTATATGTCCTAGCCTTATAAATTGAGTATTTTTCTCTGTTTTTAAACAATTTGTTCTGCACTTTTAAAATATTTTCTTAGCCCATATGGAAAATTGCAAAAATACTCACACATTTGAGGGGGCCTTTAGTCCTAATGGTACAGCATACTGTAAGATGTCTATCTCAAGCCTGAAGCTACACTAACAGAGTAACCTCATGAGCCTGTTTATGATTTAATCTACAATGTTGAAAATTAGCATGGTGTTTATATAGGAAATACATATAAATGTTATGCTATTTCCCTCTTAGTACATTTGAATGCACACTTTTAACTAAGGAATGATATATGACTCTACAATTCATCATTCTATTTCTGCCTCAACCATTTCATGGAGAAAAATCAGAGATGACACAAGCTCTCAGAAGTAACAAGAGAGTAAGATCAGGATTATAAATTTCTAATCTATATCTTATCATGTAGTTGGTGACCCTGGTTATTTCTATGACAATTTTAACATCTTAGCATCCTAGTAATTGCCAAGTTATATTATAGAGTTGGTACATCAAAATAAAATGTGCACAGCATCCTAACTCAGTCTATAAAGGAAACAATCCCATGTCTTTGACTTTTCTATACTTCTCAGTGTATGAGTAAAACAATGATTTCCATCACATTAACTTTATTGGTAATTGAACAAGGCATATTGAGCACTCTTAGGACCATTGGGGACCATTAAGAAAACACTGTAAGTTCAGAAGTAGAGATCAAGAGGGACAAAGCTCCACCTTAGTAAAATGAGTGCACCAGTCAATCTAAAAAAGAAATCCCTGAAAGGATTTAAAACAAAATTTAAAAGACCTACTTCATATCATAAAGTGAATGAACATACCAAAACACACAATAAATAAATAATTAGGATGAGTGATAATAAAGCAGGGGCTGAGTCCAAAGGACCCCAGACGTGAATAAGGTTAAGGATGGCTGCTAAGGAGAATTTATCTTGTTTCAGTTATTGTGTGCCAGGAATGGACATTTTAGAAGTACTGAAAATATAAAACCTGTAGCTGGGGAGACTGCTTAATGGGTAAGAGCTTTTGCTGTGCAAACATTAATATGAGAACCTGAATTCAAATTCCCACCATATACATTGTAGTTTTCTTGCAAAACAAAATAGCCTTATTTTTCTATTTTTTACATTTTATTTTTTCTTTAGTACTGTAGTAAAAAACACCTGGAATTTTTAGTATTACCTATATATACTAATAATTCTAAAACTCCATCAGATTTCCAATAATTATTTCATTATTTTCTGACCAGAAAACAACACTTAATATGAAATTTCTTAAGGCTAGAACAGCCTAATTCTTCATTTATCTAATGGAATCTCTAGAATTACTGAGGTTTGGACTAATGCCTTTTCCCAAGGTCACAAAGGAATTCTGATTTCATTGCCATCCTTTGCCAAGCTTTATGCCACTGAGGTTGGGGGATTTGTTTCTGAAAGTTAAACAAATTGTGACGATTAAAAAAAAATTTACAAATCTCATTTGTATTTTAATGCTTATTTCAAATAATTTCTTTCTAAATATCTCAACATGCCTAAAGAACTATCTACACATTTCTTACCTATAAATTTGAATATTCAAGTCAGTCAGAATTCATCCAGAGTACAAATATTAAAGGATTAACTGCAAGGAAGTTCCAGTGGCTATTCAACTCAAGTCCAAAAGGATGAGCTGAGACTCCAGGGACTGACCTGGGACTACTGCCCATAAATGGATCATCTTACATCATAAGTCAGCTCTGATTTTCCATTTTTTAAACGAATTAGGCATACCCAGACAATACAGGAGAGACTAGGTTATTTTAAAAATCAACTGAGTATGAACCTTAATTGTGGGGAGCAGTGGAAGCCCTGAGTGAGTGAAATCCTGAGTGAATGATGTCCTGAGCACAGCCATGTCAAGAACTCCAATGCCTTAGACCCATTAAAAAATGATAAAGCCCAAGGTTCCAAACAGCTAGCTCATGCACTAAGGATAGGTCCAGGTCCCACTGCCTGAGTGCCTCCCAAACAGTTCAAACTATTCAATTGTCTCACTTTTCCAGAGGGCCTGATCCAGTTGGGGGCTCCACAGCTTTTGGTTCATAATTCATGTGCTTCCATTTGTTCAGCTATTTGTCCCTGTGCTTTTCCAATCTTGGTCTCAACAATTCACACTCTTACAGTATTTCCTCTTTCTCCACAATTGGACTCCTGGAGCTCCACCTGGGGCCTGGCAGAGGCTTACACAGGGACACTTTGCTCAGCCTGGAAGGAGGGGACAGGACCTGCCTTACTGAATCCACCAGGTTGAATTGAATCCCCAGGGGAGTCTTGGCCCTGGAGGAGATGGGAATGGAGGGGAGGGGTTGGGGGAAAGGTGGGGGTGGGGGTGGGAGGGGGAGGACAGGGGAACCCATGGCTGATGTATAAAATTAAAACAGAAATATAATAAATTAAAAAAGGAGAAAAATGGTAAAGCCATTAAATATATGGGTCAGGCTCAAGAGGAATGGGAAAGCTTTTTTTGGAATCCAGGTGTGAGCATCTATAGAGAAGTGAAGATGGAGTACAAATGGCTTCCTCCATGTGTATGTTACACCTTGAGCCTTCTCCCTTACATGGACCTCCTACCAAAACTAGCTAACTCCTCCCCCTGTGCTTCATATAATAAACATGCTGAGGTTCTAGGTTTGGGCAGTAGCTATAGAACAACTCCCACCTGATCTCAACCTCCCTGTATTTGTGTTTCTGTATCTGTCTTTTATTCATTCCCTGACTGCCCCTATAATATCTACAGCACGTTTTAACAGCAACACATAATCTTTCTGCTTTACTAAATGTTTGGGAGTTGTAGCCTATCCAAGTTGGTCAAGGAGTCTGTCAAACTCTTGAAATGGAATCTGCCCAACCTTTGAAGTTGTATTGTATTACCTTTCTGTTAGGATAAAACTAAATGGCCAAAACAATCTATAAAAGAAGAGTTTATTTGGACCTATGGTTCAGTTACAGTGGGGAAGCATAGCAGCAAGTAGTTGTGATTGTGACTGGGAGATGAGAAATCACATTTCACTGTATGTATGAAGCAAAGAGAGCAAAATATAAATAGGGAAAACCTACATACTCTCAAAGCCTTTCCCAATGATACACATCCCACACCCTGAACCTCCCCCAACAGCATCACTAACTAGGGATCAAGTGTTCAAATATCTAACCCTTTTGGGGATGTTTATCATTCAAACATATATATATATATATATATATATATATATATATATATATATATATATATATATATATATGTGAAATTATTAAGGCCACTCCATGTAGTTAAAAGGGAGGTTTATTTTGTGGGGTAACTTACAAATGAAGGGGTAGGTTGCAGGGTTTGGCAAAGGTATAGCACAGTCCGGCGGTGTTCTCTGGAGAACTCTGCTTGGTCTACCTCCAGCGTCCAGGATCCCAGGAAGCAAGAGAGAGACCTCCTCCTGATCCTTGGTCTTCCACTTCCTCCTCCACCCTGCCTTGTGGGCGTGATCATTACCGAAGCCTCAATGGGGGTTGGAACTTCCAGGCCAATGCTGGGATGGCTATCCACTACATCTCCCCCTTTTGTCTAAATAAGAAAGTTCTAACCTAATACAAGACTATTCAAATATTGTCCAGGAGTAATGAGGGATAATGACCTAGATAAGTTGGAATTACAATAAGTGCAAACAATATCAAGCAAAAAACACATAGTATAATCCAGGGAAGTCTAGGGCATGGGTAGGTGGCATGTTACAAAGATCATTCCAAAAGGTGTCCTACCCTAAAGAACCTGATTCTAATACTTAATATATTCTATCTAAGATATTATATATGTATATATACTAAGTTGTAACTATAACTGCTAATCTCCAACCTCATCAAAGACCTGAGAAGGAATATAATAATACCTGAGAAATGGGAGAAGGATGCAAGCAACTTTTGGGAGTCTTGCAAGAATAGACAGAGACAGCTAGCAGCCTGGACAGTCACCTAATGTTTCTCAGCATCGTTAGTGCATTCAAATTGGCTACAGGCCTAGAGTATCTGACAGACCATTTTCAGAAGCAGGAATTCTGAAAGACCATGTTACTCTGTCTTGGCAAAGTATAGTGGTTGCTTTCCTTGTGTCCCGCTTGTCCAGAAAGGACAGCATTTGTTCTGTCAGCAGTTGAGGCAAGGGCAGTTCTTTGCCCAGTAGTCTATTTTGTGCCAAGAAGACAAACTTCCAAATGGAAATGTCTTAGAAGCCCAGCATTCTCTCGGGTTCAAATTGGTGCTGCCAGGAGCAATTGTGTCTCACGTCAACAGAATTCTAAGTTATTTAAATGCTATATTCTCTAGGTCCATGAAGTGTTTGAAGATTACCTGTCCATCTGACCTATGTATTTATAAATCTGGATAACCTAACTAACATAATTATAGAGATGACAAGCATAGGTGACAATAACTCTGTAAGTCTTATCTACCTAAACAACCTAAGGACTAAGGCTTCCTATAAATAAGGCAAACAGTCTGTAAGCAAATGTACAGTAAAAGGACAATGACTTTAAATTGTGACAATACACAAAATATCTTTAACAGTGGTAGGAATGTATAGTGCAATATGCAATATGATAATAAACCTAAACATATATCAGTATACAGAATATCTTAAACAGAAGTAGAATATACATACAGTATGACAGATATAAATTCACATTTGTATCAATATACAAATATTTCAAATAAGAGTAAAAATCTGTGTACAATATAACAAACATAGTTTTGTATTTGTATCAATATACAAATTATCTTAAATAGGAATATAAAAGGTTTATATTTGTATCAACATATAAGAATTCATAACAGTACGAAGACTGCTATATTACTAAATTTGTTTACTAATGTATATGATAGTCTACCATAATATCTTATACCTATCCATTCCATTTCTTCTTTTCCCCTTTTTTTTGAGACATATTTTCTTTCCTTAAGGAGAGTACTGAGTTTAACAGTTTCTTCCACCACCAACCCTAGAACCATTATCCATAACCCTGAGAAATATGAAACCTTAGGGATAAGGGGCGTTGTTTTCTTAGAATTGCTTCCTGCTATTTAGGGGGTGATAGTATCTCTGTTGGGTATTGTGAGAAAGCTCAGATAGTTAAATCTCAGTTAGACTAACTGTAGATTCTGCAGCAACTCTCAGAGTAATGGGTAAGGTTGTCTGAAATTCTGGCAAGAAATATAGTATGATGATGATTACCATGGCATCATTCTGGATTGGGTAGAGTTGTTGTTGTTGGGGCCCCATCTTCCTTTTGGAGACTTCAGAGATTGCTATTGGAAAAAACTTACTTTTTTATCAGAATGGAAGGTTTGGATTTAAAGATGTCATGACATGTAAGAAAGGATTCCAAGAAATCAAGAATAAGCATGGAGAGAATTCGAATCTTGAAGATAATGGTCCCTTATAATTGGTTTCCTTCTGTCTCACACCAGAGGGCTCTTCTGATATGGGACTGAAGAATCTCTCAACCTTTTCTTTTATCAACATGCTTGGGTTTAGAGAAGGAGTGAGCCAATTCCATCTCCAAAGCCAGCTTGGTTTATAATTAAATTGGAACCACAACTATTCTAGATTGATAGAGATATAGATGTTAGACAGTGATACCTTACACTGTGTAGATTGGTACCAATAGATTCTTTCTTTCTGCTGTAAACATCCAGATATCCAAGGAAAACTAAGAATGCTGGGAAGAGGAAGGGTAGAGTCAGGAGTCACCAGCCAGAAGCAGAGGAAGCAGGACGAGAATATGAAACTGAGAAAAGATACCAAGACACGTGGCTAAATATAGATAAGAATTATGGCTTAATTTAAGTGTAAGAGCTAGTCAGTAATAAGCCTGAGCTAATGGCTGAGCAGTTATAATTGATATAAGCTTCTGCTTGGTAATTTGGGAAGTGGCTACTGGGTATTTGGGAGTTGTTGGTGCAACAGAAACTTACACCAACAGATGAATTATAATTATTGTAATTATTCATTGGTAATATTTTCTAAGCTGTTTCTGAACCATCTTTTCTTACCTAAAAACATGTGTATTAATTTAAATATTTTAAGATTTATCTTATGGTATGTATGTTTGCCAGCATGTAAGTCATCATGTGTATTCAATCAGAGGCCAGAAGAGGGCTTCAAATCTCCTAAAACTGGAATTACAGAAAGTTAAGTATCACCATGTAGGTGCTGGGACTAGAAATCTTGTCCTCTAAAAGAGTATCCAGTGCTCTCAAACCTCAAGCCATCTATTCAACTTCATGTATTTTGATGGGGTTAATACTAAGATGATGTTCAAAGTCAATGTCTATCTACCTCCAAATGTCTTCATATACAAATAACAAAGAGACTGAGAAAGAAATTAAGGAAACAACACCTACCACAATAGCCTCAAATAATATAAAACATCTTGGAGTAACTCGAACCAAACCAAAAGACTTGTATGATAAGTACTTTAAGAGACTGAAGAAAGAAATTTAAGAAAGTATCAGAAGATGGAAAGATCTCCCATTCTCATGTACTGGTAGAATTAGCATAGTAAAAATGGCCATACTCCCAAAAGCAATCTACAGATTCAATACAAGCCCCACCAAAATTCAACATATTTCTTCATAAATGTTGATAGGACAATTTTTAGCTTCATGTGGAAACACAAAAATTCCAGGATAGACAAAAATTTTTTTAATAATCACAGAACTGTTGGAGATATCACCATCCCTAGTTTTAAGTTGTACTATAAAGCAATAGTAGTTAAAAATAGCATGGTATTGACATAGAAGCAAACACATTAGTCAGTGGAAAGGAGCTGAAGACCCAGACAGAAATCCACACATGTATGGACATCTGATTTTGATAATAGGCCAAAAGCACATACTAGAAAAAAAGACTTTATCTTCAACAAATGGTCACACTGGACAGTTTCATTGAAGAATCCAAATAAATCCATATTTATGATCCTACACAAAACTCAGCTCAAAATGGATCAAAGACCTCAACATAAAACCAAGTACACTCAACCTGAAGGAAGAAAGAGTAGGGAATAGGCTTGAACTCACTGGGTTAGAAAAAGACTTTCTGAACAGAACACTATTAGCACAGGCACTAAGATCAAAAGTTAATAAATGGGATCTCATGAAATTGAAAAGCTTCTGCATGGCAAAGGTCATAGTCATTTGGACAAAGTGATGAAGTCACAGCCTACAGTACAGAATGGGAAAATATTTTACCTACTGCATATATAATTGAGGACTAACATCTAAAAGATATAAAGAACAACACCAAAAGAAACCTAGATATCAAGAAGAAAATGCCCCAATTAAAAATGGAGTACTGATCAAATTGCTAAGAAACACAAAGGAATGTTCAAAAACGTCTCTCATGCAAATCAAAACCATTTTGAGGTTCTATCTTATAGTCCTTAAAATGGATAAGATCAGTAGCACTAGTGACAGCTCAGGCTGGTGTGGAGGTGAAGTAAGAGGAACACACATACATTGTTGGTGGCTTGTATAGCCACTATGAAAACCCATGTGGTGGTTCCTCAAGAAGATGGGGATTAATCTATCTCAAGATCCAGCTATACCACTCTTGGGCATATCCCCAATGGACACTTCATTTTACCACAGAGATTTGCTCAACCATGTTCATTACTTCTCTATTCATTATGGCCAGAAATTGGAATCAATTTAGATGTCCCTCAAAAGATGAAAATATGCTACTTTTATACAATGGAGTGTTACTCAATCATTAAAAAAAAGAATGACATGAAATTTACATGTGAATGGATGGAAACAGGAAAAAAAATACATCCTGACTATGGTAACCAATAGCCACAAAGACAAATATGTTGTGTATTTACTTAGATGTAAGTCAGTAAGAACCAAATTACCAATATCCACAAGACAAATGTGGTGTGTATTTGATTAGACGTAAGTCAGTAAGAACCAAACTACAATCTGTGGAATCAGAGGTTGGGTTTAGAGAGAGGGACTAGGAGGGACAGATAAGTCTCCACTCTCCTTACGAAAGAGATATAGAATAGATAGTTACAGATGGATGGATGGGGTGAGGAGAGGCTAGACTGGGGATCAAGTGTAGAGAAGGAAAGAGGGGGTACAGAGAAAGGTAGTTAAATGTGAGGGCCATTTGAGAGGTAGCACAGAAGTCCATTACAGTGATGTTTCCCAAAATATACACATGTATGAAGACAATCCAAATGAAATTGCCAAATATTAGGACAGACAGACCACTCTCTGGTCTTGTCACTAATTAAAACTTACAGTTCCTTCCACATTTGGAACATATCTAGTTGAGTTGTTGACTAAAGGAGACATAGGGGAATCAACCAAACAATCCAGGCTTCTTGTCAAGACAATAAGTTCCTTTCCACAAACTATAGGCAAGGCTGCATTGTTTAAGACCACAGCTACACATTGCACATAGAGAACTGCAATGGTTACATAGAGTCTTTACCTCTACATTCTAGCATCTTTGGTACAGGAATGCAGACTGCAGCCTACCAAAAGAGAACCACAAACACTTTGATCTACAGTGATGATCTTCTTTCAAGATATACCAAGGAAACAGTAGCCCAAAGCTTATGGCAGTGAGCAGCTAAATTCTGATTGGACTTAAGTCCCACTTAATGAGATGGAATCTGCTTGGGTAACCAAGAACCTCAGGATAGATAGCCCAGAGACATAGGACAAAACAAAATACTACTCTTCAAAAGAAATACAAAAGGAGCAATAAAATGACTTCTAATGACACTTTGCTATACTCATAGATCAGTGCCATGCTTGGCCATCATCAAAGAAGCTTCCTTCTACAGCAGATAGGAACAAATACAGAGACCCACAGCCAGATATTATGCAGAGTTAGAGAATTTTAAACACTCAGCTTTGGTGAAATTATTAAGGCAACTCCACATAGTTAAAAAGGGGGTTTATTTTGTGGCATAACTTACAAATGAAGGGATAGGTAGGTTGTAGGGTCTGGCAAAGGTATGACACAGTCTGGCGGTGTTCTCTGGACAGCTCTGCTCAGTCTACCTCCAGCGTCCAGGGTCCAGGCACCAAGAGATCCTTCTCATTTGGATCCTGGGTCTTCACTGTCCTCTCTCGGCCCTGCCTTGTAGGTGTGACCATTACAGAAGCCTCAATGGGGATTGGAACTTCCAGGCCAATGCTGGAATGTTTACCCAATACATCTCCCCCTTTTGTCTAAATAAGAAGGTTCTAACCTAATACAAGACTATATACAAAGAAATGGTTATCAAATATTGCCAGGAGTAATGACGGATAATGACCTAGATAAGATGGAACTACAATCAATGCAAAAAATATCAAGCAAGAAACACATACCAAAATCCAGGGAAGTCTAGAGCATGGGTAGGTGGCATGTTACAAAGATCATTCCAAAAGGTGTCCTATCCTAAGGAACTTGAGTCTAATATTTAATATATTCTATCTAAGATTATATATATATATATAAAGTTGTAACTATAACTGCTAGTCTTCAATCTCATCAAAGGCCTGAGAAGTAATATAATAATACCTGAGAAATGGGAGAAGGACACAAGCAACTTTCAGGAGTCTTACAAGAGTAGACAGAGACAGCTGGCAGCCTGGACAGTCACCTAATGTTTCTCAGCATCATTGATGCATTCAAATTGGCTACAGGCCTAGAGTATCTGACAGAGCATTTTCAGAAGCAGGAATTCTGAAAGACCATCTTACCCTGTCTTGGCAAAGTATAGTGGTTGCTTTCCTTATGTCCCGCTTGTCCAGAAAGGACAGCATTTGTACTGTCAGCAGTGAGGTAAGGGCAGTTCTTTGCCTAGTAGGCCATTTTGTGCCAAGAAGACAAACTTCTGAATGGAAATGTCTTAGAAGCCCAATGTTCTCTCAGGACCAAATTGCTGCTGCCAGGAGCAGTTCAGCTGAGAGCCATTGGGATGAGAACACAGAAACATGCAATCTGAGGAGACAAGACCAACTGAGGAACTGGTGAGGTGAGGAAACTGTGGCTTGTTCTGTCTCTCTGATCTTTCAGCATGTACCTCAATAACTGGCCTAGGTTAAGATTCCTGCTATGTCTGGCGCCCAACATTTGTGGTACAAATTCATGCAAAAGCTGCTTGCCTGTAGCCTTGAGTACCCTAGCTCAGGCCCGAGCTACACTTGGCTGTTTGTGGTGGCACCCACTGGTAGGATTTACTGAAGAAGGCAGAGTCAGGAGGATCCCTAATTGAGGCCGGCAGCCTAGGAGGCTTGCTAAGGAGAAGTTTTGGCTGGGGCCCAGACACAAACATTGGCAGTGGGACCATGGGGGCAGCGGCTGCTGCTCTAAGTTGCTGGCTGCTTCTCATCATGTTGGTGACTTTGGTGATGCTGCTACCTGCGACAAAGGGTTTACTGCTGCTTGTTCAGAGAAGACTTGCCAGGACCATCATGCTACAAGAAAGCATTGGCAAAGGTCAGTTTGGAAAAGTGTGGCAAGACAAATGGTGGGGAGAAATTGCTGTGAAGATTTTCTCTTCTAGGGAAGAACATTCATGGTTCTGAGAGATAGACATTTATCAGACAGTGTTTGCTCCAAACCACCTAGGAGGCACAAAAAAAAAAGAAAAATGTCTGCAAGAAACCATGACCACATCTAACAGTGACTTTGGAATCTTCAAAAGGATGACACGATCCCACAACGATGATTCCACATGGACTATGACAAAGCCATTAAGCTGATTAATACCACAGAAAGACTGACTCTGGACTACAAACTACTCAGCACAATTTTGAGATGGCTAGCTGAGATGATCCAGCCTGACAGACTATTTGAACAAGGACTTGTGACAAGCCCTGAACTTTCCTATTATGCAGAGACTGGACAAATGATACAGGACTTAACAATTAACCCAAAATTTTTCTTTTCAGGATCCCCTAAAGATGGAAGTAATTTTAAGAAAATGACAACCACATTCCAAGAGGTGAGGTGGAAGGTTTTTGGTCGTTTAATGAGTTATGGGTATTGTCATTGTTTACAATGATTGGTTACAAGTTGTTAATTGTTAATGGTCTGGAATAAAGCTGAACATGGAGATTAAATTCAGAGGTCTTGTTTAAGAAGAGAATGTAGATATGAGGTAGATATGGATCTACTGAGAATAAAGATAAAGAATAATAGGATAAATGGGTAGATCACTGAATCTACTGGAAAAAGAAAAATGGGCTGATATAAAAATGACAAAAAGTAGACAACTGAATCTATTATGAAAAGAAAAAAGATAGAATATGGATATGATAAGATAAAAAGGTCAATTATTGAATCTACATTTAAAATGGAACTATTTGTTTTACATTGGATAAGCAATGAAAATTTTTGGTCTTAGTTTATCAAATGTTACTGGACTGGACATTGTTATATATAATGGAGTTTTTCACCTGAATATGTCAAATGTTAATGGACTAGACATCATAAATGTAATCTTGACTGTGTATATTGTATATACTTATTGGATATGATTTTTCTTGTATTAGTTATAAGCTTTTTTAAATTTTAGACAAAAACAGGGGGAACGTGGTATTGTGTTCCCAAAAAAATTGTGCAGGCCAATAAACTTATCTGGGGTCAGAGAACAGGACAGCCACAATGTTAAACATGAGGATAGGCAGTGGTAGCACACGCCTTTAATCCTAGCATTCCAGAGGCAGAGATCTACCTGCATCTCTGTGTGTTCAAGGATACAGCCAAGCATGGTGACACATGCCTTTAATCCCAGAAAGAGATCCTTTAATCCCAGGGATTGACAGCAGAAAATAGAAAGATATATAAGGCATGAAGACCAGAAACTAGAAGCATTTGGCTGGTTAAACTTTTAGGCTTTAGAGCAGCAGTTCAGTTGAGAGCCATTGGGATGAGGACACAGAAGCATGCAGTCTGAGGAAACAAGACCAGCTGAGGAACTGGTGAGGTGAGGTAGCTGTGGCTTGTTCTGTCTCTCTGATCCTCCAGCATTCACCCCAATAACTGGCCTCAGGCTTGATTTCATTAATAAGACCTGTTAAGATTCCTGTTACACTCAGCCCAAAAGGGGATGTCTCCATCAAACTCCCTCCCCTCAGTACACAAGGAAACCCACAGAAATGAAGGCAGAAAAAGTGTAAGAGCCAGAGGGAATGAGGAACATAAAGAAAAGATGACTTTCTAAATCAACATGATCGACACACATATGAACACACAGAGACTCAGGCAGTGTGTGCAGGGTCTGCATGGATCTCCAACAAATGGAGCCCTAGAGATGAAAAGAAAAGTAGGCCCATGCTTTCAACTCCTGTCTCCAACACAGAAAGAGTTTCCAAATGAAAGCTACTTGCCAATGAAAATTTGGTATCCTCCAAGGGAGTCTCATTGGGAAAACATACTACTTCTTGGTTGGTTTCATGCCTACCAGAAGATGGCCAACAGAAAAAGAACTCCAAGTTATCTTTGGGAGATTACTTGTCTAACAATGTCTAACTAGGGCTTTTCTTTTTAAAAAATATTTTTTATTTTATTTATATATTTTTGTTTCCCTCTTTATATGCTATAAGGTCTGTTGCCCATATATTATTGATTCAAGTTCAGAGATTTTATGGGATTCCTGGGTGTGCTGGGCAATTAAATCAAGCTCTATCTCATGTCTTCTCTTGGGCTCATTTCCTTCTGTTTGTTTGTTTTGTCCAATTCTGTTGTGTTAGCTTTTGCTTTATCTTATTATATTTAATTTTATTATTATCCCTTAGAAGCCTGTCTGTTTTCTAATGAGAGACAAAAGAGGTGGATCCAGATGGAAGGAGAGATAGGGAGCAATCTAGTAGGATAGACAGAGTGTAAATCATAATTCAGATATATTATGGGAAGGAAAAATTTATTTTAAATAAAAGGGAAAATTCCTTTTTTCTATGTTATTCTATATTACACTCTCAGCTACCAACCTTCATTTTCTTTAGATTAATTAATAGTAGCATATAATTATTTTATAATTTCATGTGTTTAGATATATTTAGTTATTTTCCTGTATTATATGTATTTTTACTTTATTTTATTTTATAATTAATTGAATTTTATATCTAAATATCTGTACATTTAAATTTTTTTCTCCCAGCTATATAATTCTCTAAACAGCCGAAGGATAAATTTCCATCAGTAAGATAAGGAAACAAGCCTTGAGCCTTTTCAGGTAGTAAGAAACTTAGAGGAAACAAGCCCCCCATGTTGCAACTGACCCCTCTGACCTGAAATTAACTTGTGTGAGGTAATCTGCTAAGCATTACAAAGTGTTCTCAAAATCTCTGCTTTGAGGTTTAGTGGTACAAATGATAAATAAACTTAGAATAATTGAGCTCCATTTTTATCTGCTCTGAACCATGAAATGAAATTTAGAATTTGTACTTTCAAATTAAAATCAAGCCATAAATAAATAAACAAAAATGAGAGGCAATCAAAAAATGGAGATCCTGCAGTTCTCTGGGCCTTAACACAGTGCTCTGACAGCTGTCACTGCAAACTGCAAGGTCCTGCTAAACAGATCTTCAGTTCAATAATGTTGACATGGTTCCAAGAAGATTGTGTTTGATAATAGAAATCCAAAATAATGACAGCTTTGTGACCTCATGCTTATCACCTAGGCTGATGTCCAAAAGTCTGCTCCCAACCAGGAGGTGGGAATTCAGTGTGGAAATGCTAATCAGAAAAGAAAATCTCCCACTGCAAAATTATCTGTGCCCATACCTCAGTCTTCCTCAGCTCTGCAGGGTTAAGAAAGCTACCCACAAATAGACCTGTAGCTGGAGAGTTTCTCCCCAGCTCCCACCAAGCCCTGACCCCAGGCAACTTTATTTATTAACATACAAATAAAATCACATTTCAGCACAAACAAAATATCACCATACACAGGTTCATCTTACCTTTCTCTGCACTTTCGGAGGGTGAACATGAACACTTTCAAAACTGTATCTAATACAGATTGCTTGGAACAATTTTTTAACTGACTTTTATAAAGCAGCTTAATATTTTGCTTTCAGCTTTGATAGAACATTTAGTTCCTCCCCACCTTGTTCATGCTTTTATCTTTCATGTCAAGTGCAGAATTCTGATGTGATTCTTTGTAATTCCTCTGCTAAGCCATTTCATTCATTTACTTAACACGTTCTGTTTTTCTTTTTTGTGTTCTCATGTTTATGCAGTTAGGTGATGCTCTAAACTGAACGCCATTTTCCAAGCACATTTCCTAAAATCTACATGGAGAGAACCAATATTATCTTCCTCTTCAAGTTAAATGTAAATTGCCCTTTGCTTCTTGATACCATGCCATGTTGTACAGCTATACTCCATTTTGTTGTGTTAGGAAAGCCTGAGTGGATCTGCACTGGGAATTCAGAACCTGGGCTTCTAATCATGACTCTTTCATCAACTGCTTGCGACCTTATGATTTGAGAAAATTACCTCAGTAATTAATTATAAATATTAAGTACTTCATACATGCATACAAATATGAAAAACATAGTTTATATTCTTGTTGAATTTACAAATTATAGTTAAAAATACAAGTACATTCACAAAATGCGTATTGGTAATGCTATGTGTGTGGCTATTGGATAGACTATGGTGAGTTCTGTCTACAGATTTAGTATAGACTAGGTACTGAAAAGAAATTGATGCTAAAGGCTGCATTAGTTACCATGAAGATAAAATATATCAGTTTAAATGTATAGTTAGCAGTAAATAGGATCTACAAAAATGGGTAGGCTCAACCTGCAAGAGAGTGACTTGAATTCTGATGTAACAGCTAATGGGAGCATCACCATGTTTACTTCTGTTTTAGATCTTACTGTCTTACCCAAATGATTTGGTCTCTAGAATTAACCACTATTTCTCTTACCTTAAAGTTCAAAACACTCTGTTTTTGTTGTCTTCAATAGGAAAAAAAAAAAACCATTTACTTATGTAATGAATTTTTTAATATATTTGCCTTAAAAATAGGTGTTTTCTTCACTGATGTAATATAAAATATTGTATATACAAGATAAAGAAATGGAGAAATCTGCACACAAAGAATAGCAGATTGGGTTTTAAATGGTATATTTTTTCTAATGGTTAGTATCTAGAACATACCTGGGAAAGCTGCACTCAAATTACAATTCATACACTCTTTTGGAAGGCTTCTTGAGCAGAGCTCTTGAAATTAAAAATGAAAAAAAAAGTAATTTCATAATATTTTTCTTAGGTAGAGATGCTTTATTGTAGTTGTTTTATAATTTGGAGGAAGAATCTTTTTTTGGCAAACAGCAGCCCTTGTCTGGGGTTCTCCCCATAAGCAGTTGTTTTGGCTGTAGGCAAAGGCATGTAGCAGCTCTTGCTCTTCTTTGAGCTCCTCTCTGACTATTTCTGAGCAATTATGAATGATTTACCACTGGTTTCTTACATCTTTGTAATATGAGGAAAATGTGAATGGTTCATTTTGTCCCTTGCTGTGGAATAATCCTTTTGTGCACTGTGAAGATTTGTCACTCAGATTGGTTTAATAAGAAGCTGATTGGCTGATAGCCAGGCAGGAATTATAGGTGGGATAATCAAACTAGGAGAATGATGGAAAGAAGAAGGATAGAATCAAAGAAGATGCCAGCCAGCTGCTGAGGATAAAGACATATAGAAAATGAGATAACAAGCCATGGGCTGCATGGCAAATCATAGATAAGAAATATGGACCTGAATGTGCCAGGCTCTGCTGACATCCCATTGGAGGCCTTATCTTCTTATAAAAGGGAATGTGGGGTTGGTTGAGGGCAAAGGCTGGAGGGGCAGGAGGAGGGAAGAGGGGAATCTGTGATTGATATGTAAAATGAATAAAAAATTTCTAAAAAAAACAAAAACAAAAAAGAAATATGGGTTAATTTAAATGTAAGACTTAGGTAGTAACAAGCCTGAGCTATTGGCTGATCATTTATAATTAACATATAAGTCTCCTCAATTATTTGGGAACAGATGATCAGGACAGGAAAGCTCTGCCTACAGTCCCTACATTATCTTGTAGTTTTTTAGGGGATTAGGGGCTATATGCTATTTGGTACTATGTAATTAGAAAAAAAAACAGTTTACATAATATGAGCCAAATTTTAATAATTCCATATAAAAGTACTACAGAGAATAGCACACCAATTGCTTATCCAATACCAAATGGCCATAACTGAAAACAAAACATATATACAACTAACCTGATACAGACTGAGCTGAGCAGGTTAAATATAGGAAAACACATGCATAACATTATATATTTATATACATTTATTGCCTGAAACTCTGCTCCTTTCTCCAGTATTTGTTATGCACTAAAAAGAGCATTTATAGCAGACACAAAGTTTGATCCTCAGCACTTTTTTTTCTTTTTTTTCTTTTTTTTTTTTGTTTTTTTGTTTTTTTTTTTTGTTTTTTGAGACAGGGTTTCCCTGTATACCTTTGAGCCTTTCCTAGAACTCAGTCTGTAGCCTAGGCTGGCCTTGAACTCACAGAGTTCCACCTGGCTCTAGCTCCCAAGTGCTGGGTTTAAAGGCATTAGCCACCACCACACAGCTGATCTTTAGCACTTTTAAACAGAAATTGTTTCTGTGTGCTTCACAGAGTCAATGTGGGATATCACCCAGACTTCATTTAATGTTCAATGATGTAATGAACAAATGAAAAACAATAATGTCAAACAAAATGGCAGCTACTACTATTATAGTAATGACTTTTAAGATTTGCTAGAATTCTAGACTCTGTTATTGCCATCTATATTTAAGGTTTTGTGATAAATAGTAAAGTTTACTTGTTAAAAGTGAAGAATGTCTGTCCTTGTATCTAGAAGAATAAGGAACTTCATGGATACCATAGCCAGGATTACCTAATTAACACTGATAAAAACAGCAGTAATTTCCAAGGCAGTTTCTCTGCATAAATCATTGTGCTAGATGCCACAGCAGACTTCATCTGTGTAATAGACAGTATGCCCATTACCCAGATAAGGAAGTGAAGTCATAGAGGTTATGTAAATTCTAAGCTAAGGCTTATTATTCTTTAATTGGAACCCTAAACACAGATATATCTGAGTCTATGAGTTTTACTTTCTTGCTGTATTTAAAATATATCATAGGCTGGAATAATCCTCCACAAGTAGAAACTAGTAAATGTGATGCAGTAGCATGGTTTGATTAAAGCAGGCATGTTTTCTAAGTCTAACTATACTCCCTTTTATTAACTAGACAGGAACCTCATTTTTATACCACTGTATTTTTTTCACGTATACAATAGTAAGCTGTCAATTCCTTGTGAATATTACATAATCCATAGAAATCACTTCACAAAATATTTATAGCATAATAATCCCTCCTGAGGCTCTTCCAAACCCTCAATACAAGTTGAAACTACAGATTTAATTAGGATACAAATTGAGCATGGGAAACTTACAAATGCACATTTATCAAATAAGTTGGTTTACTTCTCAAATTCAGTAAGCATGTTGACAAGTCCCATTTTCAGGCAATTAAACACTGACAGACAAATATTTGTAAAGATGGCATTGTAAAATAAGAACATGTTTTCAATCTGATTGAGTTTTCCAAACTGTTAACTACTTTTCTAGAACCTACCTAAGCACTTGCATGTTCTTCATTATTCAAAATGTATTAGCAAACCAATATAGTCTCCTATCAAATAGTGAAAGTAAAGTTAATGGTTATAGAGATTTTATTGGGTTTTGTGTAACACTTGATTGTGGGAGGTCAGCTCCTACCTTTTAAAGGGTTCCTATGAGGAGGAAAGAGGAATAAGAAACGTAGCTAAAAAGATAGTGGAGAGGAGATAGACAGAAGCACAGGACAGCTTTGGGAGGACCTGGATCAAAATTCCTTGGCCCCTTCTGACTCTTAAAAAGGGCTTTTTTAAAAAATAAAAATGCCAAGGGGGTAGGACAAAAGACCTCCCCCTTGCTAGATCAAAGCATACCATACAGCCAAGTGTAGACCCTTCCCAACACCTGGTAATCATGCCCCTGTTCCAATTGTCCCCTTATGCAGCCTTGCTGGGTAAAGCAAGCTCAGATTCTCAGACCCTGAGTAAGTTCTCACTAGGAAACCTCTGTGGATCTCTACACTTGATTTGTTTTAATGTAGTAGCCAGTTACATTTTTTTTTCTATCACTCCCCTTAAAATGGGAATGAAAACTCATCTGGCTTTAAGGGGATGGGACATTTAGTTATCTTTGGTGATCTCACCTTTCCTTATATTTTTATGGCTCACAACTGTTTTCCTAAAGACCACATGACTTTTATTTCCCCTTGTGTTATTAGCGATCTGTACTTACTATAACATTTTTTCAATCTTTTTTATTGCATGAAGTCAATAAGATTATAAGCATCAACATTTCTCATGGCAATGTTTTTATTCCAATACTAACCTTTATTCTTTATTGTTTGTACCTGCATGCTGTCATGTTGATGTAGTTTTCATCTTTATGTATTTTTATTAATAACAACTGAATCCATAGTACATGTTAGTACTTCCCATTTACACATTGATGTCAGCTATCCAATGGGAGATGAACAATCTGTCAGTGACCATATCCAAAAAGAAAAGTGATCTGTGTCCCTTGGCATTCATCAACAGCCAATACATACTCAGCTAGAGCTGGATTCTTGGCAACCCCTCTCTCATCTGTGCTTGGCTTTTGCTAGACGTATCTCCTATAAGTCTTGTGCAAGTAACTAAAGCTGCAATGTACAACAGCCATATCATGTTGGGGAGATATTTCTCAATTATCAGCCTTATTTGTAGGTTCAAGAATTCTTTCTTCCTTCATGTCCACAAAGTTCTTGAGCCTTGGGAGATTGAGTTGAAGAGAAAGTTGACAGAGAGAGCTCATCTGTGGCTGACCACTCTGAAACATATATTTTAACATTTGACTAGTCTTTGCTTTGACCACAACCCATTGTACAAAGAAGTATCTCTGACCAAGGCTGAAGGCAATAGAAATCTATGGATACTAACATGAATATTTTAAAAGACAACTTGACAAAGTGAAATTTAGCAAAACAATAGTAGTAGGTTTTACCCTGTGACCTATGAGTTTTTATGTAGGTTGCTGCCAGGGATAAAATCCATTTTGTGGAGCAGGTTTCAAATTCAATCAGAAAGCAGCTTGTTATGCCCTTAACCTTCATGCTATTACAACAGTGGAAACATATTGATTGGCAGATCCATACTGTAGCTTGCAGGGCCTACTTCTAAGTAAGACTATTGATAACTTTTCATACTGTATCACCCACCTAAAGCCAATATATAAAAAACAATGTTTATAATTTGGACCTACTGGAAGGTGGAAACTTTAATTTTATTATTTATTTATTTATTTATTTATTTATTTATTTATTTATTTGGAGCTAAGGATCAAACCCAGGGCCTTGCGCTTACTAGGCAAGTGCTCTACCACTGAGCTAAATTCCCAACCCTTATTATTTATTTATTATCTATTTTTTATTCATGGAATGAAATTAAATGTGATACAAGAGTGTGAACTGGTAAAATGGTCTCTTCATCCATTCATTGCCCACTTTCACACATTGAGAGTGTGTTATTCTCTACTCTGTAAAAATCTCTGTTTAAGCTGATACAAAATTTGAAAATCTGTCAAATTTGTGAATTAACACACTACATTTGGTCATTTATTTAAAATGTTAAAAATAGTACTTATGCTCTAAAAACATCTGTGGGATCAATGGACTACATTTGACCCCTCTGTGTTAGTGTGCTGACTTCTAAAATAGCCTGTTCTCTTTTGGATGATTAGCAACATCATAATGTTATATTTATATAGAGAATCTAACTTTATTGGTTTGTTTCTGAAATGTTCCATTATATATGAAAATAATAAAACAAATAAGGAATGAGGGGCATTGGCATGGTATAATCAGGAAGGTAGTCATGGAATTATAACTTTGAGTTCTTTGAGGTCCAGGTAAATAGAAAAAGATGAATTTGTAAACCAACAGAGTGATAATGACAACTGTCTTAATTACATTTTAAATAAATTAAATTTGTACTGAAAAATCCTTACTTTAATTCTAATCAAATATGTTATCAAGTTGAATTTTAACAAACTTTAAAAATTTTGTCACAAATGCAAGGTTAATGTGAATTCAGGCAAATGCCTAGATCAGTGAGTACAAGTTAGACCTGAAGCAAATTACTCTTTGCTGCCCCAACAGGCAGCCTGGGTAATTTAGTCTTAGAAAGTGGCCTGACCTTCCTGTCTAAATCCCAAAGACAAATTTTATCATGTTATACAGAGCCATGAGCTGAGAAATCAACATGGATAGGGATCTATAGACAAAAAAGATGATGGATCTTACTATGAGGACATTGGGCCTTGAGCTGGGCTACAGTCAAAGCTCTCCTTCAGTGACACATAATAGAGTGAGTGTATAGACATACATAGATACACAAATAAACACATACCCATGTGTACACACATGAGCACACATACAAATACATAAAATCACTCACATACACACACACACAAATACAATCACTTACTAACACACACAGAAATGAAATAATTATAAGTATAAACCAACGGTAAATATAAAAAATGTGAATGCAACATGAAATAACCTCTAAAAAGCCAATATCATACAGTAAAATGTAATGTAGGTAAAACAAAAAATTGAAAAGAAGATAAAATAAATTATTAAAATAGGTAAGGAAAGTAGAAATATGATAAAAAGAAATCAAGAAATATGAAAAATAATTAGAATTAATAGAATAAATCCATAGCTGCTAAAAAGTATATAAGTGACCCAGTTTTAAAGTTATTAAATAGAAGAAATGATAAATCTGAATAAATGTAGTTCACAGAAATAAAATATACAAAATTTGAATTACTGTGGCACCAAATGTCTAATGAAAAGTCCCTTTGTATTTAGTAACTTCCCAGAATTGGGAAAAAAAAGATGTGTGATTCCCAATATAGAAGCATCTAATATAGAAACACTTTGAAAATCACAGAAGATACCTTACAGTAAAAATGTATAACATAAGAAAAAGAAAATATAAAACATTATAAGAAAAAAATTACTTTCAAGCAATAACACTAAAACATATATTTGTATCAAGCTTCTTTTCAGTAATATTATGTGATACCACATCACTGATTGATATCTTCAAAGTACTTAAGAAAAAAATTATGATCAACCTAGGCTTCTACACAAAGCAATATTATTAGTCAATAATGTCACACTTAAAATCATTTAAGACTAGGAAAGATTGAAAGAGTGGATTAATTCTTTGATGATAAAAGATCCAACATGTAATGGTTGTTTTATGTCCCAGGCTGACCTCAAACTCATTAAGTGTCTTGGAATAACACTGGATTTCTTAAGTTCTTGACTAACATCTTGAGTGTTTGATTATAGGCATGCCTCACCATGCCCTGTTTTCATCTAATTAGGATTTAGCCCAGGTGTTCCAGCATATTAGGTAGGTTCTCTACCAGCTGAGCCACAATCCCTTATCACAATTAGTAATCTTAAGAAAGAAGAATATGGAACCAAAAAAAGGAGAATTATATTACAAATTAATTTTATTTGTTTAGTTGTAAATGTGTTGGAAACAATTTTCTTTAACATACAATTTTTAAAATGTGTTTAGACATACTTTATTTTTATTCATGAGGATTGTGTGATTGAGTGGAACATAGTTGCAGATGCCCACAGAAACCAGAAGAGGGAGTGGATGCCCTGGCCCTGGAGTCACAGACATATGAGCTGCCTTTCTGTGTTGTGAGTCTTGGGAACTGAACTCAGGTCCTCTGCAAAAGCAGCAAGTCCTCTCCAGCACCAACTTAGAATCCTTAATACTACGGGCTGACACTTCAAATAAATGTTGATTAAACTACTAAAGTTTATGTGTTACACAATCTAGCAGAAGACAGTCTTTCTTTCTCTTATACACGAATGACTGACATTCAAGGGGCTTGTTGTTATTGTTTCTGCTGGTTTTGTTTGTTTGTTTGTTTGGTTTTTACTTCTGTGTATGTGCATTTGGTGCACACACTTGGGTGGATATATGCATAGAGAGCAGACAATGACAATGGGTGTCTTTTTCTCTTACTCTTTGCCTTATTCCTTTGAGACAGGATGCCTCACTGAACTTGGAGGAAAGTTGAAAGAAAGGACTAGCAACTCTTCTGCCCTCTATTCCCACAGTGGTGAGGTTACAGGCTTACATGCTGACATACCCCATTTCTGTATGGATCCTGACTTTCAGCCTCAACTCTTTGTTGTAGTGCAGCAAACATTCTGTCATCCTGAATGACATCCTATCTCGGAGCCTTGGTTTTCTAAGCATAATTGAGACTACTCACTCATATTATAATAATACATAAAATAATGCAGTTATATATGTCATGCACACACAGTATGTTGTTGTTGTTGGTGGTGGTGGTCATGGTGGTGGTGGTGGTGGTGTGTGTGTGTGTGTAGTTTTGCAATATTGCCTAGGCTTGCCTTGAATTGAACCAAGGTTCTAGTGATCTGCTTGCTTTAGGCTGTGTAGTAGCTAAGATGTCACCATGTCCAGCTTACTTAAAGCGTTTTCACATATACACATGAAAGACATGTGATGTATGCATATGTAATAAAGAATACAACTTATAAAATTTGTGTCATACTGAGAATAAGAACTGGTGTTTACATTTTTGTCTTGTGGATGTATAATAAACACCTGCTTCACTGTGTACAGAATCATCAACTGATCATGCTATGCTTTAAACTTTACTTGCTCTCAGTTCTTCTGATCATATGTAAGCAGGTGTGTCTGGCTGGCTTGTGGCAGTGCTGACCTAGAACAATGCAAAACTGAAAGGACAGAGGTGTTGTTCAGCAGCTAATTAGAAACAAACATTCTAATTTAATAGCAAACTTCCCCAATAATAAAGTTTCCCCATTTTAACATCCCCTTAATCCTTTCGCTCATTTATTTAACACAATTATGTCTATGAAAATATTTGCAATATCTCCCTCCTCATAAATGCAGGATTGCATAAAATGGTAGAAATTGTGTTCAGTCCAAAATTGAATTCTCACCAGGGCACTTTAGACCATGGATTTAATATATCTAAGCTTAATTTCTCTCATTTTCATAAGAGTACTAGTTGTAGTTGGAGACCTTCTCTCCAGTCCCCGCCAAGCCCTGTTAGTCCAACAACCCACTTGTAAAATGAACACACAGACATTTATATTATTTAAACTGCTTGGCCATTAGTTCAGGCCTATCATTGTCTAGGTCTTACTCTTATATTTAGCCCATTTCTATTAATCTATACTTTGCCATGTGGCTCATGGATTACCAGTACCTTACATCTTTCTTGTCATGGTGGCTCCTGGCAGTGTCTCTCTCCCAGCCTTTACTTTTCAGAATTTTCCTCCTCCTTGTCCTGCCTACCTATCCTTCCTGTCTGACTACTGGCCAATCAGCACTTTATTTATTTTACCCAATCAGAGCAACGCATTTGACATACAGAACATCCCACAGCAACTAGTGATAACAATGATCTCTTGTCTTTGAAAAAAGAGAGAGGAAAACAGGTTGAGGGAAATGAAGAAATAACATGCCATAATACAATAATTGGTGATAGAAACTGGCACAGAGCAGCCTCAAAGAAGTAACTTTAAATCTCAAGCCTCCAACATTTTGGCAGTAAAATTAAATATTATGAAGTAGGAAAATCAAAAACAGAAAAACTTCATAAACAAGTAAAAAAGCAAATAAAACAATAAACATACAATAAATGAAGACATCTTAGTACTATTATGTAGTTACACTTTTTATTCCTTTATTCCTTTTTTCCTTTCCTTTCTTCCTTTTTTGTGGTACTGTGCATCAAACTCAGAGTCTGGCATATTATAACAAATTCTCTGCCATAGAGCTGTACACTAAAACCCCAACATGTTTTTCTAAGGTGTGCGTGGTTCAGATATGGGGAACAACAGGAGGGAATGTGACTAGTATCTTGTTCTAATATCTCCTCAGCTCTCCAATCTTTGTATCGCCATTGAAAGATTATGCGCAGAGTATAGTGAGGATTGAGTAGTTCACCATAAAGGGCTGAAGATGAACAATGTTCAAAGACAACATTGGAGAGCAAACCATCCTCAATGGGCTGAAAGTAAACAGTGGTTCTGTGACCCGGACATAATGAACATTCTTCAGTGGTGAGAGACAAAAGACACCATTGAATCCACCTTATGTAGGCTTTATATTATTTTTGAAACTAAATAAAAAAACATAGAAGCTCTTCATAATATGGTGAAAAGCCCAGTAACTAGGAATTCAAAAGGAAGAATTTGGCACAACCAATAACCCACTGGAAAGTTTTCGTCCACACTACGCTCTATTTTATCTTCTTTAGAAGATTACCTTCCCCCAAGGTCCTTTATTAGCTACTGAACCTCTTCTAAACACACATATCTAGACCATAAAATTTAGCATCCTCATTAGAGAAGACAAGCAGCATTGGTCTTTCTGGGTCGGGCTTACCTCACCAAGGGTAATTCTAATTTCATCCATTTACCTCCAAACTTCATTAAAAAAAATAAACAACAAAAAACCCAATAATCTTGTAAATGTAACACATTTTTATTATTTATTATTTATCAGCTGATGCATATGTAAACCATTTTATTTTTCTGTCAATTATGAATGTAGAAATAATAAATATGGATGAACAAATATCTGTGCAGAAGATGTAGAGTCCTTGGCCTCTCCACTCTGATTTTCATACTGGCTGTACCTTTTTTCATTACATCCTTTCTGGTATCTGCTGTCAATTGCTGTATTATTAGATACTCAGAACAGAGTATGATAGACTATAGTATCATATATAGATAACAGGGAAATTGAAACAAGGAAAACTAAATGGGAAGGAGGATGGAATGGTGGGCAAGAGTGGGAGATATGAGGAGGGATAACTAACACTAAAGGCTGTTTGAAGAATCATATCCAAACTTACTACAGTAGAAGTCTCCTAAAATGTGTACACATATAAAAAGATTTTAAATGGAGATAATGTAAAAGGAAGAATAATACCCCAATTAGACATTACATGGCACCAAATAAAGCCACCAGAATCAGGAATGATTACATATTTTACAGTTGTTGGCCAATAGGGCTCTAAAGACTCCACACTAAATATTTCAAGCTATTACTGATACTATTGGTTATGTTCCACAACTTGATGGTGAGACCTTTTTGCTGAAGGAATCACATAATATGCCATAGAACATGGGAAAATCAAGGTAGTACTGATCTGGAAATTTCATCCCAAATGGCCAGCCATCATAGTCTGGAAGATGCTATATATCCTACCAGAGGATAAATGTAATCATTAATGTTACAACTGCATACATGCCTACCAAAATATGTCCACTGGTATTATAATTGAATGAATGTTATGTGAGTAACCAATCACACCTTTTAAAAATTGGTTTGAACGTTCACTTCATGAGATGGTACCCATACCTGACACTGTCAATAATGTCAAGAACCTGAGACTATATAGGTCGTGGACCACCAAAACCTACTACTATTATTCTGCTAAGGGAAGATAGCAATAAAATTACTTCTACTGACATATTGTTATACCTATACATCAATGCATAGCTCAAATCTCATCATAGACACTTCCTACAGGAGATGGCAATTAATAGAGAAACTCACAACTGGTCAACATGTAGATAATATGAAACTTTGGAATTCTCATCCCTAAATGAGATGTCTATATCACACCCCCCCCCCTTAAGGATTAGATATCTATGTTGAAGAGTGTTTGGAAGTGTTCTAAGTGTCAGAAGTGATAGATGATTTCAAATAATATTTTCCAGACACAACAGGGCAGGTACACATATGAACTAACAGACACCATAACAAGCATTCCCTAGACCTGCACAGGCCTAAGCCAGACAAATTAAGCCTGGACAAGAGAAAATGAGCATGATAACTAACACCTAGCCAATGCGATAGGCAACTGATATCTATGAGGAGAGAGAAAGTACTTTCTTTGCTGGAGTGACCCAGGGTGTAAAACCCACACTCCAAGAACAAGAGAGTAAGAACATGGAATTTCATGCTAGGGAGCTGGGGAAGGCTCTAGGAGGAGCTGGGAGAAGGGAATGAATATGATCTAAGTATCTTATGTAGATGTAATTCTAAACAGTCTTATTAAATAAGAAACACAGAGCCAAATGCAGAGTTAAAAGCCTGGAGATCAGAGAGCAGTAGCCAAGAGCTAAGACCACCTTCTTACCCCTCCCTTCTGCTGCTATCCTTCCCCTGAGAAAAAGACCTACTTCCTATATGTCTGTGTTTTTATTGCCTTTCTGTTCTGCCTTCTCATTGGCTCTAAACCCAACCACATGACTTTTTTGTCACTTCCTGTCTATACAGACCTCCAGGTCTCTATGGTTGGTACTTGGATTATAGGTGTATGTCACCATGCTGACTGTGTCCTTGAACACACACAGACTCTGCTGCCATGTGATCGGATTAAGGGTGTGTGCTACCACTGCCAGACTTCTGCTTAATGGCTATGACCTCTGATCCAAAGGCAACTTTACTTATTAACATACAAATAAAATTATATTTCAGCACAAATAAAATATCACCATAATCTTGTATGAAATTTTCAAAGACAAAGTTAAAATGTTATTCAATAGAAGTTTTCATCCACAAAGGAATGAGAATTAAAATAATAGAAAAGTAGTAGTTATACATTCATCATTCCAAAGTGATTAGGCAATTATAAAAGTCAAGTCAGTGAAGACAGGGAGAATTGAGGACTCTAATACAATGCTGCTCAATGGTTACATTACTATCATTTTTAGACAATGAGATTTTAGTTATATCAAAAGGCATAAAATATAATGCCATGAACATAAATTCCTAAGTATATAGAAATTATAAACCCATCACACATAAGATTTGTAGCACAAGAATGCCAGTTAATGCTCACTGACCTCCCGAGATTTGCTATAAATTAGCCCATTTAATTCTCATGTAATTCTCTAGGTACTATTTTATTTCCCATTTTAAAAATTAAATTTATTTTTACTGATATGCAAAATCCTGACATTGTACACATTAATGGGATAATGCAAAGTTTTGATTCATACATACACAGAAAAGTGCTCCAATCAGGTTAAACATGCCTGTCACCTAGAAATTCTATCATTTCTTTATGGTGACAACATTCAAATTCCTTTCTGCATGGATTTTGAAATAGACAGTACATTTGCATGATCTATAGTGACCCTTCTGTACAATAGCACATCATTACTCCACATACCTGGCTGTAATTTAATATCTATTGAACACGTTTCCTTTGTCCATCTTCCTCTCCTCTCTATTCTTCCCAGCGTTTATCTCAGCTTCTGTGAGGTCAGCTATTTTGAGTTCCAATTACATGTGATCCATTTCAGTATATCTATTTTGTGCATGCTTATGTTCTGATAGAATCTCCATTCCAATTCATATTATTGCAGGGCAGAGGTGTTTTACTCTTTAATACTCCATTGTTTATACATGCTGTGTTTTCTTTTTCCATCCATAAGTTGATAGGTGCTCAATTTGTCTCCATTCTTTATCTGTTAATAATTCCACAATGAATGTACATAAACAGAGAAGTTATCAGCCTTCTGATTTTATTTCCTCCAAAAAAATCTAGTTCTGGGATCACTGACCCATGTAGATTCACTTTTAAGGAGAGAGGCACTTCTCAAACCATCTGTAATGAGTATTATAACTTACATTCTCACTAACTACAAGAGCTCTCCACATATTCACCAGTATTTGTTGTCATTGTTCTTTTTAATAACAGTCATTCATGCTGGAGTATGGTGGTATCCATTATGGTTTTCTGTGTACTTCCCTGTTAGCAATGCTAAGAATTTTTGCCTTTTCATTTTTGTCTATTTTTTTATCTTATTTAAAAATGTCTGTTTGAACATTTTGTACAATTTTAAATGGATTCTTTTGATTTGGCTTTAGTATGGAAGTCTCACATTTCTTGCATGTCTTGGATATCAACATCCTGCCAAAAGTATGTGTGTAAATATGTTCTTCATTCTACAGGTAACCTCTTCATTCTGTTGATTGTTCTCTTTACTGTGTAGAATCTCTGTAGTTTATGGAACTTGATTTATTTGTTTGTTTGTTTTTCTTTTTCCTCTATGCATCTGTGGTACTGCCTAAGCAGTATGTCATCATTCTGATATCCTAAGATGATTCTTCTGATTTCATTTTTCTAATAGTTTATAGCCAAATATCTCATACTTAATTAGTACATTTGGGATTGACTGCTGTAAATAATCAGAATTTAAAAATTAGTTTTATCCTTCTGCATGTGGATAACCAAATTTCCCAGCATTATTTATTGCAAATAAAGGACTGTAACTCCTATAAATGCATATTATTAACAGCTTTGTTGAAAATTCATCTATGCATTGATGAATGTGTTTACTTATAGGTGTTCTATTCTGTTCCTGTAGTTTATATAACATATTTATATTATCCTACTGTTTTGATTAGTATAGCTTTGTCATATTCTTTGAAGCAAATAAAATTAAGTCATTACCCATATTACTTTTGTTGAAATGAATAGAAACATTTCTGTTTAATTTATGGCATGTA
The DNA here is from genome assembly GCF_903995425.1 of Onychomys torridus. Lineage (NCBI taxonomy): Eukaryota > Metazoa > Chordata > Mammalia > Rodentia > Cricetidae > Onychomys > Onychomys torridus. Next base: position 73,636,283 of record NC_050443.1, read on the forward strand.
AATTTATAAATATAGAAAATAAATTCACTGATAAACAAGGAGAAATTTCACATCAGAAGTTCTGGAGTATTTCAACCTTGCCCCATGCCATCTCTTGAATTGTATTGGTTGTATACTGTTGAGATTCCCATCCATTTAAGTCACCATGTTTCCAAGTATGTCTCATGGGCCAGTTTTAAACAGAATATTCCAAACCTGAGAATACTGTCTCTGACTAGATCCTACTAACTTCCAAGAAACAGTCTAATTGCATTTAAAGCAACAAGCTAAGATGTTATTTTTAATGTTCAGAGAGTATATTAAGGGAAAGGATGTTTGTAGGATATTGATTAATCATTTCCTTGTTTAAAATAAATGGGAATATCAGGAAATAAAATAAAATAAAATAAATGGGAATACCTTCCTCATGCTGTGACCTTTTAATACATGTCTTCATGTTATGATGACCCCAACTGTAAAAATTATTTTATTGTTACGTCATGACTATACGTTTTCTACTATTATGAATCATAATGTAAATATCTAACATGCAAGATATCTGATTATTGACCCCCAAAAGGAGTCATGACCCCAGATTGAGAACTGCTATTCTAGATCACCATTAGTTATTTCAGAATATAGAATGACTTCGGTGTATTAGATTGTCTTTGTGTGGAAATAAAACTGTGTATCTATTTCACAAAGTTATTGGGGAAAAATGAGAGATAAGAAGGCATTTTGGAAATTCAATGGAAGAAGTAATTGTGACCAAACTATGTATGATAAAATGAAGTGAGGATGTGAATCATTCCTAACCAAGATGTCCATCCTTGCTTGAACTCCCATTTTAGTTTTCCATGGAAGTGACTGTTGGCAAATATTTCTTCATAACTTGCAAATATAACACATATACACACATGCATACTCATATTTCAACTTAGGCTTTAAATGTATATGTCATATATATGCTATTGATAAGATCTAGGTTAATATAACAATCAAATATAGTATCTGTTCTTAGTATTGTGAACATATATCAGGCTAGCTATTTCCCAATTTTACATTAGAACATATTCCACTTATGTACATATTAATATATAAGTAATGCTTAATTAGATGGAAAATGTGAATAACATTTTTATAAAATGAGGGAAAAAAGTGTGAAGTTGTTGGGAGCCCACAATGTACACAGCATTGTAACGTGAATTGCTAAATGGTCTTATTAATAGGAAAAACCCAGAGCCAGATATTGGAGTGAAGACTGAAAGATCAGAGAAACAGAACAAGCCACAGCAAATCTCACCTCACCAACTCCTCAGCTGATCCTGTTTCCATGAATCCTCAGACTGAAAGCCTCTCTTTGAAGAGAGCGAATGTTCCTGAGTCTTCACCCCTGTTGAATTGCTGATAAAAGCCTCTAGTTTCTGGTCCTCATGCCCTACATACCTTTCTGCTTCCTGCCATCATTTCCTGGGATTAAAGGCATGTGTCCTTCCCAAGCAAAGGCATGAGATCTCAAGTGCTGGGATCAAAGGTGTGTGCCACCACTATCTGACCCCTATGTCTAATTTAGTGGCTGTCTCTGTCCTCTTATCCTTAGATACGTTTTATTGGGGTATGCAAATAAAATATCACCACACAGGATATCCTGTGTAGTTTCAGGTGAAAGTTTGGTGTTCTCACTTCAGGATGGGTTTGCAATGAGTGATTGGAGCCCCCTGTTTTATGTACAGTAGAGCAGGTCAAATTAGGCTGTGATTTTGTAAATTATTGGAAGGTATTGAAGTTAAAATGTCAAAGATTCTTGATCCAGCTGGGATCTCCTGCTCCCCTAAGCTTTCTTTCCCTCAGATCTTGCCCTTCATTACTCCCACTGTCATCCAGGTTGTTCATGTAGATCTTATCCATTTCTCTGTCATTGGGTGATCCCTGTGTCTTTCCTAGGGTCCCGTTTTCTAGGTAGCCTCCCTGGAGTTGTGTAGCAGTCTAGTCATCTTTGTTTTACATCTAGTATCCTTCTATAAGTGAGTACATACCATGTTTGTCCTTCTGAGTCCCCAGGGGTATCTTGGTCCTGGAGGACATGGGAATGGAGGGGAGGGGCTGGGAGGAAGGTGGGGGTAGGGGCGGGAGTGGGGAGGACAGGGGAACCCATGGCTGATGTATAAAATTAAAACACATAATAATAATTAAAATAATAATAATAAAGTAAAATGCCAAAGATGGAAACAGCCAGACTGTACACCCAACACCCTAGCGGAGAAGATAGGAATGGCAAACAATTGCTGGGAAGGAGGCAAGTACAAATCCTGTGAAGTCTTTGTGGATGCACCAACTTGCTCAGTCATACGTGTGTTTTCAATCATATCTGGACTTATCACTTGGATATGAAAATCACACCTCAACTTTCATTTTGAAGTCAAACAAAATATGACAACTTCTTAACACAAGATGGGATCGTGGTTTCTACAATGATCTTAGCTGAGAAGAAGTGGTTCATTCTACCCAAGCGTCTTTTCGTACTACCGACAAAGCCTGATATAATAGAAAAAGTATGGACTTGAAAGCCTAACAGAGCTATAAATGCCATTTTGTGAGTGCTGAAACTGGGGGATGTGCTAAATATATTTTAGCCTCATTTTACATATCTGAAGATAGGAATGAAAGCCTCACTGTGTACTAGGACTGTCAGGAAGATCAAACAGGATCTGAATATAAGGCATTGCACCAGTGTAAACCAAATCTGCATTCATTCATTCATTCATTCATTCATTCATTCATTCATGTAGAACAGCAGCCTGGCCATGGCACAGACTGAGGTTCAGGGGCTGTGCCTTCCAATTATGAGGTCCTGTACTTCAGCTTTCTTTCCTGGAGGGGCACATGTCATGTTCACACCTTTTTCATGGGGTCAGATTTATAAAAGTTGGTACAGCGGAAATGAGATGGGCAGACGAAACCGGAGTGTAAGACAAGAGTGAATACGGGGAGAAATCTTCCCTGGGAGTCTTTTAGGCAGAGTGTGAAAGATCATGTGTCGTACTTGAAAAGAAACCTGATTGAAGAAGAATGGACTTTATATCAGCTTGCTAACAAGGGCCAAGGGGTGCCAGGCAGTCACATTCATGCTGTGGGAGATGTAGGTTTAATATCCAAATTCCTTTTGAAAGGGTCAGTGCTACAGTACAGGGCTCAGTGAAGTCCCAGGCGTGTGAGTCAGCTTTCTTTGGTGAGAGTACCATTAGTAGCCCAGATGAGAGTCTCTGAGAGAAACTGTTGAATGAACTTCTAGTTTTATTGAAGTCATTAAGGACATCTTAAAAACCCTCTCTTGCCCTTTATCCCATTTGCTTATTTCCCTACATTCCTTTCCACATATTGCCTTGTTTTTCATGGTACATCTCTTTGAAACTCAACCTGTTTCTTGATATCACTCACTTATCACCTCCAATTTTCTTCTCAGTCTATTCAGTTTTGGGTTATTAGCTTTATACAAATAGCATACAAACTACACACACACACACACACACACACACACACACAGATATATATATATATATATATCTGTGTATGTGTGTGTCTATATACATAAATGTATATATGAATTGTATAATGAGTGACTAAAATGAGAAATCAAAATTATATGTAAAAACTAGTTTCTGGTATACTTTACATTTTAGGTAGATTATGTAATAAAAAAGACAGCTGACTGAGTGAATACAAATATGCCTTCCAATTGTAGAAAAAATGTTAGCAACATATGATTCACTCACTCTGCCTATCAATACTTTTCAAGCTGAATGTGAATATCACCTTGTCAACATGTGGGGTTTTCTAGATGACTTTCTACTTTTCATATGCATGAGTGTTCCATGTGTATTTATGTATATGTACCACAAATGTGCCTGATGCCCACAGAAATCAGAAAAGAGAGTTTGATTCTTTGGAAATGCAGTTACAGATAATAGATAACTTTCATGTAAGTGCTGTTAACCAAAGTTAGGACCTCTGCAAGAGCAGCAATTGCAAGTAACCACTGACCCATCATCTCTCTGGCCCTCCACTTCTGTTTTTGACAAACTTTCACTCTGTAGCCTAGGCTGGAATTTTATGGCCCAGACAGGCCTTGGATTTACTACAATCCTTTTAGTACACTCTGTCAGTTTGTTTGTTTGTTTATCATGGGCATGTGGTATGACTGTATTGCCTGCATATATGGGTGTGCACCATATACATACTGCATATTAATGTAGGCCAGGAGAGGGTGCTAGATCTCTAAGAACTGAAGTTACAGTGGTCTGATTCCATATGAATGCTGGGAATTGAACCTGGATCTTCTGAAAGAGTACCCAGTGCTTTTACACACTAGACCGTCTCTACAGCTACTTTAAACTCTTACATACATATAGAACATCCCCTAATAGATCACATTTGAATAAAATGTCAAGAATAAATTCTGAAAAAGAAATTATGATCTCTTCTTCACAGAAGAGAAAGACAGAGTACTGTACCAAATGACTACATGCAGCAAGTTTGGAGGAGTCTCTCTCTCTCTCTCTCTCTCTCTCTCTCTCTCTCTCTCTCTCTCTCTCTGTGTGTGTGTGTGTGTGTGTGTGTGTGTGTGTGTGTGTCTGTGTGTCTGTCTGTCTGTCTGTCTTTTTAGTTATTTAGTTATCTTATTGTGAGAACTGCATCTGAACACTCTGCTTTAGGATTATTCCTTACTCTCTTCATTATTTTACTTCCAACCGCTCTGCCTCATGGAAAAAGCAATCCATTTTCTGATATAAGGCATCTATATTGAAGATGGCTGCAGCTGACTTGATTGTTAACACTGGCATTTCTGTGTTTATCCTGAGGTCTGTGAGGATCAAATGTCTCCCCTCGCTTTCCCATTCCAAGGAAGTTTCAGAATCACCATTTCAGAACCCACAACACAATATTTCAAAGGAGTAGGAGCCTAGAGAGCATTATCCAGAAGTTGCTAAATGTCAGGACTGTGGAGATAGGCTGTATGGATTTCTTTAAAGAGCTTCATTAAGTTGACTAATTGGAAAGTGGAGATTTGCAGACTTGCCTGCTCGTAAGACTCAGGAGATTTAGTCAATATGATGTGTTCAGGACATGTGAGACTGCAATAAACTGCTCAGCATCCCTGGCAAGTGAACAGTAGTGTTGTATTTGGTACTGTAAACAAGGTTGATAACTGACAGCAGCATGTCAAGGAAGACACACGTACTGGAACCCTGATTCTACCAGTTTTTAACCTTGAGAATATGAAATATCTTTGTTCTTTCTCTCATCTTAAGTGTAGCCCAATGCCACTTCATTCCCAGGGATCTGGGTAGAAATAGAAATGTGGAAATGTAGAACTATAGAAAACCCCTTACTTACTCCATTCAAAATGAAAAGTGTACTTTTTCTGAGAAGTTGAACACTTAACAGGTAGAGAGAAAAAAAAAAAACTAAAAGATTCCTTCGTTACTGTGAATGGTTAGATTTTTGCTAACTTGACACAAGATGAGGTCTTCTGGGAAGAGCGAACCTCAATTGAGAAGATGCCTTAATTATATTGTCCTGCAGACAGATCTGTAGGGTATTTTCTTGATTAATGACTATTGTCGAAAGACTCAGTCCATTAAAGATGGTGCTGTCCCTGGGCTGGTGGCCCAGGTATATATAAGAGAACAGAGTGAACAAGCAAGGGAGAGCAAGGAGAGCAAGCCTGCAAGCAGGACACTTGCAAGACCTATGTTTCAGACCCTGCTTCCAGGTCCCTGCCTTGGGTCATTGCTCTGACTTTTCTTTAAATGAAAGTAACAGCTACATTTCCTTGGGCAGGAATTCTCAAAACTGTGACCCCAAGTTTTCAAAGCTAGAGGCTATCTTCTAGACACTCGAGTCACAGCAACTCTGGGTTTTATGTCCTGAATCCCTGAACCCAGTGGCTAGTTTTATAATAGAGTTTTAGGTGTCAAGAGCCTCAGCTCTTTAAGCTTAATTCACACTCTCTCTAGAACACTTCTAGTCATCTGTAAGTACTGGCCATCAATTTGTTGCTTCCTGCTTCTGTAGTAGCATTAACCACTTCTCACCGTTTTAGTGTATCAGCAGATCTTTATACTCCTGTGCTCATGGCCACACTCTTAGTTCTTCAGTTGTATCCCTGAATCCCAAGAGTCCTCATAATCCTGAGGACTTATGGCCGGCCCTATGAGTCCTTTAGAGACTTGAGATCCACTCACTAGAGAGTCATATTCTTCTATGTGCAGATGCCTGTGGTGCTTAATATTGGATGCCAAAACTTTTGTCAGTTCTTCATGTTAACTTTGTATCACTATATAACCATGATAAAGACCATAGTTAGGCAACAAGAGATCATCTCAAATTTTTGTTAGTGTCCAATATTTCAATGCAGTGCAAAAGTCAGTACACAGAAATGAAACCTTTCAGGTATACTAGAAAAGATCATAAAATACCAGCCTAATAGAAGAAATGGTGGAGTTATTGACCCTCCATTTACAACCTTGTTTGCATAAAATTACTGGTTCTACCTCTCCAAAGCTTCATAAATACATTAATCATGAGCATCATATAAATACTGGTCACAAAGTGTTGGTGATACTATGCCCTCTTCACTTGAATATAAATATCTGCAGAATGAGAAGTCCATCTATCACTCACTGTTTTGTTATGGTTGGTATGAAGTCTCCTAGGAGGGGTATAAATTGTCTTTATTGGTAATGACTAGAGCAAGATTTACCAAAAATGGAAGTCATATTTGCAACTAGAGCCATGGTGGAGTATCGCCGTGATGACAACTTGGCTCATTACTAAGAAGGGAATTCTTGGTTGAGTACTTATTGCTCAAGGTAACAATGCATAAGTGAAGGGTCTCTTAGCTGTAAAACATCTGACTTGTTCTCTCCTAAAAGATTTGCTCTTTTAAAGATCTAGCATGAAGCTAACATTCTCAAAAGAATTTATTAGTACTTAATACTTAGTAGAATCCCCTTTGGGGAATTGAAGTCCTGAAGATCAGTTTCTAATGGGAAATGACTCATGTTCTGGAATATATAGTATGCAAAATGTTCAATCCCAAAGGGGAGAGAAGGGCGCTCCAGTAGGGTAAGCTGTTGAACTTGAGTCCAGATCAGTAGAATTGAAACTCAGAAAAGATTAAGTTGCCTTTGAGAAATAAAGACTTGTAGTTTTCATCTCATTAACTAAGGAGTAAGGGTCATACTTCCAACATGTTAGCTTCCCCATCCCCCCATGTCATGTAACACATGAAGATCATCTTGATTTCACTTGAACTTTTAGCCTCCATATTCAAGATGCAAAACTGTAAGTGTTCATAAAGAAGTAATTGTTCAAGTGTGCTCAGGGCTATAATGAAATTAAATACAAAACTGCTTTGGAAATAAGAGTAATTTACCTGAAGCCAACTATTTTTTTTTTTATTTTAAGTAGGCATTGCATGGAAGGACAGTGGGTTTTGGAACAATTATTTTTTTTGACAATGAATGTAGCAGCTATGCTTGCTTTTGCTCTCCCTGTGAATATATTGTTTCTACCACATAGGCCGTTTTGATTTTAGTCTGACAAGTTGTCGTAGGGTAAATGAAATATAATATTTAATGGAATAAGAACATAGATGAAGCAGCTATAGGAATATATAGACTGCAAATGATTCATGAGTCATATCATAAGAATGATTTTTATTTTCTGTAAGGTTAATAACATTCTGAGACAAAAGGCAGACACACTACATAGAAAGTATTTGATGATTCATGTCAGTAACTGTGGCATGAGAGACAGAACCCCATACCACCCACATTCAGTTTGTTTCTTCATATTTGGGAGTGAAGGTTAGTATTCTTTTATTTCCTCTTCTAAATAGAGATCATAATTAGGTTTTTCAATAATAAGAGCCATTTTGATACCTAGAAGATATTAATAGAGAATTAAGTGCTTTAAGTGCTGTGTGTGTGTGTGTGTGTGTGTGTGTGTGTGTGTATGCATGTTGTATGTGAAGGTCAGAGATCAAATGTCTTCCCTTATTTCCTTATTTTTTGAGATTGGATATTACTGAATCTGGAGCTCACCAGTTGTTTAGACTTATAAGTGGAGCCTTTATTACAGGTGTGTGGTGACACATCTGGCTTTTTATTGCACATTGAAGTTTTTGCATAAAACCCAGATTTGGCTTTTAACAACTTTGAGTATCCATTCTCAATTGAAACATAGAAATAGCAGCTTAGCCAATTTATACTGTGCACAGGTATGTCTGCTTGACTAGCTACAACTACTCTGCTCCTCTCAGTTGAGTTTGCCTGGCCCCTGTTGATACCTTCACTTTCCTAAATCCAAAAGAAGCCTTATTTCTAATACATCTCTGTGAAATATAATATCAAACTATATGATTGATTTTTGCCTCAGTTACCTCATCTATAAAGTAGAATTTTAAGGACTACTTCATAAGAGTTTATGAAAACTGCTATTTGGGAGAAATTACTTAGAACTATCCCTGATAAATAGTACACAGACTACTCCCATAATTGTGTTGTTTATGATCTGGACATTGACTTGACTTCTAATCATCTAAACTCCAATGTGGCTTATCTTCTTTGGCTCAACATTTGAACTAGCACAGATCTCTGTATTTCCTGGAAATGATCTCATAGTCCATTACTCTATGAAATCATGGTCTCTCTTTTTTTTTTAAATTTAATTTTCCATATCAGCCATGGGTTTCCCTGTCCTCCACCCTCTTCTCCCCGACCCCACCTTGCCCGCAGCCCTTGTCCCCATTCCCATCTCCTCCAGGGCAAGGACTCCCCTGGGGATTCAGTTCAACCTGGTAGATTCAGTCCAGGCAGGTCCAGTCTCCTCCTTCCAGGCTGAGCAAAGTGTTTGAAAAAGTACAGGGACAAACAGCCAAACTAATGGAAACACATGAACTATGAGCCAAAAGCTGTGGAGCCCCCAACTGGATCAGACCCTCTGGATAAGTGAGACAATTGAATAGCTTGAACTGATTGGGAGGCACCCAGGCAGTGGGCCCTGGGACCTGTAATTAGTACATGAGCTGGCTGTTTGGAACCTGGGGCTTATGCAGGAAATCATGGTCTCTTGATGACAATAGCTATGTTTCATTCATCTCTGTATTTTGGGAACCTGACACAGAAAGTGTTATACAACACATGCTTAATAGGTTTTTTTCAGCATTTGTTATTAGATGTTATGGTTATCAAGTCATCCATGTGCCTGAAAAACCAAATGTCAAAGGGTTACCTCCATTGCTATTGACAATTATACAAGTTAATAACTATGACTTTGTTAACTCTAAGTTCACTATCATTTTATCTTCCTACAACCATTATTACATTGCAAACTAAAAGTCAATCTGAGCTATATTTTTCAAACTTCCAAAATGTTTTGGTGGATTCTACACTGTTTCAGGGAAGAAATTAAATACATTTTCATATCTACAGCCTGTTTCACTATGTCTAACACACAGGAAGTACTAAAAGTTGTTGAAGGAATGACTAATGTCCTTAACTTTCTATTCAGGACAGCAGAGACTGTTTTCTCTATTAAGGAACCATGGAGTAATTTCTAGCCCACTCCCTCTTTCTTGTAACCGTTTTAGAAATCAATAGGCTACTGCATTCTCAGATTTGAAAGTCAAATTTTAATGCATTCTTTATAAATTGATGCTCATACTAACTGCTAAGGAGGATCTTGTAAGGCCATAAAAAGTTGGTGTTTAATCATGGATTACAAATACAATTTAGATTGACATTTGCCCCCAATGAGGTATACATTAAAATGCCCTTATTGACTTTCAAAAGGAAATATCCTGTAGCGTAATAGTAAAAATGTGGAAAGTAGAATTGAAAGTACAAATGTAGCCAGAAGATTTCCTGTGTCCTGGCCTGCCAGTAGTTGGGACAAATCTCTTCCACTTGCCCCCCACGTAAACACACAGAGACTTATACTAATATAACTGCATGGTCATGGCTCAAGACTTTTGCTAGGCAGATCTTATATCTTAAATTAGCCCATAACTATTAATCTATATATGCCGTTACATGTTGCTCCTTGGGTGGCTCTCTGGTTTCTCCCTCAGCCTTCTTCCTGTCTCTCTCTTTGAATTTCCCACCTGCCTCTAAGCTGCCTTGTCATAGGCCAAGTGACTTTATTTATCAACCAATTAGAGAAACACATATTTGCAGCATACAGAAAGACATTCCCCCATCATAAACCATAGTGAAGAATCAAAAATCCAAAACAGTTTTTTTTTTTCTATACCTATGCAGGTGACTTCTGAAGACTGTACATTTCATACAAAATAATACCTTGACTCTGAAGTCAATTACCATTTATTCAAGTGTTTACAGATTTGATAATAAGCAAATCTTGGGAGCTAAAACAGAGATAACTTGATTTATTTTATTTATATTTTAAATATATTTTTCCATGTAGTATATTTTTATTGATTTCCTCTCCACCACATCTGACTGACACTCCCCACTATCTTCTTTCAAACCCAACTTTATGCTCTTTCCCTCTCTCTATCTCAAGGAATGATGAAACAAAACTAAACACAAAAGTCACACAAATAAATATCAAAACAAACATGCAAAGGATGGATAAGAAAAAATAGAAAAGGATGAAAGAAACAAAAAATTCACACATAAAACAATTACCTTTGATTTGTTTTGTATAGGCTGACTACCTCTTGACATAAGATCTGCCCTGAATGTAGTTGGTATACCCAGTGGCACTCTATTAGAGAATATTGATTTTATGTTTTCCACATGCAGTTCTTTGTTAGCAATGGGACACTGAGTGAGTCCATTCATACTCTCAGTGATGAGACTTGTCTGGACTGAACCTCTATAGGCCCTGTGAGTGTTGCTATAGTCTCTGAGAGTTCATATATGTATCAATCCCATTGTGTCTGGAGAACACTGTTTCCTTGGAGTCATTCATCACCTTTAGACATTACAGTCTTCATGCCTCCTGAATAGATTTTGAGCCTTGAGGGGAAGGTGTTGATGAAGACATTTAGGACTAAGGGTTCCAAAGTCTCCACAACTCTGTGCATTGTTCATTTGTGGGTCTCTATGTTAATTCCCATCTACTGTAAGATAAGAAGTTTCTGTCATGTGGGTTGAGTGAGGCACTGCTCTGTGGATATAGCAGAATGCCATTAGGACTCATTATATTGCTATTGTTTCTTTAGCATAATAATAGTATTAGGTTTTCCTCTTGGGTCATTACCTATTTGTCAGGTTCTTTGAAACTTTAGAATGTCAAGTATGTGTTTCACCTTAGGGAATGGGCCTCAAATTAAATTAAAAAGTAGTTGGTTTTCCCTATAACATTTTTGACACTATTGTAGGTAACAGGGTTTGTAACTGGTTGATAATAATTATTATTACCTTTTTGTTCCAGTAGCATAAGAGTAACTTCTAGTACAATGAAAACTAGTCAGTGGGAATGAAGCATACCAACAGCTAAAATTCTTTGTATCAAAAGATATGTACTGTCATGAATAATAATAAGTCCTTACCATCAGATTGGGAAGAGAAACTGATAGCCTTGACAATAGCCTGTGATGCTTGGTGGTTTACATAGGATCTTTGGCCAATATCTGAACAAGATGTAACCCATTCCTGGTATTGGAGGTTTTACTCTGTGGCATGTGATTATTTGGTAGTGTGTGATAACTTGTTGGAGCATTTTCTCCCTTATTATTTGGTGACTCTATTTACATCCCTTTCCTATATTTATGTATTTAAAGAAGTTTCTACAGTAGTAGTTTCCAATATGGCTTTTTGAAGGATGTGTAGTGTTAGTTGTCCTTCCACACATTCCCTCTTTTATCCTTCTCTACCATCTACATCCCTACTTAATTGTAGGTGTAACTGTCTTGTTAAATAAGAAACACAGAGCCAGTGACAGAGTTAAAAATCAGAGCAATAGCCGAGTGTCTTACCCTTCACTGCTTCTGCTGTCTTTCCTTTCCGCAAGAGATCTACTTCTGTGTGTCCTGTCTTTTTTTTATAGACTTTCTGTTCTGTTTTCTCATTGGTTGTACACCCAGCCACATGACCTCCTCGTCACTGCCTGTCTGTACAGACCTCCAGGTCTTCTATGGTTGGTATTGAGATTAAAGGCGTGTGTCTGCCATGCTGGCTGTGTCCTTGAACACACAGAGATCTACATAGCTCTGCCTCCCAAGTGCTGGGATTAAAGGCGTGCACCACCACCACCCAGCTTCTGCTCTGGCTTACTCTGACCTCAAGGCAACTTTTATTAACATACAAATAAAATCACATTTCAATACAAATAAAATATCACTATACTTAATCCTCTTATTCCAGTTCCGCCTCTCCTTGATAGGTTTGTTCTTTTCATTTTTCTCAAATTTCCTGGATGTTTTATTTCTGGATTTTATAATGAGCATTTTCTTTGACTAAGCTACCCATTTTTTTTTTGTCTTGTCTTCTGTTTCTGATAATTTCAGTTCCATGTATTGCAATCTTTTGGGGGAGGTTATGCCACTGATGCTTTAGTTTGACATCCTAAGATTTTATTTAAAGTTTTATTTCAGTTTGGATTTTCTTTGGTTATTCTATTTCTTCATTAGTTTCTATTTTCATGTCTTGAAATGTTTTCACTTTTTATTCACTTTTTATTGTTTGTGTCTTCACTGTCATCATCAAGGCATTTATTCATATCCTATTCAAGGTCCTTGAGCTCATTCATAATTTCTGTTTTGAAGTCCTTTGCTTGCGATCCTGCTAAGTTGTTTTACTCAGGGCCTGCAGTAATAGGATGGCTGGCTTCCAGAGTGGGTGTAGTGCCTTGGCTTTTCATGTTCTTGTTTTTGTACTGGGATCTAGACATCTGGAGTTGTGATGTTAGAAATGTTTCTTGGTGTAAATATCTAGTCTTGTTTTTGTTGAGTGCTTGATCTCTCATTTGGTTGATGTTGCCCACTCTGAATCCTAGGCAAGTGGTGTGGCTGCTGGGTTGTTGGTAAAGAGTGTTTCTTTCTATGAGTATATACACACATTACACAAATGAATGGAGATTGGCTAGGCATAAAGGCTTAGAGGGGCAGTAAGAAACAACTAAGAGGATCCTGGGTTTTCACTCATACACAGGGTCCCCAGGAAAAGCAGCATGGCTGCAACAGGTTACAGAATAAGTCTAGAAAGACTGAAATGAAAACTAACCTGATTTTTATATTAAATAATTGAAATTTAGAATTTTAAATTAAAAAGTTTGATGCATACCAGAAAATTTTCTTTGAAAGAGTATGTGCCCATCACCTACCCTTACACTGGTTGCCCTGGTATTAATACCAAGTATTTCATACATCATGTTAATAACAGGAACTATTCTTGATAAAAAGAATTCAACAAACTGGGCTATCCCATCTGTCTCTAATTTCTATGATAATTTTTAAATGCCCTGACAAGTGATGAAAGGTGCAATTTCAGGTTCTTTGATTCTTTCTCTTATTTCCTTCTGCGAACTAAATGATAACCTTCCCAGGCAGCATTGCCATTTGCATTGATGTTAGCATTTATCAGCTATTCTTGCAAAGACAGCTTGCTCTTCAATTCACCTACACCTGTCCTGACCTGAGTAACCTGCACTATCACTTGGTTTATAATTTAGAGGAATTATATTTCACAATATTAGCTTATAGCAACTTTGGTGGTACAAGAGAATTTTCCATCAGGGAGTAGGTGTGGGCTGAGCAGATGATCCCCTCCCCCTTAAATGGCTTATGGTTGTTACATAACTACCATTAGAGACTCTGTATCACACTGATTCTCATGGCTACCATTGTTAATACAATTCATTGCTGTGAGCCATGTCTATCACTATATACTTCTCTAGAATTATGATCACACACCTATTTTTATTTACTCTGTAAAGCCTGCTCTATTGAGATTAAACATAACAAAATAAAACTTATATTTAAAAAGTTAAACTTGTATATGTCTCTCTAATCTGTTATTCCATGTCAAGAATCCAAATATCATTAAAGGTTCCTGTGGTGGGTATTGTGTTCCCTGAAATATTGTGTGTTCCCCAAAATAAACATATCTGGGGTCAGAGAACAGACAGCCACTAGAACAAAGCCAAAAATGGTGGCTAGAAAATGGGAAGAGTAAGCCATAACAGAAGTTGGGCAGTGGTGGTGCTCGCCTTTAATCCCAACACTTGGGAGGCAGAGCTAGCGGATCTCTCAATTCAAGGCCACTTTAGAAACAGCTAAGCATGGTGACCCACGCCTTTAATCCCAGAAACCCAACCTTTAATCCCAGGGAGTGGGGGCTGAAGAGATGTCTCAGAGGTTAGGAGCATCGACTGCTCTTCCAGAGGTCCTGAGTTCAATTCCCAGCACAAAACCATCTGTAATGAGATCTGGCGCCCTCTTCTGTATGCATAATAAATAAATAAATAAATCTAAAAAAAAATTGGAGCAATCACAGATTCCATTAGGGCCATCTGCAAAATCTGCAAACTTCTCCAGGAGAAGCAATGCTGGTTAGGATTTGTCTAATTTATCTGTTGTTGATCTCATTTGTTCTGGCAAATCACACTCATTTTCACATCACACTCATCTTTTTTTTTTTTTTTTTGCCAGAGCTGAGGACCGAACCAGGGCCTTGCGCTTGCTAGGCAAGCACTCTACCACTGTGCTAAATCCCCAACCCCACACACTCATCTTTGTATTTGTGCATATGGTCATTCTAAAGTCAGCATTCTTAGGCTGCATCTCTATTATTTCCATTTCTTTGTCTAATAAAATTTAAATGACTTACTCAGTTTTTCTGGGTCTAGAACATACTCTGGTTATGGCTAATGCTGTGGTACACCTTTCCTTTCACCATTGCTTTACCTGCTTCGCCCACAATGGTTTCTTTCAGATGCCCTTTCTTGGATTGCTTTGGCTTGCATTTGCTGTTCCCTCCATTTGGGACTAATTGCACCTCCTTTATACAACTGCTTCCCTTTCAGTCTTTGGGCTTCAGGGTGTATTTTATATCAGCGGTCTCTTCCCAAACATTTTCCTATGTTTCTTTATTTATTAGGTCTTAAACTTTAATGGCTTTTGTCTTTTAGCTTTGATACTTTACCTCCGCTATGAGAACACAAGATCTATAGGAACAATGTTATGATAGTATTACTTACTTTTGGATCAAACCATGAACAACATGGGTAAATGTAAAATAATTTTCCAAACCTGACAAATTGAGTTCAATCTCCAAAAGCCCATATAGTGGAAGGAGAAAATCACTGCTACAATTTGGTCTCCAACTTCCACATAAATGCTTTGCCACCTACCCCACATACATACACACATGCCAATTTTATAAACATAAACATGCATACACATATGTACACACAAAGTCAATATATAAATATAATAAAATTATAGACAAAAATATAATATTCATTTTTGGAATGTCATTTTTAAAATGTGTGAAGAGTAATAATAATAATAATAATAATAATAATAATAATAATAATAAAATTTTCCTTTGAACCTAGTGGTAGTTGGAAAATTTGGTTCCAGTTACTAATAAAAATGTATGTAATAATACAAAAGATAATTAAAATTCCTTGGAAGATAGCTAGGTGGCTACATAGACCAATATATGCATACATACATATTAGCAATATATATGCTATATATGGACATGGGTAAGGATTCTTAGGTACTAGTTCTTTGTAGGTTCACTTCAATACAATTTTTGTGATACCACAGAATGATACTGATTATCAAGGTAATTAGTTATGCACTAAGGACACTAAACCAAATAATGGGTATACCTTAATCAAAGATGCAAAACATTCTGTTTTTTACTTAGACTCTTCTAAATAGCACACAGTTTAAAATTATGTATTATTCATAGAATATGTGCTGTATTCTGTTTTGTCATAACTAATTATTGGAAGGTAAAAGTGCCCAAAGACAAACCATGAATAAGAGTAAGGCATTTCACTTTCTGCAGGGAAAACTACACGATGGCTTACAACCATTGCTACTAAGGAAAGTTGATGGGGAAACTGTCACAATTCCTCTTTGGTGTGATGAGTGCAAGAGTTTCCACATGTGATCTCAGAACTTGGAAGCCTGATGCAAGAGAATATTGGGTTTTAAATAAGCCTGGCTACATAGTGAGGCACTGACTCACACAGAACACAAAATTTCTGTGGATATTTGGAGATATCGTAGAAGATAAATATTTTTTTAGATGTTGGCAGATAAGACAAAACATGTAATTGTTAAAATTCAATACACGTGTATTTATCCATATTTATTCTTTTTTCAAACTGTGATAGTGACACAAGTCTTAAGGAAATAATCAACCGATCTCTGATTGCATTTAAAGCCCACTCCAAAACCTGGGACTGCAAACTGGACCAAAATCCTGTGACTGGCTACATCATAAGTCACTAATGCTATTTATTATTCTGCTAAATGGACATAGTATTTAACTTCCCTCTAAGTTCTTATATCTAGAAACATAGATTTTGGCATCCCACGGCCATCATCTCAAAGGCTTGCTCTCTAGCACACATGTGCAGTAGATGAGGAATAATATAGAAGCCTACAACTAGTCAATTTGCAAAGAATTAAGAGGCTGTGGAGTGCTCAATTCTCAGCAGGGCAGGTATATTGCAGCCCTCCCCGCAAGGTTCAGGAATTATGGTGGAAAATGGACACAGAGATCATAAGACCAGAAATAGTGAACAAATGAACTTAAAACATTATTTGCTACATATGACATGACTTTTGCATATATAAATTCATAACAGCCATGACTACATGTGCAAGAACTTCCCAAGACCAAGCCACCCAAAACTCTAGTGGCTAGTGTATAGCTTAGCTGAGGGAGGGATTCAAGTCCCACCAATAGCTGCTAAGCCACTGACAGTTGGTGGATGCTTGGGGAAAAAGAGTCAAGGTTTTACAAAGATTTAGCCCCTGAAAGTCTATCTGTGCTCCAGTAGCTGGTCCTGCATCTTGGTAAATGTAAGCAGAACTTAGTGGGCTCTATGGGTTAAAAAAATCAACACCATATAAATTTAAGGTGTGGTGGGGAAATGTGTCGTGGGGAATAGGAGGGGAAATGAAAGAGAAGGAATGAGAGTTGGATTTTATCAAAACATACTGTGTGTGTGAATGAACTTTCAATTTCAAACAATAACACATTTTTATTTACTGTAATTTTAAATTGCCATTTTGCCTTCTCCTTAACACATCCTTGTCCTCTCTGTGCACAAAACTCTTTCTCAAATTTGTAACTTTCATCTGCACTTACATCTGTATTACTTCTTACCCTGATGTATTCTGGAATACTGTTGCATGCCAAAGGGTTTTATTGTAACACTCTCATTACAATATACACTTGTATGGTTTATTGGCTCATCAGTTAAGAGGGCATGCTGATTTTGCAGAGAACCTTAGTTTGTTCCTTAGTACCCACACGGCTGTTGGCAACCATCTGTCAGTCTAATGCCAAAATATCAGATGGCTTCTTCCGGCTTCTTCCAGCATCACTTACACAGGTGGGATACATTCATAAATATAGAGAAAATGGAAAGATTTTAAAACATCTTTGAAAGTAGAATCTCTACATATATTTCATTAATAAGTACACATTTTTATCGTCCTAATTCAAATTAGGATTCTTAGAAATTTATATGTGACATTTTCAGAATGGTTTAAATTATCTGATTAATGTCAACTAATTTAACTAAAAAACATACAGTAACCTCAAAGAGGGGTCATTGAATTTTGACTCAAGTATTCTCCCCTGGAGTAGACAATAATAGCCATGTGATAACAGTGAGTTACACAGAACTTCATCTTTCAATGGAAAATGAATGGTTCTATTAGGAGCAAATGAATCTGCCAAGGGAGTTTATATAAAACATGTCTTAGATTTAGAATTTGCATGGCATGCTAGTTTTTATTGCTATTAATATGCTATTATGAAGCTGGAAGCTGGGTGTTTTAAAAGTGCCTCCCAATCATAAATTAGTCGGTGCATAAAACACTCATGAAATAGCATCCCAATTTTCCACGTGAAATCTCTGCATCCCAAGGTGATTAAATGACTCTCCTCAGTGTTTCAATTTTTGTACTTAGTTCCCCTGCAATGTTCTTTAGAAGGGCCTGTGTGCTGGGAATTATCTACTGTATCCCATGTCCTAAATTAAAAAGAATTTTGCAAACGTTATCTAAATTTATGCCTTGTATGTGGAGCATGAACATGTTATAATACTGTGGGGTTTGGATAGTAAATACCTTTAACAGGCTGATGTGTCAAGGACTTCATTCTCAGTGTCATGAGAGGTGGTGGAACTTTGTAAGAAGTGACACCTAATTGGTAAATCTCTCGGTCATTGCTGTGTAACCCTAGGGTGGTGGCTCTCAGTAGGCACACTATAATTCTTGAGGGGGGATTGTAAAGAAAGCATGATTTGGGTTTCCACCTATTTCTGCTCTAATTCAATATGGAACTGTTGTCACATGTGTTCACACCATAAGAGGACACATTAGAGGATAACATAGTCTATGAATTTGAGTCTCTGTAATCAGAAAATACCATTTTCTGTTTCCACTAGAAAATTTGCCATCTAAGGTGTTTAATTTGGGAAATGCAAAGCTAATAGAGAGAGATATTAATTAATAACATAGTAGTAGTACAACTCTTAAGCATATCTTAATATTAGACAATGAAGACATAAACTATGTGTATAACCAACAGGAAGCCTACAATTTATCCAGGTGGTAGCTAGGAGAATAGAATGACTGCATTCATTTGCTCTTCTGTACCACTTCTATGTTTCTCCATCTATAACACACACTTTTCCCATAACATGGAAAGTATATCTTAGTACTTACTGTAATAAAAGGTTTTGGGTGAAAGTATGAACTCTTCTTGAGCTCTTTACATATACTGTAAAGGTTTTCTGCAATTCCACTCTAGATTTTCTCAAAATCCTCAAGCTCACTTCTCACTCAAGGAAACACAATTGAAGTAACAAGTAAAACTTACTGGGTTTATGCTTTACTCATCATGGGAATTAGACGTTCAAGACACTTGACATGGTCTTATAATAAAAATTAAAACTCCATATGGAAGTTACATGATCAAGAATGTCTCAGATTTCACTGATCAAAGCCAGTCACCTGGGTCAGAACTAGGAAGAGATGGAGAAGTACACTTAAAATGGTGAGGCATAACTGATACCTTATACAGATAATCCTATAATTCTTGTCCTGTTGAGGTAGGAATAGTGTGGAGCTATATACTACAACACCCCCAAAAAGCACAGCCAAGTTGAGTTATTTTTTGCTGAACTTGGAAATCTTTGTGTACTCAAGTATGGTTAATGCCACTATCTTAAAATAATGCACCTGTTCTGCTTCCACTCTTGGTTGCCTTTTGCTCAGTGTTTATGCTGTTTGCTCTGATGAAGTATTTTTCTCTTCCCTGTGATGTTGGTATTTCACATAACCTTTACTGGTGTCCTGGTCAGTATCTCCTGGGCATGTGGCTCTGGCAATAGAATATAGAAGCTAAAAGTCTCCAGCTTTAATTCAGGCTATAATAGGCATTCTGTGATCCTGTGTTAATAAGGATAACATCAAGTAACAGTGAGGATACCTTGGACAGATGCTTTCAGAGAGAGCAGGTTGACTTAGTCCACTTGAAAAAATATAACTGCATCACTCTCAACAACAAAAAGAAATAAAAGAGGAAGAGAAAAAAAGGAGTAAGCGTGGTTGAAACACGGTAGGGGGTAGTGAGGTGAGGAGAGAGTTGTTTCAGGGTGGTAGATATTATTGTATCTGTAACATGCTTAGTTAGATGATTTTGAATATCATCTAATCACAGGTAAACAACATATATATATGCATGAATAAAAAAACAGTGTAATCAGTTAATAAGCAAAAAATCTGAATTGCTGGTTTCCAAATGACTTTCTATGTAACAAAAGAGCATAGGGATAAAACAACTAACAAAGTCCATAGAATTTAATGGTTTTCTAAAATCACAGACAGAAAGATAGAGTGCTATGGGGAGATACATGACTATATTACATAGAAGATAAATTTGTCATTTTATCTAGTTCACTCAACTGTGAGCTGTATACATACCTGCCCCCACACACACACGAGAGAGAGAGAGAGAGAGAGAGAGAGAGAGAGAGAGAGAGAGAGAGAGAGAGACATGCATACTACACCACACATCCACACACACGATCTTTATCTATATCTGTCTATGTATCTCTCTCTCTCTCTCTCTCTCTCTCTCTCTCTATCTATCTATCTATCTATCTATCTATCTATCTATCTTCTTTTAATTATCTCTCTCCCTCTGCCTTTCTTTCTAAAGGTAACCCTAGCTGTTGAACAAGGATAACATGTACTATGCAAATTTGTAAAATGAAATACTGGGTTAATTAGTAAATAAATACTGTTTCGAAACATAGTTCCTTAAATATGAATGATGTGGGATGTCTTTCTGTATGCTGTGAATATGTTTTGCTCCCATTGGTAATAAACAAACCTGCTTTGCCCTATAGCAAGGCAGGATAAGAGCCAGGCAGGAAATCCAAGCAGAGATAGAGGGAGAAGAAGGGCAGAGTCAGGGCAGATGCCATCCAGCCACCCAAGGAGCAAGATGCCAGCAGACTGGCAATGCCACAGCCACGTGGCAATTCATAGATGAATAGAAATGGGTTAATTTAAGTTGTAAGAGGTAGTTACTAATAAGCCTGAACAATAGACCAAGCATTTGTAGGTAATATTAAGCCTCTGAATGATCACTTACAAGTGGCTTCAGGACAGGGCAGGACAAAAGAGCCTCCATTTGGAAACAAATGAATGTGTTTCCAAGAATTGTAAGACATTTAATATTAATTTCTTAGACATCAATTCTTATGAAAAAAGTTATAGTAATACAAATAAAATGTTTGTTGGTATAAGACAGAAGAGAACAAAAAGACAAAGGTCAGTCACATTCCACTGTATGTGTGAACTTGATGTTTGTTTTAAGATGTATTACAAATAAGTAAAAAAAAAAAAACCAAACACTGAACTATTCTATAAATTAAGTAGAGATTTTATTTATATTTCATAAATTATTTCTCATAAAGTTCTATGATTTTCTTTATGTTTCATGTATTATTTCTTATAAAGTTTGTAATAAGATGCTTGCCATGCATAAATTGTTTTTTTCAAAAGTCATTGTAATTTTTTAAAAATATGTATAATGAGTAGGATGGACAAATAACCCCAAGTGTAGTATTTTAAACAAAACTAAAAGACAAACAAAATGTTAACAAAAAGAGACATGAACTGACTGGAGGATTCTATTTTTTAACTAGGATTTTCTCAATCTTATAAAATATAAATGGAATTATAAAAAAGTGACAGCAAATGATTTGAGCATGCAATACAAAAGGAGACTCTCTGAGTGAACAGAACCATGTGACAATACTAGCCACAGGAGGCCACTGGAAACTCATATTAAAGCAATAAGATCACTAGATAGTAAAAACAACTACATAGATTTTAAATATGGTAACCTAAGGTGGGCAAGGAAAGCAAAATACTCACACAGGCAGGGATGGGTAAAAAAATTGGACAAAGACCTATTGGAGAAATGAAATGAGAATGTGTGTCTAGTAGTATGTAAATATATTGGACCATATTCTCCATGGATTATAAAATGAGTCAATTAAATGTTTGTGTCTCGAAGTGTTTTTCTTGAGCCTCTACTATGTCACTGAACCCAATTTAGATATTACAACTAGGGAAGTAAGTGAATTCAATATTATTTCTTTTGTTGTACTTACAGTTTAGTCTAGTACAAGCAAAAAATCACAGAAACAAATGCTAAATTTTATCAAATGATATGAAATTCCATGGAGTAGGACAAAATGCAGAAGAGAGCTAGTGAGTGGTGGTTGGTTGAGTTATTTTTAAAAGGATGTTTAGAGAAAGCTGCTGATGCAGCAACAGCAGAGGTGCAGCTGGAGGACGGTGGGGGCAGGATATGCATGCAACATCCTTCTGGGCATTTGGTTTTTAATCAGAGTAAATTCAAAATTATGCAAGTTCAATTATTTGCAGGTTCTTATGGAGACGGATATTAGTTTAAAATGTTCCCATCATTAGCTCAGCAACAATGTGAAGCCTTTATGTGACTGAAAGTTTTGGATTGAATTTATTACGTTCTTGATGTATCATTAAATGTTGTTGATAGTACCATCGTCATATGCTGATGGGTTGATCCTAGATGAAAATAAAGCATGGTGCCTGGGAGTATGCATGCATAAAGCCATTTCTATTAGAAAATGATACCTAGAAAATAGTTCCTGCAATACCAGGTTCCAGTGAAAATAAAAACACTCACAATGTTAGTTTGTGTTTACACATGTCAGATTTGTGCAACATAAAAGATCAAAGTTGATCTTTTATGTTGCACAAATTAGCAATATGAAGTTGAATTGGAATGAGTGGACAAATCATGAGACTATGAGGGAATGATTGGGCTGCTTATGATTATGTTTCATTATATACTTGTATAAAACTTTCAAGGACAAAATATTTTTAATCAAGAAGAATTTTGTTACAAGAGTAAGTGAAATTACAGGGCAGTTGATAAACAGAAAATATGGGCTAAAGAAAAGTTTCCACTTTGTTTAAAAATTACATGAAATTTTCATTGACAAAAGAAATGCTTTACATGAGAGAAAATTTATGAAGCATGAAAGAGAAAGAATTGCTACATTAATATCCTGGGTTGAAACTTGGCATGTATGGAAAAGAACTGACCTGTGGTATTCTTATATTGATTGAAATGCAGAGTGGAGCAGTATGCTTGCTGCAGATACATGAGTAGCTGTAATAATAAGAACACATGCAACCTCCCTTCACAGTTCCTTTAGCTTATCTTAGAGCAGTAAACAGCAGCATCACTAACTCGTAATTTTGATGATGAAGGACTGAAAAGGAAGCGGGATACAGGAAGGACTCACATGAGAAAGAACAGAACAGGAAACTTCACAAGATTCTTGGTGTTAATAATATAGTGTGGGGAATGATCAGTAGTATGTTTACAGTTCAATCTCGATTGCTCTACAAAAATAAAGTAGAATTAAAGTGAGATCCTACATGATCTCCCATCCACAATCTCAGAAGCATTTGGGTATACCCAAAAAAGGTTGAGGATGTAAGGCAGAGGATTTTCAATTGATAATCATGATGAAACAGAGGAAAACCAAGAGGGATGAACCTGTATTTACAGGGTTAATAACAGCAGTGAATCATGGAATTTAAGCAAGGAGAAGAGGGAATGATGAATGACAGGAAGGTAAATCATTAATTAGATAAATGAAGACAGAAACAGTAATCGCCATGCTGTGGTGGCACACACCTTTAATCCCAGCACTTGGGAAGCAGAGTCAGGTGGATCTCTGTGAGTTTGAGGCCAGCCTGGGCTACAGAGCTAGCTTCAGTACAGGCACAAAACAGAGAAACCCTGTCTCGAAAAAGAAAGGAAGGAAGGAAGGAAGGAAGGAAGGAAGGAAGAACAATCATAGGATTCAAGTAAGCAAAAGTCTCATAAACATGAGTACAATTTACTATACTTAAAATTTATGATATATGCATAATAGAAATTGTAGCAGATCTATGATTGCATATGTATGCACATGTTATGGATATACACATATCTATTTGTGTGTATGTATGTACATACACACACACATATATGAGTATATATATATATATATATGTATATAGTAAGAAGATGGAAAAATGAACAAAGGCTTAAAAACTGTGTTTTTCTCCAAAAGGAGGTATGGAGCATCTTTAAACTTGGCACTTTCAGCTGTATTTTATTATTCTTTCATAAGACATTTTATTTGTCTCAAATCCTCTAATTTTAAAGAAAGGCCATAGTTCTGAGTTAGGCTTTAGCATAGAGACAAGTTGAGAGTTCCACTACCCAAATTCAGAACCTACTTAATGTTAACTGTCCATAGGCAAACTAGTGGATATATTTATTCAAGTTTCTCAGCCCCTTCAGTACTCTACCATAATCTTCTTTTGCTCTAATCTGGGAATTGGGATGCACTAAATTTTTCCTCTTAAAGTTCACATTTTTAAGTCTCATCCACAGTATAATGATGCTTGGAGATAGAAATGATAAAAATAATAAACAGGCTTATGTAAAAGCATGACAGTGAGGCTTTCATGATGCAAGTATTATTTCATAAGAAAGAGCATAAAAGATTGACATGAGGGAGACTGAGCAAGGAGGATCTGTTTTGAAGTCCACTTAAGCTATAGACAGAACTTGAAGCAAGCTTGGAACATCTAGATAAACCCTGTTTATCTACACCGAATGACATCAGAGTGTGCTCTGCTCTCCCTCATCCTCCCCGACACTTTACTTGTATTCTCTCCCTCTCTACCTCCTTCCCTCTCTGTGTCTTCTCCTTTCTTCTCCACTACCTCTCCACTTCGTTCTCTCTCTCTCTCTCTCTCTCTCTCTCACACACACACACACACACACACACACACACACACACACACACACACACTTCCTTGCTGCTTCTCTCCATCCCTGTCATGACAGAACATAGTGACAAGGTCAATCAATGAGAGCCAAGAAGCAAGTACTCACCAGAACGCTACCAGGCCATGCATTTTTCAGAGCAGTGCAAATATGTCTGTTGGTTAGATCACATGGCCTCTAACATTTTGTTACATCAGCTTAAATTAATTTGTTAAAAAGAATATAGAAGCTGTCTTTCCACAAATATATTAAAACCCTGTTACTATAACCATAGAAGAGCTTTAATAACTCAGCCTGTGACTTTAAATGACCAGAAGATACACTAAGATATGTGAATTATGAGTATGAAGACGAAGGCTTCCTGTGATCTTGAACAACTTAGCATTTTAAACAAAAGAATAAAAAATATAAATCAGTTTGGCAGTCATATTTAAGGTAGATGAGACAAACTAAACAAAAGAAGAGTTGCTTTCACCACTGTTGAGCTGTGCTTGAGATCCAACCAAAGCTGTATCAGATGAGAAGAAAAAGAGGGAAATGATTTAAGAAATACTTGGCCACTAGAACTTGCCAGCAGGAAGGAAGAGGGACATGTGATACCAGGATTCTAGATTCCTGAGTGGAGAATAACTTGATATTAAAGAAGTCTGTTCCATAGAAAATATCTTCACAGTAGATGGTGCATTTCATTTTAAGCCTTATCCTTTCTGAGCTCAAAACCAGCCATGAACACAAATCCCTACTCCATCTGTGATTACAGTTTTGCTATTTAATTGTGTCACCACAGTTACATATCATAGATGTGCCCATGAGCAACATTCACATTAGTAGAACAGAAGGTGTGCCAGCTTATGATAAATGTCAGGGACTAGGATTATTTTGTAGATAATGAACACATTACACTATGGGCTCCAGAAGAAAGACAAAATTACATTCTCTATGTTTTTCTTATCAGTCTGGTTTTATATTTTTAATTAAGAACATCTGTCCATGAACAGCCTCTGAACTCTCTCATTCCTTCCCCTCTTACTGCAAATCTGAGCAGCCTAAGAAAGCTTTGTGCTCCTTCCCTTGACACTGGTGGGGACTTGAACTCAACATGCAGTACATTCACCTAATTCCTACCACCTCACCACTATATCTGCCCCACTCCCTGCCATGCTCTCAGGTAATCTCTTGGGGTGTTTATTTGTTTGCTTGCTTTGTTTTACTGGGGGAGACCATTTGATAAGAATGTCCTGCAGAAACTGTGGAAAATGTCAAAATGTCAAACATTCTATAAGTTTATCCAGTAAATACAGGACAACTCTCCATTGTAAAATTGTAAGTGGTAAAATTAGAACAATGTAAATACTTAGTATGATGCCTTTAGAAGTAACGTTCTCCTGATGTGTGGTACTCCACTGGAGTATGATCATAGGGAAAATTGGCTCTCCCTCTCCCTCTCCTGGAAGCCATCAATAGCCAACAGCTCTTCAGCATTTGGTGGAGTTTCATGTTCTTTCCTCTGCATACAGGAATTTTGTGTGGCTTGAGCTTCTAAAGGTATTGTACATGCTGCCACAACTCTTAAAATACATATGAATGGATTTCTAAAAGGCTTGCAGCCGATCTCCTCACGGAGTTGAGGAGTGTATTGAATGAACAGATGAATGACCAGAAAGGGATCACCTGTGAACCACTGTTTGTGGTTTACTATCATCAAACAGGACACCAGGACAGGTTTCAAATCAACAGGGTCTAAACTCTACCCTGTTAGATTTATATTCTGTGCTCTGATATCAGGGAACAATTTCTAAAAATTAATCTAAAGCACCTGTTTCATTATAGACACCCACATAACACTACAATCTTTAAGAGGCCCATATGTGTGAATGGCTTTAAAAGCCTCTTGGTGTTCAATTATTCACTAGTTCATGGCTTATTCTAACATATTTTTCTCTTATGTTTGTGGGAAAGCATAAAAATGTTTTCCTTCCATTGAAAACAGATTTTTTTTTCTCACATAAAAAGTCCTGGTTATACTTTCCTATCGTTCTGCTGCCCTCATGTGCTTCCCACCTCCCCTGCCAGCCAGAGTTGCCTTCGTTCTTTCTTCCATTAGAAAACAAGCAGGCTCTCTGGATAAGTGAGACAATTGAATGGCTTGAACTGTTTGGGAGGCATCCAGGCTGTGGGACCCGGACCTGTCCTTAGTGCCTGAGCTGGCTGTTTGGAACCTTGGGCTTACACAGGGACACTTTGCTCAGCCTGGAAGGAGGGGACTGGATCTGCCTGTACTGAATCCACCAGGTTTAAATGAATCCCCAGGGGAGTCTTGGCCCTGGAGGAGATGGGAATGGAGGGGAGGGGATAGGGGGAAGGTGGGGACAGGGGCAGGAGTGGGGAGGACAGGGGAACCCATGGCTGATGTGTAAAATTAAAACACAAATATAATAAATTAAAATAAAAGAAAACAATCAGGCATCTAAGGGATAATAATTTTAAAAGTAAAATAAAATAAGACAAATCTGCCACATCAGAATTAGACTGAACAAATAAAAAGCAGGAAGAGATTCCAAGAAAAGGCATAAGAAATAGAGACCCACCTGTTCACATAGGAATCCCATAAAAACACTAAACTGGATGATATAATACATATACAAAAGACCTTTTGCAGACTCGTGGAGGCCCTATGCATATTATACTGCCTTAGTCTCCATGAGTGAGTATGAGATTTCATCATGTTAATTTAGAGGACTTTGTTTCCTAGGTGTCCATCCCCTCTGGCACTTACTCTCTTTTGCTCTCTTTTTCTTCAGGGTTCCCTGAGCCCTGAGGGGAGGCATTTGATGGAGACATCCCCTCTATGAATGAGTGATCCAAGGCCTGCCATTCTGTGTATAGTATCTGGCCATGGATCCCTGTATTTATTCCCATGTGTTACAGGAGGACCCTTCTCAGAGAATGGCTGAGCCACAAGTAAAACAGAATGTCATTAGGAATCATTTTATTGCCACTTTTTTATTTGTCATAACAGTAGTATTTGGTTTTACTCTAGGTCCTGTACTATCTAGTCTGATGTTCTTGGTCACCAAGCAATATCAGGTACAGGTTCCATATCCTTAAGTGAAATCAGACATTGATCAACTACTCTCACAAGCTTTGTGTCACAGTTGCACGAGAATATCTTGCAGGCCAGACACCATTTTAGATTAAAGGGTTTGTGGCTGGATTAGAATTTGCATTTCTCATTTGGTAGTTTGAAGAGTAACTTTCTGTATCAATGATGCTAGAACATAGGGGTGAAGGTGTAGCACGAATCTTAAAAGGTCTTATTAATAAAACAAACCTGGAGCTGGGTATTGGGGTGAATGCTGAAAGATCAGAGAAACAGAACAGGCCACAGCTAACCTCACCTCGCCAACTTCTCAGCAGATCCTGTTTCCTCAAACTGGAAGCCTCTGGGTCCTCATCCATATTGATCTCAGCTCTACTGCTGCTAAAAGCTTAACCAGGCTCTAGTTCCTGGTTTTCATGCCTTATAAACCTTTCTGCCCTCTGCCATCACTTCCTGGGATTAAAGGCATGAGTCATTATGCCTGGCTGTTTCCAGTGTGGCTTTGAACTCACAGAGATCCAGATGGATCTCTGCCTCTGGAATGCTAGGATTAAAGGTGTGTGTGCCACCATTTTCTGGCCTCTGTATCTAGTGACTGTTCTGTTCTCTGACCCCAGATAAGTTTATTAGGGTGCACAATATTTTGGGGAACACAATATCATCACATGAAGGGTCTATTGGGCACCAGCTAGCATCCTCTACATTCAATGAGTCGTGTAGGTGTTGTATTCAGCAATGGCCTTGCCATCAGTTTGCAGAGACCAACCTAAAGTCTTAGCAACAGCCATATGTTCTAGCATCATTGATACAGAAAGTTACTCTTCAAACTACCAAATGAGAAAGGCAAATACCAATCCAGCCACAAACATTTTAATCTAAACAGGGCTGTTTGGGAATTCCACTGGGACACTATTTGTCAATAATTCAATTAGATGAACCCAATCTCACTGCCAGAGGGTTTATTTAGTGACAGGAAATGGCCAGTTTGGATTCTGCTCCCAACCCTTATTTGGCAATTTCATTTAGATTACATTTGTTTACTTATATATATTTGGGAAGATTCTACTGTATTAGGTTTCTGTACTACCTCTCAGTTAACCCTTAATTTTAGGTGTCTCTCACTGTATTTCCTCCCTTGTGCCATTCCCAACTTGGTCTTCCCTTCCAGTGCCCCAATCCATCCTTAACTATCTATTCTATTTTTCTTCCATAAAGAAATCTATCTGTCTCTCCAGTCTCTTGCTGTACACCTAACTTCTGTGATTCTATATACTGGAGCTTGGTCATCATTGATTTAAGGGTTAATATCCACATATAAGCAAATACCATATTTCTCTTTCTGGGTCTAAGATAACTCACTAAGGATGGTAACTTTTTTCTAGTTCCATCCACTATTTTCAAATTTCATATTTTTAACAGATGAGTAATACTCTATTGTGTAAAAGAACCATGTTTTCTTTATTCAGTCTTCTTTGGAGGGGCATCAAGGTTGTTTCCAATATCTGAATATTATAAATAGAGCAGCAATGAACATGGTTAAGCAAGTGTTTTTTGGGTAGGATAAAGCATCTTTGGGGTTTATGCCTGAGTGGTATAGCTGGATCTTGAGGCAGATGAATTCTAATCTTCCTGATGAACCACCACACTTTCAACAACTGCTGTAAAGTATGCAGTCCCACCAACAAAGAGTGTTCCCTTTTTTCCACATCTGCACTATCATGAATATCACTTGTTTATTGATCTTAGACATTCTGATGAATATAAGATGAAATGCAAAAGTTTGATTTGCACTTCCCTGATTGCTAAGGATGTTGAACATGATAGCTAATGGTGCCTTTTTTTTTTTTTTTTTTAGTCTTTCTTGGCAATTTGAGTTTTCTCTTTTTAGAATTCACCTTATAGATCTGTACCTCATTTATTAATTTGGTCATTTGTTTCCTTGATATCTAGTATTTTGAATCCTTTATATATTTTATATATTAGTCCTATATCATATGCATAGTTGGTAAAAATCTTTTCCCAATCTGTAGACTGTAAGTTTGTCCAAATGATGGAATACTTTGCCATACAAAATCTTTTCAGTTTCATGAGGTCTCATTTATTAATTGTTCATTTTAGAGCCTGTGCTAATGGTATTCGGTTCAGAAAGTCTTTTTTTTTTCTGTACCAATGAGTTTAAGGTTGTTCCCTGCTTTATCTTGTATCAGGTTCAGTTTTATATTGACCTATTTGGAGTTGAGTTTATTTCAGGGTGTTAAGTAGTGTCTATTTGGATTCCTCTACATGGAGCCATCCTATGCAAAACCATTTGTTGAAGATGCTATCTTTTTCCCAGTGTGTATCAAAAATCAGGCATCCATGTATATGTGGATTCATGTCTGAGTCATTAATTCAATTGCTCAATATGTCTGTTTTTATACAAATACCAAGCTGTTTTTATTACTATAGTTTTGTAGGACTACTTGCAATGGGGGTGGTGAGATTTCTGTCAGTTATTTTATTAAGGTTGTTTTAGCTGTCTTGAGGCCGTGTGTGTGTGTGTGTGTGTGTGTGTGTGTGTGTGTGTGTTTCCATATTAAGTTGATAATTGTCCTTTCAAGTGAATAATTGTGTAGGAACTTTGATAAGTATTACAGGTGGCCAATTTTACTTTATTAATGCTACCTATCCTAGAGCATGGTAGATCTTTGCATCTTCTAATATCCTCTTCAATTTCTTTTTTTAAATTTTTTTCTTTTTGCTTTCTGCTTTAATTTTTTATTCTAATAGACACATCCTTTTTGAAAAATTCACTAGAGCACTGGGTGTTTTCTTGAATTTCTTTGTCTTTTCAAATTTCTGCTTTTTTTTTTTATTACATTTGTGTTTTAATTTTACATATCAGCCATAGGTTCCCCTGTCCTCCCCCCTTCTGCCCCCACCTTCCCCTCAGCCCCTCCCCTCCATTCCTATCTCCTACAGGGCAAAGACTTCACTTTCTTTTCACTTCCTTAAAGATTTTATTATACAAGATTTTCACTTGCTTGGTTAGAATTACACCAAGGTATTTCATATAATTTGAGGTTATTGTGAAAAGTGGTTTTCACCCTAATTTCTTTCTCAGTCCATTTGTAAATTGTACCTAGAATAACTACTATTCTGAGTTAATATTTGTATATAGATTCTTTGCTGAAAGTGTCTATCAGTTGTAAAAATTTCACAATGGAATTTTTAGGGTAACTTACATATACTACCATATCATCTCTAAATGAGGATATTTTGACTTATTCCTTTACAATTTATCTTCCCTTTATCTTCATTTCTCTTATTGCTCCAGCTAAGACTTCCAGTACTATATTGAATAGGTAGGGAGAGAGTGGGCAACCTTGTCTTGTTTCTGCTTTTAGTCAAATTGCTTTGATTTTTCTCTTTATTTATTTGATGTTGTCTATTGGCTTGCTGTAAACTGCCTTTATTATGTTGAGGTGTGTCCCTTGTATCCTTAATCTCTACAGGACTTTTATCTTAAAGACATGTTGGATTTTTCAAAGAGTTTTTCTTCATCTAATGAGATGATCATTCAGGATCACAGGTCACTTAAGCTTCACATTGTTTCATTTGCCTATGTGACTCTGAAAGTCAGTTTACAATTGAGGTTCTCCTAACTCTAGGGTTTTTTCACTTACTTATCTCAGCTTTTATTTGTTCTTAAAATAGAGAAGCTATGCACTCAAAATTTTATCAGATCATGGTACTTTTGAAAATGTGCTAGCTCTGTTTTATGCTCACCAAAATACCTAGACTGTCAACAAAGTATTTTTGCTATTGTGAAATCAAGTAGGGTATTCATTACTTTTCTGCCTATGGTGAATACAAAGATGAGGATGTAAAGACATTGGGTCTATGATAACACATCCTGAATAATTCTATTTGACAATGCAGTTAGGTCAAAACTCAAAACATACTAAGTACAAATGAATTCTTTCAAACATAAACAACTTGCAAAGAAGTGTGGTATTCCTTCCATAAGATCCAAGAGAGATGATTCATTTATAATGAATTCATTCATAGGGCTATGTAAACAAAGCCCTACTTTATATGCTAAACTTTCAAGGTCACTATGTTCTATAAAATCCACTTATATTTCAAAAAAATTAAAGTAAGTCTAATGAGCAACCAATGATTCAACATGGGTCACTGGAATTGGACATCAGTGACATACAATTGGAACATGGGAAGCTCAAATGTCTTTTTAAGATTCATTACTTTGACCTGTAAGAATTTCTTTTCCCCTCAATTTTACAATTCAGCATTTTGAAGGTTCCTAGTTATAACAAGTTGTAAGCTACTCTTTTGTAAGGAATGGTTTAAACAAAGAATGAATGGCATCTGTGGTAATCAAGAACAATTGCCAGTCAGGGTCCAGAGCAGCTATTTCAGAGATTCTGGTCTCTTTCAAAGACCTCAGGATAAGATGAAGAAAGTGATCAAAAACTTCAACAAATTTATTTCCAAAGGTATTTTGCCAGCCAGTAAATCTATGTGGTGTTAAGACAGGTAATATCCAATTGTCAAAGAAAAAACAAACAACAACAACAAAAAAAAATGAAAACTTCCTTAAATGCATAGAAAAAGTTTATATTTAACTCTGGTGAAAAAGAAACAAATGAAGGAAATGAAGGACAATACAAAAATTCCTTTATTCCTATTGTACAAGCTGCAAATAATTTTTCTATGGACTAGCACCTATATGTAAATGAAATTGTGATTACTAATCTTTTTTTTTTTTTTTTTTGGTTTTTTGAGACAGGGTTTCTCTGTAGCTTTGCGCCTGTCCTGTAGACCAGGCTGGCCTCGAACTCACAGAGATTCACCTGGCTCTGCCTCCCCAGTGCTAGGATTAAAGGCGTGCACCACCAATGCCCAGTGCCATGACTAATCTTAAGGCTCAGTTTGATTGGGATTATGATCATCATGGAAACTCATCTCTAGTGTGTCTGTGGGTCATTGACAAAAATTTTAACTGAAATGACCATACCAAACTGGGTGACACAACCCTATGTGCTCAGTCTCAGTTGAAAAAAATGAGAAAGCAAGCTGGGCACCAGCATTCTTTCCTTGTTTTTTTTTTTTTTTTCCTTACTTATTATGAACATAATGTGACCAGCCACCTCAGATTCTTTCCACTATGCCTTTCCCTCCATGATGGACCATATTCCCTGGGGATTAAAAAAAATTCCTTCCTCTCTTAAGATGCTTCTTGTCAGATATTTGGTCATAGCATCAACAACATTAACTAATACAAAAACAGAAAAATATATTCTGAAGAATGGCAAAGCAAATAAACAAAAATACTATTTATAATAGTCACACTTGTAATTTATCCTATTTTTGTTATTTATATATCAGAATAATGATTGATGCTGGGGATTTATCAGTGAATAAAAAAGGAAAATGCCCACCCTCACAAAGAATGCAAATTAATTATGAGAGAAAAAATGAGAACAATTAAATGTTACAAACCATATTTTTGTCTTATTTTACTTATTTGCTGTTTGCACATGCACCTCCTGGTGCATGTATGGAGGTAAGAGAATAACTTGTGTGGGTTCTGGGATTGAACTCAGGGGGTTGAACTGGGGACTGAACTTTGTGGCGAATGCTTTTCCTTTTGAGCCATCTACCTCCCCAGCCCTACTACAGCATGTTTTAAGAATGAACAACAGGGGGAAGTCCAAAGAGGTGATATTCAATAGGAGACAGACTAAATTAAGAAGTGAGATATGTGACATTTTGGGACAAGTATTTTCCAGGGAGAGAAAAGGGAAGATATAAAGAGTTAAGGACAAAGAAGAGCTTAGTGGTGTCTCAAGAATAAGAGGCTTTATTTCTGGATACAAGTAAAAGGAAACCTTGTTGTTTCCAAAAAGTACTTCAACCTTTTTTAATGTGTAGAGATATTAAAAGTGAATAAATCAATCGTGGAGATTTGTTGGCCACACACAGTTCAGAATGACTCAGTGCATAAGGGAAAAGAAGCAAGGAGAGTAGAATGGAATTCAGAATAAAGAGATTGGTCAGAAGAAAAATGATCACAAGGTAATTCTGTGCCTTGCTGATGGTTGTTCTTGCTGTAGACATTTTATGATCCAGGATCTATATTTGACCAGTACTTTAGAAGAATGAAATCTTTACCCTCAAGGAAGGAAATTGTAATAATTATGTCTCAGTGAACTGGCTATAAGTATTTTCTACAATTATATATGTTCCCAATAGTTAGGTAAAATTAGGCACATATGCAATGTAACACGAATCTTAAAAGGTCTTATTAATAAAACCAAACCTGAAGCCAGGTATTAGGGTAAACGCTGAAATATCAGAGAAACAGAACCAGCCACAGTTAACCTCACCTCACCAGTTTTTCAGCTTATCCTGTTTCCTTAGACTGGAAGCCTCTGTCTGAGTCCTCATCCAGAATGAAACTCAGCTGCACTATGCAGCCCAAAAGCCTAAAAGCTTAAGCAGTCTCTATCTAATTCCTGGTCCTCATGCCTTAAATACCTTTCTGTTTTCTGCCATCACTTCCTAGGATTGAAAGCACGTATCACTATGCCAGACATATCTTTGCCTTTGGAATACTAGGATTAAAGGTGTGTATGTCACCATTTTCTGGCCTCTATATCTGTCTAGTGGCTGTTCTGTTCTCTGACCCCAGATAAGATTATTAGGTTGCACAATATTTTGGGGAACACAATATCACCACATACACAATATAAATAGGTATTGATGATAAAGTGCATTTTCCTTCAAATTGTGGTATCCATTACATTTCTATTACATTTAGCCATCATTGTTTGAGCTAGAAAGTGTTACTTTCTCATTCATAATTTGTGTGACTGTATCTCAGTGCCTTATGTAGTTTCTAACTGCATGATATTTCAAGTTATTATAAAAGCCATGAAAGTCAAACTTGATCATCATTAAATGACTAATCTGGCATAAAAAAATGGCAGTTATTTTTATTATAAAAACATCATTAAAAACAATGAATATTATTTACAATGTTTGTGATTTGGTGCTAGAAATTGTGTATTATGCAACGTAAAAAAATCTAAAATGTGTGTTCCACATGTTGGAGAATTATCTTCTAATTAATGAGCATTAAATTTTTATAGAATAACACTTTATGCTGGCTAAGTCAACAATTAAGATTAAATGCATTGAAACATCTTTGATAGCATTATCAGCATCTCACAAATGTTCATCTTTACTTCAAACATGGCTAACCTACTTGCACAGAGTCTGTTACCATCTGGTCCATTTTGGCTTCAGTGATAGAAGCACCACATTACCTCCTCCCAGGTGTAGGCTTCTTTTGGGGGACCTACCTAGATGCTCACTGCTCATATTAATTTTAAGGTCACCATAAACGTTTATGAACTTCTACTTAATAAAATGATTGAATTTATGTTAACTTACTTGAACACCCAAATTACTCACTGAAGCATAAGTAATATTTTCTTCCTCCTTGAAAGATTGTAATTTATCTTACTTTTATGTCATGTGGTAGTGGCGCACGCCTTTAATCGCAGCACTTGTGAGGCAGAGGCAGGTGGATCTCTGTGAGCTCGGCTCAAGGCCAGCCTGGGCTACAGAGTGAGTCCCAGGAAAGGCACCAAAGCTACACAGAGAAACTCTGTCTCAAAAAATGAAAAAAGAAGTTGTTTTTCCAAAGATTTGTTAATTTTGTAATATTTGCTGGTAATACTAAGTGACTTTTGAATTCAAAGTTCAAAGAAACTCAATTTGTGTGCCCTATTTTTTTTAACCTTATACAACATATTTTTGTAACTTAAGGTGGCATTAATGCACAATCCTCAAAAATAATTTTAAGAGACAAAATTTACAAATTCACCAAATACAATAAACTCAACAAAGGAACCACAGTTTATCTACATACTAGTTAGCAGCTTTAAGTCAAATTCTTTCTAAATTCTCTGAAGGGTTTTCATCTATCAAGAGTGTTTTCTGCAAATAATGTAAGGCAGCATGTACAAATTCATAGAAACTTTAGCCAGAGCAGAACAAAGCAAATGTCTCAGAGTCCTTGCAAGTAGACACCAGTGATGTGTTCCACTTGAAGTGATGATGGAAAGTGACTCTATATGATCAATGAGAGAGAAGAGGGAGTCTATGAACAAGGGACATCAAGATCATGATGGAAAAACGTAGAGATGGCCAGCCAAACTGGTGGAAACATATGAACTGTGGACCAATAGCTGTGGAGCCCCCATGGGACTGGACTATGCAGGCCCTCTGTGTAGGCAAAAGAATTATTTAGCTTGAACTGTTTAGGAGGCCCCCTGGCAGTGGGATTGGGATCCATCTCTGGTGCATGAGCTGGCTTTTTGGAGCCTAATGCCTATGGTGGGACACCTTGCACAGCCTAGGTGCCAGGGGATGGGGCTTGGATCTGCCTCAGCTGAATGTATCAGATTCTGCTGACTCTCGATGGGAGACTTTGCCTTGGAGGAGGTGGAATTAGGGGGATGGGTTGGGGGAGGAGGGGTGAGGGGTGAGAGGAAGGAGGAGGGGGGTTCTGTGGTTGGTATGTAAAATGAATAGAAAATTTCTTTTTTTTCCTCCTTTTTTATTTATTATATTTGTGTTTTATTTTTACACATCAGCCATGGGTTCCCCTGTCCTTCCCCCTCCCACCCCTGTTCCCACCTTCCCCCCAGTCCCTCCCCTCCATTTCCATCTCCTCCAGGGCCAAGACTCCCCTGGGGATTCAATTCAACCTGGTGGATTCAGTACAGGCAGGTCTAGTCCCCTCCTTCCAGGCTGAGCAAAGTGTTCCTGCATATGCCCCAGGTTTCAAACAGCCAGCTCATGCACTAAGGATAGGTCCGAGTCCCACTGCCTGGGTGCCTCCCAAACAGTTCAAGCTATTCAATTGTCTCACTTATCCAGAGGGCCTGATCCAGTTGGGGGCTCCACAGCTTTTGGTTCATAATTCATGTGTTTCCATTAGTTTGGCTATTTGTCCCTGTGCTTTTGCAATCTGGGTCTCAACAATTCACATTCTTACAGTCCCTCCTCTTTCTTGACAAGTGGACTCCTGGAGCTCCACCTGGGGCCTGGCCGAGGATCTCTGCATCCACTTCCATCAGTTATTGGATGAGAGTTCCAGCACAACAGTTAGGGTGTTTGGCCATCTGATCACCAGACTAGGTCAGATCAGGCTTTCTCTCTACCATTGCCAGCAGTCTACAGAGTATGTATCATTGTGGATTTCTGGGGACCTTTCTAGCACTTTGCTTCTTCCTGTTCTCATGGTCTGTTATTCCTTGTTCTCCCTTTCTGTTCTTGATCCAACTGGGATCTCCTGCTCCCCTAAGCTCTCTTTCCTTCAAAGACTCAGCTGTAGAACTCTTGGGCATATACCCAAAGAATGCTCAATCACACCACAAGGGCATTTGCTCAGCTATGTTCATATCAGCATTGTTTATAATAGCCAGAACCTGGACCCTAGGAAAGACATAGGCGTTGCCCAGTGACAGAGAAATGGATGAGATCTACATGAACAACCTGGACGACAGTGGGAGTAATGAAGAGAAAATTTCTTAATAAGAAAAAAAAGAAATTCTAAAAAAAAAAGCTTAATAAGAAAATAAATAATAAAATAAAACCTTCATACATATACCTAGAAGTTTGTGTTCTAGTCAATTCTAAACACATTCAGGGTGAGAAGGAAAGTTAACAATAACCTGTGCTGTCTTAAAAAACAAAAACACCAAGTGCGAACTCTTAACTCTTAGAAATATGTTAGAATTTGAGTGTTACCTTTGACTATTCGGAATAGAATTGAAAGTGTTTCTCTGTGGAGCTCAGCCTGTTTGCTTCTACCTCTCAGATGCAGATGTTAATAGGTACATGACAATCAGGCAGAGTTCTGATGGAACATTCATCATTTTTATTATTTTAATTTTTTGTTGAAAATAGATTTTTTTCTTATATAATATATCCTAACTACAGTTTCCCTTCCCTCCATTGCTCTCAGATCCTCCTCACCTCCTCTCTTCCCCAGCCCTGTCAACCTCTGTTTCCTCTTTGGAAAAGAACAGGCCTCTAAGAAGCCACTGCCAAACAGAACAAAACAAGATACATTAAAACAAATGAAAGTTCTCACACAAAGGCTGGAAAAGGGAACTCAATAGAAGGGAAATAGTCTCAGGAGCAGACAAAATAGTCAGAGACACACCCTATTCTACTGTTAGGAGTCCCGCAAACAAACAAGCTAGCAACCATAGCATGTACTCAGAAAACTTGGTGTAGCCTCTTGTAGGTCCTTGTGCTTGCCTCTTCAGTGTCTGGGAACCCGTGTGAGCCCTGCTTAGTTGATTCAGTGGCTCATGTTTCCTGGAGTCCTCAATCCCCTCTGACTCTTATAATCTTTCTTCCCTTTCTTCTACTGGATTCCCAGATCTCCAAGGGGAGGGAACAACAGAGATGTCCAATTAAGACTTTCTCCACATAATGTCTGGCTGTGAATCTCTGCACTCAGCTGGGAAACTCTTAACATAAGATTCTTAAAACAGGAATATCAGATTGAAGAATAACAAGGTCAAAAATGGAGTAAGAAATTAGAGGAAAGATGGAAAGGTAATGAGAAAGTGGAAGAATCAGATGGCCTATACATTATTTTATGTAAAACTTATTAATAACAACACATTGGATTGTTTCCAATTTTGCAATTTCATTAATAATACTGTGCCAAACAATGAATGTGCTCAGACCCCATCTGTGTGTCTCTATGAGTGTATGATTATTTCTGGTTATTCTGTAAGGGTAAAATATAACAACACAATTGCAGATTAAATGGTAGGCACTGACTATAGGGAAATGCTTTGCAATGAATTATGTTGAATGCTTATCCATTATAAAAATGAAAGAATTATGTTCCTAAATTGGTATAGATTTCTCTTTTTGACTAACCTGAGAGAAAAGAATTATACAGATCATATCTAGACATATGTGTGCATGAACAACCATAATATTCAGAACAGAACAATTTAAAGTCTAAATACACAATTGTTGGAGATTCAGTATTTGAAGTTAGGATTGTGTGCCCCAGATATATATTAATGGAGAAATTTCTAAGAAATCTAAACATTAAGGAAAATGTAAAAGACCATTCAAAATTAGCCAAGTGACACCCTTTCTCTGTCAAAGAACACTCTCCAAGTCTGTTATACCAGAAAGGATCAAGAATTAAAGAAAGTGCCATACTTTGTAGCACAACTCAAATTCAGTTCTTAGCTTGGCTGATTTCTGTTATGGCATAAATTCTACTTCTATTTCCCAACAAATTTCCAAATTTCTGTTGTTTGAGTCATCTGCTCTGTGCTGTTTATTTTTTTAGCCTCAGTGACAACTATAAGTTAGCTACAATGTGTATAAATAAATCAAGTATACTCAAATAACCACATAATCACTGTATTAGTTAACTAGAAGGGAGAACCTTCTTTTCATGCTGAAATATTTCTACATTCACAAGGACACCCAAGAAGAGGGATTGTATCATTTGGGCTTTGGCAGATGCTGTCAAGCCCCATCACCCAGACACATTTTTAGTGAAAGACATATTGTATCAGCTCATACATGCTGCCAGGCTACAACCTTCATCTCTCAAATTATTGGCATTGCCTGAGCTTCACAGATGTACCTTGCACAAGGTCAAGAGTTTCTTTGGAATAACTCACAATAAGTGAATGACCTACCCTATCCAGGAATATAAAAGACATCTCACTCCACCCTACCTTAGAAGGTTTGGAAGATCATTTCTAGATCCCTCCATTGTGAAGATATAGGTTTTATTCAGCACAGTGTGGCTGGGATTTTCATGTCAAATTCTTCTTCCCTTCCACATATGTGGCTCCCAAGGGCTCAATAAAATAAACACCCTAAATCCCATCCCATACTTTGCTCCATGGGCACCCAGTCTTAGTAAGTAGAAAAAGACTACAATAATACTTGTAGGTATTGTGACTCCCTTGCCAAAACTGTCCTTCTAGAGAGACCCAATGCCCTTTATGGTAAGGTGGTTGGCTCACCAAACAAACAGATCAGACATCTCTATCAAGAGAATATCACAACATTCTAAATATTTCTCATTCTGGGTAAATTGTATGGATTTAATGATAAATGCCTTCTTTCTTAAGTGAGAATTTCATCATTATTAACTTTACTATGGAATAATCATATTAAAAACACAGGTTATTTTCACCACTATATGTAAAGATAACAAAATATATAGAGATCAAATAATTATGATGATTAAATATTCAGAATTTTCAAGTAAATTGATACTCATGAAATACATCACCTTATATGTTTATATTTTTGTTTCAGCAGAATCCTTTTGATCAATGTTTTCTTTCCTTTTCCCAGGAGGAATAAAACACTACTCACACTCCATTCTGTCCCCAAACAAACAGTTCATTCTACCTTACCATGTTTTCAAATCCCTTTAATACTTTCCTTTGGTGTGACAGTTTACTTAACTAAGCAATATTTTCTACTTTTGTTAAACGGGGGTTGGGGGTGTGTGGGAGTGGGGGGAAGTATCTAGCTGTGAGTGCTGTGATTCATATTAAATGAAATAATACCAGAAAATACAATAGTGTCTCCTGTTTGAAGTACTATGAGAAAGATTTCAAGTGCAGATAAGCAGAAGGGGCAAAAGTTATTTTATTTTCTTAATTTAACTCTCATATATGGAACACTCCTATGTATTCGGCATATAATTATGTACAAGATAACCTCCTTAGATGCACTTGTATAAACTTACTACCAAATTAGATACTACAGACAATCAAATATGAGGTCAAAGTTAGAGGAGAATGGCAACTATATACAGAAGAAGAAAAAAAATGAGATTATGTTTCTTCTTTATTTGGCTGTTTCTTAAAATACTAACATTCAGATAGAGACCTACACTGTCATCCCAGATGGCTATGACAACAGTATTGACTGTAGGCATGAAGCTTGTTTCTAGAGCAAGGGTGATGATATCCCACCACTAATACAAAGTAGCTCTCATCTTCAACACAGACCCTAATAAAAATACTTGTTATCCCCACATCTAGAAGATGATTGCTTTTCATAGTTCTGACAATGAATAAATTATTGCTAGATCATGGATCTAAATAATGGCTTTAATGACATAGCAGTTGTTTGAAATTGATGGGGAATCATCCCTCTATGAACTATCCCCAATGGATAAAAGAGACAATTCTGTATAATAATAATGTATATGCAAAACACATAGATGCCTCACCCACCCTCATTGCAACCAATTACTTTCAGTGAAATAAATAACAGCACACACACACACACACACACACACACACACACACACACACACACACATAATCATCATCATCATCATCATCATCAGTGGTTCAATGTGATTTGAACACATCTTTGTGTTTTGAATTAGACAAAGGCTGACTTTTCCTTTGTTGGTGTTGAAGAAAACAATGCTTTGCAGTCTGGTATACAATGTCATTGCTATAAGAAGAAAAGCCTGCATTGTCCCTGATTTATAGTGGAATAACACTCATTGGTATTTGCTATAACACTAGTGGTGAAATATTCTGCAATCCGTCATCAGGAATAAACTGGGAAACTGTAACGCTGAGAAGGGAAAGGTGAGGAGAGGAGTCCTTCGTCAGAGGACTGAAAATAATGCACATGTATAAGAAGACAGAATAAAATTGGATGTGAAGGAAAGGGGAATGGAAGGTCAGCATAATTAATATGTACTAAGTCCTTGGTGTTAATTTTCCTGGTTACTCATTACAATGTTTTAGATAAAGAACCTTAGGCTAGAAGGATAGTTGTTGTCCATACAAGTGGCAGCTTGAGTGCCCATTAGTCCAATATGGACTTTATCATGTCTACCACCACAGAGTGAAAACATGATGGCTAAAGAATGAAGAGACCCAACAAACTCAGCTTCATGCATTAGGGGAATTAAAGTTGTTCTTTCTGAGACACCTAGCTTTCTAATTTCTCTAGACTTTTCTGCAGGAAAACTCCTGTCTCTTGGTACATTATGTGAAAGCTGATGGAATGTTCATTTTGCTCCTCAGTTTCACAAACACAAGATGATGCCACCTCTTCCTTAAGATCTCTGTTTCTATAACCTATGAGGATGAAAGACCTGACAGGATAAGTTTTTTTATTAGTAAATATGCAGAGTTCTAGGTAGCTTGTTCTTTTAAAAAAAAAATCACATATACACAGTTGCTATTCATGTAGACTTTTTATCTTTAGCTGATTCCAACATATTCAGATATAGAAAATATATATTGTAGGGTTCATGAAAATTTTAATTATGAATGTGTGTTTGTATGTATGTATGTGCATAAGAGTACAGTGCCCATAGATGCCAGAAAAGGGTGTACAATCCCTCGGAGCTCTAGTTACAGGCAATCCTGAGTCACCTGACACACATCCTGGGAACTTAACTTAGGTCCTCTGTAGCACGAATCTTAAGGAGTCTTAGTAATAAAATCAAACCTGGAGCCAGTTATTGGGGTAAATGCTGGAAAATCAGAGAAACAGAACAAGCCACAGTTTCCTCACCTCGCCAGTTCCTCAGCTGGTCTTGTTTCCTCAGACTGCAAGCTTCTGAGTCATCATCCAAATGAATCTCAGCTGAACTGTGCTGCTCAAAGCCTAAAACCTTAACCAGCCAAATGCTAAACCAGCCAAATACTTCTAGTTTCTGGTCTTCATGCCTTAAGTAATCTTTCTCTTTCTGCCATCACTCCCTGGGATTAAAGGCTAGATTTCTGGGATTAAAGGTGTGTGTCTTCATGCTGGCTGTATCCTTGAACACACAGAGATCAGCCTAACTCTGCCTCCCAAGTGCTGGGATTAAAGGCATGTACCACCACCACCCAGCTTCTGCTATGGCTTGCTCTGACCCATTTTCTAGCCACCATTTTTGGCTCTGTATCTAGGGGCTGTCTGTTCTCTGACCCCAGATAAATTTATTAAGGTACACAATATTTTGGGGAACACAATACCACCACATTTCTCTTTTTTTGTCTAAAATTTAAAAAAGGTTATAACTAATACAAGAAAAATCATATCCAATGAGTATCTACAATATACACAGTCAAGATTACATTAATGATGTCCTAGTCCATTAACATTTAACAGATTCAGGTGAAAAACTCCATTATATGTAACAATGTCCAGTCTAGTAAAATTTGATAAACTCAGACCAAAATTTTTCATTACTTATCCTATGTAAAAATAATAGTTCCTTTTTAAAAGCAGATTCAAAAATTGATCTTTTTTTCTTATCATATTCATATTCTCTCTTTTTTCTTTTCATAAAAGTTCCAATAATCTACCTTTTGTCATTTTCCTCTTTTTCTTTTTAGAGTAGATTCAATCATCTACCCATTTATCCTATTATTTCTTCATCTTTTCTCTCAGGGTAGATTCAGTGATCTATCTCATATCTATATTCTCCTTTTTCTTTTGTAAGAAAAAACTCTATTTTTGGGTTAATTATCAAGTCCTGTATCATTTGTCCAGCCGCTGCATAATGAGAAAGTGCAGGGCTTGTTTCAAGTCCTTGTTCAAGTAGTCTGTCAGGCTGGATCATCTCAGCTAGCCATTTCAAAATTTTCCTAAGTAGTTTGTAGTCCAAAGTCGGTCTTTTGGTGGTGTTAATCAGCTTAATGGCTTTATCATAGTCCATGTGGAATCATCGTTGTGAGATCCTGACATCTTTTTGAAGCTTTCAAAGTCACTGTTAGGTGTGATCATGGTTCCCTTTAGAATTTTTTTTTTTCCGTGTGTGTGTGTGTGTGTGTGTGTGTGTGTGTGTGTGTGTGTGTGTGTGTGTGTGCCTCTTCTGTGGTTCAGAGCAATCACAGTCTGATAAATGTCTGTCTTTCGGAACCATGAGTGTTCTTCACTAGAAGAGAAAATCTTCACAGCAATTTCTCACCACCATTTGTCTTGCCAAACTTTCCCAAACTGACCTTTGCCAAGGCTTTCTTGTAACTCAATGGTCCTGGCAATTCTTCTCTGAACAAGCAGTGCTAAACTCTTCATCCCAGGTAGCAGCATCACCATAGTCACCAACATGATGAGAAGCAGCCGGCAACTTGGAGCAGCAGCTGCTGCCTCCATGGTCCCACTGCCACCATTGGTGTCTGAGCCCCAGTGGAAGCGTCTCCTTAGCAAGCCTCCTAGGCTGCCAGCCTCAACTCAGGATCCTCCTGCCTCTGCCTTCTTCAGTAAATCCAACCAGCCTGTGCCACCACAACCGGCCCAGTGTAGCTCAGGCTTGACATGAGATTAAAGGCATGCACCACCACTGCCCAGCTTCTGCTATGGCTTGCTCTGACCCATTTTCTAGCCACCATTTTTGGCTCTGTATCTAGTGACTGTCTGTTCTCTGACCCCAGATAAATTTATTAGGGTGCACAATATTTTGGGGAACACAATACCACCACAGTCCTCTTTAAAAGCAGCAATCACTCTTAATGTTGAGGTATCTCTTAAGCCCCTATATGTGTTATGTTTATACTTATCATGAGTTACCTATGATTTAAGTATAAGTGAATGGATGAAATGTACTCTGAAAGCTACTTACCATGTGAAAGCTATCTCTATTTCCTTTCTGTTACTTCTACAATACTCATATAAGATGGAGAATTGCATGCCCAGGTTTGCTTGCTAGCTTGTCCACTTAATGGCTGACTTTTGATAATTAATTTAATTCCTTGAGAATTTAACTATTTATTAAAACAGGTATAAAGTCACATCTTACAGGGTTGTTGCAACTCTTAATGAGATACCAGTGCACACTCTCTAGTTGATAAGTATGTGTTGCAGACTACCTAGCACCAGGCTTCACATAGATAAGGTCAGTGGGTATTTGAATATTGGAGCACTCAGTACACTTGTAGCTACAAGAACATGAACCAGCTTTAAGGAGCTCAATCTGACACG
Organism: Onychomys torridus; assembly: GCF_903995425.1. NCBI lineage: Eukaryota > Metazoa > Chordata > Mammalia > Rodentia > Cricetidae > Onychomys > Onychomys torridus. The sequence continues at coordinate 73,681,040 of NC_050443.1, forward strand.
AGTTAATCAAAATCAAGAGTTCTGCATCTTGCTTGCAATAATCCTGAGCTGAAAATTAACTACTAGCTAAATCACTGCTTGTGTTCTCTTTTGTTAGTCTATGAGGCTTAGAATTATTTTAATTCTAGTTTTGTTTTATCATAATTGTTTGGAATATGTGTATTTTCCTTCTTTTGTTCAGTTAACAAACATTTAATATCTATCAAGCAGCAGGCACTCTGGCTAGGTTTGGGGGAGTAACACAAAGCTGAGATTCACACAAACTCTACCATTCATCTTGCAGCCTATTTCCCTATGCAAATGTTGAAATAACATAATAGCAATAGGCTGTGAATAATTAACTACAGAAATCCTTTCAATGTCATCATCACTATGCAGTGACTTTATGCAAACACCAACAGTGGACATTTTCCAGAAAAAATGCAAATGGAAATATGTGATAAAATGAAAGGAGATGAAGTGTGCTAAGGTAGTTGCCAAGTCTATGGGGGGAAATGGGTAGATAGAAATTATATAGAAATAATCAAGGCTGACCACAGATGGAAGAGAGCTGGCCAAGAGGCATTCTCAGTCTCTCAATAAGTTTCCCACTTCTCTCTAAAAGCAGTATAGTACCAGTAAACGCTCAGAAGAGTATTAAAATGACCCCAAACATGGTTAAAAGAGGCAAATCTCACTGCACTTATGAATACAGTCTTTCTGAAAAAGAGGATGGCATCTTTCATAAAGACAAGGAGAATATGTGCTACACTTTTACCTTTCCTTAAGCACTTAAGATTGGTAAGCGTCAAATGATCCTAACCCATTACATCTAAATTTCATAGTATGCACATCAAACTTTTCATTCTTAGTATGACTTACAAATTGTTACATGGAAGAGAACAATAAATTCATTATTTTAAGAGCACATGAGCAGAGCTCTTTGATCACTTTTTATCAAGCTAGACAGTAGCCCTAAACTGAAGCTGTGACAAGAATCTAAGAACAATTTTTATTGTTTATTCTATTACATACTTTCAATTATTTCTCTCGTCCATTTTAAAGAGACTGAGGAATTGGGTGGAGATACACATGTCATACTCCTTTCTGCAGGTGCATGTGTTAGCATTAGGAAGGGACAGGGTTTATTTTTTTCTTATATATAGCAGAAGGTTCAAAGTTGGAATATGAACTTCAACCTTCTTTTCTCTATTTGGTTCTCAGTCTCTCTTAACACATCACACACACATAAATGGAGGAAGGAGCTGTTTACAAATAAGTGTTGGTTAAGCCCTTTTATGCTGTGGATATTGCTCTGTGTAAATAAAGTTCTGATTGGCCAGTGGCCAGGCAGGAAGTATAGGCAGGACAAGAGAGAAGAGAATTCTGAGAAGGAGAAGGTTGGAGAGAGACACCGCCAGCCGCCGCCATGAAAAGCAACATGAAAGACACTGGTAAGCTACAAGCCATGTGGCAAAGTATAGACTAACAGAAATGGGTTAATTTAAGATAGAAGAAGCAGATAACAAGAAGCCTGCCACTGCCATACAGTTTCTAAACAATGTAAGTTTCTGTGTGCTTTCTTGGTTGGGCATGAGCGAGTGTGGGACTGGCAGGTAAGAGAGATTTGTCCTGACTGTGGGCCAGGCAGGAAAACTCTAGCTACACTTTTATGTGAAAGTCATTAAGAACAACATTTAATGAAGGAGATAAAGTAGACTGTGGAATGTACGGAAAACTGAGTGTAAATTTCCTTTGTATTTAAATGAATTGGCAATGTTTAATTATGTTTCATAAAATGCAAGCAGTAAGTACTAAAAATATCAATAAAATAAAATTAGTGAATTGAGAGTTGCTATGTTTTGAGGTTTACTTCCTGGACCAGAGGTCTTAGCTGCATCCAGAAGCATGGTATAAATTTAAGCTTTGCCTTCCATACCTTCACCAAATCAGACCATCTGGGAGAGGGGTTCCTGACACAGTTGTGTACCAAATATTCAGATGATCCTGTTATAATTGGATAGGCAGTCCCTTGTGTTAAAATACTTTATAAACACTATGAGCCAGTTATACTCCATCATTGCATTAGCAGAAATATCTGTGAATCACACTCAAGATTCTTACACAGCATTGTAGAGCCTTCATCTAGTAACTGAAACAGATGCAGAGATCCAAAGCCAAGCAGCTGGCTGAGCTCCAGGAATTGAGTTGAAGAGAGGGAAGAGAGATTCTATAAGCAAGGGGCATCAAGATTATGATGGGGAAATCTACAGAGACAGCCAGATCAAGCTAGTAGGAACTCATGAACTTTAGACCAACAAACAGCTCTGGAGCCTCCATGGGACTGGACTAGGCTCTCTTCATAAGCCAGACAGTTGTGTAGTTTGTTTTGCTTAAGGGGCTCCCTGGTAGTGGGATCACGATCCATCTTTGGTACATGAGCTGGCTTTGTGGAGCACACTACCTATGGTGGGACACCTTGCACAGCCTTGATGCAGGAGGTGGGGTGGGGAGGGGGGATTGGACCTGCCTCTACTGAATGCGCCGGGCTCTTCTGACTCCCTATGGGAGGCCTTACGTTTTTGGAGGAGGGAATGTGGGGTGGGTTGGGGGATAAGGCTGGGTTGGGGGCAAGAAGACAAAAAGAGGGGGATCTGTGATTGGTATGTAAAATGAATAAAATTTATTAAAAAAAAGATTCTGACATAGGGTATGATTATGAGATGGCTAAGGATAGATGATAGTTAATGATGCAACGCTGTGAGTTGTCAGTGTAGGCTGTGAAGGTTCGATTGTCTGGGAGTGTGGACCACTGCAGCTATCCAGACAACTCTTTCTTATTGTGTAGTCTCTCTCTGATGGCAGTTTCAGGGTATGTAGACTTGTTGTATGAGAAAACAAATCCAAATGGCAGAATTCCATGTAAAATATTACATGTTGCATATGGGGAAGGGGGTTGTTAACTAAGACTGATATCCCATTGATGTTAAGGATCTTGCCCTATTTCTTCTAAGTTGGTAGGAAGGCTCAGAGCCTATACCATGTGATAACAGAATGATTAAGTATTTAGAAAATGTATCAGAATAAAAATACTTTTGATCATTATTATAAAATATATAATTGTATCATGAAACATAATCTACAATTTCTGTATTTTGACTGAGAAAATGAAGACAGTGGTTGATTAATGAAAGTGCCTGAATTATGACATGTAGAAAATGGTAGAATAATGATTCAACTTCAGGGCTTGACAATCTTTGTCAGAATGCGACAAGAGTTATCATGTTATTTAGTGCCAACTGTAAGTAGGAGATTTAAGTGAATTATCCCTTTATATATTCAAATTACTAATTATTACCAATAGTTATAATTATCACTATTCAATTTATTTATTATAGTGTGTGGTGTATGTACATTTTAATGAGGATTTAAATATATACATGTAAGTACACATATGTGTATCATTCACTTGAGTGTATGTACATGTATGGAAGCTTAAGTCAATGTCAAGTGCTTTCTCTATTATTTCCACATTTTTTTAGTTAGTAACAGAGTAATTGGGGATATAATTGTTTTCAAATATGCGAAGATTAGTAATGAAGAAGAATCATAAATTATTCTGTCCTTTATGATATGACAGATATAAAATTGATGGTTCAATATTTTGGATAGAACAATTTCCTCCCAAAGGGCATTGTGTAATGATAGAAATTGTGTGGCAATACATTAGAATACTTAGGGGAAAATCTTTCCCATGAAGCAAGTATCACGGAAGAGGCCAGCTAACCAGTTATACAAACAATGATGCAGAAGTTCTACAATGGAAAATGTTCAAAAGCAGCTGCATGCATCATCAATTCTAGTTCTAAGGTTCCAGACTCGGGGGACGACTTATTAAAATACATTTCTAGTGGTGCTGACTCTTCTCTACAACAATTCAGGTGTCAGTTTACAAATCCATCCAGAAGTTTTCTTCCTATCAGATGACAAGTTCAACTTCAAGGGAAAAAGGTCCACATTGGGGAACATTAATCTTAGAAGTATCATGTCCCAGAAAGGGTAAAAAACTCCAACCCTGTGAAGGGCTAGCTCCAAAGGGAATTCCCTGACATGGAACTCAGGTCCTGAAAGATTGTGTATTCACTATGTTGTCACATACTCATAGTCCTTCCCAGGCTAGATGTAGTTTACCACATAGAAATTATTGTCATCTTAATATTTATTTCATGAAAATTTGGGTTGATATTCTGAGCCTTATCAGTGTTTTCAGAATATTAGTATAGCACAATTGCCTCAAGGTCAGGTTCTCATGTCACAGAAGTGGCATTTTTCTGGCACTGCTTAAAGCAGCATCCCAATATAAACAGATTAACCAACAAGTTAAGCTATTGCTACAGTGTCAGTCTCTCTGTGAAACAGATTAGGTGTAAAACTGCATTAATTCTCCAGTTGCATCTGTTACTATTTTCCCTCCATTTTGTGGACAATTTGAATGAAATAATGAGAGAATATGTAACTTAGAAAAAGTTGCAAAGTGTATAAGTCTGGTTTTCTGTTAACAGAGGTTGAACTCTTACTTAACAAGGCTTATTGACCATTTGTTTATTGATCTCCAACTCTGTGCATAGTCTTCACTTGCTGACAGAAATAAATAGCTCAATAAGACACACATATCATAGAACCTATATACTCAATGTAAGAATCGCCTGTACTGGATTTACAGATAGAAAGTGTCCAATGACTAACTAATATTTAAAGAATCTGTGAGGCCATAGATATGAGTGTTAATCACATCAGCTAATTAACTTACCAAATGAAATTACTTAGGGTGAACATGACTAAGCCATATACTATTCTTTCCCACAGAACTATAAATAGGAAAATCAAGAACTGAGTTAACATAGCATTAAGGCTTGAATCTGTTGTTGAAGAAGGGTTTACATAACACTTTATTGATACCTGAATCCAAACAAAAGAAATACTAATTTACCTTCCTTTTATGTGAATAGTAAGTATTAATTTAATAGTAGTAGACATTGTAACATGAATTTTAATATGACTAACTCAAATGGATGAACAATGTAGTTATTAAATCTAATTGATGCTTATTATAAACAGGTGTCACATAGATTGAATTGTTTCCCATTTTTAACCTTGGCATTAGAACAGAAAGATGTATAGATTGGAATGAGGCTACTGAGAAAGGTTGTCAGGGAAAATTCAGGGCTCACTTCACATTTGTATTTGACCTCAAGTAATCCATTTTTAATGTATTCATGTTCCAAATATTTTATAGTAAATATTTTATTAAACTACTATCTTCATTATGAAGTTCAAGCTCAGTTATATTTGAGACATTTTGTTGGCGAAATATAATGAGGAGTCCATATGTTTGGTATTGTTAAACAAGACACACTGAAGTATCACTGATATTGGGAAACTCATTAATTTTATCCTTCTCCTAAAAAGTGTACTGAGTACCACCAGTGTCAGAAAATATTAGAACTAGACATGTATATATTTATACTTTATGTATTACTAAAATGCAAGGTGGGAAATATCAAATTCAAAATGATGCAGATAGTTAACATGCCCCATAGCCAGTGCATTTAAAATATCAATTCTCTATACAGATACGGTGGATAAGCACCTTGCTATATCTGTGATGAGTTCTCCACATCCACATCAAGAAGCACATGTATTCCCTCTAGGAAGAGAGATGGATTTGGGATGTTAGTGGACTTAACCTATTGTATATGCTGATGAATGGCAGAAGTGGGACTGATTGTCCATTCTTCATGTGATAGCCTGGGCTCTGAGGTAACAAATGGTGGAAGAGAGGAAGGATGTCGTAAGTAAATATTGCCACTGTGGAGCTTGGCACATGGGAAGAAAGCAGAAAGAATAATGGACAGGATAACAGAAAACATGAGGCCTCACTGTTTACTTTTTGTTTATTTCTTGCTTTTTTTTTCTTTTTTTTCTTTTTATGGTTTTTCAAGACAGGGTTTCTCTGTGTAGTTTTAGTTCCTCTCCTGGATCTCACTCTCTAGACCAGGCTGGCCTCAAACTCACAGAGATCTGCCTGTCTCTGCCTCCCAGGTTTTGTCTCTATTTGATTATCTCCTGGGCGAGGGGGTTGGCCCAGGTCTAGTACATGTAGGAACTGAGGTCTAGTTCTGTAATGCCTGTGTGTGAGCCCGCAACAAGATTGCCAAGAGTCTAACTTCTTTTTTTTTTTTTGAGCTGAGGATCAAACCCAGGGCCTTGTGCTTGCTTGGCGAACACTATACCACTGAGCTAAATCCCCAACCCAGGTCTAACTTCTGATGCAAGAAAAATAGGTTGTGTTTATTTCAGCCTAGGTGGGGACCTCCCCAACACTACGTTACAGCAGGTGAAAAGAGGGAAGGTACTGAGCACTCACTTTAAGGGGTTTCTATAGGAAAGGTTTACATGCAGAGGATTACATATTTCAGGATTGAACAAGGAGGCTAGTGGTGAGGTAGTTCTTTGAAGTTAACTATAAGCATAAGGTTACTTACTAATAATGGCTAACAGGATTCAGGGTATCTGTAGAGACATAACATTTTTCCTCCCTATGTCCTGCTTTTGCTGAACCCAGGATATATACATTCAGATTTATTGTTCCAGTCCTATTCTCCCATGAGTTCAACTTCTGGTCAGTTCTAAAACTGCTGGTCAGCAAATACCTTTAGAGGAAGGGGGCAGGAGGGGAAGGAACGTCTCTCAAGATGTCCCTTTCAGTTCTTAACTGGGTTATTGGAGGACTGTCATGATATTTGCCTGGCCCTCTCAGTACCCTCCTAATCACACCAATAACAGGTGTTACTAGACACACCTTATCCCAAGGATAAAATGTCTACAATTCCAATTCAGTGCCTGAGACCATTAAGGTCAAGAATTCATTTAATAGAAACAGAGAAATCAGAATGGTACAGTATAATGGGAAAAGAGTAAGACATCAGGACCTTCTTTTTGGGGAGCATTATGCGGGGAACAGGCCCATGTAGTAAGACTAAATCAGAATTTGTAGTTTAGTGTCTGTTCCCCAGAAGAACACCTTTTCCTAAGGTCAGGTATTTGGGTAAGTGTCTCCATTTCCTTGGGGGCTTGAGATAATTCCTGCTGGATAAAGCATTTATTCTTATCTCTAGCAAGAGAAACTTGTGGCCCTTCCATTAACATATCAATGGTACCTATTATCAAGGTCAATGCTGGATTTCTTAGCCCCTAATCTCAAGCCACACCTCAGTTTATATGCCCTTTGTCTCTCATTTAATCCTATGTGCAACTATAGAGTATAAAAGTATAGTCTTTTTCAACTAAATGCTGCTGGCAGCCATTCTGATTTACCCTCAGATCCTGTCCATCTCCTCCCCCTCACCTGCTGCCAATACCACATATCTTCTTTGGGACCTAACCTCCCATCCCCCACAAGCAGAAGCAAGTCTTTAGCACATGTTCTAAAAATTAGATGGGTTATAGATGTCAGGAGCTAACACAGGGCAGGCTTTATTATAGCTGGGAGCCTGAAACTAAATGCACAGACACACTCAATTTGACAGGATTGTTTAAATACATTATGTGTGCACACATACATACATATTTATCATCTGAGTACATGTACATACACACTCTAATTCAGTGGGCAGTTTTTGTAGAAAGCTTTGTCTTCAGAATTTTCATGTGTAGCAAGCATCAGGAAGTAAAATACGTTATTGTCATCCTCCCAGAGTGAGGAGCCCAGAGCTGTTCACAGTAGGCACGGTTTACATAGTTGGTATGATATCCATAAGAAGACGGCACTCAGCAATATATTTCACGAGGAGAATTGTTTGCTTGGATAATTCTTTGCAGGTGTGTCTTAAAGGAGACTGGTGGAGTGTCAGAATTCGGCTGCCTGTGTGAAAGCGCTTCTACATACAGGTTATTCACTATATTATATTATAATATAATAAAAGGTAATTATATTATGTACAATTTCTAAATAAAGACTGAGACATAGAGAAGGTCAATACGGTTGCAAGGTGATTTAATAATAGAATATTAATTGATTAATTAGAATTTAAAAGGTAGAGCCAGTATTCAAACTGTCATTTATTCTAAGAGTGAATTCATTTTCTACTTATTCATGCTTCCCAAAAATATATAACCATTCCTACATAAGCAATGATTAGAAGTAGTAAAAATACATAATTTCTGGCATTGTAAGAATTGCATTATCAGTCTTTGAGAAACATGATCCCTGACATTCTGTCTTAGTTATTTCACTTTTATTTTTTATTTTATCTTATTTTGTTTGATTGTTCAAGATAGAGTTTCTCTGGTAATAGTCATAGCTGACCTGGAACTTACTTTATAGACCAGGCTGGCCTCAAACTCCCAGAGATCTGCCTCTTTCTGCCTCTCAAGTGCTGGGATTAAAGGTGTGAGCCACCACCTGCAGGCTCCACTTTTATTTTAATTAATAATTTTTGTTATGTGTCTGTTTGTGGCTGGTGTAGTAAATATGTGCATCTTACCTTGTAGAGTAAGTTCTTCTTCCCCATATATGAAGGTTGTTGGAATTGAGCTCTAGCCACTAGGCATGGGTAGCAAATATTGAGCAAACTCTCTAGTCCCCAAATACTCCTCTATATGTAAATATCTTTTTTTATGGAACATGTCTTCTCTGGATTGATAAAAGGTGAAAGAATATGCTAAGGATCCAGATAGGTGGGATCCAGTATGAAGGAAAATAAAAATGTGGTGCTTGGCTGTATATCTGAAGTACTTTATAAAGGTTGGACTAAAAAGCAAGTCAATAAATTTCCTGTGATGGGGTTGCTACAATGTGTCTGTGCTTAATTAAAACCCTAGCTTGATGTCTGGCTGCATTGTGTATGACACTTCAGAATATTACATACAAGAGAATATGCAAACACAAAGGGAAAAAGGAAAGAGGCAAAATAGTGTCCAGAAATGGAAACCTGGTTAGTATTCATGGTCAAAGTCATCCTGTCTCTAAACATCTGGGAATTCAGAGCCAACTATGCACTGAGCATGATGAATATATAGATTTTCCCACTTACCCTACTTCCAAAATTTTTACAGATTAGAAGAGAAAGAAGCCCACTACAGTGTTGATTAGAGAAAGCATTATTTTTTTTTTTTCTGGTTTTTCGAAAAAGGAGACAGGATTTTTCTGTGTAGTTTTGGTGCCTGTCCTGGATCTCACTCTGTAGACTAGGCTGGCCTGTAACTCACAGAGATTCGCCTCCATCTGGCTCTGCCTCCTGAGTGCTAGGATTAAAGAAGTGCACCACCACTGCCTAGTTTGGCATTAAAATTTTGAATTGTTAATCTCAAAAAAGCACATGTTGTTCCATCCAAGTTCACAGGAAGAAGTCTGGAGACAAAATTCCCTCAGGAAAGACTTTAATTTTCAAAATATCTTTCTATAACAAGTGTTTCTTGCACATTGGACTTTATATGAGCCACAACTTCCCCTTCAATTCTGACCCCATGTCCCAGTCCTCTTGATTCTGTGAGTTCTCTACTCAGCTATGCTGTTCTTCCAGATGCTTTGCACCAAATCATGTCCTCACCGCTCATAAATCACCATCTCCATCTCTCTTTCTGCTTATTGTGCAATATGATGCACCATTTTTCTTATTTTAAAATCAGCGTTAAGAATTTCAACTCACTTTTTTGTCTAATTTAATCAATCCCCAGTCTATTACACCTTCCAAGATTCCTTGCATTTTCTGTATTCTGTTCATGTGTTTTCTGACTTTCCTAATAAAACATAAAATATATATGGATAATAGTTGATTTTCTGTTTGAACTAGTGAGTCTAAAAGTGTGCCCCACATATTGCAAGCCCTTTTTGGGCATTTGTAGGAAAACATTTCTTCAAATATTCTACAATGACTGTGTGTTCAAACTTTTCATGCATGTTATAGGTGAGTCCCCATTCATGGTTTTACAGAAAGTGAAATTGATCAATAGCTTCTCATCCATTGTGGAAACCTGGCTGGAATTGTACTTTATCAGTGCCTACTGATGTATTAGATCTTGTTAAATCAAACTTTCTTTTGTATGTGGGAAATTGTGTGTGTGTGTGTGTGTGTGTGTGTGTGTGTGTGTGTGTCTGTCTGTCTGTCTGTCTGTCGTGTATCTGTGTAGTGTGTGCATGTGTTTGTGTATAGTTGTGAAGGTACTGGTATATATGCATGCATATGGAGACCAGAGGTTAACTTTACATGTTGTTTCTCAGAAGCCAGTCATTTTGATCTCTTTATCTTTTTCCTTTCTTTTTTGATTTTTGTGAGATAAGATCCCTTACTGGGAGAAGGGGCTTGCTTAGTAGGATAGCTGATTAACTAGCAAGGTCTAGGAATATGACTATCTTTGTCTTTCAATGGTGTGACTTCCAGCAGATGCCACCATACCTACATATGGGTGACAAAAATCAAACTTGCTTCCTCATGCTTTCATGGCATTCATTTTGCATACTGAGCTAACCCTTTGGTCTAGAAAGGTCAGTGTCCTTTCACTGCATTTTGTTTTATTGTGAAGTGAGCTACAAATTGGTAACTGCTGCCTATCTACTATAAGAACCCCAGAATGTCAAAATTAGAAACCTGAATTGGAGATGCAGCTTATGGCCTATCATGCACAAAATTCTGGGTTTGATCCCATACAACTGGACATAGTGTCTGTAATCCCAGCATTTACAGAAGTAGAGGCAGGAGAATGTGGAGTTACCCATAATCCTCATCTATAAGGTAACTGCAAGGTCAATTTGGGATACAGGAGACCCAATGCCGGGGGGCAGGGGAGAAAATTAAACATACATATAAACCAATGAGACAACAGATATTCCATAAATAAGGATGTGTAATCTAAAATTAACTAAGTTGTACAAAAGCAGCAATAAAACATGACCAGAAAGGGCAGGACCTTTGATAGATGGCAGTGGAAATCAGGGTCTGCAGCAAAATACATGAAAGCACACACTTACACCACACACAATAGTTAACATGGGTGAGGAAGATGCCCCAGAGGGGAAAGATGCTTGTTGACAAGCTTGAGGTCCTGGATTTGATCCCAAGGAAAGAAACATGGTGGAAGGAAACTCTCAGTTTATCTTCTGACCTTCATATACACATAGTGTAGTAAATTTTATACAGACAAGTACACACACATACACACACACACACACACACACACACACACACACACACACACACACACACACACAGATGAATAAGACAAAAATATGTGGTTGTTTGAATTAGAATGTCTGCCTTCTGCTCATGTATTTCAATACTTGGTCCCTTGTTGTGAAACTGTTTGAGAAGGTTTAGGAGGTATAGTTACGTTGGAAAAAGTGTGTCACTGGAGGTAGGCTTTGAGATTATAAAAGACATGTGCCAGTCCATTCCCAGTTAGTTCTCTCTGCCTCCTGCTTCGGAATTAAGCTGTGAGCTCTCAATTGTTCTTTTGCTCTGCTGCCATGGACTCTAACTGTCTAACATGAGCTTCTTTAAATAAGACTTTTTAAAATAAAGCGTTTTGTCATAGTATTTTATCACAGCAATAGAAAACTAAGACAGAATGTAATATAATTTAAATTAACTTAAAATGGATTAAGTTTTCAATATAAACTCTGAAACTTTAGACTTCCTTAGAAAACAACTCAGGGAAATTGTCCTTGACATTGGTCTTACTATATTTTGAAAATAAGACTGGACAAAGAGTAGTCCCCCCACCCCACCCCAAAAAATACAAAAAAAAAAAAAAAGAAAGAAAGAAAAAAGAGGGGAGGAAAGAAACAGAAAGAAGTAATCTAAAACCTTCCGTGCAGAAAAAAAAAGTCAAAAATTGAATAAGAAACCCTCAGAACAGAGGAAGATTTTTGTAATTGAAATTTCTGATAAATTCAGTGTATCTCAAATATATAAGAATGCTTACAATTCAATAGTCACAAATGCAATAGAAAACTTCTATGTGAAAGTGAGAAAAAGTGCTCTCTGGAAAAGCATGTTTCCAAAGAAAAGACACAAATGGGCCAGGAGAGTGGAGGAAATAAGGACATGGAGCAAAGAGGGCAGACATTCAGTATCAGATAAGTAGGTCAGAGCACACTACATAGAGAAAGCAATCAATAAGTCTGTGCTGTTTATTTGTGCTATACTAAAGAAGCATCCTCATCCCATGTCTCTACATAGTGAGACTGACATTTATGCTAAGTAGGTGTGGTCATAAATGTGGTAGTCACAGTGAAATGTAGTCATTTCACTATTTTAAAAAAAAATGACTGTTAGTTGAAACATAGAATGATGCATCTTGGAAAATGTACAATTATTCTTCAGTTATATATTAATAAAGTTGAGGAAACAAGTTAATGTACAGTACCCAGAAAAATATTTGCAAAATTTATATTCTCTTAAGCACTTTGTAATACTTCTACTCAAAAGGAAGTTTAAAATAATCTTAAGTTAATGGATACTTAAAAATAAGAGCAACTGTATCATTACATATATTTGAATGATACTCATATAAAATTATGTATTTAAATTACTAGAGAAAAAGAACAAATAGCATGTGACCAATAAAAATCAAATATCAGTATTAGATTAAACATGAACACTAAGAAACAGAAATGAACAGATTGGAATGGAGAAATCAGGTTGAAAGCCAGTATGCTTAAATAAACAGAAAACTAGGATATTCTGATAAATTCAGTTTTTTGGAGACACAACTGAGGGACAAATGATTCTACTAAAATTTAACTATAAATACAAAAAGATTAAATATTTAAAACATAGTATGTTCAAAATACATATGGAAATATTCTCTCAGAATTATTTACAATAGTTAGTAATCTGAAATTGCTTTAGTATCTGCTACTAAATGACTAGATTATAATTGGTCTTCTGTACTGTGATGATAGAAGTGTTAAATTTATGGATTATACCTTCTATAATACATAACATACTCATATGCATTTATTCACAATGCACATTTATTCACTGAAAAATAGTATGACCATACAAAAATATTTTGGAAATAAATATTGAGCTTCATGTATAATCACCTGAAGTTCAATGTGCTTTTCAGTTGGCCAAATGAGGATCTAGAAGGACAAATCCTCCTTCAAGTCAACTTATTTCTTTTGAGATTCTAGCTACACAAACAGTTCCCACTCTACCACCATTTCTCCTTAAGAAGGTACCAAACACATTGAACAAATAAACTAAATCATATTTGTCTTTAAGTTTCTTCTTATACTTTGATATGATAGTCATTAAACTCTATGGTCATGATGCAGAATTACACCCAGTTGTGTAGAATGAATATTTAAGTGGCTGAATGAACATTGTTTTAAAAAAATGTTTTAATAGAGGCATGGTGATTAGACACACACATGAACAGATACACACACATGCACAAACACATAAATAAACACACATACACATGTGCACAAACAAACATGCACACATGCAAAAATATACACACATGCACAAACACTCATACACATGCATAAATGCATGAAAATGCATCTACACACACACATATACACACAAACACACTGGCCTATTGCAAAGGTTGGACTGCAGTGTACACACCAGATAAACCAGTGACTCTCTTGGGTGTGCAGTCAATGCCAGCTGAGGTAGAAGTGAATTAATAAATACAAGAATTAGAGTAATTAGAAGTGAGCCAGATGAATGAGTATTCAAGTGGTTTATAATGGACATTGTATGGAGTACTATGAATATATGTGAATATATATATGAATATAATACAAACTTGTCTTAGGATTTCTATTACTGTGAAGAGAAACCATAAGCACAGCAACTCTTACAAAGGAAAAATATTTCATTGAGATGGCTTACATTTTTCAGAGGTCTAGTCCATTATCATCATGATGGTATATGCAGGCAGACATGGTATTGGAGAAGGAGGTGAGAATCTTACATCTTAACCCAGAGGCAAAAGGAAGTGGTCTGAACTAGGTGTAGATTGAGCATAGGAGATCTCAAAGCCCGCCTCCACAGTGACACATTTCTTCTAACAAGGCCATAACTACATCAACAAGGCTACACTTCCTAATAAGCACCATGCCCTATGAGCTTATGGGGGCCAATTACATTTAAACTACCACAATATGTTCACGTTACCTCATGAATTCCTTTTTAAAATTTTAAGGGCTTAATTTATTTTCAGTTACTTGTTGTGTCTTTGTTGATGTGTGCATATGAGTGAGATGCCCAACGAAGTCAAAAGTGTCATGTTCCTTTGGAAAATGAAGTTATATGAGGCTGAGAGGCACCTGACTCAAGTTCTGGGAACTGAACTCAGATCCTCTGCAATAGTGCCAGTGCTCTTAACCACTGGGCCATCTCTCCAGCTCTAAGTGCCCCATAGATTCTAATGATCTCCTTATGGGAATGTGAGATTTTTATGTCTTTTCTCTTTATCCTCTAACCCTTTAAAAAAAACACAGCTCTGGGAATTAAATAGGAATATGGCTAGATGAAAGGAAAATGTAGAACAGTAAAAGTGTTTTGAGAAAACAGAACTTTTGGTGAATGCACAGGAAATCTGATTCTTGACTACCACTTCACAGTTGTTCGCTTTGTATCTATGTGTAGTAACTAAAAAGCAGGATGGAAAAAAAATGGCATTACCTGGCCTGGACTCTCTTTATCATCCACATGGGCCAGGCTTCCTCTTCCTTGCTCAGCAATTAGACCACCTTTGGCACTTGAGCTTGAGAGCTTTTGCTCTTGTTCCCTTGACAGAGAAATTCTCTACTACTTTCTGAATGTTTGGCATTCTCTCAGCATCTGGCTCAAAGCTTATTTGCTACATCCTCAGCAAGAACATTTTTGAGCTTCATACAAGGAAGAAAAATCCTCCAGGAAATTGTTGTTTATCTTCCTGCATGCCTTCTTCATTGCTCATACCATAGTTTGTGATATGCTTATTAACTGATACTGAGCCTTGGCACTAGAACTGGTGCTCACAGTGATGAAGGCTGTACTTACATGTTTAGAATGTATGCAAAGTGCACTTCAATTTGCCTGATGAAGGCCAGTATTCAGATATTACACGGGAAAAAAAAATCTACAAAATATAAACAGTTAAAATCAGGACTTCACAATTCTCTTTCTTTAACCACATGCCCTACTTTTTGGAATAGGGATAACTATACATATTTATATACTAATCTTTAAGTCAGCTAGGGAGCCCAATCTCCATCACCTGAGGCTGTCCATTCTTGTTTGGACAATAACAGCATTTGCGGCAAGATGTTTTGCCAAGATATTTTCCCTCCTTTGAAAACTAATGGCTTTGTCATCCCCAGGAGGGACCTAAGGCTGTGTGTGGAGGTATACAGTGGTTTTTTTGCCGGCAGCTACTTACTAAACTGAATATTCTTAGCCACTTTGTCAAGCCCTAGAAATGTTTGATTTCCTGCAGGAAATGTTTGCCTTTGAATCCTCTGGTGGGGAAATAGCTTTTTCACCTCTGTTCAAGAGAATGAGTTTAACATTGTCTGAAGATGAGATTCATCCCCTGGAGGAGGTACAGAGCATCTAATGAGCTTAGGTACAAATCACAAAACCAGCAGGGAGTGGGTTCCAAAGTCCTACCCACACCTTGCTTTCAAAAAAATATATATAAAAGTCTATTTGATAGGTTTGCATAAATTGAGATACCCATTCATACTGAATTTCTGTTAAGTAAAATATATACAAGTATATAGAAACACACTTAATCACATACTATAGAATATAAGATGCATGATCTTGTTTCTTTGAGTATATTTGTTTTAAATACTCATTAATGCAGTAAGGACCAGACACAATTGTGTGTTTCATCTCCCCTATGTGTTTTGCTTCTAATACTTTAAGGAGAGCAATGTAAACTTATGCTGACACGTACAGACACCACAAACCATACTTATATTCACCCAAAGTAAGGCTGTCCAGAGCCATGTTCAGAAACCTAATTCAAGGGCCTCAGAATGAATTCGTTGACTAGCTATGGCTTTCTCTCCCCCACTCCAATATACCCCTAAACTCTAAACCTTGCTTAAAACTGAGCATCAGACTTGGCCTTTTGACATGGTTTTTGTCTTTTTACCTCATGAAACTTTATCCTTGAGACCTCTAAATAAATGATCACTTACTTCATTCATTTTCAGAAAAAGATTATTTATTTATTTATTTATTTATTTATTTATTTATTTATTAGTGTTTTGTATATGGGTATGTACTTACAGTATTTATACACTCCCTCCAACTCCCTCCATGGTTTTTCCTTTCCAAAACATTTTTTGCAATTACCATTGTTACAAACACTACACACACACACACACACACACACACACACACACACACACACCCTACTGAGTTTGTTTAATATTACACATGTGTTCATGTGCTTACAGCTGTCCACTTGGGATTAGGAAGCTTACCAGGATTTCCAATTTTCCCTCCCTCAGAAGCCATAGTTTGCCTCTAAGTCTTCATCTAGGGTATATCTTACTAACATGACCATAAATGTCTTAGGACTTTATTATGAACATGTAAAAAATGTAATAGGAAGTGTGCAGTGGAAGAATTTTATCTCAAACATAAACTAGGAAACAAAAATGAAATAGCAGTGCTAGTATTGGAATGAGGGTAAACAAAATGTCAAGGATGGGAAGGGCATGACAGAGCCCTGAGTTCTAATTTCACTTCTTTATATCCAACATGGTCTGGCATGGTCTTATGATAGAATACACTGTTTCAGGGCACATGTTATAAATTTTAAAGGAAATAGATAGCCTGGTTAATGAACCTGTTGAGGGAATGAAATCTTCAAGAAAAAGATGAACATGTTAATTAGAAAGAAAGATAAAGAAATCAAGAGGAAAACAAAGGAAGAACAGCTATGATTATATTTAAATCAAAATAGGCCACAAGATTGAGAGGAGTTGTGGGGATATTTTATAAGTTACTTAAAGCATGCTCAACTTCATCTTCAGAGTAACAAAAATTTCAACCATCACAGCAAAGAATGCCAACCTAGAGTGAAGAGGTTGAGAAGCAACCAGATCTTACATGTGTTATTCAAAGGTAAGTGGTTAAACTGTTGCCTCCACTTCAGAAAACATCTTCGTATTTCTTTTATAAAGTTCAGTATCAACTACAAGCCACCACAGCACTTCTTAGAGTTATTTATACAAGAAAAACAAATAACTTTCCCAACTATAGGTTTATATGTAGTTTCCATGATATCAATATGTAGTATATAAGTGTCATGTTAATAAAAAGAACTAGAAACATAAATATTTACCAAAAAATGCTTAAACATACTATGGTTCATTCTTCCAATGGAAATAAAGAAATATAAATTTATAGATTTATGAATGTAGATCTATATATAAAGATATAGAGGTAAACTAACATTTACAGTGTGTAGGTGAATCCCCAGACCAATAAATATGGTAAGCTAAAGAAGTCAGATATAAAAAAGATATGTTATGAGATTCTGTCTATATATCATTTTAAAGGGAAATGTCTACTATCTATCTACAAGTGTAATGTCAGAAAGGTTTTCTGTGCTTCTGGCCACTAGTATTCAGAAACACACTCAAGGAAAAGTGTAGTGTATGTACACTTTTGAAAGTAGGTGTGCAAGTACTGGGAGCTTTACTGAATGAAACACTTAAAATTAATGACTTGCTTGGGTATAAATTATTCATGAATAAAATAATGGAGTTGATGTCAATGGTGATATTTCCCAGTTACCTTTCTGCAAAATTTTGACAGCCAACTCCCTCAATTGGGTTTCTTTTGACACCATAATTCTTGCCTTCATAAATTAGCACAGCTAATTTACTCATTTCTTCCTTATTGTCCACATACTATATTAGCACAGAAGTTCAATGAAGTAAATAAAATTTCATTTGTAATAAAAAAGTTGACAATTAATTTGATATGGAAGATTTGATGGTGCTTTCATTTGCAAAAACATACAAACAAATGAACAAACCAAGGTATTCTTTCAATCCAGTTCATTGCATTTATGATGCCTGGGTCACCTGCTCTGAGAGCAACATGATCTTTGAGGAAATGTTCTAAATGTGTCAGAGAACATTTCCTATGTTGATTGTGAGACCTTTCTACAAACATAGGTCTAAGATCTACAACAGTTGGGTGTTTTGTAAGTTACTGTATTTATATAACTTCTGTCTTAAAATCACATCACTTGAGTAGCAAAAGAAGGCTGGGTTAATTATGCTTCCTCTGTACTGAAAGCAAATATGATGAACAACACTGCTTTGTGTCTGATAAAGCACTATTTCCAAAATTCACTTTTGTGTATTTTGAATACTTGAGGATTCAAGATTTTTGTGAATGGCTCCATTATTCATCTTTAGGAGATATGTAATTTACATTCATTTTCTAAGTTCTAAGTCATGTATATACCTGTGGTTTCTTCACATACTCAACATATCTTTCTGTGAGTATCTCAGCAAGGCAGGTCTACATCTACAGTGTCCTCCCCATGCAACAGTCCTTTCACTGAGCACCACAGCAAGAGGCAGTGGAAGCTGCTGCTCTGGAGCCTGACATGTCAAGGTAGTATGAGATCTAGGGCTGAGAAGGTAGCTGTTGCTTAAATATCTACTGCCTAGGCTTTACAGGCTCATTGGTCAACTAAGTTATCAAAAATTTCAGCCTCACCTTCAATGAAAAACCATATCTCAAAAAACTAAAAGTGAAAGAACATAGAGAAAATATCCATCATTAACCTCTAGACCCCATAAGTATGCATCCAGTCTCACATGTGTACACCTATAAGACAGCCACATTCAAAGACACACATACCAAAACTTATATATTACCTCTACCACTTCCATTGGTAAATAGTAACAATACTCTTATCTGTTCAGTGTACCACCTCAAAATGTGTAACTGATTGAATCACTATTATTAATGTGATTCAAAAATCAATTGTCTGAGGAGAGTGACAAGACTTTACATCAAAACTCACATATGCTCAGATGACATGGAAGACACAGAACTTCAGCTAAATTACTATAAAATATTTCAGTTCTTAAGAGAAAGGGGCTATGTTTTTCTATACACACAGCTTATATTGTACAAGCTCTTTCTTTTCTCAACATCCTTTTCTGGTCACATTGCTAGTTGTTGACAAGAAGCAGAAAATAAGATCTTGTGTACCTCCTTAAAAATCACAGATGGGGCCTCAGAGGTTAAGAGCAGATCTTGCACAGAACTATGGCTCAGTTCCCAGCTCCCATATGTCAACTGACATCCATTCGTTAATTCCAGTTTCAAGAGACCTGATACCCTCTTCTGGTATCTGTCATTGCTGGCATGCATGTTATTCACATGAACTCACATAAGCATGTACATGCACACAACAAACCTCCAAGAAATCCGCTACCAGACTTCTTTTTGTGAGATATTTCCTGTTCTACTGTGGTTCTAAAGAAGTCTCTAGGTGGACTCTCTGGTTGGTTTCCCTGACAAAACTCACTGTATGGGACTGTGAATAAGCCTTGGAAACATCCCTGTTCATACCAGAAAAAAAATAGTATTATGGTATTGCCAGCAGGAGAAGCATAATGTCTGGTAGGAAACAAAGGTACACTGTTAGAAAATTTGTCACTGTCTAATGTTGGAAGACAGTGTTACTGTTGGCTAAGAATTCAGTAATTTGGCACATAGTGCCTTCATATTTCTGGGATTCGAGGGTCAGAGGAAAAGAGAGAAGGTAGAGAAACTAGAAGGGAAAGAGGGAGAGGAGAGGATAAGAGGGAGAGGGGAAGAGAGAAATAGAAGGGAGGGGAGGAGAGAGGGTGAATACTTGGTATTGTGGATAGAGATGACAGGCATGCTGTTTTTATTGGCTACCGTCCTCACTTCAGGATATTATCAGAATGTTATTTAGTAAATCAGAAGGTGATGTATAGACTTGAGGATGTTTTTTGGCTTCTTCCCTTATGTGGCTGGAGTGTAGTGGGTAGCCATCCCAGCACTGGCCTGGAAGTTCCAACCCCCATTGAGGCTTCAGTAATGGTCATGCCCACAAGGCTGGGCTGAGGGAGGAAGCTGAAGACCCAGGACCGAGAGGAGAGGTCTTTCTTGGTTCTGGGACCCTAGACGCTGGAGGTAGACCGAGCAGAGGTCTCCAGAGAACACCTCCGGACTGCGCCATACCTTTGCCAGACCCTACAACCTATCCCTTCATTTGTAAGTTACCCCACAAAATAAACCTCCCTTTTAACTACATGGAGTGGCCTTAATAATTTCACCAATATCTGGTGCCCAACGTGGGGCAAATTCCAAAGTCTTGGGCAGCTCCCTCCCCAAACCTTACAAGAGTTTTATGTCATGCAGTAGAAACTTTTGTATCCATATTCTTCAAATAATGAAAGTTTGTATTATAGTTTTTCTTTTCCTTCTCTTTCTTTCCAATGTCAAGTTTGTAGATCTTACATAACTGCTCTGGGAAAATTATTATATACTTGGAGGAGTGTCAGAGGCCTCCAACACTGTAGAGTATACAGTCATGAAAAAACGTTGTCTTAGTGCTTTAAATTTGGCTTGACAGCAGGTACACTTTATTCCAGGTGTGCAAATTTGTAGTTCTTCCTGTAGGTGTTGTCCATATAATTCAGTTGGTTTGAGTTCTGCTTGCTGAATGAAAACTGCAATTAAAGTTCTAAAATCTATCACTATGTTATTTTACATGAAATATTAAGAATGATCCATATTCATAATTTCTTTTCATAGAATTGATTATAAAATACCTGAGAATTTTACTGACTGATTCAAATTGATCATTTTATTTCATGAAACAATATATTCTTCAGAGGCATTTCTCATTTGTTGTCACAACACTCAACAGGATGTATGGTTTCAAGGATTCAGCATAGTCATGTGTGTGAAGAGTCTGGCATACTGATCAGCACTATGGACCTGCACATAAGGGACACTTACTAAATAGGTTGTGCTGCTCTTATTTTATTGTAGAGACAAAGAATCTTGTTTCCTGACTCTTGGGGTTATTACGGAAATGCAGTCACATTTCATCCATATAGATGCCACGTATAGCACCCAGTCTCTATCCAGAAATTCAATGATGTTAATTCCATTTCTTTCCATAACTATGAAAAGAGAATATCTAGAGGGACTATCTTCATTACAACACTGTCTTCATGATCCTAATCTGCCCTGCAAAGTAATTTCTACTTATTGGAAGAAAGAAACCAATAAAGCCTGGTTTCAATTTATTTAGAGTATTCTCTCTGTTTGACAACAGAAAATAAATACCTGTTATGAAATGACCTTTTGGCAGTCTATATATAATGGCAACTCAGTGCCATGCAGTCCTTTTTTTGATAAATACATTTTAAATGCCCAGAAGAGAAGTCAATTTCAAGTAGGAAACAAGCATACAGTCCTGCTAGAGAAACTTCCTTCTATCAGTCCATATTGTGCTACTGTGGGGAGCAGTGGGTGATGTGAATACTAGCTCTGGGCATTTATAATTTTGGCTCTTACAGCCTGCTTGACAAAATTTACTATTTGCTTCCAAATGAGGACAATTAGAATTAAGTTCCAAAGCTACACATCAGGTATGTGAAAAAGGAGCATGGGAGGAGTGGCTGCATAATTGAGGTAACATGATTCTTACCTTTTACAGTTATTCAGGTGAAGTGTAAAACATCAATCGTGATGCTCTGTAATGCTGGGTAATTGCATGTGGGGAGACCCTGAGAGTGTCAACTCCATCATGCCATTTAGATGCAGTTTGCTGCTACTGATTATAAGAAGACATTTCCTTTGCACACCCAGAGGTTAAAAACCCCAAAGCAATTTTCACAAATTGTAACATTCTAGGGTAGATGACATTTGGAGTATAATTTCCATGCAATTTAAGATTTCTTTTCTGTTTGGAAATGTTTGAGTTTTTGTTTTTGTTTTTATTTTTTTCTTGTCAATGGGCATTGATTCTCACAAAGAAAGCAACATGGTATGTGCCCTTGTATACCCTTTGCTTTCAGAGAGCATGGTAATTGTTGTGTTAAGTGTCACCCCATCATCTCCTCCAAGTCAGTGACAGTTTAAACTTGTCCTTTACCCACCAGTTTGTATGAAAATGATTGGCTCTGGTTTGATAATTATAGTAATTAGTGTTTTGGGGAAAGCATGAGAGTTGGAAGTTTGGGTTCATATATTACAAGTTCATTGGTGTATTTATTCCTGTGTACTTTATGGAAAACTTTATGAGTGGAAAACATATTATTGAATGTTTCTTTCAAAGGTTAAGCTTCTCTGTGCTCATATTAGTTATTGATATGTGTAGTCAAATTATTGGGTAGGATTTTCAGTTCTCACAATGGGTATTTAACATTTCCACCTGCATTTTGTAATCAAATCATGGGGTTTCCTACCCAGGACAGTGCTGAGAATATGGGTATTCATTAAGTATTTGTTGAATGAATCATAGTAACATGGAATAGTGACCCTGCATGGTGTAATTATATAAAACATGGCCCCCCAGCCTAGTCATTATTCAAGAGTGCTAGCATTGTTTGTGGGATTTTTCCAGTTTTTGAGAAAGAGTCTAGATATGTAGAACAGATAGGCTTCAGATTCAAGAACATCTTGCCTCAGTCTCCTGTGTAATGAAATTAGCATCAAACATTACTGTATCTAGCCCTAGTCAGGGTTTAAGTACATTGCTTGTGTACCGAAGGTAAAAGTGTTACATCATAGATGTTACCTACTCCTATGGGCTATATTAATTCTATCCACATATCAGTTTAAACTAAGAGAAATTTCCCAACAAAATTTTAATTGACTTTTGCATCAAACATCTAATAAGATCTTAGAGTTATTAGTGTGAGGAAATTTCATTCATTATGTGGATATGAATAGTTTTCTAATTAATAAACTATTGACCTTAGAGGATGATTGGAACTTACAAAGATGTATTCTATAAATATATAATAATGTGTGGCTATCACCCAAGTGTCTGAATCCCACCTCTTTGCTGCAGGAGCACCATTGCTATTACTGTTTCTAGGGTTTTATTCATTGCTCATACAAATGTTATCCATGATCTCACATGCTCTCCCATATTTTACATTCTGTTAGGAGTCATGGTCACTATGGAGGTAATATTGAGAAGAAATGTTCCTTTAAGATAATAACATCATATCTGATATCTTGTATGGATTTTGTTACATTTCTGTTTCTGTCTTTGCTGAGAAGAAATAGAGTCAGACTTGATGATACACAGTTGGCCTGGCTAGATATTTACTCTTGCTGTAGGCTATTGCTTTACTCTGGAGAATATTTTGATAGTTATAGAGAAACTTCTTAATTTCATGTAATCCTCTGTGTCAGTTTTTGGGATGACTTCCTGCTGTGGATATAGATCTGTGTAAATAAAGTTCTGATTGGCCAGTGGCCAGGCAGGAAGTATAGGTGGGACAAGAGAGAAGAGAATTCTGGGAAGTAGAAGGTTGGAGAGAGACACCGCCAGCAGCGGCCATGAAAAGCAACATGTAAAGATACTGGTAAGCCACAAGCCATGTGGCAAAGTATAGACTAACAGAAATGGGTAAATTTAAGATAGAAAAGGTAGATAACAAACAGCCTGCCACGGCCATACAGTTTATAAGCAATATAAGTTTTTGTGTGCTTTCTTGGTTGGGCATGAGCGAGTGTGGGACTGGCAGGTAAGAGAGATTTGTCCTGACTGGGCCAGGCAGGAAAACTCTAACTACAACTTCCTATGCTACAGGATTCATATCAAAAAGTCCATGCATGCCTGTATCTTGAAATGTCCTTTCCCTGTTTCCCTCTAGCAGCTTCAAAGTTTTATATCTTACACTAATGCCTTGAATTTTTTGAATCCATTTTTCTCCAGAGTGACAGATAGATCTTATTTTCTTCTACTTCATTGGAGATTATCTGAAAGTAGAGAAGGAGAACCAGGTACCATCTTTAAAAACAATTATAATATTAACAATAATAGTTGGGGGTACTTACTTTAAAAAAAAATTAAAAACAGCGTATTTTTGAAACCATTAAGGCACAACTATATCTTGAAATTGATTTTTTGCACTTACCAGTCTTACAGTAGGCCATTCCAAACGCATTGGTTCCCACAAATTCAGGATATAAATCAATACTTATGGTTAGTTCAATCTCCTATCAAAAAAACAAAGACTCAAGATTTTTGGGGGGTTGGGGGAGTAAGGTTATGTTGTAGCCATCTTCTAATTACCTGAAACCAATTGGGTCATGAGAATAGCAAAATTATATTTGTCTTTTTGTGCTTACCCTGGATTCCTGATGCCCTGAGTAACCCTATGTACAAACAGCTTGGGTGTGTGTGTGTGTGTGAGAAGATCAGGTTCCAGCTCAACAATTCCTATTCAGGATTGTTGTACTTATCACAGAGGTGAAGGGCAGCAAGCTCCCAGGTTTGAGAGCATGACATCCACTGAGCCCAGTAATGAGCAGATGGCAGGAAGCCAGTCTCAGACCTCACTTTGGAAATGTCCATGTGTTCATGTGTGTCTGTCAGATCCCTCCCTTTGTGTTCTAGCATTTTGGCATTGTGGATATTAGAGATTGTTAGGAAGTTATATGGAGAAGGAATGTAGCCTAGGGACTGTAACTGACATGGGAGAGTCACTGGAACTGAGATAGCTGCAGTACTTTGGCAAAGATCCACATATAACAATTTCCTGAGGATTAGATGGCTGTTAGTGAGACAGACCTAGTTAGCAGCCTGGATGGAAACACTGTGAAGCTGGTGATTTCTATGCAGGGCTCAGGAAGGCCTGGCTAGCAGAAGATACGAAGAGGCTGGCTTCTACTTGTGGCAGATAAAAGAATGACCGAACAGATTCACACATTGAGCAGAGATGGTACAGGGCTCAGGGGCAATGTCAGCTTGGGAGAAGTTGTGCACACCCCTAGAAAGCTCTGCTGCAATTATTTATTTCAGCTTCCTTTGTGTCCCCAGGTTCATTTCTGGTGAGGTACACTTAGTTTCTGGCTTGACTGAAAAGCTGACTGTGCCTTTAAAACAGGTGATTTTTTCCAGGAAAGGATCAGCCACTCACTGATCTTCAGGGCTTGACTCCAGAAATTAGGGAATACTTATATTAACAGGGTCAGGTGCAGTTTGGGGAATGGTACAGACATTAAATGATTTAATTATGACAGTAACCCCAAGCTCCATTCTTATGCTCATTCCCATTGAACTGATTAAGAAACTGAAGTAGATAGATGAACACTTTTGTGAGGACATCAAGCTGTGCACTCTCTGTGTGATGCATTCCATCATCCCCTGTCTTTGTTCAGATGTCAGCTCTGATTGAAACCATTTGTAACAATGAACTAGAACCCCGCCCCCCAGCTCCCTGTCCTGCTCTAAAGTATCAAATATTGTGCAGAGCCATGTTGTTCATACAGGCTGTTATAGTGTGAGCTCTACACAACAGGGGATTGATCAGTGTCATTCACTGTCCTATCCCAAATGTTTAGACAATTCCAGGAACATGGTGACTTCTCAAGAGATGATTACTTGTTGATAAACAAAGGAATAAATGATGGAGATCAAGTAAAGGTGACTTTTAATCACTGTTGGTCCAAGTCTAAGCCCTTTTGCCTACTTACCATGCCAGTTCTCCTCAGAATTAGGTGACCCACTTTTGTTCCTCAGAGGGTAGGAGGCCTACAGTCTACATCTAGGCTACTTGAACTGTGGGTTCCAACTGGATGTGAAACAATGTAATTGCATTTAAGGTTAATAAAACATTTGGCAGCAATGAACAATTTCTAAAAATTTAAACCAAATATGGACACAGTGTGTTTCTCCTGATTCTCCTGGCTGCATCTCCCAAATGTTGATATTACAGGGAAGCATCAGCATGTCAGGAGAAAAATTTCTTTATGATTTATTATCAGTAATTGTTTGGGTTGATGCTTACTTATATACCTAGGTTCAAACCAAAATTCCTCAGGTGAGAAGGATTACAAGTGTAAATGCTTCAGAAGTTTGAATCCAAACTCATCACCTCCAAAGCTGCAACCAAGGACAAGATAACAGGTGTCCACACTGCTCTTTATCTCTGCAGCCTTATTTTCTTACATCAGTGCTTCTGTCTGGAACATTGTTCCTGTTCTCTGCTTTGCATACCTTACCACAGAGATCTGTACAGTGCATATAAGTATCAAGCCTTCTGGTAAGGTTGCTGTTATTCAGCCAAGACCAAGTTAGTTGACCTTCCTACAGACGTGTTGCCGCCTTGTTGAGTCTGTGATAGAGGATTCTAAATTTCGTGTTATTTATTTCAAAGAGCTTTCCTATGATGGACAATGTATAAGGTGCTTGGTAAACCTCAACAGAAATTGATGGCCTTAAAACATCCTCCAAATAAATGCTGTATAAATAGATTAGACTGTGGTCTGTGTGGAGTTGATACTGGCCAGTGTATAATGCTGAAAGCTTTGTGAACACTGCTACAGATTTTTCAGTTTGAATTATTCAATAATCAGGGCAAGCTTCTGTTCCCGTCACCCAATCCCATGCCACTTAAAGAGCTACCTAAGAAAGCAGAGATCCAATTCTAAAATTCTCTGAACCATTGCAAGCATATATTTTAGGCTGAAATCCCTTTCAGTTGTCTGAAGTCACTATAATTGAAGCCAATTGAATCTGAATTTGAACATGTCTGAGTAGTAATAATAAAGCCAAGGCTGTGTTTACCACATATGAAAAAATCTAAGCAATATGGATTATTTGCTAATGCAAAGAGCCTTTAGAAAGCTATTCATATTTCACAGATTGGAGGAAATAGGACTTTAAAAGATCTAGTTACATTCCATATTGATATTTTAGGAAAATTTGTAGTAGCAATATATTAGCACATAAACTTTACCAATAAATTAATCTGAAATTTAAATCGAAGTAATTTATGTTGGTCTAGTTTTTGATGATTCATTCTTTGTGAGGTTTGGAAGAGCAGCAATATAATCTTTTTTATATGTAACTCATTTAATTTTTCATAAGCATCCCTGAGGTTAAAAAATACCTTAAGAGAATATCATGTAACTGAATCATCTCAGACCAAGAAGAGAAGAAGGTATTAGAGATTTAGATATTTGGTGAGCTTCATGCTGCCCTTCTGGTTTTCTTTATAGTCACATCAGCAAAGCTAAGAATTCTGGTTAGAAAAATCAATAGGAATTCACAGCTAAACTTGGAGGGAGCATTTTGATGTGACTTAGGAACTCTGAAAGCAATTTTTCCTTATTGTTGAAGCATCTCTTTTCTGTTGATGGAAAAGGGGTGAGTGGATGAGAAACAAAAGAAAGAAAGAGTAATGACAGGACCCTGGCGGAGCAACAATAGAGAAAACCTCATTTTTTTCTTCAGAGTGTTCTACTCATTTATTTGTTCATACATTCAAATGTCCACTGCATGCATAGCTTGGGTCATTTTCTCTAAGAAGACACACACACACACACACACACACACACACACACACACACATACACACACACACACACACACACATACATGTATAAGGCACAACACCTAGTCTGATAGTAAAGAAGTAAAAAAAGGGGCAAGCATTAAAAAACACACATCGTGAAAATTGCCATACAGACAATATAACTAATGAGGCCTGCCTGATCTAGAACATCAAGGAAAGCACCCTGGAGAGGCAATGCTTGTTCTGTATCCCTAGAAAAGTTATAAGAAATATCCCATTTAAACAACAGCAAAGAATACTTTTAGGAATTAGCATTCTAACACAGACTCATTAGCTTATGAAAAGAGGTTGGCTTTAAACCAGGCTGGATTCATTTTGGCTGACATTAACAGAAGGAAACCAAAAACAATAGTTTGTGCAAAGATTCCCAGCTTGAAGAGTTCTAAGAAACTTTTCTCTCAAGTCTCTACTATTTCTGGCCATGGCCACAGTTCTGTGGTTCCAAATGTCTCATGTGCTTAGGACAAGGAAGAGGCACACAGTGCCTGCTGACTCATGACATCCTGTTTCATTGTCCTATTTTCAAAGTCTAATGTTATCCAACAACCAAAGAGCCTGGGGTTTGCAGTATACATTCTTGGGCCAAGTGTTAAGTGGAAATCCTATTATTGTGAAAGAGAATAAGATTGGTTTTGGAAGAAGATGATAGCTTTGGCTATAAAGAGGATAAAACAGGATGCTCAACAAATCCTTCTACGTGACTTAGATTGAGATACCAGAAGAACAGTGAAGCATGGGCTAGGAGAATGGTGTGAAAGGAAGTTAGAAGAATAATTATGGACTGGGGGATGGATCTTTGGTGAACTAAGAGAAGGTATTGTCTCCTTAAAATATACCAAGTCTGTTTCATGTGCAATCTTAATCAAAATTCACACAAACCTACAAGCTGCAATTATTATTATCCCCACTTTATTTTCTATTTGGTGGATGTGTGGGTATATGTTCTTGTGTGTACATGTGTTGTTTGCAGGTACTTGTGTGTGTGTGTATGTGTGTGTGTGTACACGCGCGCATGTGTGCGTGCTTGTGTGTGCACACACACTTGACTGTAGAAATCAGACGTGTGCTCTCTTTCTTGATCACTTTCTATCTTAGTATTTTGGACAGGGTCTCTCACTGAAACTGTAGCTTGCTGTTTTGACTAGACTGGATAGCCAGTAGTTCCCTTGGATCCTCCTGTGTCTGACTTTCCAGCACTAGAATTACAAGCACAAGCCTCCACAGCCAAGTTTTCATGTGACTGGACTCTGCTCTTCTTACATTCACAGCAGATTATTTGCCAAGAGGTCCTCTCTTCCATCCTATCAGTCCTATTTTAAAACACAATCACAGATTGGAGACTTAGTAATTTGCTAATAATTATGCTGCTAGTAAATGCAGACCTACTCCTGACACTTAAGTTTGACTCTCACTGGAGACAGAGTCCCTTAAAGCTTATTATAGTGAGCAGCTGAAAATCTATCCCTTCTCTGGATAAGGATTACTATCTGTGCATTCGTTTTGATGAGGCATCTGGATGCAGTTAGCAAAACTTCATCTGGTCAAGATCAAAAGGGCTGAGAGGGGAAAGAGGAGCCTTAAGAGCTTATGCTGTGAGACAGGAAAGGAGTCTGAAGATTAAGTCTGGGCATTTCACCTCACGTTTTCATTAAATTGTAACTCTGTATATAAAGAAGTTAATTATATGGTACTTTAATCCTGTATAAAAGGTCAAGCAAGGCCAGTATTGTGTAAGGTGTTAAGGTAATTCTTGAAGTAGAGATACATTTGAAACACGGATCAAGGTAATCATAGTGTTTCCATGAAGCACTCTTGAAAATAAGAATCAATTATTTCCAATGAGACTGTTTAAGTGTGAGGAGCAGAGCAGATCCCCTTGCCTTTCTGTAAGCACAACTAATATTGCCAAGGATAAGCTGTAATTCTCACCACTGGATTTTGTCTGTCTTTTCAGCAATGTGTGTTTTTAAAGTGTATAATTGTATATCACGCTAAGAAGAAATGGGCAATGACTCAGTCTCTAGGAACAGTGCTACTGTTGCAGTTTTAGAATTATTGCCTTCTGATGATTTTAGCAATTAATATTTGTAGTTGTTTTTCATAAGTTAGAATTTTTATTCACATTTTCACTTGTATGTTTAAAGATTGTATTGTGACATAGACATTCTCCTCCAACCTTGCTTCATCTGACTTGTCATTTTATTCCAGCCCCCCAACTCTAGAAGGAATTCTTCAGGAAACCATAAGCAAGAAATTCCAGACAGGGGAGCCGATGAGTTCCTTCCTCCTGGCAGAGAAATTTATACAGAACCGATTAAAATTCCCTAATCTTTCTGACTCTCACTTTTTTGTTGAACTAGAATAAAATTCACCATCTATAATACAAAATTCTCTGTCCAGAAGACTTCACATCTACCTGCTTTTGAACATGTACTGTATGAAGAAGCATGGATGTACCCACCATGCCAGTGAGATAGATGGTTTGGTAGGTAAAGGTGCTTGCTGCCAAGGCTGTTAATATGATTTAGATCGCCAGAACCCACATGATTTGTGGAGAGAACCAGTTCCTGAAAGTTGTTGTTTGAGTTCCACACTCATGCAATGGATGTGTTAAATACATATGCAAAAAATAAAAGTACACCCCCAGAAGTCCTCTGCCTTATGGTAGGGTGAGCAGTCTTTCCTGCATTAAGGTGTATGCATTTCCCCCTGTGAAAGCCTCATTGTTTCCTGGGAGATACTCCTTTGGGACTTGCCCTGGTCCTTTAATGAACACATCTCCCTTCATTCTTTTGTTTTGTTTGTGCTTATCAGCTTTACACTCACCTTCAGCAAAATCCATGCTATTGTGTTACAGTTTCACTTAAAGGTGTTTTTTTTTCTTTCTTTGTTTTCTTTTCTTTCTTTTTTTTTTTTTGTTTTAAACTATGGCCCTAGTGATGAGACTTAAATGTATTTAGCAAAAGTAAATAATTGGATATATGGACAAAATATTTGCATAAAATATTATTTATGGAATTAACAATCACAGATATTTAATGCTATAGGAATTAAATTATAATAAAAGTACAAGTAAACAGCAAAAATATTGTAATGTAAATACAAGACACTGAAATACTTTCACATGTAACATAAATGGTAAAATGATACCCCACATAAGAATCCTGTCTTTTAATTAGCTGTGCTTTAGTTGAAAATGCAGTAGTCTGTGTATGTTTACAGGTGGGAGCTACATATTAGTGAGATACCTGTCAAGCAAAAGGATTTCTGTTATAGTGGCAACTAATTTAGATAGACAGATGGGCCCTAACTCTATACTATTTTCCATTGTTTTCATTATCCTTGGTTCTTAAACTTAAGTCTATCTCTCCTACCGCTCAGGCTGACACATCGTGCTCAAGTTTTAATAGCAACAATTATGGGCCACTTTCATTTAACAAAAAAGTTGCACAATAAACCTATTCAAATAGCAACATAGACCAAGATACCACACTTGTGATTGTTTAGCACTTGGCATTCTATCTTTGTGTAGTTTGACTCAAGGTTATATGATCTTTACTGCCTAATGCAGAACACATATTTTATCTCATGCCTTTTCCCAAGTAGTGCCTTCTGACAGGTTCATTTCAAAGTATGTTTTGATATCACCTTGTTGAACAATTATTTCTTTACTCTCTGAGTCCCTCTTTGTATTACAGTGGAAGTTTCTAAGGGCAGAGATTCAGGCCCACTGTCAGTTCTGTAAGTGACATTCTGTCATGTCTATCATTTTGTCAATCCTGTTAGGTACCCTGGAGAAGAAAAAAGAACCTCTGTGTTTTCATTTCTTAACTGAATATTCTGGGTTTAGCCTACTTAAAAATAACACAGTCACGTGTAATAGTGATGGTCTTATTTTAAATAACTGTTGACAAGTGAATTTAAACCCTTTTGTGAATCTTTGACTTAGACTTCTTTTCACCAAAGGTATGGCTAAGGTAATTCTGGAGAGTCACATGTGTACGTATAGGTGTCTGAGGAGTATTGAGTTTCAGATTATTTCACTGGACTGAAATAGATGAAATGAAATGGGTTACAATTAATTTGATTTTTCAAATGAAAACTCTTTTAAAGGATTCTTGTCAATAAAACTTCTTTTAATTCTTGTTCAATAAGACTTGGGAAGAACTAATGAAATGAATTAGTAAATCAAGTTGAAGAAAGTTAATAATTTCTACTTGTGCTCCACTCAATGATTTCAAAGCTCTTCGATGCTCCCAAACCTACTGTTCTTGGAGAACTTGATAATTAGAAAGGAATGAAAACTTCCTCAGGTTACCCACAGGAATTAGTTCATTTCAAACAAAGTTTCTGTTTTAACTTCTCTTTTCCTACACTAAAAAAAAAAAAAAAAAAAAAAAAAAAAAAAAAAAAAAGGAAATATAAACCGACTTCCAGGGATTGTTACCATTGTGAAATTTCCAGAATAGAGAAATAGAGAAACATAATGTGGTTCTAAACTGATAATTAAAACATTACATTTATGTTTCTTATCCTAAGAAACCCAATAGAAGAAAATGCATAGGCAGAAAAGAATGCCAAATGTAGAGACTGGACCATTTTCTCCTCAAAAATCAAGTTCATCACTATAAGCTTCCTAAAGAAGGCATAATGTGATGTGGGTTTTGCAGGATAGATGAGACTCTTCCAGAGTCAAGGAGGTGAGATGCACACTTAAAAACATTGTTTACCATAAAATTTTCTAAGAAATAGAAGCCATACTACTCAATTTTCTGTTGCTGTGGCAAAATACCATGACTAGAAACAACTTAATGGAAGACAGAGCTTATTTCTCAACCACACACAGGAAGGAGAGAGTGGGCAGGGAAATGGGATGAGACTATAAACCTCCATAGCCAACCCCAATGACATACTTCCTCCAGGAGGACTATAAAACTTAAAAGTTCCATAACCTTTCAAGTAGCGCCACTAACTGGATACCAAATATTTGATTCATAAACCACTAGGGAATATTTCTCATTCAACTATACAGAAGCAATCTGAAACCTCTGGATGCTATGGTATGAATATGTAGAGGTACTAAACAATGAGACCATGAAAAGATAATTCAGAGTCCTATTTCTGATATAGAAAACCTTGGAAATAATTAAGAGATAGCTTGATGTGTAAAGATAACTGAATTTTACAATATGTTTCAAATTGTAGGTTTGGTACATACATTTATATTCTGAATTTCAAAACAATAACTGTGTGCTAAATTTATCTACAAGAAAAATTCACTTTTCAATGACCATTTAAAATACCATAGTTATAATAAGACCATCACTATTATGCAACTATATTACTTTTAAGGAAGATTGAAATTACAATGTCCAGTTTAGGAGTGAAAACACAGAGGTTCTGTTTTCTTCCCTTGGGTACCTAACAGGACAGATGAGATATTAGACATCAGAGAGTAATAGAGTGTCATTGAGAGAACTGGAGTGAGCTTGAATCTTTGCCCTCAGAAAATTACCAAGAACTTACCCTGTAAAGAGACTATTTTCATTGGAAATCCAAGTCTAGTTTCTATTTAGGGTTCTTAGCTACTTTGTAATGCATGCAATGCCACCAGGTTCAGACCTGTGCTACTATTACAGAGGAGTCAGTTGATGCTCAATTAAGCTCACTAAGCTGTCCTAAGCTATGGTAAACATTAAACCTAAGTTCAAACATTGGGAAAACTGTCCCTGAAAATAATAATATGGTTACATGGACAACACTAAAGAATTCAAAGTATTTAATCACTTCTCTGATATTTTTGCCTATATATTTATCATTTCTTGTTTTAATGATTGAAAATCAACTTTATTTTTATCAAGTACAAATCCTAAATCAGTGAGGCATGATCATATATATTCCCCATGAAAACAGGATCCTGCATTGTATAACTGTTAGATGGACGAAATAAAATTAATTTTATGAAGTAAGGAAGAATTTTAATATTCATTAATCATATACATCTATTCCAATTCAAACAACACTTTTTTCTCTCTGTATCTACAGCAGTTCCTACTAAACAAAACAACTCATCCTTCTTTGAAATCATACTTTTGTCAGACCTAATGCTAATGTGTTTTGTTTTTCAAGCAAATGGTGTATTTAGGTGGCTACAAATGTACCCAGAACATACTTTATAATAAAAACTTATCTGCAAAGTTGGTGGTTAGTTTATGTGGGATTTCTTCCACATTCTCATACACCTATATCAAAAAGAGAGTCAACAAAAGCCATTGTGGTGACCAGAGAAAGTCTAATGCTAAGGATTCTGGAGAAAAACATCCTGGCTCTGATGTACTTCCCACTTACTGCTTTGGCAAGACAAACTCCCAGGTTTTAGTAATTCTAGGTGTAAAATTAACATCAAATAGCTGAGTCCATGTCTCTATGTCAGTGAGTATTGTGTTATTTTAACTACACAATGCATTATAAAATGGCTAATGTACCTAGCAAGTTAGTTTTGGTTTAATTACTCTCAGGTTGTATGAGGTCATAGACTGAATATGGCTCTTATCCTCAATGGTCTCACTATCTGTTACATTTCTGTTGCCATGGTAAAACATCATGACCAAATGACCAAACACAACCTAGAGGCTAAAACAGTTGATTTGGGGTTATGGTTTCAGAGAGGTAGTCTGTTATGGTAGGGAAGGCATGGCAATGGTAAGAGAAAACACAATGGCATGAGCAGGGACCTAACTGATCACATTTTAATTCACACACAAGGAGAGAGAAAACAGAAATGTGATGAGACTGTCATCCTCAAATCTTGCCTTACAGTGAGGTACTTCCTCCAGCAAGTCTCTATTTCCCAATGTCTCCATGACCTTACTAAACAGTGCTACCAACCTGGGATCAAGTGTTCACATTCATGAGCCTCTGAGGGATGTTTCTCATTCAAACCACTGCAAAGTCCCAGGTGAGGAAGATAAACAAGCTATTCCATCCCTCAACACAGTCCAATTGTGTTGCTGGAATTTAAAGGAGAAGACAGACAGGGATAAAGGGGAGTCTTCATGTCAGTTTCAAGCTTTGTTGTCAAATAGCTCCAGCTAGAACAAATTCTCTTTCTTTTATCATTTTTTTATTACTAATTATTCTTTAGGTTGTACATTCTCCACTTCTTATTACTGCTGTCTACACTGAATATCAGGTTGCATTAATATTATTCCTGTTTAGACATGAGGAAATGGAGAGTATAAATTGTACAAAGCCTTAAGCATTTGAGATAGGTGGGATTTTTGAAGCCTCTCTCACATGACTGTGCAGACAGTGCTCTTATAGCTCATCCAAGCTTTGTGGCTGTGTGCATTGTGACCACGATAAAGTAGTTTTTTTTTTTTTTTCTCTGCATTGCTCACCCCCATGTGTATTTTCTAAGGAATTCAACTGTAATTTCTCTAGTGCCTGATGAGATCAGCTGCCCTTTTCTTTTTCCTTGTATGATTTGGTCTGCTAGTTAAGAATGTTCCTTTCTTCCATTCTGATGAGGCCCTTGATTGGAAGAGGAGGCATTGTTAACCCTCAGAGGAGTGTCAGGAGCTGTGAGTGAGTACTCTGCTTTATTAGTCAGCCACTGAATCAAGTGTTCAGGATAGAAACAACTGCTTTCCGTTTGGCATTTGCACTCTTGGATTAATTTTTCCAGGATGGATGCATGGCGGCATCACTTCCAGGCCACTAAACAAAAGCTCCTTCAAGTACAAGGGAAAATGATTCTTTAAGAGGGTAGAAAAAGAGTAAGGAGATAAAAGCAGTTTAGTGTTAAAAGATGCTTCTCCCAGGAGCTTCCCTTAATTCACGAGCTGAAATACACAGAGCATCTGTCAGAGCAATAGTCAGATGAAAATTTAATAAAATATAAGACTAACATGGAAGTCTACCTTTCCAAACTCTTTTCCATAGTACACAAAAGTCCTAGAGAGTCTTCATGTTTAGTTACTTTGGACAGGCATGGCCAATCTTTTCTTTTCTTTTTTTCTTTTTTTTTTTTTTCTTTTTTTTTTTAATATCCCTGAGTCTTGGTCATTTAATAAAGAGGCAATGATGGTTCATTGCCGATTCTCAGCCACCATGTCCTTTGACTTCCCTGAGTATAAGAATAGGAAGTTTGACCTGGAAGGAAGCTCTCTCTTGTCTGGTCAGTGCAGTGTCCACCCAGATAACAACTTAAAGGTTTTCTGAAGCAGAGTGGATTCAAAAATCAAGTACAAAGTGTTAAGCTGACGGTCCGGAGCCATTGATACACTTAACACTTTTCTAAGCAACTTAATCCAGCTTTTGTGATGATGGAACTTGATGGTCACCTTGGATTAAGGAGCAACAAGATTATTAATGAAGCCCAACTTTGGGCAGGTTCCAGCCAGTATTTGCAGATGTTCTACTCAAAGGGAAAAGAAGACCCACCCTGAATGTGAGCAGTACCAACATATACTTGAATATCAAAGAGAAAAGGAGAAAGCCAGCAGAAAGCTGGCCAACATTCTCCTTTCTCTACTTCCAAATCCTAAGAGATGTGAACAAGCATCCTCCTACTGCCATGGACACTAGCTGCCTTGGCCACTCCTTCCCTGTTGTGATGGACTATATCTAATGAACCAGAAGCCACAGAAACTATTTCTCCTATACTTTCCTTATTTTATGGCATTAGGACACAGAATGGAGAACAGTACCAAATGGCAAGATTTAAAATAAAAAGAGGCTAGCACAAAGTGCTGATAAAAAAAACCCAAAAACCAAAAACAACCAAAAAATCAAAGACAACAACAACAAAACACATCATCTACTTAATCTACTTATTGCTATTTACTATTTGTTTGGCACGGTATTAACATGCTTTATAGATATTATCTCTCCCCAATTCCAAGTGCCAGCTACTGTATTTCTTGTTTGTGTTGTTTGCTTTTATTTTCAGATAACTAAACTTTTAAAAGAGTCAAGTAGCCTTTCCAAAGTCCAGGAAAGGATGTGCAAGGTTTTGAACTTGATTTTACAAGTCCAAATCATTATTGTGTAAAACATACTTGTCTGGCTTATAGGATAATACTCTTGAGAATTAGAGCTCTTCAAGAATATACCTTTATATTTTAAGACCAATTAATGTACTCCATAGGTAATAAAACAATCTTGGAAATAAAATAAGGCCTATTGGAAAGAGAATTGCACATAATCTCAGCATAAAGCATATCCCCCTGTGACCTTGCAAATGCTGCTGAGTAGCTATAACCAGTTATCTTTGTCAGTTTAGAGTGTGAAGATACCCTGTGTCTTCAGGCACCTTGACCTAGGTATGTAGTTCAAATAAATGGTAAAGTGGTTGCTGTGTATTTGTGGACTTAGTATGAGTTGATCCACAGAACCAAAAGAAACAGGGGGTTAGGCAAAAGTCTGTAATCCCAGAAGTTGCAAATGGCAGGCAAATAAGTTTCAAAATCAGGCCTACCTGAGCTGAATAACTGTGTTCATGATGTTTCTGTCACTGTGAAAAATTATCATGACCACAGCCACTTAGAGAAGAAATAGTAGTATATTTTGGTTATGAAGGGATTGGAGTCCATCAAGGGGGGGGGGGAGAAAGGAGGGGAAGCAAGTGGCAGGAACAACAGCAGGAGCAGGAAGGTGAGAGCTCATATCTCAATCTCAAGCACAAAGAACTGAAAAAACAAAACAAAACAAAAACAAAAACAAAAACAAAAACAAAAAACAACAAAAAAACAGAACAGGCCCAAGGATTTAAACTCTGAAAGTTTGCCACAAAGATAGACTTCCTCAAGCAAGACCATGATTCCCAGAACTTCCCCAAAAGTGTCAGCAATTTGGAAACAACGATTTGAATGCCTATGTAGTATTGAAGGCAGGTGCCTTCATCTCACACAGTTCAAGCCCAATGTCTTCTTTTCCTCTTTGGTTCTTGTCTTACTGCCAAGTTTATTGTCCTCAGGTTCCCCTTCAGGATCATAAAACATTTTTCTGTAGAGAGGTATCTACTAATGTCATTAAAACTTGAGAGGTTATGCTTCATATATTTTTATATTTAATTTAATTTTTAAATTTTTTCTTTTGATTTATTGATTGATTTATTTGTTTCTTGAGATAGAGTTTCTTTGTGTAGTCCTGGATGTCCTGGAACTCGCTTTGGGGACCAAGCTGGCATCAAACTCACTGAGATCTGTAGGCTCTACCTCCCAAGTGCTGGGTTAAAGGCCTGCGCCACCACTGCCTGGAAATACATTTCAATTTTTAAAATAAATATGATGATCTTAATTTTTGATAATTTCATACAATGCAGTTTAGTCAATTTCATTCCTTATGAAAAATTTCCATATCCATAATATTAAGTCTCTCCACTGATGCAGTAAGTTGAATCAAGCAAAATCAAAACCTTCCCAGGTGATTTTTCCAGGCTCCCAGAGATGAGACTAGGAGAAAAGACACTGAGAAAAAACTTGGGGCTGTTTTCTAGGAGGCAGTTTAAATACCCTGTGGGCATGGTCTTGAGTAGCACTGGGGGAGGAGAGGCAGGTTGGAGTACTTGGGGGGGTGTTGGAATGGGGGAGTGTGAGGCTGGAGACTTGGAAGCCCAACTTAAACACCTACCTTTCCTAGATCCATCTCTCTACAACTTCCATGTCCTATTTTATTTTATAACCAACCAATTTCAATATGTGTTGTCCATATATGCTCATGTGTGGGACCATACACTGGAGTATGGTCAACTGTCCAAGGGCTGCAATTAAAGAAAACTGTCTCTCCTTTGCCTAGAAGCCATCCACAAACTGACAGTGACATCTCAATTGGAGGTGAGAAATGTATGAATTCTTTAGCCTTCCTCCAAAAATGTTGACTAGCTTAATCTTATTTGAACAAATGCAGGTACCATGAGTTCATGAGCAGAGGAATCCTATCATGTGTAGACAATACTCTTGACCCATTCCTCCCTAAATTCCTAGGTCTAACAATCTTCTCAGCCACTCTGCTTCAATAGCCCCCAGAATCTAGTAGTAGGATATAAAGTAGATATCCATTTGTGTTTGAGCCTTCTGTGAACAGTTATTTTATTCCCTCTATCAAGTTGTGAGTTTCTGTGTTAACTACTGTCCACTGTACAAAGAACTTTCTTTTACAAGCTCTGAGAGCTGCCTTACTATATGGGTATAGAGCTCCAATTAGAGGACAGTTTAATCATATGTATATACTTTATAGAAGAGTCCAAAGGCATCTTTGGTTTTGGTCCTCACTGGAGAGCAAGGTCATCTTTATGATTTGTATGTGCTCTAGACACTGTTTAATTTGTAAACACATTGTCACATGTAGTTTTCATAGTAACTGAACAAGAAGATGGCATCTCTGTTTCAAGGAAAGAAACTGAGGCTTCTTATACCATGAAGTCGTAGAGTTTACAAATCCTGAGTGACTCAAGTGGGAGTCAGTCTTGGGTGTGCTTACTATGCACGTCTAGTTTTCCACATTATCTATATCATTTTAGGCCCAGTACTTCCTAGGATGCAATGGGATAGAAAATTTAGAAATCTGGCAGACACCAGAGTGGGCACACATGGACCACAGCTGTCCTATACTTGATAGCTATTTGGCCAGATGACATTTTGGTAAGATTTTTTCCTGACAACATGCTTTAGCTGCACTCAAGTAAGGTTACTCTCTGCTTTCCTAAACTCAGGGTTGAGAAAAGCAGTGTAGGAGCTCAGCCCTACAAAGAGCTTCTCTCACATTTTTCCACCGATCAAATCAATGTTCTTTTTGTCTCATGTCCTTTTACTGGTCATTAAATCTGAACTTCTTTTAAACATTACAGTTTAAATTGGACACTCCTTTTAAAAACTGTAAAGTAGAAACATAAGAACAATCTTTGTATATCCATACATTATTTGTATCTATTCATTAACATACAATGAGAATGGTACTAATATATACATCACCATAGGCCAAGTTATCTGGAAAACTTTAGAACAAGTTGTTCTTATGCATAACCAGCTATGGGGCATAGACCTGTAATCTCAGGTCGGGAAACTGAGGCAGAAAAATCATGTGTTCCAGGATAATCTTGGAAAGACAGGGCATCTCGTAAACTACAACAGCATTCTGGCTATGGCTGCTTCTCCAGAGTATCAGAATACATTCACAACTTGAATCCAAAAGCATTACTTGTTACTAGGTCCTTTTTATAGTAAGACACAGTGATATTGACCTACAAATTAAGCATGTTGAATGTCTATTATCTTGACATTTCTACTAATAACCTTATGCATGCAATTAAGCAATTAATAACTGAAAAACTTACAGAGAAAATCTTTAGAGTAGCCTAACTTGGTGTTGGTAGAGAACACAGTGGTTGTTGAAATCATATGAAGTTAGTGCATACAATGTAATGAATGTATTCTCAGAAGTCCTGTAGCACGTAATATATTTTTTGAACTATGTGCATGCTTGTGGTGTTGGTATGTTTTTTGTAGTATGAATCTTAAAAGTTCTTATTAATAAAATCAAACCTGAGGCCAGTTATTGGGGTGAATGCTGGAAGATCAGAGAAGCAGAACAAACCACAGCTATCTCACCTTGCTAGTTCCTCATGTGATCCTGTTTCCTCAGGCTGGAAGCTTCTGAGTCCTCATCCCAATGGCTCTCAGCTGAACTGTGCTGCTCCAAAGCCTGAATGCTAAGCCAGCCAAATGCTTAACTAATTCTGGTGCCTGGTTTCATGACTTATATATCTTTCTCTTTCTGCCCCCACTCCCTGGGATTAAAGGCTGGGTTTCTGGGAATAAAGGCATGTGTCATCATGCCTAGCTGTTTCTAAAGTGGCCTTGAACTCAGAGATCCAGCTGGCTCTGCCTCCCAAGTGCTGGGATTAAAAGCGTGCACCACCACCATCCAACTTCTGCTATGGCTTGCTCTAACCCATTTTCTAGCCACCATTTCTGGCTCTCTTCTAGTGGCTGTCTGTTCTCTGACCCCAGATAATTTTATTTCAGGGAACACAATACCACCATAGTTTTTAGTGCATACTGTCTCTTTGTGTATACATGTGTATGTTTCTGTATGTGTACATTATGTTGCATATATGCTCTGTGTATGTGTGTTTGTGTGTACTCTGTTCCGTTGGTGTTGTGTATGTCATGCTGTAAGTGCTTGTGTGCTGTGTGATGGTGTTTGATGCATATGTTGCAGTGTACACAATGCTTGTGTGTTGGGGGGTGTGAGCTATGTGTGTGTGTGCTTGTGTGTATAGTGTATATACAATGTGTGTGCTGTGTATGTGCTCTGTTTGTGTGCTCTGTTTTTCATCAGACGTGTCCTGAGAACATAAAATCTCAGTGTGTAAACATAATTGTCTTTGAAGTAGCAAAAATGATCTTACTGTTATATTAATAGAATTTCTAAGGGTGTTAATTATAATCAAATTAGATATCTATCAATACTAGCTACAAAAATAAATTTTAAGAAGGTATTTGAAAGTTAGAATATGTCTAATATAACTTTATAGTTTTAAAACCTTATTGAAGTTCTTTATGCAAAGTATGCTGATAAGTGGTTGACAATCTTTCTTTGGGTAGCCCCTTCACATCAGCAACCATTTGTTTGTGTCCACAAGTGTGTGTGTGTGTGTGTGTGTGTGTGTGTGTGTGTGTGTGTATGTGTGTATGCTAAGTTCCTTCTATCTCACTTCCTATCTGTAAGTGAGCAGTTTATTCAAGGGAAATCCTCTAGCTTCATCACAGGATAAATAGATGGTCCCCATGTTTCTTAAAGTTGAGATAAAGATGCATTTACAGGCAGGCTAAGTTACTGAGTTCCTCTGCTTTTTCTGCCTGAGATCTTTCTCTTCACTGAGACTCAGCTCCCATGTGCAGACTGCCTTCTCACCTCTCAAAGGCTACAGCAAATAGGCCATAATAATGAAATGATAATATAATAGAAATTAACATTAGTTAGCGATGATGATGTCAAGTGCTTTACTGGACACTTCACACAGACCAGACAACCCTCCAGGCACCCCAACCACAGCAGAGTTATTAACTTCATTTCTTAGAGGAGGAAACACAGGTCAGTGGGGTTAACTAATTTGTCTGGAGTCATACTGCTTTCAAACGATGGAGCCAGTGAATGTTTTCAAGTCTGTATCATTCCAAAGACCCCTGCTGCTCATAGGATGGAATAAAAGAGAAGAATAAGAACGCAGGGATTTTTTTTTGGGGGGGGCAGGAGTAGAATCTCATGTATCTTACTCTGATCTCAAATTTGCTATGTACTGAGGATGGCCTCTTCTCTAGTCTTTACCTTCTCAGTCCTGGGCTTTTAGACATGTCACACTATATTTGATTTATGAGGTGATAGAGATGGAACCCCAGGAATGCTAGGTAAGCACTCTTGAAAGCAAACAACATCCCTAGCCACTAAAACTACAGGATGTTTTAAAATCTTTTAAAAATATCTATAATGGATCTCTTGTCCATGTGAACGCTCATGTGCCACATGCACACTTTGGAGGCAGAAGAGTATACTGAATTCCACGGAACTGGAGTTACAGATGGTTATGAGCCATGCTGGGACTTGAACGGGAATATCCTCAAAAATTATCAGTGCTCTTAACTGCTGAGCCATCTATCCAGCTCTAAACTTACAGAATTTTAATTATGCATGACAACTTTGATTCAGATGACAATTGATTGCATTTTGATAAAATACTTCAATACTCATTACATATGAAATTCATTGCATGCCCCAAATTACCAAAATGTCTGCTTTACATCTTCAAAGACCTGTGCATTATTCCAGATATCAAGTAGTAACTTGTGCTTTTGATTTGCATTTGCCTACAAACTAATGTTCAGTTGTGTTTCATGTCAGCTTATCAGTCATTTATGTATTTTATTTGAAGGAATGCAGTTCCAAATCCTTTGTTTATTTTAAATTAGGTCTTTGACAATTGTTGTTAAATTTCAAGTGTGCTTAATTTTTCTGTATACTGGATCTACAAAATATGTAATATATTTTAATACTTCATTATTTCTAATATTCATTCATCTAATATCCCAAAAGAAAATTTTAACTTTTAATATTTTAGACTTATATAATAAAAATACACATGAATTACTTGACAAAGATGGAGCACCTTACTTTCTAACCACATGTGCATTATTGACTATAGTGAATCTACATTCACTGTGGTATACTAGTCTGCTACCCACAGTGCCAAAGTATAATCCACATTAGTATCAGTCCTGGATGTTTAAAAATAATCTTTTTATCGGCAAATTCACTTTTAATTTATGTCTGGTAATTATTATACCCTTATCCTTAACCTACTTTACACACCATGTGACAGTATTAACAAGGCTACTTACTTGTACTTTTTACACAGTAAATACATGTGGACCAGTTATTAGTAGGTATTCATTTTCTTTTCCAAAACAGCATTTCCATTTCATACATCACTGTAGGGATAACCCACTGAACAATTTCAAAACCCTCCCCAGCTCCATCTTTATAGACATCTTAGAATCTTAGCTTTGTATTGATAATTCTCTCTACTCCTCAGACTAAAAATTGAAGTCTTAATTCTGTTAACTCACAATAATTGTTTATTGAAGGTTATAGGAGCACCACAAGAAAGAAAGAATAACTTCAACAGTCTAAAGTACAATGGAATAACTGTAATTATAATGAATTATTATTTCTCAGTTGTTAGAAAATAGGATTTTGAATGTTCTCAAAAAAGAATGATTGCTATACTAATCACTGTGATATGATTACACAAATATCATCCATGTGTTTGTAGTTTACTCTCTGTATATATTGCCCTAGTTTTATTATGCTGCTGTGATTAAATACTTTGACCAAAACTGACTTGGGGAAGGAAGGGTTTATTTGGTTTACCCTGCCAACTTACAACCT
Source organism: Onychomys torridus (assembly GCF_903995425.1). NCBI lineage: Eukaryota > Metazoa > Chordata > Mammalia > Rodentia > Cricetidae > Onychomys > Onychomys torridus. Next base: position 73,724,604 of record NC_050443.1, read on the forward strand.
GCCATGAAGGCAGGATAGGGCAGGATCTCAGCGCAGAACCTGTGGAGGAATGCTGCTTGCTGGCTCACTCTGGCTTTCTCACTGGTTCATGCTTGGCTAGCTTTCCAATATAAGTCTGAATGAACCACATAACTATTAGAGAGACGACCCATGGAGCACTGGGCCCTCCTACACAAATTAATAAGACAATGCCCCATGAACAAGGTAATGGACCAATTCCATCCAGGCAATTCTTCAGTTAAAGTTCCACTTCTCAGGTGACTCTAGACTATAATAGTAAAAACTAACCAGCACATGTATTTATTATATATTTTAAAATTTAGTGTTAAAGGTTAATTATACTCCAAAATTTCCCTTCATTTTCACTCTACCATATATTTAACATTCATCTAAAGGAATATTTTTCTAAACTTGTTAATGTATATTTTATAGAGAAGACAAAAATAACAACATATTACTGCTAACAATTTATAATTAATTTAACAAAAATTTATTGTGCTGTCACTATCTGCCAGGAATAATGCTATATTCTAAAAATTCAGAAATGCAATAAGATGTCCCACTTACTATCAATGCATATACAGAAGTAAATAATATACTATCTTCACCTTCTTTATATTACATACATCAAAGCAAAAGACAGAACAATGTCCTTGAAACAGTTCCCATAAAATAACAACTACTTCATATGGTGATCAATGTCCAGAATTAATTGGATGTTTTCCAGGTAGGGATATGTTTAGACTGGAAGGGAAAGGAAGATCATATTTAAAAAAAATAAAGACCTGTGAGGTAGTTTATCAAATTGTATTGTTGTGAAACATAGATTCCAAGAGAGATTGGTGAGGCAGAGGAAACGAAGGGAGAAACACAGCACAAATTCAAGCTCAGAAGCAAAGCACTGAAGTTCCAAACATAAGCATTGGCTAAAGCATCCTGTGCTTTCCCATTTGCATCCAATGACCCAGAAAAGACACACTCATTCAGACTTGTCAACCCTAACCTGTGTTTCCCAAGCAGAACATCCATATATAATCATTATTAGGAAGACAAACTTTACTTGACCTTCACTTCTGAATGTTTACCAAAGTCTTGCTCTAGGCTCTATCCAATGAAATAAACATTTGTTCAGCAATTGCATGCAGTCGACATGAAGTTAGGTGAAGAATATTTTCCATTTTTTCTTTCTTGTTTTGCTTTCCTAATGGAATTCTTAGGCTGAAAAAAGACTGGAATCTTAAATTAGAATCTGCAATAGGACTACATAGATTATTACAGTGAGAAAGTGAAAGGACTCTTGATCCTCAGTTGAAAATTTTTAATTCTTACCTTAAATATAGAAGGTTATAGTCAGGATCAGCAAGTAGGAATAACTAGCCATAAAGCAAGAATAAGTAGAGTTTAAAGAAATAAATACATACAATATATTATTTGAAACTACTATATTATAGTTTTTGAGACTGGATTTTTCTGGATAGCCTTGGCTGTCCTGAAACTTTCTCTGTAGACTAGACTGTCCTTGAACTCACAGAGCTCTGCTTGCCTCTGCCTCCCAAGTGCTGTAATTAATGGCATGTATGTACCACCACTGCCTAGCAAAACTAGTACATTATTTTTTTAAGTTTAATGTGAACTTAGACATCGAGAGAATATAATAATTCTAGAAGACAGAAATGTAAGAATATTAACATTAACAAACAATATAATTGGTTTATAGAAAAAAATTCTCCTAAGTGGAAGACAAGGTTTAATCATGCACATAGGTGATGCTAAAGCTACTATTTGAACTTTGTCCCACAGCTATAGACATGCTTCAGTGTTTCAACATCACCACCAACATACAGACATCATTTTGAAATCTGAGCTTCAGTCATGCATGAGCCTAATTATTTCTAGTCACTTCTGTGGCACCCTACAAATGCTACACACAATAGATTGGTGTCTATGAGAAGAGAATGACTAGGTTATTGTTAGGCCAAAAATAATAATGAGATATATTTAGGTGCAACACAATGCTTGATTTTCTAAAGTAGTGGTCTCCAGTATAGCAACTAAAAGTGATACACTTTTAAATGTTGTAAGATGCCTTCATAACCACAGTTCTTTGCTGAGAAATCAAGGAGTGACTTTATTAATTGAGTTCTACTATATTTGGAAATTTTTTCAAAACATACAAGTAACATTATACCTACTGAGCAGGATGTACTTAAGTAAGGAGAAATGTATACATTATCTATCTGTCTATCTGTCTATGTACCTGTGTATCTATCTATCATCTATCTATCTATCTATCTATCTATCTATGAATATATATGCAAATTATTGAAAAAAGATGCCATGAATTTGAAAATTTGCAGAAATGTAAGGAGGAGTATATGGGAAGGCTTGGAAGGATAAAAAGAAAGAGGAAATTACATAACTATCTTATAATTTTAAAAAAAATGAAAGAATAAATATATAATAATGAAAGGAAAAACAATAATAAAGCATAAAATAACAAGATATGAACAAGTTAATATGAAACCTAGGATTAATTTATTTAATACTATACCTAGTTCAGTGTAATGAGCAACTGTCTCAGCTTTGGAAACTAATATTCTTATAGTTACATAATTTCTATTACTGGTCATATAAGAAGTACATTAATCTTATTCCATTAAAATAATACTCTAGGTCAAGAAAGCCATCTAAAATTATTGAGCATCCAATTTTGAAAATACTGTTTTTCTCCAAAACAGTGAGTATCTTTAGCAAAATAAATTATTAAAAATAATAATTTAAAGTTAGTTATTAGAATTTGTACTAAAAATATCATAGGAAAGCATCTTTCAAAAAATCTGCTAAATCTTAGTAAAGATAGCCCAACTCAGCTTCATGAGACACCCTTGAAATTGAAGTGGGGCCAGACTCCTTCCTCGTCCAGGCTGGGGCAGGAGTGGGACTGAGCCTTGGTAGTTGTGGTATTGGTGGTGGTGGTGGTTCTTTGAGGTCAGGATTTGGCCTAGGCAGTTGGGAAAGTGCCTGGAGGCTGGCATCTATAGTGCTTCCCAGAGAACAGCCTCTCAATGCTCCTCCTTCTCCTGGGTACTACCTCCATCCACTACATATAGAGGAAAAAGCAGGTGGGATGTCATGGTAAAAATGCTGCAATTGGAAGACAAAGACCCACTTTCTAAAGCAGTAAGAGAGACATCACTAACAGCAGACACTGGGGGGACTGTTGTCTGTCCACTCACTGTAAAGAATGCAAATCACAAATAACACACAGCCATTTTCACAATGACGAAGGGAAAAAGACATAAGTAAATTCTTATAGCCACAAAAATTATCTCCTAAAAAATGGGATATCACATTAACTTTATTTCATTGAGTTACTCATTTGAGATATCATTTTGTTAAATGTGAATTTCACTTCAAAATAAAAATAAGAAATCAAGACAATATATGCTACCATACAAAAACTAAGAACATTAACAGGCAATCCAAATTATAAGAAGTGATGGATTTCACTTAACACTGAAAATACATGACTCCCTGATTATCTGAATGTACATGAAAACACATTAAGCATCAATAAGTATAATTATGTCATTTATAAAAGATAATGTAATAAATGATATGCTCATCCTCTCTCCAATTAACAGACTTTAGAAAGAATTGTAGGCCATGATGCATGTAAAATTGAATTTGTAGTTTATTATCTAAATTTTAATTCATTTGAAAATAATAACTCAGTGGAATAGATGAAAATAAGCTTATTGGAGGCACTAAATAATGCCAAACATAAATTCAAACCCATAGGACCACAACTGAAAGATTTACTAGAGTAATAGTTAACAATAATGGTTGGAGACATAAGCAACTCATTTTCAATAACTTGCAGAAAACTAGGCACTAAAATACACAGAGAGGCAGAAATTTTAAAAGAGGAAAATAAAAATGCACTCAATCTACCTGAAGAATGGGTAGACATCTGTGGAACACTCCCCTGAGCAGTAGCAGGAATCATATTATTTTTAAGTGTCAAAGAAGTTCTAAAAGGTCAAAATAATGCTTATGAGGTAAAGGAGTCACTACTACATGCAAGAGCATTAAGATCTGTCAAAGTTTGTTCTGCAACCATGATTTATGAAAATAGAAATCAGTAACAGAAAGAAATATGTGAAATAAATGAAATTTTATATTGGACAATACCCTAAGTCACCAAAATCAGAGAAAAAAAATCACAAGAGGAATCGAACACAGTTTTATATGAATCAAAAAAAGTTAGGAAATAACAAATTTCATTACATTCTAATAAACCAAACTCATTGTGGGAATGTGTACCTGCTAATGAAAAAAAAAAAAAAACTTTCAAATTAATCTTGTAACCTTTGCCATTAATCAATGAAACTCAAGAAAAGGCTGAGCTGGAGTCTTCACCGACAGGAAATAGAGCACAGATTGAAAATGAGTGGTGGAGTGAAGGTAAACAGTAGAGAAAACATGTAAGACAGAACTTGTTTTCAGCCTAGGACTTGGACTTAAAGAGCCTGCTACAAAAGCCTAAGTTCATAGTTCTGACCGCCAGAATCCATGTAAAATGTCAAATGTGGGGCTCTCATCTTTTTGATAGAAGATACTGTCATACAGCTGCACCCACAAAATCTCAACAGTGTACTTGCCTAAACAAGAACTGAAAAATGGCACTAGTTAATATGCTATCATAGATGGGGGAAATTTCATATAGCCCAACCCTTAGGTAAAGACAGTTAATGTCTGGCTGCTAAGAGAATGAGAGGCAATGTTCTTCAGAGACAAACTCTCCTCAAGGTTATCCAATCCGAAGTAATCAGACCTAAATATATACATATATTTATAAACAGTAAAGGGACTTAGCTAGTTGTCTTTAAGTACATAACATATACATATGTAATATGTATCTATAGCATATACAAATGTAACAATAATAATTTCATCTTAAAAGACTCCAAATTTAATCGATTTGAGATGAAATGGGAGGAGTTGGATGGAGAAGAAGAAGGGGTCAGTAAAATCATACAAATATAAACAGATGTAAAAGTATAAAATATAAAAATTTATTTAAAACATTTTTTTTAAATCATTGTGGTAGTATACAATTATAATTGTAGCACTCTCTACAGAGTGATGGGAGCCACAGTGGAAAAGTCACCCAGAAATGTGCAGGCCAGCTAACAGCATCACAAATAAGAGAAGCTGTACCTCAAACAAGTAGAGAGAAGAAAATGACTCTCAGGTGTTGTCCTTTGATCTCAGATGGCACTCACACCATAACACACACACACACACACACACACACACACACACACACACACACACTGTACACTTGTAAGGTAATAGAAAATTAGAAAAGCCTAAAACAACTAAAAATAGGCACACAATAATGGAGTAATCAACTACTATAAGATTGTATTAAGATACAAGAAACATAATTACAAGAATTGGCCAATACCAGACATTTTTTTAATCCACAAGAAAAACACCATAACTTTATCAATATAAAATATAAAATTAAAAAGATCAATAGACTACATTAAACTCTTCCAGGGGACAAGAAAGAAAGAAAGAAAAAGGAAATGCAAACTTTAAGTAAACACACACACAAAATAAATTCAGGCCCAGACGGTTCTACTAGTAAATTCTGCGGAAGGTTAAGACTGCAGTTATTAGCAACTCTTCAGGAACTCTCCAAAACGATGAGAACATATTTCTCATTCATTCTATGGGGCCAGTTTTACCCAATGCCAAAGCTAGACAAATATGTCAGAATAAAATATAAAATAATATTCCATATCATTAAATAAAAATGAAATAAACTGTTAGAAAATCTAACAGCACATAGAAGAAATAATACATCATGACCAATTTAATATACAGTAGTTTTACATCTCAAGACAACTTAATGAAGTCTATCATTAGAAGCAAGGAGAAATCCATGCATTTTTCTGAAGGGAAACAGAGAAAGCATTTGGGAAACTCAATGTCAGAATCCATGACTGATGTGTAAAATTAAAACACAAATATAATAAATAAAAAAGGACAAAAAAATAAACATGAATTCCCGGGTGGGGGGGACATACAGAGGAGTAGAAGTAATAATGAGTAATGAGGAGTAAATAATAAGGAATAAGGAGAAGTAGAACAGATCTTTTAACACTTTTTTTTTAATCAAGTGAAAAAAATCTATGAAAACTCCCATTGAATACTTTGGTTAAAAGACTGTTTTCCCTTTAAAACTGGGGTGGGGTAAGTAAGGAGGGCCACTTTCATTTTTGATTACTGTTGAAAGTTTTAGCAGATAGTCTAGCAAGGACAATTAAATAAGATAAAAACATTCAAAATTTAAGGGAATATAGATTGGAAACAAAGAAGTTATGGTACGTTTAGTTGAAGACACTTTTTCTAAAGAAGAGAAGCTTCACTGATGCACAAATCATTTAAAATAACAATTTTGGCAATATTCAAGTATATAATACCAATCAGTTGAATTTCTGTACCTTATATTTGAATGCATACACACATTCTTTTCTTTCTCTCTTTCTGTCTCTCACATACACACTCACAAATTCACAAATACACACACATACACACAAACACACACACACACACAAAAAAAAACACATACACTCATACACCTGAGTACTTTACCCTGTCAAAACTAAAGACTGACATTAAGTAATGGAGAAGTCTCTCATTTCCCAGGCCTTCTCTATACTCCTGCTTAGTTTGAGGACAAATTATCATTTTAAACTAAATAATCTCTTTGAAATATTGTAAAATGCTATTTAAATAATTTATACTTCTCTCCCTTCTGCTGATATCCCCCAGGGAAATATAAGAGTCTGTATATGAACAAATAATTATTTCATTATGCAAAGGGTATTGAAGTTGTTACTATTGGTGATAGAATTATACAGTAGAGCAACTCTTTGTTGACTTGATCACAAGGATTAGTCTGGAGAATTTTTTTTCCAGAAGACTTAGAGACTTTTAGTGTCAGAACAATTATACACCTGTCATTAACAATAAATCTATTTCTTCTTATTGATCTCCAGTGAATTTTAAATACTTCTTGGATTTCTCTACCTATACTGTAAGCTGTTAAGGAAAACACCAACAGAGTAAGGGCAAGGGGAGTTGGAAACATTGATCATTTTATACTGTGCTTGCATTCTATGTGTGCGGTTCTGATCTTGATCTTAATTCTCAGTACTGAAAAAGAAAGGAAGCAATACAGTCTTAAGAGTCTGAGACAGCAGACCTGTGTGATGATTAGCTCTTAACATAGAGAATTTGGTTATTGCTTTGAGCTTCCTCATCATCAAGTCATTTCTTTATAATATCTGCTTAAGAAATCAGGGAAACAACATCTTTTACAATAGCCTCAAATAATATAAAATACCTTGGAGTAACTTTAGCTAAGCAAGTAAAAAGACTTGTATGATATAAACTTCAAGACATTAAAGAAAAATGGAGATATCAAGAGATGGAAAGATCTCTCATTCTCATACATTGGTAGGGGACTGTAAGAGTGTGAATTATTGAGCCCATGATTGGAAAAAACACAGGGACAAATAGCCAAATGAATGGAAGCACATGAATTATGAACCAAAGGCTGTGGAGCCCCCAGCTGGATCAGGCCCTCTGGATAAGTGAGACAATTGAATAGCTTGAACTGTTTGGGAGGCATCCAGGCTGTGGGACCTGGACCTGTCCTTAGTGCATGAGCTGGCTGTTTGGAACCTTGGGCGTACACAGGGACACTTTGCTAAGCCTGGAAGGAGCGGACTGGACCTGCCTGTACTGAATCCCCCAAGTTTAAATGAATCCCCAGGGTAGTCGTGGCCCTGGAGGAGATGGGAATAGACGGGAGGGGGTGGAGGCGGGAGGAGGAAGACAGGGGAACCCATGGCTGATGTATAAAATTAAAACACAAATGTAATAATAAAGAAAAGGCAAAAAAAGGCAATGAAAAAGTAAAATAAAATTATATATAATAAAAATGTCCATCCAGCCAAACAAAATCCATGGATTTAATGCAATATCATCAAAATTCTAACACAGTTATTCACAGATCTTGAAATGTTAATTGTCAGCTTTGTAGAAAAACATAATGATCCAAGATAGCTAAACAATCCTGAATAATAAAAGAAGTAATGGAGATATTACTATCCCACCCTCAAATTGTACTAATAAAAATAACAGCATTGCTGCCCCTCCCCACCAAAAAAAAAAGACACATCAATCAGTGGAACTGAATTGAAGATTCAGACATAAGCCTATACAATTATGGATACCTGATTTTTTTTCATAAAGAACATAGAAATACACATTGGGTAAAGACATCTTCAAAAAATGATGCTGGTCATACTTGATGGTTACAAAAATTTCCATATTCATCATTCTGCAAAAAAATCAGCCCCAAATGGAGCAAAGGCCTCAATATAAGTCCTGATATAATAAATTGGATAGGAAAAGAAAATTGGGAAAAAGGTAGTCTAGAACTCATAGACACAAGATTTCCTGAACAGAATACCTTTCACATAGGCACCAAGATCAACAATTAATAAATATTATCTCATGTATTGGAAAAGCTTTTGTACAGCAAAGGACATCATCATTCAGACTAAGCCCCAGTGTACATGGAGATTGTGAAAAGATGTTTGGCAACTATATACCCAAGACAAGGCTAATACTCAAAATATATAAAAGATTCTAAATCTGGATATCAAGCAAACAGATATCCCAATTAACAAAGTGGTACAGATCTAAACAGCGAATTCTCAAAACAGGAGACTCAAAGGGCTGAGAAACAGATGCTCAAAATCCTTAGTTATCAGGGAAATACAAATCAAAAGTATTTGAGATTTCATCTTATACTGTATCTTAGTTAGAGTTTCTAATTCTGTGAGGAGACACCTTGACCACAGCAACTCTTGCAAAAGAAAAACATTTAATTGGAGCTTGCTTGTAGTGCAGAGGTTTAATCTGTTATCATCATGACAGAAATAATGGTGGCAAGTAGGTAGACATGGTAATGGGGCAGTATCTGAGAGTTCTGCATCGGCATTGGCAGTCAGCAGGAAGAGAGGATGACACTGGAACTGTCTTGAGCTTCTGAAACTTCCAAATCACCTTCACCCCTTTGACATACTAATAAGACCACACCTACTCCAACTAAGGTCATACCTCCTAATAGTACCACTCCTTACAAATCTATGGGGCAATTTTCATTCAAACCACCACAATCTATCAGAATGACTAAAAATAAACAAAACAAGTGACATTTTACATTAGTGAGAATTTGAAGCAAGAAGAACACTCATCCATTGCTTGTGGGAATGCAAACACGTACCGCCACTATAGAAATCAGTATTGTAGTTCCTCAGGATTATGGGGATCAGTCTACCTCAAAAGTAGCTATACCACTCCTGGGCATCTACCCAAAGGCTGCTTCATATTCACTTATTTGTGGATCTTAATGGTTAAGTTAATGACAACCAATCTATAATCTATAGAACCCCAGAGTTTAGTAATAGAATTAGGAAGCAGGGGATACAGATAGATCATTTAGGAAAGGGAAATGTTATGATAGTTTAGATGGATGGAAGGCTGTAATGGGAGAATCAAGTGGGGAGAGGGAGGGAAGAGGAAGACAGGTTAGGGGATATGGAAAAAGAAAGACAACTAAAATTAAGGGCCGTTTGAGGGATAGTATGAAAATCTAATACAATAAGAGCTTTGTAATATATACATATATAAAGGACATCTAAATGAAATTACCAAATAACAAGAGAGATGGAGCCCCAATCAGCCATCTCATGTCACTAAATGAAGTTTCCAGTACCAGGGTTGGTTTACATCTAGGTGAGTTGTTGGACAAAGTTGTTCTATGTCAATCCCCAGACAACACTGCCTGTTGCCAAGACTATGGGTTGCTCTCTACAAACTGATGGCAAGTGGCAAGCCCTCATTACTGAAGAAAATAGCTACATAACTCACTGAACATGGAGAAGTTGAGCTGGTGCTACATAGAGCCTTCATCTCTACATTATGGCGTATTTGGTACAGGAAGGCACTCTGCGTGTTACCAAAAGAAAATCATGAACTCCAAGCCAGTCATGCAGCCCTGAATCAACAATGGTGTCCTGCCTGTAAAATATGGTGGGATGATTGTTGCACAAAGCTTGTGGGAGTAACCAACCAGTAACTGATTTGACATAAGGCCCATTCTACAAGGTAGGACAAATATCTGACACTGCTTGGGTTACTAAAAAAAAAAAGAGAGAGAGAGAGAGAGAGAGAGAGAGAGAGAGAGAGAGAGATTAGATAGTGCAGGGACATAGGGTAAAACCAAATACTTTAATAAAAGAAATGCATCAATAAAATGACTCAATTTTATACTCTTCTATACTCATAGATCAGTGCTTTGCTCAGTCATCATTAGAGAAATGTCCTCCTGCCACAGATGGGAACATACAGAGACCCCCAGCCATATATTGTATGTTAAAACACTTGGCCCAAAATTAGATGTCTCCTTCTAACCTCTCCCCTCAGGGCTCAGGCATCCCCAGAAAAGAAAAGCTGAAAAGATTGTCTTTTGCACTTATATAATGGCTTCCATTTCAATGTTTTTATGGGATTCCTGTGGGAGACCAGCTTCCACATTTATTTACCCCAAGGACTCTTGAGAAGTGAGGAATAAGAGACTTCGATAGAAATAAAGATGGGAGAAAAACAGAAAGAAATGCAGGATAGCCTCTGTGGGCCAGAATCCTTATCCACTTGCCCAAAACTTTATTCAAAAAGGCTTTTAATAACAATGCAAAGAGGTGGGGGGGGGCGAAAGACCTCCCCCTTGCTAGATAGAGCCAAGTGTAGACCCTTCCAGGCACCTGGGACTCAGGCCTGTGGTCCGATCAACCTCTTATGTAGTCCTGCTAGGTAAAGCCACTAGAAACCTAAATGGACTCCAACAGGTCCCTCTTCTTAATATTAAAAATATACTCCCCATTAAGAGCTCATAGCAATCTCCATAGCTGTCACACCTGCCCATGAAAGAGTAGAGGATGATATAGATGGAATGTCCTTTTTTGGAACTGGTCTAAAATGATTACAGTAGTCTTAGCTGCACCAAGCCCTTAAAAAAAAATAAATAAGAAAAAAAAAATAAACAAACCCTCTTGATGCAACCACATCAAACAAATCAAACTCCTGATGTAACTGCATCAAACTTAAAGATTCTCTTAGTTTCATCATTAACATTAACAGATTAACATAATGCTATCCATAATTACAAATCTCTCAATCTTGCATTTTAATGTGAACTCTTCATAGAGGCATTCAAATTTCTTGCTAACAAAACATAGGATAATGTTCTGATGTAGTCACATCAAACTTAAGTACTTCTTTAACTTCACCTAACTATGCTGCATCAATATCAATAGGTTAACAAAATAACTCTAACATAAATATTACTATACACAATTATAATTCCTACAAACTAAATTCAAAAGCAATACTCTAATATAACCATTAACACTTTAAAAACTTTAGCAAAACATCCAAAAGCAATTTCCTAATGGAAATATACAAACATAACATTAATCCACTCAAGTAACAAGAAAATATTTTTTAAATTAAATAGACTGATGAATATTAACTCTCCCTTTTCTTTATAATTTTTTAAACTCAATCTCGAGTCTAGTTAGAAAGAAAACTTCTCCAATTAAGTAGTTCTATTTTTAACACAAAACCAGTTCCATAAAACAGTTCCATAAATCATCTGTTGATAGAGCCTATATGCATAAATAAATTCAAACTGTCCCATTGCAATGGAATCACTATTGTCCATTCCATTTCTTAAGTCCAAAAAGTTCAAAAGAATAAATTCCAGAACCAGGTCTTCCAAATATGAAGAAACATTTCTCACAAACAAAAACTTTTTGCAGTTAACAATTCTAGTTCAGAGATGCATCTCTACAACTTTCATTCTCAAGCACAGAGGCATTTCCAATTACAATAGGATTTTATGGCAGTCTTTTCCAGGAAACTTAGCCTAAGGGATAATTAACTGCCATAATAACTGAGCTGCTATGAACTCTTCCAAAGAGCTCTCTGTGTAGCCAGCAAACAGAGAGTGCAAAGATTTTGCTGCTATCTCTAGTCAGGCATTTACAGCTTTCACAGGCCTGATCTATCTGTGCCTGCAAAAATGGGTTGTTCTCAGGCCCTCTGTTTCCTGAGGATAGAGGACTCTCAATCACCTCATGGGCTCAAGAGGCTGCACCTGCTCTCAGCACCCAGGGTCTAGGAGGAAACGTAGCCACTATGAGCTGCAGCTTCATTGGGTACCATTTCAGCACCCTGAGTCCTGGAGACCCGCATATGCTGTCCTCCTTGCACAGTCACGTGTAGCCCCAGGGCTACTCCATGGTTCCAGCCACATTTTGTTGCTGGGGGCTGGGCTGCTTCAGTTTCACCAATTCCCACAGAGCCCCAGTGTGGCTCTTCAGCTTGGAGCACAGCTCTCTCCTCCACAGCCCCCTGGGCTCCAGCATGTCTCAGCCGCTCATCTGGCACTAACACTGCTTCTCTCCCCTTGGCAGCAGTCTGGTCTCCACAGTCTAGGCTGCTTGCTCACTGCTGCTTGCTGTTAAGCTTTCCCGCGTCATCTCTGTTGGGTTTTCCAAGCTGCTGCCTGCTGTTCACCTCTCATGCCATGGCATGACATCTCCACTCCATTCCTAACTGTGGATCCCCTTTGAAAGAAAGCTTGCAGACTCTCGCTGCTCCCTCAGTATCAGACATCTGTCACCTGCACTGCACTGATGCCTCACTCTTTCTAGAAGTTTTAGTTAAGTGAACCTGTAAGTTTGCCTACAATATTAATTATGTAGCAATAGCCAAATCACTAATGTAATATTTTTTCTTTATAGTAAATGCACTAAAAGTTTTCATTTAAATAGTATATTCACTTTAATTTGATTTTGAATATTTCAAATAATCCTGTAAGTCTCATCCATTTCTCTGTCATTGGGCGATACCTGTGTGTTTCCTAGGGTCCTGTTTTTTAGGTAGCCTCCCTGGAGTTGTGTAGCAGTCTAGTCATCTTTGTTTTACATCTAGTATCCTACTATGAGTGAGTACATACCATGTTTGTCTTTCTGAGTCTGGGTTACCTCACTTAGGATGATTTTCTTTTTTCTAGATCCATCCATTTGCCTGCAAAACTCACGATGTCATTGTTTTTCTCTGCTGAGTAGTACTCCATTGTATATATGTACCATATTTTCTTTATCCATTCTTCAATTGAAGGGCATTTAGGTGGTTTCCAGGTTCTGGCTATTACAAACAATGCTGATATGAACATAGCTGAGCAAATGCTCTTGCAGTATGATTGAGCATTCCTTGGGTATATGCCCAAGAGTGCTACAGCTGGGTCTTGGATGAGATCTACATGAACAACCTTGATGACAGTGGGAGTAATGAAGGGCAAGGTTTGAGAGAAAGAGAGTTTAGGGGAGCAGGAGATCCCAGCTGGATCAAGAACAGAAAGGGAGAACAAGGAATAACAGACCATGATAAATGAAGACCACATGAGAACAGGAAGAAGCAAAGTGCTAGAGAGGTCCCTAGAAATCCACAATGATACATCCACTGTAGACTACTGACAATGGTCGAGAGAAAGCCTGATCTGACCTAGTCTGGTGATCAGATAGCTAAACACCCTATTGGTCGTGCTGGAACTCTCATCCAATAACTGATGGAAGTGGATGCAGAGATCCTTGGTCAGGCCACAGGTGGAGATCCAGGAGTCCAATTGTCGAGAAAGAGGAGGGACTGTAAGAGTGTGAATTGTTGACCAAGATTGGAAAAGCAGAGGGACAAATAGCCAAACTAATGGAAACACATGAATTATGAACCAAAAGCTGTGGAGCCCCCAACTGGATCAGGCCCTCTGGATAAGTGAGACATTTAAATAATAGCTTGAACTGTTGGGGAGGCACCCAAGCAGTGGGACCCAGACCTATCCTTAGTGCATGAGCTGGCTATTTGGGACCTTGGGCTTACACAGGGACATTTAGCTCAGCCTGGAAGGAGGAGACTGGACCTGCCTGTACTGAATCCACGAGGTTAAATTGAATCCCAAGGGGAGTCTTGGCCCTGGAGGAGATGGGAATGGAGGGGAGGGTCTGGGAGGAAGGTAGGGGTGGTGGCGGGAGGGGGGAAGGAGAGGGGAACCATGGATGTATATAACATGTATATGTATGTGTATGTGTATGTGTATGTATGTATATGGATATATATTATATATACATATATATGTATATATATACATGCATTAATTTAGGCTGAATATTTTTATTGTTAATACTTGATAAAATTAAATATTTTGATTGTACAACTTTTCTTTAGAGGTAAGATAGTAGCTTTTAAATTCTATATATTTGTGTAGGGTACATGCACATGAATGTAATTGCACTAAGGAGGCTAGAGGTGCTAGATAAGCTGAAGCTGATGTTAAAACTAATGGTAAGCCATGGGTACAACATGGGTGCTGGGAAATGATCTTGTTTTCTCCACAAGAGTGTTATGTGCTCCGAACAACTGAGCAATTCATTGCTCCAGTGGTAAGGTGGTGGTTTTGTTTTTGTTCATTTTTGTTTTGTGTGCATGTATTTAAGGAGAAAGAAGTCACAAGCTAATCTACCAAAAGTTCAATTTTTTATATAGTCACATTAAAAACAATGCTTTGTTTTTGTTTTTCAGTTTGTTAGTAAAGCAGATGAAATTTAGAAAAAATCATCTAAAATTATGTAACTCAGACCCAAAAGGACAAATATTGGATATTTTCTCTTATATGGGGATGTTAGTTTTTAATCATCTGATATTTTGGCTAAAATCCAAATAGCCACAGAAGTTAAGAACTTAGTAAGGGACAAGTGGGCATGAGAGGATCTCCCAAGGAAGGGGATACAGAATATAGTGCTATGGAGGTAAGGAAAAACAACAATAGGAGAATTGAATTAGGAGGGGGGTTGGAGACAAGAATGGGGGGGATGTGGAAGGGGGAGCTAACCCCTGAAGTTACTGAGGAGTCATTTGGAAACTTAATACTGTAGAAGCTTTGTAAAATATGTGCATATAAGAAAGGAATCTAAATGGAATCAGAATATAATAAAGAACATCCTAACAAGACATTGCACCAAGTAAAAACTTCAGTGCCAAGAATGGGTTACATTTTCTGTATCATTAGCCAAAGGGATCCCATGGAACCCCCCAAACAATACACCACTACTAGGGCTTATTAGTTGCTCTCAATGAACCCATGGTAAGGCTCTATTGCTGAAGCTAACACTTTCTTACATATTCAATCACAGAGAAACCAAATTGGTGCCTAACTGAAAGTTTCCTCCTTGCTGATTAACATTCATGGTTCTACAAGATGTTCTACTACTGGAGTGGAAAGGAAATTTTCAATCACCTGGCTACAAACCATGGTATCCACAACTTGTCTGAGAGATATAGGGGTGCAATAGTGGCACAGTTGTCATGGCTGTAACTAACCACTGTATTATTGGATTTATGACCCACTCCATGAGATGAAATCCAAAAACAACACAGCTAACGTGTCCAGGAACATTATACAAGACAGATCATGGCCTAGGGAAAAACTTAATATTGTTATGCTGTTAAGCAAACATAGTCATAAAATCACCCCTCATGACATATCACTATACCCGTATATCAGTGCCTCAGTCAACTCACATCAGAGAAGATTTATCATATAGATGATTAGTATTAACACAGAGAGCTACTTTGATACTTTGAAGCACTCATTTGTAAATGGGATATTTTTATCATAACCATCCCCAGGGATCTATGTGGAAGAGGAGGAAGAAAGATTTTACAAACCAGAAGTGATGGATAACACCAAGGAAACAATGTCTCCAGATATAGTAGCACTGATGGATATATGAGCTCCAGAGACTATGATAACACACACACACACACACACACACACACACATCTATATAGATTAAATCAAGATAGGGTCCCAACACTGTGAAGGTGAAGTGAACACCAGGGCCCACCACTAATAAAGAAGCTATCTATAATTGATAACTGCTGGCAAGGGGAGAGTCAATTTCTCTAATGAAGTGTCACTCAGAATGTCAGTCAAATTCTAGGGCACCATGCCTAGGAGTTGTTGGCCAACACAAAACAAAGCTAATGGTAATTTTGTGGACTTTTGGCTTTTTGTTTCTGGGGATTTTGTTTTTGTTTTGTTTTGTTTTATATGAATGAAGAAAAATTCAGACTATACTTGCGAAAAAACTAATAAAGAATACAAATTTTATTTAGCCAAAGAAAAATAAGCAAAATGATACACATTGATAGAAAAAAATCAATAGAGTATTACATGTAAATTGCATAAATCATAACTGATTCACTTAAAAATTAGTGTTTTCTCTTGAAGTTTACTGTAACTGCACTAGCTTTTTAACAGAAGTTATTTAATGTTCTTGGTAGAAAATAAAAAAACATTTGAAGATGTCATCACTCAGAGGTATATTTCTTAAGTTATTGATTGTTATGAATATTATAATTAAATACCTAGAGACCAATAAGTTCAAATGTAATTTTAATATATTTGACAAAATATATAATTTGATAAAATATAAAAGTCTCATTCTTAATCTTTGATAGTGTTGGCCTTAATTACACATTTCTCCTCTTTTTTCCTGGTATTTTCTTCTTCATTTACTGATTTAATGTACTTGATATTTATTTTTAGTTTATTTTCCAGCTTGACAAAAACAACCTTCTAAAGTACTTCATTACAGTAAAAATCAGAAGCATGAGGAGTCTTAAGTTCCCTAATATTATAGGTATTTCATAAAATTTGCATTAAAAAATTATATGTAGTTATTTGACTTTGGAAAAGTGAATATTTCTCCCATCGGCCAAATTCTCTTAAATTACAGATCTTTAAATTGCAAAATATCCATTGATTCCTCCTTAATCTTGGACAGGAGGAGATTCCATTAGAGTACAAAATGTCGCTCTAATTCTGTTTGAATCCCTGGCACAGCCTGAGGTATGCTTTAAATTCCCATCAAGTGAGGGCTACGTTAGGGTAAACACATGCCTCTCAGAGCCTGCTCAGTACAAGGAGATTTTTCACCTGTTCAGTGTGACGATGCTCTTCCTAGCTGTTGCTTGTCTTTGACAAGGACACTAAATTCTCTTCCTATTTTTTAAGTGTTAGAACCAGCAGAATGTTCTTGTATTTTCTATAAAAGACAATACATCATTGTTTTTTGTGGTAAAATGCTGTGCTTATACTTGTCTCCACTACACAAGATTTTGTGTATTACATTCTGATTAGCACTTTTTAGTGCTTTATCTTTGTTTTTGTTTTCAATTCTGAAAATGATACCGGTTAAAAAGACATTTGTACTTGTGGTTAGAATCTCAGAAAAAAAAATTAAACTCTATTCTTCAGACTCAGGAAACAAAGTTTTTTAAGTGCTAAAATTATCATTCATGTCTATTTAATAGAACACTGGGCACATAACAAACACAGATTTTAGTCATGTGAATAGACAGATAAATAGGTTGCCTACATATTATCATGGTTTAATTATATCTATTACAATATAGTCACATATACTGGCCATTTTGTATATGAGAATTTCCAAAATTAATCTGAAATGATTGCATTTATTTTTTAATCATTAATTTAATTCAGGGAAGTAAATATATATATATATAATATATGTAACATATATTATATATATGTCATAGTTTTCAATAATGAGCTCCCTTTCTCTGCCCATTAACCCCATAGAGTTTCTCTGCACCTTTATCATTATTACATAATGAGACCAGCCTGTGTTACTGAAGAATAATGAAAAATAAAAGATCTTCAACTTGCACATCTGTAGCGCAAACCTCCACAAGACTCCCTATTAATCAGTTCTTGAGAGTAACATCTAAGTGGACTGATGAGAAGAGGCAGTAGTTGATTGATTCCCTGAAGTGACTCTGTTTTCATAACCCCTTGATACTGGTTTGACATGTGCTCCTGTCATCGTAAAGCCCCCTATTGTGTGAACTAATTGAAACCTCACAAAATGATGTCACTTGAATAGCATTACTCTTGCCTGACTGCAAGTAACTGTAATTCCCAATGTCAAGATCGCATTTCACTTCACAGTTATATGGGTCACAACATGAAAAGGATTAATTTCTGGTTGATTACTCTCTGCTGCTATAACATGAAATGCCCTTCATAGCGAGTGGCTCTTTGCATGTTTGCTAAGCTGCCACAGTGGCAATTGTTTTGAGGTTTCTCTGATGAATGTTAATAAGCATTTAATGGATAGCATATTTATAGAATGCAATTGAATGATGAAATTGTTCTTAATGTCTTGTTTTGTGAGATTATATACGTTTGGAGGTTTTAAGTGAATTGATTCAGTCAACTTTTTCATAGTTATCTCAACACCATGTTAGTGGACAGTGTATTCAGAAAAGTCTTCCAAGGGATATATGGCTTTAACAAAATAGTTAAATGATATGTTAATTTAAACAAAAGAATGTTGAATAACAAACTACTTCAAACTACCTGAAAGTGTCTGTAACAGGATGCTATGGTTGTATAAAGCTATTGCAATCTCTAGAACCTCACTAAAAATTGGAAGAATAAAAATACATTATGGTACAAAATTTCATTCAATTGTGATATTTGGATAAACTTAAAAGATTATGATATGCATTGAGATATAAGGCATTGTCTGAAAGGTTAATAGTATCTATAATAATGGAAAATTGCACAAAGCAAAGATACCCAAGCATAAAGTATCTAGCAAATGTGCATACATATAATCGCTTTGCAAATTAAATCATCAAGAACCACAGAACAGTGATGTGAATCTTGAAGTCAGGAGAACTCAAGGTAGACCATTTCTTTGAACTCCCCATTCCAATAAGTTGTATCCAAAATAGCCACTAATAAGCAAACTGAAATTACCAATAACTAGTGGAATTTTAGATTTTGGCAATAATGTGATCAATCTCACTGTTCTGTTTTATATCAAGACATCTACAGAGATAAGCATAGAATTTAACCAGTCTGCCTATAATGCATTGCACTATGTACATAATGATGGTAAGTACCTGTATTAGTTTTTGATGCTGCTATGACAAATTACCACAAACTAAATTGCTCAAATGGGTAGAAATGTGAATATCTTTCCAAATATCGTATGAGAAACACCTAGAAGAGTGTTCTATATTATATATTAGATGAATGACTTTTCATATCATTTTAGGATCTTTAAAATATTATTCAACTATAGTAAACAATGTTGGATCAGGACTACAGAACACACTCAGTAGCTGTGCCCTTGCCTGGAATGCAAGGTCCTGAAGTCAATCTTGAAAAATACAACAAATAGCAGTGGTTATAAGCAATTATAGTATTTGTCAACAAATACATAATTTAGCAGACTTTTCCTAAAGAACTTCATGTGGTACTTAATGTGGTTGGGTAACTTTAACACCTTGTGTGTATGTTTGAAAACTGAATTCTTAATATATTAATATTATCTCATGTATTTGAGGTCCTTATATGCACACACACAATTATCAGTGTAGTATATGTGTCAACAACACAGCTGCCTTAATTCTAAATACTTCAATAAATTAACAAGAGTAATTTGACTGTATACAAAAGTCATAAATCATATTGATTTTAAGAAATCATGTTTATATTTGATAACTTATTTCTTAAGAAAATCTAATGCTAATTGATTCTAATTAATTCACTAAGAAGTATACTAGATTTTTTTTCTTTTTTCAGGCAAAGGAAAGTGAATAATTACTTTAGAAAATCTATATAATTAACACAATTTCATAAATAAACATTGGAGTATATTGTTTTATTCAGGCCCACTGTTATTTTATTCTGATACTTTATGGGCTTTACATTATTACAATTATCATACTGAAACATGCATTTAAACAATATTGGGTCTTTGCTTATAACAAAAATGTAGAATTTACCCAATTACCTGCCACTATTATAAATCAATTACTAGATTCTTTACATTTTTTAAACTCAAGAAATTTTGTTTATCATTTACTTTGAAAAATTTAAAGGGTTTAGCAACCAATTTACATATGTCACCAGTTTAACTGAACAAGGATTAGCAAATTAAGACTTAATTAGCTAATTTTTGCATAATTTTAGGAAAATTATATGGTTTGTGCAGATGACAGGTGGGAGGTAAAGCATTTAACTTGTGTTGAATTGGAATTTTCCTTGACTTTATGAATTTTAATAGAAAAACAACATTTAACAGTTAAAATGTGTGTCAAGCTGAATACATTCTCTTGGGAGCTACAGAAATAAATTATTCTGTGAAAGAGACCAGTGCTAAACATGTAATATTCTGACTTAGACAGATAATAAGTGTTATTTTAAAATGAAGAGAACTATTTAAAACAAATTTTATGGTTCATACAGTGTGTTGTGGTTTGTAATATAATGGCAACTTTATGAAATATGAATGCTAATTAGTAGTCTGTACAGATATTTCCAATTATGTCATAAATAGTGTCATTCCTGTATATGAAAGGCCTGGGAGAGACATACTAACTTCAATATAGCCAGGCTTGGATACTCTTTATATGGCATGCTGGTCAGATGATTTTGGAAACGGTACCTATATTTGTGCTGGTTTACTTCCTGAACTGCTGTTCACCTGTTACTGTGAAAAATCCATTGTGGTTTCAAATATCCTTTCTAAACTCTGGTAAACTTCTACTCAAAGGCCTTTCCTGACTCAACTCTGTCTTCCCAAGGATCTTATTCCTTCCCTTCTTGCTCTCATAGTTCTGTGTACATTTTCAACCATTATATTGATCATTCTGAACTAGAGTTGCTTAATTACACTTTTAGGTTTTGTTTGTTTGTTTGTTTGTTTGGTTGGTTGGTTTTTTTTTTTTGGGGGGGGGGGGTTTGAGACAGGGTTTCTTGGTGTAGCTTTGCGTTTGCACCTTTCCTGGAACTCACTTGGTAGCCCAGGCTGGCCTCGAACTCACAGAGATCCACCTGGCTCTGCCTCCCAAGGGCTGGGATTAAAGGCATGCGCTACCACCACCTGGCCACATTTTTAGTTTTTAAACATTTATTTATTGTATATATGTGAGTATTTTAACTCTTTTATGTCTGTGCACTGTGTGCTTTACTGATATCCACAGAGATCAGAAGAGGGCATTGGAACCCCAGGATATACAGTTATGTATGGTTGTGAGCAAACCTGTGGGTACTCGGAACAGAATCCACGTCTTCGGGAGGAGTATCATCTGTCATTGACCACTATTCTTTCCATTCCCTATTTGTCCCTTGAAAACAGGAATAGTATTTTTCTCCAATTTCACTTTCTTTCTATAGACATTTGCTAAATTAATTAAGAATGAAACATTGACATGCCATTTAAAGTAAGCATATTTATGTTAGATCCAAAGTCACTTTTCTTGTCACTTGAAAATAAGCTGTGGACTTTACATTTTATTATAAGCATAAGTTCTTGCTAGTAAACTTTAATGCTTGTTTCTAGTAGGTTTGCTCACATTAAATCATTACATATTCAGTCTATTCTTCACATCACATGGGGACATCATTATATTAGAGGTTAATTTTCTCTGGACATATAGCATTCTCAGAAATCAGACATAATGCAGTAACTGAGTCAATGTACAAATTCTTAGTATAAATGAATACAAATAGCATATATCAGGCTCAGAAGTTTGTAATTCTGCAAATTCTGGACAGTAATTTTAATACATAGATATGTT
This sequence comes from Onychomys torridus, assembly GCF_903995425.1. Classification (NCBI taxonomy): domain Eukaryota; kingdom Metazoa; phylum Chordata; class Mammalia; order Rodentia; family Cricetidae; genus Onychomys; species Onychomys torridus. The sequence goes on from NC_050443.1 coordinate 73,746,498, forward strand.
ACTGGAATTTGAGGTAAATACATACATATGTATATATAAATGTGTGTATATATAAACCCATATCCACACATATTTGAAAGAGACTTTGACTATCTAAGTTACCAGTAGTAGTGTTTAGATCTGGAAAGTGGACATATTTCTTTCTCTGACAGGAAACTAGCACATTATAACTTGTAATTAGTTACATAAAAAATGTCAGGTGCATATATTTTCATGGAGATGTTTTGCCAGGAAAGTTTGGTTTTGCTTTCCATCATATTGACTGGAAACAAACCCTACTTTTAACTCTTACTGGTCATGTTATTTAACTATCACATGTTACAGTTTTTATTTTGTAAAATAATATAATAAAAACATATAGAGAGATGACAACATATCTCAGTGATAGATCACTTGCCTGGGATGCCAAAGGCTCTGTGTAAAGTCCCCAGTAACACATATCTGCACATGCTCACACATGAATGTGCACACACACACACACACACACACACACACACACACATGTTTATGTATGTATAAACATTTATGTTGCAAATTGGGTGGGTTGATATAGATTGATCAGTACTTTGCAATGATGTCGGGGTATCGTTAGTTCTAACAAGTATGGGCTTCTTTGGTGGTTAAGAAATGGTTCAGAACATAGCCATATCCTATTCTCCATGACCTGTGAATGCATTTCCTTATATGATATAGGATATTGTAAACTTGCTTAAACTATGGATGTTACTGGGGTGGATTTCTCTAGATTACCCCTGGGTCCCATTGTAGGAATATTAGGGACAGATTAGATCAGAGTTATGACAGAATTTAATGAAGAAGATGTGAGTTTGAAATAACACAAGAAAGAGGCCATGAGCTAGGAATTCACATGGATTCTCAAGTTTGAAAACTTGGAGGCAAAGGTTTCTATCCTCTGGTCTCTAAAGGAAGCAGTACCACAAATATTTGCTTCAATTTCAGCACACTAAAACTGCCTTTGGACTTTTGATCTCTAGAACTATAGCACATTTTACCCCTTAAACATTTATAGTGCTTTTATTACCAGCAACAAGAAAACTAATGTGGCTAATTATTTAGCTATTTAGAGAGAACCGAATCCAGCCTCCTCTGCCTACCCTTCTGCTGAGTGACTTTGGACCATGCTTCTTTGTCATGGGGCTCAGCCTTTGCAATGGATCTAATTTTCAGTCAACAGTTTTCAAACCTCTCTTTGGAAAATATTTCTTCTATTTCCTATGCCGATGATACTTTTCATTTTATCAGATCATTTTTATTCATTCAAACATGTCATTCAGCTTCCTGTCTTAAAATAAGAGGAACAATTTCCTTAAGCCCCTGTCTGGCCCCACATTTTTGTGCTACTCCACATCCAAAGTCTTCAAAGACTAGACTTCTTTTGGCCTTTGTCATTTCCTCCAGGTTTCTCTGGAGCCCACTGTAAGAAAGATTTGAAAAACTTGACTCTTTAGAAGCACCTGTTATTAAGGTTGCAATGACTCATGTATTAAGCATGTAACACAATCTTACTTTGTGTTTTATAAAATTGCTTCACACACATGATCAACTTCCTCTTCTTTACAGCATTTCTGTATTGTTCTCTACTGCCTCACTTCCTATTTCATTTGCAACACTTGTGACATTCCTTTAATGGTTTCTCATTACTAATTCTAGACAAGAACTTTGGGAAAAATTCAGATTTATTTTTTAAGCCATTTCCTCCATGTAAATCATCCCCCCATTAGGTCTCTTTCCATATGTGTGTGTGTGTGTGTGTGTGTGTGTGTGTGTGTGTGTGTATTTATATATATAATAGTATATTGATAATGGTTGTGAGAAACTTGTGATTATGTCTATCTCAGTTGAAAGTCTTATACAACTAGCATACTTCGATTCTCATACCTCCTAAGAAGGATCTATATCCAGGACTTCCCTAAGATCATCCCCTAATAATCATCATAAAGTCATTCACAACATAAACACATCATACCCACTGCTCAGGTTAAAAATCTTTCACTCTTTGTACTCTTTATTTCTTAACTACACAAAAATACCAGATTTTGCTGTTAGTTCCATCTGAGAATTATATTCAAACTAAGACTGCTTTTCCTTGCCTCTCTGATCACAGTGATCTAGTCAATTACTTCAATATTTAAAGAAAAATATGTTCCCTATTATACTCCTCCCATCCTAGGGCATTTTGATCTCTAAGCCAATGCCAGGTTGTCAGTTGACATAGCAAAGAGAAGTATCTGTTAAAACCCCATATGTTCTATCCTGATGGTCTTCTATCCAATAACTTTTAATGGTTTTGATCTTGGCCTTCTCCAAAGTTCTCGGCAGCTAAACATCTCCTTGTCCTAGATCAGAATTTCAGCATCCGGTCTTCCTTACACCTCTGATTTACAACTCTAAGAAATATTTGTTTAAAACAAATAGAATTGATAGATTATACAAAGATTTGGCCCATGAAAATGATTTCTTAATCTATGTCAAATCAACTTAATTATGCTACATTTCCAATAGCTCAACAATTAATGAGAACAGAGCTTTCTCTTTCAGTAACTACTCTTCCTTCAGATTCACATACACAGCCTGTCTTGTAGTGCATTGGCAGTCATGAGGTAATTGTAAAATGAGTGTAGGAATTATTGAACAAAATAAGGAAGAAAGGAAAGAGAGAGAGGGAAGGGTGAAGTAGGAAAAGAAGGAAGGCCACTTGTCAAAAATGTGGGGTAGAGTCTCAACTCATTCATAACTGAACAGTATGCTCAAATATGAAAGGCATTTTATTTTTGATAAAACAAATAAATGAAGTAATACTGAACACTGCTGTTTAAACCAGGGATTTTAAATAAAATATTGTGGATCAATTTTAGACATCACATATCAGGTATACATATTTTAGTTTTGAACACTTATAAACTTCAAAACTAAAATATAGTCATTAAACTAAAATCATCACTCTCTGAGGAATTTTCAGTTATGTTTTCACTTTTTGTTCATAATTTAGTTCTAGTAGATAGTTCCATAAGAGATACTGCAAATTCCATTTTTATAAATAAACCCTGTCATTACGTAGGTGAACCAGACACTTCATTTGTTGTGGTTGCACTTAAGTTGCTTCTCTCATGTTGGGAAGATTTGCTATTATTTCCATGTACCCCTTTAAGTGAGTAAGTGCAGTTTAACCTTTGTCTCCCCATGAGGGAAAAAACATAACTCATTACTCTGGGTATGAAAATGAATGTAATTTAAATTATAGGATGAAATAGCCCCCAATATGTTGATTTTAGAAATGTATGTGGACATTTTGCATTTGGACACTCTATGTAAATGTAGCTCTCAACAAAATTCCAACTGAACAAATTATAGCTTTTGACTATAATTTATGGAAACTATGTAAATATCTACAACTTTAAAGTCAATGTTTTCTAAATTACTCATGAATTGCTAATTGCCTTTTTCAAATACAGAGTATGAAAATATATTATCAAAAGGAAATAGTAAACACCCAAGGGCCATTTGGTTAAAGGTAAATAAATTACTGCATTGAATACCTTACCAATAGGAGAAGACATGATTTTTCTTTGACTTAATATTTAATTAGACAGAATTCTCTTCTTTTGATGAAATTTGGAAGGAAATAGCCTCAAATGCAAAACTAGCCTTAGATTTGCCAGGTGTGTCTTCACCTTTACAAAGTGTATCATTATACAAAGAACCTGATATTAGAGCCAGCCTGCTGGGCCCACATTTGTCTCCTGCCCTACTCCAACCACTATAGTGTGTTGGGCACATTGCTTAAATGTGCACAAGCCTTAGTTAGTTCATCTATAAAGCAATACTTAAAGTGAGAAATCCACAGGAGTCTGCTTAAGGAGTAATAGGAAATGTATTTGGATATAAATTGAGGAAATATACTTACAAATACAGAACCGAGTAAACAGCTGAAGTCGTCCTCTGTCTTGACTGGGAGTGAATCTACCTGGCAGCTTGCTCATGCCAGGAAGCAGTAATTAGGGAGAAGGGCCCTCACGATCCGACCCCTCTCCTTTTCCTTTTATGAGGTCACATAGGACAGCAAGAAACACCGCCTCCTTCGGACCCTATAGCGCAAGGTCAAGGGCGGAGCAAATACCACTACATATACTCATTGTTCTATCAATTCCATGTTGATAAAGTTCATGAAAAAAAGTTTACAATGCTAACTCAAGTGTTCTGGGTATGACATATACCACTCTGTACATCTGATGATAGTGTCATTGATGGTGATCTGACTGGAACTTAATAAAGATATCTACAACTGAGGAGATTCACATATATGCATTTGTACATATATTCACTTTAACACACATGAACATGCACAAACACATTTACATACATCTATACACACACACATACACACATAGAAGATCTAATAAACATAATTTTCCCTGAGTCATAGTAACTGAAATTCTACCACATAACTGTGTTCTCTGTTAAATTTCCAAAATTAGTTTGTGTTAATACTAACTTAATAAAACGAATAACTGTCTAAAAATTACAACTAAAGCCTTTGTTACTTTACTGTTGAATATAATAGGATATGGAAAAACCCATTTTGTCAATGAAAGTATGTGCAATGAGAGTGGACTCCACTTAATAGCTCAATGACTTCAAGACTGGCCAAGTTATCTGCTATTTCTGAACTTCATGTTTGAAAACTATTACACTGTTATCTGTAGAAATTTTTAAAAAGATGTATAACATTGTCATATTATCATTAAAACAAGTAATTTTGAGCACCTGGTGTCATATCCCTGTTTCTTTCCCTTATAGAGTACATTGTATGTGTGGAACACATTCCTAAAAAGGAGTAATTTGCTCAGAACATGAAATTTACAGTGAAGGAAAACAAAGTAAGATACAAATGCAATCAAGAAATGAAGAGATTATTTTGTTTCAGTATCACAGATTCTCAGAGGTGGTAACTAATAGTTAATGAAAGATTTAAGGCATGCATAGGACAGGTGGGAAGATAAACACATTATTAAATCTAATGGGTTGGCATTGGCATAAGTACTCTAATTATTCCAAGGCTTATAAATTTAATGTGAAAGCCTCCCCAAAATCACTCTGTAAATCAATCTACTCATTGATATTTGTGTACCATCCTCAAATTAGACTCATTCTAAATTTAACATGAAAACAATATAAAATAGTAAGAAATCTGAAAGGAACAAAGCAAAATGTGTTAACCTGGTATAGAAAATTTCAACTACCAAAAATCATATAGTCATTCAAACCATCAACAGACATAAACAATAATTGAGGTAGAAATATGTATTCTGAGGATAGTTTCATAGTCAGTAATGAAAAACTGGACTTTTAAATGAATAAGACCCTGCAATTGGGAGGTTGTTCAGAAATAAGTTTCGGTCAATTACTAACAATAGACAAAGGAAACACTATAAATGAAGAAAAACATATAGAAAAAGCATAGACATTCTAGAAGGAAAGTGGAGAAGATAATCACTTTTGTGATTATGTAAAATACTGAAAAGATTGTGTGGGAACTGATGGATGCTGAAGAATTTGGTGAGAGTTCTGGATATCAAGTCTTATGAATATTGTTTAAGTTCACAGGTCCAGGTGACACCATGCTATATTTACTTTACCAGTTACTCATGGGAAAGTGAGACAAGCTCATACTGTGACCTTTCCAATTAAACTGAGAGATGTGTGCTAAATTTCTTGCCTAAATTATTTTTTCAACAAATATTTACTAGGCTCCTATTTGGGGTCACTGTTGTACACATTAAGATGCTTTAATGAAGACAGCTTATTTATATTTCTATCTCTGGCCTGACCTTTCACCGCATATCTTAAGGTGATGAGGCCCAGCATAATGAAATGTTGATTTTTAAGTATTTGTATGTGTGTGTGTGTTCTTGAATTCATCCCCTGAAGAAAATACCTCAAGCAGAACATAATATAAAAAACAAACATGTACAATGTCTTTTGTTTATTTATACATTCTCAAAATATGCTTTATGAATATTCCAAACAATTTCCTTCAGCCAACACATTCAATGGCTTTCTAAATGTCATGTTATGGAAACCATTTTCTTCCAAGAAAGACTAGGAGATTACTTAAAGAGAGTCACATTACCGACCAATTCATCTGTTGATTTTTGCTCCTCAGACCTGAAAACTCTAGGCATTCATTTACAGAAGAACACTCTAGATATCAGAGGTATGGAAGTCATCTCTTCGGGTGACTCAGATAATACATCTGGAATACTTCTGTATCAGGGATGAAACAGGTGTTTTGTACCTTCCTAGGGATGTACCTGTCTAAAAATACCAATATTTCCACAGAACTTGGTTAACATATTAAATTTTAGTCAGTCTAAGATTCTTTCCTTAGTTGAGTCTGGGGATGCAGATGCAATGAGGAATTTTCAGAGTCATTAGAATATGAACCAAAAGTAAGTGATTGAATAATCTCATTCATATTCATTAGGATATGGGTACTTGTAGGAAATGGGAAAAAGAACTCCTGAAAAAAAAGTGATTAGCTCTCATTAGGGAATTATGTTTACCCCGGTGCAGAGGAAACTTGACATTTGCTATACTGTAGCCTTGACCACTTCATCTTATGGTGCACAAAATCTTCAGGGTGTATTGCGACTTGTGTGTCCTCTTCCTTTTCTTTCTATACCACTTTCATTACTCTATCTTTTCTTGATTTATTTTCCTTAGGTTGTATCAGAAATGTAGATTCATCAGCATGTATTTCCTGTGTCATTCATTAGAAGGATGGAGTTATAGAAGATTACAATTATCAGCATAAAACAATGGATTCTGAGGATTTTTCTCAACCACACACTGTACTGCTGTAATACAGAGACCAAAGTTCATGCTTCACTCTATGTAACCTTGGATTAGTGACCTTTTACATACACTTCAGTTGACATAATTCTACAGCATCAGAGTTCAAAATTCTTTGGAGTCTGAGAATAGTTTATATTGAACTCTGCTTGACCTGTTCATCTTTTCAGTCTAGAGGTATAAGTAGCTAAACCAAGCGTTTTGTAATTGGATTTCCTAATTAGATATTGCAATTGAATTATGCAAAATGCTTCCATTTGATATCAGTGTTTTCTTGATTGTATTGTGGGTAAATTCTACTTAGTTTCATTATGTTATGCAGCTAGGACTGTGTGTGATATTACACAAGTAATGTGCGGAAACTTTAAAGCTGAAGAAATAATGTGTCATAACCATAGGTGTTGTAGTCAAACTATTCATGAAGAATTGTATTTCATGAATTACTATTTTTAGGATTATATGTGTGTGTTTATGTTTTGTGTATAAGCACATGTGTGTAAAGACCTACTTATGTATGATTGGACCAGAAGACTTCATGTGTCCTGCTCTGTTGCTTTCCACCTTATTCATTGAGATTAGAGTCTATCACTGGACTTGCAGCTAGTCTTGTCCGCAAGACCCAGTGATCTTCCCGTCTTAACCCCATTTAGTGCTGGGGTTCTAGGCATGCTTGTGGGATAGGAACTCAGGCCTGTATCATTTCACAGAAAGAGCTTTTATGCCCTGAGCCATGTTTCAGCCCTTCATAATTTTTAGTCATTTATTTCTAAACCAATTTTTTAATCAGATAATACTATTTTCCTACTGACATATTAACAAAAAACATGAGCTAACCATTATATGCTACCAACATATTCATTATCACCTTATACATTTGATAAGGTTTTAACTTGTTTCTATTTGGAACTTGTCACACTAGAGTAGTTTGCTGTGGATATCGCTCTGTGTAAATAAAATTCTGATTGGCCAGTGGCTAGGCAGGAAGTATAGGCGGGACAAGAGAGAAGAGAATTCTGGGAAGTAGAAGGCTGGAGAGAGAGACTGCCAGCTGCTGCCATGGAAAGCAACATGTAAAGACACTAGTAAGCCACAAGCCATGTGGCAAAGTATAGACTAACAGAAATGGGTTAATTTAAGATAGAAGAAGTAGATAACAAGACGCCTGCCACGGCCATACAGTTTGTAAACAATGTAAGTTTCTATGTGCTTTCTTGGTTGGGTCTGAACGACTGTGGGACTGGCGGGTAAGAGAGATTTATCCTGACTGGGCCAGACAGAAAAACTCTAACTACAAATGGCGCCCAACGTATTGGCAAGAGTTTCCACCTAAAACCTGAGAAAAAAGATTCTAAACGGAGCTAAAAACAGCTTCCTGGTTGTCTCTCTCAAGTTAGCGGCAGCCTGCCAGTTTGAGCTACTCTGGCGGGTTCCTGGCGTGTGCGTCTGACCTGTACTGCGGCGGGAATGAGGAATCTACAAACAGCACTTTACTCTGCTGCGTGGTGGATTTAGCCTTTGGTAGTTTAAAAAAAAAAAAAAAGTTTCTGGGCTATGCACTGCTTTGATAAAACTGCTTCTGATAGTTGATGGTACACATGGCTCCAGACCCAGAGCTGGCAGTAAACTGTACCGCTGCCATGTTGGGAAGCAGAGGTGGGCGGAGTCAACAGCCACAACAGCGTTTCAATCTTACAAAGATGGATATTACCCAGAGAATCTGGTTTATGTTATCTTTTGGATTTTTAACTGCAGAAAAAGATTTGATCATAAAAGCTGTTGAGTTAAACACATATGTAAATTTTAAAGGTACCTTGACTTCAAAATTTGGATATAAGGATATGTTGCTTTGGAAAGGAGTCTCTGCTTTTGTTTCCACAGAAAACCAAAGGCTATGGGTTTATTCCAGATTAAGATACATCAGGTTTGATCAGCCAAGACCACCTGAAAGGTCTCCGATGACACCATGGCCCAGATGATCTGCCATCCAAAATGGTTTCAAGGCAACTGGCTCAGAGGTTCACCCTAATGGACTACTCTATAATCCTAAAATTTTCTTTGTATCCCCATAAGATGCAGCGCCCCCCTCCAGCAGGAAGTAGTAAGAAAAACTACGCCCATGTTCCCAAAAATTATCAAGCTGGCTTTGGAGATGGAATTGGCTCACTCCTTCTCTAAACCCAGACATATTGCTAAAAAAAAAAAGGTTAAGAGATTCTTGTGTCCCAAATCAGAAGAGCCCTCTGGTGTGGGACAGAGAAAAACCAATATTTTTCTTTAAAGCAGGTTGATTATAAATGCGATCTCTTTCTAAAGAAGAAAAGGGGATATGATATAGATATAATAGGATGAAAGGGTAGATTAAGGAAGGAACTTACTTCTAAAGAGCAACAACTTGTTTAAAATGTTTTACATTGGTATAGATTTTAGTCTATTGATACAAACTTAAAGTTAATTTTGTTATACTATGTATATATTTCTACTCGTGTTTAAGGTATTGTGTTTGTATAGCTCATTTAAAATTGTAATGGATAATTAAAAATAGATTAATAATTAATCATTTGTGATAATCATACTCATAGCCATGTTAGTTAAGTCTTCTAGGTATACATAGAGATATTTCAGATAGATAGGTAATCTTCAAATACTTCAAAGACCTTCAGAATATGGCATTTAAAATATTTTTAAAATTTAGACTTTCTGGACAGTGAGACATGTCTGCTCCTGGCAACACCGTTTTACTTCAGAGAGGAGGATGGGCAGTGAGACATGTCTGCTCCTGGCAACACCGTTTTACTTCAGAGAGGAGGATGGGCATTAAAGACACTTCATATGGAGTTTTCTTCACCTTGGCAAAAATAGCCATTTGGGCAAGAAACTGTTCTTGCCTGGACTGCTTGATCGACTGGACATGCAGGACCCATAGAAAGGTGACCACTAAACTTTGCTTGACAAAATGGTCCTTCAGGTTCCTGCTTCACAGAGGAAACTGCCAGACATTCTACAGGACACGGAGAGAAGTGATTGAGAGACTCTAGCCCTGTGGGCTGAAGACAAATGCCCCAACTTTACAAAGGAACATTAGGTGACTGTCCAGGCTGCCAGCTGTCTCTGTCTACTCTTGGAAGACTCCTGAATAATGCTTACATCCTTCTCCTGGTTCTCAGGCAATATTATATCCTTCTGAGGTCTTTGATGTGGTTGAAGACTAGATAGTTATAATTTTCTCAGTTATGATAAAAGATAAATTAGATATAAAACCGTGGACTCACAAATATAAGATAGATAGTATATCTTCTTTAATAATGTAACTATAATTCTTGCTTGATAATTGTTTTGTTATATGTAATTGTACTATGTAAAAGTTAAAACCTTCCTTAAAAAAAAAAAAAGAAAAGGGGAAGTGCTGTGGATATCGCTCTATGTAAATAAAATTCTGATTGGCCAGTGGCTAGGCAGGAAGTATAGGCGGGACAAGAGAGAAGAGAATTCTGGGAAGTAGAAGGCTGGAGAGAGAGACTGCCAGCTGCTGCCATGAGAAGCAACGTGTAAAGACACTAGTAAGCCACAAGCCATGTGGCAAAGTATAGACTAACAGAAATGGGTTAATTTAAGATAGAAGAAGTAGATAACAAGACGCCTGCCACGGCCATACAGTTTGTAAACAATGTAAGTTTCTGTGTGCTTTCTTGGTTGGGTCTGAGCGAATGTGAGACTGGCAGGTAAGAGAGATTTGTCCTGACTGGGCCAGGCAGGAAAACTCCAACTACAGTAGTTATTTATCATCTTCAACTTTCATGAAATTCTAAACTTACTGAATGTGATTTGTATTATTTACCTTCACCGTATTCATTAGCTGGTTCAGAGTAAATTCTCATTAAATATTTTAGAGATACTTGCACTACTTTTGGTGAATGTATGGAGTTAACAATCCAAAGTTGTTTTTTTTTTTTAAGTAATAAATTGTTTTCACTCTTTCATGGTTTCCCAACAGATTATTTTAAACACATATATTATCATATGTGTCTAATTCTTCATGCTTTCAAATTAACTCATACTTTCCTTTTAATCAAATTTTTAATATTATCATACTCATGCTTCACGTAGGAATGAAGAACTCACAATGGTTTCCATTGTTATTTATTCATGGAAGATTTTTTTCAGCGTTATAAAAATATCCTGATTTTTTTTTAACCTAAACTGATATTAGGTACTGGTCCTGTTTATGCTTTCCTTCTTGCATGGAGAGTAGTCTCAAGGCTCACTTCTTTTTGTCCTTATATATGGACACAGATGAGAAAGGTAGATAGATGATAAAAAGATAGATAGAAGATAGACAGACAGACAGAAAGATATACAGACAAATAGATACTTGTACACACTATGCATATACTGGTAAAAAGACTGACTTTAGAAGCTGATTTGATATTCTCAGACCTTGGAGCTACTCAGCAACTGTTTATATGGTATCTACCATTGTCCACAGCTAAATATTCTGATAAAACATGATAATTCAAACCTTGTATTGACATGAAGAGAGATATTGTGATGTAGATAGTGTTATACAAGAACAAATGGGTATGTGTTCTTTAATTTCTCCAGTGCTCAGCTTTTGATCATTTGGCCAAGAAGAAATTTCCAGGTGCCTCTTACTATAAATGTGAACATGTTTCTCAAAGTTTATGTTTTGAAAATTCAATCTCCTATGTAATAGTATTTGGAACAGGGATTGTTATGAGATGGTGAAGCCACAAGTCTCCTGTCTCAGTGGTTGGATTCATGCTATAATGGAGGGAGATGTTCAATTTTATAGGAGTAGGTACCAGATGAGTAAGGCATTTGCCCCCCCCATACTTATCTCTCAGATGTGTTATCTACCCTTGAGTTTTCCATAATACGCAGCACTAGGAAAGTCCATATATATATATATATATTTCAACCTTGAGCTTTTTAATCTCTCTCTCTCTCTCTCTCTCTCTCTCTCTATATATATATATATATATATATATATATATATATATATATATATATATATATAATATTCCTCTCTATATAAATTCATATACAATGTATATATTGTATATAAATTATCCTATTCCAGGCATTCTTTGGTAGTATGTCAAATGGAATATGACACCATGATGCTTTCATTGACAAGCAACAGAATATTTGGCTAGATTTTCACTGTCTAAGGTATCTTAACATATATAACACCTTTTACAAATGATTCCTCATGATCACAACTTAAGTTTTAGGATCCATAGTCAATCCTTTCCATTGATTCAGTCCCCTCAGGAATTGTTCAAGGGGCACCTACTATCTCCCAGAGGCTAAAGACTCTAGAAAACAATGATGATAAAACCTTGCATTTCAATGAAGAGAAAGAGATATTGAGTAATAGGTAGAGGTATATAAGAACTAATAAATTAGCAAGTTTTGAGACATGTAAAGATGATTGGGAATGTAGGTTAGAACAAATTACAAAAGAAAAAAGTTAGAAAGAATAAGAAGCATGTCTTACGAACACTGTCTCTTCTAAATGACATTGACAGGATAGCAGAGGAGAAAAGTATATTGTTACCATTTTCTTCATTGTTACCAGATAAAACAACTTGAAGATAGTACTGATTTGCCTTCCCTCTGAAGAGATGCAGACAGTGAGATCGGGAAAGACATGGTGGCAGGAATGCAAGGCACCTGGTTGTTTTGTATCCAAATCAAATGCAAAGAAGCTGACTGCTGATGTTCAGCTGCTTTTCTATTTTCCTTCTTTTGATTTATGCCAAAACCCCAGTTTATGTGAGAGAGTATTTTATATTTATCACAAATGAATTAGTGGAAGTCACCTCATAGACACATACAACAATGTACTTCTGGAATGCACTAGGCATTTTGTAATCCTACCTAATAAAACTGAAAATTTACCTTCACAACCCTCCTCCTTTCCAACATGACATCCAAGCATACTAGTTTTTAAAACATTTCATCCTGGTTGCCATAGTCTCATGGCTATACATTATGCAACATATGCATTGTATATCTATAAGTCTAAAAAATCTTGTATATTCTAATATAGTTCAAAAATTTCAATGTCTCTTCTATCAGTCCAGTCATGTTTGCTATGAACTACATTTTTAAGTGACAAAATAGACTATGAATTCCCAATGTGTATGTGATCTGAATAAATATTAAATTAAAAAGAGAAAATTCCCATCCAAGTACTAACCAGGCCTGACCCTGCTTAGCTTACAAGATCAGGTGAGATCTGGCATGTTCAGGGTGGTATGGCCTTTAATACCAACACTCATGAGGCAGAGGCAGGCGGCTCTCTATGAGTTCAAGGCTATCCTGGGCTACAGAGTAACTTCCAGGACAGCTAGGACTATTACACAGAGAAACCCTGTCTAAAAAACAAAACAAACAAACGAAACAAAAAACAAAAACAAAAAACAAAAAGGAGAATTCCAAGGAGAAGGCAAACTAAAACAAGAATAAAACACAGTAGGGCAAACACTAAATCCTACAACTCTGCCTCTGGCATCTGGGTCTACTGATGACATCATATAGATTGCAATAGGTTTGAGTAGCCATGCTCAAGTGTCTCTGTTCCTTGAAGTAATTGTGATCAATATCAAGGGCAAGATTCACTCTGTGCCTTCAATTTTCCTTGACAAGCATGCTGTATTTCTGACATTCCCCCTATTTTGGAATCTCCATTGTAACTTAGGTTTTTCTTTACATATCCACACCCAACCCACTCAAGAGCTTTACATAGGAAATGTGTCTCTATCACATCTTATCTGGCTTCAACAGCTTTAAGAAAACTTGGAGTAAGTCTCTATGACCATTTCACTCTTACATTCTGCATATTCTGCAAAACCAGTACCATATGGGTTATGCCTAGTTTTGTTGCTAGGTGGAGATGTAACCTTGCCCCATTGAACTACAGTTGCAATGGCCTATATGTGCTTTCACTATAGAAGCACCAGTTAAACACATCCCTAGGCAGGGTACCCTCTAAACTTTATCTGTTAGGTATTCTCCTTTCATAGGAATGTTTATCAGATGAGTTTTCAGGTATACAGGACTGGTCCATCAAGCATTTTTTTTCTATAACCCTAGTGCTGACTAAGAGGCTTCTTATTAATTTTACTAATCTCATTAGCAACTAAAGCTGCTTTGTTGGCTCCCACACTGCTTGAACTTTCATCTTGGCCTCTTTCCTTTATTTGATAAGCTGTACATTTACCATACTTTCAGCTCCATTCTCATTGTAAAGATGGATTAGAGCAGAGATTAAAAACTGTACTATGCACTAGGTATTTTGCTTTCTTAAAATTTCCCTCAAGGATCTCTGTGAGTTCGAAGCCAGCCTAGTTTACAGAGCGAGATCCAAGACAGGCACCAAAACTACACAGAAAGACCCTGTCTTGAAAAACCAAAACAACAACTACAAATAAATTCACTCAAATTAGGTACTACTTAATTTGAATTAAGTCCTTCTTCCCTCTGAACATGAGCCGAACATATCCAGATTTTTTGTCAGAATGTAACATGACTGGCCTTTTAACTCTTTGAACAATTGAGTCCTGTTTTGCCTCTTAAAAGTTTATGAATAGAGTCTTCTAGCCCACATCTTTGCTGGAATTCTGGTCTTCTGAACTCATAGGATGATAGTTCATTAAAGTAGGTTTACAGTGTTTACAGAATTTATAGCATGAAGCTCTGCACTGTTCCACATTCACCCTGCAAAGGAGTTTAGAAAGCCCAAGAAGGGTATGGCTAATTTCACCACAGCAATGAACCCACTTCTTGTGTTAATTTTCTACTTTAAATTTCCTGTTGTTATGTTCAAATACTTAACAAGAAGCCATTTAAGGAAGACAAAGGTTATTTTGCCTCAATGTTTGAAGGGATGCAGCCCATCATGGTATGGAAGGCAGGATGGAAGAAACACGAAGAGAACTGGCCACATCGCATCCATAGACAGGAATGACTGGGTTTAGGTTTTCCTTTTTGTTCAATCCAGGACATTATACAAATGGAAAGATGCTTCCAAGATTCAGGGTAGGCCTTTTTCTCTTAGTTAATTCTCTCTTTGAAGAACTTCACAGACACAGCCAATGAAGGTCCTATCCTCCATAATGCCAGAGGGATCTTTTAATCCAATCAAGTTGATAATGATTAATTATAACACTGAGAATGGGTTCCTGGGAAGAGTGGGACATGGGGATGTTAGAGATCATTGCAAAATCCTTGTGATGAACTGAGTGGGCTATGACTGGTTCTGAAACACTGAACTTGGTTAGCTCTCCTCTCTCTGCTCCCTATCTCCATGGGCCTGCTGATCTTGTTTAATCTGATTTATGGGCCTTCACTTACAATTTGAAAACTCTCAACATATGAAGTCATATTTAAATTTTACTTCAGTAAATAGGTTGGGGATTTAGCTCAGTGGTAGAGCACTTGCCTAGCAAGCACAAGGCCCTGAGTTCAAGCCTCAGCTAAAAAACAAAACAAAAAACAAAAAACCCAATAAATATAATTAATTTTACTATTAATAATCCTGAAGTATATCATAATATAAAGTATAAGCAGTCATAGCTAAAATTATATGGCCAAATTTTTTTACATATCCTTGAGTATAGGTCAAGAAATAACCCAAAATGGAAATAACTTTTGGACAAAGTTCCACATATCTTCTTTGAAAAATTTGCTACAAAAAATAAAAGAATAAAGAATTCGTCAGCTAACTCACGATGATATTTTTCAAAAAGAAAAAAAAAGAACTATAATATAAGCTAAAAATATGACATTTTATTGAACACTCATAATAGAATGATTAGACTCCTAAGTGTCTAAAGGTCTATGTCATCACTAGAGTGCTACTATACACCATAAAGACTTTAAGTATTTATTTTACCCAATTCTCAGCTTCCCATATATACTCTGTGTGAAGGCTGGGAAATTCTATCACCAACTTCATTTGGTAATAAAATAAATTAAAAACAGGATGGTTTAAGTAAGACATGTGACCTTGTTAATGGAAGGAATCCACAAAAAAATGGCTATCATCATATTTTTGTAAGATTTAAAAACATTAAAATTTCCCCTGGTATATAACAGGAATTTCAAGGGTGTTCTGCAGGTTATTTCAGTTAGTATAATTATTTATGGAGGTCAAGCTTCAAAATTACTTGGTTGTCTGAGGATATGTAAATAGTCTTGTGGAACACCATCACTGGGTCAAATGTTTCAGGTCTCTTGTAAAAGCATACAGGTTAAATGTTATATTTTGTTTTCTGAGAAAAATATTTAACAAGAATTCAAGGTTGCGTACTGTCCTTTCCTAGTATATCAGTCATATTGGCACTATAATCTATGTGTTAGTGCAAATAAAACAGATCCCCAAATCTCCATAACCCAGCCCTGTAGGTGGGTGGCAGCACATTCAAATTGGTTCGGTGATGTATCCTTTAATTTACTACTTATTCTGCATTTTGTAAAATTTAAAGTGTTATTATTATGTTTGTGTGTATGTATGTATGAAAGGTATGTCTTCAAAGGTGTGCATATGGCTTACCTTACACAGGTAACACCAGTGCCTATGTAGCTGTTCTTTTCTACCTTAGCTCCTTTTTAACCATTGGAAACCCAAGCATTTGTTTCTCTTAATCTACTTTATATTTCTGAAAACTTGATTTTTCAAATTTTTAAAAATTGATTTGTATCCTGATTCTTAAGCATGTTAATTTATCAATCTCTAAGCTATGGAAGATATTTTAGTTCCATTATGTAGCTTTCTCTTTTCTTTCAAGTCAGTAGATAAATCCTTCTCTTAATATTTCATAAATGTTGGGAGTTAGTTAGCAGTGCTGAGGTTGCATTATGCTTCTTGGCATAGACTTTAGGTTTTTTTTTTTTCTTTCTTTTTTTTTTTTACCCCCAGACAATATTACATTTTTAGATCTTATATTTCATTGTAAACACTAACTTGTGGTTTCTAAAACCTAGTGTTCTGAGTGATATTTCTTAACAATATCTATGGAAAATTTTGGAACTCTCAGAAAGTTGACTCTTAAGACTCATGAAATTCTTACTTGATAACTAGATAGTGTTTTTTGGGAAGAAGATGATAAATTAAATGATCTACTTAACTAGTATTTGGCTGTTTTTTTCTTATTGAAGGCTGATGCTTTGGTCTTATGTCCAAAAAGGCAGCTAACAAAAACAAGACAAATTATTCCATTTTTCAGTGATATATGATTTTGCTATGTACCTCTGGCCAGCTCGGAACTCTCTATGTAGACCATGCTGGCCTAGAACTCAGAATGATCTATCTGCCTCTTTCTCCTGAGTGCTGTGATTAAAGAAGTGTGCTCCTATGCCTGGCATAATTTTTTAACTTGTAGCTTTTTAATAATTTTTCTATTCCTTTACTTTTGATATAGGTACTGTTGAACGTCTTATTTGCTTTTCTGTGAGTTTAAATTTTTCTCTTCTTGGCATCCTCTGAATCTTTTCAGGGGTTAAGATATTCTTCTCTGTCCTCCTATTCCTCTTTTCATGTTTATCATGCTTTGTTCTCCTCTCTCTCTCTCTCTCTCTCTCTCTCTCTCTCTCTCTCTCTCTCTCTCTCTCTCTCTGTCTTTCACTCCCCCCCACAGGGGCTAAGGATGTAGTTTGATATTAACAGACAGGCAAAATGTATATTTGTTCCGTGAATATACTATAAATTTAGACATGTGGGGAAGATATCTTGTGTGACTTCTCTTGCATCAGTATCCTATTAAAATTTAAAATGTATTATCTTTTAATTGTCACTGATACCTAATAATAATAAAAACCTGCAATGTTGTTACAAATGTTCATTAACTAGGAATATTTTGTGGCCTTTGTGTGTTTAAATGAGAACAAAATGAAGAAAAAAGTATCCATATCTTGCTTTAAACAAAAATTGAAACTGATTGCACTGCTTTTATCATCAGAAGTGAACTCTCTAAACAATGTGATGTATTTTAAGAGAATCAAATCAAAAGACACAAATTTTACATTTTAGTACCAATTGAAAGACCTTCTAGACTGAGTTACATCAAAAAATAAAAATAAAAATAAAAAAAATCACCACCTCCCTAAACCCTCACATGCTTGATTTTGACAAGAAAAAAATTGAAGATTTATTTATGTTCTTTTTTTAGCTTAAACTGTGGACAGGGATGGTAGGGAAAGAGCAGAGGGCAGAGATAAGAATAGTCAGCATGGATAGAGTATATGTGAAAATTGTCTAAGAACAAATTTATTTAATATAAAATTTTAAAATTCTGTCCTCAATATAGTTTCTTAATTTTAAATTTCAGACACAAGATGGCACTATTAGTAGTGATTTTAACTTAATCCATTGATATAATTAGAGAATTTCAGTATTTGTGTGTATTCAAAGAAAGTATCTAAATATATAAAGACAGCACATGACACCTGAATGTACATACACACAGCCATGGTTGATTAATATTAACATCTGGGTGAATACTCAAAAATTCAATCAACCAACTGTTTCCTTGACATCAACATGACAGATTGAGATTTTTAAAAATTGTTTCCATAAGAAATTTTCCATATTAGACAGGATGTCACGATATATTTGTAAAAATGTATAGATTACAGATATTGATAACAGTAAGATTTCAGCATAAATAACACGCCTTAAACAATATATATCAACTTTATGGGAAGTGAAAAAAGGTGTTCAAATGTGGAAAAATACATAAGGATATTTGCCATTAAAATAGAAGGAACATTGGAAACTTTCAAACAATAAAGACCCAAGTTTTAGAAAAAAATGAGACTCACGCAGAATATACAAAGCCTGATCTCTGAAACATTTATGTTGAAATCTTTCAACCTCCTCTGCTATCTCTGGAAATATTGCGCATAACTTGAGTGAAAACAAAATATATTTGATGGCTAGGCCAATAATGGGATTTATTCTAGGAATCATATTATTTTCTGTGAAATCTGATGTTTATTTCACCTGTATCCTTCATGGTTAAATAATTACAATCAACGAATTCCCTCCTTATCAGTGTTTCTTTTGCCTTGATCAAGAAAAATTTGTAACTGTTAAACCTTTTTAAAGTTCTTGGGATAATATTAAAGCTCTTCTAAATACCCTCTAGACATTTGTTCTATTTAGATTATGAGAAGGCTGAACTCCAGAGAGTAAGTTAGAAAATAAGAGGCCTCACATCTGATCTGGAATGAAGATAGTAGCCCAGACACAGGAGTCTTCCTTTCATTAGCCACTGTACCTAGGATTCAAGTACTGTATACCTTCCTACGACATGGTTTCTCTCAGTCTAGCACAGCATTTTGTAAAGTGGAAGTTCTCAAGAATGATACTTGAATAATGATTACATCTAATAAACAATTGAATAAGACTGATACTTCCACATTTATTTATGACCATTGTAGCCACTTCACTTCAGGTAATTACATATTCTAATTTCTTTTCTGCACCTAGCAAACCCATCTGTGGTCAAAGTGAGATTGTTTTTGAAAGATTCCACTGTAAACTGCTCTTTAATGGGTAGTAATTACAAGCTTTCTTATTATTCAGTGCTTGTCACTCACCTGACCCCAATTTAAATCATTGTGATTTAACAAGTGATGAAGCTGAGGCTTACACAGACCCTGCTTCAGTAGATGCAAACCGAACACATACATTTCCTGGAGATGATTCTGGCACATTTGTTATTTAGATGAAGTTGAAACTCTCTCTTTCTATTGGAGAGACACCGAGGATATGTGAGAGTAAGAGTACAACAAAGATACAGTCTTTTTTTTTTTCTTTTCTAATAAACAGAAGGATGTCAAAACAAAGAAATACAGATACAATGAATGGTGACATTGGAACTGAGCAACAGACAGTGGCCTATAAGTTGTAATTATTGACATAACTGTTATTCTTACTGTAATCTATAAAACTCACCCAAGTATCTGTGGTGGATCCTGTAAGAAGTTTCATGGATGCTTGTGTATAATTTCTGAATGTTCTCCTCTGTTCCACTGTTTAGTGATCCTGTACTTCACATTCAAACCTCCTCTTGCCCTCTGCTGCGAACATATAGTATTAATGAGCAAGTATCCATTTTCAGGACACAGCTTGCATTCAAGATGGACTGTTCCTCACTACCACTTCTTGATCTGTCACACTGCTTAGCATGAAGCATGTGCCTAAACATCTTTAAAAAATGGATGTAAGATAAAGTACCAAAGTCATTTCTGGAATCCTTACTAAGGTACAGCCACAAAAGAAATCAAGATGGTCCTCCTCTCCATCTCTGCCCTGACTTTTTCTCAACTTCAAATCTGGACTGCTTGTAGTCCCTTGTTTCGGAGTTATTCCAATGGAAAACATCATTTATTGTCAGTGTATCCAGGCAAGTCCTCCAAAAGGCGTAAGGGTGAAAAGATCATTCCATGCAGAAATGGAAGGTTAAGTTCTCAGTAATCACTATTCTTTGTCCCTGTTAGCATCTATTCTGCAGGTGCAGTTACCCCTCCCAGCTTTGTGGATTCCTCAGGTGTGTGGTAGGAAAGCAAAATAACTAAGATGGTGCTTCTGGTTTAGTAGACATATCTAGAAATACATAATTCTTCATCTTCACTAAAGTAGTCTATACTTCACAAGTATGAACCATTTATAAATTAACAGAAAATATGGTTCATAAATATACTGGTAACTAGTTAGTGTAAATATAGTTTGATTTACTGTAAGAACTGTTAAAAATAAATTATATAAAGTTGACTTTGGAAGTTAAAAAGCAAAACAAACCCATACAGAAATAGTATTACAGCTTAAAAATCAATATATCCAACAACTAAATTTGAACAAATAAATGTAAAATGTTTTTCTAAAAATAATATTAAGGCACCTAACAAATCTAAGAGGATTTAAAAAAATACACAAATAGTAAATATGCATCATGAGTATAACTATAGCTACAAATGAGATTAATAAAACTATGAGATACTTTTATTTACAGAAATATGAAATATGTGATGAGTAATTTTCTACCATATGCATTATTGAAATGAACCTGTTAGCAAAAACATTGAGTATTATTTTTTCAATACAACACCGTGAAAGTTCTTTACTTTGAACAAGATGGCTGTTTTGCAAGTTGTAGGATTTATATTTAATTATTATATTATACTTTCATATCTGGAATGTTCTTTGATCAAAGTCCCACTCCTACTATCCTTTCTTATTTGCTTTCTTTTCACATACACAGTCACACACACACACACACACACACACACACACACACAGGAAACACATGGGCAGAGAGAAAGAAAGAGAGAATAACTAATGGTAGCCTAAGAGGAGAAGCAAGGACATAAGACAGCTTTATTGTAAAAAGTATTTTTCTATTAAAAAAAATGTAAGTAGTCATGTAGAAAATGTAAACATGGGGACACAAGCTAATTAGAAAAGAAAATGAAACCTAAGGCTGAAAAATCCAAAATGACAAAAACTTAAATAATTGTGAGGACAGAATCTGAATGATCTCATCCACAGACTAAATATTAAATGAATGATCTTGTAGATATGATTAGTAGAATGGTGGCCGTCAGAGGCAGGGGAGCAAAGCTGGGCCAGATGAATGAGGAAGAAGTGGTCAAGGATACTAAATAACATTTAAGAATAAGAATTTCAGTGTTCTGCTCCATAGTAGAGGGTTTATATATAACATGCCGCTATGTATTTAAGCCATGAAGCAGAAGGCCTCTTAAATGTTTTAGTCATGAAAGGATGATAGATGTTTATGAGGATGTCGTAGTTACTTTTCTGTTGTGATGATAAGACACCATGACCAAAGCAACTCACAGAAGAAAGAGTTTGCTTGGAGCTTACAATGCTAGAGTCAATGACTATCATGGCAGGGAGCATGGCAGCAGGCAAGTAGGCATGGCTCTAGAGAGCAGTAGCTAAGAGCTCATATCTTGAGACAATCTCAAGCACACAGAGACACAGGGAATGAAAGAAACCTAGTGATACACCTCCTCCAACAAGACAACACCTCCTAATTCTTCCCCAATATTTCTATCAACTGGGACCAGGTAGTCAAATGTATGGTCGTATGGAGTCATTAATACACAACCCACTACAGGAAATAATGAGTCTATGGTTTCTCTGAGATGGAGATCTTAATAGGCAGGCAGGTTAATCTACACAATTGTCATCCTTATGCCTCAGCTTCAAGAATGTTGGTATTGTAGACATGAACCATTACAGCTGGAAAGGTGATAGATATATTTACTACAATTTAAGCATTAAATAGTGCATATGCATATCATAACATCACAATATGCCTTAAAATTAAATTCTTATGTTGTATGCATTAAAATAAATTTGATGTCAAATTTGAAAACTATTGAAGCATGTTTATTGTGTCATAAAAATCACAAAAAGATTTAAATATAGGTTGTTAGTGTCAACAAAGAATTGGGAAATGACTATTTTCATATGATATTATAAAAAAATACAAATTGGTTAAAATATATTAGCCCTTAATTAAAAATTGTAATGTCAATCTTCATTTGTTTAACCAATCTCAAGGAAGACTTGAGCCTATAAATGCACATGGGTGTGAGTATTACTGTATAGCATTTTATCAATGGCAGAAAATCTTAGGAAGATTAAATACTGCTCCACTAATAAACTGCTGGTGTGTGATGTCCATGCAATGGAATAGCAACATGTTTATGACAATATACATGAATAGAGTAAGAACCAACAATACTAATATATTACATTGTCACAACACCAAATCATAAATTCATCTAATCAGATTCATTGATGAGTGCATGCATAGCCCATAAAATCTTTCTGTAACATGCATCAGCTAATATGTGCTTAAATCATCATAACTTAAAATTTAGGCAACAAGTTGTTATGAATAGTTATCTCTAAAGGATATAATTACAAAGATAATAAAAATTTGTCTTTTACTTCACATATCTAAAAAAAGTGACAGACTAGAAAAGTGGAGTTTGAAAATTTTTGTATTGTTTGCTTGTATCTTTTTAATTAAAAAATATTTTAGGAAGTGGGGAGACATTTAAATAAGTCAATAAATGCTTGGTAAAAAAGTATGAGATACCCATCATCCACATAAAATCCTAATGTTTCACATATTTGTAAGCCTGAAGCTGAAAGAAGAGATACACCTAGTTCTATGTGGCTCATGGCTCAGATGGTGTAACCAATCAATGAGCTTCCAGTTTGGTGAGAGACCCTGTTTCAAAAAAATTGGTAGAAAGCAAGTGAGGAAAACAGCAACCTCTGATCTCAACATGCATTCATGCATGCACAAGTATACACATGCACACACACATACACACACAAAACACACACATAAAGACAAACACACAAAACAGAAATATAATTACCAAGATTATTAAGTAAAAATGAAATATTTTGAATAAGACAAGATATAGTATTTAGATGTAACCATAAGATGGTACATTCCAAGCTTTGTTGATGACTATCATGTGCTCAAAGGACTTTAAAAGGAAAGATTTGTGTATTTTACCTACTATGAACAAAACCAAGCAGATGTATCTGTACATATTATGCTAATCATAGGTAGACTATTTCTGGAACATATAATCTATTCATTTTTTTGGACAAGGTCTCACATTGCCTATGTTTGCCTCAAACCCAGTAAATATTTAAAAATTACCTTAATCTCTGATCCTCCTAGATTCAGCTCCCAAGTTCTTGGGTGACAGCTGTATAGCACTATGTATGGCTCAATCTGGTTTACATCTGGGTCAACCCATTTAAAAAAGAATATGCATTTGAATGAAACATCATAGGCATTATCTTATGTAGTATTCTTAACCTGATATGTGACATATTCTGGGTTGTGCAATAAGCTTAGGGTATCTGACCAGTATTTTTAGAAAACAGCTTAGACTAGAATAGAATACATTTGATCATATGTAATAAATTGTTGTTTCCTAAAGTTAGGTATATGTATATTTATACCAAATGGAGATGTAGTGTGTTTTCATTGTGATTTAAGAAGAGACTATTTGACATTGATCTCAACCTAGACTTGTGAGAACCAATCATGTCATCCTATGTGCCTGTATTGCTCATGTAACTTCTAAATGAGTTTGATTGAAGTATAAGACAATACTTATCAGCAAGTAGGTCCTGTTATCTGGGTTTCGATCATTAAGGCTAAGTGTTTTCAGATATTGAGGGCTGTTCCCCTTTCTGTGATGACTACTCTAGAACTGCACACATTTTTCCATGTGTTTAGATGCTACACCTTTTAATGTAATGTTCCTGATGATGTGTCTATCCTCAGAGACATGAGGCCAATATTTTATAGTAAAACAAGCATGACCACATTATAAAAGGCTACACAAGTTGAATAGACTTGTAAGTAAGATGTCAAGCTTCAAGGACATTTCTCCTACAGTGGTTAGTGCAGGTGTATGCCTGATTTCCCAGAAGCACCCGGCCAGTCTCATTTTTCTGGGAGCTCATTCAGTTGGAAGCTTTGCAATAAGCTGTTGTGAGTCACAACTGTAATTAGCAAGTGACACCTTAGCAGAACTAATTGACATCTAACAGAGAGCAGAAAGAGGTCTTTGACTAGGATACATGAAGATAATAACTAGGGGCTACACTGGCTGATTTTCTTTTCAAAGAAGAGAGGCCAATCAAGGTATCTCAATACTGGAGTTTTAATGTCAAGATAAACATGAAATGGAACAACAGCAATGATAATAATAGTTCTAAGAAGCATAAACACAGGAATACCACAGGGAATTGGTACTGTGACTAATGCTCTGACAAATAGGGTATGTTTATTGTGTACTCACTTGGATTCCTCTGGATGTGCACATAGGAGTGAGAAAACTTGGTCAAAACGCTCATAATTCTTAGCCACAGGGAAAAGGAAACTGAAATTGCATTGACGTTCCATCTTATCCCTGTCAGAATGGCAGTCATTTGGAAAAAGGGTCAGTGCTGGTGAAAATGTGGAAAAGAAACCTTCTTTCCTTTTGATCATAATGTAAATTATTTGTGTAGCAAGGCACTGAGGATATTGGTATAGAAAGTACATAGAAATCTAAAGGTATAATAAACACACCAAGCCTATTTACAAAGCAAACCTGAACATACAAAAGTATTACGGGCCCAGTATCCACAGAATAGAAAAAAAAAAAAAAAGATAAATAAAAATAAAAATAAATGCTTATCCAGAGAGCCTGATCCAGTTGGGGGCTCCACAGCTTTTGGTTCATAATTCATGTGTTTCCATTAGTTTGGGTATTTGTCCCGGTGCTTTTCCAGTCTTGATCAACAATTCACACTCTTACTGTCCCTCCTCTTTCTCGACAATTGGACTCCTGGAACTCCACCTGGGGCCTGGCCGAGGATTTCTGCATCCACTTCCATCAGTTATTGAATGAGAGTTCCAGCACGACCATTAGTCAGATCAGGCTTTCTCTTGACCATTGCCACTAGTCTACAGTGGATGTATCATTGTGGATTTCTGGGGACCTATCAAGCACTTTGCTTCTTTCTGTTCTCATGTGGTCTTCATTTATCATGGTCTGTTATTCCTTGTTCTCCCTTTCTGTTCTTGATCCAGCTGGGATCTCCTGCTCCCCTAAGCTCTCTTCCCCTCGAATCTTGCCCTTCATAGCTTGAACTGTTTGGGAGGCACCCAGGCAGTGGGACTCAGGCATATCCTGAGTGCATGAACTGGCTGTTTGGAACCTTGGGCTTACACAGGGGCACTTTGCTCAGCCTGGAAGGAGGGGACTGGACCTGCCTGTACTGAATCCACCAGGTTGAATTGAATCCCCAGGGGAGTCTTGGCCCTGGAGGAGATGGGAATGGAGGGGAGGGGTTGGGGGGAAAGTGGGGGGGGGGGCGGGAGGGAGAAGGACAGGGGAACCCATGGCTGATATGTAAAATTCAAACACAAATATAATAAATAAAAAAGGAGAAAAAATAAAAATAAATAAAAATAAATGCGATATTGCAAAGAATCCTAGCAAAAGGCAAGAGAGCCAGTTCACTTATTTTAAAAAGGTAGTAATTACTTTAACAGGTGACCAGAAACTCCAAACAAACATTATATATATATGTATGTATTACTAGAAGCACATGAACTCCCTTCTCTATTTCCTCCTTCCCTACCTAACTCACTTCCTTTTTTTCCTTCTTGACTCTCTTTCTTTCTGCATTTCTTACTTTTAACCCAGTTGTGATTACTTATGATATGGCAAGTGTGGACAGGGTTGAAAAATCACTGTTACTCATTCAGACATTTTGGAACTTGTAAAATCCTTAAAATCCTGTGTGATTTGCATTTTTCAGTGGAAAAATTCCTCAAAAGAAATTGTTCCTTCAACAGAACCTCCTATAAAGTTGACTGACTAGGACTTTAATCACTACATAGAGTTTGGAATGTTGCCAGCCAAAGGCTAGTTACATTTATCCTGGGTCCCTTAAATTTAGACCTTTGAATAACCACTCCTCCACCTCGCTGCCTCTGACTATGAGACACAATCTTTTGGAACATTTTTACTTCACATATTTACTTAACAAAGCCCTAGTTTCTAGCAAGCAAAACACTATGAGTGTCATCTGGTAACATCTGCCACTTGTTGCTGAGATTTCTCTGCTTTACTGTTATCGCCAGCTCAATATTTCCACAGACCTAAAGTCCCTTGCTATATAACTTTTTTTTTTGTTCCATTACTAAAATGAATTCATTAAGCTGTAACTATGGTATACACATAAGCTGCTCCATGTGAACCCATGTCCTCTGCCCCAGCATCCCAGGCCAAACTCTGTGTAGCAGGATCTCTCCCAGGTTCACAGCCAAACTAATAATGACATTATCTCCCATGACTAGATTACACACACAGAAGTCAGATACCTCTATGTAAAAAGTGAGTTACCTAGCACCTAATCATTTGCTTGCCTTATATTTTTCACATATTCACATATAATAGGTGCCAATTTCTACAATACTTTACAATGGCTAGATAGGAAATATTTTTTACCCATTGATAGCACCATGGATCATGGATTTAGTTCTTGGGTGTCTGCTTCCCTACTCTACAGTTAAGTTCCACAAAAGGATGAGGCAAGAAAGATGACTCAGGTTCTTTAGTTATTTTTCTTTTGTATCATAAACAGAGGCAATTCAACTCTATGGACTAAAACAAGTAAGGTAAAGGAAGGAAGCTCAGAAAATCAAAACAGGGGACCAGGCACAAACCTGTTGTGAAAGACATGCTACATGTACTTCTTCCTATTCCTTGGAAACTTTCATTCAGGAAACCCTCTTTAGAGGTGTTTATCACCGTATTTCCTCTCATATGGGAAGGTATATAAACAGAAGCATAGCCACACAGGATAGGGCAACACCTGTCCTTCTCTATTCTGAAGCAGAGATGGCCTTGCTAACTGGATAACTGATCATATTCTCATGATCTCCAGGCAGACTACTCCTGAGAGTGGAAGAGATAAGGCGGTGTCCCTGTGTTCTTGCCTTTCTCTTTTTATCTTTTAATTTAATTATAAAACCAAGCCTTCATCTTGGGAAGGAGAAAATTTCTTTCATTGAAATAAATAACAAATCTAGAGTTTTAGCCACCTGATGTTCTTTGAAATGTCAATTTCAAGGGAGAAAATTAGTGTTGGAGAGCCTGGGACTAAATTTCAACTGTGCCATTGTAAATTGTGCATGCAGATGGGCAATTAGACCTGCGATTGGTAATTGCTGCCCAAGTGAACCCTCTCAAGAGTAGCTTGTAAGCTGGTTTTGAAGGTTGAATTTGTAGAAACCCTTACAGATATTGTCTGCTGTTGAAAAGGCTCTGAATGACCACCATTAACACCCAAAAGGGAACTCATCTGTCAGTCACATCTCAGCAAAGTAAAGGTCCTTGAGGAAGTGAAAGCAGGTAAAGAGAAAAATGAAAATGGATAAAAAGTATGTTTTGCATAGAGTGCAATCAACATTTGTTTTTGAAAAGAATAAAACACATAAATTTAAATAAACAAAATAGAATTATTACTAAGTCATTTACTCATCTGTGAATACCATTGCTAATATCTTTCCTTATCATTTAGATTTTATTAGTAAATTCATGAACAACTATTTTACGATTTGTGTGTTCATGTATGAATTGGAGTGTATGTTAATAATGTACAAGCAGAAGTGAAATTCACTAATTATTGTATGTTTCTACTATACTGTTGCATTCACCACACTGTATTATTCACTTTCAGATTGTGTGATTACCTAGAAAAAGTATAATATCTCTTCTATGTAACTTTGCTTTCACTAATGCCTATTATTACTAAAGGAATCCATTATTATTTAATGGATATAAATGGACAGGGCAAAAAGTAATGATATAAAAAGGAAAAATATATTGTGAGAGTTTTAGCAACAAAAAATATGCTTATTACTGTGGAGTCTTGTCATCTGTGGTCGCTACATTTCTAAACCATTGCTGCAATACTAAATCATAAAATTGTTCCTAGGAGAAATGCAAGTTCATAGTCCTGTGAGAATCCACAGGACCAACACATCATCACAGAGCTTTATAATGTTTGTAGTTCTGTTAAATGGCACTTTGTTAGTGTCTCTGGTTCATTAATGTTGACTCTCTGTTACAGCAATGCTAGATTACCACACATGCTTTTTCATAAGTCATATCAAAGTCATATCATTCCTCTAGTGTGTGCATAATGCTAGATACTGCATAAGTTGTGCCTGGAGGCAACTCTATTAATTAATTTTGTTGTGTATATGGAAGGGAGTGTATTTGTGTAGGCATGTATATGCAAGAATCTCTCTCTCTCTCTCTCTCTCTCTCTCTCTCTCTCTCTCTCTGTCTGTGTGTGTGTGTGTGTGTGTGTGTGTGTGTGTGTGTGTGTAGCCAAATGTCAGGAGCTGCCCACCTTTTTTTGAAATAAGGTCTCTCATTAGTACCTGGCACTTTCTTAGGAGTTTGGCTAGCTGTCTAACAAGTCCCAAGGACTGCCCTGTCTCTATCTCAACAGTGCTAGAACTGTAAGCAATAGGTGTCATGACCAGGTTGTTATGAGTTATGGGTGTTAGAGTCAAGTCCTTATGCTTATTCAACAAGCACCTTCCCAATGGAGCTCTTTCACCAGTCCCCTAGTGGGCACTTTAAACAGTGAAATCTCAGATAAAAGAAACCAAATAAAAAGAAACATTAAATAAATAAAACACAAAACAGAAACTCACCTTTTAGTTCAAGTTCTAGAATAAGAAGTAGGTTGGTGACTTCTTCCTTTGCCTGTGAACAGGTATATAGAAACTCCTTTTTGGTTTTTTGTTTGCTTATTTGTTTTTTGGTTTTGGTTTTTGTATTTGTTCTTTACCACTGTGCACATGCTCAGATTCAAGAATGACAGTGTCAGTTCCATAATCTTGGATTGCAAAGTGTATATACACTTTAACAATTGGCAAACTTGCAAAAATGTAATCTGAATTTAATGAGGATTAAATGTATTTGTTGTTACTGAAGAAGACATTGCCAGTGTTATAAACAGCTGTAAGAGAGGCACAATGAAAATAAGGATGCACAGAGAAAGTGCTAAAAGAATTTGAAAGCACTGATCACAACTCAAATCTAACTAGGTTCTGTGTCGAAAGTGCCTGTGAGTGATACTTACTTGGGTAAGTCCAGTATTATTTCGTTTATATTTTCTTTCTTTCTCTCTTTTTTTTTTTTGAATCCCAAGTTATCTAGATTGGATTCAAACACTATGTTGCTGAGGAAGACTTCACATTTCTGAACTTCTTGCCTCCATCCCCCAAGTACAGAGGTTATAAGCAAGCACCGCCATACTTACTTTAAGTTGGCACTAATAATTAAATTCAGGGTTCTATGCACAGAGCCAGCATTCTTCTAATTGAGCTCCAGCCCCAGCCTAATAAGTTGGATTTTTCCAAGCAAAATTTAAGAATAAAGAACAATCCTGGTAGAAACACAGCCTGGGGGGTGGGGGGTGAGTAATTGCATCACAATGCTCCTCCCTGCTTATTGACTATCCCCCTCAAAACATACACATTCAAATCCTAACTACCAAAAATATGGTGCATGGGAAGGGACCTTCAGACAGTGAGGAAGTCTAAAGAGCAGAATTTTAATGAAGGAAATTATCTTGTGAAAAAGAGACTCTGATAGTGTCAACAAAGTGGCACTGTGGGTAACAGTTATTGCTGCACAAGCCTGCCAACTTTGGTGTGTTCCAAAGAACCCACATAAAGGTGGAAGGACAGTGTGGAATCCACAGACTTGTCCCATGATTTTCACATGTGCACGGTGGTATACATCCTAAGTCCTCTGCTCCCCCGCCCCCAACTGGGTACACAACAATTCTAAATAATAAAAATAAATAAATAAATAAAAAGACTCTAGAGAAGTTTTCCCTCCTTCTGTCATATGAAAAAACAATGATGAAACACACATGGACCAGAAGTAAGTCTTCCCCAAACATCAGCCTCTTTGAGAGGCTCCTAGGTTACACAAAGGCAACCTAAATGGATTGAAGTGCTTGACATATTCAGCTAGAACATAGTTGTAATAGGACATCCATAAAAAGACCACCTCAACACAAATCAGTTGAACAAATAATGCCAATGTGAAAGGCACTGTATTACATACAAGCAAGAATCATAGCTACAAAGCAACACTGATGTGATAGATGCAGGAATGATGTCCATATTCTGTTGAGCAGCTTTAAGAAGCAGGGAGTTGCATTACAGTCCTGCAGATCCTGAGGCTGAGATGTGTACCGAGGTTTCTCTAGGCTACTGACAGGTTGGGCTGGGTTATTTTCCTTTCTCTGACTCAATACTGTCTCCTGAGATTGTGAGGTGTTGACAGAATGCATTTCCTTTAATTTGTAGAATTGAAGAACCGATTTTCTTGCTTGCTGTCAGCCTAGGCTGGTTTGAAATCTATATTCTGACCATGTGTCCCTCTCAGGGACCTCATTCTCACTTTTTAAACACCAAGAGAAAGTATCTTCAAAATCCCCCCTTCAAGTAATTCTGTCTTTTACAGGATTCACCTGATTAGAAAAGGATCATCCTCATTTTATTCAACTCCATTTTTATAAAAAAAAAAAAATTCTTATTATATTAGTGAAACAAAGCAAAACCAAAATGCTCATTTTTGATCCAGAATGTACATTTGTTGTGAGCATGCCATCAAAGATTATCATATGTTCCATCTACATTCATGGGAAGAAAAGTGTATGAGAAACAGAAGTCTCTGAACTGTGTTGACATGATACCTGCCAAAGGACCCATAGATGTTGCTTGTGAGAATCCACCCCCTTAATCTTTACAGTTGAATTACTAGTCACTTAAAGGTTTGAGCCTTGCCAGTTCCCTTATTTTATTTATTTATATATATATTTTTTGTACTCCCTAATGTGGAAGAGCACAAAGAAGACCTTTTGTGTCAGTAGTTGGAAAGTGAGGTCAGGAGAAACCATTGATCTTTACTGGAAGGATGGACAGGCCATGGGAGCAAGAGGAAGAAAACATGTCCATAGGGGTGTGAGGAAGGGGATAGAGGACACAGTGCGGTGGGGTCAGCAGCTTGGCAGAAGGAAGTTGAGAGGAGGATTTTTAGGGAATATTGTTTGTAACATAAGGAACCACCCTTCCCTCCTACATAGATTTTACTTTCAGGAAATTAGGAAATTTGTTGTACTTTGTTTTAGAATTAGAGCTGTGTGGGTGTGTCTTTTTTTTTTTTTTTTTGTCAACTTGACATACGTTAAATATATTTGGGAAAAAAAGAATATTAATTGAGAATATGCTTCCATAAGATTGGCCTATAGGAAGTCTGTAGGAGTACTGTCATGATTAATGATTGATGTGGGAGAGCCCAACTCTCTCAGGGTAATGCTGTCACTGGGCAGATGTCCCCAGGCATATAAGAAAGCAGACTAAGTAGGGAATGAAGAGTAAAGTTAGTAAGCAGCATCCCTCCATGGCTTCTGCTTCATTTTCAGTCTCCAGGTTCCTGCCTTGAGATCTTACCCTGACTTTGTTAGGTGTTGTACTGCAATCTGGAAGCATACAGTAAAATAAAGCCTTTCCTCTCCAAGCTGCTTATAGTCAATGTTTTATCATAGCAATAGAAACCCAAAATTAGGGAACAGACTTATAACTACATCTATTTTTCTCTATTTTATTGAGATCATATTTAATCATGTGTCCACTTTTGGTAGTAGGATAAATCACAGCAAGGTTAGACACTGTTGGATACTGTATTTATTTTTCTCTTGCATGTGCACATGTACATTTTTTCTCCTGCTTGCTTTTTCTACATACCTATCATGTTTCAGTCTGTCCACTTACCTGCTACTTTTCTTTCTGTCTACCTGTCAATGTGTTTATGTCATCTTTCTATCTATCACCTATCTTTCAACCACATATTGATCTGTCACATTCTATTATATACTGGTCTATTATATATCTTTCTATGTATCACCTATCATCTTTCTGTCTATATTTACCTATGTCATTCATTTGTCTGTGTAATCTGTTATCTGTGTATCGATAATCTTTCTGTTTATCATCTATCAACCCATCATTCTATTATCCACCAATAATAGATTTTTCTATTATTGATCTATTATCTGTTTACCTATCATCTGTAGGCCATCTTTTTTTTTCTCCTCTTTGCCTTTCTTCCCATTCAGAAAAGTATTTAAATTAGATTAAGAAGCTTCCTCCAGCTAAAACCTTCTTCAACTATTGCACTGATAATACATTCTAAACACCTTACTTGGGATTTGAGACTGCCACCTTACAACACATATATGCCTACCTCTCTGGTTTTATCAGATACCATCCTCCTTCTTCTTTGGTTACACTGACTTCTTTACTTTATTTATTTATGTATTTATTTATTTTGGTTTTTTGAGACAGGGTTTTTCTGTGTAGCTTTGCAACTTTCCTGGAACTTACTCTGTATCCCAGGTGGCCTTGAACTCACAGATATCCACCCACCTCTGCCTCCCAAGTGCTGGGATTACAGGAGTGTGCCACTACCACCCGGCTTCCTTACTTTCTTAATGATGCTAAGGTTACTACTGCTGTAGTTGGTCAACACGATACTTTCTGATGCATGGCTTATTTCTTTATTTAGTTCAGATCACAGCAAATGCTTGCCCAATGTCCAACTCCTACAGTGCAATCTCACACAGTCACGTGGTCACTTTCTGTCACATCACTCTACTTTAATTCTCTAACTAGTACTTCACACTATCAGATACATTACTAGTTCACTTATTTTCTGTCATCTGCCCTCTCATTCTTTCCCTGCACAGTCCACGGGCTGCTCAAGGACAGGCAGTGTGTGCTGCTCCCAAATAACCACTGTGTCACCAGTAATTGGATCAGTGCCAGGTGTACAGAAGAGACTTTAAAGTTACTCATGACTAAATGAACCTTTAAGAGTTTAGGATGTAATGGGAAGTGTATTTGTTAGAAAACATATTTAGCACAGCATGCCAGAGAAATAATCAGACAAGATTGGAATTCACATGGCAATTACTGAGGAGAAGCGAAAAGAAAGAAAGAAAGAAAGAAAGAAAGAAAGAAAGAAAGAAAGAAAGAAAGAAAGAAAGAAAGAAGGAAGGAAGGACAGACAACCCAAATATCATTTTTGACTTAAATATAATTGACCTCATTTTTGCAAAAGTTTGTCAGACAAGGGGTGTCTTTCTGGGTTTATAGTACAAAACAAAACTGTCAAATTTGATAAATCAGAACTATTTGTATATTGTTATCTTTTACAGATGGGGAAATTGAGATGCGGTCCAATTAAGTAATGCCTGGGTTGTTGCCATACAGATGGCATTTTACATCACTTGCATTTAGCTTAAGGAATTTGTTTAGCTCTGACATCCAACAGTTTAAACATACAGTCTATTCTGCACCTTTCTGTCGGGTAGCTGTTCCTCTAATCATAAACCAGAATTCTTAGCATCTTTTCTAATTTAGAGGAAGGGAAAGCTAAGAGTGCATGTCGGGTAGAATTTATGATTATAAAGCTTTGCTAGATACTGGTGCAGCTTGATTTTTTTCTTCATAATTTCTCTTTTCTTTATAAGGAAAATAAATGAAGAGAAAGAGTTCCAAGCAGAGGTAATGGCTATAGACTTGTCTTTTCTATTTTCCCTGAGAATTTATTCAGTTCAAAATAAGCTCTGTTTTCCTTTATTGGAGCATTTTCTTTTTTCAATCTTTTCCCCTTTGGTGTGTTAAATGCTTTCCAAATGATTTGTGAGGTTGATATTTAAACAACACTTACACTGCTTAATCACACAGTTCACTCTTTTGAAACATCAGCTCCCCCGCCCCCTGTTTCAATATCTTTATTTGGATGTCAAATTATGCTACCATCACCATGGTTAATTCAGCAGCAAGCGGTGATTATGTCATATGCACCTATTTTATTCTGATTCAGTGAAAATGTGTCTCTCACTTATTTCATTTGTGTATCTTGTGTGTGTGTGTGTGTGTGTGTGTGTGTGTGTGTGCACATTTATCCTTTATTTTTCATTTTAAGTTCCAAGCATGAGTTTCATTTCAAAAGTAAAGCTATATCCTAGACATATAAAAGTCACTGTGACAATAACAAAAACTGTTTGGGGTTGTGGATGAGTAATTGTTTAGAAATATTCTTTTAGATTATAAGGGTATTGTATTATTTTAAAACAAACGATAGTCTGTTAGAAACATATAGATGTATGCATGATCATAGGTTCCTGTGGTCAAGTATGTCGCGCCTGCCTCGACCAGCAAGGATGACGCAACACTGGAGCTCTTCTTTAAGCAGTTTATTTAGGACCTTGTTACAAGTGATGTCTCTCCCCAGGCAAGCCTCTCCCAGCCCTTAAGTAGGCATGGGCTGCCAACCCTGAGCAGCCACGTGGGCACTGTCCATTGGTCCATGCAAACGCAAGCAACACTCGATTCCAGCCATAGCCAAATAAGGATTTGTTTACCATTTGGAGCACTCACCATCGGGAGGGCAGAGGGCGGAAGCCAGCGCCATCTTTAAGGTGCGGCTGCATGCAGCTCTCTACACAAGTACACATGTATATGCAGGTGAACATGCATATGTATGTATATGCATGTAGATGTTTGAGAACAACCCAAGATGATACTTGTCAGGCAGAATCCAAACTGTTTTTTGAGACAGGGCCTCTTACTTGCTTGGAATGCACCAAATACTCAAAACTATCTAGCAATGAGCCCAAGGGATTCCCCTACCTCTATCTTTACAGTGTACAAATTGCAAGCACATAAAGTCATGTTCATGTCTTTTTACATGTTTTTTGGAGTTCAGATTCACATGCTTATGGTAGCTTTCATTCAACAAACATTGTATGTATGTGTGTGTGTCTGTGTGAGTGTGTGTAAGAGTATAGCACATACACATGAATGTGTGGTTGCATGCACATGTTTATGTGCATGAGAAAGCCAGAATAGAGCATCAGCTATCTTCCTTTGTTGTTCTCTGCCTTGATGTTTTGAGACAGGGTCTCTCACTAAACTCTTCACTGTTTCAGCTAAGCTAACTAGCCAGCAAGCTCTCTAAATCTTCATGCTCCTGCCTGCCAGTGCTGGGGTTATAAGTGTGTACAGCCATGTCCAGATTTTTCATGAATTTGGGGAATTCTAACTCAAGCCCTCATGCTTATGCCACCTGTCAAACCCTACTTCATAAATGTCTGAAGCATGTGCACTCCTTCCTGAAGCTTTGTGTACGCACACATCTCCTTTCAAATGACAACAATGTTCCACTATGGCAATAACTAACTCTGGATCTTATTCTTGACCTGGTTAAAGGTGAGCTATTCAGAGAGGTGAGGCAACACCTGTTGGTAATGTCCATTCTTGGTTCTAACAACAAAATTTGACCTTCTGACTAAATGCATTTGAGCAGTGTTCTGGCTTGGCCTGAGTCCAGTGTATTGTGTTACCTGGCCCTGGTCTTCCCAATACTTTTCTTTCTTGCTTTTTTTAAAAAATATATATTTGAGAAACATTCATTACATATATAAATCAAGGCAGGAGTGGGAGAACATTACAAAGCTATCTCTAAAGTTGATCTAATTTTATGAGTATGTTAGGGGCACAATTAGAAAATAAACCCATGGTAGTGGGTTGGACTAAAATGATCTCATTTTAGTTTGGCAGTTTCAGAGTTTCTCATTATGGTGACTACACAGGTTCTAGATCACTTTAAGTATTTGTTAACCAGTCAGGAAGGAGAATAATTTCACATGATTACAATGCACAAAGAATTGTGCAAAACACTTGTGTTAGAGAGGATATCACAAGACTAACAACTGGGGATGTTTTAATCATTGTTCAGGTAGGAGGTGTCCTTGAAGAGGTAGCTGTTCTCCAAGCATTGACCAGGGATACAGACATCTAAGACAATGGGTATCATTTTTACATACCAACCCCAGTTCACTTCCCCCTCCCTCCCCTTCTCCCACCTCCTCACCTCCCTCCCACTCTACCACCATCCACTCCTCAGAGTGGGTAAGGCCTTCCATGTCAACAAAGTCTGGCATACCAAGTTGAAGGAGAGCCTAGCCCCTCCCCATTGTATCAAGGATGAGCAAGGTATCCCACCACAGGGAATGGGGTCCAATAAGCCAGTTCATGCACCTGGGATAAGTCCTAGTCCTGCTGCCAGAGACCACACAAACAGACCAAGCCACACAACTGTCACCCACATTCAGTGGGTCTAGTTTGGTCCCATGCAGGTTCCTGGGCTGTCAGGAGGATAGATATTTTTATGGAACAGGTTGAGGAAGAACCTCACACTAAACCATCTAATTACAAGAGAAGCTGGAGAGCATGATTGGGCAAACATCCAAAGTAAATGCATAGAAAATCAGGAGTATGAATACCACAATGCCATGACCTATTAAAATTACACTCTCCAGATCAACATAACTGTTCATTTGGTGAATGATTAGCTTTTACATTTTGGGAATAATGACTACATTCTAGGCTACTTATCTAGGGTCTTTTGAGCAAAAATAGAGGGGATTTTGTGAAGTATTTTTTAAGTATTATTAAATCAAGAGTTACCATAATCTCTTGAGTTAAAAATCTAGTGTTTGTATAAATGTATGTGTACAGTAGGATTAATTGCTGAGATAAGGAAATAAACTTTAATGAGCATTCCTTTTATAGGAGCTTACTGTATATGTGTAAACTGAGGATATGACTACTCCAAGGAAAGTTTATATTGTAGATATGAGGGAGAGTACAGACAGAGGCATCTGGAAGAGTCTAAAGCAGAGAGAGAAAGTAGTAGACTGAATATGACAGCAGACTGCACCAGGCTATGAGATAAGAGGGAGATGGGAAGAGAGAAAGAGGAAGACAAAAAGAGTATGGGCAAAGGAGACCAAGAGAATGGGTCAAGAAAAAGAGGTCTTCGAGAGGAAGATACAGGAGAGAGAGAGAAACAAGTGAGTGTATAGCCAAATTGGCAGGTTTATAAGGGAAATGAGAAGCTGGGGGAAGGAAGGCCCATGAGCTGAAGAAGTTTAGGGTAATGGATTGGGTGAGAAGAGCCACAGATAGTCTTCATAGTGAGGGACCCAGAGACCAGCATACCCTTTAATATGTTAATAGACATCACAGATAGCCAGTTGAATTGCTTTGGGCACTGACAGTAATTTCATTTCCTACCAATAGTCAATGTGCCATTTTCTTACTTTACTGATGATGATGAGTAAGCTAAGCAAGTTGCTCAGTGTCACAGAGTAGGTTCCAATCAAGATTATTTTCCTCAATGTTATGTCTTTTCTATTATACAAACAGATTCTATAGGAGGCCCTAAAAGGGGAAATTAATTTTTTAAAACAATCAGTACCCAGGTGCCTTGCTATTTAAAAGGGAAATCATTGATTTTCTGTTATCTCATTGACTTGCATTAAGCTGCCAAACAATATATCAGAATAATTTTTGTTTGTTAAAGTGTACATGAACTGTCCTCAAATATTCAGCTTAAAATGAAAGCCCAATATTGTCTAAGATTGAGTTCAATAAACATGATACTACTGTCAATCATTTTACCTCTATTGCTAGATTGGTTATTTCTTCATCTGAAAATTGGGAAAATTAAGTCATACATTAGACCTATTTTTAAACACTATTTCCTAATGTAAAGACAATATTAACTTAAAATTTTAGAGGTATCTAAAAGTGCCATAGGCCTTTGTTTATATAAAGACCTGAAGAACATATGAGACAGAATTAGTGATAGTAACCATTACCAATTCTGTATAATACCACCTTTCAAAATGGAGCATTCAGAAAAGTCTATGTACAACTGAGCAGTTGCCAGAAATCTGATATAGTCACAAAGCCCATAAACAAAATACATTGCAAAATGTTAAATGTTTGTTTTGATTGTTTGATAATAGGGCATAAAACAGTATTCTGTTTGGCTGTGTTCATTAAGCACATTTGCCACTTACCAAAAACTACTTTTCAGACTAAGAAGTGACTTGCCATGCATAGTGCCCTAGTTTGTTTTCTGTTGCTATAATAAATACTTGGACTACCTGTGACTTGGGGAAGCAAAAGTTTAATTGGCTTATAGTTTCAGGTCCAGTCCATCATTGAAGGAAGACTAGACAGAAACTGAAGAAGAAAGCATGAAGCAGAATTATTTACTGGTTCTTTGTTGCTGTTCATGCTTAGTCAACATTCTTTTTTTTTTTTTTTAGCTGAGGATTGAAACCCAGGCCTTGCTCTTGCTAGGCAAGCACTCTACCACTGAGCTAAATCCCCAACCCCTCAGTCAACATTCTTACACAACCCAGGACACAATGGTCTGGGCCCTCTCCTATAAAACAACAACCAACACATATGCTGTCACTCTCCACACATGGCCACAGGCTAATCTGATCAGTCCAGTTCTTCCACTGAGGCTCATTCTTTCTAGTTGGCTCTTTGTTGTGTCTAGCTGGTATTACAAACTAATCAGGACATACTTCTAGCTCAGTTTTCTAGATTGAGTAAGCTCCCTCCATAGCAACTATAATTCTTAAACCCCATTGGCTTCTCCTTTTATTGCCGCTTCCTGGATTTCAAGTGGGAAAGAGAGTTTACAAAACTAAATAACTCTTGGTTTTTTCTGTACCCATATATGTCTTATGACCACCCATGCATGTGTTTCTTTTGAGGATCTCTAATGAGAAACAAAACACTTAGGAGCAAATGAAATGTCCTCAATTTCCTCAAAGCTACCTCTTCTAACTTCCCATATGGCCCATTTCTCCTACCTTTCATCTGTTATTTTTGAGATGATCTTTAGAAATGAATTATGGTTTTTCTTGCTTGTTTTGTTAAAAATAAACATGTCACATTTCACATATCAGAGAGTGGAAAATGCAAATGTCTAACCAATTTCTGTTCCACAAGAGCATTTTGATAGGTGTATACATTTCAACCTAAATCATTGCAGCTTGGAAATGAAAAGTTTTGCTTTAATTCCTCTGGTTAGTGTAATTTTTTTTTCTGTAAAATCATAGCCATTAGTTGGTGAGGATGATGTAAGAGTTCTCTATCTTAGATCACATTTAAAGTTGTTTTAGTGATTGCTACATGATTCACTGAATGAATGAATATACACATAAATAGGAAGGGTCATCAAAAAAATGTTAGGTGAAGACACCTCATTTGATGAGGGCACTGAGAAGAGAGCCAATTCTGTGTGCAATCACTGAGAAAATTATTGCAATTTTCCAATAGGCAGGGAAAGACTGGCTTAGTCCTGAGCAGAATAGTAATAGAAATTCCAACATCTTTTAAAACAAAGGACACCACCACAGTTGCCTTTGTAAACACATTGTTTATCTCCAAATACTCCTGTTGATAGCTTGGCATTGGGGATAATCATTGCATGACAATGCTCCCAAGCTGCTAATAAATCAGTATGAAAAGTGAATGTTTCACACATGATAAACATGAATGCAGGCTGCCCTTCATATTTTAATTAAAACACTTCCCTTTGAATTCTAGCCTGTAGAAGATTGTTTAGAGATACTCTCATCAGTAGAAATGCGAGACATTATTTTTTTATAATATAAAATAAAATCAAGTAACACTGTTATTTCAGGAACAGATGAAACAGAACAAATGTAAGGAAAGATTTCTAGCTAGCTGTGCAAGGACTGGGACCATTTTGAAAACTAATAGGAGACAAAGGGAGTTCAAAGTAGATAAATGTAGCCTAATGATGTCTCTGATGAGCCTTTGTCTCTCATCTCTTTGTGTGCAGTAAAATATGAGGAGCTTAAAAGAGAAAGCGAAACAGTCAAAGACTTATCTATATGTGTCACTAATGTGTGATGAGGACTGCAGTGGATGAATTGTAGCAGTTTTGATGGGCGTGATCAGATATGTCTGCTTGAATTAAAAATATGAGACATGACAAAGAGGAGTGGAGGAAAAGGAAGGAGATAAGCTGGATAAATGGAGAGTCATACATTAAATGTGTTGTCATGGGGGTATGTGTCGGGGGAAAAAGAAAAAATAGCCACAATTTCTTTATAAATACTCAGGCAACTGATGTCTGGTGGAATTACAATAGAATCTGAACATTGTTGGATTTTGATTACAGAATTCTTGAGAAGGACTCTGAAAGGGAACAGTTGATTTCTTTTTAAATTTACATAGCACATGTCTGCATTCATTTCTCCATATACTCTTCTATTCCTCCTTTCTACTCATCTTCTTTGTTTTCCTAGATAATTTTACTTCTACTTTTGTTATATATGTGTATGTAATTATAGTATATATATATATATATATATATACATATATATATATATATTATATGTACAATCTAGCAGCCACTAATAAGAGAAAAGTTGGTATTTATTTTTCTGAGTTTGGCTTTATTCATTTATTATGATTATTTCCAATTGTATCCATTTTCTCTCAAACAGCATGACTTTATTCTTTTAGGCTGAAAAACCTTCATATATCTATTTCTATATATATGTATATCTATCTATCTATCTATCTATCTATCTATCTATCTATCTATCTATCTATTTTCTGGCTGGGTGGTGGTGGCACACAGCTTTAATCCCAGCACCCAACACTTGGGAGGCAGAGGAGGTACATTTCTGAGTTTGAGGACATCCTGGTCTGTGGTGGGTATTGTGTTCCCTGAAATATACATATCTGGGGTCAGAGAATAGACAGCCACTAGAACAGAGCCAGAAATGGTGGCTAGAAGATGGGTCAGAGCAAGCTATAGCAGAAGTTGGGTGGTGGTGGTACACATCTTTAACCCCAGCACTTGGGAGACAGAGCTAGCTGGATATCTGAGTTCAAGGTCACTTTAGAAACAGCTAAGCATGGTGATCCACATCTTTAATCCCAGAAACCCAACCTTTAATCCCAGGGAGTGGGGGCAGGAAGAGAAAGGTATATAAGGCGTGAGGACCAGGAACTAGAGGAGTAAAGCATGTAGTTAGTTAAGCATTTGGTTGAGCATTTTGGCTGGATAAGCATTTAGGTTTTGGAGCAACACAGTTCAGCTAAGAGCCATTGGGATGAGGACTCAGAAGCTTCCAGCCTGAGGAAACAGGATCACCTGAGGAACTACAAGGTGAGATAGCTGTGGCATGTTCTGCTTCTCTGATCTTCCAGCATC
The DNA here is from genome assembly GCF_903995425.1 of Onychomys torridus. NCBI lineage: Eukaryota > Metazoa > Chordata > Mammalia > Rodentia > Cricetidae > Onychomys > Onychomys torridus. The sequence continues at coordinate 73,788,192 of NC_050443.1, forward strand.
CACCCCAATAACTGGCCTCGGGTTTAATTTCATTAATAAGAACCTTTAAGATTCCTGCTACACTGGTCTACAGAGTGAGTTCCAGGACATCAGGGCTACACAAAGGAAACTTGTCTTAAGAAAGCAACAGCAAAAGAATTTCCCTATGGACATTCCCCTGTTATTGGACACCAAGGTTGTTTTGAGGTTACTTCTGTAAGTAACTTGTTACATATACTACTGAAATAAACATTGAAGAATAATTATTTCAGTGCTATGTTGGCTTAATGTTCTTTGGGTAAATACCTAGGAATGTATAATTTAAATCATCTAGAATGCCTATTTCTAATTATTAGGAGCCATCCATAATGATTTCCATAGATGGTGGACTAGTTCACATTCTCACCAGTCACCTGTAAGGGTTCACATTTGTCTATACCTGTGCCAGCATTTTCTGTTGTTGTTTATTTAGCAAGAGTTGTTATGCCCAGATCTCAGAGACCCGCCCAAAAGACCACCACAGAGCCTGAATCCCATATGTAAAAGCAAAGAGCCTTTATTCTCTTCTAGCCCAAGCTTGGTTTCTCTATCTGTATGAATGAGCAGCAATGAGAGCAGAGACCACTCTAAATTCTAAGTCTTTTACCTATAGAATCCATCCTCATGGCCACATGTACTTTGATGAAGAGTTCTATATAGTCACACCTTAAACTTTACTGTGCACCTGGAATTGGACTGGTTGTTGCCTGAAAACCTTTTCCCAAAGTGTACTACATTTTAAGTCTGCTGAAAATGAACTACCTGGCACTAGAGGCCCTGAAGTCTGATCCAGATTGAAAAAACAAATCTGCACCGGTTTTCATCCTCATCTCGCCACATGGTTTGCTACCCTATATGACACCTGCAGGGACCTATATGACACCTTCAGGGCCCCCCTCACCAATGAATAGCATAAATTTATGGACTGGCACTATGGAGAAGAATCCAAAATGAAGGTTTTATCAAGAATACACTTTCTCTGAAGGTGTGAGGGATGCATCAACCCATTTCAGGTCTCCCCTGAGCTTCTAGAGGCTCTTTGATTTGGGGCAACAGGAATTCTACTCTTTGCATATTCTATTATTATGCATAAGTATGTGTGCTTGTTTGTCTCCAGATTTTCTCTTTTAATAGAGAAACTCGACTATCTGTCTAGTTAGGACCCCATTGTGTTCTAATATGATCTGATTCTAATTGGTTTCATTTTTCAATGGCTCTTTCCAAGTAAGGTTGCATTTTGAGGTTCCGAGGTTTAAGGTGCCTACTTGTGAAGTGGGGGCACCTATTCAACCAGCACTAGTTGCTTTCCACATTGCTGTAGCAAAATACCTAATAAAAACTACTTAAGGAAAGCTCTCTTTGGGGCTCATAGTTCTTAGAGTGCAGTTAGTCATAGCAGGTGTGTTTATATTGCATCCCCAGCAAGGAAGCCATGAAATTAATGCTGGTGTTCAACTTATTTTCTCCTTTTTATTCAGCCCAGGACATTCGCCTGCTGTATGGTGGCACCTCTCTTTAGTGTTCATCTTCCTGCCTCAATTTACTCAGTGTAGAAATTCCCTCCCAGATATACCTAGGGCTTCATTTTCAAGTTGATTCTAAATGCAATCAGACTCAAAATCACGATGGCCCACCAGACACCCTCACCACTCACTAGTGCTGGATTGGTAGTGGATTCCTTTCTAGAAGAAATAGAAACAAGCATGATCTGCTGCTTTGATATTGTAGGGAAATCAAATAAGCCAACAATACAAGAACTGGGTAGGAGAGAGAGCTAATGTGTCAGTCACAACACAAGATCTTTTGATAGTCTTGCTGTGGCAGTAAACAGTTATGGAAGCTACTTTTTGCCAGGCTTTGACAACTGAAATTCAATAAGACCTGAAACTTTTAGGATTTCACAGTGTAGTGAGGGAGATGAACTAGGAAGCTGTGATGGTACCTTACAAGCTATAGGCCAAAATGAGTCATGTTATAACAGAATCATTTTTTGTCTGTAACATTACTGTTATTATGGCTTAGGAACATGTAAAGGAGCAATTTATTGCTATAGGTACTAAATGCTATGAATAAATTGAATTAATCTTTTTCATATAAATCTAGGAATCGCCTATATACAATAAGTGATGAATTTGCCTGTGTTTTAAGGATTAGGTCCCTTCCATTGTATCCCATGTTCAGATTCCACCACTTTGTGTATCACAAGGCTATGGATTCTGAAGCTTTAATGAAAACTCTTATTGCTCACTCAAGGCAACTTTAAATGTTGATGAGAGAATAATGCCCAAGCATGTGCCATGATTAATATTATTTGTGATATTTTTGATATAATTGGCTAAATCTTTATGTGTGTAATTTTAGTTAGAGTTTGCTCCTTATGTTAACTGAATGTGATGGTTTGAATAAAAGTGGCTCCCATACACCCGTCAAGAGGGGCACTAAGAAGTGTGGCCTTGTAGTAGGCATGGTGTTTTTAGAAATATGTCACCGAGAGTGGACTTTGAGGTCTCAGAAGCTCAAGCCAGGCTTACTGGCTCTCTGTCTTTTCTGACTGCCTATGAATCAGATGTAGAACTCGTGGCTACCTCTCCAGCACCATGTCTGCCTGTATGCCACCATGCTCCCCACCATGATGGTAATGGACTAGAGCTCTGAACTGTAACCTGACTCCACTTAGATGCTTTCCTTTATAAGAGTTGCTGTGGTTATGGTGTCTGATTCTTCACAGCAATAGAAACCCTAAGTAAGATATGGAATAATAATAATAATAATAGTAATAATAATAATAATAATAAAACTGTTAAATCCTGGTAGCACATAAAACCACTAAGGCTCTTGTGGAAAATAAGGGGACAAACCTTTATTTTTATGCATTCAAACTTCATCTGGATGCTCAAGCTCCTTCAGGTTCAAACCATATAAGGACATGCAGTTTATGGGACTAGTGTTAATGTTTCCTATCTCTGTTCTTTCTTTGAACTAATGAAAAATAACACATACATCATATTTTTACTGTGGAAGTTAAGGTTTGTGATTTAAATGGATCAAAATATTAAGTGAAATGTCTGTAGATACTGCCCACCCTAGTACTCTTACAACTTTCTTTGCCTAGAAACTAAGAAGTTTCTGCAATTATTCTGTGCTCAACTGAAACATTTTAATCCACCATTAAAATATTTTGGAAGCAAGATGTAATTATCCAGGCCGCCCTTTGGGCTAGTGAAGCTGAAAGGCTAACACTGAGCCACCATATGGGCTGTGCATGGTGGGGCCTATTGGAACCAAGCATTTAAATCCATTTCTTCCTGAGAACAATTAGATGAAACCATCCAATTCTTCCAGGAGCTTTGAAAACGATCACCTGTTGGACCCAGACTCTGGGTAAATTGCTTTCATTTGAATATGATTTGGAATTTGTTCAACTAATCACAGTCTGTTAATTGCATTTTGGAGGAAGAAAGAAATTGAATGAAGCAACTGGTTCTTGTTAGATCCAAAGCAGCCAGGGATTCAGTGTGTGGCTACAGCATTCTACCTTGTTAATCTCAATAAAAGGCAGACTTTGCAAGCTGTAATAATTAAGTCACCCTTTGTGGAACAAAAATAAGTTTTGCGTGAGAATATGCTATGCTAGACTGTATCAAATTATATGTGTGTATACATATATAAATACGTATTACCTAACCCTATTTATGTTAACCCAAACGGGAAATACCCAAAATATTGATAGCCTAATACCTTTTTTATTTTTATCTTCATTCAGTGGAAAAGCTGTTTTATTGGGGGTAGTATACAGAAAATAAAATCACCAATCTATGGAAAATACATTTTAGAGTGAATTGTCAGGATTTTTCATCTTGTTTTTAAGCCTCACAAATTTGCATAGATGATTAGAATAGCAAAAGCTGAGGCTGCATTTGAGGCAAAGATGTGACTAAGTCTCAGTGAGTACAGAGCTCAGCCCTCTAACAGTTACTACCTTCCCATAGCCCTCTGTGACTGGAAACCTTTCCTTCATTGCCTGGAGGAGTTTACCCAGCTTTACTAATCAATGATCTTGGCTTGATCTATCCTCCTTGTCAGTGGGGACTGGAACCAGGAACTGCACAAAGATGTGTCTTTCATTTCAAGCCACCAACAAGAATATCATCCCACTGCTCTGATGCTAGACAGTACTGGCCCCAGCTTCTGGATGTCCAATTTCTTGTATTCAGTAGATGAAACCAAGACAGACCCCACTGTCTTACTGGCCATTAACGGGTCTGCCATTGATGTGTCTTGCTGTGGTATATTGTTCCACTGAGGCCGACAGTTCAGGCATTTCCTGAAAGGAGACACTAAATAGAAGGAACTGGAAAGGGGTTCAGAACACACATATCAGCTGTCAGGTGGAATATCAACACCACAATCTCAGATCAAAGCAAGACTGCACTACAGTCTAGAGTAAATGTGCAAGGTAGTTCTTCAAGTCTGAAAGTCTTCTAGAAACAAAGAGAATGCACCTGGGCAGCCTGGAAGACCTAGAGAGTCTAGAAATCAGCTATGTGGCTGGACAAAGGTGTATATACTTTCAGCAATTTTTAATCTGTCTATTTTTTTTCTCTTTGCATGCTAAGCAAGCCCTCTCCCACTGAGCTACATCTCTAGCTCTCAGTGAATTTTAAAATAAAACCATATGCTTCCTTATAAGCCACCTCTTTCCTATGAGCTAGCTCAGCTACTTCAGGCCTGCATCATGATCCCCATTCCTTACACAACTATCTGAGAGTCCAGCAGCAGGAGTGCTCCAATAGGCTAACACATAAATGCTTCAGTGCCATCAGCAGTGATGGACAAGTATAGAGTGGGTTCAGGCAGAAATAATGACATAGAGAATCTGGCTTGCGTCAGAAGGACAAAAATGGGTGGGGGTTGGGCACAAACAAGAATTACACTTAAAGGTGTTCTGCGAAAAATATCAAATTATAAAATTCATCATTCGTCATAATTATGACAACAAAAAAAAGGTATGTCAAAGTTTGACTGGGATGATGCTGCTGAAATTTCAGAGAGTTTGTCATTTGTAAATATATAAACCTAACTAGCACATGTACTGTTACAGCATCAGGTTCTGGAAGAATGAAGATTTCTTTGAAACCTTTGTAGACACATCCATTTCCATTCCAGCTACTTCTTTGCTGCAAATGCTGCGACTCTCATGAACTGCCAGGATTCTGTTACCTCCATCCTGGCTTCCTTTCTAAGCCTATCCAGGGGTGGGAATATGATAAATCTGCCTTAGCTTTGATGCTTGTTTATTAATTCATTTCTGGTTGTAAATTGTGACAGATCTTCCACTTCAATCCCATCAGCCATTTCATCACCTTGTCCAAAATATCTTTATTGTAACTACAACCCAGGAAGAGATGGTTGGCCCAGACTATGGATAGGGATAGCAATTGGTCCAGGTGGCCACCAAAGTCAGGTGGGTCTTGTTACTCAGGCAGGTAAAGCAGGATGAACTCCCTGAGAGTTCTCCATTGCTTCTGCAGTATGAGCAAAACTGCTTGGTGAAGCGGCTGCCTGTTGTCCTCTGGAAACTAGCTCCTCCACAGTGCAGTGACCTTGCCACTCACCAAGGGTCTTGCTACTGCTGCCCCTGCCAAGGGTCAAACTATGCCTAATGTACCTTAATTATATAAGCTGTTCTTGGCATTTTAATTTTTTTACAAGCTTTTATTTTTTAAGTAGTTTTATGTTTACAGAAAGAAAAAAAAAGGAACGCAGATTTCGCTGCCTCCCCTTTACAAGGTATTTTGTCACCTTGGCAGAGAGAGTCTTGATACTGTAACAGCCTCGTTCTGCACTATGGAACTGTTTGGGGTTTGTTTCTTTGTGTGTCTGTGTGTTTTCTCTCACGGGGAACAGTAAAAAAGAACAGAAACTTCTAATATGTCGAATAGAATATGAACGTTGGTTACACCAACTTTCTAGTTTGATGATCTTGGTTAAACAGGGCCATATCTGGGTCAGTGTTCATACTGCACCTGGAGTCTGTGATGATGCCCATGGCCTGTGTTGCCACAGGGGGCCATAGGAAGCATGCACTTGAAATCATGGCGGGTAGGACTGAGCCAATCTTCACCTCATTGGCCCTGGCATAGCTGTCCCTGCCCCTTGCTGGACACTACAGCAGGAAAGCTGACTCCACCCTGATGGGAGAGCTTCCCTCCACCCCACTACCCCACCCCACACACACTGGGGAGGATGACCCCACTCCTAACCATGGGCCTAGGGGAACTCGCTCTGCCCCTTGCCTGAGGTAGGAAGTTCCAATGGCCCAGACTGACCAGAACAGCGACCAACCAGACCCATATCCTGGCACTTAGATTGGCCTGCCCTAACATCTACCTCATCTATGATCTGCTGGAGTGCATTAAAGAATTGGTCCTGTGGAATTATAATCACAGGACAATAGCAGGGTATTCAAGAGGAGTTTCTGTGAGAGTCCAGTGATGATAGTGTGCTGGAGGCCTTGAGCCAGACTAATGACTCATTGCAAAGAACACTTCAAGGATAGGGTTGATTGAACCAAAGGATATACTTCAGGACACACCACAGCACCCACTAGGATGAATGAAGAGGTGTTTTTTGTTTGTTTGTTTGTTTTGTTTTTAATTGATTTTTTTTTACCTTTCTAGAGCTTTATTGGGAGAGAGGGGAGAGAGGGAGAGGGAGAGGGAGAGGGAGAGGGAGACGGAGACGGAGACGGAGACGGAGACGGAGATGGAGACGGAGGAGAGGGAGAGGGAGAGAGAGAAACGACCAGAGAAACAGACCACAGAGGGGAAGAGAGCAGAAAGAGAAAAGGCTGATTGATGTTTTTTGTTTTTTGTTTTTTGTAGAGAAGTTTCTTTTGAGGGTGATGCTGCAGGGATAAGAGGAGGGTATGGAGGGACTATAAAGAATTGTGTTGTATATAAAACAGATACTTCACTAAGCTTCACTGTGAAAGAAGCAGTCCTTATTTGAGGATGAAACTAAACAAACAAACAAACATACAAATAACCCCCAAACCAAAAACAAAACCCCAAAAGTCATGTTTCATGTTTGTTTGAGCATAGTGTTTATCCCATAGTGGGAAGCCAGAGTTCAGGGTCCCTATGCGGAGGCAAGGTTACTAGCAGAGGTGTAGTTGTACCATATTTAGTGGATATTGAAGGCCAACTCCAATGCTCAGTTCCTTTTTGCTTATCTATTTTTATTAACCTATTGTTGAACTGACTTGACACTTAGTAAACAGTGATTTATGAAGTACTCATGATTTATGTATAAACAATAAGGACAATGATTACCCACAAGTAGAATATAATATACTTTATGTAATAGGATTAATGCACAGTGTTAACAACAGAACCGAATGCGTTATATTTCTTGATTTTATTAAAATAATCATAAAATTAAAACTTGTTGATCAAAAGAATTCGTATCAAAAAGAATAGAAATTATCTGCAGTTTCAAAATTTAGATTGTTGATATGCATATTTTCTCATATTTGACTTTTAACAAGTACCTCAAAGTTAAATAGTACAGATTATAAGAACCCACATGTCCTAAAATAGCTGGATTTATTGCCACAGGTGAAGATGATAGATAGTTAATAAAGCCCAACATCTTCTGTATTGTGCTTGATATATTACCACAGTCTTGCTAAGAGATGGCCAAAATCATTTTGAAGAACTTCAGCTAATGTATCCAAACAGCACATCTAGACTACACATAAGACTGCCCAAGTTATATTAGAGAAAAGGCTTAGAGTAGATCTTCATATATTCTACAGACCAAACACAGCAATACAAACTAAGCTTCTCAGTCTCTGAAAATGAGGGTGACTGACTGGTGGTCCAAGGCAGTGTCCAGTGAACACAGAGACAGCTGATGTAGAACATTGAATGTAATAGTTAGGAAAAACAAAGACTTTTTTACCTTATCACAAAGTCCAGCTTAGAAATAAATTGCTATATAGTCAATAGGGTATCAATATAAACCCACATTTAACTTTCTATTTATGTAATATTATAAGTATTATCTCTCCTACTAAATATGCTTTGTTTTAAAAAGTAATCCCCATCAGGTGTCACTGTGAAGCTTTCTTTCTCTCAACTTAATGCCATTAAAATTTAATATATGCATAAAACCTTTATACATACAATTGTTTAGGTGTCTATTGTTGTTTTTTGTTTGTTTGGCCTGGATGACTAAGCTCAAGGGTATAGATGTCTGTAAAGATCTGAACACACATTTCTAGACAACTGTCTGTAAAGGTTAAAGCAATTAGAGGTCTCATTAGTTTATACTAATGAAATGTATGAAAAATACTGTGTAAGATATATATATATATTTCAATTATTTTCTTTTGAAAGTTAATTTTCTGAGTTCTTTCTCATTTTTTCTTTGACATATAGTAGCTTTAAATTTATTCCTTATTTCTCTTTCTATCTATCTGCTATACCTCCAAAGTGAAGATTTTTTTATTTTGCCACTTTTTCTATGTGCTTATTTATAATTCCACACACATTTGATCACATTTTTAATATGAATTGTGAATTAAAATGGACTGACAAATATGCTAATTAACATTTGTTATTCAGTTTAACCTAAGTGTTTAGCCTTTTTTCGTGGGTAACTTCAACCTTAAAAATTAAAAACTGAGATGTTAGTAGGTTTTGCCATTTATACAATGACAAGTCTGAAAAGCAGAAATTACCACTGAGTCTCATTAAGTGAAGTTCAGTGACATTTCCACAGTGCTCACAAATAATAGTGTGTGAAAGAAAAATGATTTAGCTGTTTTATATTAACTAATTGATATACTGTTCTTAACTAATGAGTAGGTGATACTTTTATCATCATTTAGAGATAAAAAAAAAATCTCAGGTAGTCTAAATAAAGAGACATTTACCTCAAATTTATACTAAGCCAGCATTCATCCTGTGTGTAAGTTATGGTCCTTTTATCAAATTCAGGAAATACATCAAGATGTGTCTAACACTTCAAGCCACTATTATAGAAAAAAGTTCCATTATATATAATTTATCTTTTCATTTATTATGAATTCAGTTGATCCACACTCTAAATATTTCATTTGTAGTTTTTTAATCAAACATGCACACTGAACTATACTTGTCTATTTTGAAACATCCCAGGAAAATGAACAGTTTGAGTTCTTATGTAGTAGGATTTCAGCGATGAAAGAGTGAAAGCAGATAATTTTATTTATTTATTTATTTATTTGTTTGTTTGTTTGTTTGTTTTGAGATAGGGTTTCTCTGTGTAGCTTTGTGCCTTTCCTGGAACTCACTCTATAGCCCAAGCGGGTCTCGTACTCACAGAGATCTGCCTGCCTCAGCCTGCCAAGTGCTGGAATTAAAGGCATGAGCCACCACCACCTGGCTAGATTATTATTTTATTATTATTGTACTATTTTAAAAACATAAATATAGAAAATATAGTATGTCATGACAAAACTTGCCAAATATCATTATTTGCTTTACTTCTCATTTAAATTTGGTGAAAATGACAGGTCCCGGTCCCATAGCCTGGATGCCTCCCAAACAGTTCATGAGCTGGCTGTTTGGAACCTTGGGCTTACACAGGGACAATTTGCTCAGCCTGGAAGGAGGGGATTGCACCTGCCTGTACTGAATCCACCAGGTTTAAATGAATCCCCAGGGGAGTCGTGGCCCTGGAGGAGATGGGAATGGAGGGGAGGGGATAGTGGGAAGGTGGGAGTGGGGTCGGGAGTGGGGAGGACAGGGGAACCCATGGCTGATGTGTAAAATTAAAACACAAATATAATAAAAAAATGTAATGTCAAAAAATTAGTGAAAATGGCTTATTAGCTGAACAAAGCAAAACTTTTAAAATATTCTTATTTAATATCTGTATCTAGGAAATATACCAAGCTTTGTTTAGGGGAAAATATTATTTTCTCAGATGGTTTTGTATTGGCTATCACATATTCAATAAATTTCTACAAAAGGCAGAATACTGGTACTTGTTACATTAACTATGGAAAGTGTTGAATCTAGGAATAACAGGAATTGTGAAATGCCTGCTATTACTTTCCTAACTTTTTCTAGGAATTTTCAGTTTGGGCAGCTACTCTGACATAATGGCCCAAACTACAAATTCCTAGAATTCTGATAGTTAAGAACCTAGTTCATCTATCCAATGCATATGGATGTCTATTTTAAGAGGCTTCATGTTCGATGGGTTAATTCCTTGCACTGAGAATTTAAAGGAACAAACTTAATAAGATATAGCACTGGAACAAGATGCTGATGTCTGAACCAAGTGTGGCCAGGTTCTTGACCCTTGTTCATAGAATTGGAAAAGATGCACAATCGAAAGTAAATCAGGGAGAAATTGTATTAAAATGAAAGTGAATTCCCAAGTTTTGAGTGAGCAGAGAGGCAGTGATACCTAAGGGATGAATGAGCACTTGAGGGCTTGTTGCTTGGAGCCTTCTTTTATGGTGTCTAAAGAGGAGGTGGTTGCTAGGGTTGTAGCTTGGACATTTCTTGGTTTTGACTGACAGACTTGGATCATGTAAGTTTCTCCACCACTCATAATACCTCTGATTTTAATCAATTAACACAACCAATTATGTATATGTATAACATGATGAATAGAGGATTCTCCCCGAAAATTCAATCAGAGGACACAGTTTTTGCCACATCAAGCCCTTTTCTTCCAATTCAAGATATCTAGGAGCGTGTTTGAATAGAAATGAATTATGAAGAGTTTGCTAAGGGGTGTAACATTTCCATTTTTTGAAGTGGGGCATATCTGTAGCTCCATGCAGGTGGGGGTCCCAGATTGTCTACAGGTAGATAGGTACATTGTAAGGAATAAGCACGTGTTTGGTATTTCTTATTATCTCCCATAGAATAAAGCTAATGTACTTCCACCACCACCCCCCCATGAATGGATTAAATACCAAGAGTCTATAGGAACAATAAAGCAGAGGTTAGACTTATGTGAAAGATATAGTCTGTACTGTGTGAAAATAGAAGACCTCAATGGTCTGTTATGGCAGTGTTGTGGCTAAGCCTCCCCCCTTTACCCATTGCAATGTGAATAAAATGAAAATAAAACTGGTACTATGTGGGAAAGGAAAATAGTTACCTCTAAGTTCTCATCTTCTCTGTCCCAGTCAGCCTCTCCTTTCTCTGACCAGGAAGAAAAGTTATCATCTCCTCTACTTTTCACAACTCATGCTGCTTATTTATTATTTTAATTGGTAGTGAATTGCAAGCAGACAAAGCATACCTCAGGCAGACATTACTGAATACAGCACTCCAAAGGCACAAGACACTGTGCCAAATGGTGAGGCAGTTTCATTAATAACAATCAAAGCTGCTCCTGCAGTCCTTTATACCTAAGCATTTCCCCAGCTGTTTGCAAACATTGTATTAACAGACCTCTGCTCAAGCAGTGTGGGCAAACAAACCAGCCATCAGGATGATAGAAAAGCACTTTAGGGAGATGCCTAAGATCTCTTTATTTTCAGTTTCACCAACCATTGGGATCTCCCAGAGGAGCATGCCAAACTCTCCAGCTGTTGCTGCTGTGTTAGAATCTATCATGTGTCCTAGACAGTAGAAATGACTGGAAGGCATGGACAAATTGGGAGGGTTTATTTTTATTTATTCTTTATTTTTTAAAAGGAAAGTAAAAATGAACAGCCCAGAGGAAGAAGAGATCAGTTAAACCCAAAGCAAACAGAATCCATTTCCCTAGAGCTAGACAACTTGGGGAGACCATTTCTACTATATTCTTTCAAGGAAATATAGAATAAATCACTGTGTCTGGGAATGAGGAGCAAGGACCTAGAAGACAAATGTGCCATGCAGAAATGACTGCTATCAGCATATTCACAATTCTCAAACTGGAACATGACTAGTTCTGTGAACTGAAGAGAGAGAGAGAGAGAGAGAGAGAGAGAGAGAGAGAGAGAGAGAGAGAGAGAGAGAGAGAGAGAGATCTGTTATATGTAGTCAATGGGGGAAGGGAAGAATACAAAAGATAATTTGTCAAAACAGAAAAGAAAAAAAACCTCTTCAAGACATTTTTTGCCACATCTTGTCACAATGTATATAAGAACCTAGTCTCTGCATAAAACCAGGAGACAGATTTCTCTCTAATGCTTTCTGCACATGAAGGAAGCAAGGCTAAAGGTGGTTTAACTAACCGCCCCAAGACCACTTACAAGGATTTTAGCTCAGGCTGCCTATTTACAAAATGTGTTTCCTTATCAGCTCTGCAGAATACATTTCCTTCAGAAATAAATAACTGTAAATCTTCTTTGTAAGTTGGCTGCTTCCTATGCCTGTGCACTTGTCATGTCGGTTGCTGGATTTGGGGTTTGTTTATTTGCTCTATTTTGTGAAACTTCAAGGAATCACTGCTTCAGTTTCGGATACTGAGCTGTACCCTGTTCTTACAACCTTGGATATGATGTGTTCATTGTCTTTACTAGAAGAAATAATTTTTGAAAAACACTATGCAGAACAGTGGATAAAGCAGAATCTAGAACCAAAGACAATAAATACATGATAAGCATAAGCAGTCTGTGCTATGCCTGGAGGTTTGAGAGTATTCAGCTGTAATTGGGTAAAACTAACTTGGAGTTAGCTTTTCTGATGATCTCTCCTAAGAAGGAGTTAGATATACACAAAAGAGTAATGAATGGGAAACAAATCCCAATTCATAACTTACTTGGCCATTTCCTTAAAATAAGGCTCTTGGAAAAGTGAGTTGGCACATGTGATTTAAGATCTGATTTAGATCTGTTTTCTATGTATGTCTTATCAACTCTGATGTTGCATATGGTTCAGGCAGTGACCAGCATGCTTAGATGCATATTCGAAGAGAAGAAAGACCTGTATCAACTATTCAAAGAATGCTCATAACTAATATATGGAAAAAGAGACTGCTAAAGATGAAGCCAACAGTGGGCATATAGCCTTTAAGTCACCAGAACCCTTAAGTCACATACAATCTTTAGGATATTGTGGTGTCAATGTTCTGTATTCTTAGGGGTTGGCTTAGCAGATTCTCCTCCCTATCCGTGTGTTGAAGGAACAGAACTCAGCACATGCAGTGTAATAAAATCTGCTGTCTTTATTTTTCACTCTGTGTTTAATCAGTAAACGTAGCTCAGCTTAGCAGCCATTCCACATCAATCATTCATAGAGATCAAGAGATGTTTTGTTCAGAGAAGATGCAATTGGAGCTCCGGGGAAGCCTTGCCTTTATTCCTACATGGCTTCAATTAAAATCTTACCAATGCACTGTATCTTCCTCTTGCCAGTGTGATGGAGAGTTTAAACAAAGATCTATGATGGTTCTCAAATGAGTCAGGGTAATAAGTTCAAAGCCACATTGTAAAATAAATCAAACTGTAATCCTGAGAGAAATGAAGACACTTTAAAGAAACGCTTGTCCCCCTCCTCTCAGCTGTCAGAATTTTGAGACAATGTACTCCAAGAAATGGAAGTTTCCTTTGATTTTTCATGGCAGGAGAAGGAAATACTAAAGCCAACTGGGGGAGCAAGTTGTCTCCTCAAAAAATATTTCACCAAGTTTTAACTTATCAGACTACGTGTGGGAGATACTGGAACAAGAGGAAACCATGCTGGTTCAGTAAGGAACAAAAGCACACCTGGACCTGGACCATTTGAGTATGCATACCATTTAACTTCCACTGAAACTCAAACCTCAGTTCAGAATGCCAACAAGGGACTTGTGGCATTTCAGGGCCTCCTTGTTCCTCATCTAGTTGTAGCCACATTTAATACATCTACCATTTTTGCTTTTCACATCATTTTCCCTTTTAGTTAGCTAACAACTGAAGATGTGTGTCCCAGCCTAACTCGTTAAATATGCCTATACTATTGCTATGACTCTAACACTTTAGTTAACAAAAACACCATGCTCTTAATTCTAAACCTGCCCAGAGTTTCTCTTCCTGGGTTCTCTATATAAGTTTACTTAAACAGTCCATTGATGATCAATAGGAATAACCTCTGCTTGTCAGCAAAGTCCCGAAAGAAAAATAATCCATGTATAGAATTTACCTAGCCCAAGTCATAGGAATGCCCCAAATTTTATTCTTAACCTCTATTAAGAGAAGATGAAGCTGAGACTGTGTTATAAGCAGCTGCATCAAAGTTACTCTTCTCTCAGGATGTCTGTATTCTGCTTCCTCTAAGACTGAATGATCAGGACCCCTAGTTTCTCATGACCTCATTCTTTCCATATCTCAATGATACAACAAGCAATGAATCCATGTTAATATGTCAGTACTTACTATGTCAGCAATGGGTGTTCCTATGTCAAGATGATGCTTTCCTATTGTTTTGATCAAAATACATTGGTAATCCAAGACACTTAAAATAGAAATATGCCAAAGAATGATAGTTTTTATTTGTCTTTTTTTTGTTACACTTAGCCAAGATCTCTTAAATCTCTTGTGTGGTATGATCTTCAAATAGATGATATGATGTCATGAATTTCCAACTGGTGGGTGGTTCCAGAGCTCTCTTAATTGAGCATTATTTCTGCAAACATCCCCATGTCCATATATTCAGAGGTTCACTAATATTTCATTCACTATATCTCCCCCTTATATCATTATTGTTTATGATACTTGCTGAATTTTCCATACCTGGATATGTTCATAGTTAAAGTATCATAAAAGTTTCTAGCATTTCTTTTTAAACTTGGACTGTTCTGAATTTACTATTATCAATTGGATATAGCTTGTCTTACCAGAGCCCATGCTCTCAATGCTTGGTAACCAATGTGACAAAGTCCAAATTTTAAATGAGTGCATCTATATAAGCTTTTAAGATATATTTGAGAAACAAGTTAAAATATAGATTAGATGAGGAACATCTAGAAAGCAAAGCATAACACACAACTGAAAAAGAATGAGTTCTGTTTCTGTGGAATCTCTTATGTAAAATAAACAATGGTCCAAAAATCTTCTGAAATGGTAGTTTAGGGTTTTAAAGAGTCTATATGCCTAGTTGCATGAAATAGAAGCAAGAGAGAGAGAGAGCAGAACCAAGCTGGGACAATAAAGTTTGGCTAAGGCAGGTTTTGAAAGCCTTCTGACTAGGCTTCTGTGTGAAGTATGTGTTCACTACCCGCAAACTACTTTGCAAGAGGACAATGACCATTGTCCAAAGTGTCTAAGGGACTCTGCCTTTTCTCTTGTTCTACCAATTCCAGTCTTACTAAATATAAGAATCTGTGTCATGGATAGTTCCAAATTCCTCATGGATAGCTCCAAATTGTCTCTGTGTCATGGGTAGTTCCAAATTCATCTGAAATCTGCACATGTATTTTAGGTGCTTATTTTCTAGTTTTGCCTGTTTCACCTCCTTAGACATCAAGACTCATTGACAGGATAGCTACCATTTAACTGAATAGGCAAAGTGATGAATGCCAAAAGTGTGATTGCCTTAAAAATCCTGAAACAAGTTCAATAGCTTATGTCAAGGCTGCTTAGCAGTAAAAGAAAGAGGAAAGGTACACTGATAAAATAACTGATTTAACCTGGTGCAAAGGCAGCTGTGATATTTATATCCATGCACATATACTGGAAGAAAAAGGGACAAGAAAATATATGACAGTAAAAATTAAATTCCAGGATTAATGTGGTCTGTTGACTAAATGGAAATGGGAAGAGAGACAGTACTTTTTGTGTGTACTTGATCACATCTGCACTGATGGCCACCCAACTAAAGTTCACAGCTCTAAAGATTCAGCAAGGAATCTTCTGATATTTTGTGGAGAAGAAAAGTGAGATAAAGAAGTCAACAAAGATGATTTGCTAATGAGAAAGAAAATATGTCCTAGATACCTGAGTTTCATTGGATGGAAACTCATGGGTAACAGAGAGACAATAACCACTCAATAACTCACAGCATTCCTTGGTTACACCTCAAAATTCATTATTATAATTTTAAAGCAATTCTTCCATTAGTGAAAGTTACAAACACATCCAAACTTAATTATACAAGCCCTTGGCTGATTTCAACAATAGCAAATTGGTAATTTATTTATTGGTGAAGTGTTTGACTTGTGCCAGATCTTACAGGTAAACTGTATAATTAATATCTTTGCATACACTGTCTAGTTAGTTAGCTTGTTGGCCACAGTAATTTTACACATTATATCCATTTTATAGAAAATGCATTAGAGACTGAAGGTGCTAAAAATATTGCCCATTAGCATCAAGTTACACAATAGTAGTTCCACATACTTCCACATGTGTCTATATCCGATTGACCACAAAGCACAATTGAGGTTTGAGCTTTTATGTTTAAGGACTTTTAAGATGAAGTGGAAATTAGGATTTGGGTTTTATGCTCCTTAAATGTTGGCAACATTTTCTTCCAAGTACTAAGTGCCAAAAATGGGGTGGGGGGAAAGCAATATTGTGCGTAACATTCAGCCTGCAGGCTGGCTGTTTACAAATTCTGCTGAGCCTAATAGCTTACAGTTTACAGTAGGAGCATAAGCATGGAAGTTCAGTAAGCAGGTTAAGAATATAGAAATAGAGCCTCATTTCATGTTTTATGTAATCCCATATGGCATTCTCTTGTAACTCATTATAAATATTCATCACATGCTTTTTGTGAGACTGACACTATGCTAGATACCGAGGAATCAATGATAAATAAGAGATAAAGCCTCTGTTCTTGTGGGAAAGAGACAGGATGTGAGGCAAATAAAATTGACTACAATATATATATATATATATATATATATATATATATATATATATATATAGAGAGAGAGAGAGAGAGAGAGAGAGAGAGAGAGAGAGGGAGAAGGAGAAGTTCTAAATGAGGGAAAAAAGAAACCAAGTTGTAGAACTTCATTCTGATTGTAATATTTCATATGTAATTTGTGATATAAATGAATTAAGCTTATGTTAATGTGCAAAATTTGGTATATCCTTCTCCTCTCCAGGAAAGAGAAAATGTGAATGGTATGGTCCAATAGAATGAAGGATAAAATGGCAAGCTGCACAGCTAAAGAACCAGTAAGAAATGAAGTTAAGAAAGGCATTAAGATTTCTGAGTTTATTCAGAGCAGTGACTCTATCCTCAAATATTAGATTGTAAAGAGATTGAGGAACATGACAGATACATTCACATGTCTGGCAAATTCATGAAGAAGTAGATTGTGGTGGGTGATATCATTGTATATGCTGTGAATATACACTGCTCTGATTGGTTGATGAATAAAACTGTTTGGCCAATGGTGAGGCAAAATAAGGTTAGGCAGGATATTCTAACTAGAGAGAGATAAAAGAGAAAGACATAATTGAGGAGAAACTGCTAGCTGCTGCCAGAAGAAGCAAGATGTAAAGTACTGGTAAGCCACGAGCCATGTGGCAAAGTACAGATTTATAGAAATGTGTTAATTTAAGATATAAGAGCTGCTACATAGCAAGAAGCCTGAGCCTTTGGGCTATATAGTTTTAAAATAATATAAGCCTCTGTGTGTTTACTTGGGTCTGAATTGCTGCTGGACTGTGGGGCTTCAGGAGCTGGGTAGGACCAGAGAAAACTTTCAGCTACAGGATTGTCTAGGTCAAGATTTAATCCATAGAGTAAAACTTGAAGGCTATCACTAAAATCAGGAGAGAAGACACCTGTACAATAGTTAATGTAAGTGGCCTGAGAAGAAGAATATCAAAAATCCCTAACTTAGGTCTATGGGAAAGAAAGGAACTCAGAGGATCTCAGGCTTCAAGGGTCACAACAGACAAAAACAATGAGCAAGCAGTAGCATCCTGTTTTCTATGTTCTTCCCACCTCCCAAGTATCAATGAAACAAAAGGGTTAAAATTTAAGGTTTTGTCCTACATATGAGTGGTTGAAATGAGGACTGTATGATGGAGATAGAAGAAAAACCAGAGATGCGTCCATGAATGGAAAACAAACATAGGGACCTCCAGAGCCTAGAGGTCAGACTTCCCATTTCAACTGTATCATATAGGTGTCTGGAGCTTGAGATTCTCATCAGGCACAAAAGACAAAAGTTGAACAAACTATACTTGAACAACTCTCTTTAAGCCCAGCAGGGAACTGCATTGCAGGTTAGACTATTGCCTTAAGACTAAGGAAACAGGCAATACACAGAGGGGCTCACACTTCTCAGAACATAAGCATGGGATCAAAATCATCCAGGGATACAATGCCATGTTAGTGAGCAAGTGGATAAACATGGAAAGACATTCCTTGAGGATTCCCATACTCAGTGAGCTTTGCTTCTATGAGCATCACATGTTCTTGAACAATCTTCTTCAATTTTAGCTAAAAGGGGGTGAGTGAGGTTGTAGTTATTTAGAGAAAAAAAGTACTTAGCATACTCTGTTCTTAAAAAAAGATTATCTTCAAGGAAAACTGCTTTATAAGAGCTCAACACACTGGTATTTTACCAGAGTCCTAAGTATCTGAGAAAAGAGAAATATTGTAATTTTTAAAAATACAGAAACACACCAAGACTTAATCACTGGACATCCAATTACAAGTAGAATTTCATGAGAAAGCTATTATTATTATTATTATTATTATTATTATTATTATTTGGTAAAGCCATTATCAGAGAGAAAGAAACTTGTATTCCTGATTTAAGAGGCAGGACAAAGTATGGTGCCATCTAACCCGTAATGAATAAGTCAACAATATATAAAAACAGACCATATAGAAAAGGAAAGAAATAATTAAGTTGAAAAATTCAAATAAGAGTTGGTTATGGTATCAAATTTGTACTACCAACACCTGAGAGAGAAGACTTACAAATTTGGGGCCAGACTGAGGTATACACCAAGAACATTTTCAAAACCCAGAGAGATGCATCAGTGGGTAAGACCAGTAGCTGAACAAGCTTGTAAATCTGAGTTTGCTCCCTGAAACCTGTTAAATTCCTGATGCTCTAGAGAGCATGCATCTACAATCCCAACACAGCTATAGAGAGATGGGAGGCAGACATGAAAACTACTTGGAAGCTCATAGGCCAGCTATCTGGAGTACATAGGACAAAATCAGAAACAGACAAAGGAGAGACCTTGTCTCAATAAAGGAGAAGGCAAAAACAATTTTCAAAAGTTATCCTCTGACCTGTACATATATGGCACATATGTGCCCATACTCTCTCACACACATACAATTACTTGATATTTTGAGTGAGGTAATAATTAAATTGAACAAAAATGAAGAAAGAGGAGGAATTGAAATGGAAGCTAGGCCTATGAACAGTTTACATTTCTGTAGTTAAGGATCTGAAAGAAGTGGCTGTTTTCAATGTATTCTGTGAAAGCTGAAAGTGGCAGACAGAGGATAGACAAGAGAGACAGCTGGAGATAACTCCATGCAGAGAAAACAGGGCCCAGGTGAGGAGTTTCCCTTATTGGTTTTTAATATTGATAGGGAGGAGTGTGAATGTGGAAGGTAGATTTCTCAGGGAGTCTCACAAAGAAAGAAAATCAGGAGATTAAAAAGACATCCCCAGACTAGGAGGACCAAAAAGAAAGCATATTCAGGAAAACAAAAAGATGAATCTGAAAAGACCAAATAATTCAAGAAAGGTCACCAGATACAAATTTAAACCAAGTTCAAGTATTGTCCTAATAATCAGAAATGAAAGTAATTTGTTATTCAAATCATGAATCATGAGAAAGACTTGCAAGACAAGAATGTGCAAGCACTGCTTGCTTTTTCCAGGTCACCATCAATTTTTTTCTTCACTTTGTCATGGTCCTGTTAATATAAACAGTTTATAGATATGAATACACATGCATACATATAACATACACACACACACACACACATATATACATGACATACATATATTTATATTTTTACTCAGGGTTTTTTACAGTAACAACTTACAGAATGAATCTCTCTACTTATCTCTATTTCTGTCTCTCTACAAAGGGAAAAATTATAAACCCATATATATATATATATATATATATATATATATATATACATATATATATTAATATACACACATATGCACAAACACACACACACACATACACACACACACACACACAATTACTCAATGGATGGCTGTGAACAGAAAGTCCAAGGATCCAGTAGCTGCTCAGTCCACAAGGCTGGATGTCTCACCTGGTTTTTCAATGAATGTGGGAATCCCAAAGAAGTAGGCTCTAATGTCAATGACAGAATAAATGTACTAGTAAGGAGAGGGAAAGTAGACAAAAAGGAAAGCTGCTTGCTTCTATTTCCTTATATAGACTTCCAGAAGAAGTATGGCCCAGATTAAAGGTATGTCTTCCTACCTCATAGGTCTACACTAAAACTGGATTCACCCACTTCAAACCAAGCAAAAAATGTTCACAAGTGTGCCCTTCATTTCTGGATTGTAGTTCTTTCCACATATAGTCAAGTTGACAACAAATAATAGCCATCACAATATTTACATGCTTGAAAGAAAATTCTTCTGAACCCTCTGTCCTACCACCACCCCTCTTGGAGACTTGTTGTCCCTCTATTTCCAACTTCTTTAAAATTTATTTTCCTTTCTATAATCTGGCTTCTTGTTTTATTCAACACTACAGTCTGTTTTGTGTGACAAGTTTTCAATTTATGTTTGTATCCAATCTTATTGAGAACACATCATGAACTTGACATTTTGCTATAAGAGTATGTGAATGCCCTCTGGTATTGTATAACCCAATAGGAATAGACAGGGATATTTGGAATGAAAATAATGATGCAAATGATTCACAACTGGAGAAAGTCATTAATTCTATTTGTGATTTATCAATGAAAGGCATCAAAAGGGAGACCAGACTCCATGTTGCCGATAGAGATTGAACAGGTAGGGTAAGTGAAGTACAGAACTATACAGAAAAGACACTGTGAGTCAAATTTTGGAAGTCTCTTGAGTGTACTTTTGGAGGTTTTTTGTTTTGTTTTTGTTTTTTTGTTTTGTTTTTTAATATCTATTTTTTTATTATGTATACAGTGTTCTGCCTGCATGTGTACTTGCATGACAGAAGAGGGCATCAGATCTCATTACAGATGGTTCTGAGCTACCATGTGGTGGCTGGGAATTGAACTAAGGACCTCTGGAAGAACAGCCAGTGCTCTTAACCTCTGAGCCATCTCTCCAGCCTGAGTGTATATCTTTATAAGGTATAAATTGTAAACTTCATGCACATGTGCACACAGAAACACACACACACACACACACACACACACACACACACACACACACACAATCATATCTACTTGCAAGTAACTCTCTTACCAACTAATAGTTCACTGTCTTGTACATCGATAGCATTTCATCATTAATTATTGGAAGAATATATAAATGATAAAATACTTCTCTCAACAGCTACAGATTAAATTATAAAAAGAACAAATGGACATTTTTCTTTGTGAACAGAAACTGTCCATTGCTCTGTGTGTTTCTTAAGTTGCAATGATGATTAGCAACTCCTGCCAGAATCAAAATATCATCTAAATCAACTCTCAAAAGTAATTCTATTGCACACCTTATTGCCTTCTGGCTTCTATTCCAGAATGCCTGGACTCTGATTATAAATATATCATTTGTATTTGCATGTATTTGTTGTGTAGTTTTCATTATGAAAACTAGATTTCTACTATCATTGCACATGGACTCGGCTTTTATTAGCAAGGCTGTTTGGAAGATGGGCTGCTCCAGGTTATAATGGAAATTTCTTAGTGTGGGGGAAAAAAAAGCACTGCTTCCCCTCCTGTGAATGTTTTATTTGCATTTAAGACTCTTGTAAAACTCTATTAATCACCATTCTCTTATTTTAATAATTTCTCACTTTAGAATTTGAGTAATGCAATACAATAGTAATATTCATTTTGCACTGCCAATAGCTATGGTAACTTTTGTGAAAATATACTAAAAGTGTGTTGCAAGAACAGAGATGTAAAACAAGCAATAGTGAGAGAGGGAAAAAATGATTAAGAAGTAAGGAGAAGTGGAGTAGGGGAAACAGAATCCCATACCTCTTATAAGCCAACTGTTTCATTCATTGACAATGAGTATTTTTATGCTTCCAATATACTCAATGGTAAAGAACCACTAGGGAATTAATTTTATGTGAGCATAATAGTCACTTTTATCTTCTCTGTAATAAAACTGTTTTCTTGGAGACCATAGCTCAGTTTGTTCCCAAGGTTCTTCTGTGCATTTCCCATCACTCAGTTTACAGGCTACTCTCAAAGTCACCATCCAAGGTATAAAACTGTGTCGGACTGCATTGTGTAGCAATCTAGGCCATGTCAATTCCATGTCACCTCTGAGGGCAACTAGGTGGATTAAAGGTATATTTAACACAAAGAAAGAGGGGTTTGTATTAGTCTTAGTTACTTTTCCACTGCTGTGATGAAGCATCCTGCCTAAATCAGCTTATAGTAGGAACATTTTTGGATTTATGGTTCCAGAGAATTTGGGGGCATAATGGTGGAGACTGCATGGCAGCAGGTAGCAGGCAAGCAGGCAGAGGATAGTGGGCAGAAGGCGGAGGGTAGAGGGCAGAGGGCAGCGTGACATGGTGGATGGAGTTGGATATTGATAGCTGGGAATCTTCAACAGGAACCACAAGCAGGAAGCAGAGATAGGAATGGGTAGTGTGTGAGGCTCAAAGCCTTACCAGAGTGACATCCTTCCTCCAGCGATTCACACCTACTAAGACTATGTAAACCATGCCACCAATGTGAACCAAGTATTCAAATGCCTGAAAATATGAGAAGTTTTTCTCATTCCAACCATCACAAAATTTTAAGAGAATAGTTGAGAAGCATCAGTGAAGTCATTAGCTTAGTGTAATTCAATATGAACACCTGCCTGATATGAGCTCTAGGCAACTTTAACCTGCCTAGCCTTAGTTTTTTTTTTTTTTTTTGAATCTGTGAAATAATGGAAGAGCAGTAGAAAACTTAACATGTAGGAAATGTTTAGCATAGCACTAAGCACAATAAATTCTTAGGTTTCCTCTTTTAAAATCAAACCATGTCCTTCCTCTCCTACTTTCTATCAATTTTGCTTTCTTATGCATGAAAATAAATATCAGGCAAGTTCATTACATGAACACTGAAAATACAGAACTAGGGAGATTGGCCATTTAATAGACAGGTAAGAAAAGATTTTATCTACTTTGCTATCTGACTATATATAGCTATAAATAATCTCAGGTTGTTTGAGCCATACTCTAGTTAGGTTGATCTTATTTCCACACACACATATCTCAAATTGTTATGAAATTCTCTCTTCATATTGCTAGAAAAATAAATAAAATTTTGCAGAGTCCCAGCCCTTTCTTTTGCTACCTGAGTGACTGAAAGTTGCTTTACCCTCTCCGAACTTTAATGTATATTAATGAACAATAAAAAATTCAATAATAATCTAAGTTAATCACTCAGGTTTCTGGAGTGACTTCTTCTCTAGTCCCTTAAATTCATTTTTTTCCAGCTTTGGAAGGCATGCTAGTCAGAAAATAATGTTTACATTTATATCAGAATAATGTGTGATGGCATTGTACATAATGTGAAGTGGTCACAAAGTGAATTTGGTGAACATCTATTTGTTGTATCTATGTGCCAGTGTTTGCATGAGCATGTGAATGTATGAGTGTGTAATCAAGGTCTGCCTTCTTAACAATTGCCAATATAATACAATCAATGCCAAGAGCATTATATTCAGTTTTGACTCAGGATGGCTCAATTTAACAAATTTCCAAGTCTGTAATAAAGCTCCAGTAATGCACATTCAGTTGACAATATGCTTTCAGTTTTTATTTTATTTTTCCTGGGCTAGTGGTATGTTCCAATACTCTGTTGTGCAATAGGCCATGACAGAGATCTGATGCTCCCAGCCATGTGAATACAAGATTAACAAACATGCTCCAATTTGCACATTGCTCAGCTGTGATACTCCCTACACAGGATATTTTTTTTTTTTATTATGGTTTGTGTGTTTTCAAAGTGCAATGGGATTATTGAGGCATAACCTTCTCTAAAAATGAGTAGATGGATATATTGCTAACTGTATTATCACCTTGTACATTATATTCCTAGAGTTAATTCTTCTAAAGGTTCACTTTTGAAGGCCACTCTACTAAATACAGCATTTTGATGTAATTTTCTTTTTTTGTGAAATGTTTTCCCGTACCTTTTTTGTTGTTATTTTACAGTTTTGTAAATTTACTTATGAATTTTTTTGTCATTTTATTCCTATGCTTCTCTTTCATTTTCCTTCCACTGGTGCTCTTCTTTACAACCTACCCCTTTCCTTTTTTCATGTCCTCTTCTTGTGTATGGCCTACTGAGTTTCTGAGTTCTTTACCTGAAGAATAGGGTTGGAAATTATGCAAAGAAGGAAAGGCAATGTATATGTGACTATACTACTAAGAAAATGACACCCACTCCCATAAGTGTTAATTGGCAATAAGTCCCTCCAGAAGGGGTGAAGCCTCATGGACCTCTCATCTATCATGAAAAGTTGATAAGACCAACTTAGCTGTACTGAGTTCATTAATGTGATGGCCATGCCATGCCCATAAGACATCTTTTTGCTGCACATCTCCTCATCCTGGGCCCTTCTCTTCTTTAACACCTTAATCTGTAATGTTCCCAGAGCCTTGTAGAGTTTGTGACAATTGTCCCAGTTCAGTCCAAGTTTCATCATTGCTTATTGTGTACTCTGCCAGTTATGGGGTTTTGCATTAACCATTGCCTCATACAGAAGGGAGGTTCTTTGTAGCTTGAACAAAGAACTAAATTATGGGTAAAAACATGAGTCTTTAGAAGGCAGTTTATTAACATGACTTTGTGCAAAATTTATGGTGGAAAATATGCTCACAGTGTTAGAAAGACTGTCTTGTCAATCTTTTCTTTTTCTTTCAATCTGTTTCTTTTACTGTTTTCCTCTTCTTGATGTTTTATAAATTCTCTTTGTAATTGACTTGAGGGATTCTTGAGTCTGATTGGCTTTCTCCTTTCTTCAAAATGGAATAATCTCCTTCAGTGAGCTTTGACTCTCTTCTCTTTTGGGAAGTCATATAATGATTATACAATTCTACTAGATGATGTCTTACAAATGCCTAAAGCTTTATTCACTCCTATTTGCTATGTTCCTATATCTGTGTAAATTTAAATGACTGTCTTCAAATGTATTGATTATTTCAAGAGCTTGATCAAATTTACTATTGAAACCCACTAATAAGTTTTTGTTTCAAATATATTTTAGTTTCAAAATTTTGTTTTTAAAAATTTCCTTGAGAATTTAATATGTGAATACAATGAAATAGCCTATATACCTGTCACGTTCCCAGATTCCCTGGGGGTCACATAGAACATGTTCTTCTGCCAAATCCATGCCCTCTTTTATTTTTAATAACCACTAAAGCCCATTTTGTATGGCATGCAATATTTCTGTTTGTTTCATATTTTCCATTTTTTAATTGAAATTACCACTATTCATATTTCATTTATCTGAGTTTGTTGAATATCATATAATACTTATTTTGAAATTTTTATTAGCTCATTTATGTATATCTATTGACTTGAAATTGATTTTTGGAGATTTACTTTTCTCTCTTATTTTAGCTATGTAAAAGTTTTTCTAAGAATACCTTGAAAAGACTATGTTATGCTGGCATGCATGCATGCATTAAAAACAACAACATAAATAATTAAGTTTTCAGAAATGTACATTTTCACTCTCTGTGATGCTGGTAGTTTCTATCATCATTACTGTTGATGTTGTATTGTCATCAGCATGCAGGATTCTGGGGCATTTTGTGTCTGACCAGAACTCTGAAACAGCATCACAAGGTGCTAATGTAGATGGCCACTAAAATGTAAACAATGGATGTATATTTTAGTGTTTTCTTTCAGTCTCTGGAGAATCTGTAACTGGGAGTTTGCCTATGTATTTCATAGTAGATGTGTGGGAAAATCGGGCTGATGAGTAAACACTGTTATAACACTTGGCTCTTCTTACAAGTCATCATTAGCTTATCTAAAAACATGTCTCTTATATTTTAGACAAAGTTAGTGCCTCATGAGAGATAATACCAAAACTAATCCCTTGGATAATCCTTTATATTCAGGAATGCTCCTTCAGAAAATAAAACCTCATGCTATATCTTCTCCTCACCCACAGCTCTGCTGGCTTTGGCAAGCCTCCTACCACTTTATGGTGGTCTCATGGTCTCAGCAATTTCTAATCTTCAGAATTATGCTTTCTGCAGTTATGCTCAGAGAGAGGCTGTAAATTTGGACACACCCTATTTTTTCTCTGTCCTTGAGAAACAAACTGGGAGCTGATATTCTCTATCTGTGTTGTGCTCAACTTTCTTGAGAAAAGTGTCTTGTAGCAGCATTAGAATTATACTACTATGTGATTTCAACGCACTGCTGCCCTGCCTTACTCTTTTGATGCACTGCTTTTACCTGCTTCAGTCATTTTAGCTTCAGATTCAGGAAGTTATAGGTTGTTATTTGAGTTATCTATCTACCAAATCAGTAGAGAGGCTTTTTGATGTTTTCTGTGTTTTTGTTTCTTTCAATTCTGTCACAGCAACTTGTTGAAACACTCCAACTCTCTGTAACATGTTACAGAAATTTGCTTTCGCCTTCACACTTGTCGTACAATTTTAAATTCAGTTATAAGGTTCCATTTTCTTTTCTTATTTGAGACAAGGTTTCTCTGTGTAGCTTTGCACCTTTCCTGGAACTCGCTTTGGAAACCAGGCTGGCCTCAAACTTACAGAGATCCACCTGCCTCTGCCTCCCAAGTGATGGGAATAAAGGCGTGTGCCACCACTGCCTGGCTTAGTTTCATTTTCTTAAACTATGAGCATTGACACAGTGAATCATATTTTCTGTTTGAATAACTCAGGGCTTTCATTCATTTGTGAGGCACTAAACCTCAGTACCTATGGCAGTGTAGGGCAGATACTAAAAGTATGAGATCCATGACTGAATTAGTGTGGGGCAGATACTAAATGTGGGAGATCCATCAATGCATTAGTGTAGGGAAGGTACTAAGTATGTTGAAATCCATGACTGAATTAGTGTAAAGCAGGTACTAAGTCTGGGAAACCCATCACTGAAGTGTAGGGCATGTCCTAAGTGTGCAAGATTCATGACTGAATTAGTGAAGGAAGGAATAATCTTTGGATTTCTACTTACTTGCTTCTTTTTCATGGTGAATGTACTGTTTCATCAGCAGTATAGCAAGGCCTTATTTTAATCTATTCAAAATTAACTGTTTGATAATAATTTTAAACTTTCCTGGATTGGTGCAGATATTTTTCTTTTCTTCCTTCCTTCCTTCCTCCTTCCCTCCCTTCCTTCCTTCCTTCCTCCTTCCCTTCCTTCCTTCCTTCCTTCCTTCCTTCCTTCCTTCCTTCCTTCCTTCCTTTCTTTCTTTATTTTTTTTTCTTTTTTGGTTTGGTTTGGTTTTCTAAGACTGGTTTTCTCTCTGTGTAGTACTCTTGGTATCTGTCCTGGATCTCACTCTGTAGCCCAGGCTGGCCTCGAACTCGCAGAGATCCGCCTGGCTCTGCCTCCCGAGTGCTGGGATTAAAGACATGCACCATCACTGCCTAGCCCCAGTGCAGGTATTTATTTTCAATCATGTATTAGGCAGAAAATAAGTATTTGAATTTCTAAAAAAAAAATGATTGTGTCACATGTGACGATGGCCTTAGTTCTTCAGCCAAAGTTTATAGGCTAATTTGTGTTCCACATAAGCAACTTTTGGAAACAGAGAGATTCACATAAAGATTTGTAAACATGCTATAGTGTCTTACTATGCAGAATATTTAAACATTTTATACAATTTAGTCATCATATGCATTTGTACAGAATTAAGATACAATGTAAGTGTTAAAAATATTAAATGCTAATTATATGAAACTAAGCATAATCAACAAAAGAAGGTACAAATCATTACAGAAATTTATGTCCACTGATTTAGTATATTTAAATTACATGGTGTGAACTCATATACCTAAATGTCAACTTCACCACCACTTTTGCTGTTATTTATAATACTAATATTTCATCTTTAATGGGAGAGGCAGAATGTACAGAGAATCAAATGCTCTTGGCATCTTTTAATGTATCCACCAGCTGTTCTTACTTCTAATTTATAAAACGGTGTTAACTGGGCCCCCAAATAATGAGGCTTTAATGACAGAACAGAATTGCTAATTATTTTCCTCAGCCAACTTTTATTCCTTGGCCAACACCAATGAACTAATTATTGAAGAGAACGTAGTTATATTTTTCCCAGTTTGCTTTTAGTCAATAAGCAGAGAAGCAGGAAGAAACATGAGAGTGTCTAGGGAAAATTAGTGCAACTGTTTTGTGTGAAGTTTAAAAGATGCAGAAAGATGCAGAGGCAAGAAATGGGTATTACATTTTACAGAGCATTGTTTGACTCTCACAGCCCAAAAGCAAATACTTTGTCTTCAGAAAGATCATTAAAGAAAATAACTGCTTCCAACCCAGATGGAAATTTTAGCGAGTAGAGTCTAAACTAGGGAAAGCATTGTCTACTTGGGAATTGCAAGCTGTATGCATAAACCTAATCTGATTAACTATTTGAAAAAGTGATTTTATGATGCAATATATAGTACACTAGAGGGAAGGATGGCTTTCATAATAGCAAAAATTCTGTTAAGTGTGGGAACTTTAGAGATGTATAGGATACCCACCTTAAACCATTTGCTTTCTATATTTACAGATTCATAACTGCCTTAATTGGTGGATTTTTATGGTTGAAAAATTCAAGGTGAGTTACACATGTTAAAAATACTTCTAGAAGATGATACAAGGAATTCTGACTCCTCCTTTGGCCAATGATAATGTTGGGATTACTTGAGGTATCTCTATTAAGCAGCTCCCATAAGTATTAACTTTCAAAACAACCTTAAGATGTGAATTCTGGAATTCTATCTCAACTTTGAGATGCAGGATTGGAAAGTAAAGAGATTATGCAGCTTTCCAAAAAGTGATAATTAGAACCTAGAAAATTTGATTCTAAGCCTTCCCTTCTAATGATGGTTCCAGAAACAAGAATTTTGATTATTAATTTCTAATGAGTGAGTACATACCATGCTTGTCTTTCTAGGTCTGGGTTACCTCATTTGGGGTGAATTTTTTCTAGTTCTATCATTTGCCTGCAATTTTCATGATGTCAATGATGCAGGGGGGAGGAGCTTGGTCCTGCTTCAACTTGATGTGTCATACTGGGTTAGCTCCCATGGGAGATCTGCCACTTTCTGAATGAAATGGAGGAGAGGTGGATGGAGGTGTAGAAGGGAGGTAAGAAGATGTAACAGAAGGAGAGGAGGGATGGTAAATTGTGGTCAGTATGTAAAATAAACAAACAAACAAACAAAACAACCCTTTACTTAAAAAAAAAAAAAAAAAAAAAAAGAGAATCTTGACTGATAGTCCTTTCCAGGAAATGTGTACCAAAAAAGTTGTGTGAGCCCTAGTAGACATGTTAGAGCTCCAGCTGCAAAGTATATACTTCCCCCCAATTGGGTTAATTTCAAAGCTCTTGGTTAATTTATATCTTATTTGTCAATAACTCAAAATTTAGAGAAAATTGCAAAAAATGATACATAAACACCAATTACATTGACTCAGAAAAAATTATTACTAAAGATGTACCAAAGATTCATCATTTTCTTTTCATTGCATATTATGGAAGCTGAAATTATCTCTTATGCAAACAGAAGCAGTTATAAATTACATTAAATATGACAATACTTTATCTACTATATTTCAATATTGTCATTTAACTAATAATATCTTTTATGGTATTTTTCCTTCCAAAAGAGGTTAAATCTAGGGTTGGTAGTACTTAACTATCTTGTCAGTTTAGTTTTATTTTGGAACCTTTTTTCCAGCTTTCTCAGTTTGTTATTTTGGTTGTTTATTTTTTTTAGTGTTTCTGATATTGACAGATTATAATAATGACACTCTCTATCCTCATAAAAGTGAAATATTCTCCAATTTATATTTCCCTGATTATTCCTCAAGGACATGTTCAGCTCAGGAATTCTTGGCTAGAATACTGGGGAGGAGCCCCTGAATACCATCTGGCAGACCACATCTGTAAGGATACAGTATTTATCTGTGTTCTTCTTCCATAAATAGGTCAGGGTTCTGTCTCCGTTCTCCACCATGCAGCTACTATTTAACCCTGACTACCAGATTTCAATGTATAGGGAAACAGTTTTAAGACTGTGAGTATGTAGCCTACTCCCCACTCAAACATCCTTCTAAAGTTAATGTTTATTGATACTTCTACCTGGTCCAGTGTTTATTGTGAAGGCTAATCAGCATTGGCTTTCCTTGCTTCGTCCTAGAATGTTAGTATATATACACATACATGTCCCTACATTTGTATATGTACATATGTAGTTTTTTAATCATTGTGTACACATAAGTTCTATTTCATCATGCTCCATAACTAATAAGTGTACTTAAATATATTTGTGTGAAAACATTTCTTGGTAGATTATTGTGACATTTATTAGAACAGATCCTAAACCTATGTGATATACCTCATTTCCTTCTTACCAACAAAATTTCAGCTCCTCCTTTTAATTATGTTCTTTTAAATTTTCAACTATACTAGTGTGGAATTCAAAAGACAAACGGAAGAAGAGGGAAGGTGAAAGTTACACCTTTCTTTGTTCAAAAGTGGTCAGACTGCATGGCAGAGGCTTCCAAGGCTGCCATATGGAAGCCTGTGTAAGAATCCTCACTGGGAAGGGAATTATGGGTAGGAACAGTAGGGTAACAATTCCTCCATCTCCTTTAGGATAGCCTGAGACACCAAGTCTCCAGAAATAGATCTTTGAACAAAGGCTGAACGCCTTTTCAGATGATAATTTGAATTCCAAGGAATCGCAGAGCTGATGTTCACAGATCTAGTGTCACCTAGGAAATAGGAGGTAGGGTCCAAAGTTTCCATAACCTGAGGTTATCATTGAATACTATCATAGTACTCTCATCCAGTCTTAGTACTAACACAGAACAAGAATTGGTGCAGGGGGAGGAGCTTGGACCTGCCTCAGCTGAGTGTGCCAGGCTCTACTAACTCCCCATGTGAGACCTTGACTTGGGAAATGTGGGGGAAGTCTGGGGGGCAAGAAGAAGGAAGAGAAGGGGATCTGTGGTTGGTATGTAAAATGAATAGAAAATTTCTTAACAATGAAAAAAGGGAAAAAAAGAATGTTATGCTTTGAAATAAATTGTGCTAAGAACAAGCCTTCAAACTAATTGTATAGATTTCTAAAATTTATTGTCTTACTTAAAATATTTTAAGCAGTTTTATTTTGTATATCACAGAGAAGCAATTTTGTTGTTTAGTTTTTTAACTGGGGTTTGGTGTATGTGACAACATTAACTTCTTAGAAATCTATGGGAACATGATAGATGGTACATGAGTTCTTTGGGAATCATGAATCTGGAATAAAGGATTTAACCTAAACAAACTTTTGTTTTCTCTTTTCTAAATTCAAGTAACAATGTGTACATTCTATAATAATATAAACAGTGGATATACATAAAATCTTCAAAACAGTTTTTGCAAGTAACACCTACAATAGAAGTGGTAATCACAATTCAGTCAAGGAGTCTCTATTACATATTCATTGCTATGCAAGTGGTTATAAACAGAGTGCGTGTCCTCACCTTTCAGAAATCTGTAAACTCATAAGGAATAGAGACAAAAATGCAATTCTTACAGAGTGTGAAAAGGCGTGGACAGGATAAGGGTGCCCTAGTAATTATATAGAAGGACATTGATTCAGAATTTTAAAATATAGAGAAAACTCTTTGAAGAAAAACACGATAAGAAAAGTCCTAAGCATAAGAAGAATTCAGCCAGCCAGGAGGGCAACTTCTGCAAAGAGAGAGTTCTCAGCAAAAACAATCTGAAATTGCAAAATGCTGGAGAAGCAAGGTCTGAGAAACACAACGAAGATGCAGTTGGGGCCTGGAGGTGGGAGAAGTGTGGAGATCAAATTTAGGAGACAAATGTCCTTGACATCATTGTTGTATGATTTTTACCATGATCTCATGTCTAAAAGCTACTCCACGATGAACTCTATAATTCATAAAAAAAAAAAAAATGGGATAGATTTTATCCTGCAAATTTTGTTTTTAAGTTCCTTCAGCATTTTTATTAAGAATTCTTTGGGAAGAAGAAAAGTGTATGTCACATGGAAGTAATTCTAGGTTTTTCCTGAATATGAGTATTCCATGTGAATTTTTTTTCCAAAGTGTCATGAATGTCACAAGATCATTTAATCTCACTATTTGAGGTTGGCATTGACTTCCAACAAATTGAATGGGTTATCTAAACTACAGATTCCAGGTTTTCTTGGGGGGTATCAATTACCTTGTCTTGTTAATTATGAAAGCCTGTGAAATGAGTCCAAAACTGTTTAGCTGAATTAATTGGAGCTGCATCATCATAGGTTAGAGTACATGCATGAGCCCCTTCCAGAGCAGTTGTTTGAAGTGGTCCAAAAGGATCCATAAACTACATCTTACATCAAAGAGAAATTATGGGTAATTGTCAAGTCAGACTGAATCCTCCAAGGGTATTTGTGTTGATTTGATTGAAAACTGTGTACACTCAAAATCC
Organism: Onychomys torridus; assembly: GCF_903995425.1. Lineage (NCBI taxonomy): Eukaryota > Metazoa > Chordata > Mammalia > Rodentia > Cricetidae > Onychomys > Onychomys torridus. Next base: position 73,820,979 of record NC_050443.1, read on the forward strand.
CTACAGAGCTTGTTTGACACTGGAAGAGACAGGGATAATCAAACAAGGTGGAAATTGTCAAGTCCAAAGATATTTATTCGAAGAACTTATTTCACTCCCCCAATGCCAGAGAGATAAAGAAAATTTCTTTGTTTTCTTTAAATGTTCACTTTACTCAAAAAGGACAGCTGGATAATACCTACAGACAGAAATGACCACTGACTCACCAGAAAAATCACAGAAGAGACAACAAAAAAGTCCTGATTTCTAGCTCTACAAAGGGCTGGTGTATCTAGCTAGTATTTAAATCTTACCATTCTGTCTTTTCTACTAATTGATTCCCTATGTTCCATCTTTCCTGCTCTACATCTGTTCTTTCAGAAGTCCAAGGTTCATGACATATGATGCTAATCCTCAAATGGATGTTTTAAAGGCCAGTCAATTTTCTGCATGTCAAGACTCCTTTTTTCTTTATTTCTTTTCAAGCACATGTTTTCAATCATCTAATCAAAACCAGATCCAACCACAGGTCAGAATGGAAATGGCAGCTGTAACAGGATAAGAATTACAAGGTGACAAAATAAATAAATCAAGTAGAAGTAAGACCAGTCTAATATGCAGCAAAACAAAAATAAAGGACATTCAAAGAAATCCACCCTCTTCTAGAAAACAGGTGTGTGCAGGATCCATTCTCAAAGGACAGCAATTGGAAGACAAGAAGAGAAATCACAGTACAGAGGTCAAATTTACCACTTAATAATTGGTGGTCTTCTACAGATTGATTTTCTAATATTTTTAGTCTATGCCAGCTTTGCTTTCAAAACATAACAATGATGGCTAATTTCAGAGTTATGTGAGGATTCAGTAAGCTAAATTTAAAATACATACTCTTCTTAACAAGGTATTATAATGTTTATTGTTGTTATGATTTATAATATTAATGATAGGATTATCATTAAATAATATGTTCTTTGAGTAATTCATCATTGTTTGATTTGAGTCATTAATTATACTTACTCTATCTCAATCTTTAAGATAAATCTTGATGTTGATAGCCATAATTTATTTGTAGGAAATTTAAATATATATATATAATATTATGTATAATATAATGTATATTATATATATATTAAACGTAATAATCAAGTAAGATAGATAAATAAATGAAAGTACTATGAAATTTTCATATGACAATAAGTTTAGGAAATTATAGATAATAGAGTAAATAGTTTTCTCTAGTATAATAAAAAGAAACTGTAATTATAGATACAACAACATTCAAATAAAGTACATGTTAGTGACATTAAAATGTATTTTATATATAATTATAGAGTAAAAATCTTTCCCATGCTATAATGTCAGACAAAATCAGCCAAAGATGAAAAGAATCTTAGAGTTAAATTATTAGTTTAAATACAATTTTTTCTTTAAAAAGAATTTTATATTATTTTCCTTCCAATTTTCTGCTTTTGAATACAGTAAATATAGGTTTGATATTATATATATATATATATATGTATGTATATTTGTGTTTTAATTTTACATATCAGCCATGTGTTCTCCTGTACTCCCCCCTCCCGCCCCCTCCCCCACCTTCCCCCCAGCCCCTCACCTCCATTCCCATCTCCTCCAGGGCTAAGACTCCCCTGTGGATTCAGCTCAACCTGGTAGATTCAGTACAGGCCGGTCCAGTCCCTCCTTCCAGATGGGGCAAAGTGTCCCTATGTGATGGAAGTGGATGCAGAGATCCTCAGCCAGGCCCCAGGTGGAGCTCCAGGTGTCCACTTGTCGAGAAAGAGGAGGGACTGTAATAGTGTGAAGAGTTGAGACCAAGATTGGAAAAGCACAGGGACAAATAGCCAAACTAATGGAAACACATGAATTATGAACCAAAAGCTTTGGAGCCCCCAACTGGATCAGGCCCTCTGGATAAGTGAGACAAATGAATAGCTTGGACTGTTTGGGAGGCACCCAGGCAGTGGGACCCGAACCTGTCCTTAGTGCATGAACTGGCTGTTTGGAACCTGGGGCTTACACAGGTTTGATATTCTTAATCTGAACATATTACCTCCTAAATCTAACTTTTTTGGTGTTGACATAAGTTGTTTGAAGAAAATTCCATGCCCGACCTCTTGAAATGGATTATAGTCAAACTACAGATCTACTAAAAGCAATTCATAAAATTATCTTGTTTATTAATATAATGTATATATAAAATATAAACATAGTTTATATATATACTTTGATTCTACTCCTAAGATATTATGTTTATGCAAGTATTTCACAGTCAAAAAAATCTTGACCAAATGTCAAAACACTTCTTATTTTAAGCTTTTTAAATAAAGGACATGTAAGCTGTATTTGAAGAGGCAAGTAGAAAAGATTGATCAAGTATTTTTCTCATTTACTGCTTGTAAAACTAAATTTACCTTACTTATTTGCATTATTCGTTATGTTCATTATACCAGTGCACGTGCAGTCACTATTTAGTTGCCTTTAAGAAGCATAGAATCACATGGACAAAGGGTTCTATAACAATAGTGTTTTACTGTCAGTGAGTCAAATTAAATGTTTAGAGATCTGAAAATGAAGGCCCATTATGTTAATAATGTAGGATTATTCCTAACTGTGTGAGAATATGTCCTTAATTCACAATGTTAATTTAAACCCATAACGTAGTTATTGTTGCTGGAAGCATTATAAATCTAATTAACAAGATTATTTCATTATCTTTGTGTATTAAGTTGCATATAAAATTTTCATGTCAATGTTTTTCATTGAAATAAAGAAAATAATACAAAATAAATGTTCAAAATTATATGAGAATGATTGGGAATAACTTTCTCAAAAAGTATATTGATATAAACTAAACCTTTGTGGATTTTTGCAACATCCACAATGAAAAGGTTATGTTGTCATCGTCCCTAGACAGAGTGAAAAGTTCTTTCTATTTACCAAAACTGTAAGCGTCACAGTCGAAAGTATATGTCATTGCCTAACTCATAATAATGTTCTGAAACTTTGAAGGATATAAATGTAGAGGGTAGTGTATTTTCCTTGTTATGTCTATTTTAAATTTAAATAAAAGAAAATGGCATCTTCTTAGGCATTAACAGAAGACAAGCACGGAAGAACATGCGACCTGCTATTAGAAGTTAGTATTAAGGTGATGTTGTATGTTGCAATTGGAATAGCTGACTTCAAACCAATCAGCTATGCCCATGGTATAGTGCATAGACGGACATATAGAAGAGTAGAGCTTGCAATGCATGGCAGAGTGTGGCTAAAGACACAGAGCCAAGAGTAGCATGACATGTGCATAGATTGTAAGATGATTCCATTACCTAGAACAAATTTTATTTTAGGGATTATTGAAGCTTTTAAAAATTATTTTATTATTATTTTTGATGTGTATAGGTATTTTGGCTTCATTTCAACTGTGTACCATGTGTGTTCCTGGTGCCCCTGGATGGCAGCATTGGGCTCCAGATCCTTTGGAACTGGAGTTATTGGTAATTGTGAGCCACACGTTAAGTTTTGGGAATCAAATCTGGGTCCTCTGGAAGAGTAACCAGTGCTGTGAATAATAGTCCAGCTCCCCTTTCCCTGACGAATGAGTGTAAACTCATTAAATCCATCACTTCATCAGTGGAGATATTGTTCAGGGATAAGTGCCAATCAATTTCCCACATGAGATTTTAACTCTTTTAGACTATCATCAATAAAATACTGCTATATCTTTCTTTTCCATAACCCACACATATTATGGCCACATAGGAGGCCGCTGATGCAAAATTTATTTTAAAAAAAATTAAACTCTACTTATTCATAAGCTGCTTGCAAACAAGGTGCTTAAAATTTATAGACTAAATAGTTCACTGATCACAAAAGATCTTACATCTGGCTGGATAAAGGTCTTTGTCAATTTTGGCTGTAGGCCATTTTTTTCTATTGTTAACTACATTTAACTGTATTTCAGCAAGGTAAACATCAAAGAAGGTTGAAAGTAATAGACTTTTAGGGATTAGGCAGCTAGTACTTCATAGTAAAAATTGAATCTCTCCCTTTTCTTATAAAGTCAGAAGACACTGAGAATGAATAAAGAAAGTTGGATGTCTCAAATAATAAAATATTCAATAACTCTTCCAGGAAAAATTGGTTTTCATAACTTGATTGCTAACCAAATTCATGTTGTAAAAATAAAGAAACATTAAATAGAAGGCGCTTCAGTGTCCTATTACATTTTGAACATGTAACTTTTAACAAAACAACTAGAAGCCTTATTTTGGTTTCTATAATACCTGTATCTTATCTTGCTAATCATCAGAATGACTATTTATAGATAGTAAGATAGGATGGGTGAAAGATATCAAAGCTTCTCAGAAAGGGTACATAGCAGGCAATATTACAGGTTCAAGTTCAGCCTGATCTTGGAATGTTTATCTATATCTATATCTATATCTATATCTATATCTATATCTATATCTATATCTACATATATATATATATCGTGTATATATTATACAAACTATCTTATATTGTTATATAATATAGATCACACAGAATTTGAATATGCACTGAATTTAAGAACTCAGTTCAGTGCCATCAATTACACTCCCACTGTTGTGTAACCAGTTCCACTATTCTAGGACCTTTTCACTGTTTTAGTGGACATATAAACACTTTAAACACTAACTCCCCAATATTCTTTGACCTTCAGCTCCTACTCTCTGTCACTATAAATTTGTCTGTTAGAGTAATACATTATAATTTATCATTTTGTGTCTGGCTTACCTGTAAAATATTTTGTTTTTCATATTGTGTGTTACATCAGAATTATATTTATTTGAAAGGCCAAATGTTCCTCTCTTTACATGTAAACCACATTTTGTTCATTCATTCACCTGCCAGTGAACATTTAGGCTTTGCTTCCATTTGGCTATTGTGTATGTTTATGCAATGGTTGTGGTTGCAAAAATATTTGTTCAAGTAGCTGGTTTTAGTTCCTTTGGGTAGTGGCTCATGAATGGACTTGCTGAATCGTGAAACAGACTGCAGCATGATATATGAACTTAATATATTTCTAGAAATCACATATTTAATTAAATAAAATTTAAATGGCTTTTATGTCACTGATATAACCAGAAAAGACATGAGTAAATAATAGTAACCTGCAACTCTATCAATAGAACTTAATATTCTGGTCACAATAAGAATATCATGGGGACCTGAGAATGAAGGGGATTTCTCTCCCATTAGTTGATCAGTCAATAGTCCACATTGAAAGGAGACACATCAATATTAATGGCATATAGAGCAGAATCTTTTTCTATTGCATCAGGAAAAGAGACTTCTGAAAGTTTTTACAGGACAATTGCACATTTTAACCTAAAACTGGCTCAAACCATATCTTTTGTCAGCTACCTGGTATTAAATATTTACATAGTGTGTGGTGGAGGTGAGGAATGGGGGTAGGACTCTTACAAATGCAGAAGAGAAGGAACTCATATGCAGAATATGCTTTTTAATTTTTTTATTATTAAGAAATTTTCTATCCATTTTACATACCAACCACAGATCCCTCTCCTCTCTCTCCTCCCAATCTGCAGCCTTCCCCCACAACCTACCTCCAATTCCCACTCCTCCAATGCAAGGTCTTCCATGAGGAGTCAGCAGAGCCTGATACATTCCGTTGAGGGAGGTCCAAGGCCCTCCCTCTGCACTAAGGCTGTGTAAGGTGTCCTGCCATAGGCAGTGAGTTCCAAAAAAGCCTACCCATGCACCAGGGATGGATCCTGATCCCACTTTTAGGGCCCCTTAAGCAGGTCTAGCTACATAACTGTCTTGCCAATGTAGAGGGCCTAGTCCAGTCCCATGGAGGATCCACAGCTATTGGTTCACAGTTCATGAGTTAGTTCCCACTAGTTTGGTTTTGTTGTCTATGAAGATTTCCACATCATGATCTTGATGCCCCTTTATGCTACCCCAGTAATCAGATTAGTGAATACCCTACCTGTCATCATAGAGTCTTCATCCAGTAACTGATGGAAACAGTTGCAGAGATCCACAGCCAAGCACCAGGCCCAGCTCCAGGAGTCCAGTTGAAGAGAGTGAAGAGGGATTCTATGAGCAAAGGGCACCAGAATACACTTTAAATACCCATCAAAATGGGAAAACTATATTGCTTTCCCTTAAAGATTATAACCAAATCATGGATATAGCTATTAAGAATAATTTTTACTAAATGTATTTAAATTGTCAATACAAGTTTATCTAGTATTACATAATCTGAAGCATGAGAAATTAAGTACTCCAGACAATCACAGATTGCCTTGGCTGCCTCTAATTAAATCCAATAATATTTTATAAAGAAGATTCAGAATCAGAAAATGGTTCATGGGATCTTCTATTTACCCAAATATTTATTGGTTCTCTGATACTATGCTATGTAAATACTTGGAAGAGAACCATGAATGTTACAGAAATGATAGAAATGATTAGCCATGAGGAGGTAATCTGTAAGAAACACAGATATTAAGAGGAAAAATACCAGATAGAAAGATAATGATAAAAGATGTTTTGGAGCACATAATTAGATAGATTAAAGTAGCATGTGTAGCATCCCAGGGAGATTTATATATGGATGTAAAATTTAAATGATAAAGCACCAGAAATTGGGGGAGAAAATTAGATTAGGCAAAGGAAATATTGAAGTTACAGGGAATGGGGAACAGCATGGTAAATTCAGAATATTTAACAGAAAAAGAAAATATTCTGAAGTGAGTTGTGGATATAAATCAATAGTAGAGTACGTGCCTATCAAGATTCTGGGTTAAATCTTGAGCACTTAAGTACTTAAAAAGTAAAACAAAGATAGGGATTTTGGTTCACAACTTTAATTCCAGCACTTGCTAGGTAGAGCCAGGAGAATCTCTGTGAGTTTGAAGAGAGCCTGGTCTATGGGGAATATCCCAGGACAGCTAGGACAGTTATATAAAAAATAAAAACCCAAATAAAATATTTCTAGAATGTAGAGAACAAGGTGTGTAGGTCATGAAAGAGAAATGATGCTGTATAGCAAATCTAAGAGAAGTAAGGATTCCTCTCATGTCAGGTGGTGTCTCTGGTCTCCATTTTGCAGAGTCTTAAATGAGCCCAAGGGAGGCTAAGTGACAAGCCTACAATGTGTGTATCAGATCTTGCATTCAGTCCAGTTTGAGTGCCCTCTTGGCAAAGCTTTTAGCATACCACAGTCTTCTTTCAAACTGAGTGTCACAGCAGAGTACATGCTCTTTTAAGAAAGATTTTAAGAGATGAGAACTTGGGTTTTATAAATCCATTACTGAAGACACACAGAGAGAGACTTACTTACTCATGGTGTGTGTGACAAAATGTGAACTAAAATATAGCCAATCAATTACAATAATTTAAATGTATTCAGCATGAATGATTACTAAAATCATATATTAAAAGAATGAGCTGCTTTATCATTTCCAGCAATCAGGTTTGTTGATGATGAGTTTTCTGCCTTGCAGAAGCCTTTAAATGCTGACAAATCAAATGCAGGGCTGAAACATAAATTGGCACAGTCTTCTGTACTGCTATTTATATCAGGGACCACATAGTTTGTTGCAATCTCACATTTCCTCGAGTATTTCCATTGCAAGGATTTGATGTAAGTAATCAAACATGCTCATAAAAACTTTAGATTACATATATTGAAACTCTAATCTATATTTTAACATTGGTCTGAGTAAAAATATCAAATAACTATTGACTTAATGAGAAACTGATAATTTTAAAAATAGCCATTACAAAACGTAAAAAATGGGATTATCAAGAACAATAAAATGTTCTTAAGAAACAGTGGAAGTAATGAAGGGCAAGTTTTGAGGGAAAGAGTGCTCAGGGGAGCAGGAGATCCCAGCTGGATCAAGAACAGCAAGGGAGAACAAGGAATAACAGACCATGATAAATGAAGACCACATGAGAACAGGAAGAAGCAAAGTGCTAGAGAGGTCCCCAGAAATCCACAACGATACATCCACTGTAGACTACTGGTAATGGTCGAGAGAAAGTCTGATCTGACCTACTCTGGTGATCAGATGGCCAAACACCCTAACTGTTGTGCTGGAACTCTCATCCAATAACTGATGGAAGTGGATGCAGAGATCCTCAGCCAGGCCCCAGGTGGAGCTCCAGGTGTCCAACTGTTGAGAAAGAGGAGAGACTGTAAGAGTGTGAATTGTTGAATCCAAGATTGCAAAAAGCACAGGGACAAATAGCCAAACTAAAGGAAACACATGAATTATGAACCAAAAGCTGAGGAGCCCCCAACTGGATCAGGCCCTCTGGATAAGTGAGACAACTGAATAGCTTGAACTGTTTGGGAGGCACCCAGGTAGTGGGACCCGGATCTGTCCTTAGTGCATGAGCTGGCTGTGTGGAACCTTGGGTTTACACAGGGACACTTTGCTCAGCCTGGAAGGAGGGGACTGGACCTGCCTGTACTGAATCCACCAGGTTGAATTGAATCCCCAGGGGAGTCTTGGCCCTGGAAGAGATGAAAATGGAGGGGATAGGCTGGGAGTAAGGTGGGAATGGGGGTGGGGGGAGGGGAGGACAGGGGAACCCATGGCTGATGTGTAAAATTCAAACACAAATATAATAAATTAAAAAAGGAGAAAAGAAAGAAACATTATTTTTGCAAATAGCACTTTAAAATGAAACACCTAGTATAAGGTCAGTCATATGAACCAATATCTGTGAAAAATTAAATACTAGGACAAAATTTCAAGCAATTAACATAAATTATTGTTTAATGGGTTTTCAAGATCTTCTTTAGGCTATATCTCTATTTTCATAGTTAATATTTATTTCTTTTGTCATAAAATTACAAATAAAAGCTAAATTTTTGCTTGAGTAGAAGCTATGTTTATGATAAAAAGTACATTGGTACATTATAAAACAACTGTAGTATGTAAGAAAGGATTCATAGAAATTTAAATAGGTTCTATCTTAGACAGTCATTTTAATAGTTTGCTGGACAATAATAAAATGACATCACTACTCACCAGCAGGGTGAGCTGCAGAAAACCCTTGAAACATATTGAAGTTTCCAAGTGGTATGTGCTGCTAATTGGGACTTCAATTTTTCTTTACTATTCTATAGAGGGATCATGGTGAAGCCACAGCTCTGGTATACACACTCATACCAAAATGTAGGAAACTTCTTTAGGGGGGAGAAGGGAATGGGTTTCCACCAGAGATAACAATGGAATTGTCCTGAAGCTTGGCTTTTCCAGTTCTTATTCCAGGATCTTTGTGTCTAACCCTATAAAAATAACCACATAATTTGAATCAACTGCCCTTTCAAATGAAACTACTTTAAGTGAGTTCTTTTTTGTGTGTCACTCAAAGATTCTCACTCTGTAGACCAGGCTGGCCTCGAACTCACAGAGATCTACCTGCCTCTGCCTCCCAAGTGCTGAGATTAAAGGCATGTGCCACCACTACCCAGCTGAAACTCGTATTAATAAGCCCATTATCACCATGTTCTGAATGAAATGACAATACTAATAATGAAATAGAAATTATTAATTTATAACTCGAAGTAATAAATTGAAGAATAGTTTCTCAAATATCATTGGTAGTTTTTTACTGATATTTATGTTATTTATTTGTAATATTAAAAAATTATTAAAATATTTTTTCATTAATTAATTCTATGCATCATGCACAGGGATAACTATCTAATCTCATAGATGAGAAATTAACATTCAGAAAAATTAAAGAGGAGCTTGAGAGGGAAGGGTATAAGGTGAACAAATGAAAATTTCATAATGATACCATTATCTTCCAGGTTAATTAAAAAAAGGAAGACTCAATGCTTTAAATAACACCAATCTAACATGACAAAATTACTTTTGAACTGAATTTCTTCAACTAAATCCTATTGTTCTTTCCAGGAGGATACCTCAAAGGATAGAAAGAAGCTGATGTAACTAATGTGATAAAGGAATGCTGCTGCATGTTGCCTGAATCCAACTAGCTTTGTTGTGCCTCTTGTTTTTGTCTTTACTTTGGCCACTTGAATGAGCAGAAAAGACAGGTTCACTGTCACTGAGCTTCCATATGATTATATTTCATATGAAAACTGCAGTACAAATATGTCCTTCACATTATTTTCTCTCACCATCCACCATACCTATTATCTTCTTTCCCCTTCTGGATATACTTGCCATCCCAATCTATGTGTTTGCTACTGAGAGTCTGATGAGTAAGGAAGGCTACAGCATTACTACCTTCCTTTCATGTTTCATGTTGGGTGCAGTCAATAGGAAAGCTAAGCAGGAGCCAGTTGTGGAGATAGAGAGTGAATGAGGTGATATTACTAATTTTAGCCTTTGCTGATCGAAGTTACAGCAGCTCCTTTCTAACTAAAGACAGGATGATAGAAACACATGTTTCTTCACTGAATTGTGATTATCAAGCCTTGATTAAAGACTTTGTCATCTGTTTTATATTGAGATTCTTCTTGATATAGTCATTAAAAATAGGATATTTGACAGAGCAAGCATGTGTTAGTGAAAGGACAGACAAGTATAAAATTATGTAATTGTTTCATTCTTATAGGAGGGAAAAATTTAATGGTACTACCATACATATCCAATACTTCACAAATAGTGTCTTCTTCAACAGTGATAATGTATGTGGTTTAAAATGTGCCTATCTGCCTAGTCCATGAGGACTCTGTTAAAAATCTTGGAGCCCTGTGAAATGGAGGTTTGTTCCAGAGCTAAGATATTGCTATCTGGGAGATATGACTGTCATCTATAAAGAGATTCCAGGAGGTTTGCACAGGAGGTGTGTGATCACTCTAGTCTGGCAGACAATGAAGTTCCAGAAAGCTTGGAACTGTATCCCAAACCAACAGGCTCAAATGTAGTAGGGTCACTTACATATGTCAAAGGCTAGAATTTGTCCTCACTAGAATGACACCTCTTTTCTCTCAGGTAACATAACCATTATCCAACTGAAGATATTCCAATTATCAAACATGTGGTTTACCAGCTTCCCCAGAACATTTTCAATTAATATGCAGGTTATTTAATTTTTTTACTGTGAACATAAAATTTTCCTCTGACAGTTGAGGGAAGAATTATGACCCCAAGACAGCCTAAAACACAAGTATCTAAGAACTTGTTTTCACCAGAACAAATTTTCTGTTTTAAATAAAGCATCAGATACACAAAGATTGTTACAAAACCTGTGTGGTCACTTGAGATTATTCAGGTCAACATAATGTGAACTGCTGATGCTTGAGTTAAAAGCATTTGATACATTTCTGTTGTGTGGCAATGAAATCAGTTGGTGTCTGGGTCCCAGGGGCTATATGCTTTCTCTCTGTATGAAACTTTCATGGGGAATGTATCATTATTCCATCTTACAAACAAGATGCCTAGAACCCTGAGGAGAAGGTCACTTGTTTACATTTTCACAGAGAGGGAAGAGTGTTATGAGACTCCTGACCTCACCTTGTTTCCTCACATTAATTCCATTGGGAAAAATGCATCCTCTTGTTAGAGGGAACAGTGTCATACACAAGGCATGTGTATGGAGTGTTGCATGGAATGACTGGAGACACACTGAATTATTGGCATGACTGTAGACACATGGAGAGGCGTGAATAGCACCTGTTTCTTGTTTTGCATTATTTGTGCTACATCTATGCATGATATCAAGCTAGTGAATCATTAAATGGGAGATATCTACAGTAGAAATTAATTTTATTGTTTTTTGACTTTGAATACCACTTGCTAGCATAGCAAATGCAATGCTTATGCCTATTCCTACTGTCAGTTCTGAAATTACTTCAACTATGGTGTGATCCATGCAAAGGTACTTTTTAAAAGTTTTCAAGTGACATAATTGGCATTGAAAATTATTCCTTGGTATATATGGAGGAAAAGAAAGAAGCATTAGAAGAAGTAAGAAAATAAAGGACTGAAATAAAGAAAAAAACAATAAAATTACAGAAATAAAGAAAGAAAAGAAGGAAAAATAGAAAGAAATGATAAGATGATTCTGTGTGAAGAACAGACCCATGGCTTGATCCACAGTATCATGATACCAAGAATTAAGAAGCAATTCTTCATCCACATCCTTCATGTGAAATCTTTGCACCATTTCAAATTATATCCCCAGTCCCACGTCTAGATTCCATTCTCTAAGCAAATATTATTACTTTTTGGAAAGGTACTAAGAAATTTTATTGCAGTTTTTAGCTTAGGAGTTTTAAGTAAGGGGTTTGGGGATTTAGCTCAGTGGTAGAACGCTCGCCTAGCAAGTGCAAGGCTCTGGGTTTGATCCTCAGCTCAAAAAAAAAAAAGAGTTTTAAGTAAAAACATTGTCTAGGTAATTGGTGTCTCTGTGACCATGACTGGTTTGTGACTGTCCAGCCTTCACGACTGCCTAGTGGTCTTTCCCTTGCATGCCTTGAAATGATTATTCTGTGATGGTTAATCTTTATCATCAACGTGATTGGGTTTAGAATGATTTAGGAGATGGACCTCAGTGCAGATATACCTTTGAGGGCAGTAACAGAAGATTTTCAAAGGGGAAGACATGCCATCAGTATGGGTGGCACTATTCCATGAGCTGGGATGGCATACGGAATACAAAGGGAAAGGAAAGAAAGCTGGAAAATCCCTTTTCCCTGCTTCCTGTCTGCTACAAAGTCTACTGCCTCACCTAGTCCTTCCTAGTATGATGGACAGAGTCCTCTATAACCATTAGCCTGGAAATTAAATATTTGTGGTACCATCCTAGGTGCTGGGTCTCAAATAGAGTGAAATGAGGCAAGAAAGAGAAAACATGCAGCAGGCTGGAATGTCCCTTTTTAAGGCATCAGTCATGATATGAGTCATTCAGCTACATCCTTTTTGACATAGAAGACTGAATTAATTCATTGACAAATACATTTTTCCTTTCTTTAAGTTAATTCTGTCTGGTATTTTGTCACAGTGATGATTACAATGATACTTATCATACTTTCTCTGTGATCTATAAATTTCTACATCTCTCCCACTAATTAATGTTTTCCCTTATGCAGGACAGATAACTGAGTCCCATTCTCTGTCTCTCTGTCTCTCTCTGTCTCTCTGTCTCTTTCTCTTTCTCTCTCTCTCTCTCTCTCTCTCTCTCTCTCTCTCTCTCTCTCTCTCACACACACACACACACACACACACACACACACACACACAAACCCAAACAAATAAACCAGCTATAATTCTTTACCTCCACTTCCCCAATTTATGTTCTGTCTGATACCTATCCCCATGTTTACTTTATTTATTTTATTAAAAAGAAAATTGAGACCAACTATGAAATAGCCCAGGCTAGCCTCCTACTCATGGAGCTGAGGGTGACCTTGAGTGTCTGAACCTTCTACCTGTAGTTCTCTAGGGCTTGGTTGACAGGCATTCTCCACCAAGCCCAGTTATGTGCTGATGGGGATTGAAACAGGGCTTCTTACATGCTAGCCAATCACTCTACAACTTGGCTACCTCCATATCTGTTTTGTTACCAGTCACATCAGCGGGGCTTGATCTCAGTGAACCAAGTAGCTTTCCATTGTTGGCTGATATCTTTACCCCTCCTACTATGTTTTAAATTTAGCCACATTGTTTGTCAGTATTGATTAATGTCTTTCATATTTTCACCTCCTTTCTCTCTGCTTTGACTTCCCACTGACAGCACAATAGTTCAAACTCTGTTTCCTCTTAAGTAAAACGTACATTTTCTAGCTTCTATTCTTAACAGTTACAGTTATTAGCCCTTCTGATTATCAAACTCTTCAGATATTTTATCTTTGATTTTCCTCTTTCTCCCTCTCAATCTTCCCCTTCCCTACTTCAAGGGGTCTTCTGCTTCCACCCTTTATAAGGAGGGAATCCACTGACCTCCTTGTTGCCCTGCAGTAGGTAACATTTCTATCACTTTTTTTCTGTCACTAGCTAACAGCTTGAAGAATATTTCTTCCTTATGACACACCCCTTAATTTTTGTCATAACCCTTTCTCCTGGAGTTTCTCTTCCCTATTTTTCCCTCTATGCTTCCCCACTGACTGTCTCTGTATAATTGTGAGTGTAGGCTTTGGAACTAGCGTCAGCTGAAAACTCCAAGTTCAAATCCAGACTATAACCCAAGCTAGCAGTAAAAGGCAGCTTAACACAGGTAACTACTCTGGAAACAATTGCTAGTTATGATGTTAATGTCAACAAAATGCTCTCTTTTATTATTTAGTTTCATTTCTATGTGTATGGGGGTTTTGCCTAACTATATCTCTGTGTACCACATGTGGGATGTCTGTAGAGGGGAGAAGAGGTCATTAGATGTTCTGGAACTCTGTTAGGGTTGTGAGGTGCCACATGTGTGCTGGGATCTGGAACCCTGTTTTTCTGGAAGAGATGTGAGTTATTCTCAACGACTTTAACTACTGAGCCATCTCTCTAACTCCAAAGTAATCTTTCTTTTGAAAACAGTAACTTATTTGATTTTTAAGATAGTCTCATACAGATAGAAAGTGCTAAGTAAACATAAGTTATTTATTCTCCTGTTTTACTTCAAAATATATTATAGCACCCATTTCATGCTATATTTACTCAAAATGTTTAATCAGTATTCAGCATATTCAGTATTGTTTAATCCTCAAAATTTGTAATTCCATTTTTATACAATGAACCTATATTCATATATACAGCCTCAATTTAATATTTTTAATTTGATTGCCCCCAAAAATCTGAAAATTAAAACTTAACCTATTATTTCACTTGTAAAACCTGTCTTTGTTTAGATTGATTAAAGTTTTTTTTATCACAATGGAATAGTCTCCAAAGTCAGAAGTCATTCTTTTCCTTATAGCTAAGGTGTTATATTACTATGTAGTATACAATATAATATCAGTTGCTAGATACCTTAGGAAAGTCTTTTCAGCATACAAATCTTACCACTGTCTACACAATACAATACATTATTCTTTGACATGACATACAGAAGGCAGTCATACTAATGTCTCCTTTGAAAGAGAAAAGCAAATGATGATATATTCTCCATCTTTTGTTGACTCCCTTTACTTTTCAATAAAATAAAAGATCTCTAAGTGTGCCAGAAAGTCTGAATAGACTTCCCAACTCCAATCACAGGAAAATTTCCCTCTAATCAGTGCACACTAGCCTCTCTGCTCTTGTCTATCTCTTTCACCTATACATATCCGCACCCAAGGCTCATGTTCTTGCTTCATTTGCCGCTAGTCACTCATCTGTAGTATCCACATTCAGTGAATATTTTAGTCAGACTTTCAGTCCCTCCAGGTGTTTTATAAGGTACTCTTTCATGATTCCCTACACTGTATCTGATCACCATCATTTCCTTGCTAATATTTACTAGATTAGTAATCACAAATTTCATTACCTGACTAGCAGCTCTCCCTCTGGATTGCAAAAACATAGTTTTTCCTTAAAGCAACTACAATATCTAGAATATAAAGTAATACAGATAATATCATTGAATGAATAAATGATCCCTGTAAGGTAAGTTGTGAACCTGAATGAAACAGAAATCTGGTAGAAGTATTCTGAGATTATAGTTTCAAAAAGACACGTCCTTGGCTACGTCATTGACTTTTGATATGCTTTTTTTTGGGGGGGGGGTTCGAGACAGGGTTTCTCTGTGTAGCTTTGCTCCTTTCCTGGAACTCACATGGTAGCCCAGGCTGGCCTGGAACTCACAGACATCCACCTGGCTTTGCCTCCTGAGTGTTGCCCCGCCACCACCACCACTCGGCTTGATATGCTTTTTATCTAATCAGAGAACAGCTAAAATGATCTATGTTTCTCAGGAGAAAAAGATTTCCTTTCCACTCATTTATTCCTTTGCACATTCAGCCATGCCTTCATTATTCACAGAATACCACCTTCCCATCAGTAGCAGAAATGTGACTCTGAAGAGGACAGTGATGAGCCCATTTTTCTTGGAGATTACCAGAACAATTTTGGAGTCCAATTATCTCAGATTCAGGGAAAATAGTTTCAATAAAGAGTTATAAATAATACTAATCTTATAAAAATGACCCAAGTTGCAAAAACCCTCAGAAATTCTAGGCTAAGCTACAAGCTGCATTTTTCTCATGAATTTTGTTAAGAATATTAGCTAATTGAAAACTGAGAATGTCAGCCATGGCCGAATGACTTAAAATTGTGTAACATACAATTTCCAACTTGAATAAATTTCTTTGCTTTTAACAAAACTCTTTTGGTATGGAGCTTATTGTTTCACAAGATAATCTTTCTGTTTAGAGTGATACCTGCTTCACTTGAATTCAAACCATCTCCTCTATGTCTACTATATTTCCTCACTCTCATGAATTAGGGACTCATAGGGATGAAGCTTTTTCCAGGAATTTCAAAAGATGAGTATGAGGTGAGCCTGGAGTATATTATAATGCTGGAAAGTGGGAAAGTGTTATGATCAACCCAAGAGACATGTCCCAAGAGCACAGGAAGTAGATGGATTGGATTTGCCCTACTCAAATCTACTATAATAGAATCCTGAAATAATTAAGTTCAACAATAAGTTATAGACCACTTTAAAATTGGAATTAATTTGGCTACATTAAATGATAAATAGATCAAACTAATAATCAAACATTGGGTGAAACAGGAGGGCTTTCAATGATTATAAAATTGTAAGATTCTTCAAGTTAATGTATGTGGGGTATAGTAGTTGGCAAAGTAAGATTTCCTATAACCATAATAAAGATTGTAGTAGGAAAGAGTCAATAGATGACAACTCAGGGGAAATTTTGATGAGGTGTAGGATACTGGGATATCCATTTAACATTTCTTCATGCACATATACATGCATGTAAACATATATACATATGTCTATATGTGTGCATGTTTGTGAATGCTCATATATTTATATGTATATACACTTCTTTTGCAATGTCAAGTGTGGACACTGCAACTATTTTGTCATCTTTGCTAAGTGTGTGCTTTTTTTTAGATAAGCACAACCTGGAGTTGATTTGACTATCCATCCAATCCCAATACCAAAATGTTTATATTTGAGCAACTTAATAGCTTCCTATTCTTTAGTTTCTTCATTTGTTAAGTGATTATAATAACAGTCTCCACCTCTTAGGAAAGTCATAAATATTAAAATGAAGAGGGAAAGGGGAGCCAAGAGGCTCCAGAGAGTACCGGCACAGACAGATGCTACTTGGCTAATTGCTATGATTCTTTCCTACACTATCACAAGGTCCCTTTGCATCTAGCAATCTAGTGCTTTCTTTCCATTCTCCAACATTTACTCCAGCATCTTTCATTTGTGTGGTGGCTGCTTTGCCCTCATACTCCATGTTAATCTTAAAGCAAGCAAGTGGCCAGAGTCATGGAGTTCAAAACAGCTACCACCATAGTGGTTGCAAATGCTGGATTTAAAGAAACTTGGCTAACTAACCATTATTTTCTAGCAGTGAGACTCTCAGAGTGAAATCATCTGAAAAGGGGAAAAATGTTGGATTTGAATACGAGGACGCAGAACATAATATTCAAGTCCCTCAGTTTTGTTTGTAATGACTTAGCAATGGCCCTCGCCACATACTCAGTGCTAAAGAAATCAATTCCTCCATTCTGACTTGCTCTTGACATTGCCTTTAATCTGTGAGCTATGAAACACAAAAGAAAAAAACAACAAAAACCCTAGTGTACTTTCCTCTCCCCCCGCGTCTGTGCGTGGCTGTCAGGCAAGCAGTCAGCAGCACTCTGTAGCAGAAGTTAATTGGAGGAGCTCCTGTCTCCAGCTCCTTTGGTAATTATTGAAGTCACTCTCCTGGCAAGGAAGAAAGCCTTTTGCTTTAACACTGTCTGATAAAGAGACTCTCCCTCCTCATACAGTCACAGAAGCAAAACAAAGCTAACCCGTCCAAAGCACTTTGTGTTTGTTTGATAATCCCCAGAATTGCTTGAGGTGGATAAGTGAAATTTTAGGCTGTATTTAATTTAAACACATTTGAGAGAATAGTGTTAAGTCACCTCTGTCTGGGCATTCTGCCCTGGTCCTGATTCAGTTAGGAATGCCCAGTATTGATGTCCTAGCACTATACTAATTCCAATTTGTTTCGTATCGTTTTTTGACATACTGAAATGAACACTGACAAAGGGGAACAGTTCATCCTCTTCTTGTGCAAACTCAGTTTGAACTTGTAAATGCTTTGCCACAAGATGATGTAGTAGGCAGATTTGTCATTACCCCGAACATCATCCTTAGACCATATAACACACACACTTGTATAGAATACACTAGTTAAGACAGTGTTCCTGATGTATTTGCTGATGAATACTAATTGCTTAGTTTTCTTAGCCCATACTTTTAACTTGTCTAACCAATAAATAATCACCTGTTCCCCTAATGGCTTTGGAGTTCCCTTTGCTTTGGAGCTTTGCCTTCAATAAGCTTTCTTTACAATGAGACCAGATTATGTTTATTTCACTTGCCCTTCATCATTCATAATTCTAATAGCTTTCATGTTTGTTTTGTTTTTATTTAAAGGATGACTTTTACATAAGATTTCAAAAAACATTTCTATTTTGTTTCATCATTATCTGGTTTGTGTGTCATAGTAAGATATCAGAAGAAGAATTGCAAATGACCAAAAAGTATTGAAAATATTCAACAAACTCAGCCATTAGGGAAATGCAAACCTAAACTGTGCTGATATTGTATCTCCTGCTATTCTGAGTGGCTATATGGCGAAATGAAGATGTAAACAACAAGTGATTCTGGGACTATGGGGAATGTAAACTGGTACAGTCTCTATGACAACTGGTGTGGAGATCCCCCAACACACTAGTAAAAAAACGGCTATATGATCCAGGAAGTACCAGTTCTGGATACTTAGTCTTAGGAATCCCTGCCTATGCTAGGATTTTGGCTGGCTTGATATTGCTCATATTTTGTTCAATAAACCACCACTACTGTGAGCTCATGAGTGGAAAGTCCATGCCATGTTACAGAACAGTGTTTCATAACACTCGTCACTAAACACTGGCTCTTCCATTCCTTCTGTCTTCACTTCTCATTTAGGCTTGAGTACTTAGTATCTTATTCTCAGCACTCTGACTGATAGTATATCTCTCCATTAACTACTGTCCACTGCACAAAGAAGCACTCCAGCCAGGGTATAAAGCAGCTCAGGTCTATGGGGATTACCACAGATACTTGTTTTGAAATGAGGTCTTACTATATTGTCAAATGAACTTAAACATATGAGTAGAATTATCTTCCTGTGTCCACTATTATATTAGCTTATACACCAGTATGTATCAACATGCCTGGATAAAGGAAAATGTTTGATACAACTGCCTAGTACTAATTCATAATTAATTTTTTTAAAGATTATAATATAATTATACTATTTTTCATTTCTCTTTTCTCCTTCTAAACTCTCTCATATAATCTTCCTTTTTCTCTTTCAAGTTCATGACCTCCATTTTCATTAGTTGTTGTTATACCCACATACACATATATGTATATTTGTAAATGTATAAATATGAATTGCTTAGCCTGTGTAATGTTAATTGTACATATGTTTTCAGGGTTGACCATTTGGTATTGGCAGTGAATTGGTGTGTTATTTCCTGGAGAGACTATCTTTCTCTCTTTCAACATTGCTTAGCTCTATTAGTTCTTTCTGTAGGGTTGAAACTTCAATGGCTTTCTCCCATCCACTTTAGCATCTCTGTTGTTGTCCATGTTCGGCTCCTGTTTAGGTAGTAACTTTGGTGAGATTTCATGGGTATAGCTTCTGACATTCTTAGGAAACACATTTTCATAACAGAGTCTTTATTCCTTTTACTCTTGCAACCTTTCTACCTCCTCTTCTGCAGTCTTTCATGAGTCTTAGGTGCAGGTGTGACAGTTGCATTGTAGATGTATCTCTTGAGACTTTATTTCACAATTCTGCCTTTTATTTGGTTGTGCTTTTCTATAACAGTCTTTGTCTTTTGCAAAAAGAAGTTTACTTGACATGAGTGTGGACTACATTTATTTGTGGCTATGAGAACAAATATTTACAATGTATTTAGGGAATATACTTATCTAGTAACATGACAGTTATAGATTCTCCAAGATCCATAATTTCACCAGATTCCTGTGTAGTTAGCTAGGTTTCTAGTAACTAGCTTGATTTTCCTCTCATTGACTGGACCTAAAATCCAATGTTAGTTATCACCAACGTATGTGTGCTACTACTGTACCCTTAGGCCATTATTGTGGTTTGTAGGTGCCATAGCTGGGTAGGATGGGTAAGATTATTTCCCTCCTTTGGAAGTTTGCTTAGTGCCTTCTGACCATGAACACCAGTCCTTAGGGAGAAGGTATTCAGGGCATTTGCAGCTCAGGAGCCTCTGAGTTCTGTGTTTGAAGAACATTGTTGTCTTCAGCAGTGGGGACTTACTTTACACCTGTAGAAGAAAAACAAGGGCATTAGAAACAGCCCATTATGTTTTGGGAGTCTCCTGGACAACCCTGACCAACAACTCAAAAGAAGGCTTTTCAGTGTTATAGTTGGGGTTTTTGTTAGTTTGTGTTTGGCTCTTTGAGAAAGCAATATCAGACCAGATAGGAAAATTTCATTTAAATTATTTGTGTATATTTATACAGATATAGGGGTATCAAAGGTATTTTTAGATAGACGTTAATTGTATGATTCCCTATGACCTTTCTTAGACATCATTACTGTTATTTTAACCTCTACCCCACTTTTTCTACATTTATCTATCTTCCAACTTCTTAATTAGAGATCCTTCAATTTTACCATTTCCCCCAAAAGATCATACATACCCCCCTATTCTCCTCTTTGATGCTCCCTGACTCACCACCCACTCCTTTAATGGACCACAGTTTCACTTTCTATTCATCATTTGAGGGACATTTAGGTTTTATTCCACTTCCTAGGCATTGCAAATAGAGTAGTAATGGATATTGCTGAACAAGTATCTGTGGAGTATGATGGTGAATCCTTTAGGCATATGTCTATTACTAATATCTGATCAGCATATATGACTAATTTTAAACTAGGGTTTTTTCAATAGTAAAGAATGGAGATATATGATGGCATTGAAGTCATCATATTGGAGTGGGGCTTTTAGTATAAAATTCTGTAATAACAGCCATATGCACACTGGGTACACACTCCTAAGGAAACAGAAAGTTTTGAATATACTTTGTTCCTTTATTCCAGTTTGTGTGTAAATGCTTTTTCTTAAGCTCCATTTATATAACACTGAAGAAGCTGATAGTAACAGCAAGGAGTAGGTTACTGTGCTTATTTTATATTTGACTCTCCATGATTTTCTTTATGATAATAGTACTATATATAGACAAAAATAGAAGAAATTCACTTAAGAAAGTTAAGTTTTATTGCGTGTGTGGTTTTGAGAAAATGACCTAACTTCCCTGAGCTTTGCTTTGCTCCTTTATGAACTGGGAATGGAGGTCTGATATCCTGTTAGTGGTGAATTTTAAATCAGCCAAGCAAAGCAAAAGGATGAGTACACAGTTAGATGGAGATAAATACACAGTTGTACATTTAGTTAATAATAATGATATAACTAAAGAGAGGACCCACTCCCAGTTTTGAATCTATATTATCTTTTTCATAATTGTAACTGTGTGAGACAGTATTTATTTTGGGTCACGAATTCACGGACATTGGTCTATGGTAGCTTGGATCCATTGCTTCTGGGCCTATGACCATGGGCAAGACAGATCTCTCAAGTGTACTTCCCTCAGTCCTCTACTTACTAGTTCATTCAGTACTCCCAACACACTACTTTTTAATAGAACCTACCCCCGGGACCAAGACTGAGTTACATAAATCTTAGAGGGTATTTTCTATGCAAAATTAATGAGCCTACTTTTTATGAGGTTTTCATGAAAGTTTTATCTACCTATGTTTCATAAGAGAAGTGTCTATAGTCTAGTGCCTAATGTATACATACTTGCTTGTGAGAAAAGCACACACAGATCAAAGTGGCATAATTAGGTGTCAAAATGCCAGGATCCAGGAAGCTGAAAACTGTACACTCTGATAGTGTTGTAATTACTTAAATCTTGTAAAATAAAATGTCACAAGCTTACTTTGCTACATTGGTAAGTCCTTTGATTGGTTATTACTGGGTATAATTTCTCTTTAGTTTCATATAGGAACAAGTTAAGATGAGAATGGAAGATTATTTTCCTTAATCTAAGTTGGGTCAAGTTAAAAAAAAATTGTAGCACATTTGATGACTTAGTTCCTGTTAATTTTGGAGTATTATAAGGTTGATGTTTTATTTATTGCATTTTTTTTTTAATTCTTGTATCCTATTTAGCAGCATTTAGCACCACTTCTATGCTAGGCAGAGACTCTAAGCACAATATGTGCAAAAAGGTAGAGGTTTGTCCTTATTCTGATATCTTGGGATTTGTGGATCATTTTCTGATCTAATGGATTCTTTAAAGGTGTATGGAAAAACTAATATTTTATCTTTCCATAGGGATCATTTGTTAATTTATCAAAGATCCCTAAGCTAAGAGAACTTTGTACAGAGAAAATGGTATAGTACTTCCTAAGAATAATAATCTAGGTGTTTGGATTTTGAATTTGTGGATATTTGTGTCCAAATTCAGAAATCTTTTCTTGCTTATTTTGTCACTTAAGTTGAATCTCAATTTCTACATGTGAGAAACCAGGTTAGTAATTGTTTTCCTTCAGACTCCTCTCAGAAGTACATATCTGCAAGCTTCTCTAGGTACATGGCTCGGATGGTTTGAGTGAGAACAACCTTGATGGCCTCATATGTTTGATGACTGGGTCAGAAGTTGGTGGAACTGTTAAAGAAGTATTAGAAAATGTGACCTTGTTGGAGGAGGTGTGTCATTGGGTGACATTCTTAGTATGCTCCTGCCTCTTGCTTGCAGTTAGAGATGTGAGCTCTCATCTATTCCTATCACCATGCCTTTGCTCACCCCTCAATGATTTCAACCCTCTGCAACTATAAGCATAGTGAAGTGTTTTCTTTTATAAGTGGCCTTGGTCATAGTGTATCACAACAATAGAGAAGTAATCAATGTAACACCACTGTTCATCTACACACCACTAATCAAGAATTAAAAAAAGTACCTGCCCTCCCTCTGTCACTTGTGGCCACTTTCACTCTGGTGCCTACCTCAGAGATCAGCAGGTGGCCTCTTTATCTGGGAGCCTATTCACAGATCACTGACTGTTAATCACCGATAAGATGCTGCACTGGCAGGGACCAGATACATAGAGGAAGAAAACATGAGCCTAATTAGTGAAAAATCAAAACCAAAATCCTTGGCTTACATTTCTAGTCACAAACCGTAATCCATATGTACAAGTTCACACATCTTATACTGGCCTGCCACTTTGGATATTACTGTCATAATTTAATTGTGTGACACTGATTGATATTTCCCCCAGTCACTTCCAAAATAGCTTGCTATGTACATGAGGAAGAGCCATGGCACAAGAATATGTTCATTCTGCAGATGATTCTAAAAGAAGAAAAAGAAAGTAACTCAGAACGAAACAGATGGACAGATTGGTGAAACCCTAAAGAATGTATGTATGGGGGTGATATCCAAAGAATAAAAGTAGAAATGCTGAGAATACAAAAATGACTAGTATTTGTGAATGACTGTTTTATAGAATAATCAATAAGTACTTGTGAAAATATGAAGTAGTGCCCTATACAAATATTACATCATGCAATTTTATAATAAATTACTTCTCAAAACTGCTAGCAGTACTAGGTATTATTATTTTTATTAATTTTGTTAATATACAAACTAATGGTGTCACTATTACATTTTCATACATATATATTATTGGATTGTAGACTATTCTAAAATATACATCTTTGCTCTATCCCAAAACAACCTGTGACAGCTTCATGCATTTCTCCCATAGAGCAAATGTCATAAAAAATAAAATATAAAACAAACAAACACTGTAGCCTAAAATCCAGCAGTTACTCTAGTGTCCTGAGTGAAGGGTTGAACTGGATATCTGGGTTCTCCCAATGGCAAAATCCCAGCTTCTCAAGAGCCAACCATGAACATTTTTCAGTGAGCTGCTAAATGGAAGTCTTTTAAAATAAATTCTCTTTATTTCCTATTTAAAGTATTTTAAAGAGAACTGTCCAGTTTTTATTTGTCGAAGAATATGAATGATGGGGCTTGCTTGGGCCACAAAATGGACCCTGTATTGAAATAAGCAAGCACGCAAATAAACAAACAACTATTAGGGAGGATGTATTCCATGACCCAAATATTTATCACTGAATCAAGTCCATATTCTTTACCATTATACATATAAATATATGTATACTAGGCTACAATATTACAAATATGTGAGAACACAGTGGTTAGCAAGCATTACCTTGAGCCTCCAGGAGACTTTTGTTCTATTAGAAGTAGTTAAATTGCAAAATAATTGAAATGATGGTAATAACAGTAGAAACCATATATTAGATAAAATCCAAAATGATATAAGACCATGCAATGGGATGCCACACTGAGGTTCAGAAAGTCAGGAAGACTATCACAGAAGAGGTAAATACTGGAATGGTCTTGAAGGCAAGTAAAAGCTAACCTGAAAAATCAATGTGGTTGAAGGAGTGGATGATTCTACATGGATGGACAGTAAGAAAAACAAGATGAGTGAACATGGAGACATGAGCAATATGCTGGAAATCAAAGACATTTAGAATATCTGGGTGAGCAAGTAAGAGACACTAGAAATACAGACTAGTGCCAGAGCAACATGGCAAAGGGAACATACTGTGTGTAGCATCTCTGGAAAATGTCATCTGAAGCACACAATAAATTCTCATTGGTCTTTTTCTCTGACCCATGAAGAGACTAAACTGAAGTACCTAGAGAAAAACATTTGCAGCCTCACTAAGGAATGCCAGGCATAGGATGGACTTGGCTCCTATAGTGGTTTCTAACAACCCACCAAAGTGAAGAAATCTTTCAGAGTATCATAAAAGAAGACTGGGACAAAACTGAAGACCCAACAGTCTCCCTATAAGGATATACCCAAAGGGATGAAAGAAACAGCTCAAAACCATACATACACTACTTGTGTATTGTAGCACTATTCCCAATAGTTCAACTAAGAGACCCATCTAAGGGTCTGTTGGCAGATGAATGGATGATAAAGATGTGGTGTATACCTACAGTGACATAATTTTAAACCATGAAAAGAATGAAACACATTCATTACACTGATAGTTTCAGAATAAATTATGCTAAATAAAAAATCAATTTCATAGATCTTGAATGGAACAGTAGTTACCAGAGACTGGAAAGATGGAAAGGGAAGTAGAGAAATAAATCAACAAGTAGGTAAAATATTGTTATTTGGCAGAAAAAGTAATCTCTATACTCTATGGAAAAAAAAGAGTAAATACCAATTATATATATATATATATATATATATTTAAATGTACTTAGAAGAGAATATGATATCAAAAAACAACAAGGCAATTGATAAATGCCTGACCTGATGCAATATGGATTACAATTTCATGTTATATACAATACCAATATGTATAAATACCCTTCAATAAAGTAATAATAAATGCAATTTAAAAAATGTCAGCACATCATTCACCAATGTGACTGCTTGAACATGAACTGAACAAGGACTACATCAATAGATACACTAACATGCCTCAACTCTAGGAAAGAGAACCACAGCCCATTGAAGAATGCTGAGAGTAGCAGAAATGTTCTTCCTCATGGAAGACACAACTCTAATAACAAATTATGAGTCCTGAATACACACATACAAGTATCATTATACAGACTGAGCTGGTTATATTTATAACACACACACACACACACACACACACACACACACAATGTAAGAGCAATTAAATAAAAAGAGGCCAATGATTTTGGAAGAGCATGGAGGGGATACATGAGAGAGCTGAGAGGGAGGAAATAAAAGGATGGAAGTGATGTAAGTATAATCTCAAAAAGTAATATATATATATATATATATATATATATATATACTTAAAAATCTTTATCACCATGGAACTTCCATTGTAGTGAAGAAGAATCAAGCAGTCAGAATAATTGTTGAATGTGTTGTTCATACTCATTAAAATGTATAAAGCAATGCTTAGTGACAAATTAATACATTGATATTACATAGAATAAAATAGATTCATTCTAACTTAATCTAATAAATCCAAGACTCATATCCACTAATTATTTGTTTGTGTGTATCTACCATTCTAATTTCTGCTGTACATGTATTGCCTGTATGTGGTGTAAATGTAAGTGCATCAGAGGTGAGTCTGGTGTCCACAAAGGCCAGAGAAGCCATCTGGGTTTTAGATTCACTGAAACTGGTCTCATACGTTCTTATGAGCTGCCTTATAGATTCTGGGAACCAAATCAGGTCCTCTGCAAGAGGAACAACTATTCTGAACCTCTGAGCCATCTCTGGCCTCCAGAGTCACTATTCTTATGGACACTGTAAAGCAAATCATATGTCACCTCTGTGACACAAAGCACATTAAAAATCTCCTAAATTAGAAACAGGCAAACAAACAAAGCCCTGGAGAGGTGGCTCACTCAGAAGTGCTTGCATAGCAATCACGAGGAATTGAGTTAGGATCCTCACTCATGTAACAGGCCAGGTACACTAGTGTGTGTCTATAATCCCAGTGCTGACAAGAAACAAGTTGTGAAGACAATTGGATTCTGGAGCTGGCAGATCAAGTAATGTCAATAAATCTTTGAGCTCCAGGTTCAGTGAGAGACCTTGTATCCAAAAATAAGGTGTAGAGTGACTGAATGAGGGAGAAAAACACTGGACTTGTAAACCTCTGATCCCCATATGCATGTACAGCGGTGCACATGGGCTCTCCCACACCCACACACCACAACCTCCATACCTTCCATACGCACTCACAGACTGTCTGGATTTAAAATTAAGAGTTTAGCTTGTTTCTCTGTGCCATTTTATTCTTCTGATAAAAGAAATACTTCTCACTTTCCATTAGTCTATTTTTTCTTATTTACTTCAATGTGTGAAATGTATGCCATAATATGATCTAAAGTAGCATGATGCCACAACCTGGCTAATTCCAGAGGTTCCCAAAATACAACGTGTGACCAAGTATGTGAGCAAAACCAATATTTCAAGTTTATATAAAATGATTTTTCTCAAGCCAAACAGAATGAGAATGATTAAGACCAATCAAAACAAAACTATGAGTTACCCATTTGTTTACTAACAACCCCATACTCAACACAAATTTGCAATTGGTATGTCTGTTTGAAATGTTATAAAAGATAATTTAACTGATATTTCAAGATTGAAAATCAGAAAAGATCGCCTGGAAGGAATGGACTGGACCTGCCTGTACTGAATCCATCAAGTTTAAATGAATCCCCAGGGGAGTCTTGGCCCTGGAGGAGATGGGAACAGAGGGGAGAGGATGGGGGGAAGGTAGGGATGGGGCTGGGAGGGGGGAGGACAGGGGAACCCATGGCTGATGTGTAAAATTAAAACACAGATATAATAAAAAAAAAAAGATTGAAAATCTTTTGCCTTCTCTAGTTTGCTTTCAAGGTTTGGAATGATACATTGTCAGCCACATTGTGCACATTAAAATTTAATGGTAGCATTAATGCCTATAATACTTCACATTTTACTCCAGCTACTATAGGATGTGATGCATATGTATATTTAGAAACATTTGTAATCTAATTCAATTACAGGAACTAAACACAAATTGTGTTTCCCCCTAACCATTTGTTCTACCTCAAGTCATGGACACAGACTTTTTAAATGTTATATTTGTTCTTCAATACTGTGTATGAAACATGCTCTAAAAGCTGCTTCTCTCTCCACACCACGATGGTCACAGTTAGTTAAATATTTAATGCCCTCAAGCACAGGAGGGCATGCAGTGAGCATGAACTGTACTGTAAAACTCCAGTAATGGCTTTAGATCCCCGGGGTCACTACTGCTTCACACTGATATAGTCAATGGGGGGGAAGTCTCATCAAGATGCAAGTTTCAGTAGCAATCTGCCCTGCCATATCTGCTGACAAGATTAATTATAGGTCTCTGAACCTGATGTGTTTTCTTAATATCATACACCACTTTAGAAGTCAGTATCCAATCTAAAATATTAGGTGTAGCTTTGTGTAATTCTGTGTAATTCTCCTTTCCAGGGTGACTCTTCCCTGCATATTTTAAGTTTTGATAACTTACTGAGGCTCTGCTAAAAGCATCCATTACTGATTTGCTATTATTCATTATAGCTGTCTGTTCAAATTAGGATGGTATCTTTGCAATACTAGCAAACTGCTAAAAGATGACCAGGTGCTTCTTTTTATAAAACAATAAATAAAAATTCAGCTATAATATTTTTTCTCTCAGGCATATGTCCAAATAAAAGAAAAATGCAGTAAAAACAGCTAAAATTTTCACCAAGGCATTTTGACCTATGAATAATTTTATTAATACTTTAAAGAAGACATGAATGATCTCTTTTTCAAAGGTAAAGAGATAGGCTTACAATTGCATGGTAGAGTACTGGCCTAGCATGCATGAGGCTCTGCATTCAGTTCTTCACACTGCAAAAAACAGAATCATGACTGTTTTTGTATTAGAGTGAATACAATATCTACATGAAGATGTTATATCTTGAAGAGACCTTAAACACTTTTGTACTGAGTTGTATATGGGGTGATTTTAATATATTAGCATGTATCAACTGCTAAAATTAAGCAATTTAGTGAATGGAAAATGTCCCCCATGGTCACTGGTTTTAGAATGCTTGATCCCTAGCTGGTGGTACTGTTTGAGGCGGAGTTACTGAACCTTTTAGACTTAGAGCCTTACAGGAGGAAATACATTATTGGTGGCAGGCTCTGAGTTTGTAGCCTTTCCTTTTGCCCAGTTCATTCTCTTTGCTTTCATTTTACTGTGGAGATGTGAGCTCTCAGTTTCCAAGTTCTGTTGCCAAGACTGGAACTTCTCCACGTGTTTCTCCCTGCCATTGTGGAATCACAAGCCAAAATAAATGATTCTCCTATAAGTCACTCTCAGTCATGGTGTTTTTTCACACCAACAGGAAAGTAACAAATGCAACATATATAACTGAGTTTGGACATTAATATTTACCAGTGGAATAAAAATATTGAAATGTTTGATCTCGAATTTCCTTGTTGATGAAATGTGATATGAAATTTGGGGTTTGCTTTGAGGATTCTGTCATATCCTATATAGAATGTTATTATCATAATAGTTGGTACTATTTAGCCATTTAACATCAAGTAAAATAAAAAAATACAGCCCCATATAATGCAAAATGTCTGCCTAGTTCTTCAATTACCTTAATCCTCTTAATTATGATTTCACCTAGTAAATTTGGTAAGTCTTCACAGATCATAATAAATGTTCAAACTTTCTGTTTCATAGTCATTACTGCTAGTGATTAATGTGTAGAGTGGTGTTTATAGAAACACTGCATTCAATATTTTTCAATGAAAAATTACTAAGCTCAGGCAGATTCTTTTCTCATCATTTTCTATAGGTAGAATAGTTATAATAGTATCTGTCTGAATTTTTCTGGCTATCTTCATTAACACTTTTTCCTTCCATTCTGTTGTAATCAGTAAGAATCTCTCTCTTTCTTCAAGACTGCATAATAATAATTCCTTCCTGCTGCTGATTCTTCATATCTTGTATTGTATATAACCATGACCAATACCATAATGGAGATGATGCTGATGATGCTGATGATACTGATGATACTGATGACGATTATGCAAAGAGAGATATTGCAGATGTCATTCCCTTCATACAGGGATGGGCTTTGCATCTATAACTCAAGATGGAGAACTCTATCATTGACTCTTATCTAGAAGTCAGATCAAGTTAAGGATTCTAGGGAAATGCAAAGGGGAATATTCAAGTAGAAAAAAAAGTTGATGGAAGAATCTGAGGCATTTAGAAGATGACTCAGAAATTAAGAAAACTTGCTTATCAGTCATGGGATATGGAGTTTGGATCAGAGCACCATTAGATGTCATACAGCTACTTAGCCCTCCAGCTCCTAAGGATCTGATATCCTCATATGGATTCCATGAACATCTGAATACATGTATGTACACATAGACATAGACACACACACATACATACACATAAAATAGAATATTATTTTTAGAAAACAAAGAATCCAAGATTAGGGTTAAGTTGGACAGATATAAAAAAGAATGGAGGATGCCTATAAAAGGAAGGGAGGATTCTGGGGGCATAAGGCAAGTAGTCAGAACCACATTCAATAATGTATATTATATATTATATTTCTTTAAGTTAGGAAAAGGTGCTTAATGAAATTAAACTGAAACATAAGAGTGCAGCTATCAGCTTATTCAAAATTGTTATAATCACCATCATCATATTTTGATCAAAAACAAACACAAGCAGAATGGCATGATACAGCAATTGTTCAAATAAAGTTTAAAATAAAATGTAATTATTCTTGTGCAATCTTCATTCATTAATCTAACTTTGGATATAATTTGTATAATATAACATTGACATATTTTTGTATCACATGAATAATTCCATTGTAGTATTTTAAAAATCCCCCCTCTCTGTTTGTATGTGTGTGTTTGTGTGTGGATGTGTATATGCATGTTCAATGTGTGTTTATGTGTGTATAACATTAGTACCTGTGTAGATGATTATAATTACCTGAGGAGGCCAGGGTCATGGTGTTTAGTGTCCTGCCCTATCATTTTCTACTTTATTCTTTTGATTCAGAGTCCTTTTTTTAAAGATTTATTTATTCATTATGTATATAGAAGAGGACACCAGATCTCATTACAGATGGTTGTGAGCCACCATGTGGATGCTGGGAATTGAACTCAGGACCTCTGAAAGAGCAGTCAGTGCTCTTAACCTCTGAGCTATCTCTCCAGCCTGAGTCAGAGTCTTTTACTGAACCTGGGAATAGGTTGGATGTCAGACCACACCACTACCACTGAGCTGGGATTACAGATGTGTGCACCTTCACATCAAACTTTTTATGTGGGTACTGGAATCAAAACTCAACTCCTCATGACTCCCTGGTGGATGTTTTTCCCCACTGAGCCATCTCTCTGGCCCTTCTATCCTCCCCTTAAGTCACAAAACTCAGGAGATGAAAGACTTCTCCACAATCATGTAGCTTTAATTCAAACTGCTTCCACTGATGCAAAACTTTTGTCTCAGGCTAATTTATTAGAATACGAACTTTAAAACGTAGTATATTTTGCACTGATGTTTTCCTGCACCAGTGTGCTACTATCAAAGTATATTACAGAAAATAGGTACAGTGACAGTTTGGGGATTGAAATGATTGACATTTTTTTTTCTTTTTTTTTTTTGTTTTGATTTTTTTTTTTTACATTTTATTTTTTATTTTATTTTTTTATTTTTCACATATCAGCCATGGGTTCCCCAGGCCTACCCCCTCCCGTACCCACACCCAACTTCTGCCCATCCCCTCCCCTCCATTCCCATCTCCTCCAGGGCCAAGATTCCCCTGGGGATTCATTTAAACCTGGTGGATTCAGTACAGACAGGTCCAGTCCCCTCCTTCCAGGCTGAGCAAAGTGTCCCTGTGTAAGCCCAAGGTTCCAAACAGCCAGCTCATGTAATAAGGACAGGTCCTCCTCCCACAGCCTGGATGCCTCCCAAACAGTTCAAGCTATTCAATTGTCTCACTATCCAGAGGGCCTGATCCAGCTGGGAGCTCCACAGCCTTTGCTTTATAATTCATGAGCTTCCATTCGTTTGGCAATTTGTCCAGGTGATTTTCCAATCTTGATCTCAACAATTTACGCTCTTACAGTCCCTCCTCTTTCTCAACAATTGGACTCCTGGAGCTCTACCTGGGGCCTGGCTGAGGATCTCTGCATCAACTTCCATCAGTTATTGGATGAGAGTGCCAGCTCCACTGTTAGGGTGTTTGGCCATCTGATCACCAGACTAGGTCAGATCAGGCCCTCCCTCAACTACTGCCAGCAGTCTACAGAGAATGTATCATTGTGGATTTCTGGGGACCTCTCCAGCACTCTGCCCATTCCTGTTCTCATGTGGTCTTCATTTATCATGGGCTGTTATCCCTTGTTATGTATGCTATCATGTCATCTGCAAGTAGGGAAAGCTTGACTTCTTCCTTTCCAATTTGTATCCCCTTAATCTCCTTATGTCGTCTTATAGCTCTGGCTAGAATTTCACATACTATATTGAATAAGTATGGGGAAAGGGGATAGCCTTGCCTTGTTCCTGATTTTAGTGGTATTGCTTTGCGTTTCTCTCCATTTAATTTGATGTTGGCTGTTGGCTTGCTGTAGATTGCCTTTATTATGTTTAGGTAAGTTCCCTGTATTCCTGATCATTTCAAGACCTTTATCATGAAGGGGTGTTTGATTTTTGTCAAATGCCTTTTCTGCATCTAGTGAGATGATCATGTGTTTTTTTTTCTTTGAGTTTGTTTATATGGTGTATTACATTGATGGACTTTTGTATGTTGAACCACCCTTGCATCCCTGGGATGAAGCCTACTTGATCATGGTGGATAATTGTTTTGATGTGTTCTTGGAGTCTGTTTGCAAGAATTTTCTTGAGTATTTTTGCATCAATGTTCACGAGGGATATTGGTCTGTAGTTCTCTTTCTTTGTTGCATTTTTGTTTGGTTTAGGAATCAGGGTAATTGTATCCTCATAGAAGGACTTTGGTAATATTCCTTCTGCTTCTATTGTGTGGAACAATTTAAAGAGTATTGGTATTAGGTCTTCTTTGAAGATCTGGTAGAATTCTGCAGTGAAACCATCTGGTCCTTGGCTTTTATTGGTTGGGAGACTTTTAATGACTGATTCTATTTCCTTAGCGGTTATTGGACTATTTAAATAGTTAATCTGGTCTTGATTTAACTTTGGTATGTGGTACCTATCCAGAAAATTATCCATTTCTTTTAGATTTTCCAGTTTTGTGGAGTAAAGGTTTTTGAAGTATGACCTGATGATTCTCTGGATTTCCTCATTGTCTGTTGTTATGTCCCCCTTTTCATTTCTGATTTTGTTAATTTGGATGCTCTCTCTGTGTCTTTTGGTTAGTTTGGATAAGGGCTTTCTATCTTGTTGATCTCAAAGAACCAACTCTTTGTTTCTTTAATCCTTTGTATTGTTCTATTTTTTCTATTTTATTGATATCAGCTCTCGATTTGATAATTTCCTGGCATCTGTTCCTCTTGGGAGACTTTGCTTCTTTGTGTTCAAGGGCTTTCAGGTGTGCTGTCAAGTCAATAGTGTGAGATTTCTCCAGCTTCTTTATGTGAGCATTTAGTGCTATGAATTTCCGTCTTAGCACTGCTTTCATAGTGGCCCATAAGTTGGGTATGTGGTGTATTCATTTTCATTGATTTCTAGGAAGTTCTAATTTCTTTCTTTATTTCTTCCTTAACCCATTGGTGATTCAGTTGAGCATTATTCAGTTTCCATGAGATTGTAGGATTTCCGTAATTTTTTCTGTTGTTGAAATCTGACTTTTAATGATGGTGGTCCATTAGAACACAGGAGGTTATTCCAGTTGTTTTGTACCTGTTTAGACTTGCTTTGTGGCCAAGTATGTGGTTGATTTTAGAGAAGGTTCCATGGGGTGCTCAGAAGAAGGTATATTCCTTTTTGTTCAGGTGGAATGTTGTGCAGATATTGATTAAGTCCATTTGAGCCATAACATCAGTTAAGACCATTATGTCTCTGTTAACTTTCACTTTGGCCGATATGTCCAGAGGTGAATGTGGGGTGTTGAAGTCTCCCACTATTAATGTGTGTGGTTTTATATGTGTTTTAAGCTTTAGTAATGTTTCTTTTACATATGTGGGTGCCCTTGTGTTTGGGGCATAATTGTTCAGAATTGAGACTTCATCTTGATGGATCTTTCCTGCGATGAGTATGTAATGTCCTTCATCATCTCTTTGATTGATTTTACTTTGAAGCCTATTTTGCTTGATATAAGAATGGCTATACCAGCTTGCTTCTTAAGACCATTTGATTGGAAAGTCTTTTCCCAGCCTTTTATTCTTAGGAGGTGTCTGTCTTTGAATTTGAGGTGTGTTTCTTATATGCAACAGAAAGCTGGGTCCATTTTTCATATCCGTTCTGTTAGTCTGTGTCTTTTTATAGGTGAATTAAGTCCATTGATATTAAGGGATATTAATGACCAGTGATTGTTCGTTCCTGTTGTTATTTTTATTTTTTGATGGTAGTGTGTGTGTACTTCTCTTCTTTGGGGTTTACTGCTGCGGTGTTATCTATTGCCTGTGTTTTCATGGGTGTATCTGCCTTCCTTAGGTTGGAATTTTCCTTCTAGTGCTTTCTGTAGGGCTGGGTTTGTACATAAGTATTGTTTAAATCTGGTTTTGTCTTGGAAGGTCTTGTTCACTCCATCTATGATTGCAAGTTTTGCTGGCTATATTAGTTTTGGCTGGTATCCATGGTCTCTTAGTGTCTGCATTATATCTGTCCAGGTCCTTCTGGCTTTCAAAGTCTCCATTGAGAAATCAGGTGTTATTCCGATGGGTTTGCCTTTATAAGTCACTTGACCTTTTTCTTTGCTTCCCTTAATATTCTTTCTTTATTCTGTACGTTTAGTTGTTTAATTATTATGTGGCAAGGGGACTGTTTTGGGGGGTCTAGGCTGTTTGGTGTTCTATAGGCTTTTTGTATCTTCATAGGCATTTCGTTCTTTAAGGTGGGAAAGATTTCTTCTATGTTCTTGTTAAATATATTTTATGTGCCTTTGAGTTGGTATTCTTCTCCTCCTTCTATCCCTATTATTTGTAGGTTTGTTCTTTTTATGGTGTCCCAAATTTCTTGGACATTTTGGGTCATGACTTTGGTGGTTTTAGTGTTTTCTTTGAATGATGAATCTATTTCTTCTACTGTATCTTCAACACCAGAGAGCCTCTCTTCCATCTCTTGCATTCTGTTGGTTATACTTGCATCTGAAGTTCCTGTTTGTTTACTCAGATTTTCTATTTCCAGCATTCCTTCTGCTAGTGTCTTCTTCATTTTTTCTATTTCACTCTTCATTTTTTCTATTTCACTCTTCAGGTCTTGGACTGTTTCCCTTGTTTTTTCATGATTCTCTTTCAGGGACTTATTGTTTTCTTCTGGTTTAATTGTCCTTTCCTCTAGTTTTTTTTTTTTTATAGTGTTCTTTCCATTTTTTGTTTGTCTGTTCCTCTACTTCATTTTTGATTTATTCTATATAAGGCTCTAGCCTCTTCATGATGTTACTTATAAGGTTGTTTTCTTCTCCTTCTTCCATTCCATGATGTTCAGGTCTAGCTGTTGGAGAAGGGCTAGGTTCTGGTGATGCTGTATTGCTCTTTATTTTGTTGTATGTACTTCTGCCTTGGCGTCTGCCCATTTCCTTGTGGATTTTTTCTTGGTCTTATCAGTGTACTTGGTCTAGACAGAGCTGACAGATTTAGGGAGCCTCTCTCTGTTACAAATGGAAGCTCTGGCCTAGATGGGTGCTCTGGTCCAGATGAGAGTGCTGGCCGCATAGGAGCTGGGGCCTGGACTCTGAGTCTCAGGAAGTCCATGGGGTCTCCTTATCTTGTCCAGATGGGAACTCCTCTTGTCCACATGTGAGTTCTGGAGCAGGATGAATGCTCTGGTCCAGATGGGAGTTCTGGAGCAGATGGGAGCTAGGGGCTCTCTGGTCCAGATGGGAGTTCCGGGGCAGGATGGAATGCTGGACACTGGTCCCTAAGTCTCTGGAAGTGGCTGGGGTCTCTAGCAGAAGGGTGTGGGGATAAGGTGTTGAGGTTGTAGTGTCCACCAGAGGGTCTCTCTGGTCCAGATGGGAGTTCCGGGGTGGATGGGAGCTGGGAGCTGGTCTCTGAGCCTCAGGAAGTGTCTGGTGTCTTGGGCAAATGGTTGTGGGGGCAGGGTGTGGAGACTGTAATGTCTGCCTGTAGTCTTGGCAAATGGGAGCCTTCCCGCAGGGCCCACTGATTGGCCAGAAACTGGGGCCAAGTTGGGCAGGTCTTCCCAGGATGGTGCCCAGGGGTGGGATCCAGGGGCAGTTGCCTCTCTGACTATAACCCCAGGCATTCACCTCTGGTCCAGATGGGAGTTCCGGGGCAGATTTTTTTTTTTTTTGATTTTTTTAACATAATATCTTTATTGGTTCTTTGGGAATTTCACATCATGTACCTGAATTCTGCTCACTAAGAATCACTTCATCATGAGGAGTCAGTGAAGGAGATATAGAGACTAGGAGAACTGAACCTATTGGACACAGAAGAAGAGTGAGCCCTGACCTCTGGTTTGTGCTGAATGCCTGCATTTTTTTTTCTGGTAGATCATATAATCTGCCAATGAAGTCATTGGTTCAGCTACATTTTGAATTTTGATGTTAATTTCTAATAAAATGCAAGCCTCAAATCAAAACTGGCCATGTGTGCAGATATTTATTTATTATAGACATTCATAAGCAACCAAATAGCAAAGAGATCATATAACCTATACTGTATCTTAAAGCCACATGATTATTTTAGATGTACTTATTAAACCCTGGTGTAAAAATTCTCTGTTGTGGAAGTGAACATCATCGACATGCAGCTGAAATGACAGGGAAACGCTGATGTCACATTGATGTTGACTTGCCTGAATGAGAGATTTCCAGTGCTGTCTCTCCACAAGTGAGCTTTCAGCTTCTCATTCCCATTGCAGGCATTTCTATATCATGAGTTAAACAATGTTATTCTCGGTTAGAAAGCATTTACCTTCCAGCTAGTTTCAGGTGTGCAAATTTTTTAATACCCTCATCTGTTTGATACTCTCTTTTCTATCTGTTATGGGGACAGGTTGCCAGACTGTCCCAGGACAAGGAGTCATGGAGGACACTTGCAATGAATATATTGGTGTTTGGGAACCCTATTTGCCTTCACAGTTCCTGTTTTAACAAATGTAAAAGCAAATGACAGCTTACTATTGTAATGTACATCACAAAATGCCTTATAGTTGACCATGGAGGCTAGTCTTTCTGATGCAATGCCAAGTAATTCTCATCAGAATACAGTTTGTGACTGTGTTAAATCATTAAGAACTATATCCTTAAGTGGCATAGCAATAATATGCAAATGTAAATGACAAATAATATGTGTGTGTGTGTGTGTGTGTGTGTGTGTGTGTGTGTTATATATATATGTGTGTATATATGTATATATATATATATATACATATATATATATATATATAGTGTGTGTGTGTGTGTGCATTTTGTATATATTGTGTGTATACATAATAACGCATATGTGTTTATGAGCATACTTTATAACAGAAGATCTGTAACAGGTTGTTTCTACAGAGGGTCAATAAACTGAACTTCTGGGAAGCCTTCCTTTAAGCCCTAACAAAAAATTTTTTTCTTGTACCTTCCATTCTGAAATTATGTTCTCTTATTTTTGAAAAAATTACTTAATATACAGTAACTAATAACATTTTCATTTATTTTTCCAAGTAGTTTATAAATTATTCATCCATAGAAATAATTAAATCTCCTGTTACATTTCCTTTAGCATCTACTTATTTCAAACAGATAGTTCAGTAGCAAGCTATGTTTCGCTCTTTTTTGCTTCTCATGTCAGCATGAAATGGCTTGGTATACAGATGCTCAGGAAATGCTGTTGACTGACTGAAAAACATCCTATTATGGTACCACCATTATTGAAGTTTGCAGGTTTCTTTCCCTAATTTCAAAATGTCTTTTTCATTTCAGATCACCCCAGGTAGCTATCTCACAAGATCAATCTATTGATTTTCACTGCATGGGGTAAAGAAGAAACCACCAAATCAGGTATGGCTTTCAGGCTCAAAAATTATCCACTTGAAATTAAACATATATAATGCACTGCAGACTGAAACTTTTAAAATATTTTTAAAATGGAGCTTGAAGCAAGTGATTTTGGAAATTGCTAAAGAAATCTTTATTACTTTTTTTCTAATGCAAAACCTCTCTTGTGAAAAAAGAAATTATACAAGTTCTTGTTAAAACTTATTCATTGTATTTTACCCTATCTAATAATTACCGTCTCAACATATATTCTGTCTAAATGTCCTTAGCCATGTTCCCACTGTAATTTGATGTCCATTGTTTCTGCCTTTCATATGCACTGGAAGTGCACAACATCTTTTTAGTCTAATCAGTATTTAAATGCCTTGTCTGTTGAAATGAAAGTAGCAGTGATTAGTGGCACAGATGTTTCCCTGAAATTGAAAATGTAGGGGTTAAAGCCACAAATTAAGCCAAGTCTACACAGTCTTTGCATGTATATTCATTTTTTTATTTGGAGGGGGATAGGGTGTTGAGATAAACATTACTATCAAGCAAAAATGGTACTGGTTAAACTTGTAAAACTCTGTGACTGGAAAAAGAGGGGACATTTGAAAATACATCAGTGCAAACTCTGAAGAATGTATATATAATTTTAATATGCTGGTAAAAATAAAGTATTATCTGCTGTCACAGATGATGCTGGAAGACACCTTGGAAAGACAAATAGAATAATCAGAATTGCACACCAATTGAAAAACTGCAGAAGGATTTTTAAATGCCCATGAAAGAATCATCATAATTATTTATTGATACATTAACATTATGTGGTATTTATCTGATAATGACCTAAAATGCTATAAATATGAGTATATAACATTTAGTTGTCAAAATGCATAGTTTATAATGCCTAAAATTTGCCATATTGGTTTTATTTGCCTATCATTTG
The DNA here is from genome assembly GCF_903995425.1 of Onychomys torridus. NCBI lineage: Eukaryota > Metazoa > Chordata > Mammalia > Rodentia > Cricetidae > Onychomys > Onychomys torridus. The sequence goes on from NC_050443.1 coordinate 73,859,917, forward strand.
TGTTATTTCTTTATTGTTATTTGACAAGGGACAAAGTTTAAAGGTACTTGTATAAATGAACTGATAATTACTTCATAGTTAAAGAAGGCAATCTGCATTTGGGTGGTTTTTCCAGTAGTGTCTTACATTTTATTTGAATTGCTTTAATGGTTATAATAAGAGGATGGGAATCTTTGAATTAGATTGTATCCCCTGACAACCAGCACATGCAAAAATCCCATTATCTAGGTTTCCTGACACCACAGACCATGCTGTAATCTTCTCTGAAGCTTTATTCACATAGACTTAAGAGGTTCTCTAATGTTAATATTCATGATTAAGAGAACATCATTACTCTTAGTTGAGAAAGAGATACCACAAGGAGATTCAGTGTATCTTAAAAAAAAAAACAAAAAAAAAATTAAAAGCTAAAAAAAAAAAAATCTTTTTATTGACTCATTGTGAATTTTACATGATACATCCTGATCCTGCTCATCTTGCCCCCTGGCCCCCTCCCTCTGCCTTTGTGATCTCCACCCAAAAACAAGACAGAATTTAAAAGTATAGCTTAAAAACAAATCAAAAAAAAATAAATGGAGGAAGAAAGGAAGAGAGAGAGAGAAGGAAAGAAAGGAAGGAAGGAGTGAGGGAGGGAAGAAGAAGGAAGGAAGAAAGGAAGGAAGGAAGGAAGAAGGAAAGTTTCAGTTTGGAAGCTGTAATATGGCCAAAGGAGTCACACAGTATATGCCTTAGTCCATACATCTTTACTTTTAAGTGTTCTTTGCAATGAATCCTTAGTTTGACTCAAGGCCTCTAGCATCTGGTACTTTATTGTTAGTGGGCCCTCAGTTGGACTCCTCCTGGACATTCTGTTGTGTGGTGTCATGGGTATCCTGTAGCTTTGGATCTACAGATCCGGCCCACTCACATACTCCAACAGTTCATAGATGAGGTGAATGAACTGAGAGCAGGAGAATCCTGCCCCCTCCCTCATATGCCATGTGGTGGCACAGGTGGGGGAAAGATGTGGTCCACCCCATCCTACCCCTTGCCAAATGCAGCAGGTGGGGTAGCTGGCCTTGGGGGCAAAAGAACAGAAGAGCTGGCCCTATCCCTCAGCAACTGCATCAATTGGGCGAGCAGGCATATACCTCATCTAAACAAAACTGTAGAGCTGGCTCTTGTGGTATGAGTGCTGGAGAGCATGACCCAAGGGCTCAAGAGCAGAACTGGCCCTGCTCCTTGATGCCTGCTGCACTGGGTGAGCTAGCCAGGGCAGTGGTGGAGAGTTTCCCAAGGTAGTGATGATGAGGGAAAGCTGGAAGGCTGACCAACTCACATACCACCCAGGCCCAGAACCAGGATTCAGTGTATATTGACACCGCCACTAGTTCATCTTGTATAACCCCTTCCTCTGACCTATGTAGTGCTTGCTGATTCTGACCATTACAATTAAAATATGGCTCCATTTAATTTCATCTGAATAGCTGAAACTTTTCAAGCAAGTTCTGCTGGGGATGTTGTGAATGTGTTGCTCTGATTGATTGATAAATAAAATGCTGAGTGGCCAGTAGTCAGGCAGGAAGATAGTGTAGGTAGGATAAGGAGAGAGGAGAATTCTGGGAAGTGGAAGGCTGAATGAGGAGACACTGTCAATCACCATGAGAAGCAGGATGTAAAGTACCGGTAAGCCACGAGCCATGTGGCAAGGTATAGATTTATAGAAATGGGTTAATTAAGATGTAAGATCTAGCTAGCAAGAAGCCTGAGCCATTAGGCCAAACAGTTTTAAATAATATAAGCTTCTGAGTGATTATTTTATAAGTGGGCTAAGGGACTGCAGGGGCTTGGTGGGACCTGGAGAGAAACTCCAGCTACAAAGTTCTTATTGAGCAAACAAATAAGCAAGTTATATTGTTTCAAAACATATACCACTACCTTCATGTCTATAGAAAACCACACCCTTTTCCTTTCTATTAACTAAACAAAGTACATGTGTTGGGGGAGATCAGGGTTTCTCTTATAGGTATTTATTATTGTTTTTTCAAGTAATTAATTAATTAGTTTTGAGGAGAATATATATATTCGTTATTTTAACACAAGGGTTAAAGGAAAGAAAGATAGTCCCAGGAAAAACATACCTGAGCATGAATGATAGTTCTCAAATAATTGCTTCTGCCTTGTGTTTAAATATTATTTAGTATAACAAAAGACCAATTTAATGCTACATTTATAATCCCTATCACATGGTTCTCTTTATAGTCTAAAGAAATCACAAACTTAAAGCCAAGTTCTCCCCTTCTTTTCTCATGGTGGCTCATCAGCAGGTTAAATTTTCCTTGCTACAGATTGTACATTTGTAGGTCAGGAATAATTACCTTACCTAAAGGCCCTTTCTAAGGATTGAACTATGAACTACATTATAAGCCTTACTCTGTCACTACTCTATTAAGACAAAAGAAGTGCCCCAAAATATTACCTATATTCTACAATTATTTAGATTATTAAGGGGTGGTCAGTGTTTTCAGACTAGAGTATTAAATATGTTTTTATTTCTTCTGATTTTCTAGATGGCATAATATGACACGAAAAAGTGATATCAGGAGAGCTAACCTGCATGAAATAGTGGACACTGATCTTGTCCTCTTAACTCTCCAAATAACAACCATTCCATAAAAAAGACATTTTCTTTGAATGTCTGTTTGAATGAAACCTTGAGAACATGGACCTATCTTGATCTCTATATTCTTAGGGAACAAGAATTGAAGTTAGTAGAGAAATGGCATTCCCAAGATAGCACACAGACAGGAAAGGCTGAAATACGGCACTTTCCATCTATGGAATTGTGTGAACTTCTCCTTAGAATAAGTTATGAGTTTAGGACAGTCACTATGACTCATGTGACTTTCCTTCCTATTTCTGCCTATCATAATTTTCCACAGTTTCATTTGCATTATGTCAGGAGCCTTCAAAATGTGCTTTCAACCAGCCAGCAGCAGCAGCAGCATCACCTGTTGGAATCAAAGTCTTAGGCCTTTTCAAGGTACAGAGCATCCAAGTATCTAATGATGGATCTCTAGAATGTAAATATTTTACAAGATCTTCAGGTGACTCTACATGCTGAAGTTCAAAGACTTCTTAAAGAGACATTCCCTGGGTCTGGGGTTATACCTTAATGATTATGTAGCATGTAATGAAACCTGGGCTTGAACTCAAAAACTGGAAGTAAAAACAAACAATCAAACTTACTTGAAATAAACAAACTCATCTTACACCAGCAATCATCAGTTGCTAACATCCCTATATATATGCATGCACAAGCAACACAAAATAAACTCAGTAGCTTTAAAAGACAAACAAGCCTATGAAATTAGGAGGTAAAAGTGGTTGGGAGAGTTGTGGGAGAGGTCGGAGAGAAGGGTGTGTGGAAGGATTTGATCAAAACTAGGAAAATAATGAATGTACTTCATTTCCATTGCCAACTAGAATTATTTTTAGGATATTAGGGGGTCATATATCATACGTTTATCTTTACAATACACAGGGACAGTAGGATGATAATTTGAAAAATATATATCTTGACTCTTTTTAACTTACTAAATTCAAATTCCCTAAATTTCTACATATTTGTTTAATGATGATAGAATATTTACATATTTGTGTTTATGTTTATGTGTAAATACTTGGACTTTTCCCTCCATAAATAAATACATCTATAGTGAGTCCCATTTGGGGGATATTAAAAAAGTTACTTAAATCTGAGTCTTCACCTTAGGTATTATGTAAATAAAATCATGTATTATGTAAATGTAATTACGTGTGAAAGTAATTATAGAGAAGTGAAATGCAAACCTTTGAGCTATAATATGGTGAATTATGGGAGATGGTAATTATATACCACATTCTCTAAGTCTTCAGCATTTGAAAAGGAGGTCATTAATTTCTATGTTTTGAAAATACAATGAAATGTTTATTGTGTTCTATAAAGGTGTGGGGAATGGGTGTTCTGATTAGGGAGATGCAAGATGGAAAGCATCCTGAAGCCTGAAGATGTTCCCATCAGGACAGCATCTCTGTTCCAGAGCCCTTATGATTTAGTGCCAATTATATGCCATATTGATCATTCCAAGGGACAGCTACATGATCTAGTGCCTCACACAGTTCAGGACTTTTGAAATTGGACAGATTATGAGAGTAGCTGCCAAATTAAAACAAAACAAAGATATAAGTGTCCAGAATTCAATAGACAGGTAGTTTTGAGATCAGCACTAAAAGATCTGTGTCACAGGTATTCTGTATGTAGGCTGACATTGAATGTATAAACATAAAAGACAAAAATAGAAATAAGTAAATAAAAGCAACTCTGAAAATTGAGCAAAGCAAAAAGTTCAGGTATTCCAGTCTTCCTGAGAAAACTGCTTGGAACTAGCTCAGACTTTAAGACCCAGGGTTCAGTAGACTACTTGCCCTCTGAGATAAATGCAGTGATTGCCAGAATGAAGTTCTGTGTTCTCTTCTAGGTCCAGCCTGTTCATGTGCTTTTAAGCAGATGGCTCTCCAGCTTCTGTGCCCTTTTTTACCCCCAGTGCCTTCACCATATTCCAAAGCTTCCACCATCTCCATGGTATAAAGACATCAATTGCTTCCTAAATGCCTGACTCCCTGTTTCTCATCTTCCACAAAGTCTGTTTTTCACCCTGTGGCCAATGTGATTAAACCTCCAATGAGTTCTCATCACTTGTAAGGAAATTGCTAAAACCATTACCATAACCTAGGTGGTTCTGCATGCTGTTATCTGTGCTTGTTTCTTAACCTCTTCTCACTTATTCTTTCTTTACAACTCTACAATGTCGGCATTCATCTTCTCTGATGACATGGCTGCCCAGATATGTTCTGTTTCTAAAGTATCCTCCATTGTATAGACTTTCAGATTTGCAGACATCAGCTACAACTACATGAGTAATAAAGTTCAATATAAGTGGTTAGACAGTAAATGTGTTTTAATCTGGTCTTATATGAAGTACAAGTAACATAAGTTCAATATAGCTATACAAGTTAAAAAAGAACAAAAACTAAAAGAAAACAAAAACTCTTGAAAAAATATATATCATGTTCACATTAATCTAGAAAGCTAATGACATAAAAGTAGATTGTAGAAAAATAATAGTAAGAATAAAGACGATTATAATTAAATAATTATAAAAGAAATCAATTGATTAAGATACAGATAAAAACAATAAGCTGTGCTAGGCAGTGGTGGTGCATGGTTTTAATCCCAGCAATCGAGAGGCAGAGGCAGGAAGATCTCTGTAAATTCGAGGCCAGACTGGTCTACAGAGCAGATTCCAGGACAGGCTCTAATGCTACACAAAGAAACCCTGTCTTGAAAAACCAACCAACAAACAAACCAAAAACCTCTAAGTGATAGCAAAATTGTTTACTGTAGAAGTGACCCAAAGCCACTAGAATTCAAACATGCTTTAGGAAGATGGTAAGGATGGTAAGATTCAATTGGAAATGAAATTTAAAGTTAAAAATAACATTTGAACTGTTGATCTATCTAATAGTAATGATACAAGACATCTTCAAAGGAAAAAAATATTTTGCTTGAATGTCAAAAATAAAATATAGCCTCACAGAAACTGAAATTGTAATCACAGAGGCTGCAGGGGTCTGTGCTAGGTCCTCTGCATGTATACTACAGGTGTAAACTTGATGTTTCCATGAGACTCCTAACAGTGGGAGTGAGGGTGCCTTTGATTCTTTTCCCTGCTCCTGCTGGGTTGCCTCACCCAGCCTTGATATGAGGGTTTGTGTTTTATCTTTTGGTATCTTGTTATGCCTTGTTCAGTGGCTATCCCTGGGAGGCATGCTCTAAACTGAAATGGATGAGGAGAGGACCTAGGGGAGAGGTGTGGGGGAGGGTGGCTGGGAGGAGTAGAGGGAGTATAAACTGTGGTCAGGATATATTGGCTGAGAGAAGGATAAATAAATTTAAAATTAAAAAAAAAAAGAAGACCAAGAGCACAAGTATGAAAACCTCAGTTTGGATAATCAGAACCCATGTAAAAGGCGGCAGATGATGCTTTGCCCTCATATATAAGTATAGCACAGGGCAGGGATGGGAGGGCAGAGAAAGGCAGATCCCTGAAGCTCATTGGCCAGTCATCTTAGCAAAACAAATAAACAGAATGGTGACTACCATCATGGAAAGACATTCACCATTGGCATACGTATGCATACACCCACATTTACATGAATACATACATATATTACAACATACATACTTACAATTTAAAGTAATATTAAAGAAAAGCAAGAGAAATAATCTGTGTCCTTTAATACGACTTAGCATTAAAATCAACATTCTACCCAGAACTATCTGTTTTTTCAATAGTATCCTGTACTTCAAAAATCTGATTATTGTTTCTGGTAAAAATTGAAGTTTACAATAAAATTCATATGATAATTAAAGCACCTAGAATAGCTAAAGCAATGCTGCAAAATAGTATTAGCAAAGAGCAACAACAACCGAGGCCACATCTTGTTATAACAGTACACATAGCAAGCAATGTTGCGATGGCAACAAAATTAATGATGGAACCTGTGAACATGAGGTAGGCAGGAATAAATCTGGACATATCCAAACCATTGCTTTCTGACATAAAAATTCAGTGAGTGACATACAGTGTTTTTCAGCATACCATTTGGAATAATTGGATATTTGTATAAAAATGGGAACTTGCCATTTATCTGATCTAAAATACTAAATAAAATGTACTATGTATTTAAATTGAAAAGTATAAAAGTATAAAAGTATAAAAGTATACAGCTTTTAGAAATAAACATGGATAATATTTCTGTGGTCTTGGGGTAAGCAAAGGTCTTATTTATTCACTTATGTATTTATTTATTTTTAGACAAAGCAATGGAAGTCCACTCTACAAAAGAAAATATTGATAAATTATTATTCATCACATAATATTTTGTTCTTCAAAAGATAATGCTAATAGAATATTACTAAAGCCATAGGCTTGGAGAGTTTGCACAACATATCTCCAACTGCAAATTTTAGAATATATACATATTTATATATGTATATATTCTAATATATATTATATACATAATACATATCAGATGTAATGCTTAGAAATAGGTTAAGGGGGAGAACAAGAAGAACACACAGAGGAATTAACGGAGGAAGGGCCAAGAGCAGAGAAGGAGGAGTACTGGGGAGAGGAGGATGGAAGAGAGGAGGAAGGGAAGAAGTGTGGATATTTCTGCTGTTAATATGGACTCATTAAAAAAAAAAACTGGCTTACATTGGAACCAAAGTCATACATGCCAGAGTCATGACTTCAGCAAATGCTGTCTCATTTTAAATCAATTCCCAAACCTAGTGTTGAGGAAGACTCACAATAGTGAGAAACTCAGGATTTACCCAGTCTCACATAGCCTAGATATTCATTAACATTAGTCTTGCTGTGTCAGTTATTAATGGAACCAAATAGATTGTCTCTTCATGTGGTTGAAGCATACTAGTTTCTCATGGGTTACAGCCAAACATCTCTGTTTGAAATTATGATATGGATTCCCAGATCATTCCCAGAGCCACAGATTGAAAGAAATATCAGTAGTATATCACTGACCTGCCTAAGGAAAGTGACTTAATGAGGCCACAATACTACACCTGAGTGTTGTGCTCCAGGCTGGCTCAAGAGCACGCTCCCTAATCTAATGCTTATTAGATTGCTTTCCAGATGAATGATAAGAGAGAAGATAGAAATAAGCAAGAAAGCTAACCTTAAATTAATGTGTCAGTGGAGAGATTAACAGCTAAAATTCAATAGCTCTGTGGAAACATGAGAAGCAATCACATCTACTCTATCCTGTGTGGAAACCTTAGAAGAAATTCAAAGTTATGACAAACTGAACTGTCACTCAATAATTTTGTGGCAAATATATATAAACCTTTATTCAATGTTCATCTTCCATCTTTCAAAACGATTGAACACAAACCCAGTTTGGACTTTGGCATATAGAACTACTTTAATAATAAAGCTGTCATTTACCCTTTTGGTTGTAAGTTGGATGGGTCTGGAAGTCACTTACATAGTTTTCACAAAGAAGAATGAACAGTGGATGTTTCAATCCTGTTACAAAACTTTGGAAGGAGTGGCAAGGAAGATAATGGAATGAAACTGGGCCTATAGGTAAGGAAACACATTTCTTACTCGACTACATTTTATCTAATTCCACACAAAGTTCTTCAGTAGTTCATGTGACTCCATCAGCTACTGAGAAAATATTTTTGCCTCACTGTGTAGTAAGCAGAACATTAAAAATACAGTAGGAGGAGGTTTGACTCTGCCCTGTTTTTCATAAAACTCACAGGAAAAATCAATAAGGCTGTGTTATTAAGATATATGACATGCCCTCAGAAAAATGCAACTCATATTCTGACTTCCCTAGTGATGACTCTTTCATAAAATACCTTTTCATTTCTGTCTTCGAAAATAATTGAAATGAACAGTTACATAACAGCAACTGTAACAAGACAACAGTTACAGGAAAATACACCTAAACAAACTAGATTTCCATGAGGGTCACATGACATTGTGTGCCCAACATGTTAAACTCAGTAGCATGTGCTTGTAGTTACAGAGGTCAAGAGCATATAAGGCAGATTTCTATCAAAGACATCATCTAGCTGTTGGGTCATGACAAACCAATATTTTAGCATCACTTTACTGATCTTTAAAACATAAAAGCACATATGTATATACTATGTTTTGTGCCTAAAGGAGGCCATGGGTACAGATGAATTAGCCCAGGTTCTGGTAAGGAACATTATTCTGAATACACCGGGTTATGGTTATTATTTCTACCAAGCCCCTGGAGTACAGAAATTTGTGCAGCGATCTCTTGATGGAAGATGTCCTGAGAGACCATTCCACTTTCACTTCTCCTAATTGCTTTAGGAATGCTGGGCAATATCCTATTGGATAAAGTACTAACATACAGCTAGCATTTTTCTGTCAACAACTGAAAGAGAGTGAGAAATAGAGTTCAAAAATCGGAGACTTAGCAATAACAAATTAGAAGGTAGTCTATACATTTATGGAAGATGACAGGACATTCCATCAAAAGATAATAGAATGTAGCACCCAGAAGTTGGTCTTTAATAGAATTTTCTAATAAAACCTACCAAGGAAGAAAAGGCAGATTTTAAAGTGAGAACACCACATTTACAATATGAGTCTAGGGCATCTTTCCATGTAAAATCCAGGGGATTGACTGGAAGTCACAATGACGACACTCTGTCAAAAGGGCACTGCAGCAGAAAGAGCTCCTTGTGTCCACAACTGGAGAAAAATGGGCAAAAGAAAATGTTGTGGAACTGATCATTACCTAACATTAAAAAAATTAATGTGAACTTTTTAAAAGTGATAAAATATAAATAAAGAAAAGAGAAAGATGCAACTCTTCCACACAGAAGAATTCAAATTTTATATATATATATATATATATATATATATATATATATATATATATATATATATATAATATGATTTGTAATTGTGGTCTCCCCGTACTGACTTAGAGAAGTATAGCAGTATACTGGATGAAACTAACTCACTGTGGGCCATCCTGGTAAATGCCCCTCTGCATAAATTCAACAGGAAACCTCTTTGAGAGCATGTGTTCTTAGCATGTGCCCTTAGGCACTTCACTTGTAAGGGTGTTCCAATATGCATGATGCCATCATTATCATGGTAGTGTACATCACTGGTAGCTTTCAAAATTCTCAAACTAGTGTGAGAAACTGTTATATATCAGACAAACCTAATGATATATGATATAGTAGTTAAAAGTGATACGATATCATAAATGTGTTCCTGTATAGCTAGAGATGTTTCTTGGTGGAAAACTTTTTTCCAAGAATACTAAAGCCAGAGTTTGATTCCTAGCACTGAAAAAAACCCTACTAAATGAAACCGTGGAGCAGGAAAATAACATTAAGGCAATTAATAAAACCTGAATAAAATATGACATTAAGTGGCTCATGGAGAGAGGTCTCTGTGTAAAATATTTGTCATGCAAATATGAGGACATGCTCCCCAGCATCCATATGAAAATACAGAAGCTGGAGTACAGACTGTTTAACCCAGGTGCAGATTTTTGGGGCAGAATGTGAATATATGTGGAGCTAAAGGAGTTCATTGATCAGCCAACCTCACACCAAAAATAAATAAAATAAAATCTATGAGTTCATAATCCCATATCCATGTGAACATGTGTGTGTAAACCACATGCACACACATATACACAGGCAAGAGTAATGTATTAATATTGGCATCTTATTTGTGACAAATGCACCATGTTAAAATAATATTAGCAGAAAATATTCTATGGAACATATGGAAAAACTACTATTTCTTAAATTTTTCTGCATGTAAGATTACCACAAAATTTTAAAATGACAATATATGAAATATGCAATTTACCTGAAAATCTTAATATTTTCATATATATATGAAAATCTTAGTATTTTCATATATATATTATATTTTTCAATATCCCAAATGGCAGCTTCTATCTACATGTGGCTACTGATCCCTTGAAATGTTGCAAACATAATAGCTTTAAGCATAAAGTATATACTTATTTGGTAAATTTAATCCACACAAAATTATAAGGTAGAATTATTCTCAAGTCATTTTCATATTGAAAAGATAATGAATGGGATATATTGTATTAAGTCAAAAGGATTAGTATGATGAATCTCATCTGCTTCCTTTTAATTTTCATTTAGGCTACAGAACATTCTATTCAAAGTATATATGTGGCTTGCATCGCATTTCAGTAATATAAAAATGTATCAAGCTACTCATTCATGATATATAAACTGTTTCACTAAAAAGTTTACAAGCACAATATTGCAATTCAAAGTCTTCATTACTGTAGACACTGGAGGAGATCCTAAACACTCAAGGGAGTATGAGAATGCATTGCAATATATCCTTTCCTCCAGTGTACTGAGGAAATAGTTAACACTTGAGGTATACTGTTACAAGCATAGTACTGAAAACATTGCATTCATTATATCTTTTTATCTGCGATAGAATTTCAGGAAGTAGGAATTAGTCTTTCTGCTTTACAGAAATGTAACATACTCAATTGGCCCAAGGTAGTAATAGAATCAAAGTCATACCCATGTCTCTCTTGTTTCAGAACCTGACCTTTTACCTACCATGACATACTGATTTTTCTGTTCTCTTTATTAATTTGGATTTCTTGCTCCTCAGGGGAATATTTAGTAGAGAGAGTTATATTTTGTCAGTGAGCTAAAAGTCTCTCTGCATACTTATCATCTCCCCAATCTGGAATCACAATATGGGATCTATGAATCAAGTTGTCTGTGTGTCTGGAATATGGAAGGGCCTTGGCACTAACCTGCTCTCCACTTTCAGCTAGGAATCAAAGCTTCATCAGATGTACACCTGGCAAGACACCATTGATGGCCTCTGTTATAGAAAGAACTTTTGCTTTCTCTGGGAAAGGTGGATTTAATCCTGCTTTTTAGTCATGAAGTTGTATAGTCTTGGGCATGATATATGTGTCTTCTATGCCTCATGATCTGTAGCTGAAAAATGGGAACATCTTCTCATTGTGCTTGCAATAGTAAGTTGTCATGCCAAAGAGGGACATATGAAAGAAATAGTTAACAACTGTTTAGAGTAAAGATCTCACAGTCTACAAAAGAGTGGGAGCCTCAGTAGTTCAATGAGAAAAAGATTAATTATGCCAACAGTTATGTGGACTTGGAGTGAGACTCTAAACTCAGAGTCATTTTGGTACCAACCTAGGGTAAACTAGTAATTTACAAAACAAAAACAGTTGTTCTCAACCATCCTAATGTTGCTCCCCTTTACTAAATTTCCTCATGTTGTGGTTGATTCCCAGCACTGAAAACAATCCCACTAAAGGGAATCATGGAGCAAGAAAATAACATTAAGGAAAACTAATAAAATCTGAATAAATAATTCAACTATAAAATTAGTTTTGTTTTTAGTTCTAACTGTAATTTCATAACATTAGAATCATAATGTAAATATTTTCAGAAACAGACAGGGATTTGCCAAAGGGGTCTCCACCCACAGATTGAGAACCACTGGCCTAGAGGCACCTCCTGCACCAAATAATCCAAGACCATGGACATAGGTTGTTTTATGGTCTTCAGTTCTTAATAATTTGCTGTGCAGCAAGGGAATTCTAACTCCACTGGGTAAACAGAAACAAGTCATTGTCATGATGAAATTTTGAAGTGCACAGCACTGCAAAGGTGATGCCTCTGTAAAACCATCATAAGAAAACTGGCTTGTCTAAATGTTCCTGTGGAATGTATTGTAAGGACACCTGTTCTTATTTTAAGTGCTAGTGTTAACTGAAGGGGTGGTTCTGGGAGCACCACCCATTGTATGAGTTCAATTCTTTTTATCCTTATGATACATGCATGGGACAATGTAATCCCTAAATTTCCACCAGCACACACAAAATTGTTAATCTCTTTCAGTCAGATAAGACTCTTGGTGAGAACCCATTGCCTGAATTGATATTTGTGAGACTAGACAACTTGCTTTATTCTGATTTCAAAATGGACTGGATTGGGGCATTCCCTTCTACATAACATAATTATAGGAAGGAGCATGTTAATTCTCTCAGACAATCTCTGTTCACTTCAATTAACTACACCTGGAACAGGAACATTCTTGACCTGGGAGTTTTCATTTAGAACTCACTGATTCAATAGAAAGACATCAAATTATACACTGTTAATTTTAAATTAACTCAAAGAATTTAATTAACACCTCTTCAAACAGAAAAGAAACAAGGATACTTTACAGTAAAGGCAATGAAGGCCACTTAAGAGATTTTTGTAAATCAAATTTAAACACTGTATCCCTTCAAACTCTTTCACAATTAAGAATATTCAGGGTAGTGCTATATATAAAGCAATTAACAGCTCTGGGGAATGAGTGAGGGAAGGATTCCAATGAAGAGTTGATTAAATGTTGAAGTGACCCGTTTTCTAGGTAGCGGGAACCCTAGGAAAGAAAGAGGGTTCGCACAATGACAGAGAAATGGATGAGATCTACATGAACAACCTGGACGACAGTGGGAGTAATGAAGGGCAAGGTTTGAGGGAAAGAAAGCTTAGGGGAGCAGGAGATCCCAGCTGGATCAAGAACAGAAAGGGAGAACAAGGAATAACAGCCCATGATAAATGAAGACCACATGAGAACAGGAATGGGCAGAGTGCTGGAGAGGTCCCCAGAAATCCACAATGATACATCCTCTGTAGACTTCTGGCAATGGTCGAGAGAAAGCCTGATTTGACCTAGTATGGTGATCAGATGGCCAAACACCCTAACAGTCGTGCTGAAACTCTCATCCAATAACTGAAGGAAGTGGATACAGAGATCCTCAGCCAGGCCCCAGGTGGAGCTCCAGGAGTCCAATTGTCAAGAAAGAGGAGGGACTGTAAGAGCGTAAATTGTTGAGATCAAGATTGGAAAATCACCTGGACAAATTGCCAAACGAATGGAAACTCATGAATTATGAACCAAAGGCTGTGGAGCTCCCAGCTGGATCAGGCCCTCTGGATAAGTGAGACAATTGAATTGCTTCAACTGTTTGGGAGACATCCAAGCTGTGGGATCGGGACCTGTCCTTAGTGCATGAGCTGGCTGTTTGGAACCTTGGGCTTACACAGGGACACTTTGCTCAGCCTGGAAAGAGGAGACTAGACCTGCCTGTACTGAATCCACCAGGTTTAAATGAATCCCCAGGGGAGTCTTGGCCCTGCCCTGGATGAGATGGGAACAGAGGGGAGGGGATGGAGGGGAGGGGATGGGGAGAAGGTGGGGGCTGGGGCGGGAGTGGGGAGGACAGGGGAACCCATGGCTGATGTGTAAAATTAAAACATAAATATAATAAAAAAGAAGATGAAAAAAAACGTTGAAGTGAAGCTGAGGTTCTGTCTTTATCATAGTAGAAAACCTTGTCCCTGGGGTACAATTTGAAACAAAACATACAAACAACAACAGAACATAGCAGGATCATTGAAGACCAGTAAATCACATCAAACACACAGGAAGTTCGTTCCAAAGTTAGGTGTCTCAGGTCTACATATTTGGTGTCTCAGGTCTACATATTTGGGAGAATACAGGATGGTGGGCCAGTAAACTGTAAGCTTATGATATGGGCCAGATTAAGTCATTCCACATCTTTGGGCTTCATTTTCCCCCCCCAAAAAATGTGCTGTTTATATTGAATCAACAGCCTCCAAAATGAATTTGCAGTGATGTGGCAGTGTTTTAAGTGTATCATTAAAATGTTCATGCCCTCTGAACTGTCTTAGTTTCGGTTTTTATTGCTATGAAGAGACACCATGACCATGGCAACTCTTTTAAAGGAAAATATTTAATTGAGAGGGCTTGCTTACAGTTTCAAAGGTTCAGTCTTATATCATCATGACAGGGAGCATGGTAAAATGCTGGTAGCCATGGGGCTGGAGGAATAGCTGAGAGTCCTACATCTTGCAGGCAAAAGGAAGTCAACTGACTATCACACTGAATGAAGCTTGAGCAAAACATACCTCATAGCCCACCGCACAGTGACATACTTCCCCCAATAAGGGCACACCTCCTAATAGCTTCACTTCCTTTCGGGGCCATTTTCTTTCAAACCACTATAGGATCTGAGCTCTTGATCTGACATTTAAGAATCAGAGTTTGGAGGTAGTAGATGGTTCACTGGTTAAGGGCACCCAGCAGGCAAGGCTGATGACCTAAATTATATACAGAAACAGAAAGGAGAGCTTCTAGGTGTTGTTCTTTAATCTCCACACTTACAGTGAAGCAAACACACACACCACAATTAGTTAATATAACTAATCATGTCAATTTCAAAAGAAATATTTGAAGTGTGGTAGCAAATGACTAGACCTCAGATGAATCAACTTTTGCAGTGATCCAAGCTGTCCTGAGAGTTCATTCATGGGGGCAAAAGTCTTAGGAAAATAAATTATTATACCAAGTAATCTTGAATGTCTATCACCTTTTCATGATGTCATTCCTCATCCCTTTTTGTATCTTTTTTGTTTGACTAAAGTAGCCAGAGTCCCTCAACAGAAGGCAAAAAAGATAGGCCTCCTTGTTATATTTCAGTTTCTAAAATTATTGGCAAAATAATTATCCTTTTCCCTAAGTCATTCAAACTTCAGTGTTTTGTGATAGAAGCAGAAAATGGAGTAAGTCAGCATTCCAAGTACAACCTGCTCCTTGGGTTGTTGCTGTGTGGTAAAATACACTGCTTAGTTTTTAATGGGAAGATCAGTTTTATGAAAGGCTGGTTAAGTAGATTTAATTGGGCTTCTTTCTTGGTATTTTGCTCACTAATGGGCCATGGGAGTCACCTAAATGATTGCCCTCACTGCTTCTTAGACAAAAGGATCTCTTGTTCTCAGACAAGATCTGGGAGTCCTGTTGAGCAGAGCACATGTCAGGAAGCCCCAGATGTGGTGATCTCTAAGGACCTTACTGGCTCAACATCCTTTGAATTTTGATAGTTTTGTCTGCTCTTTGGCTCTAGGTACCTTCATGAGCTGTAAAGATGCTAATCGGAAGAACATTTTGACAGTAATTTACTAAGTCTCCTTGATGAGGATATTTAATTAAATATTCATTAGTTTCAAGGCTAAGCCTTGTTAACCCTTGATTGATTTCAAGCGTGTATTGAGCAAGCTTCATTTAAAAAATTCTCTTTATTCTTGCAAATATGTATATTCAGTTACATGCAAAAAGTTAGGATGATAAAATGAAAGAGACAAAATTCATCCAATCATTTTGGTTTAATTGATCCTTTTTCTCTAATTAGTTTACATGGTAAAAAGAAAAGCTGGCATGCTCAGACAAAATTATGACCACTCACAAGATAAAAGAATAATGCATAGAGGAAACACAGTATAGTGCAATGGACTAATAAAGATCATTGCAATAAATTGGTCTAGATTCAGCTCAGCTTTGCTAAGAAACCTACGAGACCTGAGGAACTTATTCTCTGCAAATTTGTTTCCCTTCCACCTTCCCTTAAGGATAGTAATGGGTCACTAGAATCATCATATGTACATTATCTCTATTTTCAAATGACCAAAATACCAGCTTACCTTAAATTCCTGGATATCCCATCACATTATGACACACTGTTATTTTGTGTGACACAGAGAGATAGCTTTGCTCATTACTATCTCCTGACAGACTTTCTTATACTCTAGAGTTTCTGTTCTGTACTTTATGTTTCTCTTCTGGCCACAAAGCACCTGACTTTGGCCCATGCTACTCTACACACAGAGCTTCTTCTACATGGAAGCAAAGGTTTTAAAGTTAAAATCTGCCCATGAAATTAGCTCTCTACAGCTCTGGCATTCTCAGAAATCCTCATGTTCTCTGATGTTTCTTTGACTTGCTTTTCCTAGAGTGAGGGGAGAAAATGAGGAGAAAACTCATCTCTGGCCTTTCTTGTCCTTTATTTTCTGCTGCTTTACAGTTAAAGCTAAAAGTAAGTTTCTTGTCCTTTCATGTTGGAATGACCCTCATGTTGTCTCCTCTTTCTTGGCATCATCACCACATTCTCAGATCTAAGATAGCAGGGGACATAATGCCAGGGTCAAGGCATAAACGTAATTTGTTTTTCAAGCTCAGCTATTTGAGCAAAGAAACAGGGACTATTAATAAGCCATAGGGCATGAACTACCAGGCCTGGTGAAACTGGTGTGCCATCCATGTACTCCTTCAGAAAGATGTTTTCATTTAAGGAGTTACTTGACACCATACCATTTTCTTTTTTTTTCTTTCTTTCTCTCTCTTTTTTTTAATTATGGAGCTGAGGATTGAACCCAGGGCCCTGCGCTTGCTAGGCAAGCACTCTACCACTGAGCTAAATCCCTACCCCCCATACCCTTTTCTTGAGCCCAAGGAGCAGTCAAATATGCCAAATTTGGGAAGGGCTCAGGGCTCTGTTCTCACCTCCATTTAGCAGCCTTCCATGTCAATGCTCTCTCTCTACTCAAGTGAGACTGCAGTAAAGCTTCATCTTCCTTTCCTCATCTTGATTCTTCCTTTTCGCTCATGCAAGTGCAAATCTTCAGATGGTTCTTGATCAACATTTTATATATATATATATATATATATATATATATATATATATATATATATATATATATATATATTATACAGGTTTCTAAAGAACAACCTGAACAACTCAATTAACTGGAAAGTCAGCTCTTATTGTTAGAAGAATATGAAAGAAATTTATGGAAAGATTAGTGCATATGAATTATACCTTAGATAAGCTTAATCACAAGCATACATTGCTTTTTTGAGATTTACAATTTAATTACATTTCTCCCTCCATTTCTCCCTCCAAAGCCTTCCATATATTACTTCCAACTCTCCTTCTAATTCATGGCCTCTTTTCACTAATTGTTATTGCCTTCATATATCTATGCACAAGCATATAACATTCTCAAATATAACCTATTCAGTCTTTATAATGTTGCCTGTACATACGCTTACAAGGTTGACCATTTGTCACTGGACAACCAGTTGAGGAAGATCACCTCTCTCATCATTTCAAAAACATGACCAATGTGAATTTTGGAAGGATCTCTATTACTTCATGAAGTGACTTTAAAATCAGTGAGATTGACACCTGAGAGTGAGTCTAACACTCAATAATATAATGAGAGAGTAGTCAATCTTTTCATTTTTATAATTTCTTTTCCATTACTATTTCTTCCTCAAAAATGCATTCTGTTCTTTACAGAAAATGTGATTTTACTCTTCATATCCCTGTCTCAAATATGCTGGAACTTAATGATAGCATTAATACTTATAGAATGGACTGATGGTTCTTGTTGAGTTTCTTTTCTGATGTTCTAATAAAATACTTCAACAAACACAACGTTAGGAAGAAAGAATTTATTCTTGTTAACAGTTCAAGAATAGAGTCCTACATGACATAAAATCCAAGGCAGAAGAGTTAGAAGCAGTTAGCAAAGATATTCACAAACAGGAGACAGAGAAGGATGAGTACCTCCTAGTGTCCAGCTCACTTTCTCTCTACACAGTCCAGGATCATCCTGCCTAGTGAATGGCCTTGCACGCAGCAGAGATGGATCTGTTCAGCTCAGTTAATTCAATCAATTATTACCCACAGGAATGCCTAGGGGCCATCCCCAAGGTGACTCCAGAGTCTGTCAAATTGACAATTAATACTAACCATCAAACTTAGTGAGCACAGAAATCATCAATTTTTCTACTCTAGCTAGTTAGCTAGCCCCAGGGGTCTTCAGTCTATCTTCCTACCATTGGGATTACATATAGGTTACCATCTTCACCTAGTTTTCTCATTTTCTTTCTGGGATCTGAGCTTCAACCCTTACATTTACAAGACAAGTGCTCTATCCACTGAGCCATCACTCCAGCACTCAAATATTTTCTTGAAAATCATTGTGCAATGTCTCACCAACTGTAAAATTCTAAGTCAACCATAAAGTCTATTTGTTTTAAATGGGAATATGTGAATAAATAGATAAAAAGATAAATGATAGATATATAGATCACATTATTCTCTCCTAATAACTTTAGTAATGATTAAATGAATTGTTCTGTTATAATTACTGAAATGCTATAGATTCTTCATCAAATCTTCCCCTGTTCTCTTCCCCTATTATCTTAGAGATTGCCTGAAAATACAGCTGTCTGTGTCTACAGACTAAAATGCTCGTGATTGGCAAGCTAGAGCTTCCCACCCCCTGAGAAACATCCTTTTCCTTTTTTGATATGCGTTGAACATATTCCTTCCACTGAAGTCATTTTGTTTAAAACTCAGTAACTTTAACCTTACAAAGTCAATATTGTTGTTTGCATATCTTGAATTTGGCAAGAAACGAGCTCTCAGGCACTGAAGCATATCTTTTTTCTGTCTCCCTTGATATATTTTCCCAGCCTTCAAGAAAATGCTTTGTGTATTTGACTCCTCTATTCATATCTCCATTCACACTGTTACCAGATTTGCATGTTCCCATTCACATTCTCATTTGTAAGATTTAAATAGAACATGGCCTTTGCATAAGTATGTAACAGAAAGTACAGTCTGTTTATGAAGAATAGATGCATTTCTTATATATGACTCTATGAGCCCAAACATAAATTCAATGATGAAACTCCACTAAGGAAAAATTCTAAGTTTTGGGAAACTGTTGAGGGGGGAGGGGCAGACTGAAATACTGAAATCTTCTCTGAAAGAATATTCCCTAGAGGGTCAAGGCTTTCAGGAGAATGCCAAGTAAAGGAGATCCAAAAGTTGCTCTAGTTAGGAAGAAAACAAATAGATGGTGCTAGTCATTTTGAAAGAGAGAGGGGCCAGTGATGCTGGCATACTGTGAAGTGCCAAGTAATTGGCAGCTTGATAATAATGAATTTACCATTTACTTACCTTAAAACACAGAGAAGCAAGGCATCAGATGTTAGCAGGGAAAGACTGATGGATCCTGAAGAGAAGGTTCATAGGTAAATATCTTATGATTTCTAGGAGTGTGTTTGTGTGTGTGTGTGTGTGTGTGTGTGTGTGTGTGTGTGAGAGAGAGAGAAGGGAGAGGAAAGAGAGAGGAGAAAGAGCTTCACCTTCCAAGGTAAATTTGACATTGAAATTTAATTTCTAAGCCTTACTCTAAATCTGCAATTTTTTTTAGAATTTCTGTCAAATACACCATGGTTTTGGGAATATTACCTTTTATCCTTTTATCTCCCCATCTCTCTCTCTCTCTCTCTCTCTCTCTCTCTCTCTCTCTCTCTCTCTCTCTCTCTCTCTCTCTCTCTCTCTCTCTGTGTGTGTGTGTGTGTCCACATTTAGCCCTTCAAAGCACTTTCAAAATTTTCCTATTTTCTTTTCTTTCTTTCTTTTTTTTGTTTTTGTTTTTGTTTTTGTTTTTTCAAGACAGGGTTTCTCTGTGTAGCTTTGTGCCTTTCCTGGAACTCACTCTGTAGTCCTGGACGGCCTTGAACTCACAGAGATCCACTTGCCTCTGCCTCCCAAGTGCTGGGATTAAAGGCGTGTGCCACCATTGCCCAGCAATCCTCCTACTTTCATGAATGTTGTACAATTTGGGGGTTGTTTTTAGCCAGTGAAAAGTACATCCATTCACAATTAGAAAGTAGTATTTCTCTTTTATTTTTTCTTTTGATCAAAATTACCTCATTATTATTATTATTATTATTATTATTATTATTATTACAGAAAAGTGAAATTAAGGCTATTATACTATTTTGTTTTTCTGCAAAACAATTTGACTTATGTAGATTTTTGGAGACATATTCAGAAATGTTATGCATCTCTCATAATCTGTTTTCTATTCATTTATTGATCAATCAGCAGAGTTAGGGAGAAAGTAGCTGGCTGTGTTGGAGGCACCCCTTCTCATGCAGTAGAGGAATAGAATCTAGATAGCAGTCAACATCCTTTAGTATCCAATCTCTCAGATCATACTTCATCTTGATAATCTGCTGGCATAGAACCAATGACCCAATGACACATCACTCATGTGTTTTTTATGAGCCTGTCTTGGAAGTATCATACATCTCTCATCCATGTGATGTAGCTGGTGGTCTGTTTCATAGTTGTCTGCAGGTAACAACCCTGTAGTTTAAATAGAAGCATGTATTTTGGGGTGGCCATATTGGCATTGATACTGTGGCTATCATTTCAGATTTCTTGGGGGGCAGGGTTGAAACAAAGTTTATTTGGCTAGACATGGCTGCCCTGGAACTCACTCTTTAGAGCACACTGGCCTCTAACTCAGAGATCTGCCTGCTTTTGCCTCCCTAGTACTGGGATTAAAGGCATATGCCACCACTGCCTGGTTTTATTTCAGATTTTAATCTGCTGAACATCAGATACAAAGCTCTGTATGGCTAGGGATGAATGACACTCCTTTATGATAATAGTGATTGTTTAGTTCTTCTCAAATATTTACAATGTCAACAGAGAACAAAGACTTGTCTTTAGTATCTAGGAGAGCTGGCTATGAGTCCTTGCTCAGTCCTCAAGCAGGTTCATTAACTTGGGTTTCTTTTTTAAAATATAGAACATTGTGAGATCACATAGATAAAGAAATTTTTGTTTTTGTCAATTGTTTTTTTGACCTTTCTTGAGCTCCTTTTTATTTGTGAAATGCAAGCATTGATTTAAATCATATCAATGATTCTTTAAGGTCTAGAGTTATATAAAATTTAAGATGGACAGTTTAGATTTTTGAGGATCTATCCCAAAGTAAATGGATAATAACTGCTAGTTTATATTGAAATACCTTCTTAGTAAATATGCTTTGATGGTGAGTTTATTAAAGGCCTCTTCAATGATGGAAGCCTTCATAGTTCAAACTCACACAAATAGTGGGTTTAGTATCTTCATGAAGCAGTAGTTCCATCTGATTTGCTGTAGCGGTATACTAGAAATAAAAGCAAAGTGAATTGTCCCTGCTGCTTATAGTATCTAAATATCATTTGATGAAATACTGAGCAAATCATCTTCTGTTTCTTTGAAAACAAATATCTCAGATCATGAAAATGTCAGTTGTGGATGAGGTGAGCATCTCCTTTGTTTCCAGGTATTTGTTTTATATCCTAATTGTCAAGACCATTGAAATATGACATCTTTAGAGGCTGATTTTAGTAAATTTGCCATCAAAGTCATTGTTTAATACCCAAACACAGGAAAATCCATTAAATCCATATCATGCCTATGTCCTATGATCGTATCTTCCAATAGCTAGACAGACTTGATGAATGTTTACAGTAGATATAACTTTGAGAATGTATAATGATAATTTTAACATTTTCCATGATTTTCTGGGACACTTTAATTTTTTCATGATTTTGATGGGTAATTCAAAAGTTATTTGGATTTGTCTTCTAAAATATTTTGTAGAAATTACTTTTCTATAGGTCAAAGATGAAGACAGACTACTTTAAACTTCTATTTCAACTCAACCTCAGAAAAATAATCTAATCCATCTCAAATTCCTTATCTATGAAATGGGACCAGTAGCATCTTCCATAGGGAGTTAAACCACCCAGAGTAGCCTGAGGACAAATCAACCCCCCCCCCCGCCACATTTACAATTTCTACTGCAATCTAAATCTGAAGAATTTATGAGAGCATGAGACATTTCATTTTAGAATATTTTGCATTGCATTATCAAAAGCAGTTACCTTCTGAAAGTCACTAAATGTAGAATGCAACAGAACGCCCTCCCAAGAAGGTCATCAAGGCAGTTGGCTTGCTGCTATTCACACATGTTTTCTGACACAGTTACTGGGGAATGAGATGAGATTAGTGGAGATGTTTGTTACTGAACTCTGTTCCTTGCATTTCAGCTACATCAGGGGAAACAGTTTTCTGGATTCTAAGTGCTTAGAAAATGAATTATTGAAGTGTGAAAGTGGACTGTGTATTGAAAATTGCAAAACAGGCAGAGGCTGGCTGGCTGCTCTGCTTTATCAGAGAAGCTATTTTTTTCTTCTCTCTCTTCCTCTTTTCTTAGAAATTTAGAGACAACCCTTAAAGGCACCTCCACCTCCTCATTGGAAGATAATGCCCCATCTCTTCTTCCCTGTGTTTCCTGTCTCTTGGCCCTGGATAACATGTCCCCATACCTAGTATGCTACAAATGTTAATGAATTCAGTGTCATTTATTCTACTATCTCCCTTTTAATTGCCATAAACTCTACAGTAGTGATTATATTTTCCAAACCCCAAACCCAGACACCATCTCTGATAAATGCCTAGCCCTGCACTGTACACTATACCAAGATAAATAAGCTTGCTGAACCACAGACTGTGTGTACAGTTACACCATACTTTGAAGACTTAGTCATTCTTTTCTTCTGTACTGCCCTTTCTCCTTCTTCCTTCCTTCTTTCTCTCCTTCTCTTCTATCTTTCTGCATCCCTGCCTCCCTTTCTATCTGCTACCTTCTTTCTTTCTTGCCTCCTTCATTCTCATTTATATAATTGAGAAATTACGTATGAAATGTGTGGTTTTCTTTAATATTTTATCTTTTATGTCCACTTCTGAAAGTGTACAATGTCAGGCATGCCCCAGTCCTTAGAGATTTCCTAGGCTATTACCAAGCCTGGTTTAGGACTTACACAGAAACAGATGAAAAGGAGGAAAGGGGGCTGAAACTGAAGATTCATCAGATGACATGTGTCTGCTATTGAGAAACCTACTATGTTTACAATTACTGATTTATTCTTTCTAACAGGGAGGGATCATTGGAGCAGTTTTTGTTTTATAGGTAGGAAAATGAGGCTAAAGAAAAGCACTCAAATTCTGAGTGGCAGGATGAGAATTTACTACTGGTCAGGAGTATTTGTTGAGGGCAACAAAGACTTTTTACCACTGTAAGGGTTATCTCAATAATTTTACATGCATTGTTTCAATACCAGACAGTTCTGTCAACCTCTGACCGCCCCCCCCCCAGATTATATCATAAAAAATTATTCAAACTTATTAGACTCCAAAAGCATTCTGTAAGACCTTGTTCAAGTTCAGCAGTAAAACGGTTGCCCTGAATACTCAAACTGCTTACAAGTGTTAGAAATTATCCCATATATTTACAGTTGAAAGTTACAAAGGGGATTTCTGTTTTCTTACAAGAGTAGTCATACTACATAGGTGAGAATCACCTTTTGAGGAATTAAAAGCTTCATATCACTAAGACGGTGCTATTGTTTTTACCTCAGTGGGCTGCTTTGAAGATTAATGATAGGATTAGGGAATAATTGTGCATATGAGCCATTTCTTTTTCTTGTTCTAGATTCATTTATTTTATGTGTATAAATGTTTTTCCTGCATATGTGTGTATACCATGTGTGTGTCATATGCCTGTTGGGGTTCTAAGAGGATGTTGGGTCTCCTGGTACTGGAGTAACAGATGGTTTTAAGCTATTTTGTGGGTATTGGGAAGTGAACTCAGATCATCTTCAAGAACAACAAATACTCTAAACCCCTCAGCCGTCTCTCTGACCCCAAACATGAGTCATTTCTGCCATCTCCACTGTGAGTTGCACACACAGCTTGAATTTCTGAGGAAACGGCCCTGGATCTCCCCAGACAGCATATGGAAATAGCACTGCAAGAAACACACACACACACAGCAGGACTAAAGATATATTACATTGTGTTTGTATAAGAGAGCTAATAGCTGCCTTTATGTCTGTATCAACTGCCCTCCCAGTTCCTAGACCTAAGCTCAGACTGTATCACTGAGCAGAGACCGTACCATTCCAAAGGTTTTTCAAACTGTTACAAATTAGAAACCGCAAGGAAAAGGCTCACTGGAGAACATCACAGGCGAGGTTATCAGGTTTTTTTTTTTTTCTTTTGAAGTTGGGCTTCATATCTTTTTCTCATTACAATCATTACTTTGAAATATGATTTTTTTAAACAGTAATTTTCTAGAACAAAGGGGATAATACCATATTTCAAAAGCTTTACTGTGAAATTAAACCTTTGAACTACTGTGAAAGAAATTATTCCCTCAAGGCTGCAAGGCTTAAAGGTTATTAAAAATTTAATTTTAAAGAAGGCATCCACAAAAAAAGTATATAAATGCTACTTAGAACCCAGATTGCCCAATTTAATAACTCCCATTGCTACTTATTTTTAAATAATCTGGATATGTGAACAAATGCATTCCATTTTTTTTCAGTGACAAATGAGTATGTTAACAGATGTTGGCACTACTGGCTTACATCATCTGTTTTCAACTGAAAGTACATGCAGGGCAATGCCTCAACTCACACCTCTGGCTCCCTCATTTAGCACAGATATATGAATGCAGAAGATCCATCATATCCAGGTATGAGTATTGGAAGCATCCTTCAGGACTTGAGGAGATGGTATAAAACATTTCATAAACAGTGCATTAAAAGATTTGCTGCACAAGCATGAGGACTCTAGTTCAGATTTCCAGCACCAACATAAACCCAGACATGACAGTGCATGCTTTCAACCCCAGTGTTTTGGAGCAGAGACAGCAGGATTTGGGGAGCTTGTTGTCTAGATAATCTGGGCCAATCAGAAGCACCAAGTTCTTTGAGAAACCCTTTCTTACAAAATAAGGTTAAAAAGCAGTTTTAGAAGACATAGTGATACAAATATATGGCCTTCACATAATCATGGAACTGCACAGAGAAGCACACTTGCATATACAGAACACACACACACACACACACACACACACACACACACACACATAATCACATGGTAGTTCAAAGTCAACATATTATTCTCAGTGTAATTATAAAGGCTATAATCTAAACAAAAATATACATGGTCAACACTAAAAGACTAATGTACTTAGAAGCATTTTTTTCCTCTAACTTGTGAAATCAAGCCCATTCTTCTGCCATATGGGTATGATATCAACACATCCATCCCAAGTGCAGAAATGGCACTAAGTGCCTTAGGTTCTATGTACCCTAGTATTCTCATTTGTAAATACAGATAAAAAACAACTGTATCATCAATTTCACTTTGTTATTAGGGAAGTTAAATCAGTGCATGAATATAGGGTTTGAGAAACAATGTTTGATGTACCATAAGCACATTCATCATTATTGTTGCTAATGTAGATATTCCTATGTGTCTGGATAATATAATTATTTACTTATGTATTTATTTAGTTGGGTTTTTCAAAACAGGGTTTCTCTCTGTGGTTTTGGTGCCTGTCCTGGATCTCACTCTGTAGACCAGGCTGACTTCGAACTCACAGAGATCCACCTACCTCCGCCTCCTGAGTGAGTGCTGGAATTAAAGATGTGTGCTGTCACCACCGCCCAGCATAATGTAATAAATTTTTAAGACTTAAAGTTGGTTAGATAGTCTATGCTATTCAGGAGTTCAAAAGCAACTTGAGGAGAGAACTATATATGCAGCGGAAATGAAACGCTATTTAACACAATGATGTGGCAAAATAAAGGTATGTGCTGTGTTCTTAGTTACAATTTGAATATTCTGGATAGTGCTAGTTTATGAAGGGAATATGATTAGGGAAGAATGCTCCAAGGAGGTTCATCAGGATAAGCATTGTAAATAAAAACTATCAGAGCCCATGAGATGTGAATAAATCCTATTTCCAAGGAATACTTCAGATAGACAAATTATATAGTCTGTGAACTCCAGCCTGTCTGCAAGCTGTCTTCAAAATATGGATGAAGTTGTTTTAAAATACCATCCCATGACCTACTGAATCAGACTACATGACATAGGTCCTAGGTACAGGTCATTCTGATCACGTGCACATGTCTGCCTAGTGCACAACCATGACTGGAATCCATATGATGTTGCATTTAAGGGATGTGATGAAAGCAATGAGGCAGACTAAAACACCAACTCACTTCAGCTTTGTGTCCAGAGTCGTCAGCATACAGATCTCAAATCTCTTTCTACATACACATTATTTTTCTTTCAAGTTAATTTTATTTGCATACTAGAATAACAGATGGCAGTGATGACCATTAGCAACAAATGCAAGATATTAGCATTATGACAATGTGTTTTGTTTTGTTTTGTTTTTTAAACACAGGGAAAATTGCCAGGCTTCATGCTATATCTTGGCCTTTTGATTCCTGTGGAACTATTTAAGTTGATGTAAAGACCTTCACATAATTAATTAAAAGCAAGCACAGTTTGTTCAACATGCACAAAATGTCTGCTGTTGACAGCATTCATTTCCAATAGGCTAAGCAGCAATATCTCCGCCCTAAGTGTATTAGCCTTGAACCTACTAGAAATGAAACAGCTACTCCCCCTACACAGCATACTTCTCCAGACAGTGACAGCAACTCTGCAATACACTGTACTTCCTGCAGCCTTTTACTTGGGCCTGTCATAAAATAAGTGCCCCTAATATTTCTTTAGTAAGTATTCATTTGTTAAAGTTTGCTTCCCCATGGACCTAAATTGAAGGCTATTTGGTTCTATATTTGAATGTCTTTTAAGAATAAGCCATATATCTCAGTATTCAGAATTTAGTTTATTCTAAAATGATATTTTTGAGGACACATGATGTTTTCCTCGTATAGATGTAAACAGTTATTTTTGGAAAAATATTTAAATTCTGTTTTTTACTTTCCTACAAGGCAATGAAAAAGACACATTAATAATTTGGGTCAGCCTGTATTTGGAGCTGTTATATTTCTCATGAGCCTGTTACAATGGAAATAATTTGTTAAGTATTCTAGTGTATTCATGTGAGAAATTATGTATAATAAAATATTTATAATAAAAAGCTGCATCCCCTCTTCCTCTTAGAGTTAAACAAAACATTCCAACTGCCTTTTTTTTTCCCTAAAGAAAAGTTTCAAAGACTATGCAGTATGTCTAACATGTGATTCCTTATTAGTGCAACTTGCTCTCCTAAATGCCTGGTATGTCACTGAAAATAAATTTTCTCATTAACCTCAAACATGCCAACTTGTCAAATTATGATGAACCAAATAAGTCGGCACTGAGAAATTGAGCTGCCACCATTGCACTTACATGGCTGTGCCAATTAGTCTATAAATAACATACTTCAGAGTTTAGAAAAACTAAAGTGCCTCTGGATATTCTGAAATACAAGGATAGCGAAGAGATTATTCAAAGGAAAGAAATTATTGTGCTCTTGTTAGAAGAAATTAAAGTTATTTAAAGCAACAGTGGTGAGGATGACCTTGAAGACAGGAGACTAACATCTGTTGTCTATGTAAACTATGTAGAAGTTTTCTTCAGAATAATATTTTGATTTTCTAAGAAATTCACTAGGAATTTCCTCTGTCCACAGAAAATTATTATTTAGTAATTATTCATGGGACCTATTTAATACAGTATGCATGACTCTCACAACACACAACAGAAATAAATATCCCAGACTGCTGTGATATAGAGCTTAGATTTGTTAAAGGAGGCAGATGAGTACATACATGGAACTGGGAGATAATGATGGTAGCATACCGAGGAGGGATGGTGACAGACACATAGGACAGTAGCGGCCTGATAGGAAACCATGTGACACAATTTAGAAGTTTATGCCATGTCTTAAGGATGTAGTTAATAACTTGATTCTTTGAAACAGAATTGCACCTGTATTCTCTTTGAGAAACTCCAAAGAACACACAGAGAAGTTTCAGGGAACACTGAAGGCAGAGTGTTGTGTGTCATCTGTTAATCTGTTATAGGGAGCAGTCCATTTGGGGGGCCACCACACCCATCCTTCTGACAGAAAGAAGTAAGAAGAGTACCCAGCAAGCCCTGTTGTCTTCTATTTGAGCAAGACAGTTTTTTCTTCTGAAGATTCCCCCCTTACAACTTCAATTCTATAAACTCTTTTTAGCACATTTTTTTCTCTATGAAGTGTTTGGAAAACATAGTGGTCTCCCATTAAGTCTTTATTGCCAATGATGTTGTTTTTACATGGTTTGTGTTTGATTCTTTATTTGTTTTTGTTTATTAGGTTTTGAGACAGATAATCATTATGTAGAGAGTCTTGGTTGACTTGGAACTCACTATGTTTAGCAGGCTACCCTAGGATTCACAGGGTCCCTGCTTCTGCCTCTTGAGTGCTGGGATTAAAGGGGTATCAAATGATGCCAGGTGTCAGTGATGTCTGTTGTCTCACAATACTCTAAAGTCCTTTGCTGTCCAACTAAAGAGGAACCGCCAAACACTTAAAAAAATAATAAAGTCAGCTTTGTCATTTAGAAGAGTCTCTGAATGAGCTTATACATGCAAGGTGGGGAAAATAATGTTGGCATATAAGAAGCATTAATCGCAGAAAGGACAACTACTACTATACAAGCATGGCTACTGCTATGGCTATTCTTCTCACATAAAACCAGGCTGACAAAAACTCCCCATGCCCAAAGTTAATTGGCAGACTTTCTGTTAGTGTATGACTTCTGAGATTAGAAAGCACAACCCTCATATTGACTGACATATGACCAGTGCTTAATATTACTCAATAAGAAGGCTTGATGCAAATTCAAGATTAAACTAAATGCTTAAAATCCTGGCTCTTGTTTTGAGATTGCATAGTAAACCCATGATGTTTTCCCCAGAGGGAAGTTGGTACTCATCATTTAGATTTTATAATTATTTTATTCAGTGCTATAAGTTATCAACACAGAGTAGGAAATGAAAGAAACAGGCAGACACACGGAATTTGGAGAAGGAAGGGAACAGAAAGAAGAGGAGGCTGTGTGTGGGGGGGAGGGGGATTCTCCATTTAATTATTAAGTAATGCAGCTCTTGGTATCCCTGCTGATTTAATGGAGATGTCTTGTCTCTCTCTTATTTGTTATGAAGAGAAGTGAAGACGTGATGAGCATTTTGTTTGTTTAAGAAGGAAAAGAAGCATAAAGACGAGGCACCTGGGAGCATAGACAATGTAGCCACAAGTCTTGAAATGAAAAAGTTTGGGACAAAATGAGTGCCTTAACTCCTTAAAAAGAAATGAAATACGGCTCTGAAAATATGGTATTTATTTACAATTTTAAGAAATAATAATACTTAAAAATAATATTCTATGACTAAGTTTGTGTCAGCAGCCAACCAATATCTGATATGACTTAAGTCCTACTCCATAAGATGAAAGTTGACATTGCTTAGCTGCCAAGAACCTGAGACTAGATGGCCCAGGGACCTAGGGTAAAACCATACGTTAGTGTTCTAAAAAAGAAAGCAACATGCTATTCCTCCAAATTTTGCACCAATCTTGCACTAGCATATCTTTCAGGCAGGACACCATTGTAAATCAAAGTTAGCTATTTTGTGGCTGGCTGGGTGTTTGTTCTCTTTTGGTAGTGTGCAGAGTAACTTTCTGTACCAAAGCTGCTAGAACAAAGGAAGGGGGAAGGCTCTTTGGAGGCACCAACTCAACATCTTTTCCATGTTCAACGAGTATTTAGTTACATTTTGAGAAGCAGCAAAATGACCCAGAGATTTTGGAGATGTGCCTGGGGTCACATCCATGGAAGACTTATATGTTTCAAAGAAGCCCCACTCATATATACAGGAGGAAATAGTGTGAAGATGAGTCCCCAAGCACAATTTAGATGGAATCTTTTGTGTGAGATGGTACTCAGCCTCCCTCCTCCCCACCCCCCAGATCTCAGGAACTGGTTCCCTAGATCAATAGCTCTGTAGGTTCCAGAATTGGAAAGCTTTTCCTGTTCTCACAAAGGGGGCTGTACCTCAGATCCAGGTTACCTGGCTACTAAGATCCTTGAGGGCTTCTGTGCTAGGTCTGTAGATGAGAGGCTAGGGGCAAGAGTAGGTATTCAGAATGCTGTTGACTAGATAGATGTGCCCCAATTGAGAGAGAGTTAAAGCAAGTCTTGTTTTACCACCTCCTATTCAAACCTCTTGGTAGTTACCTCAGCAGTAAGACAAGCCCTTAGGGTTTGCACAGAGCAGCTTCTCTGAAAATGCCTCAGGCTTCCCTGACTGCAGAAAGGAGGGTAGGGAAAAAACGTTCATCTACACGTGCTTCTGAGACTCCAGTTCTATAAATATCCTTATTTCTGCTTGTAATTCCCCAGGACAAACCTGTTGCAGGTGCAGATGGACTTAATTTTCCATAGTGAAGCTGAAAGCACCCTGACATCCTCAGAGGTTTGCTGGATGCTAGGCAAGGCTGCTATGGAGCGAGTTTAATCACATTGCTCTGTCTCTTAAGTCTGAAATCTGTAGATTATTTTTTCTAAAGCCTAGAATTGTTTTCAGAAGTTCACAGAACATTAAGATATGTTTTCTACTCCCTTCAAAAGTCCACAGGGGTTTCAATGTGATTAGCAATGTTTTCTAAACAATGAGAAATATCTCTCAACCATTTGAACATATTATCAGCAGTAATGCCAGTTATGTAAAACCATGCATTTCATTTTTTATTCAATTTATATTGTATTCTCCAACATTAACACCAATACAAATAATTGTATCGCTGTGTCACACTTTAATATTATGTACCTTTTCAGGACTGCTTATAACACGCTGAAGTGCTGCACTACCTTCTTTTCAATAATTATTTTTTGTGCATTCCAACTGTGAACCTAGTGCTCATAATTTGACAACTTTGGATAGATTATTAGCTACCTTGATTTTAAGATTCTTAAAATTCCAGAATGGGACATAATTTGAATGAAATAAGTACCTAATAATCACACCCATTTTTAATTAAATAAAAATTAATATTTGTTCATTGGGCACTTATTTCTCTAGCACTGTAGTATAAGTTATTTCATTTTTTCTTCTCAATTACCAGGAACTTGAACCCAGTACTATGGATGAAAATGTGTAGTTCAGAGACATCCAATCTTTTTTTTATAAGTAAATGGAACAATACAATTATTATGACTCTAGAACCCTGGGTACATTCTCAAATATAAGACATTTGTTAATCAAATTATTTGTTTTGTGTATTTAACTATGGCCATTTTCTATAAAAAAAAATGTGTCTCTTCTTCAGCATGTCCTTTCAATTTTGATTTTACTTTTTTCTTATTTTTTGAAACAGAGTCTTGCTGTGTAGTCATGTATTATGTGCCATGGAGTTAATATTAATTATTTAATGTCATGTAAGAGATGCAGCAGACAGAAGAAATGGCTT
The DNA here is from genome assembly GCF_903995425.1 of Onychomys torridus. NCBI lineage: Eukaryota > Metazoa > Chordata > Mammalia > Rodentia > Cricetidae > Onychomys > Onychomys torridus. Next base: position 73,891,676 of record NC_050443.1, read on the forward strand.
TAAAATATCAAACATTTTGAGCAAGAGTTGGTTTAAAAAACAATGTGAAATTTAAGATGAGCAGTATATATTCTAGGGAAATCACAGTATCATAAATTCTGGAAGAAAACTCTTGCACAATGTAAAAGTCATTAGTATGAAAATCATTATACTGAATGTATTTCATTTATTCTGTTAGTTTTTAGGGAAATTAAGACAGTTTTTTAAGATGGATTCCACAGTCCAAGGTTCTGGTAATCAAATCACAATAATGGTAAAAGATAATAAGGGCTCTGGCCAAATTGCATTGTAGACATGTGAGCGTAGAAGTATCTACCATAAGGAGAGTCAAAAGATTTTCTGATAATATAATATCAGGAATCTTCTAGAAAAAAGAGTATCAGTGTACATAAAAAGTAAATGGAAAGTTAGGCAATGTAAGGTGAAGACACATTATAGACATATTTAGGGTCATATGTGAAAATAAAGAATTATCAAATATTTGGCCCTATGTAATTTTTATATTTATTTAAATTCAATACAATGTTCCTACAGTAAAAAAAAAATGTATTTTGAATTAAACAAAATTCTGTTTTAAGACATCAGTGATTCAATCCACCTATTCATTTAAAATTGTTCATTGTATAGCTGTTCTACCAAACAATTAGCTATCCACTGATGATTCCACAATGAACGAGATAGATATGGTGCATGGACTGTATATTTAGGGTGTTTACTGTTACCTAATACATAAAGAGACATGAAGTAACAGCAAAAATAAAATCACTAATATAGAACTTCTGGTGTTATATACTTAGCTGATAAAATATAGTTGGATGAGTAGCATGGTGACACACTCAGTCTGTTGTTTGTTGGTGGGTTTAATGAATAAGGCTGAGAAAAGAATATTAACTCAAATATGCCTGCTGGGGAAACTCTCTCTGTCTCCCTCCCTCCCTCCTTCCCACTCCCCTCTTTCTCGATGTGTGTGTGTGTGTGTGTGTGTGTGTGTGTGTGTGTGTGTGTGTATGTGTGTGTGTGTGTGTGTGTGCATGTAGCATAGTGAGAAATAAAGGTAGAAATTATTATATGCTTAATTTTAAAAAGTACTATGCCAATTTTTCTAGCAGACTGTAAGACAAAGTTAAAAACATTGTATTTTCCTCAAAGAAAAAAGAATGAACAGAATTAAACACACTGATGCTACCCTTGTTTCAAATTAGTCCAGTGGCTTCATTAAAATGACATCATTTTTAATTTTTAATACTCATACCCAAATTTTAGAGACACATTTGAATCTGACATATATGTCATCTTGAGCAATTTCACATCTTTCATATCTATTGAAAATAAAAAATGCAACCCATTTCCCAATTCCCATGATTGTGGCGAATGTCTAAAGATAAAAACATGTTTAATGTTAAAAATAACAAAACTGTGATGTTACCCAGAGTTCTTGATTAGTCCTGACCAAGCTTAATGCATTAATAATCTGCTACTTATAGCATTTTCCTCACATCCTACTTTGGGAGACTTTTCCAACTGTATCCCTGTAATTCTTAGGAATTACAACTCAATTTCTCATCTTCCACATGCCCATGGGGATGCCTATCTCCTAAGACTTGGCTTAGATCACTTAAAATCCAACACCTTGACCAGTGATTTGTCTGGGTAGGCAAGTGAATCTACTTGGACAATGCAGTTCCTTCTGCAGTGGTTCATATGATAAACTCCAGGGAGCTTTTGTTCCTTTGGTGTGTAGTTGTATAGCCTAGGCATTCTGAGGCCCATGGGTGACAATACATGAGGGATGCTGCAAAAATGAAATAAGCTGCCAAACAGGAAAGAAGGTGAAAAGTGTAAAGCCAGCATCTTGAACAGGGAAACTTCAAGACCCAGTTTTCTAAAACCTCAGCGCTGCTCTAGTGTCCTGCAGGCACCTCTAGTGTCCTGCAGGCACCTCTAGTGTCCTGCCAGTTAATTCTCTGTGCTACTTTAGTTCATCTGGATTGGATTTCTCTTGTTTGAAATTGAAAGAAGCATAACTAGTACCATCTTTGTTGTTATTCTGGTCCCTAGGGAATAATCATTAAGAAACATACTTGGGTTGGGTAGTGATGGTTTATGCCCTTAATCCAGCACTCAGGAGGAAGAAGCAGGCAGATCTTGAAGAGTTCAGAGCCAGCCTTATCTACAGAGCTAATTCTAGGACAACTGAAGCTAACCAAAGAAACAAACAAAAACATACTTGGGAACTTGGTATTTTCTTCTTGGTAAATGATTTGGGGTGAAAGAATTGAGTGGATGAATTTTACACATTAATGAATTTAGAGATGGTCTCTAAATTACCACATGATTATGAAGGATGCTAAAAATGACTTCAATCAGAAACAAAAATTCAATTTATAAAGTTATAATAAGTGTGAGCATGGAAGAAATAGTCAAGTCTTTCCAAATAAATCAACTTAAAATCAAGTTTCTAGAAGCCAGGAGAAACTATTGTTCCATTTGACTTGAATTTAGAGATGGTGTGAGCCATGTGTGAGTACTGGGAAGTCAGTGCTCTTTATTGCTAAGCCATCTCTCCAACCCCATATTTTACTTTTCTTTCTTTTCAGAAGTTTTTATGGAAACCTAATTCTAATGTGCCATGCTTTCTAATTTCAGTTTAAACAACTGCTTGTTCCTGCAGAGAATATTACTTAAGCACATATAATATTCCTTTATAAAAATAGTAACCATTCTGGCAAGCTTAATTATTGACTGACCACACAGTCTTTATTTTCTGTTAATGAATCATGGCTCCATGAATCACTGTTCTACAAGTTTTAAATATATTCCATGAATAACAGTTATCTTTATACATTGAAATAACACTTAATGAAAGTTTTTGCACAGCCCGTCACCAAAACACCAAAGCTTGGATCACAAATCATTGCACTTTTCCCCTCCCCTTGAACACATATCTTTCCTGATAATCGACAGTATTATTTCTCATAGACAGCCTCATGTTTCTGAGACATATTAGAAACTGTCTTTAACAATCATTTTCTATTACCAAGGGAGTTTGGGATAATGGAATGTGTAGTCACTTTCAATTTATGTCAGATTTTCTGATGCATTTGTACCACCAACATTTTATCAGCTTGTCACTGAAACAAATGAAGTTGCAAATTGCATCAACTTTTTTTTTTTCAAGAAAATTTTGAAAACCATTTATTTTTAACATGACTCCCCTACTCTTTTTATTTCCATAGTGTAGCAGGCTTGGTTTTCAGCTCTTGGGGTCTTTTTTACTTAGTGAGCATGGCAGTCAGGCATAATAATTTCCTTGAGCCTTGATGGTTTTGAGGGAAAGGATGCAGGCTTCCAGAGCATATTATAGCTGAATGCAGATTGAAGCAATAAGCATGGAGCCCTCTGATGAACTAGGTGTTGGTAGAGATGGAGAATATTCTGATATACTAGGAAAGCCATTATATTTCTGTGATGTTCAATAGCACAATTGGCCTAAAAGGTTACAAGTGATGCATGTTTTCATTATCTCCTATAGGTTTGATTCCTCAGAAGAAGCAGATGGCTTTTTCCAGCTGCACTTCTCTCATTTAAAGTATGATAAGGTCTGTCAGATCAAACCAACATGTGGGTGAGGGTCAGTTTGCTTTGAAGAATATTATTCCATAATATTTGTAATATCTTTCTGCCTGAAAAATCTTCAAGCAGGAAATAACTGAACAGTATTCACTAGCATATATATGTGAAATCTCCTAGTTTTTAGCTGTTATGATGAATGCAATAATAGCATCACAGAAGTACAACAGTATTAGTTATCATTTATTGAAGATATATTATGAACTAAACATGCTATATATATTTTTGTGACATCTTTTGTTGCCATACAATAACAAGCCAAATACTATGCCTTCTATTTTATAAATTAAAAAAACAACAATAATGAGGAATCTATGAGGGGTTGAGTAACTTATTTACAAAAGCTTCCCAGTAAATATTAAAGACAGCTGAAACCTGAGGTTGCCTGACCCCTACATTTCTAGCAATTACCTCTCTTTCTTAGTTTAACATGGTCTACACTTAGAATCTAGTTGGAAAGAAAAATAGATGTAATTATTAGATAGTAATATTTTCATTAAAATGTTTATATGCTCGAAGCCAAGGAAAATAACATACTCAGTGCTATTATATCTGTCTTTAGGGGAAGTGATTAAATCTACAAAAGATAGGTCAGAACATCAGCACAGAGGTACATAACAGTTGATACACTATAATCCATGCCTAAAAGTGATTCTTGAACAAGCATTGTGTACTGTGGAAACAGGAAAATTGTTAAGGGTAGTGTAAGAAAGGAAATATTCCCATGTTCTAAAGCTCAAGAAACAGTCAAGGTAAAATGTGCAAAAAGACCTGGCTCTTTAGCATACATACTCCTACACACAAATAAAGTTTTATAACAAAAGTCCAAAAACATGAAATCATACAGAATTTGTGAGAAATAATCCTCAATGAAGTAAAAATTAACACCTGTCTAACTTATCACCCTAGGCTGTTATAACATTGACACCCCACACAGATAGCTCCCGTTATCACAATATGCAGTGTGACTGCCCTGATTGAGGCTGATTCTCACTGCCTTGAAATTTCATTTAAAGACTTTTTTAACCAAAAGCAAACAAATTAAAACAGTAAGTCAATTTTGAGTTGTTCCTCTTTCATATCATTTGTGTCTTCATATCATTTGTCAACATAAAATGATGGAAAGAACACAATGGTGTCTGGGACAGGTTATGTAAAAAAACTCTGGAAATTAAGGAATTAAGTCAATTTTGCAGCAATTTATGAAGCAAATATCATGAAATTATATAGTTAGTAATAATATACTTAAAACTAATCTAATAATTCATTTGATCTTTTGAAATAGCGAATATTCATTTAGGTAGAAAATACGGCATGTTAATAGATTGATATAACACAATAGGAGCGTCCATTTGTTTTTGGACAAAGTGCATTTATTTTAGAATAGGAATTACTATTTCATTAACTAGATTGTTATTTGTTTTGTCAAATCCCTCTTGGCCTTGAATATAAAAAAATATTTTGGTGATTCTAAGTGTGTTCTGTTAAACAGAAACTTCATCAGTCTTACAGGATGCACAGGAGTTAGTGTGCTACTGTTTTAGGGGCTTTGGAAAGTAATGTGTAGATATTGGAAAAGAAATACAAAAGGGGACATGCCTGATTGTACCCTTTCAGAAGCTCATGCTATTGAAAAAAAAAAAAAATGACTTCTTTTGTTTTGGCCACATAACAATGAATAGTAGATACTTTGATTTTTTTTTATTGATTTTTTTGAAATAGCTTTGTTGAGATATAACAGATATTAAATGAGAAACACATGTTAAATATGTGATTTGGCAGTTTAAACATTTATAATTATGAAACCATAGCTACAATTAAGATACTAAACACATCTACTTTTCTTCTCTCAAGCTTGAAAATTTTCTGGTGTCTCTTTGTATTCTTATTTTTCTACCCTACAAGTGTGTGTATTTTCAATTCTCAGTATGAATCCTGTCAAAAATTTGTTTGCATTTCCTGCAATTTTATATAAATGAAATTATATAGTAGTGTATCTTGCATGTACTACTTAGCATAGATTTTTGAAAGATTTTCTCACAGTGAGGACAGTATCATTGCTATGTTTCTCCTTATTTTTTATTTATATTCCATACTTTCAATTCTATGTGTACCCCTTGCCTATTGATAGGCATAGGTTCTTTGGATATTAGTCCCTATCATTACCTTTGATCTCATTTTCCTCACACACACACACACACACACACACACACACACACACACACAGACAGAGAGAGAGAGAGAGAGAGAGAGAGAGAGAGAGAGAGAGAGAGAGAGAAAAATTAAAAACCTTTCTGAAAAGTATTCCAAAAGACAAGTCCTTCTGCTAACATTAGACGACAAAGTAAAGGAGCTATTCCATAATATATAGGGGACTGGGTGTGGTATTACATGCTTATAATCATACTGGGAGGCTAAATCATCACAAGAGTGAGATTATCCTGTGCTTTGTAATGAGATGTTATCTCAGTTACAAAACAAGGTAAACAGTTGCAGAGAAGTAGAATTATGACATGGCCATTATAGTAATACTCTGATACCTTGCATGGCACATAATAAAAATTGTTTTGATGTGTACTGGTATTTGCTAGATTGTAACATCCTTCATAAAATGACCTCTCTTTTTCCTTTTTAAATTTTGATTATTTTACTAATGGCTTTATTAGTAGATTATGAAGACATGATTAAAACCAAAACACACATTCACACATGAAAAAGGGTGTAGCATGATTCTTAACAGGTCTTATTAATAAAATCAAACCTGAGGCCAGTTACTGGGGTGAATGCTAGATGATCAGAGAAGCAGAACAAGCCACAGCTGCCTCACCTCGCCAGTTCTTCAGCTGATCTTGTTTCCTCAGACTGGAAGCCTGAGTCCTCATTCAGAATGGATCTCAGCTGAACTGTTGCTCAGAAGCCTAAAAGCTTAACCAGATAAAAGCTTCTACTTTCTGGTCCTCATACCTTATATACTTTTCTGCTTTCTGCCATCACTCCCTGGAAGTAAAGGCTCACTTTCTGGGATTAAAGGCATGAGTCACCATGCTTGGCTGTATCCTTGAACACACAGAGATGCAGGTAGATCTCTGCCTCTGGAATGCTAGGATTAAAGGCGTGTGCTACCACTGCCTATTCTCTAAGTTTAATATTGTGGCTGTTCAGTTCTCTGACCCCAGATAAGTTTATTAGGGTGCACAATATTTTGGGGAACATAATACCACCAAAAGAGGGAGAGAGAGAGAGAGAAGTTGAGCCATTCACTTAATGTGCTTTGAGAAACTGCTATAGGAATAGAGATACAGGAATAACAATGAGATCTTATAATGGAAAAAAACTCTTTATCTTAACCAAAAAAAAAAAAAACCAAAAAAAAAAAAAAAACATTTATTATGGAACTGATGTGAGGCTTAAGCTTCAGGTACCTTGAGTGTAGTATTAGTTACTCTTGTTGCTGTAACAAAATACCAAACAAGAAGCACTTTAAGGGTTGAAAGACCTATTGGGACATGATTATAGAGGGTAGAGTTCCCCCTCAGAGACATGATGTTTCTTTGGCACGTTGGTTCCTAGACATGTTGTCTCACAGACATGTTGTCTTGTAGACATTTTGTTTCACAGGGATGTTATCTCCTAGGCATCTTCCCTATAGTCACAGCACAAAGCTTATCATTTGCCTTTACTGGAATTTTAATGCTAAAGTGATTACACTTTACCAATTATAGCCTTGTCCTTTTTGAAACTTTACACACATACAAGGCCTCCTAGCCAAAGTGGCCGTTTTTCACAACTTTCTATTTCACTTTGTGTGGTGTATTCCCACTCTAAATCTGAGGAAAGAGCAGCAAGCAAGAACCATGCCATGACATAGATGATAAATTGTCCTCAAATTTCCTGTGCCAAATAAGTCCATCAATTACAATTAATTAAGCCTCCTCCAAATTTCCAGTGTGGGTACAGACCAGAGCTAGATTTTTTTTTTCCAGAACAGCTTCAGTACAGTTCTACACAGTCCTTGTTCCTATCTAACAGGCATGCCTGCTCTCTTATTCTCTGTGTATTGGTATCCCAATTTTCTTCACCTTAATTAGAGTGACCAATTAAGAACTATTTACAACAGTCTGTGGATATAATCTTGCATATTCTCCCATAAACTAGTTTGTGAAGTATATGAGTAATGTGGCCAGGTGTATCACAATAACTTACTTAACTACCATTACCAGTTTTCAATATTGGGTACTTTTTTTAATGTCAATGACAAAATATCTCATAGAAGCAAGTTAAGTGAAGAAGGGTTGGAGTATCTCCCCCTCTCCCATGTTACAGAATCCTAGTCAGTGCCTCTGCACAGATTCATAGATCAGGAAGAAAGGGGAGATATGATAGACCAGACACTGGGAGCTATATACTTCAAGACCTGGTTCTGATGGCCTACAACTACTAGCTAGGTTCTAGGTCACAAAGTTCTACAACTTTCAAGCTAGTGCCACCAATGAGAGAATACGTGTTCAAATAACATAGTTATTCTTTATCTTACAGCTAACATCCTCTTATGAGTGAGTAAATACCATGTTTGTCTTCCTCAGTTTGAGTTACCTCACTCTGGATGATATTTTTCTAGTTCTTTCCATTTGCCTTCAAATTTCATGGTGTCCTTGCTTTTAATATCTAGATATTAGCTGTAAGATAAAGGAAAATTATGTTATAATCCACAGATCCAGAAAGACTAAGTAACAAAGAGGGTTCATGGAAGCTCACCCAGATCTCCCTGGGAAGGGGAAATAGCAGAGACTTCCTAAGTGGATGAAGGGTAGGTAGGAACATGAGTGATCAGGTTGAAGGAGTAGGGATGGAGGGGAAGAGTATTAAAAGAGACTGCTGGAAAGAGGGGCCATGTCAGAGTAATGTAAAACCTTGGAACAAGGGACTCTCCCAGGAATTTATATTGATGACCCAAGATAAGATTCCTAGTAATAGTGGGTATAGAGCCTGATCTGACCATCTCCTTTGTCTAGTCCAATTGTCATCACAGAAGCTTCATCTAGCAACTGATGGAAACAGATATAGACATTAGGTAGAGTTTGGGGAAGCCTGCAGAAGAGAGGAAAAAGGACTGTAGGAGCCAGAGGGGTCAAGAACACTGCAAGAAAATTCACAGAATCAACTACTTTGGACTCACAGGGGTTCACAGAGACCGAACCAACAACCAGGAAGCCCGTGTGTGACTGACTTGGCCTCTTAGATGACTCTGCATCTAAGTTACAGTTGTATAGCTTGCTCCTCCTGTGGGACTCCTAACAGTGGGAATAGGAGCTGTCTCCGACTCCTTTACTGACTTTTGCGACCCTACTCCTTATACCGGGTCACCTTGCCCAGCCTTAATACATGGGGAGGTGCTTAGTCTTACTGCAACTTGATATGCCATGTTTTGTTGATACTCATGGGAGACCTACTCTTTTGTAAACAGAAATAGAGTAAGTGTCTTTGGGGGATGGGAACAGAAAGGGGTTGGGGTAAGGGACAGAGGAGAAAAGGGAGGGGAAACTGGCTAGAATATAAAATAAACAAATACATTTTATTGGAAAAAAACTAAACACATGAATTTGGGAGCATTTAATATTCAAACTTTAACAGTTAACACATATGCACACACACACACACACAAACACACACATTATATATTTATATGTTTTTTCTACAAACTAGCTCCTAAGGTATATGAATAATGGTAGCCAGGTGTATCACAATAACCCAATTAACTACTGCTACCAATTTTCTTTGTTGGGTACTATAATTTATAGTATCTATAATGTGCTTGTCTATATGAATATAACTGTGGGTATGTGTGTATGCATATTCAGATACAAATATATAGGCAATAGATACAGATATGAGATTATATATATAATATATATATTATATATATATATATAGAGAGAGAGAGAGAGAGAGAAAAGGGGGAGAGATCGTAAGAAGTTTATTCTTGGAACAGTTTGGGTTTGGTAGGAAAGATAATACATGTGCTCTGCAGTAAATTCTGTTTATATTCATTTATACTAGCATTAAAGTAAAGAAACGGTATCCAGAAATGCTGCTATCCTCTGTGTATACTTTCTGTGGTATATGGCCAGAAATAATTTCATGATAAGACCAACATACAATAAGAGCACTTGTATTCATTGGTGCTTTGAAATGATCAGACCCAGAAGTTTGCAGAAAATGAGTACCATCATGATAGCAAGTTAGGTAATTTGGTAATAAAACTGCTATTGTCTATTTGTTGTTAGCAATGTTTATCAACTTAAGAAATGTCTACCCCTATGTGATTTTTCTCCCTAACCAAATATTCATATATAGCAAGAAAGTAAGACAATAAGCATAATTAAGAAGTATGCAAATATTAACATCAAATAATCTTATGGACTATGTAAGATGGAAACACAATTCCTACTTGGAAAAATCAATTTGGTTTCTTGGAAGAAGTGATATCAAACCTGAAGAGTAGTAGGTGAGTAGAGGTTGCCCCTGCAAGCTATAGAAATATGTATGCTTGTATATATTTGTTCATATGAGTACTAGGAATTTGGAATAGATACATGAGAGAGTGATTAGCTATAATACAAAGATTTGAGAAGTGGTAGCTGACACAGGTGAAACTGCATGCATTTTACAAAGCTATTCCTAAGAAGCATGATGGAAGAATGTCAAGGCTTTAGGCATAGGGACCATATTTGACACTCATCCTTCTGTACTTAGAAACAACGATTTGTTTTGAGACACATGTAGTGTAAACACCATAGACTGATTTTGTATTCTAAAAGGGCTAGATCCTTTACAGATGATATAATTTTATATGATCAGGATTACATATTGTTATCTTGTGAGAAACTGTATGGGTCTTGCTAAGTTTTACCTCCCCCCCCCCCCACTAATGAAACTTTCTTAATTCTTGTAAGGTAGTTGTTTTCAAGGATGAAATTTAGAATGCTGGGGCACTTGTAAGGCAGGCACTTTACAGTTGATGCTACCCTAGATTCTGTTAGATACACATCCTATTGTCCTTGTGTTACTTCCTATAGCCAGCCATCTTAGTCTGTGTCTTCACTTTACTGAGCCAAGACTAAAAATATGTTTATGTTGTACTGCAGAATTGTGCATTTTCTATTTATTCAGACAGAATAACAAATAGTACAAATCCTCAAAGTTCAGTTTGGAATAGTTGTGTTCAAAATGGTAGCATAAACTCTCCATGCTATAATTTGAGAAGAGAATGTCATAAAAATATCTGGGATAAAAATGCCATCATGAAGTGTATATTCAATAAATTTCAAGTGAATGTTTATTTTAAAAGTTCCATCATTTTCCAATGAGATGCTGTCAGTAGTTTTCTCTGATGCTCTTGATAATAGAATACTCTCACATAATTTCCTTTTTTCCCTTAAATATGGAATATCTGAGTTAACATGTTTAATAAACCATTGAATTGTAATGAATGGAATTCCATGAATACAGTAATTTTACCGGTCAGTAAAAGCTTATGTTTTCTATTCTGAGATACATATTTATTTATTTAGTATCCAAGCACCATCCACCCATACTGTTTTTTTTTAAATTAGAATAATAACTTCTATAAAATATAGTTAGAGTGTAGAATCAGCCTTAATTCAGATTTTACAACGGAGTGTACATGTATGTCACGTTTCCCCGATTTACATAATAAAAAATGATAGCTGTGGACAAAAAGGACTTCCTAGAATGCTGAACTTTATTTCATTTAATAGATGTTGGAAGAATAAGCAAGTATTAGGGCACCCTAGATCCCTTGGGGTGTGGTTGTGGGACAATACCTGTGTGACAGATTTCTGCCTACTTAATACTATTTTTTTTTTTTTGCACAAATCAGCTTTAGAAGCTAATTCTTATACCTTAGGACAGATCTCACTTTTCCATGATCCCTAAGTCCACTGTGTTCTTCACAACTTGTTTTCACTGTCTTTGTGACATATGAAATGTGTGCCTGCTTCAGCAACATCAATACAGAGGGCTGAGTCAGACTCCCTCAGTGCCGTGTCCCTCTCACTTCTGGAAATTTCTGGTACATAATAGATGTTTAATAAATAAATTTCAGGTAAATAAAGAATATGAGCACTTGGGAATCAAGGATCACAAGCAGAAGGGCTACTAATAATGAGAATTCTTTTTGAAATCCCAAGTTCTGGGCTCGTGAGTTTGCTCTAAGTAAAGTTGCTAGGTGCCAAGGCTGAAAATCTAGATTCTAGCCCTGGAACCCATGATGGAAGAAAGAACCAATTCCTTTAAGTTGTTCTCTCGTGACCACATGCATATCACACACACACACACACACACACACACACACACACACACACACACACGCCAAATAGGAAAAATCTTCAACTTTTGTCTGTAGAAAGAGAAGTGTGTGAAATAATGTAATTCAAATAAGGAAATGTAAAAGCAATGTTGACATTTTAAAAATCTTGTACTGCTTGAAAAACAAAAAATTGTCATACCTAACTTAGTTTGTTCATAAAATTCAAGTGCTTGCTTGCTAAATTGAAAAGCACAAATTTATATAAACAAGTAAATATTTAAAATTGAATTTTATTTGAGATTTTTTTCACCTTTGATAAAAATTTAGTCCCAAGTTGCTGACCTTTATACAAGAAGACCTGATATTTACTGTGTGATGCAATGCAGAAGAAATATGAGATTAGAAAATAATCACCAATAGTGTAGCAAAAAAGAAGATACTGTTATTAGGGTGATAGGCCTGATGTCCTTTAGGGATAGCTACAGACCTAGAAGGAGAAACTCAATAAATGGATTGATGTTTATAACAAGTCAGTTCTCTGAGCTGAGTACCTTGTATGAATTAAATCATTTAACTTCCCTAAAAGCAATTTGGGGTTGATAGTATTATCAAATGACCACACTGGTACACTGGGATGAGGAGATGACTCATTGGGCAAGGCAGTTGTTTTGAGGGCATCGGGTTCCAATGTCAGATTCCCAGCAGCTATGCAAAAGCCAGGTGTCGCAATAAATGCTTGTCACCTTATCACCAGAGAGAGAAAACCAGCAGATCCTAGAGTTGCTGGAATCAAGTCTAGTGGAACACATCTGCTTCAGGCTGAGTGAGAGACCTTCTCTCAGAGAATTATGTGGAGAATTGATTGAGAAAGATGTCCCAGTGGCAACCTTTGGCCTCCACATGTGCTTGCACAGGCAAGCATATCCATACAAGGAAGTCCACCTGCTGCACACATGTGTATACATAGGCACACACAGCACACACACACACACACACACACACACACACACACACACAAAAGACAGAAGATACTAATGCACTGAGGCAGCAACTTACCCTTCAAAAGACCCACAACCAAACAAAGCATGTGTGTGTGTGTGTGTGTGTGTGTGTGTGTGTGTGTGTGTGTGTGTAGGGGGTACTTATCAGTAGCTTCAAACTCCAGGGCCCATGCACCACCTGCTTCCTATTGGCCCACTGAACAAAAGAGCCCTCAGTGTTGAAATATTCGGTGACAGTTTGTTTATCATGCTAGGGAAAACAATGCAAGCCATTAAAAAAAAAATGCATTCTTCCCTCTCTATTCTTTGTAGGATGTGGAAGAATACGGTTCAATAAAATAATCCATGTATTTAAGATTATATTTTAGGAAGCTAGATTTGAAACTGGTAAAAAATAAACTGGTAAAATGTATGTTAATAATGAATTTTGTCAAATCCTAAAATACAAAGCACTATTATTTGGACAACATGTAAACTGTTAAAATTATAAATATTCTTCTTTCCATGCCTCTCTCCATTCAAAATATGCTGTCTTTTGATTCAGCAGGTATCAAGCATCAGTAGGAGTCTTAGTTTTCTTTCCTGTTGCTATGATAAAAAAATCCCAAGCACCAGGTTTTTCTCTATCCCTATGATATCTCCCTCCATCATGCTATTTTTCTCATTGCTTTCCCACTCCATCCCTGTTCCAGCTCAACCATCCCACTCCCTTATGTTCTCATCCCCCATTCCCCACACTCCATTGCCTATCCCTCTCCCCCATTTCACCTGAACTGAACTGGTTTGCCCCAGTGATCAGATTAGTGAATACCCTGTAATCACAGAGCTTTTCTCCAATGACTGATGGAGGCAGATGCAAAGATCCACAGTCAAACACCAGGCAGAGCTCCAGGAGTCCAGTTGGAGAGAGAAGAGGGATTCTATGACCAAGTGCATCAGGGTCATGATGGGAAAACCTGCAGAGATGACCAAACCAAACTAGTGGTAACTCATAAAAGTTGGATCAATGGCTGTTGAGCCTGCATGGGACTGGACTAGGCCCTCTTATGGTGAGACAATTGTGTAGCTTGATTTGTTTGGAGGGCCCCCTGGCAGTATAATCAGAATCCATCCTTAGTACATGAGGGGGCTTTTGGAGCCCACTACCCATGATGGGACACCTCGTGCAGCCTTGAGGCAGGGAGAAGGGCTTGGACTTGCCCCTACTGGATGTGCCTCCCCCTGGGATGTCTTGCCTTCTTGTGTGTGGGGGAATGGGGTATCAGTTGTGGGGAAAGGCTGGGGAGGGAGGAGGAGGGAAGAGGGGGATCTTTGATTGGTATGTAAATGAAAAAAAAATTCTTTAAAAAAATCCCTATAAAAGCAAATCCAAGAGGGCTGGAGAGATGGCTCAGAGGTCATGAGCACTATCTGCTCTTCCTGAGGTCCTAAGTTCAATTCCCAGCAACCACATGATGGCTCACAACCACCTGTAATGAGATTTGGTGCCTTCTTCTGGCCTGCAGTCATACATGCTGTATATGTAATAAATAAAAATCTTAAAAAAAAAAAAAAAAGCAACTTCAAGGAGTGGACTTACTTGCCTTGCAATGCTAGCTAACAGCCTGTCATTGTGGGGGTTGGGGGGAGGTGTCATTGTGTTGGAGCTTGAAGTACCCACTCACATTATATCTACTCTCAAGATCAGAAAGCAATGTGTTAATGCACATGTGATAGTGCTCACCTCAGTTTCTCCACTGTAAGGCAAGCTAGGATACCATGCATTGGGAGTGGTTTCATGAACACTAGCTGGGTCTTCCCACCTTAGTTGACAAAAACCAGAAAATACACTACAGACATGCTCAGAGGCATGTGGTTTTAGATACTGTGAAATTGACTCTTAACTCTAGTGATTAGGGTAGCTGTAAGGGTGCAAGTTTCATACAGATTATATAGACATGGTGAGTAATGGTAAGGATGATTCAACAATAATCTGGCCTAGACAGGAGATACTTAGCTCTTTATTATTCATATCGATATGATCATACCTCTTTGATTCTGTGCTGAATACATTCTCTTGGGACCTGAACCAGGGTCCAGAACAGTAACCTAGGTTTTTCAGATAAGTTTATGTGAAATTCTTCTATGCCACATGATGGCTGTAAGTCCCTAAATCCTTGGACATGTTAAATAATATGTTTTATACTTAGTTTTTTTGTTTTCTTTTCATTTGTAAATGGGTAGAATGGTGCTTTGCTCACAAAATGGTAATGAAGAATATGTAAATATCTTGGCAAATGGCAGTTATTTCCTATCTAGATGATCTTAAAATTAGATTTGAATCTCCATTGTCTTCGATGCGACCTGCAAAAAAGATTGAACACATTATTCTGGAGAGAGACATCAAATATGAATATGTAAGTATATTACATATGTGTGTATGCATTTATTCCACATATGTTGTAACACTTCAACAGCTTCAGAATAGATCTTTATCACTGTCCACATCCCATTTGCACTTTTTAGGTCACACCCCTCCCATATTCTGGGGCTACAGTGCTTCCAATACTTTCAGCTCCATGCATCAGGCTTTCTCTCATTTCAGCTGTACCAATTACAGTGACTCTGGGTTAGTCAATCACTCACCCTCCATAAGTCGATAAAACCTGTTATGGGTATTCTACATGTTGATGGATTTATTATATTTTCTGGAACACTAGCATATCCTGCAGAATGACCTCTGTAAGCTAATTGGGATAATTTATAACCTTTTAAAAATCCCATTAACCCACTTACAGATGAATTCAGCACTCCATAGCACTGAGCTCTTAAAAGTGAAAAAGAAAGCACATATACTATCAACTAGAACAAAAGGAAACCACACACTTGCCAATCATCACTTTTATTGTTCCAATGGGAAAAAAAAATCATTTCCAGGAGTCCCTGTACAGAGTCTTAGTTTGAACTGATTGTACACTAATGGCTAACATCCTTTGTCCTGCTCCAGAAGTGTTGAAGGATAGTGGGTAGCCCAGGTTTCTTTCTGATAAATCACATATGATTCTCATTAAAGCAGCTCTTTGTGTTCCATGTTCAAAAAGGAATCTATGTATGGAATCTCCCCCACACCTAACCCTGTACTGTGATTTGGATGAAGCACAACTGGGATTTCCACACAACCATGGGCTACTTGGATTTCAGTGTGACAGTGTCGAGGTGGTGGGAAGTTCATGTTGTGGTTGTAGGTCCTCACATCAATTGGGACAGTGCTCTTGGGAGGGACTCTAAAGCTCGAGTCACCCTATTGTATCTCATTTGACCAGGAGAACTTACTTGCACATAATTCTGTCATGTGCTATTAAATCTTCACCAAGCCCAAGCTAGCATCTATGCCAATCCCTTGAATCTCTAGCATTGCCAATTAAATCAGTCTATTTTCTTCATGGATTTGCCTTGTCACATGCATTTTCTTCCAGTAATATAAAATGGTCTAACTACTCAGCTGCAAGGAACCAGCTTCTTATTCTCCCCCTCTCCCCCTCAGCTATCATAAGTATCAGGGTAATTGGCTTCAAGGACTTGTTCCCCATATAAAAAGCAGCTAGTGCCAGATGTGGCATCCCCAGTAGAAGGAAGTCTCAACCTTTTTTCCTCTCTTAAAAGGCATGCCAAAAGCCAGAAAACATTATCAATGGATAACACTGACTGATGTTCAAAGACCATTTAGCAATTTTTACCTTTTGGATTGTGCCCAGGGGGAATAGATTCACAGCAAGATTTTCCATTACACTGGTTTAAAGAACAGCAAAAATACACAGAACTTCACTTCCCCTCTTTGAGGCAGGGAATGCATTCCTCAATTGTTTCTCCATAGTATTAAAATAATTAATAATAAAATACTAATAACATAAGCCTGGCTTGAGAATGCTGCAAGTTCTAGACAACAAGCAAGCTGCGTGCTCATCACACCCACCACTCCCACACTCAGTGAGCTGGCTAAACACTGTGTTCTGTAGAGGTGAACATTCACTTGTGCAATGTCTGTCAGCAGCTGGGATTTGAGCTTTCACACACACGATCTCTGTGAACTAAGTGAGATGCAGAACTATCTGGGCCTGACTTTTTTCAGCACTGATATGGATACTTGGCTTTCTCTGATCTATTGTGAAAATAATACAAGACTAGAAATATGTTCCAATCCCTGAAACTCAATAAAAATTCACTAAAAGAACTTCTGGATAAATCACACTGTGTCATGCTACTGTCATCTTTTTCCCCTGTTGATTTAAGTCAAATTGAGGCACATCTAGCCAGTGATGGACAGTGACAATCATCATGAAAAGACTTATGCATATTTCTCACTTAAGAGGTGGCTCAACTATCATCTGACTACAAAGATCATCTCCCCACCAGGTACTCTCCTAGTTGTTATTGTGACATTTCGATCTTTCTGAAACTATTGCTCATTAGCATTTAATAAGAGCATATGAAATAATCATTATACCACCTGCCATCATCTGTAAGTTACGAAAGAAAACGCAACCAAATTGTTGTTTTATGTGTATAGCTCAGGTGGCTTCAACAGGTACAGGCAGATAAATATAAATAGACCACAGAGTGAAATCCCTATAAGTGAACATTAAGCTACCACAAACAGCAGCAAACAGTTCCTCCATCATGCCCTGAGGCAATCTCATAATTCTCTCACTGCATATTTGATTTAGGCAGTTATCAGAATTAATTTACACTGCTCCAGAGAGGATCAAAGGTGCTAAGTTGCATTATTTACATGTCAGCTGCCCTCATTTGCTATTTCAAACTATAAATGATTGCATTCCTAGAGGAACACAAATGATAACTGCCTTAGAACTGGATTTAAAAAGTCAATGTCATGTACAATCCCATGTTTGAGAGTCTTCCACATTTCCCTATGCTGCGATAGATAGGAAAATTGGTCAGAAGTGCAGGAAAATATTTTACATAGTCAACTTGATAAAAAGCCTGATGAAAAAGAAACCTTGATTAACTGTTCCTTAAAGGGGAATCTACAGGCATTTTGCAGGGAATACCTTCAGTTTATAGAGCATTGAAAGAGTCCAGTATCCTCAGCCACTATGCACTCAGTTTTGATTGCTCTCAATATGTTTAATGTGGGGCATTTACCCTCCATCTCCACAGCTCCCAGACTTTTCTTGAGTGTGAGCAGCAGGAAATATTAGATAGAAGGATTTATAGTGTGAAGTTAAACAGATAGAAAAGAAAGGATAACCTCGAGAGGGCCTGGAACCTTTTCCAATGTGCCCTGACTGTCTCTGATCCAGGGTATTTATAGAGATGCCAAGGGGTGGAGCAAAAGACCTCCTCCCTCAGCACAGCCAAGTGCAGACCATTTCAGACAACTGTACTCAGGCCTGTGGCCCTAATCATCCTCTATACGGACCTGCTGGGTAAAGCCATGAGGAACCCCCCAAAACGGGCTCCCACAGATTCTTCTTTCTTTATATATATACGTGTATACATATATATAAAATCTCATTAATAGCTTACAGCCATCTCCATAGCTGTTATACCTCCCAGTATGGGAGTAGAAGATGATAAAGATGGCATTTCTCTTTTGGATTAGGTCCAAGGTGACTACTGCAGTCTTTAGCTGCATCAAGCCCTCTTTAAAACAAAAACTCTTAAGGCAACTACAAACTTAAAGAATCCCTTAGTTTCATCATTACAATTAACAGGTTAACATAAATATTGCTATACATAGTCACAGTTCTCCCAATCTTACAACTCAAAACAAACTCTTTACAGAACCATTAGAATTACCATATATGGTGCTATATATAGTTAACAATTTTCTCAGTCTTACAACTTTAACTCTTAGTCATTTGAATTTGCTTGCTAACAAAACATAGGAAAAACTTCTGATGTATTCACATCAAACTTAAATATTTCCTTAATGCCACAAAACCAGGTGCATTAATACCAATAGGTTAAACATAATTTCTGCAAACGTAATTCAACATTAATTCACTCATAACTACTTTTCCTTATTTTTTTTTAAATAAATCTCAAACCTAGTTAGAAGAAACCCAAACTTATACAATTCCTACAAACCCATATTAAAAAGCAATATTCTCAATCTAACCATTAACACTGAAAGCTTAGCAAAACATTATAAAGCAGTTTCTTAATCAAACTCTTTACACTTTAAAGTAATCTTAATATACCATTTGCATTTCTTACTAACAAAGCATAAAAAATACTTTGAGTGAATTACTGTTAAATTAAATAGACCAAGGAATATTAATTCTCCCTTTTCTTTATAATTTTTTAAGCAAAGTCTCAAGGCTAGTTAGAAAACTCAAACTTTTCCATTTAAACAGTTCCATTTGCAACACAAAACCAGTTCCAAAAGTAATTTCATTTTTATATAAACAGTTCCATAAAACAATTCATGAATCACAAGCATATATGCATACACACATACACAAAACTGCATCTTGAATCAAGGAAGAAACAATTTCTTCATTTAAACAGTTCTGTTTTTAAACCTAATTCCATAAAACAGTTCCTAGGTCATTACTATAAGTAAACTCAAAATTGTCCCATTGCAATGAAATCTCTATTGTTCGTTTAATTTCTTAAATCCTAAAATCCAAATAGTAAATTCTGGTAAGAGCCTTCCAAATATGAAGAAATCCACAACAAAAATCTTTGTAGTTTTATCTCATTTTAATTTCAAAAAGTTCAAGAAAGTCAATTTTGGTATCATGCTTTCACTTTCAAATATGAAGAGATGTTTTACAACCCAAACTTTTTGCAGTTAGCAATTTTAGTTAAAACAAGTGTCTCTGCAACTTTTGTTCTCAAGCCAGAGAGCTTTTTAGGTACAGTAGTATTCTAAACCACACTGCTTTTGATGTTAGCTCAGGTTTTTCTGTGTTGCATTGATTTTCCACAGATCTCAGCTGCGGATGCCTTGAGCTGGTTCTGGCGTCTGCCATTCTTTTGCTTTTGAAACCATTCAGACTGCCTGCTTTGGAGTCTACTAGGACACTACCTTCTGTGTCTCAGGTTCTTTCACCATATACATTAAGCATAGATTCACACTGAATATTTACACTTTTACATATAACATGTGCTTAAGCATAAACTCACACTCAACATTTACACATTTTTACAAACTCACATAACATTAACATCTACTTATTTATACTCTAAGGAAACTGTAGAACTACTTTAGCAAATATATTTCTTATTACTTCTTATATACTTCTTATATTCATTCCATCTTCTTATTTCTTATTTAAATTTAGTATTTACAACTAGCATCTTTACTTCTTAAAAGCTTAGATACTTCTTACAAGCTTATAGGGCTACCATTAGCATATATTTAACTTAGCAAACACCTAAAGATTTAACACAGATCTAACAAGACAGAATAATTTCTACAAACTCACATAACTTATTTTCATCTTTTTCTATTTCTTACTCATAATTATCACTATCTCTATTAGAAAGATTCTCTTAACTAGACAGGAAGTACACACCATCATTTTTAAAGTTTAGAGTTTTTAGTCAGCTTTGCTATACAACACTGGGATTTAATGAGTGTTGTTGTTATAGAGTTGTGATACTTGTTGCTAGGAGACTAACATTTTGGGGACGAAGCCACACCCCAAAGTTGCCAAGTTCTCTCAGCCATTCTAGAACCAGCAGAGATGCACTGTCAGCAGTAAACTGTTTTTAACTAGAGGTTGTCCCTTCACCCAAATAGCTCCCTTAAGTGCTTCAATTCAGATAAACGTTTCTATTATAGCAGCACTTTTGGTTTGTTCTACTGAAAAACTTCACTCACACTGAGGGTGAAATTACCGTATTTAGTTGCTGTAAAGCTCTTTACAAAATACTGCACAGCTATTAGGTGATATAAAGTATTTTTCTAAAGGAGCTAGTAAAGCCAAAAGTGGCACAGCCCCGAACTCTATTTCCTCACTGTTTGCATTAACCAGTGACAAAACCTCAGAAACCCTAATCGGGCCACTTTCATTCTGGTTCCTTTATAGGAACGTCATTGGAGCTGACCTTCCTTAGTACCACGCTCCTAACCAGACGCTCTGCTCCGGTAACCACAGAGCTTCATTCCCCTCTTGTGAAAAAAAACACAAACATGTCCTTGACCCCATATTAACACAGAATCGGGGCCCTTCCATAATCCTGAGCAGGGATCTTTCTATTTCACTTGAGCAAAAGTCGCTTGGATGCCACTGTGCCAAAATCTATCTGCGGCAGACTGCTCACAGATATCCATATTCAAAAGTTCAGAAGAAAAAGAGCATGATTTAGTGCATTATGTGGCAATTGAGGGTAAATTTCTTCCTTTTATTTTTTGAAGTTGTATTTTAAGACTGCTATGACCCCTTTCTACAATACCTTGTCCCTGAGGATTATAAGGAATACCTGTTTTGAATGATTTTCCATTGGGTACAAAATCGTTGAAATGCCTTACTACTATATCGAGAACCATTATCAGTTTTAATAATTTTCAGTATACCCATATACAAAAAACACTTCAAGCAGTACACAACTACATGTTTTGTAGCTTCCCCAGATTGTGCACTAGTCATTAAAAATCCTGAATAAATGTCAATGGTCACATGTACATATTTTAATTTACCAAATTCAGCAATATGAGTAACATCCATTTGCCATAGATGGTTAGGAAGAAGACCTCGAGGGCTTACCCCTAAGTGAGGGACAAGAAAATATTTTGGACATATCCCACATCATTTAACTATTTGACGAGCTGCTTCTTTGGTAATATTGAATTGCTTTAAGCTTTTACTATTTTGATGATGAAGACCATGTGACTGTTGAGCCATTTCTACTTGGGATAATGCTACTATCTTTGTTAACTTATCAGCCATTGCATTACCCTCAGCTAAAGGACCAGGAAGATTGGAGTGAGCTCTAATACGACCCACAAAGCTTGGCAGCTTTCTTTTGTGAATAGCACCTTGAATTTTTTGAAACATTTTGACTTGATTGTTAGTTCCAGTATTTTCACCAAAACTGTTACTATTCAAAGGAGTCAAGAATAGATGTTCTTTCATGAAACATATCCTTCATTAGCTTACTCTCATTATTTACAGCTGTGATATTTAGCATTGATTTCTTATAAGGAACTTTCAGGTGAGGCAACTCTTTTGTAAGACAGCTAGATTATCTGAAGTTTGTTTCCCATCTATAAAGCAGTCATTTCTTTTTGAATGCCTGTTTCCTTGTCTCCTTATAAGATTTACAAAGGAATTACTCATTGCAGGCATTTGTTCAAAAGGCAAAGAACTTTTATAATTTCAATATAAGTTTCTTCATAACTAAGACAAAGTTCAGTATATAAACTGCTTTTCCTTGTTTTAAGGATTTTAAAGTGGCTTGTTTGCTCTTATAGGTAGCTTTTTATCTGATTTGAGTTCTTGCGAGGTAAGGTTAAGCGTTCTAGCATTACTTTGAGAAGAAACTTCATTCTGAGCTGAAAAGTTTTGGACAGTAGCGCTGTCTTTAGCTGAAATACATTTCCCAGAATGCATTTCTCTTCAGCAGCACACTTTATGAGCTAGCTTTCAGACTTCATTTCCCATACTTCTTTTTGGGTCTGGGAGTCAACTTCAGGTACTTTTACTGATCTTGCTTATGAAGTTTTTGCTTTTGCAACAAGAGATTTGAACCAAGCGTTTTAAGTTCTCAATTATGAGACATCGGGAGATTTCTGTTCTGAGCTGGCTTCAACAGGTGTCTCCTTCATTTGACACTGGCCCTGGAATTAGAACTGCACCTGCCTCGTTAGCACACATTGATAGGGCAATTTCTGATAGCATCTTTCCTCTGGGCTTGTGTTTGCCTTAGTCAGTCAGTGAAAAACAAACTTTTAAACAGAGCTTTTTCATAGCTCCTTCAGGGATTTTTCTCCTCCCACTGATAGATCTTTATAATAGTTTGCTTTTTTCCTCCCCACCAGATCTCTCAGGCTGCTCTGTGCCTCTGCTAGCTGCCTTTGGAGGTAGGGGCTTTCTTCCCCCCTGAACCTGCCTCAAACTCTTAGCAGCTTTCACAGGGCATGTATTTTCTGGGGAGGAATCTGTCCCTTCTCAGTTTTTTCAGTCTTTCTCCCTGACAATTCCCCGTTCAGTCTCAGTTTACCCCAGAAAACAGTTTCTGACACTACAGCGGCAGCTTTCCCTGCTACTGAAGGTAGGGGCTTTTTCTCCGTTTCTGTTTTCGGGGTCTGTGTGGTTTGCATACAGACTGAAAATCTAACAAAGAAGGTTTTTGCCATTTCTAAACTCGCATTAGGACACACGTGTTTTTCCCTCGGGCCTTCAGCTGGCCCCCAGTGCGTTGCATTTGCTTGTCTGGGTGCTCAAGGACAGAGCTTATGGCAGAGACCCCTTAGGGCTACACTCCCTCATCTCACCTGGAGTCAGTTGGAACAAAGCTTTTCTCAAAAAGATGCTTTCTTTGACAGAAAAGAAAGCTTGACTCCTGGATAGTTCTATTCTGCGCTGGCTGGGCTCTTTCCCCAGACAGCATTACTGACTCAGCAGCTCAACTGCTTCAGACACAGTTCAGTTTTACTGTTTTCCCAGAAAAACCCTTTCTCTGGTAGGAAAGCTTTTCTCAGATTTCTTTTTGCAGCAGTGGACCTATCAACCCAGGACTTGTAGGAAAGCAGGCAATTGTGCTCTTCCCACCGGCTTTAGCTTTGTTTGTTCATTAGCAATCTTTCCCTGGGTCCTGCACCTTCCTGCCTCAGCTCTGTGCTCCAGGAAGTTTACAACTGTAGGAACCCTAGTATCCCCGAAATGCACTCCAAGACAGCGAGGATACAATGCTTCAGGGGATCTTTGCAACAGGACGATTAGGATCACCTTTTCATAGCTCACTCAAACAAAACCCTTGATGCCTCAGCTGGCTGTAACTGAAAAGCTTGGCTTTTTTGCTTTATTCAGGTAAGGTTTTCTGCCTTTTGGGTTCTGTAGCTTTTCACCCACACTGTCCCAGCATTTTCCTCAGGGGACTTTGACCCACTGACTTTTAGTAGCTTGAAGATGCAGAGCTTAGTAGAGGATTTTAGGAACTTGTCCCTGCCTCCTGCATTGCAGGGATGACTTTTAAAGCTTGACAGAGAACTTAGAGAAGTTTTGTTGTCTTACCAGGTTGTTGTTTTTCCTTAGAACTAATCACAGCTGGTCCCCATACTAATATCTTCAGGTGATTCTAATTTGTCCTTTTGAGAAAGTTAAAGGCTTTAGTTTTTCCTTCTGAGAGAAAGTTAAAGGCTCTAGTTTTAAAGTTTTTTAACAGCTTTTGAGAAAGATTAAGTTTAAGAGAAAGATTAAGGCTTTTTTAGAGAGATTTTCCCCAAAATTTTTCAAGAAAAGTTTTTGTTTAAGAGAAAGATTTTTTTCCCCAGAAGAGAAAGACCAACTTTTCACAAAACTTCCCAACTTTAACCTTTTTGGTTTCTTACACCCACATTTTTGGCTTCTTACATCCCCATTTTTGCTTCAGGGAGAAATCACTTTCTCCTGTCGCTTCGACTTAGCATTTCAGCTGTTCCCATGTCAAAAGCTTCCATAGGAAACTTTTTCTATCTCATAAGCTCAAAGAAGAGATTTTTAATACCCGTAAAGCCCAAAGAAAGATTTTTTTCCCTGTTTGTGTTCATAGCTCCCAAAGTTAGAAAACTGAAGAGTTTTTCTGTCTAGTTGCTTTACTTATTTTTTCTACACAATCTTACACTGTTTTTCCTACACTATATTACTATACTATACCTTATACTTATTTTTCACAGATAGAAATTGAGGACAGGATAGAAGATAGAAAATTTGGACAGAAGAGAATTTTGCGCTGCAGCATCAGACATCCTTCCAGTCTGTTTTCTTTTTCTCTCAAGGATAAAACCCCTTCCCCTCAATATACATATAATTTCTTTTTCCATAACACTGGCATGCCACTTTCCACTGGCAGGGCTGACTTACACTTTTGCTAAAAACTCTGTAATAAAACTATTATTTTCAGGGGTTAGGGATTTAGCTCAGTGGTAGAGCACTTGCCTAGCAAACACAAGGCCCTGGGTTCAGTCCTCAGCTCTGGCAAAAAAAAAAAAAAAAATTTTCCTTTCTTTTGTCTCTATTACTTTGTCTTTAGTCCCTGTTAATTTGTTCTTTAGTTCCCCCCCTTTTTTTTCATTTTTCTTTAATCCCCCAGTTTTTCTTTTCCCTTTTTGTCTTTAGTTGCTGTTCATGGTGCCATTCTGTGGGGCATTTACCCACCAACCCCACAGCTCCCCAGAGTTTTCTTGAGTGTGAGCAGCAGGAAATATTAGATAGAAGGATTTATAATGCAGAGATAAACAGAGAGAAATTAAAAGAGGGCCTGGAACCTTTTCCAAAGAGGCCCTGTCTCTGCTCCAGGGTATTTATAGAGACTCCAAGTGGGTAGAGCAAAAGACCTCTTCCCCAGCACAGCCAAGTGCAGATCATTTCAGACACCTGCACTCAGGCCTGTGGCCCTAATCATCCTCAATGAGGACCTGCTGGGTAAAGCCACAAGGAACCCAAAAACGGGCACCTACAGGTTAGTGCATTGCTACAATCACAAGAGATCTCCCATGTTTCCAAATGTCCCTGCAGGCGTAAGGCTCATGTAAACATGGAAAAAGACATTTTTACAATCAGTATGATTTGCATATGACTGCTGGATACCTGAAATTATTCACTCCATCATCAGTATTTAATCTCCTTGTGATTTGGTTTCATCTGAAAAATGGAAATAACCATGCCTTCTCATGAGCTTAACAAATTGATATTAGAAAAGCTGGATCACAGTGCTGAACAAAATAAACCATGCTTAATAAAGAGCAACTAGTGTCTCCAGGCATTCAGTAGTGATGGTGGCAATGATCCAAGAAGAATGTGATTCAGGAAGTTTGTTTAGTTAGAGAATGGTTGGTAAGCACTTTAGAATATTTCCCATTGAATCATACGCTAGAAATCTGAATTCCATTGCCATGAGGTACTAGCCAAGTCTCTTAAGTCAAAACCTCATTCCTCCTATGCTCTATTTTTCTTATGTAATATGTGAACAATAATGATATATGCTTCAGTTGTCTGTAATATAAATAAATAAATCTAAATATTGTAATAGGAAGTAAACCTGGTGAGTGCCTGGAACTCTAGGGAGGCAAAGAAGCATAATGGTCTTGACTGACCTGGGCTGCCTCAACTTCAGTGCTGCTCTTGCCTGCTGGCTTCTCAGAGAACTTGTTCAATGCTTTCCCACAGAAGGCACAGCAAAGTGGCCCCAAGCAAAGCACCTATCGTTTCCTCTAGTAGTTAGCCTTGGCTAGGGCAGTCTTTATCTTTAGAAGAGTTTTGTGGCTAAGGCATATATCAGCTTTGAAAGAAAGCAGTTCTCAGAACACCAAATAGACATAACTGTAACTAGATTGCTGTTGTCCCTTAGGTAAAGAATACAGGGGGTTTGTGAAACAGAAAAACTCAAGCCAGGTCAGAGTTCACCTTCAACCCATCCATAGAGATGCACATTTTCACCCTCTTAAAAAAATTGTCAAAATATTTATAATATTAACTACTTTAGGACTAATAATGATGCAAGTGATATTAATAGATGATAATTATTTGTTAATTTGGATGCTGGTCATAAAGGGTTATATCTTGTTTTGACTTTCTGTGTAGTTCTCAAACTTTTATGGTTCATTCAATATAAATTGAAATGACAATTGCAGGTTGGTTTTGCATAGGAGAATAAGCTAGCTATCTAATTATATTATATAGACTTTGCAAAACCCAACCATAAGTGGGTTTTTGTTGGTACTATTATGTTTTCTCAAATGAAATATATTAAATAACATTTATGTTCTTGGTCCTCTAGGATGCAGATAGTTTATTTTAACATCAAGTTGGTACTTTTCTATGTTGGAACATTTTTATGAAAACAATGAAGTGATATTCAAATTCTGTGCATCACGTGTCTATGAACACTAACTAACTTATGTGAGCCTCAATTTGGAGTAGTGAACATGAATTTGTTTTATTTGAAAATGAAATCTTGGTATATCTCCTAGTGTTGTTTCTGTTGTTGTGACAAACATCTGAGGAAATACAACTTAGACAAGGAAGGGTTTACTTGGATGCCAATTCCAGACGGTGGTCGATGACTGTGCAGAAGTCAATGTAGGAACTTAAAGTATCACATCTCCAGTTGAGAGAGAAGAGAGGGTCAATACATATATCCCTATTTGCTTGCTTGCTTGCTTGCTGTCAAGTGGTTTACTTTTCTTTTACACTGTTCTAGATCTTCTGCCTAGGGAATTGTACCACCTACAAAGGAGTAGTTCTTCTTACATCAATGAACAACCAAGACCATCCCCCACATATTTGCAAACAGGTCAACCTAATCTAGATAATAGTGTCAATTGTTAGAACCAGATATCACAATAACTATGCTAGACTGGAATAAAGGCAACAGAGAACAGAACAGTGATGTAGACAAGAGGCTATCAGAACAAATGCAGTGGTGATGTCTTCCTTAAGTATTTAATACTGTTCTCATAGACAGCTCATAGGTATAGGAGAAAAAGGCATTTCAAAGTAAGGAATTAGTCTTTCTTTTCTTTTTGAAATTTATTCTCCATATGTATTCTTTCTTTAAAAATTTCCTACAAGTATACAATATGACTGTATAATCCCTCTCCCCATTCCCCATTCCTTCAACATGCTGTATTCTCAATTCCATACCCTTGAATTTCTCTTTCTTCTTTATTATTTTCAAATGCCCTACTGCATCTAATTAGTTTGCCCTGTGTACCAGGTTTTGGGCGACCCACCAGAACATGGCAACCATTGGCTATACCATCAAAAAAAATATATCCTTTCCTCAGCTGCCATGAGTTGTTATGTCAGTAGGTCCTCCACTAGGAATGGAGCTTTGTGGTCACCTCCCTACCCATGCTGGAAATTTGACTATATTTATCTGGTTTACAGCTGATATACATTCATGAGTCCAGCACCCTGGTCATATCCAGAACACAATTATTACTTCTTGGTGTGTACAGAAAATGTGTTATTTAGAAGGTCCCAGGGAAACTGGATCTTTGGGTTAGTCTAGGTCCAGATTTATCTACATAAAGACATGAACTATCTCTGTGGTCTTTTATCAATTATTATACTTGCTTAGCTAGTTTCTGCATATATAAATTAGAGAAGATTACATACTCCAGAACTATATCCTGAAGGCAAAGGTAGTTATTCTAAAAAGACAACAAAATGTGAGTGATGGGAATAGGAAAAAATCCAAAGATATAGCTGTTAGCTACCATCATGATTCACACACTTTCACTGTGCATTTTAATAAATATTCAGTCTTTATCTATTTTTATTCTTCATTATATTTTGCTTATTCAAAATATATCTATATGTCTACCTACAGAAACCCAAGGTTTTAGAGTGGCATCTATCAAATGTTTGTATATATGTGTGTAATAGTATCACTTGTGACTATGTTCATATTATCTTTTTCTCTGTAAAAGAGTATCTACTGAGGACAAGGTTATGTTCTTCATTCATTATAGCTCTTCAATACTACTTAATGAAAAAATAAACATTCACAGTAAATTTGTTTAAATTAAAGTACTCAGAGATAGTAACTAAGTTTTATCCTTTGAAACTGTATACAGCATTGCCAGGAATTCTCTATTGAGAAACCTCCAAACCATTTCTCTGAACCCACTCTTTTTTGTTTGTTTGTTTTTGAGACAGGGTTCCTCTGTGTAGTTTTGATGCCTGGCCTGCCTGTCTTGGATCTCACTCTGTAGAGCAGGCTGGCCTCAAACTCACAGAGATCCACCTGGTTCTGCCTCCTGAGTGGTGGGATTAAAGTCATGCTTCACCACCACCCAGCTTGAACCTCCTCTTGACATTTGAATCCAGCTTCCTGAAACAAACACAAGCTGTCCAGTTTCCTATGTATTCATATTTTTGTTTGTAAAGCAATATCCATTTGTGGAAATGTGTTAGTGTTTCACTCACTTGGCTTAATTATTTCATACAAACAGATGAATGAAAAAATAAACCCCCGAAACCATTGGGAAGCAGCACAGGTACCATAAACTAGGAAGGATTAAGAAAAAAGAGAGATCGTTCATTTTTCCAGGACTTTCACCTCTATTAGGTTATTCACTGGCCTTCAGCCCCATCAGTGATGCATTCAATTATGAGTAAAATGGATAAAATTGAAGTGAAAAAAATCTGGAAGTATACCCATGAATATAAAATGAACTGTCATTAGTGATGTTGTAATTGGGTTTCAGCAATCTGGGGACAGGATACCTAATGGAATCTGCTCTGTTGTCCAGATTATGAAATTGTCAAAATGTAGAAGTCAGAAATAACATAATATTTTTATCCATCTTGAGAAATAGCACTTTCAGCTGGCTGAAATTTAAGTTCTATCTTGAATCTGTAGATGTCCCTTGTATATTGTCACTCTTACCCTAATTATTAGACTTGTCAGTCACATAAAGGAATTCTTAGAGTCAGTGAAATTGTTTTAATAATCCACACTTCTCTATATGTTTGTCAGTTATAGATAAAATTAAGTAAATGTAGCCCACATATTCTACCTTTCAAATTATAGTCATTGACTCAGCTATTTTGGAACTTTATTTTACATTTCATGATTAATATCAATGAATTCACATCTTCATATTTCAGTTAAATCTTCATTTTAATACATATTCTTAGCTGTTCTATACTCTCTTAGAAGTAAATTTGGAATCATGAAGCTCCATCCACATATGTCATTCTCTTTGTTGAGCTAAAAGAAACTAGCAAAAATCATTACCTGGAAACTGGTCAGAATGTGAGTTCTTAGATCCTATCCTACAATTGTTCCCAGCTGACAGGAACTCTCCAGTGAAGACAGAGACTTCATTTTATTTCTTTTCTTTTTTTTCTTTATTATTATGTGTTTTAAATTTTATATATCAGCCATGGGTTCCCCTGTCCTCCTCCCTCCTGCCCCACCCCTACCTTGCCCCCAGCCCCTCCCCTCCATTCCCATGTCATCCAGGATTAAGGCACCCCTGGGGATTCAGTTAAACCTGGTGGGTTCAGTACAGGCAGGTCCTGTCACCTCCTTCCAGAATGAGCAAAGTGTCCCTGGGTAAGCCCAAGGTTTCAAACAGCCAGCTCATGCACTAAGGCCAGATCTGGATCCACAGACTGGGTGCCTCCCAAGCAGATCAAGCTATTCAATTGTCTCACTTATCCAGAGGGCCTGATCCAGCTGGGGGCTCCACAGCCTTTGGTTGATAATTCATGTGCTTCCATTCGTTTGGCTATTTGTCCCTGTGCTTTTTGCTATCTTGGATTCAACAACTCACGCTCTTGCAGACCCTCCTCTATCTCAACAGTTGGACACCTGGAGCTCCACCTGGGGGCTGGCTGAGGATCTCTGCATCCACTTCCATCAGTTATTGGATGAGAGTTCCAGCACGACAGTTAGGGTGTTTAGAGATCTGATCACCAGACTAGGTCAGATCAGGCTTTCTCTCGACCATTGCCAGCAGTCTATAGAGGATGTATCATTGTGGATTTTTGGGGACCTCTACAGCACTCTGCCTATTCCTGTTCTCACGTGGTCTTCATTTATCATGGTCTGTTATTCCTCATGCTCCCTTTCTGTTCTTGATCCAGCTGGGATCTCCTGCTCCCCTAAGCTTTCTTTCCCTCAAATCTTGCCCTTCATTACTCCCACTGTCGTCCAGGTTGTTCATGTAGATCTCATCCATTTCTCGGACATTGGGTGATCCCTGTGTCTTTCCTAGGGTCCCGTTTTCTAGGTAGCCTCCCTGGAGGTGTGTAGCAGTCTAGTCATCTTTGTTTTATGTCTAGTATCCTCCTATGAGTGAGTACATACCGTGTTTGTCCTTCTGAGTCTGGGTTACCTCACTCAGGATGATTTTTTCTAGATCCATCCATTTGCCTGCAAACCTCATGATGTCATTGTTTTTCTCTGCTGAGTAGTACTCCATTGTGTATATGTACCATATTTTCTTTATCCATTCTTCAGTTGAAGGGCATCTAGGTTGTTTCCAGGTTCTGGCTGTTACAAACAAAGCTGATACGAACAAAGTTGAGCAAATGCCCTTGTGGTATGATTGAACATTCCTTGCGTATATGCCCAAGAGTGCTATAGCTGGGTCTTGGGGTAATGGATTCCCAATTTTCTAAGGAAGCATCATATTGATTTCCAAAGTGGCTGTGCAAGCTTGCATTCCCACCAGCAGTGGAGGAGAGCTCCCCTTGCTCCACATCCTCTCCAGCATAAGCTGTTTTCTGTGATCTTAGCCGTTCTGACAGGTGTAAGGTGGTATCTCAGAGTCACTTTGATTTGCATTTCCCGGATAATTAGGGATGTTGAGCAATTCCTTAAATGTCTTTCCGCCATTTGAACTTCCTCTGTGGAGAATTCTCTGTTTAGTTCTATAGCCCATTTCTTAATTGGACTATTGGGCATTTTGATGTCTAATTTCTTGAGTTCTTTATATATTCTGGATATCAGCCCTCTGTCAGATGTGGGGTTGGTAAAGACCTTTTCCCATTCTGTAGACTGTCACTTTGTCTTGTTGACAGTGTACTTTGCTCTAAAAAGCTTCTCAGTTTCAACAGGTCCCATTGATTGATTGTTTCTCTCAGTGTCTGTGCTACTGGTGTTATATTTAGAAAGGGATCTCCGGTGCCAATACGTTCAAGAGTACTTCCTACTTTTTCTACTATCAGGTTCAGAGTAGCCCGACTTATATTGAGGTCTTTGATCCACTTGGATTTAAGTTTTGTGCACGGTGACAGATATGCATCTATTTGCAGCCTTCTACACATTGACATCCAGTTATGCCAGCAGCATTTGTTGAAGATGCTTTCTTTTTTCCATTGCACATTTTTTGCTTCTTTGTCAAAAATTATATGTTCATAGGTGTGCGGGTTAATGTCAGGGTCTTCAATTTGATTCCATTGGTCCACATGTTGGTTTTTATGCCAGTACCAAGCTGTTTTTATTACTGTAGCTCTATAGTAGAGCTTGAGTTCGGGGATTGTGATGCCTCCAGAAGTTGTATTATTGTACAGGGTTCTTTTGGCTATCCTGGGATTTTTTGTTTTTCCATATGAAGTTGCATATTATTCCCTCCAGATCTAAGAATTGTGTTGGTAATTTGATGGGGATTGTGTTGAATCTGTAGATTCCTTTTGGTAAGATTGCCATTTTTACTATGTTAATCCTGCCTATCCATGAGCATGGAGGGTCTTTCCATTTCCTGACATCTTCTTCAATTTCTTTTTTCAGGGACTTAGAGTTCTTGTCATATAGGTTCTTCACATGCTTAGTTAGCATAACCCCAAGGTAATTTATTCCATTTGTGGCTATTGTAAAGGGTGATGTATCTCTGATTTCCTTCTCAGCCTGTTTGTCTACTGTATACAGAAGGGCTACTGATTTTTTTGAGTTGATCTTGTATCCTGCAATGTTGGTGTACCAGTTCCTTGGTTGAATTTTTGAGGTCACTCATGTATACTATCATGTCATCTGCAAATAGGGAGAGCTTGACTTCTTTCTTTCCAATTTGTATCCCTTTAGTCTCTTTATGTTGTCTTATAGCTCTGGCTAGAACTTCAAGAACTATATTGAATAAGTAGGGGGAGAGGGGACAGCCTTGCCTTGTTCCTGATTTTAGTGGTATTGCTTTGAGTTTCTCTCCATTTAATTTGATGTTGGCTGTTGGCTTGCTGTAGATTGCCTTTTTATGTTTAGGTATGTTCCCTGTATTCCTGATCACTCCAAGATCTTTATCATGAAGGGGTGTTGGATTTTGTCAAATGCCTTTTCTGCATCTAGTGAGATGACCATGTAATTTTTTTTCTTTGAATTTGTTTATATGGTATATTACATTGTCGGACTTTTGTATGTTGAATCACCCTTGCATCCCTGGGATGAAGCCTACTTGATCATGGTGGATAATTGTTTTGATGTGTTCTTGGAGTCTGTTCACCAGAATTTTCTTGAGTATTTTTGCATCAATGTTCATGAGGGAGATCGGTCTGTAGTTCTCTTTCTTTGTTGCATCTTTGTTTGGTTTAGGAATCAGGGTAATTATACCTCATAGAAGGAGTTTGGTAATATACCTTCTGCTTCTATTGTGAGGAACAATTTAAAGAGTATTGATATTAAGTCTTCTTTGAAGATCTGGTAAAATTCTGCACTGAAACCATCTGGTCCTGGGCTTTTTTTTTTTTTTGTTGGGAGACTTTTAATGACTGATTCTATTTCCTTAGGGGTTATTGGATTTTTAAGTGGTTTATCTGGTCTTGATTTAACTTAGGTATGTGGTACCTATCCAGAAAATTATCCATTTCTTTTAGATTTTCCAGTTTTGTGGAGTAGAGGTTTGTGAAGTATAACCTGATGATTCTGTGGATTTCCTCATTGTCTGTAGTTATGATCCCCTTTTCATTTCTGATTTTGTTAATTTGGATGTTCTCTCTCTGTCTTTTGGTTAGTTTGGATAATGGCTTGTCTTTTGATCTTCTCAAAGAACCAACTCTTTGTTTCATTAATCCATTGCATTGTTCTCTTTATTTCTATTTTATTGATTTCAGCTCCCAATTTGATAATTTCCTGGCATCTTTTCCTCCTGGGAGACTTTGCTTCTTCCTGTTCAAGGGCTTTCAGGTGTGCTGTCAAGTCACTAGTGTGAGATTTCTCCAGCTTCTTTATGTGAGCATTTAGTGCTATGAATTTCCCTCTTAGCACTGCTTTCATAGTGGCCCATAAGTTTGGGTATGTGGTGTATTCATTTTCATTGATCTCTAGGAAGTCTTTAATTTCTTTCTTTATTTCTTCCTTAACCCATTGCTGATTCAGTTGAGCATTATTCAGTTTCCATGCGATTGTAGGATTTCTGTAATTTTTTCTGTTGTTGAAATTTAACCTTTAACCATGGTGGTCCATTAGAACACAGGAGGTTATTCCAATTGTTTTGTATCTGTTTAGATTTGCTTTGTGGCCAAGTATGTGGTCGATTGTAGAGAAGGTTCCATGGAGTGCTGAGAAGAAGGTATATTCTTTTTTGTTTGTGTGGAATGTTCTGTAGATATCAATTAAGTCCATTTGAGCCATAACATCAGTTAAGACCATTATGTCTCTGTTAAGTTTCACTTTGGCTGATCTGTCCAGAGGTGAATGTGGGGTGTTGAAGTCTCCCACTATTAATGTGTATGGTTTTATATGTGATTTAAGCTTTAGTAATGTTTCTTTTACATATGTGGGTGCCCTTGTGTTTGGGGCATAATTGTTCAGAATTGAGACTTCATCTTGGTGGATCTTTCCAGCGCTTAGTATGTAATGTCCTTCATCATCTCTTTTGATTGATTTTAGTTTGAAGTCTATTTTGCTGGATATAAGGATGGCTACACTAGCTTACTTCTTAAGACCATTTGATTGGAAAGTCTTTTCCCAGCCTTTTATTCTTAGGATGTGTCTGTCTGAATTTGAAGTGTGTTTCTTTTATGCAGCAGAAAGTTGGGTCCTGTTTTTGTATCCATTCTGTTATTCTGTGTCTTTTTATAGGTGAATTAAGTCCATTGATATTAAGGGATATTAATGACCAGTGATTTTTCGTTCCTGTTATTATTTTCGTTTTTTGATGTTAGTATGTGTGTACTTCTCTTCTTGGGGTATACTGCTGTGGTGTTATCTATTGCGTGTGTTTTCATGGGTGTATCTGCCTTCCTTAGGTTGAAATTTTCCTTCTAGTGCTTTGTGTAGGGCTGGGTTTGTGGATAAGTATTGTTTAAATCTGGTTTTGTCTTGGAAGGTCTTGTTCACTCCTATGATGATTGAAAGTTTTGCTGGGTATAACAATCTAGGCTGGTATCCATTGTCTCTTAGTGTCTGCATTATATCTATCCAGATCCTTCTGGATTTCAAACTCTCCATTGAGAAATCGGGTGTTATTCTGATGGGTTTGCCTTTATAAGTCACTTGGCCTTTTTCCTTTGCTGCCCTTAATATTATTTCTTTATTCTGTATGTTTTGTTGTTTAATTATTATGTGGCGAGGGGACTTTTTGGGGGGGTCTAGTCTGTTTGGTGTTCTATAGGCTTCTTGTATCTTCATAGGCATTTCTTTCTTTAAGTTAGGAAAGTTTTCTTCTATGATCTTGTTAAATATATTTTCTGTGCCTTTGAATTGGTATTCTTCTCCTTCCTTTATTCCTATTATTTGTAGGTTTGGTCTTTTCATGGTGTTCCAAATTTCCTGGACATTTTGGGTCATGACTTTGTTGGGTTTAGTGTTTTCTTTGACTGATGAATCTATTTCTTCTACGGTATCTTCAACACCAGAGATCCTCTCTTCCATCTCTTGCATTCTGTTGGTTATACTTGTCTCTGAAGTTCCTGTTTGTTTACTCAGATTTTCTATTTCCAGCATTCCTTCTGCTAGTGTCTTCTTCATTTTTTCTATTTCCCTCTTCAGGTCTTGGATTGTCGCCCTTGCTTTTTCATGATTTTCTTTCAAGGACTTATTGTTTTCTTCTGCTTTAATTGTCCTTTCCTCTAGTGTTTTTATAGCCTTCTTCCCATTTTTTGTTTGTCTTTTCCTCTCCTTTATTTTTGATTTCTTCTATATAAGGCTCTAGCCTCCTCATGGTGTTACTTATGAGGTTGTTTTCTTCTTCTTCTTCTTCCATTCCGTGATGTTTAGGTCTAGCTGTTTGAGAAGGGCTAGGTTCTGGTGATGCTGTATTGCTCTTTATTTTGTTGTATGTACTTCTGCCTTGACGTCTGCCCATCTCCTCTTGTGTTCGTTCTTGGTCTTATCAGTGTACTTTGTCCAGAGAGAGTTGACAGATTTAGGGAGCCTTTCTCTGGTCCAGATGGAAGCTCTGGGCCAGATGGGAGCACTGGTCCAGATGAGAGTGCTGGCCGGATAGGAGCTGGGGGGCTGGACTTTGAGTCTTGGGAAGTCCCTGGGGTCTCCTCACTTTTTCTAGATGGGAGCTCCTCTTGTCCAGATGGGAGTTCCTGTGGCCTCTGGTCCAGATGGGAGTTCCAGGGCAGGATGGAAGCTTGGGGCTGGTCTCTGATTCTCAGGAAGTGTCTGGGGTCTCTGGCAGATGGGTGTGGGGGCAGGGTGTGGAGACTGCAGTGTCTGCCTGAGAAAACCGGAGCCTTCCTGCAGGGCCCGCTGATTGGCAGGAAACTGGGGCCAAGTTGGTCAGGTCCTCCTGGGGTGGCCTGTGTCTAGCGGTGGGACCCAAGTGCAGTTTCCCCCCATGGCTATAACCTAGGCACTCACTTCTGGTCCAGATAGGAGTTCCGGGGTGAACCTATTTCTTTTTGAATCTTTCACATATGAAACAATGATTTGCTTCTATGTGCACTCTCAATAGTCCTTAGAACAAAGGAGAAACTGTTCAGCCTTTGTGTTATCTGTCTCTTCATCTCGAATTCATTATTATATTTATTTATTTACCTGAGGGTGGGTGCCCAGGGAGCACAAGGAAATGAAAGAACTTGCAGGAGCTGGTTCTCTTTTTCTGCCCTATAGTGTCTGAAGTCTAATTAGCATATATAAAGGAAGGCATAAAGCCTATTTTAATCACCTTGAGGCTGAGTGTATAGGTCAGTATTAGAGAACATATATAGGCCTTGGTTCAATTCCCAATATATACTCCTGCCATAAAAGTAGTTCATCGTAGACAGCACTTTTACAACCTCATCTCATTATACATAGAACATTTGCTTTAAATAATACAAATGGTTATTGTTTAGAACTTTGTTCACTCATTCACTCAGATTGTACCAGGCTTTTTCTTATGGCCACCAACCAGCTCCCAAATCATGACTCAGAGACCTATTATTAGTAATGAATGCTCGGCCTTGTTTAGGCTCATTTCTTTCTAGCTCTTGTAACTTAACCTGTTTCTTCTCATCTATGTTTTATCTCAGGGCTTTTTTCTTTTCTTTCTGTATTTCCTACTCTAGCTAGCTAGCTGGCAGCTACCTGGCTGGCTGGCCCCAGGAATCTTCCCCTTTCTTTCTCCCTCATTCTCTCCTCTCTTTTCTTCCTCTCATTCTTAGGCCTAGATTCCTCCTTTTAATTCTCTCTGTCTGCCAGCACTACCTCTTCTTCCTCTGCTTAGCTATTGCCCATTCAACTCCTTATTAGACCAATCAGGTGACTTAGGCAGGCAAGGTGAAACAAATGCAGCAAATCTTTACACAATTAAACAAATACAGCATAAATAAAAGTAACACATCTTTACATTGTTAATAAAGGTAGCAGAAACAAATATAACATACCTTTACACAGTTAAAGTAATATTCTGCAGCATTAACACATGAAAACTTCTTTACATAGTTAAATAATATTCTTCAAGTCTCAGACACAGTTTAGAATGCTAGTTAATACCATTGATTCTGCTTCACTCATCTGTCCTTCCACATGGAGCTCCACTAGACTCCTTGTTTGCACCTGAAAATATGTCTTTTAAGCCTTGTATACATTAATATTTCCTTGATCAACTACTTAAAAGCATTTTAAAATGGTAAGTGATTTTATTTCAATTCTTCCTATCTTCAGTGAAGACGATCCTGATGACTCAAGAAACACTGTCTCTGTGTAACCATCCTGGGCTTCAAGTGTTATTTAAACACCCAGATTCATCTTGTCTGTTACACTGCATACCATTTCAGGAGTTTGGATGCATTCATCCAGCAAATTATATAGACAAGAATGCTTCATCATATTAACAAATTCAAACTGAGCCATATTAAATATGACTTGTCCTAATGTATAGGTATATTTAAATAAATGCATTCTGCAATTAATTTTTAAAGAATACACAATACAGGCCATTTTGATATGAAATTACATTGCAGCTAGGGATCATGATAAACACTGGGCTCTGCAGTGGCTTCCTGCATCTTCTCAAAGCCACTTTCAGCTCTGCTCCCAAGGGATCATCCAGATGTGCACAGCCACTTCCTTTTGCTATTTTAGAGCCAATTAAATTAATTTGTAAAAAATGCCACTGTCTACCACTCACACTGCACTAGATTATATTCTTTCTGCATCTCTAGGGATGTCACTGTGCAGTGTAGGTATCACTTTGAATTATAGTGTCAAGAACTGTAGTCTTCCTTTGCTTCCTTATTTAAAAAAAAAGTGGGTAGTGAATTTTAAAAAAAAGTGGGTAGTGAATACTCTAAAAGAAATAAGATTTACCCTAAGAAACCTGCATTTACTTTGAAAGACCACTATACATATTTCCTCCTGAAAGCTAATATAATCTCAGATAAGGAATCAATAGTATGTAGAACTGTTTTGATTAGATACCCATCTCCAAATTTGAGTTTTTCCCCTCCCCCATTGTCCAGCAGGGAGAGAGAAGTACAATGCAGACTCTGTATAACAGGAAACAGAATTAGAGTTAGAACAGTATAATTGTGTTTTTTGTGAATGTCATAATACAAAATTTTTTCATTTAGTATGAACATTTAGTGAACACTACATTGAAAAAAATATTATGGTGGGTGTATCAGGTATCTAAGAAAATGCATGTATAAAATATATACATAACTATATTATGCATACACATACATTTCCAAGTCAATTAGATTTAAAATTGTAAAGTGTATATGGAAGGTATGGAAAGGTGTCTCAATGTATAGGAGGACCCAAGTACAGTTCCCAGAATCTGCTTACAAAGCCACCATGGTCACATGCATACCTATAATCCCGGCCTTAGGGGCATGGTGAGGAAGAGGGAGCTTACTGGTCACAAACCTAGCTCCATGTTCAGTCACAGCCACTATCTCCAGGGAATAAGTAGAGAGGAATACAGCGGGACACAAAATATCCTTCTCTAGCCAGTAGGCACACAGGTATGGGTATACATCACAGACAGACACCACACTCTTACACACTGAAGTTTACAAAGAAGAAAATGTGTGTGTGAAAGGGAAAGAAAATGGATGAAAAATTTTTGAGTGAGTTGAAAATATTTAATCTGAAGTGAGGTGTCATAGCTGCATAAGGCTGGGAGACAAGATTGAAGTCTTTTAAATAGAATATAAATGTGGTGTCTTTCTATTTTCTAAAAATAGAATATAGATGTGATAGAAATGCATTGTAATTTCTGTCAGTCACTTAGGATGCTGGCAATGGATAGCTTGGATAAGACCAAAGTAGTACTTCTTATAGAGAAGGAGGAGTGTCTTTAGTGTCTTAAATTCTTCATGCTAGGATATCAGTTTTGTTTGTTTTCTGCAGTGTATGACAAAGGAAGCATGTCTGTCTGCATCCCAAGAGACAGCATCTGATGCTCCTCTGAAAAGAGTATGGGAAATAATGGAATTCAACTGAACCCTGTCTCTGTCTTTAAGGAGAGGTGAAATTTGAGCAACATCTCTTCTCTGGGCTCTGGTTCCCCGTCTGTACCATGGAGAGGGCTGAGGTATTAAATGGCATCTATCCCCTGCATGTAGTTACTGTTTACAATTCAGGTGACACCATAGTCAGTTGTTGCCTCTCACCTTCTAGCCTGGTATCCATCCCAGCTAATATAAAGTTTGAAGTGCTGTTAGGATTTTAAAGAATGTTTTCACTCAAAAAGTAAAGTACAAGGAAAATCTTGTGCAGCTATTACAAGTTAAATGACTAGAAGTCAAATAATTTTAATGACTAATGTCCCACTTCACATTTTCAAAAAGCAAAACTGGAGTTTTATTAAGAAAATAATTTATATGGGTTTAACCACAGGCATTGGCATGGCATGTAAAAGATGTGGGTCTATGGTAGAGTAAATGGGGGGCTATAAAATTTTGAGGCCCCTCATAATATGTAAAATCAAATCAGTACCCACATAATATTTGCAACTGCTTTACATACACACTAAGAATCTAATCTTAATTATTTTGGGGGTAGGGTTCTTAGTGAATGGTATATAAACTGGCATTATTTCATACAAATGCACAACT
This sequence comes from Onychomys torridus, assembly GCF_903995425.1. Taxonomy (NCBI): domain Eukaryota; kingdom Metazoa; phylum Chordata; class Mammalia; order Rodentia; family Cricetidae; genus Onychomys; species Onychomys torridus. The sequence goes on from NC_050443.1 coordinate 73,931,737, forward strand.
CAGTGCTTTAAGTAGAACATGTCCAAAGAAACTGTTAGATTACCTCATGAGACCTTCCCAACTCAGGCATACCATTGTTGCTAATGTGCTTTTATGATACTATCCTTCATCCATTTGTAGCATGATTGGCTGAGCTTTAGTAATGGGAGAGAAATCTATGGGAGACTGCAGACTGTATTAAGCATTGCATAAAACAGGAAGAACTCTATTGAAGAGAAAAGTGGTAAACTGAGTACATTGCAGTGGATGAATGGCCCCATCTTTTAAAGAAACTTCTCTTGTGTCTGTAAATGAAAAAAGCCATGCAAGTGTGTGTATGTGTGTGGTGGCAGCAGGGGTGTGGGGTCCCAACAATGTGGTTACTGTGAATCTTTCAAAGCATTCAGCCCTCAACTGTAGATCAGTGGCTTTGCTTCCATCAGGCTGGAGAAATGTCCTGGGTCTCCTGACACTTTCTGTGTAATCTGAAAAAGACTATATTTCCTTTTGTTTGGGAGTGATAAAATGAGACATTGATGTCTCCCTCTAGTTTACACATGCACAAATGCACACAACCAAGACACACATGTACACCAAGACACCAAGCTCTGCCTGCAGTGTCATACTGATGGTTATGTGAGGTGACAACTCTGACCTAGTCTAACATTGTTCATGCGATTTAGTCGATAATAATCAGATCTCCATTGTGACACTTTAGTAACAGATTCTTTATATCTTGGAAACTCCCTATCACTCTTAATATTTTGTTTTTCTCATATATAAAGTGAACATGTGGCTAAATGATTTCTGGAATCAATCACATCTCTCACATTCTATTCTTTATATTTTTCTGTAATCTATCATAATAGACTTTCAAAAAATGTGGACTGTAGACATTTCTAGTCTACTTCTAGTTGGTGAGAAGAGTGCTGAATGCCTGCCGGGTGATGGCCCTTAGATTCAAACCTTACCAAATGTGGTCTTTTATGTTTCTTTATGAGGATTCCTTAAACTATCCCTGTCTTCAGGAGACCCTGAAGTCACAAGTGATGGAAATCTTAGCTAAAATATAAAGTGAATCACAGATTCCCACCCCCAAATGAAAGCTATTGGCAGTGATGAGTTCTAGGAGAAGGAGAGTCACATGACAGGCTACCTCTGTCCTATTAGATACTCCAACACCCTTCCTTGTACATCCAATAGCCAGCATTTAATGGACTCAGTAGACTATAAAAAATGAGCACTTAGAGTTAGAAAGGAAAGGTGGTGGAGAGACAGGAAAGGAATTGGAAGGAAGGGAAGGAAAGAGCAATGGGTTTGTTCAAAATACAATATATAAATGTATGAAAATCTAAACCCATAAAAATTAAAACAAACAAACAAACAAGAATTCCACTCACTGTTGCTTCATTCTACAACAAAATCCTGCCCCTTTTTGCTTTTTGCCTATTGCTTTGGTTCATTACTGGGACACTGGCACACCAGGACACACACACCTCACTCTGCAGAGCAGTGGGAAATGCATTTCTTTTATTAAAAGATACCAATTCTATGGAAGTTTGTTACAGCCACTGAGCAGATATGAACACAGCTTTTGATATTTGCCCAAGTTCTTGAAGGAGCTTTTTAATAAAACAAAAGTTGAAAGCATTAGAGTTGTGTCAATCACCCATTTACATCTTGATCAATTATTTAGCATTATTTCAAAGAAATGTAATGATAATCAAATACATAGAAAATATGAACATACATCACATTACTCCATGGAAAGATAAAATTCCCTTAAAATTTTTATGCCCATGAAATAACTTTAAATTTATCTCTTGAAATTGGTTATCTGGCATTATATAAGTGAATAAAACCAAATTTATTTGGTAGACTTGTCAATAGAATAGTTTTTAATTACCTTTGTATCAAAAAATCAAATATATGCACTGGCGCTAAATTGTAAACTCTGGCCCTTTGGTTTATATTTTATAAGTAATGTGAACTATGATATGACATGGAATATCCATGACTCTGATAGTTCTGATTAAGCCTTCTTGCCAAATCAGCTTACAAAAGAATAGAAACTTACTTTCCAATTGCTACTCAAGCAAGAGGGAAAATGGCCCATTTAGGACTGAATAAAAACACATTCCCCCAACTCATAGATGAATAGGTCTGTAATAAAGTGCAATTTTCCTCAGAAAATAAACTGCAACAAACAGAAAATTGGGGTTACAGTGCATGCATTGCAAAGTAATAGTCACTTAAGAATTGAATCTACCAAAAGGGCAATAGGAAAAGATAAAGGACATTCAAACAAGAAACTAGAAATCTGGCAAAGGTGAGCAGCAGGCTGCTGGAAGGTCTATTGAATAGTGATTGGAAGTGTAATGGCAAACCCATTTCAGTTCTTCAACATGGAAAAGGTTGAGAGGGCAAGATGCATCATGGTTCCTGGTTTAGATAGAAGCTAAGGTATCAACCATGGTCTAATGCAGGACCTCATGGGAGTAAAGGAAAACAAAGTAAAATAGGCCTCCCAGTGGACTGATCAAAATAGACACAGACATATCAAAAATGAGCAACTTACTCAGAACACAGAAAATATAAATATGTTTATCCCAAACATAGTTATTAATGAAACCACAATGCTCTGAACACATCTCATTGTTACATATATCATTTGTTTATAGAACCAGTGTTCATTAAATACTTACTACATTGCAGACAATCATCATCAGGAAACACAGGAAGAAAACGAGTAAGATGATTTTCTTCAAATTCAATGAAACAGAGTGTTCATTGTTATTAAGATTACTAACAGGACAAACCATTACAAACTGATGATTTATAGGTCAGAAACGCTCAAGTGTTGACAATTTTAAAAGCGTCTACCTAATATTATTCTGTAACCTTTGTTTCAATTGTGGCAGCCTTTTAGGTGAATATTCTTCAATGTATGAAAGTTTTTCTCTCTTTCATAAAAGTGAACTTCTCCCTTTATGATTCTGCTTAGATGCATTGAGTACCTCCAAATTTACCACCATTCTGTAGTGCTTAGGGTGTGGCTACAGCCACCCTAGTATGCCAAGGAATGAATAGCACTCCCATTTTTGCACAGTATTAGTCTATAAAGAAATATTTTATTGAGACATTTTGTGATATTCTGGATTCGTCACATCCTTTTCTTTTTTTTTTCAAGACAGGGTTTCTCTGTAGCTTTGGAGCCTGTCCTGGACTAGCTCTGTAGACCAGGCTGGCCTCGAACTCACAGAAATCCACCTGCTACTGCCTCCCGAGTGCTGGGATTACAGGCGTACACCACCACTGTCTGGCCAACACATCCTTTCTGTTATCAAGAATGAGATACTAAAAGTCTGCCTTTGTGGTCTAAATTTCTTTCTATTATATTAGGCTGTTTTCTTAATCTTCATTCTCCCACTTCCTTCAGATATCCCCTGTGTTCTGAAGCATGTGGTGACCAGAGGCATGAAATTCCTGAAAGCTGAAGTTACAGGTGTCTGTGAGCTGCCTGACATGGGAGCTAGGATTTTAACTAGGGTCCTCTGCAAGAGCAATGTGTACTTTTACTAGTAAGCCATTCTCCATCATCTCCTGCAAATATTTACTAGATTTTTGTGTGCATTTTAAAAAGTCAAAAGAAAGCATCTTAAAACTTTCATGATAAAGAAATGAAAAGGTATTTGGGGATATAAAGATAAGTAATGATTAAGAATCTGCTATTTGCATGCATTACCATATAATACAGTGCTCCATTATTAATCATTAATATCACCTTATGTATTACACAAAAATAAAAGTTTACTTGTATTTCTCCTGTGAATGAGTGAGTATTTTGATAGCTCAGGTCTGTGGAAAGCCTTCTGTATTAAGGGAATTCAGATTCTGCAGGGTGCAAATGGGGAGTGCTTTAGTTTAAGGCTTGGGGAGAGAGGTCTGGAAATGTGCAAACCATTAGCCCCTACCCCAGAACCACATTCATTAACCACGTTTATTATTGAACTATATCAGTCAGTCAGAAGAAGCATGGATTCCCAAGGATTCTTCACCTGTCTTAGAATAAAGTTAATACTACAAGCTAAGATGTGAAGAGGAAGGAGCATAAGGAAACATGCATGAAATGTAATTTCGAGGCTATTTCTCTAGTACCTAGTAAATTGCTCCTTCCAAGAGACAAGGAGAATCCATGTCTTGCCCGGTGGGGGCCATTTGCCTTCTCTCAGGGCTAATTTTGTAACATGAAGAAAATCACCTTTCTCTTTGCTCTCTTAGTCCTTTACTTTAACCTCATGAAAAGCCTCTACTCGCAGAGCCAACCCTTTGCTGTCTGGAGTGGATTGTCAGAACAGATGGGGAAAAGGGACTCATTCTAAAATCCTTTTTTTTTTTTTCTTTTCCCTTTCAAACACACAAGAGTACTACCTGCCAAAACTAAGCAGACAAGAATATTTGATGCCTCGTTTTGAAATGTCAGACCTTACATAAACCTTTCCCAAAGTAAGTAGAGGTCTTTGCCCTAGACAAATGCATAGAATTTCTATGGCTTTTCCCTCTTAGTGATGCTCTGTTCTCTAATAACAATCTAATTGTGGTCTTTTCCCAAGTGCTCCTAAATGCCAAGGCATGAGAAGGGATCAAAGGTTATAATAAATGTTTCTAAGAAGCTGCAAAATGAGTGTTACCAAATAGCTTCAGCCTTCATTAACGTCATGAGGAAAGTGTCTTACCCTTGGATAGGTGTAGGATTGCTTAAGCAAGAGCAGTTATTAATGAATCAAAAAAAGAAAGTATTGCATGTTTGCATGTTTCATGCATCCGTGTGTGTGTGTGTGTGTGTGTGTGTGTGTTTGTGTGTGTGTGTGTTGTACATGCCACAGAATGACTGTGGAAGTCATATGAGAGGACAACTTCTACATTCCTTGTTTAAGACAGGGTATCTTGTTCAGTGTTGCGCATTCATGGCTACCTGGCCTGTGTGCTTCCATGATGAGCCTATGGTTCTGTGGATTACAAATGACTGCCACTATGCCTGACTTTATGTGGGTTCCAGGGATCTGATTTCAAGTCCTCACACTTGCATACCAAGTGTCTCACCCTGCAAGCCATCTCCCAGCCCAAATAAACTTGCCTTTATTGACTTACATGGGTGAAAAAAAGGAAATGCTTTGGTAATGATGAAAATATGGAGGTCTTAAATGTTTCTGTGCTGTATTGTATTTTTTTGTTCTTATTAAACACATTGTTTGTAGACAGCTTCCATATTCAGATTTTCTAAAGACTACAGATTGAAAATCACAGTCAATAGATTTGACAGGCATTTATGGGAAAATCTTCATATTATCACTATGAAAATTTATATTGGTTTGTGCAAATTATCAGGCTGTAAGAAGAATTCTCTAGAACTTGTGGAGTTACTGAAATTGAATGCTGATTATCTATGAGCAGGTACCAAATACATTTTTAATGTGTTCTTTCTGATCCTCCTTCCAATAGCACTAACATTTAGTTAACATAATCTCCATTTTAGGAAGAAGAATATGAGGTTCAGAAATAACATGTTGAGCTAGAATTAGAAAGGAGGGCTCAAACTTAAGGTGACAAAAAGATGTCTCTATTTCATGTTCTTGATTTCTGTGTATCATAATCATTATGAGTCCATGTCAGTGTTATCTGTGGCTCATAGGTGTCAGTATGAGTTGTTTTAGAACAGAGGCCAAGTCTCTTTTACCTACAGTATGTTACCCCAGTTCAGCCCCATGTCTGGTGTGTTTGTAATCAGCTTTATTATTATTATTATTATTATTATTATTATTATTATTATTATTATTATATGTGAACAAGGAGTGCAGGATTGTTTCAATAAGAGAATATATAATTAAATAATGTAGCTTGCTATACCATTACTGAGAACAATACAGGTATGAACTTGGGCAGCATTCCTAAGTCAGCTTCCTAGATGAATAAATCGGGAACAAACAATGCACAACACACAGATTAAAGGTGACATATCTCTCATAGGCTTTATGCGTCTGATCACTTGCTTGATGCCTGTTAGTGCAGTTTCAGAAGATTATGGTACCTATATCAGGTGGGACATCACTGGAAGAACCACATCACTAAAGGCAGCCTTGTAAGTTGTAGGCTGGACCCTGTACTACTCGGAGTTTTGGTTCCTGATGGGCCAGTTCATATAACCAGCTGTCTCACAGTCACTCTGATTTAAGCTTAAGCTGCTACCGTGGCTTCTTCCCGACACTGATGGATTGTACATCCTAGAGTCATCGGCTAGGATAAGTCCTTCATCCATTAAGGAGTTTCTGTCTGGTATTCTATCACAAGAAAAAGAGAGAAGTAATTGATACAGACACAAAACTTGACTAAATCTGCCCTATCTGAGTAAAGGGAATTGCATTGAAGATCAATTAACCTGAACATTAAAGTAACTAGAGAAGATATCTATAATAGCAGTGGTATAATTTAGAAAATCCTAGAAAATGAATTCGTTTTTTGATATGAGGATGAATCTTTCTTGTTTCTTTTCTGTTGTCATTTCAAAAATGTAGCAATGATTTTAAATATTTTTGGATAATTATTTTATCTTCCTTTAAGAAATGTATTACATGCTGAAAACAGAATACACATAAATAAAATTATAATTCAGGCTGAAAGAAAATAATCATTTAATAGCATTTAAACCCATTAGTATGTCTGTTCATATTTTATAATAGATTATATTTTCTCATATTCAATAAAATGTTTATAATCCATTAGATTGCTTTTGAAACTCAGTCTTTGACAATTACAACTTCAGAGAAAATATTGTTCTAAATTCCTTCATGCTTTCTCATGCTTGACTGAAAGTAGAAAAGAGAAGTAGAAGCATAAGTGTGTACATGTAGTTAGGGGATGGCTGTGATGAAGAGGCTGACATCTGTCGATCTCCATTTATTATCCATCTGTTATCTTTCTGTTATACTATCTATATATCAATCATCTTTGTACTATATATCTGTCTACCTACCTATCTATCCATCAATCTACCTATCTACCACCTATATATCATAGATTTATCTACACCTTTTATTATTGTTTGTCTATTATCTACTTATCATCTATCTACCTGTCTACCTCTACATATATCTATTTTTGCCTCTCTCTTTATATATATATTGTTTTTGAGACAGGGTTTCTTTGTGTAGCTTTGTGCCTTTCCTGGACCTCACTCTGTGGATCAGGCTGGCCTCGAACTTACAAAGATCTGCCTGCTTCTGCCTCCCCAGTGCTGGGATTAAAGGTATGTGCCACCACTGCCCGGCGCCTGTCTCTTTTTCATTGACTCAAGCTTATAAGCTTCTATCTGCATATCTACTTCCATTTATAAAATGGCATTTGCCAGACCACTTGCCTGTCTGCTGCTTACATATCTATATCAATAATTAAATTAAAGAGCATAAAGAACTGTGAGTAATGTTCACATATATTTCTTTATGACTTATCTTGGAATGTTCTTCATAAGCACACTGTCATTGCATACAAACTTTTTTTCTTCTTTTTTTTTTTTTTGGTTTTTTGAGACAGGGTTTCTCTGTGTAGCTTTGCATCGTTACTGGAACTCACTTGGTAGCCCAGGCTGGCCTTGAACTCACAGAGATCCACCTGGCTTTGTTTCCCGAGTGCTGGGATAAAAGGCATGTGCCACTACTGTCCAGCGCATACAAACTTTTAAAGGAGGTGAGATGTTCACTTGCTAATATATAAATCCCAACAATGACAAATAACAAGTCAACCATGGCAATTTATATGATCTTCTATTATCTTTATATAAAATATAGAATATTTATTTTAAAGTTATAGAATTTAATAGAATAGCTAGGAGAGTTTTATGTGTTACTAATGGCTAAACTCCAAAAGCTTCATAAATAATGTGAGTTTACTTCTCATTAAAACAACTGAAGGCAGGGTCAGGGAAACAGCTCAGTTTTTAAGAGCACTGGTTGCTCTTCTAGAGGACCTGAGTTCAATCCCCAGTACCCACATAGTAGCTCACAACTGTTTCTAACTCCAGTTCCAGGAGATACAAACTCCATCACACAGACATACATGTAGGCAAAACACCAATGCACTTAAAAATAAATATTGGGGGAAAAGAAATAAAACTTAAAAAAAATTGAAGACAAATAAAGTAATTGAACTAGTCCAAAGAACTGCTAGCAATGACAAAGCAGGCACATTGTGTATTCTGTGTAATTTAGTAGGTCCTCTAACACACCATGTAGTTATTCAATCTACTTACAATAAATATGATGTCAGTGAATAACTATATGCTATCCATCTCATTTGTGCCCAAGTATTGTGTTTGAGTTTTGTAGAGGTTTGTCAAATTATCTTCCACAACATATAAATTGTGATTTCATGATTAATATGTGTGTCTTTTTCTTAGCATGTTCCTTAGCACTGTGAATTATCAAACTTTTCCATCTTTTTGGACTATGTCAGTTGCAAATTGATTTTCATCATCCACTAACTTGATATTTTATGTTTTTGAGTGAGACTTACAGTGTCCATGTGCTTAAGAGCCATTTGCTTGTTCCTCCATGTAAACTGCATACCTGATTTCCTTTCCCCATTTTTTATATTAGATTTGTCTTATTGAAAAAAGAGGTTTTCATACAATGTATTCTGATCAAGGTTTCCCTCCCACAAGTTCTCCTCCACCTTTCTGCCCACCTTGCTCCAGGTCCTTTCTTTCTATTTTTTCTCTTACTCTTTAGAAAACAAATAGACAAATAATTATAAAGAAAAGAGGAAAACACAAGAAACACACAAACTCCATAAAAACACAATTGTATTAGATATTGTTCTTTTTATTTATTTCTTGGTTGAAGGTGTATTGAAGCCAATATTTTTCAATGATGATTTGAAAATATTGTATTAGTCATGTACTTGTTTTGTTTATTGTGACCTTTGTGATGTAATTGTGTAGTTGAACTGATTGCTGTTGTTGTGGCTTCTTAATCTTGTGTTAGCTTTATAAATGTCTTTTTTCACACCTGGTATTATTTTACAAATTCTGAAGCTTACTAGTAATGTTTTTATGTTTCATTTTTTAATATTTTAAACATTTGATCTATTTGAAAGTTGGTCTGCTGTTATCATGATATATAGATTGTACTGATTTTCTTTCAAGTGGCTATAAAACATTAAATAATTCATTCTTTTATTATTTCTTTGTAATGCTATTTATGTCTTGCACTATGCTCCAGTACATGATTAAGTTTCGAATCTCATATCTAATACATCTTCTGTTTGAGATAATTTTGTGGCTTTATTTGTCAAAAATGTAAAGCATGTTCCAATGTCTGGTACCACTACATATTTAAATGCCAATACATTGGGTTTGTTTTATTTTTGTTTTTCAGTTTTTGGTGATTTTGCTTATTTATTTATTACATAGAATGAATAATTAGTTTTTTTTTAACTTCTAGCCCAAGAACATTTCAGAATTGTACATGTGTTCCATGATACTTATTCGAGTAACATGGGTGATATTGTATGGTCAAGTATTGCTGTCCAAATACTGCCTACCTTCTTCTTCACTTTAAAAGTATGCAGGAATCAGAAGCACAGACAATTTCCTTTTCTAGAAATCTCAGCATTTCTTGTTAGGTTATACATAATTTCTGGATCCATTTTATTATTTAACTGGATTTTGATTATACATTTCAAATACTCCATTCTGTGTACACAAAATTAGGACCCTGAAACCATACAAATATCTTTCAATGTTGGCAATAATTTTTCAGTTAATCCCCTTGAGTTTTCAAGTATAAATCAGCTGTGTTTTGGTTTGTACATGTACATGTATATGGCACTAGAGAATGAACCCAGAGCTTCATGCATGCTAGGCAAGTACTCTACACAGAGCTATATATTTTGCCTGAAATATAAAGTCACATATGTTATTAGTTTCTTCAAAAGTATTAAACATGATGATAATTCATTAAATGTTTTTTTGTCTTTTCTCAATGCTATTTATTACCTTGATATTTGAAATAAACAAAACTTACTTCAGTGTAGTATGTATTTTCATACCAATTATTTTATAATAAAACATTTTAAATACTTTTCAGCTTTAACAGGCATGTTCATATAATTTCTCTCTTAAATTATTGAGATGATAAATTATGATGACACATTTTTAATACTGATGCATACCTATATTTCCTGGAGTAAATTTCTTTTAGTATAGGAGGGCTGTGATTTTTAAAACCTGACATAGTTTTGGTGTGGTATCAAACGTGTATTCATGACATTAAATTAAATGTGAATCATTTCCTTCTGTGCAATAAACATTTTTAAATGCCTTTGGAATAACTTTGTAAAAGTTGAAGCCTTTGCTTTCCCTAAAATTATTTCAGAATGGTCAGATCCTCTCTCTTATAGTCTATACCTCTGTGGTTAGATGTATTGATGGTTATTCTAACCATCTCTACTATAAAATATCAGGAAAAGGGGAACGTCAGGCCAAAACAGCATTAGAGGCCAGAGTCTGACAGCTTCAATCGAACACTTTTTCGAATAGCCCCCTTATCCCTCAGGGTGACTGCCAACAAAATAAAGATTGTAGACAATATCTCATACAGTTCCTTCCTGTTCTAAAATAATTTCATCTGGAAAGTTAGTATAACTCCCTTTGGTGACTGAGTAGGATACCTGCAGGCTTTAAATTTCCCTCTGCAGAGAGGAGAGTAACATGGACTTTTGAAGGTATCCAGTCTTGTTTGAAAAAACTCTCTCTCTCTCTCTCTCTCTCTCTCTCTCTCTCTCTCTCTCTCTCTCTCTCTCTCTCTCTCTCTCCCTCTCTCTCTCCCTCTCTCTCTCCCTCTCCCCCCTCTCTCTCTGTGTGTGTAATATATTAATGTATGTATTTTTTATTATTCCAAGAAGTCTCTCCTACATGTACTCAGTTAATGCCTTAGAGTAATTGGTCAAATACTTGACATGTGCAAGTACTCAATAAATATCCTAGGGGGTGCTTTCTGCCATTCAGTTTTTAAAGAACTCCCTGGGAAATAAAATTGAGAAAAGTATGACTCAGAGTTTTAAAAATGACTTACATGAATCACACACTTCAAATGTGTCAGCATAAGACTGCGAGCTCAAATCTTTTCATTTTAAACCCAATCCATTCCCTTCATGTGCATAAATTGTGGGCCATGTACATGTCGAAATATGTCGAATGTCGAAATAATGCCTTTAGTATTACCAATCTCTAATTGAAATTTATGCATTTCTCTGATTTGTGAACACAAGCAACAAATTCAACAGTTGCAGGCAATCATCTGATTCCACACCAATAGAAATAATGAAAATTATAGCATATATAAAGATCACATATATCTTGATGGAAATTTTATGCTCACCAGTGTTTTGAACTTGCATTGGGTATGGCATCTTTTTCCTCAATATATTACAATTTAAGGTAATAACAAATATACATATATATATATACTTTTATGTGGTACTAACATTTTAACAAATACATAACTTTATTTTAGTGCAAGTTCCCAGCCATGCTATGCATTTCTATAACTCAGGTAGTTAAAGTGTTTTGAAAATATATTCGTGGTATTTCCAAGGTAATTGAAGACGTTAACAGTACTAATATGGTCAAAAAAAGAAAACCACTCTGTGATCATGTGGTACTCTTTTTCTCCTTCATTTTTAACTGTATTTCACAGGGTGCATATGATTGTGGGGGAAATGTTCTGAACATCTCATTCAATGGAATTTGAGACATCCATACACGATGGAAACTGGCTCGGAAACTCACTGAATCCTTCAGCTGGCACAATTACTGGATGGATTTTAATTGCTCAATGGAAGAATAATTTCCCCCAAGAAACCCCAGGCCTGCCATTGCACTCCTGTGAGCTGATCACAAAGCACTGTCATCTTGCCAATCTTTTCAGCCTGTCTGCAAAACTAGGGCTTTCAAAGGAATCCAGTGACAGCATCAAACAAAATTTAGTAAATGCCTTTGGTCGATTGGGGTAGAAGTGAAATAAATAGCCAGCGCTCCAGGGACAAAGAACAGACAAGGTTCTCCCATCCCCTCCCTTGCTTATCAGTCTGCGCACAGGCCTGCTGCAGAATGAATTGTGCTAAATCTAATCTGACACCTCTCCCCAGGGAGACTTGCAAGAATGTGGCCCATGAGCAGAGGGTTGGTAGATTGGGATATAGTCCATCTTCCTTTAAAAAGCCAACATTTCCCTTCAACACTGTCCTGGAATGCTTTATGCCCCATGTCCTGGGAGTGATTTTTGATGTTCAGGGATTCAGAAGCAGCACTTTTCAGATTCTTTAAATCTTAAGCTATAAGAAGATGAGAAAGCTGACACTGATATCCAAGGAGTTTTTTTTTTTTTTTTTTTTTTTTTTTATGAAAAGGAAAGCACATCATTATCACACAGGCCAAAATGAAAAGGTCTTTACCACCTCTAAACACTTAATTCAATTGATTAGCGTTGCCGATTGGGTTCTCAAAAACATCAGAGCCAGCTGTCTTCTCACACTGCTTTATCTATATTTTCATCCTGTGTGTACTTATGATGGCTACCCAAAACTGAATCTCAAAAGGATAAATAACTTTCCAAGATCACAGAGCTACTATAATCTTTCCTCTCTACTTTTTTCATTTCATAGTCCACATTGTGTTGTTTAGGCTAAACATGCACTATGTATTTTAGGAAACCGAGAGATAGTTTTGAAACGATCTTTAAATCTTTGAATGTTTGTTCAAGAGATGAGCCATAGATGCATCAGCAATGAAGAGAGATTTAAAATGGGAAAGTCATACTCACAGATGAATTTGCCAACAATAACAGCACAAAGCTGAACTTCCCATTTAACTTCAAAGTACTCTACTTTGCTTGTTGTCAGTTTCTGTTCATATCTCAATCAAATTAAATTGGTTTTCCCACATTGCAATTTGGAGAAATATCAGGCCCACTGGGATCAAGCAAGAAACAGATGTGAAATAATACGTATTTTCATGTGCCTCTAAGGGTTGTGACATTTCCAGTTCAGTGACACTCTAGGATGGGGTTGTAGATTTCTGAGCACAAACCTCAAGCTCTAGGTCCCATGGTTTGGTTTCTGGAATGAGCTGGTTTAAGTAGGTGAGAGCTTCACTGAATATCTTATTGAGAAATTTGCAAAGCTTGGACCTTTTAGTACAATTGATCATTTATGACAGCCAGATATTTCCCTGCTTCGGGAACAGCTGGCTTTAGAAATACTGCAACATTAACTCACTTACTTACCCATACCTATTCACATAAATAACGTTATGCTTGCAGTGAATCTGGCATGACAAATCCTGTTTCAGCTTTTACTCGAATGTAGGCATTAATAAAATAGTGTTAAGGTATCCAGCTCATCTCTTCCACCTGCCTGGCAGACGTTTCCTCAGTCACTTATTAAACAGAGGATTTCTGGGTCAATGGGGGTCAGTGACCTGTGAAAAGCTGGGTATTTTGAAGGGCAAAGAGGTTTTTGAAAACCATCAATCTGTCAATGCTGTGTAATCTATTTTTATTTTAAATTTTTGGTTCTTATACAGACTCCTGGGGACTGCTGGTCCTTTAGGAGTCTCCTGTAGCTTAAGGCTTTGCTAAATGCTGGGGATTTTTGAGTAAGCTTTTTAAACAACTCTGTCCATGTCCTTTCACTACTTATAATGATGATAATAAAAGTAATAATCCTACCCCATCTAGCCACGCGAATCCAGCTGGGAGACAGGAAGCAAACTCTGCCTCCTACATGGGAACTGCTCTGGCATTTACTTTCCAGCTGTCTCACTCAGCCATCTGACATATTTCAATTACTTACTGAACAACCCCATTGAAAGAACTAGAGGATTTTTTCAGAGTTACAAAAACAAAACAATACAACAACAAAAACTGAATAAAAGCTTAACATATACAAGTTAGTAATTTCTGCTCTTCACTTATCTATGTCAAGCAATATTAAAAAGACTACAATCACATTTCCATTTTTTAAATAAATAAACTGATGAAACAATATAATGTGTTCAAAGATGTGGAGTCCAAAGTTTTGATGGCCCCTACACTAACACTTTATTTTAAAAACTTCCTAATGGAAACTGACCCTTCCTCCCCCAGCAACCATTGAATACTAATAGATTTTCAGCTAGCGGTGGGGCTTCACGCATGAGACTGCAGTTAGCTTGATCTTGCGCGTGTCTTTTGCATGCAATCACAGTCAACAAGAGCTGATGAATGCATGATCCTGCCATGTCCAGCAAATACTGTTTTTCAGAAGACATCTGCTATCCTGGAACTTAAAATCTTTGTGCCCCTCTTCCATAATGGTCCCTGAACCTTGGAGGGAAGAGTCATGATATAGATGTTCCTCTTTGAGCTGAATACTCTGTCCTCTCCATTTTCTGCACATGATACATATAGACAAAGGAATACTATTCAATCGTAAAAATGCAAATTTCACAGAAAAATGGATAGAGCTGGAAGCAATCATTAGGAATGAGGTAACCAAGACCCAGAAAGATAAATGTTGTATAATCTGTTTCGAATGTGGATACTAAATTTGAAATTCTGGTTATGTATTTTTAAATTTGAATACTGACAGAAGTCAGTAAACTAGTAAAGAGTCATGGTGATAATTTCAAGGCAAGGGGTATAGGACACAAGTGTTATGGAGGTGGAAATGGAATAAATAACAAAAAGCGTTAAATAAAGTAGAAATGGAGGGAAGAGTAACAGAAGGAATATGGGGAGGAATAACACTATGGATCTTCTAAAAGGCCACATAAAAGCTATCTATTGTAGAAGCTTCCTAAAAATATATATATGGAGTTACACTATAACAGGGGGACAAAACTCATTTATATACCATAGGCTATTAAATAAAGAGTGCATTGATGCATGATATTGTTCTGTATGCTGTGAATATATGTTGCTCTGATTGGTTGATAAAATAAAGCTGTTTGGTCAATGGTGAGGCAGAGTAAGGTTAGGCAGGACATTCCAACTAGAGAGTGAGGAAGGAGAAAAGAGAGCAGAGGAGATGCTGCTAGCCACCACCAAGAGAAGCAAGATATAAAGATAATGGTAAGCCATAAGCCATGTGGCAAAGAATAGATTTCTAGAAATGGGTTAATTTAAGATATAAGAGCTAGCTAGCAAGAAGCCTGCCATGGCAATAGTTTAAAAATAATACAAGCCTCTGTGTGTTTACTTTGGGGATGCAAATGGGAGAGACTTATCTCGGGACACAGGAAAAATTCCAACTATAGTGCATTATCAAATACGTGTTACCTCTTTAGGAGTTGTTAGCCATGAAGTCTCATAGATCTGCCACCAACATGACAGGCTATTAAGAATGTCCTTTCTTATCATTCAAGACATGGTGGTAAAACCCTATTGCTGAAGGCATCATATATTTGAGTCATAGGGCTTGGAGAAACCAATCTAGTATCCACCCAGAATATCATCCTTATGGGCAAGCTTCTATAGTATCAGATTTTTTAGTCTATGTATGATAAGAGTATTCAACAGTTTAATACAGCTGTGCAGTCTACAATTTACAATTATGAATGTGTTAGCATGATATGCCCACTAATGAAATATTGGAATGGATATTATTGGAGTAACCAACTACTTTCTTGTTTGATTTAAAAAATCATACCTGGTGCTGTTAAATAGCCATAAAACCTGTGATTGGCTGGATCTTTGGCCGAGGGGGTGAACCAAATACTAAGATTCTGCTAAATAGACATAGTAATAAACTGCTTCTTAAGTTCTTATATACCCACAGGTTTGGGCATCTCTTGTCCCTCATCAGAGAAGCTCCCCTTTAATTTAGCACACATTTTTTTTTATAAACTACTGCATAGCAAATACTTTTGACAGTATATAAAGTAATAAAAAATACAACAAACTCTAATGTAGAATACACCACCCTTAAATTATTTAAATGTATTTATTTAAGAACTTTGATTTCCATATCTGATTTAGCGCAAATGATGCTGAAACTTTCATAGGAAAGTCCCACTTGTTGAAGTAGTTTATGTTTAAGCAACAGGAATGAGAAAAAAAAAGCTTAGATTTTAAAAGGATGATAAATGAAAAACCTGTATGTTTGGGACTACTCAATCTCCTGAAGTCATTCATGTTTAGAGCAGTTTTTCTCGACATTCCTAATGCAATGGCCCTTTAATACAGTTCCTCATGCTGTGGTGACTGCCAACAACAAGATTATTTCATTGCTTCTTCATAACTGTAATTTTGCTACTGTTGTGATTCATAAAGTAAATAACTGATATACAGGACATCTGATATGTGACTCCCATGAAATGGTCCTTCAACCCCCAAAGGGGTCATGTCTCACAGGTTGAGAACTGGTGTCAGTTGAACTTGACATCTCTATAGTGCTTCCCTCCTGGGAACTGGGTTAGAGAGGGGGTGGCTCTCTTTCCTTGCCTTGGCTACATCTCTCTCTTAGTTTTTGGTTTCTTATATTTTCTTGAGATTGTATACTCTTGATCTTTCTTCTATTCTCTGATTTTTGCAGATTTCCTTGTAAACCCTACAAACCAGCCTGTCGCAAGATCCCCATAAATCTGTCAGAAAAAGAGCAGCCCCTCCTGGGATGTTAGGGGGATTTAACTTAGTGATCAGTGTGCTTGTGATGCTAGGGAGATATAGCATGGTCATCAGTGTGCTTGGTCTGGTCAGGCTGGACAAGAGTAAGCCAGATGACAGGAAACATATAAAGACAAAACAAGAATAAATTAATGTGTGCAAAAAAGACATACACGCATACTACACACACACACACACACACACACACACACACACACACACACATACACCACACAATATGTATATATATGAGACACATGCAAAGTTAGTTTTATTTAAGATCAGTATTTTTTAGATGAATGAGTGTCCACCTATATGCATATATGTGCATCATATGTGTGCCTAGTACCTGCAGAGGCCATAGGATGCCATTGGATACTCTAGAACTGGAAATTCAGAGTTATAAGTTGACATGTGAATAGTAAAAACAGAACCAAGGTACTCTTCCAAGAAAACAAGTTCTTTTAACCACCGAGCCATCTCTCCATCCTCTTTACATATATATATATGTGTGTGTGTGTGTGTGTGTGTGTGTGTGTGTGTGTGTGTGTGTGTATGGATTTAATGTGGAGACTTTTAAAAAAGTAAGGTAACAAACATCCCAATGAAGTCTAACCTAGCCCTTGGAGAGGACGGCATAGTAGAAAATGAATGTGTGTCTAAGGAAATGATGTTATACCCCTGGCTTGTTCACCAAACAACCACCCTGGCCAGTTGTCTTGTGTCCTAGCCTGGACTTCAGTGTTCTCTAAATAAATTGTGTGGACAGCTAAAGTTCAAAATATTCCACAGTCTTATTTCCTATCAGAAATAGAAATACCTTTCTTTCTGCCATGCAATATACTAGAAATCACCTCTTACTTTCTCTAAAGATTAGCCTTAATTTTATCAATAACAGTAAAATAATAACTTGCTGAAAGTCTATATACACATAGATACATTTTTCAATTGGTTGACAAAAATGTACAGTTGTTAATGGAACAAGTTGTAATGGAAAGTGAGGGGTTTGCTATTATCGAAGCTGTTCAGGGCAAGTCTAGACAAAGCTGTAATAGAGTCCATAGAGTTATGTGAGCACATCACTGCAGAGTTCCAAGATGGGTAAGATATCCTGAGGCATGCCTGTCTGATTTTATATCTAAGAGCACAGGAGAGTTCTTCAGATAGTGACTATCTCTCCTTTAATACTTTAACTTGGAAATGGCATGGAGATACCATGTTTAGTCATTTGGCAAATATTGAGCATTTTAAATAAAGTAACTATTTTTTAAACTGAGATTGAATTCTCCCCATAGTTCATACCATATCTGTTTATGTACAAAAAATTATACCCACTTATTTGTTTAATAAGTATATCTTGGCACTTTCCCTGACTGAGAACAGTGAGGATGAATAAACTGTAGCCTGTTTATGTTGTGAAAGAACATATCTATCTCGATATTCTATTATCTCATTATACCTCCTGATATGTAGCAGATTTTTTTAAATGTTTCATTTTTCATACTTTGAAGAGTTATGAGACATGAATATTAGACTAATAATCTTTATGTCGCCAGAAACAGAGAATTACAAGGCAATGAGGAATTACATTTATGGTATTAATATTTCAGGAGAAGAGATGCACAGCTGGAAATTCAGGAAAGGCAGTTGTGAAAACCTCAAAGCTATGGTAATGATCAGAGTAGGACATTGAGCAACAAGTGACTTTCCTGATTTTTCTACATGTATGTAGGAGGCCTGAGGCTAGTTTATAAGGTCACCTGATGAATGTGACAGTGATGGGACCATGGGAGTTAATGAGAAGGACTAGAGAAAGTATTGAGGACAGATTAGTTCAGACATTAGGCCAAACGCAGAATAAAGATGTGCCAAAGATGACCAAACCTATCCCTACCTCTCTTTCCTTAAGCAATGTGTCTTTGCAGTAACTGACACAGTTAGAATAATAACAATAAGGAGAAAAGCGGTGGTTTTTACCCCATGTCCTGGTGTGTTGCACTTTCGATCATACTTACACAGTTGTACCAATCTGCACGTGGAAATGTATTAATAATAGAAAATGGATGTCAGCTTTGATACCAATTGATTAATTCTTTGAAGTGAGAACTTAATTTTTTCTACATGGAAGTCATAGAGATTGTAATTTAATTAATCTTTTTTAAAAGTAGAAGGGCTTGGGGATCAAATATGCAGAGATTTAAGTGTAGAATTAAGGGACTTGAAACTTGAGGTTACTGAGTCTTCATTGTTTAGACTTACAAATATTCATCATAAAAAACAACAGCAAAATAACTGGCAGGATAGCTGACACATAGTATTTGAACTATCGGGGATCTAATTTCATAAGATCAAGACAATTCTCAGTTGCATGGCCAATTTGAGGTTAGCCAAGGAAATATGAGGACTTGGGCTAAGCAAACAAACACTTTAAAATCAAAATCAAAGTTATTTAACTAAAAAGTGGGTCAATAATCTCAACAGACAATTTTGAAGAGAACACACGAAAGTGACCAACAAGTGCACAATTACTGCCCAGTTCTCTCCTTAGCCTGTTAATATAATGAAATTCATATTTAGATACTGTCTTACCCCAGTCAAAAAGGCTATGAGTGTGCAAGAAAAAGGATAATGGGTGCTGTTCAGGTAGTAGAAGGAAAGCCTTACACACTGTTAGTGTAAGTGTGTATTAGCACACTTGTATCAAAATGAATGGAGATGGAGGTCATTAAACAAAATAAGCCGAGAACCTGAATGATTAGATAGTATACATCAAAATGCAATTACAGACAGAAAATAAATTCTCAGATTTGACAACCAAGACAAGGTGCAACAATCAGAGGCACATTCATTATCACACCTGGGAATCCCATAAAAACACTAAACTAGAAGCCATAATATATACGCCAAGTTGTGCGGGCCTTGTCCATGCTGCCTCAGTCTCCATGAGTCCACATGAGCTGTGATCATGTTGATGTAGAGGTCCTTGTTATCTTGGTGTCCTCCATCCTATCTGCCTCTTATACTCTGTCCTCTTCCACAAGCTTTCCTGAGCCCTGAGGGAAGAGGTTAGATAGAGCCATTCCATTTAGGGCTGAATGTTCCAAGGTCTCTCCCTCTCCGCATAATATTTGGCTGTGGGTCTTTGTATTTGTTCCAAACTGCTGCAGAAGCAAGTTAATCTTATGACGAATGAGCAAGGCATTGTTCTATGGGTATAGAAGAATGTCACTAGCAGTCATTTTATTGCTATGCCTTTGCTTTGTTTTCTTTTTTAGAACAGTAGTATTTGGCTTTACTCTAGGTTCTGCGCTATCTAGCCTTAGGTTTTTGGTCATCCACGCAATGCAGGGCATGGGTTTAATTTTTGCAGTGGGCCTTAAGTTACATCAGATATTGCTTGGTTACTGCCTCAAGTTTTGGGCCTCTATTGCCATAGCCTATCTCACAGTCAGGACACCATTGCAGTTCCAATAATTTGTGTGTGGGTTGGTGTTTATGTTTATGGGTTGGTAGTGTGCAGAGTACCTTCCTTTCCCAAATACACTACACTGTAAAAGTGAAAGCCTCCTATATGCACCAGTTCAACTTTGCGTGTTCAGTGAGTTGTGTAGGTGTCATCTTCAGCAATGGGAACTTACTGTCAGTTTGTGGAGAGCAACCTACAGTCTCAGCAGCAGTCTGGATTGTTTGGGAATTACCATTTGGTCAACAACTCAAGTAGATATAACTCTGTCTTGATACTGGAAGCTTCATTTGGTCATAAGAGATAGCCAGATGGGACTCTGTCTCCCCATTATTTGATGATTTTATTTAGATCACTTCCTTTATATCTGTATATTTTAGGATGCTCCTACTACATTTTGTTTTTCTTACTACCCCTCAAATGGCCCTTAATTTTAGATCTTTATCCCTGTATTCCCTCCCTCATCCCTCTTTCACTTCTCCTCTCCACTCCCCCCATCCACCCTTAACTGTCTATTCTATTTCCATTTTCTAATGCGATCTGTCTATATCCCAAGTCCCGTATTCTATACTTAACCACTGGTTCTACAGATTATACCTGGATTATGATTAACTTAATAGCTAATATTCCCATATAAGCAAATAAATACCATATTTGTACTTCTGATTCTAAGATAGCCCACTTGGGATTTTTTTTCTAGCTCCATCCATTTATCTGTGAAATTCATGATGTCATTTCTTTTGAGCACAGTTAAGGAAATATTTAAGAGAACTAAACTCAATAAATTTCTTCTAAGCAATTTTTAATTAGGTGATGCTTTTAATGGATCTGATTCATATGTTTCTCCTAGGAAAATGTAAGTGATATCCCAACTATACCTAATAACTACTCCAAACCCTCTGTACAGTGTAGTATATTTTGTTCCAGGTTCTTGGTTTCTCAGATTTACTCACCTCCCTGTGCCTTCTGGTGAAGAATAAAACAAACCTACTATGGAAAACACTAGAACAGCTTGTTCTATATGCAAGAGTAAAACTTCAGTTTTTCCTTCCAATCTATTGAAGATAGCCTTGTCATTTGGGCACACTTCTAAGTGCTTATTTGTACCCACAGACAAATATATTTTTTACCCTTATTCAAAAGAAGCTCTTTTTTTTATAGCAGACAGAGATCAATATAGAAATCCACCTCTGACCAAAATGCAGAGCTCAACTGATTATAGTGTACACACTGCGAGTTAACACATTTACAGCAAGTCCTGCACTGAAGGGCCAGGGAGCATCTCAGAAGAGGGGAAGCAAGATGGGAAGAGCCAAAGGACAAGCACACCTGCGGCAAGGTAATCTCTCCTAAAAGGGGGGAGGATGGCATAGAGTGAGGGGTTGGTTAGATAGGAGCAGATAGACCTGGGAGGAATGGTGGGAGAATATGATCAAAATACATTGTCCAAAATTCTCAAAGAATTAACAGAATATTATGTTATTAAAAATAAAAACTGTTGAATAAATAAGAGAATATGAGTAAGAGCTAACAAATCAATAAATAGAAAAAGATAAACAAATGCATTCATTAATAAAACTGAATAATAAAAACTGAACAGGAGAGTTGAGAAATGCAGAAGAAAATCTGGAGAGCATTACATTGGATGGAGTGTTTGCCGAGTAGGTAGGTATATTTGCTGCTCATCCAGGGGAATTGAGTTTTGTGTTTAGCACATATCTTCCATCCATACTTGGCAGTTCATGATTTTCTTTTAACTCCAGCTCAAAGTAGTTTGCAATCTTTTGGTCTCTGCAAGCACCTGCACTCACATGTACATACCCAAACACACAAATACACATAACTAAAAACAATATAAAGCTACTCTTTTAAAGAAAACATAATGAATTCCACTTCCAAATATTATTTAAGAAGGAGGAAAAATCAAATCACACTGGCATTTATATGGATAACACTTTAATAAATGTATTTCTAAAGAAGGTAATTGCTTAATATTATTTCAACAGCAATTTTATTGATTCTTTGAGAATGCCATAAGATGTGTTTTGCTCATAGTCACCCAGCCTCCTCTAACTTTTCACACAATCACCATTTCTACCCTCCTATCTTTTCTTACCTAGCTCTATATTTTCAATTCTGAATGAAATCTGATAAATCTATTCTACAAGAATACTACCCAGGAACAAAATTAGGTAGATCACAAATTAGCTTGCTGTGATTAATGTAAAAAAAATAATCTGGTAAGAATTAAATTTAAAACCAACATACAGAAAACTGAGACTTGGGAAAGCTCTAGGTAGTAATAATGAAAGGATCATCTCCCATTTTTTCCAGGACCTTATTACAGGTATTGACTTTAAAAACAAAGATATACTTAAGATAGAAAGGTTAATTACAGAAAAAACAAAGTCCATACAAAGAGCTGAGGGTTTGCTCAGTGGCTGCACACTTACTTAGCATGTGCAAAGCTCAGGGTTCATTTGGTAGTGCCACAAAGTGGAAAAGAAAATTGTTAAAAAAAAAAAAAAAAGAAAGAAAGAAAAGGAAAGAAAGAAAACTGTAGCATAGGAGGGGTAAATCTATGTTCCAGCCGAGAATATAAATTGCCAGTGTGCCTATCCCATCTAAGGAGGTAAAATGGTTTTCAAGCTAAGTGAATGTTACATCTGCATCTATATAACTTACTGTGTAACTACATAGTATTTAAAAAGTGCTATTCTAGTTTTTTGTGTCTATACATATAAATGGTCAACCCCCTGCTGCAGTGGTATCTAGGGCTGTTTCTAGGGCTGGTCCTTGAATGCTTATACTGACTGCTTTTGGGGAGGCAAAAATCAATGTTTATTTTGGTCTTCCTTTTTGTAATGGTTATAGATGTAGTAATGAATACACAATCTCTCTTAATGTTAAGATATTTGATATTTTACTCTTCTGGGTTAGTGAAAAATTCTATTGTGTTTGTATGTGTGTGTGTGTGTGTGTGTGTGTGTGTGTGTGTGTGTGTGTGTGTGTTCATGTCCATCTGGAGGACAGAGAACAATTTTGACTGTTGGCAGAATCTATATCATCACTGTTACCATCATCTTCTTTTTCTTCATTGTCATCATCCTCATCATCATTTTGAAACAGATTTCCCACTGGCATTGAGCTCATTAATTAGGCTAGCCTGGCTGGCTAGAGAACCCCAAGGATCTTCTTGTCTTTGCATCTTCAGCATTGGGTTGGCATGTGCCTGGCACCACTCCTGGCTCTTTTATCTAGGTTCAGGGGGATCAAACTTAGATTGTAATGCTTATAAGACAAGTGCAAGCACTTTTCCAACAGTCATCTTTCTGACCCATGAGTTAGTAAAAACAAGCAAACAAAACAAAACTGGATGCTATCGGAGTTTGAATGTGACGTGAAGTTTATATGTCAGAAATATGGTCCTATATATTTTAATGTTGAAAGCTGGACACTTGTGGCAGCCATTTAGTCATCATGGAATCTAGTTCAAGTGAATGGATTTTTTAACTTTGTAGAAAGCACTTATGATGGTGGTTCCCATTCCTTTCCTGCTCAGTCCTTAGAACACATGCATCAGTTCTGATGTGCTTTCCTTCCATTTACCCCATGAGATGGAAGCAAGGGGGACTTTGTCAGATGCTGACACCTTGTTTGTGATTTCCAGCCTCTACATCTATGAAAAATATTCCTCCTTTATAAATCACTCTGTATCCAATACTTCATCTCATCCACACATGAAAACTAGAGCAAACTTTAGGATTTTATAATTATGAATTCTATACGAGTCTTTATATTAATCATATGGGAAATCCTGATGATGTCTTTGAGATCATGGAGCTTCTCTTAGCTCTTGAATGGTTGTTGAACTCAGCAGTTAGGGAGTCAGATGTTCATGGCAACACAACATTTCCCTTGAGTCAGCATTTAGAATTTTAAGAGATTCATGCATCACAGACATTAGGTTTTAGGAAGATTTTGTAAAAGGAGCTTAAGGGAAAGATTGAAGGCAGAGGGTCTGCAAAGCAGAAGGGTCCTTATGAGTGGGGTGCCACTGACTGTCATTGCCTTGGAGTTAATAAAGCTTGGAGATGCAATCAACTTGTCAGTCTAGTCCTCATTACCTTACTACTATATGTCCAAGTACCTTGCTACGTCTGTAATGTCCTTATGCAATGTCTCCAGGAAAGACATACTCCTTTAGGATAAAAGAGATAAGAAAATAAATAGCAATAAAATATCTTTCTGGCATCTATGACCACCAAGTAAGGAAAGAGGTTACTAAAAGCTGTAAGGACATTTTCTGCTTTTAACTCAGTGAGGGAAATCATTGATGTTTGGGCTCCTTTATCCTATTGTCCAGCTTATTTACATTTCCTGTTCTCATCACTATGAAAGTTACACAAGAGCAGAAACTACCTGTTATCTACCCTTAAACAACACACATTGTTAAACAGAATTTCACACATACTTCATATATAATTTATAATTATAATTGACATTTTATAAATGAGAAACTATACAGGCTTTGAGGGATTGAATGCTTTCTCAAGGTTGATCCTAGGGAGTAAGCTATCAAAATGTGACTTGCTTTATCCACTCTGCTGAACTGTTCCTCAGGCTTTCTCACACATGTACTTCAAGTTCATTGAAAGTCCACTTGGCTGTTTTTATCTTGATGTAGTGAAAAGCATTCAGACAATCAAAGAGAAGTAGCATTTTATTTGCATAGTTGATGAGAACAATGAGAGAAAACGTCTAAGATCTATTTGTTTAAAATGCACATATTCTGTTGTTTAGATAGACCTGTGATTGCCATTCAAAGACTATGCTTTCCTACCCCCTGTCCTCACAACCATCAAAATTTCTTTGAATATCACTAGAGATCCAAGTGACTTTTAAAAGAACCTCACTAAGAAAGAACAAGAGTGGCATTTAATCATTTAATCAACCATTATTTATTAGCATGCTCTTCTGGGTGCATAATTGGGGAGGCTACAGAGAATGTAGTGATAGAGTTACTCTTCTGGAGGGCTATATTGATTTACAGAGATGAAAGAGAGGAGAACAAGTAAGATTAGTGCCTGGTATGTCATTTGCATTTCATAAAATTTATTGAATACATGAATGATTGAGAATGAGGGCAGTATGTGGTGTACTTTCCAATAGCTGCCTCATCAGTAGAACTGGCTTCAAACGACAGATATTTGTCTGTCCCCTGTGAACACTCTTGGGGGAAGGGTATCCTTGATTCTTCCTGGTTTCTGGTGTAGTCCACTGTGCTTCATGCTTATACCTTGTGAATTCATCATCAAAATCAGCATTTATAATTATCTAGCATTCTCCCTGTGTCTCTCTCTGTAAAAATGTCACCTTTGGGAAAAGGCTAGAGTTTACCTAGGGTCTTATTAATGCCATCAGTCAAGAAGAAGACTACTACAACAGTTTAAAGCCAAATTTTAAGCAAGCTTTAATTAAAAACTGGCCAAGTGCATTGGATCTGACCATGTCCATAACTATGTTCCCAGGAAATGGTCCTGAGTCATGTTTTGCAGGGGCTTAAGAAGACAAAACCCATAACTTTTTGCATTTCCCAAGATGTCCAATCAGGGGCAAGTATAAATCCTGATATGCTTCCTGCCTGCATACCTCCTGCCTATATCTAAACAGGGCAAGGGCACATCTTGATATATTTTCTACCCATGTGTGATGAAGCACATCTGGTACAGATGGGTCAAACAAACTTGTTTAGGGGAGTGAAAACATGTGGCTTGTTATGTCCCATAAACAATAGCCTCTACCATTTTGGGAACTATCTGGCCTTAGGCAAGGAGCTTGTAGATCAGAGGCATTTTTGTTTCATGGCTCTCTAAGGCAAAGTAATTAAAACTTAAAATATAACTTTGGCTCTCACATTTCCCCCTTGAGTTGTATGTTGAGTCAAATCCTGACTCTGTGTTAGGTACCTGCTTATATTGGGATCTAATAGCCATCAACTTAAAGGTAACCAGACAGGAATTATCCTTTAGTTAAAGTATCAATTATGCAAGAGGCAACAACAATTATCAGAAGCAGAATGGCCAAAGGCTCTTGGATGGCTGACATCAGAGTTACCATGACAGGGAGCCTGGAAATGAGAATGAGTGTAGATGTAACCATCTTGTTAAATAAGAAACATAGAGCCAATTGCAGAGTTAAAAGCCAAGAGGTCAGAGCAAGAGCTGAAAACCTTAACCTTCACTGCTGCTCTGTCTTTCCTCTCTGCAAGAGAGCTACTTCCTGTGTCCTGTCTTTTATATAGACTCTGTTCTGCCTTCTCATTGGTTGTAAACCCAGCCACATGACCTCCTCGTCACTGCCTGTCTGGACAGACCTCCAGGATTTTTATGGTTAGTATTGAGATTAAAGGCATGTGTCGCCATGCTGGCTGTATCCTTGAATACACAGAGATCCTGACTAGTTCCGCCTCCCTAGTGCTGGGATTAAAGGTGTGCACCACCACCACCCAGTTTCTGCTATGGCTTGCTCTGACCCCAAGGCAACTTTATTAATATACAAAAATCACATTTCAGTACAATTGAATTGTCACCACAAATGAGGACCAGTTACTTACTTCATCTCAGGTCCCCTTTTTTGCAGTAATTTTTTGAGTACAGCCAGATTGTTTCTGATAATTCCTGAGTGGCTTGTATAGAAACAACAATTTTTTCTTAAAGCTATACAGTAACCTCTCTGTTTTACACAGAACAAGTCAAGTGCCCTATTGTAGAACTATTTCAGCTAATGAATCTACTTGTTGATAGATCTGGGTCTATTTGCTTTTAACAGGTACCTTTCCTGGTATGCCCTTTTCTTTCTTTCTTTCTTTCTTTTTTTTTTTTTTTTTTAGGTTTTATCCCCAATGCCAGGGAATATCCTTTTGATCTAACATTCCAGTCTGTTGAGGGACAAGGGGTGACATCTCTCTTCCATACTGTTTTCTGATGAAATTAGAACATTGTTGTCAGGACCCAGGAGGGCTGGAAATCTAGTCAAAGGAAAGAGAGAATTCAGGCAATGGGGCATTCATCCAAAGCAGCTAGTTCACTGACCCAGCTGAGGAGACAGGGAACAATCACATTGGCTGTACTGGTCCACATAAGCTTTCAGCAAGATCAGGACTCATAGTATTTAGAACAGGTTGTAGTTAGCGGCTGATGCATGTATGGTGTCTTAGTTTGGGTTACTGTTGCTGAGAAGAGACATCATAATTATAACAATTCTTATAAGGAAAATATTTAATTGAGAGGCTTTGCCTACAGTTTCAGAGGTTCAGACCATTATCAATCACCATGGCAGGGAGATATGGTACTGGCTACATCTTGAGGTACAGGCAAGGGAAGTTGTTGACACTGGGTGGTAACCTGAGCATAGGAAACCTCAAAACCCACCCCCACAGTGACATATCTCCAACAATTCCATGCCCACTTTAACAAAGCCACACCTCCTAATAGTGCCACTCCCTCTGACATTCTGGGAGCTAATTACATTCAAACTACCACAGATGGTGTCTATCAACTAAGTGAAAATCTGCTGAGACAGATAGAGACTAGGGACAGAAGTTAAAATTTATGAACATAAAGGAAAATACTCTAGTTTGATCTTTTAGGCCCATAGTTCTAGCAGCTGGGATAGGGGAGAAGTCCCAAGACCAGAAGAGACCAGAAGAGAGAGAGATCCAATCCTAAGGAATGGAAAGGTAGAGAAAGTTAGGCTTTACTTATCTGCAGTCCTTTGACCCGTGAGAGGTGGATCCAAGTCTTTGACTCACTAGATTCTCTGAAGTTCACACACACACACACACACACACACACACACACACACACACACACACACACATATATATATATATATATATATATATATATATATATATTAGTTTACAAAAAGACATAAAAGCATTACCAGTCTGTACTGAAATTCACATTGTAGGAAAAGCAGGTAACAGATGTCTGTAAAACATCTGGAGTAAACTTACACCTGTGAGTCCAGGCAAAAGCTATAGCTTTGGGTTAAAAAGCATGAGTATTGTTTCTCTGTCCAGAGAGCTGGGTAAAGATTGGACAAAGATGTCTTTAGCCCCATGAGAAGCACTTTTAAGTCAATACTTAGAACATAACCAAAGTAAATTTAAAATCTTTAGCTTTTGATTGAACAGTAAGTAGTCAGTGCTCTACCAGTTTATCAGATCTCCATTGATTGATATTAAAACTCTGAAGTTTTGAAAACTTAGTGTAAAAATATCATAAAAGTGGAAAGAATTCTGAAACATTTCCCAATTTTTAAATTCATTTTATATAACAAACACATATCCCCCTCTCTTTCCTCCTCCCACCCCCCAACCTTCACCTCCAACCCACTCCCCATTCCCTTCTCCCACAAGGTAAAGCCTCCCATGAGGAGTCAGCAGAGTCTGATACATTTCTTATTTTTACATACCTTAAATTGCTTATTTTTACCTTTACAACTTGTATTTATATATCTTAAATCATTTTCTCAGATTCTCAGAACTTACTTAATACTTCACATCCTCACACATTTATATACCTTAGAACATTTTCTTAGACCCTTAAAACTTGCATACACTTTAAGCCTTTTTTCTTTCCATCTAAGCATTTACCAGAGACATAAGTATTCATTACTCAGAACAATCATTTCAAATCATGTTCCTTTAATGGAAAGTTACATCTGAAATATGTTTATCTTTTAATATGAAGAATGTTAGCAAAGCAAACTTATCCACCTTTTCTCAAGAGGAGACCTTGTAGCTCTAGAAAAAGCAATGCATAATTTTTATATATGAAATGAGCTAACAAGGTGGCTGCAGCCTTGGGAAGATCCTAGTTACCTGCTGCTGCTAAGCTGACAAAGCTCCAGTTAGTCTAGCTGTCAATAACATCAGAGATCTGAGAAGAATTAATTACAACAGGAAGTATAATCCAAATTGCCTTTGTATAAGTTAAAATGACAGAGACTAGTCCATTACGTAAATGATTATCCCAGGCTCCTGTGGTCTCTGTGGCATTGGGGGCAGGTACCAGGGCAGCATCTGTCTTTGGCCAACAGGTCCAGCAGGTGAGAGGCTTTCCTGTGGAGAAGGAATATGTTGGGGGGGGTGTCCTTCCTTTATCTAGGCAAAGTGGGACAATCAACTCTCCAATGTCCAGCTTGTCAATAGTTAGGGCCAGATCCTGGTGGTAAGTGCAGCATTGGTGCAGTCTCACTCTGTGGTTACCATGGCCACAACCCAGGTGAAGCCATTATGGTACTCTGTCATCTTCTTTGGAGACTTTGGGGTCATTGCTAGTAGCTAGGATTTTCTGTCATAGTAAATTTTTTTTCCTTTAAGCATTTTTAAGTGCCACATTCATCAGAT
The DNA here is from genome assembly GCF_903995425.1 of Onychomys torridus. Lineage (NCBI taxonomy): Eukaryota > Metazoa > Chordata > Mammalia > Rodentia > Cricetidae > Onychomys > Onychomys torridus. The sequence continues at coordinate 73,961,294 of NC_050443.1, forward strand.
ATCTGATAATTTTGAAGACCATCATCTATTAAGTATACCTGAACTAAACAAACCTAGACTTAACCTTGAAAACACATATAGGAGGCTAAATAAATATTTTTTCTGTAATTAATTACATCAGTATGTAACATGACTACACATACAGTTCTGAACACATTAAAAAATTTGATCCTTTATGAGGTGACTATTAGCTTGCAGGGCATAATCATCTTTAACTGTTTATATTAAGTTAGCCTTAAAAATGACAATTTCTGAATTGAAGCTTTTTTTAGTATCAAAATAAAACTTTTAACTCATAAACACAGTCCACAGAAAGAGTGGGAACTTTCCTGATCTTTTGTAGTACACCATTACATTAAAAGAGTTTCTTTTATGACTCAGTTTATTGAAATAGCTTAAGCTTAACAAAGTTAGTAAAGACAAGGCTAGACATACATTCTTAAGCATGAATAGACCTTAGGCAAGGAGAAACATTCTGTAAGCTAGTGGTTCTCAACCTTCCCAATGCTTTGACCCTTCAACAGTTCTCCATGTTGTGATGACCTCCCAACGACAAAATCATCACAACTGTAATTTTGCCACTGTTATGAATCACAATGCAAACATCTGACATGCAGGTGGTCCTAGGCTACCCCTGTAAAAAGGTCTTTGATCCTCAAAGGGTCCTGGCCCATAAGTTGAAAAATGATTCCAAGTCTTTTTCCAGACGTCTTAAGTTATTGTCTTGTTGCATCATATGATAGGACTATCTTAGTTTCTAGTGTTTAGCGTTTAGTGCTTATAGCTATGGCCTTAATTTTTAGCCTTTTATTTATTTTAAGTTAAAAATACTAATAATATAAAACATTTTATAAAGTTAAAATGTCCAATAGCCTTATGAATTTAAATATTTTCAAAGCCATTCCTTAAAAAATATCTATTTTTTAAATATGTAAATTCTGTAAAACTCCCAGATTTCCACTTAGACAAATTTTAAATCTCTCAACTGTGTGCTCCAGCAATATCAAAAATAAAGTACTATGTTTTCACTCAATAGGGAAGATACAGGGCACAACCACAGTCAGTATAAGGCAAAACAGAGTTTCAACAGTGCAAACAATTCAAAACTCAGTATCTGGGATTCATTCACAATCCTTTGCGTTTTTTCAAGGGGCTTGGATCACCTCTTTGACCACAGCCTCAACAGAATATACCTAGTCTGCCTTCAAGACTCTGGTCTGATCCATTTCACAGTGGCTGGTAATTCTGCTAACTAACACATGGTACCAAGATTTCCAAAACTGCTAGGGTTCACCATTGTAACTGGACTTGCTTTAGGAACTCTAGCCCTGCCATATATTGGCAAGTCTCAGCTGTTCCCCATGACCCCTTTATGTCTTTTAAAGCAATATCACTGGGATGACACTTAAGTTACAAAGTTTGACTGCCAGGGCAGGGTACATTCTTATATATGAACACATGGAGATGCAGCTTTAATACCTTTATTAATCAAGCATTGTTTTAAAATTATTATTATTATGCCCACATTGTGAGACCCCTGAGCAAGACTACCACAGAGCTGATATCTGATGCAAATGATGATACACAGGGCTTTATTGATAACAAACAAGCCTGGGTTTCGTCTCTGTCCAACACTCCAACACAGTGAGCAGAGAAGGATGGCCCTGAACTTTTAGAATGAGAGGTTTTTAAAGGGAAAATCTAAAAGCAGGGTGATACAAGCCTTTGCATGATATGATTGGGTGAGGGCATGTAATCTTTGAATTTACTGGTTGGGGGTTACAGTTATCATTTTGGAGCAAGTCTGGACAAGTCCCAGACCTTGTCATTGAGCTGCCATGGAGGCTGGCTGGCCTCAAATATTCATATTGACCCATGCACATAGCTGTAAGTTAGTGAGTGGTCCCAGACAATAAAAAATTGCCTGAATGTAGAGAGCTGCGTGCCGCACCCTAGAGATGGCACTGGCTTCTGCCTTCCACCTTCCTGATAGTGAGTGCTCTTGGTGGTAAACAATTCCATATTCGGCTTGGCTTTAGGATCTGGCTTGCTTCTGTATACCTGGACCTGTTCATGATGCCCACGTGGCGGTTTAGGGTTGGCTACCCAGAGGCTATTAGGGCTGAGGGAGGGCTCCCCCCAGCGTCAGAAGATTGTTCAAGGTTCCTGAATAAACTGCAGAAAGAAGAGCTCGGTGTTGCGTCTTCCTTGCTGGTCGAGGTGGTCGCGACACCTGAACCTTGAGTGGTCAGAGTATGTGTAGAAAGGGAGCTACTGCAAGGATTGTCTTTTGTTCATGACCCTCCTAGAGACTGCTTGCTCAAGTGTCAGGAAACTGAAATTGAGGGCTTCTCTGAAAGAAGACTGTGCAGTCTGTTATGGTATCTACTTGGTCCTTTCACTATCTTCCATAAACCTTATTTTCAGGAAAGGACAGGAATTATCAGACAAAAATCTATCCTAATCCAAAATGTCTTATAGACCCATTGTTGCCTCCTTGGGGAGCCCACTCCTTGTATCACCTTAATCAGGATGGTGGTAAAGTCTCCTGACATCTGTCTTCTCCAACCCTAGCAAAGATGGCTGTTAGACATGTGGCTGCCTGAAGATGGTGAGGTCACATGACATCCACCCTCAATCCTAGCAAAGATGGCTGCCAATCTTGTTATCTGAAAATAAAATCATGCCACATGGTTCCTTTAAGATTACCTATGCATAGATTTTTAAATATTTACCTCATGTTTCTAGTTTTAAGTTAATTTTTTTCATAGATTTTACAGATTTTTAACCATAGCCAATAAATTAAACTAGTAAATTTTCAGGCACAGAATGTTCACATAAACCAAGTCTAATTTTTTTGGTCTGTTCTGCTTTGTTTTCTTTTGCCTATCACAGTGTTAGGTGGATCAACTAACACAGGACATAAGGGAAAGTTTAAAATATGCTTAGGTCTAGAGAATGGAGAATCATAACCCAACTCTAGAGCCAGTTTTCCAATAGTAGAACACTATAAAACAACTCTAATATTATCCAGATGAAGAATACATCTGAACTCCTGCCAACCCAAATCCAGTGACTAGAGAGCTCAGAGATAAATTCTGAGTCCCAGCCATAAAAGTAGTCATGGCAGCAGTGGTAACTGGTGACTAGTGGCAGCAGAGAAAGCAAAAATATTCGACTTATTTCTATCTCAGCTCCATGTTCAAACAACTCTTACAGACATACTAGAAAACAGACAGACAAAACATTCCATGGAAAATAGACAAAACTTTCCAACCAACCAGAAGCGGGTGGGTGGGTGATGTCTCCCTATTTACCCTGGAGGGGAGAATATTGTGGTTCCATTTATCACCCTCCATATCCCAGATAGGGAGCTCACAAAAGATAACCAGACTACAACTTACCAAGAGGCTGCCATAGATGCTAAGCAAAGGCAGCCTCAGACCCTTGGAACATCTCAAAGCATGTGCCTCTTGAAGTGGTCCCTTAGCTCTGGAGTTCCAGAGTGAAAGTTCAGCTTCAGAATTTGGGAGGGTAGTCTGAATCTCACTGGGGTCACCAGGAAATGTTATTTCCATAAGACCATTCACTACAAGAGTTTACAGTCAAATTTGAAGCAAACTTTAATTAAATACTGGCCAGGTGGATAGGCTCTGACCAGATCCATACCAGGGTTCTCAGAAAATGGCCCCGAGTAATGTTTTGCAGGGGCTTACAAGGGCAAAACCCATAATTTACTGCATTTCCCACTAGGTCCAATTAGGGACAAGCACACATCCTGATGCACTTCCTGCCTGCATACCTCTGCCTGCATTCAATCAGGGGCAAGGGTTCATCCTGACGTGTTTCTTGCACATGTGTGATCAAGCACATCTAGTTGCAGATGGGTCAAACAAACTTACTTAGAAGAATGAAAACATGTGGCTTGTTATCTCCCATACACAACAGCCTCCAGCATTTCAGGAACTATATGTCCTTGGGTAAGTGGCTTGTATATTAGAGGCATTTTTGTTTCATGAAACTCTTATGCATAGTAATTAAAACTTAAAATGTAACTTTGGCTCTTACAATCTGTCCTGTTCTTAGCCTTGATCCAAATCCCCATTTTACAATAGATAGTAGTGAGTGCTGAAAATAAGTGACTATGAGCCATCAGCCATAAATAAAACATTCATATTATCCCCTTACCCCGAGGCTTAGGAGATATCACAGAGGAAGAAAAGGAAAGTATGTAAGAGCAGGAGTTGGGGGAGAAATGCCACAAAGTGCTGTTTTCTGGACATGATGTGACCATTGCATTAGTTAACTCACAACATCTCTAGTTAGCCTCACAAAACTTACGCAAGATCAAACTGGTCAAAATTTAAAACTGGGTAGTGGACCAGCTCAGGAGGCCCCACTTATAGATGAATAGCTATTGAGAATTGATGATTGCTCTAGCATGGAGTCACTCTTCAGGATACGGCAACTGGTAGCTTTTCTGTACTCCAGCCAAAGTCCACGCTTATCTACATATAAATAAGCAGCACTAAATTGACTCAGTGGATTATTAAAATAGGTAAATATTTACATGAAGGCATGTTGGAGAGCTAGTTTGGTAGGATAAAAGGGGCAGTAGGTGTAGATATGATCAAGATGTATTGTTTGTATGTTTAATTTTCAAAGAGTAAATAAACACATAATTAAGAGTTAAATAATTTTTAAACATCCAACAAGACAGGCCGATTAGTAGAGGGGTAGAGAAAAGCAATTAAATATGGTGCCTGGTAGAACTTTACAGATGGCTTAGCAGTTAAGAGCATATGTTTTTCTAGTAAGACCTGGGTTCTATTCCCAACATCCACATGGCAACTCACAAACATCTTTAACTCTAGTTCTAGGGAATCCACCATCTTCTTTGGCTTCCTTGGGCACCAGGCATGCACATGGTGCACAGACAGATGTGCATCCTCAACAACCATACACATAAAATACTATGATAATTTTCAAAAATAAAAGATAAATTATAGGGCATTTCAATCTTTAAATCAAGCAGCAATTGTTGCTCTTTTGAATCATAAATATTTCCCTGAATGTTCCTACTATATTTTACAAAACTGAAATTAAGAATGACTAAAATTAAAAAATAAAATAGGCATTCTGTTCAATAGGAGGGATTTGGAATCAGGAAAACTGTGAATAAATAATTACTTGATAGAATATTGTTCTTTAAGGCATTTTAAAGGAATATTTCAAAACATGGGGAATTGCCCCTGATATACCTTTGAAATTCAAAGCACTGTTCACAGTGTATAAAATTTTTGAAATAATGTGGATTTGACATGAAATACCCTCAAAAACCCATTTTTTAAATTTTACTTTTTGTTCTACATTATTTTCAACTCAGTCCTTAGTTAAATAAGATGAATTTCTCCCCATAACATTTCCAAAAGAAGAAAATGAAAATCTCATTCATAATTTTCTGTGTTATCTAGGCAAATAGGCTAGTGATCAAGGAAAATGTTATATGCTTGTAAAGTAAACCTTACCATTTTAAAGCATGCTTAACAGAAAAAATTACAAATAATCGTTTAATAAATAATACTTGCTTTACAAATTCCACTCAGCCATTGGGACTATATATAACACTTTTTTATTTTTTTGAGATGACATGTCCAGTATTTGCTCATAGCTGCAGTCAATCCACAGTACAAAATGACAAGAGATAGTAGATTCAGTATCAATTTTATATGATGCTTTGGTTACATTAATAAATAATACAAGAGAGAAACAAGGAAGAGTTATGTGGAGATTTCACTCATTTGTCAGTAAAAGCAAATGACTTCTTTGCTAATTTATTAATAAATTTCAAATCCTGGATGAATATTTCCTTCATTTATTTGTGTTATTCATGATGTAAAGGCTCTGCTCTTGACAGGTTCAAATTTATTTTGCTTTATTAACATATTCTTTCACACTCCCTTAAATCTACAATCAGCAAAATCATAAATCACACTCTCATTTAGAGTTTGCTGATGTCTTTGATGAAAGTATTACTGCCATGCCAATTTCCAAATGACAAAGGCAACTACTGAATTCAGTTTTGGGAAGAAATGCAGCATGAGATGCCAATATACAGCGTTTTTACTACATAAATTTAATAGACATACATAATCGTCAGAACATCACAGTATATTTATTACAAATGGTTAGTTTTGGGAATTTATAGTGCATTTAATTTCTAATTTATGTAACCCAATTTTAAATCATGGCTTAGATTTTAAAGAAAATTTAACAACAGACTCAAAATTTTGTATTAGTATATCAGTGTTGTAAAAGAAAACAAAGAGTTTTAAGAGTAGGAATGTATGCAAAATTTGTAAATAGCCAGTGATTTCATTGTTTCTGAGAACATTATTAAAATAATATCCAAACAATTGTATATATAGATAATTGTATAATTATAGATAGATAAATAGATAAATGATAGATAGATAGATGTAGATATAGATATAGGTATAAATACAGATGGTAGAAAATATCATATCTAGTTTTCTCCATCTGGAAACTTCCATGTAAAATTCATACATGGACATCACATATGATGCGCATATACACAAGGATGATATACATATACATACATATGGTGTACATGTACACTCAGATGATGTACATCATATACACACAGATGCATTTATAGAAAGCTATGCACCATTATACATGCATATTGTTCTTAGTTCCAATTTTAAAAAGAAAATAATATATTATTTTTATTATATGGGTATGACTGTTCTGACTGCATGGATGTCACATCACTATGTGCATATCTGATGCCTGCAGAACACAGATAAAGGTGTCAGGTACTTCAGAGATGGAGTTAAAAATGATTGTGCCCCCCCCCCCCAGTAAATGAATGTGCACTATCATATTGCTGCTGGAAACTGAACCTGAAAGAGCAGCAGTATTCTTAACATCTGGACCATCTCTCCAGCCTAGCTGTAAAATTGTATTAAGTTAATGGTAAAGTCAGCTGCTCTTGGTGCATGCAGACTTTCAGTTACAATCTTGGCATCTGTTATCATCTAACAATCTCTCTGTATGTCTATCTGTATTAAACTGTCACCTTTGGGAGGAGGCCAGTGCTGACCCAGGATCTGACCTGCTCTTGATCTAGGTCAAAGAAGCTTCCTTCACAGTTGGTAACAGTTGATGTGAAGACTCATAACTGATCGACGACTGAGAATAAGTGAATATGAGCATGCATCTCTATACAGGGCATCAACTTCTTACCACCTAAGGATCAGGGAACGTTGCAGAAGAGGGTCTGAAAACCCCAAGATGATAATAAGGGTATTTCCTTGAAGAACTGGAACCCTAGCTGCTTGGCATCTGTCTCAGATATCATCTGATGAACATCTGCTTCTGTCACATACTTCCAGCCAATATGTGATGCTTTGCTACAGGCCTAGAGCAATGGGTACAAACTGGTTGTGAAAAAAAAGTTCTGGCTGGGCAGTGGTAGCACACGCCTGTAATCCCAGCACTTGGGAGGCAGAGGCAGGTAGATCTCTGTGAGTTTGAGGCCAGCCTGGTATACAGAGCGAGTTCCAGGACAGCCTCCAAAGCTACAGAGAAACCTTGTCTAAAAAAAAAAAAAACTTCTGAAATTATGATCCAAATGACCACGCCCTCACCTAGGTACACATAAAAGTGTATTGTTTCAGATAATTTGTTGAAGTACAAGATATTAATTAGTATGGAGATCCCTTCTGATCCCTTGAGATGTCAAGAATTCTGTTTTTCTCTTCTAAGCATGATATGGGAAATTCAAAAAGAATTGAATTAAGTGTATTGTTTGCTTAGGGTAGATTGGAAATTTGAAGATAGAAAAATTTCAGTATCGAGCCCTAAACTGCCTCTTCACGTATTTGTATCTTTATTAATTATCCCCGTGTGTATTTTGTAATTTTCAGTGTCCCTATATTCTCTGTTTTAACATTATTTGTTCCAAACTATTTTGATAATCTTGTAAATGGGATTGCTTTTTTCCCCAAACACATTACAAGTATATAGAAATGCAGTAGATTTATACATTTTCATAACATATAATTTTATTGAATTAATCAAAACAGTTTTAGTGACATTTTTAGGATTTTAGAAAAGAGAGAAAAACCATTTTATCTCCTCCTTTTTCATATGGATGCCTTAATTTCTCATTCTCGCTCACTTGTTTCATTACTCCTTTTAGACTGTGTGGAGAAGCAACGGTGTGGTGAGGATTCTTGTGTTCTTTCTGACCACAAAACAAAGGAATATAACTTTCCATAACTTTGTATGATGCTAATTGAGCTCATTATTATATTGGAATATATTTATTTTAAATATATCTTTTTTATTAATTTTAATTTTATTAATTAAATGTATTTATTATGAATGAATGTTGAAGGTTGCCAAGTATTTTTTCTATTCTCATTAAGGTGATCTTGTGGTTTAGGGCTTTCAGTTTCTTGATGTGTAATATTTACTGATTTGAATATGCTTAATGATCACCACAGCCTTGAAATAAACCCCATTTCGTTATATACAATGGTAACTTAATATGCTGATAGACTTAGTTTTTGTGGCTTAAGCATTTTTATCTGTATTTATAGGGGCTATTGGCCTGTAGTCTACTTTTGCATACTAATTGCCATGTTGGCTATCAAGTAACAATAATTCTGAATTAGAAAATTAGCCTGGAAGTATTTATTCCATTCTCTTTAATTTATTGAGAAGCACGTGTGTAGGAAGCCTGACATCTGAGTCCTTTTTAAATATCTCTGAGAATTCAGCAATGAACCTGAACTGGGTTCTTGGCTATGAAGAGAAAACTTTTCTCACTAACTCAGGTGATCTTTAGCACTATTTATCTTTTCATATTTTCTATTTATTCTTAGATCTGTCTTAAAAAGTTGCATTTTTCCAGAAATCCATCCTTGTTTTCTAGATCACCCCATTCTTTGGTGAAGTTTCTCTTAGTATCTTTTATGGATGTTGATAGTTCTTGGTATCAGCTGTAATCCCCTACTTTTATTTCTGTCTTCTTTGTAGCCTGGCTGAAGGATTATCGATTAGGCTATTATTTGAAGCAATTGTTAGTGTCACATTTCATTTTTATTTTTGTAATCTCTACTCTGCTAGTCTTTGCTATAATTTTGATACTTTCTCCTTTCTTGTATGTTTGATACTACTTTCTTTCTGTCTAGTAGTGTGAAGTATGATATTAGCCTGTTTCTCTAAAGTGGCTCTTCTTTTTCTGGTTGATATTTGTTTTACAAATGTCTCATGACTATTAATGTCATAGCCCACATATTTAAGTGAGCCATATACCTATTTTTATTTGTCTCAAGACATTTTTCTGATTCTCCCTTTAAGTTGTTCTTTTATTCAGTGGCTGCATAGCAGTTCATGTTTAATTTCCAAACATGTGAGTTTTTCAAGATTTCTCCTGGTCTTCATGTTAACTTTCATTCTACTGTGAATGGAATAGGCATTTGCTATGGTTTCAGGCATCATAAATGTGGTAAGACTCTCTTGGTGCTCTAATCTGTCATCTGTCCTGGATTATTTTCTGCATGCATGGTGTGAAGAGTAAATATTGTTGTATTTAATTGGAAGGTTCTTCAAATATTTGGTGGATCCAATTGTTCTGAAGCATACTTTAAGCATGGGTTTGTTGTTAATATAGATAGCTCTATCTGGATTATCTGCCTTATCATTTTATTACAGCCTATGAGACCCTTTATATCTAGTAACATATGCTTAATATTATACATAAGTACTCTGATATGGATACATACACACACACACACACACACACACACGATTATATCTTCTATAATATAATAACATCTTTCTTATAGACCTTTGTTATTTCTTTTCAGTTTTGATTTAATGTAATTTTATCTGCTATAGCTAGAGATACTTTACTCTTGTGTTGATTTTCATTTGCAGCTAATTACTGGTTTAGTTCCGTTCACTTTCAGTCTATGTGTGCTGAAATGTAAAGTGAGTCTTGTAGACAGCAAAGAGTAGGGCCATGTGCTTTTCTCTGTTTAACCACGTACTGTATTATTTGTGTGTTGGCATCTGTGCATGGATCTAGGAGTGAGCAAATGTCCCACTGTGCATGTGTGGAAGGAGAGGTCATCATCTGACATTAGTTTTTAACATCTATCTTGTTGGAGAAAGAATTGCTTGCTTGAGTATACCAGGTTAGCTGGTAAGGTAACTTCTAGGGATTCTCTCTGCCCCACCTCTTATCCCAACATATGAGTGTTGCTTGTGATTATAAATGCATAGACATATATCTGGCTTATGTACATTCTGGGGATCCAAATTTGGTTTCTCATGGTTGCTTGAAAAATATTTTATATACTTGGTTACCTCCCTGGTTTGTGATTAATATATTAACCAGATAATTGATCCCATTTATATAGTAAAGTTATTTTTAGATGAGGATTTATGATCATCATTTTGTTGTTTGTGTTTTATATTTTATGTAGACTTTATGTACCTCTATTTCTTTCTTGGGTGCTTCTTCTGTGGGATTTTGTTGTTGCTGTTTTTTTCTGCTGCTGCTGCTGCTTTTGTCTATAGTGATATGTTTCCTATCATTTCTTTTTCTGCTTTGATCAATTATGTGAGCATTTCTACATGGTTCCTATGCAATGTAAAGTACATTATATTATAAATGTCTTCTCTGTGTAGCAAGTTGCTTTTTATGTGTTGCTATTATTCTATATTTGCCTTTACCCTTTGTATTTCATTGTTTTTATTGATATCTTTCATATTTCATTATTTAAGCAATCAGTGAATCTCCTGATTCTGACTTTGTTATTAACTCCCCAGACATTGGGGAATTTCTGCTATTATTTATTTGAATATGTTTTAATCACTTTATAACATTCTTTTCTTTCTAGTATTTTGATAATCCATGTTTTATTTTATCCTTTATGGTTTTCCATAATTTATATAATTACTTAGTCATTCTTTTATTTTTTTCTGCTTCTGAGATGTAACTATTCAACAGAAATGCTTTAAAATTCACTGATAACTTGGCTTAGTCTTATATTGAACTCTCTGTGCAATTATTTTTCTTACTTATTTTTGAATACAATGATTCCTACATGTTACTTTAAAAATGTTATGCATCACTTTGGTGAAGTCTTCACATTGTTCTGGCTTGTTCTCCTTACTTGACAAATCTTTTGAATTCTCTGTCAGATGGTATCCTATCTCCATTTCACCAATGATAGTTTCTAGTGATTTATTATTTTATGTGCCATATACTTCATTTCTTCATTTTCTTTGGGTCTATATGTTGCTTTATGTTTGCTAGATAAAAGAACCACCAATCACAGTTGTGTTAGACTGGCCTCATATCAGAGATGTTTATCTCCCCTCAACCCATCCAGAGGCCAGTGGGGATGCAGCTAGGGTGACTGGACTATTACAAATGTATTCCAATCCCTTTTTTACCAGAAAAGTCCCTCAGAGGCATAATTTATCTCCTACTTGGTCACTCCTACATCAAAGAAAAGTCTGTGGCAAATGTCTGTATACTTACTTGTTCAGAGTCCTTACATAGAATCTAGGGAAATAGCCGATAAATCTGTAAGTCACAATTTTTCTTTGTGATCTAGAAAACTCTAGATTTAAAAACTCCAATAACTCCCATGGATAGGTGATTTAGTAGCCAGCCTTTCAGGTGAAGCTACACTAGATAGGATGATGACTGAAAACAGAAACTATTTCCAGGGAGACTTTCCAGATACGGGTTTACTATTTTAGCAACTCAGGGTAGATGATGCAGGGACTGACCATTCACCTGTTTAAGCAAGCAGAAGTGTCAGATGCTCTGAGGAATGGAAAGTTTCTGGTCTGGAATTAGTTTTGAAGTGCACCAAGCAAAAGCACACTCCTTTCCTATTCAGCCATGAAGAACTCTCCCTGTCTCTGTCCAAAGAGAGACTGTAGGGCTGGAATTATTGTAACAAGCCAGGAAAGAAACTCCAGGAAGTTCTCTATTTCCTGTCTAATCTAGAAAATGTTTATTTTTTTATTTGTTCTGTAGCGTCTCAGTTATTGAATTGATAGACTCCAGAACTGCAGGGAGACGCTGGAAACTCTTGCAGCCAAAACTTTTTGCGAGGTTAAGTTGTAAGCTGGTCGAATTCCAGATGGTATAGCCACTGGTTATGCTACCGGGCTTCAAAACATCCTTTTGTTCACTGTGCTTGAGGGGAATCCTCTGATGATGTATTCTTGCCATTCCTCAAGTCCAGTGATATAAGAGCTAGGCCCTCTGGCAAGAACTGTAAAAGTTGAATACTGTATGTGTGGTACAAGACCTCTTCTTTGTGAAGTTGTACATTGAAGGTTTTTGTTTGTTTTTCTTTGTTTAGTTTTGAAGATGCTGTGCTTTGGATGGAGCTAGTTCATAGCTATGTCCATGTTGATTTTTTTTTTTTCGGCATACTTTGATGTGGGTATCATCTCAGTTGTGTGGTGTGTAGAAGTCTTTCTATTGAATTGTTGCTTTCTCTGGAAAGAACTGATGCATATATAGCTGTTTTACTTCATGTCTTTGTGAGAAGACAGATATTCAGGAGCCAGTTTGTTATTCCCCTGTGTTGTTGACATCACTCTGGCTTTATATTTTTGTCCTGAAAAATTAACCTAAGTAAGCAAATGATTGAATTTTGGAAAACTACAATTCACTAATTCAACATGTAGCATCTGTAATGTTGTGCCTATAACTCATATTATTCATATGTAAAGTTTCAATTGCAAATGGAAATTCTTTTCTATGGTACCTAGTCATTTCAGTATTTTTATTTCCTTGCTAGGTGTTTTAAGTTGAAGATAACTTTATGTTTGACTGATATGAGATAATTTAAACTTTTCATACAAAACACTAGGGTAAGGATAATTCCATTTTGTAGACTCCCCAAACTATTATTTCTTATCTCAATAAAATAGTCTTAGAAGCTTTTAATCTAAATTAATCCATAATCATGTATAATATCACAGGATAGCATTTTGTGAACATGCCAATATGTGTAGATTTAACTATGAATTTGCAAATAGATTTAGATAAGATCATCTAGAACTGACCTATGCCTGTTCTAGACTTAAGGTGGGAAACATTTTGGTTAATTTAAATGTCTTATATTAACCTATGTTTTTCTGGGTTCAGTTATGTGTTTATGCATATGCACTTATTCTTTCTTCCTAATTGCCCAGATGTACTGTTACATTTTTCAGGGTAATGTAAATAAAGTCTATGTTAGATAATAGGTAGAGATTGAATTTGGAAGTTAAAAGATCCATTATCCACTTTTAGTTACTGTTTGTCTCTTGGGTTCATTTATGCATTTATTTTTCTGGGAAACAGAATGAGATAGGTTTTCTGGGGGCTGCTACACTTTAAACTATAATAACTCTAGATTAAATAATGACCTTATGTACTTCAGAAATACTTGCATTTTTACATTCTTGAATGCTTACTTTTTCATATCTAAATCAGAATTCTATACTTTGGACAAAACTTTTGCATGGACTTTTTTCCTTCTGGATATTAGTTGTAGAAATGTAATCCAGCTGTGAAAACATTGGATGAAGAGACACAAATTAGGGGGAAACATTAGTCAAGGTTCTTTAGAAAACTATCAAATAAGCCTATCTTTCTGTCCATCTATCTGTCATCTATCTATCTATCTATCTACCTACCTACCTATCTATCATCTATCTGTCTATCAAACTATCAATCTATCAACCTATCTATCATCTGTCTATCTACCATTTTTCTATCATCTCTGTAAATATAGACTGATATAAACACAAATATACATGTACATAAGATGACATTATCAGGGTGGCTCAGGTACAAAGAAGACAGTGCATCCATCCTGGTAAAAAACAAGCCATGGCAGCAGAAATGTGTGGCTCTTGGTCATATCACTTCTTCAGTCAAGAAGCAGGGAGAGATGAGTGGGAATGCTTAGCTCACTTTCTTATTCTTGTTTGGCCAAGGAGTCCAGCTCATGGAATTGTGCCATCAATATTTAAGATGGTTCTTTCTACCTTATTTAACTGAATCTAGAGACTCCGTTAGAGACATGTACAGGAGTTTGTCTATTAGATGATTTTATATCTTGTCAGGTTGACAATATTAATCCCAACCCTTGCTTCCCCATTTCAGAATGAAGAAATAAACTTCAAAGGGCCAAAGAAATGTATGTGAATCTTCCTAACCATTTAGCCTTCAACAAACAGTATGAAAATAAAACATATCAATTAATGAAAGTTATATTTTTAACATGAGATAAAAAAACTTCATATAGACAGCAAAACAGGAAAATTAATCTTGAGGTAAAACAGATCTGCTGAAAAGAAAGACTGTGGCTATAATCACTTCCACCTGAGCTTACAGAGGTGGTGCACCTCATCCATATCACATGTGGATAGTCTAGGACAGAGTGAAGCAGCTGAGCAAACCATCTAGGCCTTTAAGAAAATGTTATATTTTAAGAGATCACGACCTTCACTCTGAGAACAGGAAACAAAAAAGAGGTGGTCATTCAATTAACTAATTCTAAAAGGACATCACCATGAAAGGGTGTTTTGTAGAGTGACAACTTGAAAATGTAGATGAGGTTTTATTTATTTTATTTTTACTTTTTCCCTCAAAATCTTTGAAGGCTCTTTGCTTCACTAATCCAATTCTTTGGCCAACTCATTAATTTTGTCTGAAAGAAAAAGGAGCTCTTTAGCTTGTAAGGAACTCTATAGTGACGAAGCAGCAGCTTGGAATGATTAAAAGGAACCCTTCCTGTGATGGGCTGAGCCAAAGCATTTGGTAAATGCTAATTCTGTGATTTTCATATTTCAGTGATTTGGCTCTCTGATAAGTTCCTATTATGCTAAAAAAATTTCATGAAAATGAAAAGAAAATGAAGGATTACTGTTCGGGTTTCCTCTTAATGTGATGGCTGCCTTCTGTGAGAGTCATCAGGAAGTCAGTTCACTTGAATTTTGCGGAAAAAAATGACTAGAATCCATAATGCTTGGTGTATGCTGGGGCTCCTGCTGTCTTGGGAATTCTGAATTCCCTTTGGCTTTTGCTTGTTCTGTGGTATTTTTTGTGCTTCATCTCTTCACTCTCCAAACATATTCAATAGAGGGAACTTGTAGACTACCCAAGTTATTTCTATTGGCCAGAAATAATCATTCCTAGAATGCTCTCCATATGAAAGAAGTAAAAACAAAACAAAACAAACAAACAAAAAAATTTATTGAGGTGGCCTGATCTGCCATTAAGTATAGAGGAATTATCATGTGGTTTATAGTATGATTTTGAGAGTGATTTCAGCAAGGATAAGTCAGAAGTCATACTACTCTAAAGATTATGGAAACCCATAGGTACTTGTAGCCTTGTGCAGATGTGTTTAAATCATTTAAGGCATTTCAGTCACTTTTGGCCTATTCTCAAAAGGCTGAGTAACTACAGTTTTTACTCATAAGTCAACAGTGCACTCTTACAATCAGCCGGGGAGTGATGGCACACACTTTTAATCCCTGGACTCAGGAGAATCTCTATGAGTTAGAGGGCAGGCTGGTCTACAAAGCTAGTTCCAGGACAGGCTCCAAAGCTACACAGAACAAAGAAACCCTGTCTTGAAAAACAAAAACAAACAAATAAACAAAAAAAATCAGTCTCCAAAGCTAGTGATATAGTTTATCTGATAAAGTTGCTTGCCACCAAGCCAGATGAACTGAACTCTGTTCCCAGAAACCACATGATGGAAGGATAGCACCAACTTCAGGTATTCATACATATGCACACGTACACACACACACACACACACACACACATACACACACACACACACACACACACACACACACACACACTGAAATAAATAAATAAAAAAGAAAAGAAGAAAAAAAACACATGTCCTTTTGCCAAAAACAATTGGCATTAGCCTTCAACCAAACCAAAGGAGTGTCAGAGTTAATCTCAGCTATCTGCTTTAGACATGAATGTGGTACAAACCAGCAACTGCAGCATTTTGTCAAAACAGGTAGCTTGAGCTGACTAAGAAGAACAGCAAACTGAAAACAGAGCATGGTAAGCTGACAGTAACATCTTACAGGAGCTGCATTGGGGATCCTCTCTCTGTGTGACCTGATCATCCAACATTCTGATTTGCATTGCCTCTACTGTCTGGTGGGTGTAAATCCCAACTCTTCCTCCTGTACTTTCTTTAAAGTTCTCTGTTCTCCAGTCTCTGTGGCCTCCCAGCTTCCTAGTGAATGTAACATTGCCTCCTTCCTAGATGTGAAATTTGCATTTTTTGAGCTCAAAGAGAAGCTAAAGTCTACTTGTAAGTAATATTTAACAGTCACAATAGAATTTGCTGGTGTTCTTGGTGTGTATTGTTCTTTAGGGAAAGAAGGGTGAAATTAGATTAATGGTGAAACAGTGAAGAGAAAACTAAAAATCTACAATAGACAAACTATTTCTAAAGTGTCTCTGGAAAACAGTAAGAAATTTCATAGATTGTATTAGGTGCCTATGACTTCCATAATACAATGCCAACAATTTGTATTTTAAAACAACAGATATTAATCCATGATTCTAGTAGTCAGAAATAAATTAGCATAACTATAACAACAGAACAATTTGTCTGCAGAACATTATTCTTTCCCCATTTTTTAAAAAATAGGGCTATTTCTTGCCTCTTACTGCTTCTGGTACCTGCTGCTATACCTATGCTTTTGGCCATACCAACCCAGTCTACTCCTGTACCTTCACACTACTTCATCTTGAGTATGTCTACTATTTCTTTGTCTGTCTCTTATGTGACCAATTTAGGCTGAAGCAAGACAAGCTAGGTTACTTTCCTCCTAATGAGATCTTCAAATGAATAATCTATCAGCTATCCTTCCTCACTTCTGCTACCTTCCTTACCCTTTTAAGGTAGTATTTGTGAGTTCTAAGAATTGGGACCCAATCACTTGCCCATTATACACTCTACAGTAGTGCTTTCACTGAATTCTAGCCTTTATCCAGTGTATTGGCTCCTCTTTTTCCTCATCTACTTCTGTCCTCTTTTTACCATCATTGTTGAAGGATGACTCAAAAGTAACTAAACTCTCTTTTATTATACATGGTGTATGGAATGTACCCAGTCCTTACAGTTGAATACTCATTTCTTTAGTATTCATGGATGTTGTGATTTGAAAAAAAAAAAAGATGACCAAAGGGAATGGCACTAATGGGAGGTGTGGCCTTGTTGGAGTGGGGTGCTCTTGTTGGAGGAAGTGTGTCACTGTAAAGGATTTGAGGTCTCTTATGTGTTCAAGCCATGCCCAGTGAATCAATCCACTTCCTGTTACCTTCTGGTCTAGATGTTGTCTGCATGCCACCATACTCCCAGCTGACATGCTCACTGCCAATATAATAATGGACCAAACCTCTGAAACTATAAGCTACCACCTCAATTAAGTTCTTTCCTTTATAAGGGTTGCTGTGGTATTAGTATCTTTTCACAGTAATAGAAACCCTAACTAAGACAATGGACATACATTTTTTATTAGGTTAAAGAAAAATCAATATAGATAAAAGTAAAAATAAAACTTCTATTTGCCAAAAGCCATGTACTCAAGAAAGCAAGATGTTACTGTCTGTTTATAAAAATAATGTATATCTTTTACATGTGCAGTTTTCTAAATATTCATTATAATTTAAATATTTAATTTTATGAGTAATCAGGAAAATATGTAAGTCATTCCTATAAATAATAAATTACTAGGCTCATAAGATAGCTATGCAGAGCTGTACGGGAAAGAAGGAACAGGGTGAGAATTCTAAAACAAAGCTTCTCATCTCCAAGCCTTCATTTATTTGCTTGTTTATTTTTCTCTCATATACTACATCCCTCCCACAATTTCTCCTCCCTCTACTCCTTCCAGTCCTTCCCCCACCTTTCCTTTTCCTCAGATCCACTCTTTCCCTGTTGTTCTTCAGTAAAGGGCAGTCCTGACAGAGGTATCAACCACACACAGCATAACAAATTACAATAAGACTGAACACTAGCCTTCATACCCAGGCTGGAAAATACAACCCACTAGGAAGGTAAGGGTTCCAAGAACAGAAAACAGAATCAGAGACACTCCCAACTCCTGCTGTTTAGAGTGTTACAAAAACATCAGGCTACACAACCACAAGATACATGCAGAGGACCTAGCTCAGACCCATAAAGGGTCCATGTTTGTTGCTTCAGTCTCTGTGAGCCCCTATGAGCCCTCCTTAGTTGATTCTGTGGGCCATGTTCTCATGGTGTTCTCAATCTCTCTGGGTCCTACAATCGTTGCTCCCCCTCTTTTGCAGGGCTCCCCAAATTCTGTCTAGTGTTTCGTTATAGGTTTCTGCATCTGTTCCTATAAGTTACTGGATGAAGCACCTCTTTATCTCCCAGGTTACCCTTGAAGGTCAATAATTTACTCAATTTACTCAGTTATAATAACATTATCAAGATATTTCCTCCAAAGATCCATGAAACAATTCTTCCCAAAGTATTATCATTAGTACTACAGTTATTATCATATATACTGTCTTCCATCACCACCACAACTACTACCAACACCATAACCATCATCATGACCTATCACTCCTACTATTGCCATCATGGCCACCATGGCTATTACCACCATCATGGCCTCAGCTCTTGCTACCATACTCTTTGTAGTGAAATACTTACAGCTCATGAGATATGAAAGGTACCATCTCTTTCCAATTCCACATCCTCTAACATACTTTTAGTTCAAAATCAGTCATGTTAAAGGTCTTTGGCCTTTGAAAACTAGCACATTGCACAGTGGTTTAGCTCAGCAAGAATCTCCACAGTCATTACTCTGATCACCAGCCAAGCACTCTCATCTCTACCATCACCACCACCTACATCCCTTTTATTAAAATCATATTGATCTCAGCATCTTTCAGCTCATTGTAATCAGCACTATCAAAAAGACAAAAATATCTAAAATATTTTCATAATAAAATCTATATAACATAATGATTGTTAGATTGGTCATATATGAGAAAATTATACACTTTGGCTTTGTTACATGAACACTTTGGAGAACAGAATGGAACAGGGAATCCACACACAAACAAACTTTAAATTCCACATTGTTCCTGGCTGTAAAATACCTGGAGAGTTTCTGCTGGATTTATTGAACAGGCAAAGCCTATTCCAACCAAATTCATTAAATGGATCCTGTAGGTACTCTATTATTCTCCCCCAAGGTAAGCTTCAGATTGCTGGAAATGTATTCATCACTGGAAACAAGAGAACAGTGATAGATAAAGCTGGCATGTCTGCATCCAGGGATGGTTTTAGATGGAGAAGAATTGAGTAAGGTTAAGGAGTGAGTTGAGTGACTTTGGAGACTGCAAATAAATATTTTAGCATTATTGGAAAGGGAAAATTAATAAAAAGCTAACAGTAGGTTGGATGATAGATACTATTTTCATCCCTAATTAACTGTTCATATAACCCTGTTTGGCAGGTTTTATTCACATTTTATTAGTAAATGGATTTAAGCTAAGACAGTTACAGTATATGACAGGGAAGAATATTCTGCATGCAGAGACTATGCTTTTTGGCATTCAGTAAAAGGGAACCAATGATGTTTAAGACCCAACAGATGTTAAAACAAAGCTAGAACCTTAGGTATGTTTCCATATCATCATAACAAATGTATAAAGCAGGCAGAGTGATGGCCATTTTAAGAGAAATTAAGGTATTTATCCAAAACAAATAAACTGTGAAAAAACCAAACTTTACTTCACGAAAGAGTGTGTTGAATGTCACCATTCTCCTCTATTACTCATATTTTATCTGGAATTGGTAGTATTGGGATCCAGCCAGACCAATTCCTGTGATTTAAAATGTCCTTTGCTCAATACCAATTTTAGGCTTCTGTTTTCATATGAGACAGTATACTTTGAGATTTTGTTTTCATTAACTATTAATGTCAATTTACGCTGTGTGCGTGGTTTTCAAGCTCACTATGGGAAATACTCTTAATTCTTGTCATGTATTTGAAGTTTGGAGCTTTATTCATTATTATATACATTAGGATAAATTAATTGGTCAACCTATTGAGATTTGTTTTAGACAATACCACTAATTGTTCTCATTAAATGTGCTTTCCTGACACTCTTCACAAACCCTATATTGATTCTAATTACTGTTCCTGATGCTACTATTATCTAATGTCTTGGTGAAAGCAATTGTGTGCTCATTTATCTAGAATTTCCTCTGGTTATTTATTCACCTAAAATACTGTAATGTAACTCATCTTCTCTTTAATTAGCTGTCACCTTTGGTATAATGGCAGTAGGAGAAATAAACTGTCAGTAATAGAATGTAGGAGGTAGCAGCAAGAGTTTAACCCTAGACTAAAGTATCCTCAGCTGCTACTCATGTGCAAGAAAGATGTTTCAAGAGTCTTCTTTCTGATTCCTCAGTAGTTCGTTACTTCATTTCCTTCCTCAGCTTTCCCAGTTTCCAGAGACTCTGGCTTTCTTTCCTTCCTCCAGAGGGAGCTTGTGTTATTGCTTAATATGATTCCTATAACCTGCTTGTATTTAGCAAGACTTACAATTCAACCCAGATGAAATTTAAGTCTGAATCTTCACTGCATAAGAGAACTGCAACATGGTAGGTATAATATCCCTGCTTTCCTTTCTCCTGTACCATTTGCCGTCATTTGTGGGTCCTCCAAGCTAAAATAGGCAACTTTGCTGCAAAGATTTTTAAAAAGACTCAATGAAATGACTCCTAATGATACTCTGCTCATAGATTCCCAGCTAGCTTGATATCAGAGAGGCTTCATCCAGCAACTGAAGGAAACAGATTCATAGACCTATAGCCAAACAGCAGACAGAGCTTGGAAAATCCTATGGAAGAGGGGAAGGAAGGTTTCTTGGAGCTAGAGGGATCAATGATACCATAAGAAAACCCACAGAATTAACTAATCTGGGCTCAAAGGGACCCACAGAGACTAAACCAATAATCAGGCAGCCTGCATGGGATTGACCTCGGCCCTTTGTACATATGATACAGTGTGTAGTTCAGTCTTCTTGTAGGACTCTTACAGTGGGAACAGGGGTTATCTCTGACTCTTTTGCCTGACTTTGGGACTCCTTTCCCCATACTGGCTCACCTTGCCAAGCCTTAATACAAGGGGAAGTCTCTAGTCTTCAACTTAATATGCCATGTTTGGTTAATATCCAGGGAAGCCCTGCCCTTTTCTGTAGAGAACCAGGGGAAGAGTGGATAGGCCTTGGGGAGAGGGCAAGTAGGTGAGGCAGGACTAGGAGAAGAGAAGGGAGGGGAAACACAGTGGTCTGGATGTAAATAATAATAATAATAATAATAATAATAATAATAATAATAATAATAGAAATAACATAAAAAAGAGGAGAAAGACTCATATATGCACTCATAGATAACATATAAGACAGTCCATATGACAGTCACCACTTCTGAAACTATTAGAATTAGTTCTTCTCTAAGCACATACATCTAGTGAGTGCTGACTCACATTGCCCATCTGCATGTGGGACAGCTGGAGCATATGTGAAGGCCTGGGAAACTACAAAGCCAAATTGTCTGATCACCAAAGGATGAAGTCCTTAATGTCATAGAAAACGGAAAGAGAAGAAGGAAAATTAATTTCAAAATATTTTTGCATGTGATATTATTTAATTTTCACATTGACACTGCTAATTGAGAATTAACTGTTATAAATCTAAATAAACTAAAACTAGGTAAGCTGTCCAAATCCATCACTTAGTAAGTGGCAAAGCAGTCATCAGATTTTGTGTTGCTAGGATTCTGAAGACTCTTTTCTTTCTTTCTTTCTTTCTTTCTTTCTTTCTTTCTTTCTTTCTTTCTTTCTTTCTTTCTTTCTTTCTTTCTTTTTTTGAGACAGGGTTTCTCTGTGTAGCTTCACGCCTTTCCTGGAACTCACCTTGTAGACCAGGCTCACATCAAACTCACAGAGATCTGCCTGCCTCTGCCTACAAAGTGCTGGGATTAAAGGCGTGCACCACCACCACTCCTTTCTTTCTTATAGCAATGGTTCCTAGCTTGTTGGGTTTCTTAGGACAAAGTAGAACAATAGAAGCTTACTATACTGTTTGCTATATCTTAGAAAGTAATATTAATTTAAAATAGCTCTTCATTACTGTGCATGTTGATAGCTTTATGATTATAGTACTAATGAGGCTGAAGCAAGAAGATATTTAATTTAATGGGCTATATTGCCAGTTGATGAGAGCCTCAGCTATTATACTCAACTAAACTCAAACACACACACACACACTCACACACACTGATCATTCAATAAAAAGAATAAAAAGAATATATTTTAATTATAAAAGATTATATGTTACTCTAAAGTTTGTATTCTTTAAGCTTTAAACTGTGTCTTGGTATTGGGAGCCATCACATTAAAATAGCAACGAATGCCAATTTGGAAAAATTAGCCAGGCATTGTGCTATTAGTGGAGAGCCACTTATCAGAGGTTGTCAGTGTTCTAGCCCAAATGGCTGTCTCTTCAGGAGTCTTGTACTGTAATAACCTGTGGTTATTTATATATAAGCCCACTCTGAACCTCTGACAAGTGTTTGTAATATGTGTGTGGTAGGGAAGACCATGGGGGAAGAAAGTACATAGCCCACAGTCATTTCCACCTTCTTACAAATTAATGGTCAGAGTGAGAAAGAAATAGAGTGTCTATGATTAAGATTTGAAATGCCAGCTTTCCCCTTTGGTTTTTGTGGAGGAGAAGAAAAGGCTTGCCAAGTACCCCACCGAGCCTCTCCATATGAAATCCTTACTCAAATACTTACTTCCTGCTGCTATCTGAATTTCCATTTAAAAATAATTACCAAAACCATATGGGTTGAAGGGTTGGAAGATGTCTCAAAATGGAAATATGTAAATTGCAATAACTTTGGCCTTTTGTATTTGGCAGAGTCACCCCCAAGCCCAGGATTTTGCCCCCCCCTGTTACTTTTGTAGGAATGATTTCCCACATGATAGCCCCAATCAGAGAAATGTCCATCTCCCTGCCTTCCAATTCAGAACTACAGTTGTTGGAGAAGGATTGAGTGAATTGGTCTTTGTGGCAATTAAATTTTGATGCAACTTTCAAAGGACTTTATTGCTGTAACATCTCATACTCTGTTAGGAGAGGTAGCCACATAGACTAATGAAATGTGAAGAGATTATTCAGACTGAATCAGTGTAAGACATAGACTGACACAGGCACTAGTGATTTTACCTGCTTATGGGCAAATAAGAATGACTTCTCATGCAGAAGAGTAAAAATGATGTAGAACATGCTGAAATTGTCTTGTCATTAGAATGATATTAAAAGTTAGCAGCATTAATAGTGACTAGGGCAAGAGGGCTCTGCCCTCAAGGATGGATTAATAAAGTTATTTATGGCAGTGGATTTTGATGATATATATATATATATATATATATATATTATAAAAAAATATATTTTTTTAACCTAAATTTCTTCTTTCACCATGGGCTTGCTTGGCTTGCAACAAAGTTGTGACTCAACCTCAAGGCTTTGAGTGCTGTGCCATATTCTTGAACTTCTCAATCCCTAGAACGGTGAGTCAAATACATTTAATTTTCTAATCTGTGGCAATCTGTTGGAGTAACACAAGGGATATAGATAAGCAACATGAATATGTCCCTATATCCTAAGCACCTTTTCCCGGACACACTCAACACATAGCTATTGAAACACAAAAAACTAATAGAATTTTTTACTTATGCACCAATTCAAAGAATCTCCAAAATAAATGAAGATGTATTATGAATCTTGAAATACACTGATTGTAAATCATATGTAGAAGTTTTTATCACAGCCCATGTAAATTGATATAAGACAATTAAGACTATTCAAACTAGATTCATTTACACCAAGAAATAGTTAGGGTTGCATAATGAGTATAAAACTAAATTTAAAAAAAATTGGTAGAAAAGTAATACTATTGATTGTTGAGTGGATATTTGTCCTAGCATAATCTTAACTTCTTTGTGTGTTTGAACATTTAAAGTAATTATGTCTTAATTGTGATAAGGGCTACACTTAGAGACATAAAGTAGTACTTAAATTTTCACATAAAGTAGTAAGTAAACTTTAGAGTATACTCTAAAATTAAAATACAGTATTCTGAAAATGTTAATTTCACATGAAACTGATCCTAATTTATCTCATGAAGAATATTTACATACTATTATAGACATATTATTTAAATATTAATGGTCAAATATAGTTTTTACTAGTCATATTTGACTACTGATTTTCTAAGAGGTAGTTAGTTGGGGGGGCCAGAAGGTTCAACAGGTACGGATATTTACTGCTAAGCTTGACTACTTGCTAAGCTTGAATTTGATTTTTGGAACCCACATGATGGAATGAGAAAACTTACTCCCACAAATTGTCATCTGATTTCCCCATGGGCACACACTCACCTCCCCATAAAAAACAATTGCAATTATTTTTTAATATTGCTGCACCATATTAGAGTTTGTCATAAAGATGAAAAGCTTGAATTTTGAAGATATAGAATGAATATTAAAAAATGGAAAGGACGTGGTGGACAGCTCCATAGCAAGTTGATAAAGAACTTTGCATTCTAAGAATAAAGCAATATTCTTACTAAACAAGTATAACTTCCTTAATGTATCTTTACTGAGGCTTTTCCATGTGCAAAGCACCATAAATCTCTAGTAAAAAAGGATGGATATTAATAAATATTTGACTCCTTTACATGATGATGTAGGTCATGATAAAGGTCAGAAGAAGGTGCTGGATACACTGAAACTCAAGTTACAAGGGGTTGTGAGCTGTAACAAGAGCAGGATCTAATCTTAAGAGTTGCTATATTTCTTTAGCCCCTAAACGTCTTAGGTTTTTAATCGCTGTGTGGTAGTGATAAGTGAGTATCCTTCACTCAAAAGATATCTAGAAAGTCATTATACAATGTTTAACTCTAGACTTGATTTTTCATGGGTGCCAACTTGGAGAAGTACTCTCTTTCAGTTTATATTGCTCATTTATATATGGGTGTCCAACCGTCCTACTGTTAACCAGCATGCAGGCCGGAATAGCTAAGAATCTGGCTATGAAGGTTACTCCTTCAATTTGATTATATCTAGAACTGTGAGAGGCATGCCTCTGGACAAGTCTTTGAGAACATTCCCAGTGGGAAATACCTTTCTGTTATGGTCTAGACATAAAGAAATCCCAAAGGAAAATTGGTGCTGCTTTGCCTACATTAGCCTTTTGCTCATACATGAATCTCTCCTGTTGTTGCTGACATTGTCCCCATCCTTTGATGCTGGAACCCAGTATCTCCAGCTTTCCAACATTACCTAAACACCAGCATATCTCTAGGAACCCCCAAAGCCTTTAGCAGTGGGTTGATACTTCTGAGCCATCTAGCATCATGGACTGAGTGGCTACTGTGTCCTCAGCCTCTACAGTAGGTAGACGGGCATTGCTGAAATAAGCTAATATTATCAATTCTATTTTCATACCATACACTCATTAAAGCATTTCTGCTCCTCTACAAAGCCATGATTAATACAGTAGCCCAATAAATAATAATCTTAAATATGAAGAGTTTTTTTTCTGTAATTTTTCTTGAGTGGATGGTTCTTGAGTATGAACATTGTAGATGACATCGTGATGCCACAGTGTCCACAAGTTGAGCATGCTTTGAAGTGATTTTATACAAATTAGAAATGTTTTTGTTGCAAGTTGGAGATTCATATTTGGTCACATAGTGATTCGTATTTAGTTGCCAAAGACCTGATTCAGCAGCTTCACCAAGACCTTACTGATCTCTCTTATTAATCTATTTATGAACTAGGTGTCCCTGCCAAATTCCTGGGGTACATCCAATAGGTAACAGCGAGTTTGCTCTGACATACTTTCCTTGAGTTCTTAAATCTTTGTGACTGAGAGAAATTTAAACAGTCTCTCCATCCTTAAACCAAACTTTGTAGTGGTCCAATATATAACTAGTTTAGATCAACCTTTTCAATGAAGAATCTGAAAAGGAGAACTCAGTTTACCTGAAATAGATTGATTCCTTCATAGATGTTATAGAAGGGTGAATATTGGTTAATATAGAAGCAACCCTCTACATGTTGGCATCTAGTTATGCCAGCACCATTTGTTTGAAGATGCTTCCTTTTTTTCATTGTACAGTTTTGGCTTCTTTGTCAAAAATTAGGTGTTTGTATGTATGTGGATTAATATCAGGGTCTTCAATTCAATTCCATTGGCCCACATGTCAGATTTTATTCCAATACCAAGCTGTTTTTATTACTGTAGCTCTATAGTAGAGCTTGAAGTCAGGGATCGTAATGCCTCCAGAGGTTGCTTTACTATACAGAATTCTTTTATCTATCCTGGGTTTTTTGTTTTTCCATCTGAAGTTGAGTATTGTTCTTTCCAGGTCTGTGAAGAATTGTGTTGGGATTTTGATGGTGATTGCATTGAATCTGTAGATTGCTTTTGGTAAGGTTGCCATTTTTACTATGTTAATCCTACCTGTCTATGAGCATGGGAGATCTTTCCATTTTCTGACATCTTCAATTTCTTTCTTCAGAGACTTAAAGTTCTTGCCATAGAGTTCCTTCACTTGCTTAGTAGAAGCAACCCACAAATGATTATGATGAAAGTACTCGAATTCTATGTTACTGTACCATCACACTGGCAAAGTGAGAGCTGATGCACAGAACTTTCTTGAGAAGCCAGAAAGGAAACTTAAACTTCCCAAGCACATTATATAGTTTTCAGAAAGAAGCTGTGAAAACTTTTGAGGGCACTTTTCAACCTATTTGTCTTTGAATCTCTCTAACTCCTTCATCTTCCTTTTCCTCACTACATTTTTTCTCTGTAAAAATGCATAGAGAAGCTTCTTTTCTGGCTCATCCTGAGAACTCTAATGAGAATTCATGGCAACAAATAAGAACTGTGTGAGACAGTTTTGTATTTCAGCATAATTGCATTTATTTGTCTGAGAAGCTAAACTGAATTGGCCAGGCTGTTTGTTTTAGCATGATTTAATGTGTAAAGACACACCAGTTTTCCTACATTGACTAATTGCCATTTCCAGCAACACATCCTGAGAAAAATGTTTTCACAGTATTCAGCAAACACTTGCTGATTTCTCCTTCTGAACTTCCTTGTAAACAACTTATCAAGCCTTCCAAATTCAGACTGTCATTAATAGAGTCGATGCAGGGTAGTAATTTTTTAAACTGCTGATGTAGGGTAAACACCAAATATAAACATGCATGCCTTTCTGTAGTTCTGCTAATGCACAGTAGATACACAAACATATGATCTGAATTACATTGTTGCAGAATAACTAAAAAGTGCATGTTATCATTCCATGAACTCTGTGAATGAGTTTCAGTTATATATATATATATAAATATATATATAAAACTACCCAGGGTGATTCCAGGAGCCAACAGCTCTTCAATTCAATATGAATAAAAGTAAACTCACTCTTCTCCCTCCCCCGCTCCTTGTTTGGCTCTTTTTCATTTTTCATTTTCATCAATGGGACTATACTCTGAGGCTTGCAACCTCAGAATACCATTGATACTTTTTCATGTAATCCATATCTTATATTGTTACCTTAACCCCATTATATACAACCAAATTATATCTGTCTCTACATTGCAGCTGCTGCTTCCTTAGCATATTGCCCAATAAATTAAGAGATCAGTGTTTTGGAATGTCCAAAAGACAGTTTTCTGGTGATTAGCTCTCTGAATGAAATGGTTTTTATTGGAGCTTTTTGTTTTGTTTTGTTTTTGTTTGTTTGTTTGTTTTTTAGGACAAAGTTTCTCTATGTAGCTTTGTGCCTCTCCTGTTACTCACTTTGTATACCAGGCTGGCCTCAAACTCACAGAGATACATCTGCCTCAGCCTCTGCCTCCTGAATGCTGGGATTAAAGGCGTGTGACACTGCCTGGCTTATGAAATATTTAAAAGCTGCTTGATTGAGCTTTGTGTCCCCAGCATCAGGCAGAGTTTCTAATAAACAGTATGTGCTCATTAAATAAGGTTGCCCAATCTTATCTGATTTAAAACCAAACAGCCTTTTGCCATCAGGTTAATTTGCTTAAAACATAATTCTATTTACTATATCCTTAATAAAACATAATTCTATTTACTATATCCTTATTAAACACAATAATGCCTTCCATATATTTAAATTCTATTGCATTCTTATATTTTCCTCTTAAGAACCATACAGTAGACTATTATTTTCAGTTTAACAGCTTAGGAAACAAGTAGTGTGAGTGGAAAACACAGGTTAAACCCTAGTACCCACTTTTCAGGTCTGTGTATAGATTTGTACCTTTGTGCCCCAAGAGCCGTGGTTTGTACTATATTACTAGTATTTCTTTTAATGGATGTCTTAAAAGCAACATTCCAGTTTAAAACAGAACTGATCCTTTACAATTGTTCTATGATCATCCAATGAAGACTTGTTTAGCCTAAAGCATTTTAATTTTGACATGTTGGGGATTGCACCTAGGGTCATGGAGATGCTGGATAATAGCTATACCATTGAGCTACATCTGCATCTCACTGTGTTGACTCTGAATGAAGAGGGTAGAGAAGGAACAGGAATGTCTCAGCAGTGATAGGTAACCTGAACCTCCCAGCCAGAGCTACTTAATCAGAATCCATATTGTGACAATGCAGCCAAGTCATTTGTGAATACACTATAGATTCAGCCCCTTATGTCAAGGAAAAGTACATCACTCTGCGCCAGCATTGACTTTCCAAAAACAACCTAGTACCATTCATGTTCATTTCAGCTCTTTTCCTTTTTCATAGATATATCAAAGAATATGTTCAAGGAGAAAGAAATTTTAGCAATCAATAACACGCATACTGAGTGACATACATTAAAATGTTGAGGAATTTGTTTATAACAGCCATTGCTGCTTTTGATCACATATCTGGAATATGATTTTTTTTTCTTAATTACCAGGCTGAAAGTTTTAATTCTACACAGGAGAGAGTAGAAATATAACATATGTGTTCCAAATAAATGGTTTGGATAATTATATTATTAAATAATAACCTTATGAACAAATGTTAAAAAAAAACTGGGTAAAATAATAGGCATTTGAACTAGTGGAAGATTCTTAGTGATGCATTTTATGACTTTCTCTATATCTACAATTATTTTAATCATTTTTCAAAGACATTTAAATTATGGGATATAAACTTGTTTATAAGAGCATCATGGAAAGGCCAGTTCAGGCACCCTCTCCACTGTTGCTGAGAGCCTTTGCTGGGGCCATCCTTGTAGAATCCTGGTAATTTCCCTAGCGTCAGATTTCTCCCTTGCCCATAATGGCTCCCTCTATCAAGATATCTCTTTCATTATTCTCCCTCTCCATCCCTCCCCCAACTCAGCCATCTCAATCCCTCATGTTCCCTGCCTCCAGTCCCTTCTTTCTCCCCCTTCCAGTTTACCCAGGAGATCTTAACTATTTGTACTTCCTGGGGTCCTTCATGTGTGTCCCTCTCAGGGTACTCCTTTTTCCTAGCCTTTCTGTAGCTGTGGATTGTATTTAGTGATTAGCATATTTGTCATCATAGAACCTACATCCAGTAACTGATGGAAGTAGATGCAATGATCCACAGCCAAGCACTGGGCTGAGCTCCTGAATCACAGTTGTCGAGATGGTGGAGAGATTGTATGAGCAAGGGTAGTCAAGATCATGATTGGGAAAACCACAGATACAGCTGACCCAAGATAGCGAGAGGTAGGGACTCTGTACTGACAGCTGGGGAACCTGCATGGGACCAAATTAGGCACTCTGAATGTGGATGACAGTTGTGAGGTTTGATCTGTCTGTGGGGCCCCTGGCATGGACACCAGGACTTCTCCCAGGTACATGAACTGGTTTATGGAGCACATTCCCTATGGTGGGATACCTTGTTCAGCCTTGATGCAGAGGAGTGGGCCTAGACCCTTCCTCAACTTGGTAAGCCAAATTTTGTTGACTACCCAAGCAAAGCATTACCTCCTCTGAGGAGTGAATGGGGGGTGTGGGTTGGAGGGAGGTGTGTGGCAAGAGAAGGGGAGGGAGGAGGAATTAGGGATGATACATTAAATAAAAAAATTAAATGAAAATGATAAAAAAGAAAAATACTTATTTTCAATAAAAAGGGAAAAGTAAAAAAAAAAAAAAAGGAAATAAAAAGAGTACCATGGAGAAAAGTGTGAGCAGGTTAAAGGAAAGAATAAAAATACAAAAAGGTAGATAGATAAAGACTGGAGAAATTCTCTGAAGCTCCTCAAATGAAATTTATGGTGCTAATATGAATTTTGGTTCAAAAGATAAAAAGTGAAAGAATTGTGCCTTTTACAAATTGGGTGAATAAGGGCTCCTTGATGAATGTGACTTAAGAGAGGGTAATTATGATCTATCGTGATTAAATAGGTGAAGCAAGAATCAAGTGCAGGTTCCACAAGTAAGGAAGATTATAGTGGTTCTTACTAAAAATTCAGTAGATACTTCTAGGTAGCAGAGCATGGTGGGACATCAGTTCTGGCTGTCACAACTAAGCAGCTCTCATTGTAGTGAGAAACCTGCCATGGGCACCACATAAAATAATGAGCTTGACTCTGATCTAATAAATGTTTTTATGGTTAGTAAAATTTTAATTTCATGTGATTTTTCACATGTCACACAATAACATCCCTTTTCTTGATTTTCTTGTCAAATATTTAAAACTGTTAAATCTATTTTTAACTCATGTGCCATGCAGACACAGACAACATCCCAAACTCAGTGAGAAGGCCCAAAGTGGACAAGTCCTGATTGATTCTACTTCATCCTCATGCCACCTAGAACTTAGCACTGGCATAGGCAATGCAGACAGTGGTGGCTACATTGTTACATCTTCAAACAAAATTGTCTGCCCTATGTTAGGCCAGGCAGCCTGTTGCATTATGGTCTTGTAAAAAAAAAATGGGATGTCTATAGTGGAAAATAAAAGACTTTGGACAATGTACTTGACTCTTTGAAATGTTTAAAAGTAATTTAGAAAATATGAAACAGATTCAGTAAGGCAGTGTGTCATTTTTCCCTTCCAGCATGGAATTTGGACTCCCACAGAATTCCATTTAGATTCTAGCTAGGCCTCAGGACGTGAAACTAAATATTTCCTGCCTTACTTATAAAATGTGTAAAGTCAGAGAACACATTTGAATTAGCTTTTGTTCTGTGCACACTACTACAAAATATGATGACTTCACAAAACAATAATTTAACATTCCTTGCAGTTCTTTAGATCATCTGGCCAGTTGAAGATAGGTTTCATGGGCTCCCATGGGAGGGCACCTGCAATTCCTTTAACAGTTACATAGTAAAGTCTAAGATGAACCCACTCAACATACTAATGGTTACTGGCACCAGGAGGAGGTGGAGAAGTGTGTCAAATTATCTCCACAGTATTATAAGAGAATCTTGCCGTCAGTCAGGCACCTGCCATATTTCCAGGTTTTTGTCACCTGGAGCAAGAAATTAGCTCTATGTGGATAGTGGTTGAGGCAGACTCTGTTTGTTAACAAAGAGAGTACTTGAAGGCTAGGAGTGTACCAAAGCTGAGAGAAGAAGTTAGAAATTCAATGATTACAGTGCTGGGCAGATTGGGACCTCTTTAGGTCATTGTCATGGCAACCATATTTCCCATGCATGCTACCTTGTTTGTCAATCTTGGCATGGAGATATTTCTGCTGTCCCCTTTTGTTTTTGACACAACACAGCTAGGAGTCTTTCAATAAGGCTTGACTGGCTTCCTCAATTTGTGATGTTGAAACTGCATCCCAAAGGAAGCTCATCAGGGATGCCTGAGGGTTAGAGTATAGAGCACTCACAGTATCACTTATACAAACTTCTGTTTCTGAAAGTAAGATCCAAACTAGACTGGTTTGAAAAAGATAGGGATATGTTTTCACTTCTGGATAGACAGAATGAAAAAGGCACACTGTAAAATTGGGTGGCCATAGTAATCGGTCACTAAAGGCGTGCATTAATCAATGTTCACCCACTTATCTGAATGTTATGAGAGGTCAACTAGGTAACACATTTTACCTTTGAGTGTGTGTTTATCTATAGCCCAGAGATGGATGGATGTGTTATTATTTTACTATAGCATCTTCCTTTATTACTTTCCACCCTGTTTTTCAAGAAAGGGTCTCTCTCTAAACTGGGGCTTGGCAATTGGCCAGACTGACAATCTCTGCCCACTCTGCCCCAGTGCTATGTTTCCCAGCATTTACCACCACTCCTGGATGTGAAAATTATAATGCAAGTCCTAGTGCTCACACAGCAGGAACTGTACTAAAAGAACCTTCTCCCCAGCGCTTTTCCTCATCTAACTTGCAATTGTATCACGTATCATAGACTGTGAACCATAAGAATCATTTCATAAATGCTGGCTACAACATTTGTGTCAGATACATATTTTGAGAAAGCAGAAAGGAACAATAGATTTAGACACATCCCTTATTGCAGCATATTTACCATAATATCAAGCACTGAGACCAGATAGACAAATGAAGAATTAGAATTTAATTTGTTGTGCATAGGGAACATACAAGGTTCATATCATCTTGGAAGTTATTCTTCAGAATACTTTTATATATATCAGCTCATTAAACAGGTATGTATTTGTGGGAGTACATGATAGTGCCATGCTATACACACCATGTGAAATAATTAAATCAAATTAATTAACTCAGTCATCACTTCAAATACATATCAGCTGACCTCTCAGAGGAACTGAAACATTATAACCTTTGATCTAGTTCTTCTCATTCAGCCTCTAAAGTGATAAAAATTTGAAATTCTTGAATGAGTGAGGTCATATGGTATTTGTGTTGCCGTCCTTGCTTTGTTTTGTGCATGACATGTGGCAGCAGCCAGATTCAGCTATGTTATCACAAGTGGATACATTATTTCTTATTAGAAGTTAAGTAGTATTCCACTGTGCTTATTTGTCATATATTCAGTATTCACTCATGTATTCACAGTACTAATGCTGATTCAGAGCCAGGCTATTTTCAATGATGTAATAACCAACACGCAGTTACGGATGTGACTGAAACATACTGATTTCAATCTTTTGGGTACATACCAAAAAAGAGGATTATTTGATCAAATGAGAATTTTAATTTCAGTGTTATGAGTACTCCTCATACCATTTTCCATTATAGCTACATCAATTTACACCAATACCAATAGAAGACAGGTATTTTTTTTCTCCAAATCTTTGCCAACAGCTGTTTTCCTGTTTTTTTTTTTCCTAATCACCTCTTAACAGATATGAAATACCTCATTATTATTTTAATTTGCATTTCTCTCATGGTTATTAATATTAAACTTTTTTTTTCATCCAGGAAAACATTAACTATAAAGAAATGAGGAAAGAGAAACAGTTTCTTATTGATGAAATAAGTAAAGGATAATGAACAAGAACACGAATGAATGCATAGTCTTCTAGGTGTAATGAACTATACGTCCTTGCTAATAAATTTCATTTATTTTTAGGGATACATTTTCCTCACTTCTCTCTGCACAGAGAAGCTTGTCTGTGCAAGCTGTAACTACTGAGTACCTTTCTTTCTTGCTTCTGCATGGGTATGCAGTCAGAAAACAGGGAGTGGGAGAAAGGTTTATTACCTACTGTCTTGATGCATTGTCTCATATGGTTTCCATTTGCCCATCTCACTTCTGTGTAAACCTTTTTTCAAAGTGCATGCCATTTTAGTATACATGTCTTTTCTGCCAAGATACACAGAGACTCTAAAATATTTCCTGGCCCACCCAAGAACAAAGCAACCTGTGACACCAGACAGAGAGAAAATAAGGGAGCCAAACACTGTAGCTAACATAGACCCCATCCAATATGCTGATTAAATATATTCACATTTTATTATTTTTAGTATGTATGATCTGTTTAAAAGGCTGAGCTAAAGTAAGATCCATGTCACTCATTCACAGTCTAGATGTTTAACTAATCACCAGTCCATCACACAAAATGAGTACAAAATATAAATCATAGAAAATGCCATAGGTAAATCTGTTGGGATATGAGTATGTATGGGTGGGGGGTTGTTTTCCATACACTAGGGTTATAGAAGTTTACCTTACCAATATTGCATTGATGTGGACATGAATTGATATAGGCATGAACTAAAGAGTATGGAGAAAGTTGTAGGGAGAAAAGCCAGAGGTCTTGTGATGATGGTGAACAAATTGAAGCCTTTAAACCCTGGGATATAAGAAGTCTTGTCTGGCCAATATTCAGGGGGCTGCTGAAACCACAGTGGTCAAGGAAGCTAATGGAGTGATGACCAAACCATGATAGAAGTCATCAATTATACTGAAAATTTTGCTCTTTGTCTTAGGGTTTCTGATGTGATAAAATATCATGAGCATAAGCAACTTGGGAAGTAAAGGGTTTATTTCACATATGCTTCTAAGTCACAGTACATCATTGAAAATAGTTAGGGCAGGAACTCAAGAAAGAAGCCTGAAGGTAAACTAATGAAGACAGCACAGAATGTCACCTACTGTGTATATGTACCATATTTTTTTTTATCCATTCTTCAGTTGAAGGGTATCTAGGTTGTTTCCAAGTTCTGGATATTATAAACAATGCTGATATGAACATAGCTGAGCAAATGCCCTTGTGGTATGATTGAGCATTCCTTGGGTATATACCCAAGAGTGATACAGCTGGGTCTTGTGGGAGATGGATTCCCAATTTTCTAAGGAAGCGCCATATTGATTTCCAAAGTGGCTGTACAAGCTTGCATTCCCACCAGCAGTGAAGGAGAGTTCCCCTTGCTCCACATCCTCTCCAGCATAAACTGTCTTCAGTGTTTTTGATCTTAGCCATTCAGATAGGTGTAAGGTGGTATCTCAGAGTCATTTTGATTTGCATTTCCTGGATAATTACAGATGTTGAGCAATTCCTTAAATGTCTTTCAGCCATTTGAATTTCCTCTGTTGAGAATTCTCTGTTTAGTTCTATAGCCCATTTCTTAATTGGACTGTTGGGCATTTTGGTATATAATTTCTTGAGTTCTTTATATATTCTGGATATCAGCCCTCTGTCAGATGTGGGGTTGGTGAAGACCTTTTCCCATTCTGTAGGCTGTCGCTTTGTCTTGGTGACAGTGTCCTTTGCTCTACAAAAGCTTCTCAGTTTCAACAGGTCCCATTGATTGATTGTTTCTCTCAGTGTCTGTGCTACTGGTGTTATATTTAGAAAGTGATCTCTAGTGCCAATGCATCCTACTTTCTGTTCTATCAGGTTCAGAGTAACTGGATTTATGTTGAGGTCTTTGATCCACTTGGACTTAAGTTTTGTGCATGGTGACAGATAGGGATCTATTTGCAGCCTTCTACATATTGACATCCAGTTTTGCCAGCACCATTTGTTGAAGATGCTTTCTTTTTTCCATTGTACATTTTTGGCTTCTTTGTCAAAAATTCTATGTTCATAGGTGTGTGGGTTAATGTCAGAGTCTTCAATTTGATTCCATTGGTCCACATGTCGGTTTCTATGCCAGTACCAAGCTGTTTTTATTACTGTAGCTCTATAGTAGAGCTTGGGGTCAGGGATCGTGATGCCTCCAGAGGTTGCTTTATTGTACAGGATTCTTTTGGATATCCTGGGTGTTTTGTTTTTTTCATATGAAGTTGAGTATTATTATTTAAATATCTGTGAAGAATTGTGTTGGTAATTTGATGGGGATTGCATTGAATCTATAGATTGCTTTTGGTAAGATTGCCACTTTAACTATGTTAAACCTGCCTATCCATGAGCATGGGAGGTCTTTCCATTTTCTGACATCTTCTTCAATTTCTTTTTTCAGGGACTTAAAGTTCTTGTCATATAGATCCTTCACATGCTTAGTTAGAGTAACCCCAAGGTATTTTATATAATTTGTGGCTATTGTAAAGGGTGATGTATCTCTGATTTCCTTCTCAGCCTGTTTGTCTATTGTATATAGGAGGGCTATTGATTTTTTTTTTTTTTAGTTGATCTTGTATCCTGCTATGTGGCTGAAGGTGTTTATAAGCTGTATCAGTTCCTTGGTTGAATTTTTTGGGTCACTCATGTATACTATCATGACATCTGCAAATAGGGAAAGCTTGAATTCTTCCTTTCCAATTTGTATCTCTTAATCTCCTTATGTTGTCTTATAGCTCTGGGTAGAACTTCAAGTCCTATATTGAATAAATATGCGGAGAGGGGACAGCCTTGCCTTGATCCTGATTTTAGTGATATTGCTTTGAGTTTCTCTCCATTTAATTTGATGTTGGCTGTTGGCTTGCTGTAGATTGCCTTTATTATGTTTAGGTATGTTCCCTGTATTCCTGATTGCTCCAAGACCTTATCATGAAGGGGTGTTGGATTTTGTCAAATGCCTCTCCTGCATCATATATACAATGGAGTCCTACTCAGCAGAGAAAAAAACAGTGACTTCATGGGGTTTGCAGGCAAATGGATGGATCTTGAAAAAAATCATTCTGAGTGTGGTAACCCAGACTCAGAAGACAAACATGGTATGTACTCACTCATAGGAGGATATTAGATATAAAACAAAGATGACTAGACTGCTATACAACTCCAGGGAGGCTATGTAGAAAACAGGACCCTAGGAAAGACACAGGGATCACCCAATGACAGAGAAATGGAAGAGATCTACATGAACAACCTGGATGAGAGTAGGAGAAATGAAGGGCAAGGTTTGAGGGAAGGGAGGCTTGGGGGAGCAGGAGATCCCAGCTGGATCAGGAACAGAAAGGGAGAACAAGGAATGGTATACCATGATGGATGAGGACCACATGAGAACAGGAATGGGCAGAGTGTTGGAGAGGTCCCCTGAGGTCCACAGTGATGCATCCTCTGTATACTGCTGGCAGTGGTCGAGAGAAAGCCTGATCTGACCTAGTCTGGTGATCAAATGGTCAAACACCCTGATGGTTGGGCTGGAACTCTCATCCAGTGACTGATGGAAGTGGATGCAGAGATCCTCAGCCAGGCCCCAGGTGGAGCTCATGTGTCCAGTTGTCAAGAAGGAGGATGAACTGTGGGAGTGTGAATTGTTGAGCCCAGGATTGGAAAAAGCACAGGGATGAAAGTCCGGAGGAATGGAAGCACATGAATTGTGAACCAAAGGCTATGGTGCCCCCAGCTGGATCAGGCCCTCTGGATAAATGAGACAATTGAGTGGCTTGGACTGTTTGGGAGGCATCCAGGCTGTGGGACCTGGACCTGTCCTTAATGCATGAGCTGGCTGTTTGGAACCTTGGGCTTACACAGGGACATTTTGCTCAGCCTGGAAGGAGGGGACTGGACCTGCCTGTACTGAATCCACCAAGTTTAAATGAATCCCCAGGGGAGGCTTGGCCCTGGAGGAGATGGGAATGGAGGGGAGGGGATGGGGGCAAGGTGGGGGTGGGGGCAGAAGGGGGGAGGATAGGGGAACCCATGGCTGATGTGTAAAATTAAAACACAAATATAATTTTTAAAAAAGGAAGAAAAAAAGAAAAAAGAATGTCATCTACTGGCTTGATCCCCAAGGCTTGACAAGCCTGCTTGTAGCATCAGCAACCACTAGTGCAGGGGTGGCATTGCCCACAGTCAACTGGGCTATCCCACACAAACCATCAATCCAGATAATGTACCACTGGGCGTTGTTGAGGGACGCCTTTAATCTCACCACTTGGGATGCAGAGGCAGGTGAATCTTTGTGAGTTCCAGGCTAGCCTGGTCTCCAAAGCAAGTTCCAGGAAAGGCGCAAAGCTACACAGAGAAACCCTGTCTTGCAAAACAAAAACAAAAACAAAAACAAAAACAAAAACAAAACAAAACAAAAACAGGCTTACCAAAAAACAAATCTGTTGGCATGCTTTCCCAATTGAGGTTTCCTCTTCCAAATTGACCCTAGCGTGTATCAAGTTGACATAAAGCCAAGCAACACAGTTTGTATCCAAACAAGACAATTTTGTTATAGAAAGGAAAGGGGTAACTTCAATCTTGAAAGTTCCCCCACCCCCCAGCTAAAATTGAGGATAGGCTGGAAGACAAAGAACAAAATAGCATCTTGACTAAGAATGTGGCACACAGTCCAACTACGAAATGAAAGCAGGCTGATGGAAACAAATGATGTGTCTGTGGAGCATTTCTAGGTCATGTTGTTTGGAAATCAGGCTGCTTTTATTGAATAAATGAAGCACCTAGCATTTGTTCCCCCACAGTTATGGAACCTGGGCAATCCAAGGTCAAGGGACTAACACATTAGTGTCTTGGAGGACCTGTTTCCTCATTCACCTACAGAACCTCAAGTTGTGTCCTTATGTGGTAAACAGGTTATCTGAGGCTTTGTTTATAAGGGCAGCTAAAGTCTTCACCAAAATGCTACCTCCTAAGACCATCATGTATAGGGGATAAGTTTTAACTTACACATTTGAGGATGGTGTAATTATTCAAATGAAATTAGTGTCATCTTAGATTTCAGACATGAGAAAGTGGAAGTTGTCAATAAACCACTTTTTATGTCCAGGTGGCTCTACAATGTTATAACATGGGAACTTGGCCAATGTAGAGCTTATAAGAGAAGTCTTTGTTGGCTATAAAAATCTC
Organism: Onychomys torridus; assembly: GCF_903995425.1. Taxonomy (NCBI): domain Eukaryota; kingdom Metazoa; phylum Chordata; class Mammalia; order Rodentia; family Cricetidae; genus Onychomys; species Onychomys torridus. Next base: position 74,000,148 of record NC_050443.1, read on the forward strand.
ACAATTCATCAGTATTCTGGAATTTATCAAAATTAGGCATATCATTTAGATCCTCTAGGTAAAATAGAAAGTGAGATGAGACAAAACTCAGAGTAGCACCAGTATATCCCTGCTGAGAAACTGAGTCTAAGCATACCCATAAAAAGACTCCTACAAGGCAGCAACAGAAGACCATGATAACAGCTGAGTGCTGTCACCAGTTATCAGCCCAATCAAGATGAGAACAAAAGAATTCATTGCATTTATGAATATGAGGTCATTGACACTGGAGGATGAGGATGAAATAATTTAAAAGTAGGAGAGATGATTATAAGTATAGATTTGTTCAGTGGCTTTGGACACAAAGCAGAGGTGGGAATTAGAAGAAGAATATGTGACATGGAGCTGAGGAAAATGGCCCAGCAGATGAAGTTATTTACCTGGCAACCTGACTTCAATGCAAGGTAAAAGTAAAAGGGAATGTCTGATCCCAAAGTTGTCCTCTGACCTCCCGATGCATGCTGTGGCATCAGAATGCCCACACATGCACAACACACACACACACACACACACACACACACACACACGCACACACACACACACACACACTTTTTTTAAATGAAAATCAGATGTGTGTGATTCAAGATGGAAAACTGACACACCACCAATAAGGCAGCATGAAATACAAGCATCTAGCACTAAGCAGAGTCTTCAAGAAGATGCATAATAAAATGGGCTTTTGTCTTTGCCTTTATCAAATGTTAGGAGGTTCAATTCATTAAAACAGAGTTCATTCAAATATGGTAAGTGGTGGTTAATGATTGAAAGCAAAGATATGCAGGTAAACGGTATTCAGTGCTCTCAGTTTCAGAAAATTCATTTTCTTAATTTTTCACATTTGCACATAGACACTAAGGACATCTGATTTTTAACCATTGGGCTTGCCTCTATGGGGAAATGACAAGAATTAAGTGTGATGTTTGCTGGAACTTTCTCCTACATATTACCACTTTACAGTGCCTGTCACGCTGTGAGACTCTGTAAATATAACCAGCAACTTTGCTCTATGGAAAATAATGGGACATTCAATTTTCACAGGACATGAAAAAGCAGGGAGGGGGAGGAAGGGAGAGAGGGGAGAAAGAGAAAGGAAGGGGAACAGAGACAGAGAATGTGCTGTTGCGATCTCCTCTGCTTTCACACATGCCTGGTCTAACTGCATCCTGAAACCCCTGGCTAAACTCTCCTACAGATCCATGTGAAATACATATTCTTAGGTATACTGTGTCTTTCTTAGTGATTGAGTCACTATCGTGCATTGTCTACTCAGACCTATTCCCAAACAATTCCCCAAAGTTATCTAGAAAATATTTTTCAACTCCAAGTGAATACTTGAATATTTTGCTTTATTAGGTATCATGGTCCCTAAAATTAAAAAGTGTTCTCACTCATAACCAATAACAAATGCATTAAATACACACTTTTAAATTCTAACTTTACCTGTTACAGATGTTTGTCATCTATCTTTCTATCTATCTATCTATCTATCTATCTATCTATCTATCTATCTATGTATCTATGTATGTATGTATGTATGTATGTATGTATGTATGTATGTATGTATCTATCTATCTATCTATCTATCTATCTGTCTCTGTCTATCTAACTTATCATCTATCTACTTATATGCTACATATAATCTTTGGGGTTATATAAAATGTATAATTTTTGGGATGGAGAGATAAATTGTGAGCCAAGTTCTTTCTGACCATAATTAGCAAAGAGGAAGAAATAATCAGAAAGGGTTAAAAAATAAGTAGATAAAAGTCCTCACTGTGCCTCAAGCTTGACATTCTCACATCATGCTACTTTAATTTGGCCTCTAGTGCCATTGAGTCCCACCTTGTCTCTTAACCTATTTCCTCTGCATGAGAGGGTCCTTTGACAAGGCCTGGAGATGACAACAGAGAATAGGATGTATAACCAGACGACTCCACCACATTCAAGCCACTGTCTCTGTGGACTGAACTACATCTTTGCTTTTCTCTCCAGAAGGCCTCCTCCTCTATCCTTTGACAGTGATTGACAGCTACAAGTTGTTGTGTCAAAGCTCCTGCAAGTCAATTATGAAAATGATACATACTTGCTTAAAGATGATTGTAAATTGCTTCTGGCTGATCAGAATAATGAGTTGCAGTGATGCTAATCAACACTGGGCAGATATAGTACCTGCTCCTGCTGGTGGGTTTGCAGCTGCAACTAGTTCACACAAATGAGTGTTTTGAAATTTTTGTGGATTGAGCAGGATGCTCACAATGAGGACATTATGAGAGGAGGTGAGATTTAGTTCAAAGAAAATGAGACAAAGCACAGTCATCTCATGTTAGTCTTATAGCCATTTTCTTTACCAGTCTCCTGTCAATTTAGTGTCTGGAGCAGGGGTGCAGGCAGAATTAGCTACAGCCAGTTCCTTTCCATACTATGTTTTATCATTGTACCATTACAGTTTCCATGTGAAGTGGCTATTTTCTGGTTCAGAGGGTAGCTGAAGAATCTGACACTAAGAAATTACTCAGCAACATCCAGGTAGATGAGCCAAGATTCCAGTTCCTGCCACTTCAAGCTGCAGTCTAATACTGATAACTGTCTACCATTACTAGATTTCCTGCTTTAAACTTGTCTCATGTGAATGAGAAAGTAGAGCTTAGTGGTTACACCACACTTCTGTGCAGTATGAACCAAAGGTGTATGGTACAAGTCTCTCAGGTGTACACTTCTGAAAATCAATTCCAGATTGTATTCATACACTAAAGCTTTTCATGAACTGCATCACACTTTCACTACTGTTAGTGGAGGGGAGCATATGGAGTTATTGCCCATGAGGATTCATTCCTGAGGTAACAAAAGTATCCTAAGAGTGATAGTGGGGATGACACACCAACCTCGGACTAGACTAAAACAAATTGAATTGCTTTTCAGTGATTTTTTTCTTTGACAATTTTTGCATGTGTATATAATGTATATTGATCACATTTACCTCCCACTCTCCTCTTATTTATACCTTCCACCCAGCCTGGAACTTCTTCCCAACACAAACCTTAATTGAATGCCTTAAATTAATGTTCATTATTAGGCATGATAAATACAGCTTAATGATGCTAATAAAAAGTGAGGTGTGGCGCTAATAAAGCTTGCAGGGAGTGTGACCAAACTGAGCTTACTCATAGCAGTTGTTCAAAGCAGCAGAGTAAACATTTTATACTTATTTATTATTTTTTTTTCTGTATTAATGGGATCCAGGGCCTTATGTATGCCAAGCAAGTTCTCTCCTACTGAGTTATTACATACCCTTGCCCCAGACTCTTGTGTTACTTTTTAAAAACAGTAATTCTTTAAAAGTGAAGCAACTTTCAGTTCCTTTGAATACTAATATAAATGGGGGAAGTTTGGAAATTAGAAAATGTGCTAGTAAAATAATTGTGGACTTGATACAAGATTCTATAATCTAGTACAATCAGTATAGATGTGATATAATTGACTGAACATGACTGAATATCATAACAGAGAAAACTGAAGAAAATCAATGTGGAATGGTATTCACTAGATAGATTGAAGGATCAAGGGCTTAGCAGAAAGGTTTTAAAACTATAGTTGTAACAGCCCATCTGTCTAATGGGAAGTGTCTGCCTTGTCTCTACTCACAGCGGAGAAGTCTAAGGTTGGACACAAACATCACATCACAGAAGTACATAGCTTAATTCAAGGGAGAAGAGTGACATGCTACCTTTGATTTGATTACAAGATTTAGACTTTAATTCTATGCATTGGCTAACTCATATTGTGTTTGTTCTCCTGCCAAACTCAATGGGAATGAATAGCCTGGCTACTGGACTTTGAATTTGGTAACTAGGTGGCATGAACCCAGGAAGCCTGGCATATGTCATCTGCTTCTGTTTGTAGGGTTGCAGTTACTCTTCAGTCTGGCACTATACATGTCCACAGGGCAGAGCTAAAAATCAATGCTGGTGAAATCTTGTTAGCTTCTAGGACAACCCTTCAGATCACTCTCATATTAATCTTCACCAATAATTATAAACTTTTTTTCTTATCTACTAACTACACTTGTCAATGCTGCTGTTGAAATGTTGAATAAGCATAGATACTAGCATTAGCACATGAGTATGCAGTTCTTCATGGTTTTATTCAATATATGAAGTAATTTTATATGACATGTATTACACTCTGCACACTTTGGAGGTATGGAACTGAATTTTGAGATATTTAGTAACTCAGCTATACTTTCTTAAAGAATGAAACAACATCAGAGTTCAAGCCAATGTTTGATGGTAAATCTCATGTTTTATTCTTTCTACTGTTCACATTGGTCAGGTTGCCTGGAAAGCTTTATTGATATGATCAAAACACCCTTAAATTTCTACAAAAGACCGTAGCAAATGATAGAACTTGAGCTTGAGAGATAACTCCATGGGTGGAGGCAGTAGTTGCCCAGCCTGACAATCTGAGTTAGATCACCAGTATCCACAGAGTGAAGGAAAGAAGTATGTCCATCAAGTTGTCATTTGACTCCCACACATGATATGACATGTATACAACCCCCTAAGTAATAAATGATAAACGAAAAATGTGTATCTTACAGTAATATGTCATCAGTAAAACTTTTATTTTCACAGGGAAGGTAGTATTGGTTAAACTCTCATTATGAAAGAGGTGATTTCACACACACACAGCAGTAAATTTGAACACATCCTTTTGTTAGCACAAGAAAAGAAACAAGGGATAGAAAACTAAATTGGTAACATTCAATTTTCTGCATCTCTCTTTCTAAGATTCTGTCAGTCAATTTAGAAAAATAATGGAAGATTCTTTTAGGCTGGAGAGGAATATTGACAGCAGAGGGAAAGTGAAAACAGTTGTTACACTCTACATTGTCAAAGCTCACAAAGGCCAGTATCAAGTGGTTCAAATTCGAAATTCCAATACCTTTTCAAGAAATAAAGGAACTGATCTTTTCAAATAGTAAATGTGTTTGGAATAGTACACTTGAAGTTGGACTCTGCATTTGGGTGTCTGGAATCTATGTGTCTTGCTCTTATTTTATCAATCTTTTTGTAGTAAACAATGGAGTAGTTCATAGCTGAACATGACATTCAGAGTGAAAAACAACAGTGCCATGAGCCCAAGAGATATTATCCAAATTCAGCATCAGAATGAAGAGTCTGGGGAGCCCTGAAGGTGTAGATTATGCCTTAGCAATACCTTCACATTCCTTCAGATGAGCCAAGGTCCGAGGTATGGGATAGAAGAATGATGAGAGAATGGCCGGAGCTTGGAAAGTTACAGCTTTGTTCCTCATATGAGGAAGGGCTTTCCGGTAAGAGCTGACTAATAATGCTCTCAGGAAGATGAAGGAGTGGCAACAAAGGGAGGTTCCCATGCAAGTGCAATAGAAGAAGACAAGAGCATAAAGAAGCTTATTATTGTGCATGCAAGAAAGGAAAATGGATGTAATTTTCAAAATGTGTCATTTATGAGATGTTGTACAGAGAATAAAAAGGCTCCTGTGCTCAAATGCATTAGGGAAGCTTACTGCAAATAAAAATTAAACAGGTTTCTTGATTGCATAATGTTTTTATAACTTTTAATGTCCTCATATACATTCTGAATGTCAGAGTGCAAGTATCATAGCAGTTTTCCTGAAGTTTGTTTAGCCTCAGGTCCCTTGTTACTTTGAGAAGCCACATAAATAGCACAGTATTCAATGGTACAGAAATTTGGGAACATCTGGTTAAGGGAAGGGCTGTTGAGATCCAAACATGGGAATTTAGCATGAGTCACAAGAAGATACTTCCATAGTTTAAGACAGTTATAACAAAGAATCAAGTAAGAGCCAGAACCAACAATGTAAACATGCCATTGCCGAAGGTTGACCAATATCAGCTTAAAAAAAGGGATGGAAATGCCTTGTCCATTCTGCACTTGCTCTGTCTTCTAAGGCAGCTTCATATTATTCATATTCACTTTCACTTAGCTAATGTAGAGGTTTGAGTGAGAATGGTCCCCATAGGCTCAGATATTTGAATACGTGTTCCCTTCTTGGTAAAACTCTTTGGGAAGGATTATGAAAATGACTTCATCAGAGGAGGCACTTCACTGGGGATGGGCTTTGAAGTTTCAAAAGCCCACACCATTTCTCAGTTATTTCTCTCTGCCTCCTTGTTGTATCTAGAGATGTGAGCTCTTAGCTCCTGGTCCAGCCCCATGCTTGCCTGCCTGCTGCCATGCTCGCTGCCATGGTGGTCAGGGACTCTAACCCCCTAAACTGTAAGTAACAATTTAAACTCTTCTGGAAATTGCCTTAGGCATAGTGTCTTATCAAACCAATAAAAGTAACTAAAATAAGTGCAATACATGAAATAATAATAATAGCAAATGAATTATATTTTTACACATATTATGCTTTCTTCTTGAAAACTAAGTATGAGCAAAGTCTGATAAACAAATAATAATGTTCCTATATCTACATTAAAATTTCTCTATACTTTATAGATATGTTACTCTTATAAATTAAACATGAATTGCAATATTTTGCCTTCCTTGTATGCTTCTTACTAACATGAATGTTAAGATGCTATAATATTGGGATTACAGAGATGGCAAAGAGGTTAAGAGAACAAGCTGTTCTAGAGAGAACCTCAGTTTGTTTCCTGTCAAACAGTAAAATCAGCTTGCAACTACCTTTAACTTGAGCTCCAGACAATTAATTTCCATTTTCTGAACTCTATGAGCACCCACTCATGCATACACATGCATAAACACACACACACACACACACACACACACACACACACACACACACACACAGTTTAAAATAAATTGCTGCTGGGCAGTGGTGCCACACATTTAATCATAAAAAAACAGAAATAAATAAATAAGTTGATAAAAATAGATGTTCTGATCTGAGCAGTCCTTAAGCAACAAAAACCTATTCTTGAGAGAGGCAACTGCTCCTGGGTCCCACTGCTGGACACAGGCCATCTCAGGAGGACCTGACCAACTTGGCCCCAGTTTCCAGCCAATTACCAGGCCCTGTGGGAAGGCTCCCCTACTCCAAGACTGCAAGCAGACCCTGTAGTCTCCACACCCTGCCCCCACACCCATCTGCCGGAGACCCCAGCTACATCCTGAGAATCAGAGACCAGCCCCCAGCTTCCATCCTGCCCTGGAACTCCCATCTAGAGCAGAGACCAGAGGAACTTCCATCTGGACAAGAGGAGCTCCCATCTGGACAAAATAAGGAGACCCTAGGGACTTCCCGAGACTCAGAGTCCAGCCTTCCAGCTCCTATCCAGCCAGCACTCTCATCTGGACCAGCACTCCCATCTGGCCCAAAGCTTCCATCTGGAGGAGAGAGAGGCTCCCTAAATCTGTCAGCTCTCTCTGGACCAAGTACACTGATAAGACCAAGAACGAACACAAGAGGAGATGGGCAGACACCAAGAAAGAAGTACATACAACAATATAAAGAGCAATACAGCATCACCAGAATCTAGCCCTTCTCCAAAAGCTAGACCTAAACATCACAGAATGGAAGAAGAAGAAGAAGAAGAAGAAGAAGAAGAAGAAGAAGAAGAAGAAGAAGAAGAAGAAAACAACTTTGTAAGTAACATCATGAAGAAGCTAGAGCCTTATATAGAAGAAATCAAAAATAAAGTAGAGGAACAGACAAACAAAAAATGGGAAGAAGGCTATAAAAACACTAGAGGAAAGGACAATTAAAGCAGAAGAAAACAATAAGTCCTTGAAAGAAAATCATGAAAAAGAAAGGGAGACAGTCCAAGACCTGAAGAGGGTAATAGAAAAAATGAAGAAGACACTAGCAGAAGGGATGCTGGAAACAGAAAATCTGAGTAAACAAACAGGAACTTCAGATGCAAGTATAACCAACAGAATGCAAGAGATGGAAGAGAAGATCTCTGGTGTTGAAGATACAGTAGAAGAAATGGATTCATCAGTCAAAGAAAACTCGAAAACCAACAAAGTCATGACCCAAAATGTCCAAGAAATTTGGGACAACATGAAAAGACCCAACCTATGAATAATAGGGATAGAGGAAGGAGAAGAATACCAACTCAAAGGCACAGAAAATATATTTAACAAGATCATAGAAGAAAACTTTCCCAACTTAAAGAAGGAAATGCATATGAAGATGCAAGAAGCCTATAGAACACCAAACAGACTAGACCCCCAATACAGACCCCATGCCACATAATAATTAAACAATTAAACATATAGAATAAAGAAATAATATTAAGGGCAGCAAAGGAAAAAGGCCAAGTGACTTATAAAGGTAAACCCATCAGAATAACACCCGATTTCTCAATGGAGACTTTGAAAGCCAGAAGGACCTAGACAGATATAATGCAGACACTAAGAGACCATGGATGCCAGCCTAGACTGTTATACCCAGAAAAACTTTCAATCATCATAGATGGAGTGAACAAGACTTTCCAAGACAAAACCAGATTTAAACAATACTTATCCACAAACCCAACCCTACAGAAAGCACTATAGAAGGAAAATTCCAACCTAAGGAAGTCAGATGCACCCATGAAAACAGAGGCAATAGGTAACACCATAGCAGTAAACCCCAAAGAACAGAAGTACACACACACTACCACCAAAAAATAAAAATAACAACAGGAACGAACAATTACTGGTCATTAATATCCATTAATATCAATGGACTTAATTCACCTATAAAAAGACACAGACTAATAGAATGGATATGAAAATAGGGCCCATCTTTCTGCTGGATACAAGAAACACACCTCAAATTCAAAGACAGACACTTCCTAAGAATAAAAGGCTGGGAAAAGACTTTCTAATCAAATGGTCTTAAGAAGCAAGCTGGTATAGCCATCCTAATATCCAGCAAAATAGACTTCAAACTAAAATCAATCAAAAGAGATGATGAAGCACATTACACACTCATCGCAGGAAAGATCCACCAAGATGAAGTCTCAATTCTGAACATTTATGCCCCAAACACAGGGGTACCCACATATGTAAAAGAAACAAGACTAAAGCTTAAATCACATATAAAACCACACACATTAATAGTGGGAGACTTCAACACCCCACTTTCACCTCTGGACAGATTGGCCAAATTGAAACTTAACAGAGACATAATGGACTTAACGGATGTTATGGCTCAAATGGACTTAATCAATATCTACACAACATTCCACCCAAACAAAAAAGAATATACCTTCTTCTCAGCATCCCATGGAACCTTCTCTAAAATCGACCACATACTTGGCCACAAAGCAAATCTCAACAGATACAAAAAAATTAACCTCCTGTGTTCTATCAGAAAACCATGGTTTAAAGTTAGATTTCAACAACAGAAAAAACTACAGAAATCCTACAATCTCATGGAAACTGAATAATGCTCAACTGAATCACCAATGGGTTAAAGGAAGAAATAAAGAAAGAAATTAAAAACTTCCTAGAGATCAATGAAAATGAATACACCGCATACCCAAACTTATGGGATACCATGAAAGCAGTGCTAAGAGGGAAATTCATAGCACTGAATACCCACATAAAGAAGCAGGAGAAATCTCATGCTAGTGACTTGACAGCACACCTGAAAGCCCTTGAACAGGAAGAAGCAAAGTCTCCCAGGAGGAACAGATGCCAGGAAATTATCAAATTGCAAGCTGAAATCAATAAAATAGAAATAAAGAGAACAATACAATGGATTAATGAAACAAAGAGTTGGTTCTTTGAGAAGATCAACAAGATAGACAAGCCCTTATGCAAACTAACCAAAAGACAGACAGAGAGAGCATCCAAATTAACAAAATCAGAAATGAAAAGGGGGGACATAACAACAGACAATGAGGAAATCCAGAGAATCATCAGGTCATACTTCAAAAACCTCTACTCCACAAAACTGGAAAATCTAAAAGAAATGGATAATTTTCTGGATAGGTACTACAAACCTAAGTTAAACCAAGACCAGATAAACCATTTAAATAGTCCAATAACCCCTAAGGAAATAGAATCAGTCCTTAAAAGTCTCCCAAGCAAAAAAAGCCCTGGACCTGATGGTTTCACTGCAGAATTCTATCAGATCTTCAAAGAAGACTTAATAGCAATCCTCTTTAAATTGTTCCACACAATAGAAGCAGAAGGAATATTATCAAACTCCTTCTATGAGGCTACAATTACCCTGATTCCTAAACCAAACAAAGATGCAACAAAGAAAGAGAACTACAGACCAATCTCCTTCATGAACATTGATGCAAAAATACTCAATACAATTCTGGTAAACAGACTCCAAGAACACATCAAAACAATTATCCACCATGATCAAGTAGGATTCATCCCAGGGATGCAAGGGTGGTTCAACATATGAAAATCCATCAGGGTAATACGTCAATGATTGAGCCTTCTTTGGGAATATACCTAAGAGTGGTATAGCTAGGTATTGGGGGAGATCAATTCCCAATTTTCCAAGAAAGCACCATATTGATTTCCAAAGTGGCTATACAAGCTTGCATTCCCACCAACAATGGAGCAGAGTTCCCCTTGCTCCACATCCTCTCCAGCATAAACTGTCTTCAGTGTTTTTGATCTTAGCCATTCCGACAGGTGTAAGGTGATATCTCAGAGTTGTTTTCGTTTGCATTTCCATGATGATTAGGGATGTTGATCAATTCCTTAAATGTCTTTCAGCCATTTGAGTTTCCTCTGTTAAGAATTCTCTGTTTAGCTGTATAGTCCATTTCTTAATTGGAGTGTTGGGCATTTTGATGTCTGTTTTCTTGAGTTCTTTATATATTCTGGATATCAGCCCTCTGTCAGATGTGGGGTTGGTGAAGATCTTTTCCCATTCTGTAAGGCTGTCCACTCTCCCCATACTTATTCAGTATAGTACTTGAGCTTCTAGCCAGAGTAATAAAACAACATAAGGACATCAAACGGATACAAATTGGAAAGGTAGAAGTCAAGCTTCCATTATTTGCAGATGACATGATTGTACACATGAGTGACCCCAAAAATTCGACCAAGGAACTCACACAGCTTATAAACCCCTTCATCAACATAACAAGATACAAGATCAACTAAAAAAAAAAAAATCAGTAGCCCTCCTATATACAATTGACAAACAGGCTGAGAAGGAAATCAGAGATACATCACCCTTTACAATAGCCACAAATGATATAAAATACCTTGGCATTACTCTAACTAAGCATGTGAAGGATCTATATGACAAGAACTTTAAGTCCCTGAAAAAAGAAATTGAAGAAGATGTCAGAAAATGGAAAGACCTCCCATGCTCATGGATAGGCAGGTTTAACATAGTTAAAGTGGCAATCTTACCAAAAGCAATCCCCATCAAATTACCAACACAATTATTCACAACTTGCGAAGAACAATTCTCAACTTCATATGGAAAAACAATAAAACCCAGGATAGCTGAAAGAATCCTGAATAATAAAACAACTTCTGGAGGCATCACGATCCCTGACCTCAAGTTCTACTATAGAGCTACAGTAATAAAAACAGCTTGGTACTCACATAAAAACTGACATGTAGACCATTGGAATCAAATTGAAGACCCTGGCATTAACTTGCATACCTATGAACATATAATTTTTGACAAAGAAGCCAAAACTGTACAATGGAAAAAAGAAATCATCTTCATCAAATGGTGCTGGCATTACTGGATGTCAACATGTAGAAGGCTGCAAATAGATCCACATCTGTCACCATGCACAAAACTTAAGTCCAAGTGGACCAAATACCTCAACAAAAATCCAGTTACTCTGAACCTGATAGAAGAGAAAGTAGGAAGTAGTCTTGAACACATTGGCACTAGAGATCACTTTCTAAATATAACACCAGTGGCACAGCCATTGAGAGAAACAATCAATCAATGGGACCACTTGAAACTGAGAAGTTTGTGTAGAGCAATGGATCAATCTTTCTTATACTGGATCAATCTCATGTAGCCCAGTGTATCCTTGAACTCAGAGAGATACAGAGGTATCTCTGCCTCCTGAGTGATAGGAATAAAGGTGTGTGCCATCAATGACTGATCTCTGTGTCTAGTCTAGTGGCTGGTTCTGTAGTCTGATCCTCAGGGAAGTTTTTTAAGGTACACAATATATCACAATATTGATGTTGTTCAAATCTTAGATGGTCCTTTAATAATTTAAAAAAACACAGACAGATATTAGGATGAAAGCTGAAAGATCAGACAAGCAGAACTGCCTGCCACTACCTCTTACCTCTTCAAAATCCTCACTCTATAGAGACTGGGTTCCTGTTTATAAGGCTCAGGCCTTATATAAACTTTCTCTTCCCAGAATATTACTTCCTGGAATTAAAGGCATGTGCCATCATTGCCTGACCTCTATGTCTAATCTAGTGCCTGGCTCTATCCTCTGATCTTCAGGTACGTTTGTTAGTATACAATATATCACCCTATATAACAGGCACCCTCTCCACTATTGCTAGTAGTCTAAGCCAGGATTTGTCCTTTTTGCCAATTTTTTTTTCTAATGCAAGTCACTTGATAAACATCTGATATTCTAGGATATGATAGACAGACATGGTTTTATTATTGATAAAATACAAAAATACATGGTAATACCAGAGCTTAGGGAAGAACTCTTTTTTTTCTCCTTTTTATTTATTATATTTGCATTTTAATTTTACACATCATCCATGGGTTTCCATGTCCTCCCCCCTCCCACAACCCTACCTTCCCCCCAGACACTCCCTTACATTCCCATCTCTTCCAGGGCCAAGACTCTCCTGGGGATTCAATTCAACCTGGTAGATTCAGTACAGGCAGTTCCAGTCCCCTCCTTCCAGGCTGAGCAAGGAGTCCCTGTGTAAGCCCAAGGAAGAACTCTTAACCAGAGAACACACTATATGTTTTTGCCTTTGATTACATACCAGGAGCTCCCAAAGATAGCAGCATCTCTATATAATCATTATAATTACCTCCTAGATTACTGTTTACATATTTTAATTTTGTCATGCTATTGCCATAGTTACCTCTTCAATAAATCACTTCACCTAATAAGCTTTTCTAAGACCACACTGTAGGCTCAGGTGCCTTCTTCCTGTGATAACATGGAAAAAGATCAATTTATTTTTCATAATTTGAACAATGCAGTAACATCATGTTCAAAGGGTAATGTGAAAACTGCTATATTTTTAATGAAGCTGTGAGATCAGAAAACTGAATTATTCTGTAGCTAGTGTGATCACAATCTATAAATGCCGTCTTCCTTCTTCACCATAATTGTCTGAATAGACAGTGATATTTTCACTAATGCATTTTGTGTGTGATGGATTTACTCCTCCACATGTCAGTCTTGGAAACAGAAAAAATGAAGATCAGCAGATTTCTCTTTTCTGTGTGTCTGTCAATTTTTACACTGTGCTTCCTTTTATAGAGCCAAAGCTAGAGACTATGAGGACCCATCTGCTTCAACCACTTTGTTTCTCCTTGATTATCACCAAAATAAAATGCAACAATTTCAGTCTGACTTTTCTGGTTACTCCCAGTGAAGCCCTCCTGCTTAGCAGGTTTCCCCTTTGTAGATAGGATAGAATTCCCACCTATTGTGTGTCCATGTGCTTTTCTACTGACATCATGCTTTGACATCTCTGTTCAATTTATCTTAAATGCTTTCTACCTCCCCTCCCTTGTTTTTTATGTTTTTTTTTTCACCTCTGACAAAATCCTACTGAGCCTTCAAATTGGGCTCATTTGGTAGTTTCTATGGAATATGTCTCCTAATACTACCCCAAGTTTCTTTGTTTATTTGTTATTTCCTGGTCGTATGCAAAGAAGTTCAGATTTATTTATTTTTCTTAAATTTATCTAGGTCTATACTAAAAAGTAAATGGATCTGGGTTTGAATATTAGTCTTACAACATGGAACCTGTCTCCTCCTTGATAAAACTGAGATATCATCTGTCCAGGTATTATGAGAAGTATCCATGTCATGAGAAACTCAGTGGTCTCATTAAAAAACAATAATAATGTCTACAAGTAACCAATGGCAATTATATGCCTATAAATATAGATTTTAGACTAGTCTGCAAAGTCCATGGCATTAGATTTTCTGTCATTATTACTGACATGATTTGCCCTGAATTGAAAGTTGTCATTAGAAAAATTTAGTCTCTTTTTCTTTTTAAATTGAAATTAATTCAATATTTAATTATTCTTTGAAAATTATAGACACAAATGCAATATATCTTGATTATGTCTGCCCTTTCAATTCTTGGCAGCACTTCTTATTGTATCCTTTGCAACTACCTGCACTTCCTCTATTCTTTATATATTTATTTATTTGTTTGTTTGTTTGTTTGCTTGCTTATTTTTAACCCACTGAATCCAATTAATACTGCCCATATGCTCACATGCATGAGTTCATCCCCTTGGTTACAGAAAACCTCCCAGTGGCCACACTACTAAATTACAGTGATTTTCTTTTTCTTCTACTATCCATCAACTGTGAACAGCTTCTTAGATAAGGGTGGGGCCTCAGGAGTTTCTGGCCTCTCCACATAGAAATTTTTAATTTGTTTGATTGTGTGCAGGTCTTGGAGGTAACCATAGTTTTTATAATGTCATATGTGCAATAGCCATGTCATGCTCCTAGAGCAATATTTTACAGCTCACTTCTCTATCCTCTGGCTCTTACATCTTTCCACCTGCCTCTTCCAGAGTTTTCCCTGAGTCTAGGAGGGTAGGGTTAATATGAATGTCCCATGTACAGCTGAGCAGTTACAGTTGCTTATTCACAGAATTTTGAACAGAAATGTGTTTCTGAATGAACACTTCATTGCACACTGCAATAAGTTTCTCAGGCCAAGGTTGGGGACTGAATTAATCTGTGATTATAAACATAATTATTTAGAAGACAGCTAGATGGCAAAAAAATTTAGTAAACCAATATCAATAGGTTTTCCCTTAGGGCCTGAGACTTTACTAGCCATGGGTTTGACTATGGTTTTAGTACCAAATATGAAGCTCCCTCCTGTGAACCAGGCCTCTAATCTAAACACAAAATCAGTTGGTTATTCCTATAAGCATCCTTGCCTATAGCACAAGTGGGCATATCTAGCCTAGCAGGTCCATGTTTTAGAATACAAAACTCAGTATTGGAAAAGACAATTAATGTTTCCCCTTGCTCTCATCCAGTACCCTGTATAGCTTCTCTAGCACTATAAATGTTAGCCACCTGGATGGAAGCTTCCTAGTCAGTACCAATTTGTGTAGTACTATAACAAAACTATGTGGTGTCTTCAGCAATATGTCCTTACCATCTTGTTATAGAAGTAAGCCAAGGACAATGGCATTAACCCTTACTGTTTAGAATCCTAGGGCCTTACTGAGAAATCATTTGTAGGGAGGTTATACGTGCCTAACATGTCTTCTAGTAGCATCATTTTTCACTAACGTGAGGTACTTTTGCTCATATATATATGTATATATATGTGTGTATATATATAATATATATATAATATATATATATAATATATATATTATAAATAATGGGCTTTAATAAGGCTACTTATGAACTCCTTACATTTTATTAACACATATTCGCCACCACCTCATATACCTATTCCCATCATCTCTTAATCCTTTACATCCTATTATTTCCACTTGTTCTCTTCCATCACATTTGTTATACTATCTTTTTTTACTCTCTATTTTTTTAAATCACAAGTTCATAGGTTCCCAATTAGCTCCTTCAACATTCACACTTTATTTTTGTTAAGCCTTCCATGATTCCTCATTTCCCTTTCTCATCATTCCATTACCTGCCCACAGAGTTCTCCATCTACACTTTCATTTCATCTGTATTCTAGTATCCTACCTTCCGAAATTTCCACATCTCTCCCAATGGCCTGTTTCTAGTTTCTAACTTCCATATGTATACATGTTAAGCAAACAAAACAGGGTGTTTAGGGCCAGGGAACTTGTGATAAATGACATGTCATGTTTGTCATTTAGAACTTAGGTTACCTGGCTCAGTATGTTTTTGTTTTTGTTTTTTCCAGTTGCATCATAAACCTGCAAACTCAATAACATATATTTTTTTCTACAGCTGAGTACTACCCCATCGTGTGTATAAGTATCACATTTTTATTATCCATTTGTCAGATGATGGGTATCTAGATGGATTCTATTTCCTTGTTATTGTAAATAAGATGACAATTACCTTTGTCATTAGTGGTATTGCGGTATTGCTTTATTTCTAGCTTTTTGAGAAAACTTCAGACTGATATCCAGAGTGGCTAAGATAGTTTACAGTCCCATCAATTATGTATATGTGTTCTCCTTCCCCCACACCCATGTCATTTGCTGTCATTTCCATCATAACCATGGCCCTTCTGACTAGGGTGATGGCTAAAATTTCTGAACATTTTTTTTTTTTTTAGTTTTTTCTATCCATTTGTATTTCTTCACATGAGAATTTTCTGATCACTTCCATAGTTCATTTTTAATTGGGTTATTTTCTTGATGTTTAGTTTTTATGAGTTATTTGTATACTATAGACACAAGTCCTCTGACAGATTTAGAGCTGGCAGAGATTTTTCTTCTGTTCTATGTAGTATTTCTTCACAGTGTTAACCATTTCCATTGCTTTAAAAAAGCTTTTGAGTTTCATGTTATATTCTCCTTTTCAGTTGGTAGTATTATTTCCAGAGATTCTGGAGTCGTTTTTAGAAAGTCTTTACCTGTGCCTAAAATTTGAAGAATGCTCCCTGGCTTTTCTTCTAATGGTTTTAGGGTATCATAAAAGCTACCATTATTATGTATTACATAGAGGAGAAAAATATAAGACTATATTTCACTCATAACCTTATAAACCATAACTCAATAATTCCTAAAACTTGACACACCATCATGACCAGCTTCAAATCAGCATAGATCTTCTGGACTCTGTCTTAGTGTGCTGTACCCTATCAGGGCCACATAGCCACTTTGTACTCAAGATTATTCTCACACATTAAACGTGATGCTCTGGACTCTTATCCCTCCTTTAAATTCAGCCCACATTCACGTACAGCATAATTTACAAATACATTTCTTCCATCATTTTATGCTTTTGTATATTAGCTTATTTTGTTACTGATTTCCCATCTTCATGCATTTATCAATAACTATTTTAAACTCGCATCCTTATGGGCTGTTCATTTTGCAACTCAAAGAGTGCCTTGAAAAAAAATGCTGTCTACCACAACTGTTTCTCACTATCACATAACACTCATATTATGCGAAAGAGTTAGTATATCCATGACAAAGCAGCTGGAGCTTCAACCTGCTCTTTAAAACCATGCATGTGGCATGGTATACCTATGATTTGAATACAGGTCTATACTCCAAAAATTGATATCTCAAATTTTGAAATATCTCATGTGTTAAGATTCAGCAAAACAGAACAAAATGGAGTAGGGAAAAGGGAAGGGTGCAGCCAGAAGTTACTTGGGTCCTGCCTGGCACTCCACGATCCAGACAAATCTCTCTCACCAGTGGTCCTGCAGCTTGGTCCATAGTAAACACACAGAGGCTTATATTATTTATAAACGGTATGGCATATGGCTAAGAATTCTCACTAGGTAGCTCTTATAACTTAACCCATTTCTATTTATCTGTAAATTGCCACGTGGCCATGGCTTACCAGTACGTTCACATCTTACTTTTCTTGGCAGTACTGGTGTCTTTCCCCAGACTCTGTCTTTCTCTTTCCTTCTCTCTCCTTGGATTTCCTGCCTGCCTCTAAGCTGCTTTGCCATAAGCCAAAGCAGCTTATTTATTAACCAATGGGAACAATATATATTCACAGTGTAGAGAAAGACATTCTGTAGCAGGAGGGAGAATGAGGAAAAATTAATTTTGCTTATCTGAATACAGAAGCTAAACATCACTATCTGGAGAAGGGGAAAGGCTGTGGTCTGATGTAGCCTTAGGTCAAAATCTTGAGAACCAGAACATCAATCAGCATTCCAAGGAAGAAGATTGAATTTTAAACATGAACAAAGAAGCAATTGTGCTCTTCCTCTGCTTTTTTGTTCAATTGTGCTCTTCCTCTGCTTTTTTGTTCTGTACATGAGTATGCATGGTACCAGAGCCCTCTACTCATCCTGGATTTGTGGGATAATTTGCTTACCTATCTATTTATTCTGGTGTTCTCTCTTCCACACATGTTCCCAAATACACACAAGAATAGCTTGCCAGGTATCTGGGCATTCTTCAGCCAAGTCAAGAGGGCACAATATAGGAATCATAGTTACTTCTACTTGAGTTACTTGATCAATTTCCCCATCTCCCTGGTCATTACTACACAGATTTCTGTTACACCTCTATTTCTTAAGCCAACCCTTCACCTGTATTTTATCAGACTTGTCATATCATATTCCACAGTGAGACTTTTGTGTGTCTATCTAATCTCCTTTCTTGAGTTCACAATTCAATAAGGAGTTACCAGCAATTCCTTCAAGGGTTTGTTTCTAGTGCTATGTTGCATGGATTCAAATATGAAGAAGGTATTTAGTGATTGTAAAACTGAACTGAAAAACTCTCAATTGATTTTTATTGACCCAGTGTTTACAGTCAGCCAACAGCAGAGCCTCAAGTTTGGCTCCAATTTCTCTTTAAAATACATTCTCCTGAAATATCAGAATGTGAAGAAAAAGCAGACTGTAAAGGAACACACAGATTTTTAGTTAGTAGCCTTGGAGGATTGTGTCTCTGGGCAAATTACTTCAACTATTTAACTCTTTTTCTTTATGTAAAATAAGGAACTAATCCCTATTCTGTAGATTTGCTTTGAAAATTATGATGAGAACAATGAAGAACATTTAGCACATGCATGATGCAAATGAGTGATAGTTGCAATAACCCTGGCCTATCCTATTATTTAACAAAATGTGAACCAGGAGCAACAATCTTGTTTTTCCAGTGATGCCAAAGTATTTTCTTCGATTTATTTATTTGATGTTATGTGGATTAGTGTTTTGCCTGCATATATGTATGTGCAACATATATGTACTCCTGCCCTCAAATGTCAGAAGAATGCCTTGGATACACTGGAACTGGAATTACAGATGGCTGTAAACCACCACATGGGTATCATGAACCAAGCCTAGGTGCTCTATAAGAGCAACGAATGCTCATAACGACCAAGCCATCTTCCTAGCTCCCCAGTGACCTCTTTTTAGCAGATTGTGGAGAGAGGGGTGAGAAACTCTGATGATACAATCTAACAAGAGTATGTATTGAGTAATCATTGGAGGAGCCTCAGGAACCTTAGGAAATGCTTCAACCATACTGGAAGGGCAGGGGGCTAGGCATAAATTACAACTAAGGGTGTTAATTTTGCTTTTGTGTTTTGCTCCTGATGAACAGACAGTGGTTAGGGTAGGGAATATTTGATGAGCAGAAGACCACAAAAAGGATATCCATGCGTGCTAGGCTTAGATGACTGGTGTTGCCTGACAAGTGGTGGCTTTAAAATAGCTACTGAAAGATGCAGTGGTAACCAGAACAGAGGACAGCATTCAGGGAAAGCAGAGAAAGCACCCACAGGACATGATCTACTTGGTTCTACCTGTGCAGTTGACATTCTTTGTCTTCTGCCTCCCAAATGTCACAGAAAAACAAAGAAACTAAATTTAATTAGAAGATGCAATTCAACTACCACTCATATGGAACTCATAAGTTTGAACAGAAACAGGTTTATATTTTACCTTAATGAAGAATATTGTATGAAAAATAATAAAAGTCAGACACCAGAGTGACACAGAAGCCTACGTGTTGGTAACTAACATACCCAAAACATTCAGAGAGACCATTAAAATGATCCCTACTCTCATATCCCTTAACTGGTGAAAAAGAAAGAATGATAACTAAAATTTAAGTTAAGTGGGTCTTTACTAAATGAAAACCAAAATAATAGCTATTATGTTCCTACATTGTCTTAGGGGCCATGTTAAAACTTGTGTGTTAATTCAGTTAATATTCCCCTAAATCTTTGTAACATCTGGTTTATAGACGAGAATCTAAAACAGGAAAATTTTGCTTTTGTTCAAGCAACAAAATGATAGGGCTACAATATGGTTTAAATCTATACTTAGAATTACAGGTATACTACAAGGTTGCCAATGAAATAGAAATTGTCCTGTGAAAATTGGCCCTAAGATAAACAGCAAATAATTAACTTACCATATCCTAGCATATTTGGGACACAATTGTACTACAAGTATTTGTTCATCTGAAACTTAAATTAAAATGTTTTTCATGTGTTTTATATGATTTATCTGGTGTCCATAACTCAAACGCGAAGGATTTTCACTTTGCCAAGAACAGAGTGGCAATGTCCACAATTATTTGATGGTCATTTTATTGCCTGGCCTTGTTTTTTCTGTTAAATGCTTAACATACATGTCAGGGAAAATGCAACAGTATGAATTGTTTCCTTTTTGATATGATTTTTATATAAAAAGTCATTCTTATGCCAAGAAAAAAACTTTACATCTAAGAACGGCAGTAGAATACATCCTACTGAGTGTTCTACACTAAATGAGATAATGTATGCAAAGTCTAGCATTAGTATTTTCCATCTAACAAGTTCTCAACAAAATGTAATATGGGAAGTATTAGAGTAATTATGCTGGTGTTGAACATTAACATTTTTATTAATGGTGCACTTATGTAGTTGTTACTGAAATTAAAAAGTGATAAAATTTAATCCCTACAATAAAGTCCTGAAATAGCTACAATAGAGAAAATGTAAAAAACCTTCATGATGCACTTTGTTAAGGGAATGCTGGTCATGAGTTTGACCCAAATCATTCGCAACCTCACTTCAAACTCCCATCTACACAAAATCATAGATTAAACATATGTCAATGTGATGCTTAAGTTAATGTGTCAACTTGACTCATTCACCTGAGGTCCAGAACCTGGCTCTAGGTTACAAATCAATGTGTGTCTGAGAGTCTTGTGGAAGAGGTCTATTGTTTCTAGCTAGTGGACTCAATAAAGCAGAGGAATGCTCCAACATGCATGAAATATCATTGAATTTGTTGAGGGTCTGAATAGAGAAGAGGATGGAAGGTTGAATCAATTCTTTTTGCTAGAACTGAGACCTCAAAATACAATCAGTGTCTTATGAGTCCTGTACCCATCATCTAACTCTTCTCCCGCCTGTGTTTCTATATTTATAATTGACTAGGCTTATCTCAAATTCCAACCTTTCTGAATATTTATCTTTTGTCTTCAGAATTTTACAAAAGTAGCTAACTAAAACCAACCATTTGTTTTGAAGCATATTGGAAACTATAGACATCTGTTTAGCAAGGAATACCTGTATTGGTAAAATCACAAAAAAAATTAAGTCACCAAATGAGTAAATGAACTGAATAATTAGTATTTTAAAAAAGAAATACAAAGAATAATAACTATTATAAGAAGTGTTCAATATACCTAAACATCAGATAGGAATGCAAATTGATATATCAAACATCTGAATCAAAATGACTATTATCAATAAACTGGAAAAAATGTTGGAGGAGATGGGAGGAGAAAGGAACCCCTATTTACTCGTTAGTTCAACTGCAAATTATTACAGACATTGTGGAAATCAGTTCAGGAGTTTCTCAAAAAAACTGTGACTCAGCCATTTTACTCTGGGGCATATATTCAGAGAACTCCTTTGCCATATCAGACAGAAATTCACATGCTCACATTTTTTTGCTGTTTTATTTAGTTTAGCAAAGAATTGGAATTAACCTACTTGACCATCAACAAACAGATCAACAGATAAAAGGATAATGAAAATTTGTTACACACACAATTTATGATTATATATGTATATATGTAATTGGAAGCTTTATTCTGTCCTGCCTGGTCCTGTGGTCCCACAACTGCTTATGAAATAATCACTCAGAGGCTTAATATTAATTACAAACTATTTGGTCTGTGGCTCAGGCTTATTGCTAGCCAGCTCTAACATTTTAAATTAACTCATTTCTATTAATCTATGTATTGCCATGTGGTTGTGGAGTTATTGGTCTGTTGGCATGTTGATTCTTGGACAGCTGGCTGTCATCTGCCCTGACTCCACCCTTCTTCATTTCTATCTTCAGTTTGAATTTACTGTCTAACCTTATTCTGCCTCACCATTTGCCAAACAACTTTTATTTATCAACCAATAATAGGAATGGCTTGAGTTAAGTTATAAGAGCTAGTTAGTAATGAGCCTAAGCCATAAACCACACAGTAATCAATATTAAACCTCTGAGTTATTATTTTATAATCTGCTGTGGGCTGGGCAGGACTCAGGAGAAATTCTGGATATATATTATTCAGCACTAAAAAAATGTAATCACAAAATTTGTAGGAATATGGATAGGCCCATAATGCATAATGTTATGTGGGGTCACACAATCTTAGAAAGAAAAAAATGTTCTCTCCATGTGCAGAATCTAGCCAATACTATATGTATATATGTAAAAAAAAAAACTGTACATGTGGGTAAAGTATAGCATGTAGAAAAGACAACTATGGAGGCTAAATTCACAGCTGTAGAAACGGGTCAATGGTTATGAGCATATGCTGTTCTTCCAGAGGACCCTTGTTTGATAATAAACACCCACATGTTGGCTCACAACCATTTGTACTCAGTTCCACAGGATGTGATGTACATATATAGTTTCTGAGGATACCAAGCAAGTACATGGTAGACATACATACATGCATGCAAACACCTATACACATAATATAAAATTTGCAAAAAAGAAAAGTTAACTATAAAGGTAAAGAGAAAAGACTGAATGAAGATAATGCACAAGAGTTATGGAAAAGAATATATAGCTAATTGTTTTTCTCATTTGTAATGGATCATTTTGTTGTTTTGGTGGTAGAATAGTGCATAAATTCAAATTCTACAGTGAGAGTATAAGACCCAATGTGATACTCCAGGTTTCTAATTTGAGGGACTACTCTATTATAATAGTAATATAGAAGTTCATTGAGTTCTATAGTCTTCATGTAAGGTTAATTTTTGTGTGTGATATTTTATTTTCTAGGTTTCCATAATACATTTCTTCAAAATTTAATATTTAATAAAAAACAAAGAAAGATAGTACACAAATCCAACTATTCCAGAAGCTATTCTGTCTATATTTTGTTAAAATTAAGACATATTTTGCTCATTTAAAGTAATTTACTTTTGGCTTTTGGATATCTTTCTGTGATATTTATTAGAAAGGATATCATCATACTGAGAAAAATAACTGAAAATATTGAAGTTTTCCTCATTTTTATTTTACAGACATATAGAACTTACATATATGTGTCAACGAGAGAGAGAGAGAGAGAGAGAGAGAGAGAGAGAGAGAGAGAGAGAGAGAGAGTCTAGGATACTGAATGGGAGTGGTATGACAGAAAAAGGCAGGTTCTTGGGCTAACTGAAGGCATTGGGGATGGTTGTACCAATACAAATAAATTTCAAAAGACAGAAAACTGGAGGCTTCAAGTTTGATAAAACCTGAAGGAGACACTGGAGCTGTGTTACTTACACCATTCTTTGTTAACCATACAATCATAGAGCCCAGACATAGGAGAACATAGACCCATGTTTTCAATACAGTATTCATTTTTAATATTCTGGACTTCTTGGTTTCCATTGTAGTGTTTCCTTGTGCATCTCTGGTTCTATAAATTTAAGCCTACCCTTTCATTTTATGTTTTCACTTATTCTTCCAGAATTTCATATGCTACATTTTGACCATGTTTCCCCCTCTCCCATCTCTGCCTAGATCCTCCTCACTCCCTACCCACCCAACTTTATGTTTTTTCTCTCTCTTAAAACAACAACAACAAACAATTTGTGTTAGCTGAATACTCCTGAAAATGGGATCTAACCTTACCTGGACTGGAGTGTGGTTATATAACCAGTGATAAGCATCAAAGAAAGGTAAATTTCCCTCCCTCTGTGGCTATCAGTTGCAAAGAGTTTCCTGGCTAGGACTGAAAATTCATGCCCACATTATCCTGGGTGTAAGTGGCGGGCAGCAGTGGTCAGGGTTTGGGGAGCTTACTCAACTGGCTTGGACTCATGTGTAACTCCTGTGGGGCAGTGTGGATAGGTAGCTAAGGAACTCCTATAAATAAATTCTCATGTAGGATTGTAGACTTAGCAACATGGACAAAGTTTATGAGCTAAAGAGCAACCTTTTAGGATAATAAAATAATAAGAACTGCAGTAGAAAGGACCACATGATATCCTTGTGAAATTAGTTCAAAACCATATATGCTGTGCAAACAATGCCTGCTTTAGGTATGCCCTTCATGTTTAGATTTAAACTTCTGAATACCAGTACTGCTTCTGTGGTGACAATGTGATATTTCCACTCACAAATGGGCTTATCAGTGTCATATTTGCCATATGTGTGAAGAGTAACAACTATCAATGGTAGGGCCTTTCAATATATTAAAGTCCAAGGCTGTAGAGATTGCTCAGTGGTTAAGGACACTTGCTTTTCTTCCAGAGAATCTGAGTGCTGGTCCCATCAACCATGTGATAGTTTGCAATTGCATGTAGCTACAGTTCCAGGAGATCTAATGCTGACTTCTGGCCTCTGAAAGCACCATGCATACATTGTTGCATGGACATACATGCAGGCAAAGCACTCAGACACATAAAATAAAATGAAAAATAAAAAAAAAAAATTAAAAGCTCTAATTTGAAAAGTAGATGAGGGTGGAAGCTAATTTAAGAAATTAAAATTGTCAATATGATTTATAAGACTAGAAAAGAAAGGGATGCAGAAGACTGAATTTATGTCCTATTCAGGGTATACAAGTGAATTTGACTTTAAAAATTTGATTCAATCCTCACAACATCCATCAAGGTAAGCCATAATGATTATATCCACATAGAAAAGAAAGAAAATGAACCTTATTGTTGTTATTTAGCCAAGGTCCCATAGATGGCTTTAAAAACAGTATTGCATGAATAAAAAGACAAATGTACAAGGTACAACTATGGATGGAGACCATGTCTTATGAGTTTATGTGCAATGCTTTTCCTTATACAACCTTTTGTTGCTCATAGACAGTTCAATTAAATGAATTCTTTAGAAGAAATTTATTTCTTAGAATGATTTGAAATGTTGTAACTCAGCTGCTGTGGAATAAGTAGGAAAAACAAAGGGAAATACATTTTTTTATTTAACAAGAAATTTACATGTCTACCTATAGATATGTGTCAGAATGTGATTGACATCTATGAGCAAAATGGTAATATTGCATTGTTGCAGTCCACTCCATCTTATTAGGACAACTTCTCAAGTTTGTATGCTTCACCCTTAGTAACTGTACTGAAAAGCACGGGGTGAGAAGTGCAGCTAAGCCCTCTCTGATCTTCCTGCTGAACCTGCTTCTATGAATAGAATTGTCTTTTCCCTAAGCTTTAATCAGTGTCTTACTGAGTAAGTACTGATAATCAGATTTTTAATACTTTAACCCATTATATTTAATTGAGCTCTTTAAGTTACAGGAATAAATAGAAACAGATGAACCTTTAAAGCCTCCAGCACTAAATGTTATTTACCTGATTCACTTCAATGAATCAATATTGTAAGTTTTCCCTTCCACTCCTTCCCTTTAAAAAAAATAATAAAAAGAAGAAGACTGCAATTAAATGTATGGCGGTGGATCATTTCTCGCTGGCAATAATTATATGGGAGCATTTGAATCTCATCAGAAGGTCTAATTTGAAGTAATAAACCTTCTCACTAATCTTATACCTAAAGTCAACAGCCCTGCTCTAATGTTGATGGTAATGTAGAGCCTAAAATAACAGAGTGAATGAAACTATCGCTCTAAATTACTTCTGTGCATGAGTATAACCCAGACATATGAGGGAAACTCTCTTTTCAGAATTATGAGAAAAGAATTTGTTTTCTATCTCAAATATTGGAAAATATCACTCAAGGCTTCAGACCAATCTTGAGCCATAAGGTAGAATTTGAGCTGTGGTAAATGACAGACTTTGACAGGCCACTAATGATGGCATTAGTAAAGAGGGCAGAAGGCAAGCCAGCACTCTGGAGATCACATGACATTGGAAATGAGATCTATCTTACTGAAATATGTGAAGGGGAAAGGAAGGGAAGCCAGCCTAATATTCTCCATTTCTTAAAGTACTATACCTGAGATATTTCAATGATTAACTTGCAGGGCTGAAATGCTGTGGATATTTTTTTCTTAATAATGGAAACAATTAAAAGTGTGCCAACTATAACAAATATCTTAAAATGTATTATAATAAAAAGCCCAGAGCCAGATATTGGGGTGAAAACTAAAAGATCAGAGAAGCAGAACAACTAGGCTCTAACTTACCTCTACAAAATCCTCAGCCTCAAGAGAGCAAGTTCCTCTCTTCTCATGCCTTATATACTTCTCTGTGTCCTGCTATAATACTTCCTAGGATTAAAGGCCAGTGGCTGGTTCTGTTTCTTTCATGTAGCCCAGTGTGGCCTTAAACTCATTCAAACAGATCTCTGCCTCCAGATTGATAGGATTAAAGGTGTGTGCCATCACTGCCTGACCTCTATGTCTAACTTAGTGGCTGGCTCTCTCCTCTGATCCCCAGCTAAGCTTTATTGGGGTGTACAATATGTCACACAGCCAACTGGAGAATTCCATGAATAGAACTGTACTGTATACAGAGTAAGTGCTACAATAGGTTGTTCTGTGAGTTAAAGAAGACATTTGAAGGCCAGTACAATGGGAAATGAAATTATTGCAATTTCTTTTTCTTCCTCTTTTTCTAAGAGAAAGGTGATAAGTCTAGATGTAGTCTATAGTAGTTTTGTTTGCTTGTTTGTTTGTTTGTTTGTTTTGGTCTTGTTTCTTTTTTGAAACCTTCATTCTGTAGTCCAGACTAGCCTGGAACCCTATATGTAACTGAGGCTAGCCTTGGATTAATGGTGATCCTCCCACTTATGCTTTCTGTGCTAAAATTACACACTTGTACTACCACACAATGATAGTGACAGTTTGTTCGTTAAGCATGGAATAGTTTGCTGTTGAATGGTCTTTCTGTATGCTGTGAATATGTGTTGACACTATTTGTTAATAAAGAAAATGTTTTGGCCTACAGTAAGATGGGATAAGAGCCAGGTAGGAAATCCAAGAGAGATGCATGGAGAAGGCAGAGTCAGAGCACACACCAGCCCACCACCCAAGGAGCAACATGTCAACAGACTGGTAACACTATGGCCACATGGCAAAACATAGATGAATAGAATTGGGTTCATTTAAAATGAAAGAGATATCTAGCAAGAAGCTTGAGCCATAGACCAAACAGTTTGTTATTAATAATAAGCCTCTGACTAGTTATTCAAGTACCAGCAGGAAGGAAAAATTTATCTGGCTACAACAGTCCTTATATAACGTGAAGTTAAAATTCTGGCAATTATTGAATAATGATTCGAGAAAAGTTAAGAATTTTAGAACTGGAAAATCTGGTAAATATTAATAAAGATGATAGCATTTCTTATGGACATAAACAAAGGCCCAGTTTAGAAAATGAGAAACCTAAGTGGATCTGCCTCAATCACAGCAGTTTAGAAACATGTTAGAATGTAGAGAAATCCAGGTGGAAGCTAGGAAGGTAGTATTTCTGACTGAAAGATCAGAGATGTTTGTCAATGACTTTTTAGGGATTAGGACAAAGTTCTAACATATTTATGTAGTATTATAATGGGAGAAAGTAAGGAAAACAATCATTACTTTGATAAATGACAGACCATAGGAGACACAGAGAAGAATAGCTTCTAAGTTGTTCAAAATTAGGGAGGAGACCATGAGGATGCATCACTATGAAAATAAAAAAAAAAAAAAAAAAAAAGAAAGGAATTGTTGCTGGGAGATTTTGTGTGACAAGATTTTTCTTGGAGATAAACAACGCACATGTCTATTCTCCCAGATAAGAAGCCAGATACAACAAAAGTCCAATTTGATGAGCCAATGCATTTTATTGAGGTTACTTACAGTATATGGGTGAGGGGTTACTTACAGAGGCAGAAATGACTCAAAGAGAGCTGCATTACCAAGGCCTAAACCAGCATGCCTGATCACTCACAAAACCTGGGCGCCTGGAGCACACTGCATATCCTGCAGGCAGCTCAACATATTCAAAGCTGTTTTCCCCAAGTAACTCAGTTGGTCTAAATCTCTTCGAAGTAGCTCTGTTGGTCTCTATTTCTAGGAAGCTCGTCTTCCTCTGAGAATGATCTTCTGCTAGCTTTACTGTGTATATATTCTTGGGTGGCATGAGGGGCTTAGAGAATCTGTTCAGGTTCAAGAACTTCCTCAAAGTGTTTTGAGTTGGTTACCATCAAGTTTAAGGAGCTTTCTCTCTGGATGGAATCTTTCAAATTGGGAGGAAACTGTTATGCAACAGAGCTCTGAGAACAGGAGAGGTGAAGTAGAAAACAATCAGTACTGGGGTGAGCCCAGCAGCCCAGACCTGTACTTTGTCTAATTTAGGTTTTTTGTTTTTATTTTATCTTCCTTTTTTCTCTTTGTCCTTTAATGCTTGTAAGAGAGAACAAGCAAGGATGTAGATTTGGGTAAGTGGGGATGTGGGGAGGATCTTGGAGACATTGGGAGAGGAGAACCATAATCATGATACTTTGTATGAAAAATATCTGTTTTCAATTAAAAAGGAAGATCACACACACACACACACAAACACACACACACACACACATGTACGCATGCACTGAGATGTTTAGTGTATCATTTCAGTTTTTGATAGTCAACTCAGATTATTTTTGCAGGTTGAATAACAGGGAAACACTGGGAATGCTCAGTCAGGATCTCTGAAGCAGGACAAAGATGCAGAATTAGCAAATGGAAACTCCTTTCAGTTTGATTGCTTCTTTATGCCTCGTGTTTGAAGGTATTGAGATCTGTGTATGAGATAAAGAGAAAAGAAAAAAAGATATGAGCTAGCATGTTAAGTGTGCTTTAGAGGTAAAGCATTTGTATTGACACATTCATATCAACTATCCTATATATTCTTAACAGTATCCATTGAAGTTCAGCAATTTTATACTTAAAATGATCAAGAGATGTATACAATATAACTTAGATTCACTAGACCCATCATTAGTGTTAGCTCAGTAATCAATTTTTCTTTTTATTCCACTCACCAATATTCTATTACATTGATGCTCTATGGGGATTATTGTGACAAAAAGCCATCTATACTTCAAAATACAGTGTTAATGAACAGAGAATGTTAACTGGGAAAGGCTAAGTTCTCAATATACTAAGATGAATGATTGACAAGATAGGTTTAGACTAAAGATGGGATCAAAACACAGTTATGGAAGATGGTATTTTCAAAGAAACATCTTTCTGAAAACATCCCTTCCAGCTCCGTCTTCCCAGAGTCAGAATTTGAAAGCATCTCCCATGGTCCTTCACATTCAATTTCAGAATAAGTTCTCTGAGACTTCCTCCACTTACCCTCCCTCAGCTCTTGCTAGGCTTTGTGCTTCTGGTCCTTTGTAAGTGTCCATCTTGTTGCCTGAAATGCTGCCACACCACATATGAATCTGGCAAACTCCAGCCAACCCATCAGTCTTGGGTTTTCATATCCTTTGAGATCTTCCCTGGCACCATTAGGCAAATGCAAACTAATACAATGAAGAGTTCAAGTTAACAATTCTCCCATTATAGAGGGCCTATGCTTTTATCCCACATATAGAATCTGGAAAGCAGGAAGCAGGCAGCAGGCATTTCTATCTCTGTATCACAGTGCAGTGTGGAGCACATGGGAAGCACTCTTTGGAGTAATGACTGGACATACTGATAAAGGAGCATATCTTTTTAATATCTGTGAAAGTGCAAATCTTTGCTGGGTAGTATTGTGGGAAGGCTTTCCATGTGCCGGTCCACATTTGTTTTGCATTTAGTCCATTACCATAATAATAGCTCTCCATTTGCAGCTTATGCATTTGAAAATAAATTGCCTTGCCTAGAAAATAGCAGAAAAAATACTATTAAGTGACTATAATTGTTATTGCTTTAATATTCACCTGTATATTATGAAATCTGAACAGAAAAATATTCTCTTAAAGAATTGAAATGCTCAGTCCATTATTTAGTATGCTTTCTGGTGGAATGATATTTTTATAGAAAATATTTTTCTATTCTACTAATCTATTTTTTATTTAACAAGAGTATGAATATATCCTAAGGTGGGCTTTAAAATGTAGCAAGAAATGCCAAATGCCAAAAATTTATCTCAGCTCTGGAGCTAAACCTCCACAAAAGAGAGAATTATGGCTTTCGGGACAAGGATCGGTTGTGTCTGTGTTTCTCTCTTGTTCAAATCAGTTCATAAAAATGGTCCTACATACCAAGAATTTATTCCTTTTCTACAAAACCTTGATTAATCTATATTCTACCTAATCCTTAATTCAAACTTATTTTGTGCACATTCTCCCATAATATGTCCTACAAAACTTCCTGTATTTTGACATCTACCTCCTTTTACTTCAGATATGTGGGTCTATAGTTTATACTGACTGATGAGCCTCTCAGAGTCAGGGACAGAGTCTAATCCATCCTGCATCCTTCAATGACTGGTACATTGCCCACTCCATGAAAGTTCTACATGAGTTTTAAAATGATAAATCCCAGTCACAATTCTAATGACTGGAATTAACTCAACATTCAGAAAGGTTCTGATGTTAAACTAGATTGTTATATTTGAAAAATCTGAAAAAAAAGAAATTTTAAATTCCTGGGGCATGAACACCATGCAATATTCAGAATTGTGATGATATTACAAATTTTTGTAAGACAAAACAGGTACTCCTTTACTAAATTCAACTACAAGAAATATAAAATATCAGCACCACTACAAAAGAATTCCTGTCTTCCTTCTCATTTCCCATAACTACAGCTTCAGTGGTTCAATGGGCAAGTGGGTTTTTACTCATCTACTACAAACCTACGAAGACGCAATGTTAGCTCTTTGTAATTTCTTTTAGTATTTAATAACTAATTTTTCCATTTAACATTTTGATAGTTTCATAATATTAAATGATTATTTTTTGTTATTTTCACCCACTGGTCGCATCTCTCATCCCCTTCACTCTCTCTACTCTCTCATAGGCACCCTTCTCAACAAGTAACCCCTACTTTTATGCATTTGTGTGTGTGTGTGTGTGTGTGTGTGTGTGTGTGTGTGTGTGTGTGTGTGTGCATTGCACTGAGTTTATTTCAAGAGTAATCCAAACATGGTGAGGAAGTTATTCAGGGGAGAAAGGGGCAAGGATAACTACTCTGTCTCTATGTCACTGAACTTCATCTCCAGCCTTCTTGTTTTCTTTGTTTTGCTGTGATGAAATTCTGTGACCAAACAGAACTTAGTGGATGAAAGGTTTGATTAAGATGAAAACCCCAAATCATAGCTGATCCTTGAAGGTAATCAAGGCAGGAGCTAGAGTAAAACATTTAAGGCAGTGATGCTTGCTGGTCATAATCAGGCTATAGTTTTTCACAGTTCAGGACTACCTGCCCAGAAAATGCTACTACCCACAAAAGGCTGGGACGCTTACTTCCATGTATAACCAAGACTGTTTGATGGAAACATTCCTACAGGCCAATTTTATCTAAATAATTTCTCAGTTGAGGCTTTCTTCTCAGATGACTCTACATTATGTTGAATTGACAGTTAAAATTATCAGGATACCCAAATTCCTTAACTGCTGAGAACTTTGGAAAGGGTAGGGGTATGAGCTCATAGACCCATCCCTTATCTGCAACTAAAGGTTGACAGGCCCAGTCTTGCGTATGTTTATGAGATAACCATGGGCATATTAATTCCATGAGTACTGATACAGATATAATAGGATGAAAGGGTAGATTAAGGAACTTACTTCTAAAGAACAACAACTTGTTTAAAATGTTTTACATTGGTATAGATTTTAGTCTATTGATACAAACTTAAAATTAATTTTGTTATACTATGTGTATATTTCTAATCATGTTTAAGGTATTATGTTTGTATAGCTCATTTAAATTGCAATGGATAATTAAAAATAGATTAATAACTGGTCATCTATGATAATCATACTCATAGCCATGTTAGTTAAGTCTTCTAGGTATACACAGAGATATTTCAGATAGACAGGTAATCTTCAAACACTTCAAAGGTCTACAGAATATGGCATTTAAAATTTAGACTTTCTGGACAATGAGACATGTCTGCTCCTGACAGCACCGATTTACTTCAGAGACAAGGATGGGCATTGAAGACACTTCATATCTTATCTTCACCTTGGCAAAAATAGCCATTTGGGCAAGAAACTGTTCTTGCCTGGACTGCTCGATCAACTGGACATGCAGGACCCATAAAAAGATGACCACTAAACTTTGTTTGACAAAATGGTCCTTCAGGTTCCTGCTTCGCAGAGGAAACTGCCAGACATTCTACAGGACACTGAGAGAAGTGACCAAGAGACTCTAGCCCTGTGGGCTAAAAACAGATGCCCCAACTTTACAAAGGAACATTAGATGACTGTCCAGGCTGCCAGCTGTCTCTGTCTACTCTTGCAAGACTCCTAAAAAATGCTTACATCCTTCTTCTGGTTCTCAGGTAATATTATATCCTTCTGAGGTCTTTGATATGGTTGAAGACTAGATAGTTATAATTTCCTCAGTTATGATAAAAGATACATTAGATATAAAACCTTAGACTCATAAATATAAGATAGATAAGATATCTTCTTTAATATTGTAACTGTAATTCTTGCTTGATAATTGTTTTCTTATATGTAATTGTACTATGTAAAAGTTAAAACCTTCCTTAAAAAAAAAAGAAAAGGGGAAATGCTGTGGATATTGCTCTGTGTAAATAAAGTTCTGATTGGCCAGTGGCCAGGCAGGAAGTATAGGCGGGACAAGAGAAAAGAGAATGCTGGGAAGTAGAAGGCTGGGGGAGACACCGCCTACCGCCGCCATGAAAAGCAACATGTAAAGACACTGGTAAGCCACAAGCCATGTGACAAAGTATAGACTAACAGAAATGGGTTAATTTAAGATAAAAGAAGCAGATAACAAGCAGCCTGCCACGGCCATACAGTTTATAAACAATATAAGTTTCTATGTGCTTTCTTGGTTGGGTCTGAGCGACTGTGGGACTGGCTGGTAAGAGAGATTTGTTCTAACTCTGGGACAGGTAGGAAAACTCTAGCTACAGAGTACAATGGCTATGTTAAGTCCAGAAGACAACTTTTTCATAAAAGTTGTTGGTTCTTCCTATACCACAACTCTGTGTTCCCTGAGCCATGAAGAACATATGGTAGCGATATGAATGATTTCCTATATGATAGGGACTTTGCCTATAGAAGAATGAAGTTTTGGAGGTGTTGTAGTCATGATTGGTAAAAGATTGTGATAAAAGGTAAAAGTAGATTACTTAGAGATGTTAATGCCCTGAATATAAGTGGAGATCTTGAAATCTACCTTGATACTGAAATATTTTAAACAACAAAAATGACCCTGTGTTTTATAATTAAAAACTATAATGGAAGAAACTCGAGTGTAAACTCCAGAATTTTTATTTTTTGTTGTTTTTAACAGATAAAATGAAAGTTGTCTGATCTTATGTAGTTATTATATGCCAGGAGACATAGAGCAAGCAACATGGGCATTAAAAGTAAAGGTAACTGAGACACATAAAAGAATGTAGATTACAAGATATGGGTTAATTTAAGTTATAAGACCTAATTAGAAACAAGCCTAAGTTATCAGCCAAGCTTTCATAATTAATAATAATTCTGTTAGTCATGATTTTGGAGCTGTCTGGTGAGACAGAGAAAGACTCACTTCATATGGTGTCAAACATGATCCCTTAGATATCTATGTAGGGCCTGAGAAAGTGGTTGCTCAGGTAAGCTCAGCAAACAGAGGCACAGTTCTTTTCAGAGGCCCTGTTGTGCAGCTTAGCTTAGCACTTGAGCAGCCTACACTGGGGACAAACTCTTGTTATAGATAGACACAACAAATTCCCAAACCTGAGGCAGGTATATGCAGCTCCGGGCTGGTACCCACTGGCATCAGGCTAGATTCTTATGGAACTGATGGGATCAGAGAGCCTCCATAGGTGCTCAGTGGTAGCCTAGCCACTTAAGATTTGGCTTACATGGTCAGAGAAGGCTGCAAATGTGCAGAAAACCAGGTCCAGGCAAGGAAAACCTCTGAATAGGGATATTATGCTTAAAAATGATACTTAGATACTTAGGAAAGAAAATAAAATGGGTGTCGACAGTCATAGAAAGAAGAAATAGTTAAAAACAATACAGTTTTTAAAGAACGAGAAAAGTAATATAAAAAATAAGCCACATAAAGATAGAAGATACATAGGATACCTGGATCCTTTATGTTACTTCATTGACTTTGAAATTTTTTTGAAAGCTGATGAGTAAATAGCAGCTTCTGAGAGACAAATAAAACATTATGGGTTTTCAATTAAGACAAATAGCCCAGGTGATTCAGCCTCTCAAAGTGCCTCTTTTGAAGTTTCCTTAAAAGTCTACATCTAGAAAAACTTCAAAGATTGTAGCTGAGATGATCTAGCCTCACACTATTCTAGCCAGGACTACTGATAAGTTCTGCACTTTCATATAGCACAGAGACTGAATAGCAAAAGTTATTGCTAGCTCTCCCAGGACTTGACCATTATCCTAATTTTCTCAGGGCCCCCAAAGAAGACATTACCCCTAGATAACAGGAAACAATCTAGAGAACATGATACCCACATTCCCAAGAGTTGGGGTGGATGGTTTTTGGTCGTTTGGTGAATTATGGATGTTTGTCATCAATTAGGGGGGTTGATTACATGTTATTATTAGTAATTGTCAGTAAAAAAAAAGCTAAACAAAGGTTAGATTCAAGGATCTCTTTCTGAAAAGAAGAAAAGGGGATATAAAAATGATAGGATAAAAGGGTAGATTGTTGAAACTATTTTAAAGTGAAAAGCAAATATTGATCTCAAATATTTTATATTGTTATAGAATTTGCATATTGATACAGATTTAAGGTTTTTAAAATACTGTATATATGTTTCTACTTTTGTTTAAGGTAGATAATACAATAATTTCTTGAAATTTGCCAAATACAAATGGAATGCACATTGTAAATATTCCTACTTAATAATTGATCTTATTATATATAGTTTTACTGTATTAGAATTTAACCTCTTTTTATTTAGACAAAAGGGGAATGTTGTAGGATATTTGTATACTGTTTGAAGATATATTGATGTGGTTGGTGCTATAAAAAGCTGAATAGCCAATAGCTAGGAAAGAGTTATAGGCCAGACTTCCAGGCAGAGAGAGAACCCTGGGAAGAAGAAAGGAAGAGTCACCATCCAGGCTCTGAGAGGAAACAGGAGGTGCAAGGTAGAAGAGGGGTAACTCCATGTGGCAAGACATAGATTAATATAAATGAGTTAATTTAAGTTATAAGAGCTAGTTGAGACAAGCCTAGGCTAAAGGCCAAGCTTCCGTAATGAGTAAGAAGTCGTCTCTGTGTTGTTATTTGTGATCTCACTGGTGGCTCAAAGAAAAGTACTGCTACAGGGTTGCTTATCAGCCCACCCTGCATACATGGCTGCACTAGTTACATTTCCCCAAAAGTTACACTAAACATGATTGGAAAGCAAAAAGATACAAATAAAAAGCCATCTGTAAAATAATAATATTATATAAAACTATGTAAGTCATCAAAATGAGAGGGGAAAATTGCTATGTAGAATGTAAGGAAGCAAGGAAATCACCTATCATATGGTGTCCTAGCCACGTTTTTGAGAAAAAGAAAAAGGTCATTAGACATAAACTAAAGAAATATGATGAATAAAATATAGAGCACCATTAATGCAGACACCTTGGTTCCCTCACTATACTAAATGGACAATTCTAATGTAAGGTTTTGATAGTGGAACCTGAGTATGGGGGTATATGACTCCATTTTCACTTAAGCATCTCTTTAAATCTGAAACTATTGTAAAATTAGTTGTAACTTTTACAAAACTCTTCAGTCTCAGTCCTTGTGTGTTAATCTCTTATTAATAGGACATTCATTGTGCTAAATTCAGACTCATATCAACGACTCAATTACATTTTTTAATATCCCTGTGTTCAAATACAGACATGTTCTCAGGTCCTGGTAGTTGAAAGTTAAAACTGAATTTTGGAGAGTAGATTTCATCCTTAAATTTTTTTCTCTGTGTGCTCATTTTTGGATGTGGGACTGAGGTTCTCCTAGGGTGACCTATAATAGGAATATCTACATCCCTCAGCTATTACCCTATCCCTGTTCTTAAGAATGTACATGGCTCTAGGATACAGTATTTGTAAATAGCCTCTTGACAGTTGGAAATAATTGTGCCAGCCAAAGCTCTGGTTGCTTAGTTATAAGTGACAGTCTATTTTGCTAAGACTTATCCACTGCAGTGTGCTGCAGTACATTTAGGATTCTCAGTTTTGCAATTTATGAAGTTTTTATACTATTTCCAAGTGCCCTCTTCATCGTTATACCCATCAAGTAGTATTTCAATACTAACCCCTGACTTTATACTTGTCAGGCAAGCCATCCCCTGTTGAACTAAATCCCCACCCTTCTCTTTTCCCCTTTTAACATTTCTATTTTCTTAGAGAGTTGCAGTATCAGTGTTGCCATCCAGTTGGAGTGACAAAATGGACAGTTCTAGGAAATTAGGAGCAGAATATTGACTGGCTATTCAAATTCAAAAATGAATCTTTGAAAATGCCAATCTCTATCTCCATTCAGCTAAATATTCTCCTATCTTCGGTGTTTTGTATCATACAACAAAGTTAGATAGTGTTGTGAAACGAAGTTCTTGAACGATTTCACCTCTATCTCCTGGCTGAGGCCTGAATGCTAAACCTTAAACTGCAGAGCAATGCTTCTAATAGACTATTGTCTCTGTAGGAGCACACAGGCTTTGTTAGTTTGTAAATTGAAGTCATTTTGCAAGTTTAGTTTAGTCATTTGTTTCATGCCTGAGTGATTTATAATAACTATTTTTGGTATACCCAAAATAGGAGCAATAAAAGGAAAATAAAGAACCCTTCTGGGCTTATCTTGTAGAACAAACCAATTTGAGAATAGATTAAAAGGAATCAGTTGACAGTCATATCTTTCATCATACGTTGTTAATAAAGTACTTACAATTTTTAGATGTATAAAGGTAGAAGAGTCTGATCCAAGTTCATCAGATCCCATAAATCTGGCTCTCATTTCCTCAAGACACCATCCTAGATTGCTGTTGTGACTCAGCAAGATACATGCCTTTCATCTTCCGGGTTATGTGATGGGCAAAGCAACTCGAAGACAGAGAATGACTACAAGTTAGGATATGAGAGAAGGAGTTCAAATCTCAAAACAGGGAGAGATGTTCTAGGAATCATTTCATTTGTGAGTCAACTGAGGTAGCTTCTAGCTTTGATATTCTGCATTGAACAGCAAAATTAAATAACATTGTGAGGTGAAGTTCATGAGTTGGGGAGTGGTCCATTGGTTAAGAGCACTAGTGGGCACTGCATGCATGTGATACAGTCCATATATATGTAGACCAAAAAGAAAATGACTCATACACATAAAATAAGAACAAAAATGTTTAAAATCTTTAAAGAATTAGGGTGCTGATTTACTAGCTCAGTCAGTAAAATGCCTTCCAACCTTGAAACCTGATTTCAATTATTCTGAACCCATATTTGTTTAAATAAAACAGATATGATGGAATCTGCTTGCAATCAAAGCACTGAGGAGGCAGTGTCAGGCACATATGTGCAGCTATGTGTCCAAGAAGGCTATTTAGCAAAATTCAGGCCAATGGGAGAGCTTGTTTCAGAAAGCACAGCAGAGAGCACCTGAGGAATGACAGCTGAGTTTGTCCACTGTTTTTCATAGCCTTATATGGGTAAGTATGTAAACTTTCCTGCATAAATATGAGCATATACACACAGCGAGACAGAGAGAGATGAAAAGAGAGATGGAGAGAGAGAGAGAGAGAGAGAGAGAGAGAGAGAGAGAGAGATGCAGAGAGAGAGAGTGATCACAGGGCACACAAGAGATAAAGACAGAGAATGAACAGGAAATCTGGCATATTCATTCTTCCCCCACTTTATCTTTCTCTAAGCAGTTCCATCCAATTAGTTCACATTTTATATTATTTCTCATTGTGTTGCAAAGACGATTTTGGAAAATTGTTCACATTTTATTTAAATGTAGGAAATGTAAAGGAGGGAAAAGTAAATAAAAAGAACACTTACTAGCCAGGTGGTGCATGCCTTTAATCCCAGCACTCAGGTGGCAGAGCCAGGTGGATCTCTGTAAGTTCAAGGCCAGCCTGGTCTACCGAGCAAGATCCAGGACAGGCACCAAAACTACATGAAGAAATCCTGTGTGGAAAAAAAAATAAAATAAAATAAAAAGGAACACTTACTACACTTAACCCAGGTTTATCTATTGTTATCATTTCATAATATTTATAGATTTTGGGGGTTGAGGATTTAGCTCAGTGGTAGAGCACTTGCCTAGCAGGCGCAAGGCCCTGGGTTCTATCCTCAGCTCAAAAAAAAAATATTTACAGATTTTGTGCATTCTTTCTAGACACTTAAGGATGGATGAATTATAAGAAATAATGGTGATTCAAACTTAATAACATCAATGCATACTTCCTAAAAGCAGGAAAATTGTCCTAACATAATTATAAGACAACTAGCAACTTCAGTAAATTTAATACCCAGACAATATTTAAATTATATATTCTGCTGTCTGTATTCCAGTTCTTGTCAAATACCCACATGTGACTTTGATTTCATATATAATTTTCAGTTTTTTATTTTTTTGAGATTATAATTGAATGTCAATGTTTTCCCTGCCTTTTTCTCCCTCCAAACCCTCCCGAATACCCCTCTCTACTCTTAAATTCATGGCCTCCTTTTTCACTTATTGTTCTTGCAGGCATGTATATATTTATATTGCTAAACATAACCTGTTGAGTCAATTGCTTTTATGACAACTATCTTATTATTGACAATTGTTCTGTAAATCCAGTTCTCTCTGTTGTACACTGGAATGTACAAAAAATGTTTACATTTTCCCAACATTCCCCCTTTGTCAGATGCAGCTTCTAGGCAATACTCAGTACTTCTGTTTGTGTCCCTTGCAGAGGAATATAAGACCCATTTCATTGGCCATAGTAGTTTTGATGTCATAATCAAGGTCAATAGCAGAAATGGTCCCTTTGTTCTTTTGTGAATAAAGAAATGATGGTGTTACCTCTAAAGATATTCTCAATATTCTGCTAGTCACCAGAATGATCTGCTAGATTTGCCACCATTGAAAATTCTTGTCTAATGCAGGTACCTCCAACCCCATCCATCACTGGTAAATGCTGGTTTTGAAACACTACTCAATATGTGGGATTCGGTCTTGTACTTGTAAACCAAAGCCTCCCCTTCTCCCTACACATAGATATTTATGGATCTCGATAACACTAGCTCAGCATATATGATTGCATCATCTGAAAATTTCACTTGTTTCTTTCAGACTAGACCATGAATTACTCTGTGTAGGCTCAAGAGGACCATATCCTATAGAAGCACTATTCATATGCATTATTGCCTTGCTCCAGTGCTTACATGAAAGGCTTTCAAGTTCAGCCCTTTCCTTCCACTGGTATGAGCTATGGTTTTGTCTTCTGTGGCCTTTATTGCATTGTGAATTCTTCCTCCACTGAACTTGTCACCATTTTTTTTTAAATCAAGAATGTTGAACTTTGTCAACAATTTTTTTTTCTATCTCAGTCTTCAAATAAAGGCTATGTCCCTTTAAATATCATATGATAGTCCTTTGGGACCACAACACTGACTTATTTTTGCAAAGAGAAAGAGTTCATTTCTTTTCCAAAGGAAGAGAGCCAGTACACACACTAATCCACTTGCTAATTAGCACATTATGGGGGTAGTTAATGTATCCTGTGTGTCAGAAGGAGACTGCCTGAGAGTGTGCTCTCAAGAAGCTCATATTGCAAGGAAGACATAAGTGGCCTATTTGAGAAAAGAACTTACTATTATCCTATCATTTTACTAAAGATCAATTAAAATATATGACCTTTAGACTGTGATGGCTGATTTAATATGAAAATATTGATATTTCAATATGCACTGAAGATCTTGTCCATAATCTCAGTAGATAAATAGTGAAATTGCAATCAAACCCATCCTCCTCTCAGATGGCTTATGGTTGATATTAAAAGGTTAAGAGTAAAACCATGGCTTAAATAGAAAGAGCAGGATTCCGTATTTATAACTGCCGTATTTTCTATGTGAATACTTTGTTCAAGAGCCTAATATGTGCAGGATGCTAAAGAAAAAATCAAGTTCATTGATGAAATTCTTTAACTTGTTTAAAATATATTCAGAAGAGATAAAGGTCCATACTCACAGGCATCTCACAGGCATGGATAGTGAAATGGTGATGGCTTAATAGGTCTTACCTAAATATATGTTCATCTTGACAGTTTGTCAAGTTTGTGTGATAGTGTTGTAAGGCAGTATCTTCAGAGACAAACTGTCACCATCATCATGAAATCAGATAGGCTTACATTTTAAGGTCCATGGAAATAGGGTCTCTGGGATGTTGGCATTCCCTCCTATAAGGATGGGGAAGTGAGAATCACTGCTCTCTCACCTGAGTGTCTGGCCACTCCTCTAGATATTGTAATTTCATCCTAATTGCCCATGATCTTGTGGACTTGGGGAGAAGCTAGAGTACATAATTGGAGAAAAGAAAACTAAGGGAAGTGGTTTCAATATATGCAACTTTGGGGAGTTATTATTCATGATGGATGAAGACATTCTGAAGTGTTTGCTTTAGGGGTACCAATGTATGTACCTGTTACTAACCCCTCACCCATGCTCTATTTATAATCTCAGTGAACTCATTCCGTTCCCTCAAGGAGATATTTGGTGAAATAGTGCCTTGGGTTATCATTGGGACCACATGAGAAGAAGGGAACAGACATTGTTTATATCTCCCCTGTGAAGAATCCTTGTGACAGTTATGACTTCTCTTTGTTCAAGGAGTTTATGAGATGAAAATTGGGCACTTGCATTATAGGGACATTATTTTTGGATGGTTACAACAGGAATTGTCTAATCCGTTGTAGTCATAACCTACACTACCTCTTCCACCTGTCATAATCTCTAAACTTAGCACCTGGGGTACAATAGATGAATGTTCAGAGACTAAGGGATGGAACTAGCATGTTGTGATGGCTAATCATTTTTGTCAACTTGACGTTCTTGAACAGAGGGAAACTCATTGGAGAGTTGCCCCGTCATCTTGGTCATTAACCTATATGTCAGGTATCTTCTTGGTTATTGATTGATATACGGGTTCAAGTCCACTGTAGGATGTGTCATTTGTAGGCAGGTAGGCCCTAGGCTGTATAAGAATATGAACCTAGAAGAAAGCCAATAAACAACCTTCACCCATGGTTTCTGCTTCAGTTCCTGTTTGATATCCTGCCTTGGCTTCATTCAATGATGAACTGATACATGAAAATATAAGTCAAATAAGCCCCCTTTTCTTCTAAATTGCTTTTGGTTGTGATATCTATCACAACAACAGAAAAGCAAATTTAAATACAGATACTGAATATTTCTTGTATTTCAGGCATCACCAAAGTTGCTTATACAAATGTGTGTGGTACATATTCATATGACCACATGAATGAGGGGTCTGACATCAAGAGAAAGAAATGACTTGGCAAAGATTACAGGCAAACTCACTTACTTAGCTTTGCCAGGCTGTAATCTCTTATTATTTTCACTAAAGAAAGATCAGGTATCTGGTGGATCAGCCAGGGTGACCAGCAGCTCACTCTTACACTGATGCCTTGCCATAGCTACAAGGTTATAGTCAGAGAACAGCCTGTATGCTGATGGACATTGTCAGAAGGCATTTGTCCAGTCTCAGAGAAAAGTCCCTTTTAATGCTTAAAAATAGTAAGAGAGTGGGCTATGCATTATGCTGTTCAAAATGTTCAACCATCCATTATCTAATTTGATCAGCAATGGATTTCATTAAAAAGAAAATCTTTTTTATTAAATAATTCATTTGATTTGCTTTCATTAAGCTAATGGACAGGAGCCGGGAAGAGGATAACATCAAACTCCAGCAGACTAAAGCCCTGGCTGGTTAATTTATTCTGTTGCTTTTGAACTCCTTTTCAAGTTCTCTCAAAGCGATCATATTAAGCTGTATCATGGGTGATGGCTCGAGTCCCTCCTCCCTGCAGCCACCCAGGGGCTGCTTGCCACTTGGTAATTGGGCCAGGGTTTGCATACGGGTCTTGACAGCTCCATCCTCATAATATGATGGCACTTAATTTCAAAGGAAAAAGAAAAGCAGGCTGCCAAACAGTTGAGACATATGAGAGCTGGTGTTTATTGGTGGCAGCTGCTTGGTAGAGCTTTTCAGGAGGGAGATGGCATTGGCAATTTGTAGGACAGTCACCTTCTGGAGAAAGAGTTATATTTTCTCTAAGTGTGTCCATAATGTGTATACAGGAAGAGCTAACAGGATGCACTTAAAGTTTATGTGGATGTTTGTTTTTGACAATTGTTTCTCTTATCTTGGTTTCAAAGACAGAAAAAGACAGGAAGTAGAAAAGTAAGAGATAAAATGCAATGTGAATTCCATTTCCAGTTAGATTGTTATTTTGTATGACTCACTCACATACCACATGTCTTAAAATCTTTTTCAACATGCCCATTTGTCATCTATTTGGTTTTAATGTGGTGAATGTTTTTTAAGGTGGGTAGCAACATTACAACACAAGGTTATCAAGGGTTTTTTTGTTTATTGAAAATAGATTCTTTTCTCATACAATTTTGATGGCAGTTTCTCCTCCCTCTATAACTCCCAGTCCCTTGTCACCCACCTCCTCTTCAAACCACTCGTTTTCTGTCTTTCATTAGAAAAGAACAGCCTTCTAAGAGATAACAACCAAACATGAGAGAATAAAATATAAGATAAGCGATGGTGGCACACACCTTTAATCCCAGCACTTGGGAGGCAGAGGCAGGTGGATCTTTGTGAGTTTGAGGCCAGCCTGGACTACAGAGTGAGATCCAGGAAAGGTGCAAAGCTACACAGAGAAACCCTGTTTCGAAAAACCATATATATACCATATAAAATAAACACTATCACATTGAGGCTAAACAAGGCAACCCAACAGAAAGAAAAGAGCCTCAAAAGCACATATGAGAATCAAAGACTCACTTCTTCACACATTCAGTGTTCCCATACAAATACTAAGCTGAAAGTTATAGTGTATACAGATATATTCAGAGGACCTGGAGCAGCCCCATGTAGGCCTTGTTTTTGTGGTTGTCATCTTTGTGAGTTCATAGTAGACTTTCTCAGTTGGTTCAGAGGACTTTGTTTTTCTGTTGTCATACTTCTCCTCTGGCTATGAACACTCTTTCTTACTCCTTTTCTGTAGGGTTCCCTGAGCTCTAAGTGGGGATTTGATAGAGACAACCACATTTAGAGTTTTTGAACAAAGACTGGATGACAAATGGGCTCAATGTGGGACAGAAATAGATGGATGTTACAAAGCAACTGAGTAATCAGTAATTAATAGATTCTATCAAGGTTCCAGAAACTTCAACATTTCCAATCTTCATTGAACATGGGAAAGTTTAAATCACAGTAATGGAGATTATTGTTGTTCGTCTGAATGAGTTGTGCCACTCTGTATTTACATGGGGCTTCCTGTGCAGAGGGCCCTGAATTTTTATGCCAGCTATTCAGGGCAAGAAGAACCTCTCTAAATAGCTTTGGGAAAGCAGCAGTGGGGTTGTGAGGGCTCATCTTTGCCTGTTCATCACTGGACTCCTTTCAGTAGTTTCTTAACAGGATAGTTTTGTTAATTTCTCCTAATGCCATATTGTGTAAGCCTGTTGTGTCTGCTGCCTGTGGAGTCAGAGGGTATCTTTATTCTAGCACCCTCTCTTCTGGTAAAGGGTAGTTTGTGCCCAAGCAAATTCTGTAAAATACCTGAACATCAATTGTTATAGTGGGGGAAGGTTAATGGCATCTTTTTCATTGTTGTTGTTGTTGACTTTGAAATGCTTTTCAGACAATGTATTCCCAGTAGCAACTACAGGGTCCAAAACACTGGAGTTCTTCAGTAAATGATGTCTAGTCTCACTCCCTCATAGTCACCATCACCTTGAAAATTTTACTCTAATTTTATATGTACCTTTATCAGAGTTTCAGGTTCTTCTTTCCTCTTTGAGCATCCATACTATTCCTCGGGAAATGACCACTAATCTAATGCATCTTGTTTATAGGATTTATAAACCTAATTCTTTGAGGGCTATGCCTCTAAAGCCTTAAAATAATTCCATATACATATACCCATGGTGGGTGAAAGGCTCCATAATGTCAGTTTGTATTGTGTTGAGATGATATTCTCTTACATTGGATCAGTTTTGACCACACCTTCATATTTATTGTGATAGGAGATGGGCTAGTTAAAACACACACACACACACACACACACACACACACACACACACACACACACACATTGCCTCCTTAATGGGTACCTCATTTTAATATTTGAA
Organism: Onychomys torridus; assembly: GCF_903995425.1. Classification (NCBI taxonomy): domain Eukaryota; kingdom Metazoa; phylum Chordata; class Mammalia; order Rodentia; family Cricetidae; genus Onychomys; species Onychomys torridus. The sequence goes on from NC_050443.1 coordinate 74,044,968, forward strand.
GGAGTTCTGACGTTCAGTAATTTCAGTTTGCAAGTTAAAATACAGAATTAAAAGATGTTAATTAAATATACTTACTTAATAAGGTTAGGGAGTATTTGATCTAGAATTCCAATCCTAGGACAGTAGACTTGTGATGTCCTTCTGTTTATAACACTCTCTTAGTCAGGAAGCCCAAACCAATAAGCATTGAAGTGTAGCTAATGGATTATTCAGCTTTTTAAAATCCTGAAGTCTAAAGATGTTTTCCTTCTGATTAATGCCAAGCCATGCTCAAGCACTGTATATATTACTTCTTACTGCTCTGGGAAATGGAGCCTACCTGGGTAGTAATCAAGAGGTAGACATGTGGTGAGAAAGAATTTAAACTTTTTACTTAGACACTGGAGAAACTGACATCTTAATTATTTTCATCATATCATTAACAAGATAATGGAAACAGACAGAGGATAAATGTAATCACCACCAATAATAATTTATCTTAATTTAATCATTTAATTTGTTACAAACTATCTCTATTTTATCAGCTTTGCCTTGGCCTCATCATAAGATTTCTCCTTGCCCTAAAACACTCATATAGGATTTTCTGACTTATTTGTGGTATGTCTAACCAGTAACATTTCATGGTGTTCCTTAAATAAAAGAGATTTTTTATGCCATTTTATTAATAAATGTAAACTCCTGGATGAATGGTCTACTCCTCACGGAGAATAGTTAGTGAAGTTACTGATTGCAAGATCTAAAAGAAATATGATATTTCCCTCTGGAACAACTAAATCACAACATGGCTGTGATTGAAACAAAGGATGAGCTGAGATATCATGTCTACACCAATATTACATAAAATCATTTACTCTGGATATATGAAAGAGACAGGGTATTCATCATACTAATAAAATGCAATCCCTTATATTAAACAAGTTCCAAAGCTGAGGTAGTAGACATTAATTATAAACCATTTAATAATTGATTTGACTAAAATAGATCAACTGCATAAAGGAGGATAGGGCAAAATAATGAATTTGGTATTGAATACATTTGTTTTGAATTACTTTTGAAATTTTCAGGAGCAGTAAATAAGGAATACTCATTAGAAAACAGAGTATGGGTTAAGAAACGGGGCTTAAGATGATCTCTGCAGGTTTTCCACAGATACTGGCTTTCCAAAAACTGTGACGTTTAAAGTAAAACATGAGTCAGTATATCTACCTTGGTCCTTGCCCATAGTAGGTGGTTTATAAATGTTTGTTTCCTTGTATATAAAATTTCTTTTTCAAAAGACAATCCAGAAACTGGGAGCCTGTTGGTTGCTTCTGTGAATGTGGCAAGGGTTTAAGCACAGGACTTCTCAAATTCAGCAGGAATAGGAATCACTTGGCTTGAGTGTTTTAAGTGTAGATTCTGACTGAGCATCTCTGTGGGTGGGAGCAGGCTGAGATTTTGCTGTGCTAACAAGATCCCAGGAGAGGTATGCTGTTCTTATTCAACTACATTTTCATCAGCAAGATTTGTATTTTTGAAATTTTACCCTGTTGTGTTGTATTAAGTAGTTCCCTCTCCAACTCAATTTCTTCCTGCTTTGCTTTTACACCAAAGAACAGGGGTTTCCATTGTCATAGGTCTGGGCCATTCTGGACACTATCCCAGCATTCTCAATGTGTGTTATTCAGAATAAGAATTGAACAAGAGAAAACCCTTCATAAACAAACCAAATAATACTAGTGAATATTCCTACACTGGTACACAATTTAGTACATTGTATAGAATATTACCAAAATAGATCAGCTGTCCAATACTTACTGTGTGAAAGTCTACTATGTCTAAAGAAATAAGGGAATATAAAAGATAAAGTGACACATATAGATTATTGGGAAGAAAAATGAGGAAGTAATACTGCATGTTAATACTATGATTATGTTGATATTTCATGTTATGGGGGAAGAATTTTAAGCTCATAGAGAATACATTATTTTCCCAAATAATTTGATGAAAAATACACTCAAGTAAAGATTTCTATTTCTACATCTTAAATTTATCTATAACATTTGTACATTAATTATTACTATCCCAACAACACTGTGATCTCTGCTATGAAAACACCTAAAGATCAAAATCCCTTAATGTAAAATTCCAAGCATCAAGCATCACATACAAAAGATTATATTCCCCAAACTGAAATCCTTAGGGAAAAATATTATATAGAAGGGATGGACTCCTGAGTTATGATAATGGGTCAATGACATGATACAACAAACAAAAAAGAAACAACAAAAAGTTGAGTCAGCTTTGACATTCTGTCCAATTGACAATATCATAGATGCTTAGACAAACCAAAGCCACACTTGCCTGGAGGATCAAGTGATGATGCTGACTGGTTTTAAAGCAACTATGTGCAAAGTAGGACTATGAGGTCCCTCATAGTGTTGCTTGACCACAGTTATTGCCTTCTCTAAATTGATGGTCTGTATGAGTAGGGTACATGCAAAATGGACTCCTGTATGCCTCATGACACAGACAAATGATAAAATTGAATAGGAATCTGTCACCTCAGAGAATAACTGTGAATGAAAAAACACCACACAGTAAATGAATGTGAATATGTTTAAAACTGTGGCCTAAGAGAACAGGAGGCAGTTATTTCATTAGTGACTCAAAACTTCAAACTTAGCAAGATCACTTGCTCAAGCTACCAGCTCTTTGAGACCATTTCATCCTCTTTATGCAAAATATATCGTTGCAGTATGTTATCTATATCAAATGTTCTATTTCAGTGTGTGTGTTTCATAAGTGAAGGTATAAAAAAGGGCATATTGTCAGTTAATAAGAATGCTGCAATAGTATTTTATACATGTGCAATTTTGGCAACCAAAAATGTCATTGTGGTAATATACATTGTGAAGTTAAATTTGTAAGACACTGCAGAACCAAATAAGAACTCTGAAAGTCATTAATACCATCTGTAGCCCTGGTGTTAGAAGTGATGTGAAAATTAAATACACAGGATATGAACATGTTAAAGATGATAGTCACAGATTGAAATTTTAATAGAAATAGGAAAAGGAAAAAGAAATGAAATTTAAGGCTGTTCAAAGAAAGTTCTAATATTTTGTATTATTTCCACATTTATATTTGGGATTTTTGATCTTTTATAATTTTATACTTTAGAAATATTAGATTTGGTGGTTCTATTTGGGATTTCAATATTCAGGATTATTGTGTTTAGGATTGCATCTCTCAAGACTATGCACTAAATCTGAACTTTTGCAAATCTAAGACAGAATTAGCGAAGATAAATGAGTCGTCCTTCTAAGTCTTCATCCATGATCAGCCTGGGCATGCCAAGTAAGCATCTACCAGTCTTTAGTGCTCAACCAATAGTAATGTCAAAATTATTCTTCTCTTGATCCATTTAAAATCCTTAAGAAAAGTTTCTTATGTTTATTATTGGCTCTCTTTTCCCTTTAAGCTATATTTTATTTATCCAATTTTTCTTTATTTCAAAGCATGATCTGTTAAAATATTAATCACCAATCTAATTCCATCAACTCTTTAAAGCAGTTATGTAATTTTCATCCTCTTTGAGGATGCTGGGAAAGGAGCTCTTTAAAATACTCTTGATCCATCTACAGTCTCCCTTCTGATTAGCTTACTGGTCAACCCTTGGGATTCCTGAAGCAGGAATTAGTCAGAGGATAGCAAATTCAAACCTAATGATAATCTGGGCTATATATCTAGACCCTGTAAGTAAGGAAAAATATAAGTCAACACACACACACACACACACACACACACACACACACACACACACACATATATACATATGCGGGGATAGATGTTCTTCTTTCATCCCTGAGAGTTTATCTCTCCTCTCTACCGTTGTATTTCTTGTCTTTTTTCTTCCCTTAGCATTTCTGTTTATTCTAAATTCCTTTCTATGTTTCACTTTCCTGTCTTATTCCTTCCCCTCTTTCCTTTTTTTAATTCTCTTCATCTGACATTGCTCTCTGTCTCCTCTCTCTCTCTCTCTCTCTCTCTCTCTCTCTCTCTCTCTCACACACACACACACACACACACACACACACACACACACACACACACACAGATTAGGGAGGTGAACAGTGGATTCCCACTTAAAGTGTTACAATGGACATCAAACATAATGACCACACTGTGTCCTATAAAGAATTGGTATAGTCAAATACAGCAACCTGATAACAACCAGATAATATTTTTTGACATTCTTATCTTAGGCAAATTGTGTGTTTTCATACTTAATTTGATTATTCATAAAGTTCAAGTAATAATACATTTCTCAAAGTGTAAATATAAACCTAATATTTCCTGAAACAGAAAGATGAAACACATAAGTAACCCCTCTTCCCTTACAAAAGCCAACTGTATTTTTTAAATTATATTTGTGTCTTAATTTAACATATCAGCCATTGGTTCCCCTGTCCTCCCCCCTCCCGCCCCACCTTCCCCCTAGCCCCTCCCCTCCATTCCCATCTCCTCCAGGGCCAAGACTCCCCTGGGGATTCAATTCAACCTGGTGGATTCAGTACAGGCAGGTCCAGTCTCCTCCTTCCAGGCTGAGCAAAGTGTCCCTGTGTAAGCCCCAGGTTCCAAACAGCCAACTCATGCACTAAGGACAGGTCTGGGTTCCACAGCCTGGGTTATTCCCAGACAGTTCAAGCTATTCAATTGGCTCACTTATCCAGAGGGCCTGATCCAGTTGGGGGCTCCATAGCTTTTGGTTCATAATTCATGTGCTTCCATTCATTTGGCTATTTGTCCCTATACTTTTCCAATCTTGCTCTCAACAATTCACACTCTTCTAACTAAATATAATTTTTTAAAAAAGTAAAAAAAAAAAAAAAAAAAAAAAAAAAAAAGAGGTCAGGTACAACAGCAAGAAGCACCACCTTCTTTGGGCCTTATAGCCCAAGGTCATGGGTGGAGCAAATACTACTACAGCTCATTGATATCTCCCAGCTTTAATGATCCCAATTACCCAATAAAAAGACAGATTAGCATACTGGAAAAATAAAAGAAAGCCACCTGTGATTCACGCATTCTTTTAAGTCTTTTCCTCCATAAATTAGTAAAGCCCTATCTGGTACTAAATTATAAAATATCCATTAGTAGAGATTGTTTCTCATTCTTATTTTTTCCAATATGTCCAGTCTGGTACATTGTAATAAATATATGCTTAACATATAGTATATTTTTGAAGTGGACCCAAGAATAAGTTAGAACAACAAAAAATGATTTGGGCTTCATTGTCAGGTGAAGTGCAGCTTTTCCCAACTATCAGCCCCAGAGCTTCTGGGACAAGGAACATATCCAGGCTGGTGGCTCTGCTGGTGAGAGATTGTTGGCAGCATTTCCCTCTAAATTGGAAACTAGAAGAAAAGACTGCTTGACCAGCTGCCATCAGCAACTTAGAAAACTTGACTATTCAAGCAATTGCAGGTTTCCTATGGTGTTCCCCAATGCTCTTTTCAAGTGTCATATTTTTCAAACTTCAAATGAACAAAGGCTCATAAAAATAACCTTAGTACTGCATCTCTACATTTTAAAGAAAGAAAAAGAAAAAAATCATAACATGGCTATGCATATTTTCCTTCTCGAAAAGCTTCAATATCTCTTTTGAGCAACCACTACTGTTAATTCCTGACATGGTACACATGCATTATACCCATATTTCTGCTAAGTCTACATTGCTGTCCTTGGAGAATTTAACCTTTCCTGGACTTTAGAATCATTTCATTTAAGGTCTTCCATATTGTCCTAATTCTGATCGAACTGTTCCGGGTTGTCTTGCAAATCACCCTTTGGAAATATTTTATAAATGTCTTATCAAGTACTGAAGTTTATCACTGAAATAGAATGGCTAATTCTCATTTAAACTCAGTCTCTTTCTGTATTTGCACCCTCAGTGGAATGCACTTACAGCCCCGTAATCTTTCCAGCCGGAAGATAAACAGATATAACCTTCTCTGGGATGAGGGAAATCCTAAACCTTTATGAAACCCTGTGGTTCTAAAGTGAAAAGGCTAGCCTTCAGTTACCCTAGTCAACAACATCTTCTCTTCTGATAGCATCTATCAGAATAGGAAGTAGAGGGAATGCAAGGTGAGTGTTGCCTCATCACTGATATCCCAACAAGATCCTTCATTTGTTACCCCAAGTTTCACTCATATGAGTGTAGTTAGAGTTTTCCTGCCTGGCCCATAGTCAGGACAAATCTCTCTTACCCGCCAGTCCCACAGTAGCTCAGACCCAAACAAGTAAACACACAGAAACTTATATTGCTTACAAACTGTATGGCCATGGCAGGCTACTTGGTATCTACTTCTATCTTAAATTAACCCATTTCTGTTAGTCTGTACTTTGCCACATGGCTTGTGGCTTACCAGTGTCTTTACATGTTGCTTTCCATGGCAGCGGCTGGCAGTGTCTCCTCCAGCCTTCTACTTCCCAGAATTCTCTACTCTCTTGTCCCGCCTATACTTCCTGCCTGACCACTGGCCAATCAGAACTTTATTTACACAGAGCGATATCCACAGCACTTCCCCCCTTTTTTTTTTTTTTTTTAGGAAGGTTTTAACTTTTACATAGTAAAATTACATATAACAAAACAATTATCAAGCAAGAATTACAGTTACAATATTAAAGAAGATATCCTATCTATCTTATATTTGTGATTCTAAGGTTTTATATCTAACTTATCTTTTATCATAACTGAGAAAATTATGACTATCTAGTCTTCAACCACATCAAAGACCTCAGAAGGATATAATATTACCTGAGAACTGGGAGAAGGATGCAAGCATTTTTGGGGAGTTTTCCAAGAGTAGACAGAAACAGTTGGCAGCCTGGACAGTCACCTAATGTTCCTTTGTAAAGTTGGGGCATTTGTCTTCAGCCCACAGGGCTAGAGTCTCTTGGTCACTTCTCTCAGTGTACTGTAGAATGTTTGGCAGTTTCCTCTGCAAAGCAGGAACCTGAAGGACCATTTTGTCAAGCAAAGTTTAGTGGTCACCTTTCTATGGGTCCTGCATGTCCAGTCGATCAAGCAGTCCAGGCAAGAACAGTTTCTTGCCCAAATGGCTATTTTTGCCAAGGTGAAGATAAGATATGAAGTGTCTTCAATGCCCATCCTCCTCTCTGAAGTAAATTGGTGCTGCCAGGAGCAGACATGTCTCACTGTCCAGAAAGTCTAAATTTTAAAAGTATTTTAAATGCCATATTCTGTAGGTCTTTGAAGTATTTGAAGATTACCTATCTATCTGAAATATCTCTATGTATACCTAGAAGACTTAACTAACATGGCTACGAGTATGATTATCATAGATGACTGATTATTAATCTATTTTTAATTATCCATTTCAATTTAAAATGAGCTGTACAAACATAATAACTTAAACAAGAGTAGAAATATACACATAGTATAACAAAATTAACCTTAAGTTTGTATCAAGACTAAAATCTATACCAATGTAAAACATTTAAATGAGTTGTTGCTCTTTAGAAGTAAGTTCCTTAAACTACCCTTTTATCCTATTATATCTATATCATATCCCCTTTTCTTCTTTAGAAAGAGATCTCATTTATAATCAACCTGCTTTAAAGAAAAATATTGGTTTTTCTCTGTCCCACAACAGAGGGCTCTTCTGATTTGGGACACAAGAATCTAACCTTTTCTTTTAGCAATATGTCTGAGTTTAGAGAAGGAATGAGCCAATTCCATCTCCAAAGCCAGCTTGATAATTTTGGGAATGTGGGCGTAGTTTCTCCTACTACTTCCTGCTGGAGGGGGGCGCTGTATCTTATGGGAACACAAAGAAAATTTTATGATTATGGAGTAGTCCATTAGGGTGAGCCTCTGAGCCAGTTGCCTTGAAACCATTGTGGATGTTGGATCATCTGGGCCATGGTGTCATCAGAGACCTTTCAGGTGGTTTTGGATGATCAAACCTGATGTATCTTAATCTGGAACAAATCCACAGCCTCTAGCTTTCTGTGGAAACAAAAGCAGAGACTCTTTTCCAAAGCAACATATCCTTATATCCAAATTTTGAAGTCAAGTTACCTTTAAAATTTACATAGTTATTTAACTCAACAGCTTTTACGATCAAATCTTTTTCTTCAGTTAAAAATCCCAAAGACAACATAAACCAGATTCTCTGTGTAATATCCATCTTTGTAAGACTGAAATGTTGCTGTGGCTGCCGGCTCCACCCACCTCAGCTTCCCAACATAGTGGTGGTACAGTTTACTGCCAGCTCTGGGTCTGGAGCCATGTATACCATCAACTATCAGAAGCAGTTCTAGCAAAGCAGCGCATAGCCCAGAAATCTTTTTTTTTTTTTTTTTTTTTTTTTTAACTATCAAAGGCTAAATCTACCACGCAGCAGAGTAAAGTGCCACTTGTAGACTCCTCAGTCCCGCCACACTGCAGGTCAGACACACATGCCAGGAACCCGCCATAGTAGCTGAAACTGGCAGGCTGCCGCTAACTTGAGAGAGACAACTAGGAAGCTGTTTTTAGCTCCGTCTTAGAATCTTTTTTCTCAGGTTTTAGGTGGAAATTCTTGCCCCACGTTGGGTGCCATTTGTAGTTAGAGTTTTCCTGCCTGGCCCATAGTCAGGACAAATCTCTCTTACCCGCCAGTCCCACAGTAGCTCAGACCCAAACAAGTAAACACACAGAAACTTATATTGCTTACAAACTGTATGGCCATGGCAGGCTACTTGGTATCTACTTCTATCTTAAATTAACCCATTTCTGTTAGTCTGTACTTTGCCACATGGCTTGTGGCTTACCAGTGTCTTTACATGTTGCTTTCCATGGCGGCGGCTGGCAGTGTCTCCTCCAGCCTTCTACTTCCCAGAATTCTCTACTCTTTTGTCCCGCCTATACTTCCTGCCTGACCACTGGCCAAACAGAACTTTATTTACACAGAGCGATATCCACAGCATATGAGTTCACTTTGGCCTTCCTCAAGCCATCTGTCCTGCTTAGTAAATTCTAATAATCAAGTAACTTAGTGGAAGTGAAATTAGTTGAATTAATTTATTTCCACTAAATTACATGATGACACTATTAGAGAATTATATATGTGGATAATTTCTACCTATTTCTGGAACATCTTTACAGATGCCAAATTAGACATGTACTCTAGAATAACTACTTATTACAAAACTTTCTGTGATCAAAATGAAATTTTTGATCTCTACTCAAGACACAGAAAGGATATCTAGGAGAATTCACTCTATAAATGTACAAGCCAGTAGGGTCAAGGTCATTACAAGGGAACCCACAAAGACCACTAATCTGAACTCATAGGAACTCATAGACACTGGACCGACAGCTAAGGAGCCCACATGGGACCTTCCTAGGCCTGCTACATATGTGTGACGGTTGTATAGCTTGGTATCCTTACAGTGCGAAGAGGGCTCATCCCTGACACTTGGGCAGGTTTTTGAGAACCTATTCCTCAAGCCTTAATATAAGGGAAGAAGGTCAGTCCCAACTCGACTTGATATGTCATGTTTTGTTGGCACCCATGGAGGCCTGGCACTTTCTGAACAGAAACAAAGGAGAAGTGGATTGGGGAGGAGCATAGAAAGGAGATGGGAAGAGGGAATGGGAGAAGAGGAGGGAGGAGAAACTGAAGCCAGGTTGTAAAATAAATGAATAATTTAATTAATAAAAGAAGAAAGTAAAACACATACACATATACACACAAAGCAAGACAGTTTAAAAGACACACACCACTTCCATTACCTTCTGTTTGTCATTGACTCTACTGAGAGTGATGTTGAGGCTATATATGCTAGAACAGAGGTGACATGATATATTTTTTTAAGGAGAAAACTGTTAAGAGGATTTATGTGACTTCATTTTTTTTTTCCACTCTCTGTTAGTAAGATAGTGTTTTGCCCAGTGATCTTGGGAAATGTCCCTATTATCCAAGATTGCTACAGTTCTTCTTTTAAGAATATATTTAAAGGAATAAGAAATGAGTAAGTCTTAAAAGTCCAAATGGATTTCATGAAATGCCTAAATTAATGTTACACAATAGTTGTGACTATGAATACCATCAGTAAAAAGATGCCTTATAAAGGGAATAAGAACCATGAAAAACTGAAAGGGTCTTTCCACAAACAGGGAAACAAATAGTTCTCCAGGACCGCGATGTTTTAGGAAGCTTTAATTCTCAAAACACAGATCAGTGGGAAATGAAAGAAATTACAGCCAGGTAGACTGGAGTTTGCCTTCTAGTCTATACACTGTCTTAACTGTGGCTGAAGGGAGATACAATCATCTCTATTTCTTATTTCCTATATGATTAAAACACCCTAGACTTCTACTGTTGATGTCTGTTGCTAGATACCTGAGCTACCGTTTCTGCTAAGATGCTGTTTCTATCTTTAAAATATAAAGATGTAGAAGAAACTTAGCTAGATGCAGCTAATACATTTCACTTTGTCAAATCTCCATGGGTTATGTTTGGAAGATTAATGAACATAGATATTGAAGTACCAACAAGGGCTTATCATATTTCTATTATTAAAATGTTTTATTTTATTCAAAACACTTTTAACCAAAGAGTTTACTTCCAATATAGAGTGTTATAATAGATGCCCAGTTAACAAACATATAAGCCAGTGTACATAAAAATAACATACTAGGCACTGATATGCAACTCCTAGGTACTTTACCAATTAGAACCTAAACCATATATATGCAAAAACACAGACTTCCCATGATGAATGAGCTCATACTGGTCCAAATCATAAATAGCACCGTAGCTGAAGTTTTTCTGTGTCCCACCTGGCCCATGGTCAGGACAAATATCTCTCACCTGCCAGTCCTGCAGCTGAGTAGCCATGCAGGAAGTAAAGTATAGCCAGGACAAGCAGAGAGGAGAATGCTAGAAAGTGGAAGGCAGAGTCAGGAGATGCTGCCATCCACTGCCATGAGAAGTAAGATGTAAAGTACCAGTAAGCCACAAGCCATGTGACAATTTACAGATTAATAGAAAAGGGTTAATATAAGATATAAGAACTAGATAGCAAGAAGCCTGCCACGGCCATACAGTTTACAAGTAATATAAGTCTCTGTGTGTTTACTTGGGTCCAAGTGGCTACCAGGACTGGTGGTGAGAGAGATTTGTCCTGACCACAGACCTTGCCAGGACTGGAGAAAACTCCAGCAACATAGTTCCACACTCTACCAACTGATGAATATAAATAATTCATGAAATGAATATGTTTCTACAAGAGAATACTATCTTTTAAGGAAGAGAAATAAACTACAGGTATCACACCAAGTATAAACAAGTATCAAAAGCAGGATACTCTAAAAGAGAGAAGGAATAAAATAAAAAATTTAAGTTGTATTTATATAAAATTTCAGCAAGGGAAAGGTATATTGAAAGAAATAATATCAGTGGTTTTCAGAGAGCAAGTATGCATGAAGGAAAATAGAGGAACACGAGGAAGTGTTAGAATGTTAGGAATAGATGTAACTATATTATTATGTTGTCATTGCCTTCTGTATGTATTCATTGTGTGATATTAATCCTGGGAGGTGGGAACAAATGCCTATTCACTCCAGATAAATGGAAAAACGCAGAACAAAGCAAAGACAGCACTAAAGTCCAATTTGGTGAATCAATGAACTTTATTGAGGTTCCTTACAGGAAAGCAGGTTAGAGGTGACTTACAAGCGAATGACTGACATAAAGCTGCGGCACCAAAGCTCTCCCCGGCATGAATAACATCTCATAAAAGGTGGAAATATGGAGGGTATGGCCCAGCCTGCAGACAGTTGAACTGGGAGGAGAATATCCATTCCAAGTGATTCACTTGATTTGAACCTTTTCCAGGTAGTGCGGCTAGTCTCTGCTTTGCTGGGCAGACTAACTGATCTCTGCTACTTCCAGGTAGACCAGCTATTGGAGGATGACTCAACAGACATTTTTTTCTCCTTGTTTTCCCTTTTTATTTTAATGAGCAGATGTGGTATTAGGATTAATTATGGTGGTTTTAAAAAATGTTTTGTTTATTCCCCTATTTCCCCTTTCTCAATTCCTTTGTCACTCTTATATCCTCTCACTCACCCTAGAGCACTCATCTCCCTTAATACTGCATGTGTTATATTCATATTCCCCTTCCTTAGCACCTTTTTTTCTACCCTGGTTCTCCTTTAGTTTGTACCCACCCCTACATCTATTTACATACAAATATATGTGTGAATGTGTGCATGAATGTGTTGTGTGTGTGTGTGTGTGTGTGTGTGTGTGTGTGTGTGTATATGTGTGTGTGTTTAGGATCCAAGTATGAGAGAGATTGTTCATAGTGTTCTCAAGTGATAGGACTTATTATGATCAATTGTAAACTGGAAGTCTGACTAGATCTTGATAAATTCCTTACACATAGGTTAAATATGAGATAACCCTTTAGTGTGAATTTGTCAGAGTATTCAATTGTCAATTGTATTTTTATAATATGTCTATATATAAGATCCAGTGGGTAAAGAACATGATGTATTGTACTGTTCAACCATAGAAATAAAAATAATTCCTTCCTTATTTGTGAACATTTATATTGGAGTATTTTAACTCTTGTAGAATTAAAGGCTGTCTATAGAGAGAAAGGAGTCTTTGAGACAAATATTTAAGTCTTCTGATTAGCTAAACATTTGGATAGCAATTGAAAATTTACTAAAAGGGGAGGTGTAGGGAGTGATGTCTTGGGGGAAGAGGTAGGATAGTGTAGGGTAAAGAAATGGATGAGAGAAGGAAAATCAATGCTAGGATTTGGGGAAAGCTGTACAGAATCCTACTACTTTATAAACTTCATATGCACAGAAAAGTGTGTAATTGGAGTTATTCTACATGGAAGTTTATGCTCTCAGAAGCCATGGGTTGCCAAAAATAAGACCAGTACTATGTATGAAATACTGCATTTGAATTGTTGCAATGGGATGTCATGGAGACTACCCAAACAATACAGACTGTATTGGTCAGAATTCTCTAGAGAAACAATTTACAGAATGAGTACATATATACATGCATACACACATGCATGAATACACACATACACACACACATACACACACACACACACACACACACACACATACATGTCAGTATCTTGCATTCTAAATGTATATAAGTAAAAGATGGATGATCATTTCTGAAGGAGAAAATGTTACATAGTAATTAGATGATAAAATATCACCTTAAGATGATTTCATACTGGACCTAATAATTATGTAATCCTATAAAAATCACAATTATGTAATTTTGGCTTTTAGTTTTATATGCAATATCAGACGTAGACTCTGTAACAAAGGACTTTTTTAAAGGAAATATTTATAAGCTACCTAAGCAATGAGTTACTCATAATAGGCAATAAAATATGGAGGTAGTAGTTATCATCTACTCATTATAAATTCACATAAATATTCTCCAGACAAATAGTTTCTCCATTATAAGTGCCTGTATTGTTATCATCCCTTTCAAATCTGCATTCATACCTCAGTGTAAGAGTCATTCTAGAAAAGTCACTCAGTTACAGAAGGGGAATTTATGTGCTTCTCTAAAATTAGTCTTTGGTTATTAATAAATATATTGGGCCAACTATGAGTTGACTTTAAAAAAGTACACACACACACACACACACACACACACACACACACACACACACACAGAGCCCACAAATAAAAACTAGGCCTATGTAACCACAATTCTTAAGAGCTATCCTATCCTCCAGTCATCAGAAGGAACATGTGAAGTAATTATCAATTAGTTTTTAAAAAGTCTCCTAATTGCATCATATTTCCTTTATGACAGCAGCTAGGTCATACCCCTCCCCTTAGGCATCAGCATGTATCAGACATGTGTAATAGTCAACTCAGACTATACCCAACTGTGTGACTGTGCTGTTTTAGACTTTGAAGTTTGTATGTTTTTTTTAAAATGGTAATATTTTTATAAGTGTTTTAATCTGTTCTAATACGTTATTTCCCTGGTGTCATATTTTCTTTTTCCTTATCTGTAGTTGATATTCAGTATTTTCTGCATGGCTTTACTGAAGTCTTAGGGATTGCTCTCATGAAAACATTAGCAGAAAAACAGTTTTATCTTCAACAGCATTTATTGTATGCAAGGTGACTTATTCAGGACTCAGTTTGAATCCTGGTCCTTAATGTATTAACTACCAAAAAAAATAAAAAAGACACCACTTTATCAGTGGGTATTTTATAGAAAAGAATTCAAATACACCTACCCAAGCTATAGAGGTAGAAGCTCTCTAGAGAGCTTCAGTTAAGTACTTTATTGCAGATACCATTGCTCAGTAGTAATTTTTGTAATCTTCTGCTTACAAGTGGTAAACAAAGTATAAAGACCATAACTAAGTAAATAAAAGAATAAATAAATAAATAAATGCCCTATAAAAATAAAATAAAAAAATACTCTTTGTGGCCAAATAAATACATATAGTTTAAACATGACATCTTCCCCACAGAGGATTTCATCCCTCTGAATTAAAGGAAGGAACAAGAGAAGGATAACTGGAGAAAAGATCTTAGGAGAGAAATGTCATTGTACTGGGGTCATTTGTGCTGGCTTGTTTTATGTCATGGACACAAACTAGAGTATTCAGAGAGAAGGGTAGCCACAAATGAGAAAATGTAAGATCTGTCTGTAGGTAAGCCTGTACAGCATTTTCTTAATTAGTGATTGATGCTGGGAGTGGGGTCACAGCACATTGTGGCTGGTGTCACCCCTAGGATAGTAGTTTTGGGTTATATGAGAAAGCTGACTGAGCAAGCCATGAGGAGCTAGTCAGTAAGTTACTCCTCCATGGCCTCCATGGCTTCCATGGCCATCAGCTCCTACCTCCAGGTTCCTGCTGTGTTTGAGTTTCTGTCCTGACCTCCTTCAATGATAAACAGTGATTTGGAAGTATATGCCAAATAAACTTTCCTCCCCAACTTGCTTTGGTCATGGTGTTTTATCACAGAAGTAGTAACCCTACCTAAGTCAGACAATAATATCAAAACAATTTCCACTGCCTCATTTTCTCTAGAAAGAGGACCCCATCTTTGACTCTCTCTTGGCTTTGAGTTTCCTTCCTTGAAACTTCAAGCATGAAAAGTCAATAGTCTCTCTAGCAAGGAATTAAAACAGAACAAAAAGTCATATTGCATTCATCCGTATGTTTTATGCAGACTGATGTAAGTAAGCAAACACCATACTAGGGGGTTTTCTCTACCTCATTGTCTTCAGTATTGCAGGATAGCAGTCTGTATACTCATCAGTTTACCATTGTCCATTCTTTATGGGTCCCTGACTACCTATCCTGTCATTAAGTATATACTGAGATTCAAATGATGTTAATCATTGTAGGCAATGAGAACACAGGAATAAAGAAAATACAGACTTAATAACAAGGATATTGCATTTTCAATATTTTTAAATCACTTTATTCTGATTATCATACAAATCACTTTATTCTGATTATCATACAAATCAAAACACCACACCACAGAGCTAGTCTGAGAGAGCCACTCCAACACTTGCCCAGTCCCTAGTCCCAATCTATATATCTCAGTGAATTCTATACAGTTAAAATGGCTGTTTTTAAGCAGTGGGGATTCAAATAGGGTTTTCACCTTCACTGTCAAGTATATTTTTATTCACTAATGAAACACATACACACACACACACACACACACACACACACACACACACACACAGAGAGAGAGAGAGAGAGAGAGAGAGAGAGAGAGAGAGAGAGAGGATTACAGAGTTAAAAAACAGCTTTATATTCTGTTTTATGACATGTCATTTTGCCATAACCTAACACTCCCCCTGGGTCACCTTTCTAAATGTTATACTACTACACACACTTATACTAGTATATATTTTTTCTCAAAAACATATCTTAGCCAATAATGTATAAGTATTCAAATGATTGTTTGTATGGGTTATATGGGCTTTTACAGAAACCAAGTAACCAGTATGCCAAAAGACAGAGTTAATTGTCAACTACACAGAAAGCACAAACTCTAGAAATAGCAAGCCATGCATACATACTCAGGGTCATGAGGAACTTGGGCCCAACAGAGTCAAAAAGGTTTTTATATAGTACAAGTTTGTAAGTCATTGCAACCATTTTAAAGCAAATGGGTATATAACATTTCCAAATTTACTGGAAGGTATTACATGAATTTGTTCAAAGTATTTCTATGGTTATGGCAGGGCAATGTGTAGTAATTCTACAGTAAAGAGCATGGGCTACTGTGTAAGTTTGCAGAGAGCGGCTTCTGATTAAGGAATGGTCCAGGTACTGTTTGGACGTGGTCTCCAGCTGCTACAGGTGTGTTAGATTCCTCCCCTCCCTTCACATCTAACAGGAAGGGAAGTGGTTGATGTAGCCTTTAACCATTTGCTGAAAGACATCAAGTGTGATGAAAAGTCCTTCTTTTAGGCTTAAAACATTTTACTTCTAAGACTTCTCATTCTACTAAGATTTTTCTTATGAACCCATCTCAGGAATAATTTATGCATACCATAAACTTTAGGGAAGAATCAAAAGTAATAAAAAATATGTCTATTGGCAAAGATTCCTTAGAGGGTTGTTTATTCAGTGACAAGTAAAACCTATTTTAAAACATCATATTTTGTGATCAATGCAGATTTCAAACAACTGCTTTATGTTAGCTATAAAGATAAAAATTTTCTCTTTCTTTTCATCTGGGGAATGTGGTAACTCATCCTCAGAATGTAGCATGAATATTAGTTTTTTAAGTTGGTATTCCTCATTTTTATTTTCCAGTGGCTGCATGGATTTTATTGAGGTGAGAGAGAAAGAAGGGGTGGATGGTACATGGCACAGGTGCAGACTGCAGGTCCGGGAGCAGGAACATTGGAGCTGTCAGAATCTTTTGGTAGTAGTCGAAGCAGGACAATTTCTCCTGGTTTTATTCATTGTGTGATCAAAGGAAAGTTGCTTCCTTTCTCTAAATTTCACTCTTTTGTATTTTTTATTCTTTCTTTATTTATTTTTTCACAAAATGATGCATTGTACTATAATGACTCTTTCTAGGTTTGTATTTGTATGATTTTTATTTGCTTTCTTTTATTCCCCTGTTTTCTGTAATCATCCAAATGATTGGTTGAGAACTCATGTGTTAAATACTAAAAGAAGGATTTCTGGTTCACACCATTTTTAATTTGGTGCATCAGGCTTTACGCTAATAGAAGCTACAATTTGCCTCCTTTTCCATGATGGTAATGCTGTTAATCTACATTTCATCTCATTAAAAACAGATATTTCAATAGAATCATTTGCCCTTCCCTTTTGTATTATTTTAAAGCTGGGAATAAAACTCAGGCCCTGGTATTTGCCAACAAGCCCTCTACCACTGAGCTATATCCTCAGCCTTCACTGTTTTATTGACATTGATTATCCTATTTCTAAGGACTGTAGTGTTGAATGCTGCCTTTCTAAAGTCAGAGTATTACTCATCTCCTACTTATGCTTTTGTCAAAGCACTCACTTATTTTAATCACACTAAAGCAAACCCACTGGCTGTGTCTTCTTATCTTAAATGTTCTATATCTTTTCAGCTTGTCACAAAAACAATATTGTGGAATTAGTCATAGATGCTACATCCCACCAGGTGCTTTTTCTTCTCCCATTCTGTCCTCTATTGACCACATGCTGAGTGACTTGGCACAATTGAGTATTCCTACTGAAATTACTGACTGCATTAAAAAATATAAAAAGTCAGTTGAAAATCTCAATTCCTTTAAGTCCTTGGTATTGACATCTTTCACATCAAAGGAACCACGCTTGAGAAGAGTTTACAGTCACTAATAATAAGCACCAACATTTGGCATCTGGGGTACTTTCAAATCATTCAAGCAAAACGATGCTCATCACAATACCAGAAAAAACAACTATTGAGTCAGGATAGAGGATGCAGCAGGAAGATACTCAAGATGAGACTATGGGTAAAAAAACATTTTCTAAAATGTGATTAGTATTTAACTAGAAAATCAAAATACTAGCTTGAGAACGAACCATTGGAGTAAAAGGAAGTAGCTGGTCTTACCCAGGAACTCTAGCCAGCTTAGTAATAAATCAGCTGGTGACTAGCTGGGCTATCTTCATCTACATTTATGTATCAAGTTATCTAGTTATCAGAAAGATCATATATATACGTATACACATACACATACACATACACATACACATACATATACATATACATATACATATGTATACATATACATATACATATGTATACACATACATATACATATACTTATACATATACATACATATACATATACATATACATACGTATACGTATACGTGTATACGTATACGCATACATATACACATATACGTATACGTATACATATACACATACACATACACATACACATACACATACACATGCACATGCACATGCACATATACATATACATATGTATACGTATACGTATACACATACACATACACATACACATACACATACTTATACATATACATATACATACATACATACATATATATATATATATATATACATTTCAGAATATAACTTTTATGTCATCTGTAGCTCTACACATCCATCAGAAATCAGTGGAGAAGGGGCAGTAAGTTAATCTTAGTCCTGGAATAAGACAATCAAAAATGGGAAACAAAATTAAAATTAAATTTGAAAGAAAATAAGAATCTCTCCTGACTCCATATTCTTCTTTCTAAATGCAGCTATTTTTTTATGAGTGGAATATATTCATGCCTCTTGGTCTAAAACATTTATTTGATATAAAATGGTTTTCTCTGTGATGCCTAAATATCCACTAGCACTGTATTCTACATATGTTTTGATACACCCAGTGGAGGTTTCATTTAAAAAAAAATTAGTCATACTCTGAGTTTCCATTTTATTTTGGTTCCCAAGTTTCTGTAAATATTTATTCACATGTATCTGCTGTTGGATTGGCTATGAGTCATTGGAGGACCTGTTCTTGTGTCTCTGAGGTTAGCCTCAGTGCCTGGCCCCTAAGAAACCTGTAAGTGCCTGTGTTGTCTATGCAATGAGAGTATGCTGTAAGCATCCCTTCCATTTGTGTTTTACCTTTTCTAGGCTGCACATAACATAGGTATTTCCATGGTATTTGTGGTACAGATGTGTCAACTATTAACATACATCCTCTCAAAAAAAATGGAAAGAAAAATATAGTGAATACCAATTACCAGTAATAATAGTCTAGGAGTTACCACACAAACTGTATTTTGTGGGTTGGATGGGTAAATCTTCACATGCCTAAAATCGTAGGAAAACTTTTTATAATATTCTATGATATAGTCATAATATAATAAGAATGTCTTTTCTCCAAGTATGTATATCTTCCCTCTGTGGGATGTATATAGCATATATAGTTTCTGGGACAAGATAAATATCAAAAGGGTATATGTGGGATATGACTAAAATCAGAGCTTTATATATATATATATATATATATATATATATATATATATATATTACTTTTATAAAGACATATGCTATTGACATCAAATTTAACTTCAAGTGAGTATCTTATCCCTCCCACTGTGTACCCTGTATTAATGAATATAAAGGTTATCCTCTCTGGTAGATGATAGTTTATTGATGTGTTTGTGTATGTGTATGGGGGTTTTAAGGAGATGAAAAGAAATTAATCAATTACTTAAACCACTGGACCACATTATATTCTCAACAGGGCAATGGTGGCACACACCTTTATTCCCAAAACTTGGGAGGCAGAGCCTGGTGGATCTCTGTGAGTTCAAGGCCAGCCTGGTCTACAGAGAGAGATCCAGGAAAGGCATAAAGCTACAAAGAGAAACCCCGTCTCAAAAGACAAACAAACAAACAAACAAAAAAACCTTTATATTTTCAACCACATTATTCCATGCATCTTGATGTTTTCCCACTTTTCAAAAGAAATAGAAATCTCCCAAAGATTTAGATTCCCCATTGTGTTAAAATTAGAATTTGTAGACATTCACCTTGCCATACTCCGCAGGATTCACAAAGCCTTGATTTCAGTTAATGGTGCTGGTTGTATTATCCATAATCACTTATGATCATAAACAATTAAGGACTGTTTAGCCAAATAGTAACAATAGACAATCAGGAGGTTTGTTGTTCCCTTAGACTTCATTGTAAGGAGTACATGATCATTTTGACGGTATAAGGAGCAGTAAAGACCAGCCAATGTCAGTCTTCCCATTGTACCTGGTGAGTTGGTAGAAGAGCATGCACACTTGTCTTCAATCATCCCAGGGAGAAGGTTGCCTTTAGTTCTGTTTCACAGAGCAGACAATGAGTCTGAGGTAACATTATTCACAGGAAATCACTGAGAGTTTCCAGAGCAAGGCTGGGCCTGAAATACACCCTTAAATGATCTTGCTAAGGTCGCAGTCCATTCTGTTAAGTACATGCTATTGCTTTTTCCATAGTAATAAGATTATAGCCATATAATTTTGAGATACGTCTAACTTTTCTGTGTAAGAAAGGTTCTTTTAAAACATTCACTTACTTTCTTTGATGGTAGAGGGCTCTGCTGATTAAGGTTGCAGTTCACCATGTCCAGCTAACTCTATGAGCTTGGCATAACAAGGAGCATTCCCCTTGCAGCTGCACTACCTACCTACCCTATTTAGAAAGTGTCTCTAGGCCCAGATGCCTGGTCTTATTTGGGAGCTCTCCCTCAGCTTGGATGTCTGACTTACCTTAAGTGTGACCTTTGACGTAGTTCCCTGCAAATGCTTCCCTTCCCCCCTTCTGCTGTCCATATGATAATTAAGTATTATGTTCCAACTGTGTGCTGCCAAAAGCCAACTAGGTGATGCCGCAACTGCTGTCCTCATCCAATATATTCCCCTTACTCTGAAATAAAGGTGATCTGTAGCAAGGAAGCAGACTCCCTGAAGGCTATTTCCATCCTACTCACAGGGTGTACAAAGCCCTGCATGCCTCTGCCTCTACTTGCTTTGTCCTTGAGGACTGGTGCTCCACTGACCGCAGGAAAAGGGAGGCCCCACACTGTCATTTGTGAACAATTATTTTGTTATTTAATCGTTCTTTCAGGATGATACTTTGAAATTTTAGAAAACTGAACATAATTATCTAAAGCTAACATTTATACCCAAAACATTTTGTTAAGACTCTAAACACACTGCAGATACAAAACTTAAAATTCATTCATGTATCTTCAGGAGTTAAATGAACCTAGCACATCATGTGATAAACCTGCCATCAGTGAGTAGTGGCTCCTTAGCATTCTGTCGCAAAGGATTCCAAAAGAAACAATTCCTTGAGAGACAATGTCGTGATCAACTAATAATTCCTGCAATGGAAAAAGAAGGAAAAATACATGTGTATGTTGGTGTACTGTTATGCCCAGATCGCAGGGACCTCCAAAAGACCACCACTGAGACCATAGCCTGTACGTAAAAGCAAAGAGCCTTTATTATTTTCAAACTCAGAGCTTGGGCTCTCTGTCCCATGTAGCAGTGAGAGCAGAGACCACAGCATAGGCAAAGTGGGGTTTTATCATAGCAGAGGTTGGGGCAAGGGTATTTCCAGGGTTCAGGACCCTGATTGGCTGACATTTGTCTAGGGGTATGGGGAATGTTTGGAATGTCAGGTATTTCCCCTTAGACATAGTGAAATTGTATGAATGCTTTATTGTTTATAAGATACACTCATTCACTGGACAAAAAGAAATAAAACAATGTTGAGCATTTTTAGTGGCAAAGTGGAAGCAACTTTTTCACAGTTGATGCTGAGAGTCTAACATTTATTTTCTGTTTGTTTGTTTGTTTTGTTTTGTTTTTTAGTGTTTTTTTTCCCCCCGAGATAAGGTTTCTCAATGTAGTTTTGGTACCTGTCCTGGATCTCAATCTGTAGACCACACTGGTCTCAAACTCACAGATATCCACCTAGCTCTGCCTCTCCAGTGCTGGGATTAAAGGCATGTGCCACCACCACCAGGCTTGGTTCTTATTTTTGATAGTGTGCTATATGTCTATAAAATGTACACATATAGTTATCTTGCACATACACACAAATCTTTTTTGCTCTTTTGTGTTCTCAACATAATTTTAAAAGTTTGTTGATATGTTTTCTGATTTAATGCAAAGCTTTGAACTTCATTTCCCCATCCTTATACTAAGTGACCTGTGCAAAGTATATTGAAAATATTATTCATGTAAATCAAATCATGTGTGAATTGATTTGCATGAATACAGACACACACACAAATAAAACCTATATCTTTCAAAATTGTTATTTGCTTAAAACATGTATTGCAGATTTATTTCCTCTCTCCATTCATCTTGAAATGGTACCTGGCAATTTCTCCAAGTTAAATGCTTTCTAATTTTTTCTTTTCTACCCCCTCTTTTTTTTTTTGCCTGTTTTTAATACTTTTTTTTGACATTGCTTATGAAGAACTTTGAAATCCAGCTTTAATTCCCCCCCAATAGAATATGTGCATGTGAGTGTGTGTGTGTGTGTGTGTGTGTGTATGTGTGTGTGTGACTTATACAATGCACAATGTCATGGCTAGATACCTTATACCACCTACTAAAACCTCCAGTGCTAAGAATGGGTTATATATTGTTGACTGGTTAGCCAACTGTAGCTAGAAGTTTCTCCAGTCCTGCCTGGGCCCTGCAGTCCCATGGCCTACTTATAAAATAACCACACAGAGGCTTAATATTATTTATAACTGCTTGACCACTAGGTCAGGCTTACTATTGACTAGTTATTACATTTAAACTCAGCCCATTTCTGTTAATCTATATGTTGCCACATGTTCTGTGGCTTTACCTGTGTGCCATTACATGCTGCTCCCTGGATGGCAGGCTGGCATCTCCTGACTCAACCTTCCTCTGCCAGAATTCTCCTTCTCTGCTTATCCTGCCTACACTTCCTGCCTGGCTACTGGCCAACCAGAATTTTATTTATCAACCAATCAAAGCAACACATATTCATAGCATACAGAACAGCATCACCCGTCAGCCAACCATAGATTCCTCAAACATCACAGACTATTGTCACAGCTGTTGGCTGTTATTCACAACATTGTAACTGGGAAAACACCTACTTAGGTCATCTAACATGGAGATGACAAGTTGGTATGCAACTAGAAGCTTCACCTTCACTGACTTGCATTCATGGTGTTAGAAAGTTCTCTGAATGCTACCAGACACAAAAAGTAATCATCAGTATCTCACAGCTATGATCTTAAACAGTGACCTGCTGCAAGTTAATGCTGGTACAATAGTATCACAAATGTTATGGGAGTAATCAAGCACTTTTTGGTTGAATTTAAGGTCTACTCTATATGATGGAACCCACACAAAAGATTACTAAAGTGGCCAAGAGCAAGATATTAAATATGCAAAGGGCCTAGAAGAGAGCTTACTAATAATATTCTGCTAAAACATAGCAATAAAATGACTCCTAATGACATATTGCTATACTGATATATGAGTGCCTCACTTAACCCTCATCAGAGAAGCTTCTTGCTTGAGGTAGGAATTAACACAGAGAACAACAATTGAGCAATGTGTAGAAGAGTAAGCAGAAAAATTGTAAGAGGCAGAGATGGTGGATGACTTGAAGGAAGCAGTGTCTTCTAGACACCATAGGACTAATATACACAACAACTTATAGAAACTGTGACAGAACAATAGGCTTGCATAGGTTTAAGTCAGACAGGGTCTCAGCACTGAGACAAGGTAGTGCATGCAAGTATCACCTCTAACCAAGAATCTCTTTGCAGTTGACCTGGGTTGGCAAAGGGCAAATCAGTTTTATCTAATGGAGTGTCACTGGGTATATCAACTATACTCCAGAATAGGACCCATGCCAAAGAGTAGATAAACACACAACAAATTTCGAGGTTTTTTCTTTATGTTTTTCTTTGTTTCTGGATTTTTGTTTCATTTTGTTTTGTTTGACATATATTATTCTTTGGGTTTTTGTTTGTTTGATTAATTGATTGATTGGTTTTCACAAGAGGATAGAACATGAAGTGGGGTAGGCAGGGAGTTGGGAGAAGAGAAAAGCTCTGTCAAAATGTATTGTTCAAAAAATTTTAGTAAGTGTGGACAATTTAGTTTTAAATTTAACTTTAATAAACCAATTTAGTTAATCAAATGGAGACTTAATATGCTGAGCTGTACATTAATATTGCTAGTAATCCTGTATTTGGGAAGAATAACTTTCTTGTTCAAGATAGATAAATGCAAAATGACAAGAAAAATCATTGTGCTCAGATCATCCCCTTCCAGAACTTCTTCCCTTTTATTTCTGTAGTAACCTCCACACTTAGCTGCAGAGTAGGTCCAAGGATACTCAGATGATTAAAAAAAAATGACTCTACACAAGAAGCTTTGTATTACCACTCATTCAAGATCACTCTCATGACAACATACTTTTAAAGGCTACTAATGCCCATGTACCAGAAGAAGATTCTATGGCAATGGTTCTCAACCTGTAAGTTGTGACCAATTTTCTAATCAAAGGACCCTTTCACAGAGGTCCCATATCAGATACTGTGCATATCAGATATTTTTTTTTCAAACACATAAACATTGTTTATGACAGTGGTCTCATAAGTTTATAACAGACCTGAAAAATTATCACTTCATAACAGCATAGCTGTGGTAATATCATAATCCAAAATATTTCTCCCATGTTTGTAACAACACTGGAATAAACATACCTACTGTTATGTTGGCCCTATAAAGCTTAGCATACAGAAATACACACACACACACACACACACACATATATACATATATATATGTACATATATATATATATATATATATATATATATATATATATATATATATTATAATTGTGTTTTAACTTTACACATCAGCCATGGGTTCCGCTGTCCTCCCCTCTTCCACCCCCACCCCCACCTTCCTCCCATCCCCTCCCCTCCATTCCCATCTCCTCCAGGGACAAGACTCCCCTGGGGATTCATTTAAACCTGGTGGATTCAGTACAGGCAGGTCCAGTCCCCTCCTTCCAGGCTGAGCAAAGTGTCCCTGTATAAGCCCAAGGTTCCAAACAGCCAGCTCATGCACTAAGAACAGGTCATCAGATATTTACATTACGACTCATAACAGTAGCAAAATTGTAGTTATGAAGTAGCAAGGAAAATAATTTTATGGTGTGGGGATCACCACAACATAAAGAATTGTATTAAAGTGTCACAACATCAGGAAGGTTGAGAACCACTCCTCTTAATTCATAGATATGTGTCTAGCTTTTCCCAGTAGAGGCAAGAACCAAGTCTCATGCGTGCAATTTACAAACCATAAATTATTTCTATTAGGATATAATAATTTGCTTTTAAACATTACATATCCTTTTAAAATTTCTTTTTATTATTTTATTTGTGTTTTAATTTTACATATCAGCCATGGGTTCCCCTGTCCTCCCCCCTCCCGCCCTCACCCCCATCTTCCCCCAGAGGGCCTGATCCAGTTGGGGGGGGGGGGGGCTCCACAGCTTTTGGTTCATAATTCATGTGTTTCCATTAGTTTGGCTATTTGTCCCTGTGCTTTTCCAATCTTGGTCTCAACAATTCACACTCTTACAGTCCGTCCTCTTTACAATTGGACACCTGGAGCTCCACCTGGGGCCTGGCCAAGGATCTCTGCATCCATTTCCATCAGTTATTGGAATAGAGTTCCAGCACGACCAATAGGGTGTTTGGCTATCTGATCACCAGACTAGATCAGTTCAGGGTTTCTCTAGACCATTGCCAGTAGTCTACAGTGGAGGTATCATTGTGGATTTCTGGGGACCTCTCTAGCACTTTGATTCTTCCTCTAGCGCCCTATCATGGTCTGTTATTCTTTGTTCTCCCTTTCTGTTCTTGATCCAGCTGGGATCTCCTGCTCCCCTAAGCTCTCTTTCCCTCGAAACTTGCCCATCATTACTCCCACTGTCACCCAGTTTGTTCATGTAGATCTTATCCATTTCTCTGTCATTGGGTGATCCCTGTGTCTTTCTTAGGGTCCTGTTTTTTAGGTAACCTCCCTGGAGTTGTATAGCAGTCTTAAAATTACCTTCTTAGGTCAGAATTTTGATGGTTCACTCTTTCACTTTGTGTCTGTTTCTGGTAATGGAGAGTCTAAGGATAAAGTGAATTTCCTGACTGATTGGCAGTTGGCACCATGGAATAAATGACAACACTGTTGATGAGGGAGATGCAGGGTCTGGTTCAATCTTCATCTTTAGTGAATTAGAAATTAAATATTCTGGGCCTAGAGTTAAGAATCCTACTTCTGAAGAGACTATTTTATCTATAGCCTGATACTTTTAAGCTGAAATAAGACTGGGGCAAAAATCCTTGGGAAACTGCAATAATGTCATTTTTTTTTTGTAATATGTGCATTATGAAAAAGTGACACATATTTTATATATATTCTATCCATTACTTATAAGTCATACAAAATGCTATAAATTCTTCATAGATAAGCACAGATCTTCTCTCATCTTTTTCAAGGGCATGTTAATGGTGTATGCATTTAATGCTGATAGATATTCTTGCTCTGCATTAGACATAAAGTATTTAGTATTTTGCAGGGTTTAAAAAACCCAATATGTAGCAGGCTAGTGATTTAAAGACAATGTACCGCCTCTCCAAGAGACATCAAATGAGGTTCTAAACCTTAGAATATAGCAGTAACTAAAAGCATGTCCCTATAAATGGGAAATTCATTCTGACTAGTTGATTTGAGAGTCTTAATATGCACTTCATCTTATAAGTAGTATAAGATGTATTCTATTCTATTGTATTTGCAATCTAACAGAAGAATATCACATTGAAACAAACTGTCTTGGTCTTTACAATACAATGTAAAGTGAAGAATAAGCAAACACGCTACGTATTTTTATCATTCACACAGATCAATAATAGGGTTTTCAGAGTTTTTTCTTCTGTATCTTGTTATTTACCTTTTCAATATTATGTTAACAAGAAAAGCAAATGTTGCATGTATGTATGCTTCTACAAATTAAGTACCTGTCACTGTCACTTAAATGCCTAAAATATGAAGTAGATATAGATGCATATATTATCTTGCATGATGGTTAAATCAAGTCTTTTCTATTCCTATCCTACCAAGAAGGTTAGCTTTTTCTTCCAGTGAATCTTCGTGTAGTTGGAATGGGAAGCTAGTTTTAACTGACTCAGATCCCAGTCCTGCATCATATATTCGACTGCTGCCCATAAAGTACTCATTGCCTTGCCAGTGAATGCTAATGTAGAAGTCTTCCTCATCTCCAAAGGATAAATTCTCCTCAGATCAAATAGAATGCCTAACTGCTTGATTTTTTTATACAAATATGGGATGCTAACTGGAAATAATATGACTGGATACAGTATCATAATTTTTTTTGTTTCATAAAATCCTAGATTATATGGGGGAGATTCTACCATAATTGTCCCATGTACCTTTGTAGAAGTTAATAAAAATGTATTTTTTTTAACAAATACCTTCAGAAGCTCCCATTAAGTGAACCATTTCACTATGCAGAATGGTTGAATAGAATACTCAGGGCTTTAAAATATTTTCTTGAATACATTTTATGGATGTCATCCAAAATTCATAATTAATATATATATATATATATATATATATATATATATATATATATTCACTCTCAGAATTAATTGATAAAGTTAATTAACATCATTTGTTGAATACTAACTCTACTAGATAGGTGGGATTTAAAGTTTAGTAAATGCTGATACTCAGTGTACATTGTGATATGCATTATCTCAATTCTATAGCTAATAAACAGATGATAAGAAAACTTAAATACTTATTAAAAGGAATTGCATAATTCATGACAAAGACTGGATCATAATCTTGGTTTTTCAGTTTCAAAGATTTGTTTACACTGAAACACACTTGCAGTATTTTATTTCTCCATCCCTAAATTTTAACTTCATAAAGACAGTTCAAAATGTCCAGCAGAAGACGTTAGATTTCACTGCAGTTGACATAATGGTCTCATAAATCCTTCTCTTTAAATTGATTACATGTTCAGTATTCTCAGGCCATTCTTTTGGAATATGGTTAAAGTCTGATATGTGGCCATAGATCGACATTTTACAAAACATAATTTTAGTGGATGAGCCATTGCCAGGACTCCAATTAGGTTTCACTGTGATATATAGTCAAGGGCACAAGGTAAGCAGATGCATCTGGTTCCTTAAATTAACATTTTGGTTCATAATTTCCCAGGAATGTAATTTTAATTTAACTGACCTACACTTAACTACAGGGATGTAGTCCTTCTATTTAATATGACAATTATTGTTGACTGGCTTAGTAAAAGCCATTGTTACTCTGACGACAGCAAGCAAGTTAGTACAACTTTACAAGCCTTTGTTGAATGCACAGTAGAGGACATTGTCCAGCTCACCCATTTAGCAGGTGAATGAACTGCAGCAGAATCCCATTGGCACACATTGGGTTCCTCTAACAAAATTGCCTGAGGCTGAGTAGCTCAAACTATAGAAATACATCTCACAATTTGGGGGCTGAACAATTCTAGCATCAAACTACCTTCTCATCAGGATTCTCTTTCTAGGTGCAGTTACCCACCATGCTGGATAGTTTTATGGCAACTTGACACAAGCTTAAGTCATTTAAGAGGAGAGAATCTCAATTAAGAAATTAACTCCACAAGAGCCATAAGATTGGTTGTTGGCTTGCCTTTAAAATATTTTATTAATTAGTGATTAATGGCAGAGGGCCCATTGTGGATAGTGTCATCACTGGGCTGCTGAACCTGGGTTCTAAAAGAAAACAAACTGTGCAAACCATGGAATTAAGCTAGTCAGCAGCACTCCCCCATGGCCTCTGTGTTAGCTCCTGTGCAGTGTGAATCTTAAAGGTCTTATTAAAACAAAAACAAAAACATAACCCAGAGCCAGGTATTGGGGTGAATGCTAAAAGATCACAGAGACAGAACAAGCCATAGCTAACCTCACCTTGCCAACTTCTCAACCGATCCTGTTTCCTCAAACTGGAAGCTTCTGAATCCTCACCTGAGTGGATCTCAGCTGAACTGATGCTAAAAGCCTAAAAACTTAAAAGGCTTTAGGTCCTGGTCCTCACACCTTATATACTTTTCTGCTTCCTGCCATCATTTCCTGAGATTAAAGTTGTGTGTCACCATGCCTGGTGGTTTCCAGTGTAGTCTTGAATTCACAGAGACCCAGTTGTATCTCTGCCTCTCAATGATAGGATTAAAGGTGTGTGTGCCACCATTTTCTGGCCTTTATGTCTGTCTAGTGGCGGTTCTGTTCTCTGACCTCAGATAAGTTTATTAGGGTGAACAATATATTGGGAGACACAATATCACTACACTCCTGCCTCCAGATTCCTGACCAGTTTGAGTTGCTGTCGTGACTTCCTTTGATGATGAACAGTGATGTGCAAATGTAAGCCAAATTACCCTCTCTTCCCCAAGTTGCTTTTGGTCATGGTGTTTCATCACAGCAGTAGTAACCCTAACAAAGAACCCCACTTTCATGTTTTGTCCTCTGGTAGAAGAAGAGAAAGGGCAGCCCTCTTGTCATCAGGGCAATCACCTATCCACCTAATTATCTTCCAAGGGTGTACCTCCTAACATCATCTCATTAGTTGTTAGGTTTGTAACATGAATTTGGAGAGTTCACAGGCATTCATGCTATAGGAACATTCATTCAGAAACATCTTAGACTCTTGTATATATCACTCATGATCTGAACTTGCCTGCATTTCTTGTCAGATTCCTACCTTTTAATCATTGTAAAATGTGCAACTCTACTTTTAAACTGACCAAAAATAAACATGTTCTTAAGTTGTGGTTATTAAGGGTTTTGTCACCACAACTAGACCAGTAACTAAAACAGTAACATTTAAAAGTTCAAAGTGGCATGAATTTTAAGTAACATTCAATACTTAAAAGATTCTAAATTATTTTTCTTGCCATTTATAATTTCCCCCACCAAGTGCACTGTCCTCTTTTTTTATTTTAAAGTGTGAATTAGTAACTAAAACCCACCAAACTCTTTATTCACTTTAGAGGTATAAATGACAGAGACCATCGTCCACAAATACCCCGCTTTCTTAAATGAAATATTAGAGTCAGTTTCTCATGTTTTCATGCTATATTCAAGTCTCTGTTATTTTCCTATAATGGGAAATTTCATAAATAGCTAGAAAAAAAGGATAGTGAACTCAAGTGAGCTGCTGCCAACTCATCCTCTGAGGTTGCAAATGGCTTCATGTACTTCATACTGCATCTGATGTTGAAGCCTCCTAATTATTCAAGACAGGTAAACCTACTTTTAGGAAAGAATAGTTTTTCTTGTGAAGCAGATTTCATATTTCCACACACTGTTTCCTAAGTTATGAGATTTCAGCCTGCAGCCAAGCCTCTTCAACCATTTTCCCCCTTCACTCCCTTTCTCTCCTGGCTCCTCTTCCTTTCCACTGTTTCTGTTATCTTATTCTCTTTTTTTAGTATCCTATCTACTACCATATTTCTTTCCTTCATTTCTCCCTCAGACAGAAGCAGAAGAATGGAGGTAGACTTCCAGATGTTCTCATAATCTGAAAAAAAGCTTCTTCAAAACTGGAAAAAGAGAAGCAAGAGATAAATAAGATCTCCAAAGTCAGAAGACATGCAAACCTATATGGTTTTGTATAGTCTTAAGAATATTGTATTTCTCCTCACATAATTCTGAAAAGGAAATATTAACTCCAGAGTAGGGTCTTTAAGGAATATATTGGGTCATAAAGGTAGAGTTCACCTGCAAAACAATGGTGCCTTCGTAAAAGAGGTCCAAGAAAATTACATAGTCATTTTAAGCAAGTGAAAACTCACTGATAATTGACAGTCTAGAGCTTGAAAGATGACCCTCAACAGAACCCAGCCAAGCTTGCAACTTAATCTTGAACTTCCTACTCTCCCAAAATGTGAAAAATAAATTTGTGTTGTATAGAAAGAAGTTGTCATGGTCTAAGATTTTCTTTTTATTTTTCTACTCTATTTCTATTGTGAATTATATTGGGTTACATAATATCATGTTTTTACATGTATATGGTGGACTTTAAGCATATTCTCCTACATGCAACACTAGCCTACCATTTCTCCCCTATCCCCTCTCCTATTGGTTTCCTGTGGTCTTCTATGTAGTAAAATATTTTTGTTAAAACTACCTGAATAGCTGGAGTTATCCTTGCTCTATATGTTTGCTCTGATGAGATTCATTATACCCCTTTCTTGTGAATTTTATCTTTCATTAACTTTAGCCATGTCATCAAGATGTTTTTGTCATACCATTTCCCATATGAAGAAAGTGACCTTCTGAGAGTCACTTTCTCCAGAAATGCATGGTTACTAAGTGGAAGGGTTAAGTTTCCACTCAACTCCTTCAAACCATAACCTCTCTCATAAGCTTCACCAAATAGCTTTTAGCAGCATTGGCTTTGGTCCTTCAGGACTACTATAATACTATAGCACTAAGAGCAACAGTTGTAGGGCAGAGTGGTTTTCTGTTTGTTTGTTTGTTGTTTATGTTTTTTCGAGACAGGGTTTCTCTGTGTAGGTTTGTGCCTTTCCTAGAACTCACTCTGTAGACCAGGCTGGCCTTGAACTCACAGAGATCTGCCTATCTCTGCCTCCCAAGTTCTGGGATCAAAGATGTGTGCCACCACCACCTGAATCTGAGTGGGTCTTAAGGTTCCTGTTGCTTCCCTCTGTGCTGTATTCCTCTATGTTGGACATCCTTCAACCTGACATAAGAATTGTTGATAACAGTAATTGACTGATCAAATGACAGTCTGCCAAGGGTTCCATGCTGGTAGTTTTCTCCTTGGTAAAAGGCTGGAGGAAGAGTCCATTATTTATTGGTTATTGTGGATAAATTTGATATTACTCGATTTAAAATACATTTAAGCAAAATAAGTGCTTGAATTTTCATGAAGATAATGGTTTGAAAGATATTCTATTTATTAATTTCAAAGATTTTGTGAAGTACACATAATGGAGTCTAATTTTCTAATGAGCCAACAGTGCTTCCTAGAGATATTTGCATCCAATTATTCCTTCTTAATATTCTAATGGGAGACTGCATCTTGTTGTATGAACCTGATTTTTGGTTAATCTCAGCTCTAAACTTTACATGATTTGGACTTACTTGGGGACTGTCCTCTGGGCATTCTTGAAGGGGACCATCTTAATTAGGTTAACTGAAATGTGACAATCTGCCCACAATCTGTACCTTAAATTGTGAGCAAAAAGAAACTATTCATTCCTAGAGTTGCTTTTGCCAAGGTATTATATCACAATAATGGAAAAAGAAACCAAAGTACTCATTCATGAGTGAGCACCTGTGGAAAGGACTAGAGTAAGCAAAGAAGTCATGAAATCATGAGAATCTGGTCTCATTTTTCAGTTATCAGGGCTTCTGATTATATTGGTAATAGATGAATGAGATCAAGAGAGATGGAGTTAGGGATAAGTGTATTCAGAAATAATTCCATATACTTGAAAAGATAAATTTCCAAAATAAGCCATTTAATTGATTAACAACTAATGAAATAATCACTATAGATAAAATACAGAATTCAGGACTTAGGAAACAGTGGTTAACAGAACATCATTCCTTCTTCAAAAATTACAGCAAACAACTATAGTATTTGATGTTATAGTACTAGATAACTGTAAATGTATGGGCTAGAGGAAATTAATACTTGAATATACAACCAAAATTGAGAAGCAAGGACTCATACTTCTTTTAATACATGAAGAAACTAAGTTTTAGATAAAATTGTAAGGACTCTGCTTCTAACACAGCAGAAGATATCCAACTTTTATGTTATTGGACTATAAATTGTACCAATGTTAAATCTAGACATGAGGTATTTTAGTGTTTCAAACTTACACTCAATTTAATGCTTGATAACCCACATGTCAATCCATGAGTGTAGCATAATATCTATTAACTAAATTAATAAAAATCTATTACAATATTTCTGTTTATCCTCTATTCTACATCTAGTTGAATAAATGCAGAAACAATCAGTAGACAAAGCCTGGTGTCAGTTCTAAATGTTTTCATTTTACCATTGATTAAGCACTGCTATTTTATCTAAGCTATTATCTCTCCTCTGAGTAAAACTTTGACAATTTGACAATGTCTGGTGATATTCTGAGGGAGGGAGGGTGTCATTGTGTTTGGCATGGAGAAAACAGAAGCCAATGCTGCTAAAAGCCCCGATTCAATAGAAAGGATCCACAGCAAGGAATTAGAGGAGCATACACATGGCTAGTATAAACATTTTAAAAGATTGGTTTTATCAATGTATAATTTATGATATATATCAGAATCATGAAAGGATTCCTTTTTAGTTTGTTTTACCATTTTTTTTTTCTCTTAAAACTTAATAAGCTTCAGTGAATAGAATGTGCTTGCCTATCAGCCTTTTAATATATATTTGAAAACAAAATAAAACTGCATAAATCATTCCTTATATCCTTATAATTATTATCTAGTATTCTTGAGACAATGAAGAATATATGAATATCTAAAGCATATATTTTTCTTATCTTAAAAATAGTTCTTCAGAGTAGAGATGACCACTGCTACTTTTTAGATTTTGCTTCACAGTCTTGAAACTAACTCATACTTGGAATCCCTCCAAAAATCCTCTAGAACTGATAAAGGAGACCCCACTGACTTCCTAGAAGCTTATTTTTCTTTTTATTAGATGTTATAAAAAGTAGTTGCTATACTTACAGAATATAATTTGTATATCACTGGTAGCTTTTTTAGTAAACCATGAACTTACTAACTTTAAATTTTTACATAAAATTGGATTTTCATTTTACTCACAGGTTTAAAGGATATTGTTGTGGTAAATTTCACATCAGACCTTTCCAATAAAGATTACTACTATAAAAAATTCTCATATTTTTGTTTGAATGCATTTTTCAACTGCAAGTTCTTGTTTGTTTAACGTTAAGCTCTTTGTTCTTGTAAAGCTCCAATGCAAAACATAAATGTTACAGGGCAATTTAATCCTGGCTTCCTCCAAAGATTCCTTCAGTGAATTGAATATATACTTTTTCTGTTTGTATGTGTCTTCACATACTCTCAAGGGCGATTTATTTCCATGAAAATTAATGTTTTGTTTTAAATAAGAAGACATTATTATTCCTTATTCTATCACATAGTGAGTAATTAAGAGGATGTCGGAACTAAGGGTAGGCTTTAAATGAATCAAATACCAGCTCTGTACCAAGTCTTCAGCTGTGTATTTCATGTGAATGCATAACTATTATCATTGCTTTAATAGGGTATGTGAAATATTTTGCTAAGCATTAAAGATGAAGCAATCTTAGTGGGCAACAAGCATGCAAAGTATATTCAACTTAATTAGAAATAAGACAAATTCATCTTAGTGTGACCATGAAATGATATGGTATCTTATCCAACAATTTGAAAAAATTAAAATACCCAACTCTTCACTGAACTACAGAGCAACACAAACTGGCAGTAATAGTCACAGTTAAGCTGATATTACTACTATGGAAAGCAATGATGTATTATCAAGTAAAAAGCAAATTCATTGGTTTTGCAGTATGATTTTTGTGAAATGTCTTAGTAATCAAATGTAGCCTGAAAGTTTTTCTGGTCCTGCCTGGCCCCACCACCATTTATAAAATAATTATTCAGAATCTTAATATTATTTAGAAACTGTATGGCCTATGGCAGGCCTTTTGCTAGCTAGCTCTTATATCTTAAATTAATCCAATTCTATGTGTCCCATTGCTTTACTGGTCTGCTGCCATGTTGCTCCTTGGGAGGCTGGCTGGCATCTGCCCAGACTCTACCTTTCTCTTTCCTGTCTCTCTCCTTGGATTTCCTGCCTGCCTCTAAGCTGCCTTGCCATAGGTCAAAGCAGCTTATTTATTAACCAATGGGAACAATATATATTCACATTGTGCAGAAAGACATCCCCCAGCAATGTATCATATACATTAGAAGACTTAGATAAGAATATTGATAGAAGCATTGCTTGTGAAACAAACATATCAAGGAAAAACCTCCAAATGATTATAGTAGTGAGCTGGTAGATTGACTCATTGTATCACAACAGAATGTTGTACAATATATTTACAAATATAAAAATTTTATGTTATATAATATATACCACTGAAGTTTGGTTAAGTGCAATTACAGGAATAAATGTGATGCATAAAATTGAGTATAAAAATCAACTTGAAGAAACAAGTCTTCTGTTTGATTACATGTATGTAAACTTAAATATGAGTCAATAAATAAGATCTTGTTTAAGGGTATATAGATATAGTGGAAAACTCAATAGTTCAGTCAGAAAGGAGCTACTGTAAGAATTCAGGAGCGTTCTGGGCATGGTGAAGTACATCTTTAATCCTAGTTCTTGGGAAGCAGAGGCAGGCGGATCTCTTTGTTCGAGGCCAGCCTGGTCTACAGAGTGAGTTCCAGGACAGCCAGGGCTATATAGAGAATCACTATCTTGAAAAAATAAAAAATAAACAAAAGGAAGAGAAAATATCAGAAGCTTGATGGAGAACATAGAAGGATTGGACCTGAAAAATATCCAGAGTCCCTAACAATGCCAGGAACATTTTATTACCTATGTACACATGTAATTATTTCCTTTTCAAATCTATTACATGATTTCTGTTTTGTTACTAACTCTTAAATAGAAGCCACCTTAGAAGGTTAAAGAAGACCATCTTAGAAGGTTAAATAATTTATCACAGTTTATTCAGGAAGTATACTATCCAGGACTTGGGATTCCAGGCTGAGGCTTCTCTATTTAATTTTGGGTTCTGCTCAAGGAAAAAAAACAAAAACAAAAACAAAAAACAAAAAAAAAACAAACAAACAACAAAAAAAACCCTTCACACAGTATTCAAGGAGAAATGACCACTTCTGATGCCTACCAGAAGTAAATAAACTGAGTATCTCCTTGCTTTAACTATCTGCTGGAAAGCATATTTAAATGTAGAATTTTAACTATAAAAATTGACTTATCAAAAATGTTAATCATTACATTTTCCTTCTTGTAATGAGTTGTGATGTCTCACTTACAGAGGCGATCTGTTGTCACAGGACCCATTCCATTTACGTTCTAACCTTGGAAATGATATAAAAAAATCTTCTGAGTGGTAAATTATTTGTGTATATAAGAAAGAAAGTATTTTAAAACCATGATATTACATTTTCTTTGAAGACATAAATTATTTCATTTAAGGCAGAATCATTTAATCCCCCCCCCTCTCTCTCTCTCTCTCAACTTCTGTTCCTTCAAATTTAGCCTAGTACTAAAATCAGTAAGTTCTTACTTTGAGACAAAGCAGGTGTACAATTTGTCCTGGGAAGGTGCACATATGCTAGCGGCTGTTTTGCCTTTGGAAATGATGCCAAGTTGATAATCACAAGAAAGCACATCCAAATGAATCACCCTTTGAAAAACATGTTGAGCTATAAAAAGTACTACATAAATACATGATTATCTTTCTATGTATGGAGAGGGAGGTGGGAGGCAAGAAGCAGATGATAGATTACATAGAGTTATTTAGGGGAAGCACTTGGCTCTATTTCTCCACAGCTCCTTATAAAGCAATTGAGGCCAATTTAATGAGGAGAATTATATATAATTGAGGATTCTGTTTTCCTCATAGTTTTAAATATTTTTTTTTCCAAAATGAAGACTGGAAACTTTATTAATATATATGACAGGTAAGCACTGGTGGCATTAGGAAAATGGATGTTACTATTTAAGTAGGATAAAGCAAAGGTGTCTTTCAAATGCATTATAAAACTCACATCACAAAGACCACAGCAAACAGTGAGTAGTTGGAATGAACTCAGTCTCACTCCATCTATCTCTCTGATCTGTCAAGCCACGTAATCATACAACCCCCACTAAGTTTTAGGCACTTACAGTGCAATGACAGGCTATTTCCATAGGATCTCAATAACTAGATGTAGAATGACTATGGACTATTTCCTTCTATAGTAATAGCCTAGTTTCCTTTAATAGTGCTATAGGTAGGTGAGAATAATCCTGAGATTAGAATCATGCAGTCCAGGATTTGGATCATAGCTCCTCCACATAGTAAATTCAATAAATTACCTATCTTTTCCAAGATGCTATTTATTTAACCACAAACATAGGCTCATAATAGAATCTTAAGTCACAGATTGGTTTTGCAAATGAAATGAGATGAAGCAGAAGATATGTGAGCCAACACATGCTATGTCATCATGATGTTGAGTGGTGATGAGCATAATAAAACTAACTTGACTTTCTTGTGCAGATGTCTGACTTCATTTCCAGGAGGGACTTTAATGGTTTTGCCTTAGAAGTGAGTATGTTTTTTTAGGAAAGAAAGTCAACATATATGATTATATATAAGGTCAATGGAAAATTAAAAAGTATTTTCAAAGTGATTGAGATGTTTCTATTCTTATATGTCAATTTCTACCTTCAATTTGACCCTTTATATTTGAATGTCATTTAAAGATGAGCAAGTGAGGTGAGCGGTAGTATAAAGTGAAAGAATATAAACAGGAACATGGGAAGTGGGGATTATCTGTCTAATCCAGGTGTCCCCTACCAGAACTTGCCCCTAAAAGAGTAGAGTTGAATTCCAACTTACACAAATCAATGGCCATTATCATTTAAAGGTAAATAAAATTTTATTTCAAGCAATGAATACTCTGATTTGTTAAATGGAGTAAGACGTATTAGACCTAATTAGAAGTTTTATTAGGTTTATATTCTTTTTAATATTTTATGAGTAAGGTCTTTTGTACATGTTTTTTAGGTATGTGATTAAATATATGGTGTATGGTATTGATGGAACTGTGAAAGAAAGGGGAAAAATGATCTTTAAACAGTCAGCTCTTCTCTCTGGGAGTTGTTGAGCCAAATATATTGTATTTGGACACACAGAATATATCATTTGATATTAGAACAGTGCTCCTTTGATGGATCATAAAAATATATTTAAAGTGTGGATAAGGGAGAAGAATGACATTAAACACTAGTAAGTTCCTTGAGAGCTTGTAATCCTGAATATTTACCACCAAATCTCTACCATAAGGCAATGAAATCTATAAATACTCACTGAGGGCTTAACTGTTCCCTTAAATTAAGATTTTAGAGGGTGAGAATATATTTTGATTTTTATAGTAGCTGGAATTGTAGAGGTTTATGAAGATACATTTTAACAATTTCAAGGTTTCTTACTTAGGAGAATTTTTAAAGCAGTTCATGTTCACAGCATCTAACATGAAATATAACTTGAGTTACTCCTTACACAGTATCACATTTAATACTTCTTTTGATTTCTCAAATATTTTTATACATAATCACATTTACAAATACTTTAATTTCTTCTAAGATCCAGATACCATGTCTTATACCCAGAGTAATGTGGTAAAAATGAGTGCACAGGCCCAACTTACTCTGGGATGACAAAGCTGGTGTGTAAAACAACAGTCTCCCTTTGTATATCTGGAAAGAGCTATTAGAGCCCTGGGTAAAGTATTGTGCAGCCATTGGACAGATGCATTCTCCATAACTTTTGAAGCAAATATATGTGGACATAGAAAGACTCTCAGATTTTGTTAAGAGAATAGAATAATCTAAAGAATTAAAATTCTGCTGTGCAGTGATTGTCAGGATGGAACTGCAAACTTTCCAGTGAGAATCAACAATGATTGCCAAGGAAACAGCACCTACATGTGATAGACACAGAAGCTGAGTGTTCATTGCAACATGCAATGGTAGTTTAACTGGACCAGTTATACCACTTGTTGTGATAAAATGTCTCCAGCAAAGCAGCTGAAAGAAGGATGGGTTTATTTTGTCTCACAGTTCCAGGGTGCAGTGCATCATGGCAGGGAAGTGATGGCCGTATGAACCTGAGATAAATGATCATATTACTTGAACAGTCAGAGGACCAAGAAAGTTTATTTTGTTTTTGCTAGCTTTTCTTTTTACATGCAGCACAAGATTCAAGCCAATGAAATGATGCTGTCCAGTTTTAGAGAAGGTCTTCTCTCCTCAGTTTACCTAATCTGAAACAGCCTCTTGCAAACAAGTGTAGAAGTTAACCTAACCTAGATAGTTCCTTAGAGATATGCTAGAATATTGTCTTCTATGTAATTCTAGGTCTGTCAAGCTGACAATCATTATTAACTATTATACTAACTTGGATAAAACTATATTTTGTGAACCTCAGTTTTTTCGTTTGTAGACTATGTAAAAATGTGACTTTGTAGAGGGAGAGAATGTCAGATCTTGGTACATTTTGGTTAAATTATAAAAAAAAAAATTGCAATCCATGCTGTGTACTGTATGACCCTTGCCAAAAGATTGATGTCCTAGATAGACAAGGCCAGATGCTTATTTAAGTAGACTCTGACAACTAAGTCCAAATAATGAAAGTATGTAAACTAAGAGTAGGATGGAAAACAGTATATCCTTCGATATAGTTAATATGCTTTGTTAATATGCATGCTCACAGACTTGCCATCGATGGAATTCCAGATTATGATGGAGATGATGTTAGAGATGTGTGAGACCCATAGATTAAAATTTCTTTCAGTGGCTATCTTATTTTTTAAACCCGGTAATTCCATGGTTACTTTAGGATGAATGGTATGATGGGATCTTTTACCTATTAATGTACAAGTGGTCATTTTAACTCAAATTATTATAAAACTGTGCATTTCATTGGAGATCAAGCTGCTGTTCTCTAAAGTCACATGTGTATTCTACTGGGACTTGATTTTCTCTTTCTAGTCAAGCTTTTATGTAGGCTCATGCTACCAGTATTTTCAGGTTGGGCTATCAATCTCAACATGTTATATACTGATGTGATTTTTTTTTTTTTCTTTCCACTACCCAACACCCTTACAGTAAAGCCTTCATGTCAAGTTTCTTTGGAGCCATTTCAATGAGATATATGTATCTCCTTCTTTTCAGGGCTCTATACATCCACAATCCCTTGGATATCTGTGACATAACAGTTTATTATCTTTGCATTCCAGAACCTTTTGAATATTTTCAATTCCAGCTGTTTCAGTAAATGTACAGTTTAATCATTATCACTAACCATTTTCTGTTTTGAACCAAGTGATTTAATAATCATAATAAGTACATCAGCAGAGCTATGGTTAAACTTCATATTCCTTATCAGATGGAAAACAGTCACTCACTCCCATGGAAAATTCTTAGAGTAAATGTCTACCATTTGAGATAGAAAATGTAATAATATATAATGCCTACTGTAGATATAAATAAATATTCAATTTCATACACAATTTTTAAACAGGTTATTGGGAGAACATGTTATTCCTAAAGTCATAGTGGTATTTGATATGGCAAAGGACACCATATCTAGGCATTACTTTAAAGCTTTTTAGTTTAAAGATTTTTTTCAAAATGTGAAATGTATGGGTGTGTGCTTGTGCTTATGCATGTGTGCTTATTTCAATAATTTAATGCCTACACTTAGGCATTCTTACTGCTCAGAGCCACTTTAAATCTATGAACTTATTTCATGTTTATTTTTGATGTTAATTCTACATCTCTAAACAAATTAAGTATACTGATTATTGACCTATCTTATTAATGTGTAGTAGGTAACATCAGGATCCTTTATACTTATATTTCCTCCATTTCCTGAGATGAAGGAAAATTCCTTTTGGAACAAGGTTCACAGACCTCTTGGGTGATTCTCTTATCCCTCTCCATATTGTTGCCTTGCTGTTTTAATTCCCATTTAAATTATTAAATTGTGCTGTCTTCAGTTTTCTTTTCAAAATATATGGCCAAAAGTTAGTGAAGTTTTATTTCTCAATACTTCAATGTTCTGATGGTTCTGGATATAGAGGTAGTCATGCATAGTCTTCCCAAACCCAAATCCTCTAATTATCACACTGGCCCACCAAAGACTAACCATTGACA
Source organism: Onychomys torridus (assembly GCF_903995425.1). Lineage (NCBI taxonomy): Eukaryota > Metazoa > Chordata > Mammalia > Rodentia > Cricetidae > Onychomys > Onychomys torridus. The sequence goes on from NC_050443.1 coordinate 74,086,131, forward strand.
GGGCCCCACAAGTTCCTTCACTTTTACTTCATACTGTTTGCTTTTGCAACATTTAGCTCTTCAGTGACTAAGCTCTTCACCTACTATGCAGAAACAAACCAGAGAAACAGACTCTATACATTGCTTTTTCTTTATCCTTGAGTCTCTTTCTCCTTGGTTCTTTCATAGTCATGACTTTAAGTTTATGGAATTCTCATCTCAAAATGTTCAGCAGCATTCCCTTTATGGAATAAATTAAATAATAAAGGTGACTTGGCTTTGATAAGCACCAAAATTACCCAACAAAGGCAAATGATAAAGTGGCTATTAGTTAGCATTTTATAGTTGGTGGTTAGGCTATGGTTTCTCTCAATCTGTTTTAAAATGTAAAGCCTATGTTCCAGGACATGAGCCAATACTCATAATTCTCTGAGTACATGGGCAAAGATTATGACAATACATTGAAGCCAACTCCAGGTCAGCTCCAAATTTTTACCCTCAGGCCAGAAGGATGAAATCTACTTTCTCTGTTGAGAACTTTGCAGCAGAATGTGTCTTTATTTTCACATATTATTATGAGGCATGACAGAGAATTTGATAATATCTTCAGTAAGTCAATATTGGCTGTTGAATATCATCTGATCTTCCCCTTAGAACTGAGGTGGTTTCCTGAGGGAAAATACATGAGGATTTTCCCAGTTTACTTTTAAATGATTCAAAGGTGTGTTCTGAATAAATCTCTCCAGAGAAAACTCTAGCTTCAAATCCTACCACCAAGGGCAAGATTTGCTGTTACTTTTCTGTAAAATATCCACTTAAAATAATAAATATGATACCACAGGATTTTGAAAGGTGACTAGGGAATTCCTGATGTTATTGCAGAGATCTTATGATATCTGAGTCTCTGACCAGAAGGTTGTCAGTGTCCCAGTGGTTGGGTCAGTCTCTGCTGTTTACAAGTGGTCTGCACACTTGGAAAAGCCCTTGAGTATAAGGAATGCTTTTCAGTTGCTCTCAACTTCCTTCAATCAATGTATCTGTTGCCCAAGTGTTCTAAAGCAGTAGACACTGTCAGCAACCTCAGAGATGACTCCACTTCCCTCTCATGCAAGAAATTTTGTCAGTATTGCCTTCTCAAGTATCAACAAAAGTAGGCTGATCTAATTTTTCCCCATATTTTTATGTAGAAGTGTATATTTTCACCCTGTAGTTGTGGAAATAATAATTACTGATACCATGTTTTTATTTGCCAAGCACTATTGCATAATTTATGGAGATTATTTCCAATCATCACAACAATTATTACTCTTATATACAAAGAAATTGAGATTCACAAAGATAAACTAACACATTAGTAAGTCATAAAGCCAGGCTTCAAGAATGAAAATATCTAGTCTGTCAGATGATACTTTTTCACTCTATCATATATACTATACCAATCTCCCTTGTAATTCAAATTGATTAAGGAAAATTAAAAGACAAAGGAACTTTAGTACTCTCTAAGAGAAAATGATAATGGAGAATTTGGGAAAGAATCTAATTGCAGTTATTAATTCTGAGATACCATATGTATCGGGGATCATATTTGGGGCTAAGAAAGCAAAAATTGAACCAGTCTTGCATGACCCTTGAAAACCCATATTGTGAAGAGCAGGAATGAGGGGAACATGCCCACTGAAGTATCTGTAACAGGCCAGGCTAACCACTCTGAAATAACTGTTCAACTTCAATCATTTAATAAAATAAAAGTACAGCACACAAAACATAGTTCATGGTGGAGGTGAGATGAGACAGGAAGTTTTAGTCTGTCACTTGGGGGTTCAGACGTCTTCTATCTTGTGAAGCTAGAGTTATTTCATTCACCAGGGAGTGAGAAATAGAACAACTAATAAAAGCATGCAAAAGTTATGTGTGTCAGAACAGTACTCAAGAAGGCAGCATCAGTTTTCTTCATGTCACATTGTCATGGACAGAACATTGTTATATGCCCAGGACCTGGAACAGCAACAGAGGTGGGAAAGTGTAGTACATTCATTAGTCCTGGAAAAGGATGGCACTGATGTTAGTTTTCATGTTACTTCCGTAACATGTCTCTCCGTAGTGTTTATACTGAGTGTTAGAAGACAGTGCTTGACCAAAAGAAGGAAGTAAAACTAATGATTTAGAGCGAGGGCTTATTTATTTGATACTCACAAATTTTGAAACAATAATTTCTAGGTGATTTTATAAGTAGCATATCTGGAAATAAGAAACTTTTTTTTTCATTCTGCCAAGCCAATCAGGACTACCTTCAAATATACCTCAAAGCAATTCTCTAGAATTTTCTAAATGTCTACCATACAATTCAATTCAACCAACACTATCTACCTTAAGATGACAGTATAAGATTTTGCAGTATGAGGGATGTTTCTCCCAATAGGGTCCTACACTTCAGCTGACAAGTAAAGAACTACTATTGCATCACATTTACTTTGACCAATCAGCTTTAAACAAGGTATTCAATTTTTTAGCTCTGGCTAACTTTTCTGGACTGACTTAAATAATTTAAGAGAACAACTAGTATGTAATTATCTATGTGTTATAAAGAATGCTACAAAGTTCATAGAGGAAACCAAGTTGGAAGAGAAGAGGAGAAAAAGAAAGTGTGCAGGGAGGGTTATGGAGTTTCTATGCTTTAGCAGGGCATGTTATTCTCAAGAAACTCAATGTGTGGTTTACAAGGCATTAGTAATAAGCAAGATGGAAAAAGTCACTGTGAGGTGCTTGAGCTTCACCGCCACTGTATTCCTCTGAGGTCAGTGCTTGAGAATACCAACCCTCTAACTGTGGGCTTTCGATGGCTAACTATCATCCTGAAGCTACTACCTAGGCAATACCAGCTAATGTCCAACTCACAATTATGTACAAGACACATCTCCAAAGATTCCTAGGGTTAAAAATTTGGGTGCCAGAAAGGGGGCTGAAAATCAAATTCACATTTCCCAGTTTCACTTCAGAATTCAATGACTAAATGAGAGACTATCACTCTGTAAGGGAGTTTGCTTTATAGTACCTGAGATAATGTAGAAACAAATAAGCAAGGGAACATCAGAAGTAGTAGCAGTGGAAGAAACAGGAGAGATGGAGTGCTCCATCAACTGACTGGTGATGTATACAAAGGCAGAAGTTCAAAGTGTGTGAAGATCTGTGATGAGTGCTGTGCAGACAGTGACTAGGATACAGGATATGGAACTGAGAAGGCATGCTGGGAAATGGGGTTGTGTAGGAGGGTTATGACCAGACCATAAAAGAGCATAGGTGATGAGGTTTTCTTTTTAAGTGAATGCTCCAGTCAATGTGAATCTATTGCTGTGGAGAGGAATGCAACATTGTTTTGAAAATCACTGACAGTTTTAAAGTTTTGGAGAAGTTAACATAAGAATGGAGAAGGTCTAATAGTATAAAGGGATGAATTTCTAAATCAAGAAAGCAACAGTTTGCACATAGAAGAGGAGAATTAAAGTGACATTTTTGTGTGATCACCTAACAGTGGAGTGCTGAAGAAGACCAAGGCATTAAATGCCTCTTAGATTTCTGTTTGATGAATAATTGTTCTTATTCATTGAACCATCAATGCTTCATTTCGGGAAGCAGACTGTGAGCAGACAAAGCTGGAGTTTTCTATTTTCTTGTTCTATTTTTGGCATCTCCTTCTCCATTTGACTTGGAGGCCTAGAATTATCATAATGATGATATTAAAAACCTATGCCCCATTTTTATGTAGATTCTTTCTAGTGACAATATTATCACTTCTGTGGGCCTGGGAAAAGAAGAGAAGGCAATAATAAAAAAGGCAACACTTCCCAATTGCTTGGCATATATATATATATATATGGTTTTTCGAGACAGGATTTCTCTGTAGCTTTGGAGGCTGTCCTGGAACTCACTTTGTAGACCAGGATGGCCTCAAACTCCAACTCACAGAGATCCACCTGCCTCTGCCTCCTGAGTGCTGGGATTATAAGCATGCGCCACCACAGCTACTTTGAATATATTATGCCATTTGAAGTCATGAATGAATTTAGATAGAAGAGGGGCTGAGAGGGAACCATGTTCTAAGTTCTAGAGTTAGGAACATTATGGGGAACAGAATGTGGCCCTGGTAGAAGGGAAAAAGAAATTTGACAACAGCATCTAAGACCTCAGACAGTGTGCCTAGGACTGATGAAAACTTCAGGAGAAGAATCCAGAACTGGTTCTGGGCTCTCTGTGGCTTCTCTCCCTGTCTTGTATGACACTCCAAATTCTCACTGGGAACAAGCTAATGTGACAGTGGAGTTTGAGCTCAGTGATTGATTTTCACTTCTTTTTCAGCTATGAAATCTAAATGCTTCAGAGATTATTTTTATTGTTGACTTGCCAGGCATTAAAATAAAGGCCTTATTTACCTCTTAAATGCTTTGCATGCTACTATTGCTATGGCCCCATTCACTTTCCATCCTTGTGCATCTACCATTTGCCCTTGCAGCCTGCCCCCCCCCCATAAAATTGAAGAGAAAAAAAAAATAAAGGGGGGAATCTCATCATGGAAGCTGTAGTGTGACATATTGAGTCACACAGTAACCCCATAGATCTTTACTTGCAAGTGTTCATTGCAAAGAGTCATTGGTCAGATTTGAGGCCTCTGGCTTCTGCTACGCCATCAGTGCAGGGACCTCACTGGAACTTCTCTTGGTTATTCTGCTGTTGCCCTGTGTTGTGAAAATCCTACATTGCTGTTTTTAGGCAACTTTTAAAAGATTTTAGGCTGTATAGAAGGAATCTGATAGCCTTAAAGGAAAGAGAAGTTTGACTCAACTTTTATTTTCAGTAGTAAATTATTTTTCAACTCAGATTTCAGCCAGACTTAAGAATTCCTGAAGTTGAGAGATCAACCCCCAGCTCCTGTCCGCCCCGGAACTCCCACCTGGACCAGAGGTGAGTGCCTGGGGTTATAGCCAGAGAGGCAACAGCCCCTGGGTCCCACCACTGGACACAGCCCATCCCGGGAGGAACTAACCAACTTGGCCCCAGTTTCCAGCCAATCGGCAGGCCCTACAGGAAGGCTCCCCTTTTCCAAGACTGCAAGCAGACACTGCAATCTCCACATCCTGCCCCCACACACATCTGCCAGAGACCCCAGCCACTTCCTGAGAATCAGAGACCAGCCCCCAGCTTCCATCCTGCCCTGGAACTCCAATCTGGACCAGAGACCAGAGGAACTCCCATCTGGACAAGAGGAGCTCCCATCTGTACAAAATAAAGAGACTCCAGGGACTTCCTGAGACTCAGAGTCCAGCCCCCCAGCTCCTATCCAGCCAGCACTCTCATCTGGACCAGCACTCCCATCTGGCCCAGAGCTTCCATCTGGACAAGAGAGAGAGGCTCCCTAAATCTGTCAGCTCTCTCTGGAGCAAGTACACTGATAAGATCAAGAATGAACCCCAAGAGGAGATGGGCAGACATCAAGGCCAAGTACATACAACAAAATAAAGAGCAATACAGAAACTAGCCCTTCTCCAACAGCTGGACCTGAACATCATGGAATGGAAGAAGAAGAAGAAAACAACCTTATAAGTAACATCATGAAGAGGCTAGAGCCTTATATAGAAGAAATCAAAAATGAAGTAGAGGAACAGACAAACAAAAAATGGGAGGAAGAACACTATAAAAAACTAGAGGAAAGGACAATTAAACCAGAAGAAAACAATAAGTCCTTGAAAGAAAATCATGAAAAAACAAGGGAGACAGTCCAAGACCTGAAGAGGGAAATAGAAAAAAATGAAGAAGACACTAGCAGAAGGAATGCTGGAAATAGAAAATCTGAGTAAACAAATAGGAACTTCAGATGCAAGTATAACCAACAGAATGCAAGAGATGGAAGAGAGGATCTCTGGTGTTGAAGATACAGTAGAAGAAATAGATTTATCAGTCAAAGAAAACACTAAACCCAACAAAGTCATGACCCAAAACATCCACGAAACTTGGGACAACTTGAAAAGACTCAAACTATGAATAATAGGGGTAGAGGAAGGAGAAGAATACCAACTCAAAGGCACAGAAAATATATTTAACAAGATCATAGAAGAAAACTTTCCCAACTTAAAGAAGGAAATGCCTATGAAGATACAAGAAGCCTATAGAATACCAAACATACTAGACCCTCAAAAAAAAGTCCCCTTGTCACATAATAATTAAACAAATAAACGTACAGAATAAAGAAATAATATTAAGAGCAGCAAAGCAAAAAGGCCAAGTGACTTATAAAGGCAAACCCATTGGAATAACACTTGATTTCTCAATGGACACTTTGAAAGCCAGAAGAACCTAGACAGATATAATGCAGACACTAAAAGACCATGGATGCCAGCCTAGACTAATCTACCCAGCAAAACTTTCAATCATTATAGATGGAGTGAACAAGACCTTCCAAGACAAAACCAGATTTAAACAATACTTATCCACAAACCCAGCCCTACAGAAAGCACTAGAAGGAAAATTCCAACCTAAGGAAGGCAGATACACCCATGAAAACACAGGCAATAGATAACAACAGCAGTAAACCACAAAGGAGAGAAGTACACACACACTACCACCAAAAAATAAAAGGAACAAGAGGAATGAAAAATCACTGGTCATTAATATCCATTAATATCAATGGACTTAATTCACCTATAAAAAGACACAGACTAACAGAATGAATACGAAAATAGGACCCATCTTTCTGCTGCATACAAGAAACACACCTTAAATTCAAAGACAGATACCTCCTAAGAATAAAAGGCTGGGAAAAGACTTTCTAATCAAATGGTCTTAAGAAGCAAGCTGGTGTATCCATCCTAATATCCAGCAAAATAGACTTCAAATTAAAATCAATCAAAAGAGATGATGAAGGACATTACATACTCATCACAGGAAAGATCCACCAAGATGAAGTCTCAATTCTGAACATTTATGCCCCAAACACAAGGGCACCCATATATGTAAAAGAAAAAATACTAAAGCTTAAATCACATACAAAACTGCACACATTAATAGTGGGAGACTTCAACACCCCACTTTCACCTCTGGACAGATTGGCCAATTGAAACAAAACAACCCATGTACCTATTGACTCCTTTTTATAATTGAACAGATATTTCACAATAACCAGCTGTGGCCCAGATGCTGGTCTGGGTACTGGAAACACAGTGGTGTCTGAATGGACTTGCTGCTTTTTCCATCATGCATCACACATTTGCAATGGAGTGATAGGTGAGAAATACAAAGTCTGATGATAGAAAGTGACTGAATGTTATAAATAAATACAATGGGCTGCTATTTTGGATGAAGAATTTGCCAGGCATGGCATATAAGATACCTGATATGATTCCAGCAGCGATTGGAGATGAGGGATCCAAGATTGTGGGCCATCAACCTTCTGTGCATTCCCCTCTGGATCTTCTGCTTAGCATGCCTTTAGAGGGCCAAGGCAGAAATGCTTACGAGTCCTAAGGTCATGCTTTATGTCATGCACATGTCATGTTCTTCTCCATATAATTATTTCTTGTAATGTTGGTGTTTTTGTTCTGTGTTCCTAGATCAATGGTGATTTCTGTGATACAGGAAAGGAGTGAAGTAAATTTCACAGGAAATTATTCAGAGATGATCACCCAGGCTGGGGTTAAGGCAGTTATGTGCAGATTATGGGAAAGAACCTGCAGCCTGGGGAAGCTTTTCAGGCTTGGATAAACTGTACTGAATATGTGGTCAACTATAGCACATGGCATGATGTGTATTAGCACAGTGGACTCAAATTGGCCATGATGAATAATTCAGTTTCTGAGGATATTCCAAGGGCATTGTGTAAATCTTGAGACCCTAAAGGGAATTGGCTGAAGACTGTTGGTGGAGTAACATATAGATGGGATGACAAACAAGAAATGTGGTAACCTAGAACAGGAGAAAAATGGTGGCCTATACCAAGAAAGGGAAATGGCAACTTTAATCCAGATATTTTGATTCCTCTTGAAGGAGTGTGGAGACAATGTGGCAATGGTTGTAGTGATTGCTGCAAGTTTTATTGGGTTCCTAGACTGAAAAGACCTGACAGGAAAGATGAGCTTCCTTTCATGGAGGCTCTGAAAATTGTATCAGGTCTTCCTTGGAATTGTTGGGATAAGAAGGACAGAAGTTGCTGACTTGCAGGGGCAGATCTCTTGTCTGAGGTCATTGTGACCCACCAGTCATGGGGCTTGGTGTTTGCAGAGGAGGAACTTAGGCGGCTATAGGGGTCTTGAGGTTATGTGAGAAATAAATGACTGTCTGGTACATTAATCACTCTTCTTATTTTTACCTATTTTGTTAAGGTTGCACGTTGCTAGCCTCTGGGTCAAGTTTTCAGAAGATTGTATAATCATTAATAATAAAACAGATTATGCTTGCTTTGGTGTTAAGTTTGCGATAGTTCCTGTGTTTAATCAAAGATGATGAAGAATATATTGGTGGTTTTCAAAGAACAACCTTTGGAATCATGAGAACACTCCATATTGGGTGATTTCCCTGCTTTTTTTTTTTTTTCTGTTTCCCCTTGCTCATGATAATAAAAGACTGAGATTACCAAGGCAAAAGCAGAAGCTGTAACAGAAGCTACTTAGCAACTGCAGAAGCTCAAAATGACCTGCCAGCATGCTTGAGTGCTGTCTTTGAGTTGTTACTACACCTTCCAGGTATCCCGTTCTTCAGACCCCCTAAACTGCTGAGGCTGGTCCTCAGCAAAAAGTTAAGGATGAGATGTAGAAATGAGCCCAAGGGTCCTGAGGAGAAAACGTGTGCCAGGATGGTAAAGTAGCAAGTACAGAGGAACAACAAGAATGTCAGGGTGCCAAGAGCAGATCTAGTGAAATCCAACTGTGACTGGAGCAGTGCAAAGCCAATTCCTTTAAAATCTTATGTAAATAATAAAGAACTTAGATCTTATTTTAAGTTGAATGGTTAGGCATGAGAAAGTTTTTAATAATTCACTTTCAAATGGCTCAGGAAAGGATAAATGAATGTGTCCAGGCATATGTCTGAAAAGAAGAGAAGAGTAAAGAATGGAGAAGAGACAGAAAAGAAAGCAGTACCTCAGAGCAAATGCAATGAAATGAGAACCTTCTTAGGAGGAGAGTTGAGTTTAGGATCACAGGAGGACTCTGAACTACACTAAACCTTGTGTATACAGCTGGGATACTTCAAAACAAAGAATTAAAACCATTTGAAACTGTTCTCTACGAAAATATTCCAGTCTTTGGAGTATGCAGGAATGAAGGACAGTTGCCTCCAGCAAACTGATGGCTTAAGACTAGACAGTTGACTTTCCAGCATCTCCTTTTCTTGTTCTCCTACTAATGAATTGCTACATACTGTGATGGAGTGCTTTTAGTAAAAATACAATAATAACTCCCTCCCACTCTCTCTCATATATGTATCTGTATATATAATTATATATAGATAGATAGATAGATAGATATAGATGTAGATGTAGATATAGATTAGATAGACAGATAGATAGATAGATATGCTTACATATGATTTGTTAAATACCTGCTATATGTCAAGTAATCAATATATGAGGAAATAATAAGCAACAGCTTTTTTACAATGGAAAATAATATGTAAAAATTACAGAAAGATTTTTGATGTACTTTTAAATATTTACCATGTTTAGATAGCAAATGAATAATAAAAGTGTTCATTTTTAGAGTATAATTCTGAATAATGACAAAAGATATATTTACATGTATAATTCAAACCAACAAGCACCAATTAAATGCGGTCTGTTTTATTTATTCTGTGCTTCACATAAAGAGTTAAAGGCAAACTACAATCTTAATCCACAAAGATTTTCTAGCCTAGTGGGTAAAAGAAAAAATCAGTTAATCATTTCTGTAGTGTAAAATAAGGTATGGCAGAGATAAAAACAGGATACTATCAAAGTAAGTCTGAAGGTCTCCAAGTCAATTGATAATGTTGACAACATAAAGGAATAATATTCATATAATGGAACAGCATGGGATCTCACAAGGGTTATTATGTCCAAATTTGTGAATAATCTTAGATACAATATAACATTTTCTTATATTCAGTAAATTTGAGTTATTTTCTTTCTTTTTGTCTTTTATAACTTCCTCTGACAAGAAGAATGTAGTAGAGCCAGGAGATGGTGGTGCATGCCTTAAATCCTAGCACTCGGGAGGCAGAACCAGAGGAACTCTGTGAGTTCAAGTCCAGCCTGATCTAAAGAGTGAGTTCCAGGATAGCCAGGGCTACACAGAGAAACCCTATCTTGAAAACAAACAAACAAACAAACAAACAAAAGTGAATGCTAACTGTGGTAGATACAGGCAGCTCCATGCCCTGTGCCTTGCTAGCATTTAGAAATGAAGGTCATAGCTTGAATGTCTTACAGACCTGTTTTCCAACTCTAACTCCTGGTGTGTCCTCCCCGCCCCACTGTAAATTGAAGAACACTATTTACAAGAACAACTACCAGCTTTGTGAATTCTTCCTGTGCTGTTTGTTCTGTTTCCATATCCAGCCATCCAAAAACTAACTCACTGGCCAGCATGTGCTCTCTCTTGTCTTGAAAAGGTGTATAAATCTCACATTATGTTAAATCCTTGCCTTTCAGAATCTTACAAGAGAGAATTAGAAAGTGAAGCTGATTAAAAAAGAAATGTGTCCTGTTCATAGATCCTCCCTAAGAGTCAGCTGGGGAGACATTGTGACTAACAAGGCTGCCAGGTTTCAGGGCTGTTTCTGGACTCTGTATTAGATCTTGTCATTTATATTCCCTTAGCTTCAACTCATAACAAGGAGCAGTGACTAAATTTGTTCTCTTTAAAGTCACAGCCTGGCATTTTTCTCTGATTGACAAATACAACTATTAAAAAGGATTGCAACAGTCCTGGACTTGGCTTTCTCAAAGCTTTGCTGTGATTTACATATTAAATAAGCACCTTTTTCTTTTCCAGTACAAGATATCACCTGGACACCACTTCACACTGTGTTAACCCCCCAAGAGTTGACACAATTTGTCTATATATTGACCCATAAATATTTCATGTAGGTTCTGCCCTGTCCTAATTTTTTTCAAAATCAGTATATATAATTCCTTTCATAGGACAAACATTTGGGTGCTGTTAAGGTCTAAGGAGAACCGTATCAATCCTTCCCCATCCAATCCTAATAACCCTCACTACATCTAAAAATCCAACTTTCTTATAAACCCTAACTAAATACAGTTAAGTTGGCTTCTAGTCAGTATCAGCTCTAGTAAGAACATTTCAGTTTGGTCAAATGTATTCTAGAATCAAATTCTAAATGAAGTAAGAGATACTGTTATTTGTAAAGACACATGTTTCTTTGGAAGCCCAGCAATTAATGTCTTAAAAAAAAGTTCACAAATTTGCAAAGATCAAGGAGGGTGTATAAGAGGGTTTGGAGGGAGGAAGGAAAAAGGAATAGGGTATCATTATACTATAATATCAAAAATAGAAAAAAAAATCTAAAAATAAAAAGTAATTCTAAATTTGGTTCAAGATGGATAATTTTAGCCTATAATCCCAGATGCTTAAGGGGCTGAAACAGATGGATCATAAGTTTGTGCCACCCTCTGTGGCTACTTAGTACAACTCTATCTCACAATAAAGAGGTTTTTAAAAAAGAAAAATGATGGTGAATATAGATTAATGGTAGAGCACTTGCCAACTCATAGAAGGTTCTAAATTCAGTCTGGAGTACTATAAAATTAATTAATTAGCTAACTTGGTAAATTGGTTTTTTTAACATGATAAATTTTATAAGTCCTTTTTGCGATTTTTACGTTGTGGTTTGATCATATTTATCCCCTATCACAACTCCCAGCACACTCCCCACTTTCCTACCTATCTGTGTGTCTTCTTTTGTTTTTACACTTCTTAAGTAATTGATAGATTAACATGCCCCATTGGAACACACATCCAAGAATATAGGCAACACAAAAATTGGACTTGATAATTTTTATATTTTGGTTATTATTTAAGAATTTCATATGTGAGTAATATGGTTAAATTATTTCTACCCATACATGCTTCTCCTTCTTACCACTCCCATTCTGCCCAGTTCTCTTTCAACTTCTGACTTAACTATCTTGATTAAATATGTACACTTATCCATATGTATACTCAACCTATTGACACCTTTAATCATTATGCATATCTCATGATAATTTTATGTAACCTTCCTTGCTTTTTACTTTGAAGACTGGATTTTCTGTACTTTACGTTCCTTCTGAAGAAATCTACATTCTGAACCCAGTTAAGGTACAGAATCAAGAAAATAAGATTTTTGTGCATGAACTATGTCCACACTATAAGTATTTATAATGCTGGAGAAGATTGTTAGTTATATGATGAAAATAAAGTCTTATTGGTATCATTATTGCCTTTTAGTCATTAGAAAAAGTGATTATACATTTGTGGTAAAAGTGACTTTAATTTTTCTATTTAAATTTCTTCTGCTTGTTGACATATAGAATTATATTTTATCATGTTTAAATATATGGTTTTTGTTGTTGAACTATGCGTAAGACTGATGGAGATACTCAAAAGTTGAGAACCTGATGCATTTTCAGTTGTGCTGCACAGATGATGAACAGGTACCTCCAGCAATCAGAATGATGCTTTACTCTTTGCAAGTCATAGACGCCAGTTCTTCAGAAGGTAACTTGTTTGCTGAGTTTAATTTACAATGTTCTTAGTTTCTTCTTACTCTTAAAAAACCAGAATAAAAGCAATTTAAAACATAATTTGAACATATTTAGCCCCTTCTCCTAGGTCCACTCCAATTCTCTCCACATACTCTCAACTTCATGGCCCTTCACTTTACTTTTTTTTCTAAAATCTACCAATCCATTCTGTGCTCCACACATGTTAAGTATGTGGAACTATCCACTGGAACATATTGATCTACCAGGCATCACATCCTCAAAGAAAATAGGCTGTCCCTTTCCCCATTGCCATCAAGTATCAATTGCTCCTTAGTGAGTGGTGGAAGCTTGAGAATCTCTCTCTAATCCATGCTGGAACATTAACTGGCTAGGTCTTGTGTATGTCTTGTCTAGGTGACCATAGCTGCTGTAAATTCATGAGTTCAGCCATCCCGTCATGTCCAGAAGACACTGGTTTAGCTCAGTCTTCTTTAACTGCTCACTCTCACATTCTTTCGGACATTTCTTCAGTAATGATCCCTGATCAATGAAGTAGGTGAAGTTGTGATATTAATGTCCCATGTATGGCTGAGTACCCCAAAGTTACGTGAGCTCTTGACTTTGCCCAGTTATGAATTTCTGCATTAACCTCTGCCCATTATAAAGATAAACTTCTCTAATGAGTTCTGAAGTTGCACTAATATGTGAGGATAGAGTTTAAAATATAGAGGGCATTCTAAAGCTGTGTGACTTAAGCAAAGTAATAGTAGTGGGTTAGCTCCTGAGGCTTATAAGCTTGTAAGCTCTCCAAGCATGGTTTCTGGGCTAGAATGACAGACCAAGCATGTTTTTTTTTACTTCTTGAAGCAGACATTAAATATCATCAAATAGCAATTGACTATACCCATAACATTTGTGCCATTTTTTAACCCATGTGCAGCCCATCATCACTAAAGTACACAGAATTTAGAACCTATTAAGACTGTTGTTGGCTCCCCATCATCAACACCATTCTCCAACAGGCTACATAGAACCTTCCAGTCCAATGAAAACTAGCCAGCAGGGTGGATACTTCATGGTAAATATCAACTTCATTTTCTCATGTCCTATAACCAAAATGTGTTATCACCAGTAATAGGACCTTAAAACCAAGTTCTGATGGGCAACCATGAACTATGCCAATAGCCTGTATTGTTTTACCATCTCTGGAACACTTATGACCAACAACTCAAGGGGAAATATCCCATACCTAGCACTGGGCTTTTCATTTGGCAACCTATAACTTCTGGGAAGAACATTACCTGCTACGTAAGATAAGTCTGATTAAAATTGTGTGTGTGTGTGTGTGTGTGTGTGTGTGTGTGTGTGTGTATTTATGCATGTATGTATGTGTGTATATACAAAAGATACATGTATATAAGATACTATATCTTATAAAATAATAAACTTTTATATTACTTGTTCAAATATTCTCTCTTTCTCCCACTCCCTCCTCTGCCTTACCTTCCCATGTAAATTCCCCTTTACATTGTTGCTCTTTTACCATTGCCCTTATTTAAGATCTTTCTGTTTATCTTCCCAAGGGATTCTTTTGGTCTGATAAAACACCATGATAAAAGCAACTTTCAGTAGAAATAGTTTATTTCACCTTACATTTAAACAGCACAGTTCTTCACTGAGGGAAATCAGGGCAGGAACTCAAACAGGCAGGGACCTGGAAATAAAAACTGAGACAGTGAGCATGGAGGAACACTGTTTACTGGCTTGCTCACTATGGCTTGCTCAGTCTGCTCAGTCTACCCAGGATCTCCTATCCCAAGAGTGGCACCACTCAAACAGTCTGGGCCCTCCCAAATCAATCACTAAAAATAAATAGATAAATTACAAACAAACAAACAAATAAATAAATAAATAAATAAATAAATAAATAATCATCCTATGTGAGGTAACCGAGACCCAGAAAAACAGAGAAACATGTTATGTACTCACTTCATTCAGCAACTGAAGGAAAACAGAGACAGAGACCCACAGCCAAACATTAGGCATAGCTCAGGGAATCCTTCAGGAGATCAGGAGGATGGAGTCAGAAAGGTCAAGGACACCACAAGAAAAACCAGAGAATCAACTGACCTGGCTCAAAGAGGCTCACAAAAATATAACCAACAATCAGGGAGCTTGTGTGGGTCTTATCTAAGTTCTCTGCATATATGTTGTAGTCGGGTAGCTTGGTGTTCTCATGGGACTTGTAATAGTGGGACTGGGGGCTGTCCCTGACTCTTTTGCCTGCTTTTGGGACCCATTTCCTCTTATCAGGTTGCCTTGCCAGCCTTAATATGAGAGGGAGTGCTACATTTATTGCAACTTGATATACCATGTTTGATTGATATCCCTAGGAAGCCTGCCCTTTTTGAAGGGAAAAGGAAGGAGTGGATGGTAAGTGGTTGAACTGGGAGGGAAGGAGGAAGGGGAGTTAATGTTAAGGGGTGTAGTATATGAGAGAAAAATAAAACACACACAAACATACACACATCTTGAATAAACCATTTACAAGCTTTGGTAAATAATAAATATTAAATGCCAAAACAAAAAAAAATAGGAAAAAAGAAAGAAAAACAAATAACTACAGACTTGGCTACAGGCCTGTGTTACGGAGGTATTTCCTCATTTGAGAATCTCTCTTCCCAAATGACTTTGGCTTGTCTCACATTGACATAAAATTAGCCAATATACTTCATCTGACCATCAGTAAGTCCTTTCTAATTTCCTGGATTCCACAGGTAGTCCAAGTTAAACACACTAAACTAAAAAAGTCAGTGCTAAGATCCACATAGGAGTGAAAGAACACGCAATATCTGTTGGACATGGAACATTTGCATACTTCCTATTTACTTAAAAGATTAAATAAAATCAACTTCAGGAACTTTCATTCTACCAGAATCTCTTTCCCTGTATGTCTAGTCTGATTTGTTGTGTATGTCTTCAGAGGACTCCAATACTGTGAGAATATATTTGTTGGGTATGTTGATATGAATTTTGTTCTTTTCTTATAACATTCTTCAGCACTTGATAAACATGACCAGTTCTAATAAAATTCCTTTCTCTTTTTTCATTTAAGTTTGTGGATAAAGCAATGGGTTTAATTATGACATGTTCATATAGATACATTTTTTACCATGCTCTTATGTACTCCTTCACTATCTTCCTTCACCCCCTCCTCCATATTTTCCCTTGCCCCCTTCTTTACTCAAAATAGTCTGCCTGGCCTTTAAAGTCCTGTGTGTGTGTGTGTGTGTGTGTGTGTGTGTGTGTGTGTGTGTGTGATACATACACATAGGTATCTCTATATAATGCATACATTTGCATATACATTTAGATCCGTACTGAGGATTGGATTTGCACTGCATTTCCAGTAGATGTCTCAGATCAGTGTATTCTCAAGGTCACATAAATTGTACCTGCAGAATTCTTCCTGACTTAAATCTATGCACAGATTCTGCTGCCTGACTGAAACCTGGAAGTATGATTACTCCATTCTCTTTCTCTATAAACATCTTACCCTTGTTAAGAAAAATGTTAATAATAAGGTATGTTGTCAAGCAATTTCTACGAATTGGAAACTGGTGGTTTGGCCATATATTTTTGAATTTTTACTACTTTACTAGATAAAGCCTACAAAGGTTATATACAAACTTTCATTTTGTATATTGAGAAAGTCAGAGTCAAAGATGTTAAATATCTTCTAACATCAGCAAATAGAATAAGAGAGTAAGCTGTACTTAAGCCTGCAATATGCCATTGTGCTCTATCACATTAAAGAGTCTTCATAATGTGTTCAATACATACACTGTGGGTACATAAAATATTATAGTTAACAGTTTAGGTGATAATTAACAAGGGTAATGATCCACATGTTTAAAAATCTTCAACTCTAGCAGAGCTTAGAATTGAGGTAATGCAAAAAGTCAAATGAATAAGTAAACATGATTTCTAATAATGAATGTCAGGTTGAAAATTAAAACAGGACAGTCTGCTTTGGGGTGGGTGATGAAGATATAACCTTGGATGCTATAATCACAGAATGCCATTCTAATAACCTGCAACCTGACTGAGAAATAGGCAGGCTATGTGAACTCATTGAGATCATGTGCTATAGACAAGAAGGGAATTAATGTAGAAGCTGTAAAGGAAAAGTAGTTTTGAGAATGTTTAAATGAGATCAGAAGGCAGTATGTGTAGAGGGATAGGAGGAACAGGCATGTGTCTTTGTTGAGTGATAGTGTGACTGGAAAGCTTCGAATAAAGCTGTGACAGTGAGCATGGAGAGTAGACCACTTACTAAAAATGTGTTTAGGGGTTCTCCACTTGAGAAAATTTCTTCTCCTATTTGTGTCATTTTCATTCAGTATTATCTCAATTAATGTCATTCTACTTGTGAATTTCGACAATACCCTTGTCCTTTAAACAGCTCATTTGTGGCTACAGTTTGCAGTACTCTGCCTCCACACTTACTCTGCAAAACACCTGTTCCTTAGTTAAATCCCAAATTCTGGTCATTGTTCTCTGTTTCTTATAGCCACAAAGAATCACCATCCCTCTTTTGCAAATTTTCTTTAATAACAAGCTGAATATCTTCACTACACTTTAATCTTCTTCTTGCTGAAGAACATTGTAAGGGGGAAGTTTTCTAATCATTTTTGTAATGTATTGCTCGGCTTCTAGTATACAATATGAACTGCACTATGAATTAACTAAACAGTAGGGAAAAGGAATGCCCAGTCTCCAAATGTCTACTCAGTTCCATTACTTATATTACACTTTGCTCTTGGACTTTGATTTCTTCACTTTTGCCATACAATTAAGTAATCACTACATCTACTGTTTTCATTATCACATCTTACATTAGTTTTCTATTACCCCTTGTAGTTTGAAAGAAAACAGACCCCAAAGGGAATGGCACTATTATTAGGCATGGCCTTGTTGTATTAGGTATGGTTTTGTTGGAGGAATTGTGTCACTGTAGAGGCAGGCTTTGAGATCTCATATATATGCTGAAGTTACCACCCAATGTCAGAGTACACTCCCTGTTGCCTTCAAGAAGTAGGAATTTCAGCTACTTCTTCAGTACCACATCTACCTGCACATTGCCATGTCTTACCATGATAATAATAGACTGAACTTCTAAACTGTACAAGAGCCATCCCAATTGAATGTTTTTCTTTATAAGAGTTTCCATAGACATGGTGTCTCTCCACAGCCATAGAAACCCTAACTATGACAGAGGTTGGTACCAGGGACTGGGATATTTCTGTCATAGTCCTCCCCATGTTTTTGTTGGAAGGAATATGGACCTTGGTGCAGTGGATTAGAAAAGCAGTTGTATGCTTTAAGTTTTGCTTAATAAGCCATACTAGTAAAAACATGGAAGACAGAGATGTTGAGTGTGATTTGATGAACAATAAGGGGCTGGCTCAGGAGATATCAGAGGAGAAGGATATTAATATGCAACCTAAAGATGTGTCTTGTGATATTTTGGTGAAGAATGTGGTTGCTTTTTGCTATTGTCTAAAAAGTCTGCCTGAGGCGAAAGTGAAGGGTTTTGGATTAATTTCATTAGGAGAGGAAATTTCAAAATAGTCTAGTATAGTCTCTGTCCTGTGATTATTAGTATTAACTCTGATGGAGATTTATAACAAAAAGGAGCAAGCTGGAAAAATAAAAGTGGGTGAGGATGTAATTGAACAAGAAGACCATGTTTTAGCCCCTGTAAGTAGCAGAACTTGGCAACTTTAGCCACATAGTTCTGGCTTTAGAGTCAAAGATAGAAGAAAGGGATTATGGAATTTGCCTCTGCATCTAAGGAAAGCCACTGAGATCAGGCATATGTCAGATGTGTCTCTAAATGGTAGCCTAGAGAGCCCATTGTGTGAAGCTGTGAAGGAGAAGCCTGGATTGCTTTGGAAATCCCAAGATACTAAGATACCAGAATCATGGGATAATTGCCTGACAGAGCAGCTAACAGGAAGTAGAAATAGTCCAAGAGAATGAAATGTGTTACTGTCAACAAAGCTGAAAGGAGTTGGAGATTTGAAGAGTACTTTGACGTCAGATATGGAGATACAGAGTTTGGAGTTTGCCCAGCTGGTTTTCAGTTTTGCTTTTGTCCAGTATTTTGTCATTATCCTTCCTTCCCTATATTTTGCAATAATAACGTATAATCTGTGCCATTACTTATTGGAAGCATGTATTTGCTTTTTGCTTTTGATTTTAGAGGAGATTGCATTTAAGAGATTGCATGAATCTCAGAGGAGACTTTGAACTTTAGACTGAAATAAGTTTGAGACTGTCATAGACTATGGGAAATTTTGAAGTTGGACTAAATTCATTTTTGCATTGTGATATGCAAAAGCCTTTGGTGGTCAGGGAATGTAATGTGGCAGCTTGAAAGTAAATGGACCCCAAAGACAGTAGCATTATTAGCAAGTGTAAACTTGTTGGAGTAGGAGGGATCTTGTTGGAGGAAGTGTGCTACTGTAGATGCAGACTTTTAAGTTTCATATATGCTCAAGTCATGCTCGTTGAGACAGACCTCTTCCTGTTGCATGCAAGATGTAGGACTCTCAGCTACTTCTCCAGTATCACTTCTGCCTGCATGCTACCATGTTCCTCCATGATAATAATTGAACCTCTGAAGTGTAAGAGAGCAACCCCAGTTAAATGTTTTCCTTTATGAATTGCTGCAGTCATGGTGCCTCTTTGCAGCAATAGAAACCCCAACTTAAGACACTATTGCATCAAATCACCTTGAAGTTAGTCCTTTAAAGAAGGATAAAATGTAGTGATTTTTTTTTTGTTTTTGTTTTTGTTTTTTTACCATTATGTATATCAAATGTCCAAAAGAAATGTGTGGAATTAAAGCAGGGTTTCAGTATGATTGGTACCTTCTTGTGAATGCAAGGAAAAGAAACCTGTGCAGTTTGACTTTTCAGATTCTAATGAACTACCTGTATGTTTTAACTCAGGATTTCTTCTTTGTTCTGTTGTCCTACAATTTCTCTGACTTTGTCATTTATATTTGACCTTTTATTCACATAAAGTTTTCACACAAGAAATCCAGGATCATCTATCTATTCTGAGAAAAACGAGTCTACATATGCAAAGTCATTTTGTCATACAAGCTAAGATACTTAAAAGTTTCAGGTAGTTGATTTTAGCCAACTTTGAATGGCCTTTATTTAACCTGTGACATGTGGTATATCATCAACCTTTAATTTCACTGAACTATGTATTTAGAAAACACCATTATGCTTTGGAAGAGTCAGTCACCTGTTCACCTTTGTGAAGCAGCCTGATTTTAGTCAATAGATTGCCTCCCAGTTCTTTTTACATTTTGTTTGTTTGTTTTCTAGTATGAGAAAGTTCAATTTTTATCAGCTTTTCTTTATTGCTTCTTACATAAAGAGAACTGTGAAAAAAACCTGACAAATAGTAATGCTGCTGGTTGTTAAACCTTATTCTGTATTTAATGAGATCTGTCACCATTCTAAATGTTCTCTATGAATAAGTGCATCTTATTAACTTACACATCTCCCATTCTAGCACTGACTGTGTTCAGCATTTGTCTTCAGTTACCTTTTAAATTATAATTACACAAAAATAACTAGTAACAAAATATAAAATATTAAGTATTTACTATACTCCGTGCCATGTTCTGTGGCAGGAAATATGCTGTATTATAACTTTATGTAGTTTCCACAATTATCTGACAAGGTCTATGATACAATATGACATCAAAGGTTTGTCAATGGAGGAGATTTGAAACTACTTGTTATTCTATGAACAATTAATAAAACCATGTTTCTTCACTTATACCTCAGACCTCCCCTATCATCTATATGTGCAAAAGAACGCCTTTGTTTAACTTTCTTGTTTCTAATTTTTTTGACTTGGTTTCAAAAATTCATGGTTATGTTGTTTGCTTTCTGTTTCTGTGTGATGCAAACTTCCATCCTTCAGACAAGTCATTCTTTCCAAGAAGTAGAGCTCCCATAGGAACATAGTGCTTGTTTTCAGTCCTAGTGTCTTTCATCTAATGAAAGCTCTAGTTACAGCTTGTCTGCCTTCTCTAATAGTTTGCAGCTATTGTCTACAAGTTGTTTTCCACAAAATGCCATTTTTTATATATTCTTGTTTATTTTCCTCAAATATGAGTTCCTATTGTTTTTATTACTACATTAAAATGGAAGATTTATTTTATGTATTTTCCCTCAAGTCTCACTTTCCAGCTAAATTCAACTTTTTATATTGGATCATCAGTTTCCTATACCTCATGTTCCACCTTGCCTCTTTTCTCACTTAAGTCTCCCCTGCTCAGTTACTGAGCTCTTATGCTTACTATTGTCCTGCATGTCTGAAGTCCTTTGGACTCATGTTATGTCATCTGTTATTGTCTAGATTAGGTGTTGCACCAAAATGGTGATGCCAGCAGTGATGATGCTGGCAATAGTGATAATAGATAATTTAGTTGGAATCACAGTGCTACATACACAGCACAAATGATCCAGTTCTTCTTGGTCATAACTACTCTATTAGGCTTAAACCTTAAGACAAGTTTAGTTAATTGCCTGAGGTTAAAAAGGTACAGAACCACTTTGCAGAGTTCTGCTGACTGTAATTCTGCAGTTCTTTGAGTCAACAAGTATATGAAGCCTCCCTCTATAGCCTGGTAGCCAGGTGTTATTTGAGAGGTTATCTATTCAGTATGGCCAGAGGCAGTTCAATTAATGGCAGAAATTCTCAGTAACAGAGAATGAAGTAAAATTTATTACCAGGCAAACAGCAGCAGACATTAGGTCTGAGGATCAATAATAAGAAGAATGGTTTAGCATTTCTATAGTTTTTATTTCGTACCAGGCATCATCCCACCACATAATAAAACAACACATTATGATGTTTTCATTCATAAGAAATCTGTGAAATATGTATTATTGTTATTTTTATCTTATAGATAAAGAAACCAAGGCATGACAAGGTGAAGTAATTTTCCCAGCATGTAGTTACAAGCAACCACTTCCAGAGTCCACAGTAGTGATCTCAGTGCTGTCCTGTCTAAGTCTGGCTCCAGTTTGATCATGATCACAGAAGCATGAAAGATAGCTGACATCAAACACTGGGAGGTGGGAGAAATTTGGGATTCCAAAACACAAATAGAATCAGAGAGTTCTTCTTGAGCTGTGAAAGAGGTGGGGGAAATGACGATCTGTCATTTGAGATATGAATAAAATTCTGTACATTTTAGAGACCCTTTAAAATATGGAAGAGTTAATCATTAGGCCTTTTTTTGAGCTTCACTAAATCTGTCAAATTGTGTGGGCTTTCCCTCTTAGATTATACTTTCTTCTTCCTTTAATCTTCATTACATCTTATTTGTTGGGGACCAGGTGTGACCTCCCCTTGTTGGGAGAAGAAACAATGAGAATTACATACATTCTTCATCACAGTGATGAAACAGGATAGATCAAAAAGAGTACAGTCTGGAATCAGTAATCCTAAAAGTGCTACCCTAAGTGATAAATAGTCTCACCAGCGTAAAGTGAGTGGCATTGCCTAGGCAGGGTATTCCATTCTATATCACTAATCATCTTGTCACAAAAATGCAAGGAGACAGGTCACAGAAAGACTATAAACATTTTTAAATTTCAAATTTAATAACCCTAAGTAATTAGCAAATAACATCAAAAGTCTCTAAAAAACCCCAAAGTGGGAAAACATAGAATAAAAGGAGGAAACTTTGATTTCATGAGAGATCAGGAATCTGATGTCTGCTAACCATATGATTATGATTATCATGGTTAATGATAAAATTCATCATTTACTGGAATGAGGCTACAAATTATAGGCCAAACATTTAAAAGACATGTCACCAAAGAATACATGTAAATGATTCACTAGCACATGAAAATATTTCAGGAAATAAAAAAGATAAAACATACGTTATTCATCAAGAAAAATGAAGTAGTTACAGAAGCTAAAACATGAATAAACATAAAAATGTCTATGTTCAGTGAAGGAAGCTAGATATATGGAACCATACACTACAGACATATATGTTTAATTATATATAGTCTATTTGCATATGTGTTGGTATGAGAATATGTGTACATGACTGCAGGTATCATCAGAGGTCATAAGAGGGCTTCAGATCCCCTGCAGCTAGAGATACAGGTTGTTGAGAACTGTGAGGCAGAGTTTGGTCTCAGAACCAAGCTCTGGTCCCATGGAAGAGTAGTGCTCTTAATCATGTAACTGACCATCTCTCTGGCCCTTGCATTTAAAGAAATGGTCAAACATATTAAAAGTTTCAAAGCAGATTAGTGGTAACTTGTTTGGAAGGATGAGAACAAGACTGTCTGCAAATTGAAAGGAGGATGAATGTACATGGGATGAAAAAGTTCTAAATAAATTACTGGGGAAAGGGCAGTGAGTCACTTGTCTGAAGCTCTCTGATCCCAAAAGTTCACAGGATAAAAGACAAAGATCACTCCAGGGAGTTCCAAAACTGTCAATTTGGTTTTTTGAAGTCATGAAAAGTGTATATTTAAAATAGATAAATTTGCTGTTGCATTAATTATCCCCCAACAAACTATTGTTACTATTACAATCATTCCACCCTCTCTACCTCAATGTTTCTTGAGCCCCAGATATAAGAATTGTGTTGAAGATGGATCAGTTGACACTGGGTGCTCTGCAGTGAGGTATTCTCTATATTTTGGCTAACTGTGGATTTTTGAGATGGTCTCCATCTATGGTGAAAAGAAGCTATGTTGAGGATGTATGAGAGCAACATTTTTCTGTGGTTATAATGGTAAGCATTTAGACTTCCGTGAGAAATCACTCAGGTGTTATGAGAGCTAGTCCTCAGGAAGTAGGCCTTCAGGTCTGTTCCAGGTCAGTTCCTCCAAGTCCTATGTGTGAAGTATGTGATATCTTCAATATTAGGCTTTTACCTTTAAGCTCTGTGGTACAACCAATGACAATGGCAATAGCCTATATTGTTTTTGGAATCTTTTGGACTTTTTGGCTCAAAGCAATGGGGTTTTTTGTTAGCTAGTCTCTGGCCCTTAGTGGGTAGCATTACTACTCCAGATAGCATACATTGAAACTATATACACACACACACACACATATATATATATATATATATATATATATGTGTGTGTGTGTGTGTGTGTGTGTTTATGTGTGTGTATTCATATACACATATCTATATCTATGCAAACTTAAAATGATATATTTTCCTTTAGTTTTTTTGTTTTGTTTTGTTTTGTTTTAAATATCTTCCTTTAAGTAACTGTGTCTACAGAGTACTATATTTACAGGCCAAGATAAGATTCTAAGTTTCCCTTCTCAACAGAAGTGAAAAGTGGGTCATTGTGAAGTGAAGTGAGTTATATCTATGCCTTTAAAAGAATGCTTTTAGATCCCCACCATAGAAACAGGAAAACATCACAGAACCTTGCTCTGTCAAAGGCTGCCCTTACAACTCCTCTTATAAGGCTCAGAATAAAGGTCAAAGGGGAGTTCAAGGGTTCTTCTTTCCCCTTTATTTAGAGACAGACAGAGAACTATCAAAGTGTGAAAAGTTCACACTTATCAAAGAACATTATGACAATCACTGAAAAAAAATGATTTTTTTTCTAGAAATTAAAACAAAATGTTTTCCCCCCATCTCTCCCAACTGACAATCAAAGGTGACAGTTATCCATGTCAAAAATATTTTATTACCAGAAAGAAACTGGTAAAGAAGGTCTGTCAATTTCTTTTTGCTATTTACAGTTATGAAAGAAAAATGATTTATGATTACTATAATTATAGCCCTCCTTAGAACTGTACTAATTATATAATGTGTTGGCCATTTTTCATATTACCAGCTCTTAGTTAATCAAAATTGAAATATATTTAGCAATTTCTACACAGTTCTTTCTCAGACCTCTTTATGGGACATAAATTGGATGGTTTAGGATCACTTAGCACATCCAATGTACTCACAACTGGATATAAAGCTTCTGGGCCTACATATTCACAACTAAGCTACACAGAGCTGTCCTGAGTAAACAGGATCTTCATAGATGGCTTAAGGGAGTTTGCAGGTAATAACTTTTGAGCAAAATGTTTTGAATCTTTAGTAACAGTGTAATGACAATGAACCCCAGGAGCCAGCTAGGAATGTATTAGCTGAGTTGATATTACCTGCAAACTACCCTTTCATTTGATGACTCTATATGACACTTAAAATTGTAGTTTTCTCTATAGTCTTTTTGTATGTTCGTCAGCCACCCAGCCCTTCCCACTTTCATTTTGCTATCACCTCCTCTACTGCAGAATCTTAAAGAATTCATAGAAATATAAGACTGTCTTTCCAATCTAACATTTCCTTGAAATAAAATCTCTGTTATTTGCTTTAAGTACTCTGTTTGAAAGAGCTGATTTTCTAAAGGCAGTTTTGTTTAGACAGCATAGTATTTACATCTGGGAATTTAAATTTTTCAGTGAAATAGATAATTCTAAGTTAGGAAACACAGTTGCAGCCTCCCCACCCCCACAACTCCAAGTGTAAGTGATTTTTATTGAACGGACTGATTTCATGTTTTCTAAATACTGTCTTTTACCTAGTCTCTAAATAATTTTACATTTTGAAATAAGCAGGTATCTTCTTTGCTGTTTTTTGTTACTTCCCCATTGAGAAGTGAAAAATTGCTTCTTTCATTTTACGTAAGAGGCAAATGAGCAGGTGATATAACATACTTGGTAGAGCACTTAACTAGCATGTACAAAATCCCAGATTGGACCTATAGAATCACTCTCTATTGGGTGTGATGCATGAAGTTTAAATCCCAGCACTAATGAGGTGGAGGCTGGATGATGAAGGAACTTCTCTAGGCCAAGTAACTCTTAAGCACAAGAAACATTTCAGTTGATAACTTCTCACTTCTGAAATCTCCAAATGTCTCCTTTTATTTTCCTGAAATTCCCAGGAATTTAGTTTCTATTCCAATTTACAGTTTACAGAGATGTGAATTACAGGTCAATAAAAAACAGATCACATATTGAGAACCTTCTTTTCTCTGTAATTGATAGGCCCTATAGCTAAATATTCTGGAAGAGAAGTGTGTCCATATATACTTTTAATTTATAAAAAATAGACATACAATTTACAAAGAACTCTTTTCCATTCACACACTGAAGATTTTTTAATAGAAATTAATGACTGGCTAATGAAGAAGGTGCCAAGGGACAGAATTTGTATTGTCAGAAATGAATTGTTTAGTTTTCTGAAGGAAAATTAAAATTAAAAGTGGCTTGATCTATAGCTGTGTCTGAGACTTGTCATATGAAACAATAATAGCCAAAGGAGGACTGTGTTCTCATGTTATATAAAGCAAATTAGCATGTCACCTTCATTGACTCATTTGAAAATAACAAAATCACATGCTTATGAATATATTCATCCCTATGAATTAAGTCTAGAAAATATTAAGCTATCCAAAGTGTTTCACAGTAACCGTGAAAACATCAGCATGTTTGACTTTTCATGGCTTTTAATTTACCCCTCCATTGGTTGAGGAGTAAATCACAAAGCAATTACATCAAAAAGCAAGAGCTATATATACAAAAGTTATTCCTTATATACTTATTTTTTATTAGAAACTCAACTGAAAACAATTTATTTAGTTCCTTTTTTCTCCAAATAGATAATGTTTTGGCTATTAGTGCTGGAATATGAGTAAGAAGTGATTTGACATAAATAAACAGAATAAAGCAATAATCCATGGTAAATCTTAAAACCTTAGGAATCATCTTATACATATATGCTAACAGTTATTTTAAAGATAACTTTGTATAAGGGGGAATGCAGTATAATGTCACATGGATTGAGTTCCCAAAGATTTACTCTAGGTGTTAATAGGTTGCTCTAGGAAAAGAATACAAAGACAAAGGCATATAGTAAGTACAAGTGTGGCAGAGCCTTGAAAGTCAATGCAATATTGAAGTCTATCAAAACAATAGTAACACTCAGTACCATAATTCTAACATGCAGACAGTAGTCTGTATATAAAGCTAAATATAGCTTTCAAAATAATTTCCTTACTTCTCATGATACATTGTTTCTCAACAACAACAAATGACAGATAACACACTGTTTTTTGTTTGTTTGTTTGTTTTGTTTTTTTGTTTTTGTTTTTTTTCTTCTGCAGTTTATATTTAAGAAGGGATTAGATTTATGGAGATCAAAGATGGGTTGCTTGGGATACTCAGTAGAACCACATATAGATGAGATTTCATATAAATCCCTTCTTGTTCTAAAGTATGTAAAATGGTACGCAAGAAGTTAACACATATAGAATACCCATGCAGTCAGAACTTGCTCTCTACTCATGCAGAATGAACCCATCTATCCTCTCTTCCTTGTCCTGTCAAGCAAGATCTTTAAATAACCTAAGTACCTGAGTTGGGATAGTGATTTTCTTTAACCAGGAAAACTAATCAGGAAATTAGTAAATTAGCAATAAACACTGAAAGTGAAGTAATCAAATAAAACAATTGCTATTTATTATGTATACACAATTACGGTGATGGCTTAGAAACATCTGTACAAGTGCTGTCCAGATATGTTAAGATAGGTGATGTCTTCATACAGCTGATGTCCACTTAGACCCTTATAATGGGTCCTTGTTTGGAATTAAAAACATTGTGGATGGAATTAACTCTTATTATATCATAATGGGTTTGGTTGAACCCTTAATGTGCTCTTGTTGTCCTAACATAAAGGAAAAGGGCCCTGGCAATGGGACCAGGTCCTATTCCAGGTATATGAACTGCCTTTTCAGAGCCCATTTTCTACACTGGGATGCCTTATTCAACCTTGATGCAGGAGGGAGGGGCTTGGTCCTGCCCCAACTTGGTATGCAAGTTAACTACCCAAGGGAGGCCTTAGCCCCTATGAGGTGTGAATGGAGGCTGGGACAGGGGCAGAAGAGAGAGGAACTGGAGAAGGGGAGAGAGGAGGAACAGTGGTTAGTATGTAAAAATGAAAAAAAAAAAAGAGACGATTCAAAGGAAAAAACAAAACAAAACAAACAAACAACAACAACAAAAAAAAACAACAGGTGTAGGGAGATGAATTAATTGGGTTAAGTGCTTGCCTTGCAAGTATGATGAACTGAGTTAAATCCCAAGAGTCCATGTTAAAAATACTGGACATGGTAGTGTGATTATGAAATCTCATGCTGGTGAAATAGAGACAAGAATTTCCTTTGGTTGATTTGTCCCAACCTACATAGACTATTAGATGAGTTTCAGGCCAGTGAAAGTCTTTGTACATAAATAATAAAGATTGGGGACAATTTGACTAGAGATATGGCCCAATAGATAAGACAGTAAAGATTTGAGCTTATTTCTCAGCAGCCATTTAAAAATTTAAGTGTGGCTATGTGAATACTTACAACCTCAGCCTGGTTTGGGATAGAGATAGGGAGAAATCCTGCCTAGCTTCAGTTTCAGTGAGAGACCCCAGTTCAAAGAGGAGAGTGAGAAAGTGAGATAATATCCTTCCCTGGTTTCTATACCTGTTGGAGTAGAGAGAGAGAGAAGTTGGCAGACAGTAACTAGTATTCTTTTTTTTTTTAATTATTATGTGTTTTAATTTTATACATCAGCCATGGGTTCCCCTGTCCTCCCCCCTCCCACCCGCACCACCACCTTCCCTCCAGCCCCTCCCCTCCATTCCCACGTCCTCCAGGACAGAGACAACCCTGGGGATAAATTTAAACATGGTGGATTCAGTACAGGCAGGTCCTGTCCACTCCTTCCAGGGTGAGCATGTGTCCCTGTGTAAGCCCAAGGTTCCAAACAGCCAGCTCATGCAAAAGGACAGGTCCTCGTCCCATAGCTTGGGTGCATCCCAAACAGATCAAGCTATTCAATTGTCTCATTATCTAGAGGGCCTGATCTAGTTAGGGGCTCCACAGCCGTTGGTTCATAATTCATGTGCTTTCTTTCGATTGGCTATTTATCCCTGTGCTTTTTGAAATCTTGGATTCAACAATTCACACTCTTGCAGTCCCTCCTCTTTCTCGACCATTGGACACCTGGAGCTCTTGCAGTCCCTACTCTTTCTTGACCATTGGACACCTGGAGCTTCACCTGGGGCCTGGCTGAGGATCTCTGCATCCACTTCCATCAGTTATTGGATGGGAGTTCCAAGACGACTGTTAGGGTGTTTAGTCATCTGATCACCAGACTAGATCAGATCAGGCTTTCTCTTGACCACTGCCAGCAGTCTATAGAGGATATATCTTTGTGGATTTCTGGGGACCTCTCGAGCACTCTGCCTATTCCTGTTCTCATGTGCTCTTCATTTATCATGGTCTGTTATTCCTCATTCTCCCTTTCTGTTCTTGATCCAGCTGGGATCTCCTGCTCCCCTAAGCTTTCTTTTCCTCAAATCTTGCCCTTCATTACTCCCACTCTTGTCCAGGTTATTCATGTAGATCTCATCCATTTCTCTGTCATTGGGTGATCCCTGGGTCTTTCCTAGGGTCCTGTTTTCTAGGCCTCCCTGGAGTTGTGTAGCAGTCTAGTCATCTTTGTTTTACATCTAATATCCTCCTATGAGTGAGTACATACCATGTTTGTCCTTCTGAGTCTGGGTTACCTCACTCAGGATGATTTTTTCTAGATCCATCCATTTGCCTGCAAACCTCATGATGTCATTGTTTTTCTCTGC
Organism: Onychomys torridus; assembly: GCF_903995425.1. Lineage (NCBI taxonomy): Eukaryota > Metazoa > Chordata > Mammalia > Rodentia > Cricetidae > Onychomys > Onychomys torridus. The sequence goes on from NC_050443.1 coordinate 74,115,620, forward strand.
TGAGTAGTATTCCATTGTGTATATGTACCATATTTTCTTTATCCATTCTTCAGTTGAAGGCCTCTAGGTTGTTTCCAGGTTCTGGCTAGTACAAACAATGCTAATTGGAACATAACTGAGCAAATACCATTGTGGTATGATTAAGCATTCCTTGGGTATATGCCCAAGAGTGCAATAGCTGGGTCTTGGGGGAGATGGATTCCCAATTTTCTAAGGAAGCACCATATTGATTTCCAAAGTGGCTGTACAAGCTTGCATTCCCACCAGCAGTGGAGGTATTGTTCCCCTTGCTCCACATCCTCTCCAGCATAAGCTGTCTTCTCTGTTTTTGATCTTAGCCATTCTGACAGGTGTAAGGTGGTATCTCAGAGTCGTTTTTGATTTGCATTTCCTGGATAATTAGGGATGTTGAGCATTTCCTTAGATGTCTTTCAGCCATTTGAACTTCCTTTGTGGAGAATTCTCTGTTTAGTTCTATAGCCCATTTCTTAATTGGACTATTGGGCATGTTGTTGTCTAATTTCTTGAGTTCTTTATATATTCTGGATATCAGCCCTCTGTCAGATGTGGGGTTGGTAAAGACCTTTTCCCATTCTGTAGGCTGCGGCTTTATCTTGTTGACCATGTCCTTTGCTCTACAAAAGCTTCTCAGTTTCAACAGGTCCCATTGATTGATTGTTTCTCTCAGTGTCTGTGCTACTGGTGTTATATTTAGAAAGTTATCTCCGGTGCCAATGCATTCAAGAGTACTTCCTACTTTCTCTTCTATCAGGATCAGAGTAACTGGATTTATGTTGAGGTCTTTGATCCACTTGGACTTAAGTTTTGTGCATGGTGACAGATATGGATCTATTTGCAGCCCTCTACACATTGACATCTAGTTATGCCAGCACCATTTGTTGAAGATGCTTTCTCTTTTCCATTGTAACTTTTTGGCTTCTTTGTCAAAAATTATATGTTCATAGGTGTGTGGGTTAATGTCAGGGTCTTCAATTCGATTCCATTGGTCCACATATTGGTTTTTATGCCAGTACCAAGCTGTTTTTATTACAGTAGCTCTATAGTAGAGCTTGAGGTCAGGGATTGTGATGCCTCCAGAAGTTGTTTTATTGTACAGGATTCTTTTGGCTATCCTGGGTTTTTTGATTTTCCATATGAAGTTGAGTATTATTCTTTCCAGATCTTTGAAGAATTGTGTTGGTAATTTGATGGGGATTGCATTGAATCTGTAGATTGCTTTTGGTAAGATGACCATTTTTACTATGTTGTCTGTTCAACAGTAATTTATTGAGTATTTTTGCATCAATGTTCATGAGGGAGATGAGTCTGTAGTTCTCTTTCTTTGTTGCATCTTTGGTTTAGGAATCAGGGTAATTGTACCCTCATAGAAAGAGTTTGGTAATATACCTTCTGCTTCTATTGTGTGAAAAAATTTAAAGAGTATTGGAATTAAATCTTCTTTGAAGATCTGGTAGAATTCTGCAGTGAAACCATCTCGTCCAGGCCTTTTTTTGGTTGGGAGACTTTTAATGACTGATTCTATTTCCTTAGGGGTTATTGGACTATTTAAATGGTTTATCTGGTCTTGATTTAACTTAGGTTTGTGGTACCTATCCAGAAAATTATGCATTTCTTTTAGATTTTCCAGTTTTGTGGAGTAGATGTTTTTGAAGTATGACCTGATGATTCTCTGGATTTCCTCATTGTCTGTTGTTATGTCCCCCTTTTCATTTCTGATTTTGTGAATTTGGATGCTCTCTATCTCTCTGTCTTTTGGTTAATTTGGATAAGGGCTTGTCTATCTTGTTGATCTTCTCAAAGAACCGACCCTTTGTTTCATTAACCCTTTGTATTGTTCTCTTTATTTCTGTTTTATTGATTTCAACTCTCAATTTGATAATTTCCTGGCGTCTGTTCCTCCTGGGAGACTTTGCTGTGCTGTCAAGTCAGTAGTGTGAGATTTCTCCAGCATCTTTAGGTGGGCATTCAGTGCTATGAATTTCCCTTTTAGCACTGCTTTCATAGTATTTCATAAGTTTGGGTATGTGGTGTACTCATTTTCATTGATCTCTAGGAAGTCTTTAATTTCTTTCTTTATTTCTTCCTTAACCCATTGGTGACTCAGTTGAGCATTATTCAGTTTCCAGGAGATTGTAAGATTTCTGTAGTTTTTTCTGTTGTTGAAATCTACCTTTAAACCATGGTGGTCTGCTAGAACACAGGAGGTTATTCCAATTGTTTTGTATCTGTTGAGATTTGCTTTGTGGCCAAGTATGTGGTCGATTTTAGAGAAGGTTCCATGGGGTGCTGAGAAGAAGGTATATTCTTTTTGTTTGGGTGGAATGTTCTGTAGATATCAATTCAGTCCATTTGAGCCATAACATCAGTTAAGTCCATTATGTCTCTGTTAAGTTTCAATTGGCCAATCTGTCCAGAGCTGAAAGTGAGGTGTTGAAGTCTCCCACTATTAATGTGTGGGGTTTTATATGTGATTTAAGCTTTAGTATTGTTTCTTTTACATATGTGGGTGCCCTTGTGTTTGGGGCCTAAATGTTCAGAATTGAGACTTCATCTTGGTGGATCTTTCCTGCGATGAGTATGTAATGTCCTTCATCATCTCTTTTGATTGATTTTAATTTGAAGTCTCTTTTGCTGGATATTAGGATGGCTACACCAGCTTGCTTCTTAAGACCATTTGATTAGAAAGTCTTTTCCCAGCCTTTTATTCTTAGGAGGTGTCTGTCTTTGAATTTGAGGTGTGTTTCTTGTATGCAGCAGAAAGATGAGTCCTATTTTCATATCCATTCTGTTAGTCTGTGTCTTTTTATAGGTGAATTAAGTCCATTGATATTAAGGGATATTAATGACCAGTGATTGTTTATTCCTGTTATTATTTTTACTTTTTGGTGGTAGTGTGTGTGTACTTCTCTCCTTTGGGGTTTACTGCTATGGTGTTATGTATTGCCTGTGTTTTCATGGGTGTATCTGCCTTCCTTAAATTGGAATTTTCCTTCTAGTGCCTTCTGTGGTGCTGGGTTTGTATATGAGTATTGTTTAAATCTGGTTTTGTCTTGGAAGGTCTTGTTCACTCCATCTGTGATGATTGAAAGTTTTGCTGGGTATATTAGTCTAGGCTGGCATCCATGGTCTCTTAGTGTCTGCATTATATCTGTCCAGGTCCTTCTGGCTTTCACAGTCTCCATTGAGAAATCGAGTGTTGTTCTGATGGGTTTGCCTTTATAAGTCACTTGGCCTTTTTCCTTTGCTGCCCTTAATATTCTTTCTTTAATCTGTACGTTTAGTTGTTTAATTATTATGTGACAAGGTTACTTTTGGGGGGGGGGGTCTAGTCTGTTTGGTGTTCTATAGGCTTCTTGTATCTTCTTAGGCATTTCCTTCTTTAAGTTGGGAAAGTTTTCTTCTATGATCTTGTTAAGTATATTTTCTGTGCCTTTGAATTGGTATTCTTCTCCTTCCTCTATCCCTATTATTTGTAGGTTTGGTCTTTCCATAGTGTCCCAAATTTCTTGGACATTTTGGGTCATGACTTTGTTGGTTTTACTGTTTTCTTTGACTGATGAATCTATTTCTTCTACTGTATCTTCAACACCATAGATATTCCATCTCTTGTATTCTGTTGGTTATATTTGCATCTGAAGTTCCTGTTTGTTTACTCAGATTTTCTATTTCCAGCATTCCTTCTGCTAGTATCTTCTTCGTTTTTTCTATTATCCTCTTCGGGTCTTGCATTTGCTTTTTCATGATTTTCTTTCAAGGACTTATTGTTTTCTTCTGCTTTAATTGAGCATTCCTCTAGTTTTTTTTTTATAGCATTCTTCCCATTTTTTGTTTGTCTGTTCCTCTACTTTATTTTTTATTTTTTCCATATAAGGCTCTAGTCTCTTCATGATATTACTTATAAGGTTGTTTTCTTCTTCTTCTCCCATTCCGTGATGTTCACGTCTAGCTGTTGGAGAAGGGCTAGGTTCTGGTGATGCTGTATTGCTCTTTATTTTGTTGTATGTACTTCTGACTTGACATCTGCCCATCTCCTCTTGTGTTCGTTCTTGGTCTTATCAGTGTACTTGCTCCAGAGAGAGCTGACAGATTTAGGGAGCCTCTCTCTGGTCCAGATGGAAGATCTGGGCCAGATGGGAGTGCTGGTCCAGATGAGAGTGCTGGCTGGATAGGAGCTGGGGGGCTGGACTCTGAGTCTCGGGAAGTCCCTGGGGTCTCTTTATTTTGTACATATGGGAGCTCCTCTTGTCCAGATGGGAGTTCCTCTGGTCTCTGGTCCATATAGGAGTTCCAGGGCAGGATGGAAGCTGGGGGTTGGTCTCTGATTCTCAGGAAGTGGCTGGGGTCTCTGGCAGATGGGTGTGGGGGCAGGGTGTGGAGACTGCAGGGTCTGCCTGCAGTCTCTTGTCCAGATGTAAGTTCCTGGACAGATGGCAGCTGGGGGTTGGTCTCTGAGTCTCAGGAAGTGGCTGGGGTCTCTCTGGTCCAGATGTGAGTTCCTGGGTGGACAGGAGCTCAGGGTTGGTCTCTGAGCCTCAGGAAGTGGCTTGGGTCTCTGGCAGATAGGTGTGGGGGTAGGGTGTGGAGACTGTGGGGTCTGCCTGCAGTCTCTGGTCCAGATGGGAGTTCTTGGCAGACAGTAACTAAAGAAAGGTATACACTGGCTTCCACATTTCATTCACACAGATGCATATGCAGACACATGCATCACCATGACTGTGGACATAAACACATGCACACACACACACACACACACACACACACACACACACACACACACACACACACAGGAAGAGAACACACAGACACACACATAAGGAAAAAGGCTGTGTAAAGACAGAAGAAAACAGCTACTAGTCCAGGAAGGCATTAATCTCTGAGAACCACAAGAATGAAGGAGGTAGCAAGTGAAGAATTTTTGAGATCAGTCATGGATGACACACTGATCTTGGATTACAAGCTTCTAGGACCATGAGAGAATCAAAGTCTGTTGTTTTCAGTCAAGCTATCTGTAGTCCCTTCACTTGGAGACTTATGCAAAAGGAGAATACACCCCCCACACACACAACATGCACACACACACACACACACACACACACACACACACACACACTCCAATTAAACTGTTTTCCTCAAGAAAGTTTGAAAGGAGGAGGTGCCAGTGGAGACTAGGTGAGAGGGTGCTTGTTAGAAGGCTGTCAATGAGAGAAATAATATCCACCCAGTGACTCCAGCGCTATAATCTTTGTGTCTGTCGGCTCACATGTGTTTTCTTTCTTAATTCTCAATACAGTCTTGTGATATGAAAATGTTGACTGGGCTTTTTAAATTGAAGCTTAGGAAGCCTAGGCTTCTGGCTCAGAGTTACAAACAAATACACGATAAAACCAAGAACCAAATCCACACTTCCTGATTCCTGGTGGGTGTCCTTCCTCCTTAAGTTTGAGATTAAATAAGTTTTAAAATGCTGTGAATATTTCATTGCTGGAGTGCTTAAAATTAACCAGGGCATGGTAAGAAAGAACTCTCAGGAGAAATAGTCCTCTCTGGGTGGAGTGATGGAATTGGATATCATAATAGGTCTTTTCCAAGTCTAATTATGCTCTCACTCTGAGTAAAGCACTGGCTGAATGTTAGTTCATTACCATTTTATTCTAAGCTAACAGGAAAACAAGATTGATTGACATTTAGGAGGTATTCAACATTTATAAGCAAGTTTTTAAAAGACTTCAAACATATTCCAAAAGCTCTTTTAAGATAGCTTGTGTGGTTTTTTTACACTGAAGTGCTCTACACAAAACAGATTTTTTTTCTAAAATTAAACCCAGTAGCCTATACCATGTTGGTGACCTTGGTTTTCTCAGAGTCACAAGGGAAATGGTCAGTGTCCCTAACATTAAGGAAGAAAGAATTACCATGTAATCTTACCTAACTTCCTATGTGTTCACGACGTCATGCTCATTCTCTTTGTCTTTCAAATATGATTCCTGCCTCTGCTCACTAGGAATGGATGGGATACTATAAGTTGTACTTTTAGCCTATGTTTATGCACTTTGTACCATCAGATGCTCAATTCTGTGAGAAGTGTTCATATTTTAGTATAGGACGCACTCAATGACTGCACAAAGCAAGAATAATAGGTGTTAGGGGTGAATTCACAGCTTTATAATGTTATTTCTCACACTCAGATAAATTTCTTCAACTTTAATCAGGCCAAATTTTCCCTGTGCATTGTGTTTCTATTCAAAACAAAGCAAACAGAAGTTTGGCAAGGTTATGGTACTGGTTTCATTTCTGTTGCTGTAATAAAATATCTGGACAGATAACAACTTGTGAGCTAAAGTAAATACTTTAGCTCACAATTCCAGGTCATTGACTAAGTTGTGTGGAAGTCACAGGAACAGGAGCCTGAGACACCTGGTCATAGTCATAGAGAAGAGAGGGATGATACATGCATCCTGACTTTATCGTAAGTGTCCAGCTTTATTTTCTATTTGTATAGAGTTCAAATCTCTTGCCTACGGAACAGTATTGCCCACAGTAGGCTGAATCATCCCATGTCAATTATCTTAATTAAAATAATCTCCCATAGATAAACCATGGACCAAGACAATGTAAGTAATCCCTCACTGAGATTCACTTTCCAGGTGACTCAAGGCTGTGTCCAGTTGACAATGAAAGGTAATACTCACATCTATGAAGTCTAGAAATCATATTTGAGTCTCCATGATACTCCTTAGATACATTGTAAGTATGTACAGTGTCAGTGCAGGGAAAAATGAGCAATGTCATTGTTGCTCAAATAATACTTGAACAAAGCTTTTCTTCTTGGGACTTTTAAAAATAAATGGGACATGTAATGAAAATTAGTTAATTGATTAGTTAATTAATTGGAATATCTATAAGCAATTATGGGGGCTTTCCCTGGGACTAAAGTTTTAAAATCTAAGGTTTGGCTCTTTTAAGACTGAGAAATGTGTTTACTGTTTAAATCACCTAGCATACAAATATTTTGTTATAAAACCATTAGCTAAGATATTGTCTAGTAATCTGTATACTTCTCAATTTTGTCACAGCTATGAAAACAAACAAAAGTCTTCTTAATGTAGGGTGCTATATTAGAACAGTCAAAGCTGTTTTTAAGCAGATATTGTTGAAAACTTAGTATTTATTCTCCATCTTGACAAATCAAGATGTTCCCTAAATATAATGGATAAAATCAAAGGAGTACTCGGTACTTGAAAATGTCTGAAAGTTTGGCATATCCAAACTCTTTCCAAGACTGAGACTGTCAATGCTGTTTGGAACATTCTATGCTGAAGATTCTAGACTGTTTTTCCTTGCTTTACTTGAGGAGTTATATATTCATGATGACTTCTGTGCAGCTCATGACTATTAATTTACATCACTTGATCCCTCACAAATATCTCAGGAACCTCAGAGCACAGCCTTGGCTTATAAAATCTTAGCATCCTCATTTTAACAAAGTGTCAAAGAGAAAATACTTCTAACACTTAAAACTTTTCTTCTACAATCTCTTCATGCCAATGAGGAAGAAACTGAATAAAAAAGTATTGGTGGCTTAATGCAACTCTGAATTTTAATAAAATATTTGCATTATTTCTTTCCTTTATTCAGACTAGGGTCTACAAAGTAGAAGATAGTGCCCTCTGCCTTGAGCAGGAATAAGATAATCAGTCAAGTGATAGATAGCTATGTTTTAAAGACATACATAATTATAATTATTGAAAGTAGTTTATTCATCTAATTGATAAACATTTCTTCAGTTAATGGCAGGAAATGGGTTCTAAGTTTAGATAATATTGCACACCCAAGGGACTTTCTGCTCTGAATGGTAAAAATGACAAAAGGATGAAAAGTGATATTATAAAGAGACATGTGCTGAGAAGGAATAAAATCTAGTATATGTAGATACATCCTACATATACTACGATAGATACATCCTACATTCTCTGACATAATAATTCCTCTTGATTGACACTCCTCTTTGGCAAATCATGTTTGGTTCATATCATTGTACAAGACAGAGTGAAATAGAAAAAGTTAAAACCTTAACTAAATATTAAGACTTAATTTATTTTGCTCTCTTTAGTTCTTAAACATCTACTTAGAATCTGAAAACAACATCAGTGGAGAAAATTACAGCATATTTAGAACTGATGCCTAGAGAGAGCTACTGAGAGCAAGGTGCAACCTCTGTATTGCGAAAATAGGTTATAAACACAACGTAGAGTATTCTCAAACTAGCTGTATATCAGTATCTTCATGGAAAAAATAGAAGCACAGAATGCATTTTAAAAGTGGTGACTCAACATTTGTTCTTAAAGCAGGAATCTAGATATGAATAAATAAGTCTAGTGTACTCCATCCATGGCATCATCATCCTTCACTTTCAACACTAAACTGTAGCATGACATTAATGATCTCTTTTGTCACAGGCTGCCACAGGATGCCTCTTCCATATATTTTAATTATCCAATGGTTTTACATATGTTCTTTTATCTTTCTATTTTTCTGTACATGCTTAACTATGGCTTCTCCTTTCAAAGCATAACCCAGTTTTCTTTTGCTGTGAAGTTCCTCACTATTTTAACTGGCATTTCTTACTTTATTCTCTATATTCCCACAACACTTTACCTAAATATAGCTTTCAAAATACCATGTGGAATGGGCTAGTACTCAGATTCAATAGAGGCTTTACTGAAAGGCAGAATATTCAGTGGAATCATCCCCAGAATCATTTCCCAACTGTTTGCACAACAATATTCTAGTGATTTTCATTAAATGCAGACATATCAGAAATAGAGTGACTTTTGATGAGGCAGAGGTCCACACAGAAATTCTCAGCCTGTAGCCAGGTTCTCATGTTAAAAATGAGTTCATTAATGAGATATTTGTTGTTTGTCCTTCAGTATCTTTGACTCATTCTCTTATTATCAGTCTGAGTATCTATTGTTCCAAAGTAAATGTATCATGCTCTTGAAATTCTTTCCTTTGTCTTGAATCTTTAATTAATACAATCTATTATAAACCTATATGGATAAGCTTCTTTCCATGAGCTAGTTATTACTAGTGTATATCTAAGATTCATTTTAAAAGAAAAATTGAAAAGTAGACTCAGGGAAGTCCACATTTAATGAGTAATTTCAGCTCTGTGTCAAGGTATTTCGAATGGTGGCTGATTAGAAACTGGACATCTTATCTACAAACTCTTTATATAAATATTTAAATTATAGCATAAAAATATTGTCATTAAGTATTATCTAATTCCATTTAAAACCAAACTAACACTGAAAAATAATCACAATCACTCTTTTACTGACAGCTCTTAAACTCAAATGGTCCCATTAAGAAAAAAATTGAATCAATCAAGCAAAATATCTCATTTGATTTCATCATAACTGAAAAATACAGTTATATGAATTCTCAAAAATCAATTAGTATGTAGGAAAGAACGGTTTGCCTATTACCAAATGCATTGTGAAGAAAATGGAAACTTGAAGTTGTTCCAGAGAAACAAAATAAGCCAAGGTTTCTCTTTTCTTTAAATAAAAGTGCAAATGAGGGGTTTTATTCTACCCATGCCATTGACTCCAAAAAAGGTATTAAATGAGCACAGAATTTTGCTATGCTCAGGTGACAGATCCTTTGAGCATAGGTTATTATTATGTTGTATACTAATAGTTTTAAAAGAACATTGGTGTAAAATAGCAGTGATCCTGTATTCTGGTAGAATAATGATATACACAATAAAATTAATGCAGGTTGTTACTGAACTAAAAAATGACACCAGTAACTAAGCATTGGACATATTATTTAAAGTTCTCTAAAAGTACTTATGAGTATATTCATTCATTTATTTATGTACAAAGTGCATAGGCATGCAAAATTCCAATAACTTAATAAAAGTATGCCTGTGTCATTTCACTTTATCTGAAAGGTACTTATGCAAACCAATACTAAGGCTTCACCTGGTTGTATGTTATTCAAATAGGAAAGAACCTCTGAGGTTTATATGACCACTAGTGTGGGATGAGTCTGCTGCCCAGTCTGTGTCTTCGCATTTTGTTTACTTAGCATGCATCTCAAATTCTTTGGCAGATTTCCTTAATATAAATCCCTTGAAATGTCACAATTCCATAATTTAGTTTAGCTAGCTTTTTTTCAATAATTAGAAAAGAGAATTGAAGAGGGTTAAAGCTATTATTAAATAATTCTGGTTAATGTTCAATAATTCAAACCTTTAAAAAAATGGTTTGAGTCAAACACATTTTCTTGCAATAGTACCTTGTGTACAGTGCATTTCCTCTGAAACAGTTTCATATCAAAATCCTTCTGTTCTCCAGTACTCTTTCTCAACTCCCAACACAAGGCCACCAATTGATGTAATCTTTGTTTTAATTCCATACCTGTATCTAGTGGTACAAAGATCCTTATTGAAAAAATTAAAATATCATAGATTAACTCAACTTAGTAGTAGAGTAGCAAATCCTACTCTTCTAAGGACAATGGCCTATGTAGTAGAATCAAGCAAATTTTGCTTTAAATATCAATGTGCCACTTAAAAACTGTATATACTGTGTACAGATTGTCTTGGCTCATCAGTTGCTTTCTGCAGTGAAACTCTACTGGGAAGTTAAGAAGACAATACACATTAAGGGCTGCGCCCTCCCCGGTTCTTTCAATGAGAAATTTCAAGCAAAATTATCATGATTGCCATGAAATTTTATGGTCTCAGATGACTTTTTTTAAACTACACAGTGACCCAGATTTTAGATTTACAGATACTCGAGGAGAACTGTAAAAAGAGCCTAGAAGATTAGGATAGAAACCCTGCCATTCTGAGGCAGGCATATCTCTGATTTGGGGGCCATTCTAGTCTACATAGTGAGTTCCAGGACAACTCAAGCTATATAATAAGACCCTGAAACCCCACCAAAAGGAAAGAAAAGAAAAGGGAGGGAGGGAGGAAGAGAGAGAGGGAAGGGGAAGGAAGGAGTTAGGGAGAGAAGGGAGAGAAAGAAAGAAAGAAAGAAAGAAAGAAAGAAAGAAAGAAAGAAAGAAAGAAAGAGGAAAGGAAGGAAGGAAGGAAGGAAGGAAGGAAGGAAGGAAGGAAGGAAGGAAGGAAGGAAGGAAGGAAGAGAGAATACAAAGAGAAAGGAAGAAGACACTAAAGAAAATCTGCCCTTCTACCTGTTGGAGTGCCTCTCCAACACACCTGCTGATGAATACTTCTGTATCTTCTGACTACATATTGCCCTTCCTACCTGAGGCCACAGAAAATGTGACTTCTCAGAAGAAATTCCATGTCCTGAGAAATGATAATCAGGACAATGTATTCACTGACTGAGGCCAGACGAGAAGAGAAACCACATTGATTGAAAGAAACACAAGAATCCAGATTTCATTTTCATAGTAACAGCAACTGTTGTAGGTTTGAAGTTTTAAAGCAATATGTTTCTTTCTTTGCCCCTTCTGATTATTGATTTGGGTTCATCCGTGTCTCAGTTTCCTCATCAGAAAAACAAATGCTGAGAACCCAACAACTTAGCTAGCTGTATGATCGTGAGAGTCGGATCTGCTAATGTGTACACGAAGACTTCACATCACATGGAAAGTCAAATGAAGGCCACTGAGTCTTAATATTAGGTAGGAGCTGACTGCTGGAAGAGAATGGAAGCTGAAGTAGAAAACTGACTCTTTCATTGTTCATTTTCCTTTTTAGTCAGCTAGCTTTTCCTTTGTAGTTTATAACTTGTAGGAAGTTGAGACAAGTTCCTGGCATCTGCTCACTTTGTTTTCCATAGTGGTAGAGAAAGCAGAGGGCAAGGCACTCAGATCCTAAAAACTACTGGGGCTGTCACTGAATGTAGGGTTAAAGACACAACTGGGAAGCATTACAAATTCTCTGAAAGTGCTAAAAAAAAGTATTTTCTTTGCTGCCACCATTTGAAAATATGACAAAAGAGAGATGCCTCAATGCCTTCATCAACTCTTGTGGCAACTTTTCTGCATTGATTGAAGATTCATTTACAAGGACCTTTGTTCAGTCTATAAACTTTATTGAGCACACAGTGATAACTCAGCCACTCTGGTTTCTCATCTGTAACAGAGTGACTAATGGTGATATTTACATGTTTGCTTAAGTCTATTCCACGCGTTGTACTTATAGTCACATGTATCATCTTGTTTAATCTTCCCTTTGTCCTGTCATGTCAGTAGGTATTACAACTAGGTGTTTTGTTTGTCTGTTTGTTTGTTTGTTTTTATGTGAGGGATTGAAATCATCGGGCATCCCTTGTCCCTCTGCCAATAAGTGTCAGAGCTGTGTTTGAACATGATCCCATTAGACCTGAAAGGCAGCACTTTGACTCACTCCATGAAACTGCTTTCTACCTTCATCCAGTACAGATGAAAGATGATGGCACATGCCTAATCTATTAGCTCTACTATACCCAGCTCCTCCAGCTTCTTGGAATATGAATTTTCATTCTGACATTTCCTGTTTCTTTCTCCAAGGCCAAACCAAATTATCTTACAAGTTATAAGAGCATTCAATAACAAACTACAAATTGACAAATATGAAAATTGAATTGTATGATATTCCATTAGCTTATTCTGAACTAACAAGGAGAATGCACTATTGTGTTGTGTACAGGCTTTGCCTTTCTTAATTTATCTGTATCCAGGAATACAAAAATGTCCATCTCAGTATTGTTATGAGAATTAGTTGTGTTTATAATTAATTCATTGTACTTCATAGAGTAACTGATGCATAAATATCACTTAATTAATGTCTATTATTAACAAAGATACTGTTTACATGTTTCCATTTCTCTTTACAAAAGGACCAGGCTTAAATTTAAATTTGAAAGCAGTGTATAATTTATCTAATGTTATCCTTACATTAATTTAATTCCATCATTATGAACTAGAAACCTTCCATCTTGAATTGCCTGCATTGTGTGTTTTATTGTCCCATGTCCCATAATACAAGGGTGTGCTGACCGTTATACCAGGGTGTGTTACTGATGCTAAGAATATGAAAGAAGATGGACATATGCCTTCTAGAAGTATGGAATTTAGTGAATGGTAGGTCAGTTCTTTGTCAAGCATTATGAGAGGGAATTCTGGCATTGAATGTCAGTTAAAATAGTTGACCTTCAGACTCCTGAATGCAGAGTCCCTTGATTCATCCCCAACTCAGGTTGACACACTGGGTCAAGAATATAATAAAATAAAGCTTTTGTTACTGTTTTGGAATGACAGCTAGGGCATTTGGGAAGGAACTGAGCTTTGATATAAGGACTGTAAATTTAAATTCTGCCTCTGCCATTTGGGTGTTATGGCTATGGATCAGTTGCTTAACTTTTGAGCCTTCATCTCCCTAAGGGACGGAGTTTATAAAATAGGCAGACTAACATGAATTGTGTCAGGCTAAGTCACGATCTATGCAAAGCATCCAGCTTGGTGCCTGGCACAAGACAGGAGCTCAGCCACAGTCAGCTGGAGGTGGTGTATGCAAGTATTAAGGAGAGCATTGACAATGTCACAGGAGGGAAGGGGCTGTGGCTACAGCAGATGTGGCAGAGAGTTTCTTTTCTCTTTGTTTGTTCAGATGCTCCCTTTCTAATGGTAATGGATAATATTAGATTCAAAGTCCATTCTACAGATAAAGAAAAATGATAGTGGGTTTCCCTGTAATTAATGTCTTTTTTTAGCATTTCAGTCTGATTATAAATAGAATATAAAATGCCTTCTGTGGTGAGTAACATATCTTCCTAGTTTTCCAGATTTATGAATTTAGTCCATCTGAAATTAATTATTGTGGTTGTATTACATGGATGTGAGACATCTGGAATAATAGGGTTTTACTGTTAATAGACCTCTCAGGATCTCATGACAAACATCCTTATAATAGCAACATATGCTGCTAGTTTAATGAAAACCATCAATGACAATTAATGGTTCTGTGCTTTCAGTAAATTACACATTTTCTATTTTTTATATCCTTCATATTCATTCTCATGAATCCAGATAATGACTTGCTTGAAATTTAAACTAGGGCTTGATGTACAGGGAGAAAACATCTATGTAGCATGTATTCTGAGTCATGCTTGTGTCATTTAGTTAGATGATATATATGACTGCAGATGAACATGTCATTACTTTTAAGCATCAAATGCAACCCCCAGGCATCTCTTTATGTACAAAATATAATGCTTAGGGGTAGTGATAGGAACAACTCACCCATGGGGGCACCCCTTGCTACTCTGAAAGGGTACATTTACCTATTATTTCACTCTTTAGATGAAGAAAATTAGAATATTAGAGAAAAAATTCTATAAATTAAGTCTCTTCTTTGAATGGACTGACTTCAACATTACACACAAGGTCCTTCTAATAATGCTTGCCATTTACTGGGTTTAAAATGATATGGGCGAGGTGTTGATAGAGAGTCCTGAGAATTGAAATTCTGACATATTTTATAACCTGGTTTATACATGATGCAAAATAATGAGTCCTGTAACCCTCTAAGAATATTCCATGTTTTATGTGAGATTAATGCTAAGAAATTGATAGTTCTTTGAGAAAGGAAGACTTGCCTGAACCTCATATTTCACCTGTTGAATCTTTCCTATAGGTTCGTTTTGCATAGTCTCAAATATATCACTCATAAACTAAATATTTGGGAGTATTTTACATATACTTTTGAAATTTCTAAGGGTAACAGAAAGAAAACGTGATATTGTGGGCAAATCAGAAAATGTGTTTAGAGAAAGAAGTCACAGAAGGCAGCATGTCAGTGGATGTAAAAGGCAGAACCTGTTGTCTTCCTATTTCATTAATTTGCACTTAGTCATTGCCACCTTCTATATGTGTGAGGGCAGAATTATTAACAAAATATCCTCTTCTGTTGTCTGCACAGCACTCAATGTATTTGAAACTGCCCTGTTTACAGAGACAGATATTCTCCCTCCTCTCACAAGTGAGGATGTCTCCTGAGAACATATGGTTCCTGACTTGCTTTCTTCTCTAATAGCAATGCAGGTGCACAGATGTCACTCAAGAAATAGATACTGAGTAGACGAGTATGTAGCAGAAGCATAGTATATTCTAGGATAGGTATGTTTACAATATATTATATATTCATATACAAGTGAGAAGGCAAAATACCTAACATAAAGTAGCAAGCTCAAAATAGTGGCTGATCCTTGGTCTTGCCTTAGAAAATTATAAAACCTTTCCTTTATCACATCTTTGATAAATAGAGAATGTCACCTCCTACATTCCTCATAAGACATGTATGCCACTGTTTCTACACTATCTTATAACTGAGTCCCTGAATAGCTGGCATTATGAAAAGTAGGCGATTCTCTTTAAAACATCACATGTAGATATGGTCTTCAGAGTTCACATGAGATATTCCATGTGCAGGTATATGAGTAAAATCAGATACTTCCAAGAACTCTAGGATGGGAAAGCAATATTTCTTCTATGTGATATAACCAACACAAATAAGTATTTGCTAATTCCTCTTTCTTTTCAGGGTCTGGTTCTCCCTTTAATTCACACTGAGAAGTGATGCTGGTCTGCTATAGGCCTCTTATCAAAACAGGTCCTAGTAATTCACTTCCTTGGAGTTGGGTCTTCCTTACACTTGACTTTCCAGGTATTGGTTCAGTGTCTTAGGATACTACAGCTTGTGAAAAGAATGTCCAGATATTCTTAATAGTCATCACCTAATACTTAATATTTGATACCCACAGGTTATTCTTCAACTTTTCTGAATCTTCTGAAATATAATCATATACTGCGTTCATTTTAGCAAGATAATTCAGAGAATCTTGCAGAGTCATCATTATACTCAATGATGGTCCAATATTTGGCACAGGGAAAAGAAGGCTCTGTGTTTTTGTTTGGGTTTGAATGCATCCCAAGAAGATTGGACACACGCCATTGGACACCCCTACAAAATTAACTTCCCTTGAGATGTAAAGATTTGAAAAGTTGATAAAACACAATGTATGTTCTCATCTGAATAATAATCAAGAACAAATAAGTTATAATTTCTTTTTCGAGCAATAGTAAGTTCTTCATGTAAGCTTTTGCTCCAAATATTCCTATGTCCAGATGCAGGCCACATTAAAGTTGGTGGAACTTCTATATTAACAAAGCAAGTAGCAATGAATGGCAAGGAGGTGAAGTCATCTAATAAAATACAAACAATTGCTAAATATTTTATCAGTATATAGGCTACTTTACCAAAAAAAATGGAATAGGGCTACTGGAATGGGAACACAACAAATTATATTCATTTTGAGTGATTAAATCTTTGATGAGGATCTCTAGCTGGCCCTACCTTCTCTCTATCTGACACCTGGTCAATGCTCAGTAAATGTTGCTTGGATGAAATAATTACATCCACTGACCTTCTTTTTTCACGAGTCACAGAAGCAAAGAACAACCAAGGTAAGATTTACTAAGACTCCACAAGTGCATGGTCACAGTAAGGACAACTGAAGTGCTTTAGGAATGAGGTATCTGAAGCCTAGTGTGGAAACATTCTCTTCGTTGTCACAGATCTCTGTTACCCCTTTACAAATAGGAATAATGGTTTACCCTGATAAAAAGGAGCATTCTGAGATAAAGATGGAAAGTATGGTGCCAGTCAAATTCTGTCAGAATGCAGTGTTTGGCTAGTTTGAATAACAGAGGCATCTATCCTCACAGTCCTCAGAAGCTCAGGAAGTTGGTAAGGATATTTGAGACTTGACTTTGCTTTTCTGTTTCCTTTCTGTATTTTTGTCACTGAGTGGAACAGAAAGCAGACCCTTTAAAAGGTTCCAGTAGCAGTGTGTTTGTAGGTATTTTTTCTTGTGTTTATTTTCTTTAGTAGTAAGAACATTATGGAAAGTGTCTAAGGAAGTTGCATTTTTGTCTTCATGAAAATATTTGTACTAAATTTTGAAATAGTGTATAGATCTTACCCATCTCTCATGGGAAATTCATGATTCACAACAAATTTCTTTGAATAAAGGGGAAAGGGAATAGTCAATCAATGTTGCAATCTAAAGAGATTCTTCTTTTTGTAGTTTTCCCAGGTCCTTTTAATATGTAAGCTATGCTGTATTTATTCCATAAATTATATCATGTATATGACATAGACCTTATACTTTAAAGCGAACTAAAAGGAGGCAATATCTGTCATCTATCTACTGCTTTTGCCAACATCACAATAAATATTTGATAATGCTACCTCACTTAATTGTCACAGCAGTGTGAGGCAGATATATGTCTCTATTTGAAGAAAAACTTAGTGAGAGTTGACAAGATGGGTCAGTGAATGAAGACTTTTACCAGCAAGAGGGAAGACCTGAGTTTGTTTGCTGAGCTCGCATGATGGGAGGAGAGAACAGACTCGTGCAAGTGGTCCTCTGACCTCCAAATGGCATTGTAGTGCCCTGTTCTCTGCCATAATAAATTAAAAAGTACAAATGAAACTAAGTTGTAAGAAATTTATTTCAAGACTCAGGAAGTCTAAGTAAGATTCTTGTCACTTGAGTCTGTATATCTTGGCTTTCACTAGAAGCACCATGTGTCATCTAATAATACCCCCATCCCCTGCTTAACTGATAATCAACTCTTCCATCTCTGTGTCATCCCTGTATCCTGTGCCTGTCTTTGATGCTATCTCTGTTTGAACAACATTTATTTCTATGTTAGTAGAATATAAGTTACTAGATAGTTGGGGTTCTGGTTTCTCCTCTCTTTATTCCTTGGGTTAATCACAGAAATGTTTTGCTCTTAAAGTAAATGCTACCCACCCTGGGGCAAGAAGTCAGAATTTAAACATAACATCTTTTGGATTCTGAAAGCACATGTGTTTTGCATTATACTAAGATGCCAAAACTTGAAGGCAGACAGAAAGATTAACACAATTATATTATTAAATAATGCACATAAGTTATACAATTGCATTTAATTTGCATACCTACTATAAATATACCAGAGTTAAGGAACAAGTGGAAAGCACAGAGGTAACACCAATGTAGAAATGTGTAGCCAAGGCAGAGTGGAAAATACATATAATATATTGGAGAGTATTCCTAGGATTCACCAATTTTTAGTGTCATTATTGTACAAATTCTTCCCAATAGGTCCTCTGGGATGTAGAAAGGTAGAAAAATCAGAACCCTTTGCTGAGACGTTTTCAAGAAATATTGTGGGAAGAATTTTGCAGGTGCCATGTTTTTTTTTTGTGGTAAGTTGTTTCTCCTGAGGTATCTCTCCCTTGTGTCTAAACTTAGTTCATTTAATACACCTGATGTATTAAATTTATTAGTGACATCTAAACTGTAGGTTGATGCCTAACATGAATGAGGGCCAGTCAATACAATACTTAAGTTTACATAGAGAGATGGATATTGGTTACTGACTAGTGATTTAATCTTTTTCTTTTGGGAAAATTTTATTGGTTTTTGAGAAATGTATAAACTGTATTTTGATCATATTTATCTCCTGTCATACTTCTACAAGCTCAAACCCCCTTCCTTATCCACCAAAACTTATTTTCTCTTTTACCTTAAGCCACCAAGTACAATTTTTGCTGCCATTATATTCTTGCACATTGTTGCCTTTCACTGGAATATGATCAGATTATTGGGGCAGTACTCATAAAGAAAACTGACTCTCCATCTCCTGGCAGCTATCAATTGCCAATAGCTTCTTGGCTATAGGTAGGATTTCATATCTACTTCTCTTCTCCATGCTGGCTTAGACACAAGGAATATATATCTCAGGAGAAACAACTTAACCAAAAACTTCACCATTCACATTTCTGCGTACACTATTTCCTGAAATGGTGAGCAAAGGCTTCTGAGTGTTTTACCTTTTCAGTTATAACAAGGAAAAGGAATTAGCACAATAATTACAATAAAAACTGGTGAATCATAGGAATACTCTTCAATATATTATACTAGTGTTCCATTCTGTCCAAGATACACTTTTTCACATTAGAGTATCTCTGCATTGGATCTTTATTTCTTAACTCTGATGTATTTATATTAAGTATATAAATTAGATATAATTGAACTAGATATAAATGCATTAAGTACATTTTAAATAACATAATTGTGTTACTCTTTCTACCTATCTTCAAGTTTTGATCTGACTTTAGCGTACTTGGGCCTTGTGCATGCTGTCACAGTCACAGTGTGCTCATATGTGAAGCTGCCCTGCTGTGCTCAGAAAACACTGATTTATTTACCTACCACTTCTGACTCTTGCACTCTTTCCACCATCTATTCCACATGATCCTTGATCCTTGGGAGGCAGACTTAGGATATAGAAGTCCCGTTTATGGCTAGGTGTTCTCTAGTCTCTTGTCCCCTATACTTGGGTCAGTTATGGGTCTCCGTGTAAATCATCATCTATTGCAAGTAGAAGCTTCTCTGATAAGGGTCTGAGAGATGCATTAATCTATGTGTAACAAGAAGTCATTAAGAGTCAATTTAATAGCATGTATGTTTAGTAGGATAAGAGTAGTAGATTCTCCTCTAGGGATTATGACATGTCTAGTTACAGATTCTTGGCCTGAAACTGGTACCAGGAAGAATAAATAACACTACCAAAGACCTTCTGATTGGATATTTAATATTTTTTTAAGATTTATTTTTAATATATGCTTTTATGTGATTGGCTGCAAATGTGTCTGTGAGCACATACATTAATTTTCTAGACAGATTGGAAGAGGGTACCAGATTCCCTAAAACTGGGGTTACAGATGGTTCTTAACTTCTAGGTGTGGCAGAGAAGAGAACCCAGTTCCTTAGTAAGAGTAACAAGTGCTCGTAACAACTGATCTTTGTGGTGATTAACTTTACTGTCTAGTACCTGATCAGAATTTGTTAGCAGAAGATATAGATAGGATTTCAGGGGACATCTTTCAGTTTGTGTAACTGGAAGATTGCACCTGGCATCTGTGAACTGAAAACTTGATACTGCTAAACATCTCTGGTACACAGAATAGTACTTCATGACAAAGAACTCAAGAGTTTTCTGGCTCTAAATGTTAGGGAGTTTACAGGGATATACAGGGAGGCTAAATAAGTCTGCTAAGTATCACAATCAAGAGGTTTAGTCTGGTGAGAGGGTGTAGGTGGGGGGAGCGATGGTTCTCTGTCTTCCAATGTTAAGAGGCTGTAAAGACACCAAAATTTACCTTGAATTTGAAGTGGAGGTAGAAAAAGGCAGAGAGACAGCAAGAGAGACAGACAGACAGACAGACAGAGACAGAGACCAATAGTCAGACACAAAAAGAAAGACACAGAGAGAATACATGAATGCTGGTGTAGAAGGAAAGATATATGGATGGACCTTAAATGAGAAACGTGATATTGAAGAAATGGCATATCTGAGAAATATGTCAATAACACACAATATTCATTTCAGTTATTCATTCTTTTTTTGTTCTTCTCTAATACATCTCAATTGCAGCACCCCCCATTCCTACCAGGCCCCACCTCCTTTTTCTCCCAGATCTTCCACTTCATTTCAGAAAAGAGCAGGCTTCCCAGTAATATCAACTGAACATGGCATAACAAGATGAACTAAGGGTAGGCACACACTATCCTATCAAGGCTTGATGAGGTAACAAGTAGAAAGAAAAGGGTTCCAAGAGAAGACAAAAGAGTCAGAGACACCCTCATTCCTACTCTTAGAAGTCCCACAAACATCCTAAGTTAAATAACCAGAGCATGCATGCAGAGGACCCATGTAGGCTCCATGGTTGCTGCTTTAGTCTCTCTGAGCCCCTATGAGCCCAGCTTAGTTGATTCTGTGGGCCCTGTTCTCCTGGCATCCTGGACCCCTCTGGCTCCTACAATTCTTCTCCCACTTCTTCTGCCAGACTCCCCGAAGCTCTGCCTAATGTTTGACTGTGGGTCTCTGCATCTAGTGCCCTAGGCATAGTAGAGACCTAGTAAGCATTAAAAATAAACATAAATAAGGCATAGTTCCCAAAGTCACCATCTTTTATGGTGCTACCAAAGTATTTTCTGATGAGTTGCATATCAGAAATGGATTAAATCAGATATGCTTAACAAAACAGAAACTTAAATCTAACCAGTTATTTTCTGACAAGAAACCATATTGAATTGAATGCATATGTGTGTCTGTGAATCCTAATATGTATATAAGTCCAAAACTATGCCCGTGCAACACTATTTTTGAGCAACATCTTCCAGACACAATATTCAATCAAGCATAATGTGGGAACATGATTGTAAAACCAGGTCTCCAGTCAGTCATCTAGGGCCAAAACAAGGTTTGCCTGACAGGTAGGGAATTTCTTATGAGAAGAGCTAAGTAGATGCATTTGGAGTTTTCAGTACTTGGATCTTCTAGGAATATTTAATTTGTTATACTAATCAGGTCATTTAAGTAAGATTGAAAGTTACCTTCTGAGATGTGCTTGATACAATATAACATTTGTTGAGTATAGCTGAATAAATGAGATACAGAGAACAAAATAGAAAAAGGCAAGATGAAAACCTCCAAGGCATAACACTGAAGAATATTTATTGAATAAAAACAAGTAATATATTTAGAAAATGCTACTTAGAACAAACTATAATGAGATATGTAGTTGGAAATGCAATAATGACGATAAATTACTTAGAATGTCGTCTTTTTTTAAAATTGTATTTGTGTTTTAATTTTACATGTCAGCCATGGGTTCCCCTGTCCTCCCACCTCCCGACCCCACCTTTCCCCCAGCCCCTCCCCTACATTCCCATTTCCTCCAGGTCCAAGACTCCCCTGGGGAATCAGCTCAACCTGGTAGATTCACGACAGGCAGCAGGTCCAGTCCCCTCCTTCCAGGCTGAGCAAAGTGTCCCTGCATAAGCCCAAGGTTCCAAACAGCCAGCTTATGAACCAAGGACAGGTCTGGGTCCCACTGACTGGGTGCCTCCCAAACAGTTCAAACTATTCAGTTGGCTCACTTATCCAGAGGGCCTGATCCAGTTGGGGGCTCCACAGGTTTTGGTTCATAATTCATATGTTTCCATTAGTTTGACTATTTGTCCCTATGGTTTTTCCAATCTTGGTCTCAACAATTCACACTCTTACAATGCCTCCTCTTTCTCAACAATTGGACTCCTGGAGCTCCACCTGGGGCCTGGCTGAGGATCTCCTTTTAACATCAAAATAAAGTGAATAAGAACTCATAATTGATATGAGAATACAACGTAAATTAATTAGTTTATAAGATGACATGAAGCACCATTGATAAATCATAATGAAAAAATAAAAATAAAAGCCCCAGTCCAAGGCTATGACAAGCTACATTCAATGTAAGTGTCTGAGCTACAGTGAATCTTCCATGGCCCTTAAACATTCAGGTACTCAGTAACTCATAGTTGTCTATGCTTCCTGTGAGTAGATCTTAGAAAATATGAAAGTGAATACACACACACACACACACACACACACACACACACACACAATCAATTAGTTTTATTCATATTCTAAACCAATGTCCACATTCATAAAGAATTTCATTATTATGCACAGAAATTTGTTTTTGAAAATATCAGTGCTAGCATAAGTGATTATCTAATTATTTTTAATTATTATAGATGTCCAACTTACTTCTCAAAGCAAAGCTGAAGTCATAATTTTAATGCCTCAAATGTGTTATTATCAAGTATACTAAGTGATAATTAAGCTCTTTGTATTTTCGATATACTATTCTAAGAGAATAAAACCAGTTCCTGTCCTCTGGACGATTATAATCCAAATTGCTAAAAGAGACATCAGTTTGACATATACTTAAACATAATAATATATATCTGTATTTTAAGTTGTGGTTTAATAAACTTTTTTCTAATTTGTTCTTTACTTCTACCCATGAAGAAAGCCAAATATTATTATTACTATAATTAAAATTTTTATTATAATGAAATCAAAGTTGAGAAAAAAACAAGAACTATTCTAGTTTTTTTTATAAACAAAATTGGAAAGGGTAGGGTAATTACTTCTATCACCTATCAGAAAATCAGAAATTCAGAGACAGGTAAAACCAGCATGCCAGAAACAGCTTTACAAAGTTTGCAACACTAGGCTGACAAACCTATGGAGAGTGTGAGATATTACACCTGAATTTTGAAGCTATACTGTATCAATTTTCATGACCTAGTACATTCTTTTATATATATAAACTTGTGTTGCTAAAGTTCCTTCCAAATGGGAAGATGTAATCAACATCAACCCTTTTTCCTAAGTTCCCAAGGATAAAGCCATCCATCATTTCGCCAGAGTTCAGTCTAGGGAACCAATGAATTTACTGGGCTTCTTCCCAGAGCACAGCTAAGTGGTTACTTACACACATGTGCTTGCTCCTTCCCATCAGGTCTCACCTGAAAAAACTTTCCCAGGAGGCATGGGGGCTTCACTATAGTCCACTCCAGTCTTCCCTCATTTATATATACTCTAGCCCCCCACCAAGACCATGTGGAATTAAGGCAGATTTTCATTCAACATGTGGTAAAGGGCCTGGTGACTCAAGTGAGGGCTTTGCAACCCTCCCCACATCTGCTTATGGTGGTATAAAGTAAACACGCCTGTAGTCGGAAGATTTCTTCAGCCCCACTCAGCCCCAAGGTCCCACAGCAACTTTTAAAATAACCACTCAGAGGCTTAATATTATTTACAAACTGTATAGCCTATAGTAGGCCTCTTGCTAGCTAGCTCTTATATCTTAAATTAACCCATTTCTATTAATCTATATTTTCCATGTGTTCTGTGGCTTTATCTGTGTCCCATTACATGTTGCTTTTTGAGCAGCTTGCTTGTGTCTCTCTGCCTCTGCCTTTCTTCTTTCTGTCTCTCCCTTTGATTTTCCCAACTGCTTCTAAGCTGTCTTGCCATAGGCCAAAGAAGCTTATTTATTAACTGATGGGAATAACATATATTCACAGCATACAGAAGTACATTCCTTAGCACAAGCCTAGCTGGAATGATCCTTTTGCAAGGGGCATAGCTGAACATTCCCAAATGACAGTTTCTTGGCTCAGAGGACAGTCATTCACAACTTGGATATCCAGCAGTATACTATATACAAACTCAACAAGAAATAATTAGAAAAAGTCCTCAATTCATCCAATTTATGTAGATTGAGTCTCAGATATTAAGAAAGTGTGAAGAAATCAATGTTGAGTCCAGGTATAGAGAGATGAGGAATAACTCAACTGACGCCTTCTCTGGACATGACACCTGCTACTCTCTGATAATTAATAAATAATCTCAGGCTAACTCTGGACTAAAAATAGAATCATCTAAATAAAGTGGGGTTTCACAGGCATCCTGAAATGGCATGGGCAAAATACCCATGGTAAAAGAAAGCATACCCACAATAACTATGCAGAATCTCCAGTAAAGCTGGAAACAGGGTGACTTCTTATGTAGTTCACAAATTTGAAGCTTTTAGATTTGAATAAGAGGAATGATGTGGTACTTTTAACAAAGGATATCTTTAGGAATTAAACTAAATAATCAATGTGAGTGTTAGCTTATTTGCCTCAAGTTGCTGATGTAATTTCCTCCGATACACATAGATGAGAATCCAGGGCAACTGTACTAAGTAACTATCATGTCTCAATTGACTGCAAATATCCAAGTCTCTAAAGCATTGCTTAATGTGCTTTTTTCATCTTATCTTTAGACTAGACATATGATACAAAACTCTTAGCTCCATTATAGAGATGGAAAACAAAATGAGTACCATGGAAATATAATGACAACTATAGGATAAAGTGGGTTGCCTGAAGACACAGCCTGTACTTGGAAAGTTCTTGAGATTAGCCTTGGTTCCTAGTTTGCAGTCATGTTCATTTGATATTTCCTTACATGGACTCCTATTTGTCTCTCCAATCTGTGCCCACACTAAGTGGGGGACACATTAGAAACCTTCTCAAGACTACTACTTGTCAATTGTAGTAACAGTGGAGAGCAGTGTGCAGAAGAGGCCACAGTGCACTCAATAATATAACTTTTGAAGGGATGTGTGAGGTGGAGTGTCAGAGACAGCAAACACCATTCCATTTGAGGCAGAGTGAAAAAAAATTAGAGGTTGCATTGTCTATCAATAAGAGAACTAACGAAACTACTATATAATGGTGGACAAAAAAGTAGACCAATATTCACCAAGGAGCCAGCATGCGTAAGAGAAATTGGTGGGTAGATGTTCTCGTTTATAGATGAGGAAGCCGAGGCCATGAGATTTCCAGAGGGTTACCTATATTCAGTTATGAAGCAGGAATTCAAAAGAAAGCCCAGCTTCAAAGCCATTATTGTTTCCCAAGTCATTCAAAAATGAAATATTAGCTGAAACCTATCTATTTCTATGTTTTAGAGAAAGTTCAAGTAAAGCTGAACATGGTAGCTGTGAGAAGAAATTCTTGCACTGGTTAGTTCTTTGTGGTGATTATCCTTGTGACCTCTCTGAAGGTGTGTGTGTGACTCTAGCAATCTGTGAGTAATTTAGAGAGGTATCATATGTGACTTGCTTCCAAGGAGAACTACACTGCACAGCTGCTGCTGCTGCTGCTGCTCAAGGAGGGATCCAGTCATTGCAAATGAGAGTTTGAACACACAGATACATCCTTAGAGGTGAGGCAGTGTCATTCTACAGAGCTATTCTTACTTGTGGCACTGGCTTACACCAGACACTATTAGAGAAGAAGCTAGAGTCCTATACTTTACAAATGGATGGGAAACATTTTATCTCCCTGCTCTTCCTGACACTACAGCAGCAAGGCTCTGACCAGGACTAATGCAAAGTTAAACATAGGGAAGGACATAGGTTGGTCAAAATACATTACATGGAACAAACATAAGACTGAAATAAGGAGCCAAATCAAAATAGGAAATGTCAGATGATAGCCTAACATCCAAGAGAAGATCTTGACTCAGAATGAATGTGGATTAATAAGTCCAACTCAATTTAGCAAATATGTATTGACAAAACTTGATGTGGCGAGTACTATGTTACATGCTAGGGGGATGTTAAGATTTCAAACAGAAGTTTAAAATGAATTTGTTCCTCAAGGAATGTGTAGCCCAGAAGTAAAACAATACATGTACAAAGTAATTAAAATGTACTACAATAAAAATGGTACCATAGTATATGTGCTGTTACTAATTGTTTTTTTATTCAGCATTATGTTTCTAGCATTCATCAATGGTATCATGTGTAATTGAAAATTTTCATTTTTGCTGCTGAATAATTGCATATGTGTGATTACATTACAATTTCAAATCTCAAAAATAAAGCCAAGTAAATAATGCATTGCTCAAGAATAAAAGCACACATACTTAAAGCAAAAATAAAATGAAGGGGGTTATAAACACAAAGTTTATGATAGTGCATAATTCTGAGAGGAAAAAATAAACCAGGAGAGATGTACATAGGTAGAAATAGGGAAAGAGTAGTAATTTCACATCTTTTATATGTGATACTTAGTGCTTGGTTTGTATTTATTTGTTTATTTCCTTTGTTAGTTTATTTTGAGACAAGTTCTTTTATATGTAGGCTTGGCTGGCTTAGAATTCTCCATGTAGATCAGGGTGGGCTTGAATTCACAGATATCTACCTTCCTCTGTCTCTCAAATGCTAGGATTATAAGAGTGCACATCTAGTTATTATTATTTAATGTTTTGGCCTACATATACACTTACACACACATACATATATATGTATACATGTGCAAATATAACAACCATATAGCTACAATACATATTGTCTTATTTGGGACACTATACCATAATAAAATACTCAACAAGATTTTAAGGAAACAGTATGACGTCAAATTGAAGAGTGATCAATTTGAATTTGAATAGTAGAAAGTCTAGCCGTAGTGAGAATGACCTACAAGTTTCCAGAGTAGTGATGAGGGATGGCTAATACAGAAAAAGGGAGTCACAGTGCCACATGTCCCTTAGTATTGGCCTTTTTTTGCTAGTTTGCATTTCTGATTCCTCTGTAATAAACTCATGCATGTAAGAGTTGGCTGGCTCAAGCTCATTTTCTAGCTGTGTTGCTAGGTCAGGACAGAAAGAGTTCTAAACATGTGAAGTGGGTCTGACAATAAAAGTGAAGTAGGTCAGTTCGGGCTTTCTCTCGACCATTGCCAGTAGTCTATTGTGGAGGTATCTTTGTGGATTTCTGGGGACCTCACTAGCACTTTGCTTCTTCCTATTACCAAGGGGGTCTTCATTTTTCATGGTCTCTCTTTCCTTGTTCTCCCTCTCTGGATAAGTGAGACTGATTAGCTTGAACTGTTTGGGAGGCCCCCAGGCAGTGGGACCACGACCTGTCCTTAGTGCATAGGCTGGCTATTTGGAGCCTGGGGCCTATGCAGGGACACTTTGCTCAGCCTGGGAGAAGGGAGGAGGGGACTGGACCTCCTCTACTGAATCTACCAGGCTGAGCTGAATCCCCAGGGGAGTCTTTGCTCTGGAGAAGATGGAAATGGGGGTGGGTGGTTTGGGGGGGCAGGAGAAGGGAGGACAGGGGAATCTGTGGCTGATATATAAAATTAAATTAAATTATAAAATAAAAAAAGTGAGGTAGGAATGAAATGAAAAGCCTGTGGAAACAAATGACACCCTGGGCTGTTTGATGGCTACATTGCCACACTTGAAGAGCAGGTGGGTCAAATATACAAAATTTCATGAAGGAGTAAATAATCATTCAAAGGCAGTGTGATGGTGCTCTCTTACCTCCTTAAGTTCAAGAGAGAGAGGTTTGGGAGATTGGGGTCACTGTGTGTCCACAGACCTGGAAGCAGGCCTACTCACACTTGACAAAAAACTCAGTATGCCTCCAAGCTTATCTTTGAGTATATTGATTTCCTTTGCAAAATCTTCAGTACTTCTACTGACATCTTAACTGAGGAAAAGTCTATCTTTCTGTTGGAACATATTTTCCCCTTCTCTGTACATATGCCCAAGACACTGGAAATTGCCACTTCATGGCTTCAAAGTGTGATAATCACTTTGTATTTTTTGACCAGACCACAAACAAATTTTAAGCTAAGAATCCTGTTTGTTGATTAACCTTTGGAAGATGTTTGCAGCCTAATTATGCTAGACCACATTCTTGCTCACAACAGCCTCATTTGGAAATTAAGTGACAACACATTGGCTTGTCAGTGGTGGCACACGCCTTTAATCCCAGCACTTGGGAGGCAGAGGCAGGAAGATCATTGTGAGTTCGAGGCCAGCCTGGTCTATAGAGCAAGATCCAGGAAAGGCACAAAGCTACACAGAGAAACCCTGTCTCAAAAAACCAAAATAAATAAATAAGTAAACAAGTAAATAAATAAACAAACAAATAAATAAATAAAACATTTGAAGTTGACCTTTCATACTACCTGAAACATATATCCACTGATTTTTTTTTTTTTTTTACATTATTTGTTATTGTGTGTCTACATCTATGTGCAGGGACTCAGGTACCACGGTGCATGTATAAAGGTCATAGGACAGCTTGCAGGCTTAAGTGGCTTTCTCCTTCTACCGTCTGGGATCTAAGGCTCAAATTGAGGTCTTCAAGATTGCAGACAAGCACCCTCACCTGCTGCACCATCTCACTACTCCTCCACTGATTTTTTAGAAGCAATAAAATAATAAAAATGAATGTTTTCCAAGCCTCTCTTCTATTTAGAACCCTTTAAAATGTGAAAGGGGTAAACAGAGCTAAGCCCATACACTGAAGGGTTTTCGGCCTAGAGACAAAGAGCATTCTTGTGTGTGTGTGTGTGTGCGTGCGTGCATGTGTGCGTGCGTGCGTGTGTGTGTGTGTGTGTGTGTGTGTGTGTGTGTGTGTTACTTACAAGGAACACGAATGACAAATAAAAACAAAATATATGAAAGTGTGTATCAAGTAAAGACAGCCCTGCATACCTATGGCCCATATTCAGGAAATGCATGAGTGTACCTACATCAATTACTCAGAACCACCTTCATTTTCTCCTCGGCAAAGGGAAATAATGAGTTATGTGAAAATCATGTAAGCGAATTATATAAAATAATTAAAGGAAAAAGAGCATTTAATGAGATCTTAAACCAAGTAATCAGAAGTTAAAATTTTAAAGGTTGTTTTAAACAAAATTTTCAGAAAGATTGTTTAAACTAGAGGTTCTGGAGCAGGGCACTGGAAAACATCCATGGAGTCCTGTTTGTTTATGAACTTGATCCTCAATATTTTTAAAGGCTTATTTATTTATTTGTTGTATTTTTGTGTTTGTTTTGCCTGTGTAGGTGCATATGCACAGCATGTATGTCTGGTGCCTTCAGAGGTCTGATGAGGTAGTCATGGGCACCATGCTGGTACTGTGAGTCAAACCTGAGTCCTCTGTAAGAGCTATAATAGCTCTTAACTGCTGAGCCATCTCCAGTCCAGATCTTTCATTTTTAAAATATATTTATTTTATTTTTTTCATACGGATATTTGTGTTTAAATTTTACATATCAGCCATGGGTTCCTCTGTTCTCCCACTCCAACCCCCCCCCCCACCTTCCCCTCAGCACCCCCCCCCCATTCCCATCTCCTCCAGGGCACAGACTCCCCTGGCAATTCAGCTCAACCTGGTAGATTCAGTACAGGTAGCTCCAGTCCCCTCCTTCCAGGCTGGGTCCAGTCCCCTCCTTCCAGGCTGAGCAAAGTGTCCCCACATAAGCCCCAGGTTCCAAACAGCCAGCACATGCACTAAGGACAGGTCCAGGTCCCACTGCCTGGGTGCCTCCCAAACTGTTCAAGCTATTCAATTGGCTCACTTATCCAAAGGGCCTGATCCAGTTGGGGGCTCCACAGATTTTGGTTCATAATTCATGTGTTTCTATTAGTTTGGCAGTTTGTCACTATGCTTTTTCCAATCTTGGTCTCAAGAAGTCACACTCTTATAATACCTCCTCTTTCTTGACCATTGGACTCCTGGAGCTGGGTCCTGGCTAAGGATCTCTGCATTCACTTCCATCAGTTATTGGATGAGAGTTCTAGCATGACAGTTAGGGTGTTTGGCCATCTGATCACCAGACTAGGTCAGTTCAGGCTTTCTCTTGACCATTGCCAGTAGTCTACAGTGGAGGTATCATTGTGGATATCTGGGGACCTCTCTAGCACTTTGCTTCTTCCTGTTCTCATGTGGACTTCATTTATCATGGTCTGTTATTCCTTGTTCTCCCTTTCTGTTCTTGATCCAGCTGGGATCTCCTGCTCCCCTAAGCTTTCTTTCCCTCAAAACTTGCCCTTCATTACCCCCACTGTCATCCAGGTTGTTCATGTTGACCTCATCCATTTCTCTGTCATTGGGCAATCCTTCTGTCTTTGTTAGAGTACTGTTTTCTAGGTAGCCTCCCTAGAGTTGTGAATAGCAGTCTAGTCATCTTTGTTTTACATCTAGTATCCTCCTATGAGTGAGTGCATACCATGTTTGTCCTTCTGAGTCTGGGTTACCTCACTCAGGATGATTTTTTTCTAGATCCATCCATTTGCCTGCAAACCTCATGATGTCATTGTTTTTCTCTGCTGAGTAGTACTCCATTGTGTATATGTAGCACATTTTCTTTATCCATTCTTTAGTTGATGGGCATCTAGGTTGTTTCCAGGTTCTGGCTATACAAATAATACTTATATGAACATAGCTGAGCAAATGCCCTTGTGGTATGATTGAGCTTTCCAGATCTTAAAATTTTTGCAGTGAGTAGAGTTTTAGTAGTTTGGTATAAGACCTTTGCCCTTATAAAATCTGAACTGTAACAAAAATGGTTAACACAGTGTAGAAGGATTGGTTGGAGAGTGAGGCCCTCTAAATGGTTAGTCTAATAATGCCAGCAACTGGGCTTGAGATCTTGAAGATTTTGTTTGATGTATGTGGGCTGTGGATTACTCACCTATAAAAACAGGATGCAACAATTACATTTCGTGGAAGTTTAAATATATTAATTCCAACATTGGCTAGCATGACAATCTCTTCTTATTTACTTATGTAGGAATTCAGAAACAATCAAGACAATGCCTTCACAGAACTTAATAGTGTAGGGAACCTAGGGAGAGCAGAATAAGGAAAAGTTGGGTAACTAAAGTAAAGCAAAGACTTTAGTGGTCTAGGAGAGCCACCTAACTATTCTGGAGCTGTCAGGGGAGACTGCTTTTCAACTTAAAAACCTAGATAAGGGGCATGCAATGTGCCCAAAGGCCTGGATATGAGCAAAAACGTAATAGATTCTAGAAGCTAAAATAGCCTTAGATGATCTAAAGCAAGTTACAGCATATTTAGAAAAAGTGTGATATACCCGTTGAAATAAGGAATGGCAAAGTGGCTCTTGCAGTCATTCGTCCATGTACTCAGTGTTTCTTGGCTGATGAATGCTGATTGTTGGGTTATCAATACACGTATTATAAATTAATGTTACCAGGCCTTTCTACCTTTTCATAAGTTAAAATTCTGAGAAAATTTTGACAAATGACAGAAACAAATCTACTTGACAGGTTGGAAGATACCCAACCAAGAGACAAAGGTAGTCTTGAAGAAGGGAGGGGAGCTAACATTCATGAATTAATCTACCAAAAATAAGAATTCACCTATCTGTTACATGCCAAGTATCTGGCTCTAGCTCCTGGGAAAAGGGCTATGAACAAGATATCCTGCTCAAGTGTACAGTGGAGACCAACTGGCAATATGAATATTACACATGAAGCTTCCTGTGTGCTGTTCAGGAACATAACTACATTGACAGGCTATAGCTCAGGATTGCCCATAAAAACACAACTAAAATGCTGAGATTTTTACTTGCTTTCAACTAGTGCCTAATGTTCTGCTTATGTGTGGTGATGAGAGTGATAATTGGATGTTTTACTTGCTTTCTTAGCATGTGACAACACTAGCACCCAACTTGTATTCACAAGGAAGAATAAAAATGTGTGTATATATCCATGTGTTAAAGTGCATTGTTACTACATTAAGAAGGGTTAGTTTTTAGTTTACATTATGGGAACATTTGGCATATAACATCTAATAGTAGAAACAGAGTTTTCTCTCCTTAGCCCACCATGGCATTAATGTGCTCAGATTGAAATAAAAGATTCATGCATAATATGAAAACCATCAAATTTTGGTTCATAGTGCTACAAAAAGGTTAATTTTAACTACAAATTTGAGAATTATTCAAGGTAATAGGCAAGAAAAATGTTTGATTCCATGAAAAGCACAGAGCAAGGCTAATTTTTTTTTTTTAAATTTCTTGAGATGAGATGTATAGGAAGGAATTCTAAACTAGGGCCAGGGTAATTTTTATTCATTCTGAACTGAAATGGTGATGGAAAAAAGTGAGGAGAGGGCCACAGGGATTGCCAGTGTAAGGAAGCCCAATTCCCACAGCACTTAAAAAAGACTGTAAAATAAGGAATCACTTCACTCTCTCTGTAGAAGTTCTTTGGAAAAGGGCTGTCAATGAACAGGATTGTTACTCTCTAGGGAGATAAACCTGTGCTCATAGCAAATACTATTATAGCCATGCCATCCATACTTTTGCTAAAGACCAAGCTACCATTTGATTATAATAAAATTATACATGTGTGTTTATCTACGCATATATATGCAATAATTGAACACTTGTTACATAGAACATATAAAATGTCTTTTGTGTTCTTAAACAGAATACTGAAAATTAAATACATTACTATCTCCTATTTCTAATGAGGAAGTGGAAACATGGGAAAATCTCAAGTAACACAATCATTTCTTGAAATTTGATTCAGAAAAATCAAGTCACAAAAACATATTAATGTATCTCCTATCTGTTCCTGTGTGTGTATGTACACATAGATAATTTGTATATATGTATATTTTATTATTTATTTATTTATATATATAAAATTTCAAGTGTAGCTTACAGAAGACTGAATAATCATGTTGTTTTAAAGATGGCGTTTTCTGCTCCTACTATTTCTAGGTGGGAAATAGTTTGGATATTTGATGTAGAGGATACATATTTTATATTTTATGAACATTTATTACTTTTATGTGTATATGTGTGTGCCTATATGAGTTTACATTCACATCTATAGTACATGTATGCAAAAACCCAGAGAGGCTAGAGGAGGCCATTAGATCTTCTGGAACTACAGTTACAGGCTATTGTGAGCTGCCATGTGGGTAATGGGAATTGAATCCAGATCCTCTACAAAAGCAGAAGTTATTCTTAGCACCTGAGCCACTTTTCCAGGCTGCCTGTATGATTATGTTTTAATACAGATTCTCCTTCAAGGTGCTTGGAACTTCAGATGTTTGCATTCTCACAACTCCAGTTGTTTGTATTCGATGTGGGATGTTCTAAAAAACAAACTATATTTTCCAAATTAGTTGTTAAAAAATAATATTAGACTGAACCAAAGCTGTATGTATATATCTGTGAAATATTTATGAATATGTATGTGTGTATGTATATATGTGTGTATGTATGTGATGTGCATGTATATGTATATGTACACAAATGTATGTATATACTTATGTATATTTGGATATGCTCAGGCAGAACAATCATTGTCCCACCTTCATGTCCCCAGTATTTGACTCACTCCATTTTGCAGGTACTCATAATATATTTATCATTATCATTGGTGTGTCCACCACAACCACCAATACCCCTGCTACTAGACAATGCACTAACCTGGATAAGCACCAGAACTGGAGAGCAAAGTTCTTGGATGTAGTCTGAAACTACTAGATGCTATAGTAAAACAAATGTTTATGGTCTCTATGTCATATACAAATTATGGAAACCTTCAACTCTGGTATTAACATCTTCTTGAGCATGAGGAGGCTAAGATTCTAAAGTTTAGAACAGCATTCTAGAATCCATACTACTAAATATGAAACTCAATTGGATTTTTTTCTTTATCAGGGAAATAGGCTTAATGATTTTAAGTGTCTAGATATTACTGATTGGAAGGCTTTATGATTACGGCCCTATGGTTAGCTACACTGAGCAACTTTTGCCTGCTTCCTTAGAATTATAAAGAAGATCAGCACACATTATATAATAAATACACTCATTATTCCATTGTAGAGTTTTCCAGCTGAAGTTTCCTTTAGAAAATGCAAGCCTTTGTATTCTCCTCTCCACCATCATTGTTTTTATCAGCTATTGCACATGATGCATTTTGGCACTTAAAGAGCACCATGAACATGCCCACTTCTCCCATGACTTCATTCAGACACAGTTACAATAATCATGCCCCTGCCTTAAAGTTGTCCCCATGACAAAACAGTGTCATGTCTTTACATGACACCTTTGTGTCATGATTTTAAAGATGGTTATTTTTGCCACAAAAATGTTTCAGACAATTGGGTGTATATTTTTATTAATTACTAGACACTCAAAATAATGCAGGCTTCAATGCATGTTAAACAGAAATGTAAATCAAGATGGAGAGAAAATGGGCTGAGGCAGAAGCTCTACCAAAGCTCAAATTCCTTTTGCCCTCTACCTTGCTATCTAAATCTCTTAGTAATTGTCAGGTTCTCACAGACTGGCTTCCTCCGGGTCAGCCATCATTTCCATGTTCACACACATAGAAAGTACAAGTTACTATTTGTGTCTGTCTTTTTATTAACTTCTGAGAATACCATCAACTCTTTAAACAACTTATATTCTCTGTCTCTGTCTCTGTCTCTGTCTGTCTCTCTGTCTGTCTCTCTGTCTCTCTCTGTCTGTCTCTCTCTCTCTCTCTCTCTCTCTCTCTCTCTCTCTCTCTCTCTCTCTCTCTGTGTGTGTGTGTGTGTGTGTGTGTGTGTGTGTGTGTGTGTGTGTGTATGTAAGAGAGGGAGAGAAGGAGAGAGGGAGATGTGAATAAGGGATTAGTGAACTTTTTTAAGCCTATGAGAGATGTGATTAAAATCCCTGTAAGGGCTAACCAGTAGGTGCTTGCTGCTAGTTGTATTTGGATTTAGTTCAATTTAACAAATGTTAGCTAAAGTTCTGCTGAGTGTCTAATATTGTGCTTAGTGCTGAAGCAAATAAGACCAAAATTAATATAAAGGGAGAAAGGCAGCACCTCTTCTTTAAATAAAAAAAAATAAAAAAATTAAAAAAAAAACACTTTTCACTTTAGGAAAACAGAAATAAACAAATAATTGAACTCTTATGACATAATTACTTTCAAGGCTGCAGTTTCAAATTTGAATGAAACTTCTTTTAAAGGTTATTGTGGGATAAGCAAGGTTGTTCCACACTGTCAATCTGCATACTAACTAGACCGTTCTATGAATGAACAGAGAGCTAATAATCCGAATTTAACATGATGGCTTTCAAATCCTCTCTAATAATCAAGGACTCATTTCTATGTCTATGTTTCAAGTATATATGTATATATGCATGTTTTCCTTATATGTTAGTTTTTAGGTCTATATAACATGTCTTTTTAATTTATCAAATCAGATAATATAGTTATAACATGTCAGTTACTCATAAAATATTTAATATACATTTTATAGCATACAATTATATCCATTTATATGCCAGATACTTAAAAGGCATTAATTACAATAATATGACACTCTTAGACACACTGCCTAGAAGCATTGCCTGGGACCTTATAAGCACTCTTTCTGCTGTCATGTAGACAATGTCAAAAATTGTCTATGAAGAGCCAGGTAATGTAGCTTTCATGTTATTTGATCCTCTGACACTCACTCAATTCTGCCATTTTATATCACAATGCAAAACATCAAGAGAAAACATGTAAATAAATAATCATTGATGTTTTGCCATAAAAATGTATTTATGAAAACACATAGCAAACTATCTTGTCTCACAGTCTACAAATCCCAGTCACAGTTATATAAAAAAAATCTCTGAACACTATTTGGATGATATACTTGTAGTTGTAGTGATCCATTAGAGTAATTGATCAGAAGATGGCCCAACCAGTACAGAACTTTCTGTCATTACCTTTAAACTTCTCTTAACTTCAGGACTCAAATAAGGAGTGGAAAGGTGCTACCAGTAAAAATGTACATGGAAGAGGAACTTCTCTGTAAAATGGCACCAACCTACATAAATGTGTTTTTCTCAGTGTTAAAGGGAAATATTGCCTATTTACTTAATATCCAGATCATTGATGAAACATCCCCAGTATCTGTGCTCCAGGTATCTCATGTGTGGTTTATCTTGTGGTAACACATTTGAGTTTTCAACACTGAAATGGTAAAAGGAGCCCTGAAATGGTAGAAACTGGGTCTAAGCCACAGACAAAAGAATGTAGGCAGAAACTTACACATCAGAATCATCACAACTGATGATGAAAATCACGGTAACAGGAAGCGGGTTAGTGGAGAAACAAGGCTAAGCAAGGAGCACACTCACTCAGCTCATAAGTTCTGACTTTGACAAGTCTCACAGGAAGGACTGGAACCCTATTACTCAAGAAAAGATCATTGTAGAGTGGACTTGAGAGAGTTAGCAACTTCTGAGCATGGCGGTGACAGAGATGCGTTATATGATCTTCTATGTGAGTGATGTCAGAGATGATGATCTGTGAAGTGTGCAGCTGTGATGGATACTGTGGGCTGTCATCTTAGGAAGAAGCCAGGGATCTCATAGCCATGTTCTCAAGAAGTGTGTTCCTAGTGATGCCTCACTGAGCTGTGTTGTGTTCCATGAATTTTATCTATGGCTACTATGGGCTTCTGTGGGAACACAATTAACCCTGGAGCCTAACTTTGAATCACCAGATGAAAGGAACAGCTTTCATCTGTCCTTCCTGGGAGGTGGCCCATTCCTTGGTCATTTCCTCACATTAAGGGTGTGGTCATATCTGGCTTTCAACCCACTGAAGATTCTGAGTATTCAAAAATGATCCCAAAGTAAACAAATCAGTCTTCATGTAAAGCACAAGTTAATTTTTTTTTTTTAAATTATAACTGTATAGAAGCTATATGGGTCCTAAAGTACCCAATTTGAGATGAAAACAACAACAACAACAAAACCCCCCAAAACCTAAGACACTGGAGGATATGTAACTTTCATGAAGAACTACAAATAAAGCCTAAACCCAAACTTTAAATATTTAAGAAGAGCAACTCTAGTTATTTCATACTAATATATATATTATATACATTTATAATATATATATGTGTGTGTGTGTGTGTGTGTGTGTGTGTGTGTGTGTTTCTTAATTCTAGGACAAAAGTTAAAACTACACTTTTTTGCAACTGAATAAATAATTTAAACATTGATAAATATCTAAGTGATATAAAAATCAATTTAAATAGTTTCTTTATTTAGATGTATTTACTTCTTAAGGGAAATTACCTTCTGGTGCCTTAGATACATTACTATTTGTTATATTAATCCGCACCTCATGATTTTTATTTTTATTTTTTATTTTTTTGGACTGGTAGATTTTTTTCAAATTATTATTATATTTGTGTTTTAATTTTACACTTCAGCCATGGGTTCTCCTGTCCTCCCCCCTCTCACCACCATATTACAATAAATATTATTCTCACAATTGGACAAAGATGTAAAGGTCCTTTAAAATTGAGGACATCATTTCTCTGGACTGATGATGGAAAGGAACAATTAGGTACGACCTCTGAATGACACTGACCAGTTATCTGAATGTTGATAAATTAACTTTTTTATATGTCAGGACCTTACAGGTTGGGGATTTAGCTCAGTGGTAGAGCGCTTGCCTAGCAAGCATCAAGGCCCTGGGTTCGATCCTCAGCTTAAAAAAAAAAAAAAAAAAAAAAAAAAGGACCTTTACAGCTTCTAAATAAACTGTATTTTTTCAGTGTATATCAGAATCCCCCCTCTATTTTTACACACACACACACACACACACACACACACACACACACACACACACACATACATACAGTGGGGATATAGTGAAACCAGAGAAAGGGAATATTTATAAATATTGAAGCAACGCTTGTCTTTAATCTTCTAAGTCTCTGCAACTTCTTTTTTATTATGAGTCAGCAATGAAACAAGGAATAGTTGGCAGAATTACGCATGCAATTTTAGAGTGTAGCTTAGAGAAACAAAGGACAGTTTCTAGACCAGGTTGATGCCTCTGAGAAGCAAGTGTTCTAAACTTCAGTTATTCACTTTTATTTTATTCTGAGGTCAGGAAACTCACCAAACAACTCCTTTTGATCTATTGCAAACATTAATTTGGAGAAGGCAGTTTGTTCTGTAGTGGTAAAAGGGAAGATAAAGGACCCTGTGTAAACAAGCCATCTTCCCATAACTAAAACAGTTTCCTATCACCTCACTTACTACTCTTACTTCTCCAAAAATAATTTCCTGAAAAAAGTCAAATTGCAGAAACTTTTCTAAATGTTCTCTATCACTCCTGTTTTAAAGAATAAAATCTAGAAAACATAAAAGAGATTGACAAAATAGTGCATTGGAATTACTTGTCTCTAAAATGAGGCAATGAGGCTGACTGTAAAGTATGTGGAAAAAGGAAATACTAACACTCCATTATGATTAGGTCATACCAGAATTCCAGCCATTTGTTCCTTATATGAATTTAGAAATACCAGTTTCTCTTTGCGAAATCCAGAAAAGTCTATTAAATGGGAATTATATTCCCATCCTAAAGGAATTATGTAGAGTTTTACTAAGCAAAATTATGTAAATCATCACCTAGTATAGTACCTCGAACACAAAAATTCAGATTCTGCTCAATAACAAAATGGATTATTGCACAGGCTGGCATTGGAGGGTAAACACTGAGATAATTTTTTCAGGAGGTTAGTAAGATATCTCAGTAGAAAAAACACCTGCTGTGCAAGCATGAGGATCAGAGTTCAGGTTTCCAGCACCCAGTTAATGCCAAATGGGCTTGATTCACCTGTAACTCCTGCATGGAGGCAGAGCAATATGGCTAGCTGGATGAGCCAAATTGTCAAGCTCTGGCATCAAATGAGAGACTCAGCATATAAAACAGATAAGAGTAGAAGACGACACTCAACATCAATCTCTGGCTTCCACATGTGTATGTACACATATTCATGTACACTCAAACACACATGTGCCCCCAAACATATGAACTTGCATATCCATGTATACACACCACACTCATTCACAGGGGGAAAGAAACCTAAGTTAATCCTTAAAGAAAACTCATTTGCGTTTCAATCTATCAAAGGTGTCTACATGTTTGTTCCACTCATTCATTTTCTAAGAGTTGTACTTTCCAGAATTCTCACTGTCACTGTTACTTTCCTGTCCTATCTATACTACCTCAATAATTTCATCTTACCTTCCAGGTGAAGGTCAATATCTCAAATAAGATCCCAATATTGTCCTTTTCCATACTTTTATTTTTAATGATTTAGCCTATCATTCTGAGGTATCATCTTGAATTTTAAGTTCTAAACATGACATATTATATTCACATCCTTCAAGAATCACATAGACACTGTTCAATCTATTCAGCTTTCTTCTTCCTTTTATGGCCATGTAATTATGTCATGATTTATCTATATTTCACCCATATTTATCATTTTATCAAGTTCAATATAATGTCCTTCAAGAGACTTTATTGTTTATCTCTCATTTATGTTATTTCCTTCTCTTCTGTCTCTTCTAGAATTTTATGTTTATCTACATTGATTTTTTGCATATATATATATAATTGGTGTGTGTTTGTGTGTGTGTGTATGTGTGTGTAATTGTGTGCATGTCTCTGCCTGCCTGTCTGTCACCTTTCTGTCTTTGTGTATGACATGTGCTTGTGCATATGTATGCACACGTATGTAGAGGCCTAACAAATGTAGGAAGTCTTCCTCCACCATGCTCCATCTTGTGTGTAAGGAAAGGTCTCTCAATTTAACACAGACAGACAGAACTCACCAATTCATGGTTTAGATAATTAACTTGCTCCAAGGTTTCCCTGTCCCTACATTCTGAACTCTGGTGTTACTGGTAGGCCACCACATACCTCTAGCATTTCTGTGAGTTCTGGTGATCTGATCTCTGGTCCTCATGTTCATGCAGCAAGCATGTTCATGTTCTTTACCACCTGAGCCATCTTCTCTAAACCATGATTCTATACCTAAACTTTCACAGTATTTATTGGTTGCCATCCACCATACAATATAAACTTCTTATAAACATGAGCATGGTTCTCTGCTTTTTTCATTACATTTCCAACCCTTAAAAACTTGCCAGGCATAAAATGATAACCTAGATCTCTTGTTTGAAGGAATAAAGGAAATCAGACCAACACCAGGGAGTTCTGCTGACTAAAGACTGAAATTCCTGCCATTATGTTAATTTTTTTCAAAGTAGAAAAGAAGAGCCTACTAAATTTCCAAGGGGAAAATTAAAGAATTACTTTCCTCATAATGGATATAATACCATTATCTCTCACAGAAAAGGATTTTGCAAAATCAAATGATACAGTATTATGTGTTATAAAATAAAAAAGCCAGAATTAAAGTCATATATTTAATTATTTCATTATATATACATTAATTACAATTAATTAATATATTAATTATAATATAATTAGTTCATTATATAGCAACTCATATATATATATATATATAATTTATCTAAAGATATAAAGCACTTGGCAACAGAAAAGTTTCTGGGGCTGATGGGTGAGAAAGTTAATTCATGAACTGGCAGCAAGACTGGGCAGCAGTAGCCCGGATTAGTGGTTTTATTTATAAAGCTGCAGTTTCCCCAAGCAGGATGGGCACATCCACTTTCTGATTTATGCCCTTGTCAAGGGAAGCCAAAGAACGATAATTCTCCAAAGCTAAGCCTTCCTTTGGGATGATGTTTAGTCACTTCACTCCCCAAACACTTGATCAATTATAGCAACCTGGTGACACACCAGGACACATTTAAGATGATGTCTTTCATGCAGAAGACCTCCACAAACCCAATGATAGATGCACTTCTGCTCCAGGTTCAAAAACGCTCTTACTTGTTTGGTAGCCTTTACTGCTTGGCTCTGAATCAAGACACTTACTGAGTGAATCATGGAGTTGGACGTTTCCTGAGTTTCTGTATGCTGTTTTTGTCTTGTCAGATCAGGAGCACGGCAGATAACCTTGCTCAGACTCAGACAGCTCATTTGCACAATGGAAATCAATCTTCAATTATTTAGTCTAACAGCATATTATTTGACCCTGATATGCTCCAGGCCATTTAAACACTTTGTAAATTGTGAATTACTATACAAATACTCCTTTAATGAATACAAAATTGTCTTTCCTTTTTATCTGGCTGTTATCCTAGCTAAGTCCTTGAGGAGAAGAAGTTGCTCTATTCATGTGTCTTGTATTAAGTTAGTGTCTGGTGCATACTTGTTTAAGGCAGGGTCACTCAATTGACTCCAGGTCAGTGCCAAGCAATCAACAGCATGGTCATTTACCCACCATCTATAGACCATTCATTTTACTTATTCCAAGATAAGAGTAGTCTCTATCTTCTTGGCTCTATGAACAATCAATGTAGGATTCAATGTTGAGTCAATACATGCACATGAAATTAATAATATGTGGAAACTTGTGGGTGTTTAGATTTGGGGAAATCAGATAATGTTTCCCGAGAAAGTGGTTTTATAGCAGATTTTTAATGATCAAAAGGAATTAGTAAAGAAAATAGGTACAAGTGTCATTTTATGGGCAGATGGAATGGGGCAAAGACATGTATTTTATGTAGTTCATCATCAAGATTTAGAAAATATCAACTAGGGATGGGTTTGGTGTCAAGTATGTTAGTGGTAAAATACATACATACATGCATACATACGCAGACACATACACACACACACACACACACACACACACACACACATGCAGAGTAGAAATATCCAACCAGACACTGAGCTTCTAGGCACAGGAGTTTTGCCATCCTGTCTTTGTGTTTTTAATATGACAGGTTTATGGTTGAAGTTTTACAGCTGTTATTGGATCTCAGTAGATCCAACTCACTGCCAAACTCCCCATTAAAAGGAAATCACAAGTGTATAATTTAAAAGACAAGTGTCTCTGCACAAAAAGTTTCATCAGATATCAACCTTGAACTCTCTTCTAGGAAAAAGAAAAAGAGAAACCACCTCTCTGTATCAATAAGATATGATTGAAGTACCCAGTTGCCATGAATCCACCAGTTATTCCATGGATTATTCTGTGGAAGAAGAATTGGGTAATATCACCATAAAATCATATACCCAAGATATGTATTTGTAGACAGCCACAAAATCTTCTCTTCTGAAAAAACAATTTCATGCTATACTTCTGGCTTATTATCACAGCTTGTTATAATAAGTAACCTTATGCTAAAATATAAGCAGCCTTTTGGGAGCAAACCACTAGTGACCACAGCCTATTTTTTTGTCTAATATCCTATGGAGAATCCCCTAAAATGGATTGTGTTTCTTCTAAAATGCAAACTTATATTGCCCTGGCACGTTCCTTCTCTTCAGAATATTTTTAAAACTTTTCCATGTCTCTTAGGAATTTGGTATGACATTAATTTTCATAATCACTCATATACCTCCCCTGACATTTTAATATGCTAGATATACAGTCTGTCTGTTTATGCAATAGAGGTCTTTTCTAATGTCATAAACCCTTGTGATGGCTCAGATGATTTGAACAATTGCACACCAATTTTTGTCCTTTAATGGAAATATCACCTTCCTTTAAAATGTGTGATTATATTAAAGAACAGTTTCCAATATGTACCATTTTTAATTTAGATTTAGGATTTCAATGGTAAGACAACATCGTATTTAAGATGATAGCCTATGTATTGAGATAGACTTCAAGCCAACCTCCAATTCTGAACTTTTTTTCACTGTGATCCTGCTGTTTAACCTATCTCAATTTCTTCAGATTCCTTATTTGGAGGATAATAATGTATGACAGAAAGTTCTATGCTATTGTAATCATGAGATGAAATGATGTCTATATATTTTTCTATAGCTAATGTTAAGAAAGAAAGCATAGTTTGTTATCATAGAAATATTCTAAGTGTTATAACCACATAGAGAAAGTTTGGAATGATTTTTGCAGAAACCCATTACAGAGGATGGTTCTATGCAGAAGAGCAGTGAGGAGACTTCCTATTAAAGTGGTTAAAATGTTAAAATCTGTAAGTTGTAAATTTATTCATCATAATCTCCACGACCCTTGCTCATAGTATCCCTCTTCCCTCACTTCGACTTGACTCCTGGAGCTAGGCTTGGTGCTTGGCTGTGGATCTCTGCATCTGCTCCAATCACTTACTGGATGAAGGCTCTATGATGACAGTAAGGGTACTTACCAATCTGATTACCAGGGTAAGCCAGCTCAGGCACCCTCTCCACTATTGCTTTGTAGTCTAAGCTAGGGTCATCCTTGTGGATTTCTGGGAACTTCCCTAGCACCAG
Source organism: Onychomys torridus (assembly GCF_903995425.1). Classification (NCBI taxonomy): domain Eukaryota; kingdom Metazoa; phylum Chordata; class Mammalia; order Rodentia; family Cricetidae; genus Onychomys; species Onychomys torridus. The sequence goes on from NC_050443.1 coordinate 74,159,139, forward strand.
GTTTATCCCTTTCTCATGATGTCTCCCTCTATCAAGATATCTCTTTCATTGCTCTCCCACTCTGTCTCTGTCCCAGCTCCATCATTCTGTTCCCTCATGTTCCCTTCCCCATCCCCTACCCTTTATTGTGTACCCTCACCCCCAGTTTACTCAGGAGATCTCATCTATTTTCACTTCCAAGGGTGATCCATGTGTCCCTCTTAGGGTCCTTCTTATTAGCTATTTTCTCTGGAGCATGGTTTGTAGTCTGGTTATCCTTTGCTTTATATCTAGCATCCATTTATGAGTAAGTACTTACCCTGTTTGTCCTTCTCTGAATCTGTGTTACCTCACTCAGCATGATATTTTCTAGTTCAATCTATTTACCTAAAAATTTCATGATGTTATTGTTTGTTTGTTTGTTTGTTTTTTAACTGCTGAGTAGTACTCAATTAGACCAACAGCTGTGGAGCCTACATGGAATTGGACTAGGCACTCTGCATAAGCAAGACAGTTGTGCAGCTTGGTCTATTTAAGGGGACTCTGGAAGTGAGAATAAGATCTAACCCTTGTACATGAACTTGCGTTTTGGAGCATAATACTTATGGTGGGACACATTGTACTGTCTTGATGCAGGGGGGAAGGGTTTGGACCTGCCTCAACTGAATGTACCAGGCTTTGCTGATTCCCCATGGGAAGCCTTACCTTTTCAGAGGAGGAAATGGGAGGGGGAGGGTGGGCTGGGTGGGGGTGAGAGAAAGGATGAGAGGGAGATCTGTGGTTGGTATATAAAATAAATAAAAAATTCTTAATTAAAATAAATGTTAAAAACCCCATTTCTTGTAGGAGGAAACATGCAATTCTCAAATGTGATGGGAAATTTACTGAATTTTCTCAATTGTAGTCTTCACTACTAAATTAAGATAAATAATAGCCTTGGTTAAATAAGAGAGTTCTGTGGATAATTGAACTACCTGCCTAATTTATAAACCATGTATGTTGGGAGAGGGTGAGTCCACTAGGGCACAATACAGCCATTGTATTATAAGCAGTTTTAAATGTCCTTAAGACATAACTTTGACAAGGAATACCAAGTTACTTTGACTTTGACTACTAGATTTGAACACTTATAATTCAAAACATATTTAGCAGTTGAAGACATCTAATCCAACAAATCACAATCCAAAAAGTCTAACAGAAGTTTTAAAATGTCTGGAAAGACCTTTTATTAGAAAGTATTTGTTGCCACACCTATACCTATGAAACTTTCTTTAAAAATCTGACTAGATTTTTGAGGATATAGAGCTAGAAATAAGGCAGAGTGTTTTTCTGTATCAATGAAAAAAATGACCCAACATTGCTACATGATTTGAAATCATAATAATTATATCTACCATGAAAGATTATTGTGCCAATGTACATGATAATCTACTGAAGTTCCTATAAAATGATTAATCTGAAATATTATCTTATGATTTATTTTCCTGTAAACTTTATTTATGCCCTATCTACTGATAAAGCAATTTGATGTTATATTTCAAGATACTTGTATAAAGTACAAGTATAGTTCACATATAAAATGCCTGTAAAGCAGAACCAAGGTAACTGGTGACTTGTACTACAAAGCAAAAACAGACTAATGCAAACTATCAGACAGAAGATATGCCATAGAGATATGAAAACCCTTTTATGAGAAGGCTCAGATAGAAGTTCTTAAAGCATGCAAAGAAATTGCTTGTGCTATTTTACCTTGATAAAGCCTGGACTCAGAAAGTATCTGATTCCAAAACTTTAGCCATATAACTACACAACTTCCCCATGAAAATTAGGGCAAGTAGTATATATGATAGAGATAATTCTGAACTCAGAAAGGATCTGATTCCAAAACTTAGTCAGGTAACTACACAAATTCTTTGTGGTATGTAAGAGCAAGTAGCATATTACATGTACACTTGTTTCTTATATAGTACTTTCATGGAAGTTCCATTAGCACTAGTATATGTGGTGGTTCTTTAGTTATCTTTTTGAATGAATGACTTAATGGAGGGGCATATGTAGGCTTGGATAGTTGGAAGAATGGGTAAAGGCCAGGCTGAATGACAATATAGGAATGAGTGGGTGATAACTTCAGACAAAATGTATGGCTATGTCCAAATTAGACTGTAGTTAAGTAAAATGCCTGGTAGTTGTTAGTGAGAAAAAATAGAATTGAACAGATGAAGAGAGTGTAGAAAAACCCAGCTCTTATGAGAACCTGGTGTAGATGATATAATCACTGCTGGATGCATGAATGTTAAATGCATCAGCAGCTGCTCAGAAGTCTGCCCGTCAACATGCAGGTGAAGATATGAAAGGAAGAGTATCTCTGGAGGCATTTCCCAGCTAAGATGAAATAGAAGAGTAGATTAAACTCTGTCTTCATGACAATTGTCTGTCTGTTTAAATTCTATCTGTACAATCTCATGAAGCAATTCCACATAGTAAATAAATTAATTCTTCTCTTGATATTTTCTAGAGAGCAGAATACTATTAACTAAGGAATGGGCTGGCTGCTAATGGTTGGAAGGGTTCTACAGGAGGGACAGTACTTCGAAATATAATCTGATACAAGTTAGGGAAATGCTGTTGTTTTTCTAACTTACAAAGTCACAATTTCATCACATCAAACTACAGAACACATTTAATATCTACAAATCACTTCCTGTTAAACTGGATAACCAGACAAGGATTTATAATCATTCTTTAGAGATCATGGTAAGCAACAAATTTTTGAAAGCATATGATTGATTATAAGACATATAAGAAATTTCTGAAACATTCAAAATTTATGTCTACTGTGTAGTAAATACAAACACACAGGGGAACATTTGTTCAAATCATAAAATAAATCTGAAATAACAGGGTTTGATTTTGGCAACCTTATTTTTCATTTGAGTTATAAGTGACTTATCTAATAAATCAGAACTCTAATAATCACCATAAAGGGTACAAATTCCAACCCTTTAACTTGACTTACAGCTCTAGCTTATAAATTCCATGTATCAATTATAATTTTGATCTTTTATCAAAATAAAATTGGATCATGAAGTTCCGATGTAGGAAACTACAGTGGCTATGAAGACTTTGTTTGTCATTAGCATCATTTAGAAATTACTGAGGACCAGAAGTGTATTTTCTACATAGTCAATTCTCACATAGTGTAGATGAGTGAGAGAACATATATGTAAAAAAAAAATCTTATAAACCAGAAGGAAGTGTGTAAAATTGGTGTTTAGAACATGCTGGAGGGTTTTGTTTTTGTTTTTTAAGATAGGGATCTAGAGACAATGATTGGTTTAAATGACCACAAATGGAAACTATCAAGAATTTTGTTTGGCTTCCTCTTCCCCAAAAAGTTTCTTTTTAAATAATATTCCTAATGTATTTTTTTATTTAAAAATATGTTTTATTATCTAGTATCTATTTTTTTTAATTTAACTTAATTTTACATATCAGCCATGGGTTCCCCTGTCCTCCCCACTCCCAACCCTGACCCTGCCTTTCTCCCAGACCCTCCCTTCATTCCCATCTCCTCCAGGGCAAAGACTCCCCTGGGGATTCAGGTCAACCTGGTAGATTCAGTACAGGCAGGTCCAGTCCCCTTCTTCCAGGCTGAGAAATGTGTCCTCACATAAGCCCCAGGTTCTAAACAGCCAGCTCATGCACTAAGGGCAGGTCCGTGTCCCACTGCCTGGGTGCCTCCCAAACAGTTCAAGCTATTCATTCAGTTGTCTTGCTTATCCAGAAGGCCTGATCCAGTTGTGGGCTCCACAGGTTTTGGTTCATAATTCATGTGTTTCCATTAATTTGGCTATTTGTCCCTGTGCCTCTCCAATCTTGGTCTCAACAATCCATACTCTTACAGTCCCTCCTCTTTCTTGACAATTGGAGTCCTGGAGCTCCACCTGGGGCCTGACTGAAGATCTCTGCATCTACTTCCATCAGTTATTGGATGAGAGGTCTAGCATGACAGTTAGGGTGTTTGGTCATCCAGTCACCAGACTAGGTCAGTTCGGGCTTTTTCTCAACCATTGCCAGTAGTCTACAGTGGATGTATCATTGTGGATTTCTTGGGACCTCTCTACCACTTTGCTTCTTCCTATTATCATGTGGTCTTCATTTATCATGGTCTGTTATTCCTTGTTCTCCGTTTCTATTCTTGATCCAGAGGTAGACTTTCAATGACTATGTCATATTAATTCATAGACTCTGAAATTATAGTTGGTTGATAGCACTATCCAATGGTAGAGTGTATGTGTTTTCTTTTCTTTCTCTATTTAAACATAATCATAACTTGAAACAGTTCCTCAGATGACAGGGTCCTCATGACTACCTTCTCCTGGGCATATTTTATAAGCCAAACACTATGCTATTTTCATACAGTGTATCTTTTTTATTCATCTACATTACCATTTGTGAAATGGCTACTAATGAAGTCCTCTGTACACTGGAGTTCTGAACATATGCATGTATTGCCTCACTTTCCCTATATAGTTTTCCAATAAAAATAAATATTGAAGTTTCACAGATAGGTGTTTCAAGGGATTGCATTAGAGTTTTGGGCACACATAATGTAGGGACAAGCTATTTTTCTAATTGAGCTCCTCCTCCCAGGTATGGAGGGACAAAATATTCTTACAGTCTTCTACAGAATTAGGAACTAGGAACTCCAGTGTTACAGAACAGATTTTTCCATAGAGATCACGAGCCTTGTCTTTATGTGGGAACTCCTTTTAAAATCATGACAGTTGTTTTGTGATTTTCATTTTTCATAAACTGCACATGGACCTAACAATGTGTTAGGGCACTAGATTTTGCATAGAAGTTGCTTGTTTTCAATTTACAGAATGTACAGTATCCTCTTCTGGTTTTCATTCACTTAAATATATGTAGAGGATGATGGTATGATGATTATTTCAATGTTTTATAGTAAAAATTGAATATGTTTTATTAGGTGGAATTAATACTGTCATTCAGACAGAAATTTGCTTATAAGATTTAACAACATTATTAATATCATTTCTTTTGTTTTATCAACCCTATATGTCACAAAGATATGAACATTCATCAGTGTTTGAATTTTCTCAGTGAACACTGTTTCTAACATGTGCAGTTTTATTTTGGCACATGGAGACAGATGGTCAACTTTAGAATTCTAAAATTTCATTTCTACATGGTTATAACATGAAATGTTCTTTCTATGGAATATTTATATAATTAATGTTCTTTTTTGTTTAATAAATTAATTTCATAAAGCCTTTCAAGGATATTTATGTCATAATACACCCTGAAGAGTTGGTGTGTGATTAACTCCCAAAGTATCATTTAGTTTTCTAGTAATTTACAGATATGCCTGATAATTTTTCAAATCTTTCACTCATCATCCATATAAAACATTTTCAGTAAAAGAAAAAAAAAATACCCTGTTTTCCAGATTTAAACAAAATTGAGAGTTCAAAGTTTGTGAAACTGCCTAGGTCATTTAATAAAATTTTCACTCTCTAGGGGCTTTCTGAGTAAGTAGAATAATGTGCATTTAACAAGCCTGACAACTGTAAGAAGTCCTAGATTCATGAAGAATATGACAGCAATTGACAATTGATTCTCTTCTATAATCTCTTGCTTCTCTTTAGAATGAGGCTGTGTTTTGTTCCAAATCTACTCCCTCTCATTCATCAGTACTACAGGAACACACCCTGCAATTGCTGCTGCTGTCTTCAGAGACAATGCCTGTCCCAAGCAGCCCTAACTCACTGCTAAATACTCTTAGACTTTTACATTTAATGTTCTTTTCAATCTCGAGAAGGTTGTTGTCTTTTTATCACCACCATAACTTAAGGATGAACTCCATTCCTAGAAATGTATTTAATGTTTATACTTTGAAGGCAAAATCGAACTTCTATTTGTATTTGAATCTAATGGCAACCTCGGGAAATAATAGAAATCTAACCCCATGGTCTTCCATACTTTTTCTGTGGACAAAACGAAATCTACTGCTGTATCTGACAATCAGATCCATTGAAAATTGGTAGTATAAGAAGCATCCCTTTTGCTTCCCCTTCATGTGGCAGATGCATTATTTCACAGGCTTCCATTTCAGGCTTTGCTAACCTAGTAGTTAATTCAGAGATTCCTATCACATATCATCAGTTTCATGTAGTTAGATTTTCCTGCCTGGCCCAGTCATGGCGGCGGCTGGCGGGTAAGAGAGATTTGTCCTGACTGGGCCAGGCAGGAAAATCTAACTACAGTTTCATTGAGAAGTGGCCAAAGAAAGAGCCATCATCATCTTACCAGTAATAGTTTCCCCTAGACCTTTTAGTGTGGTAAAGTTTCCAACCATTTACTTGTACTTTTTACATGCTTAAAGCTACCATACATGGGCTATAGTTTCTCTTCTTGAAATGGAATCCTAAAATCTTAGAAGATCCAGTGCTCTCCTAAATTGTTCTAATATCAACACTTTTTCTGCTTATGATTGTGTACACAAACGTTGCTCTGACCTGCCTTACCTTGGCTGGTCCTTGAAGCACATATTATTTCCTCAGTGGTCCAAGACAATTAATTTAATATTTGGCTTTAAGCTTATGGATAAATGGGAGTTTTTAAAGAAAATGTGGTAAAGAAACTTTGTGCTTTGGAAGAGATATCACCATTTGTCATATTTCTTTTATAAGCCAGACTATTAGATGGGTACTAAGATTTCTGGATGATTAACGTGGAAAATATTCCAAGAAGAACATTTGTTTGAGAAAATTCTCCCCATGTCCTTCACCCATTTTAAATCAGGTTATTTCTTTTCCTGGCCATTAAGTTCCTAATTTGTTTAGACACCATTCCCTTATAAAGGTGAATGATTCTCTAACCCAGTGGATCTCAACCCTCCTAATGTTTAATACAGTTCTTTAGGTTGTGATGTAGCATAAATCTTAAAGAGTCTTATTAACAAAGCAAACTTGGGGCCAGTTATTGGGGTAACTGCTGGAAGATCAGAGAGTTAGAATAGGCCACAGCTACCTCACCTCACCAATTCCTCAGCTAATCCTGTTTCCTCAGACTGGATGGCTCTCAATTGAACTGTGCTGCTCCAAAGCCTAAAAGCTTACCCAGCCAAATGCTTCTAGTTTCTGGTCTTCATGCCTTATATATCTTTCTACTTTCTTAGGTTGTGATGACCCCTCACCATGAAATTACTTTGTTGCTACTTCATAACTGTAATTTCATAGGCATTATGTGTCATAATGTAAATATTTGATATTCAGGATATCTGATATGTAACCCTTGGGGGTCCATGACCCACAGGTTGAGAACTATTTTCTAACCTGATCCCCGATCCTCTGGATTTCTCTTCAAGGTTAATTATTTCCTTTTATTTGCAGGAAATTTTTAACTTAATTCCATGTTTTGACTGTTATTTGTTCTACTAGGTTTGTATAAATCTGTAATTGATATGTTGAGGGCACATCCATCTCTTGTGTTCATTGGGATTTTTTTTCAATATGGAGAAAACAGAACTTTCCAAACCTAACTGAGTGTTTTTGGAAACCACTGCAACTCATGGTGATGACCTCATATCCTGTCTCTAGTCCCCAGATATTTATGCATGAATTAAACATGTTAGACACCAATCAATCAAGGGGCATTTAATTCCCCCCAATTAAAAGAGAATGCCTAAATATCTGGATTACTTTGATTCTAGATGGAAGATATGTGGCCTTGTTTTTCTGGCCTTTCTACAGACATCAAAAATAAAGACAAATAGATGTTGGGTTTTCAATAACCCTTTGTTCCATTAAATTACCCAAGTTGTCTTATTATTTGTATTTATTGACTCCTGTATATTCATTTCCTTATTTACTTATCTCGTTATGTAGGAAACATTTTATTAGCAATTTCTCTTAGGTTCTTTCTAAATGTTATGGAAGATAAAGAGAAAGTAAACACAAGGCATATAGTACATTGTAATGAACAATGTATGTGTACTGTTCCTTATTAAAAACAATATAGTGAGGAATAGGGCCTTACCAATCTGAAAATTTAAAATAAACATCAGAGTGATTGAATGCTATTTCTTTGGAGTTAAAAGGGCATAATATGGAAAATGTAGAATTTGAATCCAAATGTAGATGACCTTGTAGAGCTGGCCTGTCATCATTCTACAAGACAGAGGAACAATCTTGATGTCCTTGCGTTTACCCTTCAGTCGTTCCTCTTTCCTTCTCTTCCTGCCTTTCTTTCTTCTTCTCTTTCCTTCCTCCGTTCCCTTCCCCTCCTCCTCTTTTCCTTTCCTTTTCAAAAAGTTTCCCTACATTCTTTAAAATCCATTCTCTCTGAAACTGTACTCATGATCCATCTACCAATGCCTTTTGAAACTCCACTTCTTCGGTTCTCATTCCAAACCTAGCCCCTCACTAACAAGAACTGCAGAATCTTTCTCACATCTGCTCTCCAAAGTTTTGGGAGGATAAAAAAACAAAAGTTTTAAAAGCTCATAATGGACTATCTGTTTTCTTGATAAAAGCAACCCTGCCTGGGATAAAATGGACCTATACAGTTTTAATTTGAAATATCCTGATGGATAAAGATATTGAAAATATTCATATACTCTTACTGGCTGTTGCTATTTCATCTCTTGAATATTATGATTGTTTTATTAGTCCATTCATTGGATTGTTCCTGTGGTTTCTTGGGGGTCTTTATATATTCTAGATATCAGTCCTCTGTCTCTGTCTCTCTGTCTCTCTCTGTCTCTCTCTGTCTCTGTCTCTGTCTCTCTCTGTCTCTCTCTCTGTCTCTCTCTCTCTGTCTCTCTCTCTCTCTCTCTCTCTCTCTCTCACACACACACACACACACACACACACACACACACACACACACACACACACACACACACACACATCAATATCCCACCAATTTTGTTGTCCAGCCTGTAGGCTTTCTCTTCACTTAATATTCATTTGAAGAAGTTTGTTTGTTAGTTTTCTAACATGTATTTATTCTCTTTGTCAACTTTTGATTTTATTTTCTGAGTGTCCTTTCAGGAAGTCTGTGTTTTATCTGTATATTTCCATGCCTCAATTATGTTTTCTTCTGAAAATACTGGCAAGGTTAGAGAAAAGGAGAAACCTCTACCCAAAGCTGATGGGAATGTAACTTATTCTGGTCTTTATGGGAATTACTATGGTGCTTCTTGAGACACTAAAAGTGAAACTGCCTGTACCCTGGCTATCTCTTTCCTGGTTTTATATCCAAATAACTTCAGCAAACCAAGGACATATGGATTCTTACACATCGATCTGTATGACACATTGCTCACAATAGCCCAATTATGAAATTACCCTAGGTGTTCATCAACAAATGAATGAATAAAGCAAATGTACCATATATGTTTAATGGAGTTTTATCCAGCCATAAACACGGGTAAAACTGTGTTCTTTAGAGGAAAATAGCAGTAACTGGAGAAATTCTTATTTAAGGAAATAAGTCAGAGTCAGAAAGACAAATACCATGTTTCCTTTCATTTGTGTGTCTCAGATTTTATAGAGATAAATAAAACAATTGATGAGTATGAGATATGAAAGTCAGATCAAAACTGCCCTGGGGAATAAACATAATATCAGATTGGTCAGGTGAAAGAGGAGGGTAGGAAGTAAATAAAGGAAAAGTGCATGGCATACTTGCATAATAATGATTTTTATGAACTTCATCACTATGTACAATGAATACACAGCAGCAAGAAGTCTGATTTTAATTAAAAACAGTGTGCTGGCAAGAGTTTATGTAAATTTGATAAACAAGAGTCATCAGAGAGGAGGAATGTTCAATTGAGAAAATGACTCCATAGGTTTGGGATATAGGTAAGCCTGTGGAACATTTTCTTACTTAGTGGTTGAGGTGGGAGTGCCTAGCCCATTATGTTGGTCTTGGGTTTTATAACAAGGCAAGGTGAGCAAGCCATAGAGAGCAAGGCAGTAAGCTGCACTCCTACATGGCCTCTGTATCTGCTCCCGCCTCCAGGTTCCTACCCTTTTCAAGCTGCTGTCCTGATTTCTTTCAATAATGAATAGTAAGTCTGAAGCATTGAGCCTAAATAAACCCTTTCTCTTAAGATTTCCTTGGGCTTGGTGTTTTATTACATCATTAACATCCATAAATAGAACAGAAACTGCCACCAGGATCATACAGCAGTCCTGTGACAATGCTGACCATGTTGTTTTGAAGGGGTTTGTAGAAGGACTTTAGAACATTGGGCTATAAAAGTCACTGAGAGTTGGAAGCTCAGTGGGCTGATCTGTAGGAGCATGCAAGATAAGAATTTTGAGAGCAGTGGCCTGTGAAGTTTCAGGGACTGGAAAAGCCTCTATCAGGCTATGTGCATGAAGAATCTATGGTGTTTGGTCAGCTAGAGCTGAAGAATCAGTTGTGATTTAGAAGAGACCAGCATCATTGAGGTGAAGTCTTCTGGGAAATGTTTCCTCAGTGTCGGCACACAGAAGCTGTGTTCTATGACATCCAAGATTGTACCTCATGCCAGTAGCTAGACTTAGTATTGTAAGAGTCACTCAGGTGTTATGGGTGTTGAAATCATTAAGGAGTCATGGAGAGCAGCTGAGCCTGGGCTCTGTGTAGCAGGACTGGAGACCCTGAAGAGAGTCCAGGATAGGCTATTGGTAAAAGTCCAGCCCAGTTGTAGCAAGAGAAGTGAGAACTTTGGAGATACTAGTACCTGAGGGAATATCATGAAAGATGGAATGGGGCCAGCTGGAGCCTAGAAGACAAACTATGTATGCTTCAGAGTACAGAGCCAGAGAGGTGACCCGAGTACTTTGGGGGAGCCTGGAAAATCCTGAGTAGATCTCAGGCATTGGACAGTATGTTATTTACACAGTTGGAGTTCCAGTTTTTCTTGTATTTGATTGTGACTGTGCCCAGTTCTTTCCTGTTGAAATAAGAAAGTATTTAATTTATTGTTAATTTTACAGCTCACCACCAAATGAGAAATTTTAAACTTTTAGAGAGATTTTGGAGTTTTATAAATAATTTTCATTTTAAAAGAACCAGATGTTTTAAAGAGACTGAACTTTTAATATGTTTGCCACTGTAAAGACTGTGGTTCTTTTAAGACTGTGAAAGGGAAAGATGTGACTAAACAGTGATCTGTCTATGTGTTAAGTTAGTGGTGCTGGCTAGTTGTGCTAACTTGTAGGTTAGTTGTGCTTGCTAGATTTATGTCAATGTGAAACAACCTAGTCATCAGAGAGAAGGGAGGCTCAATTGAGAAAATGCCTCTGAAAGATTGGGCTGTAGTCAAGTCTGTGATTGATTGTGAGTGAGCCCAGCTAGTTGTGGGTGGTGCCACCACTGGGCTGATGATTTTGAGTTCTACAAAAAAGCAAGCTGAGCAATTGTGGTGATATTTTATTTGTGCTTCTTTAAGTAAAGTTTTCCTGGAGATCAAGGGGAAAAGGCTAGCTGTTTTAAGTAAACATAGTTAGGCAGCACACGCCCTTAATCCAATCACTTAGCAGGCAAGGTCTTTGTATGTTCAAGACCATACTAGGGAAAAGAGCCAATGAGAGGTCAGAAAAGCAAGGCAATAAATACATGGATAAGACGGGAAGTAACTGGCATTTGGAAGCTGCAGAGTTGGTGAGGTGAGGTTGGCTGGTGGCTTTTCCTATTTCTCTGATCTCTAAGGCTTTCATCCCTGTATTTTCCTCTGTGGTTTTTTGTTTGTTTGTTTGTTTGTTTGTTTGTTTGTTTTTATTTAATGAGACCATTTAGAAATTCATCTACAAGCAATCCATGGGATCAAGCCAGTAAGCAACACTCCTCCATGGCCTCTGCATCAGCTCCTGACTCCATGTTTCTCCCCTGTTTGATTTCCTACCCTGACTTCCTTTGATGATGAACAGTGATGTGGAAGTATAAGCCAAATAAACCCTTTCCTCTCCAACTTATTTGGCCATCTTTTTCATCACAACAATAGAAACCCGAATTAGGACATTCAAGGTTTGACAAGAAGTTTGAAATAGCAATTAGTCCACGTTTTGAGTGTTCAGGAGAAAGATGAGCCTCTTTTGAATAAGGAACCCATACCTTCATACACCCTTACGAAAAGAAGTTAAAAAAACCTGCCCAAAGTGACCACCACCTATAACCCCAGGCTCTCTGCTGGCCTCTGGGTTTCACAGAAAGGGAACTTTCAACTGCTTTGCCATCAAGAGTTACAGGATGGTCTAAAGAACAGACCCTCTGTCTTTAGCAAAATTGGAAACTCTTAAGAACTTGACCTGCAGACCATGGGTTATCCGTTTGCACCAATTTGACCTGTGGCTCTTAGCATCTGCTCAGAAATCTGAATGGAACAGGAAGCACTGCTCTATGCATCTTTGTTTCTATAAATTTGTTTTTATCTTATTTCTCATGTCATTTATCCTTTCTGAACTACTGGGTAGAAAGTTACTGGTAGCTCTCTAGTTTGGGTTTCTTGTTATGGAATATTATTCTTGTTATGGAATATAGCATTTGTTTATGCTGTGGAACATTCGTTTACTGATGCAAAGATGTGTTGCATTCCTTTATGTTGCATTTGTTTAACTCTGTGAAGCTATGATTCTTTGCCTGTCTGAAACATGTGGTGGTCTAAGAAAGAGCTGAATGGCCAGTATCGAAGCATGTGAAAGGGTGGCAGGCAGAGAGAAGAAATAGGAAAAATCTGGGAGGAAAAGGGAAAGGAGCAAGAGGGACGGAGGAGGCTATCAGAGGCCATCCACCCAGCCACAAATAAGAGTGAAAGTAAGATAAACAGAAGAAAAGGGAAAAGCCCAGAGGCAAAAGATAGCAGGGATAATTTAAATTAAGAAAAGCTGGAAAGAAATTAGCCAACCTAAGGCCGGACATTTATAATTAAGAATAAGCCTCCATGTGTGATCTATTTGGGAGCTAGGTGGCACCCCCCCCCCAAGAGGGAAAAAAAAAACAATCAACAACAGTTTCTTTTGTTTGTGTTTTTCGAACCTAAAGGACAATGCATGCTTCAAAATCAAATTATTTTGTGAGAATTCGAAGCAGAGTATGATTTTACAGACTAGAGAAGTAACTCCTAAGGCTCACTGGGTAAGTGGAGGAAGAGACTTTTTTTATGTGGATGGCTCTGAATCTGCAAAATTCAGAGCACATAATCACCCTACTGTACCCTTTTGGTCTTGTTTGGCTACAGATAAAAATATTACAGAAGGTGTATTTATTTCCTAACAAAGGCAAATTTTATTTTAATTGTTTACAAGTTCAAAAACTCTTTATTTGGATTCAAGAAAAAGTAAATGTTGCCTTATAAAGGCGTGTTTAACTGTGCTGTATAGTCTATTGTCAATGTTTATGTGGTGTATTCCGACATGATCATCCTGGAAGAGGATGGTGCCTTGTAAGCTCCAACACATCTTTTAAATGAGTGCAGACACAGCCTAAGGACAAAATCCCCAAGGAAGTGCATCCCTCACATGCTCCTCAGGTTCCAGTGGTTCAATGGATGTGGCATTACTGCCTTAGCTGAACTGCACTTGTCAATATGATGAGAAAGACAAACAAGAATTTCTAAGGCTAGCAGTGCTAAAAGTTTTTGTCTGTATACTGTTTTCACATCATCCATCTCCTGGTGACTGCACAGAAATGGGGGCTGAGTATGAATTAACTTTCAATCAATATGCATTTGCTTCAAAAGTCAATCCACTAATCTGAATCTGCTATTAGCAAACCAGGGGATAATGCCAATCCTGGTTTATTTAGCTAATGGTCACTAGCTTCACTGAGAGCAAATAGCACAGCAGTGGACCATTTGTTGATCTTGAAAAATGAAAATCTGATTTACTTATTCCTTAACTCTCCAGCTTAATGCAATTGGAACTCCTTTCCTGCAGATCTCTAATGTGTCAAGTCAGCTGAGGATGATACCACTATGGGGTACTGGCTTTCTTTTTTATGACTTATATGAAAGATCAAATTTCCTAGCTATACATTTACCATTCCTTGACTTTTCAAAAATAATGTAAATAATATCTGTTCAGGTGGACCATTTTCTTAACTGATATAGCTTCTGTGAAAGGCACTGCTTTTTGTAGTGGTGTCCTTGGTTAGGGAGCAGTGTTGTTGATTATGCTTTTCTGGGTTAACGTCACTGTCCGTGACTGTTAATAGCTTGTCTTTCACCCTCTAGGGGTAGAATTCAGTTTACAGGGCAGAGAAGGGAGGCAGCACCTCTGAATCTATTCTCCCTGATATCTACCTGTAACATGGTTTCACATAATGGTGTATATGCTGAGGAGCACTGCAAAAGCCTTCACTTCAAATCATTTCATAGCTTTTCTATTGAGAGCCCTCATGGCTTCATGAATATATTGAATGTTGCTATCTCCCACAGCTGTCTGAGATGTCTGTGTAGCTACTGTGGACTTAAGAGATTACTCCTGAGAAAGCATGCCTCTCAGGAAGTAAATGTAGTACTGAAAGTAGTATTAGCATAGCTTATAGTCCTCCCAGTAGGTTAAGGTATCAATATTCTCATTATGCAGACAGGAAGAGTAAGGAACACTAGTATTTTTGCTTTAAACTACATGAAAGGAGGAAGTGAAGGATTTGAACAAAGGTGAAAGATTGTTGCCAACCCTCATACTGCAAAGGAAATTAGCTTCCAGTGCTGTCGATTTTATAATTCCCACTTGCTGAAGTAAAGCTAGTAATATTTCTCACATCTGAGAAACAAAAAACACACTGCCAAAACTAAAATTATGGATATGACATATAGAAATATATCGGAATTAGACTTAACAGTGGAATCTCAGACTTCATTCCTCCTAACTACTTTAAACTTGTACCCATAGAAAATTAAAATGAGGGTTATAAGGAGAAAGAAGGTAGAATGAAGAGGAAAGACTGGAGAGAGAGAGAGAAAGACACATGGGACAGGATGAAAGGAGAAAACCTCAACAAAACAGGATCTAATTTGAATTTCCAAAAAAAAAAAGATTTTTTTAATTTATTCCTAAGTTGTTTTCTGAACCAAAACAAATCTAAATCATATGATAATAATTTTCAACTAGGAATAATGGTTATCCTGCAGAGAATATTTACTTACTTAAAGGAAAGAAATGGTGTTCCTTAGAAGTACTGCCCCTGTAGGCTGCTGTTACAGGACTGTTTATGCCCAAAGACTGCTCCTTGGAGGAAGACAAAAGATTGTCCATGGTGATTTTTATTTGCTGTTTTTTTTTTTAAGCCAAATCTATCATTCCACTGTCTGAGTAAGTTGTTCATTTATTAATTTATCCAACGACTACTTGCAGGGTTCTATATGATAAATTTAATAATGACTCTGTTGTAAGTACTAGGATGCTAGAGGAACTTCAGTGTATTTTTGTTGCACAAGATAGACAAGACATAGACATCATTGAATATCCCATTCAAGAAGAGGCAGGATGTCAATAAGATGAATAACAAATATCAGCTGGTTAGAAATATTACACTATTTTTATTTGTTCCTCTATTGTTGGACACCTGGAAGGATTCTACAACTTGGTTCTTGTAAAATAGTGCTGAAATAAGCATTGATGTCTCTGTGATAGAGTAACTTAGGATCCTTTGAGGAATTACTCCAGAGCAATATACCTGGGTCATATGGCAGTTAATAAACACATCTTTATTTACTTATCTATCTATCTATCTATCTATCTATCTATCTATCTGATCATTTATTTATTATTTTTCTGAAGTCTCATACAGTTAGACTATTTTAATGTGTTGAAGACAGTAGTGGTTCACCCTCTCAAATGCTGATGACATCGAAATGAAGAGAGTATTGGCAGGAGAATGAACTGGAATGTAGGAAGGTGAGGGGGACACATGCAGCCAGCCAGAAACATCTAAACACCAAGGCAAAGGGGGCACTTGACCCAACTTTCAGTTGCTGCATGCCTAGTGATTAATGTCAGTATCCTCATCCTCTAGCATGAACTCAACTCCATCTCTCGGTCCCCCTTCCTACACAAAAGCCATCTGAAATCTCTGCTCTTGTAAGGTCATCTGTAAGATGGTCATTTGTAAGAGGCTTCTCCTCAACCAGCTTTGCCTGCTATAATTATGCCTTCAGCAAGCAAACTAGGTCCTGTGGGAGACAGGAAAGTAAGCAGTACTGTTGTGTTTGGGAAGACTCATTCTATGGGCCTCACTCAAGGGATGATATTTAATCTCAACGATCAGGTCATGTGGAATTCTGTTTTGAGAACTTGGGGTGAAGAGGAAGGAGAACCCTTTGCCACATACCGAATCTCTATCCTGGAGAGGCCTAGATACACACAATATTGGGGAAACTGAGGCCTTTTTGCTTGCTGAGATGTCCCTTTTTTCTCACTATTTTCCCTTTCCTGTGAACCATTTTCTCAGAGCTCTTCTATGGTCCTCACAATGATTCCCCCAAACTTCACCATTTTCCTACTTAAGATACATCTGAAAATTAGATTTTTATTCATTAAGGAGCTGCACAGTTGTCTTTCAAAACAAAAAGGTAGAAGATAGTCTTCTATAACCAGCAGGTGGCATCAAAACATTTTACCCCAGCCAGGCGGTGGTGGTGCATGCCTTTAATCCCAGCTCTCTGGAGGCAGAGCCAGGCAGATCTCTGTGAGTTCAAGGCCAGCCTGGTCTCCAAAGCAAGTTCCAGGAAAGGCACAAAGCTACTCAGAGAAACCCTGACTCAAAAAACAAAAACAAAACAAAACAAAAACAAAAACAGCCTGGTGGATTCAGTACAGGCAGCTTCAGTCCCCTCTTTCCAGGCTGAGCAAAGTGTCCCTGTGTAAGCCCAAGGTTCCAAAAATGCTAGGGGAGTCTTGGCCCTGGAGGAGATGGGAATGGAGGGGAGGGGCTAAGGGGAAGGGGGAGTTGGGTGCGGGAGGGGGGAGGACAGGGGAACCCATGGCTGATGTGTAAAATTAAAACACACATATAATAAATTTTTAAAAATTATTAAAAATAAAACAACAACAAAAAAAAAACCCTTTTACCCCTGGGGGTTCAGATATCTCCATGAGAAAACATTATCACATCTTTCCAGAATATAGTTAAATTTCTAAAATGATCTTATTAAGTAAAAAACATGGAGCCAAATATAGGGCTGAAAGCCTTAGATCAAGGAAATAGGGAAAGCCACCAGCCAACCTTACCTCACCAACTCTGCAGCTTCCAAATGCAAGTTACTTCCTGTCTACCTAGGTTTTATTACCTTATTGTTCTGCCTTCTCATTGGCTCTTTTAGCCCAGCTACTTCTCTTCCTACACAGCTCTGTCACTTTCTATCTGTCTGTACAGACCTCCAGGCCTCTATGGCTGGTACTGGGATTAAAGGCGTGTATCACCAAGCTTGGCTCTGTTCACTAGTGTGGCCTTGAACAGACAGAGATCCTGCCTGCTAAGTGATAGGATTAAGGACATGTGCTACCACTGCCTGACTTCTTTGTTTACTTAAAATGGCTTGATGTTTCCTCTGATCTCCAGGCAAACTTTATTTATTAAAGCACAAATAAAATATTACCACAATTATGGTTTTCCTTGGTTATGATAGGAGATAAGGAAGATATGAAACCTTAGACTCACAAATATAGGATAGATAGGATGTCTTCTTTAATTTTGCCAAATACAAATAGACTAGATATTGTAACTATAATTCTTGCTTGAAAACTATTTTGTTATCTGTAATTTTACTGTGTTAAAGTTAAAAACTTCCTTTTGAATAGAAAAAAAAGGAAAATGATGGGTGATGTAGTTCTGTATGCTGTGGATATTTGTTGCTCTGATTGGTTAATTAATAAAGCTGTTTAGGCAATGGTGAGACAGAATAGGGTTAGGTGGGACATTCTAACTAGAGAGGAAGAAGGAAAAAGGCAAAGCAGAGGAGACGCTACCAGCCACAGCCGCCATAAGAAACAAGATGTAAAGATACCAGAAAGTCATGAGCCAAGTGGCAAAGTATAGATTTATAGAAATGGGTTAATTTAAGATATAAGAGCTAGTTAGTAAGAAGTCTGCCATGGCCATAATTTAAACATAATATAAGCCTGTGTTTGTTTACTTGAATCTGAGCAGCTGTGGGGCCATGGGGCTGTAGGAGCTAGGCAGGACCAAAATTCTTTCAGCTACACTAGACATTTCTACAAAATGATAGGTGCCTTCCTGATGAAATTTTTTAGTTCTATTGATCTTGAAGTATACACCCTTAGCCAAATGCCTTAAACTCTTGTAGTCTTCAGATTTTTTTTTCATATAGCAAATGTATATAGTTCTTGCCACGAAGTGATTGGATTCATGATGGTGTGTTCAATATCCAGCCCATGCAATGAACACACAAGCTGCTCCATTCACGTGGGCTAGAAAATTGACTTCTAACTTAGGCTTTCTAGATTGCCACCAACATAGCTGACTGGCATTCAGATGGAAGAAGAGATAGCAAAAGTGAGGTATCAGCCAGCACTGGATAGCACTACAAGGCTTTCAATAAAGTTTTCATTTTCATTTTATTGATTGATCGATAGATTGACTTATTGATTGATTGATTGATGAATAGTCTCACTATGTAGCCCTGGTGGTCCTGGAAGTCTCTCTGTAGACCAGACTAGCCTTGGATGCCCAGAGATCAGTCTTCTGTGAATTAGGATATAGGAGTATAGCACCAAGGTAGGCTCTAAACTTTGATTTATTTTTCCTTACGAATAGCTATAATGTTGCCTTTAACTCATATTCCACTTGAGGTTGTTTTTTTGTTTGTTTGTTTGTTTGTTTTCCCCTTTTATTAGTTTTAAACAGTAGTCAAAGCTATGTCATATTAGATATACTTTATGGTATCTCCAGTCTTTCTGGGGAGAATTAACAACACTGAGATGTGGTACATCTCAGGTCTATTACAGAGGTCCTGTCCTGATGCTGTCAGCCAACTGTGGAGGGGAACACAGAAACTATGTTTAGTTATTGGGAGGATTAAATGAAATGTCCCCAAAGGAATTAACATTATTTTCAACCCTGGTATGTGAGGAAAATGGTGGCTTTAAAAAAAATTATAGGCATCCAGTCTGTGGGACCAGGATCTGTCCTTAGTGCATGAGCTGGCTGTTTGAAACCTTGGGCTTACACAGGGACACTTTGCTCAGTCTGGAAGGAGGCGACAGGACCTGCCTGTACTGAATCTACCAGGTTTAAATGAATCCCCAGGGGTTCCTTGATCCTGGAGGACATGGGAATGGAGGGGAGGGCCTGGGGGGAAGGTGGGGGTGGGTGCGGTATGGGGGAGGACAGGGGAACCCATGGCTGATGTATAAAATTTAAAACACATAATAAAAAAAATTATAGGAGTCTTTATTTGTCTTTAGTCAAAGATGACTTAGCTCATTCACCATGTCACCATCACCATCCAACTCCTTAGGCATTCAGACTATTCCTTTCAACTTCTTTGTTTTTATTATGTTTTATTTTTACTATATTAAATTGCATAGGTATTGGTGTGTACATGTAAATGCAGATGCTCTTCATGGCCATAGGCATCAGATCCCCAGGCAGCTAGAGTTAAAGGCTTTTCAGCCTGATATGATAAGGATGCTAGGAATCAAACTCAGATCTACAATTGCAATTGCTATGGTTTCCATTTTATAGATGGAAACAGTAAGGTACTTAGAAACCTGCCAACGTCACTCACAGAGGAAAAGCAGCATTCTCATCATATTCCAAGGGTTTTGGACTTCGAAACCTTTTTTGGAGAGTATTGCAACCTTAGGGTATAGGAATCTCAGAACTATAAAGTTTTACATAGGTGCAAAAAGGACCAAGGGGAATATGGTTGAGACAGCGCCATGTTAGCATATGTACTTTGTTAAGAATGCATATCACAAATAGGTACAAATGCAACTGGTCCACAAGCTAGGGAATAAAGAAAGGGATAGTGGAACAAAAAGGCATTTTTGTGGCAAATTCATGCTTTCATAAAATGAAAGCAAGTGCTTGAATTCCAGCTGTGATTGTGTATTTTTTTCAGAGAACAAAGCTTCATAATAGTATCCTTGTTTCAACTAGACTGACAAATTAACACTTACTGATGGTGGTCCACACCTCTCCATCACGTGGGGATAGCAGCTGTTCCTAGAAAATATGGAAGACAGAAGTGCTATAATTTCTTAGCCCAAATAATCTGCCTTGTGTCCCCTATGTGCAATCCTAAAAGATAGAGGAGCATATACAAGTATATTCTTGTTAGAGAATACAGCTTATTTATTTGAAGAATTTTATTTTGTTAGAACAGAAAAAAAAGTGGTTTCTGTGAATAAACTTTATACTTGTGAAGGAACAAGAGAGATAAATAATTGAATTTTTATTTAAATTTTTTCCATTTTACACGTGAACCACAGTTCCCCCTCCTTCCCCTTCTCCCACTCCCCTCTACCTCCCCCACCTCATCCCCATCCACTCCTCAGAGGGTGTAAGGTCTCCCTTGGGGAGCCAGCACAGGCAGGACCAAGGCACCACCCCATGCATCAAGGCTCAAAAATATGTATATCCTATATTGAATGTACATTATATAATTATTTATATGCTTTTCAGATTTATCATTAATAGGTGTGAGTTTATGGACTGTATGTATGCATATATAGCATTCTATTATATAGAGTGTATATATCTATACCCATAGCATGCTGTCTTTAAACATCTATGTATATCTGTGAGCTGACTTACATACACATGCACATGCATGTAGACACACATAATCTCTCCAGAGAAGGTTATAAAAGAGAATCTACTTCAGAATCAAATACACTTCTACTAGAAACTTGGCTCTCAAACTCAGTAAGCAGTAACCATAGGCCATGTATGTACTTTCAGTCAGGTTTTTTCTTTTTTGCAAATACAGGATAATGCCAATACTCATTGTAATAATCATTGTCATGAAAGTTTGCATGAGGCATTTAACAAGGATTCTGTCACATATCATAATTTCTTTAAATATGTGGAGATCTTAAAGATGTGCTCAAACATGCAATTTGGCATCTAGTTACCAGGCACCCATTATTTTATAAGGTATGTATTAATTATACTAATAAGAAACATATGTATTGATCCAATACATTGTGCATACCTGTTTGGACTTTATGCACATCTTTTAAGTAGTATATTTAGACATATTGAATGTAAATAACTTCAGCAAATATTAACTGAAAAATGTTTTCAACCAAGTTGTTTCCTAGGGTGTTGAAATATATAACTTCTATGCAATGCATTTACACAATATTACTGCTTTATTTGGGAAGAGAGAAGCACAAGGCATTAAAATTCCATATGAAATGCAATAGCATGATATGTGGAGGAAATGTGAGAGATTCGATTACTTCTGCCTTGGGGGACCAAGGAAAGGATTCACAGGTTAGGAGACAATTGAAATGGACTTCAAGGATGAAAAGGAGCTCATTAGAGATGAAATAGCAGAAAGAGGCAAAAGCCAGTTCAAAGGCATGGTAGTACGTGAGTCTGAAGAAAGAGTTTCACTTGTGATTGGCTTTTTCTGTCACCTTACAAAGTGTGAAGTTACCTATAAGTAATGGAGAGCTATTAATGTTGTTTAATTAGAAAAATATCTGTATACATTCGCACTACAATAAGCTCTTGTACACAAAAGGCAGTAGCAGAAGGATAGATTTCAGGAAGAAAGAGTATGCAGAAGGTAATTGTGCAATTGCAAAAAAAAAATGCAATTGTATAATCTCCACTCTACAAAGCATACTCATAACTGTAATTGCTTCTCATATAGCCTGGAAAGGCTTATCATTCTCCCTACTGGTGTGTGAGTCTCTGGAGCCTTTGGGCTTCTTGCCTCTCATTCCCCAAGGCTTTGTAGAAGGATAGAATAGAATGAATGCACAGTATATATAAATGGAATGAATTAAAGCTTTTTCTATTATAAAGATAGGAATGGAGGTTCAGTAGACTAGGGTCCTTTGTTGGCCATAGCTACTGATTTATATGAGAAATCTCCTATCAAATTCTTGAAGTGTCATCATGGGAGATGCTAGTAAAGTTGATGTTAAAGTCTGAACATTTTTAAGACTTGAAAACAAATGTGTTTGGCTTAGGTGGAAAGTGCTCCATCCTCATAAATGTTTCTATACATATAAAAAGCTGTATTCAGGTGCCCATTTATGTTTTTCTTTTATAAACGTATTTTTGGTCATTTTTAAGTACATACAAAATAAAAATATTTTAAAATGTGGCATGGAAAGGGTCAGAGAAAAATCCCTGAGACAAAATGTAGATGAAGAGAAACAGGTTAAATTAAAAGAGCTAGCCAGAAATGAAGCTAAGCTAGGCTGAGCATTCATAAGTAATAAGAAGTCTCCTAGTCATGGTCTGGCAGCTGGTTGGTGGCCCAAAAGAAAAAGCCTGGTATACAACCCAGTATGAAGAATGGGGTCCCAAATGCAAGCATAAGAGTCAAAGACATCCCCTGCCTCCACTGTTAGACATCCCATAAGAATATTAACTGTCACAGATATGAAGAGAGCCTAGGCTAGTCCCATGCAGCCTCCTTGGTTGTCTGTTCAGTCTCTGTGAGGCTCTATGAGCCCAGGTTAGTTGATTTTGTGGGTTTTCTTGTGGTGTTCTTGACCCCTCTGGCGGCCCCTATAATTCTTCCTCCCTCTTTTCAGTAGGATTCCTTGAGCTCAGCCTAATGTTTGGCTGTGGGTCTATGCATTTGTTTTCCTCAGTTACTGGATGAAGCTGCCTGATGACAACTATGCTAGGTAGCAATCTATGAGTTTAGCCAAATTTTATTAGGTATTATTTTGACACTTTTGTTTCTCCAGTTGTGTTTCCCTTTTTCCTAGATCTTTGGGTCATCTAGCCTGTGAGTCCTAGCTCTCTAGGTAGTATCCGGGGTGGGCTCTCTCTCCTGTCATGGATCTCAGGATGGGCCAATCACTTCTTTGAATAAACATGGAGAGAGTGAACAGCCTTGTCTTCTTTCTAATTTTAGTGTAATTGTTTTGAGTTTCTCTCCATTTAATTTGATAATGACTATTGGCTTGCTGTATGTAAATTGCCTTTATTATGTTAAGGTATGTCTCTTGTATTCAGTTCTCTCCAAGACTTTTATTGTGAAGAGATATGGAATTTCCAAAGGTTTTGTTTTGTTTTTCATCTAATAAGCTGATCATGTGTTGTTGTTGTTTTTCAATATTTTTATGTGATAGATTACATTAACAAATTTTCTTATGTTGAACCATCTCTGGCATGAAGTCCACTTAATCATGGTGGATGATCTTTTTTGATGTCTTTTTGGATTCAGTTTGTTAGTAGTTTATTGAGTATTTTTGCATCAATGTTTGTGAGGAAAATTGGTCTGTATTTCTCTTTCTGTGTTGAGTCTTTGTATGATTTGAGAACCAGGGTGAATGTAGACCCATAGAATAAATTTGACAATGTTCTTTCTGTTTCTATTTTTGTGGAATAATTTGGGGAGTATTGGTATTACTTCTTCTTTGAAAGTCTAGTAGAATTCTATGCTGAAACCATGTGGCCCAGAACATTTTTTGGTTGGGAGACTTTTAATGACTACTTCTATTTCCTAAGGCATTATAGGTCTATTTAAATTGTTTATCTCATTTTGATTTAATTTTGGTAAGTGGTATATCTCAAGAAATTTGTCCATTTCTTTTATATTTTCCAATTTTATTGATACAGGTTTTTGAAGTATGACCTAATGATTCTCTGGATTTTCTGAGTGTCTGTTTTTATGTCCCCCTTTTATTTCTTATTTTTTTAATTTGGATATTTTCTCCCTATCTTTTAGTTAGATTTGGTCAGGGTTTGTCTATATTGTTGACTTTCTCAAAGAATCAACTCTTTCTTTCATTGATTCTCTGCATTCTTCTCTTTGTTTCTATTTTATTGATTTTAGCTTGACGTTTGATCATTTACTGATGTCTACTCTTCTTGGGTATTCTTTTTTCTGTTTGTTCTAGAGCTTTTTAGTGTACTGTTAAGTCACCAGTATGAGTTCTCTCTAAATTCTTAGCCGGGCGGTGTTGGCGCATGCCTTTAATCCCAGCACTCGGGAGGCAGAGCCAGGCAGATCTCTGTGAGTTCGAGACCAGCCTGGGCTACCAAGTGAGTTCCAGGAAAGGCACAAAGCTACACAGAGAAACCCTGTCTCAAAAAACAAACAAACAAAAAATTCTTTAAGAAGTCACTTAATTCTATGAACTTTCCTCTTCACACTGATTTATTTGTGTCCCATAAGTTTGATTATGTTATGCATCCATTTTCATTGAATTCTAGGAAGTCTTCAATTTCTTTCATTATTTCTTCCTTTTCCCAATGGCCATGGATCAATAGAGTTCTTCAGTTTCCATGAGTTTGTAGGTTTTCTATTACTTATGTTGCCTTTGAAACCCAGCTTTAATCCATGGAAATCTGATGGGATGCAGGAGGTTGCTTTAATTTTCTTGTATCTGTTAAGATTTGCCCTATAACGGAATATGTGGTCAGTTTTGGAGAATGTTCCATGTGCTGAGAAGAAAGTGTATTCTTTTCTATTTGGGTGAAATGTTCCTTAGGTATATATTATGTCTGTTTGGGCCATAGCTCCAGTATTTAGTTTCTGTCTGGGTGACCTGTCCATTGGTGAGAATGAGATGTTGAAATATCCCACTATCAATGTGTAAGAATGAATGTGTGATTTGAGCCTTAGTAGCATTTTCTTTACAAAATATGTTGTCCTTTTGTTTGAAGTATAGATGTTGAGAATTGAGAAGTTATTTTGGTGGATTTTTCTTATGATAAGTGTGAAGTATGCTTTTCTATCTCTTTTGATTAATTTTGAAGTCTAGTAGACATCAGAATAGCTACACTAGCTTGTTTCTTGGAGCTATTTTCTTGGAAATTATTTTCCAACTTGTTAGTCTGAGGTAATGTCTACCTTTGATGTTGAGGTGTTCTTCTTGTATGTGGCAGAAGGATGCATTGTATTTTCTCATCCACTCTGAGTTTGTGTCTTTGTATTGGAGATTTAAGTCCCATGATATTGAGAGAAATCAGTAACCAATAAGTATTTATTCCTTTTATTTTATTGTAGCTGTTGATGATGATAGTGTGTGTGTGTGTGTGTGTGTGTGTGTGTGTGTGTGTGTGTGTATGTTTTCCTCCTTTGTGTTAAGCTTGTGACAGATTATTTATTGCTTGTGTTTTCATGGGTGTAGTTACTCTAATCGGGTTGGAGTTTCCCTCCTAGTGACTTCTGTAGGGCTGGATTTGTGGATGAATATTGTTTTAATCAATTTTGTCATGAAATGTCTTGTATTTTTCTATCTATGGTGATTAAAAATTTGTTGGGTGTAGTTGTCTGTGCTGGCATCAGTGGTATCTTAGAATCTGTAGCACAGTTGTCTAGACCCTTCTGAATTTTAGAGACTCTGTTGATAAGTTGTGTGTATTTGTTGTATGTCTGCCTTTATGTGTTACTTAGGCTTTTTCCATTGCAGCTTTTAGCATTCTTTCTTGTTCTATATGTTTAGTATTTTGATTATTATATGGTGGGAGGACTTTATTTTCTGATCCAATCTATTTGGTGTTCTTTAGTCTCCTTTCTCTTATAGGCATCCCTTTATTTAGGTTAAGAAAATTTTCTTCTATTATTTTGTTAAAAATATTTTTTCTGAGCCTTTGAGCTAGGAATATTCCTCTTCTTATATTTCTGTTATTATTAGGTTTGTTCATTTAATAAGGTTCCAGATTTTCTTGATGTTTCATGTCAGAAAGCTTTTAGATTTAACATTTTCTTTGACTGATTTATCTATTTCTTCTATGTCTTCAACACCTGAGATTCTCCCCTAAATCTCTTGAATTCTGTTGATGATGCTTGCATCTGTAGCTCCTGTTCACTTACCTAGATTTTCTGTTTCCAGAATTCCCTAGTTTGTCCTTTTTTTATTTCCTCTATTTCCATTTTCAGGTCTTCAACAGTTCTATTCATTTCCATCAACTATTTGATTGGCTTTTCTTGACATTCTTTAAGAATTTAATTGATTGATTTTCTCCATTTTTTTTACTGTCTTCTTAGTTATTTTTTTTTTAATTCTTTCTTTTAATTTACTCTTTGTTTCTTTTACATCATGATTCTCATTCTATTCATTTCCTTATCCCTTATTATCTTCCCTCTGTCATTGTAACCTTCCCCCAAAAAATAAAATAAAACAAAATTCAAGAGAAAAAAAAAAGAAGTAAAAATCAGTCTTACCATAGAAGCTGTAATGTGACACATTGAGTCATGCAATAAATCCTTGTATCCATACATCTTTACTTGCAAATGTTCATTGCAAAGATTCATTGGTTTGAGGACTCTAGTTTCTGCTACACTATCAATGCTGAGCCCTCACTGGGACTCCTCTTGGATATCTTGTTGCCCTGTGTTATGGAGATCCTGCAGCTTTGGGTCTGCAGGACTGTCCCCTTCAAGTGCTCAAGCAGATCATAGATGGAGTGGATGTTGGAGTGGTCCAACTCATAACTGTGATTCTGAGCCTACACCCGGTCCAGGGTTGGTTAGACCTGGACCATTTCTCCCTTGTCTTCACCTCCAGGGTGTGCTCTCCAGTATTTCCCTGGCTTATTCACCCCTTGCAGCAATGAGCAAGGGGCAGGGCCATTTCTCCTAATTTCACACCCTCAGGGGCAGCTCTCCCACAACTATACCATCAGAGGTGGCTCTACTATGCTGCCCAGATAAGGTACAAGGCCCACTTTCCTGAGTGCTGCAGCTGATAAGGGGGGGTATGGGTCAGCTCTCCCACCTGTCATAGGCAGCAAGGGGTAGGTAGGAAGGTATCTCTTCCCAACCCTCCCCACTATATGACAGATGAGGAATGGAACCATATCTCCCATGCTCATGTTCTAAGGGCTAGTTAACCCACAGCTCCATCACAGTAGGGTCAGCTCTACTGTGCTGCCCAGGCAAGGTACAGGGCCCACTGTCCAGAGTATTATAGCTCATGAAGGAGATAATCAGCTCAATTGTCTGTTACAGGTGGTAAGGGGCAAGGACTGGGGGCAACGCTCACCTACCAAAGCCTCTGTATGACAGACTAGTAGGGTGTATTAAGGACAGCTCTCATGCTCTCAACTTCTGGGGCTGGCTCACCCACAACTTCACCAGCGGTGTCGACTCTGCTGTGTTGCCCAGGATGGAGTAGGGCCTACTCTCACAAGTGCTACAGCTGGTGAGCCTTTGTGTTATCCTTGTAATGGAAGCACCTCTCCTCTTATAACCCAGGGGCCAGATCTCCCACACTCCTCAGGTATAAAGGGACATGGGGAGGAGGTGACATCCCTCCCCACCTATGCCACAACAATGTGGCAGGTGGAGGCAGGACCAGATCTCCCAACTTCACATTCTCAGGCAGCTCACCCCTGTCCCAGTCAACAGGTTCAGCTATGCTGTGCTTCCAAGACTAGGTGAAGGGCCTGCTTTCCTGAGTGTTGCAGCTGGTAAAAGGGAGGGTCAGCTCCTCACCAGTTGGAGACAGTCAGAACAAACAGGGGGATATTTTCCCTCACACCCACTACTACACTGTGGATGAGGAAGGCAGTATCAGCTATGCCCCTCTCATGACCTCAGGACTGGGTCAGCTGTTCCTCTGTTTAAGTGTCATCTCTAATATGGTGCCCAGGTGAGGTGCAGGGCCCATTCTCCCAAGTGCTGCAGCTGGTGAGGGTCTGGTCCCCAACTTCTTGCTGATGGAGAGGGATCAGGGGACACATCTTTCCCTCAATACATGGCACTCATAACCTGCTCTCTCATTCTAATGCCCTTTCCCCTTGTGAATAGAGTCAGCTCTATTATGCTGCTCAGGTGAAGTATAGGACCCTCTCTCTTGAGTGTTTCAGCTGGTGAGGGACATGACCAGTTCTCCCTAGTATTATAGCCAGTTAAGGGATGGGGCCAACTCTGTACAGCTCTATCCTCTAGGCTTTTGGTGGTATCAATGGACATCAGCACAGATAGAGGCTGCATCAGGGATATGAACCCAGCAACTCAGACCCAAGTAAACACACAGAGGTTTATATTAATTAAAACTGCTCGGCCATCAGCTCAGGCTTAATACTGACTAGCTCTTTTCTTTCACTTAAACTCAGCCCATTTCTGTTAATCTATATGTCTCCACGTGTTCTGTGGCTTTACTTGTGTGTCATTACATGATGCTCCCTGCATGGCAGGCTGGGTGTCTCCTCACTCAGTCTTCCTCTTCCCAGAATTCTCCTTGTCTGCTTATCCCAACTATACTTCCTGCCTGGCTACTGGCCAATCAGTGTTTTATTAAACCAGTGTACAAAAGCGTTATCCAACAGCATACAACAGTGGTGTGGGTTAGAATAGGGTGATAAGCAGAAGAGGAGCAGTTGGAGTTATGCTGGGCAAGTGGCAGCAGGGTAGGAGCAGTCTTACCCGGGGTTCAGGATGCTGGCCTTGCCTCTGGTGGAATAGGAGGCTTCTGCCAGGAGTTAGTATAAAAGTAAGAGATGTTTATGACCTTCTTCTGGTCATAATCCCATCCTCCTATGCAGTTATCCCATTGCAATCTCTTCAATCCTCATGCATTTCCATGGATAATATTATAAGCCTTTTCCCTCTAGATCCTACCTTTCTCTGGATTGCTGATTAGGTAGCTCCAACTGTCTTTTGAAATGTCCCCCAAAGTTTTATCACCCAAAGAGAACACTATGAGTACCAATTTCATGGAGTTGCTGTGAGGATTTAATGAGCAGGATATTTTTAAGCACATAGAATAATTCGGCAGCATACTAGCTTGAATTATGTGGAGTTACTATGTTCTGTGGGTTAAGTGTTGTTCTGTTCTCATTTTACTATCAGATTATTTGCCTGGATTATCAATAACATTACAAATTTATTCCTTTCCACAATATCATGGCCATATGTCACAGAACATGTGCATATGTTTAGAACCCTAGCTCTGCACCTTGTCACATGGCTGGTTATAAGATTTACTTTCAGGGAATCTTGTTCCCCACCCCCAAAATATTTTCTTAAACTTAAGATGCCTGAGATGTTGCATGTGTTGTCACCTGTGGCCTTATTGCAGAGGTTAATTTGCACAAGAATCATTTTTATGCACAACTATTTTAGCTACTCTCCCACAACTGCAACAAAATACTTGAGACAAACAACTTTAAAAGAAGAAAGGTTTGTGTTGGCCCATTGTTCCAGATGCTTCAGTCCTTGATCAATTGGTTTTGTTTCTTTAGGTTTGTGATTAGATAGGGTGTGAGTAGGCTGCTTACTTCAAAGAAGCTGAGAGGCCAAAATGGAGTCTAGATCTAGAAGTCCCCTTCAAGATACCTAAATCCTTTCCCTAAGTTGGGTGCAATGGTACAAGACTGTGATCTCATCATTTAGCAAATTGATGTGGGGAGGAATATCATGAATTCAAACCCTTTAGTAAAAGTCCATTTTTGAAATACATCCACCCAGCTTAAATTTTTGGACCTTTTTTAACCACAAATAACCCAGCTCTATTTACATGTCATTAGAGATGCATACAGTTATGCATAGAGGTGTTTTGGTAAGTTGGGAAAACAGAAGGTTTGCTGCAAACTTTCATTGCAAACAGAAGAGAAAGCAGTCAGTTTTGGTTTTTACAGATCAGGTCTAGTTCTCAGCATCACTCATAAAAGAAGTTTCTGTACCTTGAACTATTATGTGGCCAGGTGAGCTGTGTGAAAGGAGCCGAGAGTACCAACAAAGCCCTGCCCACCTTGGCCTTGCTAATTATAATCACACCTCAAAGTTATGGTCCATAGATTAATTATCTTACTGTTACATTGCCATTTAAAAGACAGTCATAAAATGAGAAAGAAAAAAATTTAAAAGCTCTTATATGAGTACAAATTTGATTCCCGGAGACCTACGGGAGCTGTCTGTGATATTTTCTTTCCCGTTACACAATCAATGTTTCTTTAGTTAGAAAGGGGTCCAATCTATCAGCCTGCTGCGAGTACCCCTTTGAAATCTTCAGGGTGATAATTTAAGTGAAATAGAAATGGAGAAAAGGAAAAGGTCACATCCTTGGAAGTCTTTTGTGATAAAGGATTTTTCCTGGCTGCTTAATAAGATGGCACAGAGGGGATCAACATTACAATTAAGTTTGCAATCTTGTTGTACCTAGTGACTCCTTCTAAATATTATCTTAGTTCCCTTGCAACAATAAGGGTGATAAATTCCTCTGTCACTCCTAACCTTGTGAGAGGATGTGTTTGGCCATCAAGTTCCCAGCTGCAACTACAGGAAGAACTGCTTCC
Source organism: Onychomys torridus (assembly GCF_903995425.1). Classification (NCBI taxonomy): domain Eukaryota; kingdom Metazoa; phylum Chordata; class Mammalia; order Rodentia; family Cricetidae; genus Onychomys; species Onychomys torridus. The sequence goes on from NC_050443.1 coordinate 74,189,553, forward strand.
TTGTTCAGAGCGTTTCAACTGCATACATGTTCATAACTGAACAAGAATTGAAGTGCATTTCAGATATATTTGGAGTCCCCTAATTCTCTTGGACTACATCACCTCTGCTAAAAGAATAAAAGATGAAAAGCCTAGTTGAATGTTGTGTGATCTTAAGCATGAGTCATACTTTTAAATTTTTATTACTTATATTTTTTTACACCCTGACCACAGTTTCCCTTACTTCCTCTCTCCCAGTCCCTCCCCCACCCATTTTCCCCCAATTGACTTCTCCATTTCCCTTCAGAAAAGGGCAGGGGTCCCATAGATATCAACTAAACCTGGTATAATCAAGATGTAGTAAGACTAGGTATCTTCCCTCAGATTAAGGTTGTACAAGGCAACCCAGTATGAGGAAAGGGGTCCAATAAGCTGTCAAAAGAGTCAGAAATAGCCACTGCTCCCACTGTTAAGAGTCCAACAAGAAGACTAAGCTATGCAACTGAAACATATATTCAGAGCCTGCTTCAGTCCCATGCAAGCTCCCTGGTTGTCTGTTCATTCTCTGTGAATCCTTATAAGCTCAGTTTAGTTGATTCTGAGGGTTTTCTATGGTGTGCTTGACTTTTCTGATTCCAAAAATTCTCCCCCACCCTGCCCTGCCTTCTGTAGGATTCCCTGAGCTAAGCCTATTTTTTGGCTATGAGTCTCTGCATCTCTTTCCATTAGTTGTGAGATGAAGCCCTTCTGATGACAATTGGACTAGGTACCAATCTATGGGTATAGAGGAATATCATTAGGAATAAATTCATTGACATTTTTGCCAGTCATGTTGGTTCTATCCTAGGTCTCTGGGCCATCCAGCATCTGGGTCCTTGCCCTTCAGTCAGTGTCTGGGATGGGCTTACTCTAGAGGCATGGGTCTTAAGCTGGACCAGTAATTGGTTGGTCACTTCCACAGTTTCTGTGCCACCTAACTACAGCCCATATTGTAGGTAGGACAAACTGCAGGTCAAGGATTTGTGGCTGGGTTGGTGTCCTAATCCCTCTACTAAAAGTCTTGTCTAGTTACAGGAGATAGTCACTTCAGGATATATCCTCCCATTGCTACAAGTCTTAACTAAGGTCACCCTCATAGATTCCTGGGAGTTTCTATTGCACTATGTTTCTAGATCACCCCTGAAATGTCTCCAATGCCAGTTGCATTTCTGAGTATTTCTCCCAACCTGATTTCCCCTTATCCTGTCCTTGCCCTATCCCTGCCCAATGGTGAAGTCTATTCTATTTCCCCTTTACAATGAGATTCATGTATCCCTCCCCACTACTTGAATCCTCCTTGTTACTTAGCTTGTCTGAGTCTGTAGATTGTAGCATGGTTATTCTTTACTTTACAATTAATATCCAGTTATGAGTGAGTACATATCATGTTTGTCTTTCTGAGTCTTGGTTACTTCATTCATGATTTTTCTAGTTTCATCAATTTGTCTGCAAATCTTATGATGTGTTTTTTTTAACAGTAATACTCCATTGTGTAAATGTACCACATTTTCCATATTTGTTTTTTGGCTGAGGGACATCTAGGTTGTTTCCAGTTTCTGACTACTACAAATAAACTTGTTATGAACATAGTTGAGAAAGTGTCCTGGTGGTATGGTGAAAGGTCCTTTGGATATATTCCCAGGAGTGGTATTATAGTGGTGTATTTAGGTAAGTTGATTCCCAGTTTTCTGAGAAACTGCCATATTATTTCCAAATTAGCCTTACAAGTTTGCATACCTAAAAACAGAGGAGTGTCCCCCTTGATCCACATCCTTTGCAGTATGCTTTCTCACTTGTGTTTTTCATCTTAGACATTCTTATAGTTTTAAAAGGAATCTCAGAGTCATTTTTATTTGAATTTTTCTGATGGCTAAAGATGGTAAACATTTCTGAAAGTGTTTCTGAGTCACTTCAAATTCTTCTGTTGAGATTCTCTTTTAGATCTGTACCCCATTTTAAATTGGACCATTTGGTTTTTGATACCTATTTTCTTAAGTCCTTTATATATTTTGGAAATCATCCCACTGTCAGATTTATGGCTGGAGATACTTTCCCAATCTGTAGGCTGCCATTTTGTCCTATTAATGGTATCCTTTGTCTTATAGAGGCTTTTTAGTTTCATGAGGTCCCATTTAAGTACTGCACTATTGTTGTTCTGTTCAGGAAGTTATCCTGTGCCAATGCATTGAAAGCTATTCCCTACTTTGTCTTTGATAAGTTTGAGTGTACCTGGTTTTATGTTGAGGTCTTTGATCCACTTGGACATGAATTTTGTTCAGAGTGATGGATATGGATCTATTTGTATTCTTCTACATGCTGACATCCAGTTAGACCAGCACCATTTGTTGAAGGTGCTTTCTTTTTTTTCACTGAATAATTTTGGCTTTTCTGTCAAAAATTAGGTGTCTATACATGTGTGGATTTAAGTCTGGGTTATCAGTTCAATTCCTCTGATCACTCTGTCTGATATTCTGATAATACCATGCCATTTTTGTTACTATTTCACTGTATTCAAGCTTGAAATCAGGATGCTGATAAATCTGAAAATTAATTTATTGTTCAGGACTGTTTTATATATCTTATTTTTTGTTTTTCTATTTTTCCATATGAAATTAAATATTATTCCTTCAAGGTCTGTGAATAATTGTGTTAGGATTTTAATGGGGATTTCATTGAATCTGTAGATTGTTTTTGGTAAGATAGCCATGTTACTGTTAGTCCTACCTATCCATGAGCATGGGAGACCTTTCCATCTTCTGTTATCTTCTTCAGTTCCTTTCCTCACAAACTTGAAGTTCTTTCATGCAAGTCTTTGGTTAGAGATACAACAAAATATTTAATATAATTTGTGGCTATTATGAAGGGCATTATTCCCTGATTTCTTTCTTATCCCATTTGTCATTTGTACATAAAATGTTTACTGTTTTTGTTTGTTTGTTTGTTTGTTTGTTTGTTTTTGTTTCAGTTAACCATGTACCCAGACAATTCAATGAAACTGTTTATCAGCTGTAGGTGTTCCCTAGGAGAGGTTTTGGTGTTATTTATGTATACTCATATTATCTGCAAATAGCAATACTTTGACTTCTTTTCCAATTTGTATCTCCTTGATTTCCTTTATTTGCCTTATTCCTCTAGATAAAACTTCAAGTACCATTTTGAATATATATGGGGAAAATGAACAGTCTTGTCTTGTTCCTAATTCTAGTGGAATTGCTTTGAGTTTCTCTCCATTTAATATGTTTGTTGGCTGTGGCTTACTGTATGTAAATTACCTATATTATGTTTAGGTATGTCCTTTGTGTTCAGATCTCTTCAAGACTTTTATTATGAAAGGGTGTAGATTTTGTCACAGACATTTTCAGTATCTAATGAGACCATGTTTTCTTAGTTTTTGTTTTATTTTGTTTTCTGTTTTCTTTCAGTTTGTTTATATTGTGGATAACATTGACAGATTTCTCTTGGTTGAACCATCTCTGCATTTCTGGGGTGAAGCCTATTTGATCATGGTAGATGATCTTTTTTATGTGTTCTTGGATTTGGTTTGTGAGTATTTTATTGAGTATTTTTACATCAATGTTCATGTGGGAAGTTGGTCTCTAATTATCTTTCTCTGATGCATTGTGTTTTGGGGGTATCAGGATGACTGTGGCCTCAAAAATTAATTTGGCTATGTTCCCTCTCTTTCTGTTTTGTGGAATAATTTCAGAGTATTATATTAGTTCTTCTTTGAACGTCTAGTAGAATTCTGCACTAAAAATTTCTGGCTGTGGCCCTTTTTTTTCCCCTTGGGAGACTTTTAATGACTATTTTTATTTTCTTAGGGGGTATAGGTCTCTTCAAATCACTTATCTGATCATGATTTAATTTTGGTAATTGGTATCTATCAAGAAATTTGTCCATTTACTTTATATTTTTCTAATTTTGTAGAGTACAGGTTTTGAGGTGTGACCTAATGATTCTTTGGATTTCCTCAGTGACTGTTGTCATGTTCCTTTTTTCATTTCTGATATTTTTGTTTGTATATTCCCTCTCTGTCTTTTAGTTGTTTGCTTATGGTTTGTTTATCTTCTGAACTTTTCTAAAAGAACTCTTTGTTTTAGTGATTCTTTATATTGTTCTCTTTGTTTCTGTTTTATTGATTTCAGCTCTGAGTTTCTGCCTTCTACTCATTTGGGGTGTGTTTCTTTCTTTTTGTACTAGAGCTTTCAGGTGTGCTGTTAAGTTGCTAGTGTGAGATCACTCTAATTTCTTTTTGAAATTACCTCTTTGCACTGTTTTCAGTGTGTCCTGTAAGTTGGGGTACACTGTGTATTAATTTTCATTGAATTCTAGGAAGAATTACTTTCTTTCTGTATTTCTGATTTGATCCAGTGGAAATTCAGTAGAGAGTTGTTCAGTTTCCATGAGTTTGTAGGGTTTCTGTTGTTTCTGTTCTTGTTGAAAACCAGCATTGATCCATGGTAGTGGGATAAGGGACAGGGGATTATTTATATTGTTTTTCTATCAGTTGAGTCTTAGTTTGTAACCAAGTATATGGTCTGTTTTAGATAAGGTTCCATGAAATGCTGAGAAGGTATAATCTTTTCTGTTTGGGTGAAATATTGTATAGATATCTGCTAGGTCCATTTGAGTCTTGATATTTGTTAGTTTCATTATTACTGTGTTTAGTTTCTCTCTAGGTGAACTATCCATTGATGTTGAAGTCTCCCATTATTAATGTGTGGTTTGATGTGTGATTTAAGCTTTAGTAATATTTCCTTGACAAATGTGTGTGCCCTTGCATTTGGGATATTGATGTTCAGAATTGAAATGTCATCATGGTGGACTTTCCCTTTATTGAGTATGAAGTGTCCTTCCCCATCTTTTTTGATTAATTTTATTGAAAGTCTATTTTGTTAGATTTTAGAATAGCTATACCAGCTTGCTTCTTGGAGCCATTTGCTTGGAAAAGCATTTATTCCAGTACTTTACTTTGAGGTAATCTCTATCTTTGATGTTGAGATGTGTTTCTTGTATGCAGCAAAATGATGAAACCTGTTTTTGCATCCATTCTGTTACCCCGTGTCTTTTTGTGAGGGAATTTAGTCCATTGATATTGACTGTTAAATCCTCTTATTTTGTGGTTATTGGTGGTGGTGGTAGTGTGTGTGTGTGTGTGTGTGTGTGTGTGTGTGTGTGTGTGTTTCCAATTTCTTGGTTTTTCTTGTGTGAAATATTATTTGTTTCATTTTCTTTGGTGTAGTTAACCTCCTTGGGTTGGATTTTTCCTTCTAATTACTTTTTTTTGGTGAGATTTATGGATAAATAATATTTCAATTTGACTTTTTCATGGAATATCTTGTTTTCTTTATCTATGATAATTGAAAGTTTCAGTGATTTTGGTAGTCTTAGCTGCCTTCTATGGTCTCTTAGAGTCTTCAAGACATCTTTCCAGGCCCTTCTGGCTCTTAGGGTCTCTGTTGAAAAGTTAGATGGAATTCTTGTATGTCTGCCTGTATGTGTTACATGGACTATTACCCTAACATTTTTTAATATTTTTTCTTTGTTCTGAATGCTTACTGTTCTGATTATTATATAATAGGAGAACTTTCCTTTTTGGTCCAATCTATTTGGAGTTCTGTAATCTTGTACCTTTATAGGCATCTCCTTCTTTAGGTTAGGAACATTTTCTTTTATGATTATGTTGAAAAACATTTTGGGCCTTTGAGCTGGTAATCTTTTCCTCCTTCTATTTCTATTTTTCTTAAGTTTGTTCTTTTCATAGTGTCCCAGACTTCTTGGGTGTTTTGTGAAAAGAACTTTTTGGATTTCACATTTTCTTGACTGATGTATCAACTTCTTCTATTGTATCTTCTTCATCTGACATTCCTTCTTTCATCTCTTATATTGTCAGTGATAATTGCATTTGCAACCCCTGTTCTGTTACCTTGATTTTCCATCTCCAGAATTCCCTTTATTTGTATTTTCTTTATTGCTTCTATTTCCATTTTTAGGTCTTAAACAGTTTTTATCCATTTCCATCACCTTCTGTTTATGTTTTCCTGTATTTTTTAAGGGATTTATTCATTTCTTCTTTAAGAGACTATATAATCTTTATACAATTGGATTCAAGTTTATTTTCTGTGTTTCAGCTAATTTGGAGGACCCAGGGCTTGCTGTAGTAGGATATCTGGCCTCTAGGAGTGCCATATTGCTTAGGCTGTTGTTGATTGTGTTCTTACACTGGTTTCTAGTCACCTCAGTTTGGGCATATACTAGATTTAGGTACTGATTTCGGAGTTTATCTTATTGGATGGATGTTTCTCTATTTTTCCCCTTAGTTTTTGTTTCCTTCCTGATCTCTTGGCCTATGTGGCTTGGGGTTCTGTTGATCATCAAGTCTTCAGGTCCAGTAGTATGTCTCTGCTGCAGTTTTGGTGGCCTGTGAAACTTCTAGGGTTTTCGGTGCCTTTGTTGCCTCTGGAATTGTGGGGTTCTGAGAACAGGCATGGCCTCTGGAGTTCTGTATTCCAGTGTAGCCTCTGTGGTTCCAGGTACCATTGTGGCCTCTAGGGTTCCAGATAACTGCTTGTTCTCTGGGGTTCCTATTACTGACTTGGCCTTTGGCAGAGCACGAGTCTTCTGCTAGTGTTGTCGGCTGAGATATGGAGCTGAGGTAAAGGGGAGTTGTTGGGAATAATTGGGCAGGCTCTAAGGAGTGTTAGAAAGGCGTGGATGGCACCTTACCTGGGTTGCTCATACTAGTGTGGTCTCCAGTAGAGCAGGCTTCTTCTGCTTCAGTTGTAGTCTGGGATATGGGGACCAGAGGACTGAAGAGATGGCTCAACTGTTGTGGCTAGTCTTATAACCAAGAATATAAGGGTCATTCTTTTTAGGTCCTGTTTATCTGTGCATTACTCAGGCCATCTGGGTCTCAGTTTCTTCATTTAGACTTGGTAGTTCTGACATGGAAGCAGAATTCCAAGTTAATGGGGATACAAATGTCTTCTTCCACATAGCTCACACCATCTTCCTTTTTTCTTTAAATTGTTTTTAGAATAAAAATGGGTTCTATTGTGTGATTTTGTTTATATGCATCATTATATTTTGTTCTAATTCATTATTGCCTTCCTCTATTCAATTTGAGTCCCTCTTGCTGGTTCCATTCCTTGCCACAAGAGTAACTTTTTCTGTGCTCATGTCACTTGTACCCCACTCCTTTATCTTCTTCCCTCCAGATACCACCCTCACAGTCTGCTTTCTAGTTTCAGAACAAACACAAACACACACACACACACACACACACACACACACACACACACACACTTATGCATATATTACACATATAAAAGCAAATGTGTTTTTTGAGTTTGTCTAATTCACTTAGCACAATAGTTTCTATTTTTAACTATTTTAAAAATATCATATTTTTTCTTTATGGCTCATGTAAGTCTATTCCATATATGCACAATATTTTCTTTAATCATTTATCTTTTGATGGACATCAAGACTGGTTTTATCACCCATCTATTATGAATTGTGCAGTAATAAACATGGATGTTTCAGATTCTCTGTAGTATGTTGACTTCACCTGGAAATGGAGTGTAGCTGGGTCATGTGGTAGTTCTGACTTTTTGAAAAGTGTCCATACCAGTTTTTGATGTGACTACAACTAATTTACATTTCTATTGGCAATGTGCAAGAGTTTCTTTTCCCCACACTCATCATCATTTGTTAATGGTATTTTTTTGGTTATAGACATTCTGGCTGGAGTGTCTCACCTTCTTTTGGAGTAGCCTCTCCAAATTCTCTAAGCTCTAACCATGCTTTAGCTCTTAAGTCCTAATCATGACAAGGACAACATTTGTTAGTGCAGAAGATGGCTAGATGAGAAAGGTACTCCCCCTTACCTTCTAGCATAATATCAGATAAAAAAGAGTATAACTTCATGTATAGTTAAACTAAGTCCAGGACTGAGAGCCTTATCATGATATTAAAAGAATTGAGAACTATAGAAGAAAAAGGACATAGGTTAGTTTCAGGTACAAGATGCTGGACTTTCTTGGTAGGTATTGTCAAGTCTCCCTGAATTATAGGTAAGATTCAAAGATAATAAGAAGAGAGAATATAGACTTGTGTGGTGGTTTCAAAGAAAACGGCCCCAAAGTGAGCAGCACTGTTAGAAGGTGTAGTTTTGGTGGAGTAGGTATGATCTTGTTGGAGGAAACATGTTACTCTAGAGGCAAGCTTTGAGGTCTCATATATGCTCAAGACATCTCCAGTGTTTCAGACCACTTCCTGTTGCCTATAAGTCAAGATTTAAGAACTCTCCGCTCCTTCTCTAGCACCATATCAGCCTGCATGCTGCCTTGCTTCCATTCATGATGATAATGGACTAAACCATTGAACTGTAAGTGAGTTAGCAAATTAAATGTTTTCCTTTATAAGACAACCTGCAATTCTTTACCCACAATTCTGCAGAACCCAAATCTCTCAAAGTTGTGAGATTTTCCAACACTGAAGTTGTAGCAAAACCTAAAATGGAATGATATGTTAAAATATTATTTATCTTTCTTAGTGAATATGTCAAGGTTGTGTTCCAATTTTTTTTTAATTTTGATAATAGACTGTTGTCTCATGCTATAATAGAACATTATATAAAATAGTAGTACATTGAGTTATCTGTATAAAATTATCCTTTCCTCATCTACCAATCTACCATCTAATACCATAGTTTTCAAACAAATATTTTATTTTTTTATGACAGTCATAGAAAGTAATTCAAATAAGTTCTGGGTATAAGAAAATATAGAATGTGTTAAGAGGATGTCAAGATATCCCATGATTCTGGAAACATTACTGGCTGGATAAACAGAATGATGATGGCAGTATGGATTTAACTCATTTGTTGAACAGTATTAAGCCTTGACTGCATTTCAAAGATCTTTCTAGATATTGATATTATAGCTGGAGACATATCACATCACTGTGTCATGGTAACACTCTTCCTCTGTAAGTCCATAGTACTTATAGAAGAGAGACAATTGATTAGTGTTCTAGTTTGCAGGGTGGTGCTGTGGGATGTTCTGTATGTTGAATGTGTTTCTCTGATTGGGTAAAATAAAGTGCTGATTTGCCAGTAGCCAGGCAGGAAGGATAGGGTAGGTGGGACAAGGAGGAGAATTATGGGAAGTGAAAGGCTCGGAGAGACTCTGCCAGCCGCTGCCATGACAAACAACATGTAAAGACACCGGTAAGCCACAAGCCACATGGCAAAGTATAGATTAATAGAAATGGGCTAAATATAAGAGTAAGAGCTAGACAATGGTAGGCCTATGCTAATGGCCAAGCAGTTTAAATAATATAAATGTCTGTGTGTTTATTTTATAAATGGGCTACCAGACTACTGGGGCTTAGTGAGACCTGGAGAAAGGCTCTCCAAATACAGGATGGACATGCAGAAGAGTCACAATGTAGTAAAGTTTCTTGCTGCACCAATTAGGTAGCAGCAACAGGAAAGTGAAACTAGGCTAGTACATAAGAGAACATGATCACAATGTCATTACTACGTTCTTACAATAGATGCACAAACAATAGTCATTAATGTTACTTGTGGGTTTTATGATAGCCTCATAGTAGATTTCTCATAAGCTGGATGGCAAAAAATGACTATGATATATTTTAATAAAACAGAGAATCAGTTTCCTCATTATAAATTAGCTCTGCTATAGGAAGAACCTGGAAGTGCACTGAATGAGCATGGCCTCTGTAACCTGGTTGCTGGTTTCTGTGCCTGATGTGGCTACTTCTTAGGTGAGTCATTTGGAGAAAGCATAGCATGCTTTGATCCCATTGTGACCCTTCACAGGGCTAGTAATAGTACCTACTTTGTAAGAAATTAGTTGTGTACTATGCCCGGGTGGTAGTGGCACACGCCTTTAATCCCAGCACTCAAGAGGCAGAGCCAGGCAAATCTTTGTGAGTTCAAGTTCAGCTTGGTCTACACAGTGAGATCCAGGACAGGCTCCAAAGCTACACAGAGAAACCCTGTCTCAAAACAAAAAATTAGTAAGTAGCTACATGTTAAGGTCATAGGCAACAACTAGGATTTGAAGTTGATATTAAGAACACACAAATCCTTGCTTTTACTTTGGCCATTAAGTAGCATCATTCCCCATATACTATTTAGCAAACTGTAAATTACATAAACTGTAAATTGTAATTACTTATTTTTATTTAATATCTGTCACCTCACCTCTTAGATGATTAAAAAGATTGTGATATAGAGCTGTATTTATCAACACTATCCCTAACATAAACATCTAGTAATACATACTAGGTTTCAACAAATACTTAAGAAGTCTAGACACATGGTGCATGATTGGCAGCAATGTGTAATTACAATACAACCTTTATCCTACAAGTAATTACTTATTCCCTTCTTTGTCACAATATTACTAATTATTATTTTCTTGGTAACCTGTGGCACTTTATAACTTTCAATTTAAGAACATTAGTTTGTACTCAGAATGGTCCAGTTTTGAGTTGAGCTTATGCCTTGACTTAACAACATCAACAACAACAAAAAATTGTTTCCCCATGCAGATGCCCAAAACTAATTGCATCATCAAGGCACATTGGGTAAAAAATTCACACATCACAAACAATCAGCATTGAGTTGTCAGTCTTATTTTATACCTCTTTTATGGAAAACACTTTAATCTTCTTAGCTCACATATGCAGTCCAGTACCCTGAAACAAGGCCCTGTCAGAGTTCAGTGAAGAAAAAAGGAAGATGAAATGACAAAAGAGAAAGTGAAAGATTGCTCCCATGTCTTAATTCAATAAGACAAGCTCATCACTGGAAGCTACTGTACCCGTAGGCCAAGATCTAGTGTCCCAGGAAGCATCAGTGAGAGACAAATCTTCAAGTACCTGGTCTGCTTTTGATCTACAAAGTGTCTAATCATTTGTATCTGCAGGGGTGCGTTGTCCTCTCTTTTTCCAAAGTCTACATACATTGGAAGTTGAAGACCTAAATCCTCCCATCAAAATTTCACAGCAGGTTTCTGAGAGTCACCTGGAGTGAAGGATCCTTAGTGCTCCAGTGTTCTACTTGTCTGACAAGTGCTCGTTCACACAAACCCAATACAACAAGTCTATTGATGGGTCCTACTGATGTTCCTGTTTCCCCTACCCAACTCTTTCCATTCCCACTAGCTCCTTCAATAATTATCTTATTGATGAATTCTTATTAGAATAGGCTTTAGCTCTCATCATATCCTCACTAGAATATTCTTTCCAAAATGTAAAACTGCTCATAGTTCATTACACCATATCACTTCCAAACAGCACAAACACAAAACATCAACAAAATGCCTGTGTGTATCAGAAAATGTCCTTAAATTTGAAAACTACATTTCTATAATTTTCCCTACCTTCATACTCATATCCTAGGCCACTGTATTACAAAAAAATTTTAATAGGTGTTGTAGACGGTTTTTTTTTTGGGAGGGAGGGGGAGATTCATATATGAGCACTACATCTATATCACTCCCACCTTTCCTTCTCTCCACAACTCTCCCTTTCCACTCTAAACTCCATGATCTTTTTTAGATTGTTACTATTACATATATAGGTATGTACACATACACACACAACCTCCAAATTGAACTTTGCTCATATGAGCTTATGTCTAGGGCTGACCCCTTAGGGTTGGACCACCCATGTGGGAATTTCTCACTGGAGTCTACACAACATTAATTGTCATTTCAGCAACTGCAAACACTTGTAACCTCCCAGATGCTATGAACTCTCCCTCTCACTTGTTCTAGTACAAATCATATTTTCACTTAGTTATGTGAGCCATTATGCTGACCTTAGTAATTTAATTTTTGGCTTGTTTTTGCAGATTGTGGCATTCTTGAGATTTGAGACATATATTACTTCTACAAAATACATGTATTATTTCTATAACCAAGTACCTTCACTCTTGCATCTGAGTTCAGATAGGAGTTAAGTAGGCTATAGTTAATTGGAAAGCACTTCATACTGTTCAATACTCATATGCCTACAGTTATTTTAAATGAGTTTTAATTTATACAGTCAGCTCTCATCTGTATGTGTTCATATCTTCCAGTAGGTTAGTCCAGTAGGAGAGCATCTTCAACAACCATAGGAATTTTTTTCTTCTTTTTTTATTATTATTATGTGTTTTAATTTTATACATCACCCATGGGTTCCACTGTCCACCCCCCTCCCGCACCCACCCCCACCTTCCCCCTAGCCCCTCCCCTCCATTCCCATGTCCTCTGGGACCAAGACACCCCTGGGGATTCATTTAAACCTGGTGGATTCAGTACAAGCAGGTCCTGTCCCCTCCTTCCAGGCTGAGCATGTATCCCTGTGTAAGCCCAAGGTTCCAAACAGCCAGCTCATGCACTAAGGACAGGTCCTGGTCCCACAGCCTGGGTGCCTCCCTAACAGATCAATTGTCTCACTTATCCAGGAATTTAGGCTGAGAGCAGGCCAACAATAAACTGCATTGCTTTTGTTATTGTATAGGTTGGAAGATCCACCTAAATTAAAGAGTTGGTTAAATACATTCCATTTTCAAAGAAGGACTCACAATGTTATTTTCAAAAAGGTATTGCTATGGGGAGGGCTGTAAATTTTTTTAAATATGACTGAACCACTTTCAAGATCAATACACTGTATCCTATGAGTCAACTAAGGCATACCTGAGCATTGTTGTGATTCTTCTCTGGACATTTAGGCAATATTTGGTTCAGAACAGTGATCTATCTATTTATGTTGGTGTAATTCAGCCAAGTTTATTTATAACTGCTAAAATCTCTAAAAACAAAAACTATTTAAAGTGAGCTTATAATATGTTAGCTATTTTTCTTTTTTATAAAAGAGCTGACTAAAGAGAGATGCTATAAATGATAGTAAAAGTATATAATACATAATATTCCAGGGATAATATATAGTGAGAGAGGTATTTTCGTTCAGGTTTTTCTTTCCACTAAAGAGGTCCGAAGAGCTAATGAGAAATTCAAGGGTGCCAGGGGCTCCTCAGGACACCCATGACTGAAAAATCTGATCCTTAACTTGCTCTCACTGATGTGATCACTCCTGTTTCTGTTATCATTTAAAAGGCTACTAAGAATGACTTATAGCTTGATCTGTTTGGGAGGCATCCAGGCAGTGGGACCCGGACCTGTCCTTAGTGCATGAGCTGGCTGTTTGGAACCTTGGGCTTACACAGAGACACTTTGCTCAGCCTGGAAGGAGGGGACAGGACCTGCCTGTACTGAATCCACCAGGTTTAAATGAATCCCCAAGGGAGTCTTGGCCCTGGAGCTGGCCAAGATGGTAATGGAGCAGAGGGGCTGGGGGAAAGGTGGAGGAGGGGGAGGGGGGAGGACGGGGGAACCTCTGGCTGATGTGTAAAATTAAAACACAAATATAATAAAGAAAAAAAAAAGGAGAGAAAAAAAGAATATCTAACTGTTGCTGATGTGCTATTTGTAACTGCTAAAAGACTTTTGGGAAGGAACATCTATGTAAGAGATTCAGTCCTTATGAAAATCGTTCACAGTCTATTCACAGCTGCACAGACAAGAGCCTTTCTTTGCAGCCACAGTTACTGTTTATGCTTCCAGTAAATTTCATTTTCTCTGTGTAGTTGATCTGATTCTGGTTTCTTGAGAGATGTCAATCAGACATCTAATGGTTTTATCTCTCTGAATAAACACTATCCTGAAAAGTAGGGAGAGAAAGTCCTTATCCCTAACATTTATTGAGTATTTTATAAATGCAAATACCTGAAAATATTTCATGTCAGATACGGCCAGCTACCATCTAGCTGAGTTAGAAGTTTGTTTAGTAATCTTCTTATCAGTCAAACAGCTGGAAGTCTAGATAAGCCCTGTGTCTAAGAAGTCAGTGTCATCCTGCTTTTGGATAAAAGAATTGGGGAAAATATATTAGAAATGAAGGAGTTCATCAGAAGGAATTAATGTGGAAGTTTTTGCTGGTATGAAGTGAACTCTCAGGCCTGGTGAGTTTACCATTCACTGACCTGAGGATTGAATGGTGCTTCTTGTATCTTCTTTTTTTTTTTCTTTTTCTTTTTTGTTTTGTTTTGTTTTGAGACAGGATTTCTCTGTGTAGCTTTGTGCCTTTCCTGCTGTATCTTCTTCTTTATTTCAGAGTTACCTTGGGTATGATTTTCAAAGTGCTTCACATCCAGGAGTTTATTTCACTCTCTACAAATGCAATACAGTTGTGTTTTGCTTTGCACAGTAGGCATGTCACTGAAAAATTTCCTGCAAATTGATTTTATTTTGTAAATGAAAATCTAATTGGAATACACTAGGGGGGACTTGCTAGTTATGGGAATCCTTATGTGGTGTGAAAACTGCTTATTCCCAAGAGAATAAGCACTCTTTCATGTATCTGTTTTGTGAATTTAAATTTTTGTACAATGAGTTTCATGTAACTGTGCTCATCTGTGCGCTCTGCAGCACCTGGGGGAAATACATTAAAATCAATTTAGTAATAAGCCTTTACTGCTTTACTGAATACCTCTCATACACCCCAACCACATGAGCCTTTTGCAATTTGAAAACATTGTACTTACTAGTAAAGAGATTATATGTCCCTTTATGTAACTCTTCTGATAAACTGTTTATTTAAGAGTTAAAAACCCCTGGATCTTAGATGTTGCTAGACGACAGATAGATATGACTACAGTAGGAAAGTCTTACAGTAAATTGATGAGCCAATTTTAAAAAGTCTACCTTTCAGATAATTCCTATTTTTAGTCCAATGTAGAAGGAAATTCTGCATAAAGGAATGACTTCTAGGTTTGAATATAAGTGACAAGTTTTTTAACTCCTTAAAGCACATATTAGCTCACCTGTGCAGAAGTCTAAAGTCACTGAACATGACACAGGCAGATGACTTACTCATATTTAGACCAGTGACGTGAATTTCACATGCATATTAAGGTGGTGTTGGCCCTAGAGTATCTTTTAAGTATTTTAATTTAAATAGAATTACATCATTTCCGCTCTCCACTTCCTCCATCTACCCCCTTCCACTCCCTCTCTCTCTCTCTCTCTCTATATATATATATATATATATAGAGAGAGAGAGAGAGAGAGAGAGACAGAGACAGAGACAGAGACAGACAGAGAGACAGAGAGAGAGAATCTCTCTATGAAATCCTGGCTATCCTGGAACTTGGTGTGCAGACCAGGCTGGCCTCAAACTCAGAGATCCAGCTTGTCTCTGCCTCCTAATTCCTGGAATGAAAAGCAGGTGCTGCCACATCTGGCTAGTTTTTCATCTATTAACAAAGTGATATGGAGCTAGTTACTAAGTCTCCTATAATACTTGGATTTGGGATGTCTGAAACACTTCTCAAAAATCTATTCTCTGGATTCTTAAAAAGAGTGTACAAAGTGATGGACGTAACTCTTCAAGGATGCTCAGCAGACAGGCAACACATAATAAATGTTCACAATAGTTATGACATTCAAGAGGGACTGCTTACCAAATGGCACAATCAAATTCTGAGAGCCTGGGCAATCTGGTAGATGATTCCTTAAACAGATTCTGGGATTCCTGCATCACTCTGCCTTTTCACCTTTAGGTATCTGTGACATCATATATAGCATTCGTATCTACAGTGACAGTAAGCTGTTTTCTCATAGTTTGTCTTTTTTCATTAGTAATGTTGTTCAATTGTTTGAAAACAAATTTTTCCCATATAATATATTGTTATTATAGTTTCCCTCCCTTTATCCTCGCAGTTCTCCCACCTCGTCTCCTATCTAGATCCACCAACCTTCTTTCTCTTATTAGAAAACAAACAGGCTCCTATGGGATAACAATAAAATAAAATATAAATATAATATAATGAAGCAAAATTAACCCATCAGAATTGGACAAAACAAACAAACAGAAGGAAAGAACCCAAGAGAATGCACAAGAAACACAGACCCACTTGTTTTCACATGCAGGAATCCCATAAAAACACTAAACAGGAAGATACACACAGAGAGAGAAAAAGAGAGAGAGAGAGAGAGACAGAGAGAGACAGAGACAGAGAGAGAGACAGAGACAGAGGACTTCTAAGGTTGAAAAGAAAGAAGAAAAATAGTAAAAATATGAATAAAACAAAAATAAGATATTAAAACAGGAAAAGCCCTGACAGGACATTATGAGACTAGGAGCTCCAAAGAGATTATTGAGTTTGTTTTCTGTTGGCCAGCTACTGCTGGCCACGACATGCAACCTACCTTTAGTAGCAGTGTGTTTCCCAAGTGATACTCCCTTGGAGAAAACTAAAGGATATGTGTCCTTTTCTCTTTACAACTCTAGAATCTCATTTTTATGTGGGCTCTGTGCATAGTGCCTCTATCTGTGCATTCATGTGAGTTTTGATGAGGTTGAATTGGAGTCCCTTGCTTTCTTGGTGTCTTCCATTCTCTCTGAGTCTTACACTCTTTCTGCCTCCTTTTTCTGCAGGGTTTCCTAAGCCCTGAGGGGAGGGATTTGATGGCTAGATCCTATTCAGAGATGTGTGTTCTGAGGTCTCTCTGCATAATGTATGTCTGTGGGTCTCTGTATTTGTTCCCATCTGCTGCAGGAAGAAGCTTCTCTGATGATGGTTAATCAAGGCACTGGTCTATGAGTATGGCAGACTGGGATTATGAGTAATTTTAATGCTTTTATAAACAGTATTAGGCTTTACCATAGGTTTCTGAGCAATCTAGTCTCAGGTTCTTAGTCACTCAAGATGTGCCAGGTATGAGTTCCGTTTCATGAAGTAGACTTTAGATCAAATCAGATATTGCTTGGTTACTCTGACAAGCTTTGTGCCACCCTTACCTTAGCATAACTTGCAGAAAAGACACCTTGGGATAAAGTGTCTGCGGCTCACTTAGTGTTTACATTTTTATTTTAATAATGTGGAGAGTACCTTCTTATACCAGTTGCTGGAACATAACATCTCCATGTTCAGTGAGGTGTGTAGGTGTTATCTTCAGCCATGGGATCTTGCTGTCACTTTGTGATGAGTGGCCTATAGTCCTGGCAACAGTCTGGGTTGTTTGGAAGTTCCCATGGACCCCTTTGGCCAACAACTGTTATGAATAAATTAAAAGGGAAAAAAATTTAACCTGTCAAAGAACTATGTAATTAAAAATGCTTATCTTCTTTGCCTGCTCAAAACTTTCCTGGTTTCAGAAATATTTTAATCCAGTTCCTTTGGTCTGTGTAGTCCATTGCTAAAATATGACATATTTGCTTCAAGTTCATTTATTACAGTTTATGTGTGTTTATTGACTTTTCTTTTCTTCTCAAGACAGGGTTTCCCTATTTAATAGTTCTGGCTGTCCTGAAATTCGCTTTGTAAACCAGGCTGGCCTCAAACTCAGAGAGATTCACCTGCCTCTGCCTCCAAAGTGCTGGTGTTAAAGGCATACACCACCACTGCCCAATCCTGTATATGTCAGTAAAGTGTATTTTTTCTTCAGAAATCAGTGCTAGTGAATACTTTAGTTTCCTTTGGATGAGCTTCCTCCTCTGGTTCCTCCTTTTCTTTCTTTAAAAAATTGGAGTTTCCTCCCTTTGAACCTCTTTCCCCCTGCTGGTCTTCATGGGAGCTTGGTTTATGTGACTTCCTGGATTATTTATGTATCTGCCTTTTAGATCATTCCTATAAGATTGAGAATGAGAGTTCACCTCGCTAAGCACTCATATCATAACATAGAACCTAGCAACACTAAGGTATAATTGTCTAGCTTTTCCTCTCTTTGTTCCTGTCTGCTGTATATATACAGACACACACACACACACACACACACACACACACACACACACACACACACACACACAAATGCATACACACTTTTAGTTAAGAAAGAAATTGTTTGATGTCATGAAGACTTCTTTCCCCCCACAACAGAAACCAGACTCCAGGGTAAATACCACATATTGTAAACAAATTAGGGAGGTCTTCACCTTACCATTAAACATGGCAACATATTCCCAGGGAGTCTGCAGACACTGAAGCCAGCATTTTCTCTGAACAGTATTCTATGCATCTACAGTTGTAAAATCAATACAGCACTTACTGAAAAAAGTGAGCTATTTCTGTTTTGTTTGCTGTATTATGAATAACTTTATCCAAATGTGATTGAACATGACCTTCTCACTTATAAAGCTTGTTCATTGAACATGTTTCTCATTTGTTCCAAGGGATTAAAAATGGTGGTGGGGGAGAAAGAGAGAGTACTGAAAGACACTACTAGAAAAGGGAGAAGCTTTTTGGAGACAGGTAAAAATCTGGTGCAAGGGAATCTCCCAGGAATCTACAAGGGTGACGCCAAGTAATACTCCTAGCAATAGCAGATATGCAGTGCGAACAAGCCACGTTCTGTGAACAGGCAAGAGTTCAAGTGGAAGAAATGGGAAACCAATTCAACTACATAACCTTCAACCTACACTCTGCTCTGCCTATGTGATGTCCTGGGGGTAGGGTGCCCTAGAGTTGGAGGGAGTGACCAACCCATGACCAGTCTAGTCTAAAACCCATGCTAGGAGAGTAAGCCCACTCCTGACACTGCCTGGAGCACCAGGACTCACAGGCTGGAAGACCTAGAGACCTATAATAGAACCAAACATATAATCCCCAGTGTTATGATAACTTCTTGTTGATCTTCTGCAAATGCTTCATCACCTCTCTTGAGTCCCTTAATGTTGCTCGCCTGCCTCAATTTTGTCAATGTAATGATGCTTAATGATATTCTGCTATACACATAGATTGGTGCCTACTCAAGTTGTCATCAGAGAGACTTCATCCGGCAACTGATGAAAACAGATGCAGACCCAAAGCCAAAGAGGAGGCAGAGCTTGGGGAATCCTGTAGAAGAAAGGGAGCAAGGATTGTAGGAGCCAGATGGGTCAAGGATACCACAAGAAAACTCACAGAATCAACTAACCTGGGCTTATAGAGGCTTGTAGAGACTGAAATGACAACCAGGGAGCCTGCATGGGACTGACCTAGCCCTCTGAGTATGTCACAGTTGTATAGCCCATTCCCTCCTAACAGAGGGAACAGGAGCTGTCTCTGACTCTTTTACTAGTTTTTGGGACCCTACTTCTCATACTTGTCCAGTCTTAATACATGGGGAGGTACTTAGTCTTATTGCAACTCTATTGCTATGTTTTGTTGATACTCATGCAATTCTTTCCCTTTCCTAAACAGAAATGGAGGAGGGGTGGTTTGGAGGTTGAGAAAAGAAGGGGTGTGTGTGGGGTAAATGGAAGGAGAGGAGGGAGAGGAAACTATGGCAGGGATGTAAAATAAATAAATTTATGAAAAAGACAAAAAATATTCAATAACAAGCTTGAGGTTTACTTCCTATAGAGATCTTCAAAGAAAAGCCTTTTTTGAGGTTCCTGGGAACTTAATACAACCCATTCTTGCAATGAAGTTGAGTACATATTATAATGTTTTAATAAATCTTTTTGTGCAAAATAAATTTCTTTGTATTCTCAGGTTATAGGGCTGCTCATTAATATTTAAAATTTAAAAGGTAGTCTTCCTTAGAGAAAAGTATACCAATTGGTTGTCCAGTTTCAAATAGTCCACCCTAAAAACATAAATGTCACATTATATGTAATGAGCAAATTATATTTAGGAATATATATTATATTATGTCATAACATATCATATTATATTATATTATATCATATTATATGTGTATAATCACTAGATATTAATAATTAAGAAATATTTTCTGCATTTATTAATCTAAAACAAATCAGTGAAAAGTTTAAAAAAGTTGTGCATCAATCTTCTCATCATGCTATAAGAGATTTGATTGCATAATATTGTTCCTTTCAGCCTTTGTCTACTAGGATTCATTATGTGTTTCACAGGTCTTATTACACACACAGTTTGGAATTACAAGGTTTTGAATGGTTTTCATGTTTAAAAGTATGTTATATGTATGTAAGGCATACGTATAACTTTTTAAATATCTTGTAGCATCTTGGCAAACATAATACTAATGACACAACTGAATTATGTTTCTAAATCATCTCTTTACACTTCACATTCCCTCACTACAATTGTATCTGTTCTTAGAGAACTTCATATGAGTGTGCTGTACTAAATAGATTTATCTCCACTATTCTGTGTAGCTTTGGATTTATGAGATTAATATAAATAAAGCATATGTCTATATATTTTGTTCCTTATTAATTATGTATGACACACTAGCATGTGAATGAGCTATATTTAATTTAACCAGCTTTTGAATGGTGGGAATCCAAGTTGCTTACCTTTACACTTATTAATAGTAATGGTACTCTGTAGCCATACTTATGTGTGACTTTTGCTTTACATCAGCAACATAGTGGCCACAACACAATCCCCTTTATACTTGTTAATAGCGATGGTATTCTGTAGCCATACTTATGTGTATGACTTTTGCTTTACATCAGCAACATAGTGACCACAACACAATTCCCTAGAAGTTAAATGGTGGATTGCAGAGTATGTGTGCTTTCAAGTTTACAAAATAAATGGAAGTCAATTTTCTAGAACAGTTGCATTAATTATACTTCTGTCAGTAGCCTACCATTCACTGACCTTGCTCTGAAGTTGCTCACATTGAGCACTGACAGACATCATAAATAATCACAAACTCAGTGAGAACAGAACAGTATTTAAGAGTGGTTCAGACTTTAACTTCCATTTTATTAATAAACATGAACGTGGCCTATATGTTAGTGGTTGTTCCTGCATCCTACTCTGAAAAACATGCTTTTATCTTGTGGATTTTGTGTCTTTCATTATCTTTATGTGATGTTGATAGTAATCCTTGAAGAATTAAGGTTATGACTCTTTTACCAGTAAATGTGATAACATATCTCCTTGCTTAAGGCTTTCATTTTTACTTCCCCTGTGGAAACTGTAATAATACTTATTCTCAGGGTTAGTATTGCCAGATTCATTCATTTTTCTAAACAAATTCTTTCATGTGTCTTACATTAATAAATACTTTTATGACCAAGGAGGGGAAGATATTTGTCTACATTTAAAAAAAATATTTAGACTTTTACTTTTCACTCCATCTTAGTAAAAATCTAGAAGTAGTGATGTTTTACTTTTCAAATAGAAAACTGGGTCTATTTGTTTGTTTTATATACCTAGGAGATCATTTTAGTTTGTATATTACCAAATCTTCTTTTAAACATTAATACATTTACTGAGGGGGACATTCCATACATATATGTATATATGTGTGTGTGTGTATGTATACATGAACACATATATCAATGTGTTCCTAAGTCTATTTTCTAACTTCTCCATTCTTTTTGTTACTTATTTATCTATTTCTAAATCAATGCCTAATACAGTCCTTGTATCAATTATTATAAGTTTCAATAGACAAAGGGAAATTATATATCTGTATTTGTTTGCTGCAGAAGTGCCCAGATCTCCCTAGGGCCTCGGTTCACTTATATAACATTATTTTACACTTTTGTCAATGACTCATGTGAAAGCCTGTGTGGATATTTATTAGACTTTGATTGAGCCATTTATTAAATAGTGAAAAATGATGCCCCTAAGAAGCTGCTGAAGCTCTTTCAATAAATACAGCATGCATGTCCAATAATTTAGACACATTTTTTCATTCTGCTTTTATTTTATAACTCTAGTGAGATATAATTGATATATAATATACTATGCATGAATACTTAATACATTGAGACACACATGCATATATGTGAATCATTACCACAGTAAAAACATTAAACTTTCTCCTGTGTTTCATAGTGTCTTTTCTATGCTTACCTCCTCTTTTGAATGATTTTATAATTTTCTTTCTATTGACATCATTCTTTTAGGAACTATTTTGTCTTTTTATGAAATTTTTCTGTTTGTTCTTTGGCAATTTCATACAGTATAATGTGTACTCTGATTGTTATAAATGCCCTTCGCCCATAGTACCCCTCTCTTCCTTACAAAGCTCTTCAAATTCATGACTTTTTTTTTCTTTTCTTTCTTTCTTTCTTTTTTTTTTTTTTTTGAGTTGAGTTGAGGGTCGAATCTAGGGCCTTGTGCTTGCTAGGCAAGTGCTCTACCACTGAGCTAAATCCCCAACCCATAATTTTTTGTTTGTTTGTTTGTTTTGTTTTGAGACAGGATTTCTCTGTGTAGCGTTGCACCTTTCCTAGATCTCACTCTGTAGCCCAGGCTGGCCTCAAACTCACAAAGATCCACCTGCCTCTGCCTCCTGAGTGCTGGGATTAAAGGCGTGTGCCACCACCGCTTGGCACATTCATGACTTTTGCTGTTATTATATCTTGTTTTTTATTTATTTTTTGAGAACCTCTTGTGTTTCACCAAGGTCATGTGCCCCTGAAACTATGCATTGGAATATATCATTGGAATATATATGTATATAGTTAAGTGTGATGATACCTTTACCTTGTGCCTATCTTAAAGATGGCACTGATTATTGTTCATTACCTCTTTAATATTTACATTTCTACCACTATTATTGTGATGTTCTAATGTTCGTCAGTTTCCCTGGTAGCCATGGAAAAAATCAGCTCCCACTGCAGTTGTTTTGATTTAATGTTGCTCTTGTCATTTCATTTTTAACTGAACTTTTTTCAGTGGTTCAGGTTTGACTCTGATATGTTCACCTATAGATGTCTTTGAGATTATGATATAACTAGAACATTTCCCCCTTCCCTTTCCTCCCTCCAAGCACTCCTATATACCCCTCCTTGCTCTCCTTCAAATTTATGCCCCATTTTTCCTTATTATTGTATGTATATATGCATTCGCATGTACATATATATTCCTAAATATAACTTGTTGAGTAAATAAAATACTTTTATGTATGTTTTCAAGGCTGACCATTTGACATTGCACATCCAATCTTCCAAGAGAAGACTACTTCTCTTGCTTCCAGCTTTGCTCAGTTTTCTATAATACTTTTTTGTAGAGAGGCAGCCCCATGAGCTTTTCCCCACTCAGTTTGATGTGTTCATTGGTGTCACCCTTCTTCATCTCTCACTTGGGCATTCCTATTTGTATGACTTTATGGGCATAGCTTCCTATGGGAGACACAATCTCCCAACAAACTCCATCATTCTCTGGCTCTTAAAATCTTCCTTCCATGTCTCTAGCAATGATCTCTGATACTTAGGTGCAGGAGTGTTTTGTAGATATATCCATTACTGATTGAGGTAGTCTATATTATATAACTATAATAATTTGTATCAGCAACCCTAGAAGAGAGAGTCAGGAGAGGTTGATCAACAAGTTCTATATTGGAATTTGATAAGCATAAATAGTTTGTATATGCTATTACAATACAGACTCTATACATAGCTGTCATCTACTATGAAACTCAAAAAGATAGACTTTTGAAGAATTCCATTATAAAGTAATGATGAGTATTTGAGAATGTAAGGACACTCAATTGGATTTCTTTTGATATATATATTATATGCAGTAAGTACTTTGAGGTCCTTTTTCTGATTTAGTGTTTTTGATATCTTCATTTCTTAGAGGCTTACTTAGAGACTAAGTATATTGCTTGGAATTTCCACTGGTGGCTGCTTATAAAGACTCTTCATTTTCTATGCATTTGGTAATTTGTTATTTTCAGCTCATCTTTCACTTCACCTACCATGATATATCCTGAGGACCCTTAATAACATTTATTTCCTTCAAGGAGATACTACATCTATCTTCATATAGTCCATCAACTAAAACACAATTAGAAACAGCTATTAGGGAGGACTTTATAGCTTTCCTACATAAATAAAAAGTGTCTAAAGTGATAGATATACCAGTAATTCCAGTCTGATTATTATATATGGTCACATATATGGAAAATCATGCTGTATACCACAGATAACATTTAATTACTATTTGGTAATTAAAAAAATAATGAAGATTGTTTCTATGAGAATGGACCTTCATTTCCTCACTTGGATTTTTCTCAGATAATAAAACTAATATAAATCCTATCCCAAGATTCATATAATGTTATGTTTATAGATAGTGACTTCAAGAATACATAGCTAATATGATATTATAGGGATAATTGATCCCTGTATAGCTTAGTGAAATTAAAGACAGCTTTTGACTTTTCCTTATGAGCAATACAATTTCATTCACCAGCATATTATTTTGCTATAGAGTCACACTTATAAATATCTGATTTACATGAAGGTAGGGATGGAATGCAAAGTCATGTCCCTTTCTCCAGAGCCATCTTTAAAGGACAAGGATTCAGGATTTCACTTTCTGCATATCATGTATCCATGGTACCCCATCTCGACTTAATACAATGCCAGGCTACAACTCTTTTTATTTATTTTTCTTTTCTTTCAACTTCTACTTCTAGACATAGGACATTTTTTTTGTTATCATTTGCCAAGATTGGAAGGAATCATGTTGTTTCAACTATGTATCATCCACACACTCTGAAGTCAAGGAACTTTTCAAAACATACTATTCTCAATACTATCTCAGTATACATTTGATTATTATAATAATGCTTTGAATATTAGGCAATCACTGAATATAATAGCTTTACATAAATATTCAATTTACCCAACACTTTCCAAATTGTAATATACCATAGGTATAAGAAAATTGTTTTCTTGCTTTTATGTACTTAATGTGCCATTGTCATTTAGCCTGAGCTGTCTTGACTGAACTTATTTTGTTTTCTTTTGACACCATTCAATACTAAAATCAATGGTTTCTGTCTTTCCTAAAAACATTTTGATTCATCTAAAATGGTCTATTTCATGCTTGTAGGGATTTTCCCTACCATACAAGATAAGTTACTTGTCTTTGTTCAGCTGACGTTGAGGATGATGAAGAATTCATCAAATAACATCATTGTATTATTTTGTGATCTCCACAGATTGTGTTCCATCTACTACAGTATTTGTTTTATCATGCCTTTCTCATTTCAGAAACTCTTAGCTTTTAAAATGTTTCTCAGTCTACTTCCTTCAGCCACCATTACTATGAAGCAATTATCATCAACCTAAATCCTCATTGGAGTAAATTGGTGGTATTATGGTTATCATCTGGATTACAGTAGTTGAGTAGAGGATTGGGATGCTTATGAAAATAATTTCTAAAAGCATAGATTTTTTTTTTTTGTTTTTTTCAAGACAGGGTAGCTTTGTGCCTTTCCTGGAACTCACTTGGTAACCCAGGCTGGGCTCGAACTCACAGAGATCCACCTGCCTCTGCCTCCCAAGTGCTGGGATTAAAGGCGTGCGCCACCACCGTCCAGCTAGATTTTTTAAATCTGTCTTTAGCCACAGGACAATACAAACTGGACCACAGATGTTGACTGGATATGTCACTTGTTTCAGTGTATCTTATGGGAGAGGTACCTGGGTCCCCTTTATTTATTCCCTTTAGTAAAACAAATAAGAGAAAGTAGTTTCATCAATGGCTCAATAGAATACTAGACCACCTGAAGTAGGCTTTTTTGGACCACCAGTCACCAAATCATAACACAGAGACTCATTATTAATGAGGAAAGCATAGCCTTTAGCTTAGGCTTGTCTCACTAGCATGTATAGCTCAAATTAGCCCATTTCTATTCCTCTACTTGTTGCCACATGACTCATGGCTTTTGCCTCTCCTCCTGCATGTCTTGCTTCTTCTGTTTCTGACTGGCAACTCCATCTTTCTTCCTCTCCAAATCCTCTCCATCCCCAAAAGTCCTGCCTAACCTCTTCCTGCCTAGATAATGGCCACTCAGTTCTTTATTAAACCAATCACAGTGACACCTCTTTACACAGTGTAAAGGAATATTCTGCAACAGCCATCAAGCATTATGAATTAATTGTCACCATCTCTTAAAATAAACTTCTCTGAGAATGCTATGTGCTAATTATAGAAATAATTAGTACAATAGTAAATGATATAAAGGAATTTAAATTTATATTTCATGGTATATCTTGGCAAATATGAGCTCAAATATCCCAATAAAGTGTATGTTGTATGTGTGTTATAACTCAGAATGCAATGGCCCACCTTTGTCTTCTTAAAAGAATAGTGAATTTATTGAAAGACTGTGGATATTCAACATATGTATGTGTGTGTGTAAAATGTGTGTGTGCATGTGTATAATCTGTGTATGCATATGCATGTATGTGTGTATATGTGTGTCTCTCTCTCTGTGTATATATATATATATATATATATATATATATATATATATATATATGTGAGAGAGAGAGAGAGAATGTATATGTAATTATACTACTTTATACAATGTTGCACAATTTTCAAGTGATATCATTTAATATTCTCCAAGAACATTTCAGAATGCAGCTGTATTTTATGCATAATAGAGAAATAAGGAAAATGCAAGAAACAACATAGTACTAAACTCAATGAATACAGGTGAGAATTCATATATGTTCCTCTGACAGAAGAGGGTTTCATTTTAATATTTGGAAATAATTATTTGGTAGTCATTAAACTGTGAAAACTTCTTCATTTTATAAGTTAAAGTTTATAGGATATGTCTAAGGGACATTCCTCATTCCAGAGACTGATGAAGTTAAGATTTTTTGTTTTGTTTTGTTTTGTATTTTTAGTTTTTAGCAAACTCTTGTCAACTTCTTGTCAAAACATATGACATCTCTGACATAATGTCACAAGTCCTATGATAGTTTCTAGAGCCCCTTCATTGCCTTGGGATTTAAGGAATGTCCATAAACTGTATTCACTGCTTGTTAAACTCTACTTTTTCTAAACATAGAGAGTTGCTATTTTATGAGTTCATTACTCAAGAGGCTCAAGTTATGAACTTTGTAATTAAGTCAGACATGGGGAGGCCAAATTTCTAGGTCAAATCATCTCCACCCTCAAAAAATTGTCTTAAATAAACTTATTTTCTATTGTATCCTGGGGTTTTACTGTGGGACTATAATTTAAGAAACAATGACATAGGAGAGACCTTCACCGGTCCTGTAAAACTGTCATTCAGAACGCTGGTCTTTCCTGTGACTGTCTCCTGACTCTTGTTACTCATGATTCTTTAAGCTCCAAGCCATAGAAAGAGTTTTCTTCTCATATAAACAGTCTCCTTCACTTTGTTAGACAGTTAAAATAATATATAAGGAAAAACATATGTTGCTTTAATAGTGGATACTGTGGTGGTTGTTTTTTATTTGTTTTGCTTTTGAGACAGGGTCTTTCTATGCAGCTTCGGGTGTCTTGAAACTTAGTATTTAGAACAGGCTGGCCTCAAAATAAAAAATATTCCTGCTTAAACTCATGGTTAGTTGAAAATAATACAACTATAAAATGAAGTCAATATTTTTAAAGAGGAACACAGGTATCCAGCGAAGAAACAGAGTCCTACAGCACATTGTTAGCCCAAGAAAAGAACAAAATCTGAATGTTGAAGTGTGTTTTTGTCAAATCAGTTTCATTCTTCATGACCATAAACTCATAAATCACAAGTCAAACTATCTTAAAGCAGAGATGTCAGCATATGTTTACATCTCAGTTCCTTAGAGCATCCATCTAGTTAGTTCTTGTTAAGCCTCATGTTCTTCTCTGTTTCAAGCTGTGGCTCCTCAACTGTAAGCTCATTCTTCAGCCAACATTATATGGAACTACCCATGGGGATCAATAATAATTAATTGCTTTTGTTTCTGCTTTACGTGAGGACTCTATCATCTTCCTTGCATAGATTCTCTGCAAACTTTCCAAGAATATAAAGTAGTTTTATTATTACTATTTTATAGAAGATTATATGATATTCAGACAATAGGAAAAACCCATCTCAAGCCACATAGCTGGTTGGGAGGCTAAACTGAAATTCAAAAATCAAGTTTAACTGGTTTCCACAGTTCACTAACTATTTTTCCTGGTCTTTCTTCAACTGTTAGAAAAACAAATATTAGGCATGTTATATTTTTAGATGTTGAAGTTTTCCTTTGCTCAGTTTTTGGTTGTAGTCCCACCTCCTTAAATTCTACATTTGGATCATCACAGTGAATTTGTTTGGAAAGTATCAGTCTATTCCCATGGCTCAATTTTTACTATATAGATATACAGAGTAGGACAGATGTGATTGCATTTATATAACTGTGGAGCATTAACCTGGAACATCATTGAATCCCTATCAGAAATTCTTTCTATTATTTTGTTAATTTTAACATCATTAGCTTCTTTTTCTTGTGCTTTTTCAGTAAATCGCCTACAATGAGCTACCTTAAATCTCTCTGCAAATAAGTAAGAATTAATTGTGAAAGTGCGTAAATTATATGATTATAAAATGAGTCATTTGACTTGGAAACAGGTTTAATTGGAGGGATTTGGACATAGTGGGAGCACTCTGAAGCTTTATTGGGAATTAGAGGACTCCTCCTATGATTAATTGCTGGAAATGACAAGCTTTAAAGGATCCAAAAGCAAGTCAACTCCCCAAATATGCTGACTGGGTAGGTGCTAGAGTGCTCCAGCAGGAGCTGGCCCAATCCTTTCACCGTGGTTAGAAAGGACTTGTGGTACTGGCAACACAAAATTCAACCTAAAATCACCCATAAGGTTTCAAAGACATGGGGTACAGCCAAGGTCACAACTGTTTAGCAGGAGCTCAGTCCTCTCTCCTTAGACATCTTTAGACAAAAGGATCTCTCCCAGGGGATTTGTTTCTTGATTCAGGCCAGCAGCCAGAAACTAGGTTCAATCTAAAAAACTAAGCAGCCAGCTCGGACTGGTCTGTAGGGTTGTCCTCTAACCAGCAACATGACTGAGAGTTGTTTTTCCATGTACTGCAGGTCTCAATACTAAAGCAAACTTTATACAGAGGTCGGGGAATGGGGTGCTTGATTGGCAAAGGGGTAGAAATGATAATTTCCTCTGTGGAATTTAGAAATCACTTTTTTAAAGAAACCAGTGCCTGGTAGTTCATGGCTGTTTATAAAACTAGATCACGAGAAAAATTTAAGAGGCATCTTTACATTAAATGAAAGATGATCTGTAAAACAAAATAGGAACCATAAAAAGAAAAAGCAAGAATTTTGCAAATATGAAACAAGAACTTGAATTTGAAATTGTTCTGCATTATCTTAAGCTTTTTTTTTTTCTTTTATTGTCAGAGGCACAAGAAACTGTGGATGGACTGTTTTCAGCTTTCCTAAAATGTTTTAATAAGGACAATACAATAGCAAAACAAGCTAGTCTCCTGGAATAGAAACTTGTACTTAGGGATTTTGGAACAAGAGCCTGAACCTGAAAAGTGAAGTAATACTATAAATAAGAAGTAATGCTTTGGGGTTGCAAAGTTCTTCTGTGTGTGGTGTTATTGTGTTCCCGAAAATATTGTGCACGCTAATAAACTTATCTGGGGTCAGAGGACAGAACAGCCACAATATTAAACATAGAGGATAGGCAGTGGTAGCACACGTCTTTAATCCTAGCATTCCAGAGACAGAAATCCCTCTGGATCTCTGTGAGTTCAAGTCCACATTGGAAACAGCCAGGCGTGGTGACTCCTGCCTTTAATCCCAAGAAGTGAGCCTTTAATCCCAGGGTGTGATGTTAGAAAGCAGAAAGGTATATAAGGTATAGAAGCTTTTGGCTGGTTAAGCTTTTAGGCTTTTGAGCAGCAGTTCAGCTGAGACCCATTCTGGATGACATCTCAGAGGCTTCCAGTCTGAGGAAACAAGATCAGACGAGAAACTGGCAAGGTGAGGTAGCTGTGGCTTGTTCTGCTTCTCTGAACTTCCAGTATTCACCCCCAATAACTGGCCTCAGGTTTGATTTTATTAATAAGACCTTTAAAGATTCCTGCTACAGCTGTGGGTCCTGGTTTAGTCTCCTTTGTCTAGAGGACTCTGGTATGAAGGCGGGATAATCATGGTACTGGAAATGCAGATAGATTTGATGTCACTTTGCTAGTTTTAAATTTGACCTTAATACTTGCTATTTCAGACTTCAGACAAATAAAGATTCTTTCTATTGTCCTGTGTGTAACATCTGGATAAGAATATTTATCTCAGATGAGCTGAGATGATTTCATATCAGTGCCAGAGTGGTCCCAATGCCTATTACATAATGAAAGTGTATTTTAGCTTAGGGGCTGGAGAAATGGCTCAGCAGTTGAAAGCACTGGCTGCTCTTCCAGAGGACCCAGGTTCAATTCCCCGCACCCACATAGCAGCTTACAACAGTTTGTACCACCAGTTCCAGGGGATCTGAAACCTTCAAACCAATGCACATAAAATAAAGTTAAGCCAGGTGGTGGTGGCACATGCTTTTAATCCCAGCACTGGGAGGCAGAGTCAGGCAGATCTCTGTGAGTTCAAGGCCAGCCTGGGCTACCAAGTGAGTTCCAGGAAAGGCACAAAGAAACCCTGCCTAAAAAAATAAATAAATAAATTATAAAAATAAAAGAATTTTAATAAATAAATAAAAACAAGTAAATGAATATTAGCTTCATTATCATTTCAACAAAAAATGTATTTGAAGGAAAAGATGCAATGCTATCTTTTTTCTTTCTTTCTTTTCCTTTTCTTTTTTTGCTTTCTGCTTTTCAATATCCCTAAAATGAAAGACTTAACATTTCCTGAATGAAACAATCATCAGGTCTCAGCTTGTAACAGATGGCCTAGTCTAAGTATTCATCAAAATTGAGGCAGTTGAGCAACCTTAAGGGCCTCAAGAGAGGTGATGAAGCCCTTTCAGAAGATCAATGAGAAGTTATCATCACACTGGGGCTTATATGGTTGGCCCTGAGTGTCAGTGTGACTGGACAGAGCATTCTCAGAAAGCACAGGGAAGCATTGTTTATTCTCATTACCCTTGTGGATATGGATCCATCCTTCCTCTGCTGTGAGGAAATATGTGTTTGGATTTTGTTTATGATGATAGGACAGCCTTGATGGTGCAGATGAAGCTTTTTCTAGAGATTGGCATGTGAATTGAAACTATGGGCAAGCTCAACCTTCAACATTGACATCACCATCCAATTAGCTGGGGGCGGGGGCAGGTGCAGCAAAACTGTTGTATCACTGAAGCTTTTCTACAAATAGAAGCTAATTTACAGGCTCTCAGCCATAGTAGTCTTAATTTAAAAATGACTATTGAGTACTCACCAGGGACAAGGTATTGCTAGACACCTGGAACCAAAGTCTTCTAGACGTTATTATTTGTCTGTAATTCAACATACTTGAACATAGGAATAAATCTTTTAGAGTGTAACACTTACCATGAAAAAAATCATGTCATACTGAGGCCCAAGAGGGAGTCCTTGAGGGAGATGGACCTTCAAGGCTAGAAGGATCAAAATGACAGGGTAGGTTGCGTAAGGAGCATCTTGGGACTGAGAAAAGTTTATAGTGGAGATTAGAAACCATACAAGGTTCTTGAGGCTAGAATGGCTAGAAGGAAGGTAGCTAATGTCAGGAAACCAGGCTGAGCAAAGCACAAGAAGCCAAGGGATAGTTTAGAGAATACCCTGCTGAAAAGGTAGGCATGGCCCTAAGCATGCATTGCAAAGTTGTAGTCCAGTACAGATGCTAATTTGAACTGAATGAAAAATTGTTGAAGCATTCCAATCAGGGAGTTGATGTTGTCTCATTTTCATATGTACAAACCTCTACTCTACTTCTAGAGTAAAACCGTTCAAAAGAGATACAAATAAAAGTGAAAACCAATTAGGAAGCCATCTGAATGACTGTAGACACTTTGAATACATTTGTGGCAATGAAGTTACCTTGCATCTATACCACTATCTAGTTGGAGCCACCAGATAAATGTTATTTAAATTTGGAAATATAATCTATATCATGGGATGTTATAATATTGAATAAAATGTACATTAGCATACACCAGAGCCCAAGTTTAGAGTTAAGTACTCAAAGAACACAAAGTTTTTTTTTTTCGTTCCATACTCTGAAATGTTTTCTGCTCTGTATTTGCATTCTTCTTGTTATATCAGCCCAGGTTACTAGCATAGAACTTCTTGAATTACTGAATATCACAACTCTGCAAATTGTGAAACCCTCTGAAAAGAACACTTGAAGTCTGAAGCCAAAGTCTTGCAAACTTTTAACTGCTAGTATCAGGATTTGAACATTGTGTTTCCACTTTACAGTTACACAAAGGGTCCTTACAGGGTTTAAAGTATTTTTATTATGAATTTTATATAGCCATATAGTTAAGACTAGAACAAATCTTTACCTAATTCCTTCCCCTCCAATTTTTCCCTAGCCCCCATTACCTTTCCTTCCCAACTTCATTGACCCCCACCATACCTCTCCTCCTCTCTCTCTGATCTGTACTTACCTTTGCCTGTATGTGAATGGGTATAGGGCCATCTATTGCCATATCCATGAACAAAACCTATTCTTACTTTCCAATCATCCATCAACTGCCAAAAGCTTCTCAGCTATAAATGAAACTTCATGAGCCCCCCACCTCCTTTTTCACGCTGTTATTTTGAGCAGTTTGGTCTTCTGCATGCAGTCACAGCTCCTATGTGTTCATATGTGTAACAGTCCTCTCAGGTCCAGCAAATGCTTTCACTACAAACTTTTTGACCCTTTTCTCCAATGATCCCTAAGCCTTGTGGGGTAAGAAGGTATGGTATAGATGTTCTATTTAAAGATTAGCATTCCACAGTCTCGTATTTTCTATGTGTTGACCAAATACAGTTGCTTGTATTAATCACAATCTACTGCAAAAAGAAGCTTCTCTAATGAGGGTGAGAAATATACTAATCTGTGGGTTTAAGTATAAAAATTAAGGAGGTAGTTCAATACTGTGTCCATTTAATAAAGTACTAGTTTCCATGTAGGGATCATGACCAATCCAGCTATAGATTTTTGGCCCAATTACTTGTACCAGGCATGAGTTACATCTTATGTACCTGACTTTCATCATTTCATCAGTAAGTGGTGGGTTACTTCCAAAATATTTGAGAGACCATTGCACAAGTGGGCACATCTTATCAGGCCAGAAGTTGAATATACTTATTCTCAGGTATCATAAATAGAAACTAATGGCACCATGAAAGCTAGCTGGTAGGATGAAGATTTCAGGTCAGTGCTTGCCTGATTTCTCTAGTCCTATAATTCAGACATGTTGTGTACCTTCTGCAATAAGATCTTATTGCAGTTCTTATACCAAGTTCTAGAGGCCACCAAGAGCAATGATAATATCCTATAAAGTTTGTGGAGGGAGTCTATTGGATAGCATCAACCAACAACTTGAAAAGAGGGGACACATACTTGGCACTGGGTTTTTATTTGCTAACTCATGTTTGGGAGAGATAAAGTACCCATTACAGGGTAACTCCATTTAAATATCAATTAATAGATTAGATAGATAGATAGATAGATAGATAGATAGATAGATAGATAGAGATGTAGATATGTATAGCTAGGATGTGGGGAAAGGGAAACATTTATGAACTACTGGTGGGAGTATAAACTGGTACAGGCACCATGAAAGTTAATGTGGAAGATGCTCAAAAAGCTAGATATAAATCTACCCTAAAAATCAGCTGTACCATTCCTGTGAATATTCCATGAAGAAAAATTGTGGCATACTACATGGTTATTTGCTGATCCAGGTCAACTGCTGCTATGTTTGAAATAGCCAGAAAATGCAAACAACCTAGATACCCATTAACTGATGAATTGATGACAATATGCCTTATGTACACATTTGTATGCTATTCAGTTGTAATGCAAAGTAAAATTATGAAACTTGTGGAAATATGATTGATCATTCCTTGGGTATATGCCCAAGAGTGCTATAACTGGGTCTTGAAGGAGATGGATTCCCAGTTTTCTAAGGAAGTGCCATATTGATTTCCAAAGTGGCTGTACAAGCTTGCATTCCCACCAACAGTGGAAGAGAGTTCCCCTTGCTCCACATCCTCTCCAGCATAAGCTGTCTTCTGTGTTTTTGATCTTAGCCATTCTGACAGGTGTAAGGTGGTATCTCAGAGTCATTTTGATTTGCATTTCCCAGATAATTAGGGATGTTGAGCAATTCCTTAAATGTCTTTCAGCCATTTGAACTTCCTTTGTGGAGAATTCTCTGTTTAGTTCTATAGCCCATTTCTTAATTGGACTGTTGGGCATTTTGATGTCTAATTTCTTGAGTTCTTTATATATTCTGGATATCAGCCCTCTGTCGGATGTGGGGTTGGTGAAGATCTTTTCCCATTCTCTAGGCTGTCACTTTGTCTTGTTGACCATATCCTTTGTTCTACAAAAGCTTCTCAGTTTCAACAGGTCTCATTGATTGATTGTTTCTCTCAGTGTCTATGCTACTGGTGTTATATTTAGAAAGTGATCTCTGGTGCCAATGCACTCAAGACTACTTCTTACTTTCTCTTCTATTAGGTTCAGAACAACTGGATTTATGTTGAGGTCTTTGGTCTACTTAGAGTTAAGTTTTGTGCACAGTGACAGATATGGATCTATTTTCAGCCTTCTACATGCTAACAACCAGGTATGCCAGCACCATTTGTTGAAGATGCTTTCTTTTTTCCATTGTATATCTTTGGCTTCTTTGTCAAAAATTATATCTTCATAGGTGTGTGGGTTAATGTCAGGGTCTTCAATTTGATTCCATTGGTCCACATGTCGGTTTTTATGCCAGTACCAACCTGTTTTTACTACTGTAGCTCTGCATTTGCTCAGCTATGTTCACATCAGCATGGTTTGTAATAGCCAGAACCTGGAAGCAACCTAGATGCCCTTCAACTGAAGAATGGATAAAGAAAATATGGTACATATACACAATGGAGTACTACTCAGCAGAGAAAAACAATGACATCATGAGGTTTGCAGGCAAATGGATGGATCTAGAAAAAATCATCCTGAGTGAGGTAACCCAGACTCAGAAAGACAAACATGGTATGTACTCACTCCTAGTAGGATACTAGATGTAAAACAAAGATGACTAGACTGCCACACAACTCCAGGGAGGCTACCTAGAAAACAGGACCCTAGGAAAGACACAGGTATCTCCCAATGACAGAGAAATGGATGAGTTCTATATGAACAACCTGGATGACAGTGGGGTACTGAAGGGCAAGTGTCGAGGGAAAGAGAGCTTAGGGGAGCAGGAGATCCCAGCTGGATCAAGAACAGAAAGGGAGAACAAGGAATAACAGACCATGATAAATGAAGACCACATGAGAGCAAGAAGAAGCAAGGTACTAGAGAGGTCCCCAGAAATCCACAATGATACATCCACTGTAGACTGCTGGCAGTGGTTGAGAGAAAGCCTGAACTGACCTAGTCTGGTGATCAGATGGCCAAACAGCCCAACAGTCGTGCTAGAACTGTCATCCAATACCTGATGGAAGTGGATGCAGAGATCCTCTGCCAGGCCCCAGCTGGAGCTCCAGGAGTCCAGTTGTCAAGAAAGAGGAGGGTCTGTAAGAGTGTGAATTGTTGAGAACAAGAGTGGAAAAAGCACAGGGACAAATAGACAAATTAATGGAAACACATGAATTATGAACCAAAAGCTGTGGAGCCCCCAACTGGATCAGGCCCTCTGGATAAGTGAGACAGTTGAGTAGCTTGAACTGTTTGGGAGGCACCCAGGCAGTGGGACCTGGACCTGTCCTTAGTGCATGAGCTGGCTGTTTGGAACCTTAGGCTTACACAGGGACACTTTGCTCAGCCTGGAAGGAGGGGACTGGACCTGCCTGTACTGAATCCACGAGGTTGAATTGAATCCCCAGGGGAGTCTTTGCCCTGGAGGAGATGGGAATGTAGGGGAGGGGCTGGGGGGAATGTGGGGACAGGGGTGGGAGGGGGGAGAATGGGGGAACCCATGGCTGATGTGTAAAATTAAAACACAAATATCATAAATAAAAATGGAGAGAAAAAAGAAAAAGAATAAATGGAAATGAAAAAAATAAAACTTGTACAGAAATTGAAGGAACTTGATATCTTCTTGTAAAGATGGTAACTGAGTCCCAGAAAGACTAATGCCACTAGTATATGTGCATTCGTGTGTGTGTGTGTGTGTGTGTGTGTGTGTGTGAGAGAGAGAGAGAGAGAGAGAGAGAGAGAGAGAGAGAGAGAGAGAGAGAGGAGAGAGAGAGAATCTGTCTGTTTAGGTAAAAGTCTGGCAAAATAGAAAAAAAATCCTCATCTTACCATCACGATGTATTATAACAATTTAATTTTATTCCTTCATATTATCTTAGAATCAGGAAAAGAATGCAATTGGTTCAGTGACATTGCCTTACTTGACTTACTATGCTATAAGGTCAACATGAGTCTTGTGTTTTGTATCCCATGACATTTTTCAGAAAGTTTTTGACTACTGAATGGAGAACTTAAATCAAAATTAGTATATACATACACATAAATGTATGTTTAAATAAAACTTTGTATTTAAAATCAATTGATAGTCCTAAGGAAACATTTTTCCAGAAGCAACTTGTTTTAATAATTGTTACTGTGGTGATAAGAATGGCCTATGGAGGCTGGGTGGTAGTGTACACACCTTTAATCCCAGCACTAAGGAGGCAGAGCCAGTTGGTTCTTTGTGAGTTCAAGGAACCTGATCTACAAAATGAGCTCCAGGACAGTCAGGGCTACACAGAGATATGAAGTCTTGAGGAAAAAAATAAAAAGGAAAAACAGAGAAGACAAGAGAATATTCCAAGGAAAATCAACAACTTAGGAAATACTCTGTTTCTGGTGAGAAAAGAAAGGA
This sequence comes from Onychomys torridus, assembly GCF_903995425.1. NCBI lineage: Eukaryota > Metazoa > Chordata > Mammalia > Rodentia > Cricetidae > Onychomys > Onychomys torridus. The sequence goes on from NC_050443.1 coordinate 74,226,355, forward strand.
TTTTTCTGGTTGGCTTTAACATATTGTGATTACTTGTTATATAGTGGCATGATACTAAAGTCTATGCATCATGTAAAAATGGGTATAATTAATATTCTTTTAAAAAATGAAAGACTATGAAGCTTCTACATGGTTTAGATATGGACCCTAAGTGGAATATTTGGAAACAGCATGCACACTTCAGTTGTTCTGAGTGAATAGACAGTGTTGCTTGCTTTGGTGTTGCTGTAGTTTCTGTTGACAGTAAGCCTCTACAGCTAATATGATGTCCATAGGTCAGTTTTGTAAAGGATGAAAGTACAAGGGCTATTTGGCTGAGATCATGTCCCAATGTAGCATAAAAGATGTCTAAGCTGTGTTTGAAGCTTTTTTTCATCTTATAAATATGAAAGATATATCCTATAAATTAATCACCCCATAGTGGCTTATTTGATTTATGGTTATCCCCATTTTAAGAACAATGAAATTGACAAGAAACACACACAAACATTAAAAATAGCAGCTATGTCATATAAGCACTCACTAAATGTTATGTATCTACAAAGGAATAAAGCATTGCCTTATTTTGTTGTTTATCTAAAAACAAGACGTGTTTTTAAAATCCCCTACTTAAACATACTTCTTCCACAAAATCTTTATTATGCTACCATGATCACAGACATTGTATACTTGTTGACTCACATCCCTTTACTAGTTCATATCTCTTTTTGAAAAGACTAGCCTTGTACACATCAACTTTTGTTTAAATTAATTACATCCATATTTGCCTTCAAGTCTGTGAGATCCTCACTAGCATAAATTATACTTATTAATTTTAGCCTAGCACTTTGCATAACATTTGAACACATCATGTGCTTCATAATTCAAAAATTCACATACTCATGTAATGTGTTAGCTAATCTTGTCCATTTCATTAGTGAGAGTGTGTCTGTGAGGGTGACCATCAAGGCTCCAAGCTAATCAATGGATTTAATCCATTGGTAGATTCTAAGTAAAAATAGACTCTTAGAGGTGAAGGAACTGTAGATGGAGGGGGATATATTTTCAAAAGGTTTACTTTGGCCGTGGCACTCTCATAGTATTCTCCATATACTCTTTGGCCACCATGGGGTATGAGGCTCTGCTCCACCTTGCCTTTGCCACTATCTTGATCATTTTCACTACAAGACCAGAACCCAAACTGTCAAGAGACTGGATTGAAGCCTCCAATACTGTGAGTTGAAGTAAATCTGTGCTCCTTTTAATAGTTTGATTTAGGTATTAGTGATAACAATAAAATGTGACTTGTAAATATTTTAACTGAAAACATATGAACCAATATACTATATGCTGACAAGGTCCTATTGTAAGCCTGAATATGTTGTGTGGCTGAATTTTGCTTTTTAGAACCAAAGCATCTGAAGAAATGAGATGGGTGGTTTAGTCAAGCCACTGTGGTGAAAAATTTTACATATCTCTGAAAGACCACAGAAGATGAAAATATACTTGTTCACTTATTTTTTACTTTCTTATAGGTTTGGAACTCAGGTATGGATAACTAATGGTGGTCAGACAATATCTTTTATCTCAGAACCCCACAAAAATAGGTACATACTACTAACATAAACAGTTTTCATAATAAAAGTATTGCCAGCCTCGCATGCTGTCTTCATAACTAAGAGAAGTGATGAGAAGCATTAGGAGTAAGAACTCCACTATCTGGTTTAACCTAACCCTGCTACACAATCTCCATGTAAACTTGAACAAGATACTAACCCTCCTTCTGTTATATTTTGTAACTTAGTCATGTTGTTTAACTTACAGACTTCCTGTAAAAAAAAAAACTGATGCTTTTATAGTCACATCACATAATAACCCCTCATGAAACTTCATTTTTCATTATTCCCTGTAAGATTTTATAATTCATAAGGGACACAAAATTTCTGATGTTGCTTAAGTTCCTTGTGGTGATAATTAGGAAGTCTATATAATTGATCAACCACATAAAACTACTTTAAATTTAAAATTTTAATTTGGGGATATTATAGGTTCATATAAAGTTATGATTAATTATATGCTAATATAATCTCTCCCATTTATATATTTCCCAAAAGGGAATCATCTTGAAAATGTATAGTATATATCAATGCTACTATTTTCTACTGATCACAATTGATAATTAGTTCCATCATCAGAGAACCCCCATACTGCCATCCCCACACTTCCTACGTGCTAGTAATAGTCAATTCTCACTGTGCCCTCTATTTCTATAAGTCTGTGACTTCACCTTGCTACATAGAAGGAAGCATGAGTGTTAACTTTTTTATTGGCTACTTTCAGTCTTCAAAATATCCTGGAGATCCATGTCAGTTGATACTATGCATGAACAATTTATTTACTTTCATCAACGAGAAGTATAATATACTTTTGTTTTACTATGGTAGTTACATTCACCTTTGAAGCTAGAATGCAGTTCACTAATCATATGCTTATCATATACTTATCATGCTTGAGGTCTGTCTCTATTACTGCTTGTACATGGTGGGCATTTAGAAAAAAAATGCTATGAACAGTTATGCTGTATGCATATACAGGTATTTTAATATTAATTTTGCCATGTGGATTTAAATGTTGCAACCTGTTATGAGATAGTAGTTTTAAAGAGATTACTTTGTGTTGTAGTTTGCATTCTGTTTCTGTGAAAAATACCATATCCCAAAACAACTTTGGGAAGAAGTAGTATTTTACCATACAATTTATGATCCATCATTGAGAGGCAGGAATTCAAGGCAGGGACCTGGAGGCAGAAAACTGAAGCAGAGACCATGGAGGAGAGATGCTCACTGGTATGTCCCAAGGCCCATGTTTAGCTACTTTCTTTCATAGGTCAGGCCAGTGCCCACAGATGGTAGCACTCATAGTATCAAAGGACATCCTACATCACTTTGCAATTAAAAAAAAATGTTTCAACAGACATGCCCCAAAACCAATCTGATGGAATCAATTCCCCAACCAAGATTTCTTCTTCCCAGGTATATCTATATTTGTGTCAAGTTGCAAAAAACAAAAAACAAAACAAAACAAAAAAAACAATGACCCTGTCATAAAGCAAATTAACTATCCATTAGCAAACATGATGACATCCATGCCATTTGTATGTGTGTGCAATAGAGGCTTAAATATCCTATAGCCCCTGTATTGTCTCATTGCATGTTGGTTCTTTATACTTCATTTTTTCTCCCACAGTTTTAGAAGTTCTTTAAGTTTGTACTGATCACAAGAAATGCCATGTAAATATGGTAAAATTTATTATGATGCTTTTGAAACTTCACAGCAAATTAATTTAAGAGTTGGAATGGTTTAATCAGTTTCAAGGAATATTAGAAAATTAAAGAATCAGAATTTGAACTGAGAAATGCCCAATAATACTATGTAGATTTTCATGCAAGCCATGTGCTTTGACACCAGCCTGTTACCATTACACTTGGGGGCATGGTTAATGTCATCACAACTACAATTTCTTAGAAGGTCCTCATATGTGGATGATCATCACATAGGGTAATATTTTCATGAGAGAGAATAAATGCATTTAAATTGTAGGAATAAATGAGAGTTTTCTAAATGCCATTTTCTGTAGCCATAGGATAGAGATAAAATGAAGTAGCAGTCAAGCTACATTACCTCAACAATCCATTTCCTAAGAAGGAAATTGCACCACTATATATTTATTATTTTTAATTCTGTATTATGTAAACACAATACTGTAAGTAATGAGGATGATCATTAGACAAAATTTGGAGACTGAAATCTGATACAGATAAGCAGCAAAAGTGAACAGAAATTGAAGTGAAGGCTGTTCGTACATAACCATGCTCAGGCTCCCAACAAATCTTTCTACCTTCATTGTATCTGTCTTGAAAAGACAGATATTCACTTTCTCCTCTTTTGTTCATACTAACAAACTTATTTATTTACAGTTAAACATTTATTTCACCACCTTCACTAAAAATACAATCTACTGTTTGGTTTTCGTGAAAAACAGAATGGAATGGGTTTTTTGTTTGTTTGTTTGCTTTTCATTTTAAACACAGTGATGGAAAAGACAAACTTAAAATTTACAAGTGAATTGAAATGTTACTTTGTACAAAGCAAATATGCAAATGAAAGTAGGGACATGGAAAGATATCCAGCATTGTCAGTCCTTAGTAAAATGCTAATCAAAATCTCAATGAATTACTATTTTATACTTATCAAGATAATGAACATCAAAACCCCAGAAGAAAACAAATACTGCCAAGAGTGTAGAGAGACTTGGATCTTGTGCCTCACTAGGAAAAGTGAGAAGTGATTTAGCCATCATAAAGCCTAGTAGAATATGGTTTCAATAACCATATCACCACAAAGTCTAGCAATGCCAATGTGTATTTACTTTTCAATTGCTATGAGAAAAGACCATGGCCAAGACAACTTAAAGAAGAAAGAGTTTACTTTGGCTTACACTTCAAGATAACTATGAGTTCCTCATTGTGAGGAGACCCTGTAGCAATGGGCAGACATGATGGCACCAGCAGGAAGCAAAGTGGGTCAATTTGGAGTGACTTGAGTCTTTAAGCTCTCAAAGCCAGCCCCCATAGCACCATTCTTCCTCCAACAAGGCTTCACATCCTGAACTTCCCAAATAGGACCACCAACTAGAGATCAAGTGTTGAATGCCCAATTCTATGGGAGGTATTTTCATTCAAACCACCACGCACTGCTAGGCGTGTTCTCCAATGTGACTGGAAATAGAGATTCACACCTATATTTGTACATACATGTTCATATCTTTCTTAGTCAGTATAGCCAAAAGATAGAAGTAGTCCAAATGTCCAATGACAAATTGGTAGGCCAAATGTGATATATACCAATAATAAAATCATGTTTAAAATTAAAAATGAGTGAAATTATAACATTACAAGGATAAACTTTGAAACAGTATATGTTGGGGATTTAGCTCAGTGGTAGAGCGCTTGCCTAGCTATCCTCAGCTCCAAAAATAAATAAATAAATAAATAAATAAATAAATAAATAAGTAAAAATCAGGCTTAAAACAGCAATTAATGATTCCATTTAGTTTATACTTATAGTAGTTGAAGTAATGGAGGCTGAAAATAAATTAATGATTTCAGGGTTTTTGTGTGGGCGTAGAGATAGGGTGCTACTACTTAATATGTAAAGATTTTCAGTATGAAAAAATAGAAATGTTCTAGAGGAGAAGGCTATTGGTGTTTGTACAGCAACCTGAATGCATTTAGTGCCACTGAAATGTATACCAAATGTATAAAACAGCCAATTTCATGTCATGTATATTTATTATCACAATGAAAAAGCAGTTTTTTTTACCATATTGTTCCTCTTATTAATTGCATAGACAACAAATAATTAATTGGAAGTAAAAATCAGTTAACAATTCATGTGTTGCCTATGTTTTTAGCATTTTATTTTTATGAGGAAGTTAAGAGGCTCGTGTGTATAAACCTGTAAGAAGTGGAATTAGCTGGGCATTGGTGATGCATGCCTTTAATCCCAGCACTTGGAAGGTCTCCAGAGGCAGGAGGATCTCTATGAGTTCAAGGCCAACTTGGTCTATAGAGTGAGTTCCAGGACAGTCAGGACTGTTTCACAGAGCAATCCTACATCAAAAAGGTGGAATTATTCCTAACAGTGGTAATATTTCCTGTAGATGTCAATAATATTCCTATGTATTATTACATGTACAAGACATCATAGCATTTTGCTTTGTTGAACTCATTTAGTTACTCCCAGAATCCTAGGGATAGATGCTCTCACTGTTGTCAATTATTAAGCCAGTCAGAAAACTTTATCCTAACATATTTTAAAAATGTGAGGGCTTGAATATTTATTTAATTGGGTTGGGAAGGAAAAGCACTCGGGGGTTATCAAGGCACATATTTGTGTAAGTCTGCAAGAATGTTTATATAGTAATATGGATGTGAGTGGTGACATCCTACAAGCTGGTGACACACAATAAAAGGAGAAAGAAGGGAACCAGTTAGTGAAGGAATTATCTATTTTCTGCCAATATCCTATGAGCTTCTGTTCTCTGCCTACTCTTCCCAACATGATGAATTGAGACCCCAAAAATCATGACCCAAATCAAACCTTTTCTCCTATAAGTTGCCTTTCTCAGTTTACTGTTACAGTGAGAAGTTTAACACAAATATATTGCCTAAACTATGATACTCATTTAGGGCAGGTCAAGGATGTACATAAAGTCTAGAAATATGCCATGTGATTATTAGTTATTTGTTTCTTAGCTGGTCACCTTGGACATTACTCATAATCTTGATGACCTCTCCAAAGACTGTGCCCTCTGCCCCCTGCTTGGTATTTTGGAAAACCTTTTATCCCTTTAACCACACAGCAGATCTTGGATAAGCACTTTCTTTCATCAACTCATGTGTAAACCTACAAGTTCCAGGAGGCTGAAAAGTCACTTCTTTGCTTCTGTACCTCCAGGCCTGAGAATAATGACTCGCATATAATGTACATGATGTGTGCTCACTAACTATAAATGAATGAATGATACAAAGGGAATACATAAGTAGAATCATGTCCAATTCTTTAGTTGAAACCCACTGTTTATTATAAACCCCCACACACTATTTGAGACCTATTGAAAAACAATGTGGTCAAGTCCCTGTACAGACAGACTGACAATAATTTAAAAGGAACTCTAGATTATGTTAGTGGCTTCATTAACATCAACACTGAAATAAGCTGGCCTCATAGTAAGACAGAGCTGTGAACTGATCCCTGTCCGCCCAAAAAGTAATATCCTGCATAAATTCAGCTACTATATATACATGGAAAAATCACAGAAAACTATATGTGCTGAAGCATACCTATAAATATTGTTTGAGTATTATTATTTTTAATTACTGATGAGTTTTTACCTTTAGAGTAGAATACAGAAAATGCACAGAGAAAAGTTTAGAAAAAAATGCTCATCTACTTATCAGCAGTACCTATGAAAGTACTTTTAAAATTTATAACTTATTAATCAAATGGAAACTTCATAGATGTTGGGTTGTGTCTAGAGATGTCCTATGAAATGAGAAAAAGTGGTGTAGTTTCTGCTTTGACTTGGGAAAACAGATGAATTGTTTTCTTCTTGAACATGAGGCTAATGGAAGTTAATTGGAAATTTAAGTCAATTTTGCTTCACGTCACACCAGAAAAAGGAAAGTATACACAGGCAAACCAAAAGTACATGTTTTGTTTTAAGTCAGCAGGTACTTGATGCAAAACCAATTCTTTGTGTTTTCCTCTGTGTGAAATTATCCATCTCATTCAAGTAAAATTGGTTTTGGTACCATTATCACAATGCTTATGAAACAGTGTTTTGTTTTGTTTTGTTTTCCAAGAGAAAAATGGGACTGTTGCTATTTGTTTGTTGTTTAGGTGGTCAGTTGGCTGTTATGAGGAAGCAGGTGTGAAAGCTGGCTAGATAATTGTCCCAATCAATTACTTTCTCTGTTTTTTTAGGGTTGCTCTGAGTAAGGACAGTAGAGTGGCAAGTGATCAGGGCTGTTTGTTTGCTAGGTAATAAACTTCAATTCTGACAAATAGCCAGGGGCCTCTCTCTTAACTGCACCAAAATGAATGGTGTCCCTCTAGTTTCCTGGATGTTTTACATTTACAAATGAGACAGAAATTGTGCACAGCTCTGAATTATTAAAAGGGGAAGATTTATGGCCACATGTCAGATAAAAAGGTACACCAAGAGGATGCATTCTAAAGTAGATAAAAGGACATACTTGAGCACATCAAAGTGGCATGCTCTTGGTCTTGGCAGGCTTCACATTCATTGTACTTACTGTGCTTTCCTAATTGCTATGAAAACACAATCCACATAAAATGATTTTGTGAAAGTTAAATAACAAAACTTATGCATACCATACTCTTCATTTAGACATTTGTGTACAAATGAGAACACATGGTGGGGGTAAATGTAACATAGACATTAAGTATTCATTTCTGAGTCATAGAAATGTGAATATTTTGTTCTTTTTATAGTTCAAATTTCAAGATTATTCTGTAAGGGAAACAGATTACTTTTATTTGTTTGTGACACTGAGTTTGAAAAGTAGAACTGACAGCTGAATGAGCTTGAATCACCAAGGTACATTAAAGGTAAACTTCAAATGTTGAATAAATCTATTGCATTTACATAAAAGTCTCATGGTATGTCTTGGGTCTCAGAAAGTAAATAAGATCACCATCTTTAATTCACTTTGATATTAATTCAATAACCTAGAGTGAGAAGGACTTTTGTTGTGAAAGTTGGGATTTTTCTGCAAATGTTTATTGAACATATATTCAGGTCCAAGAATTTTTCTAAGTACCACAGGGCATAAGGCAGTGAAGCAGGCAAAAACAATTTCCCTTAGAGAATTTACATTCTCATGTGAAAAAGTGACATGAGAACATTAATTGTATTAACAGTATTGTGGAAGATAGCTAGTGGCATAGAGATTATAAAAAATATAGCAAATTATAGGGAAGAAGGATGGTTGGAAGTGAGTGAAATTATAGAATGATTAGTCAAGATGATCATTACTGAGATGGCATTTGAGCAACTATTTGGAGCAGGGAAAACAGAAATCATGAAACTAAAAGGGAGAGAGAGTGTTCCAAGTATATGGAACATGTTCCCCCCTCCCCCTACAGAGATACTAAGACAGGAGTGTGGCAGTCACATACAGGAGGAACAAAGAGGTGATCATGCATAAAAGAGATAGAATATGAATATAAGATGTCCAGGTCAGAGATAAAACTGGCTAGAGAATAAGCGAGATCATCAACTATTATTGTGGTTGAAGAAGTGAGCTCATCTTTCTTAAGGTTTTTAAGTTATTGTTGCACTGGATGTGTGGTGAATAGATTATATCAGGACTGGCATAGAAGCAATGGGCTCTGATGGGTTTTCAAAGCATATTGCCGACAGGTTAAGAGAGAGATTCATTAGTAGTTTCCTTGCTTTGGAAGCACAAGGATGTGAGTTTAATCCCCAGGACCCATGTCAAAAAAAGATAGCTAGAGTGGCAATAGTTTTAATCCCAGCTTGGGCAGGGAAGAGATAAATGGATTTCAGGGACACACCAGTACACCAATCTAGCATGCTTGGTGAGTTCCAGGTCAGTGAGTAGATGGCACCTGAGGGTTTTGTGTGCCCCTGCACACAGAAATATACTCACTCACCCATTCACTACTACTCAATCACACAAAAAAAGGAATCTGAGAAAGGGTATCCAAAAGAGCAGGAAAAGTTAGAAGAGAAAAAATTTTAAGGCAGAGTAAATATGGTATGTCCCAAATAGGAACCATTTAATGGGAAATGGAGAGGAATTGGATATTACAAGAGGAGATAGCTACTCCAAAGAGCTTTGGTTTTAGATAGGGAGGAAATGACAGGATCTGGGGTAAAAAGTTTAGTCAAAAGTACTGTTTGATTAAAAAAATGATTCAAGAGAGAGAAAATGTAAATGATAAAAGAGAAGGAGGGGAAAGACATAGGAAAAAGACCTTGAGTGAGTCCCCAGATGTGCAGCTGAAAAAAGGTCAAGAGAAAGGAACAATTTCAATGATGCTCTTAGATGCAGTATTGGAACAGGTAGCATTTCTCAGTTTGTTTTCATTTCCTTAGTGAAATGGGGTTGTAGAACTAGTACATGTACTTTCACCACAGGGAGCATACACAATTAAATCTTAAAAAATACTATGGTGGATTTAATGTTGTGAGAAATATACTTCTAGGAATGTACACAATAGGAAAGCTTAAACCTCTTGAGAGGTGTTGGCACCAGAGAAAGCTTCTCAAGTATTTGAAATGCTACTAGAACAAGACATAGGTGTCAGTTTGCCAAATATTGCCCATAAGGCAGGGGGAGGAATTGCAATTGAGGATTCTGGAATAAGAACATAAACAATTGATAGAGTTCACAAGCTGATAAGAGGGATGACTTGCATTGAAAAATGGCAGCTGGAGTTTACATATTAATGAAGAATAGTCTGAAATCCTTCCTTCAGTCATGTGGGATGGGTTTAAATATTAACATTTGCTATGGACAGATGTATGCTAAGGTTCAGTGAACATTGTTAGCTCAAACAGAAAGGATGGAAGATAGTGAACTGCTTGTCAGGCGCAGAGAGCAAGTTGGAGTGTGTTAGTTGTGAGGAGAGGGCTGGCTGAGAAGAATGGTGGTGGTGGTGGTGGAGGGAAGAGGGGATGCTGGAAAATATTCAGAAAGAAAAGGCCGCCTTGGTTTATATGGTGTCATGGTATAAATATGTTGTTGATGGAATGATAGAAACACAGGTTATGACTTAGCAATAACTTTAAATGAAGTGTAGGTAAAGGCTTTAGGGAAAGGGGTTGATGATGTTATGATACAGCTCAGTTAAAATTTAAAGTCAAAGGAATGAGTCTAGGATAACAGATTTGAAAGCCATGAACAGGAGATTTAATAATCAGCTTCCAACAGCTCCAAAGTACAAAGCAGGGTGGTGCATGGATGTCAAGATTGCAAACTAGATTCTTCTGATTGTGACGCTCACAAGCTAGTGTCCTTTCACTCAGGTTTGTCTTTCTTTTTTAAAGAGTGAATTAACATGCTCTTTAATGATTCCATGTGGAATTCTCATGTATTTTGAAACACAGGGTATGAATGTCTTAGCATTGTCCTTGATACCTTTATGCTTTCCAAACAATTAATATGTTACTATAAAGCACTTGCATCTAAATTGATTTTGTTGATCATATTCCCAGCTAGTAATTCTCTATGAAAGTCTGCTTTAGGGGAAAGGGAAAAAAAAGAAAAAAAAATGCACTTTTTTGTTGCTTTTGGGACTTAGGCTAAATGAGGTGGGTTACCTGTGGCATAAGAAGTCATTTGCTCCCAATGTGGCCTCCACTGATGACACTTTTCCTCCATGAATGTAACGAGCTTTGGGAGGGGTTAATGCTCGGGTCTAACTACCAATATCAGCCAAAGTGCTATGAAAATTAACATTGCACTTTGTTCAACTTAATTATCCTACTTCCCTCTTCAACTCTCTCTGTTAGAAATACAAATAACCCCAAATAAAATGAAGATAATTTATTAAGTGTCATGTATGATGCTAGAGTTTTATAGTCCAAAACTCATTTAAGCCTCTGAGTTGTACTGCTTAAATGGTATTAACTCTAATGCAGATGAAGGAAATAGATGCTTGCTTGAGTAGGTTATTTTCCTGAATTACAAAAAAAAAAAAAAAAAGTTACTTTAACAACACCTACTTTCTATTCTACTGTACCTCTCTGGCATATCAATAAACAAAAAAAAATACTAAAAATATGGATAAATATGATCCCAGGGGTTTGGGCATACTTTCATTGCTGTGCAACTGGAGGGTCATTGAGAACTGTCTTCAAAGATGTATTTGTCTTTTGTAGAGATGCAATCCCATGAAAGCATCTTGCTGTCCTTTTGTTGTTTGAATGCTGTATTTCCCTGATGCTTTGGGAAGGATTTGGAGTCTTCACAATGAAAGATGAGGCCTTTATTGTGACAGGACAGCAATCTAATTTATCTCTGACAACATTTCCCCTTCACCTAGTATAAATGATGTCATTCCCTATAATGTAGAATATAAAACAAGGCAGAAGTCATCTGGGGCAAACAATGAGCAATGTCTTTAGTTTCTTGTGAGCACCACTGTGCATTCATCCCCAGGGTCTCCAAAGGAAGAGATTGAGTACTGCATATGGCTTTTGAAACCAACCTCACAGGATCATTCTAAAGATAAACTGGCATCATTTGAACAATGTGACCACAGAGTCACTGACTCCTGGTTCATTTTCATTTTATTTCTTGCTCTTTTCTGTTTCTAAAAGGGGATACTTACCATAGAAAATAACTTTGATTTTCACAAGCAGTTGTGTATGTGTGCATGTGCATGTGTGTGTGAGTGTGTATGTGTGTGTGTGTGTGTGTGTGTGTGTGTGTATGTGTGTGTTACTATCATCTATTTAATACAGGGCATAGGTAATTAATAACCTTTCAAACCAGAGGTTAAAATATTAAAGTACTTATGCTATAATATAGATAAAGGAATAGCAGTTGAGACATTTAAAATGGACAGAGGTCCAGGCAGGGAAGAGGAGGGAAGGGATAAACTGTAGACAATGTTCTCAGATTTGCACACAGCTTATAGTAATATAATAAGCAGGCAAATACAGAGTTGGGGCTAGCTTATATTTTCTCCCACTTTCAGTACTAAGGGCCCGGACTCACCCTTAAAGCAAAAGAAAGACAATGGAGAGTTGTACTTGTAGAAATACTAAAATTTCACCTGGGTGAAAAGATTATTTCTTGGGTCTTTTACTCTTTTGATTCCTCCCATTATATGTCACCTAATCCAATGAGTTAAAGAAAGTCTCTTGTTTTGTACACAAAATGCCCACTTTCTCTTCCCCATGCTCTTGATGTACTCCTGAGTTCAGCCACCACCAAAATTATCACACCTTAGGTGGTGTGTCTAACTACTCTCCCAACAAACATTTTTGTCTCAGATGCAAATTACATAACACCTAGAAGTTGTTTCTAATCATAAATAGGATCTTTTTAGTTACTTATTGAAAACTGCTACCATATGGAATATTTTTGGAAAGCTAGCATGAAAAGGATTGACAAGAAGAATATGTTTTGAGCATTGTAAAAATGTCTATGTATGGATTTTCCTATGCTATGTACCCTAGTGGGCTGGTTCATGTTTTGTCATTTGATACAAGATAAAAAAATAATTTTGGAAGAGGGAACTGTTGTGGTATGTCTTTCTGTATACTGTGGATATATGTTGCTCTGATTGGTTGTTAAATAAAGATTTATTGGCCTATGGCCAGGCAGCTTAGAGACAAGCAGGACATCCAAGGAGATAGACAGTAATAGAAAGGAGAGTCAGAAAGATGCCAGTCTGCCCCCCAAGGAACAATATATCAGCAGATCAAAAAGCGAAGAAACATGTGGCAAAACATGGATGAATAGAAATTGGTTAATTTAAGTTATAAGAGCTAGCTAGCAAGAAGCCTGCCATATGCCATGCAATTGGTAATTGATATAAGCTTCTCAGTAATTATTTTACAAGCAACTGTAGAACCTTGGGGCCAACCAAGACTGGAGAAACCTTCTGACTACAATCATACCTTCTTATTTCAGTGGTGAAACTAAGTGTAGCATGGCACCTATTAAAATTCAAAGAGTCTTTCTCTGCTGAGTAGTACTCCATTGTGTATATGTACCACATTTTATTTATCCATTCTTCAGTTGAAGGACATCTAGGTTGTTTGCAGGTTCTGGCTATTACAAATAATGCTGGTATGAACATAGTTGTGCATGTGTCCTTGTGGTATGTTTGAGCATTCCTTGGGTATATGGCCAACAGTGGTATAACTGGGTCTTGAGAGAGATGGCTTCCCAATTTTGTAAGAAAGCGTCAGATTGATTTCCAAAGTGGTTGTAGAAGTTTGCATTCCCACCAACAATGTAGGATGGTTCCCTTGCTCCACATCCTCCCCAGCATCTTCAATGTTTTTGATCTTAGCCATTCTGACAGGTGCAAGATGATATCTCAGAGTTTTGATTTGCATTCCCTGTTGTGTAAGGATGTTGAGCAATTCTTTAAATGTCTTTCAGCCATTTGAGCTTCTTCTGTCGCTTCTGTTGAGAATTCTCTGTTTAGCTCTATAGCCCAATTTTTAAATGGACTGTTGGTTATTTTGATGTCTAATTTCTTGAGTTCTTTATAAATTCTGGATATCAGCCCTCTGTCAGATGTGGGGTTGGTGAAGTTCTTTTCCCATTCTGTAGGCTGTCATTTTGTCTTGTTGACCGTGTCCTTTGCCCTACAAAATCTTCTCAGTTTCAAGAAGTCCCATTTAATTGTTTCTTTCTGTGAGGTTTGTAGGCAAATATATGGAACTAGAAAAAAAATCATCCTGAGTGAGGTAACCCACACTCAGAAAGACAAACATTATATGTACTCACTCATAAGTGCATACTAGATGTAAAGCAAAGGATAACCAGACCGCAACTCATAACTCCAGGGGGTGTACTTAGTAAAGAGGACCCTAAGAAAGACACAGGGATCACCAAAGACAGAGAAATGGATGAGATCTACATGAGCAACCTAGGCATGAGGGGGTTAATGGAGGCCAAGGGTGGGAGGAAAGAGATCTTAGGTGAGAGGGATGTCAATCAGGAGCAGAGTGGGAGAACAAGGAAAGAGATACCATGATAAATGAAGACCCCATGGGAACAGGAAGAAGCAGAGTGCTAGAGAGGTCCTCCAAAATTCACAAATATGCCATATACTACTGGCAATGGTCGAGAGAAAGTCTGAGTTGACCTACTCTGGTGATCTGATGGCCAAACACCCTAACTGTCATGATAGAACTCTCATCCAGTGACTGATGGAAGCAGATGCAGAGATCCACGGCCAAGCCCCAGGTGGAGCTCCAGGAATCCAATCAGTGAGAGAGGAGGGATTATATGAGCAAAAGATATTAAGACCATGATTGGAAAAAGCATAGGGACAAATAGCCAAACTAGTGGAAACACATGAACTATGAACCAATACCTGAGGAGCCCCATGGAACTCGATCAGGCCCTCTGGATAAGTGAGACAGTTGAGTAGCTTGAACTATTTAGGAGGCCCCCAGGCAGTGGGACCATGACCTGTCCTTAGTGCATGAGCTGGGTTTCTGGAACCTAGGGCCTATGCTGAGACATTTTGCTCAGCCTTGGTATAGGGAGGAGGGGACTGGACCTGCCTCAACTGAATCTACCAGGCCAAGCTGAATCACCAGGGGAGACCGTGCCTTGGAGGAAGTGGGGATGGGGGAGGATTGAGAGGGAAGGCTAGGGGTGGGAGGAGGGAGGACAGGGGAATCCATGGCTGACATGTAAAATTAAATTAATTATACAATTTAAAAAATTAAATACAAAGAATCAATGAGATTCCACAAAACAGAACTTGTGGAATAAATGAATAAAATATATTGGTTTTGATTTACTAAATATTGTGACTACAAATATGTACAAAACACAATCTTTTGTCCTTGAGTAACTCAATCTCTTATTAAGTGATAGAGAATACTGCACAGAGACAACCATGAGCCGTGCACACACAGAGGAAAGACAGAATAAAGAGAAGTACTCCAGCCACAGGTGACTTCTGTCTCAGCTCTGAGAGGAAGAATTAGAGACATTCCTGTGGCTATCCAAACCAGAGAAAGTAAGAAGAGGACAAGAATGCATGAAATATAAGTAGACAGCAGATTATTAGTGTCTGTGAATCCAATCACCATAGATCTAAGTATTTGATAGTGACCATGAAAAGCAATGAGAACAGTAACAGAGCATCAATTTCTCCAAGGCATGGTGTGATTTATTTATGCCCTAGAGGCTGATGTTCAGGTTATTCTGTAAGGAACTAAATCCAGTTGCCCATCAAGCATCTCTATTGCCAAGTAGCTTCATGGTTTTAAAATGTATTACCAGACACACAGTAATATTTAATCTACTACATTGTGTAAATTACACTTGTTGTACAGATATCCTTGAGATTCATGAACATTTTGATACATGGCCTTTATAAATCTGGCAATGTGTAATATAATCATTAGGATCTATCAGAAGTGCTTGCTTGTACATGGATATGCAATAATGAAATAGTGGTTATTGCTGATATACTACACTAAATAGGTTTCATGTGTAAGAACTTTGTTATCAAAATATCTCCAAGATATTGAGATAATATGTCCATTCTCTGTCAGGAGCCTCGGGACTCAATAGTTTAAGTAACATGCCTATTTACCTTTATGGTAGTAACCAATATCTAAACTCAGGTTTTCATATCCACTATTTATTCCCTACAGTAGTATGATTTGCTACCAAAACAAATAGAGCCATTACCTGGTTGCACACTATAAATGAGAAAAATGTAAACTGTTCTTTAACTCAGTGAATGAGAGGGAGTCATGATGTTGCTATGGCAGAGATAACGTTCTTAAGATTCAAAGACAGCCTCCTGCACTGACATGTGTGGCTTTTTAGCTTTGTTTTCAGCAAGGAGTACAGCCTGGATGACTAAATTTTCTCTCTGCTACCTGCTAATTTCAAGTATCAGAGGTGTGTTAGTGTGTACCATGGTTGGGTCTAGTGCTCCCAAGACACACCCATCCTCATGTCATGAGAAGTCTGCTCTGTTGCCTTTCCATGTGTAAAATTGATTAAGCTTCCCATGCACTGTCTTATGAAATATATTATTTAGAATTTAAAGTAAAATCACTTTGTTTTGTAGACTAAGGAGTGCCAACTGAGTCTGAGCATAGATTTGCATATCCTTTCAGTGGTTGAAGGTTTATCTAGTATTTCTTTTATTTGAAAAGCAATGAATATGTTCTACTCTAGCTCCTTTATGTATGCTTCATATCAGAGAGGGTGGCAACAGCAGCATACAATTATTGTCACCTTTAGGGCACACTCAGTAGCTTCCCTCCTTTCTTTTCATACCTTTCTATTCCTTATCTTCACATCCCTTTCCATGGATCCCCATTTAGAATCTGTGAGGCATCATGCTCTATGTGTGATATAATTGCTTCCTGTGATACTATGTTAGACATTTTTGAAGGGAATATTCTACATAGATTTTCCAGTCTGAGTTTTTCTGCCCACCCTACACTCTCCCTGTTGGTGTAGGTGTATGGAATATAGTCATAAAGCATTAAATTATGCTTAGTGTTGGGATTTCTGGAAGTCAACAAGGGCTGTGCAGGTGAGAACAGCCAGACCTTGTGTATTCACTGTGTTTGAGCTTGATACAACAAAAGAGTCAACCCCAGAATTATATTTACCAAAACTCTCAGGCAGGTGTGGAAGTGAGTAAACTTCAAGATGGAAGCCTATTTAGAGGTTAGGGCTCAATAAGGCTGAAATGGATTAAGCAAAAAAGAGGCTGAGCATGCTATGTAATTGAGTTGAAGAGTATGTTGGCTTTAAATGGCTTGTCCCAAGACTGGAAACATAAAGACAACTCGTTGGCCAAATCCTGGCCATTTGGGCCACTTGCTGTGGAGGTTGTAGGTCAGAGGTATATTTACAAATTTGTGCTTTTAGGATACACAAGATGCCTGATTTCAGTGAACTTAGACACTAGCAAAGGAGCCTGAGCTGTATATGACACATCTCAGTAATAGATGTATTTCCCAGAGCCCTTAGGCAGTTCAGTAGCTAAAGGACCTTGATACCAAGCTTGATAACTTAAATTCACTCGCTAGAACCACTTGATGGAGGGGTGATTTTGGTGCAGGAGTGTACACACACACACACACACACACACACACACACACACACACACACATAATATGAATAAATAAATGTCTTAAAATATTATCTTCCACAATAGACATATGAGACATGTAGGACAGTGCTTAGGATGGGATGAGGACTTTGTGAAGAATAATCAGAGAATGATGTGGCTTATGCCAGGGTTTAAAAGACTAGTGAAATTTTGTCAAATAACCAAATCAGGAAATGGCTTGATAAGAAGAAGGGACAGCAGAAGCAACAGTGTAAAGCAGCAGTCTATATGAGGGATCCCGGCTGTTTGTTCTTTAAAGCTAAGAAGCTGTGAAGTGTGCTACATTTTAAGACTATGGCTACAGCCCAGTCCTACAGCTTCTCATGTGCATGGTTAGGAAAGGCAACTACTTTTAAGAAAATAAAGAAAGAGAGAGGAGGCTGGAGGGAAGGAGCAAGGAATGGTGTTGTTTACTTTGCTAAGTCACACAATGCGCTGGCAGGAGGCTGGGCTTGTGTTCTTGTACCAGGCCTTAGGATGTACTGTAAATGAATGATATAGAATAACACAGAAATAGAATTCTAGACTTAGAACCTAGGAACAAAGTATGACTTGAAAATAAATAAATCAGGTTACCTTACTTTGAATATCTAGGTTTTCAGTTCTACGGCACAGAAGGAGAAAGTCAGACTAATATATTCAATATTAGAGGACTTGTAGCCATTGAGAATAGGAGTCTGATTAACTGTGCTTAACTTTCTACTCTCATGGATTCCTCCAGTTATATATTGCTTTTCAACAGACACCATTTGCCCCCACAGTATCCACTTTTTGTCAGCTACAAGGCTTACTTAGCTTTTCAAGGAGAAAGAGCCCGTGTCCCTAAAAATGCCCAACTATTTGCATTGAAGAAGCTGTAGAATAATCAATAAGATAAAACTCACTTACTCATGTGTGGAATGTGGAGGAGGTCGGAAGCACCATTCTGCATATTTTCAAAACATTGTTGCAGATGGCAAGGCTTTGTTCAGAATTATGGCAGAGGACAAAGCAATGCACTATGCTGTGGGGAAGAAAAGACTACTTGTACATAAGACAAAGGATTAGAAGAATTTTGAACTGATAAGTGGTATTTTGAATTATAAAAAGAAATGATCAAAGTAAAAATCAATTCTGTACATGTCTAATAGAGATCAAGTTTAGCAATACTTTTTTTTACTAAGTTAAATGCTATAGAATTAGTGAAAAATCAGAGTCACAATTCTGTTTCTGACAATGAAAGTCATTGTTCTATTTCTAGAATATCTGAGAAAACATTAGTGCCTTGATCTTCCTATGATATTTCTTAATAGTTGCAATTAATGTTGGTCTAGCTGCCTAAGGCAGAATACTCAATGTCATCATTAACTCAGACTTACATATTTCTTTTTGTTTAAATTGCCCCCTAAGTCTATGCCATATATATTTGCTAAAACAGTCAGGCTCCTACCAAGTTTCTCTTTATTCCTCTTCATCACAGAGCCAGAAGCATCCTTAGATGGGCTAGACATAGGAGGCTTATGACTAACATTCACAAATCTTTAATCTGATCTTGCAGCTTCTGTAGTTATTTAATGCTTCCTGTTGGCCTTTTCATAATGGTTAGTCCCTCAAGATAATAGAGAGTCTAGAAGATCCTGGTGCTCACTTCCCACCTTGACATATCTCTCATTATCCTTCATACTGGTCTGATTCCTTGATCCTGTCACCATAATGGATCTCAATAGGCTGCTTTACCTATGACTATCATCTAGGTTGTTTTGTTTGTCTGTTTGTTTTGTTTTATCTTGTATTAGATCTACTATTCTTTCTCCCAATGATACCTGGCCCTGTACCATCTGTAAACCTGGTTGATTCCTATACATCATTTAGATCTCTAATGTAATGTATGGTCTTTAGAAAGTATTCTTAAGAACAACTCAGTCATCAGGTTTTTGATTGATGATTCTTTGATGAGCTGAATCATCCTTACATTTTCTCACAGACCTCAGGGCTATGAGGAAAAAAAAATATATCCTTTACCAGTTTCCAACCCAACCTTTATCATGCATAAATGTCTGAATGAGCTAATCTACCCTTTGAAATTCACTCTCATGTCCCAGAGATACAAGTTGCATCTAGTCCTTCCAGCTAATCAAGATGGCTCCTGTTCCTATGTTACCAAGAAGCAGCTGGGCCCAGTCACTTTCCATGGTGTCTTCCTGAAAATAACTGTGTAGAACACTCTTTCCACCAATATTGTCGATTACTTTTATTGCTACTAATATCCCTACTGATGTAAATCATAATTGTGTAAATTTTGCTTCTTGATTAGAGAGGTATTTCTGAAACCAGTGTGTTCTATCTAATAGCTCTGTAAACAGAATTTAAATATAACTATTCACTATCGTCCTACAAAGAAATTGATTATAAAAAGAAAAAAAGAAAGTCTTTAAAAGCTAGTCATAAGAAATTTAATTTTTGTTAAAAATTCAGTCTGTGATTATTTTTCAAGAAATTTAATTAATAATGTATTATTATATACACATGGATTCTATGATGGGTAATTTGTGATAGAAATCAAAATATCATCATGGTAACAAAATTATCTTTATTTAAAATTTGATGCCTTTGGCAATAAATTCTGATTTATGCTAATTTAACAGGAACATAAACTTAAATGTAGCATCAGAGACTAATATTTTAACTCCTAGTACCCCACAAGATAATACTTAGGAGGTAGTATATGACTTCAGTTAGGAGATCAGATACTCATGAGGGGTGCATCTATCCAGAGAAGAGAAAATACCACCTTCTCTCTGTGTGTATGTGTATGTGTATGTGTATGTGTATGTGTATGTGTGTGTATGTGTGTGTCCCTCTTCCCCTCACACACACCTTTTCTTTCCCTTCCTGTAGGGTGACATAGAGAAAATGCTGGCTTTCTGAAAGCCAACTAGATGATCATCATGTGGATATGAATGGCCAACACCTTGATCTCAGGCTTTATCACAACTGTGAAAAATGTTGGCTATTTAAGCCTCCCAGGCTGTGCTCTGCTGCAGTAGCAGCATTAACAGAGCAATAGAACAACCTTTAAAATGTTTTAATCAATCCACACTGACAATTTGTTCACCTTTTCCGTATTAACAACTAAGTACACACTTCGAGTAAACTCACAAGTTTCTGTTTCTTAGTGCCTTTGGGATATAATAATTATAATGGTCTAGAGACTATTAAAATGAAAGAATTGTGTGTGTGCATGAGTTTACTTTTGTAAGCTACTTTATTTTAACTTCACCCTCTGTTTTTGAACTACATCCAAATGAATTAATAGCACATGCTGCTGATGGTGTGCACATATTCCGTTAACTCACACTCCCCATGCATGGCAGGAACTGATCCACAGCAGGGACCTAGACATTTCTCCACTGGGATTTTCCTTGCCTCAGACAAGTATTCTGTCTATTATAAGACAAACCAGGATGCCAGAGGATTTAACTCTTTAAAACAGTTTTCAACCAAGACAAGTAGGGTTAGGAAGAGAAATAGATTCTTTTCCATTGAGGTGTGATCACCTCTTTAAGACATTAACACTAGGACTGAGCTCTAGCGCACATGGTGATAAGTTACTCATCAATGCAAAAGTCATGGATTTCCTGTTTTTTCCTTCTCTGCCTCCCTTCTTTTGCTTTAGGTCATATCCCATCTGTTTCCAAGGATTGGTTTCTGGTATACCCCAAATCTAAAAAGTTACTAGTCACACCAAATGAAGAAGAAAATTACCAAGATTCCATGCCTTATATTTTGTTTTGTTTTGTCTTTCAACAGAAATTTTTCCTCTTAAATGAAGGAAGGGGAGGTTATAGGAGTGGAGAAGAGACAGGGAAAGAAAGGAAGAAATGGAGCAGAGACATTAAAGAGCTAAATATAAGTACCACACCAAGATATGATTTATCTGTCATGTTAAGTCTTAACATTTTGTTTTTATTCAATATTACTCTTACTAAACAACCACTGAATATGCATATTTCAGAATGCCAGTTTCTGATACACATCAAGTTATAGGATAGCATCCAGTTTGTGTACCCTGTGATACTGTTAGTACAGTGTTAAGATAACATGGGTACATCACAGTAAAACATTTAGCGTGTCCCAAGTTACTATTTAAAACTTTCTGAAGTCATTCTCCTGGCAAAGTTCTCACTCTGTAATTCACTTTTGCGTATTCTGGGATTGCTAACAAATATAAACAATGCCTCAAAAGTCACAAGCATATGCAACCTGATATGTCAGAGAAAAAGGATCACTAGATCTGATATTTTGCCAGAATGTTCTTTCTTTTCTCTTTTATCAGGTGAAAGATGGCAGTAGTGGTGGAGTGTGCATTAAACAATTCTGCAGTACACCTCATTCTGAACCTTTTTGTCAAGGGAAATTATGAACAACACATGTGATGTATTATTTCCATTCAACCATCACTCTCTTCTGATAGTTTATCCAAGAAGGGGAAGGGAGTGTCTTGTCTTTGTCAGGCAAATATAAAACAGAGAAATTTTGTTGGTAGTATTATATATTCTACAATAGTGGTAATGAACTTCATTCAAACTTTTGAGAGGGCAGAGAGAATTCTCATTGAGAATGCACCTTGTGATGAACAGATTCCATCTCTGGGTTCCTATTGCTCTGTTGCTGTTATGACATCATGGAAAGCACTTAGCTGTTGGAGTTTAGCAGGCCTGGGACAGAATATTGATTCTCTTTTTTTCTGCCTACATTACTTTTGGCAAGCTACTTTATCTCTACACATGACTGTTTTCTCAATTATAAAAACTAATGTTGAACCAACATGGTGGCTCAGCAGGTAAAGGTACCTGCTGATAAGCTTGACATTTGATTTTGATCCTAAGATCTGACTTGGTGGAATGATATAACCAACTCTCAGAAATGATCTGCTGACCTCCACATGTGTACTGAAACACACTTGCACACACACACACACACACACACACACACACACACACACACAAACATGCATATACATACACACAAAACACATACAAAAAGAGACACAAATATTCACAAACACACCTACACTCATAAAAACAAACACACACACACATGCATACATATACACAGACTCACATACACTAAATGTAATTTAGAAATACTTACATATTTAACTAGCATACAGTCAAACTTACGTACAAAATAACTTTGGGATGATAGACCATTTCAATAACATAGATATTTGTGAGCTATTTGGTTATAGGACACAGGAATTTTGCCTGAATTACCTTCATATTCGATTCAGTAGATGATTGAGAACCTCCTACATGTCACATGTGATGACAATGAAAAATCAAAGGTAAACAGAAAATGGTTCCTGTACATGAGGAACTTAGAGCTGAGTTTGGTGGAAGAAAAAATTTAGTGGACAAGTATGAGGATATTAGCATGTCAACACTTAGCTTTTTTTAAATCTTGTTTATACTTAATATAGGATTTTTGACTGAATGTCTTAGTCACAGTTAGTTATTCAGAGATAGAATCAATGGTAGGCAGACAAATATTTATCACAAAAATTGAAGACTAAGAAGTCCTACAATTTCAGTTAGCATGCTTGGAATCAATGAAAGCTGAGTTTGGAAGTTCTTACCTAAAAGACACAGCAGGCTTTAGACCAAAAAACAGCCAACATTTCAGTTGAAGTCCAAAAGCAAGATACATGTCTCTGCTCAAGCTGTTTTGGAACTGCTCTTATGTATCCTTCATATTACTGTGCTGCATCCACCCAAATTAGGCAGGACCATTTGTTCTACTAAGTATACTAAATTTTCAAGACTTTTGTCTCAAAAGACTTTAACTTATACCCCTAAAGCAATCAAATATATGGGACCTCTGAGACTGTAAAATGAATTATCTTTTTCAGCCTTATGTTTTAATGCATTTCATTAAGTGTCTTTGCTTTGTCTTCTGTACTACACAAAGATCATTCCTCATCTGTAGGGTACCTGACATAGCACAACTAAGCTACATCATGAATATATATATATATATATATATATATATATATATATATATATATATATGTTGTTCATTAGTAAATACTTAATCTGATATCTACATATAATAACATATTATGCACACACACACACACACACACACACACACACACACATGAACAAGTAGACCCAGTCCAGTAAGATATTACCTGTATGTCTTAACTTATTTATCAGGCCCTTGGAAAAAAGAACTTTATACTTTGCATTTGCATTAAGTGTCTATTAACTTCCTATCTAGTTTCTACACTGTTTTCTATGCTTCATTGCTGTGTATCAGATCACCCATCCCTCTAACCACCTGTATGTAATCCACACTATATTTTGATTTATTACAATGTATTTATCACATGTTCTCATACTCCCATTTGAATAGACCACTTCACTACCATTAATAAGAGCACACTTTGCTTATAGAGTATTTTTCTGTGTTGTACAATTTACCTACAACAAAATATTAAAATATTGAATGTCCATTTTCAGACTTTTAACTGATGCATGCATGTACTTCTGAAGCCAACCTATCCAGCAAACGGCTGTCATGATTAAAGCATGTTTTCTTGTGCCTGGATCCCAAAGTTGTCCAATCATTATTTTGACTTTTCCACATCCCATACTGATTATTGTGTTTTGCAAAGAGTTGATCAAATGATACATATAGGGTACACTCTTTTGTGTAAGCCATCTGCCATGAGGAAAACTTACCAGTGCTAATACTTATAATCTGTGCTTGTAGTCTTCTGTCAACTTGACACACAACTAGATTCATTTAAAATGAGGGAACCTCATTTGAGAAGATGTCTCCATAAGATGTATCTGTCTGGCATTTTCTTAAGTAGTAATTGATAAAGCCCAGCCCATTATGAATGGTGCCATTCCCGGGCTGGTGGTTGTGTGTTCTATAAGAAAACAGGCTGAACAAGCCAGGGGAAGCAAACCAACAAGCAGTGATGTAGTGGGTAGCCATTCCAGCTTTGATCTGGAGATTCCAACCCCCAATGAGGCTTCGGTAACTGTCATGACTATAAGCTGGGCAGATAGAGGACCCTGAAGACCTGATATCCGGATGCAACAGCTCTCTTGGTTTCTTGACGCTCGACATTAGACCAAGCAGAGTTCTCTAGAGAACACTGCCAGACTGTGCTATACCTTTCCCACTCTCTATCCCTTCACTTGTAAGTTACACCACAAAATAAACCTTTTAACTACATGGAGTGGCCTTAATAATTTCACCAATATAGTACCACTCCATGGTCTCTGCATCAGCTCCTGTCTCCAGGTTCCTCACCTGTTTGAATTCTTGTGCTGACTTCTTTGGATGATGAACAATAATATGAAAGTGTAAACTGAATCCTTTTCTTTGTCACTCCCTTTTTGGTCATGGTATTTCATCACAACAACAAAAACCCTAACTAAGAGAAGTTGGTACAAGTATTGTAGGGTATTGTTGTGATAGACCTGACCATGGTTTTGGTGGGTTGAAGAAGGACTTTGGAGCTTTGGACTAGAAATGTCATTGAGTATTGAGAGCTCAGTGAGCTGTTCTGTAGGAACTTGGAAGATAAGAATGTTGAAAGCAATGTATATGATGGAGTCCTGGACCATGAAGTTTCAGAGGGAAGTTTAAAGACTATTGAGGCCATTTGCTATTTTTAATTGAGATTAGGTCATTCTGCTTAGTTGGGGCCAAATCAGTTGTATGAGACCATCCTCATTGAAGTGAAACCTTTGCATTACTGAGGCAATTGATTCTGGTTAGCTGGGACTAAGACATTATCAGTGATTAGAAGAGACCAATTTCATTGAGGAAAATCTCCTGGGAAATATTTGCTCAGGGACAGCATACAAAGCTATGTTCTAGAAGAGGTTGGAGAGGTGTTACTGGTTTTGAAGGCATAAGGGGTCATGGAGAACATTCAGGCCTTGGCACTGTGAGAGGCCAGGCAAAGGTGCAGCCTCAGTGGCAGTTGAAGGCCCAGGATTGAAGGGGTCAAACAAAGAAGTTGAGGCATGGCACCATGAAGAAAGTCTATGAGAGGCATTTGATAAAAGTGCAGCCCAGTTGCAGCAGTAGACCTAGGCATTTTTGAGATGCCAGTACCATGGAATGTTCACCAAGAACAGCAGCAGCAGTGGAGTGGAGCCAGCTAGAACATAGACGATAAGCTGTGCATGCTACAGGGGGCAGAGCTGAAAACGTGATTCAAACCCCATGGAGGAGCCCAGATTGTGAGGGAATCCCAGATAACTGAACATTGAGTTATATATCTATATCTACATCTATATCTACATCTACATCTATATCTATATCTCTATATCTCTATATCTCTATCTCTATCTCTATATCTATATCTATATCTATATCTATATCGAATTTGGTTTTCTTCAGTTCAGATGGTGACTGTGCCCTGGTTCTTCTATTCTGAAGAAGGCACTTAATTTAATTTTGATGTTTATAGGAGCCCACAGCTGAAAGTCTGAATTGTTAAAAGAGATTCTGGAATTTTAGAGAGATTAGATATTTTAAAGAGACTGAAAATTTAATGTGTTTGAATTTGTAAAGATGTTAAAAAGATATTAATGATTTTAATGTGAGACAGTGGGGAGTAATCAGATGGAAATGTTTGGCTTAATGGTGTTTTGTTTGTGGGTGAAGATGAAAATGGGCCAGTTGTGCTGGCTACTCTTATATCAACTTGATACACAAACTAGAGTTATTTGAAATGAGGGAAACTCAACTGAGAAGCAGCCATCCAGCATTTTCTTAATTAGTGACTGGTGGAGGAAGGTCCAGCCCACTGTGGGTGGTTCCAATCCTGAGCTGCTGCTCCTGTGCTCTATAAGAAAGCAGGCTGAGCAAGCCAGGGGAAGCAAGACAGTAAGCAGCATCCATTCATGGTCTCTGCATCAATCATCTGACCTCTATGTTTCTGCCTTGTTTGATTTCCTGTGGATGATGTTCAGCAGTATGGATGTGTAAGCACAGACCCTTTCCTTACAACTTGCTTTTTAGCTATGGTGGTTCATTATGGCAATAGAAATCCTAATAAAGACATAATCTTAGTTTAAAATTATGTTGATATGCAGTACTATAATATGTAGCTATTCAATTATTCTACATTGTATCTATCCCTTCTCCTTCTGGTAAGTACTGTGCCTGTTTCTGTGTTTTGACTATGATCAACTATATCAGCCAAGTTTGTTCATATATATATATATATATATTCCTATTATAAACATGTTTCCATTTCTGGAGGCAGGATTATTAGATCATTGAATTAGTACATGTTTAGTTATAAAAAAGAGTTTTGTCTAAGCATTTGCCCTATTTTGTATTCAACTATAATTTATGAGATAATTCCAGTTTATCCTCAACTTTATCAGTGCTTGGTTTGCTCAATCATTTTAATTGTAGATTTTCTTGAGATACATCCTAGTTTCTCATTATGATGACTAATGATCTCATCTGCATTTTTCATATACTTAGTGACCATTTATACCTTCTGTGAAGTTGCTTTTAAATTTTTTACACTCTTTTATAGTGTTGCTTGTAGCATGAATCTTAACAGGTCTTATCAATAAAATCAAACCAAGGCAAGTTATTGGGGTGAATGCTGGAAGATCAGAGAGAAGAACAAGCCACAGCTTCCTCACCATGCCAGTTCTTCAACTGGTCTTGTTTCCTCAGACTGCAAGCTTCTGAGTCCTTATCCAAATGGGTCTCAGCTGAACTGTTGCTCAAAAACTAAAAGTGTAACCAGCCAAATGCCGCTAGTTTCTGGTTTTCATGCCTTATATATCTTTCTCTTTCTGCCATCACTCCCTGGGATTAAAGGCTCGCTTTCTGGGATTAAAGGTGTGTGTCTCCATGTTGGCTGTATCCTTGAACGCACAGAGATCCGCCTAGCTCTTGCCTCCCAAGAACTGGGATTAAAGGCATGCACCACCACTGCCCATCCTCTGCTATGGCTTGCTCTGACCCATTTTCTAGCCATTTTTGGCTCTGTATCTAGTCACTGTCTGTTCTCTGACCCCAGATAAATTTATTAGGGTGCACAATATTTTGGGGAACACAATACCACCACAGTTGCTGATCTTCTTATATTCAGTTGTAAGAGGTTTTCAGGTTTCTTTCTTGTTATATAGCCCCCTGAATTCCAGCCCTTTGTCAGATGTGTGTTTTATGATCCTTTTCTTGCAGTATTTAGTTCGATAATTTGTTTCGTTCTTGATATCTTTTAATGCAGGATTTATATGTGTTGTGGAAATTTATCTCCATTTCTTTTTATGTTTTTTTTAAATCAGGTGTGAGAAATGTTTGTGCTTCAAACACTTGCAGGTAGTTCTAACTTGCAACCCAAACCAAGACTGATAGAATTATAGAGATGAGTTCTCTGAAAGGCTGCAGGGCAATCAGGAGGCAACACAGTACATTTCACAGAGAAGGGCTTGTGTCCAGAGACTCGGTTGATGATATGATTACTGCATTTCTCCAGATCCTGCTGGAATCCATAGTGTGTTTCAAGAATAGATCATAATTATATAGATTCTGCATAAAGTAGACAAAGTAAGTTTGGAGAATTTAGTAATTCTCCATGTAAAATGGAGAATCAGGGATTAAAATCATCAGACTTCAATGTACTGTCTCTATCAGAAATAGATTCAATATAGCATGTCATATACTCTTACTGAAGTGCTTATAGAAGACTTACATGAGGGAAGCTATGAAACAAATCATAAAATAGTATTATCACATATCAGATTAAATAGAGCTTAATTTGAAACATGATCACACACACACACACACACACACACACACACACACACACACACACACACACACACACATTTCATATAGAAAGACAGGCTAGTTTATTACATTTGTTACATATTCTGTATATGCCAGGAAATAACAAATTGGCATAGAAGCCATGTTTGTCTCAATACCTGGCTTTATAAACACTTCTTTTTAGAACATAGCCACTTTCTTCTTTCATTTATTATATGTGCTTACTTTGAGACGACTTGGGCTGTAATAATATTTTTGTTTCAGACAGTAAACCCTCCCCCCACCAAAAAAACAAACAAACAAAAACAGCAGTTTGCTGATAGCCAATATAAATTATTTTTAAAGTTACATATGCATCAGTATAACAGAAAGTTGTATATCCACTTAAAAGATGGGAAATCTGAAGTTGTGGATTTAGATGACTCTTCCAAGATGGGAAGTCAAAGAGTAGAGTGTAATTTGATTGGTGAATAGCCTTAGTACACAGATACTTTTTGCTGTATCATGTTCTCCACTTAAACTAAGACAACAAATCTAATGATACTACTATCACTGAAAATACGTTATCTAACAGATACTAGAAAACAAAGATGATTGGCAGAATGTTAATAGCCTGTGTTGAAATATGACAGCTCCAGGAGTCTAATTGTCGAGAAAGAGGAGGGACTGTAAGAGCATGAATTGTTGAGACCAAGATTGGAAAAGCACAGGGACAAATAGCCAAACAAATGGAAGCACATGAATTATGAATCAAAGGCTTTGGAGCCCCCAGCTGGATCAGGCCCTCTGGATAAGTGAGACAACTGAATAGTTTGAACTGTTTGGGAGGCACCCAGGCTGTGGGACCGGGAACTGTACTTAGTGCATGAGTTGGCTGTTTGGAACCTTGGGCTTACACAGGGATACTTTGCTAAGCCTGGAAGGAGGGGACTGGACCTGTCTGTACTGAATCCACCAGGTTTAAATGAATCCCCAGGGGAGTCTTGTCCCTGGAGGAGATGGGAATGGAGGGGAAGGGATGGGGGTAAGGTGGGAGTGGGGGCAGGAGGGGAGGACAGGGGAACCCATGGCTGATGTGTAAAATTAAACACAAATATAATAAATAACATGAAGGTAGTGTCAAAAAGCCAAGAAAGACCAGTGAAAGGAAAACAATTTGTCTCTGTAATCAGGACCATCTCTGTCCCTAGCCCAAAAAACTGGCCACTCCCTGGGCAGAAAAAAAACTGATTGGTTGAATTCATCCCCAAAACATCCTTTATAAACTACTGTGCCTTGTCAAAGGGTAGATGATTTACTTCCAAGAATTATTATTATTTTCTCAAAATATTTTAACAATGTTAATGTTAAAATACTTAATAGAGAATATAAAAATATTAAATACTTATGTGTGTATCCAAAGAAACATTTTCATCTATTTTGAAGATATTTAATAATTTAAGTTAATCAGTAATAAACTGAATATTTCACAATAGAACTTGATGTACCTTGTATGTGTATATATTATTTGATGTTCCATGCATCTTCAGGTCCTCAACAGTTATCCATTTGGCATAATATCTTGAAGTATTGCCTTCTAAGGGAATTATAGAGGTACCAGATAATGTAATAGCAGTGACATTTACTTTTTAAAAATTCTGGTGTGTCTGTGTGTGTGCACGCGCACACATGCATGCACGCACGCACGAGTATGTGTGTAATGTGACTATGGGTTTATAGGCAATTACAGAAATGTGAAGAATAGAAGACAACTTTGTGGGATCTACTTGTGTCCATCTTCATATGGTGATCAAGATGAGGTTTCTAACAGAGCTGTCTCATTGATGCTGAAATAAGATTACTTGAAATATTAAAACAGTAAAATATTGTTTTTTCTGATTAAAAGAAATTTTCTTTTAAAGATAATGGAAAATAGACACTGACTAATAAATACTATTTGTGGATAAAAATGAAAAAAAGAAAAGAAAATATGTTATATAACAGATACTAGAAAACAAAGATGATTGGCGGAATGTTAATAGCCTGTGTTGCAATATGACAAAGAATTGTGGATATTTATTTATTTATATGCAAATGCATGATATAATATTACTTGCTACTGTGCTATGAGCCTGAAGGATGTTTTGCAATCATATTTCATGACAATTCCTTCTTGAAACAATATGACTTGATACATGTATAGTGCACTGGACAAAAAGACAGAAAAGAAACAGAATTCTAAGATAGTCTTGGAGTCAGGAGAATCTGAACATATTAGGACACATGGAGAAGACATAACATTTTATCCAAATTGGTCAGATGTGGACATATCACTCCTTGATCAGTGACTGTGTTAAGAATAGGCTATATAGCACAGTATGCCCTTAAAATAGACTGTGAGAAGACCTGCCTAAAATATGACAGGAAAGAAGAGCAGAGGAAGCTATAATAAATAAGGAAGGTTACATCTGTCCTTGCTGTCCAGTCTACCTCAGACCAAAGCACCTTCTGAGATGCTGGAAGTGTAGTGCTAAAAGCAGAGCAGTCCAGCTCTCAGAACCACCATTTTCCAAAGGAGCATGTGTTCCTTTACATAGCTGTAATAATGCATACATGTTATTCTTCCTAGTCCATATGTTAACCATCTAAGGGATCATGAGAAGAAAGAATGAAATGACTCAACAGGAATCACTTTATGATGATGGGAGAATTAGCTGATGAATTTATTTCCAATTATATTTCATTTTTGGAATTCTTAACACTATTGATATGCAATATGATAACTATTAAGAAGGATTATAGACCAGAGAGGCTCATTAATAAAACATTCTGGAGGAAAAAAAAAAACTTAACAAATAATCAAGCAGTCTTCTTTGTAAATTGGTTTTAAGATACAGTTCTTTTTAAATGAAGTTCTTGCATCATGTTTTTTTGTATGTTGTTAATAAAGAATTTTAAATTGTGACTAAAATATTGGGCATTACAAACTTTGATTACTTAAGGGTACTTGATAGAAATAATACTTGATTTATTCATTTTTTGCTCATTTATTCAATCACTCAATGGCTAGTTTTTGAGAGTATGCTAACTATGTGAAAAATAAAGTTGAACAAGAAAAGTATTCTACCTTCTAGTATCCCAGGATTCTCTTAGTAAAGAACTATGCAAACAAATATTAGCAAAGAAAAGAGGCAAAATAAAAGGCATTTCAAATCCATCAGGTGTTATGGTAGAAATGAATCCTTTCTTCTTTAAGTGAAGCAGTCATAGAAATCCATAGAGCTTGGAAATTCAGTTGAAATGGGCCAGACCCTATGGTGCTTACAACAAATGCATGAATACAACTGAAGAGTCAGAGATGAGAATTTGTGTACGATAAGCAATCAGACTGCTGAGGCCTTGGGAAGTAGTTGGGATATTTATTAAGAACGTTATGGGGGCTGCTAAGGTGACTTAGCAGGTGAAAGAGCTTGCTATATAAGCCTGCTAACCTGGGCTCAATTTCCAGAACCCACAGAGGAAAGGCTACCAAATGATTTCCTCTGATCTACACATATGCACTCCCTGGACCCACACATCTTACACACAAATACACACAGTATTAGCTCATAAAATAGGAAATAAACCTGTAAATAAGAAATTAGACAACCGTGGTGACAGTATCAGTATCACTGTTGTGGGGGAAGTAGGCAATAAAGGAAAGACATGTATTTGTGAGAGCTGGAAAAGGAAATAATATTGAAGGGTATGACTTTGAGTAATGCAGAATCAAGATAATAATGAGTGATCTGAAACTAGGCTTGAAGAACAAGTAGAAATGGTGGGTACCATATGAACAGAGCAAAACACAGAGGGACTGGGAGATGGTTCAGTGGATAAAGAGTGCTTTCACACAAGCATGAGTACCAGAGTTTTGTACCTAGCACCAACATGAAAATGCAAACAGATTTAGTAGTCCATCTGTTGTTATCCATGTGCTCAAGAGACAAAACCTCCAAAAGCAAGATGGCTGCCTAGAGTAGCCAAATGGACAAGTTCTAAGTTCTGAGAGAGAACCTGCCTCAGTAAAGAGTCATGCCATTGAGGGAGGAAGACACCCAGTGTCAGCCTCTGGACTCTACAAGCACAGGCATTTAAGTGGATATGCACTCATCCCCAACACACACATGCAATCATGCATATACACATCCATGACAAACATGAACACTAAACCCCTGAGAATCATGGGTGCCAGATGGGCTGCTTACATATTGTGGTCAAGTGCAGAGATTAACACATACCCTCCTTAGCACAAGCTGACATTCTTGAGGAAAACTCAACCTTTCCCTGACCCATGACCTAGCCATTCCTTTTTTAGGCAATTATGTCAAAGAAAGGCTTGTGCACATTAAAGTAAATATGCACAAGGTTATTGATTTTAGTGTTACTTATAGCTTTAGGAATTTAAAAATAATTTGGGTGGGTATGAATGGAAGAATTAATGTAAAATCACAAGGAGTAACACCCAGAAAATAAAATAAAAAAACACACTACAATAAAAAGAAATCTGAAGCCATAGTGCTTATTATAAAAAGGTAAATAAAAGAAATCAGCATGATATTTATATGCAATTTACTTTTCATAAAGTAACTGCATATGTATATGGAATAAGAGTCAGTTTTTCAAAAAGCAAGGTTTTAAATTTTATATAGTAAAAAAATGAAAAGGGGAAGTGCTGTGGGATGTTCAAGTATGTCAAATGTGTTGCTCTGATTGGTTAAAATAAAAACACTGATAGGCCCATAGCCAGGCAGGAAGTATAGGTGGGACACACAGAGAAGAGAATTCTGCAAAGTGGAAGGCTGAGACAGAGAGACACTGCCAGCCACCGCCATGACAAGCAACATGTGAAGATGCTGGTGAGCCACAAGCCACATGGCAAGGTATAGATTAATAGATATGGGTTAATTTAAGATAGCAGAACTAGATAGCAGGAAGCTTGCCAGGGCCATACAGTTTGTAAGAAAAAAAAAAAGAGTCAGTTTTTCATATATATAATACCTGGGTTATGCAGACTCAAGGAATGAAAACTACAAAGCTTCTGAGGAAACCAGGTTTGGTGGACAACACTTGCAAATTTTGCCAATGATATTTAAAGACTAAAGTCTTATTTTTCAAATACAACACAAATATACACATGTTAAGTATTTTTTGAAAAAAGTATCTGTTATAAAATGTATACTGGAACATTTACCTTGAATAGGATTATGCATGTTTTCCAAAGAGTGGACAGAAAGTGAAAATGTTGTGGTGTGTTATTGTTGGGTGGGGAAACAAGGCATGTTTGATACCGATCAGAAAATTCTAAAGACAACTATAGATGTGTATGGCTGACAACATATACACAGTGAACTATGGAAACTGATAAAAAGTGAGGTGTATGCATGTGTGTGTGCTTTATGGTTTATGATTTCATATATTTACACAATGTTCATCCTGAACATTTAATACAAAATCCATATAATACAAAATTTATATTATGCTTAACAGTTGTATGTGTTGGCGACACTGGATGAGATTCATAAGCAAAGAGCAAGCATGATGGCAGAGATGACTTATGCACATAGGCATGTAAGCAAGTAGAAACCAGACATTGTGGAGAGGGAAAATAGAGAAACATATACGTTAAAAGAAGTGGCTTTTGCAAGCCAATAATGATACGTGATAATGTTTCAAACTGAGAATTACCATGATCCAATCATCTAGCATTTAGATTCAAAGTGGGGACCAGGCTGAATATTTCAGAGAAGAGGCAATGAGAAAGTCTCAGGTACTGAAATTTGGTTTTGTTCATAGTGGGAACTGACCAAGCGAGCTTATAGAAAATGAGAAGCAGATTACAGAGGATCAGAAAAACAGTATGTAGTGAGCAGGAACCAAGTACCAGGTCTGCATAGCACTAGAGCCACAAGACAAAGAATGAAAGAAAGAATAAACCAGCACAAGTGATAGTTGATAATGAACAGGAAGCTCATCTCTTAAGTCTGAAGGAAGTCAGTTTGAGGATGTTTACTCATGCTCTGAACTGGAGCAAACAGGTCTGATTGCCCCAAATCATCAATGCTAGGAAGTTCCAGAGAACACTCCATATGTTAGTGACTTCCCCACAGCTTGGTTACAGAGCACAGAAAATGTTAAAAAGAAACACACTGTAAGGTGGAGATGTGGGAAGTAGTCTGCAGAGGAAACAAAGATTGTGAATGTGAAGACAGAAAGCACCCAGCAGCCTCTAGATGGTAATGAATGACAAGGGGACTCTTAGTTAGAAGGGAAGGGGATAATGAGTCTCATTTACATAGATGAATTTTCATAGAGAAATGTGACTTAAAAACATATGATCTCTGGAGATGGACAGATACTATGGTGGGAGCCACCAAGCTGATAACTCTCCTTCAGAATGATATGAACTGGACATAATGTAGAATTGCATACTCTAAAGTAAAAACTGAGCTGTTTTGCTAAAGGCTGGATAGAACGCCAGCAAGGTAAGACAAAAGGGTAAGACAAAGGGTCAGAATGGGGAAAGAAAAGTGTCTACCATGGGCAAAGTAACACAATATACATACTAAATCTTTTTTTTTTTTTTGGAGCTGAGTGAGGATCGAACCCAGGGCCTTACACTTGCTAGGCAAGTGCTCTACCACTGAGCTAAATCCCCAACCCCTAAATCTTTACTAGGGATATGGGGTATAAAATGTTGCCCATGGAAGCTGGGATAGCTGACCTCAGATTCACACCAAAAAAGTCCACACTTGTGTGAAAGGCCATAAAGGATAGCACATGTCTATAATCCATTCTCTGGGGAGGTTGAGAGTCCCTGCCTCATTGGCTAGTGAATTGGAAAGATCCAGGTCAATAAAGAAACCCTTTCTTATCAAGATGGAAAACCATTGAGAAATACAACTGCTATTCACCTCTGGTTTCTGAACATACACCAGGATGACATATTCATAAAAAAAGGCTTATATCCAAAGTTTGTGGGTCATTTTAACAGGGTCCAATAACTACCATTTCACCTTTCTGCATTTCATGACGTGGAGGTGGAAGAAAGACTGAAGAAAGGAGATGTCAGGATAGAGGGGATGGAGGGACATCTCAAATTTCATTTCAGCAATCTTTGTTTTCATGTTTAGTGTTTCCTGAATTAGAGAAATCAGCTCTGTTTTCTTTCCCTTACTCTGTTCCAATTACCTAGAATTTTAAGAAGTCTGTCTATTCACATTTCTAGAAAACAGTGACAAGGAGGGTCCCTCCTTGTCTGTGCAGCTATTCTGTTGCAGGCGAGCTGTGTGAGGCAGATTTGGACTTGCCTGATAGAGTAGGCTCCTTTGTCATCAATCTCCTCTCTGCATGTGTGAGGGATGTGTTAGGGATGAAGCCGCTATCTGCAAAAATTGCTTTTTAGAGAGGGGAAGATCATTTCCACTTTCTTTTTTGGGACTGGAACTTCCTGAGGTCATGTTGGACTTCAGATAGACTGAGGAAAAAAATACGAATAAGTTTTCTCAGGACCCTAGTGCCAAACAGGCAATTCTATTGCTCTGCTCAGACCTTATTTTGGCCCAGTCAGTTCCTCTGTGTCCTTCAGCTCAAGCCTGAGGCCATGGAAGAAAGGAAACTTTCTATCTCCATGCATTCTTAGCACTGTGGAACAATGTGGTACAGTTAAGTTTCTTGTGTGTCCATCTCCCTGTGACCTCCCCACTGCCCAGTGCTCTCATCACTTATATAACAGAACTACCATGGAAAAGCAGGTTATCTAACACACAAAATGTCAGTGGCCCAAAGCACACATGACTCTTTTATAGCCGAATGACTAGTGTCTAGCCTTTCTTCAACCCCAACTCAAAGAAATTTGTTTTTCAATGGATTAACTTAAAGGTGCCTTTTTTGGAATATGAAGGAGAACCTTAAGAGGGATACAGCATCTCCCTGGAAGGGGAAGTAGATGAGATCTCCTGAGTAACTAGGGGTGGAGGATCAATAGATGGTAGGGAATGGGGGATGAGAACATAAGGGAACATGATAGTTGAGCTGGAGCAGGGACTGAGTGGGAGAGCAATGAAAGAGATATCTTGATAGAGGAAGACATCATGGGGATAGGGAGAAACCTGGTGCTAGGGAAGTTCCTGGGAATCCATGAGGATAATTCCAGCTTAAGCTACTAGCAAGAGTGGAGAGGGTGCTTGAGCTGGCTTACCCTGGTAATCAGATCAGTCAATACCCTAACTGTCATCATAGAACCTCCATCCTGATGGAAGCAGATGTAGAGATCCACAGACAAGCCCGAGGCCAAGCTCCAAGAGTCCAGTTGAAGAAAGGGAAGAGGGATTCTATAAGCAACTGGGGTCAAGATCATGATGGGAACATCTACAGAAACAATTGAACCAAGCTAGTGGGAACTCACAAACTTTAGACCAACAGTTGTGGCACCTCCATGGGAGTAGACTAGGCTCTCTGCATAAGTGAGACAGTTGTGTAGCTTGATCTGCATAAAGGCTCCCCTGGCAGTAGGATCAGGATTTATCTCTGGTGCATGAGCTGGCTTTTTGGATCCCATTACCTAAGATGGGACACCTTGCATAGCCTTGATGCAGGAGGAGGTGCTTGGACCTACCTCAACTGAATGTACCAGGCTTTGCTGACTCCCAATGGGAGGCTTTACCTTTTTGGAGGAGGGGATGGGGGGGTGTTGCAGGGGGAAGGCTTGGGGAGGGGCAGGAAGGAAAGGTAGGGGGATCTGTGGTTGGTATATAAAATGAATACAAAGCATCTTAATAAAAAGAAAGAAAAGAGTGCTGTCATTAGGTTCAAATATAAGTTCTGTTAGTGGCTGTTTGTTTAACTATGTAAGTTATTCAATGTTCCTGGGTCTCAGTTTCCTTGTCTATAAAGTGAGGCTGATGATGGACAGTCATTTTCATGGGCTAGAGACAATACGAAGATTAAATTGATGCTTAAAAACACTTACCATAGCACTTTTGATATGACAAGTTTTCGATAAACACCTGTAAGATTAAATTTTAAATTTTGTCTTTGAATCCAAATACTTTGACCAGCCTTGAGGGTCCAAATTGATGCCATCATTTTCAGGTTCATTAGTACTGTGAGTACTTGTCTTCTTGGTATATGTGACCTTTTTGTTTTTTCAAACTGAAAGAGGGCCTAAGAGCAAGCTTCAAAAGTGGAGGACAGTCATTGTGTATCCTGTTTTCTATTTTGTTCCCAGCGCCTGGTAATACATGATTAACTAGCTCTGTAGCAGTTAAGCCTCCTGTTTACATTGCAGATTCACTTTCTGAAAGCAAAGGGAAAAGAAAGGAATCATCTGCCTGGTGTTTTTCATCTCTGACTTCTTATCAAAAGCCTGGGATG
The DNA here is from genome assembly GCF_903995425.1 of Onychomys torridus. Lineage (NCBI taxonomy): Eukaryota > Metazoa > Chordata > Mammalia > Rodentia > Cricetidae > Onychomys > Onychomys torridus. Next base: position 74,263,999 of record NC_050443.1, read on the forward strand.
CCTCCTCTTAACCAAACCCCTGCTCCATCATAAGCAAAGCTGTCAACCAGTGGGAAAGGCAGAAGCCAGAGGCCCATTTCTTGTGCTACCTGTGGTGATTTCAAATTAGGGATGGTCAAAGTGAACTAAGATGCTTACACAAAATGTCCAGGGACCAGCTAGGTGGAACGGAGGAGTTGGAAAAAATCCAGGTTATTTTGAGGAAACTTGGGGTGACAAGATCTGGAACTGCTTAGCTCAACTAATTTCCCCAAGGGAAACTCCTGGCAAGTATTATACCACAGGAAAGACCAAAGAGCTAAGGCAATTTGGCATAGCTCAACTGTACAGCCAAAAAGACATGTGCTTAGCAGGAGATAAACTCACTGCCAGGACCATGCACACTGGGGAAAATAATGGAAATTTACAGGAAGCAGTTCCATGTGGACCTGCTCTTAGTGTAAAATCAGGAGAAAAAAATCTTTAGAAAGGGAGTAAAAATCATTCTAATAACAATAATTTTTTAAAGGTCTAGCATAGAACTTTGCACTTCTAGATTAAGAATATGCATGTATACACAAAGGTAAGTGTGTGTGTGTGTGTGTGTGTGTGTGTGTGTGTGTTTGTGTGTGTGTGTGTGTTTTCTAGTTTATAGATAATTGTTTTTATCTTACAGAAGTCAGGCAAAAGACAAACTGTTGAGTTCAGTGATGCATGTATTTCTTCCAATTTCTCACCTCTCTATATCCACTGTAAAAGACACACATGGCTGACACCCCACTTTGATAGCAGAATATTTCATAAAAGCTATGTACAGAACATGGGCTTTGAAAACATTCAAATCCTCTGTTCTTTTCTTGTGTGACCTGAGACAAGTTAATTATCACCTGGCAAGATTAAGTTTTAAACTATAATCACTAAGGGGTAATCAAAACATTTACGTTTCAGAGGAAGTGAGAGATCTAAATGAGAAAGCATCACATGACACAATTGTCATTGTTACTGATGTCCATTAGATATTTGTACCTTTTTTTAAAAATTAATATTGGAGAAAATGTAGTGGAACAGCATCTGTAGCCTGTGTGTTCTTGGTAAGAGAACCAGAGTGTTCTTTTGTAGTCAAAGTGCACATTGTGTTTCCTTGACACTTAGACTGTGGACCATCAGGACAGATGGACTCCTTGAAGTAGATAATTTCCATTAGACATATTTTACATGAGAACTTGCACATAGTCAAATATTTGCAGAATGAATTATTTAGGAAAAATAAAAGTAGCAAGCCTGTAGCCTCTATCAAAAAGATGTTTTAATTCCCTGTACTCCTCCTCCAAGGACAACACAACAACAAATAATGACAAGCTAACAGAATTCAGGGGGAATTGATTGTATATTAATATGCACATTTAATTTATTACATGTGTTTTTGCAATGAAACTTAAGAAACATTTTCAACTTATGCATTGATATCTTCAACTTCTAATTATCTGATCCTATATTTATGAATAAGACTTTTAGACAGCACATGTAATCATCAGGTAAACAGTGCTTATATGTATTGATGTAAGTGGAACCTGACAATTAGAAGACAAGATAAACAATGATCTGACCTGTAGGTAATTAAAAGTCTCAGTTATTGTTGACCACCAAGCTGAGTCGACATGGAGAAGTTCCTATCTCTCCCAGGCTGTATTCTGAATGGATTGTGGAGAATGCTTCTGGTTAGTATAGAAAGTTGTCCAAAGTCTGTAAGGTCTCAAATGATAGAGTTTTGGCATCTCGTTCTGTTAGGCTTCCAAGATCAATGACAATAGCTTTTATTGACTGCTCTGGGACCTCTTTGGCCAACAACTCCTAAAAACATAGTCTACTATAGCACAAATCTTAAAAGGTCTTATTAATAAAAAAGAAATCTGGATCCAGGTATTGGGGGTGAAAACTGAAAGCTAAGAAAAACAGAACAAGCCACAGCTAACCTCACCTCACCAACTTCTCAGCTGATACTTTTTCCTCAAACTGGAAGCCTCTGAGTCCTCATGCGAATGGATCTCAGCTGAATTGTTGCTAAAAGTCTAAAAATTTAACAAGGCTAGTTCCTGGTCCTCATGCCTTATATACCTTTCTGCCTCCTGCCTTTACTTCCTGGGATTAAAGGTGTGTGTCACCATGCATGACTGTTTGCAGTGTGGCTTTGAACTCATCCAGAAGGCTAGGATTAAACGTGTGTGTGCCATCAGTTTCTAACCTCTATGTCTATCTAGTGGCTGTTTTGTTCTCTGACCCCAGATAAGTTTATTAGGGTACACAATATATTGGGGGACACAATATCACCACATTCTACCTCTGGCACTGGGGTTTTCAGTTAAATATCCATGGTTTCTGGAAGTATTATTTTCCACCCATGAAGGGTTCCTTTTTCGCTTATGAAATAGTAATATCTATGTAGCATTGTCAAAGCTCCTGAGTTTTTACTTGTTTCCCCTATCTTCCCACTCCCATTTTCATAGAATTGAGTTGGAAACTTCCTTATGACTTGCCAGCATTTCTAGTGTCAGCAGGGGCTTTGCAGATTGCTATAGTAGCAAATTCATGTTATCTAGTTGTGCTCCACGTTTATTGAACTGCCACACAAGATGTACCTGCTGATACAACTGTGGCATGACGACCATTGTAAAGGCAACCAACTGCATTATGATTAGAACTGAGGCCAACTTCACAGGAGAGAATACAAACCAAACTCTAAGCCTTGACAAAAGCTAGGGGTGTCACAAGACATAAGGATAAATTGATAATTGAATTTTTGCTAAATGAACAAGTGTAGCAGGAACCTTAACAGGTCTCATTAATAAGATCAAACCTGAGCCAAGTATTAGGGTGAATGCTGGAAGATCAGAGACACAGAACAAGCCTCAGCTTCCTCACCTCGCCAGTTCCTCAGCTGGTCTTGTTTCCTCACACTGCAAGCTTCTGAGTCCTCATCCAAATGAATCTCAGCTAAACTGTGCTGATCCAAAGCCTAAAAGCTTAACCAGCCAAATGCTTAACCAGCCAAATGCTTCTAGCTCTGGTGCCTGGTTTTCACCCCTTATATCTTTCTGATCTATGCCATCACGCCCTGGGATTAAAGACTCTCTTTCTTGGATTAAAGGTGTGAATCACCATGCCTGGCTGTTTCCAATGTGGCCTTGAACTCACAGAGATCTGCCTGGCTCTGCCTCCCAAGTGCTGGGATTATAGAAGTGTGCTACCACTGCCTGTCCTCATGTTTAATATTGTGGCTGTCCTGTTCTCTGACCCAAGATAAGTTTATTTTGGGGAACACACAATATTTCAGGGAACATAATACCACCACAGACAAGTAGTCAAATTGCATTCTAAACACTTATGTTTATACCCATAGAAGGCCATGCTCTTAACTATGAACACAGGTGCTTATTATTTCAAATCAGGAATACAGAACTCATAACTGGTCAAAGTGGTCATTCAATGCTTATCCACAGAAGAAAATTTATAATATCTTCTCCAAGGGGACAGAAAGATGTTAATAACCAGAAGATGAGGGTAAACACCATGATATCCAATTATGAAGAAAGCAACATTGTGGCTCCTTGATTAGGAGCTGTGAATGGGTTTGTGGACACACACACACACACACACACACACACACACACACACACGTGAAAGTATGCACACACCCGCACACCCCACATGAAAGTAGGAGTGGCCTCCTTTCAAAGAAGGGGATCACCAGGAGTGGACTAGATAACAATATAACAATTAGTAGTAAGGAAGGGCTTAAAATAATCAGAAAAAAAAGTTGTATAGATGCATGAAACTGACACAAATTTTAAGAAATGACTTAAAAATGTTTTTAGTTCTAAAATCTTTAAAATAATGTGGCTATAATTGTAATTGCAAAACCTCAGAAATACTCAGAGATGTCTGTTTTCCCTCTGGCGCGCACACTTAGCAGTGATGGATGTCGATGGAAGATCTGTCTGTTTCACTAGAATTCCTCCAGATCTGAGTTGAAGCTCAGAATGGAATATGTTTTAAGGAATTAGCTAGTTTTCTTTTAACTACACTACTCAAATAGAGGAAAGGATTTCCAAATTTTAAATATGGTTCAGTCTGTTTCCAAAACAACAGATAATGACAGTTTCCAAATCCTATTAGATCTTTCCTGTTTAAATGCACTTCACCTAAATGGAGTGACCCAGTAGGCTAAAATTACATGATTAGAAATGTCTCACTATTCCATTTTCAAATGGGCACAGATGTGCAGAGTTAAAAGCAACCCCTTTCTTTCTCATCTCAGCTGATACATAACACCTGTGCCTTTGATTTTGATCTATTGCAAACAACATTTTCATCTGGAGAAAGAGCCAGTAGACAGACCATCACTGGCACAAGTGACAAGGCTCTGAGTAAGAAAGCTTATGTGGCTTTGAAATGAGTAAGGTGACAAAAGTAATGTTTTTTAGCCTTTTTAAGATTTATTTTATATGAGTGTATATATGTGTGTAGGAACCCAAGAGCAACAGCAGAGGGCAGTAGATCTCTTGGAGCTGGAGTTACAAGTGATTGTGAGCCATCCAACATGGGTGCTGGGAACCAAACTTGAGTCATCTGGAAGAGCAGCAAGTGCTTTTAACCCCTGGGCTATTTATCTAGTTCTCCAAAGAGAGTTTAGTTGACTACAGGGAGATAATTTCTTATAGAACAAGAAGATTTCTACAAATATATATGTGAAACCATACACATTAGCCTAGTATTGTGGAGATGTGATTTCGTGATTGATAATGCAAAATTTCTCAAGATTTTAAAGTAATCATGTTGAAGGTTGAGGAGATAGCTCAAGAAGTAAAGTGCTTGCATGCAAGAATGAGGACCTGAGTTCAGATTCCCCAGAATCCATGTATCTGTCACCACAGTATTGGTGTAGGGAAGAAGTAGGCAGATCTCCAGAGCTCACTGCCAAGCTAGTCTAGCTAAACCAGTGAATCCCAGGTTCAATTAGAAGACCCAGGCTCAAAAGAATAAAATGGAGAGCAGTAGATATAGGAAGACATCCAAAGCCCTTGACCTCTGCCCTCTACAAGTAAATGTATACAACACACACACACACACACACACACACACACACACACACACACACACACATATAATAAAAATAGTCATAATTATGATAGTAGCAACTATAGTTTGCTGAATACTTGAAATACATCATACATTGTAGTAGATACTCTGTCTTTGACACCTGCACCATCCCCATGTATTCTGTTGGAAATTAATTAATTTCAGGCTATCAGTAGTAGGACTCCATTGTATCCTACAAGAGAAGCAAGGGACCTTGTAAAGTTGTGTTCTGAGGATTATCTGGAAAGAACAAAGATAATAATGGAGACAAGAGTGATCAACTGTCACTAGACACTGTCATCAGCTATCATGTACACAGTGGGTTTCTTATATGGACCACGGAGAGAGAAGCTACATGTGAAGTGAGAAGAAAAAATGAGTGGAATTGGGCTAAACTATGTAAAATCTAATAGTGAATTTTGTCCTAATGTACAATAGTTATTGCTTAACAAATGAAAGGACAGTGTTAGAGCTGTGCTGAAATAAGCGGTGCCTTCACTGATCAGAAAAGCAGGCTGGACTGGAGTTGATAGGGGAATTGGAGAGGACAGACCTAATATTTCACAATAGGTATCAAGACAGTGATTCATTATTTTGTAATTATATGTTGAAAAAGTCCTTTAGTGTTTCAGCCCCAAACTTCCATTATTTAGCAAAAAGTAGATTTTATAATCTCTGTTAGATACCATGTAGGTATAGTACAGCCCCTGAATTCCAGAATAGTATAGCTAAGGCATTTTTTGCCAGTGAATACTGCTTTTTATTACCTATTGTTAGGTAATAAAACATTCTGTGAAGTTAAACAGCATGCCCATCATCCTTTTGTTAAATAATAATATAAATTATTAACAATTCTAAGTATGGGGGAAAATTATAATCCATATTAACTTGTCCCACTTACTTTTGGCTTTAATATGATAGACAAGAATGTCTGGGCACACTGCAACCTGCCTGTGTCTGGAGACTCTTCCATGAGCTTGGTGCATTGTATTTTTACTTTTATTTTTGAGATTAAAATACAATTACATAATTTCTCCTTTTTTTCCTTCCTTCAAACCCTTCCATATAACCCTCTTTGCTCTCTTTCAAATCTATGACATTTTTTCATTAATTGTTATTAAATGTACATGTGTGTATATATATATATATATATATATATATATATATATATATATATACATATTACTAAATATAAATTGTTCTGTGTATATAATGTTACTAGAATGTATGTTTTCAGAGCTGAACTTTTGGTACTGGATAACCAAGCAGTGTGCTATTCCCTGAGGAAGACAATATTCTTTCACCCTCAGCATCTCCTAATTGTCCATAGCTCTTTGTATAGGATTGATGCTAACTACTCTGTATCATCTTAAAGGAAAAAAAAATAGAAAAACTTATTAACCACTTTCAGCTTTATATCTTCAAATTCAAGTAAATTTATTTATTTTATTAAGAAATTTTTTTTCATTCATTTTACACACCAATCAAAGATCCCCTTCTTCCCTCCTCCTGCCTCTCTGGCTTCCCCCTCCCAACCCACCATCCTACCCACAAGAAGGCAAGGCCTACCATGAGGAATCACATTCAGTAGAGGCAAGTCCAAGCCCTTCCCCCTGCCTCAAGGCTGCAAGAGGTGTCCTACCACAGGTAATGGGTTCCAAAAAGCCAGCTCATGCACCAGATGGAGTCCGATCCTACTGCCAGGGGGCCTCCAAAGCAGATCAAGCTACACAATTGTCTCACCATGCAAAGGGCCCAGTCTAGTCCCATGTAGGCTCCACAGCCATTGATCCAACTTTCATAAGTTCCATCTGGCTTGGTTTGGTTTTCCCTGCATGTTTCCCCATCATGATCCTGATGCACTTGCTCATAGAATCCCTCTTCTCCCGTTTTGATTGGACTCCTGGAGCTCTGTCTAGTGATTGATTGTGGATCTCTGCATCTGCTTCCATCAGTTATTGGAGAAAAGTTCTGTGAGGACAGTTAGGATAAATTCACCAGTCTGATCTCTGGGGCAAGCCAGTTCAGTTCAGGTACCTTCACTATTGCTAGTAAACCAGGCTGGGATCATCCTTGGGGATTCCTGGCAACTTCCCTAGCACTGGGTTTTTCTCTATCCCCATGATGTCTCTCTCTATCATGGTATCATTTCCACTGAGAGATACTTGAAATGTAAGGAAACATAAGTTTGTTTAAATGATGAGAAGTATACTAACTGTCATGGCTCCACCAACACTTAATTTCTTCAAAATAACATTACAAGAAGTCCTATAGTGATTTTATAAACCATGTGAATTTTATATAAATGAAACTAACCTAATTTTGAAGGTTGTATGGGGCTCGCATCTCTGTGCCACAAAATAAAATTTGAATATATTTTAATACTACTAAATATTCCTCTAAAGCAGGAAGCTTATTGGATAATTTAATCTAAAGAGGTGTTCAAAGGATATTAAAAATCTTCTTTATTGACACACTGGTGGCATGATTCACTGGAAACACCAAGACTTGTCTTAAATTGTGAAAAATCCTTTGGTCTTTCTTCCTGCTGGCTTGAGGAGTGATGAGAAATAGCACTGGCCATGTGGGGTTTCCACCACATTTAGGCTACCAGATCTCACTTTAGTGTAGCACTACCCTTGTCCACTTCTCTGTAAGCACTGTGGCCTCATTCTCTCCCTTAACTTCACCCCACCTGGCCCTTGTGGATTCTTACACTGGGAATGCTGTCTCTAGATGTTCACTTCCATCTCTGCATTAATGTCATTCCTCAGGATGCTCTTGGCAGACTTGTTTTTTTTTTTTTTTCCCAGTGACCCTGTCTTACTTTTTCTGTACTTTTCGTTCAAGCTCCTTTCAATCTGCTCTGCATTTCTTTATTCTAATTTTCTTTTTCTTACCTTCTTTTTTCTCCATTATCTTGTTCTATTACATATTGTTCCTGATATCTCCTTCTCTACATTAAATGTGAGATGGTATGATGTCTTGCTCTTGTTTACAATAACTTAAAATGAAGTCTGAAGTAGAGTGAGTAGCTGCCACATGTTTATCCTGGGTAAATTCCTTGCAAGGCATTACTAGCAAAGATTCCACTTTATTTGGGGTAAATTTGGAGGCCAGAGGAGAAATCTGAATTATTTCCTAATATTTTCCCGTGACTGATTTAACAGAAGTAATTTAAGAGGCCTAAAGCTTAATGAAATATTCAATTTTCTTTTAACATTAGAGAACTTCTGTTAGGAGAGCAAGATCTAGAAGCTACTTAGAAGGAAGACAAGACAGAAAATATCTAGATTGGAAACTTAATAGGATCAGACAGAATATGATCTCATGAGGTAAAGTCAAATGGGACTTCAAAAGTAAGAAGCCACGATCAGATGAAATGGCACATTTTGTAATCCCAGCACTAATGATGTAGGGGCAGCAGGGTCAGTAATTCAAGGCCAGCATCAACCACATAATGAGGTTGAAATCAACCTATTAAGACCCTGCCTCAGTAAAACAGAGAGAAAGAGAGAGAGAATACTTATTGTGACATCTAATAGATAAATCTGGAGTAACTCGTGAAGCCAGACAAAGCTGTAACACTGCTTTATATAAACTTTCATCCATGCAAAGTAGATATATTTTAATGGTCCAAAATAATTGGGGCCACATTCTTCCTTTTTATCAGAATAACCATGCTAAATTAATTAATTGTCTATATAGATAGGTGATACAAGCCTCAGAAACATTCTATGAACTTGCATTTTTAAGTTCTCACAGAAGAAACTACGACCAAATTGCGCTTTTGGAAGGATTATCCATCAGCATTAGAGTCTTGCAAAGGCTACATATATTTCCTAAGAAAGACACTCTGTAAAGGTGATAACATAGTTATCTCCCTGTCATGTAGTATAATTGATAGTACTAGTCAAAATTAATGGATGTCAGTGTGCAGTAAATTAATGCACAGTGTGCTCAGAGCCAAAGCTCACAACTTCTGGGATTTCAACTCACATCTCAAATTAGAGTAACATGTAAAGGGAGGGTGTGGGAGACCTCACAGCTGAGGGTACAATAAAGACTGACAAGTTTAACATTGTGACATTGCTCATAAAATTAGGCTTAACAACCACATGGTCCTGGAAGGGAGACAAAAGGGTATTCAAAAGGAAATGCATACTTGTTATAGGCACCATCTCGTATTTATTTTGTTACTTTGAGTTTACCATTCCCAACAGTGGCTCTGCCCAAGATCTTGTAAATTTGATAGCATATGGAACTTAAGAAATACTTCATGAATAGGGGCTGTATATTAGTCTTCTATGGCCTAGATTAATATTGAGACAGTTTACTAGACACAGGATGGCAAGCATAGTAAGAACAAATTTAGTCCCATGCATAATCAATAGGAAATGATCCTTTTTCAGCTACATTGTTCAGTAAGTCAGAGCCACAAAAAGAAAATCAAAGAACTGAGAAACAGAAAATACAGAAGGGAATAGAGCCAAATGCACTGGAGCTTTTGGAGAAGTAAAGCTAGACTGAGGACATTGTCTTGTGACATTGGAACTAGACATTGGAAGAAGAAAGTACCCTTGGTGATGCCAAAGGAAAATGCCACAAGGGATGAAAGAGAATTTTTCCTTATTTCTGATAAATTGCTAGGATGTAAGACTCCTTATTTATAAATCCAAGAAAACACACAAAGGCACATGAGGCACAGAGCAAATAAGATCCATTAAATTAAACATAGGCTGAAGGGCACCATTCATACACATGCCTGCATGCATATAAAACATCCCTCTGTGATATACCTTGTGTATCATCCTAATTAACCTCCTGAGGACTATAGTATTGCAAGTCACATGGAATACACAATGTCACTTCAGGTATCCTTAGATTGCTAGGTCAGGGTGATCTGCTGTGATCTTCACAAAAATGCTGGCAGCCAAAGCTTTGAACATTGTGTTTCAGAACATGATTCTTCCCTCGTGAAATTAGGTATTTTTGTGACTATTAGAGAAGTATTTTCATATGGTTTACATGACTCCTCCAGCCAAGCCAGACTGGATGTCTGTCTCTGAGGACAAGGACATTATGGCTCCTTTATATACTCTCCATAATGGGCTGTCATCATGCCTGCTTTTTCTTTCTTTATTATTATGTGTTTTAAATTTTATACATCAGCCATGGGTTCCCCTGTCCTCCCCCCTCCTGCACCCACCCCCACCTTACCCCTGCCCCTCCCCTCCATTCCCATGTCCTCCTGGATCAAGGCACCCCTGGGGATTCATTTAAACCTGGTGTATTCAGTATAGGCAGGTCCTGTCACCTCCTTCCTGACTGAGGAAAGTGTCCCTGTGTAAGCCCAAGGTTTCAAACAGCCAGCTCATGCACTAAGGACAGATCCTGTACCCACATACTGGGTGCCTCCCAAACAGATCAAGCTATTCAATTGTCTCACTTATCCAGAGGGCCTGATCCAGCTGGGGGCTCCACAGTCTTTGGTTTATAATTCATGTGCTTCCATTCGTTTGGCTATTTGTCCCTGTGCTTTTTGCAATCTTGGATTCAACAATTCATGTTCTTGCAGACCCTTCTCTTTCTCAACAGTTGGACACCTGGAGCTCCACCTGGGGCCTGGCTGAGGATCGCTGCATCCACTTCCATCAGTTATTGGATGAGAGTTCCAAGACGACTGTTAGGGTGTTTAGTCATCTGATCACAACCTGGGTCAGATCAGGCTTTCTCTCAACCATTGCCAGCAGACTACAGAGGATATATCATTGTGGATTTCTGAGGACCTCTCCAGCACTCTGCCTATTCCTGTTCTCATGTGGTCTTCATTTATCATGGTCTGTTATTCCTCATTCTCCCTTTCTGTTCTTGATCCAGCTGGGATCTCCTGCTCCCCTAAGCTTTCTTTCCCTCAAATCTTGCACTTCATTACTCCCACTGTCATCCAGGTTGTTCATGTAGATCTCATCCATTTCTCTGACATTGGGTGATCCTTGGGCCTTTCCTAGCGTCCCGTTTTCTAGGTAGTCTCCCTGGAGTTGTGTAGCAGTCTAGTCATCTTTGTTTTACATCTAGTATCCTCCTATGAGTGAGTACATACCATGTTTGTCCTTCTGAGTGTGGGTTACCTCACTCAGGATGATTTTTTCTAGATCCATCCATTTGCCTGCAAACCTCATGATGTCATTTTTTTTCTCTGCTGAGTAGTACTCCATTGTGTATATGTACCATATTTTCTTTATCCATACTTCAGTTGAAGGGCATCTAGGTTGTTTCCAGGTTCTGGCTATTACAAACAACGCTGATATAAACATAGCTGAGCAAATGCCCTTGTGCTATGATTGAGCATTCCTTGGGTATATGCCCAAGAGTGCTATAGCTGGGTCTTGGGGGAGATGGATTTCCAATTTTCTAAGGAAGCACCATATTGATTTCCAAAGTGGCTGTACAAGCTTGCATTCCCACCAGCAGTGAAGGAGAGTTCCCCTTGCTCCACATCCTCTCCAGCATAAGCTGTCTTCTGTGCTTTTGATCTTAGCCATTCTGACAGGTGTAAGGTGGTATCTCAGAGTCATTTTGATTTGCATTTCCTGGATAATTAGGGTTGTTGAGCAATTCCTTAAATGTCTTTCAGCCATTTGTACTTCTGTAGGTGGTATCTCAGAGTCATTTTGATTTGCATTTCCTGGATAATTAGGGTTGTTGAGCAATTCCTTAAATGTCTTTCAGCCATTTGTACTTCCTCTGTGGAGAAGTCTCTGTTTAGTTCTATAGCCCATTTCTTAATTGGACTGTTGGGCATTTTGGTCTCTAATTTCTTGAGTTCTTTATATATTCTGGATATCAGCCCTCTGTCAGATGTGGGATTGGTGAAGACCTTTTCCCATTCTGTAGACTGTCCCTTTGTCTTGTTGACCCTGTCCTTTGCTCTACAAAACTTCTCAGTTTCAACAGGTCCCATTGATTGATTGTTTCTCTCAATGTCTGAGCTACTGGTGTTATATTTAGAAAGTGATCTCCAGTGCCAATGCATTCAAGAATACTTCCTACTTTCTCTACTATCAGGTTCAGAGTAGCTGGATTTATGTTGAGGTCTTTGATCCACTTGGATTTAAGTTTTGTGCATGGTGACAGATATGGATCTATTTGCAGCCTTCTACACATTGACATCCAGTTATGCCAGCACCATTTGTTGAAGATGCTTTCTTTTTTACATTGTACATTTTTGGCTTCTTTGTCAAAAATTATATGTTCATAGGTGTGCGGGTCAGGGTCTTCAATTCGATTCCTTTGGTCCACATGTCGGCTTTTATGTCAGTACCAAGCTGTTTTGATTATAGTAGCTCTATAGTAGAGCTTGAGGTTGGGGATTGTGATGCCTACAGAGGTTGTTTTATTGTACAGGATTCTTTTGGCTATGCTGGGTTTTTTTTTTTTCCATATGAAGTTGAGTATTAGTCTTTCCAGATCTGTGAAGTATTGTGTTGGTAATTTGATGGGAATTGCATTGAATTTGTAGATTGCTTTTGGTAAGATCGCCTTTTTACTATGTTATCCTGCCTATCCATGAGCATGGGAGATCTTTCCATTTTCTGACATCTTCAATTTCTTTTTTCAGGGACTTAAAGTTCTTGTCATATAGGTCCTTCACATGCTTAGTTAGCATAACCCCAAGGTATTTTATATCATTTGTGGCTATTATAAATGGTGATATATCTTCCTTCTCAGCCTGTTTGTCTACTGTATATAGAAGGGCTACTGTTTTTTTTGTGTGTTGATCTTGTATCCTGCAATGTTGCTGAAAGTTTTTATTAGCTGTATCAGTTCCTTGGTTGAATTTTTGAGGTCACTCATATATACTAACATGTCATCTGCAAATAGGGAGAGCTTGACTTCTTCCTTTCCAATTTGTATCCCCTTAATCTCTTTATGTTGTCTTAAAGCTCTGGCTAGAACTTCAAGTACTATATTGAATAAGTAAGGGGTGAGGGGACAGCCTTGCCTTGTTCCTGATTTTAGTGGTATTGCTTTGAGTTTCTCTCCATTTAATTTGATGTTGGCTATTGATCATGCCTACTTTTTAACCTATATATTATTCCCTATTACTCTACCTCAAGTAAGGAATTACTTGAACTTTTATTCAATCCTGAATTTTTAACTCCTGGTTCAGTGTTCAGCATACTTCTTTCTTATTAAGTGCCTGTCAGATGAAAGAGTACTTGCTGTATTGCATGTTCTTGTATTTTAGTATGACTTTGAATAATTTATGAAATCCTCCTAACACAGACTTTCCTTGTCTACAAAACTAGAGAAAACTTTGCTTGCAGTTATCTTTAGCTACACAAAACATCTGGACCAGAGTATGCACTTAATAAGTGGAATAATCATTTATTATATTGCTCTCTATTTTTGTAACCAAAATCACAATATGCATTTACTTATTTTAGAAGGTGTTTGTTCTAAAGTAATCTTCATGGGACAATTTATTTCTTGGGTTTCTAGCTCTCTCTAAGTTGCCATTTGCCTTTTTCTTACAACAGGCTTTCATTCTTGTTTCTTTTTTTTTTATTTACTTCTTTAAAAAGTTTTTTTTTCATTTTACATACCAATCCCAGTTCCTCTCCTTCCCCTTCTCCTGCCCTCCTACGTCCCCTCATACCACTCCTGTCCACTCCTCAGAGAGTGTAAGGCATATTAAATTAAGGCAAGATGAAACCCATACCCTCTGTGTCAAGGCTGAGCAATGAATCCCACACTAGGGAATGTGTTCCAGAAAGCCATTTCATGCCCCTGGGACAAGTCCTGGTACCACTGCTAGGGGCTCCCCAAACAGATCTAGCCACATAACTGTTACCTACATTCAGATGACCTAGTTAAGTCCCATGCATGTTCCTCAATTGATAGGCCCAAGTCCATGAGCTCCCATCAGCTTGGGTCAGCTGTCTCTGTGGTTTCCCCATCATGATCTTGATCTCACTTGCTCCTGTGATCATTCCTCCTCTCTTCAACTGAAGTCTAGGAGCTCAGCCCAGTGCTTGGTTGAGGATCACTGCATCTGCATCCATCAGTTACTACATGTAGGTTCTACAATGATAATGAGAGTAGTCAGTAATCTAATTATAGGGGAAGGTAAGTTCAGTCACCCTCTCCATTATTGCTAGGCTTATATCATCCTTGTGGATTCCTTGGGATTTCCCTAGTATCAGGTTTCTCCCTAACCCCCAATGGTTCCCTCTACCAAGATCTCTCTTTATTATTATTATTATTATTATTATTATTATTATTATTATTGTTATTATATTTGTGTTTTAATTTTACATATCAGCCATGGGTTCCACTGTCCTCCCCCCTTCCGCCCCCGACCTGCCTTCCCCCAGGCCCTCCCCTACATTCCCATCTCCTCCAGGGCAAAGATTCCCCTGGTTATTCAGCTCAACCTGGTGGATTCAGTACAGGCAGGTCCAGTCCCCTCCTTCCAGGCTGAGCAAAGTGTCCCTGCATATGCCCCAGGTTCCAAACAGCCAGCTCATGCACTAAGGACAGGTCTGGGTCCCACTGCCTGGGTGCTTCCCAAACATTTCAAGCTATTCAATTGTCTCACTTATCCAGAGGGCCTGATCCAGTTGGGGGCTCCACAGCTTTTGGTTCATAATTCATATGTTTCCTTTAGTTTTGCTATTTGTCCCTGTGCTTTTCCAATCTTGGTCTCAACAATACACACTATTACAATCCCTTCTCTTCCCAGTTGTCAAGATATCTCTTTCATTGCTCTCCCTCTCCATCCCTCTCCCCACTAGGCCTTCTCAGTCCTTCCTGTTCCCATCCCCCATCTATTCCCTTCTATCCCACCTCCAAGTTTCCCCCGGGGGGTGGGGTTCTTAACTATTTTTTCCTTTTGGGGTTCTTCATGTGTGTCCCTCTTAGGGTCCTCTATTTTACCTAGTTTGTCTGGGGTTATGGACTATAGCCTGATTATCATCGGCTTTGGGTCTAATATCCATTTAAGAGTAAGTACATATTGTGTTTATCTTTCTGGATCTGGGTTACATCACTCAGAATGATTCCTTCTAGTTCCAGTCATTTGGCTATACATTTCACTACCAGGGAACTCTACAGCTGATAAACACCTTCAGGAATGTGGCAGGATACAAGATTCACTCAAAAAAATCCATATCCCTCCTAGGTACAAATGATAAATGAGCTAAGAAAGAAATCAGAGAAACTTAACCCTTTATAATAGTCACAAACAACATAAAATATATTGGAGTAACTCTAATTAAAAAAGTGAAAGATCTGTATGATAACTTTAAGTCTTTAAAGAAAGAAGTTGAAGAAGATATCAGATAATGAAAAGATCTCCCATGATCTTGGATAGGTAAGATCAACATAGTAAAAATGGCAATCTTACCAAAAGCAAGTTTTGCAGGTTCAATGCAATCCCCCTCAAAATCCTAACACAATTCTTCACAGATGTCAAAAGAATAATACTCAACTTTACATGGAAAAACAAAAAACCCAGGCTAGCCAAAACAATTCTGTATAATAAAAGAACTTCCGGAAGCATCACCATCCCTAACATCAAGCTCTACTACAGAGCTATAGGGATAAAAACAGCTTGGTATTGGCATAAAAACAGACATGTGGATCAATGGAACCAAATCAAAGCATCTTCAATAAATGGTGCTGGATGTGGACATTTAGGAGAATTCAAAGAGATCCATATCTATCCCCATGTACAAAATTCAAGTTCAAAGGGATCAAAGACCTCAACAAAATTCCAACTACCCTGAACCTGATAGAAGAGAAAGTGGAAATAGTCTTAAATACATTGATACAGGAGACTACTTCCTAAATATAACATCAGTAGCACAGACACTGAGAACAACAATTAATAAATGGGACCTCCTGAAACTGAGAAGCTTCTATAAGACAAAGGACACGGTCAACAAGACAAAAATGGCAGCCTACAGAATAGGAAAAGATCTTCACCAACCCTACATCTAACAGAGGGTTGATCTACAATATATTCAATATATATATATATATATATATATATATATATATATATATATTGATATATACAACTCAAGAAACTAGACATCAAAATACCAATTAAAAATGGGCTATAGAGCTAAACAGATAATTCTCAACAGAAGAATTTCAAATGGCCCAAAGGCATTTGAGAAATTGTTCAACATCCTTAGCCATCAGGGAAATGCAAATCAAAATGACACCAAGATAACATCCTACACCTGTCAGAATAAATAAGATTGAAACCACTGATGACAACTTATGTTCAAGAGGATGTGAAGTAAGAGGAACATTTCTCCACTTCTGGTGGGAGTACATACTTGTAAAACTACTCTGGAAATCAGTATGATGGGGAATCAGGGATCTTTGATTGGTATATAAAATGAATAAAAAATTTTCTTAATAAAAAAATTGGAAATCAACCTACCTCAAGACCCAGCAATACCACTATTGGGCATATACCCAAAAGATGCCCAATCACAAGATCATTTGCTCAACTATTTTCATAGCAGCATTATTTGTAATAGCCAGAACCTGGAAACAACCTCAACTGAAGAATGGATAAGGAAAATGTGGTACATTTACACAATGGAGTATTACTCATCAGTAAAACTCAATGACATGTTGTTTCATTTTTGTGTACTATATTGAGTTCTTGCATTTGTTCTGTCTGACATGCACACACACACACACACACACACACACACACACACACACACTAATGAAAATCCATTTTGACATCATATTTGTCAAATGAAGCCAATATACCTATTACTTTTCCTTTTATCAATGACTATATATTCTGTATTTTAAATTTTTGTGGAGCTGATTGTCACTGTGAAATTCCTAAAATGTAGACACTGGCAATTGGATTTCCACCAAGACTTTTGGAAACTGATCATATAGAAGACATAGGACCAGATACCACAGAAAGAATCATGTTCATGGCCCTGTGTTTACCCTCAAAAGTCAAACTTAGTTAGTATAATGAGGGCTGCTCATGGCAGTATTCTCTACTGCCATGGACCAGATGGAAGGAAGGAAACACCAATTGTCAGTTTTCACTGTTCCAGAGTTTGAGTTACCTGCTAAGAAATCAGATATGAATACTGTGATTCCTACCCTGCCTTGTGATACAGGTCATGTAGCAATGAGAAAAGAGAGGATAGTCTAAATGCAGTATTTTCATGGATTAAGCTGATGGTTTTAACTAAAGTAAGAATAAGAAGTCTTAACTGTCACAGCAGAAGAAATAGAAGTAAGTTTTTAAAAAGCTGAAGAAAACAAAGGCTTGAACAGAGGTTATTTGAAAGAGTGATAATTATGATTACATATTAGATCTTAGTGAGAATTGAAGGAACTTTTAACTTAATCTATACAGTTGTTTAAATACATGGAGATTATTTAAAAAACAAACAAACAGAAAACAACTGATATTAGGTGATAGCATTAATGTAGATACTATTTTATAAATATCATTTGTAACAACAAGTTTGGCTAATAATCTAATTGGATATAATTGAGAAGGGGCATTCCACATAAATGGGAAATAGGACCATAATTACAAGTTTTTGATAAGACTTAATGTTTCTAAGTTGTTTTGATAGACAGTTAAGACAGTGGGACAGAAGCTGTGTCTGTGTGTAGGCTGGATGCAAAAGGGCAGCTGTGTTTGAAAGGACAGGTTTCTGGTTAGAAACCTGGGATTTATCCTACCTGAGGAATTCATTTAAAGAAACGGAGTGACTCAGTCAGATATATTTTTAAAATAGCATTTAGTTAACATGTGGAAGATTAATTTGAGAAATTCTAGACAATAACTGTGCAAAAAGCTAGTTGCCTATTATGGTGTCAGAGGAGAAAGGCAGAACCACCCTGGAAGAACAGGATGGGCTATGGTGGCAGCTACAGGATTATATTTTGTGACTCATTGGGTAGCTTACTTAATAAAAATAAAGAACGACAGGAGGAATAGCAAGAAAACTATCTTCACAGTGGTTGCGATGAGTTTAGTCTGCCATGCTTGTCTTCAAAGTACAGAAACTGAACAGGCATTTTCATAAGCCAATCTAAAGCCAAGTAAAATATCTCTGAACTCACAGTTGAAGGGTCTTGTATGTGGAGGAGATAGTAGTCTACCTAGAAGATGAGATTGGGTTCTCCATCTAAGCAGAGGAAGGGGACTAAGTATAAAACTAGAGCATTTGGAATCTATTTGGTAAACTAATACCTTTTTGTACAAAGTGGCAGGATCAGCATGATGGTCAGGATCTGGCATGTGACAGCTATCCAATCGCAGTTATTAAATTTTGTGCTCTGTTAAGATGCAGTGATCTCATAAAAAATGAAGATAATTTGGCCCTGACCTATGGAAATGGAATATTTATGCTATGAGTAGAGATTAAAAAGCTTTATTTCCCTGAAAGTACCACTGTAGGTGGTTCATGGATCACACCTTATGGGACATGGATGCTATGACTTCTATGTTTATGGAACTCTCATGTGACTCTTCTCTGGCTTACTTAGCATTTACCAACAGCAGAACATTCTTGTTCACATTTTATACTTATTTCTTGAGCTAAAAGGGTTACTCAAACCCATATCAAAACCTCACACACTCAGAAAAGACTGAGCTGACATCAAGTCAGGCTGGGGAAAATGAAGGCGATCCATTGCCATATATTTGTATTCTGTCACTGAGGCACTGTCTAATGCTGCTGTAACTATGATGTATAGGTCTATCAAAGTGTGTGTTACCAGGGTCTGAATTCCCTGACTGGAGAAAAATGATTAATGCAGAGATTTGCATTCGATGTGGTTGTGGACATCAATATTTCAGCTTAGGTAAACAGGGGCTTTACCTAATTTATTGGCTCTCATTATGGATGGCTTGTAGAAGCCAAATCCCCACACCCCCACCTCCAAAATGACCTTTTGTGCTCTACAAATCAATCTAGAAGAAGTGAAGCAAGTTGGTTAATATTTTAGGAAGGAAAAAAAATGACTTCACATGTCAGGAACTTAATTGTTGTGATTTTGACCCATTTTGAAATTAGTTAACATTTGCTTCAGGCCTCTGACTCCATGCATTATTTATTTTCATTGTGACCTTAAGTCTCTTCAGGCTCAATATGTCTACAACATGTGAAGATATTTTTCTGAATATTGCATTTGAATAATAGCATTAAGAGTACAAAGACTTAAACTCCAAGATGTTTAATGCATATATGTGTGTGTGCGCACTTGCACACACACACACACACACACACACACACACACACACACACACATACACACACACACACACAGAGAGCTATCCATCATATTCCCAGTCAAACAGTTTTAGTGACAATTTTAGCTCCCATTGGCAAAATTTCTAGATGCTACAGCCAGCATTGCAGAGCAATTTCTTGTAAGAGTTTTATATTGTAAAGTATGTCAGAAGTTAATCAAAGGGTAACAATGTAAATGTCTATGCATATGCTTCCTGGGGACTGGGACCAGCCCATGCTGTCAGTCACTGTCAAAACTGTAGCACACAAGGGCCTGCAGTACCTTTTCCTGTCCTGTGAGAAAATGTTCTTGCCCACAAAGGTCAGTGCCTTTATGGCATCAATCTATTAGCCTATTGTTGTAGTATGAATCCCAAGGCAAAGGCATCTCATCAGCTGTCTAGCTCAGAGGTACAGGCTCTGCAGCATCTTGCCTTAGAGGGTCAAACTCTGCATCTTGCCTCTGTCAGTAGCAGCTTGGGCTCATCCTATTATAACCTCTACATCCCGGTGAGTAATCATTTATGCTTGGCCTTAAAATGATTCTCCCATTACTGACTCTGTGTAATCATGAGAGAAGAGGGCTTTTAAAATCATTAAACAAGCTACCCCTCCCATCTGGCCCAGGCACCCTCAGAGCATGGATGGGAAAGGTGGAAAATGTTCCATCATGTTCACTCTAGGGGAGGAGGGCAATTCAGAATCTGCTCACAGAGGTACCCAGAAACCCTTGAGCCTTTCTGAAATGGGAACTACCCTCTAATCACCTACATTCCTTTTATTCTTGACATCATTTGAAGTTGAACAAAAGCAGGGCATCCATGAGGCCGGACAGCTGTTTCCCAGATGCACAGAACTAACTGTGGCAGCTGGTTCTGACTAGGGGATTTGCATTCACATCAGTTTGGATTAAATCTTTCATTGATTTGAGTCATCATTTATGTACAAAGCTCACAGAACAAATGATGTGTACATCTCTGGCAGCCTTTTCTAAATCTTTAAGCACAAATATAGACTTCCTAGGATTAGATTTGCCTGGTACAGTGTATTCTGGTGGAGATGGTGTTCACTGCCTAGACTTTAACTGAGCATTCACTACTTTTATAGTACACACACACACATCATATGCCCAAATTTCATTCATCTTACTCTGCCCCCTTCTCCATATAATTTCATTTTTAAGGGTGTGTATATGTGTGTGTGTGTGTGTGTGTGTGTGTGTGTGTGTGTGTGACACACAGATCCTCATGTATGAATGGACTTGTGAGTGCGGGCATACCCATATATATGCATATTCAGGTGAAGGCCAGAGATTGTTATCATATCCCAAAATCTCACTACACATCATATATTGAGGTAAGACCTCTTCTTAAACCCAGAGGTTGCCAGTCTGACTAGACTAACTAGCTGCTTGCTCTGGGATCCCTTGTCCAATTCCAGAGTGCTGGGATCACAGGCTAGCTACAATGTCCACATGGCATTTGCATGCAAACTGTAGATCCAAACTCCAGACCTCATCTTTGTGTGGGAAATGCTTATCCAATTGACCCATCTCTCTATCACTCCCAAAAGCTTGATGAAAAAGCTATATCTAACAGTGTGTATCCCTGAAGTATTTTCACCTTGTTACCTCTTCTGACATGTTTCTTGATGCTAACTTTCTTGACATCCCATGATGCTTTTCAGGTAAAGGTTATTGAGGTCTTCTGAATGAAAAATCCAACTTATTTTCATGCTCTCTTTTCATGGTGGACACAGGCTATGGTTTTCTTGAACTTGTTTTTTCTTAAATCAGACCTTCAAAGTCTCTGCTGTATCCCAATTGTCCTGTTACATAAAATATATATTGTTTTCCTGCCCATGACCACCTCCCTCTCCTTGGTTTTCTTTTTTGGTCATAGGTGTATACATATATTCTAATTTTCTTCAACACCCCTGATTGGTCTCAGTTCAAGGGACATTATTTATGACTCAAAGCTGTACATGTGCCACATGGGTTTCAGTGTAGGAAATACCAGACTAAATGCTTTTTCTGTCTCTGGATGGTGCCACCTATATGCTCTGTTCTGGTGACTGAAGCAACCAACAACAGTATCCTCTGAATTCACAGATGTATGTGTCTTCCTTCTTCCATGATGTCTTTCCTTCCTTTTTTCATCTGTTTTCAAGTGTCCACTATATACTATCAATACTAAATTTTAACTGTCTTTCAGAATCAACATCTTCTGTGCTCATCTATCCTGAGGAAAGATATACAGACCCACAACCCACCCCAAGAATGCATTTTCTTGAGCTTTACTTGTATAGGTTCATTTTGTAGTATCAAAGATACACTCTTCCTCCAAACAGACCAATGAGCATCTCTCTCTCTCTCTCTCTCTCTCTCTCTCTCTCTCTCTCTCTCTCTCTCTCTCTGTGTCTGTGTGTGTGTGTGTGTGTGTGTAAGATGGGAGGATAGGGACCTCCCTCTTATCTTCATAAACAGTCACATTTATATCATAGAATTTTTTTATTCATGCATTGCTGATGTGAATGGACTTCATCACCAACCTTACCTTTCAAGTTTCCATATACTTCTATTTTTCATGATGACAGGCACTGTCAATGCCAAACACATAATTTTTTAATATTTATATTTTTTAATTATATTTGTGTTTTAATTTTACATATCAGCCATGGGTTCCCCTGTCCTCACCCCTCCTGACCCTGCCTCCCCCCAATCCCCTCCCCTCCATTCCCATGTCCTCCAGGGCAAAGACTCCCCTGGGGATTCAGCTCAACCTGGTAGATTCAGTACAGGCAGTTCCAGTCCCCTCCTTCCAGGCTGAGCAAAGTGTCCCTGTGTAAGCCCAGGTTTCCAAACAGCCAGCTCATGCACCAAGGACAGGTCCAGGTCCCACAGCCTGGATGCCTCCCAAACAGTTCAAGCTATTCCAGTGTCTCACTTATCCAGAGGGCCTGATCCAGTTGGGGGCTCCAGAGCTTTTGGTTCATAATTCATGTGTTTCCTTTAGTTTGTCTATTTGTCCCTGTGCTTTTTCCAATCTTGGTCTCAACAATTCACACTCTTACAGTCCATCCTCTTTCTCGACAATGGACACCTGGAGCTCCACCTGGGGCCTGGCAGAGGATCTCTGCATCCACTTCCATCAGTTATTGGATGAAAGTTCCAGCACCACAGTTAGGGTGTTTGGCCATCTGATCACCAGTCTAGGTCAGATCAGGCTTTCTCTCAATCATTGCCAGTAGTCTACAGTGGAGGTATCATTGTGGATTTCTGGGGACCTCTCTAGCACTCTGCTTCTTCCTGTTCTCATGTGGTCTTCATTTATCATGGTCTGTTATTCCTTGTTCTCCCTTTCTGTTCTTGATCCAGCTGGGACCTTCTGCTCCCCTAAGCTCTCTTTCCCTCAAACCTTGACTTTCATTACTCCCACTGTCGTAAAGGTTGTTCATGTAGATCTAAACCATTTCTCTGTCATTGGGCAATCCCTGTATCTTTCCTAAGGGTCCTTTTTTTTTTTTTTTTTTTTTTTTAGGTAGCCTCCCTGGAGTTGTGTGTAGCAGTCTAGTCATCTTTGTTTTACATCTAGTATCCTACTATCAGTGAGTGCATACCATGTTTGTCCTTCTGAGTGTGGGTTACCTCACTCAGGATGATTTTTTCTAGATCCATCCATTTGCCTGCAAACTTCATGATGTCATTGTTTTTCTCTGGTGAGTAGTACTCCATTGTGTATATATACCTTATTTTCTTTATGCATTCTTCAGTTGAAGGGCATCTAGGCTGTTTCCAGGTTCTGGCTATTACAAACAATGCTGATATGAACATAGCTGAGCAAATGTCCTTGTGGTATGATTGAACATTCCTTGGGTATATGCCCAAGGGTGGTATAGATGGGTCTTGGGGGATATGGATCCCCAATTTTCAAAGGAAAGGCCATATTGATTTCCAAAGTGGCTATACAAGCTTGCATTCCCATCAGCAGTGGAAGAGCGTTCTCCTTGCCCCACATCCTCTCCAGCATAAGCTGTCTTCTGTGTTTTTGATCTTAGCCATTCTGACAGGTATAAGGTGGTATCTCAGAGTTGTTTTGATTTGCATTTCCTGGATAATTAGGGATGTTAAGCAATTCCTTAAATGTCTTTCAGCCATTTCAGTTTCCTCTGTTGAGAATTCTCTATTTAGTTCTATAGCCCATTTCTTAATTGGACTGTTGGGCATTTGTGTGTGTGTGTGTGTGTGTGTGTGTGTGTGTGTGTGTGTGTGTGTATGTGTGTGTTTTCACCTCAGTCTTGCTGTGTATACAATATTGTCTGTTGGGTATAGCTTTCTGTCTACCTGGTGAGCTGCTTTTACCTTTGAAGTATAAGTTCTGTGAAGGTAGTCTTGATATTTGGCATCAAGTTGGAGAGAGCTAGGCACTTTCCCCTCTTGACCCTGGAAAACCTGGCTTGCCCCTGCTAACAGGAGAGTGACTGCTTTTCAGCTTCTTTCATTCACTTACCAGATTGCAAGACCATTCACAGCAGTCTTTATAAGTTCTCAGATTTAAATCCTGGACAATTTGCCTCAAATTTAATTTTTTATTAAATTAATGAAACTTTCATTTTTACTAACTCGAATCTTGATATTTCATTTTTTTTTTCTACTTTTACTCTACTGTCAGACTGTATTTTGTCCTTTTAATTACCTTTTTTGGACAGTTTTTAAAATCCTTGATTAAAGAATAATGAACAGGGTCACTGTGCATGCATGATTGAGTGTCAGATCTATTGCATATATGTTAAATCTCATATTTTAATATCTTCATCTTCTGCTACTCTAAGACAGTGACTACAGAATTATATTCATTCAGGCATTATTTTTAAGTAATTGATTCTTACCAGGATGGAAACTTGTACCAAACACTGCGCAGGACAATGAGTATTCAGAAGTGATATACCACTGAGTATAAAGTCTATTTGTATGTCTAGTAAAGAAGTCAGTCAATGCCTAAAGATTCGTCAGTAATTATTGATCTATCAAAGACCAGGGAAGTGGATTAGAGGACAAAGTCCTGACAAAAGTCCTTAAATACATTGTCTGCTTTCCTTTTAGGCATACCTTGAGCATCTCCTACTCAGTAACCCAGAAAGTACCTCATTCTCTGTGCCCTTTCCCTACTTTACCTTAGCTTCTCTGTTCTGTTCTGATGCCACTGTTGCACATTTTTTGTACCTCTCAACCTTTTGACCCTTTCTCTTTACTCTGTGTCTTTTTAGCCCCACCAGCATCATTGCCTTGGCCCCATTCTTCTCTATCCAATCACCTTTACTGGGAGTGTCCTGGGTCTTTATTCTTGATCAATTACACCCATTTTGCAACTGATAATTAAAAAAAACTGATCAGGAAATAAAAGGACTGGGTTCAAGTAAAGGTGGGGATAGAAAAGAGGGGGTACAGTTTGAACATGAATCACCTTGGTGCACTTCTGAGCAGTGGATGGAACAATTCTGAACAGATGTGTTATTCTTTTGTGGACACTTCACTTACATTACCATTTGACAGAAAAGATGTCCTAAACTAACAACTGTAATAATACAGGATAGATACTGTAATAAAATCATGTGTAAGATGCTCTAGAATCATTGCCAAAGGTAACTAGTTCAGCTCAAGATTGGAGAAAACCCAAACTAGAATATTAGGAAATGATTATTAGTTGGGATGAGTAATCTTAAAATGATACTTTTACATTTTCTTGATGATGACGTGTAAATGTGAATTGCGACCTAGAGGCTAAATTTGACGCTGAATCTAAGATCAAGATTCATCATGGAACATCTAAATTTGTTATCAACATTTTTTTTAGTATCTAAATATCCCTTCTATTGGAAATTTTCACAACTCTACATTTATGTCCATAATTGTAGTTCTTTTTATTTTTTTTCCTTTTTATTGAGAAATGTTATACTGGAAGTATTGGAAATGTCAGCGTATTGGGATTATAATTTAAGCAATGTCTTTTGCAAATTCAAGAATGCATTTCCTCCTTTCTATTGTAAGTTCTTATGATAATTTGGCTTCTCCTGTGATTTTAATGAAGAGTGATTTGTAATTTGACCATTCCAGTGGTTTTATAACTAATAACACATGAAGTATCTTCCTTTGTACTATTGCATACAGCATGAGAGGGCATTGAGGCTGACAGTGGATGAGGCTTAGGTTGGGCTTATACATATTTGAGCAAAAGGTTTACACTGATAATTAAAACACATATAAATGAGATTTTTTTCATTTGACCTTTGTGAATGAGAGTTTACATCTTAATGTCTAACATTCCTAGGAATCAGAACAGTAATGACCTTAGTTCATAATAGAATTCTGATATTTCATTGGAGTCACAAAGTCTTGGCAGAGATATCTAGCACTTAATCCTTTCATAAAGAAAACTAACAAAACATATCAATCATATATAATTATGCATTTTCTTGAAAACATAATAAATATAGTCAAACAGATGACATTTTATGGTGATTTTAAAAATATGAAATCCTGTTGTATCATATTGTTTTCAGTATTCTTCCTTACTAGGGAAAGCATTTGTGCCCAAATATATGATTATAGGCAGGATTAGACACATCACTTTCCTATCAGCATGAATAAAGTTGCTTATTAACATGTGGGTTAAACCTTTGGTGCAGTCAAATCACAGAAGAGCAGATGCATGTTGCACTTGCTATCTCAAAGGCATTTTGTAATTAGACTGGATTCATTTGCCAGACCCCTCCCTGGGCTAACAAGCCTGAGTACTGCTGGGGTTCTTTGCATTGAGAAAATTAAAGTTAGAGATTAACGGACTCTAAAATGATTCTTATTTCATGTTGCCAGGCCATTTCTGAATTTAGACTTCATGGGAGTTTAAATTCTGTAGGTGGTGTTTGATTTCAGAATACTATTTTCATTTATTGAATTCTTGTCCCGTTCCTGAATGATGAAGGAAACTGATATTAATTGAATTGAAGAAACTTGAATGCTTGAGGCCACACATCTTCCTTTCTATTTCATATGTCCTTACTTTCCTTTTTCTAGATAAGTCAATATTCCTACTGGACTGACTGGGCTGGTCAGCCAAAGCTACAGGAGGTAAGTCATGTGGAGAGCTACTGTCCATACCTATACATTCAATCCAAAACTCTTGTGATGTGCATAAATTTAGCAAACCTGAATTCCTGTATTCAAGACCTATGCTGTTCAGCTGGACCATTGCAATGACTTGATTTCAGCAGAGCAGGTCAGTGAGTGGGCTCTCTCAGTCTTCTGTCCACTATGTTTAGACAAGTGAGGTGATAACCAAATATGCAGAAGAGCCATGGACATTTTGATGGGTATTAGTTAGATAGGATGTTTCAAAGTAAATACAAGATTGTAAGAAAATAATGGGATTGTGTAGAGAGTTAATTGCTGGCCTCTGGAGAAAGGCATCAGGAGGTTGAGCTCTCAAGGCCCTTCTTTCCTATTGGGGAAGGCATGCCATGACGATCTCTGTATTCAGCTGAGTAAAGGCAGTCAAGACATAGAACATGCTTTAAGGTTAATTCTGGTTTAAAAAAAGATCAGAAGCAGAATAATTTGCAGCATTGGCAGTTGGAAATTTTCCTGGGTCTTGCCTGATCTTGCAGCTGCTCAGATCCAAATAAACACACAGAGGCTTATATTATTTTCAAACTGTGGCCATGTCAGGCTTCTTGCTAGCTAGCTCTTATATCTTCAATTAACTCATTTCTATACATCTATACCTTGCTACATGACTTGTGGATTAGCAGTACTTTACATCTTGCTTCTCCTGATGGCAGACAGCAGCATCTGCCCCATCCTCCTTTCTTCTCTCCTATATTTCTTGGATTTTCCTATCTGGCTCCATCCTGCCCTGCCATAGGCCAATGTAGCTTTATTTATCAACCAATCAGAGCAACTTATATTCACAGTATATAGAAAGATCCCACAACAAGTGTCCATGGGAGCTGTTTCCTGGCGGGGTCTGGATTCTGGAAAAGCTTTCATTGTGGCTTTATTGTTTCTAGTTTTTAAAGTAATTTTCTCAATAAGCTATATGACTAGGGTGTGTACCTGATTCAACTGAATGTGCCAGGCTCTGCTGACTTCCCATGGGATGCCTTCACTTGAAGGAGGTGGGAATGAGAGATGGCATGGGGAAAAAAAGCTTGGGGCAGGAGGAGGAAGAAAAGGAGGCTCTGTGGTTGGTGTGTAGAATGAATGGAAAGTTTCTTAATAAAAAAAGAAAGAAAGATAGAGATGAAGTCTTAAAATTATTTAAGCCTGATGATCTATTTATTCAGTTTTTATGGGAATGTGCCTGCTATAAAAGTATATGAAATACGTACTAAAAGTTATCACTCCACCTTTTGCTATGGCATTATATAATGAAACAACACTGAGGGCCTCAAGTGATTACTAGAAAATAATTAACAACATTTTCAAGTCATAATTGGCCCATTTCTGATTCCCTTTGTGAGTAACGTATATAACAAGACTTATGTTTCTATTAGTGACATTTCCGATGTGAAAAGACAGGAAAGCATTATGCTTTCGTTCTGAATTTCACTGAATGATTTAACTGTACTTAGCTCAGGATGAGCACTCCAAGTGTACATGTATATTTCAGAGTTTTTCTAGCCTATTCCTCTGATATGTGACAGTCCTCATAATTTAGTGTCTTTCCCAAATTATGTTTATTGAGAATTATTTATTCTAAATGGTCTTCAATACCTCAAGCCAATTTCTAGATCCCCAGGGAAACTAGAAATTTGTGTTGTAGTACATTTCATTTTCTATAGAAAATGCTTATATCCAAATCCAAATGTCTCCTCTCACCAACATGAATTCCTTCCTCATCCTTTCTCTTTCAGAATGTTCTTTATATATGCCTTATTAACATGAATAAAATGTGCTACAGATGGTCAATCTGTTTCTAATACCCAGGGACATGGAGGCAAAAGGACAACAGTGAAGTCAGGATTCCACTTAGATTTAAGACAGTGTTTCATCCTTCATGGTAGGTTTGCAGAGATCACTGAATCTCCCCATTCTCAAGATTTCTGTTCTGCTAAATGAAGACAACAATACCGGTCTCTCAAAATTGTTGTACAGCTTTTGTATATCAATGAAAGGAATGTTACTTACTCAGTCCTTTATTACTAGTATGTTGCTTCCTAAGATGCTAACCCATGCTTTTAACTTGATTGGTTTTGCAGCCTTGGAAACTTGGGAATGCTTTTTGCTACTCTGAAAATATTCAAAACATCTTATTTTCCTTCAACTTATGTAAAACCTTCCTTTTAGGGTGCTACATCATATCCCTTTTTCCTTGGTTCTCCTGTTCTTAAGAATTGATTGCATGTTTAGAGAACTTCAATGCTGGAGGTCTATTATCTCTTCTGGGAAGCCTCCTACTGGTTTGAGTCTAAAGGAAGAGGTAGCTAAGGAGTAAGGCACAGTAATGTGTGAGCTAGTTACAGCCCTATCTCTTTATAATTTCCTCAGCTGCTTGTGCTTAGACTCAAGTTCTATAATTTCTCACTTGAGTCTTCAGATCACTTTCTTAAAATGATACCCGTTCTTCCTCTAGAAGCCCTCTCAGTCTTCAATTAGAGCATTAATCACTTCTGATGAAACTTTCTAGCCTCAGTGTCAGGAAACCATAGCTCTGCTTTTCTACAAAATTAATTGGATGATTTGAATGAAGTTGAATATAAAAAGAAGATAAATACTGATGTGACAAAGCACCCATCTGCTGGAAAACTGAATGGTCTCATGTAGGGAGTTTTATGATGATACTCAATGGGGACTCCACTTTTAAATGGAGGTCTTTTCTGCCAAAGAAGCTTTATAACTCTGTCCCATTATTGAAAACCATTGACACATGGGGTGAATGAAAGCACATGAAAATCATCACATGGACCTCATAATAGTTAGGGCTTAATAGTCTACAACAGCATAAAAGCATATGGCTTTTAGAATAATGTTCTCTAAGATGAGACATCCTGAGGGAGAACAAAGGGAATTATGAGATAAAAAGATTTTTTTTAATTCTCAAGTTTCATGGTTGATGTTCTTCCAAGAGAAACAGATTAACAATAGAAGAGTATAAAAATGTCTGTAGTAAAAACATGTATTAAACATGTCATAAAAAACAGGAGATTTTGGTCATGAAGACTCAAAGATCCAGGAAAAGTTGATTTTTATAGATTGCTCTACATGTAATTGGAGAGATAAAAGGGAATCCATGTCCCTACACTGGGGAACTTAACAACTTCTGTTTGTTTAGTTTCTTCTCTGTATCCTGGTTGTTAACTATCCCTGAATTCATTGAAAAGATGGAACCTACATTTCACAAGAGGCATCAGAGAAATGATGTAAGATGAGTCTGATACATTTCTGGTTCTGCCATTTTCTCAGTTTCTGGCATGCGATAAATTGGTCTATCATGTTCACAGTACTGATAGGGCTGAAGAAAAAATGTGTTATAAGGAAGTAAAATGTCATTTTTCAGACAGAACACATTTATTCCCAAAACGACAGCTGAATAGTAGGAAACTGGGTTTTTAGCAGAGTCTGTTGAATTAGCTTTAAAGCGACCTCCTGGTTCAGTTGTAGTATGGTCTAGAGACTCAACATTCTTTATGTGGAGAAAAACAAATTAAAACAATCTATGGATTATATATTATGGATATGATAACATTTCTTGCCATTTATTCATTGCATTGTGTTCAATCCATGGACACTCATATAATCCCATAACAACCTCTGCAGCAGATAAAATTACATCCATTTTTTTTCCCAAGCCCAAGGTTCAAGAGCTAAATGAGCTTGCCCAAAGTTCCTTGGTTGATTGGAAAAAGCTTTCAGTTTGAATGCAGATCTGTTTGACTTTGCATATTGGGCTTTTAACCAAGAGGTTTTGAACAATGGCTATGGGGTTTGCTGGGGGAAGCTAGAAAAGGTGAGGGTGAGGAGGAATTATGAGCTCATGCATATGTAAGGATGAGACTTTAGAAAGATTTCAGAAGGCACAGGATAGGAGATCTCTCCAGTTCTTACTTTCCTTTCTTCTGCACATATACTTCCCTATGCATTTTCTTCCTACCCTTAGTTATTGTCTGACTACTTCCTGCTCAGGGCTGCTGTTGTATTTGTATCATGTAGCCAACAACTTCTCTCCTTGCAGCATTCCAGCCCTTCTCTCCTCAAGAAAAAGCAGCTTGAAATGTATGAACTGTGATTGTGTTTAATTTTTGGAATTGAAACCAGTCCCATACAAAAACACCTTTTTAGGGAAGAAAGATGTCTGCTCTACCTGGCATTGAAATACCCAATCTTCTCTGACTCACATTGAGCAACCTTGAACAAATCACTCTGGATTCATTTTTTTTTCTGCCTGTGCTGCACAGCGACCAGCAGCAAAGCTGCCCCAGATACAGTGTGGCCACTCAAATATTAAAGCTTTCTACGCACTTCGCTTCTGTTCATTCTTTCTTTCCTTTTGATCTAACAAAACTTCTTCAATTATGAATTGAGGAGTTTGAAAGGATTTTCCCCTTCACAATAGAGTAAAAATGTATGACTTCAGAGAGGAAAGAGAGTAGCTAAGACAAAGAGAGACAGAAAGCCTTAGTGGAATCTAGCAACAGGCCAAGCCAAGGTTTCCTTTCAGCCCATGGGATCTTAAGAAAGTGGTCACACCTAGAATGAGTTCGAAAGATGTTTGGTTTCAAAATACAGTAAATCAAGCTAGTTGTTTTCACTTGAAACCCAAAACCCCATCTCTAACTCCTTTACCAACCTTAAAAATATCAAATTAGCTGACTGAAAATACTCAACATTCCGTATGCCTGTAGATATTTCTGTAGAACAGCTGGCAAATAATTACTTTTCAGCCTTTGAAATAGATGAAAAAGAATTAGCATTAACACAAGCGAGGTAAAATAGAAAGGAAAGGTAAGTGTGGAATCATTTCCTAGAGTAATGAAGTTTTACTGGGCTATATAGCTAGGTAGTTATTTCAAGATCAGCCATGTTTATTTGTTAAGTTACTCACTGGTAGTTGCAGGAAGCTGCATTGGCTCTTTCACCACCTCTGTCTATGTGGCTGCAGTCTTTGCTCTCCTGCTCTGTCTCACAGAGCTGTCTCAGAAGATTTATCACTCTGAATCCCAATCAAGCATTTGTCTTCCTCTATAGATGCTGAACTCCTTAAGAGCTGGGAAGTTGTTCTATGCTCTCCCTTTGTCTTGGAGTGAAGTGTGAGATGGTTGTGGGATGAGTAAGTGTGTGGTTTTGGAAATGAACTTGGCTGGCTGTGAAGGAAATTTGATGGATGATGGAGACACTTGTCTATGGTGTTTCTTTTTAGTTCAGTCAGGCAAAAATTTTTTTAAAAACATTACAATAGACATAGAAGGTAAAGATGAAAAAAAGGCAACAAATATTTCTTCCCTTCCTTGAGCCAAGAAATTGTACCAAAACATTTTAAAAACAAATAGGACCCAAGCATACTTGTGCTCAAACAAGTACTCAAGATGGTAAAGACATGATTTTTACACTATGTAGTTTTTGAACTGGAATAAAGAAAATAATATAAATATAGAGGATTAAGAAGGACATTTAACTCCCAAAAGGGAAAAATAGCACCTGACAAAACCCTCCAATGGTCTCTGCACAATGAACTCAGACATCATAGTTTGATACTATAATTCATAAGCAGCTGAAAAAATATTTTCATAGAATCTGTGTTCCTGACTGAACCATAGCATTTCAAGATATGATGGTGACCCATATTACAGATGGAAGAACAGATTCCAAAAATTCACTCCATAATCATCAAGCCATGGTGATCAGATAGCTACTAGGAAGAGAGTCAGCTCAGAGATATGGTAATATACAGGCAGGGTCATGCCTACCTGAGGCCCTTAGTCCAATATTGGTTCTTGATTAATATAAACAATGTTTACATTTGACTTATGATATTGAACCGTGTTGCATTTTCTTAATTCTGTCAATATTTATGGAGTTGCCTCTATAAAGTCATATCTCACAGTGGGTATATAAAGCATATATAAATATTTGTCATTTGTGACTGGAGTAAAGGCTTAGCAGTTAAGAGTAGATACTGCTCTTACAAAGGATCTGAGTTTGGTTCCTAGGACTCATGTTAGATGTATAGCTTCCTTCAATACCAGCCTTAAAGCCACTGCTCCAGAGCTACCAGTTCCCTCGTCTAGCCTCTGTAGACCTCTCTCGCTACACATATACAAATAATTAAAGACATAAAAATATGTAAAATATATAAACATACAAATATGTAAAAAACTAATTATCATTCTTTACATTTTAAGCAGAATGTCTAGCCCTGGAAGAAATGTTCTGGTATGAACCTATATGAGTCTACATAGCCAGCATCTAATGTCCATTTTCTGTAATACATCATTAGTAACCAAGATGAAAATATTAGGATGGAGCTTGGAGTAAGTTGCCTCTGCTCAGTGCAGAAATCATGGCACAGCATCATCCTCTCCTCTGATGATGTAGTAGGGACCTTTATTACTAACAAGTATTTATAAAACCCAAGCAGGTATTTGAGGCAAACTATGCTTGAAAATAAAATACCTGTCTTCAAGTTGGAGTCCTCATTAGCTCATGAATTGAAAATAAGCTAAAAATGAATACTGCGAACTAGTGTTCTCTCTCTCTCTCTCTCTCTCTCTCTCTCTCTCTCTCTCTCTCTCTCTCTCTCTCTCTCTCTCTCTCTCTCTCTCTCTCTCTCTCACACACACACACACACACACACACACACACACACACACACAGCCTACAAACATGAAGTTCTGGTACCAGTTCTCATTTTTGTAAACAAACCACAAAGCCAACCTGACTTCTTTCTCCATTGCTTTGTTGCTTTAAAATTGATGTTAACTTGGTCTACGGTGGAAAATTAGTTGTTACATGGTATCAAATCACCAGTTCATCTACCTTAATTGAATATATAATGAAGGTACTCCCATCCTTGAGACCAGGCACTGTATATAATGAGACGGACCCTCCCACACCAATCATCAATTAAGAAAACTCACTACAAGCTTGCCCACAGGCCAGTCTGGTGGAAACATTTTCTCAATTGAGGTTCCCTCTTGCCAACAGCTCTATCTTGTGTCAAGATGACATACATGTAGCCAGACACCCACTTTCCAGATGTACTAAGCTAATAATCATCTCCTAAAGCTTCAGGAAGTGCAGTCTCTACATCTCTGCAGCTGTGTTGCATTCAGGTCATGTGGTAGCTCTCCAGGCTGAAATGACATTTCTTTGATTCTATCAGTTTGGCTCTGAGGGGCAGTTTTACCTCCATGACTATGCTCAGCATGGCCCTATTGGGCGATCACTACAGTGGCAACCCTTCTGTTGAAGTCCTTTATCTTGGCTATATTTCAGAGGCTTCAGATGGTTGCACCAATCATCTTTCAAAATCTAGATGAAGCCTCAATGACATAACATCTTGGTAAACCTTTGTAGTTGCAAAGTTAGTACCAAGTGTATGCTGCCAAAGTATAATAATCACGCCTCTCATGAGCATAGTACAACCTTCACTATCAGCTTCTTGGATGCAAAAGTAGTAGAAATGAATCTGGACCAGAAGGCTACTGGCAAGGCTTTTCTATTAGGACATAATTTTTACCTATATGGGAGGTACAGATCTTACCTAAGCAAGTCATGTGGCAGTTTTTGTAAACACAAAGGTAGTTTAACAGGAAGATTTCTGTCGATAGTTTACAGCTAGGATCTTGTGTGTAACAAAAGACTGAAACTTTTAAGAGGTCATCTCTTCATTGGTCAGTGGCCTTGTGCAATCGTGAATAGCTCCATCGTCAGCTCAACTGCTGGGACAACACAGATTGTATGAGGCTGCTTGTTCTATATTGTGCATAGGTTGTATTTGCAGTTAGTGCATTTCAGCTCCAGGCTTATGTGAGACCTATTTTCACAGACTTATGCCCTTTGTTGTTATTTTGTAGAAGTATAAAATGGGCATTATAGGTTCCTTCCAAGGATCTTTTTATCCCTGCTTTGAGTGTTTGTCTGTCTCTCAGTTATACCTGAACTACCTGATCTGTAGTTGGTCTATTCAGCACATATGACAGGGAGGAGACTAGAAGCTATCACTTCTTCAAGTACTGAATATTCTATGTCTATGGTCAGTAGAATGCCTTGAAGTTCTCAGAATTGATCTATAGTCCTTTTCAACTACCCCTGTAAATACTGTCTCTCTTCCTTCCATACTATCTCCTTATCAAATGTTCAGAAGGCCATATCCTTGGTCTTTCCCATAAGTAGTTATTTATAGTCTAAAACACTTTAACATCTTTCAAAAACAGTCACTTAAAATTATGATTTATAATAAATAGGAGGCATGGAAGTATCAAGAGAAGCAAGTGAGATAACATAAAATGGTATCTACAAATTTTGTGCAGGGTCATATATGTGATACTTATATGTGTCAGACTTTAAAAGTATTAAGTCATTCCTGGGCCACCAAAAGGGCTACATAGGTTGGTAAGGGTGTTTGCTGGCAAGGCTTTCTCCTGAGTTCAAACCCTGGGGCCCACATGGTAGAAGAAGAGAACTTATTTTTGCAAATTGTTCTCTGGCATGAGAACATGTTAGTGTGAACATCTCTGTCTCCCTCTCTGACTTTTCATGGAGGTGATAACTGTGTGAGTGTGTATGGTATGCAGAGGATATTTCATCCAAATCACTTTGTTCCTTAAATGGCTAACAATTAATGTTTTATTTAATAAATTCTGTGTAGCTTTCATGTGTCCATATACCATTATCTCATTTAGTTCTTTGAGGCAAAAAAGATTATATTAATTCTCACAAAAGTACTATTTTCATTATATATTTTATTATAAAACATTTTAATGGATGGTACCATCAAAATATTTTGTGTAGTATATAAAGGCCCTTATTTAGTACTGTTGTTGATTTTGTGTGTGCATGTGTATGTGCATGTCTGTGTGCATGTGTGTATGTGTATATGTTTGAGGCAAATTCTCATGTATCCCAGGCTTGTTTCCTACTTGCTATATATCTAGAGATGATCTTGAAGTCATGAATCTCTGGCATCCAACTTCCAAATTCTGAGTCATAGTATACTACTACCACCCACCTGGTTTTTTAAAACCTATTATTTCAACTGAAACAGGTACCTGCAAGAAATATAGAGTCAGAGGAAATACATTACATACACAGATATAAAATGTTGAGTTCACTTGTAGTGCTAAAAACATTTCACACAGTTTATTTAGAAAGTGAATTGTGAGGTTAATATTTACAGAGGCAATCTTGACTGAAAAGTGAATGAGGCTTCAGATTATACTTCCTTGGATTCAAATCTCTGATCACTCTGTGAATGTAGAGGTTCTTAAACAGTTGTCTTCTTCCAGTGTTTTCTGTAAGCTGAGATTTATAGGAAAGGTTACTAGAGCGGCTACACAAATAAGTGTGAATATAAATTCAAGATGAACGTGGGATAAAAGGTTGAGTGTTCACAAAAGTGCAGAGGTGAGAGGAGCCAAAAGAATGAGAGAAAGCACAGAACAATGTACATGGAGTATTGTGGAAATAATCACCTGAGATCAGGGAACCTTAAGGTCATCATTAGATTTTAGAGCATTAGGAAACTGTTGAAGATTATTTTAAAAGGGGTAGCTTGCTTCAGACTCTTTCTTGAGAAGTATTGGTTCATCCTGAGAGCACAAAATTATACACTTTTACTTTTCTACAAATTACATTTACTTATTTACTTGATTGTGTGTGTGTGTGTGTGTGTGTGTGTGTGTGTGTGTGTGTGTCCAAGCACATGCTAGGGTAGCTTCTGGGTACCATTTTTCTCTTTTCACTACGTGGGTCCCAGGGTTGGAATCAGGTTGTCAGCTTTTTCAGCAACTACAATTAAACTGCTGAGCCATCTAGCCAGCAATTTGACCTTCATCTTAATCCCTCCCTTGAGATCCCATGAAATAGTAAATATAAAGTGTTTATTTTTTTTCTATCACACTACCAGTAGGCCAATGAAGATTCTAATAGAAAACACTTTGCATTTTACAAAGGAAGACACTGTTAGCAGAAACTTGGACTTTGGGTCCAGACATTTTAAGCCCTCAAGTCTTCCAGACATCACTCAGTGCACAGAATCTCCTGGTATTGATGTCTATTAGGGACCTGAGTGATTGATTATGGCATAGCAGTTAGATAAAGGTGGCCTCGGTTATGGGGTCTCTGTAGACACACACTACTCTAAAAGCCAGCAAGCTATTCCCTTGCATTAACTCTCTTCCCTCCAGTGCAAAAGAACCTACATTTTACTACCAGGATAGAGCGAAGCAGAGGGGACATCATTTGCATTCTTGTGTTGTGGTCGACAAGACTTGGTTTTCATAGACTGGGGTAAGTGATCCCTCTGCTAGATTAAAGAAGTAAGACACTAGATCATGAAAAAGTTAGACTCTAAGAATTTCTGACAGCCTAGTCCTGCTGAGAGTAGCTTTTACGTGACAACAAACAAGAGAATGGAGACTGCAGTAGAGTAACATTAAGAAACTGAAGTTTTCAGAGGACCACAGGTTCTCAGATGAGGTCTGAAGACCCAGGGTGGAAAATGTGGCTTTATTAACAACTCATGAGACTCTGAACAGAAGTCAAAAATCAAGTGTGAGCTTGTGGAATCTAGAGAACTGTGAATATGGCCTCAGTAAACAGTCTGTTATGTCAGCAGACAAGGGAGAAAACTGATTCCTGGGAAGGGATATTGGCTAAGGCAGTACTGGTATCCAGGAAAGTAATAGAACATGTGAAAAAGAAAATATCCCTAAAGCACTGTCAATGGCCAAGTCAAATCTAGGATGCAAGCCACGATGAAGGCTAGCCCTGAGTCTGCCTGCCATTTAATGGTACCTAATAGTTTAATAGAAACACATTGTCCTGAATTTCTTAACTACATTCAATCCCATCTTCCCTGATGTTTCTTTTCCTCCCAGGTTCTTATATTTGCTTGGAATAATTTGCCTTCAGGAAAAACAAACAAAAGTAATACTAACCCAAACTGTGGGGCCAGTTGACTCATGTATTAGCAGGTACAGGGGCAGTGACATTTGAATTAATGCCAGGCTAGTCACTGTGGATATCCATTAGAGATGCAGAAGTACTTTCTCTACCAAAGTAAAACTGGAAGTCACAAAGGATAAAGTATCAGGTATGTTTCACCACTATAAGCAACCACATGAAAATCAGTTTTGTTTTGTTTTTTTCTCTCACAGCATGGTCACTACATGTTTACAGGCACTATATACAGATGTTCAGGGAAAGCAGAAACTGTGGCCTCTCTTAGCATTTCCTTCCTAACAGAAAGTCCATTTTACATTAGTGCCACTATCCAACCTATCCAACATCTATGGAGGCTGTTTAAGTGGAATCCATTATATCTCTACCCGTAAATCAAGAACCAGCAATGAAAGTAGGTTTCAGTCCCGGGAGACAGCTGCCCCTAAGATAAGACTGAAATAGTACCAAGCAAGACTGGGTAAGAAGCACACAGAAAAAGACACTTGGTATTTTATGCTGCTTTTTCTTTGAGGATGTATTTTCCTACATCATCTTTGTAATTGCATTACTGATAGTACAAAATATTCTTACATTAACATACCATAATTCTCCAGTATTTCCTTGGGTATACTTTGATATGTTTTTAAAATTAGATGTCAGAGACAAGTATAATATTTTCTATACTCCTCAAATTATACTTCAGTGATTCACAGAGAACTGACATGAGAGATTCCTTATTTGTTAGGTTAAATGGTAGTAGGTTAGTAAGGTTTTATAGCTAGATTGTTAAAGGGATAGTTTTATTATCTCAGACAAGCATGCTGGTATGTTAGTTAACCCTTAAAAACAAAGATGTGACTAAAGGCACAAAAATAGCCAAGGTCTGTGATAAATCAATTTTTTAGGAATGAATCACTCCTACTATTTAGCTTATTTAACTTAAGCTCTCCAACTTCAGAGCAATAGTTTGTGGACATTCTAAAACCTTTTTTAAAAAAAATGTTTTATTAGTGTATACTATACAAAATAGTAGTTTCCATGATGGCTTTTCACTACATATATTCATTGTATATATATATATATATATATTTACTCATATAATGCTATATGAATGCACATATTCATAAATATATGTGTGTTAGATAATAGTTTGATAATATTCATCTCACACTTATCTAATCTTTTTTCTTTAACAGTGAAGTTCTTTAACTTATTCAATAAAATATATAAGCCAAATGTTACAGTGAATCTATCCATGGTGACAGCACAATTTCTTCCATATATTAAGTTTCTGTTTGTCATATTATCACTAATCATTGTAATTAAGCCTTTGAAAAAAACACTATATCAATTTTACAGAGAATAGCTCAAAGACTTTAAGAAAACTAAAATCAACACTGGCTGGACAGCCAGGAAAGTATAAATCCAAGCCATTTTGCTAACTTCCACATCCATCATGTTCTCACCAGCTAAACTCCCCAGAATGGTAGCTGTTCAATAAATAGTAGAAGCCAGTGGGGGAACAAATTTTAAGTTCAAATGAGTACTTTGCTCCCTGGGATCATTAAAATGGCATTTCAAAAGCACACTCTACATTCTCTACCAATTAAAGCACATTTAGCAGAATATGGTCTGTTTTCAGCTTTAATTGATTCAGTTACTTTGATTTTCTTGTAATAGGCCAATGTCTGGCCTTCTCTGGAGCTTTAAATTATGTCCCTGGGTCCCTGGAATCACTCTACCTGAAGTTTAGTTAATTAAGTAGGAAAAAGAAAGGAAGGAAAACAAAACATTCTTCTACCTAAGAAAGATTCTCCTTTGTCTGTCTGCCCGCCCCCCCCAACCCCGTGTGTGTGTGTGTGTGTGTGTGTGTGTGTGTGTGTGTGTGTGTGTAGGTGTAACCTACATGAATATAGCTGAAGTTTCTTATCAGACACAAAGAATAGAAGGTATAGACATATGGAGAAATCTTTCTACACTTCCTTCTTGGCTATGAAGAATTCATGATGAAACCCATAAATGTTACAAGTCATCCTCATGAAATATTTTCAGTTTGCTTTGGAAACCAACATACCACAAAGAGCTGGAGACTGTTTTCCACTCACTTGCACAAATATCTCCAGGGTTAGGAGTGGTGTGTATGTGTGTGTGTGAGTGTGTGTGTGTGTGTGTGTGTGTGTGTCTGTCTGTCTGTCTGTCTGTCTGTGTGTCTGTCTGTTTGTGTGTGTCCCCTACTCTCATTTTGCCTCTAGTGGTTGCATAATAATGATCTGAGTTTGGTACACCCAGCACATTCATTAGTCCCACCATTAGGTGAAGACTAGTAGGAAGATAATGAACTAGCCCTCACCCCCACAGTCAAATTGTTGTCAGAGGTAGTAAGGTTGAGATTCTTCTCAAAACTGGTCTATTTCTCTATTAGCTACAGAGTACTTATCATTGTATCACTGAGTGGTTGGGGATAGAAAAGGCAGCAGAGAAATGCCAGACAAGAAGAAACTGTTGAGTGTAGTGGATAGCCATCCCAGCATTGGCCTGGAAGTTCCAACCCCCATTGAGGCTTCAGTAATGGTCACGCCCACAAGGCAGGGCGGAGGAGGAAGCAGAAGACCATGGATGGAGAAGAGGTCACTCTCTTGGTTCCCGGACTCTGGACGCTGGAGGTAGACCGAGCAGAGTTCTCCAGAGAACACGGCTGGACTGCACTATACCCTTGCCAGACCCTGTAACCTACCCCTTCATTTGTAAGTACCCCACAAAATAAACCAGGAAGGTGACATGGGGCCAAACATTTGTCCATGGGCAGTGGATATACTTCCATATAGACTCATACATTCTAGAGTTTCATGAAAATTCTGATAAGAAAAGAGAAAAGAGAAGACAATCGTTTCCCATTCAAAGCAAAGCATTACATCAAATCATGGTGTGAATAAGATCACAACAAACACTTTTGAAAATGATAAAATAACACTCATGATCACTTGTTTTAATGTACAAATATTAAATGTCGGAGAAAAACGTTGATTTACATCTGACTCTATGCTTGCATTCAGATTTCAAAACAATGATAGGTATAGATTTTGAGTAGAAAAGATTGAGTTGTCTTTGTGTATGTTTATGTGTGTGTGTAGTTT
This sequence comes from Onychomys torridus, assembly GCF_903995425.1. Taxonomy (NCBI): domain Eukaryota; kingdom Metazoa; phylum Chordata; class Mammalia; order Rodentia; family Cricetidae; genus Onychomys; species Onychomys torridus. The sequence continues at coordinate 74,304,711 of NC_050443.1, forward strand.
TGGGAAGGACTTTATATAGGGAAGTAGGCTAGCTCTCATGACTACCTATGTGTCTTCAAGTTGTCATCTTCCATTGTGATGTTCATGGATGACATATAAATAATGAATGAGCTAAAGATCAAAATTACTAATAAAGGAACAGCTTTGTAGGATTGCACTTGCCTTGACCTTGACTGTAGAAGTGTGTAGATACCTAGCATTTGGCTCCATTAAGGTTTTATATACCATAGGCAAAATGTTAGAAATTGCTCATTCTGACCTTATTATACCATGGTACTTGGCAGCTAAGCCACATGCCAGCTCCAGAGTGGTTTTCTTGGTGTGAAAGTAATTAATCTGGGTTAATTACAGCATGCTTCCATAATTATTACAGAGGTTCCTCAGAGACTGTCTTTTTTTATTCAGTAAACAAGACTAACTACATATCAGTATATGACACTGTTTGTAGTCATGAATCCTACAAATAAACATCATAGGGCTAAATGGCAATGTTTTGTTTGTCTTTACTTTCCTACCTCCTTTTCTTCCATCTGTATCATTTGAATAAAATTACATATATATATATATATATATATATATATATATATATAGAGAGAGAGAGAGAGAGAGAGAGAGAGAGAGAGAGACAGAGAGAGAGAGAGAGAGAGACAGAGACAGAGACAGAGACAGAGAGAGAGAGACAGAGAGAGAGAGACAGAGAGACAGAGAGAGACAGAGAGATAGAGACAGAGACAGATAATTATTTGGTAATGATAAACCCTTATAGAAGGAAGGAAATAGCTCATCTTTCCTAGCTTCAATATGGGTTTATCACTTCCAAATGATTTATAGGTCCAAAGGTTGTATAATTATCAGGATATATTCCAAAATTATAAATTCTTGTCTCTTAACTACATAATGTAACTGAGCATTCTCTTTTTCATAATATTCTATCCATGTTCATTCTCAAGATAGATAACATTGGAATCATTTTTTTGGGGGATAACAGAAAATTTAACTTAAATGAATTCAAATGAGAGGTTTTAGATATAAGCAAAGCTAATAGGCAGTAAATACATCATGTATATGACTCTGATTCTTCAGGTTCCTTTCGATTTGTATTTCTAAGTAGCATCTTTGTCTCCTTGGTGACTAACACTGTTATCAAACAGCTGGCTCCAATCCTTTTGCTCTGTCCAGATAGATAAACAGATATCATGAGCAGACAAGGATTATCTCTTCTACTCTTGGGAGTAGAGGGTTCTTCAGTGCCTAAAGGTTAAATTGGCAAACCCTGAGGCTTGCATTACTGAGCCCTGAGAGCTAGGTGCTTACTGCTCAAAACTTAAGAAACCAGAGGCTTCCATCTCTGAGTGATAAAATTGAGACCTATTGCTAAGTCTGTAAATGTCCATGATTCATGTTCTTGGTACCTATTGATAACCACAGCTTCAAGCAGCAATGTGATGAAGCAGCAAATAGCATTATAAAGCCTTGGGTATTAGAACCCTGAGGTCCTCTGTTGCCTCATATTATACATTTTGAGTATAGGGCATTAGGATTATAGGGCCTTATACGCAGTTGTTATAGTTCTTGAGCCAAAAGTTTGGAGACTATTGACCCTTAAGGCTTTGATGTGCCTTTGAGCTCTTCTAGGGGACAAAACTCACCATTTACCATCCACGGTTCTTCATAGTAGTCTCCTGTCTTTCTTCAGCCTCAGATTTATGCCTTCCCCACCTTCTCTATTCATCTGACATCCCCTGTCTTCACTGACTGCCTTATCCTAATTTCTTGCCCTGCCTGCTCTCTGGAGATTTGCAGACTTCCTCTCACTGCAAATGCTTCTTTGGCAGCCACAGTTACCATCATTACCACTTCTGCTTCCAGCTACCACTCTTCATGTTAGCAGCTCAACCTGTTCTACTCATGAGGAAGATTTAAAGTAAGCAAAAGACACCACTCAAACCGAAACTTTTGAAATGTGTATTTGTTCATTTATTTGCTAGATGAGATAATGAGAATGTATGAAACTGTCTAAAAACAGATTTAATAAATTTTGTAAGCAGACTTTTAAAGGACCCAACTGTATTAATTATGGCTCCTTTTGCTGTAAGAAAACACCCATGAACAAAAGCAACTTCGAGAGAAAAGGTTTTGTTTCTTCTTACAGTGTGTAGTCCATCGTTCAGGGAAGTCAGCATAGGAACTCAAAGCAAGAATCTAGAAGCATGAACTGATATATAGGCCACAGAGGAATGCTACTTTCTGGCTTACTCACAGGACAATCTACTTGGAGAACTTTCTAAATGAATTCTTCCTCTTTGTAGCTGACTCTAGCTTGTGTCCAAATGATACGAGTCATCAGCACACTAATGTTACAAAAATAAGGCACAGTAAAGAACACTGTGTATAGGTTGACTGCAAAACAAAACTAGAAAGCCTATTTCTACAATAAGAAGAGAGTATGTAGCAATGGAATCAGTGCCAGTTATGGTACAGTTCTTCTTATACATCAGTCATAACCTTCTCCTGTTACCTTAATGGAGATGCTCCTCCTCTGTCCCAGGTGATATAATAGCTGTAAGGTTATCAAAATGTCACTGAGGTTTAGTGTAACAAAAAGAACAGCATAGGCTGTTTTGCAGAGATGTGATTGAATATGGCCTTCTACACTACAGTTACACCCCAGGAGTAAGCAGCTAGAGTTACAGTTCTGCTTGCTTAAGATGACTTTGGAATGTTTACCACAGCCATGCCACCAAGCAAATAGAGAAGATATTTGGCTGAAAACCCTCTGTCGAAGTAACCAGACATTAATGAAGAATCTAATAATGCGCATTATGAAGCCTAATAGCCTGTCTCAGCTACCAATCTATTAAATTATTTAAAGAGAAAAATCAATATTAAAAGGCATCATACAATAAAGGTCTATCGTTATCATGAAGTATTCTCTAACTATATTAAACAAGACTTTTTAAAAACAAAATACGATGCAGAGATCCTCAGTCAGGCCCCAGGTGGAGCTCCAGGTGTCCAACTGTCGAGAAAGAGGAGGGTCTGCAAGAGCATGAATTGTTGAATCTAAGATTGCAAAAAGCACAGGGACAAATAGGCAAACGAATAGAAGCACATGAATTATGAACCAAAGGCTGTGGAGCCCCCAGCTGGATCCCAGGCCCTCTGGATAAATGAGACAATTGAATAGCTTGATCTGTTTGGGAGGCACCCAGTCTGTGGGACCAGGATCTGTCCTTAGTGCATGAGCTGGCTGTTTGAAATCTTGGGCTTACACAGGGACACTTTCCTTAGCCTGGAAGGAGGGGACTGGACCTGCCTGTACTGAATCCACCAGGTTTAAATGAATCCCCAGGGGTGCCTTGATCATGGAGGACATGGGAATGGAGGGGAGGGGCTGGGGGTAAGGTGAGGGTGGGGGCAGGAGGGGGGAGGACAGGGGAACCCATGGCTGATGTATAAAATTTAAAACACATAATACTAAAGAAAATAAATAAATAAATAAAATAAAATAAAAATACCCTTAAGAAGAACTGGACCATTTTACGTATGCCAACATGGCTTCCTAGGACAATATGTTTCTTGGTTTATTCCACTGAGAAAAAGGAGAAATATTTTCAGTACATGAACAATGAGACTTCATTTACAGTTGTATATGGTTAATCATTGTCACTGGACCTATTAGGGCCTCCAGAAATGTGAACAATGATCTTTGAATGATCGGAAATTATAGAAGTTCATTTATGAAGGTATGGATGCAGCTCTGTCATGTGAGAAAGGAAGAACAGCTATTTGAACATTAATGTCCTTCTGAAACTAGGGTAATACAATATGAATAATAGTACCTAACTTGTGAGGGAAGGAGATTTTTTATTGTTATTTCATAAAAATTATTTTTTCTTTTCTTTATCTAACATATATTGACATTTGTAATTGTCAATGTGTGTATTATTAGTTCATTTTACAAATGAGAAGATGGAAGATTAAAAATGTCAACTGTATCCAATTTTTTATATTTAAATGACAAGAAAATTTGAATTGAATATATCTAACTCAGTACCGAGTAAAGTCACCACCACACTGTATGAAACATTAGATATGAAAGAACTTCTATATGGTTTCTGTGTTTATTATCTTAGAAAAATAGATAACAAACTTTAACTTGTTAATAAAAAATAAATATTTTCACAAGACATTTTATTTTGATTTTATATTATTTATTACAGTGTTTATTATTATGACTATTAAGAAAGAAAAACATGATTTATGTATATACATACATATGTAAGTACACATAGATTCATCAATATATCCCCCACATAGGAATGCCCCCAGATCAACGTGATATAGGCAATGCCTCATTGAGACTCTTTTTCCAGGTGATTTTTTACATTATTTCAACTTGATAATTAAAACTATCTGAGCTAGGAAGACTGAACAAGTATATATATATATATATATATGATTTGTAATTGGTTGATATGAGTGAGTGATTGAATGAATAAATGGCTTCTCTACCCCAGGAAATTCATTCAACTCTAATATCTTGAGCATATGTACCAAAGGAATCGATGGATTCTGTTTTCTAAAGTTAAACAGGAAGGTGCTTCATGTCACATTTCACTATAATCAAGGGTTAAAGTGGAGAGAGATGGGAGTTAGAGCCTCCTCATTTAATACTGTATCATAATTAAGAATTGCACACTTTTCAAAAAAATACTCTGTAACCAAGATTCACTGGTGAAATTTTGCTAAAGAAAAAAATCTATAATGAGGTCTGATTATTAGAAGCTTAAAGTTTCTTTTCTGGCATACGTTTAAAACTAATGAAGAATTGAAGCCACTTTGACAATAGGTCTCATTTAACTCAGCTGATTAAAAGGGTCAACGGGAGTTCATTTTTTTCTCCTCAGGAAAATTTTAAGAAAAATAACTCATCTGTGCCTATATTAGGATATCGTTATGATTAGAAGCCTCTCAACTCACCAGCAGCCGAGCAAGAATTCTGCAGGGCATGAATTGACACTGCTGTAGTCTAACGTTGATTACACCCCCATCAACTGCCCACTGCACCTCTAGATACACTGGGTGGAAGTTTTCTTGCTTTATCTTCAGCTTCTGTAGACCTTAAAAGGTAATCACACAATGGGCTGCATTTTTCATTGAAATAAAAGAGGGAACTCTAAACTCTCACACAAAATTGGAAATGATGGTCATTCTTTCAAGTTTGTTTTGGGTAATGAACATACTTGTGCATACACTATGGAAAAAAAAGTTGAGTTCATAAGCATATACTCACACAGCTTCAGCGAGAAGGATCATTTTTGTTTCTGCAGGGATTGGTAGGGAACACTGTTCTGGAGTGGGAAAGACTTTAATAGCATCCTGTTAAATCCTATTCACCTGTGCTCACATGGAAAGTCTTTTAGGCTGAATTTATTTGCTAAATTATCTTTATAAAAAGAGAGTTTGAATGGTGATGTAGAGTAACTGAGTATTTTAGACACATTTTTGTCTTAGATAGAAACTAAAACAAAACAAGCAAAGTCAGCCAAAGACTAGGTGTTGAACTAGAGAGCTTTGGGATGAGTCATACTTCCAGCTCTCCTTGCTATTTGAATATTTGTTGCGTGATCTGACTATTTGAAGTGTTAATTTGCAATTCTTTCCATGTCTACTTGCTTGGCCTAGTATCCAGCTCTAAAATCAAATGTTCCATCGAATGTTATTATAGTCTACAAAATCCACAGATAAACCCTATCCCATAACTATGCTATTTATTTCATTCCCATTTATCAGTTAGCTTCAAGACTGGTTTTCCTATGTTAGTAAAGGCCAACTCATTTCAAGGACCTGTTCCCTCCAAGACCCTGTGCAAATGTCTCAGAGGCCTAGAAATCAATCAGTACAGAAGGTCTGGAGAGTTCAAAGAAGAGTAACTAAGACTTAGTAAGTTCACCTTCTGGCATCAGATAACTAGTGTGTTGCCCTGTGACTCCAGTCTGACCTGGAATCCTGTGACTCCCCTCTCTTTCACTCCAGGTTCTAGGTCTTTGTCTATCCTGAAAGGTAACAAGAAAGATGCTTAAGACACCAGGCCAGCTGGAAAGCTCAACAAATTTAGAATCTGGATAATGTTTATACAGTTGTTTATTTCTATATTTCTCTAGATGATTTTAGTTACACTTAATTGAAAATAGGACTTAAATGACAAGATAAGACAATTAATTGTCTACCTTCTGCCAAGCTAGAGTTAGGAGAATGCTAATCATAATACAATTAACAGTGCTAACGTGTCTTTAAGCCCCTCCCTTTTGCCTGACAGTCTTCTTTGCCTCACTGGTATGAGTTCCATGCTCACAGGATAGCTAGACAGTTTCTGCATCACTAGGTTTCTCATATGGATGTTTCCTCCTATCTCACTTTCTTAGGAATGATGGCTCTTTTTCTTAATAACACATTGGTTAGGATTGGTTTATATGACTTTTACTAATAAATCACTGACAAGGATATTGGGATTATTGTAGAAGCTCACTAAAAGCAGAAAAGAATCGATGCTAGGAAAAGAATAGATGCTAGGAAGATGGACAATAGCAATTAAATATGTGGATGGGGATAGTACAAAGAGAGCTTTGCCTTTATATTTCTATGTTCCATGGATAATTCAATGTCTTCTAGATTTGTTTCTTCTTATCATATGTGCTAGGTCCCATTAGATAGATAGTATTGGGTATGACTTGGATGCATCCAGCTTTTTTCTCACTTGCTGACTTCTAATTACATAAAAGAGGTAATTGTATCACCCATCCTAAGAAGTCACAGTCTTGCTCATAATGAGAAAATCAATAAGTACTGAATTTTAAGAACTACTATAGAACTGACTGATGCTCAGTTGAAAGTTGTAAGCTTTGGTTTGACTCAATAAATAGTTTTTAAGTTTAGAAAAGCATTTGGTATTACATCTTATGTCTAGGTATATATGTGAAAACTGATTTAACTTCTATTTTATCATCAAATCACATACTTGACAACATTTAATGTGATTTTACTTAAACTAGTTGCTCAGCATCACAAATATAAAATGATAACACATTCTGATTTTAATTTACCTCCACCTAAGGATCAATGGTGTTTATCAGCCTTTTTTATTGACCAATTCAAATCTTTTGACTAATTTTAACTGTTGTCTTTATTTATAACTTATATGTAAAAATTATATATACACATATATATGTGCATGCTTGTTATCATATATATATATATATATATACATTATATATATGTGTGTGTATAACATGAATTTTGAGAGAAATATTTTCTAATTTTGAATTAAGGAGTGATTTCTATAATTTTAGCTCTTGTGTTGAGAAGGAAGATTAATCTAAAAATAACTTTCTCATGTGCTCTGAGGTAACTATCAACTTTACTCCCCCATACCTCATGGGTGCCCAGATGTTCCAGACTCAGCTTCATTTAGTTTTTGAAAAGATTCTGTCTTGCAAATTGATTTGTTTCAGTGACTTTGTAGGAATCCCATCAACTCTAGAGTCTTATACTTATGAAACCTTAGTTATATTGATTGGCTAACCTCCTTTTTTGTCACTATCCTACAGTCTTGATTACTAAAAGAAGTCTGGAAGAAGAAATTAGAGTATGAATCCTCCAACTTTACTCAAGCATAAAAAACATTTTCCTTATTCTGTGTTTTTGTCTATAAATTTTGGAAACAGTTATTGACATCTACAAATATGCCTTCAGGCAATATAATTTCTAATGTGGAGACAAATGGAGAGATGGCTACAGATGTAGATCAAACTGGAAAATACTAGTCCCATGAAAATGTTATGACCTTATAACTAACTAGCACCATGGACCACCATTTACTTCAGTGTTTCAGAATTTTTGTTAGCATGATTTTGTAGGGAATTTTTGTGCAGTCTTCATACATCTTGGACAATTGATAACTGAGTTTTTATGGGTTTTAAATGCTCTCATCAATGATAATGGATATAAATTTTCATCATTACATTTTTTTCTTTCTGTACTTTGTAGACTTTGTATGAGTCTTCAAGTTTAATTTTACCATGGCTGTGGTCACTCTGTTTTTAAACCCATCCTGTGTATTTTTAATAGTATATATTGTATATTTTTGTTTTATTATTAAATCAGTTCTTTTTAAATAAAAAAATATTTGTTTCCCTAACATTGTCCATTCATTCCTTTTTTTAACACTTATTGTTTGTTTGTCTGCTTGTTTATGGGCATGTGTGTGCACAATGCACATAGGGATATCAGAGAACAATTCTGGAAGTCATTTCTCTCCTTCTACTGCATGTGTTCTAGGGAGACAGAACTCAGGTCATTGGGCTCAGAAGCAGGTGACTTTACCTGCTGATCCATTTCACTAGCCCCATGAAATCTATTTTAAAAATCACATTTTTTGATAAATTTAGATCTTTTGTCTATTTCTATATATTATTTTCAAAAATTCTCATGAATTGTATATTCCTGTCTTTTTATTGCTCTAACAATTTATTATATCTGAGCATGTGGATATGATGTTGATAAAAATCCAAAATTTGTATTTAAGAAATTGTTGATTTTTTTTCTAATGGGTATGTTACTAAAAAACACAACTGATTTATGAAAATCCTGTTGTTAAACCTGGCAAGAATTAAATACTGTCTTTTTGGGGCAAGAGGATGAAACTAGAGGACATTTTGTTAAATGTAATTACCTAGAACAGAAAGACAAACACCATATGTTTTCATTCACATGGGGAAACTAGAGAAAAATACTGCTCTCATATAAGTTGGGAAATTTTCATTAGAGTTCAGAAAAGGTGCAACAGAGGAGCAAGAGGAATAGATGAGGGTCTGAAAATGGGGACCATGTTGCCATAAAAAGTGGGGAAATCTAGCGTACTAGACTAAAGCTTATTGCAATTTAGGCACTATCAAAATTATAAGACAATCATTTGAAATTTCTTGCCAAAAAGAGATGAGAAATGTTTAAGGAGATTAAACTGCCATTTACACTGCTTTGAATATTACATAATGTATGTATGCATAACATTATCACATTGTACCCTATGAATATGCACAGGTTTTGCAACAATTTATAAAAAGATGTTTCTAATGTCATCCTTATTATAAAAGTGGAGTTTTTTGATATATAATCTGTCATCTATAGAAGAGATCTTGATTGGGAACCCAAAGTATCCCACTAGAATATTGACCTGTGGCAGGTCAGACAATGAATCAGTGTATGGCATGATCCTAAGAATTTTCATTTAGTGCCTAGCAAAACAATAGCACTTTTCTTTATAGTCTTCAGAATTTTTCTATGCACATATATAGCTCAGTCATATATATTCAAAGTTATAAGGTATGCATATTGTTATTTTGAAGATGTGTCCTGTATACATCTCTTTATTCTAGAACTTCATCTTGAAAATTCAAGTCTCTCCAACAGCTTCAACTACAAAATTTTGCTTTCTAACTTAGAAAGGTTATCAATCTTGACCTGGGGTAATGGCTTAGTTGGTAAAGCACTTGCCTTTCAAGCATGAGGATGTGAGATCAATTCCCCAGAAACTGAATAAATAAGCTAGGTTATGTAAGCACAAAATTTCCAATCCCAGCACTGGGAATGGAGCAACAAGAAGCCCACTGGGATTCACTAGCTAGCCCTGCTAACATATTTGATGAGCTCTAGATAGTGATAGACACTTTGTTAACAGAGGTAGATGGTTTTGCTACCAGTGACACCTAAGCTTGTCCTCTAGCCTCCGTGTGTGTACTTAACTACAGATCTCCATACACATGAACGAACACAATAGTTTTTAAAATGGTGGTGTATATAAACATGAGCAATACTAAATGTACTCATGAGAGGAGCTAGAGGTAGAAGAGAAATGAAAATGTATAACCACAGAATATATGTATAAAAGTCTCAAATATTAAAACAGACAAAAGATTGTCAACCATAAACAAGACATGTGGTCTGTGCTGTTATCCAAGCTGAAGAAGGAGGATGATTATAACCCAAGGAGCTGGTGGCCAGCATGAGCAACATAAGAATAAATCAGCAAGAGGAAAAGCTCACTATCTCTGTTTTAAGAACAACCCCTACAACATGCTCTAGAGGGAGCATGGAACGATAGGTGCTAAGTTGAAATTCATATCTAAGCATGTTACATTCCTTTTTGTAGTCATTAATGGTTTCTGAGTTAGTCTACTGTCAACCCCTTTGTTATTACTAGAGATAGAAGTCCTGAAAGAAGCTATTAAAACAGCTAACCCAAGTTCCAGCTCATAGCTATCATTTACTCACTTCATAGACTTTAAAAATCCATAGTTCTCACCTGGTTTTAGTCATTGAAATTTTTGAATAAGTATGTAGAGAATTCCAGTTCTAACTTTAGAAAGAGATGAGGAGATTTGTGAGTAAATATAAAAAGAATAGTTATTGTGTTATAATTTTTCATATGATAAACAATAAGAGCCTGAACACATGCATAGACATGAGTTATTAGAGGTATTCATGAGGTTGCCTTAACCATTCATAACTTAGACAGAAAGGAGGAGACTTGAATCTATTTCAGTAATTTTCTAGTTTTTATTTAAGTAAGATGATGTCACTCAAAGATGTTTTGTTTGGCAATGTCCCAAGAATGTGAGTTAAGATGTATTTTTTATACTGTTAAGATAATCAACATGAAATAGCTTTACAAGTAGGATTATCGGTGTTGCTCATTCTGTTAGGAGTAACTAAGAGAAAAAAAAAAACATGATTCAGGCATTACTCAGACATATCTACCTTTTTGATTTACTAAGTGAAGACCAAGATCATTCATGAAAGGGCACATTGGAGCTGGGAAGAGGGCAGAAAACAGTGCATGTGTGATAAGTTTTAAGCTGTGCCTAGAGAATTTGACAATATATAGGTAGAAATGTCTGTTGGTTACCAATCATGGATTCATAACTGTGAGAAATGAGTTGCATTCAGAAACAAGAGATTGGAAGTAAACATGAGCCGCAGATGAGACCTCCCCAAACAGACCAAGTGAAAAGTACAGGAAGCTTTAGGAGGGCCAACTAAGGAAGTCAAAGTGACAGCTATTTGCAGGACACTTTAAATGTGTTTTGTCTCTTTCTTTTATAGCCTGGGGGGAGGCGTGTGGGCGTGTGTGTGTGTGTGGGTATGGGGTGTAAAATCAAAGCTATTTATTAAAGATTATTCATGAAATGTATATATGAAAGCAAATATTGTTCTTTGTGGTATAATTGGCTGGTATGATCATCACAAAATCATTTTGTGAGTAGTCAGCTCTCCATATTGGTAAATTCTGCATGTATATACAAACACTCTTTGAATGAATATACCACAAAGAAATAAACAATTAAAACTGTTCTGAATGTACACAATTTTTCATTTCATTACTGTCTAAATACTTCAATAATTTATATTAGGAATTATAAATGGCTTAGACATTATTTAGTGTTATCAGAAGGATGTGTGTGGGTTAAATGTCAGCACCATCACATTTTACACAGGGCATATAAGAATCAGATGAATTTGATGTCTCCTGAAGCTAATCCCCTGCAGATATCAAATAAGAATAGGTCCAATAGCATTCCTAGTGAGTACAGCAAGTATATCTTGCTGAGCTATCTTTGAAATTTAAAGACTATGCATTAATCTATTTTATTTTCTTACATTTTTCGTGTTTGTATAACACAGCTGATAATTTCCACGTCTTACATGCAGTGAAGAGTTAGTGATTAGTCCAAATGGTGAACAGATTGCAATACAAAAAAGTAAATGTGATTGGGAGAAATCTAAACAGTGTGTGTATTGTACATGATTAGCTTTGTTCCAGCTTTGCTATTCCATGCCACTGAAATCGACGTAATTGCATCTTGTGACTATGTTACAACATGTGTTTCGCCCAGATGAAGAGTAATCACAACAAGTAATTTAAACTTGTCATTTGGTAGCATTACTATAAATGGCAGGAGAATATTTTGTTAAATCTTTATGGCTGGGATATGCATTTTTTTAATCATTCCAGAAAGTGACTGGAGGTGCCACATGCCTCACAAGAGGCTTTATATTAAGCTTTTTTTTTGTGAGTGTTTTAAAAAAATTACAATGAACTTTTGGCATTTTGGGTAACTCTTTCTCTTGGGAGGATTTTATTTTAAAATCATAGTCATCATCGAGCATATCACATGATTGCAAGCACACATATTAACATATAAACATATTAGGAGTAACGTAAGAGGCACAGTGTGTGATTATATTTGTCTTATATTTGAAAAGTTAACACTTTCAAATCACCAAGTTCCTTCTGTAAAAAGCTTCCTATTTTTCAAACATAGTGCTCTTCCCAGCCTTCCATCTTTGCCTCAATTCATCACACTTTCCTACTTGGAATGTAGTTTACTCACTCTCCCTCTGTCATCTTTATGCTGACTATGTAAGCTATAGTCAAGTTTTCCTTTCACTGTGACACTGATGTCTTAGGGAATGTTCATAGTCTTATGGGCTGTTCACTGTGTGCAGGCATTTGAGCTTGCATTTGATTCCACTATGCGGACCAGTTACCCTGACTCCTGCATAGACCTATGTTCTCCACAATAACAAGGACATTGTCTCACTCATCCCAAACCCAGCAAATGGAACTTTACATATAACATGGTACTCAACCCCACTAACTCATCTCCACCTTAAACCCTAGGCCAACTTCTCTTGTTATTAATCAGCAAAATCAGAATTTTTTCTTGAGTGGAGTTTTGAAGGATGTAAATTTGGACTGAGAGCTATGGTGGATTCTTCCACTATCTACAAATCCGATAGTCTACCCTTTATAAGTAAGAATAAAATATCAATTAAAATATGAGACTAGGCTCATATCTTGGATGAAGAAACATGGAGTGGTAAATATTTATGGAAGCCCTCCTGGGAGAGTATTCCTTTTGTTACTACAGTGAGTTAGTGAGAATTTTCAGAGTTACTATGGAAGCAGAGAGGAAAGCAAGGCAGGTATAGTCACCTAAGATCTGGATTAGATGAACAATGAGTCAGCCACAGAGGTAGACCATCTCTGCTTAAAGAAGAATTCTTAGAAAATTGTCTTACATATCGCATTATATAAAATTCACTGCAGCTGTCTTTCTGAAGAAGCCCTGCTCACTCCACAGTGGGTGTGACTAACTTTTCCTTCTGTCTTCCATGCTGAAGCCTGTGATTGAAGCTATACTGAACTTTTTCCTTAATTATCTTTAATTTTTTTTCAAAACTCATTTGTTTTTATCATTTTAAATGTAAGAAACCAAACATAGGGCAGATACTACTTCAGAGATAAGGATATTGCTTAGTTGGTAGAATACTTATCTAATATGCATGAAATCCTGGGTTCCAGGACCTGATAATTGGAAATATCTGTACCCATGTGTAATCCCTAGACATGGAAGGATTAGGAAGAAGGATCACAGTTTAAAGTCATGAGCTGCTGAAATGGCTCAACTGATGGAGATAACCCTGATGACCAGTGTTTATGCCAAGATCCTACAAAACAGCAGGAGAAACCAATGCCTAGCTGTTGACTTCTGATCTCAAACATTCTGATTAGAGTTGTATGGCTACACACTCAAACACAGCATATGCACATATGCACACACACACACACACACACATGCACACACTTCTTGGTTTGTTTTAAGAATGCTAGGCAAAGCTATCCATGGTACATTGAAATCTTAACTATAAGCAACACTGACTGTTGATGATGGAAAAGCAGGAGGAAAGCTATGAGAAACTCCGATGAAAAAAAAATAAATTCGCCTCACAGTGGTGGCGCATGCCTTTAATCCCAGCACTTGGGAGGCAGAGCCAGGCGGATCTCTGTGAGTTCAAGGCCAGCCTGGGCTACCAAGTGAGTTCCAGGAAAGGCACAAAGCTACACAGGGAAACCCTGTCTCAAAATACCAAAAAAAAAAAAAAAGAAAAGAAAAGAAAAGAAAAGAAAAAAAGAAATTCATTACTCAAATATTCTGATAAAGATAAATATGTTAGGATTAAAATCAAGATGTGTGTATCTTAGTTAATTTGAGTATTTATGTACCAGTCTTTACTTTGTTTTAGAATTTCATATATGAGTATTATATTAAAGCCATCAGTACTCCTCCATTCCTCTTTAATTTTCTCCCAATCTTCTCCACAACCTTTAGAATTCATGACCTTTTCTTTGTCAATTATTACTGTTATATAGATAGATGGATAGATAGGAAGGCAGATAGATAAATAGAGGAGCTATATCCTATTGAGTTCCTTTAATGTTTCCAGTATGGGTACATGTTTAGGCTGACCATTTTGAATTAGATAATCTATCAGAGACCTCCTCCCTGGAGAAAACTGATTCTCCCTTTCTCATCAGACATAGACTGATTTTCTGTATCTCTATATCTAGGAGTGGGACCTTATGAAACATCCTCCATCCATATTGGCAAGTCAATTGGTGTTGTCATTATGCAAATCTTGTTTAGGCAACCATATTGTTGCTATTTCACGGGTGCACTTTCCCTTTTGTGTCTAGAAGACACTATTTCACAGCTCTTTTAATCTTTTGGTTCTCTCTCTCTCTCTCTCTCTCTCTCTCTCTCTCTCTCTCTCTCTCTCTCTCTTTCTCTCTCTTTTTAACCTAAGGTGTAGAGGTTTCATTGCAGTCGTATCAATTACAGCTGGACTACATTGTGTTTTCATGTGGCTTGTCTTCCTTAACAGGTTCTTGTCTTTTCTAACTGACATTGTCATATGATATATTGTTATATATCAGTGAATACTTCCATGAGAAACTGGAACCAAGCCTGTAATTCCCTAATGCCTTCTCATTGACAAGTACAACATACTGATATTGGTTCTATTGTCTAGTAATAGTGTCGTAGACTTTCATCATCTCTTAGGAACACTATATTAAAAATGGATTAATAAAAACATAGTGCTAATTTAAGTAAAGATCTGTAATACAGTGGCTTAAGCCAACATATATTGCCACAGGAGAAACAATCTACAATATAGCATGTGTGCACACATACTCAAACATACAGATGAATGGTTTTATACTTCTATTACACTCACTTCAGTTATCAAAGTTTTCATGATATTTGCTTGACCCCACTGTGAATTCATTATTTGTCATTGAGTAGGTCATTTGATCTATCTGTACCATAATGTTCCATATTCAATAAGAGTTGTTTTCATAAGTAATCTGGAAGGCACTTTTGTTCCATAGCTCTACTAATGATCACATTTAATTAGGAATTTGATCATTTTGAATCATTTTATTTGCTAGAAGTAATTCCTAGAATGCAGATGAAGTTTTTAGAGACAAAGACAAATAACCAAACTTCCATCCTCACTAATAAAGAATATTCTTAAATTTTGAGAAATGGTCAACATTATTAATTTTTGCTTATGAAATTAGTAGAAGAAGGAGCCAGCCAAAGACACTTATTACAAAATATGATCTCCTTCTCTAATGAGGAGGCTGATTCACACTGACTCCAAGTTGGCCCCTTTGAGATAACTGTAAACCCTGGAGGTTTTAATTTTTTCACTATTGCTATTAAATGCTAGGAAAATGTATAAGTAACTTTTTTCTTAAAGCAATATCCCCATTATTTTGTGAAGGAAGACCCTCAAGTTTTACTTTTAATGATTATTAGGAATTTATTGGACTTAATTGAAGCAAACCTTGAGCCCTCCCATTCTATCCAACTATTTTTAGTCTCAAATATTAAAGTTTAGTGATGATGTGTAGTATATTCTGAGCTGTGTCCTCTACCCCCCCACACAAAAGTATTTTCTTCAGTCTCAGCCTCAAATAACTAAACACATGACCATATTTGAAATAGAAACTTTATAGATATAATCAAGTTAAGATGAAATATTGAGATTACAAAATGCCCACATTCATAGCTGGATTCCTTATAACCATCAGAACACATAAAGAAACACAAGAGAGAAGGTTACTATATGACAGTGGAAGACTAGGGAATAAGCTGAGGAATGCCAAGGACTGCCAGGAACCACTACACTCTAGGGAAAATTAATGGAAGAGCAATTTGTTTTGTTTCTGAGACCTTTTTAAGAGGCAATATCCATGACAGAATCTTTTTGTGAATTTATGTCCTCCAGAATTGTGAAAGAATTCATTCATATTACATTAATGAACCCAGCTTGTGGTAAATTGTTGTAGCAATCCCAGGATATTAATGCAAATGCCAGTACCTATAACAAGTATGGTATTGTAACAAATACTTAAAGCATATGGAAAAGTTGGCAGGATTAGATAATTAGCTTTGAGGCTGATTATAGAAAGGCCAAGATTGCCATAAACAATTTGCTGATAAATAACAAAGCTGCTGAATTCACTTGAATTAGTTGAGGTCTGAGAAGGAAAGGAAGAAAACAGGAGATAAATATTTCATCTTAGAAAATACATATATCATTATGGACAAAACAGTTGTAGACCCATGGGCTCTAATGCTATTTTTAGTGAAGTCTCATGACAATATGAAGATATTATTATTACCAGGATAAAGACAACCATAACCATAAAGTATCAAAGAGCTTTACTTTGATGTTTAGAGTAAGATTGAAAGTAGAACTTCTTAGTGAAGAACTTTCATATTCACCTGAGGATTTTCATAGAATAGAGAAGATGTCAGTCACATTGGTTTTCTGTGAACGCAAATATAACTTAAAAAATAGGAACAAAGGATAAATTAGGAAAGAAACTGCTAAACAAAAACAAAGCAACACTTGATAATGTAGAACACACTCATAATACAGAGAGTGCAAATGGTCATAATTAATAAAACATGTGTGAAGAGATGAGGTATGCATCTCATGGATGCAAACAGTCATCTCCATCAAAGCGAAATGGATAAAGGATTCTCTAATATCTTGTAGAGTTGTAGAGAAGTCTTATGTACTGTCTTAGTTCCTGTTCTTACTGTGAAGAGATTCCATGACCAATGCAACTCATAAAACAAAGCATTTAATTGGGGTCTTTTGCTTACAGTTTCAAAGGCTTAGTCCATTATCATTACTGCAGGAGACAGGGAGGACGGTAACCTGCATAGCACTGAAACAGTACATCAGAGCTACTGGTCCACATACACACACACACACACACACACACACACACACACACACACACACACACACACACACAGAGAGAGAGAGAGAGAGACAGAGACAGAGAGACAGAGACAGAGAGACAGGGACAGAGAGACAGAGACACAGACAGAGAAAGACAGAGACAGAGACAGAGAGAGGTAGAGAGACAAAGATGGAGAGAGAAAGACGGAGACAGACAGAGACAAAGACAGAGAGACAGAGACAGAGAGAGCTACAGAAATAGAGAGAGCAGAGAAAGAGAGAGAGAGAGAGAGAGAGAGAGAGAGAGAGAGAGAGAGAGAGATGCTTGTCCTTGTGTTGACTGTTGAAACTTCAAAGCCTATCCCTCTGTGAAACACTTCGGCCAATAAGGTCACACCTCCTAATCCTTCAAAATATTTCAAACAGATCCACTCCTTGGTGACTGAGTACTCATACGCATGAGCCTATGGGGGCAATTCTTATTCAGACCACCACATATAATAGTGACAAATAATAGTGAGAAACAGACTTTTAGAGAATGTCCATTACCAGAGAAATGAAGCAATGGACATTAGGTTACAAAAGGAAGATCCCTGGACTCCCAAGATATTTTCAAGAAGAAAATGGGTAGACAGGTATAGCTTCCCCTGGAGATTCAGAAGACATATAATTCAGGAACAGATTGATGACATGCTTCACCTGGTAGAATCTGGTCCAGTGAGTTTTATATTCTTTCATACCATCCCTTTTAGAATAGGAATATGTAATATGTAGCACTGTATTTAGAAAAAGAGAAAAAGACAATGGAAACCTGGTGGTGGCACTCTTTTGCTTAGAATAATCCAGTGTTTTCCCTTTGCTTTTAGGATTAATTCCACATTTCTTAGTGTGATAACTAATCTCGACTGTCACTTTGACACACCCAGGAAGAAGGAAACTCAGTTGAGAAATTGTCTAGCTCATATTGGACTGTGGCCATGTCTGAGGCAATTTCTTAATTATAGTAGAGCTGTGAGGACTCAAACCACTATGGACTGAGCCATCCCCAAACAGGTGGGCCTGGGCTAGATAAGACAGGACCAGAGTTGCTTCCCTCCATGTTTTCTGTTTCTGGTCCTTCTTGAGCTCCTGTCATGGCATCTCTCATTGGTGGTAGACTGTGATTGAGATGATAAGCCATGTAAATCCTTTCTTCACTCAAGTTCCTTTTGATCAGTGATTTATCACAGCAACAGAGAAACAAACTATTACAGAAGAAAATGTGCTGTTCTCTAGAATCACGTAAGTCTAATGTGATTAGAATCACATGGAAATAAATTTGGTCCTGGGATAGATAACAACTAAAGCCTTACTGGTACATTGTTAGAATCATTTAAATGATGAAATTTAATTTTTGTTTGTTTTTACTTTTAGATAAAATTGCAGTTAAAGTTATATATGGGATTACTTAAGATTTGGGGAATATTTGGATGTAGTCACATCTTGACTGAGAGACATGTATGTTTAGAGGTCAAAAAGATATAATTAACTTCTCACCAGCACCTAAAATACAATCTCGTTCAAAACTAGATCTTTGCTTACTTAGTACAATCAAGTTAGAATTGGGTAGTCATGGCTTAGCATAGTGAAAGGAATTAGTTTAAATAACATATCTATATAAGATCATGTCATGTCGCAGAAAGAAAAGATCATATTATGACTGAGGCATGGCAGATTTCAGCTGTATAACAATAATAAAAAAGACTCATTTTTATAGCCTAAAGGTACATATGATTTCTGAAAAAGCCCCCAAAGAGGTGATATACTTCAAACCAATACTTTTGATGGACCCCAAACTTGAGAGATGCATTTTGGATATTAGTACTCAAGGGGACTCAGATCATCTCAAACAGAGATGCATACATAATCAGTAACTGCTCAAACAGCCCAGGAGAAGTTCAAGGAAGGCAAATCAGCTATGGCAGGAAGTCAGTGGAGCTTCAAACAAATAGGTTTGAAGTGGCTACTTAAAGCCAGAGTAGCTTGTAAATAGATGTAAGCCGGGGACACAGAGGCACTGTGGATGGCCAGTTTAGACAGGAGTCAAACCTTACAATACTGGCATCCCCAATGTATCTGACATATCCTAAGTGAACCACAAAGAAACCAATAGGAATAAATAAATATGGTAGAAAATGAGGCCAGAGTAGCAAGCAAAGCTAATTTTTCAAGACCTAATTACCTGCACAGTTTTGAATTTGTTCTTGTTAGTGACACATCATTAAATGGTTTTAAGTGAAAGAGTGGAATCTGGAAATATCATATGGTAATTTATAGTTCATTCCAAGCATAAGTAGTTCCTAATAGTCTTAACAATATATAATGGATGTTGTGGAGTCCCCAAACTCAAATGTTGAAATCCTAAGTCCTAATGTGGTAACACCATGCAATGTGTTATAATTCATTCTTAGGAGTGAATCCCTTGTGGTGACATTAGTGTCCTCATAAGGATGGACAGGTTATATACATTTATAAAAAAAAAAAAAAAAGACTGGTACAGAAAATCTGCTAACAGGGAAGTGAATACTCCCTGTGCATTGCACCTGCTGCCTCATTAATAGTGGACTTCACAGTTTCCAAACTGTGAGAGATAATGTGTTGTTTCATTTGTCAGCATATGGGCAATTTGATATAGAAATCCAAAATTAATAAAACAGTATACTGTGCACAGTGTTCATATATCCAGGTTGGGATCTGGTATAGTTCCACATCTATTTTAATTCACATGTGTAAGTGTGCATGTTTATGTGTATGTATGTGTTGGTGTGTGTGTGTGTGTGTGTGTGTGTGTGTGTGTGTGTGTGTGTGAGTATGCAGATATGTACATGTGAAGGACAAAATTCAACTTTGAGTATTGTACCTCGGGTCCTGTACATCTTAATTTTTGAACCAGGATCTCTCACTGGGACCTGGAGGTTACTAAGTAAGGTAGGCTGGGCCACTCAGTTCCAGAAATCCACCTACTTCCACTTCCCAACATTGATAATACATATGCGTACCACCATACTGAGTTTTTGTTTGTTTGTTTGTTTGTTTTTTAATATGCGTATAGGGAATTAAACTCAGGACCTATGTTTACCTGGTAATCAAA
Source organism: Onychomys torridus (assembly GCF_903995425.1). Lineage (NCBI taxonomy): Eukaryota > Metazoa > Chordata > Mammalia > Rodentia > Cricetidae > Onychomys > Onychomys torridus. Next base: position 74,325,010 of record NC_050443.1, read on the forward strand.
TTACCAAATTAGCTATCTTCCATAGCTGCCTTTATCTTCAAGGGCATATAGAAATACCATAAAGCTAGCTATTAATGCCACCAGCAGATAACTGTGAAAAGTTTACTTTCATCTTTTAATTTTTTTCTCTGTATGTCTCACAGCTTCTGAGAAATGAATTTCCCTTAATGTCAAAAAGGACAAATTAAGATGGTGACCAAAGTGACCAGTAAAAAGAGAACCTAGCAGTCATACAGGGTAGAAAGGGAAAGACCCTGTTTTGTGGCTGAGGCAACACGTAAAAAGCACATTTCTAAGGCAAACATTACAAGTTTAGAAACAGCTCACCAAGGAAGACGATAGAATGCTACAGATAAAGACAACATGGGGAATTTTTTCAATATTTTTATTGCTTTGTATTTTAAAAAGTGAAGGAGCAAGAGGGAGAAAGACAGAAAAAGAGAGAGCTGCATGCCAAAGCCTGCATGTAAAGGTCAAAAGAGAACCTGTGAGGAGAGTTGATTCTCTCTTGCTACCATGTAGATCCCAGGGATTGAACTCAGAGCACCAGGCTTGGAGGCAGGCACCTTTCCCTACTGAACTATCTTTGTTGTCACCAACAAGACATCTTATCTAAAGCAGTAAGAGTTAAGGTTCTACTGAGAGACAGGTTGCAGAAAACATGGCAAGGAGTCAAGAGGTGGAGGCAATGAGCCCTACCTCCAGACATGCAAAATATTAGACAATGACCCTGCTGTGGACTCTGGACAATGGTCCTGTCATGACTGAGGAGCTCCAAGAGCTATCTTAGAGGGCCAAAGTGTTAAGACAGATATTGATAAATCAATCAGAGGGTACTTGCAGAAGAGCTTTAAAAAGGCAAATCGTGATCAGTATAACCATGCTCCTGGTAACAAAAATCTCAGCATCATGGTGTAGGTAGAGTCAAAAGATTCTTTTACCAGGAAAGCAATGGTCTCTCAGAAGATAGACATAATTCATGAATTATAGTTAATGTGGTGTAGGATTATTAAACCTTTAAATATAACTAAAAATGCGGTAAATACAACACCTCATAATAAGGAGCTGACAAGTGATATAGAGGGTATGACTGAAAAAAAAAAAAAAAACCCTCCCTGCCACTTGTCTTCCTGTCTTCCCAGATGAGGCACATCTATAAACATGTCACTCACAGTGTTTGCACTTCTACAAGGCTGCCAGCAAAGTGGGGCAGGAGCACACGATCAAAGGTCTGGATTAGAGATCAAACACACAGTAGTAACAGAGACAGTCTTCTTGGAGGCAGTGTCATGCATCTGCTAAGTATAGGCACATGGAAGGGCTCTCTGGCATCTTTACAATTATGTAGTAAAGGCCCATGCCAGTCAATAGAATCCTGCCTGAGTTCAGTCATTATACTTCTAATTAAAGCTGTATCTCCATCATAATATATCCTTAAAATGCATATTTGTCAGCGTGCATATCAGCATCAGAGATCTCCTGGAATTTTGACTTCCCCATAAGATCTGACCAACCAGGGGAATAGACAGATACCATGATGCAGAGACAAGAGGAATGCAGTGTTCTTTCCATATTGCTTTGTTCTTGTTATTCATGTTTTCATCTATGCCCTAGAGGTTGTAATAGACATCCTAAAGGTAAAATGAAAATATATCATGATACTCATTTTGTAAGACAATTGAAATCGTGGAATGATAAGTAAATTCACAGGAGTAAAGAAAAGAGAAAATTTTAAAGAAACTATATAGAAGCTGGAAAATGGAAGTTGGGCAGTAGTTAATATAGTTGGGAAGATAAATGTAATTCCAGTCTCTTAGTGGAAAAAGCAAAGTCACTCTGTTTATGTCAGGAAGCCCAAATCACTCAAGAATTCACACTGTGAGAGACTTATAAAAGTGAAACTGTGTAGGTAGGGTCTTCGTGGTATAAAAATTAGCAGTGGCCAGGTTCTCATAGGCACTTCTCTAGTCTCTATGCCTAAGTAATATTATATCTCTCCTCAAGATCGACAATTCAGAAATGTAAAAGTTGCATTTTTATAAACAGAATGTGTCTATATTTGGAGACATCAAACACAATTGATGTTGGTGCCATGCCAAACTCACTTCAGTGAGATGTTTCCTAAGAAACTGAAGTTGAAGCTGAATACTTTTCTGTACTTGTTACAGAATTTAGACAGAAAATTCATTCTTCTACTTTGGGTCTTGGAGGGTTTTATTGTATTTTACTTTACCATCAAATAAAATCTGCTAGGTCCAGAGAAATTCCTGAAGACATTGATGTTGGGAATTCTCCCTTCAAAATTTAAGCAGATTACATTGTTTCCTCTGGTGAAGAATTATCCCATTTATAAGCATCTTATTGCACTTGCTGTTCCTGAAGGCCAGGCCATAAAAGCTCAGTAAACATGGGGATATTTTTATAATACGAAAAACCATCAAACAAAAACAAACTGAAAACAAGGAACAAATCAAAGAATAGGAAAAATGCAGCAAAATAAAGTATAAGAGAAAAATACAGCAAAAGGAAGCGAGAGAAAATCTACCCCTAATATTTCCTATGGCTGTGATACCGGTCATACACCCTTAACATTGTAACCACAGTCATTTGAAAACTAAAACTAAGCCAGGTGTAGTGGTGCATTCCGGGGGCAGACGCAGGCAGATTTCTGTGAGTTTGAGTCTAACCTCATCTACAGAGCAAGTTCCAGGACAACCAAGGATACACAGAGAAACCCTGTCTCAAAGTAAAAAGAAAAGACATAAAATGAAAAGTAAAATTTTTTGATAGAAAATTACCATGTTGGTTATCATGCACTACAGAACATTCCAAATACAGCAGAAAGACCTGTAGGAAATGCTGAATAACTTAAAATAAACTAAATTCACAAAAATTAGAACCACAGATGACTCAGTGCATAAGGAAGGGCTAAAGAAAAGGAAATACTACATTAAGTAGACAAAATTATAAAGGAATAAAAGAAAATATAAATTGCATCTAACAGTCACAAACCAAATTAAAAACAAGTCTAGGAAGGGAATCAGAAAGAACAAATTATATAAGATATAAAATTATATTATCTCAGAGCTGGAAGCTGATTCCTAGAATTGAATGATGTGTTTTTTTTTTTCTTCAAATCAAGTGCATCTATTCACAGACCAACATATGTATGAAACTGATCTACATAGAGCTACAGAATTACAATACTTCAGAGAGATGAGAAAGAGAAAACTCTAAAATATTCCAGAGAAATTAAAAAGAGAATGATTTTTTATTATACAATAAATTGTTCATTTTACATACCAAAGATTCCCCTCTTCCCTCCTCCTGCCCCTCCAGCCTCCTTCTCCCAACCCATTCCTCATTCCCTCCCACAAGAAGGTAAGACCTCCCATAGGGAGGCACATTTAGTAGAGGCAGGTCCAAGCCCCTCCTGCTGCCTCAAGGCTGTGCAAGGTGTCCCACCATAGATAGTGGGCTCTCAAAACCTGCTCATGTACCAGGGATGGATTATGATCCTACTGCTAGGGGAACCCTTAAGCAGATCAAGCTACATAACTGTCTCATTATGCAGAGGGCATAGTCCAGTCCCATGCAGGATCCGCAGCTGTTGATCTAAATTTCCTAAGTTCATGAAATTTAGATAAACAGTCAATGGCATTTCTAAGGTCAGAAATATGTGTGAGTTTTTTTTTTTCCTGTTGTTGTTTTTGTGGGTTTCTCAATAACAGCACTGGACAGGAGGGGATAGACAACATTTTTAAAATCTTGAAATTGTTGGTGTATATATTTTATTCATGGTCAAGCTTATTTAGTAATATTGTAAGTAAAATAGGGATCTTTATATGCTTCATACATGGTAGGTTCAAACTCTTTCTGAACTCTTTCCTAGAAAATGTGGAGAAGGGGTTCAGAAATACAGAAAGAGAGGGAGAGAACATAGTGGGATTGTGTGACCTGACTGAAGGGAAATGGCAGAGAGAGGGGGGCAGGCAAGTTAAGAAATGGGAAATACTTACCTGAAGACAAGAGGCTAGAGAACAGAAGCTATTGTCCAGAGAGAGAGAACACAAACACGTGCATAGCAGGATCACCACACCCAAGAGAATCCTGGTGTATTTGAATATACTGAAAATAAAGAAGGTAAATTGAGATGAGGCAGTTCCATTTTGAAGCAAAACCACAAGGCTAAGAATCCAGTTATTATGGAGGGTGGGGGCTGTGTTTGATAAGAAAGAAAAATGTGATTATAATGTATAAAGGGTTGCTAGATGTAAATACAATTCAAACAACCATGCTTCAGCACTAAATAGGGCATTAAGAATACTTAGATTAAAACATGGTGAAGGGAATGGGGGTGTAAGTTGGGGGTGGGAAGTCTGGAGGGGCAGGAGGAGGGAAGAGAAGGGGATCTGTGTTTGTTATGTAAAATGGATAACAAAATTCTTTAATAAAAAATGGTGAAGAAGATAGACAGTTTGAATGTATCTTCTTGAAGATCTGGAATATGTACATGGGCTCTACCATTTTCATCCATAGTTGGAATGAAGATAAAACCAAAAGGTAAGAATCATATTAGCAATGAAGTTGGAGATAAAAAAGGGAGAGTGTACCATGCTTAGCCAGAACAAAATCTGACTTGTGAGGAAGGGGAACTGAAAGTGTGTCTCATCTTGGAATGGAAGCTTTGTAGAATTATTTCAAGGTATGTACATGTATTACTGTGATTAAAAAAGTAAGTAAATATATTTTAGCATATTTCATGGTATATATGAATATTCAAAAAATGTTATCTGAATTTGAATTATGAATTGGACTGACTTTGTGTTCACTGCAGTTAAACCTTCTTTCCTATTGAGCACTCTCAAATGCACATAGCTGGGTTAATGAGCATTTATTATATTTGGACTAATTTATTCTGTAGGCCTGAGATGCACACCAGGTTTTTGAAGCCCTTGCAAATCTGACCATGCTCATTCTTTCTTTGTAGTTCTCTATTGCATTTCCATTTCCTATGGTAAAGTTGCCACAATATTATTTTTTTAAAAGGCAAAGAATTTTTAAGTGGTATCAGTACTGTATGTGGTTTCTGATACTCAAGAACCTTACTTTTCTTTTTGTTCATTTGTACATTACCTTTATATAACATTTAACTCCTGTGAAGCATATTCTCAATGACATATAAAAACATAGATCATAAAATGTATATATACATGTATGTTTATTGTAGCAGGAATCTTGGCAGTTCTTATTAATAAAATCAAACGAGCCAGGTATTGGGGTGAACACTGGAATATCAGAGAGACAGAACAAATCACAGCTACCTTGCCTCACCAGTTCCTCAGCTGATCTATTTCCTCAGGCTGAAAGCCTCTGAGTCCTCATCTAAATGGGTCTCAGCTGAACTGTGCTGCTCAAAACCTTAAAAGTTTAACCATCCAAATGCTTCTAGCCTCTGGTCTTCACACCTTATATATCTTTCTCCTTTCTACCATCACTCCCTGGGATTAAATGCATGAGTCACCATGCTTGGATGTATCCTTGAACAGATGGATTTCTGCCTCTGGAATGCTAGGATTAAAGGCATTGTGCTACTACTGCCTATCCTCATGTTGAATATTGTGGCTGTACTGTCTCTGACCCTAGATAAGTTTATTAGGATACACAATATTTCGGGGAACACAATACCATCACAGTTTATATGTATATATTAACAATTGTGACACAGATGTTGCATTAAAAATTGGAAAGAGAGCACAGAGGCAGTGAGACAACTGTGTCTCAGCAAGAATAAGAAAACTTTAACAAGAGAAAATTGAAGCATACAAGGGCAATCAGGTCTCATTGGGTGGGATAAATGAAGAATACAAAGGGAACACCTTTTGAGGTTTATTTTGCTTTTATTTAGTTTAACTCACATACACACACTCACACAAACAGACACATCATACATGAAATAGAACTGTTAACAAGGCCGCCTAGAGTCTGTAGAAAATCTCATGATTCTAAGGAAGCTCTAATCTGCATATGGCCACCATCAACTGAGGTTGAATAGCAGATTCTCAGTTAAATAAAACATATGTTCTATAGCAGGGTGCAAACTTAAACTCCCTTTTGTCTGTTCCAGAGCCTTGCTTCTAGCTACAGTATGACTAATCTAATCCAGGATGTCTTTGTAATGCTAGTGATCACTTTAAAATTAGGAAGCCATTTGCACCCTTATGACATTCACTATTGGTTCAGTTTCCATAGCTATTTGCAATTTACAGCCTATGTCAAGTTGACTGTTGGATATGAGTGGAATTTACAAAAGGAAGAGTGCCCAGAGATACAAATGTGGAAACCACTGTCACCGCCACAGTTACCTCCTAAAAATTGTGATAAGATTCTTTGAGAGCCAGGGTCTGCAGACGGGAATCAGGAACAGAGTGAGGAATGGACACGAGCCTTCAGGGCAGGCAGTGTGCTTGTTTTGTGTAGTACTGTCCAAGGCTTCAAAAAGAGTCAAACAAGGACACACGCATCTTGAGAATGTCTTTTCTACTCCCTCTAAGGGCATATGACATCCTTGCTGCCATTTCAGATTTAGAGAGGACCTCCTAGGCATTACCTCCTTATCTATGTGGGTGATATGTCAAAAAGCAATCATGATACAGTTCCCTTAAAAAATAGGAAGGAAGGTTGGGGATTTAGCTCAATGGTAGAGCAGATGCATAGCAAGCGAATGGTCCTGGGTTCAGTCCTCAGCTCTGGGAAAAAAATAGGAAGAGAGCACAAAGGCAGTAGAGCACTACTGTGTTTCAGCAAGAATTGAAAGAAAAAAAGAAAAAACATTAACAGGTGAAAATGAAGCATATCTGAGCAATGAGGCCTTATCAGGTGGAATAAATGAAAAATACAAAGTGAACACATCTTAAGGTTTAATTCACTTTTATTACTCAATCACTAAATCTCTTAACAATCATCTCAATAATTCATTGACTATTTTCCTGCAGCATACACAGCTGAAATGCAAATGTCCTATTCTCAAAAGACTTATGCATATGACATAGACAGAAGTATAGTAATCAAAGCCAAAAGATGATAAATAGAATAGCAGAGATTAGAAAATAGCAAAACTGTTTGATTATTTGGGAAAGTCACCAGTAAGAAGCAATTTCAGGAAAGTAAGATTTTTCTGAAAGTATTTGGTGTCATCACTTGTATGAAAGGGATAGAGAAGAAGAGACATGGAGAGATAAAACTCAACTGGCCCAAGGAGTAGAAGAGAGAAAATCACTCTGAGCACACCAAGAAAGCCAAGATCAAAAGAAAAACACTTTATTAATGAAGCTTTTAAAAAAATATATCATCTTTAAGCCTTGTTGATAATGACTACAGGCAGTCTATTTTGCTTGGTTTGTAAGTTTTAAATTCATTGGCAAAATTGTAAAAGAAAGAAGATTGGCGCATAGTGATATTTTCTAGATCTGGTCTAGAAACTGTATACCTTAAATGAATCTCAAATATGAACCATTTCATTTAAAACATTGAATTACTTAAAAAATACTCTGTCCAATATTAGAAATACTTAAAGCTCATTAGTTTTTCAAATAATCTAAAAGTCCTATAATAAGTATGCTGTATTAGGTACTTTTTTCTTTCCTGTGATTAAATATCTTACAAATGGAACTTAAAGAGGGGTGAGTTTTGGGTGTGTCTCAGGTCTGAGAATAGAGACTATCTTTGTTGGAAGGGTAGGAACTTGAGGCAGCCAATGAAGTGCAAAGAATCAGGAAGCATAGACATAACAATGATAACGTTCTGGTCTTTACCATTTATTGAGCATGGGACTCTGTCTCAATGAATAGTGCCACTCATGTTTAGTTTTGGTCTTCATACATTAAAAAACAAACAAACAAAAAACATTTAGAAACTTCTTCAGGTGTATCCAGACATCTTTCTCCTAAAGAATTCTTGGAGAAGGTGTTCATTTATGTATCTACATTCCTCAATAGAAGAATCCTAGGATCTAAGAATTTCTTCTAGTCCATCTTAGTGCCCACAGTATGTGACATAATAATGCCACTCAGAAGACAAATGAAGACTTTTTCAGACTTGAATGATTGAAGCATCTGTGATAAAAATCCTTTCCTCCTTTTTTGAGACTTTATCAACTTTAAATTTTCTAAGATTATTTTGAAGAAAGATAAAACATCAACACTAAGATACAATATTAAAAACAGAACAAGTTTCTGAAATGCAGTGAACACAGACAGAAAAAAATGTACCTCTTATTTTTCTCTTAATCTTGGGTTTGAAGTTTCAAACCTGGATCCTGAAGAGGGCAACTTTGGAAAGACAGGCATCCTTAACTATCTGATAAAATGGGGGGGTCGAGTTTAAGGTGCTTTAGAATTTAAATTTCCTATATAAATGTCAGCATTCTGGGTTAAAAAAGCTTAGAATACAGCTCCCTGAATCTCGTTGTCATAGTGGCGGGGGGAAGAAGCTAGATGGTGAATGTGCACACTTGGAACTAGTAGTATTTCCACTCTTTATCACCTTTGAGTGACTAAGGTGAAGGGGTATGACACATGGACTAGAATCAATGGGGAATTACACCTCTGGTAATTAAGGTTGTCCCTTCTCATGCATGGACTGGCATATATACTACAGTCACAGCTGACTGAATATATACTCTCCATAATTTCTTCTGTTTCTTTATTTAATTAACAGTTCTCAAAAGAAGCAATCAATAAATGAAGGGTCGTTCTGAAGCCATAATGACACTTGAGCTTATGATTGTGTGAAGGAGACAATCCAGATTCATTCAGAGACTGAAGATTAAGAAGTTTTGGCTCTGTGTAAATATGAAGTATTAGAAGATTATCACATTTTTATTTAGACTCAGACCTCCATATGTCTATGCAAATATGTGGATAATATCCAGGGCTTAGGGTCAGGCAGTACTGAAATCAAATTCTGTTTTCTTTATTAAAGGTGAAATAGTAAGTCATGCCCCTTCTTGCCGCTGAACATAGTTTGCAAGTTGGTACAAGAAAAATGTTTCCTATGATTTACAGGCTCACATTGAGCCAAATATGAAATGATGAATTCCAAGCCTGTGTCTAGGTCCAGCCTCTGCTATATCTTAGCTTGTGTTTGACCCTTTATCAACAGCTAAAAGACTCCAAGTGTTTCCGCACACTGCAACGAACAATCCACTGTCTAATCTGGGGCAGGAGTTCTAGATGTACCAGGTGAGTTTTCCCCTCAATAAAGTACTAAGTTCCATGTCAAAAGATGCCTCTTTCTTTCTTGTTTCTGTGCTGCCGTGATGCTATAACCCTGTGTCTGCTTCCTTCCCAGAGTCACACATGCTAAAAGGCTCAGACTGAATTAACCACTCTGTAACACTTAGAACTAATACATACCTGTGTTGAGTATACAAGCATCATTTGAACTGATGAAGTAATAAATGTGGGGCTGGATAATCACCTAGTTGGGATGGTATATGGGTAATTGGGAAGTATCTGAATATGAATGATGTGATTTGTAGAACTACCAATATTTGCACTTCCCAGATACAGACCTTTGCCTATACATTCATCTGCACTAATATATGTCTTGTTTATTGAACAGAGTGTTGCTATGGGTAAGAGGCTAGATTGGAATTTACTCTGTAGCTCAGGCTAAGAACTCATTCTCTATGAAACCCACTCTTTTGTTCCATCTCCCTGCATCCAAACCCCAAATATGATGTTTACAACCACTGTGGGCTTCATCTGCCATTCTTGATGGATTCATCTACACATAATTCCTTCCAATTGTTGTTACCTACTGATATAGACTGAAAAAATTCTAAAGAAATCCCATTTTTTTTCCAGTTTGGTACCTTGACTATGAAATGATTTTAGGATAGAAGTCTTTCTTCTTTATGGTTTATTGGAGAGACTTCTAAATACAAAACATAGCCGACTGGCTCTCGATCGTGATACTGCAAGAAAGCAGAGAAGAGAGAAATAATTCTTTACTTCTTTCATCAAAATTAGTATCTGCAATGCTGAGTAGCATGGTTACTGTGTACAAAGCAGAGCTCTCTCAGGAGAGCAGAGAAAGCACAGAGTTGATCATACACTATAAGGACTATTTGATGTGTATTATCTTGCTTGGCTCCTGAAACAATTTTATGTGGTAGATATTACTATAATATACAAATTTTATGGATGAGGAAATGAGAGAGGAGAGAACCCCAGCAATCGTTATCAAAGTCATATAGTTAGTCTGTAGATGAATCAAGCCTCAAGTGCATACCTATTTGGCTTATTCCAGTAGGTACATCATGTCATGTCAGTGAGCTGATATAGTCAATATTGGGGAAAAATATTAAAGTACTACATAACTGCAGTGTTATTTGTCTAAGTTAGTATTAAATATGCTTTCAAAATAACTAAATTTAAATCTCACTGCCTAACATCTGTCATAGCCTTATTTTTCTCTGTTACCATCATTTTTATTTTAATTTAAATATTTTTTATGTATCCACTCACATCATTCCAGAACATCTGTAGGCCTTGGGTGGGCAGAGTTATGAAGGCTGATTAGATACCAAAGTACCATCTGTGAGTCCAATTCCTATTGTTCTCTTTCTTGGCAGTCAAATAACCACACTGGAAACAAACAAACAAAAAAAAAAGAAAGAAAAGAAAAGAAATGATGAAGGAGATAGCGTAGTTTTCATTGTAGTTAGCAGAGGAGCAAACAGACTTTGCACATTACCATTACTGTCATACTGCAGTAGCTAAGTGGGAGAGCAAAGCAGCATGTGTACGCATTACTGATGATGACCAAGTGGAAGGGTCACTGCGCAGCTCATCCTCCTGCATGGAAAAATTTGATATCCTCTTGGTTTCTGGTTAAAAGAGAACATCCAAAACCTAGATTACAAACAACTCTTTGGGGTATCATAGGTAAATAACTAGCAGACAGTGACAGGAATGAGGACCTCCACTGCATCCTCAGATGCAGACCTGTGGCTAATGATGTAGATAGATCTATAAACAAGAAAGATAATTTCTTTCCTGAAATGTCTTTTTTTCTTCCTCAGTGAGAAACTGTAGTATAAATGGTCTGTACTATAAATGGGCCACTGGATGCATGTAATTTTATCTGCTAAATTGATGAAACATCCTATTGTCCAATTACAGTAGCTTCTTCTTGTTTAAGCTCCTTCTTCTCCCAGACTTTATCCCCCAGGCTCCAACCTCTAAGCATTTTCTAAGCATTTTCACTTCTACCTATAGTGACAGCAGAGACTTTTATGTATTTATTTATGTGTTTATTAGTTTTACTTTGTGAATGTGTGTGTGTGTGTGTGTGTGTGTGTGTGTGTGTGTGTGTGTGTGTGTGATGTATGGTTTCAGTGTGCATCTGGAAAGCATAGAGTTCCACCACTTTGGAAGAAAGGTCTCTTTGATTTCTTGCCACCATGTCCCCCAGGACAGCTGACTGGGGAGTTTTCAAGGATTCTTTTGTCTCTACATCCCATGTGGCTGAAGGTGTGCTAGGGTTATACATACTTGCTCCCATATCCAGTTTCCCTGGGTTCTTGGGGTCCAATCCTGATCCTCATGTTTGTGTGGAAGTACTTTAGTCACTAGCTATCTCCTAGTCACTCTGATGACCTTTTTTTTTAACCTTCTCACACAATATTTTCTTCTTCAAATCCTTTTGTCCCAATTTTCTTCCCTCTTGTTCATAGTTTGTGAATGAACTTTCATTTTCCAAGACCTGACTCACACATTTCCTCTCCTCTGCAGTCTTTCTCAGCTTCATGCTAGACATTTCCTTTGTTCAGGTCCCACTACCCATGTGAAAAGTAGCCTACTAAAGTATAAACAATTCTCATTAACATAGGACATAAGCATTCTAGGCAAGTAATATTGGAAAAAGGTGTAGAAAACTTTTCACAATGCCTCACTTACAGAAAATAGAACATAAATAGATAATGTGATTCTGAGTAAAAACATGGAGACACTGTAGAAGGTTAATGTTTATTCTTTGTGAAGTGAAGCAGGTTGGTTTGGACTCTACCCAGCAGAAACACTGTCCAGCACAGTTGAACAGCCTGTATCTCCTATGTCTCTCATGCACTTAAAACTCTCCAAACTAGACCTTTGCCATTGTTCACCACATGTTATGCTCTTTTAACTCTTCAAATAGTATCTGTCCCTCTCCCAGACCTCAATTCACTAGCATCTCTACAAGTAAACCCTTACTACTCTGGACCATCTCACCCACCTCATGCTCCATCTATCTACTAACCAGTGAGTGTCTTTTAACCCCTTCCACCATCTGTGTCTCCTGTGTGCTGATTTATTTGTTCTGCATCACATGCAATGGAATGAAAGGGCCTCAAGACAGGGCTTTTATCTTCTTTGTGCACCAGTAAATTCCCACTGCCTAGCAACCAGGCTTGGCATATCATACACAATATTCCTTTATTTATGAGTAAACAAATAACAAATGGAAAAGCAATTGAATAAGCAAACCCAATAGAAAGGGCACTATGATGATGTCCATGAAAGGCGGTCTACTCTGATTTTGAAGACTTGAGAAGGATGTTTGAAAGAGGAGACTTGTGGGTCTCATTTTGTCTTCCATAGTCTCTCACTTAACAATATCTTGTTAAAGTGATACTTCCAGATATAATACCAAGAATATTCACTACTTAGTCCTCTACTTCACTTACTAATAGAGTCAGGACTTTGTGTCCTCTCTTCATGGTATATCTTCTTTTTCACATAACTTCTGACTAGTGTATCCTAAGGAACCACTACCAGTGTTTACATGTATTGTCTACTTTTGTGTTTTCTCAAGGTTGTTGTCAGTGCTAAACTCAGGAGTCTTCCCTTCCTGCACTAGCGTGGATGCTCTCCTAACTTACTGTCCTGAAATTAGACCTGGCTGCTTTTACTCTGCTTCAAGTCATTTTCTGAACCAAGTCACTGCCCTACTGTAAGTCTGTAGGTACAGATTCACATTCCTGAAGTGGAGGGGAATGTGTGTGTGTGTGTGTGTGTGTGTGTGTGTGTGTGTGTGTGAGAGAGAGAGAGAGAGAGAGAGAGAGAGAGAGAGACTATGTTACACTGTGAGACACTGTCCCTTCACAATATTTTATTGCCCTGGAGGGTAGCTAGTATTTTCAATTACTGAGTAAAGTTCTCAGTGGGAATTGAGGTCTATATTAAGATTATCATCTAATTTTTAAAAATATTTTTGTTTCTCTTCCAACACTGGTAGGTTCTGCTATACTACTTTTACATCTGTAAAAAATTTAAAAAAACATATATGGAACCAAATTCCCTGCAAGTATTGAGTAGAGAGATGAGTCAAGCCTGAAACTCACAAAGCTCACCCTATGCTCCAATCACTGTGATGTTATCACTAGCATTACGCAACTAAAGCTTACCCTCTGCTCCAATCACTGTAATATCACTAATCACTAGTATTATGCAACTAAATCTTACCATGTACTCCAATCACTGCGTTGATACTATTAGCATTATACAATTAACATTGTATCATATTAAATATGATACAATACAATACAAGTGCTTCAATTTATATGATTCCCTAAATCTGATAGAGGAGAAAGTAGGGAATATGCTTGAACTCATTGGTATGTGAAAATACTTTAGCAAGGGGACCCGGTGAGCAGGGTTTAAGACCAACAATTAATAAAGGAGACCTCGTAAAAATAAATAGCTTTTGTACAGCAAAGGGAACAACCATTCTGATGGAAAGGTAGCTTCCAGAACAGGAAAAGCCTTTAAGGGCTGTACATCTGACAAAGAATTAGACTAAGAATATGCAAAGACATCAAAACACAAAACATCAAGAAAATAGTCTAATTTAAAATGCAACTTGGAACTTAACAAGTTGTCAAAAGATGAAATACAAACACCTGAGAAGCAATTATATTTAATTTTTATTTTATGTATATAGGTGCTTTGCCTATATGTCTGTTCACCACATTTGTGAATAGTGTCTGAGGAAGCCAGAAAAGGTCATTCTCCCAGTGGTGCTACAGACTCAGCCACCATGTGATTATTAAAACTGGAATCCCAGTCCTCTGAAAAAGCAACCAGTGTTCTTAACTGCTGAGCTCTCCATCCCATAAAAGAAGAGTTTTGAAATGATCAATATCCTTAGCAATTGGTGAAGTGTACATTAAGACTACTTTGGGATTTCTTCTTATCCAGCAGGAATGTCTAAGAGTAAAAGAAATGACAGTGAGTTTTGACACGGATATAGGTAAAGGAGAAAACTTACAAACAGATGGTGTGAGTGCCAACTTGTGTAGCCACTATAGAAATTAGCCTGGAGAGTCCTCAAAGAGCTGGTAATATATCCACCACATGATCCAGATATTCCATTTTGGGGCATCTACCCAAAGGACATTATATCTTATTGCACAGATACTTGCTTATCCACCTTCACTGCTGTTCTATTCACAGGAGCTGGGAAATGGAAACAACCTTGAATTTATCTGCACATACTTTGTCTGACACACTTTTTCTCTTTTATGTTTTCTTTATCATCTTTAATGTTAACTCTTCCAGAAGATATGAATGATGTATTATTTCCCCCAGATGTCCCTATGATACGATTAATCCTGTTTGATTCTGTAAACGTTTACTGAGAAATGATCTACCAAGCAAATCTCCAAGTAGTGAAGATATTTAGATGAATGACATTTCTCAGGAAATGTTCATACCTGACTAGAAGAGCTAGCGATTAAAGCAATTAATTAAGATGATCCATGCAATTGTTGAAACAAAGACTCTCCTGTGTAGGAAAATAGACAGTTATTTCTTCCAGGAGGAGCAATGAAACTCATTGAATAGATGTGCATTGAGGGATAAGTAGGAGTTCACTGGTTTTATAGGTGCCTTGATTACCATGTAGTTTTCCTAATAGCAAGATGTGAGCATCTGAAGTAGAACCCTCTGTGGTGGTAAAATCCTGGGGGTTAAGGAAATGAAATTTGGGGTGCTGTTAAAGAGAGTCAGCACAAACAGTCCTAGCCTCGACTTTGTGTTGACACACTGAGAAACTTGGGCTTCATCTGGAAGGGAACAAGAAGTCCTTGGATATCTATGAAACCAAGGAAAACGCTTTCAATAGAGTAGACACAGAATATCAGATAGATGTGAGGCTTTTCTTTGTGTTTCCATTGCGTGCTGCTCATATTTAGATTAGGCATAGAAAGTAAGGTTTACCAGAGAGTCAATACTTTCAGCATCTGTGCGACTTGGAGATGAGATTTCCTGTCTCCTCAGTTTGACTATAGTTTTAGCATTGTCCTTGCTCAGGATTAGCTTAAAGAAGAGGAGGAGTAAGAGAAGGTAGAATAGGAAGCAGCAGGTGAGTCTGGATTTTAAAAACAAAGGTAGGTTCTGGAGCTTAGCTACCTAGATTCATCCTGTGCTGTGTTACTTCTTAGCTACACAAAGTTAAAAATAGTCTGTGTCTAATTTCCATTACCCATAAAGTGGAAATCATAATACAATCTTCTTCATGAGTGACTGGATGTTCAAAAACTATCTTGAATGGTGCCTGGGATAGAACACAGAAGTGCTTGGCATTACTATGGATGACAAGATGCAAAGTTATTGCAGTCCTATTTGGCAAGCCTGCTTATGAAGGATCAAGGGCTGTGAAGTAAAATTATTGAACTGAGGCCAGTGTTTAATCAGCTACCTCCTGCTGTCCTGAAAAGAACACTTACTGAGTATTCAGCATAAACTGGAGGGATTTGTATGTACTGTACCATATAACCTCCCAACTCCCAGTGATAGGCATACATGCACTTACATCCATGTGGTTCTCTATGACTTTTGAAGGAGAATGAGATTTAAAGCTGGCAAGCCACCACAGATGATCACACACCTGTAAAGTGTTACAAGGATTCTAAATGAGTTAGTCTGGTGGCAAGTTCATTCTTTTCTTTACCTCTTTGCTTCCCATCAAGTAAAACTGATCAAATATTTAATTTTTGTGTCTTCTGTGGATATATATATATATATATATATATATATATATATATAGAGAGAGAGAGAGAGAGAGAGAGAGAGACAGAGAGAGAGACAGAGAGACAGAGAGACAGAGAGAGACAGAGAGAGACAGAGAGACAGAGACAGAGACAGAGAGACAGAGAGAGACAGACAGACAGACAGAGTTTCCAAAACAGATAGATGCAATGTTTAAAAATGTACTGTTTTATGTATTTGAAAACAAGTGTCTCTGAAATTCTGACCTACCTCATGTCTTACTTGTTCCCCATATCTATTTCTCTGTCATCTCTGTGTCTCCTCTTCCTCCTCCTTCTCCTCTTCCTTCTCCCCCTCTTCCTCTTCTTCTCTCCCACTTTCTGTGTAATTTGTTAACTTAAAGAAAAGATTCTGAGGCAGCTCAACTCCTTGTGTAACTTTAGCAAACTTGAATTCATTACCTTCTTGCTTCAACCTCTGTCTGTTCAGATTGTACCACTATTTCTACCATCGTTGCCTTATTATATGTGTTAAAATGAAGGTAGAGCACCTTTCTGTACTCCAGGCTGTTCTAATTTGAGCTTCTTAAGCATAGGGACTTTCATGGTCTTTCAAATGATGAGCTTACCCATGTTTATTAGTGTAGCAAACTCTGCTTCATAGTATTTTTATGGCAGTCTGATAGCTATATATTGTTGTCTTCCAGTAGCCCTTGTGTTCATAATAGAAATATCTGAGGATAAATATGAATGTGCACAGGGGAAGCAAATTATAAATACAAGTGAATGACACATTCCTTAACTTAAACTCATCAAGAATACTATAAAGGTCAATCATATTATGCTCAGATGCTCACCTCTGATATAGGGATGCGTGAGATCCAATAAATCTGATGGATCCAACAGTGGCGCATAGTCCAGTTTCACCTTATGTGATTATTAAGCACTTTAAGTCAATAGTGTCAAGGTCTACTTGACTTGATTGGTGGTGGTGGGATTGTGAATGCTTTAAGCAATGCCCTTTGACTATCTGCTAGTCAATGTCATATACTTCAATTTTCTAAAGCACTATAGAATTCACCTTTTATGACATGCATTAAAGAGAAGAGAAAGAAAATCATTTGAGCTATAGAAAAAAGCACTGATTAGATTAAGAATAACACAGGGAATGTCTGACTCTCATTTCTTTGCCTCAGTCACAGTTACTTTCTAGACAAATCTATATGAAAGCAATTGTATAACACACATACATAGGCTTTCCACACATACTTAGTTGTATGTCTTTGTCATGATTCTGAATCACTGTTGTCATTTTTCAGAAGGTATTGCAATCTAAAAATACACATATTTAATTCATATTACCTAAGTATAGAAAGTATGTGAGAATAATCTATATGTAAGGGGTTTTATTTTATTCAAAGTAAAAATCAAAATAGTTTTAATATGAATTATTGTTAAATTGTACTTATTTTCCAGTGAAATTTTGGAATTATGAACATGATCTCATTCATTCATATATAATGAATAATTACTTCATTCACTATCTATTTGTTCAGTGATAGGCAAATGTCCGGCACTGATTCCACTTTATCCTAAAAGGGCTGATCAGCAACACAATTAGCCTCATTCATAAATGAAAATTTGTGGAGATTTTATGCAAAATTTCAACTGAATAAACAAATATTATTTGGCAAAGTTTAGCTTCCCTAGCATGTAATTGGAAAATAATATATATATATATACAGATATAAATATTTATTTATATAAAATATGTATATATAATATATATATATATACATATATATGCCAGTATTTAAAACAATTGTTGTATTTTGAAAATAATTTCTTAATTTGGATAGATAAAAACATTGGAAGTTTATTTATAGCTCTAAACATGGATTTTTCTGTGCTATAAACCAAGAAGAGAAATATCTAAGTAATAAATAACTGAAGGACAAAAGATAATATTGAAATTAAAAGAGAATGATAGCATTCTATGAATGATTGCAATTTTTTCTGAGATATTTATTCATTCAGGAAATAATTTGGAGGACCTAGTATAGAGCAATTCCCTTTTTGTGATATTTGGGATACAACAGCTAAAACTGGAAAGCAGACACAGCTTCCTGTTCTTTCACAGATTAGAATGTGGTAATGGAATACAAACAATAAGCATGAGGAGTAAAGCAGTCATCTAGTATAAAATATGTGCTAGTTATAATAAAATTAGAGAAGTTGCACAGTATTGACCATGCAGTTTTCTGAGGCAGCTTTGGAACAGGATTGAGTAATAGCTGTCAGTAGGGTCATTTGAGTCATTCCCTCTGGCAATTGACTTGGGAAAAAGTAGTATAGTGAATTTGACAAAAATCATGCTCCAAAGACAGGTTCCAGAAGGAAACAGGGTCCACAAAGGTTCTGGGGTTATTATTAGTAAGCTGAAAATAGATAATAAGTGTATATCTTAGGTAATTTTTTAATATTTCCAATTGAGCTGGCACCCATTAAACTAACACACCCAAGAGAATAAAGGGATCACAGTGGCCATGAAGCTGGAACATCAAATGGAGCAAGTAGAGAAAGAATTAACGTGAAAGCTAAGGCTCAGAGTCTTTTCTCTGTATAGGCAGTAGGGAGGCCCTAAATGGAGGGCTCAAGAGTTTGGAAGGAATAATTCTGGATACAAATATGATCATGAGCTACATAGGCCAGGGTAGAATCAGTAAATGCAGTGAGAGGTTATTGCAATATTCCTATTGAGAAATGAAGGTTGGTTTGATAGGAATATGACAAGCAATCAGGCTCTGGTTGTATTTTGAGGCTAAAATATTGCATGATGGGTGGAAAGCAGACTGTGACTGAAATAGAAGAACAAGGATAACACTGATTTTCATTTAATCCTAAGCAGTCTCCCTAGGAACAGGCACCCATTTCACAGCATGTTAGCTTTGAATGATTGTCACACATCCATCACAGCCCTTGACTTGTTCGTTGGATATGAATTCAGAGTTTTAGAAAGGGTTATGGGAAAACACTATAAAATAGCCTATCATTGCTAGGTAATGATTTTTAAACACTTTTGCAAAATTAAGGTGACTAAGCAAGTGAGGACAGTCAGATAAGAAGAGCAGTGGTTCAATTCTGCCATGGTCTATAGTCCTAGGCAGTCAGTGAGAAGGACTGAGAAGGAACATACATGAGATTATGAGTGCAAAGGAATCAGTGAATTATCAAAGAGGCAGTCTGCCAGATTCATGGAATATGAGCAGAATAAGACTTAGCCATTGTATTTGACATCAAACACATCTTGAGTTGTCTTATTTAATCAATCCTAATCATGTGGTGGTGGTAAAAGTCCAGTTGGTATCATTCAAATATGAAGATGATTTATTTAGAGAATTTAGGCATAAGGGAAGCTACAAGGTAGATTGTTCAAGGTTGTTTGCTTGTTTGACTATGAAAGAAATACATTTGTCAGTGAGGGCATCTTAGTATAAAAAGGGAAATGTTACGATGGGATTTCTAGAGAAGTGGAAAAGTGAGTGGAACATGGAAGTATGAGTGTGATGACAATCATCAGGGCTAGCCTGGAGTTCTTGGTTATATAATATAAATGCTGATGAATCATTCCTATATGATTTCCCTAGTCAACTGCTGAATACAAATATTAATTTAAGCAAAAGTCTTACCATATGAATTCATTGAAAGGGGTCAGGATGTTAAGCTTGTATGCATAAAAGTGATTTGCTTGTTGATTATGGAGTTCATGATATGTAAAGAGTAAACATAGGCCTTCAAAAAAGTGAGAGAAGAAAAGTTTATACTTAAAGAAATAGGAAGTATCGTGAGCTCAAAAGACTATAGACAAGAAAATAGTAGAGGAATTGGGGTAGAAATTAGGATATGTCAATCAGAGATTAGGATGCATACCCTCAAGGCGTTTAGAGGTGTTACATTTACAGAAAATAATATTTATGAAGATTCAAGTAGAATGTGGCTATAGTCACGTGGAGGAGAAAAATGTTTGAAGAGAGGACTATGGTAATAGAAATGAACTGTTAGGATGTTAGGAATATTATCTATTACATTTATATGAATTATCCCAACACTCAGAGTAACATTGGAAACTAACAGTGAGCCAGGAATGTAGGGGGGTGAGGCATAGTAGGTGTATTATGTGCCTATTCCAGGGACATATGAAAAGATGACTACTTACCCTGCATAGGGCACCAAGAATAGACCAAAGCAACATTTCCATTAGACTTTAACTTGGCAAAATGATGAGTTTGTCACAGTTATTTACAGAAGAATGGCTGACTCTAAAGTAACTGCATTACTGAACAGCCAATCCCAGCACAGGCGCCAACTCACAAAAGCTGCATTCCTGGAGGTCTTTTCAGAACTTTCAGGTACCTTCAGAAATTGACAGCTTTTCTGCAGACAGCTCAGCCTATGACAAAGTATACCTTCTCCAGGAAATATTTACTGCTATATAACATTGGAGAGGGGTTTTGCCAGTCTTGTAAGATTCAGCCTTGATGGACCTATGAGGATTTTTTTTTTTTACTTTTTGAATCTCAAATGCCTCCCTCTTCTCTAGAGGAAGTATTTAAATCCAGAGAAAAGTGCCACACACCAAAATGCTTTTCACTGG
The DNA here is from genome assembly GCF_903995425.1 of Onychomys torridus. Taxonomy (NCBI): domain Eukaryota; kingdom Metazoa; phylum Chordata; class Mammalia; order Rodentia; family Cricetidae; genus Onychomys; species Onychomys torridus. The sequence continues at coordinate 74,345,700 of NC_050443.1, forward strand.
GTGGCACTGGTGCATGCCTTTAATCCCAGCACACTGGAGGCAGAGCCAGGCGGATCTTTGTGAATTGGAGGCCAGCCTGGTCTACAGAGCGAGATCCAGGACTAGGACCAAAACTACAGAGAGAAACCCTGTCTTAAAAAACAAACAAACAAAATAATGCTTTTCAAGGAATAAACATGGCATTATTATTTTTACATGACTATGCCCAAACTATGTGAGAACAGGTTAAAGGGAGAAATTTCTTAGTTAGCTTACTGATTCAGAGGGTTCAGCAGTCAAAACAAAGAACAATTCACATCATGTGTGAGCAGGAAGCATAGAAATGACACAGCAGGTGCTGTGGTGGCTTTCTCAATTTTCTTTTATTCTTCCTACATCCTACCCCAGAGGTTAGTATGGGCCCATTCATTTATTACTCTCTGGAAACTTTCTTCTGACACATACATAATATTTCATAATAATCTTCTAGGTGATTCTGAATCCAGTAAAGTTGACAATGAAGATTAACTATCCTATGAAGTATTATTTCAACAAGTATGCAGTTACAGGTTCTCTGGAAAATGAAATTAAATAATTCTAATGTGTAGTGTTTACAATTTCTATGATATAAATTTCACAGAAGAAGGTATAATTTCTAAACAGTTTACTTCCAAGCACAGAGCCAAAATAACTGTAATTTCAGTGCTCATAGTAAGTGGAAGATGTCTCTAGTAAGAACTAGGGTAGGGTGAAAATGGTAGAAGTGATCAGGAATATGGAAAAAGAAAGTCCAACTCTTACTCCAGTAGCATGAGGTCAGTGTGAAAACCAGAAGATCCATTTGAGAATACCATATGGGAAGTAGGATAATCAAGCTGATGAAGCTTTCTATAACAGGAAAAATGATGATCTGGACATAGTGGTTCATACTCTTAATCCCCAAAACTCTGGAGGCACAGGCAGGCAATCTTTGATGAGTTCAACAGCAGTCTGTTCTACATAGAAATTTCCAGTCTAGTCAAAGCTAAATAGTGAGAATTTTGTCTCAAATCAAACAAATAAACAAATGAAAATAGTGAAGGGAGCCTTTAGGCATTCAATTACAGAACTCAGAGAAGAGAAATATTTAGAAGCTTTGAACTGGTGATAGATCCAAATATCATAGAGTTATGTGGAAAACGTTGAAAGTCAGAAAGTGGGTGGCAATGAGATTCCTTTTTTTTTTTTTTTTTTTTTTTTTGGTCTTTCAAGACAGGGTTTCTCTGTGTAGCTTTGCACCTTTCCTAGAACTCACTTCATAGCCCAGGCTGGCCTCGAACTCACAGAGATCTGCCTGACTATGCCTCCCAAGTCCTGGGATTAAAGGAGATTTCTTTTTAGGGGATAATGATATGTTATAGTATGGTTTCTGTTGCTGTGATAAACATAATGAAGAAAAGCACCTTTGGAATGCAAGGCTTTCTTTAGCTCACAAGTTACATTCCATGATTAAAGGAAGCCAGAGAAGAAACTAGAACCAGGAACAAAAGGCTAGAACAGAAGCAGAGATTTACTAACATATTCTCTATGGATTGCTCAGCTACTTTTCTTATACAACCCAGACTCACTTGCCTATGGATGGTACCACCCACAGTATGCTGGACCCTTCTACAACAAGTAACATTCAATAAAATTCCCTCAGAAACATGGTCCCTGGCCAATCTCATGAAGGAAGTTCCTCAGTACATGTTCCCTCCTCCCAGAAGACTCTGGGTTTGTATCAAGTTCACGACTGTAACTAAATATGACAGCATGTTGAAGATGAATTGTTGACATAAGTCTGGAGTTTCTCACATAGCTGTTAGAAGAATTCTTGTAGATCTGTAGCATCAAAGAAGCTGTGTTAGTGAACTGAGAAGAGTATGTGACTATGGTCTCTCTTAACCCTTTTTAGGGATGAGTATCAGGGTTCCTTTCCATCACTATAGATAGAGCCAAGATAGAGAGCTACTCAGACTGCATGGAATAGTCGTGCCTGTGTTGTGGTATTGTGTTCCCTGAAATAGTGTGTGTTCCCCAAAAATAAACTTATCTGGGGTCAGAAAGCAGGATAGCCACAATGTTAAACATGAGGCAGTGGTAGCACACGCCTTTAATCCTAGCATTTCAGAGACAGAAATACCTCTGGATCTCTGAGTTCAAGGCCACATGGGAAATAGCCAAGCATGGTGACACACACCTTTAATCCCAGAAATCCAGCCTTTAATCCCAGGGAGTAACGGCAGAAAGTAGAAAGATATATAAGGCGTAAGGACCAGAGGCTAGAAGCATTTGGCTGGTTAAGCTTTCAGGCTTTCAACCAGCACAGTTCAGCTGAGAGCCATTGGGATGAGGACACAGAAGCTTGCAGTCTGAGGAAATAAGACCAGCTGATGAACTGGCAAGGTGAGGTAGCTGTGGCTTGTTCTGCTTCTCTGATCTTCCAGCATTCACCCCAATAACTGGCTCAGGTTTGATTTTATTAATAAGACATTTTAAGATTCATGCTATAGGCCTGTGTATCATATGATTTTTTGTGGACACTTCCATGTCTCATTTTTCACTGTCTTATGTGATCCTCAGTCATTGTGTAGAATAAGCTTGTTATATTATAAATTCATTTAGAAAGTTTCCCTTGTTTTGGTGGATGGCTCAGTGGACAGATTGACTGTATTCATAAGGACAACAGTCTTGATAACAAGAATTCTGATAAAAGCTGAGAAGAGGATGTGCTGTCCACTTATAGTCCCAACACTTCAGAGGGAAGACTGAAATGGGGAACCCTGGAAGACACTGGCTAGCTAGACAAGCCGGAATTATTTATCTCCTGGGTTCAGCAAGATAACCTACCTCAATAAACAAAGTAGAGGTTGATCCAGGGAGACAACTGGCATCAACCTCAGGCTTATATACACAAGCATGTATACTCCCATATATGTGCATTCACACACATACAAAAATGTGTATACAAAAATGTGCATGCACATATATAAGTATGTACATAAAGAATTAAGAAGGAAGGAAGAAGAAATCTTATATCAGAATTATCATGAAAGAACTGAAATTATTGAAGGCAAAATTGTCTCCAAAATTGCATCTATAGGTTATACAGATCCCAAATGTAAGCGTAGAACATTGTAGCCCTGAAAGAAAGCTTGATAAAGTGAATCCTTGATGTACTAGAGCAAGCTCAGCAATCAAGAATACTTGATATTCTCCCAGATACCAAATTCAGTTCATAGCACCCATATCAGCTAGTTCAAAGCCACTTGTCACTCCAGCTCCAGCAAATCCAATGCCCTCTTAGGGTATTCATGGGCATACACAGGTATGCCTAATAAATAAAATGATAAAAATAAATGTTTAAAATACATGTAATTTGTTAAGGAATTGCTATCTGTATAGTATAAAAAAGGTATTTTATAAAGCTTATCACACAATTCTCATAATATTTTTAAAACTATATTTCATAGGGCAACAAACCAAACCTCACAGAGATTAATGACTTGGCCAAAGTCAGAAGTGCAACACCAGTCCTAATGTGCTTTTGACCTCAGAATAATTCATTTAGCTTTTTTCATTGGCTCATTTCTTAATGGATGTAAAAGGGTTCACATTTAAGTAAAATGTAGAGCTCTGATACTCTTCAGATTTATGACTTCAATCGGTCTGACCACACTCTGAGATTCTCAAGCAGGATCAGGCTTAGCATTTGTAATCGAAAGGCACCTGAAGTGACAGGCTTAGATGGAAGAGGCACTGTCAAACTGATAGAATCTGCCAGCTGGTTGCCACACATCTGGTTAGGAAGCAATCTGATAAATCAACCTAAAGATAAGCCAGATGTTAGCTTAAATCAAGGAGAGTGACAGGCACTTAACAGTCAGAAAGAATAAGATGTTGATATCCAAATGCTAGCATATTTGTGGGAGAGAAAAAAGAACTGCTTCATTGTAGGGGTTTCTTTTTTTAAACCTAGAATAGAAAATTATACAAGCCACTTTTATGGTATACTTGTTCTACTGTGTGATGAGTGATGTACCATATTCTTGGTTAAAAATACAAAAATGTTTCTGTCTTCATGAAAGTAAGTTCTTATAGTGAATTATAAATATGAAATAAATAAATACATTAGGAGACTGGGACTGTTGAAATTGCAGGGATCACATCTGTATTCACATCAGAGTACATACAGAGGCATGGTGCCTAAGGGATGGCATCAAACAATGGTGAGATTTCAGCTGCACCTTCAGAGCAGAGGATATCTTCCTTAGCCACTGCTCTACTGCTGTTAAGAAACACCATAACAAAGGAAGTATTTAATTAAGGGCCTGCTTACAGTTTCAGAGGATTGGTCCTTAATCATCATGACAAGAAGCATGGTAACAGACTGGTAGATTTGGTTCCAGAGCAGTCACTGAGAGCTCACATCTGAACCTTAAACATAAGGCATAGAGAGAGAGACTAGGCCTAGTGTGGGTTTTTGAAACCTCAAAGCTCACTCCCCATGACATACCTCCAACAAGGCCAAACCATCCAATCCTTCCAAACCACTTTACCAACTAGAGACCAAATATTTGAGTATATGAGCCCATTGAAGCCATTATGATCCAAACCACCACAACATCTATAAAGTGAAAAGAGTGGGAATAAGCTTGTCAATAAAATGAATAATAGGAAAAAAGACAATTGTTAAGAAAACCAACATACCCAGGGTTGGTGCCCAATCTGGAGCCAACACAGGACCTTCAAATTTCCATAAGGCCTAAAGGAATTTTAAAGGGGCTTCTAAACACACAATAATGGAGCCAAAAGCAGCTTTCTACTTCATGTCTCATGTGTGTCGAGATATAGAGGCGACCATGTACAGAAACTCTGTGGCATGCAGACTTGAGCTATAGTATGGCAGCTTCAAGGCGTGTGGACTTGAGTGCAGCATGGCAGATTCCTGCCCTGTACACAGTGGCATCTGCCTGCTGGGCAGCATGGTGTGTGATGGATATATCTTTTGCTAGTACAGATAAAAGAAAAGGGGGTGGGGTGGCCTACATGCTACTGGAAGGAAGCAAAGACACACTGCTTCCCAGAGTCAGTGGTGAGCAGAGTTTCCAGAATTGGTGGCAAATGTAGTTTTACCATGTTGGGAAGCTGAGGTTGGCTGAGCCAGTAGCCAAAGCTGCCATTTCAATCCTAGTAATACTGCATTTTAAAGCAATAGATTCACAATGAGACAAATGCAGATAGGATAAACCCTAAACAGTTTACAATGTGTTTAATAATATATATAGGCTTGAAAGAGAGAGGAAAGGAAATATAGACAGTTAAATAAAGAAATTGATAGTTTTAAAAAATAAAGTATTTTTGCCCATCCCCAAAAGTAAAGTCTTTAAAGAGGTAATAAAGGTAATACAAAAAAGATAAGCCACATAAAGATGGAAATCACACAGAGCATCTGTATTATGTTGTCTTTGGGATTTTTAACTATAGAGTGACATTTGATTGTAAAAGCTGCTGAATTAAATCAGAATGTATAATTTAAAGATATCTTGATTTCAAAATCTATGTCTAAGGATATGTTGCTTTGGAAAAGAGGTTCTGCTTTTGTTTCCACAGAAAATGAGAACCTGTGGATTGCTTCCAGGTTCATATGGTTTGAAAGGTCTCCAATGACACCATGGCCCAGGTGATCCAACATCCTGAAACAGTTTTAAGGCAACTGGCTCAGAAAATACAGCATCACAGACTACTCCTGTCAGGACTTGACCATAATTCTTAATTTTCTCAGGATCCCTATTAGATTGCCAGCACCCTCATTCAGCAGGAAGTTGTATGAGAAGCTATGCTCAAATTCCCAAAATACTGTTTCTAAATGTTTATTTTTATTTAAAGGGGGTTGATTATAAATGTGATTTCTTTCTAAAGAAAAAAGGGAATATTATAGATATGATAAAATGAAAGGGTAGGTTATTAGTCTATTTTTAAAGAGCAACAACTTGTTTGAAATATTTTACATTGCCATGGATTTTAGTTTATTGATAGGAATTTAAAGTTAATTTTGCTACACTGGATGTATATTTGCACTCCTGTTTAAAGTATTATGTTTATGTAACTCATTTAATTGTAATGGATAATTAAGAAATATAAATTAGTAATTAGGCTTTTATGATAGTCAAACTTACACTCATGTTATGTTTTCTAGGTATACATACATACAATTCAGTTAGGTAGGTAATCCTCAAATACTTCAAAGACCTACAGAATATGACATTTAAAATATTTTAAAAACTTAGACTTTTCTAGACATTGAAATATGTCTGCTTGTGGGCATCAAAGACACCATATGGAGTTTATCCTCTTCTCAACAAAAATAGCTATTTGGGCAAGAAACTGCTCTTGCCTGGACTGCTTGACAGTATGTTGTATAAAATGGACATGTAGAACCTATAGAAAGGTAACCACTGAACTTTACAAGACAAGATGGTTCTTCAGGAAGACTGCTTCACCAGACATTCTATAGGACATAAGGAAAAAAATGACTAAAAAATTCTAGGTCTATAGGCTGAAGATGGAGGCCCCACCATTCCAGAGGAATATTGGATGACTGTCCAGGAAGACAGCTGTCTCTGTCATTTCTAGATTTTTGAAAGTTGCTTACAAAGCTCTTCCTGTTTACTTATGTAATATTATATCCTTTTGAGGTCTTTGATGTAGTTGAAGACTAGATTGTTATAATTTTCCTTTGTTATGATAAAAAATAAATTAGATATGAAACTTTAGACTCACAAATATAGGATAGGTAAAGTATTTTCTTTAATTTTACAAACTACAAATAGACTAGATATTGTACTATAATTCTTGCTTGATAACTGTTTTGTTATATGTAATTTTACTATGTTGAAGTTAAAACTTTCCTTTTGAATAGAAAGAAAAGGGGAAATGATGGGTGATGTCACTTTATATGCTTTGAAAATGTGTTTCTCTGATTTGTTGATAATTGAAGCTGTTTGGCCAATAGTGAGGCAGAATAAAGTTAGGTAGGATATTCCAACTAGAGAGAAGGAGAAAGGCAGAATAGAGGAGACTCCATCCTGCCATCTAGGGTGCAGCATATAATGACACACAGGTAAAGCCATGAAACACATGGTGACATATAGATTAATAAAAATTGACTGAATTTAGTTATAAGAGCTAGATTGCAAGAAAATTGAGCCATATGCCATAGCCATGCAATTTGTAATTAATATAAGCCTTGGTGTGTTTACTTGGGTGTGAGTGGCTACAGGACTGATTAGGACACAGGAAAACTTCCAGCTACACAGACAGGGTTTCTCTTATTGCAGCTGGATTGTTGAGAGTATAGTGAATAATAGCCTATGGAATGGTATACTGGGCCTTTCCATCTGTATTGAGAGAGGGGACTTCAGAACCAAATTACCTTTTAAGTCTACCATTGGCATAATTATGGAGCTATTTATAAAGTTTGAATATTACTTATAAGATAAAAGAATTGAGCCAAGTAGTAAACAATACGATGAGCTTTGGCACAATGAAGGGAGGATAAAATAACAGATGTAAACTACCTGTAAAACAAGTTGACAGCTGCAAAGTATACATTATCTAGTAAGAGTTTGAAGAAGGATACTGCCATTTTGATTTGGTCCCATCAACAAATAATCCAAAAGTTTACATTCTGACTCAAGAGGGTAGGTAGAATTTGACTTGCTGAATTTAGGATTGATGTTTGTATAATATTTCAGTGGGTAATCTCAAGATTTTCAATTGCATTTTCATCATTACAGTTTCATGATTCCCATAAAGTAAACACAGTGCCACCACCTCACACATGCACTCACAGGAGCTAAGTGACAGTCTTCATGGTGTTAGGATACAGCAAACTTGAATTTTAGTGATTATTTCCCTGGCTGTTCATTGGAATTACATAAGCTAGAAAACCATGACTAAAGGTATCAGAGTAGAGTGAAAGTATAACCTGTTTTCCCTGGCAGAAAAGGCTCTACTTGTATGGATGTGTTGATGTTTAGATGTGTATGAGTGGTCATTCTTTGCTGAGAGAAATTCTAGGAGACAGTGACACTCAGAAAGTGTCCTCACTAATCATTGCTGTTAGTCAACAACCATGGGAGAAAGATGTGGAATCAGGTTTGTCTATTTTGCCAATACCTAGGCACAGGGAAACTCCAAAATAAATATATTTGATCAAGACTGTTGAAGGCCACATTTCATTATTTATGAAAGTCTCATTTTGTGGTTAGTCTTAGATGATTTAGGGAATTTTTAGGCCTAATGACATGTGCACTTTATTACAGTTTGGATTGGCTTGATCCTACCTCTTGCCAGGCTGCATGCCTTATTAGATAACTGCTCCCGGGCTGTATGCTTAAGGCTGGCTGCAGATGAAAATGAGAGAGGATAAAGATAAACTAGTTTGTTTGATATTGCATTGCCTGCATTGTGGTCCTGGAATGGTAGGAATATCTAAAGTTCAAAAAAATCTTCTCAAGATCGTTATGAGGGATGGAACTTGACTATGACTATGATGATGCTCATTTGTTTAGTCACATGATACAAAAGGAAATGTGAATGCTATTTGGACAAGACAATATGAATTCAGCCTGGAATATTATTAATCTTGGTGCTGATAAAGAAAATTTATTCTTTGTCATAAAAACACATCTTTATTTGGGGGTGGTGGTAATAAATTATCAGCTAATCTTCTTTCTCTATGATATCACATCCTCTGTAACTTGCTACTCAATGCCTAATGGACAGGAAATTCTAGTTTCTATAAATAAGTAAATAAATAAACTAAAATTGTGACAGTAAATTATATCAAGTAGATTCAAATTCATTCATGAAAATTTGTCTACCCATAGAGGAATGCAATAAATCCAAACTGTGTAGATACCTTTTGTTGCTATGTGCTCATGGCTATAGCAGCAATGTCAAGTTTGGTTGGAAGCATTCCCTAATATTCATCTCCATCCTCTGGATCTTAAATTCTTTTCACCCATTCTTCTGTGATTTTCCCTGGGGATTGGGAAAGGGAAGTCACATTGATGTCCCACTTACCCTTACTGCTCTTTATTTGCGTTTTCTCAGTACTTTGATCAGATATTGGTCTTGGAATTAACTGTAACCCTCTTGCAAAAGGGGACTCTATTGTCTCTGGCTAAAGTCAACACTAATCTATGGGTATGACCATAAATGTTTAGAATGCACTTTTATAAAATGTTTGAGCAGAGAAGCAATGATATCCTGCTGCCACTTGGGCCCATGTCCTCCACAGTCACAGGATTAGGGATGGGTTTATAATACCAGGCATGTGCTTTCTCCTGTGTGTAACATGCCCCAATCAAACCCTAAAGTTAATCTCTAAATAATCATGTCACTATCGCACCGATAGGCAATCTTGCCTGACAGTTAGGTATTGTAAAAAGCATGGTCTGCAGGTGAGTGAGATCACTGATGGGTTATGTGCGCAGAACTCAGCACAGTTCCCCAGGCACTATGAACACTAGCCAGCAAGGAAGGAGTTTTCAGCTCAAATTCTTCTTTATCTATGTGTCCTATATCCAAATCATGTGGCCTTTATCAAAGATCTTAAAGTCTCACTCTGCCTGGAAACTAAGAGCTACAGTTGTTAAGTTCACTTTCTTAAGTGGTGTTTCATGCTGCCTACCCTCTAGATCAGTGGTTCTCAACCTTCCTGATGATGTGACTCATGTTATGATGAGCCCCAACCATAAAATTATTTTGTTGCTAATTCATAACTATAACTTTGCTACTGTTATGAAACATAAAGTTTTCCAGTGGTATTAGATGACCCCTGTGAAATGGTTATTAGAACCCCAGAGGGTTCACAACCCACAAACCACTGTTCTAGATTTTATGTGACCATAATACTTGTGTTAAAATTTCAATTGTGACTAGGAAGCTGATCCTCTGAAGATATTGCCAAGAATAGTGTCTCTGGACAGAGAAGACAGTGCGTGTAAATGAAGACACAATGTGTTTATCAAGAAATAGCAAGAACCCTCTCTACTTACTGAGCTGTCGTTAAGAATCACTTATACAAAGGAAGTTAGAGCACATGTCCCAGTGCCTGGTACTTTGAAACACCAAACAAAACTGCTCAGAACAAAGGCAAAAGCATGTCCATGAAAAATTACAAAAGAGCCTTGTGGGATATACTAACCTTCTGTTAGGGGATAGCATAATTAGGGTTCTGTTAACGATATAAGTGTTAATTTTACTAAAGCACCTGATGCAATCTCTTGTAAAAATTTAATTGCAGACTTAATTCCAATTGTCTTCTACATGGATTGAAAGGTGGCCTGAGGAGAGCAATATAGAAGAACTCACACCAGCAATATGCTAATTGAAGCAGATTGTTAGAATGGAGGTCTACAATGATTTCTGACTGTGTTCATTACCCTGAGAAATTTTCTGGATGAGTGATTTACTAGGAAGTTTTGATCACTTAAAGTCATCAAGCCTATATTTAGGATACTAGCTAGAAAAGCTTCACTTTTCACTATCCACATCTTAAATTAATCCATCTGAGTCATGTTAATAGTATTTACTAAAGCATATACATCATTTCAATTCCTGCCTGCAGTTTTCAAAGTCACATATTTGTATGATGTGATCAGATAATTATAGAAGTTGTGTCTTAGAGATTAATCTGTTTAGTTCAATTACTCTATAGAGTGTTTCCCCTGAGTTCCAGAAAGAGTAAGCAGCATCTCCAATACTACATGGTCAGGTTGATATTCTGACATGGTGGAGAATGCTAAATGCTTGCCTAGCATATGTAAGCATTTCCACTCAATCCTCAGCACCATAAACAATAACAAACAGTAGGATGTCTTTGTCTATGTGGGTCACTACAGCAAGATACATTCGACTGGATCATTTATAAGCAGCTGGGGTACATTACTCACCCTTCTGGAGCCAGAAAGTCCAAAACAAAGTGACTAGCATACTTCAAGCTCTGCAATTCCTGTCTCTCTCTGATTAAACAAGGTCAAGGACTCCAAGGGACTATTGTGATCTTCTTCTTAAGAGAATAGGTCCCATGCACAAATTCATAACACTTATGAAAAATACTATCTAAATGCTCTACCACTTATGACTATCACATTGGGTAGTTACCTCCATCACATGGCTTTTGGAGTGACACAAAAGAAAATCATTCAGGATAAGAAGACAGTTTTATCTCAGAATCTCAGGAACCTTTATTATATTGTTGTTTTTATTTATAATATGTTATAAATTGAATGAATTAAATATATAATTATAATATATAATATATTATAAGTCTCAGTGATTTATAAGTTCCATGAGCAGAATATTCTTACTATGGTATGAGACTATTAAATAATTCAAAATGAAATAGCATAAAGGGCCTCAAGAACATAAAACTGTAAGCCAGGTGCAAAAAATAAGCTTGTGTAACATGTGCTTAAATTGTCCTCATCAATATCCTTACAGCATTCTACAGCCCACTGACCTTCACATATATTCCAGTGAATCATGACTATTTATTTATTTTTTGTTTCTGCACCTTCCCTTCTGTCCATATTAACTTTTATGTGCCTGATACAAGGTCTCCTTTCTCTACTTTGCAATAGTCCCAAGAAATTTGCATATATACTTTCTCTTTGTCATTGGATATTTGTTTCTGCTCAGCTAAAGGATGGCATTGGCAAGAGGTAACAGAAAGGGAAGATGATGAGTTTATATCAACATGGTTACCTTCCTCCCTTTCTGACTGATGATCATCCCTCCTTCCATGAATAGTCAACCCTTTCCAAGGTACAGTTGCTCTCTTCCTGCCTGCCTATCCTTAAGTGGTACAAACCATTCTGATTCAATAGTCTTGGTACCCTTTTCTTTTCCTAGTGTATTTCTTTTAAATAAATAAATATCTTCTGTGTAAATTGTCTCTAAATTACCTGTTCTGAATCTGCAATGTTCTGTCAGCCAAGACCTCACTGGCACAGTAGAATCCCACAGAAGACACACCTTCTTGTAGTAATGTGACAAGTGATTTAAAAGATCATGAGTGAAATAATTTTATTTTCTACACACTTCCTTTTAATTTAGAATAAGTATAATTTCCCTTGATGTGTTTATTTTCAGATCTTGCTACATGCATAAACCTCATAACTATTTCCTGATTAAAATTTACATATTCAATTAAATTAATCTACGTTTGTCCCAGTATCATAATACTGGTATGCCATATCATTTATACTACATCTGGGAATTTTTCCTTTCATTAGGTCATATGAAGATAAAATTTTTTTGAGATGGATATTTTATTTTATTTTCCATTTTATGAATCCAAGGATGTCACACTCAGGTTTAGTGAAATATGAGTTTACAAATCTAGGAAAAATCCTGGCTGACACCAGACTCTCAGACAATTTGCAACCACTGAGATGAACTATTGAGTGACAAGCTTTGAGCAACATCTTCAGCGATGTTAAAAATTTCTAATTATTTTTCCTATGCTCATAACTGTCAGGGCAAAAGAAGAACAAAATTGGTTATACTAATTCATAGTCTAATTTTATAGGGAAAGTTATATGCCTGAAATGCTGTATATGACATAAGGAGTTTCATATCAGTTCAGTAGGGAATTTTACATACTAGAGAGTAGATTGATCAGTAGGAGGAAATTTGGCTTTGAATACAAGACACTTGCTACAGAATTTACTTAGCAAACACATTTAATATTTTTGTTCAGTTTATGCATTTCTGTTTGAGATATTTATGTGAAAATGTAGATCATGAATTCAAGGATAATATTGATTTCATCATCCTCAACTTAATGTAACAGTACTAATTCTTCTTAATAAGCAGAGAATTAGTGCCAACCACTTAATGAAGAATACAAATATGTTTTCATACTATCATATATGTGTACATAGATGTATTTGAATGTGTAAAAATAGTAATTTATATATATGTTTAGAGAGACAGAGAGGCAAAGAGAGATCCATCATTATTTGGAATAAATGTTAAAATTGTTATGATCTGAATATTTCTATCTCTGCACAAAATAGTTCTTTTTTTTTTAAACTTAACTTCTAAGAAGTTGGTATTAAGATGTGGTCTTTGTGGAAGGGGATTATTTCATGAATGAATGAGTGGAATTTGCACCTCCATTTAAGCCTCTATTTAAACAAACAAGCAACAATAAAACAAACAAACAAACAAACAAACAAAACCAGACCTTTGGCCTTCCCCATCATGTAAAGAAGAAGCAAGAGGACACTGTCATTGAAGTGTAGAGTGAGCATTAGATCAACTGTGATTTCATTTAGGACTTTCAGGACCCTAAATTATATATAGTATTTATAACTTACCCACCCAATGTGTTTTATAATTACTGCCTAGAAAAAAATAACTAAAAAGAAACCTTTGCTTTTGTTTTGAGTAGATAAAGAGCCCAAAAGTTCAAAAATCCCCTACTCTACACCATGAACAGTAAGTATGAAATTGCTGTGTGGGACTAAATATATACTCTGTCTATTTTTAGCTTATTTTTTGACATCTGCTTTTCTCAAAGAAGTTTTCTCAAGAAAACTCATAAATTAGGGAAACAGTATTTGTGGCTAGTCTTCTTAAGAAGGCACAGCATTTAGTATTTTGTTTTCTTTTTGAATATCAGTGATTCAACTTTGCCATCCAGTCAAACAACCAACAGAATTAGATACAAATTAGGATTAATCTTTGTTGGAAAAGGGAAAGCATTGATATTTATATAAATGGTGATCTATGAAGCCAATTCAGGGACTTGTTTATTACATTTCAGTGTTGAGTAAAGCACTTAGCACAAGCTTGGGAAACTGACCTTTGCTTGGCTTCCGTTAGCATCCCATTAGCACAGCATCTTGTAAATAATAGTGTCATATAGTCCACAAAACATCTTCCCAACCCAACACACTTGCGGAGAAGGCAAATAAAATCAGTAGGAAGAAAGGGCAAGACTCCTCTAGAAATAAAATAAATTCTTACTCAGAAATTTGGCCAGCTAAACTAATGAAGAACTATCCTGTGTATAGCTCAAGGACTAACAGCTTCCCTTTTGTTTCATCTTTAAAATCAACAATACATTACTTCTGGACCTGAGATAAATTGTTTTATAAAAGACAAATATAAGGCCTCTTACTTTTTCATTTAACTTTGCTTTTTAAAAAAGATACTGTGATAAAACTCCTTAGCTATGACAGAAAAGTAAAAAGCAACATGACAAATAATTTAGAACAATATGCATATGGTGTCCATCACTACATTAGGAAGCAGGTTAAAAAACAAAAAACAAAAAACAAAAAACAGGCTAATTCTTACAGTTAGCTAGCTTAGGTTTTTGAAACACAGGTGATTACTTGGCATGAGGAAGCCATGAAGTTCCAGAAGGAAGTCTTGTGAAAGCCTCACTCCTGCCTCTATTTTCTCCATAATTTTACTTAGCATTTGTAATTCCATTATTTTTGTCAATTTATTATTGTGCAATTTGAGACATGTATATAATAAATTCTGGTCACAGTAATCCCCCACCCTGATTCTATTAATTTTTTCACATCCCCATCAGCATCACAACTCCCATCCAACCAGTCTTCAATCTACTTTCATTCCCTTTTGCTTTATGATGCACTGGGTTTAACCTTGGCCATGTAGGCATAAGTATGAAGCTATCTACAGCATTAGTAAGCCCCCAGTGTTGACATCACTGAACACAATGATGGCTCCTAGCAGCCCTTCACCAACACTAATTCCCCTGTATGAGGCACAGTCCCATGAGTCTCTACCACAGTTATGACTGAATGTTTACAGGCTCAATCTTATACAAACTCTATGCAGGCAATCACAGTTGCGGTGAGTTCATGAGTGCCATTCATTTTTCTTTATTTTGAATTTATTTATTGGGTATGTGAGGGGATAAGTTTATATGGGCACAACTATGCCACAGTGTGCTGTAGAGGTTCGATGACAATTTACAGAGCAATTTTCACCTTCTGCCATAAGAGTCCCAGGTACTAAATTTGTGTCATCAGGCTTGGCAGCAATCACCTTTGCTCCTGAACCATCATACTAGCCCATGCCGCCATTTTTCAATAGAGAAAATCAAACCAGTGATCCTTCCTAGGGTGGCATATATGTTGAGATGAGTTAACATTACAAACCCATAGCGATCCATACATGGTAAGCACTTATTAAATAATAATCTTTATTTTCACTTCCGCTAGTACCTGAATTTCCATAATAATCTAAAGTTGAGAATTTGCCACATGCAGTACCTTAAATTAAGTATGTTATGTATTATTGTATTTAATCCTCAAATCAATTCTTCAGCCAAAGGCAGTGCCATGCCCTAGGAGTGCTGCTTTGTTCCAAAATATTCAGGGTTAGTTCTCTTCCTGGCACTTGGTTATGTGACTTAGCAAATTTCTTGACATATTGAATATGATAAAAAAATTAAAATGAAACACTTGCAAGGCTGAAATGATAGTAAATATATGATTGTGACATATATATTAATGCAAATGTCTATAAATATTTACACTTGCAAATATATGTGAACATTATATATTTGTGTATGCAGTTACCATAAAGAGCATTATTTAAGTTGTATGCTTATTAATATTAGGACCTTATTTAATTATAACTAAAAGAAAATAAAGTTAATAAAATTCATGATATACGTTAATATAATTGTCGAAGAGCCAGAACTGAACAGTCTACAAATTTTACTGCCTTTGTTTGCTCCTGTGATGGCCAATAGTAATTGTGAAATTGATTGAGATCTAGAAACACTTAAGAATGGGCCTCTGCGCATACTTGTGTGAAATCGTCTTTATTAGATTAACTGGGATGAGTAGACTTGCCTACTGTGGGTGGTGCCATTCCCTGGGCTGAGATTCTATATTGCAGGAAGTGGAGATAGCAAGCTGAGCAAAAACACACATACATTCATGTGAATACATTATAACCAGCTGCCTCAAGAACCCATCACCATAATAAGATGTACCCTTGAACTATGAGATGAATAGCTACCTTTAGCTGCTTTTCTCATTATCATTTTATCACAGTAGAAAAGAAAAGGAACTGCCAACCCCACTCTATGACACTGGCTAAGACTGTACAAAGTCAAGAGTTCAGTATAGAGTGGGGTATAAAAGGCACATATTTATTCAATACAGTATAATTCGTTCCAGTGAGAGTTCAACAGCTCAAGTGCAGTTTACTATATTCAACTTGTAGTAAAACCTCTTAAAAACGGGGAAGTCCATCTTTTGTCACAGTCCTCTCAGGCCAGGCCCAAGGGCTCACTCCCCTTTTCCTCCAGAGCTAAGTCAATTGATTTGTAATCTGCCAAATACAAAATTTCTTTCCATTCATTCCCCCAACACCTTCAAACTTTGCAGCTGGGATTTGACTATGTGGTAATGCATTTTGGTGAAACAGAAGCACCGTGCCTTTTCTTTGGGCGAGTCACCCTGGCATTGTGCTTCTCTTCATCTTGATAACTAACAGAGGCCTGATATTCTTTTATCAACTAATACCTTAGTCATCCATGATCCTGATCCCCCTCCCATGAGCTGATCCTCAGCAGCAGCACAGCGTTTGTTATTCAGATTTCACAGAATCCATCATCTATTCTTTAGTTATTATCTGGAAACCTACAGTAGCACTCCTTTTACTGTGTGTGTCACTTGTAGGGATGTCCCACAGTATATACAGTCTCCTAATCACTAAATGTCTTGGGGGAATATTGATGAGTATAAAAATTTAATAATTTCATAAGCTGTAGACAGGGATTATAGAAAGTTGGAGGTAGGGTCACAGGATTAAATTTTTTTCTAAGGTGCATATATCCCAACTCATCAATCTCCGCACACATTAATAAAAAAAGAAAAAAAAAGAAAAAGAAAAGGTGAAGAGAATTCTATGCATTAGGATACAATGCTGAATAACCACAGAATGGGGAAATGATACTCTGAAAGCAAATTGAATTATCTGGAGGCAGGGAAGAATTCCAAGAGGAGAAGCAGATGAGAATTAGTACACAGAAGGTTAGTAAAGGTTTAGGCAGAGTGGTTATATTCTGGAGGGCCCCAACTTTGAACTGAAGGTTTACAGAAATTAACTTGAAAGCTGCAGAAGATACTTACAAAAGAAAAGTTAAGCCAAGGGACATATGGTCGTGTTTTTATTAAAGCCTTGTTTCTCTATGCCCTCCTTTTGTATCAATGGATAATGTGCACGATAGATGCAATGGGTTAGGCCTGCCCAAGACTGTTCACCCCTCTGACATTACTCTGTATTTTTAATCAAATCACTTTTTAAGATCCAATTTTCTTATCAGTAAAATGTAAAAGCTTTTGCTTTCTACACTTGTTAAAACATTGAACATATTTATTATTGTTTCATTGCTATTTTTTTTTTAATTCAACCAGGTATAATTTTAAAAATCTACTCTGTTCTTGGATGACAGATGTAGTGGTAATCAATAAAATGTTTCCATGTACATGGGCAAATATTTCTGCAGTGCTTGTTACACAGGTGTTACCTGATGGGAGGTGAATGAACATGCATTTTCTGGTCCCCTTCTCCATCTATTTTTGTCATCTACAATTTCCCCTCACAGAACAAGGCCAAACCACATACTTAGATAGCAGTGGTTGTGCTGCACTCTTCTATGGAGTTCGTAAAATTCTCAGAGGTAGGGATTACAAACACATTTCAAGAGCTAGTTTAAAAATATTTCAATCTACTTTTTTTTAATAATGTTTTGATTCTCTGAGTTTATTACTTCTTCATTGATTTATGTGTTTGTATTTAACCAATTTTCATCACTATAATAAATTGAGTCAGGCTAACTTATTTTTTAAAAGAAGGTTTATTTTGCATACACACAAGTCTGTAGATTACACAGCATATAGCCAGCATTGGCTTGACTCTGATAAGAAACTCATGGCTGACATCATCCCAGTAACAGCAAATGTGAGAGGGGAGATCACATGGAAACCGTGAATCCAAAGAACATCTGAGATCCCTCATTTCCTTCTAAATGACATTCTTGAAATGACCTAAGGAAATCTCATTAGGTTCAGTCCTTAAAGGTACATATCATTTCATAATGGCACCACCATGAGACCACTATCTAAATCACAGGAATGTCAGCTGTGTTGTCTTTCACCTAAGTCTCCTGAAGGTGTTTATAATATGGATCTTCTCTCCCACTGTGTTCCAAGCATAGCCAGAGGTGTATTCTTGATATTTTATTGCCCAATTCCTCTTGCATAATTTAATTAAACAGTATTTCTATAAAATAGACTTAAATGGCTTATAAATGATAGGACTGGATGGTCTTAAAGATTCTTGCACTATGAATTTTCTGATGCTAAATTTTCATCCCATGAAGAATCATTTTTGCCTTCTAGTCCAATGTCACTGAATTATAAGTCAAGTGTCAGGACATAGAGCTTCAACATCCTTTCTCCAGGAGTCAGATAACATTAAATGGATTCTCAGAAAGGAAAGAAGCTATAGTTGGATGGTAAATAGCAACATTAGTAATGCTAGGCCACCTTGTATGTGCTGCATGAAATCGAATTTGTGTGGCTTTATATGGAAAGTCTATCTGATATGCTTAACTACTTGTAAGCTGTTAATATTTGCATATCACCATGGAATATAGACTCTAGCAAGGTCATTTAACAGTTACAGGGCAGAAACTTTCCATTTTGTTAATCACTTACAACTCTAATTTCACACTACATCAGTCCTTTCACTCTGGTCCACAGCCCTTCAAAATCCTATTTTAAAAATCCACAGGAAAACATCTGTTCACAATGTGGTACATATGCAGCTATTGGCACTCCCCACAAGTCAAAACCATAGGAACTAGAAGGATGCTGGCATTATCTTCCCAGTCCCCACCTATGTTCAATAGGAGTGTCCTGTTCATTTCCTCACAAATGATCTCTCATTCAATATGTCCAAGTTATATTTCAATCTGTCCTCTGATTTCTCCAGGTTTTTGCCTTTTAATTCAAGGGGTTACTGTAACTCCTGGCTGAAGTAGTCAGTAGGAAACATTTCTCAGTCAGAATTCTTAACACTTCTTCTGGATCAAAACATGCATAAAATATTCTGTAGATTTCCAGCCAGTCAGACCCCTGGTGGGCTTTGTCACAAGGATAAAAGATCCAGTCTCAGACTGAGAACCAGGTACATGGGCCTTTTCTTGATACTGTGGTTGTCAGACAGATGCAGCATAATGGCATGCTGAGTTTCACTTTCAATCATTTATGTAAACTCATTACTCACCTTTGACGAAGGACTTAGAGTGATGACTATAGTCTCGACAGGCATTTGAAAGTGGTTTTTATAGAATGCCGTAAGGCATATGGTAGGAAATAAGCTAAGCCAAAGAGTTTAGAATGGGAAATATGACCAAAAAGTCAATGCACATCATATTTCCTTGGATTTCAAACAAAATAAAATAGCTTTGCACTCTGATCTACTCTGACATTTGGCTTTGGTACTTTCATTGTCTTACCTTTATTTGTTGTCATAGTCTGGTTCAGGAAAAGGAGATTCATCTGTGTCCTGTCAAAATCCATTTGTTTCCAGCTATACTATGGCTCTGATTCCACAATGATAGCTTGATACAATCTGATTTATTTAAGTAAATATGGATCCTGTCAGTTACCAATGAAACATGGGTTATGAAGCCATAAAATCCATGGATTCATATTCAATTATCCTTCTTTCCTCTATAATGTAGATACTGTTCATTTACTCCTTGCAGGTGAGATGGGTTACTCAGATCACATCACCACTGTTAAGTGTCATTTATTGTATTGACTAAATTCAAAACTTCTGCTGAAATGTATGGTGACCCTTTGGAAAGTATAAGGCAGCACAGATACAGAAGAGTTCAAATCTTCAAAATAGAAATGTTGACAATTAAGTGAAATTATAAACAGTATGTATTTAGCATTTCATATTAGTTTTCTAAGTAGAACTGTAATATTGCTGTTCTTCATCAAAGACTTATTCATCCACAGTCTTGGCAAATCTTTGTTATCCCCTACTCAACCCTACTTCAATAATTTTCATCAGTAGTGAATATCACTATTTTTTAAGGAAGATATAGGATAGCAAGCTGAGTGCCAACATACTGTACTTCTCTTTCTGATTCCCAAGTGTGGGCACAATGTGACCAGCTACTATGCCTACCTGCTGTGATGGACATTAGATCTTTGTAAACCATAAAGCAAAACAAATCCTTCTACCCTTAGTTTGCTTGTTTTAGGTGTTTTTGTCAACTACATCAGTGAGGAAAGTACTGATGTGGAGTGGTGTTCCTTTTGTGTTTGTTGGAATAAGCACTTTCTTAAACATAATAAACACATATGAGCCTCCTGTTCTCAGTGCTCAACTATTCCATATTTCCCTTTATGGCTCTCTTCTTCAATTTGACCCTTCAAAATCTACTCTCCACCTACTTCCTAAATGTCATGTGTTTCATCATTTTCATGGGCTCTAACTTCCAGATGGATTCCATTTCTGACGAGCAGCAGCCTGACATTGAAGGTAGGGTAGAGAGTAAGTTTCAGACAGTAGTTCCACTGTCTGCTGCCAATGGGGCTGCAGAGGCCTTGCTGATTCCATGATTGTGTCATTTATTACTAGTTCTCTCATCACAGCCTTACATATCAGAGTCCTGATAACTGTTTGTTACCCTTGTCTTTAAAAGAGTGGCTATGAAGCAATACTGTTTTGAGTCCCGGGCACCATCCTGTGATTTCCTTACACCTTTCCCTTAGATTTATGCCCATAAGCCTTGCATTAAACCCCCCTGGAATATTCTTAATGGAAACCAAGTAATTCCTAATTGACCTTAATTGACATAGTCTTCTTCTGACTTCAGTGTCCCATGCTTTTAATGATTATCATCTACTAGTCTCCCACGTAGCCTTCCATGCCACCCTTATATTCCAACAATCACTTATCATTTAGGTCCTTACAACACCCACTTAGCCCATCCTATAGTCCCATCACTCTACATTTTCTTTCGTTAATAACATGTTTTTACTAATATACTAAATTATCAAATTATTTATGTACATTTCCCTCTTGTATTTTCATATTAAAAACTTATTTCAACAAAGCATGAATATTCATCCTTTGTTGAGCAGTATATCCTAATCATCTTGAATGAGTCCCATGGAGTATTTCCAGGGCTCAAAAAATGTTTGTTGAGAGAATAGTCCTGTAATCTCTCAGTTGAAAATAATTTCTTTCAAGAAATTTTCCTGGGATTGGTGAGATGGCCCTATAGTTAAGGGCCCAGACTGTTCTTGCACAGGACATAGTTCAGTTCCCAGCACCAACACAGTGACTCACAACTGTCTGCACCTCTACTTCTAGTTTATCTAATCCACATTTCTGGACTCCAGGAGACATAGGCACACATGTAGTGTACATATGTTTATATGTAGAGAAGTAGTCATGGATAGTGTGTGTGTGTGTGTGTGTGTGTGTGTGTGTGTGTGTGTGTGTGTAAAACAACATGTAATAAAATAAGAAGCCATGAATTTGAAAATTAGCCAGGAGGGGTATATGAGAGGGCTTGAATAGAGGAAGAGGAAGATAAAAATGTTGTAATTATAATCTCAAAAAGTAAAAGATAATTTTTAAAAAGAAGTTTTCATATTTTTTCCCTTTTACATTCTCCCTCTTCCCTTCCATCTTGGACTATCTATCACTGCTTTCCCATGCATTTCCCCACGCATCCTGTTCTTCTGCTATCATAGCTCTGTTAGGTTCTAGTGTGCTCTGTTCATTTCTCAAAACAGGCTGTAAGTACTCTCAAAGCTGAAATCATTTGTGCCAGTATCACAATACTTAGCTTAAAAAGCTCTTGGATGTGTTTGTAATGAAGAGCAAATTAATGGATAATCAGATGAAAGGATGAAAACAATTCATGTGCTAATGTTATAACAAACATCTTCCAAGTGTGTATACTGATGTGGCTGTGGTGAGAGAAGCTAAGAACTCTAGGAACCTTGTGTAGCATCACCATTCTGAGATTCCAGAAAAGAGAGGTTGAGAATGGCTATTGAGAGGAGACCTCTAATGGAGCAATACTTGAACAGAAACTTAGTGTGCACTCACCATCTCTAAAGAGACTTATCTTGGAGCAATGGAGATTGGTACTAGATGTGGCATGAGCCCATGCATTAGAAGTCAAGCAAAAGATGGGCTAAGAAAGAGGAAGAGCTGCCCTGTAGGAGTGTGTTCATGAGAACCAGAGCAGGAGGCTGGGACAATGAGATGACAGTCGCTCACGATGGGCTTTGCAACCTCTGCTGTGGTTCTTAGAATTTGTCATAAATGTTAGAGAAACTGGAATATTTCAAACAATGAAACATTAACTGACAAACTTCTGATTTCAATATGTCAAAAATCATACTCAAATCCTCTGAGAGTTTATATCCTAACCTAGAGTAGCCTGTCTTTGCATGCTTATGCAAAACCAAATAGAATATGAAACTGTCTCTGTGGGAGTCCCAGTGATTGTCTCCTATGTGGTTTTGTTGATCTAGGGACAAAGATTTTGTTGTTCATTTTGTGCTCTCCTCTCTTGCACTTTTGTTTTTCTTCCTGATCACTTTGTCACTCTCAGAGGCATAATTTTTATGGTGCTGCTTCCTCTGCTGGGAATTCTATGTCTTTAAGCTATTTTCTTCATGGAAAAAAAAAATGTAGTGTGTCTGGTTCTATTTCCAAATGTTTCCCAACATTGAAGGGCACAATGACTTGCTCTTCTCTCTGTGATTTCCTGGAATAGTTCTATCATAGCCTAAAGTTATGTAGATGCTAGATGTTAGATATTCAATAGTGCACATGAATGTATGCCCTGTATTACTCACCTCTGCATTGTCCATAATGTATATCAAATGTAGCCCTGTGTATATTTTATCAAATCAATAAGCAAAACAAAAGATAAATGATAACACACAGTGAAGACCTCAATGGAAATTGTATACCTGGTATGATATAAGCACTCACAAGAGAACTCAGAGCCTGCAGCAATCATTTGTAACAGCTTAACAAGCACCTTAGCAGAGAGCTATTCCTCTTCCATATTCAGGTTGCAAAATATTCACATAATGAATGATAAAAAGCTAGGGAAGGTATCAGGGAGGTCAGGTACATTTACATTGAAAATTTCCCTTGGGTCTCTTAAGATTAAAGCACATTAAAAATTAAGCCAATAGAGCAATGTAAAAGTTCACTGCAATAGAATCAATGATAATAGAGGTATGTGTTTGGTAGAGTAAGGTGTGGAAAATGATTCACACTCACATTTTACCCAATATAAAGTCCCTTTGAGAAAATTAAATAAAAGGTGAAATTTCCCTACAAATTTTTTATCAGGTGGCTATTGCAGTTATTATTTCATAGAGGAATGTTTCTCTTTTGGATAAGCAGAAAGGAAAGGAAAGGAAAGAGAAGAGAAAGGAAGAAGATAAACTTATACTGGATCTATACTACCTCTTGCTGAGTGTTTTCTGTCACCATTGTTTTACACACCATTTTGTCAATAGGACATTAATCCAGAGAAAAGGCTACAAAACAAATGCTTAGACTCCACACACTTGCCGAATGTGGGTGTGGCTCACCTCATGCTTGGTATGTGCCTTCTACTTCATTTTTTAACAGGGGAACGGTGTGTCTGTGCTGTGACAGGTTCCTGATGGTAACTGGCATGTACATGCAAGGTATCTTTGGACAGATGAGTTGAAGCTCCAGTTCTGGGGACTGGCATCCAGGGTTTTTCACACACACACACACACACACACACACACACACACACACACACAAAAAAAAAAAAAAAAAAAAAAAAAAAAAAACCAGCTCTGTCCTGCTGTCCTGCTCTTCTTCTCGTACAGACAGTGCCATGTTCCCAGTTCCTCCAGTGTAAAATAAGAAGGGCATAATTTAACATTTGGAAACATCATTTCTCCAACTTCATGAATGAAGCACAGGATGAGATCAAAGAGAGCAAGTTGATTTTAAATGCAGAGATCCAGTTTCAGAGTTCATCACCCCATCAGCTGCATTCTTCCTGGATATCCCCTGCTTCTTGACTTATAGGAGTTTCACTAAGTTTACAGAATCATGCAAGAAATACATTGTGAAATCATTGTGAGTTCAATGGTTTTCCTCTCTATATTATCATGTGAAGCAAATATATCATAATGCAGACATTTTGTATGTGCATATATAAAATTCTAGTTATGTACATACGTATGAAACACACACTATATATAATAACTAGTAGTGCATAAGAAAATCTTTGCTAGAATTTCTATTTTTATTACTGTTAGTTATTTGCAAAGTATCTTCGATGCAACACAAATCTATCTCTCAAGATAAGAAGTACAAAAAGATGTGTGATGTGAACTTTAGGCCAGCAAAATCTCTGTAAGGCCCTGCAGGAAGAAAAGACATTTAAATCATTCAACCCAGGATTTGACACACTTTGAGTTAGTATCTGTGTGAGGTATTCAACCTGGAATAGTTTGATAACTCAAATGCTATCAATTCCCCCATCCTGGACCTGACAGAGGCTTATCTCTTTGCCAGCATGCATCTGTGCCCTTTGCTCTGACAATGCTATGGCTTGGGAACCAGTGGGTAGGATAGTATTCGTATAGGACTTCATTTTGTGCTAGGAGACTCCACTTGGGAAAAACTAAATTGTATGTACAGATATTTACTGAAGTGAAATTCCTAAGAATGAAGAGGTTGGATTTTCTGGCCTGTGTCTGAATTGAGCTCTGGCTGGCTTTGAGGAGCAGCAGTTCTCTGTAGAGAAAGAGTACATGATTTGTTACCTGGGTCATGCCCTCTCTACTTCTGTGACTTGCTTCAATATAGTCACCTCCTTGTACTTAAATCCGCAGCTGTAACCATGACATATGACAGGGTTGTTCTGAGGATTATCTAAGACCAAAACAGTCAGCTTGATTCTTGGATCTGTTTTAATGACCAAGATCTAACTGAATAACACAATTATGAAACAAAAAATGTGTCTTTAAAATGTTAAGAATAAAGTCCTCTCAAAGAAATACAGGAATTGCAGGGCTGTAGTGGTGCATGCCTTAATTCAAGCACTCAGGAGGATCTCTGTGAGTTCAAGGTCAGCCTGATCTACAGAGCAAGATCCAGGACAGGCACCAAAACTACACAGCGAAACCCTGTCTCGAAAAAAAAAAAAAAAAAAGAAAGAAAGGAAGGAAGGAAGGAAGGAAGGAAGGAAGGAAGGAAGGAAAAGAAAGACAGGAGTTAATTCAGAATTCATGTGTACACATGGCCTATTAGTCTCCTTTCTGATTCTAATGTGAGAAAACTCACTTCAGTTTCTGTTTATGTGCAAGTTGATAGTCTGTATCTTAATTAACTTGTGGTGTGTTTACATCTAGGAAGGCAACAAATATCTGAAGTCACAGAACAGCTATGAAACAGTTGTCACACTTTTCAAGAAATTAGTATTCTTTATTGAGTAGAAAGTGCCATAATGAAATTGAGAACTTTATGTAAAAACATATCAAATTCTGCCAATATTTCTTTGCAAATGATAAAACTGACTAAAGTCAAATGGTTCATCTAAAAGTTCCTAAATTTGTCTTTAACTTTTAAGCGTTTATATCTCACACATGGTATCAGTGAGATTATAAGCTCTGTCTTTGCCATATACAGGCATGTGCTCATTAGAGGTGGAGGATTTGTCTTGTTCATCTTTCTGTGTCAGTGTCTTGCTTTGTCAGACTCAGTGTAGGCATCAGCTAACAGGTTTTATCATCATTTGGGCAACAATAAGAAAACATCTCAGGACAAAGATACAGCTATGGCTGTCTTTTATTACATAGAACTAAGAAAGAAAAAAAAAAAAAACATTTCACTGAAGCTATGTAACAAACATGATTTGTGAGCAATCTGTAACAGCCTAAACTTTACCTAATCTCTAAATCGAGGCATTAAATTCTCAGCCTAAAAGTTGTTTCCTTTGGCTTGTCTAGCGAAGACAATTTTTATAGATTAGAATCAGAAGTTTAAAAGTGCCTCCTGTCTTCTTTCATTCCTGTGTACTTAAAGATGCTTTTCAGCTACCGAAGGGAGGGTACCAGTTCAAGGATGTGACCCCAGTCAAAGGCATTCCCCCACTATCTTTACTTTTTCTGAAAAATGGCTTGGTCTGATAACCTTCTCCTGGTAACCAAAAGAAAGTGAGAAAACAGATGCAGAAAAGGGAGAAATCAAGAGAACTTTGAAAAACTGAGCAGCATCTTTGGATGTGACCCTGGATAAGAAGTTATGGATGTGGTTCAAAGGGATGGCATGGTATGGGTTATATATTATGGGGATTCCCAATAGAGAGAAAGAACATTGAGACAAGGAACTAGCTCAAAAGGCTTTGGGTTGGAGGTGGCCGTGGTCTATCCAAGTGTATGGTGACAATAAGGTAGATGCTGAAGTACAACACTGTCTCTCCATTCTTATTGTTGGGTTAAGGATTTGGAAAGCTATAATGGCTGTTTACCTCATATGGTTTGACTATATGGTTCTAGAATTTGTTATACACTTGAACAGAGGATCAGATCATGAGAAAATCAGTATTTGCAAGCTTTTTTGGTTTTTTTGTTTGTTTGTTTTTTTCTGCTGTAACTGTGTACTCAATGATGGCAGGCAAGCTATAGTCTGTGATTTTATTATTTCTCCAATACTCAGTATATTGTAGACATTCAGTGGAGATTTCTGTGTGAGTGGTTAAATGATTGGGGGTACCATATGGAAACAAATCATTTAATCAAGAGAAAAGACATATGGTCTAAGTAAACTTTCTGTCTCTTTGCTTTGGCTTAATTTTTGTTGTTGTTCAATATTTTGCATGGCGTATTCAGTCAGATCAAAGGGCACATTAAACAAGCTGTGAAGAGTAAGTTTCAGAAATTCGCAGGACTAGATCTGTGATTAGATTATACAATGATTATTACATGTAGGTACTTTGAAATGGGATAGTGGTGCCCATCTTGACTTATACAAAAGTATTGTTTCTGTCCATCAACATTGCTGAGTTTTAAACTTTTAGGTAACAAACACCATGACAAACAATTTCAGTGATGGTCATTTAATCATTATATAAAGATGAACTTAATATTGATAGTTACATTGACAGGATCTAGAATCTCCTAGGAGACAAGCCTGCAGGCATCTCTGTGAGAGACTATCTAGATCAGGTTACCTGAAATGGGAAGGTCCACCTTAACTGTGAGTGACACCACTCTATCAGTTGGTTTAGGAAGGATTAGGAGGCTTGGATTAGGAAAAATTGGAGAAAATGTGTCACTGGGTGTGTGGGGCTGGATTTGAGTTTTCAAAAGCTCATGCCAAGCCCGGCCTTAATGGTATGCCTGTACCTTGCAGACTAAAAGTGAGCTCTCAGTTACTGCTCCAATGTCATGTCTTCCAGCCTGCCACAGTGCTCCTTGCCAGGATGGTCCTGGACTAACCCTATAAAATTGTGAACAAGCCCATAAGAAATGCTTTATTCTAAAGCTACTTTGGCCATGGTTCATGATGTTTCATCATGTCAATAGAATAGTAACTAAGACAGATCCTAAATGAAAAATGAGAATATGAGCTAAGTATCAGCATTTGAGTCCAGGCTCAGGCTGATGTGGGATCGACTGTCTCTAGCTTCTGCCACCGCGCTCTCCTGCCATGATAGACTGTAAGACTGAACTATGAGCTATAGTAAACTCATCAATCCTGAGTGACTGGTGCCGGGTGTTTTGCCACAGTAACTAGACAAGCAACTCAAACAGTGTTGGTGAAGTACTCTTTAGATTGACCATGGTTTCTGGGGTTCTAGACAGAAACAACTTATTAACACAGAAAGAAACTTTTTAATGAAATCCAGTGTTTCACAGTCCATGAAATATTGCAAAATAATCAGGCTTAAAAACAATATAGAAAGAGAGATATTAGGATTTTGTAAGAAACTTCACTATTTTATTATATACTAAACTTAAGTAGATATAATTGTTATCCTTTTATTTATTAGACATGCATTTCTTGCCACATGATAATATTAATGTAATTTTAACTAAACTCTAAGAATTCTTTATCCTGTGTGAATTTTATTGATTTCTGCTTTAAAATGTTTCCACGACTTTTACTTTCTTTTGCAAAATGGTCCACAAGGATGGCATATTTCATGTTTATTTTATAACTTAATCATACTTTCTAATTAAGTTGTATAACTCACCATAGAAGATACTAACATAGAATGTAGCCTTTGGATTCAGTGACCTGGGATAAATTGCCAAACCACTACCTAAGTGACTTGAACAAGCAATTTTGAAGGCAAGAGTCTTAATTTGTAAGAGATAAATCAAGGCTTACTATCCAAGAATTGTTTTTACGTACATATGAACTAACGCAAAACAGAATAGGCACTTACATATTTCTCCACCATTGTCTTGCAAATGCTTGTATCTGTCTGTATTCTGTGCTGTTTTACAACTTATGACCAAGCAAGTAACGCACAGAGACCATTTATTTAGTGTACTTTCCTGTGGGCAGAACATTAAATTAAATAAGAAGGGAGGGTTAGAAAAGTGGGCATCCCTGTGACAGTGTTAAAGAATCAGACCAAATGAACATGGAATTATAATAGGATCATGTCTACGTGTCACTGAGATCTTGGGGCCTCCTTCAGCATCCCAGTCTTCAGATGAGACATACCAACCATAGAGTAGAAGACAGGTAGGTTTTATTATTGAGTAAAGTTAAGCAATCTGAGGGGGTAAGAATAGGCAGTGGCCAAAGAGCCTATTGCCCTCATCTACATGTTGGACAGGCTTTATATTAAAGTCTCCAGTATAGGTATCTTTGCCTGAAGGATGTTTCCTGCTTGTGACTGACAGATCCATTTAGATTAACTCTTATGAGTGGGAACAATAATGTGCTTTTGTCTTTTCCCAGAATGCCTCCAGCTAGACAGCAGTTCTATAATATTTACAGCTATCTATTAATGACCCTTTAGATGATGGAGGATGTCCTGTGTCTACTCAGAGCCTGGGGTGTAACACAGATCCCATATATCTGACCAGTAATCAGAATCTTGAGGCTCCAGTTTGTAGTTTCACTGGCTACTGCTCTTGATAAGGGAAGGTCCATCCCCAATGACTGTTCTACTATAAAATCTAGCTATCTACCAAATGCGAGCATTTCTAAAGTATTCTTATACAGTCATTTAATATAGTGGTTAAATATTTATTGTCGGGCAGAAGCATGATAAGTATAAATCTACAAAACAGTGTCTCCCTAGCCACTGGCAATTCAGTTTCATCATTGAAAATTCTCTACTACAATGAGGAGTTCCTTGTTTTCAACTGAGTTTAATGTAACAAGTAATTAGCCAGTACTACTTAGGCCCTATGTATATATTTCATACTACAAACTAATTCTTTATTGTCTGTACCCACGTGACTCAAAGTGTCCCAAGAAGAGACTGAGAGTGTAAAACATCTGTTCTCCAGATGCACATTGCTGCTTCTAAATCCTGGAGAGTCATAGTAGATATAACTGTACTTGTGTACAAAGAGTAGTCCCACAGGCTCGTGGAAATTGGAAACAATGACAGAAAACTGTAGGCCATTTGCAGGCATTGATTTCAGAAACAAACTCTCTTAGTAACTTACTTGATGGACTGCCTCATTGATATACTTGTGCTTCTTCTCAACACCTCTCTCCACAATAAAACCAGAGTGTCCACAGTGAAATGAGCAGATGAGCCCTTAGATGTGTTCCCCTAACACAATAGGAGATGGAATTTGGTCTGTAGAAATATATTCTTCTCTCTCTTTTTTAAATTTTTTTCTTTATTATTATGTGTTTTAAATTTGATACATCAGCCATGGGTTCCCCTGTCCTCCCCCCTCCCGCCTCCACACACACCTTCCTCCCAGCCCCTCCCCTCCATTCCCATGTCCTCCAGGATCAAGGCACTCCTGGGGATTCATTTAAACCTGGTGGATTCAGTACAGGCAGGTCCTGTCACCTCCTTCCAGACTGAGGAAAGTGTCCCTGTGTAAGCCCAAGGTTTCAAACAGCCAGCTCATGCACTAAGGACAGATCCTGGTCCCACAGACTGGGTGCCTCCCAAACAGATCAAGCTATTCAATTGTCTCACTTATCCAGAGGGCCTGATCCAGCTGGGGGCTCCACAGCCTTTGGTTCATAATTCATGTGCTTCCATTCGTTTGGCTATTTCTCCCTGTGTTTTTGCAATCATGGATTAAACAATTCACGCTCTTGCAGACCCTGCTCTTTCTCGACAGTTGGATACCTGGAGCTCCATCTGGGGCCTGGTTGGGGATCTCTGCCTCCACTTCCATCAGTTATTGGATGAGAGTTCCAAGATGACTGTTAGGGTGTTGAGTCATCTGATAACCAGACTAGACTGCTACACAACTCCAGGGAGGCTACCTAGAAAATGGAACCCTAAGAAAGACCCAAGGATCACCCAATGACAGAGAAATGGATGAGATCTACATGAACAACCTGGATGACAGTGGGAGTAATGACGGGCAAGATTTGAGGGAAAGAAAGCTTAGAGGAGCAGGAGATCCCAGCTGGATCAAGAACAGAAAGGGAGAATGAGGAATAATAGACCATGATAAATGAAGACCACTTGAGAACAGGAATAGGCAGAGTGCTGGAGAGGTCCTCAGAAATCCACAATGATATATCCTCTGCTGGCAATGGTCGAGAGAAAGCCTGATCTGACCTAGTCTTCTCCCTTTCCTTAAGACCCATTGATATCCCTAGACTTTTCCACTCTCAAAGGGTTTTGCAATGGTTTTCTTGAAGGGTAATCGTAATTGTCAATTTGTTTGCTTTAATCAGTTTGAAGGTCATTAGTAAGGCTTACCTTTGCATATTCCTAGAGAGGATCAACTGTAGTAGAATGATCCACCATGATTTGGGTAGCACCAACCCATGAAATAGGATGCCAAACTAAAACAGAAAATGTGAACAGCCCTCTGCCAAGCCTTCCACCATGGGCTGTTATAGCCTCAAACCACAAGTGAAAGTAAACCCTTGTCTCTTAAGTAGCTTTATCTGGTACTTTTCCCACAATGATACAAGGAATTAACACAAGTGTTCACAGCCAACCCATCTAATTATATGCAAAATAAATGTCCTATCTCAGCATGTATGTTTCAAGGTTTGATACCCTCTCTTACTGACCCAAATTTCAAGACATACAATTCAAATACTTCTTTTGAAAAGTTCTAATTTGACATCTAATCACTTCTTTGATTATTAAAGATGGTGCTATGGATCTTCTTTTTTCTTCCAACCTTTAATGTTAACTTCATTGTTGTGATGTTCCTGCCGAGTTCCAGTGTAGAAACAACATCAAGATCCTCAACCACCCTTGTAAACAGACATTCAAATAAACATGAATGGCTTGTTCACCTATTACCAGAGCCTGAGAGTGTGTCTGTCTTTCAATTATACAGTGGAAAGTACAGATTCGATGTGCATGCACACCATCACATAGAAGAACATGCATATACTTTGAAGACATTTATAATAGTTTTCTATAGTATAATATTTTTTCATAGAAGTAAAACTTTGATGAAACAAAAAGGACCAATTGCAAAACAAAACAAAACACTAAAATGTGAATTTTTATGCTCCCTGGCATAAGGCTGGCTTCCAGTAGATCCTTATTTTTCAAAATACCATGATAATATTTTTCGTTCAACTAATAATACAATATAAAACAATTGAAACCTAGATATCTTGAAGTATTGAATCTGAATTTAATCATCATTCCAGAAGTGTAACATGTCAACTATTTCTCTGTTCACCCAATTGTGAGCATTATATGTCAAGTCTGAACATTTGAATACATGTGGATGATGGTTAAATTAAGTTGCTGTTCACAATATCAATTCATTAGTGTTCAGTCAGCATGAAGTATTTACTGAAGTGCAGCCGCAATGCACATTATCTATTAAAACCAGAAGGAAAACAAGGGTTACAGTGTGAAAGCTAACCACCTCAGACCTCAAGAGACAGACAGAATTCTTTCTTTTCACACTGGACTCCATCAAGCATGGCTATGACATAAAAATCACAGTTTTTGCTCTCCTTTGCTAACTTCAATATTGTAAAGAAGCATAAAACAAATACATAGACCAATCCAATTTCTGGAAAAACTTCCTTTTTAGTCAGATTTATAACTTTATAACATATTTTATTCCCAAGACATGTGAGTCAGAACTATAGTTACTGACAATAATTTTTAATTCACAAAAGAATTTCCCTAAGATTTTAATATTTATTAGGACCTCTCTCATGTACTCCATTATTTTGGTTCAAAGGAGGCCTAAGAAGTAGTTATTAATAATATTTCTATATAAGTGTTTGAAACCAAGACTCAGAAGAAATACAAATCCATTCAGATAATATTTTCTGTTTCCCTATACTCCCAATCCATGCCTATGTGTTTCCCATAGTGGGAAAAATATAGTGCTACTTACCATGGAGTCTGAATGATGAAGAAAGAATTTCAATGTCTTTGCTTTATTTAGCTGAAATTTAAGGAATGACTCTTTGGTCCCTAGTCTGGTGAAAACTGAGTTCAATGTTGTCTGCATTTCCTGGTTGAGAAAAACACAGTTCTCAAAATCTACCTACCTGTATTCTTATTGATGGTAAGCAGTTAAAACCACAGTCCACATACAGGGACCTGGTGGTCTGTGCTCCTAAGTTCCAAATTTCTCTGCACCCATCCACATAGGAAGTTGGAGAGCTGAATTTTATAAAAGCAAACATTTAAAACTCACCCAGAAGACAGTCATACCAAACCAACACTAAATAACAGATAATGATGGTAATAAAATATATGGGCATACACTAGAAGTGTTTAGTTCAGCAGAAATTATGAAAAATAATATGTTCATCTGTAATTATGCATTGTCTTTGTTGATGTTTCTCCTATGTGGATACTATTGTTTAAGTGAAATACCAAGCAAGAATAGTTAAGTGTGACAGTTAGTAGTAATTAAGCAAATACTATGTATGAAAGAATATATCAGTATTTAATGTTTTCTTTTTCTTATTTAGTATTTTAAATACTTTTATCAATATATTTGATTTTTAAATTTTGTTGTCTACGTAGTATATTCATAAAATAAACAAAACACATGATTTCCTTTGAAAGAGAGAAAAAACATTTTAAAAATGGTTATGAAACACATATTAGTTGAACTTCAATATGATAAATTAAGGAGGTATAGTCCATTTTCTAGAAAAGATGTTATTTTTTTCTAGCTCATGGTTCAATAGGATATTTTAATTTTTTAAATTTCTTTCCAAATCATGCATTTAAAAACTACCTTTATCCTTCAGAACACTCTTCTTTTAGTTAACACCTTTACCATACTGCATTACTAGCTGTCTTTCCACTGTGACTTCATTAAACTTGATACTCTTTCAAAGAAACAGCATTTAAGGGTCTTAGTGTAACACAATGCTTAGCTAGCATGTGTGAGGACATGGGGCTCATCACAAATACCATAAAAAATGAAACAAACAAACAAACGAGAGTTTAAAGCCATTCTGAGATATAAAGAGAGATTTTGTATCAAAAGCACATGTGAATGGTATTGTAGGCATTTTAATTGCTAGTAATCGAGGTTTCTTGGAATTTTAAGCATCCCAAGTGAATTTTGAGTGAATCTACACCCTATCTACAGGCATATTTTGATAAACTGCTTTTCAGCCAAGTGTTTTGCATTCATCCACTAGTCATATAGCCATTCATATCTAAAATTATTCATCATTTTAAAATACACTTCAGATGCCATCCTAAATTAAATGTCTCTTTTTCAAGGAAAATGGTTTTAGGCACAGAGGTAATTTGAACGTATGAAAGTTAAGTTGAATTCTAAATAAGTTATGCTTTTAGTAAAGAGATTGAAAAACTATTTAACTGTGCTGCCACTCTCAGGAAACTTTTCTCTTTTTTTATAGTTTTTCAGCAGTGTTATTTCCAAAATATGAGTTATTTTTCAGTGTATGAGTTTTTGCTGCAACCTGAATACAACATCAAACACAGCAGGGTAGAGAGAGTTCATACCTTTCCATATTCTTTACCTCCTCTTCAGAGATGATCAAACAGCTTTGAAGAAATGTTGTAAAATGTTCTATTTTACCATAATCTCTTTCTCATCTTTACCCCCAATGCATTTCCATATTAGAGAAGAATAAATGCTTGTCTCAGAATTTGAAAGTAATGGCAGGCCAGCATCCTAAGGTCTTTGCTATGGTAGATAACTGGTTGCCATTTTGAAGGCACATGTCTAAGGAAATGATGCCTTTCCATGATGGGAAAGCTTCAATTTCTCAGGCAAACAAAACATTTTAGTTCTCTTTTGGAAACATAAGGTTCACAAGACACATCTTTTCATTTTCTTTGATAATACATCTACAAATGAAATAAATCTCCCCAAATATATATTTACACACATTGCTGAATATGCAGATTGAGGTCTACTTTATATTTAGAGGAGGTATCAATAATCTTACATTTTATGGTTTCTGAAGTTTCATTAAAATTATTTTTCCTACACCTCAAATAGGATAAGTAAGAGGCATGTCTTTCAATTCAGAGTACCTCAGAGGTCAGGAATCTTTTGTCATGTTGACAATGCAATACCTTATGATAATATCTGATGGAGTAGAGTGTAAGCTGTGAGGGACATCCCATTAGTTGTCAAAAATGTTCCCTTTTGTTTGTGATGGGGTAATATAGCAGCAGTGTCTGATCCAAGAAATGTAACTATACCCAATTAATAAGTAGTCGAGGAGATAAGAAAAGCAAAATGTGTTTATCCATATAGAATAGCAGTTAATTCAATAGCTGTTGCTTGCAACTGATACTCCTGTCTTTGAAGAGGAAAAAAATACAGGTTGATTATTTTAGAACCAGTTGCCTGTCTCATTGAGGTCTTGTGGGATACAGTCTTATAAATTTACTTCTTTCCCCACCATGACAAGTTAATTTTTTTCCTGTATAACATTAAATATACATTTTTAAAAAATCATTTACCTCCACACTATAGTTGTATGTGTCCTTCAGTCAATCATGAGAAGAAAACAGTGGTTTGATTTTTTTTTTTTTTTAGATTATGTCTAGGTCAAATTGACATTGATATTTTAATAATTTTCATTATTGAGCTATTAGAAAACCTAATAATGGTAAACATAAAATTGACACAGCTGCCACATAAAGCACATGATGAATCCACAGCCATATAGAGGCAGACTATTCACACACAGAGTAATGCTGTGCTGCCTTTACACACGGAAGCCAGATACACATAACAATGAATCAATTTACATTGAAAAATCATAGCTCTAATATGAAGTCAGTAAAAAAGTCTGTAGTAGCAATTACAAAAAAAAAAATGGCCTTTGCTAGATTCATTTGACACTAAAAGTCTACTGTTTGCAGCCACCTCCCATTCTGTGTGTGTGTGTATGAGTATGTGTATGTGTATGTTCGTCCCTTTCCCCTTTATTTTCTTTATCCAATGTTGAATACCTCTGTAGCTTTTTGCATCCTGAAAAAGCATTTTTGAGATGTAGAACTCTCATTGATAAAGCTGGAACATTCCAAGAAGGCAGATGGTGGGTCACCCTCCTTTGAGCAGCTGGGTATTGGAGACCACCTGGAATGTTTAACACCAAGCTTTGGCAGCATAGCTGAACTACTTTCTTGTGTGATCTTCTGGCTTTGTTCTGATTCCCTCTGTCACATTGCCACTCAGAAAACCACATGGGAAAAGAAAGTTGCCAAGAGGGAGCTTCTCTAGGATAAGAGGCTTAGAAGATGAGTTTGGCTGATGGAAAATGAAATGTTGTAGGGAATAAAAGGACACACGTGGTACTTCATTTCTTTTAAAATTATCACTGCTCAAAAGGTCAGTTTTAGCAAATCCTTGGTGTTACTCTGTTGTCTGACTCTAAGATTTCTTCAGCTCTGATAATTTTGCAAACAGTTTAAAAACGAAAGGCTGTAACACTTCCTGCAATGTGCTTTGCTCACTCACCCTCCTGGCATCAGCTTGTAACACTCTCCTGAAATCTGCCCATTCTTCAATTTATAGATGGTGTATTTCCACAAGTAGCCTTTCCCATAGCTCTCAATGCGTACTTTCTTACTTATTCTCATCATAGAACCTGTGACACCCCATGATAATCATGTGTGCCTCAGACACTAGATTAAGAGGACAACTGTGGTGGCCCACAGAGGCTTCCTAGTGAGACCTTACTCAAGGTCAGAGAATCTGACCTTGCTTTACTCAGCAGGGCTGCATTGGGAGATGATTTGGCCACGGGCATGTTTACCAGGTGTTTGGAAGGGTCTACACTTGGTTGTATGGTATGCTTTGATCATGCAAGGAGAAGTTTTTTTTGTCTCTCCCCTTGGCATATTATAATAAAAAGCCCGTTTGAATAAAGCTCTAGGTGGCTGGGTATTGACCCAGGGCCCTCCAGAAACTATCCTGTGTCTCTGTCTTTCTTATCGTCTTTCTGTCTTTCTAGCTAATATTTCCTCATTCCTCTCTCCTGCACCCAAGAACCCTTAACAAGGTGGAAGTAGATTGGAACTGGACTCCAACAGACTCCCACAGACAATGCTGATTTCACCTTCATGACACTGACACCTGAGATTGCTTAAAGAATGATGCAGATGTGTTGAATGAATGAATGAAGGAATGGAATGGATTGGCTGAATGTTCAAATTGATGAATACAAGATTTTTTAAATTTCTTGACTTAATTGAAGCTCTTTAACAACTCATATGTAACTCATTCCATAGAACCTTTCAATTATTATACCTAAGAATTTGGAAAAACTAGACAGGCAACAATAATTTTTTTTTAATTTTTTTTTTTTTTTTACCATTTCGAAAGAATGTGCCATGAACCTTAAATTTTAATATTTCTCCTTAACATAGAACATATAAAACCATAAAGGATGATTCAAGATCAACAGGTAAAGTATAAAAATGATACACATATAATGAACATGAAAGAGCCAGACTGTGTGCAAAGGGGAATTCTTAACTATAGGAAAACAATATACTAGAGTCAGCCTGGAAAGCCATGGAGAAAGAGATTTCTGGTTTTTTTTCCCCCTGTCCTTTCTCAGCATGCTCCATTCATCCAGACCCCACTGGTCTTAGCTCCAACAACCAATCTTGTTTGAATTGTCAGTGTTAAAACTCATTTTTCATCATCCAGACTTTACCTTTTTAAATTAAAAATAGATCTTTTGCTTATGTAGAATGGTTTCTGATTTTATTCTTATAACTTTCCTCTGTGTGTGTGTGTGTGTGTGTGTGTGTGTGTGTGTGTGTGTGTATGTGTGTGTGTGGTAGTGTCTATGTGTGTTTCTTGAGGAGTTTTTGGCTCTTTTTTTCTATTTTTGGATTGTTTTGTCCTACTATGGTTTATTACTATTACTATTGATAGTTATTATATGCCTGTGTGGGTGGGGAGTATCCAGGAGGACTTGGGGGAAGAGAAACCATAATTAGAATATATTGTATGAACAGTAATCTTTTTATTAAATATAGCTGTGTAAATTCCCTCTTTTTCTATGTTTAAAAGGTCATCAGTTCAATATTATTTTAGTTTTAAGTACTGGTTAATAGGGGTACCTATAACAAACATTAGAAGTCTGGTACTTATACTCATCTATATTTAAAATATCTTACAAATCTTCTTTTTTAAATATTTGTTTTATTAAGTTTAATTATATGTATGCATGTG
Organism: Onychomys torridus; assembly: GCF_903995425.1. NCBI lineage: Eukaryota > Metazoa > Chordata > Mammalia > Rodentia > Cricetidae > Onychomys > Onychomys torridus. The sequence continues at coordinate 74,383,682 of NC_050443.1, forward strand.
AGTTTAGATTCCCTAAAAAGTCAGAGGTATCAGAACCCCATTGAACTGTAGTTACAAGTGAGATGAGAGCTGCCAAAGGTGGGTACTGGGAACTAAATTCAGGTCTTTTGCATGTTAAGTGATCTTAACAACTGAGCCATTACAATAGATCCCTAAAATATCTGAGAACTGTTAATGAGAAATATTGTGAACCTAAATAGTTGAAAATCTATTACCAAGAGCAGACTAGCCTTGTGATCACATTCTTTATTATTATAAAGACAAATCCTTTCCTCTTTGTTCTAGCAAAAGCACTAAACATTTTCAGAGATGATCACAAAAAAGAGCTTAGGGATAAACAAGTCTTTAACACAAACTACATAGCCTTCTCTGTATGGCAGGCTTCTGGTTGAAGATCAATGGATTACCCATTTCCTATCAGTGAATAACATTATATCACCGAAACAAATAGTGATTATAGATATTCCAGGTTTCCAAAATGTGGGCCACAAAGGTGGGATACACGTTTTTTTGTTTTTGTTTTTTTTTGTTTATTGTTTGTTTAAATATAACTAATATCATTTTGTTGAATGATCATCAAGTACATCATGTTCTTTGAAAGCATGCAACTATTTATTACAGAAATAATTTTATTTTGTATTACTGAATTACAAATGACCACAAACCTAGTAGCTGAAAAACTGTATCTATTATATTCCCTCCCAGTTCTATACAACTGAAAGTGAGAGCCTCATTTCTCTGTTGGCTAAGAGCTTGTCACTTTACTTCTTATTTTACTAAACAGAGGACCATTCCACATGTGTCCCAATCCATCCCAACAGCAACAAAGGCAGTTCTGGCCCTCAAAAACAGACTTCTTACAGTTCTCTTCAACTTGCCATTCTGTTACTAAGCAAAGAAAGAAAATTTCTTTTGTATGTGCTATGCTGTTTTGACTGAACTAGACCTACCAAAATACCTTCTTGTTTGATTTATTCAAAGATATAGTTTCACCTTCAATGTACCTTTCACCATGTAAAAAGAATATATAACCAGAGAGTTATAACTTACGATGTTCAGTCATAGGAAGTAAGGCCAAAGTTCATTGAGAATGACTGAACAATTGAGTTACTCTGTCACAGTAGTCTCATTGTCCATGTGATGTGATGAAAATGTAGGGTCCTGAGAGGCAAGGCAGGCAGATCAGAAACAGTAGATGTCATTGGAACACTGGGACAGGACATTAACAACTAACTAAGTGAGTAGAACTGGGTTATAACTGTAGACATAAATTGAATGACAGGTCAAAATCCCCATGATTCTATCAATATAAAATGGCACCACAAGGATAGGGTGGGTTAGAAATAGAAGAACATAAGTAATAGGTAGTTTACCCTACTCCTGTGTTTATCCTGTGGTAAAGTAATACAGTTAATATATATGAGGATTATCTCCTTGTACCTCTGAAAGTTATTTCCTTGCACCTATCCAATATCATTTCTATTTGAGTCCCTTTTAATTGTCCTTATACTTTGGACTCTCTCTATAGCTCCTTTACTAAGGATGATGCCCAGCCATCATGGATGGGTATAGATAGACAGCAGACCTAAAGCATGATGTCATAAATCTTAAGACCAGTGAACACAGGAATAATCAGAGAGACCAAATAAGAGAACTAGAATTTGGTTCAAATAGGAGCTCCTCTGGTCCAAACTGGAATGCAGTTTACCTTTAAATCACACTTGACTAAGGTCACCTAACAACTCTGCTAGGGAGGCACATTCCACTTGACCTTACATTCATCCACTTCACCTTACATTCATCTCTTACTTCCCCTAGTGGTTCACAACAGGGTCGCCCATCAGATATTTACATTACAATTCATAACAGTAGCAAATTACAGTTATGAAGTAGCAACAAAATAATTTTACATTTGGGGGGGTCACCACAACATGAGGAACTGTATCAAAGGGTCACAGCATAGGAAGGTTGAGAACCACAGCCCTAATGTATGGGGAAGGATCCAGTCTTCTCTAGGATCCTTGTCATCTAAATTAGAAATAAACACAGAATTTCCACAGTGAATTTTTTTTTTCTTTCCTGTATAGACTCCAAATCTCCTCTTCATTTTCAAAATAGATGTAGATACCAAAACCCACTTCATCAGTCATTTTTGGGAGCCCTGCACCCAGTCGAATACCCTGCATCCTGGAAGCAGGTATACTAGGGGAGGAAGTAGTTTGTGTAATTTATATAAGGAATTTGATCTGTACATTCATTCTAACTAAAATTTATGTTTTTTTCTCTACTGGTATTACCAGCTGGTCAAATACTTAATCACTGACTTCCCAAGGTACTTCAAAACAGTTTTCTCACTTATTAACAAGTATTTAATGCCATTTATGTTGTTTATCCATTTGATCAACCAATACTTCACTATCTACAATGTCCCGTCACCTTAAGAATTTATGCCAAGAGTCCAGTTGATAAACATAAAAACAACTAGCTGTTTGTGATTTGCAGTACTAAGTAATAGGCTATTAAAATATAGTGGGCCACAGAGATATACCATGATGGCAGATGAGCCTGAAAGTGTTTGGTTGTATGCCAATCATCCTTTGTGTCAGGATATTTTTAAAACTTTTTTTGGCAGAACATAGGCTATACTGTGGTGCAGCATGTTAGGAGCAGAGCCTAACAGATTGTGAAGGAACTATTAACCAAATATTTTATGCAGTGTCAAAGGTACAGGAAAGTGATAACCATACAGAAGGAGCCTTTTCTACTTGGAGAAAAAGGCAAGCATGCTTGGACATATGATGTCTCTCTCCTTTGACTTGATACATAGTTGTATTTTCTTGCTGTAGAAAGCTGTGATAATAGGACTTTACCCAATGGGGATTTGTTTATGTGGTAGGTGGATTCAGCCTTCCTAGCTTTGGGAAATTGTAAGTCCCACTTTTCAAATCAGTTCGTAACTCCTTATATGCAGAAGTTCTCTGTAAGTTGGGAGTTTTCACATGCAGGTTAATATGCATCTTAATTCTGTGCATGTGAGTGCAATATTAGATATTACCTCCTATGGGAAGTTTCTTTGGCCAGGATTTTCACAGTTTCTATAGTTGATGGTCTGAAGGTCCTTAGCAGAGACTCTGTGACAGATGATGTCTTCAGAGGGTCATTTAATTTCTGTGAATCTCAGCATCCATATCTATGTTTAAAAACTCAACAACTTCTCTGGGCTTTCATTATATCAAGATCTGTAAATATTAGAATTACTGAAAGATGTAAAAGAAATAATTCTTGATAAAATAAAGAATTTAGTGACATTTTCTTGGCATAAGAAAAGTTGGTTGTAGGTACAAATGTAAAATAAAACTTGTTATATAAAGTAGATGCTTGTAAATTTATTTGCATATAAATATGTAAGTCTTTTATTGTGACAGACTAGTCTGCTATGGCACACATGTGCTCTCTCTCTCTCTCTCTCTTTCTCTCTCTCTCTCTCTCTCTCTCTCTCAGTCCTTCTGGCAAACTTTTCAATTATGTTAGCACTCGCAGATTCTGGGCATGAAAATTCAGAATAGCAGATCTTGTTTTAATTTTGAAAAAAAAAATTCCCAAGGGCTGTGATGTTGCAGATGCATCTGAATGGCATGTTTACAGAACTCTACTCTATCCCCCAAGAGGCTTCTGTGCATCATGGATATAGAACAGAACTGAAGGAAATAGGATCCTGAGCTCAAAGAAAGTCACAGAAAAGGTCAGGGAGTTTTGTTTGTTTGTTTGTTCATTTTGCAGGAGTATTTTTCAGAAGTACTTGGTGATTTAAGATGCTACACTCTCAGATTTATGTATATGCATTGTAAGGGACATTCATCCTAGCCTTGCCCCCTCTCTCTCACCAATCTCACAGGATGTTCAAAAGTGGCTTTATAAGGAATTATATTTTAAGGACATAGCTCCTGAGCCAGGACTTGTCAATGCCTTGGCCCAAACAAAGCCATGTATTTCTTTCACCTATGAACATAATTTCCTTTTCTCATCAAAATGGGGTACTGCAACACAGTAAAGTTGCTTGAAATAGCTCAGGCTGGTTAAAATTGACTTCCTGTCTATCATGTGCCCCTATGAGTCATCTTCATAACCATTAGTCATTTCATTCCAAAATAGATGCCAGGGATATTTCAGAAACTCAGCAGCCACAGAACCATGGGCCTTAAGCATGGTGTTGAGGCATCACAGTACAGTAGGGACACGTGCCTATTGCCTGAAAACATTGTGTTGTTGTTTTTTTTCCCCTGGCCTGCTGACTTTCTAGGCAAATAAGTAAAAGGCAAATACTAAATGGTAGAAGATGTGGTATGAACTTAACAAATACAGTTGTTTTGAGTCAAAATATGTTTCCCTACAATGCACTGCAGTATTGTTTGGCTCACAAGTTTTCTAAGTCAGACAAAGGAAACAAATCTGGTCACTTTCAGATAAATTTAGGATCATGTAGTGATTACTTGGTCTGTCAGATATACATATCCATCATATTCTACTTTTCTCCCTTCTTGGGGTTATTCCTACTTCTCCCTAGAATTGGTGACAAGTTGCAGAGGGATTGTGCTACTGCCAGCACAGTGTCCTTAAGGAGGAATCCATTCCCTATTGAAGTGTGTCACCTCTTTGCTCTCATGTCAGTGTTCCTATTGCAAGCCAATGGACAGCTGGTGAAGGAGATTCAGGACTCAGCATGGAAGCATCAAGGCACCCTCAAGGCCTCTGGAATCAGCCTTACTGAGGATACTGTGATGTCCTTCTGTGAACCTCAGAAGGAACCAGCTGTACTTTGGGTTCCAGATGTGCATTTCCTTGATCTTATCTTCCCATGATTTTCCATTTTTATCTGTCCTGAATTTCAGTCACTCAGATGCTATAGAAAATTGCAGGTCAGATGCAGTGACTCAGCCAGGTGCTGTGGCATAGCCAGATGCGGTGGTTCAGTCACAAGCAGTGACTCAGCCAGGTATAGTGACTCAGCCAGATGCAGTGACTCAGTCAGATGCAATGACTCAGCCAGATGCAGTGATGCAACCAGAGTGCCCCAGCACAGGTCACTGAATCAGTCTTGCAGATCAGAGGTTCAGGTCAACTTTTCACTCTATTCTTGAAGGGTGCATCCTCTCACATTGCCTCACCTCTCCTTCTGATGCCTTTTACCTGAGACCCATCAAGCAAGTTCTTTTGTCTTTTATGACTGGGATAGTGAAAAGAAACATGAAGTTTGGGGCACCTCTTTTTTTTTTCAAATAGGTTTTGTTCATGTATCTTCATAAAGGTTTTGATTTTTTAATTTCCCTTGCCTTTTTCTTTATTCTTTAATTTTTGTAGGCAGATGGTAACCTCACTGCTGCATAAGGATTACATTACATTATGAGGCAAAGTAAGTCAAGATCCTTGACTGTCTCAAGTCACTGTGCTGCTCTCATATCTTCAGTGAGAGTTGTTCTGAGGCAAGAGGTCATGTGCCACTGTTTTGTGTTCTCACAAGACCATACCACGCATCCTCTAAGCCAGTAACTAGGCTACCCTGAACACACTCCGACACTTCTCTCTGTAATCTGTGATTTCAAGGCAAGGGAGTCTCAGTGCCTAGGGTAGTCCAGGGCCTCAAGCTGTGCTGGTGCATGGTTCTCCAACAGCTGCCACTTACTGCACCTCTACCTTGTCTGCAATGAATCTTGAGCCTTGCAAACATTAGGTTTGGGGAACCTTACTGTCTTTGTCACTGTTCTGTTTGCTATGATGTCACCATGGTCAAGACAATTGTTATAAGAGAAAGCATTTAATAGGGTTCTTTCTTACAGTTTCAGAAGTTTAGTCCACTATCATCATGGTAGGGAGCATGGCAGCATGCATGCAGGCTCTAGAGCTGAGAGCTATATCCGGATCTGTAGGTGAGACTCAGGGCTTGTTACGGGCTTTGGAAATCTAAAGCCTACCCCCAATGACATACTTCCACCAACAAGGCCACACATCCTAACCCTGTTAATCCTTTCAAATATTGTTATTCCCTGGTGTCTAAACATTCAAAAATATGAGCCTGTGGGGCTATTTCTTAGTCAAACCACCACACTTACAATCCCATGGGCACTTCATGTAGCTGTGTTTTCATCTGAGCAATGGAAAATCAGAGAAGCTCAACTGACATTCCTTGAGGTAAAGGGATGATGAGAAGGAAAGAAATCAAGTCAGGCTCACCTCTACCTCAGGCTGTCCCTCTGTTAGTGCTGGAGCACTGAGCTGATGCTATACCAGACCCATGAGTTCTAAGTGTCTAGCCCAATAGTCCAAATGTTGGTCAGTTTCATGAACTCTCTCTCCTAGGATATGTATACTGCTAGCTCACTGAAAAGTTAACCTCCAGAAGTAAGAAAACGGTTTAATGATAGAAAATTTCCATTAGCCTAAAAGAATTTACATAATTCTCATATCCAATATAGCATTTCTCATTATGGTTTCCTTCTTTTTTTGGTTTTTTGGTTTTTTGAGACAGGGTTTCTCTGTAGCTTGGTGCCTTTCCTGGAACTCACTTGGTAGCCCAGGCTAGCCTTGAACTCAGAGATCCGCCTGGCTCTGGGATTAAAGCCATGTGCCACTACCGCCTGGTGATTTCTTTCATGACATTTTATCTTTAAGTAGTTTAAAGTAACCCTTAGGAGTTCTGACTGTATTTGTATCAAGAGGGAAAATGCCATGGTCAAAACTGCTTTGCAGGAATGGTATAGAATAAGAATTTATGCAGAAAAATTAGTGAGTCTTGGCAGCCAAGGCATGTTTGGTAATTAATTCCCTTAAGGATATTTTAAGAAATTCAGGAACTTTTGCCTGAGGCATAGAAGTGTGGTGTGTGTGTGTGTGGGGAGAGAGAGAGAGAGAGAGAGAGAGAGAGAGAGAGAGAGAAAATCAGATAGGCAGACAGACAGATAGACACAAAAGCACACAGACAGACAGACAGAGGGAATGCGGGAAGAGAAAGATTATTCTAGGAGGTCTGAATCTGGTCAGCTGATAATGGCTTTACGCAAACATCATTGTTAGTGATAACTATTTATATGATATTTTATTCCCCATCTCATTGTAGTATTCATTAAATCCATATTTCTTTTAAAATATGCAGCCATCAATAAAAGCCACATAGAAAACAGAGAAGTAGAAGGGAAATGATGATTATAATGGAAATACTGAGGCTTTTCTAGCACTGACACAGAAAGATGGATCCTGTGGGGTTTCTAGAATTGAGCCACTATGTTGCCTGTAAGGTATATAGTCCCTTATTCAGAGAGGGGGCTTTTGGCCAGAGGTATTTTACAGTTAGCTCCTGGGAAGGTGATCAGAGAAAATGCAAGTCAGGGTACTATGTAATGAACTATCTCTTCAACAGCATTCTCATCTCATGGAGGATATTCTGATATCGGTTTTCTAAATAGCTGTGTGTTTTGTGTTTGTTTGTTTGTTTGTTTGTTTGTTTTTCACTTGGCATTTGTCATTCAGAATGGCTTACTTAAAACTAAACCACAGTGCAGTGCATACAAATCATCTGCAGAAAACAGACTAATCCCAACAGTACACATTCTCTGTATTTTTATTTATTTATTTATTTATTACTTATTGGGGATGGCTATTAGTGCCCAGAACAGCTAAAGGACCACTATCCTTTACATGCAGCCAGGGCCATCCTCCATAAAGACGCATTTATTAAGCTTTGGGAAGAGATGGACAGTCTTTGAACGTGAGGTCACATTCCCTAAATAACTACATATAGATATCTGTTGCATATTCTGAGGTGAGTGGAGAAGTGTGTACTGAATTATCTGAATTGAAGACAGGGTTCTCAGCTTTTCATGAAAGTAGAGCATGTATAAAATGGTGGTCTAAAGTGGGAGGTTCCCTACCTCTAATTATAATCTCTAGTAAGTGGATAAGTACCACTTTGCTCAACATTTAGTGCCAAGTCAATGCTAGCATACAGGAAAGTGCATAACGGAGAATTCTAAATTCCCAGCACAGTCCAAACAAGTCCCATATCTACCCTAGTCAGTTAATTCATTCATTCATTCATTCTGCAAATGGTATTTAGCATTGAAGTTGATAAAATCAGCTGTAGCTGCTCTGACCCTTTTATTTCTCTGAGTCTATTCTATGCACTCATAGAATGATTTTTTGGGCTGATGGACAGGTAGGACAGAGGCAGGACCAGTCTAGCTGGTCTCTAACTGGGGCTGAGTGGGATGGTGAATGTCAACAGCCCAGACCTCCTCTTTCCACCAGAGAGAAGCACACTGAGCCGAGAATCTTGTCAAAGTAAGAACTCATTTAACTGCATCAGGAGTAGACTTATATAGGTTGGGGTGACAAGGAATGGGGTGAGGATAGTAGGCCAATGAGATGATGCCATCTCAGCAGTTACTAGGCAGAGGCGATTCTAGGTCATGTAGAGCTGAGTCACTCACATGCCCAAGTCATGTCAGAAGACAGGTCACTAAACTTGAGCTAGGCTCAGGCAGTTACACTAGGCCTCATGCCTGGGCCTTAAGGGGCCCTACAGTGATTAATATGGTATATCCTCCCTTGTAGAAGCTGGAAACAATAGTCCCAGATACAAGAAAGCCGAAATTAGGGTTGCTTGAGTTTGATCTAAGTTCATAGCCAGCCTAGACAACACGGTATTGGCTTCACTCAAAGGGGGAAAAAATTGCTAATGTATTTCCACCAAAATTAATGAGTTAAGAAACTTAGCAAAACAATTGATATTTTTGAATAGGTGTTGAACCATTTAGATACTAAATATTGGAAGATAGCTATAAATGGGGCCTGTGGCTTGAGAGTTATCATCTCTAGCTCCTGCCACCCTTTCCTCCTTCTCTTCCCTTCTTTTCTTTTCCTTCGTTTCTTCCTTTGTAGAAAGGAAGGAGTAGAAAGATAGAGGATATCTTCTGATGGTGCCTTGTTGCTGGAGTTGTCTGTAAATGTTCTAACTACGACTGCTAATTCCATCTCCATGCTGGAAAATGCTATGCAGATAGCAATATCCCAACAAGTCGACAAATTCTAGTAGCTGGTTTTCTTAGTGCTGGAAAAACTAACCATGAAGAGCTGCTATGCACTGACAGCTTGTTCTTTACCCAGGGTCAGGCTTGCTTTATGTTGTCTACTGGGTTTACTCACAGTGTGTACAAAGGGGCACCTGCCTTGTGATATTCCCTATTAATTAAAACCTAGGTATATTTCACAGCATGGCCAGAGGCAAGAGGATAGTCTCCTGCATTGTGTTGAACCTTCAGCAAGTAGAGTCCAGCAGAAAATGTACTCTCTGATGTTTGCTTCTTCCGTGACAGAAACATAACAGAAATGTCAATCATTTACTCCTGCAAATTCAGGGGCTACACAGCAGCTATTGGAGGTAGCCAATTAAGGTTAAAGAAATTAAATTCCAAGAAAAATATAATGTCCCTCAAGAAATAGCATTAATTAAGCCTTCAAATATTATCTGTTTTCTCTAAGAATCTATGAAGTATTAATGGGCAGATTTGTCTAAAGTCAGTAAGTGGTAGGGATTCTCTCTGCCCTTGATTTCACAAAGTAAACTAGTCAGTGACAGGCATTCACATGCATAGAGATACCTCTCTATGCTTCTCCTGCACTAGAATCATAAGCACATGCCACTACATCCAGGTGTTTACTTGTACATATGTGCTGAGGGTCAGACATGGGCCTTGTGTTGTCAAGGGGCACAGTTCAACCAATAGAGCTAAGCTATCGCCTAGGTCCTGGTACTGTCTTAATATTAAATTATTCATTCATGATGGTCTCTGACAAGGGTTAAAGGCAAGGCTCCTGGTACAAACACAATCCAAAATCATTTTATATTTCCAATTCCAGATACCGCTAGTTGATGAAATGTCCTGGTAAGAAATTTACATGTCAAACATTTAGATAAATTCTCAAAAATATGAGATATCTGGTCAGAATTGATTGAGTGCTTATCTGGAATAGACAAAACCCTAAGTCTGATTCCCCAGCACTGTAAACAACTGGACATAGTGACACATGCCTGTACTAGATACCAGAAGTCCAGGCAGGAGAATTACAAGTCCAAGGATAACTGCATCTACATGGTAAGCTCTAGGCCTAGACTACATAGGAAGCATTTCTCAAAAAGGTAGTACAATAGCATGTTACTATCCTCTATCTGGGCAGTTGTTGAGGGAAATTTTAAAGATTATTGTGAAAAACAAATTTAAACCGTACAAGGAGGTTTGAGCTTTTTCTGCAGTAATATTTAATGATGAGAATAATGGTAGAGGATCTGAAAACAAAGGAACTGGATCCATGTTCTCTATGTTCCACTGGACTGTGTGATGAGTGGCCAGATGAGTGCTGACTTCAACCAGGGTATCATAACAAAGACTCAAGTGAAACTAGCTACTACACTAACTTGCAGGATATTTCCAAATCTAGTTTGTAAGATTAGTGTCACTTGGAGAGACTCACAGAAAAAAATTTCTCTCATCTTTGTATAAATAGAATAGGAATGTGGCATTAATCCCTAAGAGCTCTCAACATAAGCCTCAGGAATATTTGACCCTGGACAAGTTACATGACTGCTCAGTCTCCAATTTTCTCTTCATTAAATGTACATGCTAACCATGGTGATATAGTATTATTGTGGGGAATAAGCAAACCAGTTTCATAAATGATATTTAATACTATGCAAGAAGCCATATCAGAGTTTACCATTACTACTGGCAATTTTTATTAAGTATAATTTGTTCCAGAGAAAGGGGACAGATTGCAATCAGTAACCTCCAAAGCTCTGTGAAGACTGCAAAAGGTAGAGCATGTCTCCCTGTGTTCTCTGCCAATGGGATCTCACAAGACAAAATTCTAGTCTACATTGACTCTGTTCAACACTGAGTCATGACACATTTTATATGTTGACCCTAAGGAAGCTCATTAGACTTTTTGTTTATTCAATCTGAAGATGAAGATAGAATCTACAGTCTCAAATTTGCAAAGCAAGCAGTCTAGCACTCAGCTCTATCCCCAGCCCACAGAAGTACATTAGTGTTTTGTAGTCATGGTTTCATTCATAGTGGTCATGTAGTGGCAGACCCAAATTCTAGATGTCTGAAAGGAAAGTACTGCTAGTAGTCTCAGGCTACAAACATTTGGGAGGAGGAAGCTGCAGTTCCCACTTTTAGCGCACACTCGTAAATCATTTCCAAACATTTACACATACACACACTGTCAACATTCAGACTGCATGTCCACTCATTTATCAGCTCTTTACACATTCACTCATGGCTGCCTTAGCTCCCCATACAGTCCAAAGTTTAAAGAAAACCCAGCCGTAATTCAGTATTCAACCTAATCTTTAATTCATTTTTTAGTGGAAGAGCCACCAGTTAAACAGCCCCAGCTTGCTATTCAGTTTATTTAACTGGCTCCCTGTCCTTCTGACCTGTCGGTGTTTGCAAATGGTGCTTTCTCTTGTTGACATTTTTATGATTCTCTAGAGATTGTAGTCACTGGGGATTTTTCTGCTGCAGTTCATTGGACCTAGGAAAATGCAGGCTTTTTAATCAACAGTCACTTGGGACTTTTAAAGTTAGTTTTAAGGCTTAGGTGTCTTGTCCAGTAGTAGGAGTTTCTTTTGTCCTTTATGTGCTTACTGTGTGATGGGCCTTAGGAGTACCCTCACTTTAGCATTCTTCCTTGAGTCCCATAACTGAACACAGAAAGCCTGCCTCACATACTTTGTTCTGATAAACTTTTGGCTCACAAGATGAATCAAATCAGCAGCATCCCCTGTGTCCACTGTGAGGAAGCATCCACCAGTGTCCTTCCAATCAGATGCTCCAGGTAGTGTTTGTTGCAGACAGACATGGATCATGTCTTTGAGTTATTCACTACCCTTGAAGTAAAAGAAGTATCTACTCCTCACACCTACATTCTATTTCAAGTCAAGTCAACTTTCTTCAACATATACTTTGTTCTTTTACATGTTTTCCAAGAAAATAAGTTCAAATGCCATTTTATTTGGTACAGTTCTGGTTGTGGGGAGGTCATAAGATTTGTACAGAATTATTGTTTTAGATATTCTGTTATTTATTACTGGTGATATTAACAGTTCAGTTCTGTGATCACATGCAAATGACATGCACTGAAGGGATTCTGGCAGCTGGAACCTGGCAGGCATGTCTCCTCTCTCCCATTCCCTCTGCTTTCTTAAAAACCATTAGATTACACTTCTAAAGCTAGCCACCAAGGTCTATTACTTCATTTGCCTGCTTCATCTTCCTGAAGCTGACTACCTAGGTCCAGCTATCAAAGTATTGAAGTTCTGCAATCAAAATCCCCTTTTACTCACCCAATTAACATGCCCAATTAAAATTAAATACCTCATCCTAACATGGGGTTTTCTCTTGTATCTTTATAAACTACCATTTTCCTATGTGCCATGTCTGTCTCTCCTCTATCCAGAGGCAGTCCTTTACCACCACCCCCAGGACAAATATACCTTCCTCCCCGCCTTGTTACCTTTCCCTTCTCCCTTCCCTTCTATCTCCTGTCTTAGTCCCTTATTTCCTGACCCCTGTCCCTCTGGGGCAAATAAATTTCCTTTGTGCTGAGAACTTGGTCTTGGGAGTCCTGTGCTGATACCAATCCTATCATGCACAAGATCAAGGCACTGTAATTGCCAGCATGGATAAGGGAGGGCTTACAAAGAGCAACTCTTAGCTGAGAATGATCAATTAATGGCTTTTTGAGGGACAGCATCAGTTTTCTTCAGAGATAAGGCCCCTTTGTAGGCTACCCATGCTTCAGTAGGTATACCTATGCCCACATACTGGAAGTACTAAGTGAACTCAGTGGGTTTAAAAAGAAAGCACATGATGCCTCCCCATGGGAGGCCTTGCCTTCTTGTGGGGGCAGAATGGGGGAGTTGGAGGGGGAGGCTGAGGGAATGGGAGGAGGGAAGAGGAGGGATCTTTGGTGTGTAAAATGAATGAAAAAATTTTCTTAATAAAAAAGAGAAGAATGAAAAATAAAAGTGAATAGAAACAAAAAAAAAGCACATGAAATTGAGACAAAAGTAGCAATATAGAGGAGTTGGTAATAAGGGGATATGGTATATTTAATCAAACCTCATTATAGGTATGATTGAAATTCTCAAACAGAAAAAAACACATTTTAAAAGATTATAACACCACCATTATTGATTAAGATTTAACTTATGGCATATGGATGGAATTTGGAGATGCATCCTGATTCTAAGAACTGTTGACTGTGCCTTTGGTTAAGGTGAAACTTTGGAGCTTATCCTTCTCCATGAACTGGTAGAGAGAATAAACCCTCATTCTAGGCATTAAAACAATTGCTATAGAGAAATTGTTTAGATTACACTGGAGAGCCAAATAGCTACAAAATAAGTTCTTGGGTGGGAAAGCAGAGTTCTTTCATAGCAGGGAGACAGCACATCTCTTCTGAAACAGGAAGATGAGCCACTGGGCAGGATATTATCCTCAACCTCAGCAAATACCCAATAGCCAAAATGCATCAAGTGGAAAAATCAGGGACTAGTGAGACCACACTGCCTGGGAAAGCTCCAGGTGACCATTTGTTTAGAGAATTGTCATTGCACTGGTGAGATCCTCTCTGTTTTTCTAAGAGAAATAAGGATTTTTATATAAAGTCTCCCTATTTAAAAATTTTGACTTAATTCTCCCTTGAGAAACATTGTATATTTATTTATTCATCAATTCCTTTCATGCCCAGTTAATTTGAGAGCTCAAACCAGAATATTGTAAATGTGACTGTGGATTGCAAAATGAAAATCAACCACCTCTGGGGTAGGAAGGCTGGGAGCAAAAGGACCCGTAAACAATTATCTCAATTCTATGTATTTTAGACTATTTTATTTCTAAAGGAGAGTAGGACATTCTTCATAGACCTCTCCCCAGTGTATTTGCAATCAGTTCAGCAAAACAAATATACAAGTAAACGTGCGTGTGCATGCGCGCGCGCACGCGCGCGCGCGCACACACACACACACACACACACACACACAGCCAGAGAGAGAGAGAGAGAGAGAGAGAGAGAGAGAGAGAGAGAGAGAGAGAGAGGGAGAGAGAGAGAGAGAGACTGAGACTGGTGTCAGAACTCTGAGAGAGCATGTATTTTGTAGAAATGTTGGAGTTGCTGTAAGCTATGTTGAGCTTGCTGACACAAGGGCTTCCTAGTTCCTTGATTTCTCCATTTGGATGAATGTGTGTCCTTTGCTATCATCAGGGGATGAATGCAGAATGGAACAGAAGAACTGAAGTCATTTAGATATGACACTATATTACAGTGTTTAAACAGCTCTGTTTACCTGTTGGTTACCATTTCTTTAGGGAAACATTTGATTTTACTCCCATCTGCTCTTTGCAAACATTATTTCTGAAAGTTAAAATGTAGAACATCAGGAAAATACTGCAATTTATAAACTTAAATTGGGGAATTACAAAAAAAATCAAAAAATTAAAAGGGATATTTTCATGATTAATAATCATTGCGTGCTCTGGTTGGTCTGATGGATCAAATCTACTACTTAGTGCCTTTGTATATTTATAAAATGCTAGGTTATAGATGTTCTCCACCCCACCCCCCCAAGACAGGGTTTCTCTGTGTAGCTTTGCGCCTTTCCTGGAACTCACTTTGGAGACCAGGCTGTCCTCGAACTCACAGAGATCTGCCCAGTTCTGTCTCCAGGGTGCTTGGATTAAAGGCATGTGCCACCACTCCCAGGCTATGTATTTCTTAACAATGTCTCCTGGGATTGCTGACAGCACATGCTGCTTGCCTTCCGGAGTTTGCCTTCCAGAGCTGGGTACCTGCCACAAAACATGCAAAGCTAAAGTAAAGTATGTGCTAGGCATAGCACTGGGTGAGGCTCTCTTCTGTGCTATGAAGGACTCATGAGAAGCATGTTTTAACTTACAGTTCATTTGTTTCACTTTTACTTTGAGATACCAGCACTTTGAATGGAAGAACAGTCTTATTAACATTCTTAACATTCTTAAGAAGGAATGTCTCAAGTCTGAAACAACTCAGTCCCCACATTAGGGGCGTTTCTGGCACATCTTCCTTACAGTGTGATTCATGAAGGTGTATTCCCCATGGATTTGATTAAAGATTAAATTGGGTTTCATTTGTAAGGCCCAGAGTCAGTTGGATAATGTGCACAGAATATGCTGGTTAGTTTTTGTCAATGTAGACCTACTTGGGAAAAGGGAGCCTCGGCTGAGGAATTGCCTCCCTCAGACTGCCCTGTGGGGATGTCTGTGGCACATTTTCTTGATCAGTAATTCATTTAGAAGGGCCAGGGCCTAGATGACTACGGGTGGTGGCATCGCTGAGCCTGTGGGCCTGGACTCTATAGGAAAAATAATTGAGCGAGCCCGCTGCTCAAACCAAAAGCAGCAGTCTTCTTCACAGTCTCTGCTTTAGTTCGTGCCTCAGTTTCCCTTGATGATGAACTGTCAGCAAAACAGAATGTCAGTATAATAAATTCTTTCCTCACCCTAGTTGATTGGTCATAGTGTTTATTAAATCAACAGAAGGCAAACCAGGACAAGAAGCCTTCAAGGACTGTTAATTGCTACAAGGATGAAGGTGACAATCATGGCAGAGAGAAGGAAGGATGTATTACAGACCTCTAGGTCAACATGGTTTACACACTTTTATCATACATTGACAAATTATAATTCTATAAATGTATGATATAAAAAGTTATATTATGACTTATGTACATGTGTAATGATCAAATTCAGGTGATTAACATTTCTGTTTTCATATACATTTGTCTTCTCTTTGTATTGCAACACATTGAGCAACTTTCTTCTAGTCCTTCATACATTATATAACAAGTCATTATGAGCTATACTCACCCACTGTGCTACAGAACACCAGACATTACTTCTCCTATTTGACTGCATGAGAGTATCTATTATCCAACCTCCTTTTCTGCACCCACTTTCTGGCTTCCAGAAACAGTCATTTTTTTTTTTACTGTCATTATTCAAATGATTTTTTAGATATTATTTATTAACTGTGAGCATGCGATTTTTTTCTTAGCATATCAAACTAAAGTCCTTGAAAGGAAAAAAAAAACTAGATGAGTATATTTAAGTAAAATTACTGTTACTCTAAAACCTACAAAGAGGATGGTTAGAAGGAAGAGAATTTGGGAGAAGAAAAATGACATCAATATATTATACATTAAATAACACTTGTATTTATGCAGCAAAATTTTATTATCAGTTACATCCTAATAGTGACCCCATGCCAGGAAGCATTGGGGTAAATAAGATATATGCCATCCTGTCCTTACATAGACACACATATCAGAAACCTGCTGGAGTAATCCAGCCTAAAGGTCACAGGAGAGGTAAACGGGACTATTTGTAGATTCTTGTCTGTCTGTACCCTTTACGTGATATTTTTGAAAGTTTATCTTTGCTGGTATTTAGGGAATCAAGCAAAGGTAGGTTCTTACATCTGTAGTTGAATTTGAGTGTTTGGGTTAGAAAAGAAGCTGAATTCAGCTGTTTCTCAGAAAATATTTTTTTTTAATTTATTATATTTGTGTTTTAATTTTACACATCAGCCATAGGTTCCTCTGTCCTCTCCCCTCCTGCCTCTGTTCCCACCTTCCCCCCAGCCCCTCCCCTCCATTCCCATATCCTTCAGGGCCAAGACTCCCCTGGGGATTCATTTAAACCCAATAACTGATGGAAGTGGATGCAGAGTTCCTCTTGGGGCTCCAGGAGTCCAATTGTCGAGAAAGTGGAGGGACTGTAAGAGTGTGAATTGTTGAGACCAACATTGGAAAAGCACAGGGACAAATAGCCAAACTAATGGAAAATCCATTTTTTTAAAAGGCTATGTTGAGATTTCTAGGAAGCTGCACTAGATATTCTTAACACACCTATAAAAACGGATACTCAGAGTCTACACACTCAAAGGAGAATGAATTGTCCAACTCTTAAAGGATACAAGTGAAATTTTTACAAATTCTCAAACAAGGTATCTGGGAGAACATGTTGCCTGAACTAAGAGTGGTCATTAGAAATAAGAAATGGGCTGTGATCATTTGATGGCAATAAAACAAATCAGAAATGAATCCCACTGCAAAAGACCAGTGAGAAGAAAACACTGGTTTCTGAAAATGTTCTCAAACGTATGTACATACAATGGTATGCATGAGTCTGAGAAAGAAGGGGGAAAAGAAAAATGGAAGAGACAGAGATGACCTTAAATAGTTTAAATAAGCTAGCCTGAACAAGCCAAACTCCTGGAGTCGTGGGGACATGTTCTATGGAATAGATATTTCATTGCTTTGCCATGTTTGCTGTACAGAGTTGAAAATATATGTGTGTATAATTACAATACTTACATAAATTAACTGTGGCTATTAGTACTAAGGAAAAGCTTTGTACAGGCATTATTCTAAATACTTCATTTTAATTTTGTTTCTATCACAAGAAACTTGCCAAGTGGATATTATTATTAGTCTCATTTTCTAGACTGGGAAACTGGGTCTCAAAAAAGTCAGTTAGTCTGTACAAAACTATATAATCATAAATGATGGAATTAAAATTCAGGCCCAAGTGGCCCAAAGCCATAGGTCCTAATAACAAATTGAACCTGAGGCTCAGGTATATTCTCCTGGAAGCTGTGGAGTATCAGTTAGAAGAATGTTCCCTGACATTGAGTTACCAAGACCTGAGGATACACAAAGTTTTTCAGATTGGTTATCAGGAAAATAGGAGTAAGTGGTTGCTTTAGGTCTTGTGGAGTGGGGTGAAAGGCTAGGACATGAAAACAGTTCATGTATGATGTCTTGATGGTGTTGAGAGTTGAATATGTGTCTTGTCTCTTCTTCCTTTCCAACTTTGTTCACTTTTATTGTTTGAGTGTCTCTTCAACTGAATCATCAAAGTGTAAATATACACTGCACACACAGCCACAGTGTGGAACAGCTTGACTAGAAGAAACAAGAGTACTGTTTAGAGTGATCCAGAAGTCTAAGAATTCTTCAGTGTTTTGTGTCTTTCCAGTCCATTAGTGATTGCATGCTGAGATGACTTGGGATGGACAATTAGCTAAACAGTTTAGTCATAATAGAAGGATGTTGTTGGAGGCAGAGTTCCATGTTTGTAACCCAAGCAAAAGCCATGGGTGAAGCACGTATGGAAATGTCTATTTGTATAGGTCTGTTAGCATAGAAAAGCACACCCTGGGAAATTGCAATCTCCTTTGATAGCAAAGGCAATGTTTTCATTGAAGTGCTCAGTGACTACTTACATACTTGTAAAGGTTTTCTTTTCTTTTTCTTCCCCCATGCAGAATGAGTTTTTCTCTTTATTATTTTCACAGCTGTCCATATCTTATCCCAACAGATGCTACTGGGACTTCCAAATTGGCCACAATTTGAGCCAGTGTAAATGGTGAGGGAGGGTGGAGGCTTAGAAACAACAGTTCCAATTCCCCAGAGCCGGGAAACACAAAGCCCATCTTGTTCCTGTGTTTTGTTCACAGTCATAATCACAGGCCTCTTCCACATGTGTAGATGGCTGCTCATTGTATGTATGAAAGAGCCCCAGTCAGGAGGACTGGAAGACAGTATATAGAGAGTGAATTGAAGACCTCTAAGCACATGTGCTGTGTCTTTCCCTATAGGTTTTGTTTGTTTTGTTTTGTTACTTTTACAACTTGATAAATTCATATTTTAATTAATGTTTATATTTTAAATTAAAATAGAATTACATCACTTTTCTCCTTCCCTTTTCTATATCCAGCTCCTCTCAATGTCCCTCTCTCCAATTATTTCCATGTCCTCTTCCCCAACTATTATTGTCACACCTATATTTATAACATATACAATTGCATTTTATTGTATAATACATATATGAGTGTGTAGGTATGCACAAATAAGTAAGTACAACTTCCTAGGTCTGTTTTGTTTGTTTATATATATATACATGGTTTCAGGGCTGACCGCTTTATATTGGACAAACAATTAGGGGGCTCATTCAAGGCTAAGTCTCCATCTCTCAGCAACCATCAGCTACCTGTATGCTCTGGGTATGCTCCTTTGAGATTTTTCCTATTTTGCATTCCACATATTTATTAGTATTGCCATTGTTCAGATCTTGGTTTGTAGCCATTTACAGAGAAACTCTCATAGAAGGCTTCCTAACATTCTGTATCTTAAAATCCTTCTGCCCCCTCCTTCATTATGTTCTGTGATGATGAGGTCATAGATAAAGAAGCTGTGATACAGATATATCCATTGAGTCTTGGGTTCTCATGATCCATTGTGCTCTGTATTGTATCCTGTTGCAGTTTACGTCAATGGCCTCCATTTCCTGTAAAGAGAAGCTTCTTTGATGAAGGGTGATAGCTACACTTATCTGTAGGTATAAGGAGAAGATACAGAATATAGTTAAAAATTATGCTGGTCTAGAATAGTGTTGGTAGTAGATTCACTTCTAAGATCCATAACCTCATGAATGGGAAGCTGGCTAGGTTTCCAGTACCAGGTATGCTTTCCCTATGTGTATTGAACCTTGAGTCTAATTGGATAACTATTGGTTACCACCAACATGGAATGTCACTTTTTGTATCTTCCTTCTTCCTTGCCATGGTTGTCCTTATAGTTCATAGGTGCCACATCTAGATAGGACTATTAATTACTTCCCTCCTGTAGTTGATGGTGTTTTTACTCTATACCCTTTTGTTGGGGCTCACCACCAGCTTCCAAATAAATCACACATGGAGACATTCCTAATTATGATTGTCTGGTCTTAGATTGGCTTGTTTCTAGCCAGCTTTCCTTAACTTAAATTATTCCATCTATCTTTTGTCTCTGGTCTTTTCCCATTCTCTTATTTCTGTAAATCTTACTCTTACTCTGTGGATTGCTGTGTAGCTGTGTGACTGGCCCCTGGAGTCCTCCTCATCCTCTGATTACTAGATCTCTCTTTCTCCTCTCAGATTCCTCCTTCTATATATTTCTCTCCCTGCCAGCCCCGCCTATTTCTCTCCTGCCTTGCTATTGGCCATTTAGTTCTTTATTAGACCATCAGGTATTTTAGACAGGCAGAGTAACATAGCTTCACAGAGTTAAACAAATGCAGCATAAAAAAGTAACACACCTTAAAATAATATTCTACAACACCCTCCATTGGCATCTTATATAATATTTTCTGGTATCATGGAAGTTAGACCACAGGAAGAAGGCTTTCAGGTTAGAACCAGTTTGAATAATCCAAGTCTTATGTCCTAAGTACTTGGTGTCTTCATCAGTGAGGGTTCACCTTTACCTTCTGAGAGGCAGCCAAGGGCAATCTCAATAGACTATATTGTTTAGGGAATCACATGAAATATCCCAACCAACCATTCTAAAGGAGATTTCTTGTGTATAGTATTAGGACTTCTCTTAATCTGTGGTTGTTGTAGGGAGCATCATCAGCCCTGGTGTCATGCATGCAGTTATATGTATTGTGTATTATTTGTGTAAATATAAAATAATAATATTCTTTGATGTTTTATCAAGCAATTTTGACTTTTTTAAACTCCTCCTGTGTTTACCTCCTTCCCCTCCCCAGTTGCTTCCTGCTTCATATTGCCTATATTCTATTATTTCCTCTTTTAAGTACCTCCACCTATGGTACTTTTATACTTTCCTGATTTCTATGATTATTTCATGTTGTTTGGTCACAAGAAGATTTGAAGCAAGGAATGACAGATGAGAGAGAATGGGGTGTTTGTCTTTCTGGGTCCAGATTACTTCATTCACTATCATCAGATTTTTCTCAGTCCATACATTTACCTACAAATTTAATTTATTTTATAGAACTGAATAGTATTCCATTGTTTATATGTTCCATATTTTCGTTATTCATTCATGTAATGGGTCTTTCTTTTGACTACCATCTCCTAAATAATGACACAAGACATTTTATTAATGATGAAAGCTTGGCCTTAGTTTAGGCTTATTTCCAACTAGCTTTTAAAAGTTAAATTAACTTTTTTATATTATCTACATTCTGCCACATGGCTCAGTACCTCTCCTCAGTACTGTATCTCTGATTTCCTCTGCATCTATCTCACAAATCTTCCACACCTCAGATTCTTCCCAGAGTTCCCATCTGCCCAGAAGTTACATCTATCCTCCCCTGCCCAGCAATTGCCCATTCTATTCTTTATTAAACCAATTAGAAGGTGTCTTAAGAGAAAAGATACATCTTCACAGTTTGATCAAATATCCCACAACATACTCATCCCTTGATGAACATTTAGGTCATTTCCATTTCCTGGCCATTATGAATAGATCTTAGTAACTATCTGTAGAATAGGATATTGAGTCCCTTGGATATACACCAAGTAGTAGTATAGCTGAGTCATGTGGTATTTATTTTTAGATTTCTGAGGATGCTTCATACTAACTTCAAGTGTATTGATTTCACACCCACCAATAGTGAATGAGACTTCCACTTTCCTTGCAAACTCACCATCATGTATGTAGGAAGAGAGTTGGTCCATAGAAAATGTCAACACATTTCCTCTTTGCTGTGATATCACTAGATATTGCTAAGCACATTAATTTGAAAAGTGAGGACAAGTAGAATGGCCCAGTGGGTAAGGTGCCTGCCATAAGCCTGATGACCTGAGTTCTATTCTTAGGATCCTCACAGTAGAAGAAGAGAGCAGACTCCCACAAGTTGTCCTCTGACCTTTACAAGCACTCAGTGACATTTGTGAGCCCATACACAAATATAGAGGTATAAAAACACAAATAAGTATATATAATAAAAACGTTACAAAAATAATTTGACCTGACATTTTCTATAAAAGCTACAAAAAGTATAGTTCCTATGCTTCTTTCCCCACTCACTGCTACCCCTGTTATCCAACCACTATGCAATTAAGAATGGGAAATTGACCCCTCAAAACTCACTCCATGTTCCAATAACATCCTTGAACTCTGTTGCATTATTCTTCCCAGATCATCATGCAGAATTTTATTGTTGGTTATTCCTTTTGCCATATTGATCTACAATGGCTCCTAGGTCTTCCTTTGTCTTTCATAATCATGGCACTTCTGAAAACAACTGATGTTATTTTGTGAAATGTCCTGAATTTGCATTTGTCTGATATTTCAAGAGGGAATTCATTGTATGTTTTTTTTTTCCAAAACTGTACATTTTCTCTTTTTACCAAATTCATGATTCAATACCATTACTGGCAATGTCAACCTTGATCACATATTTAAGTTGGTACTCTACACCTGAATCTTATAAGGTACTCGATGTATTTTCCCCCAGCAGTTTTAGCATTTAAAAATTCAAATTGAGGTTTTCGATCCACTGGGAGCTAATTTTATGCAGAGTTATGGTTAAAGTTACCCTGTGTGTCTGTGTCTACATATGGGATCTCGGGACACTGGGCACTTATGGAAATGAGAGAGGACAACTTGTGTGATTGTGCACTGTTCTTCCACGTGTAGGTCCTAGGTATAGAACTGAGGCCTTCATGCTTTGCAGCAGGCAACTTACACACTGAGCAATCTTGCTGTTCTTTGTTTTTTAATCAGTATGTACTGCACTATCTAATGATCTCATAGGAGAGAGCAAAAACCTTGAAATTTTATGTGGATAAATTCTCTTCCTGGTTTGGGGAGCTTATTTTACAACTCTTCTTCACCTTCTTATTGTCTAGATTAACCACATTTTAAAGCATAGATCTTGCATTCATCCACAGAGACTCATATGTGTGTATATGTGATTTGTACAAAGAATTGTCATTTTTAAAAAAATGTGTTTGAACCTAGATTAAAATAGGGTATCATGATACAGTTGCAATAACTTGTTATCTATGCATTCTTTTTCACTGGTAATAGACTTATCCATTCCCATTAGTATGCCCATGTTTTCCAAATTTTTCTCATTGTGCCATATATGCCAAGTCTTGCTATAGCACATGGGGCAAGCAGAAAGCTACTTCTGGGGATCAGTGATGTACTATAGCTCTGGTCATTCCAAGTATTACCCACCTACTTTAAGGCAGAAATGCTTTAGTAGCTGTGCCCTTTGTAATGAAGTTGCATCTCTGTCTATAGCATGCCATCTAGGATGCCCTGTATCATCATACCTTTTCTCTCACTGGTCTGCTCTGGTGCCATCTTCTAATTCTGCATAACATGCTGGTGAATGTGGAGAGATCCTGATGAGATTTCTGCTCTCTGCACATGTTGTAAATGCAGGGCTAGATTTGGATGCTTCTCTGAGAAGACATGGAAGCTTATGGTGTTCAGCCTACCTAGACTTTGCACCATAGCAGAAGACAATCAGGAAAGATCCAGGAACAAAAGAGAAAGTCCCTTGTAGGTGCTTGTTTCTCCTCCAACCCTGTGTCCCCTGCTAGTTTCTCCTATTGTCATATGTGAATTAGGAGTTGCTGTCAGTGAAAATAAGTGTCTTGAAAACAACTGGGGCAGCCAACAAACAACTGGTTCATAGAGAGCTAGTCTCAGTAGCACCAAGTATCGTTCAGGGTGGTTCATCTGCAGCTAAGAAATGGGAATTTGAAAACTGGAAAAGACTCTATGCAATAGGAATTTTCTGTTTGATTCAGGAATCCCTGTGGTGAGCTCAATTTCCTCTTTTCTAATTTCTTTTATTCATAACCCATGTTCTTGAGCTGATTACAACACTGCTTTTCTGAGGAGTTCAAAGTCAGTTGCTAAGATTCTTTCCAGGGGGAGATGTTGGCAATATTTACCTTTCTCCTTAGGTCTCAGCCACAAATACATGCATGATTTCTCCAAAGATAATTCTAGAGAACCAATGAGTTTATTGGGCTTCCTTACAGAACATAGGCAAAGGGCTACAAATAGATGTGTGGTGATCCTCCCCCAAGTAGACCACATATAGAAACCCTTTGCCCAAGGATGAGGGCTTCCTGTAACTGCACAGATGGAGCCCACTCTCCTAGTTCCCCACCATCTATGTACTCCAAACCCTTCCTGAGGCCATGTGCAATTAAAGCAAAGGTGGTAGGGAGACTAGGTACTTGGACGAGAGTCTTGTAACCCTTCCTACCTCCACTAAAGGATGTAAACAGTCAACAAGTTTAGCTGTGATGAACTTTCACAAAGGGGTGCAGCTGACCTCTCCAAGATGGTTACTCTATTGCTTCTAGGACAGTCATTTATAACATGGCCAGTGAGAACAAATGCATGGCATTTAAGATTTGTTCTCTAGGGTATTTTCATCAACATCATTCACAAATTGTGAGGGATGTTCTCTGCTAAAGTATCTACCATTGGGTTGAACTGAGATTGTCACTGTATTCACTAATAGGGAGAGAAAATAAAGCTGTTATAGACATTATTATAAAATCCAGACCCCTGTCACTAAAAAAGACCCAGTCTGACTATTGTAATTTTGGGTGGTGGCAGAAAAGAGGTGCTAAGGGTTGTTGCTATTAAAATAATGGAGCCAGATCCTCTGTTGTAGGAATATCAAATTATTAACTATAAACTAGTAGGTGTACATTCTACAGAAGAAGAAACAAAATTTGAGAGTTTAGATGCCTTCAATATGAATACACAGGTATGATCCAAGTAGAGATGTTGAATAACACAATAAAAACAGCATAAATTTATGGTCATGCTGAATTATGGCTTTGTGACACACTGCTTGGAGAGACATACATCATAGAATTATCTGAAACATAGTAGTTTGTCCTAAAAGTTGACAGATACATGTTCTGTATAAGACTGTTGTAAAGTTGAGTTCATAGCTAGACAGTTCAAATGGAGTTGAAATGACTTCCTTTACCTTCCAAAAGAGGAAACTTATTACTTAGTTGTATTTTCATTATTGTATTTGTCATGGTAAAAATGGAGATGGCAGTGGCTTGTCTAGCTAAAATTTGTAGACTTCTTAATTTAGACATAATATTCTCCATAAAAGAAAATGTTGCTTCTCCCCCCACTACAATATACTGTTCTGAAGCATCAGGCAAAGGAATTTAGATTTTATTTTTATCTACTTTTAAATATAAGCAGAGTCTACAATTTCATATAAATTACATTTGCATTGGCAATACTGCCAAGCAGTCTCATTTTAGTGTTTCTACGTTATAGAGAAAGACTGAACACTAACTAGCTACATTGCATAAAACATAAAACCCAAATAGCTTCCCATTCTTGCAACCTAAGCAAACAAAACCACATTAGCAAAAATCCCCAGTCATCTAGGCAAGCAGAGCATATCAGAGAGACAATCCAAAGAGCTGCTAATAACAAAACCATGAATGTGCACAAGGTGGGTTCTCCATGCTGTGAAAGCCAACCACAAAACAAAACTCACCTGGAAGAGTCAGAAACTGTGTAGTTCTTTGGAGCACCAAAGTAAGGAAATGAGGAGTAGACACCCTTCCACAAGATACAAGCCATTAATGGGCTTCAGCTACTTAATTATTGCTAAGACCTTCATCCCAAATAAAATCAGAAGTCAAGCCAGTGATACTGCAGGCAGTCCTACTTATAATTACCTCACTCTCAGTAATAACTCTTTAGTGTCAAAAGTTTCACATTCCACATTCTCATCAAACTTTGCCTTCTCTATGCTATTTCTCTTTCTTTGAAGTAAACAGTACCAAACTGTTCAAATGTGTGCCTGGTAAAGGCCACCATTCATTAAATGATATCCACACTCATAACAACAGCAGCTACTTGTTGAACACCAGTGAGAAATACAGAGATATCTTATATACTCTCTCTAATCCTGGGAAAACATCCTTCTGGAAAACATGACCTTTATATAATAACATAGATAAGAAAACTGAGCCTTGATGTTAGTAAATGTGCCAAGAGCTCTACAGTGACTACGTAGCAAAATTGGAATCCTAGCCTGTCTCTAATCCAAAACATGACAGTTCATATGTTATCTGTGTGTAATATCCCAGATCAGGTAAAAGAAAATTCATATAAGAGTCATATCTGTGTAATGAGGAAGTATCTTAAAGTCTTCACCCCTCCTCCTCATTGAGCTGTGGGTCCACATGAGTCTTGCTGCACTCTGGCCAGCTGTAGAAGCATGGACATTGCTCTTCCTTAATGACACATAAGCACTGCAGTTGGTCTCCTGAAGAACAGCTTTGGGATTGAAATTGGAAAAGATCTGTGGAGTGCCTCATCCTGTGCCCCTCTGTTCATTCACTGGTCCCTTTAAATAGTTTTCCTTCAGTGAAGACCTGGGAGCCAGATGCTATGCTGAGCAAAGATTGAATGATTAATAAATGCACCTTCACTTTGTACTTTTGTCTCAGAACGTTCTCTTGTGGAGTGACAAAAATCTCCTCATGTCGCAAAGGTCACAAGTGCACAGCTTGCCACTTAAGTCCCAGTGTCGAAGATCAAAGGAAGATAAATTTGATGAGCAACCTTGTGTGAAGGGGAGAGAAATTCTTTGAACATTCTCCCCTTTGTAACGGAGAGGTCTGCGAACTTTCCAATGTATCGTGGATGTTTGATAGCACCCCAAAAACAGTTCATGTGTGTAAAAAGACATAGTTATTGTTCAACCAAGCTGAAAATGAAACCAAATCTTGTAGGAATAATTAGAGGGTAAAGTCAGTCAAAATGTCATCCCTGGTGAATGTTTTTACTGGTTTAATTTTGAGATAAAAGTGTTCTGTCTGGTGACTAGCCTGGTGTACTACAGGTTTATTTTCATATCTGTCATTAACTTATAAATACCCCATGTATTTCTCTTCTGAACACCTGAACAGATCAAAGGCCACAGATGAGAAATCCAAATTCAGACCTAAGGAGATATTTCACTTGGTAAAGCATATGCTGAGCAGTTCTGAGGGCCAGAGATTGATCTCTAGCATGCACACAAAACTAAATGAGTGTGTTGATGTGCACTTGTAATCCCAGCTCTGGGTGATAGGCAGAGACAAGTGGATCCCTGGAGTACAGTCTCTAGGCAACCTAGGCTACATTTTAAGTTCCAAATGAGTATGAGCTAAGACCCTATTTCAGAAAATAAGATGAATGGCACCTGAGAATGGCACCAGAAGTTGTTCTCTGGTCTTTATTTGTGCATGCTCATGGGTATACACACACACACACACACACACACACACACACACACACACACACATACAGGGAAGGAGGGAGAGAGAGAAAGAGAGAGAGACAGAGACAGAGAGAGACAGAGAGAGAGAGACAGAGAGAAAGAGAATTCAAATCCATGGTATACTTGATATGCAGGAAACCATTCTCTAATACTTGCATCCTCAAAAATCAAATTTTGAAAAGGAGATAGAAACCCTAACTGATGACATCATGAGGCCAGAAGGAATGATTGGAACCATCTGCCCCCAAAGCCTACATCTTATAAACGAGGAGTCTAAGATTGGGAAAGCAAAATGACTTATCCAATCCCATGACCAGATTTCGATCAGCAGGAAAGAAGTCGGCTGACACACAGAGCTGTATTTAGTAATGTGGAGACAAGAGTTAACAGAGGGAGCACCCAGCAAACAATAGTGAAGAGACACTGGAGAGAAGGCTGGGCAAGAGGAGGGGATGTGATCAGGAGTGTGTCTCTCTGCAGAATGAGTGACTCATCACCCAACTCCTAGGTTCTTTCCAACATTCCACAGAAACTCTCTGTGGGATATAGGCATAGCCAACGGACATAACTGGATCTTTTAGATCTATATACAGTCACTCTTACAACTCTGTTAGATTTTTTTCCTTTCCTTTTTACTTTATACTCTGGTAAACATCCTTGGAAAGTCATACTAGCAAAATGTACCTCCTCTTAGAAGTTTGAGAGAATTATATTGGGAGCTACAATGGTGGAATGTTTGTGCACTGGAATGCACTCAGGCCATCTTCCTATATATTAGCTATATGGTGGTTTTAATTATTTTCTGAGGGAAGAGACCTCATGGACGTGATGGCTGATTTTATTAAACAGGCCTCATTTATAGTTTCTACCACTGTGGTCAAAAAGCAAGATAGCACAATTGGGAGTACTATGAATGGAGCCCCAGAAAACCTCACGTCTTCCTGTAACTTGGTAGTGTACACCTCAGCCCTCACAGCTGTTGTTTATAAGCTAAGTCATTTATGGTATTTGTTACAGCATCCTAAACAGATGACTATTTTCACTGCTGTTCCTCTTAGAGATTTTTCAGAAGTCAACACCTGGAAACTGGCTCCTGTGCCTTTGCAGTGTGGTCTCCAGGTGAAGCTAAAGCATTCCTCTGAAATAATTCCCCATCCTTTATAGAAGGCTTAAACTGAGGACAAACCTGAACACATGAAACAAGTAGGTACTACTCAGATGACAACTGCAGGGTATGTGCACATTAAATATATCAGTACAATTTGCTCAGATAACCCCAACTCCAAGTTCCAAGAAATCCTGCAAAGCCTATCCCCCAAAATATTTTGTGTATCTCCCAGGAATCTATATTTTTTTCAATTTATCATCACTTTTAACATTTTGTCCATGGGAGTTGCATGTTTTTGTTCACCATCACCCCATGTCATTCACTAATTTTCACACACACACACACACACACACACAAAAAAAAAAAAAATTGTGGGAATTACAAGAGACATCTTGTGAGCTCACTAGTGCTTGGGTAAGTGCTTGTCATGGTTAGTTTTTGTCAACCTAACACAAACTCAAATTACCTGGGAAGAGGGAATTTCAATTGAAAATAGCCTCCATCAGATTGTTCTGTGGGTATATTTATGGGGCATTTTCTTGATTAATTACTGATGTAGAAGGGCCCAGTCCACTACAGGTGATAGAGGTTCTGGCCCTGACGATGGTAGAGGAAAGCAAGAAAAGCATGCCAACAGAAGCAAGCGAGTGAGCAGCTTTGTTACACACGTCCTGCTCCTGCTATGGCTTAGGTTTCTGCACTGAAGTCCATCATCCATCATGGATTAACTGTGATGGAGTTGTGTAAGCCAAGCAAACTCTTGTCTCCTCAGGTTGTTTTTGATGGGAATGTTGCTCACAACAGGAGCTAAATTGGGGCAGTACCTAAAAGGAGTGCTGTGCTTGCTTGGGGTTTGCTTTTGATGATTGCTCTCTTGGTTCTGCTTCCTCTCCTTTTCAGTCCTATTGGTTTCACTTCCCTCAAATTCATTCTCTAATTTCTTTGTTTTCTCTACCATGCAGAGAGATTCTTTTACTCTTTGTTATTACTTCCCAGACACATAAGCCCCAAATCAAAAGAGCCCAAAGGGACTCAACATTAAAAAAATAAAATTATCCCATCAGTGTAACCATGTCTTCTTCAGCTGCTGTGTTGTAAAATAACACCTGAATTGATAATGTCAATAGGAGACAGGGTCCATTGGTCCTTTCTATACTTGTACCTCTGAGGAGGCTTTTCTTTTTATTCGGTGAGGAGTAGAAATCCTTGAGGAAAAGATTTCTCTCAGCTTAGTCTATAGGAGCAAAGAGGGGAGTATAGACACTCTTTTCATTACCTGAATGCCACATGGAAGGATACTGATAGCAAAGAGTGAAGATGGCTATTCACTTCACACTCTGGGCAAAAGGAAGAAACAGTAGGCTCAAGGCAATTCCACCTTCATGAGTACAAATCCAAAAGTTGCCATATCGGGTGTGATGCAAAGATTATATTTTTCTAAAACATCACACCAAAGGGTAAAAAATATTATTATATATTTTATAATAGGTTATATAATATATTTATATTTCATATAATTAATATATTATATTCAGATTATATCATAATTTAAATATTATATTAAAATATAAATAGTAATTATTTTTAAAGATATTTGTCTTTTTTGGTTGTTTCTGAACCATCTCATTAAAAATATCCATAAAAGCCTTTTACATACAGAGGTGTGAATACACTGCATCCTACATATCGGCTCAGTTTACCAACTTTCCACTAGATTCAAGTTGAAATGTCATATCTAATATCTCTGTCTGTCTGTGTTTGTGTCTGTCTCTGACTCTTTGTCCCTGTTTCTGTCTCTCTCTGTCTCTGTCTCTGTCTCTGTCTCTGTCTCTCTCTCTAAGATGAAGGGATTTATTTCCTTGCCTGTCCTCACTATTGACTGCTCTCTAGTACCCCATTAGCCTCTCATGGCCCCAAGAGAGTTTATCATTGAAACATGTTGCCTTCCTCAGAGAAGACCAAGGACATAAGGGTGTGTGGCCAACAGGGTCAGCTAAATACAATGTCAGTTGGTCACAATCACAATATGCAGAAGATGAGTGTCAAGAATGCTCAGCAGATGATTTTTAAACATATTTGTACATATACTTATATTATCAGAATTAAGATGTTCTCTTTTGTTTCAAATGTTCATTTTTTCCATAAATGGATAGTCAGTTTTCTTGAAAGATATTTCTGCATTTATTAAGACAACTTTGATTTCTGTCCTTGACCTTGTTCATGTTTGATTTACATTAACTGTTTTTGTTTTTCTTTTGGAGACAAGGTCTCACTGTAGAGTGCTAGCTGGCTTTGAACTCATTATGTAGACCATGCTGGCCTTGAACTCATAGAGATCTGCCCTGTTCTACCTTCTCAGTGCTAGGATTAAAGCTGTGCATCATCCTGACCTACTCATTAATGATTTTTTTAAAAGTCAAAATTCTTCAATCTCCTGAATAACATGTCCTTTTAGTATGTTTTATTTTAAAACTATTGTGGAACTCTATTTACATATATGTTGTCTAGATATATCTAAATTTGTCTAGTTTTGTGCTGAGAACCCAAACAGGAACATCTTCTAACATGGCATCTTTCCCACTGAATCTAACTGGCATCATCCTCCCTCTGGCCTGGTCCATGCCACACCTTTATATAGCATACCCTACTTATCTGTCCAGTACAAGCACAATGTTTGGAAAACCTCCCATCCATTCACCAAAGATGTGGGGTTATTCAGTAAGTCACCACAGTCCTCACAGGAAAATTGTTTATTTTGATAATTTGATTGATATCTGTATTTTATACTACATACTACTTTGGATATTGTAAATATTTGTTTATTCAATTTATTTATTCATTCATTTAAATGAAATGTATCTTTAGCAAGTAAAAAAAAAAAAGAATGCTCAGCAGAAGTGAATAGGTTAGAAATACCTGTGAACTCTTATTCAAGAAGAGCTCTGACTGCAGGTACCTCCATTTGATGTCTTAGATTCGTGGCTGAGATTTTGTAACATCCTCATCCTGGCCTGGCAATCTGATAGTCACCATTTCAAACCTCTTAAGTTAACTAGATGTGTTAACTTTTAGGTGGCCAAGGCTTCACTGGGGTCCCACAGCTCTAAGTTTCCTAGCACTTGTTTTTATAGTACTGAATTAATATTTGTTACTAAAACTAGAGGTACAGATTGTAAAAGTTGTGGTTCTAACTAGTGTTTCAATATGATGAAATATGAAACAGTATGGTGTGTGAAGGGGAAGTGACGGATGGGTTATAAGAGATTGCACATACTAAAGAAGAGAGAGCTAACAGGTAAGCAAAAGTTCCATAATGAGATCCCTGTGACCCAATTGAGAAGCTTTGGCATCTCCAAGACCAATGGGTATGAATGAAGATTTTTCATGAAATTATTTATATAAAATCTTCATTTTCCAATGGCTAATCAGGAGCAATGAGGGGAATGTGTTGAAAAATAGTAGATAAAATGGAATTCAAAGACTTGAATAGAAGGTTGTGAGCAATCCAGGCTAGAAACAAGAGAATGGATTAAGAGTGGGCTACTATAACTGTTGAGAAGCCAGTTAACTTGAAGGTGGCAAGTGGGTTAGGACAGATGATGTGGTTTGGAAGAGAAGAAACAGTGGGAAGATACTAGTTTTGAGACCTAATATTGGAAAATACAACAGCTAGTCCATGAACAGCAATGTCTAGGGCCTTTAGATGGATCCCACTTCAGCTCCTATTTTGGAGACATCTCAGGAATGAAAGTGAAGGATCTTAAATTCTAAACCACTTGTACATGGTTGTTAATGTCATTCATCCAAGAGAAAAAGCAAACTGATCATCAGCTTCTTCATCTAAAAGTGTCTATGGTCTTACTATTTTTTCCAGAGATGGAAACCTCAGGCCCTGCACACACTAGGCAAATACTCTGCCACTGAGCTATGTTACCAGATTGAAGAATTTCCTTCAAGTGTGAGCTGAAGAGGCCTGATTCTAGGCATGCTGGCAGAAAGCTGCAGGGGACCTAAGCTCCTTGTGATTAATTACATATGTAATTAAAAACTCCTATCTCAATCAATTCAGGCAACACTACATTCTTCTCCAATTTTCATTCATTTGTACTATCTTTGGTAAAAACTTTCAATCTTGTTCCTCCTCTGCCTTCTAATTCATAGTTAATTCACATAAAAGACATCAGATCTTCTGGATTATATTTATGTGGCCAGAACAATGGAGATTGTGGTTTACTCAGGAGACAATATGAATTCACAGTTGCTGTATGTTCCTACATGAATCTGCTTTGAGAGCTGTTATTCTATTTTAGATATATTTTATACTAAATATTATTACTTCTTCTTTTAGTTTGTGAATGCGCTATGGAATCAAACAATTCTATATGTGATTCATGCTTCATTAAAGGGTGACTTCTGGGCTCATGGACCTTGGTTCAAACACTGCTTCTGCTTTCAAACACCCTGGTTATCTTAGACAAATTATTCAGAAATGGAAAATTTCTCTTTTTGCTATCTGTTAACAGAAGATAAAATACTAATGTATTTTCTTAGGTATTAAGAATATTAAATGCATGTCAAACACTAAATTAGTTTAAAAATACCCAAGATATGGTCACACATACAAATATAAGAATAATATAAGTATATATCTCATCATATTATATTACTTCATTATTTTAGCTGTTATATAGGTTTAAAGCACAAGATAAATAAACTTACCTATAAATTACAGCCAGTGTATCTACCTGCCACATTTGAAATATATATGTATTGTGAATGAGTTGAACATCTAGGCTATTTATCTCACTGAAATGTAACCTGAATGAGGGAGGAATTATTATCTATGTTGTTTATTGCTATATGCAATTTCTAGAAAATTGCTGGGCTGGAGCATGTAGTCAATAAATATGTGTTGAATGAATGGTTAACATATACTGTAGACCTTAATTTCCTTGACATGTCCCCACTATACTGATCTTCTTCAAAAGTAGAATGACTCACACTTGAACTAGTGCCAAGTGGATTTTTGTCTGTAAAAATCCTTGATCACTGTCATACCATCATTGTTAATGTATATTTTGTATCACATGCTACCACTACATTTTACTTAACTTATTTTTTAACAACATAAAATAGAATCTCCCATGTCTCCTTGATCTAATCACACATTATTTTCACAGTTGATTCCAGTCATTTCACATCACTGAAGCTCAGAGAAGCTGAAAATATTTACTCATGTTTCCATATTCTATCCAATTTTCTATGCCCAGAGTGTTGTTCATGTTTTCTTGTTCAGGCCAGCCCTATTTAAGTAAACATTAAGTAAACAGCCCTCTGTTCATGCCAGGTGATGTGATAACCCTGGGTGGCTATTATCTAAATATGAGAAAGGGAATCATTTCAAGAAAAGAAACAACATTTTAAATTTTGCTCATTCTAATTAAGTTTCAATATTTATAAGTGGCTATGACTGCCACATTGATCAACTTCGTAGACCCTTTACACCATTGCTCATTAACTCATTTACCATGGCATCTCTCAGAAACACCATTTTGGCATAAGTTCAAATCCTTCTTAATTCTTTATGCATCTGGGGCCATTTGTGACTGGAATTAAAAGCGAGCCTTTATTTATAAACCACTTGTAAAAAAACTCTTCTCAACTTAATCTCTGATTCTTCTGTTATTTTTATCACTTGACAGATGACATAGAGCCAGAGGGAAGTGACCCTGTCTTCTATACTTAGTGTAGATCATTATGCTTTCCATAAATATCAATAGATTGGTTGAACCACTTATTGACTGACTGCTGTAAATTCATCATATTAGTTAATTAATAGGATAAAGCTTTATTGCTAAAACTAGACCTAAACAGTTCTATTTTATCTATAATAACACAGATTAACCACTGAATCATTCATTTATCTGCTTTTCCTGCTGACCTTATGATCTGTGTGCGATGTGTCTGTCAAATCAAAAAGCTAGATCTGGGGACTAGACAGAGTCTGAAAGATTTACTGCTCTTGCAGAGGTGCTGAGTTCAGTTCCTAGCATCCACATTGTACTTCCTTGCAGAGGTACTGAATTCAGTTCCTAGCATCCACATTGTACTTCCTTGCAGAGGTACTGAATTCAGTTCCTAGCATCCACATTGTACTTCCTTGCAGAGGTGCTGAGTTCAGTTCCTAGCATCCACATTGTACTTCCTTGCAGAGGTACTGAATTCAGTTCCTAGCGTCCACATTGTACCTCTTTGTAGACGTATTGAGTTCAGTCACAGCACCACCTAGCTCACAACCACCTTGTGTAACTCTAGCTGGGGGAAATCCAAGATCCTCCTCCAGCTTCTCTCTAGGAAGTACACTCATGTGTATACACACACACACACACACACACACACACACACACACACACACACACACAAATAAATAAAAGTAAAAATAAAATATAAAATTTTAGTTATCTGAAAATAAATCAACAATTAACCAGACTCTACAAAAACTTTCTAAATGAAATTTATGAAATTGCGATTTCCTGAAGAATCATTTGAGTGTTTAGAAAGCAAGAGGGAAAAATCTTGGTCATCATAACTTTTATATATCAAAACAGAAGTTATAATTAGTTACTCAGAATATATGTTCCCCCAATATACATTTAGACAATATGTTTCTTAAACTATTTAGGTTTCAAGAAAATGAGAAAGTTCTTCTTTTCCTAACAGGTATAATGATGAACAATATTTTAATTGGAACTGACACTAGAAAATAAGTTTAATTACCATGTTGTCCAATGAGAAATCACAGGTTATCCAGAAGAATTAACCTGTCATACTACTTCTCATGGTATCATTTGTCTTTAAGAATATACCAATAATTTATGAAATAACCTTTACTAGTGAATACAACTTGTGTTGACCTTGGACATACATATTGTAGATTCATAAGCATTTTTTCAAATAATGAGTTATAAGCGTTCAGACATATTTATATAAATTATATGCACATTTTATATTGATATAGTTATTATGTGTCTTTCACATGTTATATCCACAGTATATTAAGATATTCCACCTGAAAATCAGTAAGATAATCTATATACCTCAATAGAGAAATAGGAAAACAGTATATCTCAGTGAAATGATATTCCATGTTATCATTCAACAGAGCAATGCAAATAAAGACAAAATCTGCAATAGGATATCACTATATACCCACCAGAGTGGCTAATGTTGAAAGATAACACAAAGGGCTACAGGTATATAATAAAAAGCACAGGTGAATTACTCCCCTATGATTTCTAAGTTATTGAAGATGATTAAAAATTTAAAAAGATACTGAAACTACTATGGGATCAGTTTTACAATGATGAAGTAGGGGTAGTTGTGAAGAGTAAAGGTATTTGTTACTCCCTCCCCAGAGGCCTTTGTGGTGTACAGTTATGGAAATGAGTAGCCCTATTTTTATTAACAAGTATCACTTGGCATTCTCCCATCACAAACATGAAATGCTATTCCTTGCCATTGTTGTAGCAGAAAGAACCTTGGTAATTCTAGTCTTCTACCAGATTCTTTTAAAACTTGGTTACTGTTGCAGAACATGTTCAAGGAAATGAAATCAAAAGATAATTATAGCAGTTCTGCCATGGTAATTGGCTTGCATTCATGTCTGCCTGGTACTTCTAGCCTGTATCTTGGATATCAGTTGAATCCCAACTTGTTTTATGTTGTTTTCAAAATTCTTAATGATATGAGACATGATCACATTTAGACAAAGAAAAATACAAAGAATAAAAAGAGCTTCCTTTTATTCTTGCTTTAATGATTTTTAAATTAATTTCTTAAACGGGTTGTTCCAATTAGTTGGGAAGAAGGCACTTCTGTGGAGAAAATGCTCCTCACCAAACTGGACTGTGAGGCAGTTTCTTGATTAATGATTGATGAGAGAAGATCCATCCACCAGAGAGTAATGCTGAAGTTGGTGGTCCTTGATAGTGTAAGAAAGCAAGCTGAGCAAGTGATGTGCATGCAACCAGCCACTCCTCTGCTTTAGATCCTGCTTCCAGGTTCCTGCCTTGAATTCCTTCCCTGACTTCCTTCCATGATGATGTAGAAGTGTGAGGCAAATAAACCCTTTCCTCCCAACTTGCTTTTGGTCACACTAATTTCTCATATGAATAGAAACTTTACCTATGACATTGGTTCAAATTTGAATTCATCCTTTCTGAGGAAAATCTTTAAAGACTTGGTGAGTGGCTTCAATGTTAGGAATACCTGGTCGTGAGACTGTATAGGAAGAAATAGGGTGTCACTTATCTGAACCTATGTTTATCTATATGTAATTTCCAAAACATTAGCTCATTGAAATGAAAGCTGGCCTTAGAGAGTTCAGAAAATTAAGTCATCACTTGAGAATAGTTTTCCTCCATCGTTCTCAGCTCTCCACAAGTTTCTTAAGGAGACACTATATGATGCGTTGCACTTACAGTCATAGTGCTAGTTCACTTAATGAACGTAGCCACCTTATGAAGCATGTACTATTGCCTTCATTATGCATATTAGAATGACAAGGCTCCTAGCTTAACCAGTCTTCTCCAAGATTTTCACGCATACCAGTTTATGATACAACTGTGAATTGGCAGTCTTTCTATTCCAGCCTGATGTTCTCAGTATTGTGTGCTGCTTGCAGAGGGGCTGTCTCTTGAAGAGTATTAATTGTTTGCTTTGTGACTAAGAATTCCCTGAGGTACTTTACTATAAAAAGAGTTCGGAGGAATATGATGCTTCATCTACTATGGGGATACACCCAAGTGAGACTTGGTTTTTCCAGATGCTGATAGTGCGTTGTTCACATTATGTCACTGGAACATTTTGCTTCTCCAAAAGAGCAGGAATGAGTTATGAATTCTATCAGATTTGGAAGGAGGTACTTTGCATATTACTTGACTAAAGTTGAATACCCACTCTCCTTCAACAGTCTTGGCTCCTGTCCTAGTTAGGGTTGCTATGGCTGTGATAAAACACCATGACCAAAGCAACTTGGGGAAGAAAAGTTTTCCTCAGCTTACACTTCCATACACTGTTCATCATTTAAGGAAGTCAGGACAGGAACTCAAATTGGGCAGGAACCTGAAGGTAGGAGCTGATGCAGAGGCCACCAAAGAGTACTGCTTACTGGCTTGCTCAGCCTGCTGTCTTATGGAATCCAGGACCACCAACGCAAGAAGGGCACCACCCACAATGGGCTAGACCTTTCCCCATAAAACAATAATTAAAGAAATGCCTTACAGACTTACCTACAGCCCAATCTTATGGAGTAATTTTCTTATTTGAGGTTCCTTCCTTCCTGATGATTTTACCTCATCTCAAGTTGACATAAAACTATCCAGTACAGTTCCTCCCTGTCATAAATGTTCTGTATGCTTCCTCTGGACTATAGACTACCATAGACAGGAGTTTGTAGTAGCTACTAAAATAAATATCTAAAGAAAAGCGTCTTTGAAATACCAATCAGTAACATCTACCATTTCTAGATAATTACTGACAAGCTGACTCTAGGGATTACTTTATCTGAACTTGTCACTCAGAAGTAGAAGTTTTTCCCACTTTTCTATATGTAGAGACCTCCTGTGGGCAGGCACATGTATTTTAACAAACCGTCTGTGCCTTGAGGTGTCAGGTTAAGGTATAATAACTTGAAATTCTACTGAACATATACAAGCATACACACACACACACACACACATGCACACCATGCAAACACATGTATGTACACATGCACGTACATACCACTACAGAATTTTCTTCAATATGATAACTTTAACTACATACAACCAATATATTTTTGGTTGAGATTTTCTTACAAGGAACAAATGAAAAAGGTTATTTTTTTTCCTAAAAAACTCACATAAAATGAAAATAAACATATTTACATTTGTAAAAAATAATGATACTTGAAGAATCAGATGGCTCTATGCTTAAGAACATTCTTAAACTGCTCTTGTAGAGGACTGAGGTTTAGTTCCTGGTATCCACATAGGAGATCACAACTAATTATAAGTCTACTTCTAGGAATGGGGATGTCTTTTTCTGGCCTCCACAGATACCAGGCCCACACCTGGTGTGAATAAATGCATGCAGGCAAATTATTCGTTGACACAGAGTAAAAACAAAACTAAAACCAAAAACAAACAAACAAACAAAAAACAATGATTAACTCTCAGGGTGTAGTATCTGAGTTGCTTAACTTCTCTAGGCCTTGGTTTATCATATTGAAGTTTATCCTGTGCCTGGAATATCTTCTTCAGTTTACACAATAAAGAAATGCTTTTATGCCAAGAAATAAGCCTACACACAATAAAGGTTCATAGCTGGTTGTAGGAACTATGTAAATGCTCTAAAGTTTAAATAAAGTTTTTCACAAGTTTATAATTCTTAATTTTTATAGATCTTAAAAATAATATATTAATATAGTCACTGAGGTTTTGGCCTAAGTGCATTATACTAATCTCAGAGAAGATGAGAAGCTGTTAGGCCAAACTTCACAGTTGGTGATTTAGAATCTTTTCCTGTAAATATGAAGCAGAAATTTACAATGTTAATGTGTTATGTAAAATTGTGGCTAGCTCATGAGCTAGCAACTTGGGCCCATTCATAACAAAAATGTTATAGTTAAAATTGGCAAAATGAGGGGTCTATGTTCAGAATCTGGAGTTTTTAGTATTATTTTCTTTTTCATGACTCAAATTTGTTGATTTTTTTTATCTTGAACACTACATAGATAGAATTAACCTTTACATACAAATCACCCCAAGTGTTCAATATCTTTATTCGTAGACTTTGAATCGAGTTTTTCACAGGTAATTGTTGTTCAATAAATATTTACTCAATAAAGGAATGAATGAGTGACATGCTAAGAGAAACAAAATCCAAATGATATTAATGCCATGATTAAAATTAATAATGTGTCTTTTAAAAGACCCTTATGAAGGACAGATTTTGTATGCAGATGAATTAATGAATAAACAGTGGAAACATTTGTGGCTGGCATCTGAGATAATGAGTGAATACAGGATACAAGATGTTGAACAGCCGGGATGAAAATCCTCTGTTGGTGCCTCTAGCAAATAACTGATTCCTTCACTTGGTCCAAATGTCCAGTCTTGGCTTCTGACACCAGCTGATGTTTATCTCCTTCCCATATTGGAGAGAAGCAGCCTATTGGCATGATGTCACAGCACTGTAATTAAATCACATTTGTCTGATATGATTTGGGATGAAATAGTATTTGATACCATAGGTTTTCCTCTTTTTTTCCAGTGAATCTCTATAATATATTAATAACTAAGATAAACTAACTTGTCAAAGCAAATGAAAGTATTGTGTTGCTAAAATTGTGACCTTTGGCAAGTTAAATAACTCAAGACTCAATTTCCTCATCTACAAAATGTGAAATATTCTATTTACTTTCTAGTATTGTTAGAGAGAAGATAACTTATGTACAACAACCTAGTTTGTTCCCTGAATAGAAATGTTTAGTGTTATTAATTAATAGAGAAATGTGTTAATGAAATACTATTGGATTAAATGGATTAAAATTCATTTTAAATGATAATTTATTAGGAGAGATATCTACTACCTGCTTTTGTCCACACTGAAAATCTGAGTGGGCAGGAATGCAGTATCTGACTTGTATTGTTCCAGGAAATGGGGCTTAGGCAAAATTGAGTTTCTGAAATGATTTTTGCACACAGAAGGAAAGCAGAAGAAGAACTTTAACCTGAGTCAAGCCAGAGCATTCAAAGTTCTTTGTATTATTGCACTACTGTCTGGGGAACTGGACATCTGTCTGGAAACAAAATTGAAAATATCATAATGCAATAGCTATTACAGTGGCATTCAGAAAAGCAGAGGGCTATGCTGAAATGAAGAGGAAAATGGCAAATGCATTGCTTGCTTTAGACTGTGATAGCAGGATTGGCACTTGCCTGGGTACAGAGAACTTAGACAGACCTGTGTTCAAAGCTAGCTTATGCATTTACTGTCTGATATTGACAGACCACGTTGCCCCCTTGGGTATAAATGCAGACTGAAACCACCAGCACCTACTTAATTGACAATTTAAATTACATGACATTGAAAATGTAGCACATGTTAGAGAATTTATAATTGTTATCTATTATTCCTTTCTTAGTGAGTCAATGTTTGAGGCCCAGTATTGCCTTCACAGTTGTGACTTCTGAAAATTTTAAATTTTTCTGGGCTTGGGTTCATGAGGGGAAATTCCACAAGACCCAAAGTAATAATAATGTTTGCCATGACATTGAAATGGCCATGATTGTGAGAGAATGGGAACACATTGTTTTGCTGATCCATTGTTTAGTAAAGGGCAATAGTTAGAGAATATATCTGATCACAGAAATCCTTTTTGTATTTTTTCCAATTTTCCATGGCTCTGGACTGCTAAGCTGCTAAAACTGGTTTAGATAAAATACCTCATGCTGCAAAGTGACCTCTTGTCTTCCACACAGGAGCTATGCAACATATGAATGTTTTGTAATTTTTTAGAAAACAATTTCCTTATCAGGCTTGAACACACATACACATTGAAAAGGAAACACAAATCATCTACAGCAAGAAAAGCTGTTAATTATTTTTAATAATGTATATAGTTTCTTTATGTTTTCAGAATGAATAAATGTTCTGTATAGAAAATTAAGGAAGACACATGTGCATAGATACACGAGTATAAAAACTCAGCTGACTTCCCAGATCTTGAGAATGACTGTTATGACCCAAGGCTTTGCTGTCTTTATGAACATGCTTGAGTTAGGGACTTCAAATGATTGACCTAATCTCCAAGAGCAAAGCATTAGCAGTGGGCTTGCCTGTAAGTAAATTGGAGCAGTTTGTATGTTGTATGTTGCTTTGCTTGTTTCTGTGATAGAGAATCCTTATTCAGGCTTATGTTGTAAGAGGACAGGCCATCATAGAGGGTAGATTATAGAAGTGGAAGCTTGAAGCAGCTGGTCAACCTACATCCACCATAGAGCTGCAGAGGCTGATAAATGCTTGAGTTTGGCTCACTTTCTTCTCCTTGTTCAGCCTGCTCTTACAGCCCCACAGAATGTTAACCCCAGATTTAGCACACCCTTCCTATTTCATAACCTAGATAAGGCCCCCAAGACATGACCAGTGACTTGTCTCTTCAGTGGCTCTAGACCCTGTCACTTTGACAATCAGTAGAAACCTGAGTCACACAGCTACAGGGAGGAGAGCTGAGATGCAAGGTCCATTCCTTGGCTGTAGTTTACCCTTCTGTCTCCCTGTACTGCACTTACCCAGAACAATACAGCGGCATATGCATATAGGCAATGTAAGCGTGGTATCCAGGTTTAGCTTGTTAGAGCATATCTAATGGTATGTCTATCTTCATTTACTTATCTAGAAATTTCTATATGATAACCAGAGAATAGGCTTGTTTATAAATCTGGCTCTTGGTGTCTAAGTTTGGGCTCAGTCCCTAACTTTTCTAGGTGTCAGTTTAAATATCTAAAACGCAGATATAAAGTTTTTGTCTCTTTTGAAAGTTCTATCCCTATGAATCAAAAGGAAAAAAGTAATCTAATCAGTAAAGAAATTATTTTTCCCTTTACAATCATCTAGATATACAAGACTTTTGAGAACCCTCCTAAAATAGTATCCATCAATCTCACAATCTGCTTTGGTTCAAGTATCATTGCAGACAGACTGGCCATTAGCCTAAGTACAAATATCCATTCTGTAAGTGCATTCTTGAAGAAAGGGAATATTTTTTAGATAGGATGTGGCAGGTTTTCTCTCAAATATCTGACATTAAATCACATACTATCATCTTTCCAATTATTGACATGGCAAATTATTGCCTTAGGGTAAATTTAAACCTGATTTTTAAAAGTTATAAAATCTTGTTCTCAAAAATACCTCTAATATTTTTAAAAGATTATATTAGATTTTTCTCTCACTCATGTTTTGTAATTTAAATATTATTATGTATCTATTGAATACAAACACAAATTATTAGATGTGTTATGTACATACATATTTGGCAAAGATATTCAAGTTTTAAAGTACAGTGTTGGCCAAACTATGCCTAAAAGAATAGCCTCAGTTATCCTGGGAACTAATTTAGTGCAAACCTTGTAGGAAGCAATGAGCCATATCTTCTGACATATATCCTTTGTCTCTGTCATTCTAACCATAGCAATGAATGCATGTATTATAATCATGCCTTACAGATTACTCTGAGTACTAAGAGTATATATATGATGTGTATATGTATATGTATTATGTATAATTTACCAATGACTAGGCCCTCTCCAGTACTAAGAGTCTGCCCTCACAGAACTTAGACTTTTCAGATAATTATGAAGTATAGGATGATGTCTAAGACCACCACTCACCTGCAGATGTAAAGTTGCTAGCCAAACAAGAGCAAGCTAGTAGGAGGAAAGAGCCCTATTTCTTTTTAACAAGTTATAACATTTTAGTACATGAGTACATCATAATTTAATTAGACACGTCTTTATTGAGAGACAAAAAGGGAATAATGTCTGGGAAAGATTTGCTTGCTTAGTAGTTACAAGTAACAACTAGTTTTTATACATAGAATGAGGGAGCTTTGCAAGCACTAAAATAGAATGATCACTAAGAGTTACTGTTAAATTAAAATTAGGGGAAACAATATTTGCATTGGCTTATAAAATGCATAAAATGTTCCTGAAAGGCTCTATAAGAAATTAACAGCTGCTTTCTAAGGAGGTAGAAGTATAGTGAGGTCAGCAAAAAGAGAAAACTTCTGCTATAATTATCTCTAAGTAAATTCTTAATATTTCAATACTTAAGTCATCTTACATTTTAGGAATAATCTGTTTATTACTATGTATACCACTATAAAATATATACAAAGGTTTTACTGTTTCTGTTGATGTAACTTCAGTGTCTACTTATTATCCATTATTGCTATATTGGTTTGTAGGAAGCATGTTATGTTA
Source organism: Onychomys torridus (assembly GCF_903995425.1). Classification (NCBI taxonomy): domain Eukaryota; kingdom Metazoa; phylum Chordata; class Mammalia; order Rodentia; family Cricetidae; genus Onychomys; species Onychomys torridus. The sequence goes on from NC_050443.1 coordinate 74,427,049, forward strand.
TGGACACTGTTTCTCTTATGGTTAGGTCACCAAATTATTGTCTCTAGCTTCTTACTTTCTATTATGTTATTTGCCTAAAAATACCTTCACTGTTAATGAAACATAGCAATTTTCCTTCTTTATATATTGTGTTTAAGAACTCCATTGAGATCTCATCAGAAAAAAAGACATCTGATACATTCATCTGTAAATTTTCTATTAATTTAGGATTCATTTGATATTTGTAAGCCAAGTGTATTTTCAGGTTTGCAATGTGATTTATCCTGACACACTCTTCTAAATATTTAACTATTGATGCATTACTAATAGTTGCCTGTCCTTGGTCTTACTGAGCCCCAGGATGCTGGTTCATCCATGCTATTAATCACCATTGTAACTTACATGATTAACATCTCCTTAGTTGGTTTATTCTCAATTATGTTTTTCGGTACTCAACTTAAGGTCTGAGGCACACCATAAATGTGCCCAGTTGTCTCTAGATTGCCCCTTCGTATCCAGCACTGTATACTACCATGGTTACTAGCTGGGCATGAAGAATCACAACTGTGTCACCTCAGCTCATGTAGTTTAGTTGGTCACAACCAAACACCCCTTCTCAGTGCTGTGGTCTGGGAACATGGAAAAGCAGAAATGAAATGCATTCCCAGGGATCACTCTGCTTTAAGAGTCTCAAATATCATGACTCTGTAATATCCAATGGTCAAGTTCATGTGGTCAGACCCCTAAATATGTGCTGATTTTTCAATATGACCTCAATGTGCTATTCTTTTAGCATATCTTTACGAGTTCTCCCTCAAATATTCACCATAGTTTTCAGTGAAAGTTATTAAATTTATATACTAAGTTTGGGAAGGCAGAAATGATCTTACAAGGTTAAATAGATTTGTAAATGCAGTGAGTACGTTATTTATATATCCTTCTGAAGCTTTCAATAGAAGCTTTTCATCTTTCTCTTCTTCAAGTGATTGCTCTTTCTTTATTAGTTTAATTCTCAGAAATGCATGAGAGTATTTTTGGCAATGTTGTAAATGGTCTCATTTTCTTTTGCATTTTATGGTTGGTTATTGGTACAGAGGGACATTCTTGATGGCTTCTATGGAATGTGTAGCTGGAAATTTTATTTACATTTTCTAATTAGTTTCTGTAGTTTGTTTCTGCTGATTCTCTTTGATACCCTATGTGTATTGCACTGTCATCTGTATCTAATTATATTTTTGACTTTTCCTTTCCAATTGTCCCTATTTGTTACACTTTTCTTACTATGTTGCAGACTATTCATCACACAGTGTAGCGTTTCAGAGACAGCCAAACATCCTGCATGAAATTTTGCAGGAGATGTTATATTCTCATAGTTAAGGATAGCTTTCTTTGTGTGTCATTAGTAAGCAGGAATTAGCAAATAAAAGGTAGTCAGTGATCATTTTTTTCTAGAACTATATTTTATTGGTCAAAACTGTTTAATTTTATCAGTTATTTTTCTAAATCCATTGAGATTTTATCATGTTTTTGATGCAATTCATAACTATAAATTTTATGAGGTTAAAGTACTGTTGTTACTAAACATTAAAGATATTTAAACACTATACTATGTCTTTCTTGTTTTTATAGTATTTATTTTTGTTAGCACAAAATTATTGGACATTATACTTATTTCTCTGAAAAGCAGATGAAGGCTATCTAGGTAGATAGCTTCAGTGTATTGTCACTCAGTGTAGTTTGAGTATTAGTAATGCCACATTTGAGTGGGTTGTTTAATATTTGTATATGGGAATCCTCTCCTTTTAAAAATGAAAATCAGAACTAAACTGTTATGGTGTCTTAATTCCTCAGCATTTGAGAAGCTTGTATAAGCTGCCCACTAAGGATTGCTTCATCATTGTTCCCTAGTGATTCTACCTCTACACTCATAAATATTTCCATCAGCTTCATCTTCCAGATACACTCACTCCTTGGTTGTTTGATACCATCAGAGATTTGCACACATGGTACCTCCTGTGAAGAACAATATTTCTATTTCAGTAAGAATGAGATGGATTCCCTGTTTCCACCTTCTCATGATGCTTTATTTCTTCTCCATGCCAACATTCATAAATTACTGTATTGTACTTTTCTGTTTTCTGGTCTGTTACCATGGGGATATGGACATATTTGATAGTAGAGATGCTTCTTTTCACCTTTGCTTTGTCATCTTAAATTTTAGTGCAGTACTCATGACTCATACTTAGTAAAGTTTTTGGAAAGATAGGAGGAGATAAAGAAGGGGTAAGGGATACAAGAAGAAAGGCAGAAAGAAGGAAGGAATCAGAAAATAATCTAGAACAATGTAAATTTTATTTTATTTTTTCTAATCTTTCTTTTCTTTTTTTAAAATTTATTCTTCTCTCATACATCACATCCTGACTGCAACTGCCCCTCACTCTACTTCTCCCAGCACACCCATCTGCCCTTTCCCCAAAATCTACTCCAATTCTGATTTCCTTCTGAAAAGATCACAACTATAACATAAATGTAGAGGACCTAGGTCAGACACATACTGGGTCAGTGTTTGTGGCTTCAGTCTCTGTGAGCATCTATAAGCCCTGCATAGTTGATTCTGTAGGCCTTGTTCTCCTGGTGTCCTTGACCTCTCTGGCTCCTACAATCTTTGCTCTCCATCTTTCTCAGGGTTCCCCAAGCTCCACCTAATGTACAACAAATCAAATTTTAAAGTGTGTATAAGAGTGCTCTGAGTGATAACTATCCAAATAACTAGACTAGCCAGAAGGCAGCAAACCCTCCATTATGAAAAGTCTTGTGGTTTTAACTGGATAACCTTGAAACCCATAGCTTTGTAAGGAATTAAAACTGAAGAAGAAATTGAAACAAATTAGTTTGAAGTCCCTTTGAACTATTGGAGTCTGTAAGTCACTTATGTCAGATCCAAATTCATGAAGATAAGGGAAGGTGAGTGTAGAGGGTAATGTTATCTCCAATAAGCAGTTCAATGTGTATGTTCTCTGTATGTAGATTCTAGGATTTCAATTTCTCTGGTTTGATATACAATTCTAAGGGAATTGCTGGGTCTCTTTACAATGATTTTCCAATGAGAAGTTTGATTCTAGTTTATTTAATCAATACCTTAGAGAGATTTAGAGGCTATAAAATAGAAAGCATTGCTATTGTTGAATACATACTTTGTGCCTTTAGGAGGTAAGAGAAAACATATGATTAACTCAAAATTCCTGACCCATCTTGGAACTTAGACTTCAACATTGTCTAAGAGAATATTTGGATTCTTTTAGGAACAGGAAAAAACTTCCAGGTATTTTGTCTGGAACTCCAGGTAACCTGATTGGAAGCTAGCATATTTTATAAGCTAATATTTTACATTGGTTTTATATTTAGTTTAAATAACATAAGACATCATAGATTCTCCTTTAGAAGTGAACATAAATATGGTGCATGCTTTTGTACACCTGTACTAAACAATACTTCTGCTGCTCTTTCTTCAGGTATTAACCCTAGACTGGAACCACCAATCCACAAATCCCTACAGCCTATCCTCCAACCCCCATTTCCAGGCTAGGACTCCAAACTCATAAAACCAACTCCACCTATCTCAGGGGCTACCTGAGATCTTTGTGTCCCTATCTGCTACCTCAACCCCACCTACTAAAGGCCCAAGACTCATAATAACCAACTCCAACTGTGCTTGTGGGCTGCCAGAGAACCATATGCCCCGGGCACTCTCACTTGTACTCCATTCTCAAGTACCCAAGAATTCCACTCTGTCCTCCACTGATTCCTAAGGAGAAATCCTCAACAGCACACAAGACTCCTGAGGACTGATGGTGAATATCTTACAACTCTACAAGAGGTCTGACCCTGGGCCTAGAAACTTCATCTATGTACTTTAAATTCAAAAGTTTTAAAATAAACAATTGAATTCTTCCATAGAACACTAAGTTGCCTAGAGGTTACCATCCATTGACTTGTATGGAACATCATTGTATATGAAAGAAATAAGATACCCTGGGTGTTAAAAAGAGTCCTTAATTTCTCTACTGAGGAAAGAGAGAATGACTACATAATAATTTATGAAGCTTTAATGATTAAGAACATACTCCTATAAAGCTTTGAGATACACATTACAACTTTATTTCTGTTTGTTTAACAACAAACCTCTCTTAAAGTTCACCATTTTGGAATTTAGCCAATATTTTTAAATGAGCCTTTTATTTGTGTCTGTATTTCCAGTGGACAAACAATTCAACATCTGGATGTATCCATGTGGATCTTGGGCTTAGAATGGAGATGCAGTATAGGATTTCAAGTTGGGGAGGCATTTATATTACATGTATGATTCTTTGGTGTAGGTGAAGAAGTTATTATGAAACTCTAATGAAGACCATAGCTACAGTTTCTAACTCCAATTATTTCTTGCAGAGTTGTTTTCAGAGACATTACACAAATTGCTCACAGTTACTAATATGTTAGTACATAAGTTGGGCATGCATTTTGGAGGGAGACATAATTATATCCGGATGATATTTTACAAAACAATATAATGCTGATTTGTTTATTTAATCAAGAAATTAGCTTAGCACACAAAGAAGACTTGTTTTACAGATGAATAGTATATAAAGGTGTGCAGCGTGGCTTTAGAGGTAGGCAAGAGTGACCTATTGAGAAACTAAAGAACTCAAATCCTACTTTCACATTCCCTTTCTACCCTGTCTCTGAACCCTAGACTGCTCACCTCCATACTACATTTACAGAGCTGTTGAAGGATTTTTTGGGATTATGTTTGAACATGTGTATACATAAATCTTCAGAAAAATGGCTAGGTAGTTAATCTTGTGTGTCTGTATAAATAGATGGGTGGGTGGGGAATTTATATGGATCCATGTAGATGATGATGTTGAAAATCCTATGACTACTTTAGCCTTGGCACACATAGTCCACTAGCATGGTAACTACTGCCATCCCAGGCAATATCCAAATCAATAAATATGTCAGACTGAGATTATGCTGCTTTAGACAGCTTTTGTCACTCTGCAGATCAGCCCTTCAGACTTCAGAGAAGGAAATTTCCCATGAATACATTCTATAGAGAGCAAGCCAGAATTTGTAGGGCAGAAACAGCCATGACTCCATGTTTATATTTCTGTCTGACCAGGCCGATCTTATTGTTGAGTGACTAGAGATGGTTCATTGAACATTCAATAGGGCATGCAATAGAAGGATTGTGTGTGTGTGTGTGTGTGTGTGTGTGTGTGTGTGTGTGAGAGAGAGAGAGAGAGAGAGAGAGAGAGAGAGAGAGAGAGAGAGAGGCATCTACTTCAAATCTACACAACTACTTAGTTCAGTTCTCCACCCTCCACTAAATCTTATTCACACTATGGTGACCAGATATTATATTTAAGACATACTAAGTGATTTCTTGACATATTACACTTAAATTGCTAAAAATATGAAGCCCAGGGGCTGGGAGATAGATTAGTGGTTAAGAACACTTTCAGATTTTGCAGAGGACTTGAGTTAGTGCCCAGTACCCATATCAATTATCTGCCTGTAACTCTACCTCCAGATGATTTGATACTTCCTTCTGACCACTGAAAATGCCAGTACTATGTAAACATACACACTTAAAGGTAAACTAAATCTTTACAAAAATAAGAGATCTGAGCACACCAGAGTATCCAGTCCTTTTGTCCTCAGCCGGTTTAAAACCCTTGAGCTGAAGCTGTAGTCACCACTGTGCCACTTGGACCACTGCAGCTGGGAAGTCCACCAGGCTTGCCCAGGGAAGGTCTTCACTCAGTCCTGGACAGCTATGAAAGCATCCCAACACAGAATCATAAACTTACTTAAAACATTGAGTCATCGGTGGCTATTTTTGTAGCATGATTGCACAGTTGTTAAGCATGACCATTGCAGATGACACCACCATTTAATAAAGTCAAGTGGTTGAAAGTTCTCACTCTTCTTTTGAGAAGATGCTTGCTGGAAGTATATAGCTGCATTCTTTTCACCCCTGCATCGTTTTCAGGGGATAAAAGAGTTAACAAAGCAATATTTATAATCACATTTATGTTTTTTTGTTAGCCCATATTTTCTCCTCAACTTTGGCACCTGCTACAGTATGTCTGATAGGAGAAAACAAAAGGAATCAGAAAGAGCAAACAAATGTTGATGAGAAAACTCAGAAACAGCTGAGATGCTTAGTTTTCAATAGCTTTCTTGTTCCATAAACATGTGGACACATGGTTTTGATTTGCTCCTGCATATTTATAACATGGTTGTACTTCACTGATTAGAAATGGGTTTCTGCTCACTGTAATAGACTGGAAATGGAAAGACTACAATGAATACTTGTGTTTGTTCAGTAGGTTCATTGATAACCTACTATGTGGGCTAGACTGAATGTTTAAATTGAATTGATCTGTTTATTCTTGGCATCACCTTTGTCAATTTGGTGTTATTTCTGTACTTTCACAATATAAGGATCAGAGGGGGTAATTAATAACCCAAGGTCAATAAAAATGCTAGTAAGAAAGGGAAGTTGTATTTTTTGGAGGTCAAGAGTGTGAACAACTAACTCAAGAAACCAAGTTTCAGTAGTGCATCCTGGATGTTTACTTAATATTTCCACCTTAATTTCCTTACCTATTTTCTCAGTTAGGGTTTCTGTTTCCATGAAGAAACAACATGACCATGGCAACTCTTATAAAGGAAAAACATTTAATTGGGTTGGCTTACATTTTTAGAGGGTTAGTCCATTAACATCATGGTGTAATATGGTGGCATACAGGCAGACATGCTGCTAGAGAAGTAGTTGAGAGTCCTATATTTAACTCTAAGACAACAGGAAGTGGCCTGTGTTACTGAGTTGTAGCTTGTCATAAGAAACCTCAAAGCTCAACCCCACACTGACACACTTCTTCCAACAAGGCCAAACCTCCTAAAAGTGTCACTCCTTTTGGAGGCCATTTTCTTGCAAATTGCCACATCCAACTCCCTGGCCCCCAAAGGCTTATAGCCAAATCATAAGACAAAAATGCATTAGTCCAACTTTAAAAGTTCCCATAGTCTATAATACTCTCAAACTTATTTAAAATTCTAAAGTTCAAAGTCTCTTCTGAGATTCATGCAATCTTATCTATAATCCTCTATAAAATTAAAATAAAAAAGCAGATCAGATCACATACTTCCAACATATAATGGCACAGGATACACATTGCCATTCCAAATTGTAGAGAAAGGAGCATAGTGAGGAAACACTGGACCAAAGCAAAACTGAAAATCAGGTGGACAAACTTGAAACTCTGCATCCCCATGTCTGATGTCAAGATCAGCAGATCTCCAACTCCTTTCAGCTTTGTTGAATGCAACACAATTCTTTCTCTAGGGATGTTTCCAATTCCTGTCAGCAGCTTTCCTTGGCAGGTATTCCAGGACTATGGCATTTCCAACAACTTGGAGTCTCCAAGATAATCCAGGTTTTATTTTTACAGCTTCATGTAACTAGTCTTTCTAGGCATTCATGCAGGGACACCCTTGATTCAGTGTAGCCATGGAGGCAAACTCCATAGCCCCTTTCTTCTACCCTTAACTCCAGAACCACATGGCTGAAGCTGCCAAGTTCTACTGTTTACTGCATCTGGAACGTGGCTCCCTTATTCAATTACATTTTCACCTACTTTCTCTTTTCAATGGTTTCCTTCACTGCTGAAGCTTGGCTATCCTTGAACTTGTTCTGTAGACCATCTGGCCTGAAACTGAGAGATCTATCAATGACATCTTCACCAGCTTTCTGTTTTCAATGGTTACCTTTACTGCCTATGCTTAGCTGTTCTACAACTTGCTCTGTAGACCAAGCCGGCCTCAAACTTAGTGATCTGTCAGCCTCTTGTCTCTGGGGTTCTAGGATTAAAGCTATTCACCACTATACCCAGCTCTAAGCTTTTCTTTGATTCATTTTTACCAATTGGAAATTTGGCTGGGTGGGATCTTGCCCCCAGGTCATCACTCACTTTATTTTTTATCTTAATCTGTTTATCTCCTTGAATATAGAACTTAGCTCCATTCCACTCTCTGGTACTCTGTTTGTCCTCAAATCTTATACTTTCTTGCTCCTTTTTAATATAAATCTGTATAAGAGTGACCAGTAATAATTGTACAACTGAATCAATACTAGGCTCTTCTGAGGTTTCTTATGCCAATGGAATCAGTCTATAACTCTTCACTTTAGGCTCAGGCACACTCTAGCCAATATACTAAAATTCTTCTCCTCTGAAACCACTTGAGCAGACTGCCCATAGTTCAGATAATTCTCAGCACAACTGTCTTTCATGCTCCTACTAGTATGGCCCATTAAGCAGTGCTTCAAGCATTCCAGTGCTTTCCTAACCCAAAGAACCGAAATCTAAATTCCTCCAACCAAAAACATTGTCAGGCCTATCACAGCAATACTCTGGTCCCTAGTACCAACTTCTGTCTTAATTAGGGTTTTTATTGGTGTGAAGAGACAACACTACCACAGCAACTCTTATAAAGGAAAAATATTTAATTGGGGTAACTTACATTTTCAGAGGGTTAATCCATTATCATCGTGGTGCAACATGGTGGCATGCAGGCAGACATGCTGCTGGAGAAGTAGCTGAGAATCTGACAATTTGACTCTCAGGCAACAGGAAGTGGTCTGTGTCACTGGGTGTAGGTCGAGCATAGAACACCTCAAAGCCCACTCCCACAGTGACACACTTCTTCTAAACAAGGCCATACCTCCTAATATTGCCATTCCCTTTGGAGATCATTTTTTTGCAAACCACTGCAGGTACTATGGCCTGAAAATTATTTATGCACAATTCTTCAATTTGGGAGAAATTATGACCAGTTTTCCTAGAAACCCGCAATTTTTCTTTCATATTTTCTCCTTTTCTTATGGAAAGATGAGAGTTTTAAAGAAACCTAAATCATACAGTGACAGACAAAATACATAATATTTCTCTTCTTAGACCATGCCTTATCCCTGTACTGTAGGACACTATGGAAATGGCATTCAGTCATCATGATTGAATAGCTCTGGGCTCAGTCTTTAATTATTGTTATTTCTAGAATATTGCAACCTAATATATTCTTAATCCCTGTTAGTGTCCATTTTTGCATTCCTACACTAAAGACATGGCATATAGTATTTACGACCAACACTCTCCATTTCTTTTTTTTTTTTTTTAAAGATTTATTTATTTATTATGCATACAGTGTTCTGCCTGCATGCCAGAAGAGGGCACCAGATCAAATTATAGATGGCTGTGAGCCACCATGTGGTTGCTGGGAATTGAACTCAGAACCTCTGGGAAAACAGGCAGTGCTCTTAACCTCTGAGCCATCTCTCCAGCCAATTCTCATTTGGGTTTTGCACCTTTATTACTTGTACCCTCATTCCACTAATAATCAAGATAAATGGGCCAATGGGATAGTTCAGAGGTTAAAAGCACTTGCCACTCAAGTCTGATGACCTGGATTTGATCCCTGGTACCTATAATGGAAAGAGAGAAAGGACTCTGAAAGGTTGTCATCTGACTTCTAAACACATGACATGACACATGCATGCCCTTTCTCTGTCTCTGTCTGTTTCTCTCTCTCTCTCTCTCTCTCTCTCTCTCTCTCTCTCTCTCTCCTTTCTCATACACACATACACATACACACACACACAAAATAAATTCTTAACATAATTAAGACAATTGCATAGCACTATTGTACTTCTGCCATGGGTCAATGTTAATGTTCTCCATAGTGACAAGAAATAAAACAAAGGAAGCATCATTTCTGGAGCTCTGTCACGGTATGTCAGATACTGCTGAAAATCTATTACTTCATGAAGTCCTTGTATTGCTTCCAATATGCATTTACTTTGTCATATCAAAAATTCAACTGCAGTGGTCGAACCAAGCATCAAATTTAATTTTCTCCTGCAGCAAGAAGCCCTGTGAGGCTAGCATATTTGTCCCCAGATTTACTGCAGCTGTGGTATGACTTCTTTACCCACCTAGTCTAGATAAGAAGTTCACAAAGCAGAAGGTAATGCCAATTCAGTTTGTGTCACTGAAAACTTTTCTCCAAAACCCCAATGATTGACTTTCTCTTTGAATATCATTAAGAACTGTCTTGCAAACTTAAAAGGAGACTGGAGAATGTTACTGTTAAATTGAGCATATGGCCACCATGATCTTAATTATAGGTTTATTAGCAAGGAAGAAGATGAAATTGAGGCAGCTACCAGAAATCTTTATAGTGGTATGCCCCAATTTCATTCACCCTGCTGGCATCTTAGTGATCTCTGTTTATGTATCTAGAATCTAAGCAACAGAGCCCAGGTGACAGCCATAGAGCTTTGTATTGTGCTTGAGAACTGATGTCCCTGGAAAGGCTACTTCTTCCTGGGGACATTGGAAGACTGCACCTTCCTTAATGTCACAAAATAGTTGGATGTGTTCCAGGTACCATTCCAAGTGCATAGAGTTTTATAGCCTCTGGTTCCATAGAGGATGAGTGGGAGAGCTAGGGTAGAACACGCGGTCACTTAATCTCCTTCTGTTTTCATTACATGATGGAGTCCACAAAAACTATTTAAAATTTGGGAGAAAGAATCTCAAAGATGAAAAACACCTTTATAATCTACAACAGTGTAATTTCAGAGCATGGCCACACTTCGGCTAGATGAGGATTTTCAAGCTGGCATTAAATCAGAGCAGCTTGTGAGACATAGAGCAACCCCCTTTCTATTGTCTACCATACTAGAAATTCAATCATAAACATTCCAATGACAAAATCATATAATTCTTAAAACATTTCATGCCTAACATCTTCTTGGTTCTTCTAATAACTCAGACTGGTGCTGACTCTGGCATATGAATGAAAAAGTGGCTATCTAGGTTATTTAATGCAAAGGTAATGTTGAAATCAGTCTTAAACTCATGCTTTCTTTCAAATCTAAACTCCCATGTTCCTTCCATAAGCTCAGTTTCCATGGTATTTCATAATATAAACAGAATGTAAAGCAAAGGTACATTTTAAACAACAAAGTTTTTATTAAGCAACATGTAAATATCTAGTCTTCTTGGCTATCTTTTATTGGGCACTATTCAAAATGCTTAAGTTTTTTCTCTTTTTTTATCAAAAAAATTAGTAATCAACTTATTTGAGGGGAAAAACAATTATTCACTAATGAATCACTTGACATTTTCTTAAACCAAACTGTTGAAATTAGTGCTATTATTTTTAAATAGATAATTAATAACCAATTGGCATGCATATCAAATGACTTTTTACATACAACACACTGGCAAAAACATCCACTGGCGAAATCACTCTTGTTAACAGTGTTATTGACAGAGATTAGCTTAGGAGATACTATGAAGAAGACCTTGTTACAGACTCTGCAACATTTGTTCGAGTGTGTGTGTGTGTGTGTGTGTGTGTGTGTGTGTGTGTGTGTGTGTCCCTTAGATAAGAGCTGTCTTTCAATGCCTTATACCTAATATGTGTTCACATATTTGTATAGCAAGTGATGAAAAGGAAGGGTAAGAGTAGAATAAGGGAAAATTTATTAATTTAAATTAACAAAATCTTAACTACTTCTCCTTTGGGTGTTGTTTCAGTTGTCTGAGAGAAAAGAGACCCCAAAAGAACTATGGACACTCTATCCCCCACCCCCTTTAAGCCTATTACAATGTATGGATTTTTTCTCAATAAATTCTTACTAAATCAAGTAGATTTTTTTCATAACACCTTTTTTGAATTACTATGTTCCCTGCCCTGGTACCTTGCTTTCTGAAGATATCCCCCATATTTTGTGACATGTAATTGGCAGAAACAGTTTGACATCAGCCCCCTCTGAATGCACTGTCTATCCTCGTGAACTCTAACCTTGCTTTCACAAATAAGTCTTAGCGCCACTAACATGCCTGGGCCAAAGCACTGGAAACAGATACTGTCAAGTGGAAACACTGGTGTGCAATAAGCAGATGCTGCATTCTTAAGCCCCATCGCTGATTCCTCACTCTTCCCCAGTAGCTGCTCTCCCTCTTAAGAACCCTTTTGTCCCTTTCTAATTAGTTATGGATAAGAAAAGTGGAAATGCCCCTTTTGTGGTCTTTAATGAATCAACCCCTCATTAATCCCTTTTACCGAGGCGTGGAAACAAACGGTTGCAAGCTGATTATCATCCTCATTACTAGAATCTGGGCATAGAAAAATGGTTCCTTTTGGGATTCCTTTGTCTGCTTTGCCTAGGACAAAATTTCAGAGTGGGAGAATGTTGACATGTCAATATATTTTGATGATAAAGGAGATTATGAACTTTATCAGGGGATTAGAACAGAAACTGCAACTGATAATATAAAATTGGGGCAAATTTTCACTTTTTCTAACTTTCAAAAATAAAAAGGAGATATAATGGATAGTAAACCATTGTAGAATGTTTCCCTTGCAACTAGAGATGCCTTGAAAGTCAAGAGTTCTCCAAAGTAAGTATTTTTAATGAAATGACAGGCACAGCATTATGATGTAATGATTGCAGCAAAATTTGGTTCCACAGATGCAATGTTCTGATGTGGCCCCTGGAAATCATACAAATGGGGAATGGGCACAGAGAAAATTGGCATTAATCACTTGTCACTTTATTGCATTCAGAGTGTCTGAGTAATAATTATTCCTTGAAATAATTTTACAATAATAGTACTAATCCATTTTTTCAGTTCTAAGATGTATGTCTTTTCTGATGTGACTACCTAAGTTTTGAGTAGATTTCACATTGTCTAAAATATTGTTGAGGTGCCTTTGAAGCTCTTACGATAACATTTATGTTCACTAGTCCCAAGATGGTACTGTCAGGCAGAGCTGCCATTGAGTTTGGTGGGAGAGGAAGAGAGCATTATAACAGTGTAACCCAGAAAGCCAAGAAGCCAAGCTGGCCTGAACAACTGTTGTTCAAACCCTCCAGAGCCCTCACCACCAAACTGAGATCTGTATGGCACTGAGTGGGTGTCTTATTTCACACCAAGAGTACAGCCCTCCAGAATATCAGATGTCAACAGGAGTCTTCTATTACACTCCTGGTTTGTATATTTCTACTTATACTTCAGGGAAATAAACAAAGAGATCTACAAAGCATGTCCTGACCACTTGCTTTATTTTCTGAAGGAAATTGATGCTTAGAGGACATATATAACACACTTAGTGTCATCAACAGTAAAGCTGGTATCCAAGTCTGGACTGTCTCATTCCAAGTTCAATGGGTTTTCTAATGTGCCAAAACCCAACTGTCTTCTGAAAAAAATTCCTCGCCTGGGAATTGGTTTTCATCAAATAAGAAATAAGAATGGGTTGACTCAATGAAATGGGTTGACTAGAGAGGAAGTAATACATTGTATACCACAAGTGTGAACATGCATATGTGGTATCAATCTATTAATTAAATTAGTGTAAATAGTTAACTTTAGATTTTAAATATTTTTCAGATGATCAAACAAAGGCAGATAGGTAGAAAGGATGTCTAGGGTCACACAATCAGAGGTAGAGCTGAGAACTGCTAAGCCCCAGTAATGTGATTCAGAGCTTGGAGATGTCATGATCCTTCTTAGAACTCTTGTGCTTCCATACAAATATGTACTAAACTCCTTCATGCATGTGTGATTGTCACAGGGAAGATATTGAAGATTGACCATCATGAACTGTCATCATTGTGCATTGTCTTGTCTACCTGTGGCACATTGGTTGTTATAGATTCCTTCTGCCACCGAACTAGATATGGCCACACAGATAATAATTTGACTCAGAGACAGTAGAATCTATATGAAGTCAGGTGGCAGATCCCACAATCTGCATTCATTATCAAATATTCCATCTTAATCTGCTACATCATAAATCCAGACCACCATACCACATAGGACTGGAGACTAGGGTTACCAACTCTTCAATCATTCTTCCAGATGCCCACAGCTCTAAAAGTTCTCTCTCTGGATATTTCCTGTAGCAGGAACTGTCACTTTTTCTAAGATTAGAGGATTCCATTTCCTGCTCAAAATTTTTCATATACTTCCTAATAATTTGATTTTTGTATTAACCATAACTCATGGGACACACTGTCACTTTTATCAGACTGAAAAGAAGACATGGTATAAGTTTAAAACACAGAGTGCCAAAGGCAATGCCCAAAGATAAGGGTAGAGAAGTGGATAATTCCAAGAGAAACCTACCTGGGCTCATTGAAGAGATTCGCATTACTTTGAATCATGGAGAGTGATCTCTTTGTCAGATCACAATGCCATCAACCTACAATGACAGATGCGATTATTAGAAACTTAAATTCCTGTAAACCCCTTCTTTAGGAGCAATTCTATGAAAGGTTAATGAAATGATAATTTATAGAAACAGAAAATAATGAGGAGCTTTAAAACATCATCTTAACTTATAGTCTATGGCCTCTATAACTTTATAGTCAGTAGTGAAATGTGTTTAAAGCATGATTATTGAAGTAAGAACATCAGCATCTCAGTTCTGCCACTGACAAACATGCCATCTTCACCAGCAAGTCTACTTTCACTAAACAATTTTCCTAAGAGGAAAATAAAGAGTAATGTCACTATCTACCTCATAGAGTTGTGAGGATTTAAAAATGTCCCGTGTAAAGGACTTAGCACTCTTTTGGCATACTACAGTCTCTTGACTCTTAGATATCAAGGATTGTAAGGCACATTGTCAAAGATAATAGAAAATTCTGGGCAAAAAGTAACCCAGTTGAACTGAATATGCTCTTGAGTGACAAGGGATTTGGTTCTATTAAAAAAAAAAAAAAAAGTCATCTGCTTCTGTTTCTAAGGTCTCCCCTGCCCTTTAAGAGCTTGCTTTGGAGAGTTTTGATTGCCCATTTGCACAGTAGTGCAGTTGTCTTGAAAAATGATGCAAGCCAGTCAGAGGAATGAATCTTATACAGAGTCCTCAGGAGTATTTATTTCACACGAGAGATTACTTGGCACATGTCCTCTTTAAAGGTACATACAGCTGAAAGTTTTCCAGTGTCCCTCCTGGCCCACAGTCAGGACAAATCTCTCTCACTTGCCAGTCCCCAAGCTGTGTGGAACAAAATAAACACACACAGGCTAATATTATTTTTAAACCATGGCCATGGCAGGCTTCTTGCTATCTAGTTCTTATATCTTAAATTAACCCATTTCTATTAAACTATACTTTGCCACATGGCTTGTGACTTACTGGCACTTTTACATCTTGCTTCTTATGGTAGCGGCTGGCAGTGTCTCCTCTGCCTTGTCTTTTCCCTTCCATTCTATCTGTTTGGATTTTCCACCTGCCTCTAAGCTGCCTTGACATAAGCCAAATGGCTTTATTTATCAACAGGTCAGAGCAACATATATTTATAGCATACAGAAAGACATTTCCCCATCAGGTACATCTTACACCCCCATCCTACACTATTCATTTCAAGCTACTTGACAAGCAGAGGAGATCAAGAAAACCTATATTGCAAACCTATAGGAGCTATAGTTATCATTGAATCATATTATTTTCCCTAGGTGTCATTATAATGTACATAATTTTAAATTCTTTCTTATCATTTACTTAATATATTATAATCACTTTTCTACATGAGTGCACAGAAACTCCCTAGAATAGCATTCACAGCCTTTTCTATTCTGACTTTACTATTCATCTCTCCTTTTTCTGCCAGTGTCACATTTTTCGCCATCATTCAGAGATGAGTACTGCTGACCATATAGTGCTGTCTTCCTAACCCACCTTTTGCTTTCTTTAGTTCATGTATCAGCCAACTTCACCTTCACTAAAGGATTCAACCAGGTCTTCACCAGAAGAGTTCAACCCTAACTGTTCAAAGGAAGCACTTTTAAAGTAGAGGTGTGGGTATGTTTGAAATGACAAGAAAAGGGTGGTAAGAAAAGAATGCTTTATCAGTTCTTCACTGCTGCCAACCTGGAAGTTCTCACTCCCTTCCACCCCTTACCAGATTCCAGAATTCTACAGCAAGCTGTAAACCAGAGCCCAGAATCCCAAGGAAGTTAAGGAAGTTACCACTTGATGTGACTATAGTCCCAGCAGACTCTGAGATACTATCATAGCAGAGAAGGACAACAAAAATATACTTTATTTCATTTTCCATCATTTCTCTTATTTCTTGTCATCATTTTCACTGTCCAAGCCCCAGTTTTCATAAGTCAGATGTCCAGGAGGCATTACATTCTATTCTGTAGGTACTAGCAGAATAGACTTGACACTAGCAGCCAAAAAAAGTGTCAAATAATTGACCAGGAGAAGGAACAAGAGACCTTTCCCAGATTGCTTTGATTTATACTTCGTGGTTCATCTTCAAAGCTATTTTATGGAAAAAACAAGGATGTAGGTTCTATTGTGCTCTCTTGGTGCTTTCATTGTCTCCTGTTCTCCCTGCATGGCAGTATTTTTCATAGCTGATTAAAGCCTCTTACAAGGACTGGGGTGATACATCTTTTGGTAAAAATACTTGTCTCATAAGTCTGATGACTTGCGTTTGCCCCTGGAACCCATGTAAAAAGCTGAATACAGTGGGATGCATCAGTAATCCCAGAACTGAAAGTTCCTATTAGCATAGCAGAAATAAAAGAAATCCTGCTTCATAAACAAGGTGGAAGGGTAAGAATATAATAATAATAATAATAATAATAATAATAATAATAATAATAATGAGGAGGAGGAGGAGGTGAAAAAGAAGAAGAGGAGGAGGAGGAAGAAGAAGAGGAGGAGGAAAAGGAAGAAGAAGAGGAAGAGGAGGGGAGGAGGAAGAAGAGAAAGAGGAAGAAAAGGAGGAGAAAGAGGAGGAAGAGGAAGAATATACTGATAGAAAGTTGCTCTCTGTATCATCCACATTTATACCATAATATTTATAACATTTGTTCTCTCTCCCCTCCCCCTTCTCACCCTTCTTCCTTTCCTTCCCTCCTCTCTCTTCCAGACAAACACAACATAAATAAATAAAGAAAATTTAAAAATCTCTTACAATCATAGTCTTATGTCAAGTGTTCATGTTCTACCAAGTATGGAATCTTGAGTGTCATACATTCTTCATGAATATATAGATAAAGATATAGATATAATTTTTAGAGTCTCCTTTAAGTTAGTCTTAGCACTAGTACCATACCATACCTAACCCTTTTGCCTTCAATTGATTTTTTTCCCTTTAGTTAAACCTTGTTCATTATTTGGAATTGGTACTTTTCTCCAGCAGCGCTGTACACTCTTTGAAGACAGAGGCTAGGTCAATAGCTACTTCTTGATGCTCCTGTTTCTAATTATAGACATGCAATCTGTTGTATATTTCAGTAAATAAAGGCTCAGAAATCACCTAAATTGTTGGGATGTGTCTTGTTCCACCAACAGCCCTTTATGTCCTCAACAATGTTTTTACTATACCACCATCCTGTTCACACAACAAAAGGACCCACCATTTATTTTATTTATTTATTTATTTATTTTTAATTTTCTTGGTGTTTTGTTGTTTTTGTTGTTGTTGTTGTTTGTTTGTTTGTTTGTTTTCTGAGGCAGGTTTCTCTGTGTAGCTTTTGGAGCCTGTCCTAGAACTGGCTCTGTAGACTGGACTGGTCTCAGACTCACAGAGATCTGCCTGCCTCTGCCTCCCAAGTGCTGGGATTAAAGGCATGCACTACCACTGCCCAGCACAGCCCAGACCCTATCATTTTACTTCCCACAGGAAAGAGAATTTAATGGACCACAATAACTGAACCTCATAACCTACAAATGAACAGAATTACAACGAACCTAAGGAGCCCTTAGCTACCCTCTCATGGAGCTGCTAAGATGCTGCATGGTCCTTTTACCCAGTCCTTACTAACTCATTCTCTTGGACTGGACTCCAATGTTTAAAATCTTGTGTTTAAAAAGAGAAAGAATAAGGCATTATTAGATGGGTGCAGGTCTGGATCCCTGCAGCTCTTGCTCCACTGTTTCACTGAGGGCATCCCACCCCCACCCTCCCAGCAAAGCTCTTCTCGGGGGCTATGTTCTTTCTTTGACAAGAAAGCTCTGTGGGATTCTTCATTTCTGTCCAAAGGTTATGGGCTGAACCTCTCTGCCCTGACTACATTGTCCACAAACACCATGTTCTTCATCATCTTTTTTTCTCTGCTAACCTTTGCTATGTTTACCTTTCAATTGGAATCTATTAAACCCAAGATCACACATCTTGATTGGTGTCAAACAAAATAAACATGATGGAAGTTGGCACTCAATAAAAACTGAGGTGGTTGTAAATACAGAGCAATGGCTTAAGATGCTCTTTGAGTTTGTAAGGCTAGACACAGGAAGAAACTGGGTATGGAATAGGGATGTAAAAGGGAAAGATGAATCAGATGAGGGAGAAGGTGGAAAAGTCAGGAGAAAAGGAAAATAGGATGATAAAATTTGGTACAAATGAACAAAGAGGAAGGGATTAAGATAGAGAGTTTATAGATATATAAGAAAAGTATCACTTCAATCGGTGTTTCCTAATTAGAGGGACCACTTTTCAATTTAGCTTCCTAAACTTTGAAGGTGGCATGACTTCAGCATTTAGCGAGTTGTGCATTATAAATAGGCATGTAAATGGCCCAGCATGGGGGCTGAGAGTGGAAGGCAGCTTTTGGCAGAGGTAATAATGAAGTGAATCCCATTAGTGATGGAAAGGCAATTAAGGAAAACCTCAATGAAGCTCCACATCTGAACATCTAGCAGAAACATTGGGATTTGGGAGAAAAAAAGGTTAAGCACTAGGAGGCTGTTTATAATGACTTTAATTAGATGGAAAATGAATTGTTTTGCTCTTTTTTTTTTAAACTCTCTTTTCCTTTGCTTTTCAAAGGTAACAGCATTTGTAACTATATTAAGGTGCATGTCTCAACAGCAGCCTTGACTCTGGGAGGTGTTTAGTGACTGACAGAATTTTAGTCACATGGTTCTGATCCCCACAAGAATCATGTGTTGAGGCCATTTCACTTACCAAAGCTCAGTGGACAGACTACTTGGTTTATTGATGAGGAGACTCAAACATCCTAACAGGATGCTGAACCTCCCTCAAGACATAACTTCACAAATGTGATGAGTCCCCAGAAGGTGGTACTTTGTATATTTTGGAGATAACAATTTATTAAAGAATGGCATGTAAAAAATAAGAATCCTATAATAACTAGTATCAGTAGGAATCTGTTGTAATAGAGAAAAGATATGTGTATAATTTGCCTTTAATCTTATTTTTGTGTATTTATGCAAATTGGTGGTGCAAATATTATTATTATCATTTGAAACAGAATATGATATGACAGTTGAAACTTATAATCAGGTTTCCTATCTTCAAAAACATTTTTCTGAGGTATTACTACCTTCATTTTACAGATAAAAAGATTGAATCGATTCTAAATTAACTGATTGTCACATAGTTAGAAAATGAAACAGACAATACAAAGACTGAAGTTTTAAAAGCCTATTGTCTACAACCTCAGAGTTGTATCTTGCTGACCCATAAGCAACAACAGTCTAACTCTGGACTCCCTGGGCCCCTCATCCTTGTGATCTCAGTGGAAAGAACTGTGAAGAGATAGAGTAGCATGGAAGAAAGGCAGAATTTATAGTAGAACAGAGCACATTCTTTGAGGTGGAAGTGCAGGATGGCCAAAAAGACCAATGCCTCAATCTACCATTTTAGCTAGCCTTTATATTTCTCGGGTCTCTAAAGTATACAGTAATCCCTGAAGTTGTTTGGTTCTTTTTCCTGCCCAAGTGAGTTATAAGCCCCAGCCCCATTGGATAGGGGAACTATTGCATCCTTGTTCATTCTTTTGAAGTTTCTGGCTAGAAAGTAATCTTAGAAGGTTTAAGGATCTCAGAGTGAGGTTCGGGTAAGTAATTATTAGTGCCATTCTGGGGAGTTCAGGATGTCATGTCTCCTCCCAGGTCCAGAGCTATGGCTTGAGTCCTATTCCTTTGACCAGTAATAACACCTTCTGTGTCAGTTCCTGGTTAGATAGGCTATTAATTATGAGGAATGGGTCCAGCTCTATCTAGCAATACCCAAGCCTTCTAATATTTGACTAGCTATATAACAGTAACAAGACACAACCCTTAGGGATGATCCAGCCCCACAAATGAGAAGCTAGTGACCAATGGCTTTTCTGCTACTGTTTGGTTTGTGGCTAGAAGATTCCAGCTGGAGTGCATGAAGCAGACCTGGAGGGATATATAGACAAGAATGGGTCATATTGGAGGTTTTTAGTTTTTCTGCAGAGCATACAAAGATTCTCCAAGTGATTGAAAAGTATCAGTTATTTTTAGTTCTGAAAGTAACCTGGAGGTAGGACAACCTTCACCCAGCTGGTAGACACATTTCCATGGCAACCAATGATCAGGTAGAGATTAATGCAAAGACACCATCTACAGAATACTGACTCTCAGGCCTGCCTGTGCAGTGGAACCACTGGGGAGGTTTCAAGAAATATTGAGGCTTGGCATCTACCTCAGAGGTTCTGATTTAATTGGTTTCGGGCACAGGCATGTCATCAGGATTTTTCTTAGGTTACTCAAGTGATCCTAATATGTGGCTTAGTTGATTAGCTTTGTAAATGTGCTCGTTACTAATTCTATATGGCCTTTGCTGTTTTGTTACCAGGCAGTACATAGCATCTTCATTTACTCTAGTGTTCCAATTCCCTTCTCTTTACCCTTATCCTCCCTTCTAGTTCTTACCCTCTTTGTCCTTCCTCACCCTCTTTTCCTTTCACAGATCCCTGCCATTCTGGGATTACTCAGTGCTGTCCCATTTATGCTTGTGTAACTATTCCAGTTCTCCTACATTTGAAGCAGGGTAAGCACAAAGACCCTGATCTCTTCACAGCCAAGATATCACCTGTGCCATTATGAGCAGCATCCCATTAAGCACTGGATTCAGATCTTAACCAGAAGCCCTAGGAAATGAGCTAATAGTGGATTCTGAAAACTGTGGATTTCAATCTTTAGAGCCAAATAAGTAACAGCCATTAAACATTTTCTTGGCAGATGCTGTTTCTGTGGAGGAGTGAAGAGATGTTCTGAAATTGATCTCTCCTTTCATTGAAAGGTAAGGGTACTATTGCAAGTGATGATGTTGATTCTGAACATTTGGTAACTTTTCTTCCTTTTAGGTTATTCATATATCTTTTGCTAAAACTCATTTTAGTGAGCTTCTCTTCAGGTTGCATTATATTCCTGTATTTTCAAAGGAGAGAAAAAAAAAGTGGTGAAAGAAGAAAAACATTTTTTTTCCTTTGGGCAATGCTATTAATTACAGGGTGTTGTATGACTGGAACTGAATTGCAACAGAGATGGGCTTCCAAGGGAAGCCTGTGAGATGCTGCCCAGGGTTGAGACGATGGGCTGCTCTGTGACCCGAGTTGGTGATCTCTATCTAGAGGATGTCCATCTGAACCCTGAGGGATTTCATAGTATACATTGGTCTGATTGGGTTATAAAACAGATTGAAGACACTATGCTAAGTGACTGCTGTTGTTCTTCTCATATGCCACTTTGCAGTGGAAATTTGGCAAGTGTGGGTCTCAGTGAAGCAGGACAAACTTGAATGTAGGAAGCTGGTTCTAAATGCTCGGTATGAGCACATGGAGATAACCAAGAGAAAGCTTCATCATATGGTGTGGTAAGAACTTGGAGAACACTGAAGAGATGGGTTCTCCAATCTTGCCTCAGACTTCTGAGTCTATCACGGGAAAGAAAACTTGTTTCAATTCCCATTTGCTGTGAAGGGCTAATACTATTAATGTGCTCTGCTTAGTGATTTTATGGGGGTAGGTGAGAGAATTTTCTTTTTTTGTTCCACTGTCCTTTGTGTAAAGTGAGGTGGTTATCACAGCACCTGCCTCACTGTCCTGAATGAAATAGTGTCTACCGTCTCTAGCATTACTTGCAATGACCAAATTGGACACAGTGAATGATGTGGGCAAAATCGCATCCATTTGGTGATATGCATCTCAGTGGGGAGATATTACTTGGAAACTATACTAAGGTTTGACAGGCAGGGTGCAGAAACAGTGAGTAGTGTAAATTGGTCATATAAAAATCTCAGTTTTCTTATTTTCACACATTTCCTGTCTGAAATGCCAAACCCAGCATCAGTTCTCAGGGACATTGGTATAATTATCAGGCTTTGTATCCAAAGAGTTGCTTCTTGTTCATATTATATAAATGTCTAGTTAATGTTTTGCCTTTTGTTTTCATGGGGTAGAATTTGGACTTTTTTGTGCTCACCAGCAACTTCTGTGAAGAAAAGAAATGAATGATTGAGAGAGATGGCTCCACTGATAAATTGTTTGACTCATAAACATGAGGACATTAGTCCAATTCCCAGAGCACATGTTTGAAAATAAAATAATAATAACAATAACTATAATAATATCTCTGGGCATGGTAATGCACAACTGCAATCCCAGAACTGGGGAGATGGAGTCAGGAAAGTTCCAAAGGACCATAGGACAGCCATCCTACTACCTAAATCAGTAGCTCAACCTAAATATGGACCCAGTTTCAATAGAAAATCCACAAGGCTGATGACTGCTGCCCTCCATATGCATCTTTGTGCATGCGCGCTCACACACACACACACACACACACACACACACACACACACACACACACACTCATGCACATACACAAATACATCTAATTAGATCATATCTGCCATAAATAATTCACTACTTATGGTATAAGAAACTAAGAGCCTTGTTGTGTTTGGCATGGTTTGTGATACTTAAACTGCATGACCTACCTTAACAAATACTCAAGGGGTATTCTCTTTATATCTGGTGTCCTGGTCCTTAGCAGAAGCAGAGCTATCCCTAAGCCACCCTTGCAAGTGAAACATACCCCTCTACAGTGGCCCCAGGCTGGAGTTTCATTGTTTCTTCATAACATAAGAAAGCCCACGGGGAGTTCACCAATCTTTTTAGGCCTTTGGGATGGAAGTGACCTGGCAGGTTTTGCCATCATGAGAGGTACCAGTGAATATGAGGTGAGAAGGGATATGTGGGCACAAGACAGGATGCATAGAACACACAAGTAAGATTCCTGCATTGAGGGTGAGCAGAAAGTTTCAGTTTCCAAAGATGGAGCACCTAAGATTTTCTGGGTTAGAATTAACTGGGGGAAGCCAAGGCAGCATCAGTGCTCATACCTTGACTAGTTGAGGGATTAACATTTTTAAAATTGTCCAAAGAGGGATCAGTGCTTGAGAAATATTGAACTAATGACTTTCTAGTTGTAATCTCCCCACAGGCATGAGGCCAAGAGTTTAGGCCAGGAAGCACAAACTATCCTCTTCTAAGAATCTGGATCCCATTGTTAAATGGGGTCAGAATGGCACGGAGTATTTGCGGTACACATGGATGGAAATCTTGCCCTATGTCTGGAAGTCATCACTGGATTCCAGAGTGGAACCTGAAAATCTGTATTTCTAATGAATTTCCCTTGCCCAGAATGTTAACATTAGACCACTGAAGTGGGTACTGGGCTTCTAATGTTTTTTCTCCTTCCTGTCCTGTGGTGATATTATGTCCCCCAATATATCTTAATAAACTTTTCTAGGGTTAGAGAACTGAGCAGCTGCTAGATAGACATAGAGGCCAGAAAATACTGCGCACACACACACACACACACACACACACACACACACACACACACCTTTAATTGTAGCATTCTGGAGGCAGAGATCTATCCAGATTTCTGTGAGTTCAAAGCTACACTGGAAACAACTAGGCATGGTGACACACACCTTTAATCCCAGGAAGTGATGGCAGGAAGCAAAAAGGTATAAAAGGTGTGAAAACCAGGAACTAGAATCTGTTAAGCTTTTAGGCTTTTGAATAGCAGTTCAGCTGAGATCCATTTGGATGAGGACTCAGAGGCTTCCAGTCTGAGGAAACAGGCTCAGCTGAGGAATTGGCAGGATGAGGAAGCTGTGGCTTGTTCTGCTTCTCTGATCTTCCAGTATTCACCCCAATACCTGGCTTCAGGTTTCATTTTATTAATAAGACCTTTTAAGAATCATGCTACACTGTCCTGTTTCAAAAGGGGTGTGCATAGAATAAGTTTAAAGAAAAAAAGAAATTTTCCACTAGTAAGCTTAATAAAAGAAATTTTAGGGCTGGGGAGATGGCTCAATCACTATAGTGCCTGATGCACAGGAAGATCTGAGTCCCATCCCCCAAACCCAAGTAAAACATTGGTCATGGCAGCACACACATTCCAGTGCTCAGTGAGAGACCTTGTTTATAAAAGAAAGTGCAGAATAATTGAGATAAACACCGACCATGTATCTCTGACCTCCACATGCATGAGTATCCATGAGCATGCATGCACACACATACACATACAAACACACACACACACACACTCACACACACACTCCTCTAGCATGCCCAAATTTCAGACTCTTATATTAAATCCTTGAATTTCATCTGAAACCCTAAAATATTGTTGATGTGTTATAAAGGATTATAGATATAAATTGAATTATATACACTTAAACTATTTAGCCAGAAGTAGACTGAAACCCATGTATTCTGCCTTTAGACTCATACTATTCTAAAATAACTCTCCATCTTATACATGCACTTTGATTATGGCTAAGATCTTAATGAAAACAGAAATTTATACAATGATTTCACTCTGGCATAAACAGCATAGAGTAAAATTAAGTTGAAGAAAGCCCATGCCTGCTGCTTTCTGTCAGAACACTGACAAGTTTATTTCAGAGACGCAGAACTCAAGCCTGGGCAGGTGCATCTCTTCTGCTTGTCTGGACTTTACCTGAGCCATCAGGCTTTATTATGCTTTTCCAGGGTCCTCTGGATATTTTAAATTGTTTGTCTTCATTAAAAATAGAATCAGATTTCATTAATAAGGAAAAATAATATTTGTAAAACTCTGAAATCAGTTGCATTTAGGCTAAGTCTGTAAAAACACCAGCCTTTTTAGGACTATATGAAATGATGCTTTTTACATGCTCTGCTGCTCAAATGAAGCAAATGGCAAAACACAAGAGAAATATGGAAAAGCATAGAGACTGCTTGCTGGCTTCCTTAAATTTTACCTTGGTTCATACCTGCTCATAATCCTGCATCTCTTCCACGTTATGTTTTTTTTTTTTTTTTTCTAACCAAGAAAGTTTTCACTGACATAATTTCATTTTAAGGAGAACACTGGTGTCAGCTGTGCTAACTATGACATTTTTCTCTCTTCTAGTTCTTTATTCTTAGACAGACTGTGAAGCACAGTAACAGAATCCTAAAACCAAAGCCTAGAGACTATGGTCTGCTGTTGGGATTTGATGACTAATTTCTGATACTATGTAATTTCTTAGGTCCTCATCACTTTGCCCTTATTGATAACAGCTCTGTCCAGTATGGGTACAAAGGATTGGCATCCGCATAACATAATGGGACTTATAAAGTATAAATGCAGTAAAAAGTGAAAGACATTTTTTATTAGTTGTCAAAAATGAATGACTGCAACATCTTCCCTCTCATTCACACATGTCTCTGCTTCTCATTTGGAGAATTTCAGCTTCATGATGCAATTCTGGCTTAATCCATGGCTTGGTCAGATTTCCAGTGCAGGGAGTCACTTAACATACAAGAACAAGACTGTGGTAGGGAGTTCACAAAGACTTCTTCCACTGAGACCCAGCTTGAGGGGGTCGAAGGATTGAGGGGTCATCTTTTATTCTCTTGCAGAATTCTCAGGGAGAAAAACATTAAGTCATTTCTGCTGACTTGAACTGATAGAAAATGGCGTGGGTTTTAGAAACGCTGTAAGTCTATTGACTTGGTTCCGCAATCTTTTAACAGGCCGTAAGTTATTGAGGCGTGTGTAAACCAGGTTTGTAATTCAGCTTCTGCATCTGAGCCGTGCGACCCACAGGGAATGGAATGGAAACTTCATGTCTTTTATTGATTAGAATCGAGGGAGCATCCCTGCAAATCACAGACTGTTGTTTTTACATGGCCAATACAAAAGCTAAATTTCAGCTGTGTTGTACAAGCCACACACAGTTACATAGGTGGTAAGCAGCCAAGTCAGGACTGCCCAGACCTTTAGAACTGCAGAGGCTAGAAAGGTGGTAGTGCAGCAGGGAAGCAGGAGAGGGAGGAGAGCAGGAGAGGGAGGAGAGCAGGAGAGGGAGGGGAGCAGGAGAGGGAGGGGAGCAGGAGAGGGAGGGGAGCAGGAGAGGGAGGAGAGGGAGGGGAGCAGGAGAGGGAGGAGAGCAGGAGAGGGAGGGGAGCAGGAGAGGGAGGGGAGCAGGAGAGGGAGGAGAGGGAGGGGAGCAGGAGAGGGAGGGGAGCAGGAGAGGGAGGGGAGCAGGAGAGGGAGGAGAGGGAGGAGAGGGAGGAGAGGGAGGAGAGGGAGGAGAGCAGGAGAGCAGGAGAGGGAGGAGAGCAGGAGAGGGAGGAGAGCAGGAGAGGGAGGAGAGCAGGAGAGGGAGGAGAGCAGGAGAGGGAGGGGAGCAGGAGAGGGAGGAGAGCAGGAGAGGGAGGAGAGGGAGGGGAGCAGGAGAGGGAGGAGAGGGAGGAGAGGGAGGAGAGCAGGAGAGGGAGGGGAGCAGGAGAGGGAGGGGAGCAGGAGAGGGAGGGGAGCAGGAGAGGGAGGAGAGCAGGAGAGGGAGGAGAGCAGGAGAGGGAGGGGAGCATCAGGCATCTGAGTCCAGCCTTTGCCACTTAAAGGGAGTGTACATGAGAGAGTCGGTTTGGTGGCTCTGCGTCTCAGTGAAAGGATGGTACTATCCCCTAAGAATTCTGAGAGGACTAAATACACCATAAACTGGGAGGTTGCCAGTGTTCAAAGACCCAGGTAGCTAGGTATGACCCAGCACATGCAGGACTAGTTCCAGTACATCTGAGGCTATTAACTTACCCATTAGCTCAGGAAACCTTGGCAAAGCATCTTGTGTCTACCACACTCGGTGCTTTGACTAGAACTCTATCCCCTTAAATAACCATGAGCTTAAATATGCATCACTTTGGAGTATATGGTAATGTGAGTCTACCTTTGCTCGATTCAGCATTTCCTGAAGAGTCATAGTTTGTCACCATGACTTAAATTCTCTAGCAAAGGCATGGCCATGGAATTCTGGGCAGGAGAACTGGTAAGAATGTCATCAGGTTCCACAGAATTGGAGCCTTTAAGTTAGAACTGGAATTATTCAGTACAGCCTGTAGACTGAGAAACCTCAGAAATGAAGCCATAAAGGCCTCCTCGGTATTCATGGTTTATAAGGAAGGTACAGAAAGAGAAATCAGAGAGCATAAAGATGTGGCGGGCAACAGTGAAAGCTATGCTAAGGAATGTGGAATGAATCCCAAGAGCAGTGGGGAAATACTGAATTATTCTAAATAAAGGAATGCCACATTAGAATGCCATTTTCTTTTTCTTTTTCTTTTACTTTCTGCAGCATCTCTTTCTTTTCTCCATCATAAATAAAACTGAAACTAGATGATTCATTTCTTAGAATCAAAAAGAATAAGCACTATGAAAGTATCAGGGCGCAATTAAAGGTCAGAAGAGACATAGGGGAGTTTTGACAGATAAATTAATTCAGTGAGTATTTATCAAGCATATGTGACATTATTGATATTATTTAGTTGTCTAGAGCTAGAAATACATTTACAGAACCTTCTGTTTTTGTAGGACCTTTCATTCTGGCATAAAGACAAAAAATTGAAAAGTACAATGCAGAAATACCTGAAATACATACATACGCAAAATATGCATACCTATGATACTGTATCTATATGTTTAGATTACGGCACACCAGAGAAAAAGTGAACCTAGAAGAGGGAATGAGCACGGTATGGTGAAGGCAAAGGTTAGGGCAGGTCTCACTGAGAAGATGGAGATCGGCTTTTAGCACAGACTTGAAGGACTTGCAGAATGCGACACAGGTGTCTAGGAAAGACATACAAGAGGAGATGCAAGTCACTGAGGAGGAAAGTGGAGCACAAGAGGAACAATGTGATGGACAGCAGTTATCAAGGTGGAAACAGCAACATAAAAGGTCAATGGTCAGTGGACTATGTGAAGGAGAGGAACAAATATTTATTCCTGTAGAAGCTGCTGGCAGGAATCTCATCTCCATGAAAGGCAAAATTACTGAAGCATGGCTTATGACAAAAAAAATTTTAAAATGTATACAGCTAGGGAGAGAAGAAGCAAAAAGAAGTGGTTTTATTAGAGATGACAGAATTCTTATGAAATAGCTTCAAACCTTTCCGATCAACAAATGGCAGCTCTGTGGCCTTGGAATTTAGAGAATCAATCTGATTGAAACCCAGTTAGTCACCTGTTGATGATCATACAATAAACATATTCATGGATATCAACATATCATCAGTCTTATTCATATGGGAATATTCCTGTAGCTCACATTATTCCATTTCTTTTTAACAATGTGCTCATCATAAACCTATGCTTTTCCTAGTCCATTTGGAGACCCTATGCCTAACCAGGAAATTCTTTATTAAACAAGCAAGGAACTGAGCTTTGCAAAATCCCTAGCTATTTACTTCTCAGATAGTAGCTACTGGTCTTTATGTTGACATTCACTAGGGCAGGAACACTATGGATGTGATATCTATACTCTGCCAATTATTTATAACCAATTTGAGATGATTATATCAATTCAACAAGAGTTCCTCAGTTAAAAGGAGTGGTTTAGAGAAGTGCTATTCAGGATAAATATTTAGGAGGTGTAATTTGGTAGGTTATTTTTAATGAATCGTATAAGAAGAGGAAAAGAAAATAAGAAATAAGAAATAACTACAGCTAGGTGTGGCGGTATGTATCTGTAACCCCAGTACTTGGAAAGCAATGGCCAGGAGCACTACAAGTTTGAGGCCACCCTGCTCTACATAGTGAGTACTAGGCCAGCCAAGGCTACAAGGTGAGACTATGATTCACAAAAGTAATAAACAAACAAATTTATAGGTAAAAAAAAATAGCAGCATTCCTGTACTTGCACAAGTACACAGGTAGTTAAAAGCATGAATAATTGAAATAAGGAACATAGAAACAACTTTGAGATGCACAGAGCCTTGTTTGGATGGTGGTACCCTTAATGTATTTGTGAGACTTTGGGGACCTTTAATAAGGCCTTGGATATCAAGAGACTATTTGAGATTGTGTTGTATTTGATGTACTAATAGAACATTTATGATTTCTGATAAGCACTTGGAAACATCTCACTCCAGATACACCCTGAACATCTAAGTCAGGGCTTTGCTTATTTACACATCACCAAATAAACATCTATAGTAAAGAATAAAAAGATTGTTTGGTCCTTGAGTGGATAAATGTTTAAATAAGTGACTATTTGAAAAATATGTGAGTAAATAAATGAACACAGAGTTACTATTTTACCCCAAATCCTGAAGCAGTTTCAGAGCTTGTCTATTTGTTGGCAAATTCTGTGTATCAGTCAGTAGCCACAGCTTGCCCAGAATCAACAGAACTGCAAATGCAGTAGGAGGCATCTCCAGCTCTTCTTTGGATCACTCTGGCCTCCGTGAACATGTCATCACATAATGCTCAACACTATTCTATGGGAGATCAATAAAAATAGTGATGGATAGCAGAGTTCAGGAATGCCAGGCCATGTTCTGATCTAGATCAACTAAAGCCATCAGGGTAGTCTCAGAATGACCCTGGTCATTTCCCAGCTCTGCTCTGAAGCATTTGATGACTTCTTTCACAAAAGTGTCCTTCACTCTGCCCTATCAGCAAGCAGATCAAAGTGTACACAGATCTCACTATCCCCAAGCAGGGGTTATAGGACTTCCTTTTTTGCCAAGCTGTGATATCCCCAGAGCAAAGTTAGTAAGTTATGTAGTCCTCCAAGTTTTCATCTTTAAAACAGGCTGAGTAGCTACCTATTGTGAAAGCAATCCAGGATTTTGCCAAATATTTAAAGAAAAATCCCTGTGTGTATTAACTTGTTAATTCAACATTGTTACTAGGAATAATACCAGGGCTAAGAATAGAGAGACAGAGAATGAAGAGATAGGCAAAACAAAGCATGGCACATGCCCTCGATGGCTTTCAGCTCCATGATGCTCTGAATACTTCCGCTATTAAAATTACCATACAAATGTCTTACATTTATCCATGATATTGTCACCAAAAACTTTTGATTCATTGCATTGGGCTAAAATTTAATTCATTCAGTAAGTTTAGCTCAGCTCATCTCCTAGTATACCTACTTAGGTTATTGTTTGTGCATGTCTGTGATTGAGTGTAAATAGCAAAAGAATTTAAGGTATGTAGTGTGTTTGGAAACCCTTCTTACATAGACAGCCACTGATGCTGTGAAATGCCTAACTTGTAGGAGGATGGGGTCAGTAATTAGATAACATAGGCTAGAATCCTGGATCCCTCACTTGCTAATTATAGGACTTTGAGAAATTAAGCTATCATCAGCAAATGAACCGTATCTGGTGTGCCAGTTGATAAGAATCTCATGCATGAAACTTTCTGACTGAGTCCCCTCTGTAATCTGGGAATAGATGTAACATTCTCTAAGATAACCAGCAAAGCAGCAGCTTTGGGGAGGTGAGATGTGGGGATCATTGTTTACAAATGGTGAACACATTTTGACTGCAAGTCTGTTTTTATTTATAATAGAAGTCGTCATTTTATTCACAGACAGCAAGTGAACATGCTGATAACACTCTACATGTTCCCTTGTGCCTCTACCTCATCCAATTTGTCAGGTGAGACACCAAGGCCATCGTGGAAACAGTGGTGTGTACTCAACAACACAGGCTGCAGGCCAGAAGAACTGGCAAATCCATATCTCATGCTTAGAGTCAGGCACACCCAGCAACCTTCAGCTCCCAAAGTGGTGCCACACAAAGAAGCAGTGGAGAAGTGAACAGTAAATTCTGACTTTTTCACGTTCTTTTGTGTCCTTTACTACCCTGCCATGTGCATCACAGGAACGGACAGCAGGTGGCGCCATTCTTCCCTAAGCTGAGGAAGCTTCTCCCCTGAGTGGGAGCTTAGGGCGCTAAAGTCCTCTTAGCACAGGTGTACTTCTGTGATTCCTTTTCATCTTTCCCTTCTCTGAATTCTGGAGCAGCTGAAGCCTCTCTTCATTGACAGCAGATATCTAAGAAACCTCATTTTCAACATGCTCTCCAATAATAGGAACGATTATTCTTAATCACTATTTATACTAATTTGATGCTTCAGTGAGATTATGTATTATTTTGTCCGTCCTGGTTTCTCTCTCTCTCTCTTTTTTTTCCAGCTGTAAATGAGAATCAATGTAAGGGATTGCTGTCAAGCTTTAGGTAACTATTAACATGACGAGGGTTATCTAACCTTATTATGTTGATTGTAGTTTCTGTACTGTGTCTTCCAGCAAACCCTCGAATTGATTTTAAAATGCTGCTATTGGCCTAAAGATTGTTAACAACAGGGGGTATAAGTGCTTATCATTGTTATGCTTCCTGCCTATAATGCCAATTATTCTTCAAAGTTTACAGCAGAAGACAGTTGTACCAGGTTTTCAGGCTTCACTATGTGCCTGTCTCTTAGATATGGAGATAGGAAAGAGGGATCTGTCATGTAATCCCAACTCCTACATTCAGAAAAAAAAAAAATTCTTTCTTTAGTACCCTTGCCTGCACCTATCCAGCAATGGTGAAAAAAAAGTGATGACTCAAAAAGAAATGAGAGGATGTGAAATGTGGGCTCAAAGATCCCAAATTTAGACCTTGCTCCACATTTCACTTATTATGTAGCTTTGAGTATAGTGACTGATTTTTGAAAGGCTTAGCTCTTCCATCTGAGAGATCATGAGATTAAACCTGATATCAAGGCTACAAGTATCTTTCTCAAAAAAAAAAAAAAAAAAAAAAAGAGCCATCTTTCAAAAGAACCAACCTTAAATATTTTTACATCACATATATTGTTGTGTGCTTATATTATATGTATGCATCTTATATGGGACTATATTTCATGGTCCATCTTCTTAAATGGCAACCTCTTCCCTATGCCTTCTAATAAGTCATTTTATCTCCATCTGCAGTCATTAAGCTGTGCCTGGCCTCTAGAAGATACTAAGCCTAGGGATGCAGCCTAGGAAAATACCATTCCCTCCTGCAGCTCCTCTGCCTGCTCCTTCTCCCATTCCTTTACTTCCTCCCTCTTATTTCACTTTAGTTTTATGATAGAATTATTATTTATAGGAACCAGAGATTTTTGGTCAAAATTGGAAGAAATGTGAGGAAATCTATTTTGAACAAAAGAAAGAAGGATTAGACACAGAATAGAAGAATCCATAGAGTGATCACACAGCAGGAACCAGAAACTGACATCGTGGTTTTCTCTTTTTGGTGTTTTAAAACTGATATTTAGTTCAGTTGTTTCTTTACACTGACCAATCGCTTTTGTCATTTTATGTCATGAGCACTCAGTATCAGTCACTAGAGACATTGATCTCTGTAGAGTTCCAATAACTGAAATTAGTTCTCCCAAAGAGGGCCGCCAAACACTTACCCAGCCACAGCTCTGAGCAATGGCTGCTGTTTTGTTTGGTATTTCCTTGTAATTGTGTGTGTTACAGTGGTTTCTGAAGGAAAATGACAGTCAAGGAATTACAGAGAAATACAGTATAACTGATAGTTATTAAAGGTTTTCTATGGCGTTAGAAAGATGGCTCAGTGGTTAAGGGGTCCTGCTGCTGTTCTTCCAGATGACCAGAGTTCAGATCTCAGCACCCACACAGAACAACTCACAACCAGCCTATAATCAAGCTGCAGAGGATCCAACACCCTTTTTGGACCTCCATGGGTACTTGTACCCATGTGTGCATACATTCACACAGCCACACATTCATATACAGAAATAAAAATAAATAATTACATGCATCCATAAATAAAAATAAATCCTTTAAAAGGCTTTTATTTTAGAGCTCAGTTACTTTAATAACTCTTCCAATCAACCAATCTAAACTGTGGTTTGTTTTTGTCTATATGATACATCTTCAACATGATGGGCCTTGTTAGATATGTTTCCTTTTAGATATGGTATTTTCCAGAAGCAAACACTGCCTGCACTGTACTCATGCAGAAGTTGAAGTTATTAGACAGTAAAATTACCCAGTGGCTTTTAAAGAAATGGCTATTTTATTAGCCACTCCCACCTATATTCACAACCCTCTGCTCTCGGGCTCCCACCAAGAATGATTACCTAATATTGCTCAGAGTTGCTCATCTCATCTGCCTGCTTGCTTGCCAGACCTTGCTAGATTAGCCTGCCAAGTTAGATCCTCTGTTCCTCCATGCTTAATGTAGCCAAAAATATGGCCCCCAAATACCTGTGTGCTTCTGTGCTTGTTATAGAACTTCTCTGTGGCTAGTCCCCTTATCTGTAAGATAAAAGGGCAAAAAGTGTAGCATGGGTGTGTCATGTCTATTAGTCCTCAATTTAATCCTTTGAAATTGAGTCTTCACATTTGCAGGTTTATCCAATATTAGGAATAAAGCAATCATCTCCTATGAAAGAGCATGCTGTAGATCCAATCAGAAAATTTGGATTCAAATTTCAGTTCTGCCTATTATGAGGGTGAAATAGAAAAAGTGAGTTATCTCTCTCACCTAATATCTTTGCTATGAAAGGGATGGAACCATAACTTCCTTTCGAGGACACAGGGTTGAAATTTCTGACAATGTATCAACTATAGATACTTCACACATAACTGTAGGACCTATTCAAAATCTAACAGTTGCTGAGGAAATACTGGCTGGTACAGACCCTGGATCAGAACTACAAAGTTGCATAAGGAAAAGGGATTTAGATGAAAACAAGCATAGGCTGTAAATCACACTTGACTCTGACCTTCTGTTAGGTAGCCAGTATTAGAAATAATTATTGTTTGCCTTTATCTGTATGTATAAAATGTTTGTGTATATCAGTTCAGGCAATCAGTAGCACAGCTTCCCATTGTATCTGATTTGAGTTTTTGTAATATAAATGACTTTTATAAAG
Source organism: Onychomys torridus (assembly GCF_903995425.1). NCBI lineage: Eukaryota > Metazoa > Chordata > Mammalia > Rodentia > Cricetidae > Onychomys > Onychomys torridus. The sequence goes on from NC_050443.1 coordinate 74,461,180, forward strand.
CTCTTTCTTGAGTAACCGTAAATGAATTTTGGATGTACCCAATAGCTGTACTACAAACCACACAAAGCTTGAGACTAGCTCTTACCTTGTTGAGAATTGATTTAGCCAAGGCTGGCAATCCCCAGAATCTACATAAAAATTGGAAGGAGAGAATCTGCTCCTCAAAATTGTCCTTTGGGCTCCACATATGGACCCTGGCATGAGTGCCCAAACATGCACATTTTGAACATCTCACCCCACATATATACTAATAATAAATACAATTGAAGTATTTCAAAAATTAATTTTGCCATATATTCCTGATGCACTGAGAGACAGATGGCTATGTTCACAATTTACATAGGCTTCTGTAACTCATTTGATTTTCAATGAATTTAATAATATAATTCAAATGTTTAAGAAAAAAATCTACCTGGAAGATATAATGCAATATTTCAAACCATTTGGTTGAATTACTTTAATTGAATAGTCAATAATTATAATACACTACAAAAATTGATTCTTCCCATGAGCTAAATACTTTGTGAAATTTGTGTCATTAATTATCACAATGGAATCTATGGTTATTGATTATGAATTTCCCAAGAAAGAAAGACCAAGAAGATTAAGTGTGGGTGGATTAGGAAGGTTAAAGAATACTGTTTAAACAATTTGAAAACAAAAACAGCAACAAGAAAAGAGAGAGAGGGCCCCTTTCTCTACTCTAAATACAGGACCTTAATCATCACATGGACAATAGTGTATGGAAGAAGAGCATCTAAGAAGGAAAAATTCTTGTCCTTAAGGATCTTATAATCTAGGATTATTTTACAGTAAGATGCCTCACTGAACCACTGAAATGTTTGTAGTAAAAACTGAAATATGATGTAGATGTAAATTATATCCTCACTTTCATTAGGTTAATATAAAATAAGATTGTAATATACATCATTGTGATGATATATTGTGTACCGTAATAAAAATTGCCTGAAGATCAGAAAACAGAACAAGCCATTAGATTAAACATAGAGGCCAGATAGTGGTGACACACACCTTTAATCCTAGCACTCTGGAGGCAGAAATCCATCTTGATCTCTGTGAGTTCAAAGCCACCCCGGACTACATGAAATTGATTCATACTAGGAGAGAAACAGAGCCAGGTATTAGTGGCATACACCTTTAATCCCAGTACTTGGGAATCACATGCCTTTAATCCCAGCAAGAAAGGTATATAAAGTGTGAGGAGACAGGAACTAAAGGCTTCTCAAGCTGAGGGGTCTTAGAGTCACATGGCAGTGACTAGTTTCTTTGTCTCTCTGATCTTTCAGCATTTACTCCAATATTTGGCTCTGGGATTCTTATTAAAAGATAAAATTAGAATTCATGTAACATATCATTAAGAGTTTTTACAATGATTTCATTTTGAAGTGGAAATATTTTAGGTATATTTGTTAAATAAGGTATATGCTAGCATCAACAACATAAATATTTTTAAATTTTTCTTTAATGCTCCTACTGGGAATTTTTTAATGCTATAGTTGTAATTTTTCCTCCTTTCTATGAACAAACCTCTGCTGAGAAGCAACTTAAAGGAATACAGTTTTATTTTAGCCTATAGTTGAAGTGCTACAGTCCAACACTGTAGGAAAGACAGTGTGGTAGCAGGAGAAGGCATGGTCCCAGAAGTAGGAGTTTGCTGGTCCAAATCACTTCTTTTGTCAGGACACAGACAGGTGAGGGCATGCATTCAACCTTCTTGCTTCCTCTTACCCAAACTGAGATCCCAGGGTATGACATAGTTTCACCTACGTGCAGAGTGGGTCTTGCCTTCTAGATGGAATTTCTGCAGAAAACACTTGCAAGAGCCAGGGGTATGCATTCTCAGTGAGCACATTCTGTCCTTCAGTATATGTTAGTCATTAAACCACCATTCCTTCCCTACTGAACACTCAAATACACCAGTTTAAACATACCACTCTACCATGGTTCCTAAACTCTCAATTTTATGTAATATGAAATTCATTTTAGTCCACCCTTAACTAGTACTGTAATTTTAACAATCTCAGTGCTGTTCAAAAGGCCCACATATCTTCTGAGACCCAAAATCTATCTAAATCTGAACACATGCAAAATGAAAATAAATCCATTTCTAGCATGCAATGGCACAAATTAAGAATACCCATTCCAAAAGAGAGGAATAGGAGGACAGTAAATAAAGTTGGAACCAAGATAAAAGTGAAGCCAGGAGGGCTAAACAAAAATCCTTCAGTTCCCTGGCATCTGGAGCTTCCAAAAGAATCATATGGACTCCAAAGCACTTTGACAGTGCTATGGGTTGCTTTGGTTCTGAGGCCAACAAAGGTAGCTTCTTTCTTGGCCTATCTCAACTCCATGCTTGAAACATTTCTTGCAAGATATTCCATGATATCTTAACATTTCCAGTACCCTGCGTTCTCCATTACAATTTATACAATTTAGGCTTCACCTTCCCAGCTCCATGCAGTAGCCTTTTTCTTTTCTTTTCTTTTCTTTTCTTTTTTTATTTTTTTATTTCTTATTTATTTTATTTATTTATTTTTTTTAGCTGAGGATCAAACCCAGGGCCTTGCACTTGCTAAATCCCCAAACCCTACAGTGGCTTAAGGTGTTTGCTCTACAGGAAATTCAACCCTGCCACAGTTGCCTACCTTCATCAGCTTTCTAAAACCTTGCTGTAGTTCCTTGTTCTCCCTTTCTGTTCTTGATCCAGCTGGGATCTCCTGCTCCCCTAAACTCTCTTTCCCTTGAACCTTGTGCTTCATTACTCCCACTGTTGTCCAGGTTGTTCATGTAGATCTAATCCACTTCTCTGTCATTGGGTGATCCCTGTCTTTCTAAGGGTCCCATTTTCTAGGTAGCCTCCCTGGAGTGGTGTAGCAGTCTAGTCATCTTTGTTTTACATCTAATATCCTCCTATGAGTGAGTACATACCATGTTTGTCCTTCTGAGTCTGGGTTACCTCACTCAGATGATTTTTTTCTAGATCCATCCATTTGCCTGCAAACCTCAGGATGTGATTGTTTTTCTCTGCTGAGTAGTACTCCATTGTGTATATGTATCAAATTTTCTTTATACAGAACTGAAAGGGAGAACAAGAAATAACAGACCATGATAAATGAAGACCACATGAGAACAGGAAGAAGCAAAGTGCTAGAGAGGTCCCCAGAAATCCACAATGATATATCCACTGTAGACTACTGGCAATGGTTGAGAGAAAGCCTGATCTGACCTAGTCTGGTGATCAGATGGCCAAACACCCTAACTGTTGTGCTGAAACTCTCATCCAATAACTGATGGAAGTGGATGCAGAGATCCTCGGTCAGGCCCCAGGTGGAGCTCCAGGAGTCCAATTGTTGAGAAAGAGGAGGGACTGTAAGAGTGTGAATTGTTGAGACCAAGATTGGAAAAAGCACAGGGAGAAATAGCCAAACTAATGGAAACACATGAGTTATGAACCAAAAGCTGTAGAGCCCCCAACTGGATTAAGCCCTCTGGATAAGTGAGACAATTGAATAGCTTGAAATGTTTGGGAGGCACCCAGGCAGTCGAACCCAGACCTGTCCTTAGTGCATGAGCTGGCTTTTTGGAACCTTGGGCTTACACAGGGACACTTTGCTCAGCCTGGAAGGAGGGGACTGTACCTGCCTGTACTGAATCTACCAGGTTGAATTGAATCCCCAGGGGAGTCTTGGCCCTGGAGGAGATGGGAATGGAGGGGAGGGGCTGGGGGGAAGGTGAGGGTGGCGGCGGGAGCGGGGAGGACAGGGAAACCCATGGCTGATGTGTAAAATTTAAACACAAATATAATAAATAAAAAAGGAGAGAAAAAACCTTGTTGTAGGCCTGTAAGATTCCCTCATTCTTGCATCTTTCATAATTATCAAATTAATTCCACATTGATAAGATTGCCAAGTTTTCCTGCCAGATCAAGATATAGCCTGCCTCCCTGGAACCATACTCAGAAAGGTATCTTCAAGGCTGATCCCAAAGAAACTTTCAATTTGCGATTATTTTAAACAGGGAACTCCTATGGTGAAATTTTCATTTTATACTCTCTCCATTCAAATGAATTTTAATTTTCACAAGGTAAAGCCTCTGCTCGGTCAAGCCTCAACCACACAGCACATTTTCTATCGTCTTAATGAATAGGAATACTGTTCTCTCTTTCAGTATTGTCGAACTCTTTAACAATCACAGCTGCCTTGTCTGCATATTAAACTCACTCTAACTCCTGTTCTTAATGAATTTTCCATTCTTCACGTGCTTCTAATCTGATTGATCTCTCTTAATGTAAGTCTGGATTAAAACAGGGATCAGTAACCATGCCACCGCCTGAATGTTATGCCAACCTGAAATTTCCAACAAAACAGATTTGTTTATTATAGTTTTAATTCAGTCTGACTCAACTGCTCAGGACACAGTTCTCTTGAACCTTCATGAGATGTTGCAACATAATATACATTTCTCTGAGCATCTTGGTCTTCCAAACCCTTAAACAATTGCCCAGAAAACTCTACTTGAAACATTCTAGAGCTTCTCTAGCCTGAAGCTACACTCTTCCACATTCCTCTCACAATCCAGTTCCAGGGCCTAAGAACCACGTGGCTAAGTTTGTTTAAACAGCTACTCCTCTACACCTCAGTACCAAGTTTCTGTGTCAGCTGCCTGTCTTGTTGCTGTGATGTTTGGTCAGAAGCAACTGAAATGATGAAGGCTGACTTATTGGCTGACAGTTTGAGAGGCTTTGGCTGGTCACATTTCATCTGTACTTGTGAAGCATAGGATAGCCAGGAATTTGGCCTAGGCTATTAAAGTTCAAGGCCTGTCTCCAGTTACCCACTTCCTTCAGTGAGACTCTACTTCCTAAGGGGCCCAAGTATTTAAATACATGAGATTATGGGCTATGCTTCATTATCAAACCAACACAGTTGCATATGTGACTTGTGCTATCTTTGATTTTGAGAAGACAAGCTTAGGAGACAAGTATAGGCAATGCCAGCAAAGTCTGAGTTTTGAAAGTAATGAGCCATTAACAATGCCTGAAGAATCAAGAGTGATTCTGGGAAAGGAACTTGGTGATATCTGTGGATGAATAGTGATTAAAATAGGAAAAGGATATGAAATGTTACTGCAGAAAGATTAAATATTTCACTCAAGAAGTGAGACATAGAAGAGCCCATTTAGGAGATAACAACACATTCAGGGAAAAAAAAACCACAATATATCTTTAGGATAATAAAAAGAGAATTATCATGAAAGTCTGTACACTATTCTGTACTAAGTACTTGTACAAACAGATGTCATTCTAATGTTCTTCTAACCCGGGGATTAGACAAGACAACTCCATTATTTTCCACAAAAAATCAGGAAAAGTCTGCTCCTGCATTGTCCTCTAAAACATGGCTCTAACTGAATAATCAGGAAGCTTTATGGAAATCAGTCCTACTAGGAAGAGAAAAAAAGAAATGGTGAAGAAAGATCAGTACATACAGAGGCTCACACTGTTTTGCCCTAAAGGAATGGGTTAGTCTCAAAGACTATTCCCAAAGCACATAGCAGTTCTACTGAGCACCCCCATTTCCTCCATCACTAGACTGAAGGTTTCTTCATACGTAGGATCTTCCTTCAGCTTCCCTGTCTTGATAATTAGAAGAATATATGGAACACCCTAATGGCACACATATGTTCATATGAGTACAAAAAAAGAACAAATGCGTGAATCAGCCAGCACTTAATTAATACTTTAAAATGCAAACTCTACTATTAGCTTTTAAAGAGTCAGTATTCTACGGTACCATGCAGAAGGAATATAAACTTTAAAGCCTCTCAATTGCTGGACATGGGACGGTAACAACAGCAACAAAGCAGAATAGAATCTATTGAGTAACACCAATAGGTCAAGGATTTTTCTCCCTTTTATTAAAAAAAAATATATAATCATGGTCAAATAGAGATAGTTCATTCACTTAACTTTCAGTTTCTAAGACTATAAATACAAGCCCTTGCAGACTGAAAAAAAAAATAGTAAGATGGGTGGTAGTTATGAGATTACAATGATGTGTATATACATACATACATGACAGTATTGGAATGAAACCTATTCTTTTGTATGCATACTTAAATAAAACATAGGGGGAAGTGGACATGGAATCACAAAAAAGTTCTAGTTTTTCTATGCTATTTTATTTCACAAACTGCACCAGGCTGTGCATTTCCCCTCTTCGTGTTTCTGAAGGTTCTTGGGACGCAAACACTCCATGCGTATAGACTGGTAGTATGTGAAATGAAACAGGTATACCTTGAATGACAGAGAGATGTCTCCATGGGCTTTATGCTGCCTTCTAAATCGTTGTATATTTATGGAGTCTCTCAGTGAGAGTATTTTCTATTTCCATTTATCCTTCTCCAAAGTTCCTAGGGATAATTCTAACTAGCATTTATTCAAGATCAATTTTGGAAGAAATAAGTTACTTACTATAAAACACAGCCTTGTGAAAAATATCTTAAGTCACTCTTTTTATATTAGCTGATTCCACATTCAGAGTTAAAGTTATTTTATACACTGCAATTAAGTTGAAATGGTGATATAGTGGTTTAATACCTTTTATGAAATTGCCATACTTCTGACATATCACATATTTTCATGCTCTGAGAAACTCTAGCACAGTAAATTATTCCAAGAATTACATTGCATCTACTTTTTCAGAGTGGAAATTTTCATCAAATTTATTTATTCATTCAATGCACATTTACTGATCAACTAGGATGTCTCCAAATGCTAAGATAAAAAGATGAATAGCAAAGCCCCTGTCTTACTGAATTCACAGCCTCGTTTCTTCTTCTCTTTCTCTCTCTCCCTCCCTTTGTCCCCCCATCCCCACACACAAACATGTAAGCATACACAGAATACACACATGGTATGTTGAAATATAATTGGTAAATTGATGGGCACTGTGTTAGTTACAGCTCTCACAGAAACACAGCATTAAGAGACCATTTAACGTGAGATACATTTATTGTCAAAGGTAGGAGAAAACAGAGGGTTCAGATCAAGATATAGGACTTAGAGAAAGAGAAGCAAGAAAGGAGGGCTAGGTTAAGAAGTAACTCAGACTGCATTGCAGACCCATAGTATCATTAAGGACAGTGGGAATCCCTCAGACTGAAGCTACTCTCTGAATTAGCAGAATTGAGCCTACTTCTCCCCTATATGCTCTACTAGTGTTGGAGAGAAATGTATATACTGTGACCTTGACTGAAATAGACTGATAATTGATCAGCTGGAGCTTTTACTTAGCCTTGGTCCTCAAACAGATGTGTGTGGCCTATTTCATGCCTGAGACACTGCACCTATGTAAGGAGGACCATGTGTTAAAGGATACCTGTGTATAACTTTTGTGCAGAAATAAAAATCTACTTAAAAGATGTCTGTTATATTTTCCAAGATGCAAGATTTGTATAAAATTATGACAAGGTTGCTAAGGACAAGGCATGCCAACAAAATGTCAAAAGGTAAGTTGACTCACAGAGGCGGGCTTGTGCTGGTGACAGTGCCAGCATCACATTTGCCATTTGATTTTAGTGCAGTGTTCAGTAGAATATAGCAGAAGTGGCAAATGGTGAGACTAGGGAGGTTATGCAGAGGAGAAATATGGGAGAGATTGGTGTCCTGGTTATGCCTAGGGTAATAGGGAGCTGCTGAAGGAATTTAATGAAGGAGCAAACTATAGGTGAGCTTCACGAAATATCTAAGGGAGCTTCTGAGGGAGGAAGACAGGAAAAGTGAAGTCAAGAGCCTATGCAATTTTTTTTCATAAGGTACACACCAGCAGAGTGTCAGTCATAGACGTGGAGAAGAAACAAGTATGTAGTATGGGGCATGGAGTGTATTGTACATAGTTGTAAAAGAGAGGCTAAGGACGAATTCAGAAAGTCAACTGAGACAAGATTGTAGACTATAAAACAATCAGGAAAATTCAATAATGACTTGTACTAGGTTGTTTTACCTGGTAGGTGGCAGTTCAACAAACCAAAACTAAAAGAGAAATAAGAGATTTGAATTAAAATTGTGTATAGTATAAGAAGACCATGACCCAGGTCCAAAACTTTCAGAAATATCACTTTTTTTAAAGGCAGCAATGAAGGAAGAAGTCCATTTAATATAAAAGACCTGGTTATGGGATGCTTCAGGCAAAGTAGAATTATAGAATATATTATCAGGTTTCCAACATGGAGTTTGTTACCAGCCTGACAACATGGAGAATTAGAGCAAATGCTACTGGCTTGTGAATACTAGAACAGCCATAATTGATAAATACATGATATGACACATACTAAAAATAAGTCATTTTAAAACAAGGAATAATAACAACTCAATACTTGTTTCTCTAGACAGTTTAAGTAGGAAATGGTGCCCACACGTTCATGGGTGATGTGTCTTGTTCTCAGATGATGGTGTGGTTTAAAGAAGTGTTGGAAAGTAGGAAATTGGATCTAGTTAGAGGAAGAACATTGATTAGATGACCTGGAAAACTATGTTCTGTCCTCTGCCCCTCACATGCCCTCTGCTTCCTGGTCACTATCAGATAAGTGACTTGGCCATTTGCGCTTATCATCACAATGTCCTGCCTCAACACAAACCTCAGCAATGGAGAAAGTCAACCATGTAATCACATCTTTAAAACTGCACAAAAATAAAGTTTTCTTCCCTTTTGGTGTGATGAAAACATCTCTCAGTTGTGTATTACATGTTACTACTGAATGAATTTGGAGGATATTCACATCTATTTTAGTACTATATCTACTATGTTATATTACATTGTGTTGGATTCTCTGTAAATCTATGTTCAGTAATAATGGTAGTTTGGAGTAAGCCATGGTAGGAGGATTTGTTCATGGAAAATAGAAAAGGATTTTTCTCTTGAGTACTCTATTATTGTTGTCTGATCATAGGTACTCTTGAGAACCACACTTTCCATCCAGATAGGATTAAAGAAACGGTGAGGTAGCAGCTCATTTGACGTGGTGAATGTCTTTGTGAATTAGGCTTTATTCTCTTAGAAATAGCTTGAGACCAACTAAAAGATACTTGCATTTGTTTATAGGCTCAAGGAAATAAGTAAACAGAAAATGTTAGACTAAAATTAGCCCCAAGCTGGAGATAGCTGATATTGTAAGGGTTTCTCATAATTAAGCCTATGGAAGAAAGCTCAGGAAAATTGTATATATTTTCATTACAAGAATTACTTTATTTCTAGGCTAGTAACTATAACATGCAATAGCCATATAGATCATGTGACTTCTGTGAGGGGTAAATGGTATGTGAGACTCACAGGTATTGCTAATCCTTTTAGAGGTCTCAACCTGATACTTGATGGAATTGAGTGGGATGATAGGAGATGTTGATAGGAAAATGACTCAATGGCATTGCCAAGGGTCCAGCTGTGATTAGCACAGTTAAGTGTGCCTGAGTGGGGTTCTGGCTATCTGGGCCAGCCACTGATGAGCAGACATGATGAGAACAGCACTATCTGAGTTTAGGGACAGAATAGCAGGGGTAGAGGGACACTGAAAATAAACAAGTGAAAGTAATGAATTCTAGCCCAGAATGAGCCATGAAGGAAGAAAAGCCAGATAAACACCCCTGCTGAGAAAAAATGATATTTGAACAGGCTTTCCCTAAGTCACTGAAAAGGTGCAACAGGATGGTCATCTAGCTTCCAGGGTTCAGAATTGATATGGCTACTGGACATAGTCAGAGCTATCATTAAATAAAAACCCTATTTTGTCTAGACTGGGCTCTTCGGGGCCTCTTTTTCATGATAGACTCTGTCACAGGATAGATTAAAATACACAGAGAAACAACCTTAGACATAGAACTATGAGAAACTGGGGAATGCTGAGAGTGGGGGCAATGGCCTTCTCCAAGTAATAGTCCCCTAATTGCTTATCCAATCTCATAATGTGTCTGTACTCCTCAAGAGTCAGATATTTATCCAACAATTACTAGGAACACTTACAGACTGATAAAGATTCTTTGTATATAAGGCCTTGGAATGACCAGAAGCAATACGATTTAATCTTTAGACATGTTGTTTAAATTTGTACCCATAAAATCAATTAAGTGAAAAGACACACAACTATTTACCCTTAGTAAGCCAGTGAATCATTATCAGTGTCTTCCACAAGTTACTGTATTGGTGAAATTATTAAGGCCACTCCATGTAGTTAAAAGGGAGGTTTATTTTGTGGGGTAACTTACAAATGAAGGGGTAGGTTGCAGGGTCTGGCAAAGGGATGGCACAGTCCAGCGGTGTTCTCTGGAGAACTCTGCTCGGTCTACCTCCAGCATCCAGAGTCCGGGGCCCAAGAGAGAGACCTCTTCCCGATCCTTGGTCTTCTGCTTCCTCCTCCGCCTTGCCTTGTGGGTGTGACCATTACCGAAGCCTCAATGGGGGTTTGAACTTCCAGGCCAATGCTGGGATGGCTATCCACTACATTACTGGACTCAGGTATGTGTTTCTAGACACAGGCTGGAGATTTCAGGATAAAACACACCCACAAGTTCTTTTTAAGCTGAATGATCCTTTATGCTGAAGCACAGTTGGGAGTACAGAAAGGTCAGACTTGTACTCCTGGACTGACATCCATCAGACTGCAAACATATACTATAAGACACAGGATTAGTGTTGTCTGACTTTTAGCAAGAGTTCCCACATGTAGACGCCACCAGCCAGCAATATGAGTAGTCCTTCTATTATAAAGCTTCCTCTCAGTCTCTCTACCTTCTTCCCTCCCTTTCTCCCCACCCATCTTTCCTCTCTTCTTCATCCTCTCACTCACTCACTGATTCACTCTATCCTTCTTTCCTTCCTCTACTCACTCCACATGGGTTTGTATATGGGTACTATTTATTTTCTCTCATGTCTGCTACTGTCTCTCCTTCATTCACAATTTCTGCTTCTTTCTCTTTGATCCCACTGAGTAAAAGCATCTACTGCTCATGAATTTTCCTGACTAAATGTTTCCTTTTTGCACAGTATTGTCTTTTGACACTATGATTGAAAGAGGAGAGGATCTAGTTATTAACTTAGTTCAAGTGCCCATGAAGCTGAGATACAGTGGCCCAAAACAACTGAGCACACATATGTCACAGAGAGAACAAAGGCACTTCACAGGAAGGAGATATGAGACATGTTTGCCTCTTGCCCATGAGATCAATGGTCCTTAAACTATTTCATTTTTGAATACATATGATTCCTTTGCTTCCAAGTCTCTCAGTGGTATCATGCATAGTCTGTATGATATTTGATGTATGATTTTTAGACATACCTAGATGTGTCATTTACTAGATCTCTTCATTTTCCATTCTTCCCCTGATTCAAGCTCTACTTCAATGGATAAATCAACTCCTCTATTGCTATCCTAAATTTAGCACAGTGTTTGTCTGGTCCAAAGTTTATGCAATGTGAATGTTGACCACTGTTTTCCACAGTCCCTCCTTCCACACAGCACTCCACAGAATCTGGAAGTACCCAACATTAACATTCATTGTCATTAACTCATTTATTCAAAATGTTCTGTTTGGGAACTAGCTTCACCACAAATCCAACTATAAATTATTACAAATTGTACATTTAAAAATGGCTGTCGATAAATAACCAAAAAACAAAGTATGTTAACAGCAAAGCACTAGGGTGTGAGTTCAGAGAGTGCTGACAAGAAGGCCCCAGAGTGCAGGCACACAGAGGGTGAGAGGCTCTGCCTTCCCCTGTAGCCTCCACTGCCAACCTCACAAAACACTGCCTTTTCCTTTACCATTCAGACTGGGCATGTGCCTGGAGTCTGAATGGCCCATTTTAGAATGCACATGGGTTCATGTGAAAGCACAGCAGAAGAAAGGCACCTAAGGATAGATAGGGATGCCAGAGAACAAAGCTCAGAGGAGGACCCTTTAAATCCGTATTTCTTACAATGTATACAATGAGCTGTCGCCTCTGGAACTGGACACAGAAACTACACAAGCTGGATGTATTATTTTAGACATGTTTTCCCATGCCAGCTTTTAAAGTACAAGGAGTCTCCTTCTCCTTGTCTCCCCACTCCTCTGACTCACCCCCTGCAGGCTGTTTACATCAAATCCAGCAGGAGGAAGAGGGAGCCATCTCCCAATTACTCAGACTCCCCATGGGCAATTCTAGTGCAAGTTCAAACTTGCTTCTTGCTCTTCCCTTGATGAGTTTTGACAGCATGTCAGTTCTGCTCTCCTTTCAATAGCCATCAAACATTGATGGGTGGAGCAGGTGTGCTCCCTGGGGTGCAAAGAAAATGATGGTATGAACTCTGAGTCCCTTTCAGAAGCATAATTTCCTATTATGTGGACAGAAAAGTGAGTTTGTCTGTGTAGTGTTGTGTTATAGTTCTGGTGTGCAGTGACATACGCATTCAAGTTCTTAAAAGACCCCCCGGGAAACCACCCTGGAAGCAAACATGGTACTGAGACTTCAGTTTTAAGGCTCCTGCAATGAATTTGCTGCATTAAGAGTAAAAATTCTCTCCTCGCAGGTGTCACCATGGTAAGCACTGCTAAGGTGTGTGCGTGTGTGTGTGTGTGTGTGTGTGTGTGTGTGTGTGTGTTTAGAGTGCCTTAATGAAAAGAATGGAGCACCAACACACAGGCATTTAATGGCTAGAGGACAATTTCTCACAGTGAAGGATTAGGCCAGAACAAACACTAATGTGGTATAGCTAGCCCAGAATGATCTTTGGGGAATGTACACTACTCCAAGTCAGCAGATCCTACTTCCTCAGCAGAAATCCTGAAGAGGTTACCAAGCTTGGTTTGAATCTATCCTCCTAGTGAGTGATCTCCAAGTCATTTAATAAGTATAGACTATGGGAGAATTACACACATTAACTATGCATCTGCTCATACATTTTTTAGCTGACATCTACAATTTTTCATCATAAATGTAAATAGTTGCAAGAACTATAATTTACAGCATATTATAAAAACTGCATTTACATGAAAACTCTTACATCATTCTTCTAAATGTATTAGAAGGGATCTAAGAACTGGGGCAATTTTACTGGTCACCATCATCCATCTTCAAAACATAACAACAAGCTCTTCCTTAATAATAAGAAAACATATTTACTGTTTTTTCTCCTGTAATTTATATTTCTAGCCCACTTCCTTCCACATACTTTCATCTCAATGCAATTTTTTGTTATGCTTGAAAGTCTTTTATTGATCAACCTATCAAACTTCTCCAAAAAAATAAAACCTTATGTATGTAAATTAGATTTTTCCCATTTCCTGGAACATAAATCACTGTTGATTTTTTTCTTCTTGATTGAGTTGTAATTATAATTATTATTTACATTTTAATCAAACCATGTGCACATATTTTTAACTTAAATAACTATTAAAAATGGAAACAAAATTTTAAAGGAAATGAATCTCAGTCAGAGAATTCTTTCAATTAGTCCATGTGTCCATGGATGACTATCACTCCTAAATAGGCTGACAAAACACAGAATAGAGCAGACTCTGTGTCAGCCTTTTTATTATCCAATACTTTTGCTAATTACAAGCATTGAGAAAACTTTCTACACATAGAGGTGAGCACAAGTGGACAGATTTTGTTACAGAAACCCTTTTTACTTTTGATCTCCCTTTGAATAATATCCCAAAGATCATAGCATGATCTGTCACCCAAAATTATTTTTAATGATTCAAGAGTTGACAGTTTTATTAGGTCTTTCTTCACTGTCTTTGAAAGCAAGTCCTTTGCCAATGGATTTATGACCGAGGCTTGGCCTTTCTGCTTCGTAATTCTTCACTAGCCTCCCAAGTTATCCTCTGCTTGGTACCCACCATGTCCTTTTTGTTGTAGCTATGTGCTCCAGGGAAGCAGAGCTCAGTGATGGGGCCCTATTGCTCTCATGGAGATGCATGATCAAGGAAAGTTAGATAAAGCCAGCCTGTGATGCATCTCACTCAATCCTCACAGCTGCCTCAAAGCACTGACAGAAGAATGTCTTACCTTCGTGCTGCTTTGGGATTTGGTGGACCAGTCAGTTACATGTATATATGTGCATGTGCATGGACATGCACACACATGTATAGACACAAATACACTGTTTTAAATGCATTTATGTAAAAATCTCATTTCTTTATCATTTCCCAATATTTTGCTCTGTCTGAACTCCTGGGTGGCTCTATCTAGAACAAACATTTAGAAAATTTTGGGGGGAGATATAACATGAAACACATTAAGTTTGAATTTTCTAGTAGTATATGAAAATAGCAAAAAAACAAGAAGCACATGCTATTAATAAGAAGAAATTTTTAAGCCATAACTTGCACTTAATATGGAATATTATCTTATAATAATAGGCTTTGCATTACTTTGTACTACTTTGTACTCAGATTGTTACTATCTTTGTGCACCTTATACTTAGGGTCCATCTCAGCTAGGACTAGCCATACTTGAAGTGCTTTTCAGATACATTTGGCTGCACTTCTAGCCACCTTATTACAGAAATTACAGAATAACACTCTATCATAGTGTTATACCAATCGGTAAAAAAAAAAAAAAAAAAAAAAAAAACCAACCTCCTGGCTTTCACATGCACTTTGGGATGGATCACTACCCTCTTTGGAGCAATGCCTGAAGTCCTTCTCATGGGTTATGCTCCTCATTGTCACTGCCCACCACGTTTCTTCTAGTCCACACACTGCTTTTCTTCATACTCTCATCTTCTCTGTATCTGGTGCTCCCCTATTTTAGTGTACCCCACTCGACTTTCACTCCTGTTCTGTGGTGAGTGAAAGTATAAAGGCTGATCCAGAAGCTGAATTACAAAAAAAAATTACCTAGTGAATAAATTGCTTAATAAATGAATCTAATAACTCTGTTTACAAGATGATGTTTTTTTTTTAATGCCAGCAATTATCTCTGCAGAACAGAGTGGAAGAATTTGTGGGAGTATATACAGTGTTGATTCTTTCTTAAATATAAAGACAAAGTGTATTTCCATGTACTACTGTGCTGAGCAATTGAGCCAGTATCCACTATCAGATTAGAAGGGGTCTGCTAAAATGGAATAGGGTGAGGGAGATGCAGAGGATGCTATTTCCATCTTTTACAGGGAAGCACTTGGCCAAGGCCAGCTCCCACTATAAGCTATCCCACAGTGAAGAGACTACCTTTAAAGCAAGTTCTTTTCTTAGAAGAATGGGCCAAATATGCAGGTTGCTTTAACAATGCTGATCATGGGGATATAAGATACCCCTTTCCTTTATGATTCCTAAAGTAAAACCCAAAGTCAATAGCCCAGTGCTGGAAGCCACCAATGGAGGCTGTGTGGGTGACCCTCCATTTTCTAGGTGTTGATATGACAGAGAGCTTTGTTCACATGGAGATGAGATTATCTTACTGCAGCATCAGCTGAACTGAAGTCATGAAAATCCCGGCCTTGTGCCTGAGCACAGTAGGAACTCTGAGTTTTCAGAAAGCTGCTGCAGCTAATAGTTACTTGCTAGAGCCTTTTGTTGCTGTCATACTCTTTTAAGAAAATGCTAGATCTCCACGTGCCTTAACTCTTGGCACAACCTTGTCATAGGATTTAGGCATACAGTAATAAATCCAGCCATCTCCTTACTCTGAGGGTTTAAAACCTCAAAGTATTGTTGAGGGAAACAAATGCAAAGACAATTCCCTGAGTGAGACCCCCCAGCAGTGATACTTACACAGTGTGTAGCAAAGGTGGGGCAGTGTGTTTTGAGGAGTTATGGGCCAGGACACTTGTATTCTTAACAGCTCGTGAGATATCAGCACAGAGCATTTGATCATGTGGGAGGAACGTGGCTAGATATGTTCCTCATCCTTATATAATACTGATAATAGTTTTCTTCTCTCAGAAGACTCAGGAAAGGAGAAACAAGGGAAGCAGAGACAGAAAGAAAATTTGGAAATGTTCCATCTCCTATGCCAAGCCAAAGATCTGCAAATCCCACCCTTGAAGAATTTTCCATTACAAAAGTCTGACTAAAATTCACCCTGGCAATGTGCTGAATTCTCCCATAGAATTACCCTTTTGGTCTAAAATGCTTCTTGATAAAATTCAAAGAAAAATATGTTGGAAAAGCGTTCTGGGAAGATCTGTTATCTGAACAGTTTAAAGGAGTCCTTTCCATACACAGACCACTAGTGTGCATGTGTGATACTCATTCTTTGGGGAGATTATGACTCTGTTATTTTGGGAGCTCTGCATGGGAGAAATTTGCATGCAACTTTATGTTTACCTAAAAGACCACTTCCAGATTTGTCAAACAGAGAAAATAGAATATTTTGCTAAATTCCCTATTAAACACCAGGGCATTTGTTTACCATTGATACTAATTACCCTGTTATTTGTGAGCAAATAAGAGTTTTATCTTTCTTAGTTAATTGAAATTTTATTATGAACTAACAAAAGTGTTGGAAATGCCCATCTGTGTACACACACTCACACACACACACACACAGAAAGACAGAGACAGAGACAGAGACAGAGACACAAGAGAGAGACAGAGACAGAGAGAGAGAAACTGCTACAGGTTTGAAAGTCATTGATTCCTATAATAAAAAGTAAACTCTCTCTGAATGTAATGTACTATCTGGATGCTGGGGAAATGGAGCTGGCACCTGCTCAACTGTTACCCTACCAGGTGCCTGATTCTCCATATACATGTACTATTCTATTAAATCACTATTAGTGGAATTTCCATTTATGTGTCTATCTTTTTTATGTGTTTGGGGGATACATGTGTGTATATGTGTTTGCATATGTGTATATGTTCATGTACTGGTACATATGCCAATTGTGCATATCCTAGTTGACTCTAGAATTTAACGTTGGATGTCTTTCTTGATTACTCAACTCTGTAGGCTATATATTGTGGCATACTGACTCATTTGAAACTCGAAGCCTGCCAGTTCTCCTAATATAGCTTTCCAATAGTGCTAAGTCTAGGAATCATCTGTCTCTACCTCCCCAGTGGTGGAAGAACAGGTGGACTGCCATACCCACTTATCATATATATGGATGCTGATACTGCCCCTATTACTGTTCTATGTCCCTCCTTGAATGCCTCCATAATTATTGTTTTCCCTTCTGCTTTGTTTATTTCTATGAAAACTTGCTTATTTTTAAAAGGTATTTCATAACTTTTGAGAATTGCATATGTGTATGCAATCAAATATGATCACATCTACCCTTCATTTTCCATCTCCAACTATTTATCAACTCAATATTCTTCCCTCCCATCCCAAATCCAAATTCATGTTCGGTGTGTGTGTGTGTGTGTGTGTGTGTGTGTGTGTGTGTGTGTGAATAACCAATGTACTGAGTCCAATTATATACGTGAGTGTGGAGTCATCTACTGGAACATGGGAAATCAGTGTCCACATATTCAGGAAAGAATGACTCTCCCATGCCCAGCAACTATCCACTGCCAATAGCACCTCAGTGTGGAGAGGGTCTTAGAGATCATCTCTCCTGTTCATGCTTGGATTTTGGTCGGCTTGGTTCTGTTTAGGTCATATGCAGGTAACCATATGTGCTTTTAGTTCATGACTGCAGCACTCCTCTCCTGTCTGGAAGACAACACTTCACAGCACTCCTCCCCATCCTCCAGCTCTTACATCCTTCCTGCCTCCTTTTTTGAGATGTTCCCTGTGCCTCAGTCCTGGGGGATTTGATACAGACACCCTATTTAGGACTGAACACTGAGTCTTGTCTATTATGAGCACTTTGACCAAGTATGCACCTCTCCATTAACTGCTCAGTGTCTATTGTAAAGAGAAGCGTCTTTGACCAGCACTGAGGGCAGCACAGGTTTACCTGTACTAGAAGCTGCAAAGATAGTTTTCTTTAAGCAGGCATAACTTCAGCCTCTCTGGTATCTCTGATATATCCTTATCTTTCCAAAGCCATTAGCATCTGTTGCCTGATGCTAACCTCTTTCTGTTGGAGTTGAGAAGACAAACATTACTCAGGTACCCTGACAGCTCTCATTGCTTTAGCCTGCTACTGCCACTTGTAAAATGGTACTTCTTGTGAGAGGCCTTCAGAACCCCAGTTCTCAAACGTTATACAATGTAGTTCAGAAACACCAGTTGTTTCTCAATAACTTAAAATATTTATTTTCCAAGAAGTCTAATTGCATTTATCTTGACTGCCAGAAAGCTCAAAGAAGATTAAAAATCAGTTAAAAATACTCCTACTAATTTTCAGAGAATTTTGCCCTTTTATTCCATTATTTTTATTATTTACATTTGTATATATTTACATTTATATATGATAATGCAATTTTTGAAAGAAAGATACTTTTATGTTATTCACAATAGAAATACCTATTGTCACAAGGTAAAGTACTATGACTATGGACTTAACTTCAATACATAGTAGCATGCTTTCTTTAAATTTATGTTTTATAATTTATAAATGGGGGAACGGTTATCTAGTTTACCTTAGTTTGTAAAATATCACTTGAGTTTGCTATCCATTTACAGGGTTTTCATTTTTGTTTTGTTTGGTTGGTTGGAGACATAGCCCAGTGATAAGGGAACATACTTTGTATATACAAGGTCATGAATTTAATCCCAAACATACAAACAAACCAGATAAAACAAGTGGATGTTTTTCAATTATTATTATTATTTTGTTGCACTTTGCTGCCAGTCAGCATGGCCAACTGGATAATATTTTTATTTTTAATTAGTTCATGGAGAAGTATGTTTTAGACCTAGGATAAAATCCTCTAATAATTCTCTATTGGGTTGAAAGCTGCCTAAGGAAGTAAGACCCAAGTGATACCCAGGGACATCTCTTAGACCAGAAGAGCCTGGGAGCTAAACGTTGTACTGTTAGTGTTAAATAACATAAGAGAATAATGTGTGTTGATATAATAACTAACTACATGAATGATAGATATTGACAGTTCTTCTAAATAGAGTGCAAAGCATTCAGCTCTGACACTTGATAGAGATTATTGTTGCCTATTACTCTTCTGTCCCATGACTTTTGTGCAAGGAGAATTCAGAATTCAAGAACCTTCATTGGCTCTGAGACAGAAAAGATTAATCCTCCTGGATATTTGGCTTGTAAGTGGGGGCGGGAAGAAGGTAGAAGCTGGATAAACAGGAGGAGAGTTCAACTATTAACTGGGAATTTCAACTTAAGAAATCCTTCCATACTGGGTAAACTGGCAAGAGCAACATAGATTGGCCAAGATGCTTCTAAAACAACAACAAAAAAAAACTTTTGATGCCCTTTAGTATATAGGACATTGTACTAAAGGGGGCCTAGTGGGACCTGAGAAAACTTTTGACTACAGAGACTACTGATGTGGGAGAGAGGCTTTGACAAAGGGATCTGCCTCCTAGAGGTGAGGAAGAATGAGGGCCCACAAACTCAGGCTTTATAATATCTGAGAATGCAAGGTGACCTTAACATTAACAATGTTTCATTTGTTACACTAAGCAGATGCTATATTGAGGGATCTAATATAGCACTTAAATAATTAGATAAATTGGTAGATAGATAATAGATAATTGGTATCTAAACCAGTGGTTCATCAATTTGTACATCACAACCCTTGGTGTCAAAAGGGGTTACCTAAGACCTCGAAAAACACAGATACTTATATTATAATTGATTACAGTAGCAAACTTACAGTTGTGAATTATGAAGGAAAATAATTTTACAGTTGTGGAGGTCACCACATCATAAGGAACTATATTAAAAGATCACAGCATCAGGAAGGCTGAGAACTCCTGGTCTAAATAAAGGTGGGAGTACAAAGGCATTTTGAACTTGCCTTCTAGTCTATGGCAGTGGAAATAGACATGTTCCCCTGCAATATAGACTGATTTGGGGAGATATAAGAAATCGTGGGTTGAGGTGGTATCTCAGAGTCATTTTGATTTGCATTTCCCAGATAATTAGGAATGTTGAGCAATTCCTTAAATGTCTTTCAGCAATTTGAGATTCCTCTGTTAAGAATTCTCTGTTTAGTTCTATAGCCCATTTCTTAATTGGACTGTTAGGTATTTTGATATCTAATTTCTTGAGTTCTTTATATATTCTGGATATCAGCCCTCTGTCAGATGTGGGGTTGGTGAAGAACTTTTCCCATTCTGTAGGCTGTCGCTTTGTCTTGTTGACCATGCCCTTTGCTCTACAAAAGCTTCTCAGTTTCAACAGGTCCCATTGATTGATTGTTTCTCTCAGTGTCTCTGCTACTGGTATTATATTTAGGAAGTGATCTCTAGTGCCAAAGTGTTCAAGACTATTTCCTACTTTCTCCTTCTATCAGGTTCAGAGTAACAGGATTTATGTTGAGGTCTTTGACCACTTGGACTTAAGTTTTGTGCACGGTGACAGATATGGATCTATTTGCAGCCTTCTACACACTGACATCCAGCTATGCCAGCAGCATTTGTTGAAGATGCTTACTTTTTTCCATTGTACAGTTGTGGCTTCTTTGTCAAAAATTATATGTTCATAGGTGTGCGGATTAATATCAGAGTCTTCAATTGGATTCCATTGGTTCACGTGTTGGTTTTTACACCTGTCACAATGGCTAAGATCAAAAACACTGAAGACACCTTATGCTGGAGAGGATATAGAGCAAGGGGAACTCTCCTCCACTGCTGGTGGGAATGCAAGTTTGTACAGCCACTTTGGAAATCAATATGGCACTTCCTTAGAAAATTGGGACTCCATCTCCCCCAAGACCCAGCTATACCACTCTTGGGCATATACCCAAGGAATACTCAATCATACCACAAAGTCATTTGCTTTGCTATGTTCATATCAGCATTGTTTGTAATATCCAGAACCTGGAAACAACCTAGATGCCATTCAACTGAAGAATGGAAAAAGAAAATATGGTACATATTCACAATGGAGTACTACTCAACAGAGAAAAACAATGACATCATGAGGTTTGCAGGGAAATGGATGGAAAAAATCATCCTGAGTGAGGTAACCGAGACTCAGAAAGACAAACATGGTATGTACTCACTCCTAGTAAGATACTAGATGTAAAACAAAGATGACTAGACTGCTACTCACAACTCCAGGGAAGCTACCTAAAAAAAAAAAAAAAAAAAAAAAAAAAAAAAAAAAAAAAAAAAAAAAAGGACCCTTAGGAAAGACATAGGGATCACCCAATGACAGAGAAATGGACGAGATCTACATGAATAACCTGGACGACAATGGGAGTAATGAAGGGCAAGGTTCGAGGGAAAGAAAGCTTAGGGGAGCAGGAGATCCGAGCTGGATCAAGAATAGAAAGGGAGAACAAGGAATAACAGGAATAACAGACCATGATAAATGAAGACTGCATGAGAATAGGAAAAAGCAATGTGATAGAGAGGTCCCCAGAAATCCATAAAGATACCTCCATAGTAGACTACTGGCAATGGTGTAGAGAAAGTCCAAACTGACCTAGTCTGGTGATCAGGTGGCCAAACACCCTATCTGGCTTGCTAGAACTCTCATCCAATAACTTATGGAAGTGGACACAGAGATCCTTGGCCAGGCCCCAAGTAGAGCTACAGGAGTCCAATAGGCGAGAAAGAGGAGGGATTGTATGAGTGAGAATTATTGAGACGAAGATTGTAAAAAGCACAGGGACAAATAGCAAAACTAATGGAAACACATGAACTATGAACCAACCAGGATCAGGCCCTCTGGATAAGTGAGACATTTGAATAGCTTGAACTGTTTGGGAGGCACCAAGGCGGTAGGACCTGGACCTGTCCTTAGTGTATGAGCTGGCTGTTTGGAACCTTGGGCTTACACAGGGACACTTTGCTCAGCCTGGAAGGAGAGGACTGGACTTGCCTGTACTGAATCTACCAGGAGAGTCTTGGCCCTGGAGGAGATGGGAATGGAGGGGAGGGGATTGGGCAGAGGCGGGGTCTGGGGTAGGAGAGGGGAGATCAGAGGAATCCATGGCTGATATGTAAAATTAAATTAAATTAAATAATTAAAAAAAGAAATTACAACTTTCATATGTACATTTATAGGGTTTGATCTCATTATGAATACATTTTGAAATAATTGTGAAAAAAAATGAGGGAACTCCCATCTGTATAAAAACCTTCAGCAACATAGCAGGATACATAATCAACTAAAAAAATCAGTAGCCCTCCTATATACAGTAGACAAACAGGCTGAGAAGGAAATCCAAGATACATCACCCTTTACAATAGCCACAAATGATATAAAATACCTTGGGGTTACTCTAACTAAGCATGTGAAGGACCTATATGACAAGAACTTTAAGTCCCTGAAAAAAGAAATTGAAGATGTCAGAAAATGGAAAGATCTCCCATGCTCATGGATAGGCAGGATTAACATAGTAAAAATGGCGATCTTACCAAAAGCAATCTACAGATTCAACGCAATTCCCATCAAATTACCAACACAATTCTTCACAGATCTGGAAAGAATAATACTCAACTTCATATGGAAAAACAAAAAACCCAGGATAGCCAAAAGAACCTGTACAATAAAACAACCTCTGGAAGCAACACAATCACCGACCTCAAGTTCTACTATAGAGCTACTGTAATAAAAACAGCTTGGTACTGGCATAAAAACCAACATGTACACCAATGGAATCGGATTGAAGACCCTGACTTTAACCCGCACACCTATGAACATATAATTTATGACAAAGAAGCCAAAAATGTACAATGGAAAAAAGAAAGCATCTTCAACAAATGGTGCTGGCATAACTGGATGTCAATGTGTAGAAGGCTGCAAATAGATCCATATCTGTCACTGTGCACAAAACTTAAGTCCAAGTTGTAGTGGATAGCCATCCCAGCATTGGCCTGGAAGTTCAAACCCCCATTGAGGCTTTGGTAATGCTCACGCCCACAAGGCAGGGCAGAGGAGGAAGCGGAAGAGGGAGAATCAAGAGGAGCTCTCTCTCTTGGTTCTGGGACCCTGGACGCTGGAGGTAGACTGAGCAGAGTTCTCCATAGAACACCGCCAGACTGCGCTATACCTTTGCCAGACCCTGCAACCTACCCCTTCATTTGTAAGTTAGCCCACAAAATAAACCTCCCTTTTAACTACGTGGAGTGGCCTTAATAATTTCACCAATACCAAGTGGATCAAAGACCTCAACATAAATCCAGTTACTCTGAACCTGATAGAAGAGAAAGTAGGAAGTAGTCTTGAATCCATTGGCACTGGAGATCACTCTCTAAATATAACACCAATAGCACAGACACTGAGAGAAACAATCAATCAATGGGACCTGTTGAAACTGAGAAGCTTTTGTAGAGCAAAGTACATGGTCAACAAGACAAAGCGACAGCCTACAGAATGGGAAAAGGTCTTCACCAACCCCACATCTGACAGAGGGTTGATATCCAGAATATATAAAGAACTCAAGAAATTAGACCTCAATATGCCCAACAATCCAATTAAGAAATGGGCTATAGAACTAAACAGAGAAATCTCAACAGAGGAATCTCAAATGGCCGAAAGACATTTAAGGAATTGCTCAACATTCCTAATTATCTGGGAAATGCAAATCAAAATGACTCTGAGATACCACCTTATACCTTTCAGAGTGGCTAAGATCAAAAGCACAGAAGACAGCTTATTCTGTTATTCTGGAGAGGATGTGGAGCAAGGGGAACTCTCTTCCACTGCTGGTGGGAATACAAGCTTGTACAGCCACTTTGGAAATCAATATGGCACTTCCTTAGAAAATTGGGAATCCATCTCGCCTAAGACCAAAGGTATGCTCAATCATACCACAAGAGTGTTTGCTCAGCTATATTCATATCAGCATTGTTTGTAATAGCCAGAACCTGGAAACAACCTAGATGCCCTACACCTGAAGAGTGGATAAAGAAAATATGGTACACATACACAATGGAGTACTACTCTGCAGAGAAAAACAATGACATCATGAGGTTTGCAGGCAAATGGATGAATCTAGAAAAAATTATCCTGAGTGAGGTAACCGAGACTCAGAAAGACAAACATAGTATGCACTCACTCATAGTAGGATACTAGATGTGAAAGAAAGATGACTAGACTGCTACACAACTCCAGGGAGGCTACCTAGAAAACAGGACCCTAGGAAAGACCCAGGGATCACCCAATGACAGAGAAATGAATGAGATCTAAATGAACAACCTGGACGACAGTGGGAGTAATGAAGGACAAGTTTTGAGTGAAAGAAAGCTTAGGGGAGCAGGAGATTCCAGCTGGATCAAGAATAGAAAGGGAGAACAAGGAATAACAGACCATGATAAATGATGAGCACATGAGAACAGGAATATGCAGAGTGCTGGAGAGTTCCCCAGAAATCCACAATGATACATCCTCTGTAGACTGCTGGCAATGGTCGAGAGAAAGCCTGATCTGACCTAGTCTGGTGATCAGATGGCCAATCACCCTAATGGTCGTGCTGGAACTCTTATCCAATAAATGATGGAAGTGGACACAGAGATCCTGAGCCAGGCCCCAGGTGGAGATCCAGGAGTCCAATTGTCGAGAAAGAGGAGGGACTGTAAGTGTGTGAATTGTTAAGACCAAGATTGGAGAGGCACACGGACAAATAGCCAAATGAATGGAAGCACATTAACTATGAACCAAAGGCTGTGGAGCCCCCAGCTGGTTCAGGCCCTCCGGATAAGTGAGACAATTGAATAGCTTGAACTGTTTGGGAGGCATCCAGGCTGTGGGACTGGGACCTGTCCATAGTGCATGAGCTGGCTGTTTGGAACCTTGGGCTTACACAGGGATACTTTGCTCAGCCTGGAAAGAGGGGACTGGACTTACCTGTACTGAATCCATCAGGTTTAAATGAATCTAAAAAGTTTAATAAAAAAATTCCTAGTAATAAAAAAGAAAAATAAATAAAATAATAATAAATATTAAAAAAGAAATTCTGGGTTCAATGCTTAATTTGGAATCAAGCATTATTTTACAAATGAAGGATGCTGAAGAGCTCTCTTGACTACCAGGATCATATCCCTTACCAGGAGAGGCAATGTCAACACAAGTATTCTGCATCTCACTTTGGAAAAATCCCCTGGTGCTGGCCCATAGTTGTTTCCACTGTAATATGCATTCTACCCTTCTTCTTCCCATTTTTTGTAACCATGTGTTTGTAAAACCATCTGATAACCATGCAGAGCTTCTCTGTGGATTTCTATTTGGGCAACAAATTCTTGCTTCACTTCTACTGTTTTCCACAGCTTTGTAAGTGAACAGTGGTTGAAAAAATCATGAAATGTAATCTGTTTCTTTAATAAAAGCAGGAAAATTATAAACATAAACTTCATTCATAAAATACAGAAATAAAATCAGTACATTACATTGTTCACAGCATACTGTTTTTCCAGTGCCCTGAGCCAGGCTGCTTCATTGGAACTTATGGCATTTATTGATCTAATTTATAACCTTATAGTAGTTTCCAGAAGTAAAGATTATATAGGCTAGACAATATTAACCCAGAGGACTAAGATTCACCTCACAGAGACACAATTTCCATTCATTCTTTGCATATAGATACAAGCCCCATTTTCTTTCAAGCGTTCCAAAGGACAGTAGATACTGGCATGATTGCATTTAGAATGTGTGAAATAAAGAGATGCAATGAATACCACCTTGGTTCTTGGAAAAAGGATTCCAGGTCAATCTTAACAGAAGTAATTGGAAGTGAAGTGAGTTGGGTAAGTGGGATGCTTCTGCTAGTAGACCTTGATTTTTGGGTGCTCATGAATCGCTGCAGCATTAGCCAGCAAGTGCATGTGTATAAGAAAGAAGAGATAGTGAAACAGGCTAGAAGGAGTCAGACTCACCTGCGCTTCAACAGCCACCCCAACACTTCCATGTAAATACAGTTGAAGTGTGAAATGAGCAGTTTCTTTGTTTATGATGCTGAGTCTGAGGCTGTCAGAGTTGCTGTTAGGATAGAAGGGCAGATGTCTTATATATAGTACAATGTATATACACTGCTTACACCTGGGTGTGTTCCATAAATACCACCTTCTTTTCCTTTTAATAGATTTTAATAAGAATAAGACAAACTGGATCATTTATATTATAGTCTTCCAGATTTTTAAGTCTTAAGATACTTTTCTCTCCCCAGTGAAACTCTATGTCATGGCTTATTATCTATAAGTGTGTTTTCCTTTAGGTGGGCTTATGTATATGAATATATGATTTTAAATTATTGAATGATGAGAAGAAAGGATAAGAAATGATAAGAAATAAGAACAAAAATACAAATGAGAAATGATTTTCCAAGAGAGAAAAATTGATGTAGCTTGGAATTGAAGGGCTGGCTTAGGCTGTTCTGAGGACAGCTGTGTGGGTGACAGTTAGGAGTTGAGGTACTGAGTCCTGGAGCTGGGAGTTTAAACCCTACTCTCATTTTGAAGAGATACTCAAGTGCCCATTATCAGGTAGGCACTGGAGAACACTGAGATTGTTGGTTTCTTATCAATTACACAAAGTAAGGGGCACTTTCTATAATCACAAAACCCTGTTTTGTTAGTGGGTCAAGTCTTTCTTTGGGTACTTTCTTTGCTGCATTTTCCTTGAAAGTCCGATGAAGTTTCTAAGTGTGGACCAATATATAGTAAGGCTTCAACACCAGGTCTGTCAGAAAATATGTTCTCAGAGAAAAAGAGAAGTATAAACCTATTTCGCATTCTAATGAAAACGATTTGGTTTTGAATTTTGGCCTAGCTGACACTGAAGACCAAAGTAGTTAAGGCAGGCAGGGACCTCTCCACACTCAGGGTTTATTAGACTCTCCCTTCTGTAGCAGCAGAGATGTCATTTGAATTGCAAATTAAATGTTCTCTATAGCTCGGCCGTCTCTCTAAACAGTATCAGTGTCTTGAACTATCTGCCTTTTCATTTTCCAAGTGGTTTCTAGCAAAACCTGCTTTAAATGATTAACGAAGAAAGCCTTTCTAAGACAAAGCGAGAAAAGGTTTGATGGTATAATAAGCACAATACTACCTTCAGCACTAATAATTTAAAACTAGCAGAGCAAGCTAGTGCAATAGCTCCAGGAATCTGCAATCATACTGCTCTGGGTGTAAATTCAAATACACACTAGCTGTGTGACCTTGTACAAATTAGTTAATGAGATTCTTTTGCATTAAATAGAAATCAAATCATATCTGCTTTATGTAGTAGTACTGTTAAATGCATGCACATGTCTAATAGTGAAAAGTCATAAATATTATTATTCTTTATTTTATTTTCATATTTAATGAAGAAATGAATTGCAGAAGAGGAAAGTGGGACATGGAGATCTTGCGTCATAAACTAAATTAAGGGCAGACTCAGAATGTGAATGAGAATTTTATTTTACATATATCATCAGGATACACCCACTGTATTAACGATTCTCTAACAAAGGTTCCTCAACACTCTGACACATTAGAGGGAAAGATTTGACTGCAGTTTTGGGGGTTTCTTGGGGAATTCAAAATAGCGGTTTGAATACAGTAAATGCCACAGTGTTGGGTCCCAACAATTAACCACATAGAACATAGGTTCCCGTTAGTGTGAAGTTATTAGGATGAAGAGCTGGGCAGTGGCTAACCATGTAGATGAATGGATGATGTATTTATGCCTGACTTTTCGTTCTGTAGGCCATGTGACCATTCAACTCCACAAAATTAGACACTTTCTTTGGCTACATGTTGAAAGTAGTGGTAATACGGTGTAACTGGAAGGGAGGTGACAGTAGAAGGCAGGGACAATGACTGCCATAAACGCTGATGAGAGCTAGTTTACCAAATGATCTCCTTCCTGAGGACATGTAGGAAGTCCTCATTTCCCAGCTTCCCTTGCATACATGGACAAGCAGATGAATACAGGTGAGACAGAATCAACTTTCAAAATTAGTTATTTGAAACAAACCAACAGAAAACCACACAAAATTCTTTAATACTCACAGAAAAGATGTACTGATATGATGAAAGCAGCCAGAGCCCAAGTCACCACCACCAAGTCAGAACACCTGGGTGGTAGGGCCCCACCATTTTTAGAATGACTGAGGAATAATCTTTTGCTAGGGTAAGCCTGGAGAATTTCAGAATTAATTCAGTTCAAGGCCAGCCTGGACTATCGTCCTGCTGCTACAACAGGCATTCAGCCCTGACTGTCTCACCAGGCTGAGACAACACTTTAATCTCCAAAGTAGAGATTTGAAGTATGTCTGACCACTTTTCAGATGGAAATGAGTCCAAGACTTAAGAAGCTGAGAATGGACAAAGTGGATCTTGAACAATATCTGATGGTCTCTGAGGCATGCTCCAATGGTAAATATGTGATCTTCCCATGTCATTGATAAATAAGGTATTAGGCTGAACAGGAAATCTCAACATGTTATTCAGCTAACACACCGTTATAGGGCCAATGCCAGTGCACCTCTAAAGAAGACACTGGCAACTCCACAGATCATAGCAGTAAAATCATCAGAGGCTACCACAGCAGGTTCCATGATGCACAGAGGCATAATGTACAGAGTTGAATTCTGAGCTCTGTGCTGGCTACATTTTTGTCAACTTGACACCAACCAGAGTCACTTAAGAGAAGGAAACCCAGTTGAGAAAAGTGCAGGCTGTAGGCAAGCCTGTGGAGATATTTTCTTGATTAAAGTTGGAGAGCCCAGCCCATTCTGGGTGGTTCTGCCCTTAGGCAGAGGTAGTCAGGAATTATAGACAGGAAGATGATCATGCCATGGAGAGTAGGGCAGTAAGCAGCATTCCTCCTGGGCTTCTTTCTCAGTTCCTGCCTTGAGTTTCTGCTCCTGCTTCCCTCAGTGATGCAGAATGACCTGAGAGTTGTAAGATGAAATAAGCCATTCCCTAACCTACTTTCTTTGGTCCTGGCCTATTATCTCAGCAATAAAAACCCTAAGAAAGATTTTGTCAGGTCAAAAGGAAATTCCAGTGCCCCAAACTCCAAAAGGTGGTCAAAATATCCAGAAATGAGCTTAACCTGGACTATAGGATTTCTGGCAGTTAGACAAAATCCAGCATACCCCAAGAACTTTCAAAATAAGTTCCCATCTGCCAAAATGACTTATTTCCCTTACCTCTAGCAGAAGGGACATATGCTATCTGTGGTGCCTATCAGTGTATCAAAGCCAATGCTGGCCTCCAGGCTCCCTCAGTATCACAAGTACCTGTTACACGTTTCGAAGTCCATGCTAGATCCTGCCCTTCTCATTTCTTCCCCTACCCTAAACTCCCTGCAGCTCATAGGCTTCCTTCCCCCTTCCCCCTTCTTATAACTTAGCCGTCTTCACTAGTCTCAGCCCCTACACCTACTATTCTCCCTATGATTTCTCTGTTGTTTATTCCGTTATTCCTCCATCTCTCACAGATAGCCCTGGCCATGCTCAGTCTGCTTCTTTCACTCTTGGCTCTGGATTTTTCCAGGTGCCTCTAGTTGTTTTCTCTCATATATACAATAAAACCCTCTCATATCATGGAGTGTCAGTGTCATCAGTTTATACAGGTCTATTTTTAGTTTATATTTAATATGGGGTAAATAAGAGTGCATATGTTAGAACTTAGGTGCTATATAAAACAAAGGAAATTCTTTTTGTATTGAATACAGTTAATATATGTGAGTGTGCATATGGAATTTATTTGTAAATATAGATATAGTAAATAAGAGTATTTAAGCATATCCACACCCACATGTTTAAACATAAATGTATGCATGTGTTTTTACATATATAAACTGATTAACTTGCAAATGCATTGTCTCTTGTATGAAGAAAGAATTCAAAAGCCTTTAGGAGCAGATATTTCTTACAGTCTGTAAACACAGATGCATAGCTTAACTCAGTGATGAAAAGTTGTAAGATGAATCAATGTTGTCAGATGTTACTTGAATTGATAATTTTACTCTAACAAGTAGCTCTTTGGGTATTCAATAATTTATAACAGCTTGATACATGTTTAGGACAAGGTTTAAAAAATACTAATGCTTGAGTATATCGGTTACCTTTTCTTATTGCCCTTTTTCAGTTCCTGATCAATTTTGTTAAAAAGAAGCAAACACATGCTGAAGGCTTTCCATACGTTTGAGCAGTCCACCAACAGGGAAATTCAGAATTGAATTGTATGGTATTCCTGCCCAAAAGGACTTACAAGCTGTGGGGGATTCACCACCACTGCTGCTGGTTTCTTACTATGTTTTATGAGAATATGTTCAGTCCCACCCCTGTGAGATTCTTGCATTTTGCAACTCAGTGGTTTACTCTCATTGAACTCCCCACCAAGTCCCAGCATCTAAAAAGGGATTCCATGGTACTGACTGCCAAACTTCATCCAAAAATGGTGTTAATTCACTTCCTTATGATTGTTAATTAGGTGTGGAATATTCAGCTTTATCCTTCCTTGCAAGGAAGAGCTGGCTTTTATGGATTTATGTAGTCTTTATACATAGTCATTGCTGCATGTT
Source organism: Onychomys torridus (assembly GCF_903995425.1). Classification (NCBI taxonomy): domain Eukaryota; kingdom Metazoa; phylum Chordata; class Mammalia; order Rodentia; family Cricetidae; genus Onychomys; species Onychomys torridus. Next base: position 74,491,738 of record NC_050443.1, read on the forward strand.
TTTTCTTTCATTTCTGGAAGTTGAAAAATTACCTCAGAGTTTGACACCCTCCATTCAGGATTATGCTTTAAGTCAGGGGACTTCTGTTTGGGCTCTGGTTTCCTTGCTATCCACAGAGTGGAGATAATTTAATGCCTGCTGTCTCCTTTGGGAATAAATCACACATATGCTGCAGGATAGAATCAGATAAACTATAAAAACAAATAAGCAAAAACTATTAAGATTCCTAATATCATTTATTATTTATATATACCACAGAAACTAATTCATTCTGCATACATAAATATTAAGTTGTGCTCCAATGTCTTAAACTACTTAAAATGACTTGTTGGACACACTGTCTATCCTAGAGATTCAAAGTATAATTTGTCTTATAAGTAAAAAGAGAAACCACTTATATCATAAATATTCTATTTTGTAGGCACTTATAAACTAACCCATATCTCAATCAAATCTTTCAAGTACTTTTTCTAAATAATGTATCTGCAATTAACGTTTGAAAGATTATACATGTAGCACAGTTGTTTTTTGCTTTATAATTTTACCATTTAGTGGCTCTTTAAAAAAATTACTCTTAAAATCATTGAGTTGAAGCTAGAGATGTATCTCAATTGGTAGAACACTTCCCTAGCAGGCATGAAGCCCTAAATTCAATCCCCAGCAGCACCCAAACTGTATATGCTGGTACATTTCTATAATTTTAATACGAGGAAGGTGGAGACAAAGATCAGAAAGTCTTTCTTCACATAATGAATTTGAAGCCAGGCTGGAATACTGTGACCTGGGAGCAAAAATAAGTAAAGAGGTGTAGTGAATTGTGACTTCACTTTAAGACTTGAAACACGAATATTTATAAGAAGATATATACGGTATTTGTTTGTACTTAGTTGGAACATGTCAAAGTATATGTCACACACTTCTGACAGTCCCAATGTAGAAAGGCAATGAGGTCAAGACTATTTTTATTACAGTACTGAGCAGTTACTTCACTTTTAAACTATGATGACATTTGAATTAATGATGCAAAACTAGAGACCGGTGAAGTTGATGACCCTTAACATAAATCAGGGTAGTGATGTTGGGATGTCTTTGCATGCCTCTAAATATTTCCTGTTAAAAACTGTCCTAGGTACATGGGCTGGCTTTTTGGAGCCTGGGGGATATGCTGGGACACTTTGCTCAGCCCTGGTGTAGGGAGGAGGGGACAGGACCTGCCTAGGCTGAGTCTACTAGGCTAGGCTGACTCCCCAGGGAAGATCTTCCCTTGGAGGAGGTGGGAATGGAGGGTGGATTGGGCTGGAGGTCTTGGGAGTGGGAGGAGGGAGGATGGGGGAACCTGTGGCTGATATGTGAAATTAAGTTAATTATAAAATAAAAATATTTTAAAAAATAAATTAAATAAATAAAATTGGTACTTGATAAACAATAAAAAAAGAAAAAGAAATACTGACAACATTTTTGATGAGTTAGGAAACCCTCAATTTTAATCAAACTCTAGACTTAGAGAACACAGCTGTTATTTCACGTGATGCAATGTTCTTTTCTGAAGTGCAGAAACTCATCCTTAATAATGACATGACTAGCTGCTTGTTCAATAAACATCATTTTTATTTTAAATGAGAATTGATGAGCAAAATTCTGATTATTCAAACAACTTGGCTCTTGGTGGACATCTTCTTGAGGATGGAGGAAATGAATCTGTTACTTCAAGGAAAACCTTTGTTTCAAAGAATGAAATGCAAGCTTCCATGCAGAGTGTAGAGTTTTCAGAAGTTTATACCTACTACTGTGTCTGATACCTTCCCAATACTAGCAGATGCCCATACTTACATCAGGGGTGAAATGAGCAAAGCTCTATTTTTGGAATATTGTATCAACATCTGGGATATCTGCATAACTAAATGAATTCCTATTTCTCTAAATGCCTCATGCACAGAATCCAGCATGGATGAGACACTCATCAATGTACAGAATAGATCAATGGCTGTAACACAAAAATGTATTGACATGCTTTCCAGTTTCACAGTATAACTCATCTTGAAGAGGACCACTTGTCATATTTCATGCTGTATCAATTATCTGAAAAGCTATTAAAAAGAACCTTTAATTTCCAAATTAGATATATCTGTGTGGCTAGATTTTCTTTACATACTTCACTGAAAATATATATAAAAACAAATTAAACATAAAAGCAGATATGAGAATTCAGTTGACAAGCATTAATTGAAACATTTTTCATGAAATCAAAGGAAGCATAAAATTATCTACTAAAACACTCTATTCAGAAAAAATCATTTTATGAATTTTACCTGTTTTTTGCAGAAGAGTTTTATGTTAACATAGTCATTTTACTATTTTATATTATATTAAATTATTCTTAAGTTCTCAGTTTTAGTTTCTAATACTGGAAATATTGATTGATGTAACTCACATCAACCATAATTCTTTGAAGTCATCAATAATTTTGAAGATTGTAAAAGAATTTGTAGACAATGAGCTACTGCAACCAAGGACATGGCCAGAAATGCAGGCAAGTTGGAAAGCGCTGCCACCTGCTACCTAAAATCCCCGATTCAAGTTGCATATTATAGAATAGCCATCCGTAAATCAGGAATAAATGCACTAAATGTCCGTAAAGTAATTTTTGTACCTGAAAGATTTAATGGCATAAAACAAATGTCTGCTCTTACTATGAAAAGTCTGGCCAGCAAAGGCAAAACACAGCTGAATACTGCTAACAGGGTGAGCTTAATTCATTCCAGTAGCAATGGTGCTTGCCTCCAGCGTGGACATGTTACAGTATGTGGTATACATGTTCTTCTCACTCCAGTCATCTCCAAAGTCATGTCTTGAGGTCTAGACTTCTCCTAGAGCCTTTGTCCTCACAGACAACAGTTAATGTCTCCTGAACTATGGGTAGCTTGCTTCCGATAGGATTGTGCTTCTGCCTGTGTCACCCATTTTTGAGATCTTAATGGATAACTACCATTCATCTCATAGGGAAATATTGTGAATTTAACAAAATTGGCTGATATAATTTCAGCAGAGGAATGGTGAGTAAAAAATGAGTTTGAGGAAGAGTAAAACATGATCAAAATACATTGTATATATATAAAAAAGAACAAGTGCCCTAATTAAAACTATATAGGTAAAAGAAGAGCTTTATAAAGGGTCCCTCTTGCCTTCCTATCTTTTAACTGTCCACTCATTTTCTGCCATGTTTGTATTGAAAACTTCATTTGCTGCCTTCAAAAGTATCAGTAATTATGCAAAGCACCATCAAATTAACCAGTGCTTACAGACAAAGCTTTAACTACGAAATTAACAGGATACATATAAAATGAAGTGATGAGGCATACATTTATCTACAAGATTATAAGACACTCATCTGTAGTATGAACAGCAAACTTTTAGTTTAAGTGTCCTTTTGTATGAAACCTACAAAGGTTTATGCACAAATAACTTTTAGTCACCAACAAGTGTGTGTGTAACATCCCAGTGTCAGCATTCTATTTGCCATAAGCCTCCATTTCATCAAATAACACTTTGCCATATCTTAGACTGATAAAGTAATTTTGAGACTAAGTTTTTAAAAACTGGGTTTTTCCACGTTTGAATGAGCTTGACATTTTGAGATTTCTGTAGCTGGATTATATATTATGGAAAGTACAGCAGCTAAGTTTGCAAGGCAGCCAGAGCTTTTGACAGATAGATGTTATATTCCTGAGTGGAAGTCCTTCATGATGCATAAATTGGTCACACTAACCTCTCCTAGGGCTGCAAACACCATTATCTATTCCCAGAAATTTGACAGTTTCTACTGACTCTAATTGCAATGCCAGCTGTATGATAGACAATCTTTGGCAGACACAATAACTTTTCATTTCAGAAGAACTTCATAGTACTATGTAATCTTTTAGAAGACATTTTCAGTGACAATTAGGAGCCCAAATTTAATATAAACTCAAATATGTAACATTGTAAATCAAAGTGATCTAACTTTGCTAATAATATTACAAGCACATGTGTGTACAAGGCAAAGAAATTACATTACACATACCTCACAGCCTGTGAGTTGTCAATTTGTTTTTCTGTTACATAAAGTATATTCCAATGTTAGATACTTTAGAAAGTTAAAAGAAGTTTATACAGAGACAAATATACACACATATATGTAGATGTGTTTTGTGTATATAGTCTCCAATAAAAAAATTACAGGGTCTGCTGATTTGTGTCATATCTTAGTGGCAATATGTTTGTATTGGACCCAGTGCCTATTTATCCTTCACACTGAAAGTAGAAAATTAAGATATAAACTATAGAAGTAGTGGTGAGTGAGAAGGTTTCAAAGACAATGAAGCAGCATGATATTATAAAAGAGTAACAGATTCATATAGCATAAAGACATGTTTTATGTGAATGTAGGACCATTATTATTTGTTTGTTATATCAAACTCTCCGCATGCTTATTTTTAGAAAGAAAAAATAATATATGTATAAAAGTCATTCATCTGCCATTAATCATTATTTAATACATTCTAGCTGTCTTAATTACTTTTCCTTTGTTGTGATTACTAGACAACTTAAAGATGAGTTAATTTGGTGCTTACACTTTTAGAAGGTTGGAATATTTGACCATCCTGGTGGGGAGCATGGCATCAGATAGGCGAGCATGGCTCTGGAGAAGTAGCTGAGAGCTCATATCTTGAGACACAGCCAGGATACAAAAAATACTAACTGGCAAACTGTGTGGGCTTTTGAAACATCAAAGCTGACTCTCAGTGATACCTCCTCCAAATAGGCCCCAATCCTTCATTCACATCCAAACTACCATACTTACCTTGCCAAATGAATTCTGATAAAAATCCAGTCACATAATGAATGTGGACATAATTTGTAGAATGTTGTATTATTCCTCAAGTGAAATAATCATTAGTTTCTTTGTTCTTAACAACAGGTAGAGATGACCTCAATGTCTATTGAGGCTACACTAACCCTCTGAGAACACGTGAAAACAGTTTTTAAGAAGGTACCATGACTATCAATAGTTTTATCCATTTGTTGCTGTCAAATTAGAACACAATAGATAAAGGCTAAAAAAATAAAAATAAATGGGGCTGGAGGTATACTCAAATGATAGTGTACCTGACTACCTTGTGCAAGGCCCAGGGTTTTATTACCATATAAAACAGTCAATTCACTAACTAAATGAACAGACAAATAAGCCAAATTTTTCTTAGTAAAATTTTGGATGCCTTTCAACATTACAGACACTCCTAGACAGTTTTGTTATGTAAATTGTCTGAAGTGTCATGTCCACATTATGATCTTAGCTCTGGCATTTTCTTTCTCTCCAACAATAAAGTGTTGGTGAGTAAACAGCAAACTTTCTTAAGGATATTTTTACTGTAAAATGTATCTTCAGGTAGTGAAGTCGATCTTCTGTCAAGATTAATAGCTTATCCTATTTGCTAATGTATAGGACAACTACTGCTGAGTTTCACTGCTGTGTTCTTGGTCTATACAACTGTTTGTGACACTAATTAGAAAACAAAGACCTTTTGTGTGAAGGCCACTCCTATTTTACAAGTTTAAATATATATTTTTCTCTCCCCCAAAATGAAAAAGGATTTCAATGGATATACAAACAATATGGGACAAAATTCAATATGCCTTCATGACAGAAGTCCTATAGAAACTAGAATTAGACACCCAATTTGTCAACATAATAAAATTCATGTGGCCAATCTACATTCAACATGTACTAAACGAGAACAAATCAAGTGAAATGAGGTGAGTGTGTGTTAGACCAGAATTTAATTTAATTTAACTTAGATTTCTAAGTTAAAACTTACTGAATAGATGAACTTGAGTATGTGCACAGCATGAGGCTAATGAGTAAAACCTCCAACTCTGGCTGTCTTTCCTTCTCCTCGAAGGCCAGAGTGAAAGATCTGATTTTGAACACACTTGCGCATTTCTGGGAATGATTTGGAAAGAGCCTTTCTAGTTGCCTGGTAAGAACAAGAGTATCTCAAAGTAGGGCAGACTCTAAAAACTATCTTCTTCCAAATATATTTTAGACAGTTCTATAGAATAGTTAATACTTTATGTAAAAACTTAGTTAGTACAGCACTATTCTGACCATAGATGAGAGTTGTAAAAAAAAAAATACTGATGGGAATTCAGACAATAGAATCTTGAGATGTTCTCTGGGGTGGAAGAGGTGTTTGGATGTATTTTTTTTGTAGTTACTGTTTGTTTTCTGTCTTTTTTTGAGAGAAAGTGAAAAATAGATTAAAACAGAGACAGCACATGAAATGTATTTTGTTATGTTGTGTAAGATGTGGTGATAAGATTGAAAGCTGCTTCTAGCTCCAGGCACCTTTGATAGCAAGCTGCCTTTCCAGATCTGTCACTAAGTGTCACCAGTGCTGGTTTCTTGTGCAGCAGGGACAGATCTGAGTTCCGCCTGCCATGGGTTGCAATCACCTTTATTATCTGAGCTGTCCATCTGTGCATGTGCTGTGTATTTCTCTGTATGTTTTCCTTTCCAACTCCCCCAGTCCATTTCCAATACTGAAGGTGATGTAGGAACTGATAATGGAATGACCTTGAGGCCAAAAAAATGTGGAGTGAGTAACGTTCAATAAAATGGACTATGACAGGTATTTCATAAAAGACGTTTGCGAACAGATGACTTCTTACAAAGAAAATAAACTAACATTGCTTTGTTGTTCAGGTGCCAAAGTGATTTGCTTTTCTCTGCTCTAGCAGCTTCTGATTGACTTTTTCTCTTGTGAAAAATGAAGGAAAGAAGAGAAAAAGATTGCTCTATGTGAGCCATTCAATAAGAAGGCAGGCCATTAATTGTTATTTGTCTCATTTTGCTACTTCTGTTCATGCTAATACAAATAACATCAACTTGATTAAGTTTCAAGAATGACAGCCATCATAACAGCCAAGACTGGCTGAGCACATACATGCTATTTATGTTACTACACCACATATACCTACAAATTCTGAATCGGGGAGGAAAGACAGAAAAATTAAGGGAACTGACCAAGAAACTGTGGACAAAAACTGAGAATCAAACCAAACCTCTAAAGAAACAAACATTTGTACTTTTGTGTATTACTCCTTTTGAAATTTTATTTCCTGGAGGAAGTGCAGTGCAAGATTCTAATGAAAGATGCAGAACTAAATGAGGGAGAGATACGAATGTCAAGAAAATAAACACTTGCCTGGAAATGACAACAAATGCATAGGCATTGCAATGGGACAGTGGAGAATGGGCAACATGGAGGTTAGGTCATACTAAAGGAAATTTGCCCCCTTGAAAAGAGTTATCAATATGTAGGTTAAACTAACTAGTGATACAGGAAATACAACCTTCAATTATCTGTTTGTAAACTATTTTCAAGAGAGGCTATAACTGAAGTTTTGTGTGATCTTTTGCGAGTTGAAAAATAAATATAGCTGCAGATCTGTATCTTTGGCTGTAAATATTTTAAAGGAATATATATATGGAACTGTCGCTGGGGAGAAATTAACTAATCACTCCTATATTAAATATATGTTAACAGAGAAGTTAGTTTGGCCCCAATTGTATCACCACATCATTGTGTACTAACTTAGGAAACAGCAAAGTACTTAATGTCTCTGAGTGCATTCTCTCTGATCATGTAGTTCATATACCATTGTCAAACATGTCAATTTTATGTTGAATATTTAATGAGATAAAATGTATAAACTGTTTGGAAAAGATTAGGACACAATTGGCCTCATCTCTCAACTTTCTTCTCTAATATGGGAAAGTGGATTTTGAAAGCATGTAAAGTAGTTTTAGACAAAATGGCACTTGACATGGACCTAAAGGAGAGGTATTATTTGAATACTTTGGATGAAAATAGAAGGAAAGGGGTTCCTACAGAAATAACATCAGCAAACTCCCAAGTGCTGAGGATGTTTGCTACATTCACTTCTCTTGATTAACCAATACACAATGTGATATAAATACCAGGTAGGATATTGAAGTTGAAATGCAAATTTTATCCACGTTATTTAAGACTGCCAGAGTATGAGACAGACCTGTGACTGAGAATATAGCAAAGAACCTTTTTTTTTTTTTTAAATTGTGGAGTTGATATGATCAAGTTGACTTAATCTTAAAGCACCAAGTATTTAGGGATTAACAGATAAGGTCATTGAGCTATTATGACTAAAACTGGAGAAAATCTGAGAGCAATTCAAGAAGTTCATGGGAGAGACCTTGACAGGTAAATCTCCATTGAAAGAGTTGCTGATTGAAGAGGGAATAAAGAATTCAGAAGGATGAAATCTGGTTTCAGATCTAGGATGAAAAAAATAGTGAAGGAATTTGAATCCATGAGGACTCAAATGTTTTCTTGGTCCGTGGCTGCTTGTTTGATTTGGAGCAAATTGCTAGTTTCTTCATGTATCAAATAAGAATAAATATCTAGTACTAGAGTTGCTTTGCAATTTACATACTGTTTTTAAGTATGTTTGCCCTGACACATCAGTAGTCTCTTAATAAATACTAGCCTCAATGTTCGACATATCAATAGGGTATTCATTAGAACAGGATGTGACTTTCTTAGTGCTTTCACAATGGATACAGGACTTTCACCACACCCAACTGTCCTCTGCTTGCCTTTCTCGCAACAAACATGGCAGCAGAGAGCTGAGGCTAGATTTAAGCTGCCTCTGTCTTCTCAGGGAATTTTTCATGGAAAGGCTTTGCTTTTCCTAAGTTTGGAGTGCCTTTAAAAGCAGCCATGATTGTGAGTATATGAAAATAATAGCTTGTTAAAATTTTAGAGGTTCTGGTTAATGCCACATTAAAATATAGAGAACTTCAGAAAGACAAGAACCTAAGAAGAAAATTGTGCATCACAAGATTTCCATAGCATGATGACAACTAAACAGAAAACAGACCTTATTTCAAAAGTTGAGCTGCATGCAAGGTCTTACACTGGATATGATAATCTTGATACCAATCTACCCTTTGACAATAGTACTTTTGTATGAACTTTAGCATTTTATATTAAAGCTCTGTAATTAGTCTCCAAAGTCCTGGTTAGAAATGTTGCAGGTGACTAGATGCAAATTATAGTTCATTCAACCTGTGTACATTAGCCCATTAAAAGAAAATGTTAGCACCCACTTGATTCAAGGTGTACATGCCTCTCCATCTTCCCAGAGGAACTGGTCAATTCTATCATCTACTTTACATAAAGGAAGTGTCACTTCATAACTGGTCAAAACACTGAGAATATGTGATTGTTAGGACCTAGCCTTAAATGGAACATCTCTATCACTCTTTCCTCCCTTATGAATCACAAACCATCACAGAAAGAATGCAAGAACCAGAGGATGAGGAAAAATGCTGTGAATACTGTCTTCAGGGTCTGATATGGTAATAGCAATTACAAATTCACAACAACTATCATTACCTGTGCAAAACCCACACAAGGTCATGCTAGTCAACATTCCAACATGAATGGAAGGAGGCTAATCTGGTTCATCTCCACTGAGGAACTATTGTTAATCAATAACAATGGACACTAGGAAATTTTTCATCTTCAGATGGGTGTTCCCAAGCCATGTACATATGAGAAGTACTAATTTGATGCAGTAGGATGTATCAAATAAGAAACATGAAGTTGGGATGCGGATATGTTGAGGGTGACTAGGGTGAGTTGTAAATGGACAGAGGGATTATATATGATCATCATATATTGCATACAAGTATGAGATTCTCAGAGACTAAGACACAATTTTTTGAAAGTGAAATACGACTATATTATTCAGGCAGAAAAACCATAATTTTGCTAACCTGATTCTAAAAATTTCTGATAATTTTTATATTATAGTACTTCTTGTAAGACTTTGGCTACCTAAGTTGATAAAACAAATGTAAAATGCTTTTGTTTCTTAATTCACAGTTGTCGTTGGCTTGAAATGTAAGATCCTTGGTGATTGTATTTCTATAGCACTGACTGATGCTATGCCTAATATGTTTCCACTGTGTGTGGAAGCCTTAGACCACAGGATAGACACCCCTGTGTGTGTATGTGTATGTATGTGCTCTGTGAAAATTCCTCTTTGTACAAAAGAGCTACCTCTTTGGCATAGTTTGTGTAGTTGGTAAGATATTGGAATGAAAAAGGGAAGAGTTCTATACTGGATGCTGCCTACCAAAGATGTTACCTTGTGAAGAAATGGATGTCTTTAAAATTAGATTCATTGTTCTGCATGTTTGCCTGCACACCAGAAGAGGGCACCAGATCTCATTGCAGATGGTTGTGAGCCACCATGTGGTTGCTGGGAATTGAACTCAGGACCTCTGGAAGAGCAGTCTTGTGCTCTTAACCTCTGAGCCATCTCTCCAGCCCCCATTCTAGAGCTGCCAAACCAATATTTTCTCAAGGTGCGTCCTCAGTGATCTAAATTGTGCTACCTTAGGAATGGGCTTAGTGTGATTCTGTGCAGAGATCAGAACCACCTCTGCCTTAAAGAAGCAAATACATAGAAAGTAACCTGAGGAGCATTGGAAGCTGCTGCGTATCTGCAGTGTGTCTGCCATATGGCTGGCTTCTCACATCCTTTCACCTCCTTGCCAGTGGGCCAGACATGAAAGGAGCCATCTGAGGGAAAGGTTTTCATCTGATCAGGAGCTGCTCTTGGAGGGATATTCTTCACATCTGTTCCTCTGGCCCAGAGTCTCTGGCAGTGACCACGATCGATGATCTGCCTCTCCGTCCCTGGAGCCAAGAGAAAGAGGAAACGGAAGCAACTTTCTCTATGGAAAACCAGCTGCCAGCAAACTTCATATCTCTGTTTCAGGATGCAACTGATAATTGACAGGTGATCCATATTGAGGGCATTTCTAAGCCTAACACTTTTTTCTTATAAAATATTGTTAAACTTTTAATAGTGATGCCAAGGAGACTATTTAAAGTGTCTTAGTCAGATTATGATCTAATATTATAGTGCAAATCAATCAGAACTAAAATTATTAGGTACTTGGACATGCAGCAACTTGACCAAGCACTTCATATATGGTTGCCTCTTAAATCATTGTAAGAATAATTCCTACCTTTAGATAAAAACTGAACATAGTATTTTCATAAGTATTTATTCTTTGATAATTATATTTTATTATTTCCAGCATTCTAATGTATACTGTAAAAGCACTGAGTGACTTTGGGACCCTATGCAATAGTGAGGGAGCATAATGAAACAACCATTTGGTTGAGGAAGAAACTGAGATCAAGAACATGTGAGTGGCAGCCCCAGATTCTAATGCTAGGAATTCTTAGTGTATCTAATTTCAAGCACAATCTTCTCTTGTTAGGTTGATGGGACTTTCAAACACTACTTATATAAAAGGTGTAGCTTGGTCTCTTTGTGGGGCTACTGAAGGTGCAATAAAGTCCTGTCCCTGCTACTTAACTGGCTATTGGGAGCCTGTTCCCCATGCTGAATTACCTTGTACAGCCTTGATGCAAGGGGAGGAGATCAGTCCTGCCTCAACTAGATGGATGTGTCATGCTTTGTTCAAGCCCATGGGAAGCCAGTCCCTTTCTGAATGGAGATGGAGGAGGAGTGGAAGGGAGGGGGGGAATAGGAAGTGAGGGGGGAACTGTAGTAGGTATGTAAAATAAATGAAAACAAAATGTTATTTAATTTTTTTTTAAAAGGCAGACTAAAAGATCCAAGAGCAGATAGAAGATGCTAGAAGGGAAATGGGTTTATTTGGAGTTAGCCAGATTTTCCTCTAGGATCCTGGTTTTCTTTGGCTGAATGAACAAACAAATGAAATAAGAATGAAAATACTTATACTTTGTGAGGATTAAGTATGGTTTATTAGTGGCTGGAGAGCTGGCTCGGTGGTAAAGAGCAGTTGCTACTCTTTCAGGGCACTGAAGTCTGACTGCCAGCACTCCATTGTGAATGCATGGTGCATAGACAAATGATGGAAGAATATTCATAAGCATAAAATAATTTTTAACTTTAATTTATTGATTTGAGGTGATGGATTATTGGTAATGATATTTATTGTATAATCATAAGGATCTATTTCAAATCCACAATGCTTACATTAAAAGCTAAGCACATTCAGATCTGGGAGAGAGGAGAGGTGGAGGATGTAGGGATGAGGGAAGGAAAGCGAAACTGTGGTCAGGATGTGTTGTATGAAAGAAAAATCTATTTTCAGTATAAATACATACATATGCCCGGCAGTGGTGGGGCATGCATTTAATCCCAGCACTTGGGAGGCAGAGGCAGGCAGATCTCTGTTAGTTCGAGACCAGCCTGGTCTACAGAGTGAGATACAGGACAAGCACCAAAACTATACAAAGAAGCCCTATCTCAAAAAACCAATAGATAGATAGATAGATAGATAGATAGATAGATAGATAGATAGATAGATAGATGAGAGATACTATAAAAACAAATACCTAAAAAGTAGGAACAGTCTCCTTAAATAAATAAAATGAAATAGAAATGTGAAGAAGAAATAAAATGTATTATTAACTTACTCCTTGGCTAATAGGTATAATGGCATTGAGATGTTTTCATATATCTGTCCCATTGAATACTGAATCCACATCTTAACTTGGATTTTTTTTTAGTATAAATGATGCACACAAAATAATGCATTGCCTTGTTAAACTTACTAAGTATGCTTATGCTATTACACCTGGGATTTGCCTCTCAATTTATTTTTGATTGGTTATTTTTAATATACAGGGAAGCCTCATACTTGAACATTAATTTTGCACCATACAACTTACAGAATTATTAGTTCAAACATTTTTTGGGTAATCTTTAGAGTTGTCTGTATACAAAAGAAAAGAAAATGTTACTCTTGCCTTCTAGTTTAGATGCCCTTTATGTCTATTTCTTCTTTAATTTCTCAGGCTGGATGCCAGTACAATGTGGAGTGGCAGTGATGAAATGAGCTCTTAACATTGTTTTATACTTGGAAAAGTTTTCAACCATTGTGTATGATATTAGCTATGGCCTCTTCACATTTGTGACATTTTTCATACACGCACTTTATTATTCTAAAATAACTTATTTCCATTCCTAACTTTCTGAGAGCTTTATCACAAAATCTGATATCTTCCCAACATTTATTGAAATCTTCTCATGTTTATTAGCTTTGATTCTAATAATACAGTGAATGACACTGACTGATTTGCATATGTTGAACCCTGGCTACGTCCTTGCACCCTGGAACTAAAGTATATTTGGCCATGATGTATTATCCTTTGAAGAGTATGTTGAGTCTTATTCATTAATGCTTTTTGGGTGCACCTATGTATACCAGGGTCATTAATCTGTGCATTTTTTGTGTTTTCTTCTTGATGCTTTTGTATTAAGGTACTGGTAACCTTACAAAATGTATTTAGATATGTTTCTCTTCTATTTTTCAAAAGAGATTAAGAAGAGTCACTGATAATCCACCATTAAATGTTTCATAAAACTGGTCTATGAAGCCATGCAGTCCTGGAATTTACTGTGTTGAAGGCTTTCAATTATTGATTCATTCTCTGTACTCACTATTTTTGGATTCTGGTTTTCTAAATTTTTTTGAAGTTAAACTTTTTTTTATTAAGAATTGTTTTATTCATTTTGTATACCAGTCACAGATTCCCCTCTCTTCTCTCCTCCTGTTTCCCCCAGCTACACTCCCCATTCCCTCCTCCGAAAGGTCAAAGCCTCCCATGGGGGGTCAGCAGAGCCTAGTACATTCAGGAGAGGTAGGTCCAAGCTCCTCCCCCTGCATCTAGGCTGTGCAAGGTGTTCCACCATAGGTAGTGGGCTTCACCAGGGAAAGATCCTGATCCTACTGCCAGGGGTCCCTTAAGCAGATCAAGCTACACAACTTTCTTGATTATGCAGAGGGCCTATTCCAGTATGGTGGAGGCTCCACAGTTGTTGGTCTAAAGTTCATAAGTTCCCACTAGCTTGGTTTGGTTATCTCTGTAGGTTTCTCCATCATAATCTTGATACCCCTTGCTCATAGAATCCCTCTTCCTTCTCTTTAACTGGACTCCTCGACTTGTGGATCTCTGCATCTGCTTCCATCATTTACTGGATAAAGGCTTTATGATGACATTTAGGGTATTCACCAATCTGATTACCGGGGTAAGCCAACTCAGGTAGCCTCTCCACTATTGCTAGTTGGCTAAGCTGGGGTCATCCTTGTGGATTCCTGGGAACTTCCCTAGCACCAGATTGCTCCATATCCCCACAATGTCTTTCTCAATCAGGGTATCCTTTTCATTGTTCTCCCACTCCATCCCTGATCCAGCTCGACCATCCTGTTCCCTTATGCAGTAAAAAAACAATGACATCATGGAATTTGCAGGTAAATGAATGAAACTAGAAAATATCATCCTGAGTAAGGTGACCCAGACTCAGAAAGACAAACATGATATGTATTCACTCACAAGTGGGTACTAGATGTAAAACAAAGGATAACCAGACTACAACCCACAGCTCCAAAGAAACTAGCTAACAAGGAGAACACTCAGAGGGACACAAGGATCATTCTGGGAAGGAGAAATTGTTGAGATGAGAACATAAGTTTTTCATTTCTTGTTGACCAAGAAAGTTGTATTACTTAGGAATCTACTTATTTTTTTTTTGGATCTCTGATTTTTGATATGTAATTATTCATTATAATATTGTCATTATCACTGAAGATTGGCTTTTTATCAGTAAAATACATCACTAATCTTCACTGTTTATTTCAGTTACAATTGTATTTATTCAATAGGTAGCCAGATTCTCAGGTAAATGTCAGCAAACCTTGTTTCCAAGACAACTTGTGCACATTTTCATTGGGAGTGTTTAGCTTGGAAATGAGGAGATAGAACACTCTAATCAATTGCTGTGTGCTATTCCAAATATAATAGCTTAAAGGAAAACTTGAATCTGCCTTCTCCAGAAGTGGAGTTTGTGAATAAGCAGCTTACTAGCTCATGATGTCAAAATATCCTACACTAGTAACATTTTAAAGGTGGTTGGTGGTTATATTTGGATATATCACCTCTGTAATTAAATTTCTCACCTCCATCTCCAGAACAGCCAGATCATGATTGCTGCAGTGGCATCAATCCAGCTGTTTGATGTATACGAACTCTGTGTAAAAGGACTATGTCCTACAGAAATAAGACAGCACTTAGAATATGGACTCTGAGTGCATCTGTGTTTGATGACAATCTCATTAGTTTCTTGAACTTTTAGAGCCAGTTTCTTTTACTATGAAAAATGGTAAAGTACAACCTGGGTCACATGTGTCTATGAGAATAAAAATATGTTAATGTATCTCAAAATTATACAGTTAGAAAGGACAATCCCTGGAGTGACACTGTAAAGTTTGACCCTGAACTTCAACACTGACTTGAACACTGATGAACTTTGAGCAATCTATTGAACTGCCTCATAGTAGATTTCCTCATATGAAACAGAAAGTATAGGCATGTTTTATACCTCAGGGATACTAGTGAGATCACTGATGTGATTAAATGAGATAATGTGTATCAGGTACTTATAACTCTTACATAATAATTATTCAGTGTTGTTATAACAGCTATTTTAAATTCTTAAGAATTTTATTAAAAAGAACCTTCAGACAATGTATTTTGGTCATCTTTTTCCTCCCCCAATTCCACTTAGATCCTCACTATATCCTTTCTCCCTCTGACTTAAAAATGAACAAACCAAAACAAGAAACATAAAACCCCACAAAAATACAAAATTTGAAATCAAAATAAAAAGCAAAATACCAATAAGACAAAGAAATCCCCTAAGAAAAAAATGAGACATCTCTAAAAATATCATTGAGTTTGTTTTTTATTGGCCAATGACTCTTGAGCATTGGGGCCTTTCCTGACATGTAATTAATATATCCAGTAAGACTCCATTGGAGAAAAGAGTTGTTTTTTTTTTCTTTGCTAGCAAGTAACAATTACAGATAGCTTCTTGGTTAGGCATAGGAACCCATGTCTGCTTCCTCCTCTCAGTGTTGAAACCCTGTCTGGCTTAAACCTGAGTAGGCCTTGTGTGTGTTGCCACGGTCTTTGTGAGTTTATGAGTATGTCAGTTACTTTTGTGTCTAGAAGATGTTTTCTTTAAGTCATCTATCACCACTGGCTTTATAATCTTTCTGCTTCCTCTTCTTCATACATCCCTGAGCCTTGATGGGGCTAGTTTGATAAGGAGATCCCATTTAGGACTGAGATTTCCAATGTCTCTCAGTCTCTGCTTGTTGTTCAGTTGTGAGTCTCTGTGTTAGCTCTCATCCATTGCAAAAGTCAGCTTCTCTGATGAGGGCTAAGGGAGGCACTGATATTTGGTATAGCAGTATGTCATTAGGATTTATTTTATTGCTATGTTCCTTTAGCAGAGTAATTCTATTAGGTTATTTTTTTATAACTTATGAACCATGTGATCAAGTATTAAATACCATGCTAGTTTCATTATGGCCTTTTTTCACATAATAAATTATAAGAAGCCTCCGTGTTTGCCTTCTTCACCAAGATGCAGCTCTCTGGAGGGCATATTAAGCTTTCCCAAGCATGCACTTCACACAAAACAGGGGCTCAGACACACTTGACAGAGACATGAATGACTTAGCGACTGTAGGGAAGGAGTCAGAGGTGGGGAACTGCATGTCATTTGGTGCATTTTGATCCTCATTGCATGTAGTTTATGAGCATTCAATCTCTGCACCACTGCTATAAGAAATATAAGGTACAAGTGCAGTACTTACGTTAGAAGTTGCCTCATAGATGAAAAGTAGTAAAGAAACAAGTCTTTATGACATGTGAAAGCTCAAGGGCATTGTGTGTTACATTTTATGCCTGTTGTGGTCATCTAGAAACTTTCTAAATGGATGGCCCCAAGAAACACATGCATCTCTTCATCCTTATAAAAAAAAAAGTAAACCAAGCATGGAAGCCAAGGCTATGTCTCCCATATCTGCTAGCCCACACATTCTCTGCATAATGCTTGGTAAAACTGTCAGCTTTTCCAGTTTTCAATTCTCTATGTCTAAATAAGTGTTGATTTAACAGCATTGGTGTCTGTAAATCTACTCCATTTAAAAACCCCAAATTGTCTTCTTGTATACTTCATTATGATTTATACTCAAGGAATAAATGTTTGCACCTATCAAGGCATTCTTTACTGATTTAAGTCTTCAGTTATGTCTGTGACACTTGGAATGAACCTCAAGTTTCTAGCTTGTCCTACAAATTCCTCCAGGATATGCTCTAACTTCTATCCTGCTCCCCTCAGTACATTTCTAAGCTCTGATCTAACCTCCCTGCTCTTCCTCACAACTCTTCCCTGATCTTGTCTGCCTTTCTTTGAAATTCTTGCTCAAATGATAACTTAAAAGTTTCTGCCCTAAACCCTTTACATAAAATTGCTACCCAATTCACTTATTTAGAGTACTTTGATTTTATTTGTGAATCCCTTTTGTTCTGATTTTATTCATGCATGCATTTTAGAAATCTGTGTGGAGTTTCTTAGCTACACAGTACAAGCATGGTTTTCAGGGAGATTTTGAGGCTGTGATGGTAAACAAACTAGATACAGAACCGGAACTCAATAAACTAAGTCTAGTGGGAATACAAAGATTTGGTGACTATTGCTCACTATTTTATGCAAAATAAGTCAGTTTTAGAATGACAGATTTACATGTAGTCTCTTATTTATAGATCTTAAATAGACACACAAAACATTTATATATCTGCTCTTTCTTGACAATTGAACTCCTAGAGCTCCACCTGGGGCCTGGCTGAGGATCTCTGCATCCACCTCCATCAGTTATTGGATGAGAGTATGTGAATTGTTGAGACCAAGATTGGAAAAGCACAGGGACAAATAGCCAAACAAATGGAAGTACATGAATTATGAACCAAAGACTGTGGAGCCCCCAGCTGGATCAGGCCCTCTGGATGGGTGAGACAGTTGAGTGGCTTGAACTGTTTGGGAGTCATCCAGGCTGTGGGACCTGGACCTGTCCTTAGTGCATGAGCTGGCTGTTTGGAACCTTGGGTTTACACAGGGACACTTTGCTCAGCCTGGAAGGAGGGGACTGGACCTGCCTGGACTGAATCCACCAGGTTTAAATGAATCCCCAGGAGAGTCTTGGCCCTGGAGGAAATGGGAATGGAGGGGAGGGGGTGGCGGAAGGTGGGGGTGGGAACGGGAGGGGGGAGGACAGGAGAACCCATGGCTGATGTGTAAAATTAAAACACAAATATAATAAATTTAAAAAAAAGAGAAAAAAACATTTATATATCTATATAATATATAAATATATTTCTTGTCATATGTATTTGACAATATATGACACATAGTTTGTCATGCATTTGACACATATGTTATATATATTTGTTAATCTAAAACAAGAAATATATTTATATTATACAGAATTTATTTATATATACATATACATAATTTGTGTACACATATATAAATGACAATAAAAAAGAATTGGCAATGGGGGATAATGAAAATAAATAGTAGGGATGAAGGAGAAGAGACAGTGAATCTTATCAAAATATATAATATGCCTGTGCAAAAACAATTTTATGAAGCCATCATCCTATATGATGAATGAATTCCAGTAAATAAAATTGTAGACACTTAAATGATGGTTTGGTGTCCTGAGTGCTGTGATGGTTATACAACAATGGTACAAAAGCAAAAGGAATCAAGCTGGAGGTTGGGGAAGTCTGCCTTGAAAGTGATGGCTAATTGATAGTTTGAGATGAAGTAGAAATTACTTGGAAGAAGGAGAATAAGAAGAAAATTTCACGTTCTTATTAAAGAAAAAGACCAAGTTCAAAATATCAGAGGAATAAAGGGAACATCAGACTTTAGAAGTCTAAAGAATGATGAAGGATATTCATTGTGCATAGAAGAGAGAAGAAAGTGAAACTAAAGATGTGTTAGGTAGTGTGGGAGGTGAACAAAAGGGTAGACTATGAGCAAACTATGGAAACTGGAATTGTTGCAGGAGCTATAAGAAGTTGGGAATGTCTTGTTAGAATTTACTAGGATTTGCTCAGTCACTGTTTGCTGGGTTGTCTTTATGTTCCTTTAATGATAGACTTCTAAACAGGCTAGTGGGAGTTATGCTCAATATAAATTACGATTCTTCAGCAGTAGTATAGATAAAGAACAATGAAGACCAAGACTGGAGAGCAGGAAAAAAGACCTTTGAAAGATAGCTACCCTTTCCTGTGCCTCTGTACACATATGGCACATGGGTGAAGCAGGAATTGAGATAGTTCCCCCATTCCAGTAATCAGAGTAGTCTATTGAGGTACAGTGTTGAATGAAAGATGAGTTAGGGAAGAGAAATGATGAGTTCTGTGGTTACACTAGTACAAGATTCCCCAACGGAGGAGGACTAAATTCTTCCTATTTTCTTACCAATTATAAAACATTATATTACTTGTCATGTTGATCATGTTGTTGCTTTGTGCCTCAAATAAATCACCCCTGTGTTTAACTCAAGTCACCAATGTGCTAAGTATTTTCTAATTTCTTCATATTTAGGTGCTCTAGTGAATATTCAGGATGTTGTAAAATTTAAGATATTATAGTTTCACACACACACACACACACACACACACACACACGTGCATACATAGGCACACACACATGTGCACTCCCTCCAGTAATTCAAATATTTACCTGTCTAAGCTTACAGAGTTAGTGTTAAAAGAGATCGATCCAGGTTAACTTGCTTTTGAGCAAGAAGAAATTATCATAGAACACAGTTTGTTCACATACTAGTACTATGGCTATGACTAGTACTATATCTATACAAAAACTAATGTATTTTAAAAGGCTTGATATTGTGAAAGTAATGTATGGAGTTATCACTACTTTACACATTCCAGTCTACTTTATCAATAAGCAGTATCTTAGCCAGCATCTCTATCATCATTATAAAAAAAAATCACTGAGTAAATATGCCAGGAAAATAATCTCCAAATATTTGGATGCTGGGATATGAGATCTATTATATACATTTTAAAGGCAAGAGCTGGCATCTGGCTTCAGCTGTAGATATGTTGGTATGATTTAGTATAATAATTATCATTACCCAAATGAATGATGATGCAAAGAAGATATTGTATCCAATAATGTATGAAACTTTTCTGATTGCAGAACCTTTTGCATATGTATATAATTATTTAATTCTACTGTGTAATTCATCTTTGTAATTTGGAGTGAAAACAATGTCTACCTCAGCCAGTTGTTATGAATATTAAATGTGTTCTTATATGGTATGGCTCAGCACAGTGCTTGGCATTTACTGTGTAAGTTGGTATTTATCCCCATCATCATCATTGTAAATTTTCATATGAATGAAAGAAGACAAGTAAATAACTTGTTCAATGTCTGTCAACAAATTGTAGCAAACTCAAGACATAAACCTGTTTCTGGTTAATCATAAGGTTCAGTAATCTTTACATACATCTTCATCTTAAAGAATCTGCTTCCTGGGCAATAAGTGGTTTACATATGGCAGTTGTCACTGAATGATTAAATCTAATGTTAGTTATTATTTTGCTTTAATGACTTCCGGTTACATTACAGAGTTATAAAATCATGTTAAATATATTTGAATATGTGTGCATTTTGCTATGAATTATGACTCCAAGTAGCATGAAACTCACTAAGTGACTGAAGCCCAGTTAGCATACTCACAAACTTATTAAAAAATGTCCATTTGTGAATCTGTAATTTACAATGAAAGTTCACAAAGCTCTGAGCTTTGTGGAAAAGGGCAGACATCTGTCTTATAATAATTGGAATTCATAACACAATATAGTACAGTTGTCCTGCATCTGTTAAAGGCCAAAAATTTATTAAAGCAAATTATAAATTATAGGAATTTCCTCTGAACAAAATAATCCCTCCATAATATAAAACATCAGTGGGAGAAAACCATTAGAGAAACAGCAGTGGTGAAGGACTGCAGAAATACACAGACCTCTGGACTCATGAAAGGCTGTGTATTATTTGAAATACTTTATATTCAGCAAATATTTCTTAATATGTACTCCATGACATGGAGTGCATTATTTAATGAAGACATCAACACACTCAGAGAATCCATCTTCATATTGTTTCCATTTTGGTGGTCATCAATTTTCCATTCAGTTCATCTGGTTTTGGGGTCTTCAGAATGGAACTAATGAAATTTATAACTAGAAACTTAGGTTATTGGCTGAATGTTGGAATGCATGGGAGATAGTGAGACACTTGTTAAGTGCTGTAAAAATATACTGTGTGCTTTCTTTTTCTGTAATATTGAGAGGGACTGGCTAAACCAGTGGTTGTCGACCTATCTAGTGCTTCAACTCTTTAATACAGTTTCTCATGCAAAAATTATTTTGCTGCTTCTTCATAACTGTAATTTTCTACTTTTATGGAAAGTAATGTAACTATCTGATTTTTCATTACATTTCACATTTCTTAAGTGACCCCTGTTAAAGGGGTTATTTCACAATAACCCATTGACCCAATGGATCATGGGCTACAGGTTGAAACTCCCTGGGCTAAGCTAACTCATAGGTCAATGGCTAGGAAAATATATTTGTAACAGTGGTGCCACTACATTATTTATATTTAGTTGTAGTGGGTAGCCATTCCAGCCTTGGCCTGGAAGTTCCAACCCCCATTGAGGCCGAGGAAGCTGAAGTCCCAGGATGGAGAGGAGAGACCTCCATTGGTTCCAGGACCCTGGACGCTGGAGGTAGAACGAACAGAGTTCTCCAGAGAACACTGCCGGACTGCGCCATACCTTTCCCAGACCCTGCAACCTATCCCTTCATTTGTAAGTTACCCCACAAAATAAACCTCCCTTTTAACTACATGGAGTGGCCTTAATAATTTCACCAATATTTAGTAGCTGATAATCATGGATCTTACCTATGGTAAATGCTCTAGTGTATGTTGCTTAAATCTTACCATTGAAGCAGTCACAAATCTCACACTTACAATTTGTTGGATGAGAAAACTAGAGCTAAAAATGTGATTGAGAGAATTCTTAGTCTGTGGAGATGGTCAGCTTCAACCATTGTATGCTTGATCACTCCAGTACACTGACTAGAAATCACTTTAGAGGAGGCGATTTAAACAGAACTACACAAAGGTGGCTGCATGCCATTCTGTCACAGAGTGTGTATTAGTCTTCTAAGGAGACCACACTGTAAAATAAAAGGTCCAGCTGGGCACCAGGAACCCCGTTTTCTAGCTAAAATCATGTCTAATTCCCTGGGTAGCCTTTGCTATTTAATACATTTGCAAAATATTGTTCACATCACTTAAGATTATGATGATTCAACCATTTGTATAGTCTAGTCACTGAGAATGTAATTCTAGAAAGAAAAATAAGGTATCTGTACTTTAATTGGTATAAAAATTTAATGAAAAGAAGATGAAATTGATAGTAAAAATTTCCCCAAGAACTCAGAAGTGTTTTCCAGAAACAATTCTAATTCAAGTGAAATTTCTGAAAGAGAAGGCACTTATGTCATGAAAAGAGCTAACCAATGCTGTTCAAAATAATTCTGTTTATTTAGTATTTGGTCCACTCCATTCTGTACCATTACATCAATAATATTCATTTTTAGCATATATTTTAATTTAAATTGTATATTTGGATGTTACATAATGTATAATCATCTGTGTGTGTGTGTTTGTGTGTGTGTTTATGTATGTGTGTATTGCGTGTCTATATGTGTGGTTTTGTGTGTGGGAGAGAGAGAGAGAGAGACAGAAAGAGAAAGAACCAGAGAGAAAGAGACGGAGGATACATTGTATATGTGCTTTCTATAGAAGGAACATCAGTGAACATAACACAAAAACTGCTATCATTAGTAGAATTTTAATTCTAGTATCTGGACTCATATTGTAAAAGGAGAAAAATGGAGATTTTACGAAGAAACTACCTTACAGAAGAGCAATGGATGGATGTACATTGCATAACAAGGAATATAAATTTAGTAACTACAAAGTTGTAAGTTGGTATGGACAGAATGGCTTCTGGAGAAGGGCCAGACCTCAAACGACCTGTAGCACTGAGCAGATAGCTGAGTGAGCTCAAGATTTTAGAGTGAGAAAGTGGTACATATAAAGTCATGATATAAGAGTCCGCACAAAGTCAGGCAGCTGACCAAAGTCACAGAGCCAGGAGAGATACCAGCAGAAAAATTAAGAGAAGAGAGAACACGAAAGCAATAAACTGAATATTGAAAAGCCTTGAAGATCAACTTGAAAGAAGGCATTTCAAATTGATTTAGAGGGCAATGTGGAGCCAATGGAGTAAGTGTGGCAGGAATTGGGCAGCTTCTATCAAAAAAACCTATCAAGATGTTCGGGCATGATTTGTTCTAAATAAAGCTCTGGAAGTCTCAGCCTGTTGCTCCATTGTCCTCAGAATGGTCATAGATTTTGTTGGCTGGTAATTTGCCATTATCTCCCTAATTACTGACCACTCCAGGAGACTTTTTCTGGGCGAACACACATTCTACTTGGGGAGAATTCAGCTCATTTCCAATATTTGTGAATGGCCTTTGCCTCCATTTCTACCCTCCTATATTAGGGACTATAACTTTTCTGTATCACAAGGAAAGTACTGTAGAAGCTTCAGCATTTGGAATAGGTTTGTTTCAGCCATCTGTAGTCTTGCTTTTGGCTCAGGATTAGTGTTTATTTCAGGTTACAGAATCATGTGCTTTGTAGATGTCTTTTGGCAATGATTCCTGAGGTTTTAAAACTCTTGTACTGTACTTTTTTTTTAAAGTTAAATAGATGCTTCCAAATTCTGATATTTTCTATAAATCACATTCATTTGTCCATTCATCATCCACATCTTTGTGTTCCTTCCTTTGTTTCTCTGTTTAAAGAGTAACCTTTGTTTCTAAAAGGTTCAGACTTGTAGAGGAGACCAAGAACACCAATGACAGAAGTTCCCTTGTCCAGTTTAATACAGTATGTTTGTGTGCACAGGTCTAGTAACCTCTCATAGCATAACATTGGTGAGATATTTTGCAAGAGATGAAATCTCAGAGTTTGACAAAAATAGGGTGATATGGACATGCTGTGCAGAGGCAGAGAGACCTAAGCAAAGAAGCTTGGTTCATGAATCAACAAGGAAGATCTGTTAGTATTACTGAGTTTGGGTATAGTGGTAGAGGTGACAAATGGATACAAGCAGAAGCATACTGACACAGTCCGCAGGAAAATCACATTTGACTCTGATGAGTTGGGCTTCACTTCGTCCATGTGGAGACAAGGAGACATTGAGTCATCCTAACAGAGCATATAAGATTCAGAGTTAGATGTCAGCACAATGGCCACTTAACTTTCACTCTTTCTCTGATCCTGATCCTTTTATTCATTCTGTTCTCTCATCTCAAGCTTTAAACTCTCTGCATTCTGGTACTAGGGACTTTGCCTCCGTCTTCAACGTTCTCTCAATCATGCAGCTTCTAGGCCCTTGCTGATTGTGGAGCCTGCCTGGGAGCTCCTAAGCTGCTGATTGATTTGATTTCATTCCACTGTGGTGCATGCAATTTCATGCTTCCAAGTGACAGAAATTTTCTGAAAATTCTCTAATCTTCCCAAATTGCTTAGTGTTATATATTTATTTCTGGCTTTATTGGACTCTAAATAACCCAGTTTTAGGATAAAATGCTTGGCACATGAAGTTCTGGTCATCAAGATTCAACAATTACTTTGATTGGCTCTTTTCAGACTCTTAGAAACTATCCCAACAGGAAAAAAAAATAAGAGTATGTCAGATGAAAAATGAGGAAAGAATGCCACAGCGTTTTCTTGGAGTGCCATGCAGCTTTCTGCAAACAAGGAGGGGGCTTGTTCTTCTTAGTGCAGAAGAAAAACTCTGTTGGAGGATTAAAAGAGCAAGACATACCCAAAGATAAATCTACAGAGTAGTTATTTCAATAAAATAAGTAAGAATTTACTGAAATATATTCCCCAAACCTATAATTGCTAATATTTCCAATAACATACTTACAATACCTTAATATATATATGCACTGGTCTACAGCTTAATATATATTGAGCCATCCTTTGCATGTTGTTTACTAAATTAACTTTATTCCTTCAGAATACTTTAAGATTTATAGAAAAAATTAGATGCTACCAAGAGTTCCTATGTAGCTGACAATTAATTCCCCATTAATAAAATCATGTCTTTAATCACAATTACTAAAACAATAATAGTACATTTTTATTATCAATCTACTAAAGTCAAACTTTATTTATCTTGACCTGGAATTGGGCTTATTTGTTTGCTTCATTATGATTCTTAGTTTCAAAATCATATACAAGCAATTTCTTTATAAATGTCCCCTTTGGCTCCTTTTGGCTGTGGTAGTTTCTCAAACATAATAAACGTTCACAGCTTTGAGGAGTTTGGATCAAATAAGATATATTGACAAAGTTACTCAGTTGAAATCTGTTTGCTTGTTATTAGACTGACCTTGTAAATTTAGAAAAAGTGAAACATGGAGAGAAAAGGCCATTTTCATTATGTTATATCCAGAGTATATAGTTTCACCATTACTTATGTTGTTAAATTTGATTTGTCAAATGAATACATATATTATATATGTATCTATATGTATATGCATCAATACTTTCTATGCTGAGATAATTATGAGCTTATATCAGTGTCTATAACACTAGTTCATTGCTAATAGGAATAGAGTATATTAGTTATTTGTCTTGTTGCTGTGACAACATTCTCTGACATAAACGACTTAAAGAGGGAAGTTTTTGTGTTGGCCCAGTGTTCCAGGGTACTGTTCATCTCGAAGGAAAGTCATGGAGGCAGGAACATGAGGCAACTGATCATATTGTATCCACAGTAGGGTAAGCAGAGAGAGGAGGAAGGGAAAGAAGAAGGGAGGGATGGTGGGAAAGAAGGAGAAAGGGAGGGAAGGAAGGAGGAAGAGAGAAGGAAGGAGAGGGAATGCTGGTTTTTGGCTAGTTTTAGTTTTCTCATTTTCATTTTTATTCAGGACCCCAGCCCATGCTATAGTGTCACCCACAGTTAAGGTTCATCTTCCAACCTTAGTTAATGTAAGCTAGATAATTCTTTACAGACATGGCTAGACAGTAGCTTAGAGAATCCCTCATAAGCATGTTCATACTAGCCTCCTATGTGGTTTTAGGTCCCATGAACTTGACAGTATTAACTAATACAGTAACACTATTCAAGACTGGGCATGTCTTTGGACTTATTATGACGCTAAAAGCTCTTCAAGCCTCCAAAAATCAAAAATAGGTGTGGAGCTTTCTAATTGTGAGGCTTACACTAAAGGATACAGAGACAGAGAGAACATGTTGAAATATATTAGGAAAATCAGCAATTCACTTAACAGAATGTAAAACTCAAGCCTATATGCAAAGCTCTTGCGCTAGTCAAGTAGAAGACAGCCAATAAACATCAACCGTATCAAGAGGTTTTGAGTAGTTGCAATTGAAGTAAGTATACTTATACCAATTATTTATTTAAGGTGTTTACCTTATAAAGATTGCTTTCTATCAAGAAATGAGATTCATCACGTCAAGTATAGCATACAGTACGTGTTCTGCTTTTATCAGCGATTTCATATATTCTTTAACTAGAATACTTTAACTGAAAGTGTGGATACCTCAGAGATGGCTCGTGCAGGGAAGAGAACTCATTTTGGAGGATACAGAGCTATGTTGGGAAGTGAGCTCAAGGATAGGCAGACAGTCAGGCCCCACAATGGGAAACTACACCAAGAGAGGGTGAAGTCATAAGGAACAGCAAGATTTGCTCTCCCATCCTCTC
Organism: Onychomys torridus; assembly: GCF_903995425.1. Taxonomy (NCBI): domain Eukaryota; kingdom Metazoa; phylum Chordata; class Mammalia; order Rodentia; family Cricetidae; genus Onychomys; species Onychomys torridus. Next base: position 74,518,667 of record NC_050443.1, read on the forward strand.
TGAACATCACTCTGAATATCTGTGCCATTGTTGTTGAATCTCTGCCCAGCAACTTTCTCTGCTGCTGCATCCAAATTCTGTGAAACATCCACTCACTGCTTCTCTAATTTTAGCTTAGGATTTTGTTGATGCTGTGGCTGCATATGCATTTGTGTTGTTCTTAGTTGATTAGTTTGTTTGTTTTTGATATATATGAACTGAAATAGCACAGGTAAAGTTCCAAACTCCTGATGAATGGCTTATGACTGGCTCAGTTTGGGTTTGAACACAATAGTCACAGTGTAAATTTGGCTACAGAAAATACATTACTACAAAGAATGCATTGCCTACAGAGGTTACTAAGACAACTGACAGAGGCAGAGGAACACAATGTATACCTGGAAAGGATTTACAGTATCTTGATGCCTCATCCCTGAAAAGTAGAAATTTAAGGGATCATTTCTCTTCCTACACCAACAGAAAACAGGTATCTTGAGTTCATTCATTTAGCACATTCTAAATGTGCTGACTATTAATAAGTGTAGAGCTGCATGATGGGGAATGACAGTTACTATCATATATATGTTCACATATATGTATGATAGTATCATACATATATATCATAAAATGTCATATACTATATATAATATATACTATACATCATATATACAATGGTAATTGTCATATGTATTGGCATTCAGATTCTATGGTCATCAGAGAAAATGTAACAAAATGTTATACTACACACAAATTTCAGGCTTTTTGGGGAGTACTGCAAAGATGTGCTGGACCTTGAAAAACATCCCATAACTATTTGAAAGTGGTTATTAATGCATGAGAAAAATACTACACTGTGGAAATAAATTTGAGTTGAAGTCTAAAAGACAGGCAACAGCTAACTAATGGGGAAGGGGTGGGTCAGAAACCTTCTCAGGTAAAAGACACACCATGGAAGCTAAAAAAATAACAAAGTGTTCTAAATAGTATATAGAGATGAAAATGTACATAGCCGCTGATGTGGCCAGGAACTTGATCCTCCAGACAAATGAAAAGTTAAAAAATAATGTTCTTTATCTGAAGTACAAACAAGTGCTGCCTTCCGAGTGTTCAAATGAGACAATTAACATGATCAAATACTGTTTTATTACAAAGTACTTGGAGCTACAGCCTGCACAATGGGTGAAGGAGGAACAGGAATAAGTAGGAGAATAGATCAGAGGATATTATACAAGCCCAGAAATACATTAATGTGTTGATAGGATGATAATGGAAATGGACAGTAAAGGGAAAGACAGCGAGTCCTTATCCCTATTCCCACCTGACTCTGTGGTCCTGCTTCAGTAAAATGGGCCAAAGAAAGTTACTAAGACATAAGAGGAATAGTTAAGCTGGAATTAATCCAGGTTGTAAAAGTTTTTGCCCAGGGAAAAGATTAAGATAGCACCAGATTTTATTAGTTAACAGCTCTATAGAGTTAGTAGATAGGCAAGTACTGTGACAGTATGATAGTCCATAATAATGAGGCAAGATGGAAAGAAAAATCATCTCCCAGGACAGAAAATGTCAAATTCAAATTCAAAAGAAAAATGTTTTGAGCTGCCTCAACATTCTCCCTTAGCTGTTTTATTTACTTTATTATGAAACATTATGTATAGACACAGCCTCTTTATAAAAGATGCACCTCTTTTTCTTTCCGTACGCAAGAGCACTTTCTTTTCAGCTTTTAAAGGAAATGTGTGGATGAAAGACTAAGAAAAAAATTATTTGCCAACCCAAAGAAAACTCAGGAGCAGAGGGATGCAGGAGCACATGCTGTATCTTTTATTTTGCAGAAATAGCCAAGGATTTTATCTCTGCAGGAGTCTGCTCAGAAAACCCTCTGATCTCTAATGAAAGCCATTCCACTGTTAGCAGAGGAAAGCTGGCTAGCGTAAAACTGCAGCCATTGGAGACCAAGGGATGGAAGCCCCAAATTCCCCCAAATGCTCACCTTTCTTTAGAAGGTGATGGCAAATGTCAATTGTGTGGCTTGAGGCAAATAGCTTAGGCCTTTGGTATCTAAGTTCCTCATCTATAAAATGAAGGTTTAAAGGAAGGCTTTTTATGAGATTGTATTAAAAATATAATGAGGTTAAATCAATGATTAATTAGATGGTGAAAATGTGTTGATTATATACTTGAGTTGTGCGCTGGCTAGTTTTATGTCAACTTAACACAAGCTTGAAACATTGCCTCCATAAGATCCTGCTGCAGGTTACTCTGTAGAGCACTTTCTTGACTGGTGATTGATGTGGGAGGACCCAGGCCCTTGTGTGTCGTACCACCCCTGAGTTGGTAGTCTAGAAGAAAGGGCTTTTGCCTTGTCTTACCGTTTTGTTTTGTCCTGTTTGGCTGTCTTCTCTTGGAGGACTACTCTTTTTCTGAAGAGGAAATGGAGGGGGAGTGGGTCTGTGGGAAAGGGGAGATGAAAAAAATCTGTGAGGAATGGAGAGAAAACTGTGGTCAGAATTATATGAGAGATTAATCTATTTTCAATACAAATTTAAAAATCCAGCTGAGCAAGTCATAAGGAGCAAGCTAGTAAGAGGCACTCTCCATATCCTCTGTGTCAGTTCCTGCTTCCAGTTTCCTGTCTAATTGCATTCCTTGGCTTTCCTCAATGGAATGTGATTCAGGATATGAAAGCCAAGTAAACCCTTTTCTTCCCAATTTGTTTTGGCCAGGGTATTTCATCACAGCAACGAGAACCCAATTTTGTGGCCTGGAAAAGAAAAAGAAAAAAAGAGATGAGTGTCTATCTCTAAGATGGATTATTTTGTCACATAGAATTCATGATCTATATATTTCATGGTCAAGAACTCATAGATTCTCCAAGGAAGACAAGTTGGCTAAAATGTGACTGTAAGTTTTCCTCTTCCCATTCTTTTTCAACTATTTTCAATCAGATATCCATGCCCACCTCTCTATCAACACAGAGCCTATCAATGGCATCACTAACTATGGTGATAAATCCAATAGCAATCCATGGATTTATCTCATCTCACTCGATCTATCAAGAGTACTAGACTCATGCCACTTTTGTCTTCTAGGAACGTGTGCACTTTATTCTTATCTTTGCTCTTCACTAGTCAGCATCAGGCTGACAAAGTAGAAATGGTTTAGGTGTCATTTCTGTATTAATTCTGCTTTCTACCCATTATTAGAGGGAGTCATTCTGTACCATAGTTTAAAACTTATCAACATTACTTTTCAAGTTTGTTTCTTGAGGCATGACCTCTCATCTACAGACACAACTTGCCAATGCAAATATATGTCTGATATCACCACTGTTAGTGTTAACAATTCTGTAACTGAACTTCTTATCCACAGTGCCCCATAATCTACTTTGTCTATGTTTTAGCCTCTGTTAGAAAAAAAAAAATCAGCTCTCTTTCTAGAAGCCCAAACTTAATTTTCTGAACCATCCTTGGATGACCTCTCATTTTCTATCTTCAATATGTCATTCAATCCTGGCATTTCTTTTATAACATATATCCACTTCTCACCATTACCTTTTCTTCTCTGAACAAGACACAGCAATCTTTTGCTTTGATTTATAGAAGAATCTCTTTTCTAGTCCTTTTACTTCCCATATTGCTTTCTTCTGTATTCTCAACACAATGGGACAGTCTCTCAGAATGTAACTTTGATCATGGCGTCCTCTACACAGATTTCTCCAATGCTCATCTGTTTCATTTGGAATATCAAGCACTTTGTGAGACAAATCACATGCTTCCCCTTCCACATTGTTCTAAGCTCCCTCACCCTGAAATTCTCCATGAACTTTACATCAGTAGCTCTGACTTTTATATAATGTCTCTAATAAAATCTCTTAGTATGATCTTCTCCATCCACACTAGGAAATAGAACCTTGTCCTTAACCATAAATGGGTTGCCCATCCTGATCCCCTATTAATTTTCCTATAGTTTGTTTTTCATATCATTCAATGAACTATATGGCCATTCATATTTTTTCCTCCATTATGAGGATAAAATACCCATGGATGCAGGAATTTTGCTGACTATGTCAATATGTAGTCAGTTAATATACTCCACCAATGTTTTAGAGCTATCACATGTTTCAGTGTTTGGTTCTTGGAGCTTGGAGTGTAGACATTGAGAAAGTATACAATTTTACCATAGGAGATGATAACCTGGTAGATGAGATGGATGAGTGTGGGTCTAGATGTCTTTACCCTCCCAACCCATTAACAAAAGTGAAGAGCCTGAGAAAGACACCCTCTAAGTAGATTATCTTGTAAAGTGAACTAATGTCCTACATTCTGTCTCAGAGACAAAAAGGGGGACTGAGGAATGTAGTATAATCTTTTGTAGTGATATATTGTATACCCTAAATAAACTTGCCTGGGGATCAGACAGAGCCAGCCACTAGACTAGACATAGAGGCCAGACAGTGGTGGCACAGACCCTTAATCCTATCACTTGGGAGGCAGAGATCTTTCAGGATCTCTGTGAGTTCAAAGCCATACTGGAAACAAAGCCAGGCAGTAGTGGCACACAACTTTAATCCTGGTACTGGGAAGCACACACGCCTTTAATCCCAGGAAGTGATATGGCTGGATGGAGAATGGTATATAAGATGATAGGAAACAGGAACTGAAGTAGTTCAGCTGAAACATTTTCAGGTGAGGACTCAGAGGCTTTCAGTCTGAGGAAGCAGGATCAGCTGAGGAGTTGGTGAGGCGAGGTTGGCTCTGGCTTGCTCTACTTCTCTGATCTTTCAGCTTTCACCCTGATATTTGGCTCTGGGTTTTTTTTTTATTAAAATACATCTAAGATTTGAACAATAATCTTTCTCTATGACACATTGCTATGTAGTAAGAATAAAGAATGGGAGGATTTTTTTTTGTTTTTGTTTTTGTTTGCTCTTTTCTTTTTCAGTAAGCAACTGCATACAGATGAGTAGTTTATAAAAGTGACTTTACCCTTTGTAGTTCTACTTAGGGATGATCCTGTTTCAAATCAGTCTCCCTTGAAGGAAACTTCTGAAAGCAGCTCTTCTAGAGCATATGCATTGCTGTCTGTTTATCATCTGTACTTTTGACGTTTCATTCTCCTTTATTATATACCCATCTCCAGTCCATAATAGCCTCAAAAACAAGGTCTATTATTTAAGATAGATAGTATTTTTTATCTCTCTGGCCCTCAAGTTATGACACCACACAGGTTGAGCCTTCTAGTAGCTTTGAAAAAAATTGAATCTAATCCATAATTCTGAACCCCCTCTCAAACATGTTAAGCACAAAAAACCAGGTCCTGTGTTCCCAATTTTTGACTCAATAGTTGCTGGTAAAAGACCAAGAACAAGCATTTCAATAAAGTTCCCAGGATTTACTGACGCTAGGAACCTGCACAACACAATTCAAGGTTCTTTTGTCAGGTAATTTCTAAGGAATCATCTCTCTTCCTCTATCACAGTGTAATTCCTTGATCTTGGACTAGATGACATTTGCCTTCCTCTCCCAGATCCCATAGTCTTCTTTTCTCTGCATTCTCTTTTTTTTTCTTTCAACATAAGCATCCCAAACAAGTTCACTATTCCTCAGATGAATGAGCCATTCATGATTCATGAAAAATAAGAAATGAGACATGAAAGCCAAGGCCATAGTCTACTTGTCACTATACCATAGTTTATCAAGTTTCATGTTACCAAGTTTTTGCCACTGTGACTTTTATAGTGTATCCCCTCCCCTCTTCTCTGCCTGACTGCTCTGTCTCTCTGTCTCTCTCCCTCTCTCTCTGTCTCTCTGTCTCTCTCTGTCTCTCTGTCTCTCTTTTTTTTTTTTTGTTTTTTTTTTTTTTTTTTTGGTTTTTTTGAGACAGGGTTTCTCTGTGTAGCTTTGCGCCTTTTCTGGAACTCACTTTGGAGACCAGGCTTGCCTCAAACTCATAGAGATCTACCTGGCTCTGTCTCCCGAGTGCTGGGATTAAAGGCGTGCGCCACCACCGCCCGGCATGACTGCTCTCTTTATGACACCCTATGCTATTGACTTTCCTGTCAGCCTGACCTAGTAGTTTTTCTCTTTGGGGATGCTGCTGGTTCTGATAAAGGGCCCTAATTATTGGGAGAACTGCCAACCCCACAAAAACCTCTCCATGATGTTTATGAAATATTTCCAATCTAACTAAAAGATTTTTCTCCAATCCAGCAATTATTGTCATTAACATTTAGATAAGTTGGCTATTCCCTACACTGTATTATTCTGTGTTCCACTGCCTCATAATGGAACAAGATAGGAAGGGATGAGAAATTTCAGATCAAATGATCTTTGTTAATGAATTTGACTGTTTCATTTAGATATTCATTCTATATTCTAGTTAGCTAGCATCAGCCACATTTCCACCACATTCTTTCCTCCACAGAACCCCAGTGCTCCTCATTTACCTTGTATCAAGGAAAGACTCAGTCCTGCTCCTTCCTATGAGAAATGGCTGAATCATAAGAGCCTCCAATTTACCTGATTTTCCCATATGTTACCATGACTCTCACCCATAGACTTTGACCAGAAATTTGGGAACACAGAGACAAACAAATGCTTACTTTGCTTTCAAGCCCTTGTTTCCTCTCTGTCTTCTCCAACACTAGTAGAAATGACTAGGTGTGTACTCCATGTTAATACCCATTTAGTTTTCAATGCAGTTATACATACAATGACAAGTAATATGTTTTTATCAAGAAATGGGATCTCATGATGTTCAGGGAGGTCTGGAATCAAATAGAATGAGCCCCAGTGATATACATATTGTGTATAAAAGGCTAAGAAAACAGAATGGACAAAGCCTGTAGAACAGAGAAAGTCATACCATGAGGTTAGTTGGAGAGGAAGCAGAATAAAAAGCATCAGGAAATCTATGTGAGGCTCCCAGAATGATGTTTTTCAGCTATGATGGATACCAGTTTCAGGTGTTTGTGAGGATAAACTGGTAGACTTCTTAATTCCTAGTTGCTCACATTGCAATGGCTGAATCCCATCAACGGCATACATTAACTTCAAGTAATTTTATTCCAATTACATTTTAGCTTATTTCTTACTTTGTATTTTTATAGAATTCAAAATTACAAAGTATATTTATTGGTTTTCCTATTGATGTTACCAAGTACCTGAAAAGAAGCAACTTAAGGAAAGAAGGGGTTTGTGTTGGCTTATACTTGTAAGAGAGTTGCTAAAAATCAAGGATGGGAGGGTATGACATTAAAATCAAGAACATGATCGCATGTCCATAGCTAGGAAGTAGAAGGTGAATAGGAAATGGGGGACCAAGCTGTGAAACCTCAAGACCCATTCCTAATGACCTACTTTGTACACAGGGGCTCACTCAAGGCACTACCTCCTAAAAGTGTCAAAGCCATCTAAAACAACACCACTGGCACTTGGGAGCAAGTATTTTAACACATGAGCTTCCACATAGATTTAACAATGTAACTACAGTACAAATATAGTTTTTCACTGTTGTTAACATTTAGTGGAGCTTGCTTTGAAAATGTCTCTTTTCTCTCTACCTCTTTCTCACTTTTACCACACACACACACACACACACACACTGAGAGAGAAAGAGAGATTACTGAACTAATTGAAGTAAGTTACAGAGTCGATGATGAAATTAATCCCTTTTTTAAAAGCCCTTACTATCTATCTACTGAAGTGAACCACTAGCCATGAAAATAAAACCATTCTTATAACTTTATGGAAAATGTTCTCCTAGCCTATGAATTCCCTAAAAGTAGCTACATATTGCTTTCTGGTGCTCTGGCCTCATCTGGTCTCCTCATCACCTTTCCTAAATGCAAGGATGATGTCATATAACTCATGTCTTCAGGGATAATAGAGCCAACACATAATTTGTCATCTATCCCAGGATACTGTTGTAAAATGACTGTTAAACCTACAGGCATTGTCCTTGATTAATGGGGAAGTATAGTCACTCCCAGGACATTTTTTGCAGTAATACATCTGCAACATCAAGCACTGGGTGTGTGGGTTCATGGTTTTGTGTAACATTGCTTAATTTTTGACATTGGTCTCATTGTCCACCAACACCTAATTTGTCTGCACCAATGTATTCCTGCAAGCAATAAAAACAAACAAAATATTCTTGCTAAGGTGTTTCAAACACTGTAAAATGATAAACAAATATGAAGAAAGCTTTTCCATGGAGACTCATGTACTAATGGCCTATATAGCTTGGCTCTATGTTTTCCTCAGCTAATAAATTCATCAGGGACAGACACAGTGGCTAGGTTTTTGTCCTTTCCTTAGAAAATGCCTTGAATGTCTCTTCACCTTGTCTAGTTTTTCCCCATGTGGCAAAGCTTTCTTAGATTTTTCTTTTACACAGAAAAGACATTCCATTCTCCAAACACATGTGAGGCACACCCACCCTTGTCTTCAAGCACTTCTTATATACAGCTATTTTTCTGCTTGAGTTATCGGACACTTGGAAGTCAATACGATGCTTTTGCCTTTCCATAGGCCTAAGATTTGCATTGTCCTGAGACTCCAGGTGTCTCTCAGTTATTTTTCAGCTTACAGAACAAAAATCAAATTCCAAATGGTCTAAATAAGAAGAGTTGTATAAATTCATATAAACAGAATGAGATGGTAAGGGAGAAAGGTTAGTGCAGGATTGTCAGGATTTCTGCTATTCTCCACTTAGGGACAGGCTATGAATGACCACAGAAGCAAGAAGCCAGGCACACTTTTTGTTTGTTGTTTTTGCATTAGCTTAGTAAACAGAAAGATAAAGGAAACTTTGCTTTGAGCCAGGGACTATAGTCTGTTCTTCCAGCTAAACTTGGCCATGTTAGCTGAAATATAAGCCATGGCAGTAGCTCTTGCAGACTGGGTTTTGAAAAAGTGGAAGTGAAGTTGTCATGGTCAATCAAAACTCTGGGAATTGTCACACAGACGTTTCTCTGATCAGGGTATGTTCTGCTCTGCACTGACCAGTACTGGGGCCATCGACCAGGCATGGCTGTTAATGCATTTAAGACCTGCAGGTAAAATTGGGGCAATAATATTTAGTTTTAATTCATGTATACTTAAACAGCACATGTGTTTGCTAATTAATTTTTTGGGCAAAGCAGTAGAATGACTGAAGAACAAGTTGAAGCCAGAGATAGGATCAGGTTCCCCAAGTCATGTGGACTATGTAGGATAGAGGGAAGAAGGTAGAGACTTTGTGCCCTCCTGAGAAGAAAGGATTGGAAAAGTGGGTCTTGTATAGCATCATTGCTCATAGGGTGTGCACAGACCACAAAATGGGCATCACCTGCCAGCATGTTATAAAGCAGAGTCTGAACTCAGCATAATGGTATACTCAATAACCCCAGCCTTTGGGAAACTGAGGCAGGAGAATCAAAATTTTGAGTCCAGCCTGGTTAACATGGTAAGATACTGTCTCATCAAGAAGGAGGAGGAGGAGGAGAAATAAGAAGTAAAGAATGAGAGAAATAAAAAAGATAAATAGAATTATAACTCTTATGTCATATATAATCATAATCATTATATATATATATATATATAATTCGTATATTTGTGTTTTTGAGACAGGATCTTGTTATGCAGCCAAGGCTAGTACCTAACTTTCATCTACTGTTTTACTTCAACCTCTACAGTGCTAGGACTATAGGTGTGGATCATCATGCCCAACGAGAGTTTGCAATAGAACAAGATCTTACTCCATTTCTTGACTGATGGCTTGTAAAAATCTACACTTTGAAGCCCTCAAATTCCCAGCCTGGTTCTGCTATGAACCACTTGGTAGTGAGTTAGCCAATACACTTTTCAGCTCTCTAAATCTGTTTCCCTATATGTATGAATATTATAATTAACCTACCTCATGAGGTTGTTGCAATTTTTTCAGTGAAGTGGAATGAAGTGCTTAGTTTACACCATCTCATTATGCTCATAAAGCCATGATTTGTCCAGCCTCCTATCTAGGGCAGTGAAACTTATGCATGGAGGCATCCACAACCATAGCCAACTTTATACATATTCAATAATGAGGTCTAAACTAACAGACAGAAAACATTACTGACTGAATGGATTACTAAATACCCCAGAAGCTGACAAAGCATAGATAGGTCAGTTGGGATAATATGTTCTTTGAATGAATAAATATAACTATTTCCAATGCACTATCAAACCAGTATCTAATTTTCTTATTTTGGATTAGGTAAGTTTTTAAATTATCCTCTTGCCTAGACCTTCTTTCTTAGGAAGAATGTAGGAAAGTTAAGTATTTTTAGTAAAGTCTTGTTGGGTTTTTTGTTTGCAAAGCATTACAGATGCCTCACCCACTGGATGCATGCTATGGTAGTTTGAATAAAATTGGCCCTCATAAGCTCCTAGGGTGTGGCACTGTTGGGAGGGGTGGCCTTGTTGAAGTAGGGGAAGGCTTTGAGGTCTCATTTGCTTAAGCTTTCCTCAATGTGACAATCTGCTTCTGTTGCCATCTGATCAAGATGTAACCAGCTCCATGCCTACCTACATGCTGCCATGCTCCCCACCATGATGATAATGGACTACACCTCTGAAACTATAAGCCAATACTTCAATTAAATGTTTACCTTTATAAGAGTTGCCATGCTCATTGTGTCTCTTCATAGCAATAGAAAGCCTACCTAAGACATATGCCGCTGCTTTGTGTCTTTAAATGCATTTGTAAGCAGAGAAGGAACATTCTTATGTCTGCAACTTGAGATGGTTGGCATGTGATACTTGCACATCACCCTCACATCCCTATCCCCAACAGTCATGCAAAGTTTCAAAATTTTAAGGTATCACCCCAATTTGACCATGATCTCTCTAGATTTTCACCAGAAGTCTTGATGCCCTGTAGTTGGAGAGCTTCTCTCCAGGTGCCACCAAGCCCTGTTAGTCCAACAACCCACTTGTAAAATAAACACACAGACATTTATATTATTTAAACTGCTTGGACATTAGCCTACCATTATCTAGCTCTTACTCTTATATTTAGCCCATTTCTATTAATCTATCCTTTGCCACATGGCTCGTGGTTTACCAGTACCTTATCTCTTTCTTGTCATGTCGGCAGTATCTTCCTACCCCACCCTTCACTTTCCAGAATTCTCCTCCTCCTTGTCCCACCTACCCTATCCTTCCTGCCTGGCTACTGGCCAATCAGCACTTTATTTATTTTAACCAATCAGATCAACACATTTGACATGCAGAACATCCCACAGCACTTCCCCTTTTCTTTTTTTCAAAAAGCAAGGTTTTAACTTTTATATAGTAAAATTTCATATAGCAAAACAATTATCAAGCAAGAATTACAGTTACAATATTAAAGAAGATATCCTATCTATCTTATATTTGTGAGTCTAAGGTTTTATATCTAACTTATCTTCTATCATAACTGAGGAAATTATAATTATCTAGTCTCGATGTAGTGGGTAGCCATTCTAGCCTTGGCCTGGAAGTTCCAACCCCCATTGAGGCTTTGGTAATGGTCACACCCACAAGGCGGGGCTGAGGGAGGAAGCTGAAGACCCAGGATGGAGAGGAGAGGCCTCTCTTGGTTCTGGGACCCTGGACACTGGAGGTAGACCAAACAGAGTTCTCCAGAGAACACCAACCGGACTGTGCCATACCTTTCCCAGACCCTGCAACCTATCCCTACATTTGTAAGTTACCCCACAAAATAAACCTCCCTTTTAACTATGTGGAGTGGCCTTAATAATTTCACCAATAATGCCATCTCAGGACTTGCTTTATTCCTTTCCTTGGAGACACATGAAATCACACTTGGAGTTTCTGAACCTTACATGTCTGTCTGAAGAGCAGTATGAGAATAACTGCTGTGCAGGGCCTATGGCTCAGTGGTGAAATAGAGAACAAATACTTCCCCAGCTGTGCAGAGTAGCCACCTTGATCCCACCCTATTTGGGGTGCTAACAAATGGGGACTAAGGATGTGTCTAACATGTTATCATTTTATCCACAGTAAAAGTGAGCTAACCAAACAAATAAACCTGTTTAAGGATATGTATAATTTAAAACATCATATAGATAGGCATAACATGCTCATTTCTTATTGTTCCTAACTGCCATTCCTTTACTCACACATGCTTGTCTAATATATATGAAATGTCATATAAGGAAATGACAAAACCATAGTCCCTCACTTCCACACACAGTGCAAAGAAGACTAACCAAAACAGTTAGGCAGTAAGCCAGTGCTTTCTGAAAAGGATGCTACTGTACTTACCAGGGCTGAGTAGACATTCACCATACAAATAAGGAAGTGATGATGCTAGAAGGCATTTAAATCCCTGCATTCTTTCTGCATAACGCAATCTACTTGTTTTACTGGACAACGTATAGAAGTGAAATTCAGGAAAATGGATAATTGTCCAGACAATCACACAATATCCCGGTGAGCTGAACAAGCCTCTGCTAATCCTGATCCCTTGCCCCAGAAGCCAAGTGGTGATTTCACATTCCTTATGGCACTTTCTCTTCTAGCACCCCCAAACACAAGCAGAACTCCTCAGCCGGATGCAGGTCATTTCTCAAAAAACTGTGTGTAATGGCTGTTTTCTACAAAGGGGAATCTTAAAAATTAGATCAGAGAGTTCTTGGCATATCCCCACCTGGCACCCATACTCATTCAGCTTCCCAGAAGGCTGGGAAGGAAAGGCTGAAGGAAAGCTTAATTAAAAGCAAGTCAACGGAGCGCTCGCTGAGAAACTAATAAGACAACACAAATAAATTAGCCCTTTTCTCATTCTCTCCCTTTTTGCTGTTTTGATGCTCTCAACACAACTTTTGAGTCATCTGCAGGATGTATATACTTAACCACCAATTTTTGTTTTCATTTCCTGGCTTCATGCTGGCTGACTGCATGCTTGACATTTTTGAAAAGCTTAATATTTTCTAAAACTATAATGTGCCATGATTATTAGAGAAGGTAAAAAGAAACAATTACTGGACTTGAAATTCAAAACTAGGTCCAAGTCTTTGTGTTAGAGATAACAAGTTGTACATGGACTAGGGAACATGTCCAACATGCCTATTAATTTTTGACATTGGAATTTATTGCCAAGGCATTCCTCTTAGGTTTATTTCCCCAACCATTGTCTTTTCCCTTTATCAGGAAATTAAATAAAATTGTTGGTGTAATAGATTGTTTGACAACTTCTTTTAACAGCATAAGCTTCCATTTGGATTGAGAAGGGTGTGTCACAGTGCCCTGAACTATTTTAAATTGAATGTTCAGAAAGCCCTCTTGGAGAAGGTGATATTTGAGCAGTATTCCAAATAGGAGGAGCCTATTCGGTGTAAAGTACCAAGGCCAAACAATCTATTTAAAAAAGACCAGCAGTACAAATTCCCTAAGAAGTGCACTTAGGAGCAAGTCATGAATGGAAAGCTCAAATGGCTCTGATTGGTACTATCAGAGCACAGTGTGCATGAAAAGGAGCAGCTGGAGATGAGACCAGAAAAGTCAGTGGTGACATTCTGAACAATGGCAGAGAGTCAGAGACTTACTCTAGGGTGATGAAAAGCCATTAGGGAAATGAACCCAGCTCTGTTATTGTGGGAACTTATATGGTATATCACTTCTTTTTGTATGCAAATGCTTCTATGACATAGGCATAAGGTGGCTATCTTAAAGTTGCTTGTTTTGTTTGTTTGGAGGTATTTATGAATTTACCATTTAATTTTAAAAATTCCTTTTTCTTATTTTTATTTTTTTTTAGAATTTCATATAATAGCAATGTATCTATACAATTCCCTTTTTTTCTCCAGACTCACACTCAAATCCATTCATAATCTCTTCCTATTTAATTACTATTACTACATGTGTGTGCCTATGTCTGTACACATACACACAAAATACACATACAGAGACCCTACTGAGTCCATTTGGATAAGACCTTGTTGAATTTCTCCCATCTACATTGATTTGTCAACTGTTGTCATTATGCTGATTTTAATCAGACAACTGTACTATTGAGATTTCATGAGTGCATTTTCCAATCCTGTTTATAGAACATTGTCTAACAGTAGGATTCCTGGTACTCTGACTCTTACAAATTTCTTTCCTGCTTTTTATCAAAGTTATCTTAGCCTTAGGGGTAGGGTCCTATTGTAGATAATATCTATAACACCACAGACATTTATTATCTACATTTTAAACAATGGTAGATCGCTATTATAGTTTTTATCCTTTTCAAAATGAAGCTCCTCTGATAAGGAGTGAGAGCTATAAGTATCTATGATTATAAGGATAAGCAGAGTACAGTTCAAAGTTAAATTAGTTTAGGAAAATGGCAGTTGTAGGTTCTCCTTTGATATCTGTGACCTTCCCACCATGGATATTTGGTTAGGTTTCTGGTACCAATCTTTAATTCCTTCATATCTAACTATCCTTAAGTCCAATTAAACAGCTATTGGTTACCTCCAAGATAAAAGTGCCACTGGTGCACCATTGCAATCAATTATCAGGCCAGTCCTTACTGTGTTCTTAGGCTTCACAAGTAGGAATATCTTCTGATTATTCCTCTTCCTTGGCAGCTTGTACAGCAGATTCCAATGCTATGAGAGTCAATCCTCAGGGAAGAAGCTTCTAGGTCAATTTCAGCTCAATTCCTCTGAGACTTGTGTTTGAAATAGTTGATGTTGCCTGCACTAGGGTCTTACCTTCAGGTTCTGGAAGGCAATCAGGGGCAATGGCAATAGCGTATACTATTCTGAAAGATTCTTGTATTTCTCTGACCACCAACCTGAGGGCAGTTTCCTAGGCCTGGCATGAACTTTCTGCTAATTCAGTACTCTTACAGGGATCACCAATTGTATTTTGGAAATTACACTCTGTGTAATATATTTAGTGCTTGTCTCTTGACCAACATTACTGAATTTACCGAGAATGTCTAGAGAGCCTTCTTGGCCTGAAAGTGCAAACTTGAGAGGTAATCTGGGAATGTCCAGGCTGTGGAGAAAGTGTGCTGATCTTGTGGCTGAGACCAACCTATAATTGTCATTATAATGATCCCATTCATGTTAATAGGGATGTAGAGGAATATCAAAAAACAAAGATACACTACAAAGTCAGCTCTAAACCTTCTAAATAATACTTTGTTTCCATGTATGAAATAAGTAATTCTTGCCTTTCTTTGTCCATGTATTTCTGTTTCCTCCTCTTCATCCCACCAGATGCTATGCACACTGACTTTAGAAGTTCCTATTTAAGTCCATGTCAGGTGATTCCAAGATTCTGAATTACCCTGTGCCTGCATCTCCTGGCTGTGGATTTAAGGGTTAGGAAAGGAGTGCTCTCTATCAGACCATGAGCCAAGCACCCAGATAGCTCTCTGGGGAGTCAGATAACCCTTCTGGAAGCTGCCACAGATGATGACTGGTCTTACCTGTGGATAGCAGGTATTTTAACTCATCTTTCTTGAAATAACAGTAATAGAACAAAACACATTTACTTCTAATATGATCTCGCAATCCTTGGCTTAAGGGTGCAAACTAGAGAGGTTTGATGGGAATATCCACGTTGTGGTGCCATTTATACTCTTTGTGCAGCTCAGGTTCGCCTTCATCTTACTCTTGGAACTGATGTGTAGGCATTTGAGAGTATGGACTTAACAATCAACACATGACATCTTCACTAGCGATCCTACAGCCTGCCTGTCTTTCCTTTTCTCTCTTCCTGACTCCATTTCGGCTTGATCCTAAGTCCTTTCCACTCTCACGCCTGTCTATTTCTTGACATGTTCTCCTTTCATTTCTTGTGGCCATTTCCTCAGCCTCTTTGTGATCTTTCAACAAGGGCTTTCACTAAAGAATCATCTGGGCACAGGAAACATGACCATAAATGTCATTAGCTAAATGCATATATATAAGGAGAGAACATCTTTGAAGACCCCCCATCCCCACACCCCCACACAAAGGTGTGGTGATCTTCATTAGGATGTCAAAAAGATTATTTATTGGATTAGTAGACAGAGGAAGACAAAATAAAAGCATCTTCAACCCAAGGGACAGCCAGAGAAAGGTCTCTAAATGTGAAATGCCAGCAGGCAGGAAGCTTCATTATAAGGAGGTTGAAGGTCAACTATGAGGAAATGGAGAACCACTGACTCTTAGGTCATGCAGGCTCGGTGTCAGATACATGTGTTATATCACACGTAGATCTTCATTTCTAATTTTTACGAATGTATTTATGTGGGAGTCAATGAGTGTAGAGACGAGGAAACTAAATAGGGACCCATGAGATAGAGGAAGTGGCTTTAAAGGAGGGCTGTGGAAGGTAGCAGAACACATGTGATATTAAATTGGGAAGGGGGTACTGTGGATGAGGGTGTATGAAAATGACAAGTGCAGGGAGATGGAAGAGAGAGGCAAGGCAGGGACCTGCCCAAACTAAGAATATATGAAACATTTGTAAGGAAGTCTGTTACTTTGTATGCTAATAGAATTTTAATGAGGTTTTAACAAACAGAATTTTGAGGTTTTAACAAACAAAAATTAACTTTTTGACAAGCCATTCTCCCTAGTATCTGGATTGTGAGGTGAAACTAGCCATTTAAGACTCTGTGGCATGGGAAGGCAGTGATGCCTGGTATCTGAACCAAGAGAGACACAGCAAATGGAAAAAGACATAACAAAAGAAGAATGTACTACAGTGGTAAAATCTCCAACATTTTGCACTCACTTAACTGGGTGAATGAGACCAAGAAAGTGGTGCAATGTATTTACAAACTTTCAGCCCTCACCATTGGATTGGCTTTTGTAAAGGTTCAACAGTGTGAAGAATGAGGAATGAGAAGTCATTAAACAGTGGAGAATCGGTAAGCAGATAAGTACATTGATACTAGATTTGAAAAATCTGTTTTTAGGCACATTAACAGAAAGACTGCTTTTGCCTGTACTAGTTTTGGAACATGCCAGTAAATTTCTTAGTGTCTTACGTGTATAAACTCTTCTAAAATGTTAATTACCTCTTTCCTCTTCCAGATGTCTGTAGTGCTCTGTTTTTACTTTTTATAGACCCCCAGAGACAGTGTCATCCCTTAAGAATTTTGAGAAGAGCAAACTGATTGTTTACTGGGACCACCCCTAAGATTAACCACACATAGGTTAGAGAAGAGATAAGCAGTGGACACTCCCTTAGCTATTTGGCTGTACAGATACAGTGACTTATTACAGTCTATTAGCAACCATGTTTTGTTTCATGAATCCCTTCTTCCATTAATGGCAAAGACTGAGGCCCTTGTAGTGAGCAAATGATGGCTAGCAGGAAGAAAGATAGAGAACCTTCCATACAAGGTGTCATGCAAAAGGGAAGGAAATAAGACAATTTATGAAAGCTCCCTGAATCCCTCAAAGAGCTCTTGGGGAAAAAACAGACCCTGGGGTGAAAAGACAGAGGACACTCCAGAATAGTTGCAGAAGATAGAAGAAGTTGCAGGCTGCTGCTCCTGTTCCATGGATTGATCATTGGATGACCTCAACTGAATGGCCAGTAAGTAGAGACATTCAGTAACACGACTCTACAACAAGTTCTGAAGTTGAAAGGGAAATAGCTAAGGCTTAAGAAGTGTTATAGTTTACACAGTGCTTGACTGTGGCTCATGCTCAAAATTTCTAAACATAGTCATGGTTCTCAAGAAGTCTCAGGGAATGGCCCTGCCACTCTGCATCCTTCCCCCCATTCCTCTCTTCACCATTTACCTTCCCATCTCATTATCTCAGAAGTACTGCCCCCATGTCTGATTCTCTTACTCAGGTACCACCCTACATTCTGGTACCTTATGAGGTATCATTCTTTCTTGAAGACTTTCTTAACGAGGTTCCCCTTCATATTACTCTGTTTTGTTGTTGTTGTTGTTGTTGTTGTTGTTGTTGTTGTTGTTTTACCAAAAGCACATATCATTGCCCTATAGGTTCCATAGTTTTTTTTTTTTCTTTCTGCTGTAATTCAAGCTTAACATAGTTCAAAGCTTAACACTGTATGAGTAACTCTTAGAACAACCAGAAATTTGCACAAGCAATAAGCCAATGCATGGCTGATGAATAAAGGCAGTTATTTTTATGATTCCAACTGTGATTATGTAATCATTAACATACAAGCTAGATTTATCTTAACCTGAGTATGGTTAGGACAGCTGTTGCAAGAAGAAGTCTCTTCAATGAGGGATTCAGCAATAGTGATTTGTAGGTATACAGGTAAGTATTTAGAATGCAGTTAGAAATTATACTGGTTTGGTAAACTGTCAGTAGTAGATTTTCCCTTAGTTTTCATGGCCTTACCATTCATGGATAGTTAACTACACTTGAAGTACCATATGGGAACTACTTATCATGTGGACCTTAAGTCCAATTAGACAACTGTTGGTTACTCCCAAGATGTAAGTGGCACTGTTACACCTTTTGGAATATCTTACTGTGGCAATCATTGTTGTGTTTCTTAGGCACCATAGACAACAACTGATCAAGACATTCCCGGCTCCAATTAATATGTATAGCACCTAAGACTGAGGTGAAAGAAGGGCAGAAAGATTGCAAGAGCTAAAGGATCGGGAAGTCTGCTGTGAGACCACATCTCTTATGTAGAACAAAGAACTTGCACCAGGATATGTCAAGCAATATGGCAGCCTAAACAATGTTTTAGCTGTTAATATGCCAATGCAGAATGAGAACATCTTACAAGGTTCTAGCCTTAAGTAAAAACAGTATAGGAAATTAGTAATGACTGCGAGAGGAAGAAGCAATCTTCCCTAAGGATGAGATCCCTTAGTGGTTATTCAATACCAAGTAGTCACCCCCAAAATCATATGCATATGAGCAGCACTACATGGAGTTTCCAAGTTACATTTATATATTCACATGTATGTATATATGCCAATAATAATTAAAGAAAACAATAGAGACAATACATGAAAGTAGGAACTGGACTTGAATGTAGAGGAAGGGGAACAATAGAAAGAGAGAACAGAATATGATAATAAGGGACTGAAGATATTCAAAGTATTGTATACATGTATGAAATGTCATAAGGACATCTACTAGTTTGTATAATTAATAAATACAAATAACAATGAAAAATTCATGCAGCAAGAAAGAAATTATGACAATGTATCCCAAATAAGCATTTTCCAGGACCACCACATTTTGAAAATGATAAAAATAATACTAATAAATTAATAAAGTAAAATTCTAAATATAAAAATAGGTTACTATCTCTATATTTGAAATGGAAAGGGCTTACATTCATCTTTATAAAACTCCATATTCAAGCCTACAGTTCTACAGCAATTTTATAATTGTTAGGCAAGGACTGCATTAGACTGACTGAAGGTCCCAACACCACTGTCTTGCCCACAGTGTATCCTCAGAAGTTAGCTGTTCAAGTGCATCCACCACTAAGTTAGGTTCTTGATTCTGTCTCTTTCTTACTTATAATTTATACACTGTTTTATTTTCTTCTCATTTGCTACTCATTGTAATAAATATGACAGTATATCTAGGAAAGTCAGCATAGTAAGGCTTAAGTTTAAGACCTAAGTACTGATGGAACCCCAAATGTGTAAATTAGTATGTTTGTGTCCGTGCACAAAAGAATCAATAGTTTTTAAAATAGCTCTTTCTGTGTGTAATGAGCATTAATCATACTAGCAGCTACTCGGAGTCTGATAGAATTAAAGACAAGATATATAAAGCATCTAGCAGGGGCTTGTGGACCAGTTTAGTGTCCTTTCCTATTTTATGGTTCAATAAGTAAGGGACAGGAACATAGTCAAGATACAGACCCTAAAGCTTCATCCTCTTTAGCCAAAGCCTATGTGTAAGATACCAGCTTGATCCCAAGTGTCTTTTAATCTCTCTTCACTTCGTTTTTCTTTTCAGTCAAAGTATATATATATATATATATATATATATATATATATATATATATATATATATATATAAATCTTGTAGGGACCAGCAATTGGTAAAGTCTAAAACTGCACACACTTTTTGGATGTCAGGAGGCAATAATATTCCTCTTTAAGTTGAAAGAGTGTTCTTAAAATACATATTCACATTAATCTCATTATTCTACCTGATGAGATCTACCCTCCCTCATCAGTCTCCTCAAAACCTTCCTCTCTCTGTGGTTTTTCAGTCTATTTAATCTATTTACTACCTCATTGAAAAGTTATCTTTCTCCCCATGGTCAGTATTTCTTTCTTCCATTATGGGCTGTAACTAGAGGCTTTCATCTGGGTGAATAATTATTTATCTGATAAAGCTAGGCCACAATGTACTCTTGGAAGCAAGAGCAGAAGTTTGCTTTCTTCCCATCAAATTACATTTACTATGATGTTATGTTTGTATCAGCATGGCATTTTAAAAAGTACTTCAAATATATTACACTACTCTGTGTTGAGAGAGGCCGAAGGGGTAGTATTGTAAAAAGAAAAGGAAAGAAATAATAAACCAAAAGAACTTACGTTATAGCTATGATCATACAAGTGATTTCATTTGTTTTCAAAATTTTGTCCTGTTATTGAAGCTTCATTGATAAGTAGAATTAAATTATGGAATTCCAATAGTACTTCTAACAGAATAAAACTGTCATTCTTTTCTTTTACTTTCCTTTCCTTTTCTTACTTTTAAGACAGGACCTTGCCATGCCATCCGGAATTCATGATCCACCTGCCTCTATTTACCAACCTGTAGTTCTACAGATGTGTACCACAATGCCCTTGTTTAGGCACAACTTATCACATTAAATCCAAGTTCACTATAAATTTACATTCTCAGGTAATGCTTATTTAGTCAGGATTATTTAAGAAGGGGTAGACAATTTTTTTTAAGTTTTGCATGGTTTAGGCCTTTGGATTCTTATTCATTGTTATATAATTATCATTATCATATTGAAGGAAAGGGACATATGGAGGTCAGAGGACAACTTTCCAAAATCATTTCTCTGTGCCCACCATGTGGGGTGCAGAGATGGAGGACTAAAGCTCAGGTTATCAGGCTTGGAAGAAGGTGCCTTTCCCTGCTGAGCAATCTCCCATGCTCCCTTTAATAACTTATTTCATTCTATGTATTATTATCATTGAGAGAGGACGAGAAGGGTGTAAGTGAGTGGGTGTGCACATGCCACAACATATACGTGGAAATCAGAGTATAACTTTCAGAACTGATTCCATCCTTTCCATGGTGGATTGGGGGGTTTGAATTCAGATTATCAGGTTTGTACATTAGAAATTTCTACCCACTGCACCATTTTACCCTCCATAATTTCTTAAAAAGTAAAAAGTGTAGTTGTGAAATACACATTTCCTACATTCTTTTAAATCTAAGTTAAATATAACATTGTGTTAATTATGGACAACGCAATCCTTGGTGTTGGCAATTATTGGTTTCCTGTTGTTGAATCGGAGTTTGTGTAGCTCATAGTTAAGGAATCAGAAAGTTGAAAGATCATACCCCAGGCCTTCAGAGTCCTCTCCCATCACATCATAGAGGGAAACACCCTAATCAAAACATTTGCATGAAGACATTACATAGTAGGGCAAGAAGCTGGAAAGAGGGGGGAGGGGCAATCTTGCTCTTCCATGATGACTTTCTTGAAAGCAATTAACTGCTGCCTCAAAAGAACTGCATTAGATCTCTCCAAGGGCAATGTCCCCAGTGACTTCCCACTGGGCTTCCTGATCTAAAAGCCCTACTAACTCATGACATTGACACATCAGGAAGCATGCTTTTAAAACAGAACTCTTGGAAGACAAGCTACACTCAAGCCATTGCTTGTAAAACACTGTTCTCATTAGACAGTTATCTATAATTTCTTCTTGAAAGAATAATAAATACAATTATCCAAGTTTTCATAAATTGCTGTCTCAAGTTCTTGCTTATGGAGAAGAAGGTATCTGGCTAACAGAGAAGCTATGTATATATTTGTAATGATAAGATATTGTAGACCAAATGTAGTGCATGGATTTAAACAGAAAATAAACATACACAAATACATAGAATTAGTGCTGGAGAGATGACACAGTGCTTAAGAGCACTTGCTGCTCTTCCAGAAGCCCTGAGTATTCAGTTCCCAGAACCCAGGTCAGGCATTTCACCAGCATCTGTAGCAACAGCTTCAGAGGATACAGCACCCTCTTCTGGCCCCCGTGGGTACATACACTCACAGTTGTATATACCCATTCACAGACACAGTCACACATACATTTAATTAAAATATAATCAAAAGACATATTTTAAAACTTAGCAATAGAGCTTAAATTGCAACTTTATATGTATGATAGTAAAGGAGAGACTTATGGAATTTCCTTTTTCCCCCATTTTGTTTATTATTTTTAATTTTAATTACATTTATTTATTTATTTATTTATTCATTCATTCATTTATTAATGTGCCTGTGCACTATGGCACCTATGTGAGGTCAGAGGATAACTTTTGGGAGTTGGTTCTTTTCTCCTACATAGTCCTAGAGATCAAACTCAGGTCATCAGGCTTGGTGATAAGTGTCTTTACCCACTGAGCCATCTCAGCAGCCCAGGTTTTCCCCATTTTGTATGTAAACACTGAGTCTCATAATTTCAAGCAATTTGTCTAAGAATTTATGTTAGTAAGTAGCCTAGACAGGATTTGGAGGTAGGATTTTTTTCTCTCCTCCTGTTCTCCCCTTCCCCTTTCCTCCCCATCCTTTCCTTCTCTTTCTCCTCAATTCCCTTCCTTCTTGGATATTTTTAGCTAGCATAAAAAATAAATAGGTTTCATTCTTATGTTTTCCTACACATACATCATTGTACTTGTTCATATTCATACCCACCAGTCCTCCCATCTCATCCCCACATCTGATTCCTGGACCTAGGGCATTTTGCTTGATATTTGGTGGTATAATTTGGTCCATTTAACTTAGGAAACTGAGCACAGGAAGAATCCTTTATGAGCATTGTTTTCAGAGAATGACTTTCGAGAAAGAAAAGCTCGCTGGAGGTTTGCCTTCATTAGAGTCCTTGGCTTGGTGAAATATGTCATCTTGAAGCAGCAGATTTCCTGTTGCGATGGAAATGCTCAATTTCTGTTTAGAGCTGGTATTGAATTAAAAAAAAAAAACTACAAGTTTTCTTTCTTACTTTGCTTATTGTATTTCCTGAAAGATAAGATTTAAGCAATTTACCATGCTAAAAACAAAACAAAACAACAACCAAAAGACTATACTTTCAGGGATCATTTCTATAGTTCATTACAACAACAACCAAAAAACATAGGTCCAAAGTAACAGACAACTGTGCTAGTATTTGTCCTGAATATCTAGTATTGAAATGTCTAGAGATATTTTTCTCTAGAAAATATCTGTATTTGTTTATATGTAAATGTACTATATACATGTGTGTACATTTAGAAATTGAGATAGGGTCTTACTGAATCTGGATCTCACTGTTTCAGCCAGGTTGGCTGGCAAGTGACTCCCAAAATCCACCTGTAGCCTGCCTCAACTGCTATAGTTAAAGGCATGCACATCCATGTTCAGCTTTGTACATGTGGTTGGGGGACTTCAATTGGGTCCTTATGCTTACATAGTAAACACTTCCACCCACTAAACTATTGCTCTATTCCTGAAGCAGGAATAGCTTTGATTCATTGGCTCAGCAAGCCTGTAAGAGACTTTTTCTTCCCATGAAGCCTTACAGATCTGTTTCTACTTACTTTCTACTTCTGTAATAAACACTATAACCAAAAACAATTCAAGGAAGAAAGGGTTCAATTTGGTTTGCAACTTCAGCTATCCACAACCAAGTTACACCCACACTACACTGTGATGATGAACGAGCTTGGACCACAGGGATACAAAGCCTGAGAGTCCTGAGGTACTGACCACCCTAGAAAATGGATAGAATATAACCTTAGGAAGGGAAGCTAGTACCACTGAAAGGCTCTCTGAAGCAACTGACAGTTGGAGGCTAGCTGTGAAATCCTTCTCAACAATGAGTAGTGGAGGTTACAGACTTCTGTAGTAGGAGCTTAACAGAATATCAAGGCCTCTGCCATGGAGCCCCATTCTTGGTGTTCATCCCAGCATCCCCAGTAGGGGAGCCTTTGCCCTTAAAAGATCTCTTAATGCTTACAGAAAATATGACAAAGATGTCACATGAAAGAGGACAAAGCAAAGAAGACTGAAAGGGGCCATATCTTACACACTAGTCTTATCAGGGAAAACTCATTCTGTTCTTCAAGGTCAGGAGAAGTCTTCAGTCAAAATGTTGCTGGTCAGACAGCTGCCAGCACAAGGCTGAGGTTTGATTTTTTTTAAATAAATATTTTTTCTTTATTATTATGTGTTTTAAATTTTATACATCAGCCATGGGTTCCCCTGTCCTCCCCCCTCCCGCTCCCAACCCCGCCTTCCCCCCAGCCCCTCCCCTCCATTCCCATGTCCTCCAGGATCAAGGCACCCCTGGGGATTCAATTCAACCTGGTGGATTCAGTACAGGCAGGTCCTGTCACCTCCTTCCAGACTGAGCAAAGTGTCCCTGTGTAAGCCCAAGGTTTCAAACAGCCAGCTCATGCACTAAGGACAGATCCTGGTCCCACAGACTGGATGCCTCCCAAACAGATCAAGCTATTCAATGGTCTCACTTATCCAGAGGGCCTGATCCAGCTTGGGGCTCCACAGCCTTTGGTTCATAATTCATGTGCTTAAATTCGTTTGGCTATTTGTCCCTGTGCTTTTTGCAATCTTGGATTCAACAATTCACTCTTTTGCAGACCCTCCTCTTTCTCGACAGTTGGACACCTGGAGCTCCTGAGGTTTGATTTTAAGGAAGAAAGTGAAACCATCATTGGAGGTTGGGTTGGAACTGATTAGTACTGCGGCAGGATAAACAGTGACTTACAGTGACTTATAGTGACTTACAGGCAGAAGGAACATCCATGTGGGACCCAAGAAGTATTCTATAATCAAGTTTCTTCTCAGAGTTGTGATTCTGAGGCAGGTTTGTGAAGATTAATATTCTTGAGCCTCAGTTACTTATTCTGAATGTTGAAAACTATAATTAAAACTAAGATAGTCAAGGGATGTATGAGACAGTAGACTTGAATGCATTCCTTAAGAATTTTAGAAGAGTAGTGGGTGTTAGCAGTAAGTACTATTGATGATATCTATTGAATGAATAGCATATGAAGATACAAAAACGAACATAATACAGGTATTTTTCAATAAAAAGTTATGGTTTATTTTTAAAAATCTCTTCTCGATACTTGTTTATTTTATTTTTCTCCTTTTTTTATTTATTATATTTGCATTTTAATTTTACACATCAGCCCTGGGTTCTTGTCCTCTTCTTCTTTGTTAAATGTTTTCAGAGAATCCTCAAGCATTCAAGATAAAAGTTAACTCTCCACATGAGCAAAAGTCCCCTGGTCACATTCCTATCTAGTATGTCTTCTATACATATACTGTTCAAGCTTCAAAAACCATGTCTCTCCAAATGTATCTTTTCCTACTTGCTGTTCTGTTTCAAATGCCCAACCACACCCACTGACCTTAACTCTGGGTCTTCATTCTCTGACACTCTCTCAGTCCTCTACAGTGCCTGTGAATGCCACTGTCATAGCAGGTGCCACACTTGGTTGCTTCTGTGTTTTCATCTTCACCATAAACTATTCATCTTTGATGGAAGGTTCTGTGTCTAACTCAATTGTACCTACTGTGAACTTGGACCATGTCCTTCATAGACTTGCATATGAATTGGAAGAAGTCATTCTGCGCCACATCTCAATTCAAGTCACATTTCCTTTGGGCAAATAGTTAACCTTTCTGCATAATGTACACTAACTAAAAACTATAAAAATAAAATAATGATAAGTAGCCCAAAGAGTGCCAGGAACAGAGAAAATGCCCCCAAACCAATAACACTAGGTGGTATTACTATTAAATGTTACTATCATTATCATTTGAGGAAGAAATTCTTTCTATGAATATTCCCTGATAACACTGAAGACCAAATGTTACTTTAAATATTTTTGTGGAGCCGGGCGGTGGTGGCACATGCCTTTAATCCCAGCAATTGGGAGGCAGAGGCAGGCAGATCTTTGTGAGTTCAAGGACAGCCTGGTCTACAGAGCAAGATCCAGGAAAGGCACAAAGCTACACAGAGAAACGCTGTCTCAAAAAACCAATATATATATATATTGGATTTGAGAAGACATTCAGGACAGATGCATGAGACAAATATCAATTACTAATAGCTAGCATACACACAGTATTTAATATGTAGTAAGCAATGCTCTAAGGACCTCATATAAGTTTCCTCATTCTCACCAGTCCTTTCAGTTAGTGATCGCTACAGCTCCTTGTTTTATGGATAAGGAGGTAGAGGCTCATAGAGTCTGCTTCATGAGTCTCTGCTACTTAATGGAGAGCTGGGATTCAAACATAAGTATTCTGGATTCAGCACCTTTTTCCTTTCCCTTTTCTTATTGTTGTACTGTAATGTTAAAATATCATGAAAGCTTCTCAAATAAACACACATAAGAAAGGGATGTATATCCTGTTCTTAAACCAGCCTTATTTATACTTAGCTGTTTCAGTACTCATACCTTTCCAGATAACCCCTCCAACCTCCACCAATATATTAAGTTGCTTCTGCTTTCAATTTCCTTACATATAGACCAGGAAGTACAAATTATGCAGACCCATGTGATGCTAGAATAGTGGTATTTTTCTGTTTGTTTTGTAATTGGTGCTTATTTTAGTGTTTGTTTTTCTTTTTGAGACAGGGTATCAGCATGTGGGCCAGGTTGTTCTGGGACCTTGAACTTGTAGTACTCTTGCTTCAGTCCCTTGAGTGCTGGAATTACAGGCTTGTAGTTTTCACATGTTGAACATATATAGATCAACAGGCTAGATCAGAGTGGTGTCATGGTTTTGTGTCCACTTCACTGACAAGCAAAGCTTTTAGAGAGTCTCACATCTGCAGTTCTAGAAAACACTGAGGGGTGATCTGGTGCAATATTTAAGTCAGATCAAAGTAGCTGAGTGTGGTGGAAATACAAGGATGAATAAAAATGTTAAGTAATGAGAAGGACAAAGTGGAACCATATGTGGGCAACTGAGTCACCATGGCCCATAGTTGATTGTGAACTGAACACAGGCAGGTAGCATTCATGATACTATTGAACCTACTGTGCTGAATTATATATGATGTCTACTTGGAGCTAATAGAAGTTTCAAAGCATCTTGATTTCCCTGAATAACCTATTACAGATTTATCTTCAATGAATTCACACAGATTATAGTTTTAAATGTTAACAAATTTTGTGAGAAAGAGATGCCAAAGAAAAGGAGATCTTATAAATTATTTGTCCATTCCTCTCATTTAAAGATAAATAAACTCTGACCAGAAAAGTCATGTAACTTAGTCCACAATTGTCAAATTAGTGTAATATACTTTACAGATAATATTTGCTATAAAAAGTGGTATTTCTTATTCTATATCCTACAGTTAG
This sequence comes from Onychomys torridus, assembly GCF_903995425.1. Classification (NCBI taxonomy): domain Eukaryota; kingdom Metazoa; phylum Chordata; class Mammalia; order Rodentia; family Cricetidae; genus Onychomys; species Onychomys torridus. The sequence goes on from NC_050443.1 coordinate 74,546,202, forward strand.
GATACTTAATTTTCAAAGATGGCTCCCACCATACTTTAGGAACAGTATAATTGAGTAATATGTCAAAAGTCCATGTAGAAATAATTTCCAGTCTTTCATGTAAAAAAACCTTAATTTATGGAAAATAATTTTTCACCACCATGAACAGAAACTATTTCATAAAAGGCCCATTCATTCGTGAATGAATGATTGAATGAACATAATTTCAGCTGCCTGAATTCAGAGCAGCATTATCTGAGCCACCTTCTATTTCTACAACCATGCTTCAGAACGCAAGCTTTCGCCAGCAGCAATTTAAAGTAGATCTGTGCTTGTCCCTAAGAATTGCAGCTCTCTCTAATGGAAAAGACTCCTGTAATGCCAGCACTTGGAAGGTGGCAGTTGGAGGATGAGCTATGTAGTAAATTTGAGGCTATCCTGAGCTACATGAGGTACCATGAACTTTCCCATCAGGTCTACTGAGAACACAGCCACAGCATAGTTTTCATAAATGTAAAGCGTGCACACACACACACACACACACACACACACACACACACACACACACACTCATGCATACCTACATGCAGAACATTCAAGTTAAATTGAGTGATTATAAAATGAATTACTTAAACACTATAAGTAAAAAATGTCTTAGGAAGTTTTATTTTTAAACACAACACCTGGTTGGCTTTTCTAAACTAAAAGTAAGTATAGGGCCTCAACAAATATAATGTCATCAATGATTCTTCTTTGAGTCTAGGAGTAGAGAAAAGGTTTCCAGTGAATGGAGATAACTGGAGAAATTTGTGTATTGCTATCTCATTCTATAAACGAGTGGTGTGATTATACTGAGCTTTCCTTTTTTTATTAATTCTTTGAGAATTTCATACAGTGTGTTTAGATCATATAGACCTCCCTTCCCCAACTCCTCCCAGATGCACCCTTACCTCTCCATCTGCCCCACCTCAGGGACTCTTCTTTTATATTTCTTTTAAACCCACTGAGTCCAATTTGTATTGGTCAATTACTCATGCCACAGAGTCCTGCCAGAGTCTGGTTGACATAAGAGAGGTCACACCATTAATGAAAACTGACTCTCCCTCTCCCTGGCAGGGAGAGGGCACCTCAGGTGTGCCTACCCCACCCCACCCCTGGGATTTTGTCTCTCTATCCACACTGTTATTTTGTCTGGCTTGAGCTTACATGGGTCATGTGCTCACTTTAAAGAAATAAGGACTGAAGTATTTAGAGGTAAAATGATCCCACAGGTTAAAGTATTCAATCGCACAGGACTACACCCCCCTGCTTCACACCAGTCAAAAAACTGGGACCACTCACACTTTGACCAAAAAACAATGATTTTCTTTTGCCAGGTTACCAAAAAGTCTTGTATAACATGGGCAAATGGTTTGCTTATATTTCTTTGTTTATTATGACAATTCTGAACAAGAATTAGCTATGTGAAAACAGTGACTAGGAACATATATGGGGGGGGCGGCTAGCTACAGCATTCCTAGGCCATTTTTGGTGGTAACATCATTTTAGGAGTTTTTAGAGCCCCATCTGCATCTCTTCTCTGCTTTCCAGAAGTCACAGAATACCTGGAGGACTATGATACTGCATCCTGTGTTTAGTCTTCTTAGAAACCTGTCCCAATGATGAGACAACCTAGCCATAATCACTCCCTAAGTGTCATTAGTACAAATTCAGGTTTGAAAACTGAAAAAATAGGATCCTGTAAAGGAGAAGTCAGTCCTGTCTCACAGGGCAGTCCATGAGTTTCAAGAGTCTGTGCCAGGAACAATCAGTGGCAAAGACAAAATGCAGTTCTTAGGATACCACAGAGCCATCATATTCTATCATCATTCTGTGAATTAATCTCACCATGTCTGCAGGATTCCCTCCTGAGGAATTGGTCTTCCAACAGATATAGAATAGGTAGTTATGGGCAAAGAAATTACTTTAGCACAAGTTAGGTGTTTTGTTTTCTTTTTGAAATATCTTTATGGAGAAGCCTACATGCTATATTCACATGTGACAGCCACTCCAGCTGTAAAAGCAACAATAGCTTTCATCTTCACTAAAAAAGAGCTACATTTTCAGTTCCTCTGCAGAGTGACAGAAATAATACTTTTCAGAATTCCACATCAGTAACCAACCACAGAAAGATGAGGATCATAAGATTCTAAGAAAGGCACTGAAAGATTTATATGCTTTGAATGAGGAACACTCACATTAAAGTCCCTTCCACTGGTCCAGAAAAGGTGGACATCTGCCCTCAAATCAATCAGCTATAGCTAGAAATGCAGAGGTAAATTCTTAGTAATTTGTCATAGCTGTATAATAAGGTCCAATCATGAACAAGAAGTATTTATGCCAAGCAAATGTTACGTACAACCACTGATACAGCTTTAATGATATTAAATAAAATTGGAAGAAGTGAATGTTATGAGAACATATGTATATGATTTATAATGGCAGTAACAGCAAAAATAAAATAAAATCATATACCCTCTGCAAATAATATGTATAAGAGAAAAGGAGTGGGTGAATTTTCACATGGGAGTTAGTATCAATGAGTATAAATGTTAGACTATAGTAAAATTGCTGATTATTCATAAACCCTGAAAATGATTGACTCAATCCATATCAGTATTATTTAATACTCACAGGTGGCTTCCATTTGTCAAAAATTAATGGTGACAGAAAGTACTTTCATAGATCATGAGCTTCTGAAGATAGCTTTTCTGTTACTTGCACAATTGGACACCCCACCTTGGCACTGTTGAGCTTATTACAGCTCATTCAGACATCTGAAAACCTCCTGACAATTCTGCTTTATACCAAATGGAGCCAGAACTTTCAAATGGATCTCATTAGACTTCTTATAAAGCCACTACATGCTAAAAAGAGTTTCCATCTCAGACGGGTTCCTGCATTCGAACTTATCAAGCCTCTATACAGTTCTATTCCTGATTAGCAATTTGTCCTCCTAAGAGCTTTAAAGAAACACCTTCTATCTCTGAAATTTTATCCTTTTCCCATTTTTCCTTTATCGGCACATTCAAATGTATTTTACTCTTATCTTGGTTCTGTCACTCAGCATATGTCAACTTCAAGAGTGCTGGACTGTAGCTGTGACTGTCAGTAATGTTTCAAGGGGGGAAAAGAAAAGAAAGAGGAAAATGTCAAAATGCATACACACATCTCAGCAAGCTCCCTGACTTGATAAATAGCATTCTTGTAAGTTCTTCTAAATTATTTCCATCAGACAACCAAATGCCAGTCTATGCTGTTGTCTAGGGAAAGAAAAGAGACCTTCTTTGACTATATGTTATCAAACACCAAGCCTAATCTAACCATATCATCATTTCCCTTTCATGGTCTAAAGCTTTTATTTAAGGCTCTTTTCTTTCTGGTTTCCTCCCCTCTGAAGCTCACCTCTTCCACGCCATGTGTGTTCTGTCAAAGTTCCCTTACTGTCTCTTCCTTTTCTTTGGCTTACCCACCCCTCCCACTCACTCTTTCATTATGGAAAACCTTGATCACTGTCCTTGCTGTGTGTTTTTGAAGGTTCCGTTCACACCTCTGGTTCCAAAAGCCAAAGATACATTTCCAATAGCAGAAACTGCAATTTATCAATAGTACCAGAGTCTAGCTCATAGGTGAAAAATCTCCAAATGGTGTTCTACTGGTACTTACCTGCTGCAAGCTCAACTAGATGGAGAGATGGGCTGGTGGGTAGGTGATATGCAAATGCTGTTGAACATTGCCTCACACTAAGAAAGCTGTCTGAGAACCATGACAGTTGCCATCTGTAAATGAACCTTGATAGTATTGCCTGATAATCTACACACTCGAATGACGTGTCATTACAGTAAACACTTTAGCCAGCTGTAACACAGTGAAAGGAATATGTGAATCTAAACATATCTTAATACAGAAAGAATAAAGTAAAAATACAGTGCAAAGGATGCGAAATGATATTCCTCATTAGTGTGATTTTCTCTGTGGGAGCCCAGGGGATTGAAAGTTGCTCTGAAAGATGGTGAGTGGTGAGGATGTGTGAAGGCCAAGGATGTTACTGCACTCCACTCCTGGGTACTTATACATGCTGTACACTGGGGCTAAGTTATGTGTACCAAAAATAAAACTCCTAAACTACCCTGGTTTACTGCAGATTTCTACTTTATAAACTTTTTTTTTTTTTTTTGCAATACTTAGTTACAACAGCTACTAAGTGCTTGATTTAAGATTTTCTTCCAGACATCCTGAGGCTGAGACTAACAGCCTGCCATGTTCTTTCATGTGATAAGAATTTTAAAAAAGGATCCAATCATGGAGATGTCACACAATAGACTTACCTATTCCTAGTCACTCCCAAAGATCCCACTTCTAAGTTTTGAAATGTTTTAGCCTCTTATGGTTTTACAGTGGGGATGAAACCTCAATATATGAACCCTAAAAGACATACTTAAACCACAGCAAACACAACATAGGCACCAACCACAGAACATTCCATCTTTCTTTCTGCTATATCGTTGTTATTTTTGCATGACCTAGACACACCTATCACCAGACAGTGCCATCTTCCTGCCTGAACTGACACAAAGACAATTTTAGATAGGTTACTCAAAAAGTTGACCAAACCAACATTCCCAAGACAAGAGTGGTAGAATTACAAATTGAGGCCAGTCTCAACTTTACTCAAAACATAAAGTTGAGCAAACATCATTCAAATGCTTAAGACAAACCTCTGTGTTGTCCATATGTCTTAAAAATCATTGAATCTTGTTTTCAAATCTGCAAAAGAAGTGAGGTGGTTGGACAAATTGTGACCATAGATGGACTTTATGCATACCAGAAAAACAAAAAACAAACAAACAAAACAAAACAAAACAAAACAAAACAAAACAAAACACCCACTTAGTCTTAATACAGACTGCCACAAGTCCTGGCCTTGAATAATTTATAGTTGCTGTCCCTCAAAATTGAGTCCTTAATTAGAGACAGAAGGATGCAAAGGAAATATGCCTTTAAAATGGATATTGCTTAGGCCCATGGGTGTGCAAATCAAGGGAGACTCTATGGTTACAACAGAGGCAGCTGTAAGGAGAGGGAATGGCCATGTATGGATGAGTCAGAAGAAATAATTATACCATATACCACAACAATCCTTGTATAATTGCAAAAATGCAGCCATGAAGTAAGTTTTTATTATATAATAAAAATACTGAGTATTTTCTATCATTGATGAATTTTAATAAAAATTTAATAAAATTGTTAGTATAATATCTGAAAACAGTATATAATAGAATTACATTTTTGAATAAATACACTAGGATAATGATAATATATGACATTGCACATATTTTTGCTATTTAGAAATCTATAAAAATAAATTCAAATATAATAGAACATATAGAATTAAAACATATGGGCAGAAAAGCCATATATTAGAAAGTATTAAAACAAAGCTGAGAAATAAAACAAAGAATGGATTATTTAAAATTTGAAAGCAAGGGGAACTCTCCTCCACTGCTGGTGGGAATGCAAGCTTGTACAGCCACTTTGGAAATCAATATGGCACTTCTAGATGTAAAAGAAAGATGACTAGACTGCTACACAACTCCAGGGAGGCTACCTAGAAAATGGGACCCTAGGAAAGACACAGAGATTGCCCAATGACAGAGAAATGGATGAGATCTACATGAACAACCAGGACGACAGTGGGAGTAATGAAGGGCAAGGTTCGAGGGAAAGAGAGCTTAGGGGAGCAGGAGGTCCCAGATGGATGAAGAACAGAAAGGGAGAACAAGGAATAACAGACCATGATAAATGAAGACCACATGAGAACAGGAAGAAGCAAAGTGCTAGAGAGGTCCCCAGAAGTCCACAATGATACCTCCACTGTAGACTACTGGCAATGGTTGAGAGAAAGCCTGATCTGACCTAGTCTGGTGATCAGATGGTCAAACACCCTAACTGTCGTGCTGGAACTCTCATCCAATAACTGATGGAAGTGGATGCAGAGATCCTCTGCCAGGCCACAGGTGGAGCTCCAGGTGTCCAATTGTCAAGAAAGAGGAGGGACTGTAAAAGTGTGAAATGTTGAGACCAAGATTGGAGAGGCACAGGGACAAATAGCCAAACGAATGGAAGCACATGGATTATGAACCAAAGGCTGTGGAGGCCCCAGCTGGATCAGGCCCTCTGAGTAAGTGAGACAATTAAATAGCTTGAACTGTTTGGGAGGCATCCGGGCTGTGGGACTGGGACCTGTCCTTAGTGCATGAGCTGGCTGTATGGAACCTGGGGCTAACACAGGGACACTTTGCTCAGCCTGGAAAGAGGGGCCTGGACCTGCCTGTACTGAATCCATCAGGTTTAAATGTATCCCCAGGGAAGTGTTTCCCCTGGAGGAGATGGGAATGGAGGGGAGAGAATGGGGGGGGAAGGTTGTGGCGGGGGCAGCAGGGGGGATGGCAGGGGAACCCATGGCTGATGTGTAAAATTAAAACACAAATATAATCTTTTAAAAAGTTTAAAAAAAAAGAAAATTGGGAATCCATCTCCCCAAGACCTAGCTATACAACCCTTGGGCATATACCCAAGGAATTCTCAATAATACCAGAAGGGCATTTGCTCAGCTATGTTCATATCAGCATTGTTTATAATAGCCAGAACCTGTAGACAACCTAGATGCCCTTCAACTGAAGAATGGATAAAGAAAATGTGGTACATATACACAATGGAGTACTACTCAGCAGAGAAAAACAATGACATCCTGAGGTTTGCAGGCAAATGGATGGATATGGAAAAAATCATCCTGAGTGAGGTAACCCAGACTCAGAAAGACAAAAATGGCATGTACTCACTCATAGGAGGATACTAGATGTAAAACAAAGATGACTAGACTGCTACTCACAACTCCAGGGAGGCTACCAAGAAAATGGGACCCTAAGAAAGACACAGAGAAATGGATGAGATCTACATGAACAACCTGGACATGAGTGAGGGTAATGAAAGGCAAGGTTCGAGGGAAAGAGAGCTTAGGGGAGCAGGATATCTCAGCTGGATCAAGAACAGAAAGGGAGAACAAGGAATAACAGACCATGATAAATGAAGACCACATGAGAACAGGAAGAAGCAAAGTGCTAGAGAGGTCCCCAGAAATCCACAAAGATAGCTCCACTGTAGACTACTGGCAATGGTTGAGAGAAAGCCCAAACAGACTAGTCTGGTGATCAGATGGCCAAACTCCCTAACTGTCATGCTAGAACCCTCATCCAATAACTGATGGATGTAGATGCAGAGATCCTCGGCCAGGCCCCAGGTATAGCTCCAGGAGTCCAATGAGTGAGAAAGAGGAGGGGTTGTAAGAGTGTGAATTGTTGAGACCAAGATTGGAAAAAGCACAAGGACAAGTAGCCAAACCAATGGAAACACATGAATTATGAACCAAAAGCTGTGGAGCCCCTAACTGGATCAGGCCCTCTGAGTAAGTGAGACAATTGAATAGCTTGAACTGTTTGGGAGGCACCCAGGCAGTGGGACCTGGACCTGTCCTTAGTGCATGAGCTGGCTGTTTGGAACCTTGGGCTTACACAGGGACACTTTGCTCAGCCTGGAAGGAGAGGACTGGACCTGCCTGGACTGAATCCCTAAGATTTAAATGAATCTCCAGGGGAGTCTTTGCCATGGAGGAGATGGGATGCAGGGGAGGGGATGAGAGGAAGGTGGGGGTGGGGGCAGGAGTGGGAAAGTCAGGGGAACCCATGGTTGATATGTAAAATTAAAACACAAATATAATTTTTAAAAAGTAGCAAGAAAGTCTGTTTTAGCAAAAAAAAAAATACTAATAATAAAATTTGAAACCATCTAGAACCACAGAAAGCTCAAACCCATTTATGACCTGATAAATAACAATAAGAGAAATAAATGGAGAAAGTAAACATCAAAGATATCAGAGAAGTACCTTTAAAGGCTTTACTAGATTAAAAAATACATTTAAAAATTTGGATGAGATGATTTCCTGAGAAAACAGACTATGAAACTGGTACCTTACAATGCAAACAGCACTTAGCAAAGCTGGGAAAGTCATCAGTGTTCTAAAACCAGTCATGTGTCAGAGCTAGCCTGTACTACTTTATGGGGCTAACCTACATTGCCTTATGGTGCTGACTCTTCTACCCCTGACTTCAAGGATGTAAGATTCTCTATTTAGAGCTTATTTAAGTTTAAAATTAGCCAAGGTGTGAGGAGCTACCATTTGGTCTACACAAGTTGGGAAATGCTACAGATCAGAATTCTCCTACTTCCTACCCTAGCTAGTCATTGGCTATTTGCCAGCATATCACTAACTGGCACTCTGAACAATTCCCCAGACAGATGAGTTCACTCACATTTTTAAGGAACAGCCGTGTTAATGATTTACTCTAGAAGTAACGTGATGAACACATGCGCGGCTCTCCCCAAATGCTAGACTTATGATAATAGATCAAGTGAAGCAATCTGTAGACAATCTTCCTACTGCATACACAGACAGAAGGAAAAACTGCAATGGTAACTCTGTGGTTCATGGTACTACATGGATGTATAAAGCCAAATAAAACCCAGGGTGGTTCTTAGAAATGCCTTTAATTCAATACACAATATTGAAAGGTGACTGAGAAACCATGGTCTTCACCCCAGGTTATGAATAGAGAGAGATTAGAAGCACTGGATATGAGTTAAGATAGCATTTGCAAAGCCCTGAATTCTATCCCCATAACTACAAACAGGTCATAAACACAACCCACAAAAGTCCTAGCTCAGCCCTACTTTCACCATGAAGGAAGAGCTCAGACAACTGAGGGGTGGAAGGTCTCAATCTGTGGTAGGGACTTGTTTGAGGTGGAACGGCCCAGTCATTGCCAAGTCCATCAAAGCCACAGAGGTTGCACTGCTAAACTGACCAGCAGGTAGGATATACTGACTCACTTAGGAATTGGGGGAATCATAGTCCTGAAGGAGACTCGACAAGGAGCAGAGCAAGGCTCTTGAAAACAACTTCATGCCTTTGAGCTGGCAAACCCTCATCTAGAACCTAGAAGCCAAAGTAAATCACCTTTCTATGAGCCAAAGTGATGCGAACTGAAGGAAGGATGCAGAGTCGAGCAGGGAGAGTGTCCTGTAGTTTTTGCTCATTTTAGAAGGAGGATTTAACATTTTTGATTGCAGTAGCCAAGAAATATTAGTTGTTTTGTGTGCATTATCCTTAGAATACCCAAAGTTCTTATTCTTGGAGGTGGGGACAGGAGGAGAAAAAGTAGCAGTAAATATAGTTACTAGTGCTACTGGGTAGCAGGAGCATTGCTGATGGTAACAGGTCAAATTACAGTTACCATTATCAGAAATATTTGTTTTAAATGAGTAATAATTGAAGCATAGTGCTGAGGGAAAAATGTAATGAAAGTTATCATGTGTATATGGCAGAAAACATGGAAAGAAAGACTTCCTAGGAAGATTGTACAACTTCTCAAAAGCTTCTAAGAGGAAGGAACTCTAAGGGAAATGAGAGAGAAAATAGAAAGCATGAAAAACAACAGGGAAGACAGGCACAGGGCCCTATAGGCTGTGAATACTGAGCCTTTGTGCTCTCTGTGGGCTGAACTGTGCTCTCCCAAGATTTATATATGGAACAGTAAGTCCCCATAAGGCAAAGGATGACTACATTTTAAGAGATGATTAGCTGAGGCTTTAAATAAAGTCCTAGTCTTGCCTGTTTATTATCATTGTACAAAGATGGGGTGGGAAAAATAGAAACTGGGGAATGCACACACACACACACACACACACACACACACACACACACACACACACACACATATGAATTCAGTGAGAAAGAGAGAAAACACAGCATAGCAAAATCCACCCTCAAGCCATGGAAACAGTGTATACACAGCTCTAGTAAACTCATGCCATGCTCAACAAAACCATGTTGGATAAGCAAGGGTAGGGAAGATAAACAAGAGGGAGCAAGGAAAATGCTGAGTGCAGGTCTTGGAAGACGGTTCAGTCAGCAAAGTACTTGCTGTACAAGAACGAAAACCTGAATTCAGATCCCAGCATCACATCAACACTGAATATGGTGCTGGAAACCTGGGACTTCAGAGTTGGGAAGAGGTAGAAAGGAGTATCCCTGGGCTTGGTGGCCAGCTAGCCTAGCCAAACTGATGAGCTCTAAGTTCAGTGAGAACCTGTCTCTGTCCAAAAAATAAAGTAGAAATCGATGGGAGGGAGACACCTGACATTAACCTCTGGATCCTGCAAGCCAATATAAGCACATTCACATGTGCTTGTAGACACATGCCCCCCCCCACACACACACACAATGTCACAAATACATATACACACAAAGAAAAAGAGAAATTTGGTGTTTCTTCAGTTTTCCGGGTTAGTAAAATAATATGAGCTGCTTCTCATCTGCTTTTATCACTTAATGTGCTAATAATTCATTGTGTGGTTATAGGCTAGTGTTACATTCTTGTAGTCTGTGCTTAATTCTTAGGTTTAAATTAAAACAATTTTTCATTCCTCCCTCCTGTCTTCTTACTTAAAGGGATATTTCTTTTGGCAGTATTTAGAAGCTTGGACCTACCTTGTTGCTATGTGTGTATTCAAGTCTCCCTGCTTTTTAATTCAAATCCTTCCACATAGTTTCATACACCAAGACCGTTGTTTCTTGATACATGGGTAATCCTCAGGATCAGTATGCTGATGGCTTCATAATACCTGTGTGATTTAGCAATTTTCCCATTTACTTCTCATCCCTATCTGCTCTGTTTTCTAAGGGCAAAAATTAAGATTTTAATACCAGTGAGTTGTTTTTTTTTTTTTTTTAAGCCTTCTACTTGGCAAATTAAAAAAAGTGATTTAAAAATCATTAAAGCATTAACATATTGAATACTAATTTTCTGAGCATTTAGGGGCAAATCAGCAAACATAACAATGCCAAGATGATTATGGTTGAATAATAGTATGTGCTATGTAAGGTGCCATCCAAGCTCTGCCTTCAAGGGCTCATTCATGCCTAAGCCAGTGTTCTGGAGAACTATGCAAGGAGAATAGAGTAAATGGATTTCTGAGAGGAAAGACAGAAACAGAAGCAACAAGAACAAATGACAATTTTGTCAATGTGGAGTTGCAAGAGGGCATCTCTGCTTGCCAGAATGTGACCCTCCTTTAAGGCCCAGTGACAGGGAGCATCCTGCTGTACAGTCCTTGCGAGGTGACACCGCTGACCCCACTGCTATAAAATGGCAAGTGTTTTCCTTCATTTGCTGGATTTTTAGTTAAGTCCAAATGGACAGGTACTATAGGACTGCATATTTAAGTGCAAGGGAAGAATGATGAAGGGAAAAAATCCTTCACAGAACTTGACATTGTCTAACAGTCTGTATAGAACACTACTCTGAGAAGGAATCATCTCTATTCTCCTGGCTATGGCATACTCCACTCTCTGTCTTAAAAATAAAGAACATTGATTTCCTGGGATCTCCCATCTTTTCAATGTTTCTAAATGCTGCTGTCAATGGGAGCGATGGCAGTTTAGTCCTTGCTAGTTCTAAAATTTGTTTTTTGTTGCTGTTTTGTTTAGTTTTGTTTCCAGTTTTCAGAAATACTTCTTTCCTCTTATGATATTCTTGAAAGCTTCAAATATTAGACTGTAGCAATAGCTGGTCTACAACTGAAACTTCTTCATCATCATCACAAGGCACAAAAATGAGTGAGACCCTGTCATTGATGATAAGGGAGGTTTGCTCAATAACCCAGTATGTCTGTTTGGTTCTCTTACCTCACTCCCTGCACATGGCCTAAAGCCAATAAGAATCATATGAGGCAAGGACAAAGTAAGCCTTCTACCCATTCTCTTAGCATCTCTCCTACATACCTGACTGTGCCTTGGGAATGGTGGACCAGCCCTTATGTGCATAAGTTTTATTTTTTTATAAAGAAAGGGAAGTTAAACACTATACCTTTCATGCAACCCCATTGCTCTGGTGTAAACTTCAGCAGTCAGCAAGCAGATGGGAGACCTGTAGGCAGGCTGCACCATCACCACTGCTACCCACTGGACTCTGTTCTCATAAGACCCACTCCTATCCTAGTATTCCCTCCTTGGACAGCCCTCTCTGGAAACATCAACAGACCCTAGAGGTACAAGTGCCATTCACACCTGGTAGAACAGCAGTAACCCCTATAGGAACAATCACCACTTACACCAGTTGGAAAAACAGATGGGCAAATGCCAGTGTAAGAATATTCAACAACATAAAGGGCAATATGGCACCACCAGAACTGAGTGGTCCCATAACAGCAAGATTTGAACATCCCAATGCAGATAAAGAAGGAGAAAACAACCTTAGAAAAATTTAATGAAGATTGTGGCAGGGTCCTGTGCTGTTCCCTTAGCAAGAGAAGGGAGCAAATAGGCACAGAGTCAATGATGCAGTCTCTGGGGGAATGTTGAAACAACAAGCTCAGTTTATTCAGGAAGAGGAAAGCCTTCTATACCCTCCACCCTGTCTTAGGGGAAGGCCTGATGAATACACATCATGCGTCTGCTGGTGTGACATGACTGCCTCTAATTGGTCCAGGTCATCTCCAGACTGTGTGTCAGCTGCTGTTGCTAAGGCCTGTTAGAGATGAGTCATCCCAAATATCCACTCCTTTTTTTATTTTAAGGGATGTGCTCAGTGGGAGCTAGGGTGCATTGCCCTAACCTTGTTGGCCCCACCTCAGGAGAGCTCAGCATAATGGACTGTGCCTGTCTTAGATTGGCTTACCCAACAAGCTCTTACCTGTCTTTGACTACCAGCTCCCAAAGTGCATAAATCCTGCCACCCCAATTTACAGACAGATTCACAAACAAGACAATAAGAAAATTGGGGTCCCAGCATTTACATGCCAAAGGGACCAAAAGCACACAACACAGAGAGTCCTACTCAATGAAATACACCATTCAAGGTGGTGCACAACCAGCACCACACATGAGGAGAGAGAGAGACAAACACGTCCCTGTTGGGCATCAGATGTGCCTCTGGGGAAGCAAGCAAGTAGGCAGGGAGGCAATGACATAGACCTTGTGAGAATGTGGAAACAACAAGCTGAGTTTCTTCAGGAAGAGGCAAGCTTTATATACTCTCCACCCCACCCTGGGGGAAGGTCTGATGAGTATGCATCTGCTGGTGTGACATGATGGTCCAGGTCATTTCCAGATCATGCGTCAGCTGCTGTTGCTAAGGCCCTTAGGCAGACCCAAGTTGGCTCTCAGAAAGTATCTTATTACTGGTGTGGGCCAGCTGGCCCTCAGGACTGTTGGAGATGAGCCATCCCACAGAAGATGATAGAAGCCCTTAAAAAAGAAATGAGAAGTTCCCTTAAAGAAATCAAGAAAAAGACAAACAAACAAAAAAAAAATGGAAGAAATCAATACATTTCTTAAAGAAAGCTAAGGGGAAAAAACAATCAAACAGGTGAAAGAAATAGTTCAAAACTTGAAAATTGAAATAGAGGCAATAAAAAATAATACAAACCTAGGGAATTCTGAAAATGGAAAATAAGGGTAAGCAAACAGGAATTACAAATGCAACCATCTCCAGAAAAATACAGGAGAAAGAATAGAGTCTCATGCATTGAAGATACAATAGAGCAAATAGGTTCATTGGTCAAAGGAAAATGTTAAATCCAAAAAATTCTTAACACAAATCATCCAGGAGATCTGGGGCACAATGGAAAGACCAAACCTAAGAATAGTAGGGATAGAAAAAGAAGAATTCCAACTCAAAGGCACAGAAAATTTGTTCAACAAAATCATAGAAGAAAACTTTTTCAACCTAAAAAAGGACATGCCTATGAAGGTACAAGAAGCATACAGAGCACCAAATAGACTAGACAAAAAAAAATACCTCAACACATAATAATCTAAACACTAAATATACAGAATAAAGAAAGAATATGTAGACCAGCAAAGGAAAAGGGCCAAGTAATATATAAAGGCAGACCTATCAGAATTATACTCAATTTCTCAATGAAGATTCTGAAAGCCAGAAGGTCCTGGACAGATGTTTTACAGACACTAAGAGACCACAGATGTCAGTCCAAATTGCTACACCCATAAAAATTTTCAATCACCATAGACAGAGAAAACAAGATATTCTACAACAAAAGCAGATTTCAATAATACCTATCCACAAATCCAGCCCTACAGAAAGTACTGTGAATGACTGTTTAAGAATGTCCAATGCATCTCTTTATAAATAGTTTCAGGCTATAACTTGAAAGTATGAGAGGGAGAGATCTGAACTAGGAAAGGCTGTAGTTCTCACTCTTAAATGAGTCTGCAACTTGCTGGGTGATTTAGAACAGGGCTGTTTAAGCTTTTTACTGATTGTCACCCATTTCCATGAGAAATTTTTATAAAACTCCAAGTATTTATAAAATAGTTATACATTAATATTGCAATGACACCTAGATCTTAGGAGGTCATAGAGGAAGCATCTTTTATATGTCTGGAAGGATTCCCAAAAGAACATCTTTATTAGAAAGAGTGATTACCAGAGAGGTATAGGCAAATTCTAGGCAGAGAAGTGAGAATGATCAAAATTGTCATGAATAGAGAAGTTAAAATGCAAATTTTGAATGCCAGAACAGCAATTGTGAGAATAAGTGTGATATGGCAAGGTGAAAAAGAAGCCTGGAGACATATAAGATCTACCATTAAGAGATCTGTATATCAAGTCACATGATTTGACTTCAATTCTGAACTAAGTTAACAGATTTAACCCTAATGGTATTTGCCTTCCCTAAAGGTGATGCTGGCTACAAAGTACAAATGGATAGAAGGAAGAAAGTGGGACCTGTGGTAGTCCATAATTAGTAACCTCTTACAGAAGTCCACAGAAGAGGTACTCAAGGTCAATGGGATAGAGATGAGCAAATCCAATTTAACAGGCACTTGAGAAGTGAAATGGTCAGGACATAGTAATTGCTTACATGGGTAGAGTGGAAGAAGGGATTACATTGATGAAAACTCATGATGCTAAGGCATCTAGCTGTGAATACAAGTAAGATGGGAGACTCATTATCCATGCAAGGAAATTCCAATGATAATGGTAATAATCATAGCCTCTTAATGAGTCTCATTGCCTCTGGTCCTTCTCTGCTTCAGTTCATTCTTCATAGGGTCTAATTTAGCAGATTATTTTTAGTAATGCTACAGTTACTGGAACAATCTAAGTCTACTGTTTGCTTTAAAACTTTGTGGTAAAGTGGAAAAGGGGAAAAGAAAAGATTAAAGAAACCCTCATCTCAATTTCAAACAAGAGATATAGGTTTATTATTTCAAGATATGATTTGCTTGGACTTGAAGCCTCTTAGTAAAATTAATAGAATTTTCCGGTTATTGGCAATTTATAATTTCCTGAGAATGGTACTAGTGTGTTTTTATTTTTTATTTACTTATAACAGCCCTCTTAGCAACCAGGTTTTTTACATAATTATCCCTATTTGTCAGAGAAGAAAACTAAAGATTAGAAAGATCTAATAACCACTGAAGGACATATATCTAAAAATTGGCAACCCTGGATTTTATGCAAGCTGTTTAGGCTGCAAATCCATCCTTCTTTGTCTGTGTAATAACAAAATGCCTGTTTTTCATGTATCTAAAAACGTCATACACATGCTCATTGGTTTTTGATGTCTGTGATCAAATATCAGACAAAACAAGGTAATGAGGAAGAACTGATTTTATGGTTTCAGGGTGTTCAGTACACATTGCTTGACCTAGTACAGTACATTAAATCTTGGTGACAACATTGATGGAGGGATATCATTACTTTATAGCAGACATGAAGAATAGAGTGATACAGGAAAGAGCATGATGATGCCCCAAGGGCATGACCCTATAACCAGCTTCCTCCAATGGGGCCCTACTTCCTATTTTCAGCAAACTGTAAGTGATATCATCACACTATGAATCCATCAAGAGACTAATCCATTTATTATTCAAATCCCTTGTGATAGAATCATCTCTGAACCACTCTTCCAAAGGCATCCATATGAATTGCCTAGGCTTTTCTCAACCCCATTAAGTCTACAATATTAACCATGAAAACATTACATACACTTAAATAATGAACAATATTATTTGTAAATAAGTTGTAAATCAGTCTTATTTTACACTTATTTTGGACTTGAAGCTTCTTAGGAAAATTAATAAATTTTTCTGGTTATTGGAACTTTGCAATATGTAAAGTATGTTTTAACAGTGGAAGTTTATTTAGTATAACAAATCAAATACTCCAGAGAAAGCTTTCAGTGGGCTGACGTGAGTGGTAGCAATTCATTAGGTTCTGCATTATAGATTTTTTTTTTATTTAAGAAACTTTTTATTTATTTTTTATACCAACCACAGATCCCCCTCTCATCCCTCCTCCTGCTCCCCCAGCCTCCCTCCCCAACTCACCCCCATCCCCGCCTCCAAAATGTTAACACCTCCCAAAGAGAATCATCAAAGCCTGATTTTTTTCTTTTTGTTTTTTTGAGACAAGGTTTCTCTGTGCAGTTTTGGTGCCTGTCCTGGATCTTGTTCTCCATAACAGGATGGCCTTGAACTCACAGAGATCTACCTGGCTCTGCCTCCCAAGTGCTAGGATTAAAGGCATGTGCCACCACCTCCCAGTGCAAAGCCTGATTTTTAAGAAAATTTTAAAAAAATCAAGTGTTGCATATAGTAACACAGATTTTATTATGGCATTTTCATACACATATATCATTATATATTGTCTTTATCCATCACTCTTTCATACTGCATCCTTCATCCATCTAACTCCTTCCTCCTTTTCTTCTTCCTTCCTTTAAATAGTTTGTCCTTCTGCTTTCATCTTTTATGTTAGGTGATATTTTATGTTAGTAATATTTCTCTCTTCTCCTCTACCCTTTCCCTTAATGTCTCCTCCTCTCCTCTCATGGTCTTTTTATAACTTCAGTACCCCCACACACTTAAACACCACACACACACACACACACACACACACACACACACACACACAACCACATACACACTCATACACAAACAAACAATTTAAAACTACATTTTGTTTCTGTATATGAAAGAACATCTTTCTAATCTGGCTTATTTCACCAAAATAATAATTTTCAATTCTATCAATTTTCCTTCAAATGGTTATGATAGATTTTTTAATAGAAAAAACTATATATATATATATATATATATATATATATATATATATATATATATCCATTTTTATTAATTTACCTGTTAAAGGTTTTCATTCCTTAGTTATTTTGAATAGTATAACAATAAATGTAGATGTGCATATATCCTTATGAGTAGTAGTTTGATGAAATTATATATGTCAGTATATTTTATTTATAATAACACTACAACTTTCAAGTACTTACCACTGGAGAACATTCAAGATGTATGGTTTTGTTGCTTGAATGCTATGTCACCTAAAAAGTTTAATTTAGTGGCTATTATCCATAAATCCTAAAACCTGAAAAATGCTTAAGATAAATGATTAATTTTCTCTTTCTATATCTTCTTTTCTTTGATAGTTTTAAAATCTGCTTTGGGGAACCACAAATATGTAGGCTAAATAGTTTTCTTTTTGTTTACTCTGGTGGCATATTGCCAACCATCTTCAAGTTTTCATTTCTTTACATATGTAAGAGAAATGATAGTACTGTTCACTACTCATGAGGCTCCTGGAAGGATGAAAAGGTATAATACATGTAGAGTTCTTCAAACAGTATCTGCATATAACTAGTGCAAATTCATATTGCTGGGTATTCTGGGTCAATCTGAAGATGAAAAGAAGTTAGTGTTGACTAGCTAGTTTCTAAACAAGTACTCCAATAAATATTAAGAATACTAGATTGGGGCTTGAGAGATGGCTTAGCAGATGTCTCTTTCAATGAACCTGAGTTCAGTCCCCACAAACTACATGAAGGATTCTGTCTATAACTACAGTTCCAGAGGATCTAACAGTCATTGATCTATAGCTATGAAAAGACACCATGACCAAGGCAACTCATGAGAAAGCATTTAAGTAGGGGCTTACTTATAATTTCAGAGACTTGCTCCATTATTACCATGGGAGGGAGCATGGCAGCAGGCATGGCAGACATGGTGCTGAAGAAGTAGTTGAGAGCTTAATCCTGATGTACAGGCTGAAAGAGAGAGCCTGGGCGTAGCACAAGCATTTAAAACTTCAAATCCCACCCTCAGTGACACACTTCCCAGAATAAAGCCACATCTCCTAATCCTTCTAATCCTTTCAAATAGTGCCACTGGTGTCTAAGCACTCAAATATATGAGTCTATGGGGGCCATTTTATTCAAACCACCACAGGACCCAACAGCCTCTTCTGATCTCAGCAAGCACTCTACACCATGGTACACATACATATATGCAGATTCTCATATGCATAATAAAGTAATAAAATGTTTAAAGGAATATGAAATAAATAGTTTGAGTGATTAGATGTCAAACATTCAGGGAAGAAGTCAGAAAGTAGAAAAGAACTTCTAGATGTCTAATATGGACATATGGCTAATGATGGAACTACACGTGATATATAGACAATGTATAGAGTGAAAAAAAGGAAGAGAGTAATGTATCCAGTATGGAGTATATTAAGGTTTGGGTGCTAGATGAAGAAATAGGATGGCAAGAGGATATTTATATTGGGAACTGCTAGAGAATTTGTAATATGGTTGTCAATGAGAATGAGTAATTTGTGAGGAAGCATACACAGAGGAGAAAAATGTGTTCAACAATGATTAAACGGCAAATGCTTGCCTGGAGATGTGGCAAAGTTCGTAGAGCTCTTGCCTCCTGAGCAGAAAGCCCTGGTTTCAATCTCTAGAAACCCTGTAAAAGTGATTGTGGCACATACTGCTAATTCCAGCAGTGAGTGCAAAAGATCAGAGGTTCAACTATATTATTAGTTACATAGTGAATCCATGGCCAGTGAGAGCAGTAGGACTACCTGTCTTTGAAAGAAAGGGAATGAACAAATAAAAACCAGCTTAGGAGGAAGTTAGAAAAGGCAATGGTGGCAGGGCAAAGTATGGGAGGAGTAATTCAAGTAGGATAGGGTCAACACCACCTGGAAATTTTGACTCCATAGTTGCTTAAACAGTGTAGCTACTCATTCAAAATGAAAATAAATCAGTCATACTGAACATCTAATTTCAAGCATGAGATCTGAAACTAATGGCTATTTAAAACTGCATTTGTTCTATGTACTGATATTGTCATCTCCGGGTAAACTTGTGTTTGGGTTGATCTTCTCCACATTCATTCTTATCTTCCTCTCACTCCTGCTAGCCCCCCTTCTTTCTCTGTACATCTCTTTTTCATATTCATGATTTTTTTCTTGTTTTATGTCCCACTGATTCTAACAAAGGCTATCTGTGTGACTATGTGTTTGAAACTATACAACAGAGGCTTGTGAATTCACCAGTAAGTCCACAACTGGACATTATGCCTCTTCCTCTCCTATAATCTGTTAATTGCCAATAGTTCAGCAGCAAGTGGTAGGGCCACACGATATGCTCTCCCCAACATGGATTCTGGCTGGGCTCTTCTTGGGTAGGTCCAGTGCCAGTAAACTCAGCTGCTGTGGATTCGCCAGTGCTGTGGCCATGATATGCTTAGAAGATGACACTTCGTAGCCTTTTGTTATGCTTTCTGGCCCCCATTCCATAATGATCCCTGAGAATTAAAGGGGGTAGAATTAAATGACTTACGTATTATTGATCCTTAAAATTACCACATACTATCAGATTCTTGTACAGCCGTGAATTTCTGCATTCACCTCTATGTACTGCAAATAAAGGCTCTTCTGACTTCAGCTGGGAGTAGCCTTTGTCTGTGGAGATAAACATTGCAATTTAGAATGTGGTTTGATATGTCAGTTGAGACATGCAGCAGTAGTAGATCCCCTCTAGGTCCTAAGAACTTTGCAGTGATGAGTTTTTGACTGAGTATACAGTACCAGGTATGGATTACCTCTTGTAGAACACACCTCAAGTCCAACCAGAGAGTTAGTTTATTCTGTAAGAATTTTGCTCCTGTTGCTTCAATGGTCACATATTTCCTGGAAGATTGGTGTTGTAGTTCAAAGTTCACAGTATCTTTGGTCCCTTTCTTCTACTAGCAGCCTACATAGCACTGTCCACAGTATGAAAACCAAACAAATTGATTTCTCTGTATCTTACATCAAAATCATCTCTAGGAATTGGATTGTATCAACTAGTTCTGGCAAGCAACTAAGAGAAATGAAAGAATTCTGCATTGTTTGAGAGACCCCTTGGGTCCCTGTGACTTACCAACCCTAAAGAGGTATTCCACATACTGGCACTGGAATTTTATTTGTTCACTCATTGCTTTGACCAGTATTGTCTAGCAATGTAAGGTATTTTCCTCTATGTTTTAATTGGATTGTAAGTTGTTATGTTTCCATGTGATATTTTTCATGCTCCCTTTATTTTGATTAACCAATCTCTCCCTACCTATTTTATCTCCCCTGTTACATCACCCCTCTATACTCGCATAATTCCATGACCAGTTTTCCCCTTTTCTACCCACACTTTCTATCCTCACTACCCTTAATTATGAGCTACACCCTCTCCCATCAAGGCAACCCACACCAATGTCATCTTACTCATTTGCCAGATTCTGCAGGAACTCCAAGTTAAACACACAACATTAAATCAATATGCATGAGAGATATATAGAGCATTTGTCATTCTGGGCCTGGGTATTTAACTCAGTATAATTTATTTTTCCCATTTATCTGAAAATTCCATAATTTTGGTTCTGTTAGAGCCAAAAGCATTTCATTGTATATAATAGGACATATTTTCATTATCTATTTAAATGTTGATAAATATTTATATTGATTCCATTCCCTAGCTATTGTGAATAGAGTCACAGTAAACATGGATGTGCAAGTCTCTGTGTAAAAGGGTATAAATCCTTTGGGAATATGTCCAGGGGTGATATGGCTGTGTCTTATGATAGTTCCATTTCTAGTTCTTTGAGAAATCTCTGTTTAGTTCTATAGCCCATTTCTTAATTGGACTGTTAGGTGATTTGATGTCTAATTTCTTGAGTTCTTTATGTATTCTGGACATCAGCCCTCTGTCAGATGTGGGATTGGTGAAGACCTTTTCCCATTCTGTAGGCTGTTGCTTTGTCTTGTTGACCGTGTTTTTTGCTCTACAAAAGCTTCTCAGTTTCAACAGGTCCAATTGATTGATTGTTTCTCTTAGTGTCTGTGCTACTGGTGTTATATTTAGAAAGTGATCTCCGGTGCCAATGCGTTCAAGAGTACTTCCTACTTTCTCTTCTATCAAGTTCAGAGTAACTGGAATTATGTTGAGGTCTTTGATCCACTTGGACTTAAATTTTGTGCACGGTGACAGATATGGATCTATTTGCAGCCTTCTACACATTGACATCCAGTTATGCCAGCACCATTTGTTGAAGATGCTTTCTTTTTTCCATTGTACATTTTTGGCTTCTTTGTCATAAATTATATGTTCATAGGTGTGTGGGTTAATGTCTGGGTCTTCAATTCGATTCCATTGGTCCACATGTCAGTTTTTATGCCAGTACAAAGCTGTTTTTATTATGGTAGCTCTATAGTAGAGCTTGAGGTCAGGGATCATGATGCCTCCAGAGGTTGTTTTATTGTACAGGATTCTTTGACTATCATGTTTTTTTTGTTTTTCCATATGAAATTGAGTATTATTCTTTCCAGATCTGTGAAGAATTGTGTTGGTAATTTGATGGGGATTGCATTGAATCTGTAGATTGCTTTTGGTAAGATTGCCATTTTTACTATGTTAATCCTGCCTATCCATGAGCATGGGAGATCTTTCCATTTTCTGACATCTTCAATTTCTTTTTTCAGGGACTTAAAGTTCTTGTCATATAAGTCCTTCACATGCTTAGTTAGAGTAACCCCAAGGTATTTTATATCATTTGTGGCTATTGTAAAGGGTGATGTATCACTGATTTCCTTCTCAGCCTGTTTGTCTATTGTATATAGGAGGGCTACTGATTTTTTTGAGTTGATCTTGTATCCTGCTATGTTGCTGAAGGTTTTTATTAGCTGTATCAGTTCCTTGGTTGAATTTTTGGGGTCACTCACGTATACTATCATGTCATCTGCAAATAGGGAAAGCTTGACTTCTTCCTTTCCAATTTGTATCCCCTTAATCTCCTTATTTTGTCTTATAGCTCTGGCTAGAACTTCACATTAAATAAGAAATCTCTAGAACTTTTCAAAGTGGTTCTACTTATATACATTACAACCAGCAGTATATATCCCATATCCATAGCAGCATGTAACAAATGCATTTTATAGACATAATCAAAAGGAAAAGTTTATTTATGTCTAAGTACAGAACTGACTTAAGGAGGTACTAGAAAGGAAATGTGCCTCAGTATTTCCTTCATAACTCATGGTCAGCTCTGACAAGGTACAAGGACTGCTTGATTCTTCACACAATAACTGCATGTTCACCAGCTGTATAAATACAACTGCCAAAGCCCTGACAATGGCCACAAATGGGTTCTATTTTTCATTTTATAAACAAGAACTTGGTAACTGCTAAATAGAAAATGTTGACAGTTAGACAAAAAAAGACTTGGAATGGAAGCTCAGAAAAACACTACTGATATTCTCCAAATGGCTTTGAGCTGAAGACATGAGGCAGCTCCATGAGGACAGAGAATTCTGTTAAGGACTGGTTTCCCAAAGATCTGCTCTCATTACTGTGTCTGTTCTCATCTTTTATTTGGACAAACCTCTGTTTTCAGTTTAGTCCTGACACCATAACACTATCTTTTTTTCTGCTTGGCCTATGGTCTCTTCAGTTAGAGTTCTGAACATACCTTTGTCTTGAATCATTGACATGGTCCAATATGTAGTTGTTATTTTCCTGACACTAACTTTTGTGCATGTTTCTTACTCATTCTTCTAATTCCTCAATGCAACAGAATGGAATGTGTGTGTGTGTGTGTGTGTGTGTGTGTGTGTGTGTGTGGTGTGGTGTGTGTGTGTAGATTTATACAGGGAGAAAATATGAAAGGAAATACAGACACACACACACACATACCAAATAGCAAAATTTGCATATAAATGACTATTTAAAAATATTGAGGTTCTAGAGCAATGGTTCAATCAGTGGAGTAGCTGTTGTAAAAAGCTGAGGACCACAGTTCAGATTCCCAGCATCCACACAGAAGATAGGCACTAGAGAAATAGAAGCAGACAGATTCCTAGGTCTTACTAGCCAGTCAGGCTAGATTAACTGGTAACCTACAGGTTTACTTAGAGACTCTGTCTCAAACAGTAAGATACATAGCTACTGAGGAAGACACTCAATTTCGACCTCTATCCTATACATGTGTTTGCATGCTTGTGTGTGTGTGTGTGTGTGTGTGTGCATATGCCCGAAAAACAGATACGTACATGTGTAATAAACATTGTACATATTTATACATAGAATGTTTAACTGATACTTTTTACATGAAACAATTACCAGTCTAGGCTAGTTCCCTGATAACTGTCTACCATTTATTAGAGCTGGGATGAATTCCACATCACAGTACACATATGTATCATGGGAAAATCTGTAAGACAGGACTCTACAAGACAAAACCATCTTTATTAAGTGTTTACTGAGGCCATAAGAAAATATCTCTGAAGAGATGATAAAGCAACACCTATTAATTGCCATCCATTCTTATATTAGAAACATTGGGTTGAATGTCAAAGTTTAGTTCTGGAGTTTGGTTGTAAAGTCGTTTGTCTTTTCAGGTTGTGTCAGTTGCTCATGGGCTGGATTGCTGTGGCTGCCTTTCTTCCATCTTCAAAGCCAGGAATGCAGGGTTTGGTTCTTGTAATGTCATAGCTTTCTCAGTAAAACACTGTGTCTGACCGCAGCCAGGAAATGTTGCCAGTTGTTAAGGACTCAACCACATTATTAGGTTTAACTCACAGTGACAATCCTGATCTACATCTCAAGGCCCCTAACTTTAATCATAGCTAAAAGATCTATTCCCAAGTAAGGTTAAATGGTCATATATTTTGAGGACTAGAGTGCAGGCCCACATGGGGTCCATTATTCAGTCTTCTGTTACTGATATCTCCTTGCTTTTCTGTGTGTTCTCACTTGAAGTTATTCTTGAGCCTCGCATTCAACTGACATGAGTTTGCATCCCAGGATAAGGACATGCTTCCTTGTGGCTGTTCCCTCTAATAGAACAAGTTTTTGATCAACCGTGTCAATGGGAGAGACAATTAGACTACTAATTTTAGGAGCCTGCTATTTTGAGGATGTGTCTAATAAAGTCATCTGCCAAATAGTAGGGGAACTTGGGAGTCAGTTGAAAATTGCATACTGTCAGTTCTGTTAGGAGCTCATTCAGATGGTGCCTCTCTCATTGGCCTTAGTGGAAGGACACATGATCTCAGTGGGTTCATTATCTAAGACAATCAGTATGAAAAGCCAGCGTCATTTTCTAACAGTTCTGCTTGTTGGCCTACTCCAACTAGCCAGTGTCTGTATAACTTGCGGAAATGCATGAGTAGATGGACAGTAGTCCTTTGGTATCTGTGGAGGATTGACTCCAGGATCCCATGCAGATACCAAAATGCTTGGATGCTCAAGTGTGCTGTATAAATAGTGGAGTATTTGTAGACGACTTATACTCATCTGCCTATAAACTTTAAATTGTCTATAGATACTTAAAATAATTATTTCAATATAAATGTTATATAGATAGTCTGTAAAATGTATTAGAGGATTATAACAAGACACGATCTTAATAATATTTTCATTGTGTATGTGTTGTGTATGTTTACATATGTGGTGTATGCACACAATGTTCAGTGTTCACGCCTGGATGTCAGAGGTGTCTTGCTCTATCATTTTCTGCTTGACTGCCTTAAGACAGGTTGTCTCACTGGATCTGGAGCTAAGTTGTTTACCAGAGAGCCACAGGGTCCTCTGGTCTCTACCTTCACCACAACTATAGCATTAGAAGCACAAGAAAACAGCCAGAATTTTATGTGAGTCCTAGGGATTTGCACTCAGCTCCTAGTCAGCACTCTTATCCATGAGCCATTGCCCCACAAAACAATGCTTGTATTCTACAATTGTTGGTTCAGTAATGCAACACCAATGGATATGTTGGACTGGCACTGTGTGTCGGTTAAAATTTAGCAAGGAAGTATTTGGAAGACTTAAAAATATTGCAATAGGATGAAGGTATCATTCTCCTCAGATGTTTATTTTCTTTCTCTTCAAAGTCTCACACAGTCATTGCCTTTGCTATGTGCATGACTTTGCTATGTGCATGACAATGTGCATGACTGTCTTCATCTAATATGATTAGGCCCTCATTAGCAACTCTACTTATTCAATCATTCAAGTGTCTTTGAAGTCTTGAGTCAAACTTATGGGATAGAAAATTTTATTTTTACAAAATGAAATAATTCTTTATAATCAACCTATACTTAGGTTGTTTTTTAGTCTATTTACCATTGGGTTAATAAAATAACTGAAGGGAAAATCAGTTTATTTTGGCTTATGGTTCAGGAAGCTGGGATGTCTAATAATACAGTGTCAGCCAGGGCCTCTTGCTGTTTCATCTCACAGTGGAAAGCCAAATGGTAGCCAGATGAGGACAAAAGACAAAGCATGAGAGACTGGATTGAGTTATAGCAAGCTGGTGTCAATAGAATGAACCCACTCCCTCAACAAAGGTATTTATCCATCTTAAAGATATATTACTATTAAAGATCCTCCAATACCCCTATAATGAAAATCACTTTTCAGCTTGAGGTATTGTGAGGAAGACCACATTCATAGCAGGAAAGAAGGGGAAATACAAAAAGTAACCAAGATAAATAGAAAACTAACCTGTGTATTCTCTCTCATGACACAGAAATTAAATTCCCTAATCATGCAAATAATAAACATTTGCTTCACAGAATCTTCCAGAAACTTAGAAGTGTCCATTAGCACCTGAGTCATGCTCGACACATTGATAGGGCTATGTCAGGCAATGTACTTGCAAGGGCCAGTAAGTTTGGGGCTATAACTTTAAAAAAATTTTCTTGTGACACATACAGAAGCATACAGTATATATGAAAAGATGTATGCTGACAGGAAGAAGAACTTAGAATATATTGGTGGCAGAGAGCAGGATTCTGAATAGGACCACTCAGACCAACAGTGAGGGTCCATATGTAATACTAAAGCCCCTATGCTAAAATTCTTCATTTATCAAACTTAGGTAAGCAGTAACAGCTTATGTGAGATAACCCTGTACATTATGAGATAGGTACTCACAATAGTTGTAGCTGCATACAATAAATAGTAAACTAAATTATAATTTTGTTATTATTTACTAAAGTATACAGGATTAGATATATTCATCTGTGATAGAAGCAGTTTCTCTTTTCTTTCTTCCTCCTATACCTGTTCCCTTTATTCTTCTTGCCAAGGACTACACTCACAGCCTTGTGGATACTAAGCAAGCATTTTGCCACTACTACAGAGTTGTTTCCAGCCCTAAGTATCTGTTGTCTTCAGCCTGTATTGTCTGTACTTTCTTCCTTGTTTCTTGTGTTATTCTTTTTATCTTTTCCTTCTTTCTTCTTCTTTCTTTTTATCTATCTTTCCTCCCATCCTTTTGCTTTCCCAGCTCTCTCTCTCTCTCTCTCTCTCTCTCTCTCTCTCTCTCTCTCTCTCTCTTTTATCCCTCCCCTCATCCTCCTGTTCCCCTTCCCTTCCTCTTCTACCAATATGATCTTATGTATATGTAATCATGTTTCTAATTACAATGAGGAATAAACTGGATAAACCAGATTCTAACCTCAGGGAAAATACTGTTTTCACATGCAGTACAGGGGAGAAAGAAGTATAGTTTATAGGCAGAAAATGCTAGGTATCAGAGGGAAATTCCACCTAAAGTTCTGGAATTCTGGAAATAGACAATCTCACTTGTACTTTAAAAAATGAGAGATTAGCCGGGTGATGGTGGCACACACCTTTAATCTCAGTACTCTGGAGGCAGAGACAGGCAGATCTCTATAAATTTGAGGCCAGCCTGGTCTACAGAGTGAGATGCAGGATAGGCACCAAAACTACACAGAGAAATCCTGTCTCAAAGAACAAAACAACAACAACAACAAAAACAAATGAGAGATTATATTCACAGGAGAAAACAGAACTACATAAATAATAGCAGTAACTGACCATATTGCAGATTGTACTGTAACAATTACCTCACATCAATTATTTATTTAATCCTCATACTTCTCTGATTCTCTTACCCTAAAACTTAATCTCATGAAGATAAAAGGCTATCTGCCATGATCAAACTGGTCTTCACGAGGATGAGATATAATAGGCACATTTAGGAATGAAAGTAATGTAGCTGGAAGTTTTTCTGTGCCTCTGCCGGTCTGCAGCCACTCAGACTCAAATAAACACACAGAGGCTTATATTGTTTATAACTGATAGGCCATTAGCTCAGGCTTATTATTGACTAGCTCTTACACTTAAATTAACCCATCATTTATATTTATGTTTAGCCATGTGCCTTGGTGCCTTTTCTCACTTCTGCCTTGTTATCTTGCCTTCTCTGTATCTGGCTGGCATCTTCTGACTCAGCCCTCTTCTTTCCAGAATTCTCCTAATCTGCTTGCCCCACCTACACTTCCTGCCTGGCTACTAGCCAATCAGCATTTTATTTATCAACCAATCAGAGCAACAATATTCACAGCATACAAAACATCCCACAACAAATAAAGGAAATTTCAGTAACTCAAATCTTAGAAATTAAGGCTATAAATAGATAATTCTGTTAACATACAGGGATACCATCTAGTTCTTTTCTTAGAATGACTTAAAAATAAGTCAAACAAAAAGTATATATAAATATATGCATAAACTCCATCCTTGGAGCTATGAGGTCTTCAGGCTGGTTCATGGTTTGGGCCCATGGGTCAAATAGAGTGAGTTTTCAATCGCATCTCTATGCCTTCCTACTTGAGAGACTCATAGCAGTTGGCCCATCTTTCCAAACCATAATTTCCTCATCTATACAAAGTGTACAATTATGTCTTTTTCCAGGATTACTGTAAAGATTGAGATGAAATATAACACACATCTGTCACAGAACAGAAACTCAACTAATGTGAAATGTCAAAAATGCTTTCTGTTTCAAGGTTTGTTGCAAAGCTTATATAAATCACCCAGAAGTGCATTTGACAGCTGTTGGGACTTGCTAAATGCTGGCTCCCTTCTCACTTGGTAGACATTGTCAAGAGAGCAGGTAGGGGCTCCCAGAGCAGCTGCAGCTTGTAGCACAGGAAGCTCCTTGAGGCATCTGAGGTCTCCTAAAGTCCCTAGGCTTCATCAGGTTACCCACTGGAGACTGCTAGGGTGGAAGCCCCTTGAGCTCCTCATCCCTTGTGGATTTATTGCATTATACACAATCTGACTCATGCTCTGCAAAGTTTAGCATAAACTCCTTTCTTCTGAATGCCAATATCATCTCCCTGCTCTGTGCCCATCTTTGGCAAGTTTCTTTCTATTCTTTATTTACTTTAATTTCCTTAATATATTTAAGCTGGGGACTGAACAAAGTTAGGGATATCCCTTTGTACTTCACTATGCTTGAAATAAGGATGAGATAAAAATGAATTTCTGCACTCTTAAGCTAGCACATGCTTCATTTATCCTGTATATCCTTAGCCAGGGGCTGCTGAGTTCAAGGAAGGCTGCTTGTTATCTTGTAGCACAAAATGGGAGAAAAGACACCAAGAGAGCTTCTACAGTATCCCCTTGCATTTTCCCTTTAGTTTGTTTTTTTATTTAATTCTAATGGGAACTCCCTGGCTAGATAGGCAGTTTTAATTAGCTTCTTTAAAGTTGTTTAGCCAATGGAGACTGTCATAATTTAAAAACAAGCCCTTTGTAGTTGGAGTACTCATGCTAAAACCACGATGAAGTTTCACCTCTAATTTGCCTAATTTTTACAAATGAAGAAACTGAGTCCCAGACAAATTATGCACTCAAGGTCAAACTACATAAGTGGCCACAGAACTGGCATGTGTCTATATATTAGTTCCCAAATCCAAAACAGTTCATCTTCACATTTACCTAACTTTTTAATTTTGCTGCTGTTACTTTGTCCAAAGTCTGGAGAAGAAAATATGGACACATCAATCATCTAAATGGGGGTGGCAAAGATGTCAAGAACTAAATGCCCTAGAAAGTATGTCAAGCAGCACTGGTAGGACACACACAGAAATACAGCAGAATGACTGTTATGAACATGACTAGTAGCTACAGTGTGTTAGAGAATCAGACAGTGTGTTGGAAGTAGCTAACCTTGTAACTGGATTTTGAACACAGGTAGAAAGCTGATGTGATAGTTTTGGAGGAAACAGAAAAGTAAAGTATACCAGGGACCAGTAAACAAAGAAAACACATGGAGCAGGGTATCAAGGTGAGTACAAATCTATGGGTTTCATCACAGGCCCAGCAGAAATCTCTTGAGACAACAGAAGAAAAGGGTAACTTTAAAAAAATTAAATATAATTATATTATTTCCCCCCTTTCTTTTATTCCCCCTCAGTCTTTCCCATGTTTTTTTGTTCCCTCTCAAATCTATTATTTTATATACAAGTACAATCTGCTAGGTCTATTTGGTGTTGTTTTCTGTGTATGATTTTAGGGTTGCATTACCTAAATACAATGGTAGGATACCTTGCAGAGCCTTCACACATTGGGGAGGGGCTTGGACCTGCCTCAACTGAATGGACCAGGCTTTGCTGACTCCCCATGGGAGGCCTTACCTTTTTGGAGGAGGGAATTGGGGGTGGGCATGGGGGAACCTGTGGGGGAGCGGGAAGAGGGATGAGAGGGGGACCTGTGGTTAGTATGTAAAATGAATAAAAATTTTCTTAAAAAAAGATTAGGGTTGACCACATGGTATTGGAAAAGTGATTAGGGGGCTCATCTCTGGGGTTGACCTATTTTTCTTCCAATAACACTTAGAAAAGAGGTTGTTCAGAAGATGACAGATCTCTTCTTGGGTCACTCCTTGCTTAGGAAAGAAGACATTCCAGGACTACTATCTTTTCTAGTCAATATAAATGGGTGTGTTAGTCTTATAGTGGCTGTAGCTACCCATTGGGGGTAAGCACACCGATCATTGGACTAAAATGGCATAACATCTCCACCAATAAGATATGAGATATAAAGTAAGACTGTATTTATCTGCCTGTGACCATAGGTGGTACATCAAATATCTAGCAATCTAATAATCTGTTAGTATAGATTCTCAATATAGAGATATTCAGGTCTAGTTAGATTTAGCCCTATCCTTTCTCTAGTTCATTGGCTTTGAAGCCAAATAAACTCAGGCTTGACTTTGTCTTCTAGTCTTTGTGAAGTGGTGGCTGCAGATCTTCTTGGTCCCTCGTTACCTTGTATCTCTTGGACCCCACTACTCTGAAGATAGTCATAGACTTCAGATATTTGGTTCTACATTTCTTCAAGTACCTATCCTAAATCAAGGAAAGATCACTATGTCCAGTCATGAGGAAGACTGGAAAGACAGGAAACAATATGTATTGTTTAGCATCTTTACCAAGCAATGGTCCCCAGTCTGTGAATGGGACTCTATCTCTCTCATCTCTATGGTAAGGTTTGGGATGGGGGTGAGGGTACATTCCCAATGAAAGCACTTTTGTTTTGGGATTGAGTGTATGGGGTGGACTTGGGCAATAGGGGGCTTGATGTTTGTAGGATACTTGCTTGTGTCTCTGCTGCTTGTCGATAAAACCATCCTCACTAGATAATCTTCTTATAGTCAATTCCTGTGTCACTGTCTGCTTTTGGTGAACCCAAAATATATAACAGGAAATTTGTAAGTTACCTAAATTCTCCCTCTGCTTTGTTCTCTGAAAATCTAGTGTTATATATATATATATATATGTATATAATGGTACATATGCTAATATATTACAAACATAATCTGTAGTTAGAGTTTTCCTGCCTGGCCCACAGTCAGGACAAATTTCTCTTACCTGCCAGTCCCACAGTCGCTCAGACCCAACCAAGAAAGCACACAGAAACTTATATTGCTTATAAACTGTATGGCTGTGGCAGGCTTCTTGTTATCTACTTTTTCTATCTTAAATTAACCCATTTCTGCTTATTTTTGCCACACGGCTTGTGGCTTACCAGTGTCTTTACATGTTGCTTCTCATGGCGGCAGCTGGCGGTGTCTCTCTCCAGCCTTCTACTTCCCAGAATTCTCTTCTCTCTTGTCCCGCCTATACTTCCTGCCTGGCCACTGGCCAATCAGAACTTTAGTTACACAGAGCGATATCCACAGCAATAATCTATATTACAAACACACATTATATGTGCATATGCATATATACATACATATATATACATAC
This sequence comes from Onychomys torridus, assembly GCF_903995425.1. Lineage (NCBI taxonomy): Eukaryota > Metazoa > Chordata > Mammalia > Rodentia > Cricetidae > Onychomys > Onychomys torridus. The sequence goes on from NC_050443.1 coordinate 74,577,764, forward strand.
ATATATATATGTATATATATACATATATATATGTGTGTGTGTTTTTTTGGTAACAAGGTCACTTCAGATTTAAAAGAAAGAAAGCCCTTTGCATAATTCCTGGTATGAAGTATCATTCATATTTAATACTGATGCCTCCTTATAAACAGAAAGAATGCCAGAGGAAGCAGGGAACCCTAGTCAGCAGTACCTGGGAAGATGAATTCATCTGTGTTAGGAAATCCCCTAGCCTGTTGAGATTTCAGTAATGGGAGGTTACATGAGATACATTCAGATATTTGGAAGGGGTATGGTAATTAAAAAATTGGTTTATAACAACAATAAATAATTTAACTTAATTATATTTAATAATACTTTCAAGTAGCTTCTTAGATAATTGTGGTGTTCAATGATAATACCAGGAACCTAAAAATTACAAGATATATGTCTACCACAGGGACCACATAGAGAGAAGAGCCTCACCAAGGATACTAGCCACACAAATTCTTCCTAGGAAGGTTATTGTCACTGGTGGAAAGCTGAAAAGTTTGCTTCCCTGAGGCAGGATTGTTTTAAAAATAATAGGGGTTGCTTAAGTCTCGTCCTGCCAATCGAATATCGAAAGTGAATCATAAACATAGGCAAGGGGTTTGATTCTGACATGTTTACAGGGCCCATAACTCTTTTATAATGAGGCAATTTTATTTAAATCTCTTCAGAAATGGATCTGGACATTTGCAAAGGCCAGTGTCACCCCCTTGGAAATGTAGCAATGAGTCTCTTTTCTCTGTTTCTTTGGTTTTCTTTGTCATTGGGGCAATTTGCATGAAAATGGGATTCTGATTACTCCCCTGTTTCTCTGGCTGGCTCGGTTTTCTTTCTTCAGAACTGAAAGTCATCCTGTGACAGGCCAGCTTCCGGCACTGATAATTAAAAATAAGCATGGACTTCAAAGAGCTTGCTGCAATTAGAAGAATAACCTCTACATTCTGGGAATGAAGGAGTCAACCAGATCTGTAATCATGTTATATAAAGTGTGACCAGGAGAAGGTGATGAGGGCAGAGAGCACTGGGAGAAGAAAGATGGGATCCTGAGGTAGATCATTAAATTGTGGGACAACAATGTGGAGTGCTCAAGCTCTAGTCCACAGCTGGGTAGGGAAGGAGGAAGAAGGATGCAGGACCATAGACTTGTAGGGGGAAGGTGCCCTTGGAGCTCTCTCTTTTTTAATGAGTTCCAATACTGGTGTGGTAAGAATCATCTTGCCTCTCACTGTCTCTCTCCCTGTTTAGATTTGTTTCATCTTGGCTCATCATCTCTTATCTAGCAATATGAGTCTTGAAGGCAAAATCTTGTGGCTCTTGCTCACTGGCCAGCAATAATCGCTGAATATCTATTCACAGCCAAGCACTGTGAGCACAGAGCTGAACGCATGGGATTGCCTATGAGGAGGCAATGAGATGGAATGTACAGCAAATTAACTATGAGAATGGCCAAGCACCTTGTCATGCACCTGCAGTACCAATGGCTTAGGAGGCATGCACAAGAGGATTGCTTGAGCCCAGGAGCTCAAGGTCAGTTTGGACAATGAAGTTAGAAAGAGTAGGATGTTCAAGTGTCAACATGCCTGTAACCCCAGTACTGAAGAGACTGGGTCAGGAAGATCACAGGTTCAGGGCCAGCCCAAGCTACATCTCTATGGCCAGCCTGTGCTATATAGCTAGTGCTTGTTTAGGAAACCCATGTCTCCTCTCTTGGGTCCATCTTTGGTTGAATGGATTGCCTCCCACACAGCTATCTGAGATATATAGTCTAGGGCTCATTTGTCAATGTTCCTCATCTCTAAACTCCTGCCCTGGGAATGACTGTGTACCAGATCTCACTGTGTTTCTCAGGAAGTCACGTTATCTCAAACTGCCCCACCTCTTACGATAGCTTCCCTAAGAGCTCACTGGTCTCCCTGATTCCAGTTTCTCTCTAGTATTTCATCTGGACTAGCCAAAGCACCATGGGGTCCATATGAATGATCGTTTCACCATGTAGACTCCAAGTCACACAAGGGCCTAGGTAGCATTTTTCATCATCATGTGCCCTTGTTCCTAGCATAGATGAATGCTGAGTGAAGATCTGTTGTTTTTTAGGTTCTAGGGTGGAACAGAAGGAAAGAGGATAAATGCCAAATATGACTATCCATTTCAAATCATGCATATGAAATAATAACACTGCTTAGTATTTATAAAATAGTGAAATAAATGTTTTCCTTTATATAACACACACACACATATATATATACATAATATATATATATATATATATATATATATATATATATATATATTAGGATATTTTTAAACATTGGAGAAAGGAAAGGAGGGATTAAAGAACCTTTTCTGAGCATCTTGGAAACATATACATGGTTAAAAGTACATAGATATACACATACATGACATCTGCATGTATTTCTGCCTTTAGGTTTGCTTTTTATTATAGCACTGAGGTTACATGTGGTAATACCAGGATCACTCCAAGGTCCTCATGGTTGTGAAGCTCAGGCTCTTATCCCCAGAGCATGTGCCTGTGAGTAATGACGCTAGGCTGATACAACCAACAGTGAACTGAGAAGGAAGGTCTGGGAGTGTCCAGATTTCCCAAGTTGCTCCTTTCATGTGAGCACCTCACCTGGAAAGGAGAGGTGGACTGGCTTTGTTATCTGAGTGCATTGGCATAACAATATACCTGTTCGGTTCTTAAAGCCTAGGAAGACTATTGGTAAATGGATGAATGTCACAGAATTGGCACATCTCAGGATCAGAGGAGGGAAAGGGAAAGAGATGCTGTAACACTGAAAGCAGAAATGATGGCAAAGCCAACTCAGGATACCACACAGAGAAATGAACTATGCGGCCCTCCATCGTCACACAGCAAGGAGATTCATCCTGGAGTGTGTAGTGCCCACTTAGTTTAAAACATGGAATTAGAAATGTTAAATTTGCATTCATGTGATTTTGCTTTAAGATAGAAAACTTTTTTTCTCCATATAAAACTGCCCATATACCATGACTCTCTGTGTGTCAACACAGTCCTACCCAGGAGGCATGAAAAATTAATATGGCAAATATTGTCCAATCTAGAAGATCTGGAAGGAGGTAGAGAAATCTCCTGATTTCCTGAGGGGCTGATATGGAAAGGACTGTGGCTGCAAAACAATCGCTAACCATCTGGAGAAGGAAGAGACAGGAAAGACAGCTGAGGGGCTATGTAGGGTGCAAGGGGTGGCGTGGCTCTGAGGGCCTGGAGGTCTCTGAGGGCCTAGAGGTCTCTGGCTGAGTAGGAGATTTGGAGTGGTGGAGCAGTCAGGTAGCTTCCATTTCACCAGCAGGAAAACCCCAGTGCCGAGTAGCTTGGACTGATTTTGGGTGATTTATTTTCAAGCCACACAGGGCTGGTGGAATCAGCACTCTCACACACAGCTTGTGACATTTCCAGGATGGAGCTGCTCTCTTCTGTGCAGTTAGCAATATTGACCTTCAGATTGCAGAGGGTCAGACAATCATTTCCGAGAAGAAAATGAAATGCAAACAAATACATTGCCCATAGATGGTTTTGCTGGAGGCAACTTTATTTACTATCAGATGTTCTGGCCTTAAGCCCTGGTCTCAATATTGTTATAAGCAAGTCACTGAAGGTCATTGAGGCTTAGGTGCCTCATCGATCAAATCTGTCAATAAAATACATGTGTACACACAGACACATAATTAATGTTAGGAGAGAGGGTGACATGGCGAGGTGATGCCAGCGGACAGGTAGTGAAGGCAAAGTGAATGTGTGGTGACTATATATGTGTGTGTGTGTGTGTGTGTGTGTGTTATCCACATCCAACTTCTTTCATCCCTGTCTGGAAATCTGTTCTCAAACCTATACTAGGCAGTCTTCCCAACCACCCTGCCCAGTTGTAAGGTACAATGGAGTCTTCTTTCTCATCTCTCTCCTAGATGTATTCATCTTGAAAGAAAATATTTTGTCTAGCTATTCCCCATGGTCTCATTGTTTTTAACACAGTCTCGTTTAGACCTAGTCATTTGATGATTTTTGATATGAATTTGTGTATGTGCATGTGCGTGTGTGTGTGTGTGTGTGTGTGTGTGTGTGTGTGCATGCAGATGTATGTGTGTCCCTATGACTCTAGAGGGTCAGACACACAGCCCTGCTCATTTTAGGCAAGTGTTCTTTCACTGATCTTCTCAGTAGGCTGGGATGAATTAATTTTATTTAATAATAATCCTGTGAAAACTCAAACCTGATGTAAGAGGTGTGAGTGAAAGCCTGGCCCATCCAGGACTTTCTCCAGGGACAGAAAACTGCTTGGAACAGCAGAGACAAATGAAGTCAGCATGGTGTCTCTGACTGAAGTACTGAGTGGAACTATAGGACCTGTGGAATCAGGCCATCAATCACACAGGAGGCTGGCTTGGTTTGTCATCTCTACTACAGGGTTTTCAGCTGACCAGAAGTAAACTAAATTTATCCCAAATGGACTGCCATGGATTCCTGAAGAGTTCATGTTGAGTTCTTTAAAGCAAAGAAGTGATTATCATAATCTCTCACATGGTGATGCATCTTTGCTCCTGAATTCAACTTAGTGAAGGATCAACTTAGAGAAGGATACACCATTGGTTCCAGATATGTTCTCTATGCTGGTTTTCATATGGCCTTCCAGAGAGCTGTGGTGTCACAGCTGTGGACAGTGCATGCTCTTCTGTTTCACATTCTCTTTCCATTTCTGTGGTCCACATTTCTGTAATCTAGAAACTGGTGATTGATGGAGTGAGTAGGAAGGGTTCTGCCCACCAGTTAACTACAGCTGTCCAGTGTTGGGCCTGTTTCTGCAAACCAACTCACCTTTCTTTGGGACCTGCTGTCCTGTAGAGACAATGATTAGGGAGACCAGGGGAAAGCATCAGGTTCAAAAGCTCAAGCCTGTCTGTCATATGGATTCAGAAATATTGTTCTCTAGGCAAAATGTTATTTTATTCATTGCAATGTTTATATGCATATGTAACTGAGATTGGAGGTGGGAGAGAAGACATGGAATGTGCAGACTGACAGAAATGAAGAGGTGATTCCATGATTCAAGGCTAGATAAGTCCAGAGACCACCATCCTGTTTTGCACTTTCTCAATGGCATTCTTTTTATAAAATTCTCCTGATACATCCTGATTGAGCCCACAAAGGGAAGATAACCACCCAAAAATGTCTTCAGGATCATGTTTGGACATCTCTGCCAAGTGAGAGATGCCATCTATCTCTGTCACTCCGTGGTGGTATTGTGTTCCCCACAATATTGTGCACCCTAATAAATTTATCTGGGGTCAGAGAACAGACAGCCACTAGAACAGAGCCAGAAATGGTGGCTAGAAAATGGGTCAGAACAAGCCATAGCAGAAGTTGGGTGGTGGTGGTGCACTCTTTCATCCCAGCACTTGGGAGGCAGACATAGCCGGATCTCTGCGTTCAAGGCCACTTTAGAAACAGCTAAGCATGGTGACACATGCCTTTAATCCCAGAAATCCAGCCTTTAATCCCAGGCAGTGATGCAGAAAGTAGAAAGATATAAAAGATGTGAAAATCAGGCACCAGAGTCAGTTAAGCATTTAGTTAGTTAAGCATTTAGCTGGTTTAGCATTCAGGATTTGGAGCAGCACAGTTCAGCTGAAATTCATGTGGAGGAGGACTCAGAAGCTTCCAGCCTGAGGAAACAGGACCACCTGAGGAACTAGCAAGGTGAGATAGCTGTGGTTTGTTCTGCTTCTCTGATCTTCCAGCGTTCACCCCAATAACTGGCCTCAGGTTTGATTTTATTAGTAAGAACCTTTAAGATTCCTTCTACAATAAGTCCAGAGACCACAATCCTGTTTTGCACTTTCTCAATGGCATTCTTTTTATAAAGCTCTCCCTATACATCCTGACTGAGCCCACAAAGGGAATATACCACCCCAAAATATCTTCAGGATCATGTTTGGACATCTCTGCCAATTGAGAGATGCCATCTATCTCTGTCACTATGAAGGTTCACTGTGTATACGGTCTTTTTGCTACATGAAACTTGAGCTTCCTCTTGTTGATACATTAAATGCTTGTTACATGATAAGATTTGGGTCTCTTTCAAGGCCAAGGTCAAACCCTCATAATGTGCTTCATCTGCTCTACAAAATCAGACTCTCTAACCTGGTGAAATCTCATTGTCATGTTTTTTTTTTTTACTGGCAGCCAGGTAGGAATCCATGAGAGTCCCAGTGATTTCTGACAAGGGCCTCTGCGGTTTGACAACTGTGACTTCTTACCCCACAGAGCTGCTGTTCATTTCACTGGGCTGCCTTGGCCATGGGCCGCAGGTCACAGGATGAGAATTATATTATGGTTCCTGACTTGTTAAGGGCTGTTGCAAGATTTTGTTTACTTGGGGGCTTACACGATAGCTGCTTGTGTTTTTATTTTTGTTTCACAGTTTCCTGTGCTTTCAATTTCATGGTCGTCTATTATCCTAGTTTTCCTTCCAACTATCTGGTGCAGATATAAGCAGCTACTGTGTTTTGTAGGTGTCTGCATTTTGCTACGAGACAGAAACATGCCATCTTAGTTAGCCATCTTCATGCCTGTTTGTTATACTTGACTCCTGTGCTCACATAATATTCCAAAACCTGATAAAAAAAAAAGTGCTGTTTAAAGAGACAGAAGAAAGGCTGACTGGGGAGTTAGCTCAAAGTGAATAATATGCATGTTCGGAACATCCTAATGAAAAACACTGCACTGCACAACAAATGCAAGCTAATTAAAAAATCAATTTGATCTTCAATCAGACATAGCAGCACACTCCTATAATCTTGGCACTCATAGGATCATGAAATCAGGTTTAGCCTAGGATATACAAAGAGATTCTGTCTCAACACAAGATAAAATAAATCACAAAAGTAACAATAAGAAGAAAAAGTTTGGTGATTCATAAGTACCCTATAATTCCAGGTGAATAAGTGGATAAAAAAATTCAAGTATGGAATCGTGTGATGATAGTGTCCCCCAAAATATTGTGCACCTTAAAAAACATATCTGGGGTCAGAGAACAGAACAGCCACTAGATAGACATAGAAGCCAGAAAATGGTGGCACACACACCTTTAATCCTAGCCTTCTGGAGACAGAGATCCATCTCTGTGAGTTCAAACCCACACTGGAAACAGCCAGGCATGGTAACACATGCCTTTAATCCCAGGAAGTGATGATAGGAGGCAGAAAGGTATGTAAGGCATGAGGACCATGAACTAGATAGAGTCTGTTAAGCTTTTAGGCTTTTGAGCAGCAGTTCAGCTGAGATCCATTTGGATGAGGACACAGAGGCTTCTAGTTTGAAGAAACAAGATCAGCTGAGGGATTGGTGAGGTGAGGTTTGATGTGGCCTGTTTGCTTTCTCTGATCTTTCAACGTTCACCCCAATATCTGGCTCCAGGTTTCTTTTTATTAATAAGACCTTCTAACAACTTACATTACAGAGTCCTCTCATGTAATGATTACATACATCCCTGAATTCACTTGATAATTTATACACTTCTTTTTTTGCTTATTATTGTATATATTCAAAAATAGCCAATGGGATTTACACTGTGGGTCCAATATTCTTCTGAGGATAAAACCATTAGCAATAGTAACAACTTCAGAGTTATATGAGGGAAACTCTAGCTGTGCCTTGTGTAGGTCAATGAAGCCTGAGTTTTGTGTAGTATAAGGAAGCAAGTGTGGTTTCTCCATTGCTGTGATAAGACACTGACATTAACCACTGGGGCTAGCATGGGTTTATTTTGGTTTACACATCCCACTCATGGTCCATCACTGAAAGAAGTCAGAGCAGGAACTCAAGCAGAAGAGGCAGGACCCACAGAGGAAACTGCTGACTGATTTGCTCTTGATAATCTGCTCATCTTGCTTTTCATACCACCCAGGTCCATGTGCCCAGGGGCAGCACCACTCATGCTAGTATGGGCTCTCTTATATCAATCATTAGTCAAGAAAATGTCCCATAGACTTCCCTACAGGAAAATCTGATGGAGGCAATTCTTCAGACTATGTTACCTCTTCACTGGTAACTCCAGAACATGCTGTAAAGATAGAAGTGAGCACAGGACAATTACCCAGGATGGGAAGAGATGCATATTGTGGAACTTCAAAATCCTCCCTTGGTGAATGACAATATCTGAGGGCTGAACATTAGATCAAAGCAGAGAAAAATTCAGTTCAGCCCACCCCTACCCTAAACTCAGCTTTACATAACAGGAAAGCAGGAAGTACTCTGTACTGGGGTCACCTCCTTTCAGCTATGTGCATGCCATCAAATGTTAAGATCTATTACTCACAGCAGGATTGCAGAATACAGTATACAATATCCTCGGCACTGAAGACAGTTCTTATCTACTACCTTTGGCTATAACTCTACTCTAAACTCATTCTTAAGCTTTGCACTGTGATATTTGATAACTGGATCCAATGTCATATATCCAGGAACCATAGCGGTCATATCAGCGGCAGATGTTAGGTCAGACATAGGAGTTATCTTTCAGAGAGTAACCAGTAAGACTTAAGATAGCCAAAGGCATTTTAATTAGATGACACAGATTTATGACAATATATATAAACAGATTTTAAAAGATATGCTTTGAGAAAAGTGGTAAGAGATTTCCTTAGAGAGACTATAAGAATGACAGAGGATGGGGATGGAAGGATGGCTCAGTGGTGAGGAGCATTAGCTGCTCTCAAAGAGTACTCAAATTTGATTCCCTGTACACACATGGCAACTCACAACCATCTGTCCCATGTTTTAGGGAATCCAACACCGTCTTCCAGCCTCGGTGGGCACCAGGCATTCACATGGTATGTAGAAATACATGGAGGCAAAACACCCATATGGACAAAAAGAAATTAATATTTTTTAGTTATAAAATATACAGTAGGACATGAATTAAAAACCATAACAGCAAAAACAATAGATCATAGTGAAACTTAAATATTTGTCAGCTTTCTGTTACTGTAAAAAAAAAATAGCTGTTATAAATCAACTTCTGAAAATAAAAGACTACTTGGGCTCACAGGTCTACAGGCTTCAGATTCTTCCTGTTACTTTGGGCCTGTGGTGATGTATTACGGCAGATGCATGTGGTGAAAGAAGCCTTTCCTTTCATAGTCAATAACAAATAAGACAAGGGTAGGAGGGAGTTCCACTGTGCCTAGAAAGGCCTGCCCCTATTCCTGGAAGACTGTCACTGGGACCCCTCATCTTAAAACTTCTACCATCTCCCAATAGCATAGGAATGTGAAGCAAGTCACATGAATCTCTGGGGCACATTCTAGATCCAAATGACAATGGCAAGGATCAGTAAAAACTTAGAGGAAGGTGGTGCCAGCATTGACTTAAGTATACTGGTGTGTGTGTGGAGTATAATCACAAGAAAATCAAATACATTAACCAAAGAAGAAAAAACATATACCCCCCCATTAACAGGGTATGTCCAGCCATGGAATAAGGCACAGGAATAGCCCCCTTCTAGCTATTAGTTGTGAGCTGTCACAGCAGCCATTACCTACCTTATGTGTGTACTGTGCACTTCTATGTCCTTTTTCTTGGAAAATTTACAGAAAGGCATGCCTCATTTTTTTAATGGTATGTATACATACCTCTTACTAATAGTGTGTCAGGTTCTTTCCCAAGCAAACTTGACCTCTTCAGGATACAATGCTGGCTTTTCTAAGTACTAAATTGCTAGAGAACCACTAGTTGGGGTCAAATGATTTATCATGATCAATAACTTTGACTGGGTAGATGCAGTGCATTCTCCATATTGAAAGGTCAGGCTCTGTCAACCAGCAGGAAATCCTCTAAGCTCAAATAATTCATGTCTGGGGACAGCAAGATGTTGATTGCACTATCCAAGGGCCATCTTGAAAGGTCCTCGTGGCTGTGTTAAAAATCACCACTAGATGGCGCTGAGATTTCAAAATGGATTATTGTGGGAAGGGATGGGAAGTACCGTCAGTGCCATCTCCAGCCACTTCTGGTCAGTGTGTACATTATGCATGCAGACTGGACTCTCCTATCTGTTCCTCATTTTACATGCTGTCAGTGCTCCATATAAAAAATGGACCAAGTAATAACAGTTATTTAGTGTTCTTGTAAAGATCATATTCAATAATGGATAGTAAGGTATTCTGTAAACTATAAACAATTGACTAGATATTACAGTCTAATTGTTACCAATAAATGTAAATCAAATGGGTATATAGTTATGAGAATGGGAGGTAGATTATTGGATGAGCTTCATAGATCAGTCAGTAGACCAATGAATAAGAATACCAATATTGATTGACTCCCTAATTATCTGTCAAAAACACAAATGAAAAGAATAAAGACAATAGAACACGAGAAAAAAACAAAAACTAGAGAAAAAGAGAGAGAGTAGGGAAGCAGTGGGAGCACATCTAAGTATCCCATTATTATCAAATCTTGTGTCTTTATTTCATAAAGTCTTAGTTCTAATCTTTAGAAATTACCAGGCAGGGCTGGAGAGATGGCTCAGAGGTGAAGAGCACTGACTGCTTTTCCAGAGGTCCTGAGTTCAATTCCCAGCAACCACATGGTGGCTCACAACTATCTATAATTTGATCAGGTGCCCTCTTCTGGCATGTAGGCAGAATACTGTATACATAATAAATAAATAAATAAATCTTTTAAAAATAAAAGAAAAAAAGTACCAGGCAAAGATCAAAATAAAGATCATTTATTTATTTGCAATAAAATATATTGAAAACCTTATACATATCACCAACTTCTGAACTCACTATGCACATTTTAAATGGTAAGTTTCCTCTAAAATTTATATGAGGAAAATTATAAAGGATGAGTCCACTGTATTTTACTAGATTGTAAAGGATTATATAACATACTATGTATCTTGTTGGCTACCAAATCAGTCAGAATACATTTTATTATCAGCCCTAATATAAATGTTCACTGTGGTGCAATCAGATGCATCCTCTTTTCAGAGGACTCTTTCTTTCTTAGACCATTTGACATTTCTTATACCTCAGCTCTTTATTGGCATGAGTAAGAAAATCAATAAATAAAATCTGATAATATATTTTCAGTGTGCTGACTTACATTGGTTTGTAATCAGTTTAACTCACTGTACATTTGTTTATCGGTTTGCCTTTTATACAGTAGTCAACTGGGTATGGAAAGAAAAAAAATACACATAGCCTGAGTCAGAGGCCATTGTTGGCAAATAGATAAAATATGTCACTGTATTGGTTATTTTACCTGTTGTTGGGACAAAATACCTGACAAACACTATTTAAGGAAGCAAGGTTTTCTTTGGTTCATAACTCACGTCCATGGCGATGGAGAAGTCAAGATGGGCAGCTGGTCCTATGACATTCACAGCAAGGAGAGAGATGGGCAGTGCAGCCCAGCACATGTTACGCTTTTTTCATCTAGTCCAAGATTCCAGTCTATGGAAGAGCACCACCCACATTTAGGGTGGTTCTTCCTACCTCAATTAATCTATTCTAGACACTAGACATGCTCTCCCAAATGTGCCAAGAGGTTGATTTCCATCGTGATTCTAATCCCCAATGAGCTTCCTATCAAGATTAAGGCTGCAGTTCCTAAATCATTTTGCATGTGGCATTAGCTAATTTAGCGCAGAGGTGAGTTCATCGGTATTTAATTTTAGGGACAAAGGACCCTAAAAGGCCCAGAAAGTGTCTGAGGCTAGAGATCCAGAAAGTCTTGGGAAAAGGAGCTCTAGGTCTAAGCTAAGGCTTGGGAATATTTGCAAAAATAAATAGGAGGAAGTGGAGAAAACCTACTCAATTTTGAGGAATAGCTGTTTGCCTGCCATTAGAACAAGGATTTGTTGTAACTGATCATTTAAAGTTACACTGAAGGTTTGAATAAAGTCCAAGAATCACTGCTCTACACCTATGCAGAACTGTTGTAGAAGATTCGGGCTCAGTTTGGTACCTGCTCATAACTGATATTCTGCTATGCACAACATCTTCCTATGGAACTAAATACCAATTCTTAGCCATCCTCAGGCTGTTCCTGAAGCTCCCCATGTGATCAAGACAATTGTAGCAAGACCAGAAAACTTTCTATTCTGTGTTTAAGTTGTTTCTTTGTTTGTTTTTTCAAGTCCAAGTTTATGTGGTTTCTTTGTTTTTCCAAAACAAGGTCTCTCTCTGAAGTCCTGGCAGCCCTGGAATTTACTATGTAGACAAGACTGGACTGGACCTAACAAAGATTCAAATGCTTCTGCCTCCCTCTAGGTTGATGGGTTTAAAAGGCATGTACTACCACACCCAGCTTCTGGATTTAGATTTTGGTGAAATTCAACTGTATTTAGTGCTGACCATTCAAAACTATGCCTTAAAACATGATTGTCAACTTGTCCCTCAACAGATTATTCCTCAGTGTCAAGGTTAATATAATATTCCCTCTTGTCTACTTTTCATTTTCCTATAAACTTATTTTAATTTTCTTTTTGGTCTTATTTTTGTTTTTAGAAATGTTCGAAAAATGTTAATTTGGGTAAGCAGATTAAATGCTCCAGAAGAGATGATCATTTATTTATTCAACAGAGTCCTTTAGATATTTGAAATAATTATGCAAATCTCTGTAGCCTGTTGGCCTCATGGTAAGGGACCTTTACTCATCAATTTTCCCAAATATGGCAGTTTTGAGATAAAACATTCAGGCAATCTCAGACACCCATTACTCTCTGAACACATTTCTCTTGTTCTCTATTCCTGTATGTCTTTTATTTTTTATTGTTCGCTTATTGACTAATTTATTCTTTGACAGTTTCAAACACACATGTACTATGTGTTTGACACATTCATCTCTCAGTCCTGTCTTTTCTTTAGTTTCTGTTTTTCTTTGTGTCTCCTGAGGTTTAGCCAGTGCCAGGCTTCTGGGTACGTGTTGATGCTATGCATGGGATAATATTCTCTTAAATAGGTAGAAACCTGTCTTTCTTAGGGTTTCTATTGCTGCAAAGAGACACCATGACCACTGCAACTATCATAAAGGAAAACATTTAATTGGGTGGATTACAGTTTCAGGGGTTCAGTCCATTATCATTATTGGTAGGATATGGTTGCATGCAGACAGACATGGTGCTAGAGAAGGAGCTACATCTTAATACTGCAAACAACAGGAAGTAGTCTGAGACACTGGGCTTGGCTTGAGCATATATGAGACCTCAAAACCCATCCCCACAGTGACATATTTCCTCCAACAAGGCCACACCTACTTCAAAAAGGCCACAACTCATAATAACGCCACTCCCATTGGGGGCTATTTTCTTTCAAACCACCACAGGACCAGATCTAACGAAGTAGATCCTACCTATTAGTATGTTCACCCACATTCATTCAACAAATCAATATTTGTCATCTACTGTGTACAGGGAACATACATGAGCAGACCTCCTCCTCTGCAGTTTACTACTTGAGACAGAGGCAAGGACCTATCTAATAGGTATCTAAATATAATGAAAATTAGCTGGAGCCACTTTAGAGTATGAGATAGTTTGAAAGAGGAAATCTACCTTCTGGAAACCACCTTAAAACTGTGACTGGGTGAAGGATAAAAGAATTGAAACAAATGAAGAGAAAAGGCATGAACAAAAAGAAAAAAAAACACATGGAATTATAGGAAACAAATGGGTCAAAGGAATTAGGCAAGGACCTGGAGTGGGGATGATAATGATGATGATGACAATGACGACAACGATGATGATGATGATGATGATGATCACGGATATCATTCTAAGAGAATGGAATTACTAAGTTCTATTGCACCCCCACATCCACAAACAAACAAAGGCCTCGTTAAGCATGCTCAACAAACTGAAAAAAGAACATGACCAAAGGCAGAAATCAGTGGGACATGAGAAGAAGAATGGGAGCAGAGAAATGGTGGAAGAGGAGAAAGCAGAGTCCTCTGCACCCCCATGGAAGAGAATGAGTCACGTAGCACACCCAGATGGTCAGAAGGCAGCAACTACTGTAGCTCTATTCCTTCTTCAGCAGCTCATGCTTTGGGTTATAGGACTATGGTAAATGTGAATCATCTGTGAACTGCATCTGCTTAGTAATTTTTCTTCTTGTCTTTTTTGTTCTTTCTGTCGAGTAATTACTGGATCATCCAAAACAAGTTTGACCTCCCACGCCTTGAAATTAACCTTCATCTGACTGTCCCTGGATATGTGACCACGTTCTGATCCTCTGCCTCCGCCAAGTTCAGCTACACACAGTTAACTCCTTTAATTTTGTCTCACCCAGTTAGTCCCATTTTCTTAATCATTTTTGTTCCTCCTCTCACAATTCCCTTGAAAATTGCTTTATCTCATGGTCAATTTATCACATAGCCATTTAGCTTTTACCAGGCACATAAACTCCTCAGTGAAAACAGCACTGAGAAGCACATTTGCAATCTCTCTAGTCCAACTTTGCAGAGTATATTGCTCAATCTTGCCTCATAGACCACTTTATATGTGTACCTCAAAAACTGGGGTGAAATTAGCAGGTTGTCTCTATGCTAACATCCATGCCATCTCGACTACCCAATTTGGAGGACATAAAGGGCAATTTTCATGGAATATTCTCTCTGTCACCACACAGGCCTACTCAATGTTTAGTAACTTAAAGTTAACAATGGCTCTGTACTTGATGTAACTCAGGAAAGTAGATCTGGAATTGAAGTAGCAGGGCATATATCTTCTGTCCTGTCCCCTCCCAGCACTTGGATTTGGCTATTGATTTAAGTGTTTAATGCTTTCATTTCCTTATATATGAAATGGAGATACTGATTATCTCAGGTAGGGCTATTGTAAGGAAAAAACTGACAAGTACTTTAAAAAGTACATTAAAGATAGCTGGTAGGAGGTAAGGGTCATGGAAATACTGGCATTACATTTTTTGTAAATGGATATAATATAAATAATTGCATAAAGCCATCATAGTACACACACACACACACACACACACACACACACACACATACACATACACACACACATACCTATGACATGTACTCAAGAGACCAATATAAAATTTCTTAGAAATTCACAAAGTATAGCCTTTTCCAAATATATTTGCTTTAATGAATTAATCAAAGAGAAATAGACATTTTATAAAAATATCTAAGAGAGCATCTATGCATGGCTCATGCCTATAATCCCAGCATTCAGAAAACTCAAGCAGACAGATGACCCTAAGCTCTTGGCTACTCTGTGCTATAAAGCTGAGTCTCTGTCTAAAAATAAATAAGTTAATAAATAAATAAATAAATAAATAATGTCCTTGGTAATAATTAAGACATAAAACCATGAAAAAAATATCTAGTGGAAAAGGCACTTTTCAAACATTTTCAGAGAAGTGATGACTTTGTAAGGCTTGAAGCAACAGAACAAAATCACAAAGGAAAACAAGACTGATATATTCAACTTGCTATGATTGAAAACTTTGTGTGCAATAGAACATAACTAAAATAAAAATGGAAGTAGTTGGTTAAGAAAAGTATTTGTCCCTGATAAGCCTAAGGATGTTGTAAATATTAAACAAGATGAGATAGGGTAATTTATGTGAAAATACAGTTTCACTTGTAGAACAGGAGAGTGCCTGTGTTGTTGAAAAGAAAGCTGTAGTTTACTGAGTAACTTTTTCTTGTGTAACCAGCACTGTCCTGGGCTTTACAACAGTATAATTCTAATGCACTTTATCTCTTCTGATTAGGTGGATCTGGGATAACCAAAGCATCCAAATCTCTCTAATCTTTGTTGTCCTTCTCTGTCACACTCCTCAAAAAGTTTGGAGAACCTTCAGTTTGTCTTGAAATCTGTCTTTATCCTTTTCCTCAGCCAGGTGAGCCCTTCATTGAAGACCAACTTATTCTGTGCATCCTGTCAGCTGAGGAACTTCTGGGAAAATTTTGGGATGCCACAGGGACATACAGTCTGCCTATACAAAGCTTTTGTCATCTTTGCCCTCCTCAACCCAAATACCCTCCTCTCCTTCCAGCAACATGTGCTTTCCTAGCTCCCAAGGAGTCATCTTGCTTCATCCTCTAAGGCCTTGAAGCCCACTGTAAATCAGTTAACAGTGCCAATTTTTGAACAAAGGGGGCCCCTCCTTGAACCGTAATTCTTACATTAACTTCTGAGAGTATTAAATTTTCTTAATTTAATTATGCATGTTACTCCAGATCCTCACAAAAAGTCTTACAAGGATGTTTATTCTCATATTTGATGGAGACAGAGAGATGAAGCTGCTCCTGAAAAGTCACACAACAATGGATGGCTATGTGGCTTCAGTAATAATCAAATCAGGATATAGGTAAATGAATTAAAAAATACTTGTTACTCCAGTTATTTGAGTGATAAATTCTTATTAAAGTGAACAGAAATTATTTAACTGTTTGTTTCTACCCATGCAATGCCACTGGTTACTTTACCCACTCTAGTAGGGTAACAAGAATAAATTTAGCATCTAGTGCTAATTGAGTGATGGCTGTGCACTATACATCAGTGTGGGTGATCTGTGGACATTAATCCCACAAAAGTCATGGAAAATATCCATTCTGTGAGTGAGACACAGAATGAACATGAGTAAAGCAACCTTGTAGAGGGCATAGGCTTGAGAGGCCTGCAAGCCACTAACTTATCATTAATATAGAAAGAAGGACTGACTTGAACTTACACTTGAAGCTCTAAAATGCTCATACGGTAGCAAACTTCAGTTTTCCATTGCCCCAAATGAGGAGAAACATTGTTTAAAAGCAATGATACCCAGTAGTGGTAAATCACAATAAAGGTGACACCTACCTAATGCGTGTTCATAGAAATGGGGACTTTTAGAGAGATAAAAACAATATTTAACTTTTTACTTTGTCTCCAAAGAAGTTCTTACGGAGTGTTTTTAATATACTATAAAAGGAAGAAATAAACCATATATGTGCTGCATTTTAAATGTCTGAGAAGTAAATAATTGTGGTATACAAGTCAAAGGAATATAATTCATCCATTAATGTTCCAGTTATGAACTATGTGCTTACCTGGGAAAATGAGTACCCATAGCATACTGCAAGTCTTAGGTCTAAGAACCCTGGCTAGGGACAGTGAGAGAATGAAGAAAGGACAGTCACACTTACAGGAAAGCTGGGATCAGGTGAGAGTCTCCTACCCCAAGATAACTACGAACCTCACCATGTTTACTAGGTACAGCATAGAAAAACTGATTAGCTTGCCTCAATAGGAGGTCACTGTTGGCTGCAGAGAGGAAGATGCAGTTACTAGTCTTTGCATACACTAACCAATTGTTCATATACAATCATATTCAGACTCCCAAGAAAAGCTTTGGCATTTCTCCTGAGTCTACACCATAAGGGTGATGGCTTTTCCAACTTCCTATGGGTCTTGGAGTCCTCAACATGGCTGTGTCCAAGTGAACAATACACTTTTACTCAGGACTTCACTCTCCCAGGGCTTCCTTCATTCCCTTTATCTCCCTCTTTCTTATTTCTTTGATGTTCAGGATGGATCTTCATACTTAGGTAAGGGGAGGCTCACTCCAATGCCAGATAACAGACTGCAAGGATAATAACAAAGATCACAAAGGCCACTCTGCCCAACAAAAACAAAAGGATGTTTTAATGAGTTAAATATATTAAAGTCTTGAAGCTCATAGAGGATTGTTTTTGCAATAATAGCAGGTGAAACAGTCTTGATCCCAAGCCTTTTACATTTTTAGGGTATAGGGGTGTAATTGGACCACATCCTTTTTAGCATTACTATGGATCTAATCACCCTTTTGGTAAGCCCCAACTGATTCCCAATTATATCTTCTCTCATTTTAAGTACATGTATGATAACAGTATTCTATTTGGCATACTAAATCCTGTCTAAATTTCAGGGCTGTAACCCATTCTAAATAGTTGAATGGAGTTCACTGGGACTCTAGGTGGTTAGAAGAGTCCCCCATCCTCAAAACAGAGGGAGTCATTGATATAAACTGGTATGAAAGAATGTGACCAAGCCACTGAATGAGAAAGGCTGTGGCCTGGAGATGTTAGTCCAAAAGGCTATTCCCCTGACCAGACTTATCTACATGAATATAATTACCAGACACCTCATAAATATAACCACTGGGTTGTTTCCAATTCCAAGTTCTTCACTGGACCCAAAGTGTCATTCTCTCCCTTCTAGAAGATACAAGCATACTCTTACCTCCACATTAGCACAACGGATGAGTCAAGTCTTTTTTCAGTTTTGACATTTTTCCATTGTTACCTTGGGTTTCATTCTCCTGTCCTCTGGTGACAAGTGCTATTTGGTGGCAGTGAGATTATCTTTGGTACAATTCAAAGATTTAATATAAATAAGGACTTGTGGGGGGGTGGATTTTTCAATTCTTTGTTTTTCCAATTGTTTGAGTCATCTGTGAGGTTTTTATTTTTTATTTTTAATTTTTTTCTACAATAGCCCATCCCTGTGGGTTGTAAGGAATGTCCCTGGTATGAGGTATTTCATATTGGCCATAAAAGTTTTTAAATGAACAAGAGGTATAAGCAGGTACATTGTGTTATGATATGCACACAGGCAATCTTTCACCTGGCTGAACCAGAATGTCCCATGCATGAGGGACACATGTTATGCAGATGTAGTGGCAGACAGTGGGCAGCAGCATGTCATTTACAACCCAGGCGTTGTATCCACATGGAAATGAATTTATTATAAAAGAGAGATAAAGAGAAATATAGAGAAAGAGGGAAAGACAGAAGAGAGAGGAAGAGGGAGAAGTTGAGGATGCAAACCTTGTGAGAATGGAAAGAAAGAGAGCAGAAGGGAGAGAGAAAGGGAGGGGTTTTTCCTCAAAATGTGGCCTTGATGTCAGGCTGCAGGGTGGCCTCAAGGGGTGGGTTTCTAAGGAGCAGATCAGAATATTAACACATTGTTCAGCTTAAGATGCTGTGGACAGCCCATAATAGCCAATGAAACTTTTCCGCATGTACAGGAGGCTCAACAATATTTTCCAATGCAAACAACTTCATTTTTCAAAGGATGCAGGAGAGCCACAACCTGAAGGTACTTTCTTTTGTAAATGTAAGCACCTAGATGAACTTACAAGTGTCCCTCTACAGGTCTTATTAGTATTTTGAAAAGCTAAGTGCCTTTTCTTTTCTTTCTTTCTTTTTTTTTTTTTTTTTTTTTTTTTGGTTTTGCGAGACAGGGATTCTCTGTGTAGCTTTTCACCTTTCCTGGAACTTGCTTTGGGAGACCGGGCTGGCCTGGAACTCACAGAGATCCGCCTGGCTCTGCCTCCCGAGTGCTGGGATTAAAGGCACACGCCACCACTGCCCGGCAAAAGTGCCTTTTCTATCTTTGGGTCAGTTACAAGATGCCCCATAGATTGAAAGAGCTAGCTACAAAAACTGGGTACAACTCTTCCAGGCCCTGAGGAATCTCAGTTAATGAGTCTAAGTTAACTTAATACCCCATTCTCATGGCTCTACTCTCAGGCCTGCTTTTTTGTGCCAAACTGCAACATGCAACCCCCCACCCACCCACCCACCCCTACACACACACTCCTGCCCACACAGCCAGCCTGTGCCTAAAGGAAATTGCTGCACAACTATCTCTACCCATACCCAACATACTGTGCTCCTGGGTCCAGTATCCTCAGGACAGGACCCTGAAAAGGGGGCAACTCACCCAGCCTCTGCCTTTCCACACAGTTTGTCCATCTACGCAGGCTCACCCTGGTGGGCACAGCTCTTCATTAACACATGTTGCTCACATATGCATTTCCAGAAGAACAGAGGCACACTTCTTCCTTTCTGCAATTCTTTGTACCTTACTCTCCATTGCCTATTGATACATGCATTAAGTAATAAAACCCACTAAGCAGAGTATAGTCTGCCCTCCCTGTCCAAAGTCTCTGTACCCATGGATCAAAACAACCCTGAATCCCAAAATACTTTCTGAAAATATTTGTGAACTGAATATTCACATTTACAAACATTATATATAGCATTTTAACTGCACTGAGTATTTGCAAAAAACTAGGCATGATTAAAATAAAATATGCAGAATCCAGAATACAAATCCCTACCCATCAGAGATTAGGGATAAGAGCACTGCACAGTAGTCTTTGAATAAGTCTCCAAACAATTCCAAAGAGCCCACCGAGTACATCTGTTGCTGTTTATGAGAGTCCAGTTCCAACCTGTTCCCACCTTTCAAAGGGTTCTTGGGTGGAGGATAGATGAATGAGGAAATATTAGGTAGAAAGACAGAAAGAGAAGATAAGACAGACAGACACACAGGATAGCTTTGAAAGGGCCCTGAGTCAACACCCAGTCACCCTAGGCATTTATTCAAAGGAGCTTTTTATACACATTTCAAGGGGAGAGGCAAAAGACCTCTCCCTTGCAAAATCAAAGCACACTGTACAGCCAAGTTGTAGACCCCTCAAAACTCCTGGTAACCATACCCATGGTCAAATCATCCCATTATGCAGCCCTGCTGGGTAAAGCAAGCTCAGATTCTCTGACCCTGATTAAAGTCTCACTAGATAGCCTCAGTGGGCCACCACAGATGTTGCTATTAAAATATAGACTTTGGACAATGAGTCAATATAGAATTATAATTTTAGATTCAATTAGTGAAACATAACCTTGGAAAAATATTTTATTGACAATTAATAGATATGGATATTCACAGGGACCATCATATAGATTATTAATGCCATTCTGTGGTTGGAAAAGGGTGCAATAATTGGGAAAAACCCGGTGCTAAGCTATCAACAAAAAGACTTTACATTTGGGAAAGCCACCTGTTTTGCAGCCTTTCTGACATGTCCCTTTCAGTCTCTCTCTTCATTCCTCCCTACAGTGCTTTCTGTACAAGGTCACCAGGGGACATTGATGCTCCTAACCCAAGTCTCTTTTAAGAATGTATTTATATGTTCTGTAATTCAGGGTTTTGTGATGTGGGAGAATCCAGAACTGCTGTAGAAAGAACTAATGTCTCTACTTAGAATTGATCGTATTTAAACACTGCATGCTGTCCATTTGGCTCCTGAATGGTTTTGTGCCTTGTTGTCTTATTGCTTATGCATTTCTGTGTAACTGTGGCTTCCCTATACTGTCCCTCCATTATTAGGGGCCTCCTCTTTCACATTCATAGAATATCCAGGGCAGCCTTGAAGCACCTGCCGAGCTGTCCCTCTGCCCTTTCCCAAACTACTCAGACAGGAAGAGGGATGGTTACCTCTCACTGACAGTGGCATTCTAAACACATTTGCAGTATTGCTAATGCAGAATTTTATTCTACAATGTTAATAAACCTCATAGTCATGACAGTCATGAAAAGGTAGATCCAGTTGGTTGACTCTTGACTGAAATTACATAAAGGAGGTACTGAAAGTTTGTATGTTAACAAGACTTGTGAACATAACCATTCTTTGCATATTCTGGCTTTACCACTTACACAAATAATCATCACACAAGAATATCATCAAGTACTGCTCAGTAATATGCTTGTTGTTATCCCACATAAAAATGTACCATAGAAAATAACCTATGTCAATTCATATTAATTTGATTTATTTTTCTAAATAGTTCTAGAGTTGTCTTGGAACATAATGTACCTAATTTTCCTTTGATGGTTATTGAGTCCTGTTATTTAGTTATATTCTGTTTTTCAGTATTTTTAAACATTACTACAATGAACACTTATCATTCTCACATGTGGATATTTGTTGCAGTATTTTATGTGTCTCTGTACACACATACATGCATACACTTTGTTTACTTTTTTCTACAAACAAAATTGTTATGCCAGTATATATGTACTCATATTGGGGTGTGTGTGTGTGTGTGTGTGTGTGTGTGTGTGTGTGTATGTGTGTATGTGTGGTAGGCGTATATTCATTGACATATACACCTGGCCCACATTTTGTATGTTGTCATAAAGCCATGTCGCCCACCAGAAAGCCTGCACCAGTTGAAGGATAAGACTGCATTAAATTCTTGGCACCCTGGCCCTTGCCAGTTTTAACTATCTTCATAATGTAATGTTTTTTTTTTTTATTTGTCTGCCTGAGTATTAAGTTGGTTTTATGTAAGACAATGACACATATTTATCATATATGGATAACCAATTAACTTTTTAATACTTATGCACACTTGACTAAAATAAAGTGTTTAG
Organism: Onychomys torridus; assembly: GCF_903995425.1. Classification (NCBI taxonomy): domain Eukaryota; kingdom Metazoa; phylum Chordata; class Mammalia; order Rodentia; family Cricetidae; genus Onychomys; species Onychomys torridus. The sequence continues at coordinate 74,600,053 of NC_050443.1, forward strand.
GTTCTAAAACAGAAACAAATATTTTAAATCATGACAGATTCTATGTCCTCTACAATGTATCCTGAGGGGGCAATGAAGGAAGGCTAGACTCGGATAGAAGATTATGTTTGTGTTCTGTCCCTCACTCACTGTGTGCTGAAAGATGGTGTCTCTAAAACTCCATTTTCCCCTCAGTTTCTTCTCATTACAATGGGCTTCAATGATCTTGTGAGTTTCTTGTAACAGCATCAAATTAAAGCAGCAATCCAGTACAATCTTGCTACTCCAATTAATATTTGCCCAAACAAGAATCTGGGTATTGCCTACAAGCTGATTGTAAATGCAGGCTCCCAGGTTATCCTCACAAATAGCTAATCAGTCAGCAGCAGAGTGCCAAGACCTCCAGGTGATTCTTATTCCCCTTCACCTTTGAGAAGCACAGGCATACCATTGGAAAGCACAGCACCCAACAGAAAAGACAATCAAAAGCCCAACTATGACAATGGCTGTGTTGATGAGATGTTTGTAACATGTCTCCAATTTAATGAGCCACAGTTGTCATAAGTTTTTATTTGCTATCCAGTGTCAGCTTTAAAACAAAATGTGAGCTTCTGCAAAATGCTGCACTCCTTTAATGTGCACAAATTCTGTTTTAGGGAAAGCAACATACTGTGCATTTGGATAAATGGGATTTGTACTTGGTCATTGATCTGGAGACATTGGTGCACAGACCTGGGGAACCAGAAAAGCTGTAGATAGAATCCTTGCTCTAGTGCACATTTTTTGGTCAGGTTCTAAGTAAATTACTTACTCTCCTTTACCTCTACTCAGTCCAGGTGGTATTTCTGAGGCTAGTAACTAATTTCCTGTATAGTGCCAAGAACACTGCTTAGTTTATTGTGAAGATCAAGAATGAGACTTATCAGCAGGATTGGCCAGTAGTCTAAATGCTTTATTTTGGCCATTTCACTCAGTATTCACAAAATCTTATAAACTAAATGTGTATTAGCTTCCCATTTCATTCAAGAGTTAATTTCAGAGAGGTTAAAAGTGATTGTTGCAGGCATAAATAAAAACAATCTAATGACATAGCTTAGTCATTTTTTCTTTTCTATTTTTTCTCTTTTTATGGATATATACACAAAATGTATTTGTGAGAGAGTCTGTGTGTGTGCATTATTCTTTCTACAGTGATCCCCTGACTGATAGCTAAGCATCACTTATTTTCTTTGTCAAGTGCCAGATTTTATTGAATAACTCCAAGTGGCTTCTACATCTTCTCTTGTCCCCACCCATTTCCCTTTCTTTGGGATCCATCCCTGAACCACCCAGTGATCCTGGTGACACAGACCCATAGCAAAGCATGATCAAGCTGAGCAACTTCTCACCTTTACCACCTTATTCTGGAAGGCATGTCATATGTAGGCAGTAATAGCTGACATACTCATTCATCTAAAAACCCCAGGCATGAGACGGGAGTGTGACTCAACAGACATATGTGTTGACTTCCTAGAACCATTATCAAAACTTGGTATGAATTATTCTAAGTAATTACCTTGAATCAACTCATTTCAACTCAGATTGGAAGATCTTATAGTTGTCTCCAGTTTACAAATGAAAACACTGAAGCCAGAGAATTATACCTGCAAAAGGTCATGTAGATGGTGAAATCAAGGATGAAACCCAGATTGTCTTACAACAGAACTCATGCTACTACCCACTACATATTGCTGTGGATATTGCTCTGTATAAATAAAATGCTGTTTGGCCAGTGGCTAGGCGGGACAAGAGAGAAGAGAATTCTTGGAAGTGGAAGGCTGGGGGAGGAGAGATGCTGCCAGCCACTGCCATGACAGAAAAGACATAAGGTACTGGTAAGCCACAAGCCACGTGGCAAAGTATAAACTAACAGAAATGGGTTAATTTAAGATAGAAGAAGTAGATAACAAGAAGCCTGCCACGGCCATACAGTTTGTAAGCAATACAAGTTTCTGTGTGTTTACTTGGTTGGGTCTGAGCGTCTATGGGCCTGACAGGTGAGAGAGATTTGTCCTGACTGTGGGCCAGGTAGGAAAACTCTAACTACAATCGCGCCCAACGTGGGGCACAATTAAGTTAAAACCTTGCTTTAAAAAAAAAAAAAAACAAAAAAAACAAAAAAAAAAACAGAAAAGAAAAGGGGAAGCACTGTGGGATGTTCTGTATGTCAAATGTGTCGCTCTAATTGGTTAAAATAAATAACGTGCTGATTGGCCAGTAGCCAGACAGGAAGGATAGGGTAGGTGGGACAAGGAAGAGGAGGAGGCGGAGAACAGGAAGGCTGGGAAGAGAGACTGCCAGCCACTGCCAGGAGAAGCAACATGTAAAGACACTGCTAAGCCACAAGCCATGTGTCAAAGTATAGACTAACAGAAATGGGTTAATTTAAGATAGAAGAAGTAGATAACAAGAAGCCTGCCACGGCCATACAGTTTGTAAGCAATATAAGTCTCTGTGTGCTTTCTTAGTTGGGTCTGAACGACTATGGGACTGGTGGGTAAGAAAGATTTGTCCTGACTGGGCCAGGCAGGAAAACACTAACTACGACATATATATATTCCTTTTGAACCTTAAACCTGTATCAAGGGAACAGAAAGAAAGCACTAGGGTCATAAATACAAATGGCCAAAAATGCTCAGAGAAAAGTGTGTGCCTGATTTACCATGGGTAGCATCCTGAGAAACCCATTTTAAGATGCTAATTGTTATGATATTATGCACAGGGGACCCCGAATGGCCAGGCCAGGGTGTCCCATGCTTGCAGAGAAACATGCCAGGTAGATGCACAGGTGGACAGCCACTCATACCCCAAGTACTGCATCCACATGGAAATGTTTATTATAATAGGGAGATGAAGAAAGACAGGGAAAGAAGGGGACAGAAAGGAAGAGAAAGTGAGGGAGGAGGAGCAGAGGGATCTATGGTGCACACCTCCTGGAATGGAGGAGGAGGGGCAGTTCTCTTTTTTAAAGGGGACTTTACCTCAGGACACTGGGCAGGTCTCCAAAGGGTGGGTTTCCAGGGGGGCGGGTCAAAATGCTAACACAGATATTATCATTCAAAAATGCCGTTAGTATGGCTAGCCCTCTGAGCATCCTAAATTTGGATAAAGCTGTAGAATATTGGTTTTTTGAGATAATAGGAGCTGCAACTCTCTGGGACTGCCTATCATCACAGGAATGAATCAAGTCACTACCCCAGAGAAGATCAAAATTCAAAACCTGGAGAGTGATTTTCACTGTGTATCACTTTCACACCACCATAATTGTATTTTAAAGTATGTCAAATTGGGAGCCATCTGTACACAATCTGCCTGAGCTCATGCATACTTTGTCAGTTACTAAACTAATGTTAAGTCCGGGTCCCCTGACTATTAGCTGGGTGTCATTCCTAGGAGGCATGTCAGGAGAAAGAGCTATCAAGAAAGCCGGGAAGGAGTGTGCTAATATGCCCAACCAGAGCTGTGCCCTGGATTTCTTGTGGGATTTGCTTTGTCAGTAATGACTGAAGCATTAGTGTCCATTCGGCCACACTTGGTTTGATCCTGCATCTGGACTCTGTGACTCTGAATCTGCAGTGCAAAACAGTGAATAATTTTGTTATTGTTTGCATTTTTCCTATTCAGTTGCTCAGCTGCCTTTCTTGAAGGCTGACCCTTCCCCTGTGCATCTGTCCACCATTAAGAGCCAGCAGCCTCCAATAAGCCCAGCAGCATTCCTGTTCTCACAGTGTGTGCCGAGGCTGGTAAAGCATCACTTCTGCTTTCTAATTATGCAGCCAATTGTTTTTCCTCTTCTTTGTGAGAATCAGCTCTCTTCCCATTTTCCAGATCATGTAGCTTGTAAATGTTTTCCATTTATCTTTCATTCGCGGGCCTAATTTGTTATCAAAGTGCCAACTGGCGACATTTTAAAGCTCAATGTTCAGTTTAAAATATTAGACTCTGCCTCTCTTTACCACTCCAAACATGGCAAATCGGCATTCACTTAAAATTAGGACACAGTATATTTAAAAATTAAAAGATATTTACCCTTTCTGTTTTTGTGTCTGTTGTATAGTAATCAGGGAAGGCGTTATCCTTCATATTTTTAAAAACAAAGAGATAAATGGATCACGGAGAATTCAGCCCTAAGGGATTACATCTATAACGCAACTCCTGGAACTACGGCTCAGGAAGCATCACAGAAGAAGCCATACATAATACGTTAAGATACAGAGAAGCAGAAAGTCGGGTGTGAGACTACATTTCCTAGAAGTGGCTCCTGAAGTATGACAATATCAATACATTTGCTAATGCAGGAGGAGGAAATCTCAAGGCTTCCACAGACAACTATATAACTGATGACTGTAGAGAAAGGGAGAATTAGCCTCTCCTGGGGACAGGCTTCACCACTGGTTAATCAATACAAAGTAGTGAGCTCTGAAATCACATATACACAAACAACAAAAACAGTGGCAGAAAGTACTGTTTTTATTAGTGTGTGTGTGTGTGTGTGTGTGTGTGTGTGTGTGTGTTCATAAATATATCAGTAATAATAAAAAAGAAGATATCAATTTGAGAGAGGGATGATGGGCATACTGGGGTTTGGAAGAAGGAAGGGGAAGGAATGATATATTTTAATTACAAAATACATTACATTAAAAAGGTAAAGGATCTGAAATTCAGAGAGATTATATGGCAAAAGAAGCTGCTGTTCTCCCAGAGTCCCTCCTTTGTTTTGAAATGATATAGTGGCTTTAAAGACAGAGAGAGAGAGAGAGAGAGAGAGAGAGAGAGAGAGAGAGAGAGAGAGAGAGAGAGAGAATGGTGGGGGGGGGGCTGCCCTGGAGTATGGTTGATGGACCCAGTGTTGCTCCATTGAAAATAAACTAATTTCTCCCCTCTCAACAGCTATCATTTGTAAATAGCCCCTTTGCTAGTGTTGTGACTTTGTGTTCACTTCTGCACTGGCTTGTTTTATGTTAACTTGACACAAACTAGAGTCATCAGTGTGTAGAGTGCCTCAGTTTAAAAAAAATAAATGCCTCTCAAAGATCAGTCTGTAGACAAGCCTGTAGGGCATTTCCTTAATTGGTGATTGATGTAGGAGAGCCCAGTCCACTGTGGTATGGTGGTCCTGCTTTTATAAAAAGCAGGCTGAGCAAGCCATGAAGAGCAAGTCAGTAAGCAGCACCCCTCTATGGTTCTCTGCATCAGCTCCTGCCTCCAGGTTCCTGCCCTGTTCCAGTTTCTGTCCCGACTTCCTTCAATGATAAACAATGATGTGGAATTTCAAGTTCCTTTGGTCACAGTGGTTCATCACAGCATTAATAACTGTAAGACAAGTTCCCCTCCCCTGTGCTGGGATTTTTCTCTGGCTTGAGCCTGTCTGCACATATTCTCTTGTGCATGCAGTTGTCACAGACCCTGTTGAATTCATATGTGCCTCCACCCTATTCTTAGGAGTAGTTGGAAAACACAAGCCTGACTCCATTTTTTTTAATGGCTTTTGTTTTTGTTTCTTCAGAGAGAGAAAGTATATAAAATTGGGTGGGTAGGGAGAAGAGGAAGGACCTGGGAAAAAGTTGGGACATGGAAAAGAATACGATAAAATATACTGTATGAAATTCTCACAGAATAAGTACTTTGAAAAGTCAAAAAATATTTTTGCAGCTGATGGGATAGTTCAGTCTGTAAAATGATGTCTTGAAATCATGAGTACCAGACTTTGGAACCCTGGTTCCAATGCTAATAATAATGTTAATGCTAATGCTAATAATAATAATGATGATGATGATAATAAGGCTAGGCATGGAACAGTGCATCTCCAACTATAGCACTAAAAAGCACAGATAAGTAGATGTAGATCTTGGGGACTGGCTGGCTGGACAGGTTAGTCAATGTGGTGAGCTCCAGATGCAGGGAAAGATTGTCTCAAATAAGGTGAAGAAACTACTGAAGAAGATATCCCACTGTCAACTTCTAGCCTCCACATTCAACAACATATCCTGTATCTCTGAACTCACATGTAGCACAATGCTTCTAATCCTAGTATTGGTCAGGCAGGTACAAAAGGATCTCTAAAGCTAAATACTCAGCCAACTGCCAACCTAGCTTACTTGGTGAGTTACAGGGCACTGAGAGGCCCTGTCTCATTCAACAAGATGGGTGGCATCTGAGGACAATGGAGGTTGTCTGCTGGCCTCCACTTGTACACACAAATGTGTACAAATGCAAGCTTCACACACACATACACAAGCTTCATACACACACACACACACACACACACACACACACAAGCAAACAAACAAAAAACCCTGATGCCTTGACATTGATTTATATGGTTCTTTTAACTACTTCATAAACACTAACCATTCCAAGCATATGTAGGGACCAAATAGGAAAGAAGTAAATTAAAATTATATTATCACACTAGAAAAAATAATATTGAAGGAAGGCAAGCACCTGAACAGTTGGACTTGGCCTTGGTGATAGTACACAGAAGTCTTAAAAGAGAAGGGAACAGACTTGCACAATGGTAACTTGGTCCCATAGTTCTAAGGCTCAGCAGGAGGTTGGGCAAAAGTACATTGATGGTGCTCTGTGAATGATGTGCTGAAGTCTATTGAATGAACACATTTATTCATTAGTCCAAGGAGGTATCACTGGCTCTTCTGAATGCTTTCCTTAAGCTATTCCATTAGAGTTGCGTTATTCCAGCAGGCCTCAAAGGTACTTTTGTGATCTAAAGGGAAGTGACATAAAGCAGTTATCACAATGCCTCCCCTGCAGGCTCAGTAAGAATTAACAAGAAAAAAGTGAGTTGGGCAAAGTGGGACCACTGATCACAGCAGACACAGTGATGGGGGAGCAGCTCTGAGCCCTGGAGTCCTAGAGGAAGTGGCTTGTGGAGTGCAAGGCAGAAGGCAGAAGAATTCAACTACTTACACTCTTTCTGGATCTCAGTTTCCACTTGTCAAAATAAAAGTAGGGATCAGATTAAAGGAACCTTAGCATCCAGACCAGTACTTGGTGCACAATACACATTGATGCCTCCATGGAATGGGGTATGTGCTGACTCTTCTTTACTTGTTAATGTGGAACAGTAATGATTCTGTGAAGGCTTCCCCAAATTCCTAGGAAAAATGAAATATTAGAGGACTTTCTCACTGCCAGCAAACAGAGAAGGAGATAAGCAGACCTTTCAAATGACAGAGCACTAAACCCAGAAGGACTACAAGGCTCTGTTCTGAAGTCAGAGCAAGCAAGTTGGAAAGTCCATGGCAGAGTCCTTGAAAAGGCGGGTTTCTCTCCACAGTCAAGTTCATGTTTGAGAAGACCACATCCAAGGACAGCAGTTGTTCTTTGGAGTCTGAGAGTGATGCCAAGCTAACTGTGAAGGCCCAACACTGGCATATGATGCCTCAGGTTACCTATCTTTAGCTGTGGCCTCCCTCACCCTTCCCTCTCCTCTCCTCTTCTCTTCTCTTCTCTTCTCTTCTCTTCTCTTCTCTTCTCTTCTCTTCTCTTCTCTCTCTCTCTCTCTCTCTCTCTCTCTCTCTCTCTCTCTCTGTCTCTCTGACACACACACACACACACACACACACACACACACACACACACACACGCTCTCTTTCCCTCTGCTCCTCCAAGATTCTCTCTGCCCTTTGGTCATGCAAACAGATTGTATCTACCTGGCTTTATTCTTCTTTGGATTCTGAATTGCTCTTGAAGAAACAAAAATATATTTCTCTTAAACCAGAGATGATTATTAGCACAAACTAGTCCCTTGTTAACTAGTTATAGAATTGGTGAACTAGTGAATGGCTACAATTGTACAACTAATCTTTGACCTTAGTCTCACTGATGCTCTCTCAGGGAGAGAAAAGATCCTGAACACCATCCTGAACTAAACCTAATGAAAAGAGTCTTTGCTCCAAAAGACACCAGCCAGCTCACATGAGAACCTCAAAAATAAGATGACTTTTGCATTTAAAGATAAAGGTATGCTGTGAGATTGAATGTTATGACTGGTTTCCCTACGTTTCTTGATTTGTAGAATAGGGTAAAGTTCAGGGGTTAAGTAGTTTAGTATCACAGAGGAGAACAAACAGGTTAAGGCGCTGTATTTTAAAAAAGGTGGGAAGGAGTCACATCATACAACAGGGCCCATGTGGGAGGTTTATTGAGGGGAGGGGAGAGAAGGGAGCAGAGACCTGTTCCTAGGGAAGAGAATGAAAGAAGAGAAAGCAAAGTGAGGTGGGCAAGGCCCGCCTTATATAAGGAACCTTAGTGAATGCACATAGGGGGTGCTCTTAGCCGCAGCGGCTGAGCACATATCCTGTCAGGACCCTAAGGGCAGGCCAGTACAGATGCCTGAATGTTTTGTTTGTCCTCCCTTTTGTTTATTATAAAAAGGTGAGCAGTTAGAAAGGGACAGTAGGTAAGACAGGGATGAAGGTGTGTTCTCAAGACTGCTTCCTGCTGGCCTGTAGGGTGTCAATCATCTTTGGGGACCTGAGAAAAATAGGGTGCTGGCTGCATTCTGGGGTAGCTGGCTGTTTCATTTTGCTGTCCAGGCTCTGTGGAACCATCCGGCACTGCTTGGACCTGGCAAGATGTTGAGATGGATCTAAGTCAACTCTCTGGAGCTCACAAGAAATCATGATGAGGTCACCAGCCAAGATAGAGGAGAGCCACGTGGTTGCTGTTTAAAACATGTTTTTCTAACAATTGCATATTTTCTAAACAATTACATATACACAGAGTTGAATCCAAATTATATACACATACACACAAAATTAAACCCAGCTTACATTTTACACATATAGGGTTAAATTCAAATATCTTTCTCTCTCTCTCTCTCTCTCTCTCTCTCTCTCTCTCTCACACACACACACACACACACACACACACACACACACACACACTACACAGGAGTTGAATAAATTAAAAGGAAGGAAAAACTAGTATGTGCTGACCCAGATGAAGCTGGCTTCTCCATCTCTGACTGGTCTCACACATTGCAGCAAACAGACACATTGAGAGAGAGAGAGAGAGAGAGAGAGAGAGAGAGAGAGAGAGAGAGAACAAATACAAGCAGATATTGGAGCAAAAAAAAAATGAAAGTGGAGAATTCTTTCTCAGTTCCCCCACTGTGTGATCCAAGGAATACTGAGGACAGTTCACATCCAGGGGAATGGTCAGAGGTGGGTGGCTCCACCAGAGACGCAATAGTTGGTGACGAAAGGAAGGCAAAGCTGTTGGTGAATGAGAAAGCAGATTTGTTGCAGTGGAAGAGAGCAGATCCATTGCAGGTAGAGCAGGTACAGGCTGCTCAGCAGATCATCATCCAACAAAAACAGGGGCTAATGGGCTAAGAGACAATAAGACACAGTCGCCTGGTAATAGTACTTTGGGAAAAGCCAGAAGGCGAGAAACGTGCTCAAGAAATGAAGCCTCAATTCTAAAGCTAAATACTCAGCCAACTGCCAACCTAGCCTACTTGGTGAGTTACAGGGCGCTGAGAGGCTCTGTCTCATTAAACAAGGGGGGGTCGCTTACCAATCATGGGTGTTGGTTGGGGAGTCCCAGCAATCTGTTAGGTGAGAAAGTAGGGCTTTTGCAGCAGTCTGGGTTCCAGGGTCCTGGCAAGTCTCAGACTGCCGGCAGAGCCTGCCCAAGTCATGGCACCAAATGTTGTATTTTCAAAAATGGCCAGTAGGAGTCATACCATACAACAGGGCCCATGTGGGGGGTTTATTGAAGGGAGGGAAGAGAAGGGGCAGAGACCATTCCCTGGAATGACAGTGAAGAAAGAGAAAGGGAATGGTGGTGGGCAAGGACTGCCTTTTATAAGAAAACAATGAATGTGCACAGGGAGTGCTCTTAATGGCTGCAGCTGAGAATATATCCTATCAGGACCCTAAGGGCAGGCTAGTACAGATGCCCAAATGCTAACATAAGGTATTACTCAAATATTTAAGCCTAAAGCCTATTCTCTGTGTTATGTCCAGAGAGTCCAAACTTAGGGCATGCCTGCCTTTCTATGCCCTAAGCATAGAGACTAATCAGAATCATGTCAGATAAGGCTCAGGATCACATCTAGCACCATCTGCTCTTTTAATATGGTTTAATGGTTCTAGATCCAGCCCTTGTTATGGACCTCTGATCATGAGTTGAAACCTGGCCCAAGCTTCATGGCAGGAGCCTTGGTGGAATTCCAACAACATTAAGATAAATACAGTGCTACTTCCATGAAGGAGAGAAGATATTGTGAGTCAAAAGTCAGTACCTTGGAGTCACACTGGCTTAAATCAGAAAGGCCTAGAATTGACCTCCAGGCTTCTATCTTTTTGCCTAATGTCATCTCCATGGGTCCTCACCTCTAGCTATCCCAAGCCAGCATAGATCTTAAGCAGGATGGGAGGACACCTGCTCTGGAGACTAACTGTCCTGACTCTTCATCCTGACTCCATCATCCACTGCTTGTATGACCTTTCACAAACGACTCCATATCTCTGAGGCTCAGTTTCCTCTCCCATGTAATGAGATAGCTAATACCTACTACACTGAGTTTCTATGAGATTTAAATTAATCTGTGAATTAATTAACTTATCCTCCACCTTGTTCCAAAAATGATTCAAGGTGGTCTACAAGGACATGATAGTATAATTTAAGAATAAGAGTGAAAAGAAAGAAGAACAAGGCAGGCAGAAAAGGGAGTCAGGCCAGGGCAGTGGCTAAGAATAGGTGTCCTGTTTTTCCCAAAGCTGTCCTGTTGCCAAATCCAAAAAAGAACTTTAACTTCTATTGGCTCGCCATATTCATGACACAAAGGGAAGCTGATGTGTGAGATACAGGGTAGGATTCAAGTTTATCCATCTCAGGTATAAGATACACTACTGTATTATGAGGGTCTTTTCCCACTAGAATAGCAAAACACAACCTTGACCAGGTTGGAGCAATGTGTAAGACTAGGGAGTTCAAAAATTCAGAATTGAAGTTAGGGAGGACAATGAATTTGGAAACTGTGGTCAGTCACATTCTCAGTTCTGCAGAGTGAAGGAGAGTGAGATGGAGACTTCCCCCTTCCTTCTCTTGTGCTAAAAATGCCTAAGCACAAGGTCACTGTGGACACTGGATGGGACACTATGTGATCAGATCATCCTGAGTCATGGGCCTACCTCAGTGATCTCCTGAGCAAACCCTTTCATCGCCAAGAGATAGAGAAAAGGAGCTGACACTACTAAAACCACAGCTATTGGAAGTTCTGGGTGAAATAAACAACCTTCTCTAAGATGAACAGTTCTTAGACATCAAAAGCAGAAACTACTTCTTTCTATGACACCAGAAATCACTAGTATATTGTTAATTCGGCATATGGCTATAGACTTGGATAATTATATTGTTTCTCTGATTCCCAAAAGATTTCTGTCACTTATACAAAGGGCATCCCTTTGCTGCTGTCATGCACCTCTGAAGATCTTATATCTAACGTGCTTTAGGCTTAGGATGCTGAGTGGTCTGCTATGATTCCCCCTCCTTGTTGACATTAGAATTCTTTATGGGACTTCAAAAAATGGAAGGATAGACCACAAACACACATACATCTTGTATGGTAATGCATTCATTAGGCTTATTCATGATTAGTCTTTAATGACTATAATTGGAAAAAAATTACAAGATAAATGCACAAACTATAGTGAAGGGAATTATGTGAGATATTCTTGATAAAGTAGCTGTCGACCTCTGAATTTATGATAAGTTCCTATAATGGGCTTATTTTAATCAGCACATGGTTGTGTCCTTCAGCATGCCTGCATGAGTATTCACACAAACTCTAGCCTAAGCTAAAGGAAGATGCTGGCAAGATTCTGGGAAGGAAAGGGAATGGCACATGAGTTCACTTAGAACACTTTCAATTTTCTAAGTTTGATTTCAAGATGCTCCCACATTTTAGCTTCTCTCTCTGGTTGAAGGGAGTCCAGTGCCTTTTTCGTGGGCTTTTATGTTCAGAGGTGGTTTACCAGCTTCTGATTTTAGGAGCTCTAGAGTATTGCACATTGCCTGCTTAAACCTTTGTAAATAGTGGCTTTGTCTGCTCAGCAGAATTTGCTCTCCCATTTCACAACTGGAAAAAATAGCCACATCTCCCTAATACAGTAACTCATATGCAAAGTCAACAATGATGGCACTTACTTTGCTCAGCTTAGGCATCTTGGTAATATACTCAGTCTGTAGTCTAGAATGCTGAGCCTCCGACTCTGTCTCTATTCCTCATTATTTAATGATTTCCTCCTTAGTCATACAACCAGTTCTACCAACCAGAAACAACCTGCTTCCTCTGGACTCCCGATGCTCTTGTTTTAACTTTGCCATGGCACTAACTTCTACTTGGATGACTTTTTGTTTGACACATATTTCATGCTATTTAATGAATTAGACACACACTTCTCATAAATTAGAAAGCTAGATTCATTCCTTCAATATTTTGCTTCTCAATTAGAAACCAACAGTACTCCTTGCAATTATGAGGCATCCAGAAACTAGCACTTGACTGAAAGGATGATAGAAAAGACAGTGGATATTTGAGTGACATTATTTTAGTGCCATCCTTATTAATTTAGTTAACATTTAGAGTACCTCCTGTATTAATAATTATTTTAGTGCCAGATTGCTATATCCTGCATAGCTTGGTCCTAGAAACCTGACAGGGACAGGAAGGGAATGAGAAGAGGACATAGGCATAGACATGCACAGAAAAGCTGGGATCAGGTAAGCTGTGCTTTCTTTGATAGAGGATACCACCCTGAATATCAGTGCTTTTCCTATGTATAGCACAGGGTAGGGTGGGAGGAGTTGGCCTCATAGGAGGTCTCTATATGTGAACAATCTCAGGCTGTAAACATTTAGGAGGAGGAACCTGTTGTTGCTGTGCTCAGTATTCATAAACACTCATATTCGTATGCACTGTCAACAGTCAGTCTTACTAGCAGAAGGCTTTGGCAATTCCAAGACCAACCCACATGGACAAGGCTTTGCCATCCTCATGGGTTTGAGGTATTGAGTCTCTTTCATGTCCATGTCAAAATTCACTCAGGACTTCATCCACATTATATACATATCACGGCATCGTCAGCTCCACATATCAGATGAGAAACATGTGTGCTGATCATATAAATTTATGAAAACAGCTCCTATTTGTTTTATCTATATAAAATATATGGGAATGGGTTTTTAATAAATCTTTAATAACCATCCCATGGTGGTTTCTACAGCACTGAAGTTAATTATTCATTCTTGATAATCTTCACAATAAATTTAGGTTTCTGTGTGCATGTATACAATGTGTATGCATGTACAAACATGTATACATTCATATATGTATGTGTGTGGGTGGGTACATGTCTGTCATTACACACATTGAAGTTAGAGAACAACCTCAATGTCAGTGCTCACCGTCCTTGTTTGTGACAAGGTCTCTTCATGGTGCACTGCTCCATCGGACAAGCTGGGTGGCCCATGAACATCTGGGTATCCTATTTCTGGCTATCATCTTGATATAGGAGCTCTGGGATTACAGATACACTATAATGCCCAGATTGACAAAGTTTCTGGTATGTCAAGAATTTTACCTACTAAGCCATCTTTGTAAACTGTGTCTTCATCTTAGTAGTGTTATAGTAAACTCAGTGTAAGTATAGTCTGTACATATATAAAGAGATATGAGACTCAAGCTTTGCTAGCTCTAATACAATCACAAAGAAGTTTTAAAACATAGGTAGACCCTAGTTATGTAAGTTTCTCCTTTTACCTCAGGCCTGTGTGATTGGCATTGGCTTGGAAGTGCTGGCTGATCTAGATTTTACAATGTCACTGTGGCCTTTGTTGTTGTTGTCCTGTTTGAACTCTGCTAATTACTAACTTGTCCAAGAATTCATGCTCAGGAGACACTGCTTCAAAATATGTTTCATTCCTAAACAATCCTTGAAAGGGAGAGAGGGAAGCTTTTATGTGTTTAATAGGTAAGAAAATTGATTTTTCAAAGTCCTAAGTCAACTGAAAAAATAAATGAGTGAATCAATAAATAAGCAACATGTAGAAGCACAAATATAAAGGCTGCATGAATGTACTGAAATACATGTCTAGTCCTGTACAGCAGAAATGCAGACTAGGAAAATCCAAACCCTCTTGGACCCTTGGGAATGTTGATTCAGCCACACCACCTAGAATAATTACAATATGAGAAATATAGGAAACAAGATCCTCCTAGATGAGCAGCAGCCAGCATCATTTAATACAGTTGGGAAATATGTGTCAGACATTCACCATCGTCTGTTCCCTCAGTTCAGCATGGAACTATTAGGAGTAAACTTCCAGCTCTAAGCTTCTCTCCAGAGAGGAAACAGAAAATCAAAACATACATCCAACATATAGACTCTGGGCTGGGGTTGCTAGATAGCTACTGTTTTATATATGTAAATTAAGAAAATTCTAGAGACCTACTTATAGCAATGTGCATAGAGTTAACATTTTGCAATATATTTGAAATTTTGAGAAGATAAAATTTACATGTTTTTACTAGAATTGCAAGAAATATGTTCACAGGGCTGGAGAGATGATGACTCAGCCGGTGAGAGCTTATACTGCTCTTGCAGATGACTCATGCTCAGTTCCTAGAACCTATGCTGGGCAGCTCACAACTACCTGTAATTCCAGCTCCAGTGAATCTGATCTCTCTGGTCTTTGTGAGCAACTCTCCTCATGTGCACATACCCACACACAAAATTAAAAACAATAAAAATAAATCTATTAAAATGTGTTCTATATTGTTAGTAGTCAGGGAAATTCCAATTAAGACTTAACAGAGGTATTAATTGATATTAAAATATTAGCAACAATTCAGAAATCTGGTATACCAAGAATCAGAGTAGGTAAGGTTCAACATGATTCATATATAGGCTGCTGTGGGACATGTCGTACACTGGTATAACCATTTTCAACACCATTTGACAGCACTTCATAAATAAATTTTGCATTCTATAAAATCCAGCAACTCTGAATCTAAGGTTATATATTTGCCAGTAGGAACCAAAACATAGGTACCCCAAAGAAGGTGTAAGCAATGTTGTTAATAACAATAGCAAGGCAAAACAACCTACCTGTCTATCAACAAGAGAATCATTTTATAAATTGCATTTTCTTCACACAATGAGAAATTATCCAGCAGACAAAATAAGACATTTTCTGCTACTTCAATAAAATAAGTACCTCAAGAACACGTTGAATATTTCATACTGCATTACATTTTATATATAGAATAGGCAAGCAAACAATAGATATTTACACATATGACAGCGTATACTTTTTTTTCATTTTTAATTAAACATAGTTGAATAATTTCCCCCTTCTTTTTTCTCTCTCCAATCCCTCACATATCTCCCATTTCTACCTCTCAAATACATGGCTTTCTTTTTCTTTAATAGGTATTGATACATACACACACACAAATATATATAAATACATCCTGTTCAGTATACTTAGTGATATGTGTGTGTGTGTGTGTGTGTGTGTGTGTGTGTGTGTGTGTGTGTGTATTCAAAGATGGTGACTTGGTACTGAGTAAACAATTAGTGTGCTCATTCCTGGGGAAGCATTTACTCTGTTCTCAACTTTCCTTAGATACCTGTAGTTCTTTCTCTATGGGTTGGGCTGACGAGAATTTCTCCCATCCATATGACTGTGTCTTTTGCTGTTATACTTGCTCAGGTCTTGATTAGGCTGCCATACTGCTGAGGGGTACTGGTGAACTCTCCTCTCATTTCCTGGAGACACAATATCACCGCACATTTCATGGTTGGTCCTCTGGCTCTTAGAGTGTTTCTGCCCCATGTTATGGGTTGGACCTGGGTACTCCGTCATCATCACTTGTTCTCTACATTCTGAGAAGTTGTGGGCCCGTCTGCTGCAATGAGAAATGTCTTTGATAATCTGTCTATTGGAGAAAGTAAAGTATTGAAATCACCTACTATTAAAGGGTTGATGTTAATCTATGTCTTCAATTCCATTTTGCGAAATTGGATACACAAGAGACAAGTGTATATATGTTTAGGATTGTAATATCTTCTTTTTCCCCCTTTTCTGGAAAAGAGATTTTTTTCTCACATAATATATCTACCATTTTCCCTTCCTCTACTCCTTCTAGTTTCTTCTTACCTACCTTCCCATCCAGATATACCTCTTTTCTTAGAAAATAAACAGGTTTCTAAAAGATAATAACGAGATGAAATAAAATAAAATATAATAAGATAAAACAAAAAGTAATATGGCAGAAAAGGACAATACAAACATACAGAAAGAAAAGAAGCCAGGAAAAGGCATTAAAAAGCAGATATAGACACAGAAACCCAGTCATTTGCACACTAAGACTTACCTAGAAAATTAGGGGAAAATCTTTCCCTGTAAGAGTGGTGCTATAAAGGTCAGCAACTTAAAAAGACACACATCACGGTTTCTATTTCTTAAACATAGAGTGTATTCCTTAGCCTCTATTACTTTAAGATATACTTTTATTTTTTCTATGCATTATTATTTCCGTGTGTGTGTGTGTGTGTGTGTGTGTGTATGTGTGTGTGTGTATGTGTGTGTGTGTGTATGTGTGTGTGTGTGTGTGTGTGTGTGTGTGTATGTGTGTGTGTGTATGTGTGTGTGTGTATGTGTGTGTGTATGTGTGTGTGTATGTGTGTGTGTGTGTGTGTGTGTGTGTGTGTGTGTATGTGTGTGTGTGTGTGTGTGTGTGTGTATGTGTGTGTGTGTGTGTGTGTGTGTGTGTGTGTGTGTGTAGGTGTGAGGGGCACATTGTTATCAAGGAGAACAATGACTGTGAAAGGTATTGGTGAATAATCCAACCTATGATCATGGAATAGATTGTGGACTGTTTTCTAAAACATAAGACAGAGAAATTATTACTCAATATCCTTCTCTGAAGATAATTTTGGCTTCCCCGAGGACAACATGCAGACGCATGGAGGCTATTGCAAATATTTCGGTTGAGAAACGATGGTTAGAGATAGCTGCTGAATATGCTGATGCATGGGATTAAGGGGAAAAGTTCTCTGGCTTGAGAAATTAAAGACATTGTGGTATTGACGGGATGGAGAATTCTAGGAGACCCAATATTGGATTTTTCCAAACTATTTTCAGAAATATATGAAACATTTGAGTCTACAGTTAAATTAGGCAACTGATTATCTACTTTTTAGGCATCCATAAGGGTAACTTGTCAAAGATTTAAAGTATGGATATATTCTTCTAATTGATGAAGTCTAGGGAGTAAATAGTGACAGATCCTAGTCTTTTCTCATGAACTGTTTATCCAGTCCACATGTCCAGTCAATGTGGGTCTATGAGACATTGTGGGGGAAAAATATTGAAATTATAGACAAAGAAGAAGGATCTAATTTCAGCACCTTTTCCTCACTTATCCCAGTGATCTCTTATTTGACATTTATAAATTGACTGAATTTAGTCTGTCTTAAAATTCTCAATTAAAATTAGCCAGGGGACTTTTGAAACTAGTATAATATAATATTTTTTATTTGATATTTCACATGAATTGTTACAGTTTTCTGCAAAAGCAAATAGTGCTTTTATCCCTTTTTTATTGATAAAGAAATCAAGTCAATGAGCTTAGTAGCTGGAATGAAGCTATATAATTAGATTTGGTCCCCTGATTTCTGTAAATAGTCAGTAAGTGACTCTAAAAGTTGGCTTTCTGCACAAACAACATCAACATCACTCAGAGAAGTGATGGAAGTGAAACTCTCTTGTCTTTCCCAAAACCTACTGAAACAACAGCATACTCAGGGCTCTAATGCTTAGGATGTTTCCAGAAGGTTGTGAGAGGATTCTACCCAGGGCCCAGCAGAGCATACTAATCTTGCTTTTTCACATTTTTCCTGTGATTTACCCTGGTAGAGTGCAATATTGGAAAAGTGAAATACCATTAAAATTGATACCAGGCAGAATAAAGAACAAAATCACCAGGTTGCTGTGTTAATAACTAGGTACTGAAAATACACAGAATCAATGGATTGTCAATAATAACAATGACTTAATTTTCCTTAAGTTGCTCTTGACTTCTTTTTCTTATGTAAATGGTAATTGTGAAATTGAATTCTCTTGGAAATGATTGAGAAAGTGGTGGTGAAAATATTGTTTTGTATGGGAAAAATATCTACCTACATACTAGAAGCACTTATCTGGGGTGGCTTATTCTGTGGGATTCTGTATCCCTCACAGAGTCCCATTTTAGAGACTCCCAAAATAAAGGTTGGTTTTTCTTCACTCACTTCAGTTGAATTCTTTGCCAATAGTAAGCCCACAGAAAAGTGTGGAAAGGATGAATTAATATCTAACGAAGAAAAAGACTGGGAGAGGGGAGTTCAAAAATCCTATTAATTATTCAGAGTTCATCCTAAGTCATTACTTCCCTACCATCAAGGTCCTTCTACACTACTGTCTCTATTTGCCTTCTGTGTCATGACCACCTTCCTGGGCATTCCCACATACATAAGACATACCTGATACTTACTTTATTCTAAATTTCTAATTTTACTATAATACAGAATTTGTAAAAATACAATTCTATATCTTCATGAATGAGTTACACGAAATCATGTTACCCTGCCTTTCACACCTCTAGGTTCAATGACTTTTGAGCTACTCAGCTTCAGGTGCCTACTATGTGTCTACACTCTGGTCATTCCTAGGACTTCTTTATTCTAGTATTTCCACTCCAAATGCTGTACTCTCTGCTGCTGAGGCTTTTCACTTCTTGTACTGAATGGTTCCCATTATAGACCTGCATAAAACCTTTGACAGCCCATGGGTTTGTAACCAATCAAGTCCTCTGCCTGGCTGACTTTATCTATTCCTTGTTGTGCCTAAGATTCATCTTACATAACTTTTTGTATTTCCCAAAGGAGATGGTATTTAATGAAATTTTAAGTGCTGAGATTAGTAGTGGAACATGCTAGATGGATTGGAACCTTGGAACAGGTGTATTAGTTAATTTACTAATTGCTGTGGCAAAATTGCTCAAAAGAAGCAGCACTAAGGTAGAAAGGGTTCTTGTGGCTCATGGGTTGAGGGTAATCATCCTAGAGGAGGGTAGTCCACGGTGTGAACACTTGGAAGCAGAGGGAGATGAATGCTGATGTTTACTTTACTTCTTCAGTTCTGCTCACTCAGAGACATCAGCCCATGGAGTGGTATCACCAGCATTCAGCACAGATTTATCTTCATTTAAATCTCTACAAAATTTTATTCAAAAAATATGTCCTGGGATGTGTCTCCTAGGTGATTCTAAATCCCATCAAATTGACAAGATTAACCACCACAACATAAAAGTTCAAACAAAAACAGACAAATGATGCCTAGGCATACCTGTACATGCAGCACTTGGGAGGCAGAGGCACAAGGATCAAGTGTTCAAGACAAGCCTTAGCTACATAGGGAGTGTGGGGATAGCTGGGCTACATGAGACCCTGTCACAGAAAAAAAAAATGAAATGTTTAGGGAAAGTAGTGAAACAGAAGTTAACTGTGGGCTCTCTTCCTTTATAATACAGTTTTATATCTCTGTGACCAAAATACCTGAAAGAAACAGCTCAAGGAAAGAAACTTGAGTTCACAGTTTTTAGCCATTGTGGCAGAAAAACATGGCGGAACGGATCTTTCCTAGTGGCTGAATCAAACAGTAGTAGCTATTCTGTCAGTGACAGATGAGGAAACAGAAAACTGTGGAATCAGAATGGATATAACATTTGAAAACTGACCCTTAGTCATCCCCTTTTCACAGGCAGAATCTACCTCCTAACAGTTTCCCCTAAATCTATTCACCTGCTGGGAAACAAACGTTCAAAACATAAACTGGATGACATTTTGCATTCTAATACCGAAAACAGAAGATCATTTTTTTTTGTTTTGTTTTGTTCCTGAGACAGGTTCTCACTCTCTAGTCTAGGATGACCTCAAATTCACAATCCTCTTTGCCTTAGCCTCCTGGGTACTGGGATGACACGTGTGTCACTATGCCAGACTAATTTCTTATTTTGTTCCTCATTACGTGAGTACTTTCTCAAACATTACATACAAACCCTCTGAACCTACTGTGTGACTCTTTGGGAGTTCATCTATTTTGTTATTGCTGTCAAAAGCAGTCTCCCCTCAATACCCCTCTTCCTCTGTCCTGATCACTCTCCCCATTTTGATCAGACGCCTTATGACACTACACAGATACTGTCAACACTGTCTCCTGCCACACAACGCCAGAATTGGTCATCTTGAAAGAAACTTCACTCTTGCTCATCACAAGATTTGATCCACCAAAACTAAAATTTGATTATTGTTATTTGGTTTAAGGATAGTTTTGGTGTTTTTTTTTTTTTTTGCTTTGTTTTGTTTTCTTTTGATTTTAGTATGAAATTTCTGTTGAAAAAATAAAGAGATTAAAAGTGTAAAAAAAAAATTGTTGGGATAGAACCTGATCTTACTGAACATTTTTGTCAAACACTCCTTAAGTGAAGATGGGGAATCTTATTTTCATGCCTTGTTTTGCAGAGACTTTGTCTCTTACTCAAGCATAGAATGAGTACAAACAAAAATCTACTGCCCTACTCTACTGCAGTCATAGAGATGGAGAAAGACCCAGTAATGAAGGTGGGAGTAAAGAGAATTTGAATGAGAAGCCAGGGAATCTGGTCTCATTATTAATCTGTCTAAGTATTGATTATATGATTGTGAGTTCATCTCCTAAGTTTTTAGGCACATTTTCTTCAGACTTTGACATGCCTGCTAATCTAATGCAGATACAGCAAGGATCTTCTGTAGACTCCAATTAAGTGTCTCAGCTGGGCAAGACCCTACATTGTTAACCATCAACAGCTGTTGCTGTCCATGTACCTACTTAAAAGTATAGCTCTAGGTCACAATTGTTCCATTGGGGAATGAGAATATCAGAAAGTATTTATCTTGCTGCTTTGAATGACCTTTATCATTGTTCATTTCCTATTGGGTGGTTCGGTTGGTGGGTGGGAAATACCTAAGAAACAAATTAGCAAAGTTCTTCAACTGATCTTTCAGCATTAGGTATGGGCTGAAAAGCAAAGGAGTTCAGAGGAAGAACTGGGGACCTGTCCCTAATGCATGAGCTGGCTTTTTTGAACCTAGTGCCTGTGGTGAGACACTTTGTGTAGCCTTGGTGCAGGGAGGAGGGGCTTGGACCTGACTCAGCTGAATGTGCCAGGCTCTGCTGACTCCCCATGGGAGACCTTGCCTTAGAGGAGGTGGGAATAGGGGTAAGTTGGGGGGGAGCTAGGGGGAGGAGGGAGGACAGGGGAATCTGTGGCTGATATGTAGGATGAATGGAAAATTTCTTAATTAAAAAAAAGAACTTGAAAGAAGAAAATACATAGAGGAGAGGTTTCTGATGTAGGCTACAGTGTGGATTAGATCTAGAAGTTTGGGAAGTAATGAACTCATAACTATGCATGGGATATCACAGTGTCTCACTATTTTTAGAATAACTTGCAGTCACTTTATTTACATGCATCACTTATAGCTACTTCCATACAGCCCCTCTCTTATGGATCTAAGACAACTTGATTGTCACTAATTCCTAGAGTGAGGAGTGTGCAAGGTGAGTAGTTCCTTGAAGCAACTTGTGGGACAGAAGCACACTCTTATGCACAGCTATACTCTAAGCAAGAGAAAAACCAGTAAGAGGAAAGTTACTAGGGTTCATTTAAGGTAGAAGCTGAAGGAGTTACCCTCTGGAGTGAGCTTTGAATAGGGTCACAGTGCCAGTCGTGAAGAAGGGGTCTTGAGCAAAAGCAAGGGTTACTCTCAGTTTAAAGATATGAAGTCGAGCATTAGAAAGCTAAGATGCATAAACTGCAAAAGTCACGGTCAGTGGGTGACATGGCAGAACTGGAAACCAAATTTGCTGAGGCAAAGGCCCAATGCCTTGTGTTCGAAACCTTCCTGAATTCAGACGAAAGCAGTGACAATGATAACAGCAACCCCTAACAAAATCACATGCTCCCATGAGAACCCTTCACCTGTGCACACACTACATCATTGGGCCTCACCGTAGCCCTGTTTCAAAGGAAGGAAACACATTAGTAGGTTAAGTAATTTGCCTTTGGTTATACAGCTGGTAAGGATTTGAACCCCAGCATGCTAGCTCCAGCCTGTGTTTTGAAATAGAGTAAGAAAGGACAACTGAGAGATGATGAGAGAGGTGACTATCTTCTAGATGAGCCAGCGTCTTCCAGGAAAGACAACCTGAGAACTGGAGCCAAGCACTCTGGCTTCCTTTGTATCATTAGTCTACCTTGGGTCAGAAATATGGGCCTTCTTTCCTCATTTCCCTCACTCTTAAAACAGAGGGAAAAAGAAATCCCTAAGCTAAAAAACAGACTGTAATTAGGATCCTTATCTCTGGAATTCAGAACAAAAAAATTAAAAAAGAAGTTGAAAGGACTCCTTTGAAATGTAAAGGCAACTCTTTCAGATTACAAAAAAGTATGCTAATTAAAAATGATTGATATGTTATTTTGCTAGTGACTCTTGTTACCTTGTTTCAGTTTTATTCATTTCTTGTTGACTAATGAGCACATTGAAAGGAAGAGATGGGTTTAGATTGCATTTTAATTTTCTTTAGGATTTCCTGTGTGTTTATATTTTACTTTAGTTGTTAGGCAACCCCTCAAGTTTAACACCACGTTCTGATTAATTTGAAACTAAAAAGACAAAGAAAAGAAAGGAACTTCTAATCTGGCTGAGACACAGGACCTTGTTTGTTGGTGTGTGCTGACTGCTTAAATTAATGGAAATTTTCTTCCCTTAATAAGGAACAATTATCATCAAGGAAGCAGAATCATCCTTGGCCAAGTGTGATCACTGATGGATGGTGGGAAAAGTCCTCACTACTAAAAGCCTTTCCTATTTTTTTTTCAATTATCAAAATAAGACCAAAGCTAAATGTTGGGCCCTGTCCTGCCTTGGTCCCTTGTTAGGTGTTTGAGCTTAGACTTGAAACCCGGTATCTCTGAGCCTCCAGTGGCTTCGTTATGTGGAATTTTGTGTTTCTGCCTTCTTCACTGCAGTGATGTGAGATCCTTGAGAGACGGTGTGGAGGGTGTGCTCTTAGAAATGTAGAATGGAACCTGGAGGTGGTTCAGTGGTTAGAGCCCTTGGCCCAGCTAACATGAGGACCTGAGTCTGGATCCCCAGAAATCCAAATCAAATGAATGCCATGTGGGTGTGGTAACATGCCTGTAATCCAAGCCTTGGAAAACAAAGATGAAGAGTCAGTCTACAAGAGCAAAATAGCCAGCAAGACATGGAAATCTGCGCATTTGTCTGAGAGACTCTGCCTCAGTGACTAGGGTAAAGGATTAAAATGGAAGATGAATGCCAGCATCAACCTCAGGCCTCCACATGGACATGCACACATGCGAGTATACAGCTACACATTGTGTGTCCAGACGAACAAAAGCATGTATATACATGCACATGTACACCCATACATGAAAATGAAGAAAATAGCAATTAATCAGTAAAGCAAAATGTAATATATACAGATACATATATACATGTATACATATATATAAACATGTATATCTATATGTGTATATATACATGTGTGTATGTATATATGTGTGTGTATAGATATAGATATACATATACATATATGTATATGTATAGATATATATATACATATATATATATTTCCATGAGAGGCTTTTAAACTCATGGAGAAATAGTTGAAAGCTATAAAATAGGGTTTCACCTTTACTTCCTGTGCCAACCAATGTGGAAAACAGTACTAGCAGGGATGTCTAATTTTTTGACATTATGGTATAGTGTTGTCATTTTTGATGGGCAACATGTATAGCAATCCTGTTATGCATGTGGCCTACAAATTTCAGGTTGGGCATGCATGCTTGTAGAATTTCACAGAGTTTAAGAATGATCCAATGTAAGCCAGAAGAGCCTGAAACAATATACTCCAAGTGCTAAAAGACCCTGACTGCCAACCTAGACCACTGTACCCAACAACACTATGCAGCGTACCTGAAGGACAAAGGAAAAAGACTCATCGTCATTTTTTACAAACTATTTTTCCAGGGAATGGAGAGATGGGTTACCAGAACCCACACATCAGCTCATAACCATCCGTAACTGCAATTCCAGGGGATCAAACATCCTCTTCTGGTCTTCACAAGTAGCAGGCACATATGTCATATGTACATATGCATTCAGACAAACATCTATCACATAAAATAATAAAGACAAATAGATCTTTAAAAATATTATTTTCATTGGGCTGGAGAAATGGCACTACGGTTAAGATCAGTGACTACTTTTCCAGAGGACCAACTTTCAAATCCTACCAACCACATGGTGGCTCACAACTGTCTGTAACTCTAGTTCCAAGGGACCCAACACCTGAGAGTACCAGGCATAAAAGGGGTGCACAGACATACATGCACAAACAATACTCATATACATAAAATTACACTATTTTTCTTGATCAGATAGCTTAAATATTAGTAATTTACTGATGTCTACCAGGAACTCAATCTTCTCTTTTTTAAAAGAATTATTGATTCCTCCACCATATTTCACTAATTAGGGTTCTCTGATAGATGCCTGAGGTTCTCAGCAAGATCCTAACACTGGATAAGACAAGGCTTACACATCTTCTATCCTGTGCAGCACCCAGCACATATGTTAAGCACTGTGACCCATGCAGCTCCTTCCCCACAGCTTGCTTTGCCCTTGACTAGGTTGTGGACCACACAGCACATCATTCAAGCCCATCAGCAGTCTTCACACTCCTGACATTCAGTCCTGAGCACATTCCCTTTCTCTAGCATCCTGCTATTCAGTTGTTACCCACAGCACAACCTCAGCTATGATCTTGGCTTTTTAGCAATGCTTGTTATACTCTACTGTTCTTAGCTGAAGTCCAGAAGGCTCCCCTAAACAGACATCTTGGGCAGACACCTGACTCCTGTTGGCTGTGTGAACATCCACAAAGGGCCAGCATTCTGCTGCTTATTGTCTGTTGTCCTTAAAACATTTTCCTCACATATTATGTCAGGTTTTATATGGTTTTCAAATATTTGTTTCTGTTTCTTTTTCAATGGATGGGAAAGTCCAGGACCAGATAGACTGTCCTATCCAGGCAAAAGAAGCATTGTTCTTCTAATATCTGAGAGATTTAGGATCATAGAACTCAGAGATTTAGATGCTACAGTGACCATTCTATGCTTTATTGATTTATTTGTCTACTTAGTATTAGTATCTTCATTTTCTACTTATAAGGCCTTGATGAAGATAAATTTAAACAGTAGTTATAAAATAATTTGCAAATTAAAAGTGATATGGAGAAATGATAATTAAACATGCTTGTTTTCATTCAGCATAGATTCTTTTTAGAGACATTTTAATCAATTCTTAGAGAATTTAATAATGCATGCAATGTATTCACGTCATATTCATCCCTACCTTCTGTTCCACCTTCTCTCAGATACCCCTCTTACATCTTCCTCCCAACTTCATTTCATTCTTAATATATCACATTGAATCTTATTAGTGCTTCCTCTACATGTATGGGTGTAAGACTATCCATAAAAGCATGGTCAACACACCAAGGTCCACCCTAAAGAAAACTGGCTTTCTCTTCTATAGAAGCCATCAACTATTGATATGTCCTCAGCTAGCATGGAGGATTCACATGTGCCTACCCCATCCATGCTGGAAAGGTGAGTGGCTTGATCTTGTGTTGGTCTTGAACAGACAACCATGGTTGCTATGAGTTCAGGAATATCAATGGTTACATTATATCCAGAAGACAGGGTTGCACTGCAGCCATGCCCAACCTCTGGATTTTTTCAGTCTTTTCAGCACAGATTCTTAAAGAATGAAGCATTACATACAATGAAATACCTATTCTGGCACCTCAGAAAAAGATATCAGAACAGAGGAATAATGTTCATAATAAATGGCTGTGTCACAAGCTGTGCTTGTGGCTTTATCTGTGAGATCCTCTCTATAGTCCACATATTACTTTATTCCTAGTCTAGAGATAAGGAAGCAAGGGTAAAAGAAAATGAATCTCTTAGACAGCCAAAAAATGACAGGTTGAAATTCTAGTCTCAAAAGCTAGTGCTTTGAACCCATTTTCCAGAAATTTATATCCCTGGCTCAGTGTCTTCCTGCACATATCAAGGACCAGGTTTCTTAGCCACTACACCACAACATCTGCTTCTGGACTCTACCATCTATCATTTTCTTCCCTGTGCTGTGTTGATTTTATTGATTTAAAATTTTTTTCTTCCTAATTTGCTTCCTAGCCATTTGCTATGTAAATGGTTCTGAAATATGAGCACCATTAGTAATTTAGCGCCTTAAAATAGTACAGCCTTTTGTTTGTATAATATATATATATGTATATTATATTATGTAGATGTACATATATATGATTAAGTAAATATTCTCTAGAATGGGCTGTAAGTCAATCACAGGCCCATTGTTATTTTTGTTGTTTTACTACAGAAGAGCATCATGAAATAAAACTATGGAATCCAGCATAAGCAAATCAAGAATGGTAGTATTTAAAAATTGTTTCCTGCCTTTTAAAATGTGTCTTGCTATTTTCCCTTCCTAATTATCATGCTTTTCAATATTTATGTGTTTACATGACCTTTTTATGATTGAATGACTTCAGCTGAGTCTCAAGTGCTGGCAATATCATACTTTTAAAATTAAATTACATCGTAAAATGATGAGTGGATCACATCACAAAAAGCAGCAGGGTGGGAAAGGGGTCATCATCACATCTGTCAGAAGCACACAACTATTGCTGTAATAAGCAAGAATCAGAGACCCAAAGAAAAAAGCCAGGGCACAGATATTGTTTGAATTGTTACTGTGCAGATACTAGATTTGGGATAACAGTGTGTACTTCAGGTCACTTAACATTTTACAAATTCAGGTAAGGAAGAAACTGATGCTCCTGAGTTAGAGAGAAAGCATGCTCACACAGTTCAGTGCAAAGTTCCTAGAGCTTTCTGATTTACCAGGTCAAGCCATTCATTGCTTTGTAATGAGCATTAAAGATTTCTTGGAATCAGAACTTTCTCTTGGGTATAGTGTCACTTGCCCTTAGTTCCAACAGGTAGGAGACAGAAGCAGGTGGATCTATGTGAGTTTGTGGATAACCTAGTCCATAGAGTGAGGTCCAGATGAGCTATGGTTATATAGTGAGAGCCTAACTCAAAACCAAACCAGAATCAAAGTAGAAATTTTTATGTCAAATTTTTACAAAGAAATGAAATAAAAAAAGAGTTTCCTGTGTGACTATAGTATGGTATCACTTAGCCTTTCTTGTGTGGACTGACACTTCCCTGACCTTTTCCTAGCTATTCCATGACCCACCCGAGTTACTCATCTTCACTCTCACAATGGCCATTTTAGAGTTCCAAGAGCCTTTCCAGAAGTACCAATCTAATTCAACAGAATAAATAATGGGTTATGTTTTAGGTTCCAACTGAGACTGAGTAGGATGAGAGTTCCATCTTTAGGACAAGTGTCCAGGTCCTCACAGTGGTTATTACTCTTCACAGTAAGCTTGCCAAGATATCTACTCTATCCCCTTAAAGTCAGCCACATGTGCTACTTCATGTGACACTGGTGGTTCTTCAGCATTTATTCTCAGAGGCAAGTGCATTACTGATTGTCAGCTGTGTGCTTACCATAATGGCTGATATTTCCTTGTTTCTTACCTGAGGTATCAAATGTCACAGTAAAAAAAGGACAAGCTTTCAAATCAAACAAATTCAGTCTATCTAGACTCTGCCACCTGCTAACTGTGGGGCTTTGCAAGCCCTCTGACTCAGCATTTTCAGCCTCAGTTTCCTTAAACAAGACACTGAAGTGAAAAATCACTATCTTAGAAATTTCATATGGAGAACTCAGTGAAACTATATCTAAAATACTTGTAAAAATACCTATGACCTGTACCCAATAAAAGTCAGTACTCAATAAAATGAAAATTTCACTGAGACTCATAGCAGTCAAATGTTCATGTTGTTCTGAAATATCTTTTTCCTGGAGGTCAGGTGTTTTGCAGAAGTTTAAGCTCATGTTCTTTGATTTCTCTTACTCAATTATATAGCCACATTACCACATCAACTTTCCCTGAGCCTGTTTCCTATGGCCTGCCTTGTTGACTCAGGTGTCTCTACATCCATTTGCTACACAGATCTGTAAGAACACTCTTAACCTGAGCCTCACTGTGTCATCTGCCTGTTTATTTAACAGCAAACAGATCCCTAATACCTTCTATGGGAATGTACTGCTTCCAACTGCTTTTAGATTCTCCTTCCCATGGTATTCCGTTTCTCAGCTCTGATCCTTCCAGCAGTTGTATCATGACCTGTATGAACATCCTCCAAAAGAAACGTTATCTTTGGTCTCTTTAAAGGACATACTGAGTTCCAAAGTGGCTGTACAAGCTTGCATTCCCACCAGCAGTGGAGGAGACTTCCCCTTGCTCCACATCCTCTCCAGCATAAGCTGTCTTCTGTGCTTTTGATCTTAGCCATTTTGACAGCTGTAAGGTGGTATCTCAGAGTCATTTTGATTTGCATTTCCCAGATAATTAGGGATGTTGAGTGTTTCTTTAAACGTCTTTCAGCCATTTGAACTTCCTCTGTGGAGAATTCTCTGTTTAGTTCTATAGCCCATTTCTTATTTGGGCTGTTGGGCATTTTGATGACTATTTCTTGAGTTCTTTATATATTCTGGACACCAGCCCTCTGTCATATGTGGTGGTGGTAAAGACCTTTTCCCTTTCTGTAGTCTGTCACTTTGTCTTGTTGACCATGTCCTTTGCTCTACAAAAGCTTCTCAGTTTCAACAGGTCCCACTGATTGATTGTTTCTCTCAGTGTCTGTGCTACTGGTGTTATAATTAGAAAGTGATCTCTGGTGCCAATGCATACAAGACTACTTTCTACTTTCTCTTCTATCAGGTTCAGAGTAACTGGATTTTTGTTGAGGTCTTTGATCCACTTGGATTTAAGTTTTGTGCATGGTGACAGATATGGGTCTATTTGCAGCCTTCTACACATTGACATCCCGTTATGCCAGCACCATTTGTTGAAGATGGTTTCTTTTTTCAATTGTACATTTTTGGCTTCTTTGTCAAAAATTATATGTTCATAGGTGTGCAGGTTAATGTCAGGGTCTTCAATTAGATTCCATTGGTCCACATGTCGGTTTTTATGCCAGTACCAAGCTGTTTTTATTACAGTAGCTCTATAGTAGAGCTTGAGGTCGGGGATTGTGATGCCTCCAGAGGTTGTTTTATTGTACAGGATACTTTTGGCTATCCTGGGTTTTTTGTTTTTCCATATGAAGTTGAGTATTATTCTTTCTAGGTCTGTGAAGAATTATGTTTGTAATTTGATGGATATTGCGTTGAATCTGTAGATTGCTTTTGGTAAGATCGCCCTTTTTACTATGTTTATCCTGTCGATCCGTGAGCATGGGAGATCTTTCCATTTTCTGACATCTTCTTCAATTTCTTTCTTCAGGGACGTAAAGTTCTTGTCATATAGGACCTTCACATGCTTAGTTAGAGTAACCCCAAGGTATTTTATATCATTTGTGAGTATTGTAAACGGTGATGTATCTCTGATTTCCTTCTCAGTCAATATGGCGCGTCCTTAGAAAATTGGGAATGCATCGCCCCCAAGACCCAGCTATAGCACTCTTGGACATATACCCAAGGAATGCTTAATCATACCACAAGGGCATTTGCTCATCTATGTTCATATCAGCATTGTTTGTAATAGCCAGAACCTGGAAAAAACCTAGATGCCCTTCAACTGAAGAATGGATAAAGAAAATATGGTACATATACACAATGGAGTACTATTCAGCAGAGAAAAACAATGACATCATGAGGTTTGCAGGCAAATGGATGTATCTAGAAAAAAATCATCCTGAATGAGGTAACCCAGACTTAGAAAGACAAACATGGTATGTACTCATTCCTAGTAGGATACTAGATGTAAAACAAAGATGACTAGACTGCTACACAACTCCAGGGAGGCTACCTAGAAAACAGGACCCTAGGAAAGACACAGGGATTGCCCAATGACAGAGAAATGGATGAGATCTAAATGAACAACCTGGACGACAGTGGGAGTAATGAAGGGCAAGGTTCGAGGGAAAGAGAGGTTAGGGGAGCAGGAGATCCCAGCTGGATCAAGAACAGAAAGGGAGAACAAGGAATAACAGACCATGATAAATGATGACCACATGAGAACAGGAATAGGCAGAGTGCTGGAGAGGTCCCCAGAAATCCACAATAATACATACTCTGTAGACCGCTGGCAATGGTTGAGAGAAAGCCTGATCTGACCTAGTCTGGTGATCAGATGGTCAAACACCCTAACTGTCGTGGTGCTGGAACTCTCATCCAATAACTGATGGAAGTGGATGCAGAGATCCTCAGCCAGGCCCCTGGTGGGGCGCCAGGATTCCAATTGTCAAGAAAGAGGTGGGGTTGTAAGAGTGTGAATTGTTGAGACCAAGATTGGAAAAGCACAGGGACAAATAGCCAAATGAATGGAAGCCCATGAATTATGAATCAAAGGCTGTGGAGCCCCCAGCTGGATCAGGCCCTCTGGATAAGTGAGACAATTGAATAGCTTGATCTGCTTGGGAGGCACTCAGTCTGTGGGACCAGGATCTGTCCTTAGTGCATGAGCTGGCTGTTTGAAACCTTGGGATTATACTTTGCTCAGCCTGGAAGGAGGGGACTGGACCTGCCTGTACTGAATCCACCAGGTTTAAATTAATCCCCAGGGGAGTCTTTGCCCTGGAGGAGATGGGAATGGAGGGGAGGGGCTGGGGGGAAGGTGGGGCCGGGGGCGGGAGGAGGAAGGACAGGGGAACCCATGGCTGATGTGTAAAATTAAAACACAAATGTAATAAATTTTTAAAAAGGAGAGAAAAAAATAAAGGGCAAACTGAGGTACACCATTCCTATACATATACATAGCAGAGTCTTTGTTTACCTGACTTCTCTCGAGGAAAAGGAAGAGCTGTCCATAGCCATCTAGTGAGCCAAGACCATAAAAGGCAGGAACTAAGAATCAGTTGTCATCTACAGTGCATAGCCTTGCTCTCCTCTTCCTCTTAAGGGTAAGATGAAAAGTTCAATTGTTGCCCCTCCTCCCTTGCTTCTGAAGACAACAAGATGGCAGTGGCTAATGCACAGTCTCCAAAACTAAAGCTAAGTGAAGGACAGAGAGTTATGTAGATGAAGAAAATTTTGCTATGGATTACCAGTGTTTCAAACCAAGAGTAAACAGGGACACTCCAAAGTAATGTTGCTTTGCAAAACCTGGTAGTGGTGGTTCTGCTGTCACTCAATAGACATGTGGCAGTCAAGCTCTTCAAACCTTAAACCACTATTAATTCAAGAAGGAGAAAAAAAAAAGAGGAAGGAGAGTAGGAGGAGTGGAAGAAGAAAAGAAGTGTGTACATGTTTGTGTGTGTGAAAGAGAGAAAGAGACAGAGACAGAGAGACTCAGAGAGGGATGCATATTCAGTAACAGTTTCCATGTCCCAATGCCCCATGCAGCCATCAGAATAACCTATAGTGTAGTTTGAAAAACTAATATGGTACTGACATCTCCAGGGAAAATGATGTTGTTTGTAACAAAATTTATTTCAGCTCTACCAAAGCTGATGTTTTCCTTCTATGGCTTCTTAAGGGTTAAGGCAACAGAAAATTCTTATGAATTCACTCTCTGTTGTGCATACTCTCCTGGTGCCTTTCTGTGCATTAGTTATTGATCTTTGTGTGAGTAATCTTTCATTTATCAAACTTGGGAAACGATGCCTGTGAGGATTTCAATAACTAACTGACTTAAGTTGCTGAGGTCATGTAGGAACCACTTAATGTAATAATCATGCAAGTAGCTCTGGCCAGGTTTCTAGAGATGCTCAAAATGTTGTCCATATACTGGGGGGATATGTATCATGGAGGAGCTGGTCAGCAGACATTCAGGATTGCCACTGAAACAAAAGTGTCAGGTGATTCACATGTTTGCTAAAGTTTGAGAAACCCTGAAAACTAATGTCAATTATAGAAAGAGATCAGAAACATCTTTTAAACTGTGTGACTAAAGCAGGTTCCCAAATCTTTTGGTCATGCCTCAGTAAACACAGAGGAGGAATAACACCATAGCATTGTAGAACTTGCATGGAACAGTGTCATACAGACATATAATGAGTTCCCTGACTCACTGTGAGTGTTGGATGTATGCTGACTCATTGGAATATGAGGAGTAGTGTTGACATTTAATGCCAGAACTCAGATTTGTTTCAGTTTGATTTTTAAGTCCAATCTTTCATTATACCACATAGTCTTCTAAAACAGTCATTCCTCATCTTGGGACTTCTTCCATTTTCATGCATGAGTTACAAATTTAGCAAAGACAACTATAGTCACCAGTAAACTAATGTCAGCTTTATTGATTTTTTTTTTCCTGTTGGTGAGTTTCACTGTGGATCAGATTGTCTTAAGTCTCCACTGTGTAGTCTATGCCCTTTTCTCTGAGGCAAAACCAACTTCTGTAATTACCATTGAGGACTGAGGTGGTTTTGCTCAGTTTCTCTGGAGGCATGCCATCGCCCATGATGACATAGCTAGGCACAGGAAAAAAACTTGGCAGCACCAGTCAGCTCAGATTGCTCTCTCAGCATTGTAGGAGTGATGGTCCTGGACATCACATGATAGCCTTCAAAACATGATGGTCATGGAAAAGCACACATTTTCTCTTCACCATGATTCCTGTGTTTTTTCATAGTCACTCGGCTATGATCTCAAAACAGGACAATATTAAAGAATTGAGAATTTCCTGAAGAAATTTAAGATATGGTTTGGGGACAAATGACTTGGATTTGAGAATGCAACCACTATTTGTTGAGTCACTACCCTGAGCTACATACTCTTATGACACATTTAAGTGCATTACTTACTCATCTTGCAAGTTCTTTCCTCATCTGAACTTGAACGTCTACATTCTACAAAATGGACAAGGGTGTTAACAAATCATATATAGGAAACAACCCCTGGTATTTTGTTTTGTTTTATTTACAGAAGCTTGAAATAGCCCATGAAATGATGTGTATTCAAAGATCTGGAGCTGATATAGTCAGTCAGTATTTTCATACTTATACATAGAGTTAAAATCTAAACTGGTAGGAGAAATAACCACTGTTTCTCACTGTTTCTTATTAATTCTGCCTTTGATCAGGAATATGATAGGGTAGTATTCCTGCATAAAGTCCAACTGGTAGCTAATCTTCAAACATTGGCCATATGTCCCTTTCAGTGCTTTCAGAGTCTTGGGTCTGGGTGCACCTCTTTCCTGATACTTTATCTTTATTTATGAAGAGTCCAAACCAAGGTCATGGCTCACATATCTGTACTGAAATTTAAATCTATTTGAATTTAGCCTCAAAGCCCATCTTCTTCCTGGAAGTGACATTAGCTACCAGCGCTTCTTATATGTTAGCAGGAACATAAATCACCTGATTCTCTTGTTTCAATATAGATCCAGAACATCTACTGACCAGCTCCTGAGTGATACAGATGCTCCCAGTATATGGATCACATTTTGAGCAGGAAGGCTATGGTACAGTAATTCTTGGATTAAGCTTCATGGCCAATAATTCATAGCCACATTTTCATAAATTAAAATTTATGAGTAGATTTCTCCTTAATAATACATAAGAAAAGGGAAATGACTGGCAGCTTTAATGGAATAAGAGACATATGAGCTTAGGTAAGTGTTTATCCTCAAGCCTAGTCTTCTTGCCCATAAAACGGGGACCCTGTCCGCTTCTGCACTGCCGTAAGAGTCAAGGTCTATACTAAGATAACTCTCAAACTTTCAGTGATCTACCTATGCCTAGCTTCTCATCTTTTGTGAGAGCTCTTTCAATAGAGAGTGTTGGTGAGTAAAACAAGTGACAAGAAGCAATCAGTGGCTTTGGTGCCCAGAGTCTCTGTTGTCTTAAGGGTTCAATATTTCACAGTCCAAGATTTTGAGAGAAGCCAGGCTTCCAAAAGCCACTGGTAACCAATGTCTCATTTCCAATGTCACATCTGTGATGCAGGTCTGTCTCTGCTGCATACACTTTTATTTTATCTTTCCCCATGACACAGTGACATGTGCTCAGGCTTTGAGGTCTGATACATGGTTGAATGTTGGCACTACTGGTTTGTGGGACTAGGCTTTTCTGAGGAATCTGTCCTGGTGATCAATGAAGTAGGAATATAACAGGAAGTGGGGAGAGGAAACAATGAAGGAACAAGAGAGGAAGGAAGGAGAAGGAAACACCATCTCTCAGCTTCAAGAAGACAGAATGAAATCAGACACAAGGTCTAGTTGTGGTCCGAGCTCAGTAAATGATAATTCCTCCCCTAGCTTGTGCATATTCTCTTTTGTCTCCACTTTGCAATTTTTACCTAATTTTTCTTTCCAAGCCCATATTAACTTGAATGACCTCAGTCAAATATGTACAAGTTGAAAGGAAAAATATTGACTCAGGACCCCCAAGGACAAGCTCTCAGTACAAAGGAGATTTATTTACCCCAGAGGAATAGAGGGCAGGGAATGAGAGACAAAGACGGGAGATAAGAAGATAAGGGAGAAGGAGAAAGGAACAAGGAAAAAGGTGCAGGGGTATTTGTCCTGGGGGGCAAAGGACTGCCTCCAGATAGAGGCAATACAGACATGGCATATAAGAAAACGGTGTTTAAGTCTCCCACTACTAGTGTGTGGGGTTTGATGTGTGATTTAAGCTTTAGTAATGTTTCTCTTACATATGTGGCAGGAGGGACAGGAGGGAAGAGGGGAATTTGTGGTTGGTATGTAAAATGAATTAAAAAATTCTTAATTAAAAAAAGAAAATGGTGGTTTATAAAGGTAAAGGGGGAAACCCCATGTTAAGTTGAGGCATTTAATTTTAATTGGGCATGTTAATTAGGTGAGCTAAAGGGAGATTTTGATTACTGAATTTCAATACGTGGATAGCTAGAACTTGGTAGTCAGCCTTAGGAGGAGGAAGTGGACAAATAAAGAATAGACCATGGTGAATAGCTTTAGGAATATAAAATAATAATTTTTAGCAAGGCAGAGGGAATGGAAGAGAAGGGCAAGACATGCCGGAGCCATGTTTGCCAGGCCCTGGCTGGCTAGAGTCCCTTCATGGGTCTATATATACATATATGAAATAAATGAATAGATGAATAAAATTGAGCTCATAATTTATAAAAATAATTCGCTTTTCTGTGCTGTGTTTCTACCTTTTCAAACCTCTGGAGCATTTTCTTACTTTGGTCTCATGATATTCACATATTACTTTTAACCTTTTTGATAGGCACACTTTCTTCTATCAATTGTTCTTATGCTCTTACAACGTATTTGTATGACTGAGAACTTGTCACAGACCAAAGATCATTCTTATTTTCTCTGAACCAGCTGTGTAGAAGTAGTTATTAGTGTTCATTGAGGGAATAATAGCAGAAGGATGGGAAGAAAGAGAAAGGGGGGGGACAAGGGAAATACATGAAAATGTCCTTATCTTTACATAAGAAGGATGACCTATCCTGTCTGGAGTGCAGGAAGGGCTCAGTGCATAATTATCACCAAGTCATAGGCAGAGTCTCAAATGTGAAGCAGACAACAAGAAACATGTTCTTCTGGGGCTTGCTACAGCCAACACCAACAATAGCTAGAGAAAGTAGAGAGAGAGAAGCCAAGTTTATTCCAGGCAATGATGTTAAGCTGTCGAGTTAGAGTCTGTCCTGCCTCTTCAAGATAATGGTTCCTAGGGCTACCGCAGTGTCAAGGCTTTGCATTTGTCTAGTTTTCCATTGATAATTGCTAATGTGAGCAAGTGCTACCTTGCACTTTCCACCTGCCTGGCTTGTAAGTCTTCTTTAATTGGATGTGCCAAGATTGGGGAGAAAGTAATCTGCCCTTTCAGGACTACTGACAGGGAGATGAAGTGTTGTTTGGGCCTTTATTGTTACAATTTTGCTGACAAAATTACTATGAACTGTCTTCTCTGGATGCACAGCCTGCCTTTGTTGACAGAACCCAAGCATTTATCTTCTTGGGGTAGTATATTAAGGCAGGAGAGACTGATGAAATGTTGCTAGCAGTTTGGTGGAAATTCACTCCGTTTTATTATCTCACTGTTTTGTTTTATGGGTTTCAGAAACAGTGAGAAATATGGCATTGTTAGGGCTTGGATCTTGAAGACATGAGGAGTCTGGAGGAGACAAAGAGATAGTGGTCTACCCAGCATAAGACATTGTGTTCCAAAGGCCTCTCTGGACGTGTGGTCTTCAACTTCCCAGCAAATGTATCAGGTGCATGTTTCTATTTTCAAGCAGGAGAAATAAAAATGGCTCTGGTGGTGAATTCCTAGGTTTCTGTTCTCAGAGTGAAATGAAAATGTGTTACTAGTGCTGAACTCAGATCTTCCTGATGATAAAAATCTGTTCCTTTGTTCCCAGCTCCCTGTGGGAACTTGGACAAACCACTTTTCTCCAAGCTGCATCTTCCCCTTGTGATTCATTCTCTCTCCCTTATGTTAGAAAGCATCCCAGAGCATTCTACTACCTCCTGTCTGACAGCTCAGCCAGTATTTAAATAAACTTAGCTTTCACTCAGAAAACTTTCAGTAAGTAGTTAGGTTCCATGGTAAGTGTCAAAGAGACAAATAGAGAATTTAGGTTGGTGTGTTGAAGCATCTCACGTCAAGGGCATTCGAGAAGGTGAGATCAGGATAAAATACACACATTTCTTAGGAAGAGCCAGTTTAAGGACAAAGACTCTAGTTGTATGCACTTTTGAACACCAAGGAGGAGGAAAACTCAGAGAGGATACTGAAGGATTCTAAGAGTCAAGGGTTGATATATTTTGCTGGAAACAGCCCCAGTCAAGCCTCAGAGAAGCGTACAATGTACTACCAGGAGAGAACTGAAGACTATTTGATATTTCAACAATAAGAGGTATACTAAAGACCAAGGAGGGAAAGAAACTTGTAATGTATGTAGGGAGTGTAGACATAGACCAGAGAAACAACATCAGCAAATCACTATTTCCATCTTGACGGCTAGGGTATGAAACCTTTGCTGTAATAACTAAAGGGAAAATATTCCAGACTTTATACATCACATACATCTTTATATGTCACCGCTGTCATTTCTCTTCTCCTCCTTCCTCCTTTCTTTTTTTCTCTATCCCTTAATTATATATTATTTCTTGATGGGTGTAACAAAAACAGCTACAAACTGTATTTGGTCTCTAGTCTACAATATGCCAAATCCTTCCTTATGCCATGTTCTCCAAGTCATCACTCTTTAATGAGCAGATACTATTCTATTACAACTTTTTAATTAAGATCAATATGTATTATGCCATTAATCAGCACAAAACCTATTGGTGAAGTATGAAGAATTCACTATGTTTGAAACAAGTAAATTCTGAAGACTAGTGAGAACACTTGATAATTCCCATTTTCAGGTTTGCAATTAGGAATCTGTTAATTGTTTTAAATTAGTCTTTCATGGGGAACATAATATAGTAGTGCTCAGATTTCCACTGTGCATAAGAGTTACTGAAAATGATTATATGTAAATATATTATATATATTTATATTTCAAAGTATGCATTCCATCCATGAAAATATTTGTTAGTTTAGGCTGAGCAAAATGTTTAAATATGTACTAACTTAGAAATTCTCCTCTAGTGAATTGTATATGACACAGTACAGCTATAAATCACTTGCCTAGCTCACAAATTTCTAAAACTGCCATGTAACCTACATATGTTAGTCAGAGGTGTATTTTATTATTACCTGATATAAAAAATGAATTAGATGTGATGCTATTGACCCACAAGGCACTCAGCATGTTCATACTTGCATCACCTCCAAATGTGTCTTCCCATGCTGCACAAGCAAGATTGTAGCACTGTAAGCCAGAAACAGCTCATTATTTGCATTTCTTCCATTTCACTCTTTTAACTTTAACACTAATGTGACCAGTCCTGCTGTTACGATCTACCACATTATCCTTGAAACTATTCTGCCCAGAGATGTTTGAGTGGGCACTCCAGGGCCCTAGTGTTTAGCCACCCACCTTCCACTGTGCCATTCCAGAGCCTTGGACTAGGGAAGGGGATCAATATGCTCACTGCATTATTGAACAACTCTAATTGCTGGGAAAAAATCGGATAAATGAAAGGAGCAAACACATGTTCACCAACTACCAGCAATTAGTGTATGTAACCTTATTCCTCAAACATTTAAGGATAGTGAAGAGTCTTGTATATAATTTACAAACCAGAATATTTAAGAATCAAGAATGCATGCATACATACACACACACACACACACACACACACACACACACACACACACACACACACACACATGAAGTAGGATTAAAATCTGTAGCCCCTTTGACCATATATGCCCATAGTATGTCCTTGGTTCCACAGTCACCTCTTTAGACCCAAACTTCTTTCTGACATTGAGCCAAGGCTCTTTCTCTGAGTTCTGTTCACTCCACCCCCAGAACAGCACAGAATAGGCTTTCTCCTTCTTCCCTGTCCTCAGCTGTGGGGAGACAGTGTTCACTTCTCCAAAGTCATGATACATACAGGGATCCTCTCTACGTGGACAGTTTCGCTCCCTCTTAATCATCACTATACGTTGTTCAAGCCCCAATTTGTTTTTTTTCTCCACAGACAAAACCCATAATTCAATGTGGGACTTGACCTTATTTTGAAATCATTAATGAATAACCTTACCCATGTTTTTGCTCTCTGAGTCTCAGAGACTGTGTTCAAAGGTATCACCTTCCTTCATCCTCATAGTTCCCCATTAGGTAAACACTGTTCTGGTCATTGATATTTTAAAAATGGAAAAACCGACTCTACCAAGGACTTCGTAATTTGCACAAAGTCACACACACAGAGGGTGGAGCGCTAGGATTTGAACTGAGTGGTTCCTGCTTCTAGCTCCCCTTGTGCTTCTGTTTAAGTAATGGGAAGTTCACTTCAGGCTCTCCCTTCTTTAATATTAATTAAATTGATTCCTTTATTTTACATCTGACCATGGTTTCCTCTCCCTCCTCTCCTCCCAGTCCCTTCTCCCATCTTCCCTTTCCCATCTTCTACCCCAATCCACTCCTCCTCTGTTTCTGTTTAGAAAAGGGCAGGCCCCTCCCATCAATGTCAACAAAGCATGGCATGTCAAGTTGTGGTAGGACTAAGCTCCCCACTTTGTGTTAAGGCTGAACAAGGCAGCCCAGTATAAAGAATAAGTTCCCCAAAGCCTGCCAAAGTGTCAGCGATGGGCCCCACTCCCACTGCTAGGTGTCCTACAAGTAGACCAAGCTATATGTCACACATATGTAGAGGGCCTAGGTCATGTGGATCATTTCAAAGTCTGTGAGCTCCTATGAGCCCAGGTTAGTTGCTTCTGTGGGTTCCCTTGCGGTGCCGTGTGTGTGTGTGTGTGTGTGTGTGTGTGTGTGTGTGTGTATGTGTGTGTGTGTGTGTGTGTGTGATTTTGTACACTCCTTCCTTCCTCCTTCAACAAGATACCTGGCTTGTACATTCCTTCATCCCTGTCTTCAACAAGATACCCAGTGCTCAGTCCAGTGCTTGTCTGTGGATTGCTACATCTGCTTCCATCAGTTACTAGACAAAGGCTCACTGATGACAATTAGGGTAGTCACCAATCTGATTACAGGAAATGGTCAGTTCAGGCCACCCATCCACTATTACTAGGAGTCTTATTTGGGGTCATCAAGATATCACTTTCATTGCTCTCCCTCTCTATCCTGCCCCCAACCTGATCCCTCATGTTACAATCCCCACCTGCCCCTAGTTTACCCAGGAGATCTCTTCTATTTCCTCTTCCCAGGAAAATCCATGGAAATGAATCAAAGACTATAACATAAATCCACACACTTATGAAGAGGCTCTCTTTCTAAACTCAGTTTAGACAGCTCCAACTGTCTCCTCTTGTCAATAATTTAAAAATACTTTCCACAACGCTCTGTGCTTTCACAATTTATCTTTTCTCCTCCAGGAATCCTAATTTACACCAATAATATTGGTGGAAATACTACATGTGACTAAGATTGTTCTTCTTGACTCTATCTCTCTATCCATAAAATGAAAACCAAGCAAATTTTTGAACAGGACTATCATTCAACCAGTGTACTAACCATAACTGGGCAAGTCAGCTGTGGTCATCAAGCGTATGCTCCTTTCTCCTTCTGCTGAGAAGCATTCACTTTAAATGTACACAAAGGAACAGGCAGGGTAAGGAATGTATTCGAGTACTCAACCACCATTCATTAACTGCTTAGCAGGTATAGCATTTGATTTCTACACTGAAGGGACCAAAAGAATATTTATATATATTATAAAGGTGAAGAATAAGGTGGAGGTGGTACAGCAGGATCCCAGGTCATATTTCCCAGAGTGAGGAACTATATGGTTTTGCAGAATGAATGGGAATATTCAGACAACACATGGAGGGGTAAAGGACCTGTTATCCATGGTCCATCTGTACTAGTGTATGAGAAAAGTGTGAACACAAAAATTGATTTGCTTACCAATATTATCAGTTTGCTGCTACTAGAAAACTATACTACCTATAGCTTCCTTGGTTGTACTACTTCTTTTATAATAGTCAAGCAACACAATGAGAACTAAAATTAATACATCTTCATAAATCACCATAACACATTGAGTGCTTTCCTTTTCCTTTATTGTTTTCTAATTATTATTAATGGGATTCAATCAGCCTTTGTTTATTATTGTGAATTCACTAATGTTAAAAATCTCAATGTTTCTAATTGGTGTTTACTCACACATCTTTCTTCAATGACTATTATTTTTATGTTTGGATGTTGACTCTTCAAACTTTTTAACAGGGTAAGTATGTGGAGGACACTTATGAAGCTGCCTTCTATGTGGACTTCAAGCAGAAGACTTGGATAAAATCTTGAAACTCTAGGTAGTAGTAGTATTATCATCCAACACTGAATTGCTCTATTTTTGTTTGTTTTGCTTCCCTTAAGTGGGAATTAACTGTAACTACCTCACATTAGTTGTCATTAAAATAAGGTTGTATATGAGTCACTGAACCCAATTCCAATCTACTAAAGGTAACAATTGTTATTAATAGACACAACAGACCTACATTTTAATACTTATACCTGTTTTGGATTGATTTTATTCTGAGCCAAGAACAAAGGCATTCGTTTCTTTACCTCAGCCTTTGTAGGTTTATTGTTCAATAATTTTTTTCTATAAAATTTTACAATGTTACAGATGCAATACATTAATTTACTCACTTATTCCATTTGGCAAATGTATTCTTTGTCCTGGACACTGTCCTAGGTACCTAAGCAGCTTATGGTCTAAAAACGGAAGCATCCATATATGCATAAAATGTTTGAATTGTATGATATGACAACAACCATTACTGGCCAAGGGCCATTTAAACCTATAGGACTCAGAACCCTAGTATTCCTATGGCTCACTAGTGTCTGAGATCTGGCTCCATCATCCCCCATTAAGTTCTACCCTACCCTATCCCCTTTCCTCTGGCCTTTTTCTTCTGGTTCTGTGCTCCTGTCTTGCCCTAGCTCTGTTCATGTGCTCCCCTCCTACTTTGTTGTCATGTTACTTCCTTCCTATCCTTCATCTCTCCTTAAATGTCATTCTCCAAGAGAAACTTGATGCCATCCATTGGCCAGTTTGTCCTCAATTTCCACTCTTCTAGCACCCTCATCAGTTCCTGCAGGGCACATGTAGAGTGTGTGCTGATATGGACCTCCTTTAGCTGTGAACCTGGAATAAGACAAAAAAAAAAGTTTATTGTTTTTCATCAGTGTTCATACAATATCTGCATGCACATCTGTCACATGTGTCATATGGGAGATGCTTTATAAACTAAGTGTTCAATGGATAAAAGTCAAAGGTGATCCTTGGGTCTTTCCTAGGGTCCCATTTTCTAGGTAGCCTCCCTGGAGTTGTGTAGCAGTCTAGTCATCTTTGTTTTACATCTAGTATCCTCCTATGAGTGAGTACATACCGTGTTTGTCCTTCTAAGTCTCGGTTACCACACTCAGGATGATTTTTTCTAGATCCATCCATTTGCCTGCAAACCTCATTATGTCATTGGTTTTCTCTGCTGAGTATTGTGTATATGTACCATAATTTCTTTATCCATTCTTCAGTTGAAGGGCATCTAGGTTGTTTCCAGGTTCTGGCTATTACAAACAAAGCTGATACGAACATAGCTGAGTAAATGCCCTTGTGGTATGATTGAGTATTCCTTGGGTATATGCCCAAGAGTGCTATAGCTGGGTCTTGGGGGAGATGGATTCCCAATTTTCTAAGGAAGCACCATATTGATTTCCAAAGTGGCTGTACAAGCTTGCATTCCCACCAGCAATGGAGGAGAGTTCCCCTTGCTCCACATCTTCTCCAGCATAAGCTGTCTTCTGTGCTTTTGATCTTAGCCATTCTGACAGG
This sequence comes from Onychomys torridus, assembly GCF_903995425.1. NCBI lineage: Eukaryota > Metazoa > Chordata > Mammalia > Rodentia > Cricetidae > Onychomys > Onychomys torridus. The sequence continues at coordinate 74,642,794 of NC_050443.1, forward strand.
TATAAGGTGGTATCTCAGAGTCGTTTTGATTTGCATTTCCTGGATAATTAGGGATGTTGAGCAATTCCTTAAATGTCTTTCAGCCATTTGCATTTGAACTTCCTCTGTTGAGAACTCTCTGTTTAGTTCTATAGCCCATTTCTTAATTGGACTGTTGGAGGATCACCCAATGACAGAAAAATGGATGAGATCTACATGAAAAACCTGGATGACAGTGGGAGTAATGAAGGGCAAGATTTGAGAGAAAGCTTAGGGGAGCAGGAGATCCCAGCTGGATCAAGAACAGAAAGGGAGAATGAGGAATAACAGACCATGATAAATGAAGACCACATGAGAACAGGAATAGGCAGAGTTCTCGCAAGGTCCTTAGAAATCCACAATGATATATCCTCTGTGGACTGCTGGCAATGGTCGAGAAAAAGCCTGATCTGACCTAGTCTGGTGATCAGATGACTAAACACCCTAACAGTCGTCTTGGAACTCTCATCTAATAACTGATGGAAGTGGATGCAGAGATCCTCAACCAGGCCCCAGATGGAGCTCCAGGTGTCCAACTGTCGAGAAAGAGGAGGGTCTGCAAGAGAGTGAATTGTTGAATCCAAGATTGCAAAAAGCACAGGGACAAATAGCCAAACGAATGGAAGCACATGAATTATGAACCAAAGGCTGTGGAGCTCCCAGGTGGAGCAGGCCCTCTGGATAAGTGAGACAATTGAATAGCTTGAACTGTTTGGGAGGCACCCACTCTGTGGGACCAGGATCTGTCCTTAGTGCATGAGCTGGCTGTTTGAAACCTTGGGCTTACACAGGGACACTTTGCTCAGTCTGGAAGGAGGTGACAGGACCTGCCTGTACTGAATCCACCAGGTTTAAATGAATTCCCAGAGGTGCCTTGATCCTGGAGGAGATGGGAATGGAGGGGAGGGGCTGGGGGGAAGGTGGGGGTGGGAGCAGGAGGGGGGAGGGCAGGGGAACCCATGGCTGATGTATAAAATTTAAAACACATAATAATAAAGAAAAAAATTATAAAAAAAGAAGGGACATTATCATCTAAAAAAAAATTCAAAGGTGATAGATATTGGGGCTGTTTCTCAATGAGTCAGGATTCATGATGAGGGAAAGGAATAATTAGTGACTGAATATCACAATTTGTACACAACCATACAGATGTGAGAGAGATTCAGATCCAAGTTCAAATCCCAGGTCCTGACCAGCTCAGTGAATCTGAGCACAAGTCCTCTCAGTTTCAGCACCACATTTCTTTGTAAAGTGGAGAGTTCAGCATGATACTATAGAATTGTGAGGAATGGACTCAAGATATGTGAGCCACATGGATAACTGTAAGGCTGGTGTGTTACCTGTTAATTCTGCTCTAGTAAGGAGATTCGTGACTGAGCACGCTGCAACTGTGTTAGCACAGCAGCTCCCCACATCTCAGCCGGAGAGTGAGAGACAGTGGTGTGACCTGGAGCACTGGGATGCTGGGAGGAAAATTGAATTGTTGTAAAGTTTTTGAAAGTACAAAGTGCCTACAGCAAGTTTTCACAGGTCAAAGATTTACAATTTCTCCTTCACACTACTGGGAATAATAGGAAATAATAGGTGACCCTTGTATCCGACACCAACCTAAACGCTGTACAGATAGCTCTCATGCAAACCTAAAATGTCTATGAGCTATTCATTCTAGATTTTACAGAGGTGGAAACTGAGGCACAGAATGTAAAATATTTCCCTCCCTCCATGTCTCAAAGTTCGTGCTTGATACAGCTGACTCTTTGAGCCAAAGTTTGTGGCAATAAAATCCATTCCTACTCAGAGCATCACACCGCCTGTGTGTCGAGTGAGCCCTGTGCAGTGTGAATGGCAAGTGTGGATTCAAACCTTGCTCCACTATTTCTTAGTTGCATGGCCTTGAGCAGAATTTCTAGTCCTGCTGAGCCTATTTATTCACTTAAAAAGATGGAAACACAATGATATCTCTTGTGAAGGGTGCTGTGACATTTCAAGGAGTTGGCGTATGTTGGGAGCCAGGCTTGTGGCTGATGCTCAATAAAATGTAACAAATGTGATTTCTCTCAGTGGCACTGCTTGATCCACTAGTTGGTCTTGACAGGGTGGAGATTTTACCAGACTTGATGGCTTTTAATTGAGTAATATGCATCCGTGACAGGTGATCAATATACTCATTTGGCAGCCAGGTTCTAGATGAAATAAAGCTAAATGATGGTGTAATTCGAATATACAAACAAATCCCTAGCAGAAGCCAAATACACTTCCCTGCCTGCTCTATCCCAGTCTTGGGGCTGGTTTTATTTTTTTGGAGTGTGCCTCAGTTATTTTTTTCCTCCATGAATCTGGGAACAGCTAAACAAATGTGACATCTTTCCGGCTTTTGCTCTTTCTTTTTTCTGCTCTCCTTGCAGCTTGGTTTCCCTCTGATCAAGAAGTAGGAGGACTTTAAGATGTCAGACTGACTTCAAGCATGCAGGGATCTCAGTGACAAATAGGATCCCTGAAACAAACTGTGTCTTCTCTTTCCTTATAGCACAGTGAATGACAATGGCTAATGGCTTTAACAGGGTAGCAGTCCAAAAAGCAGGCTCTCAACAGGCTCTGGCAAATCTTTGTCAAAGTTCTTTCTTTTCTCTCACATTGAAGTCTGAGAATTACTAACCAACCAGGATGTCTTTGTGGCTGACCATCACAGACAGGAACCTTGTATTCACAATGATGGCTATTATCTTTACAATGCATTCTAACCCCCCGATGCCAGGGGACAACAGTTGACTCATGAAAAGTTTAGTTGTTTTTAGTTCAAACCATAGAGTCCTTGCTAACAAGATCTGTGACTTGGGCAAGAACTTTCAGTCTTGGTACCTTAAATTCCACACTGGTACACACAGGACAACCCCAGTTCCTTCATTCAGGTGTTGGGAGGAACAGAATACATATCAACTTCTGACTTTTCTGGCTCACACACAATAAGCTCACACTGTAGATTAGTTTTATTATTATCAATGTAAGTTTGAGTCAGACTTCCTATAAATGGAGCCAATTCCTTAATTTGAGTCAATCACTTTTTTATATGACTTTTTGGTAGGCTTAGAATAGCACAGAGGGCAAGGGCTTTAGAGACACACTGGATTTTGTTTGTGCCTCTGTTCTTTGAATTTCAATTTCCTCATTTTTCATCTCTTCAAAGAATGTTCCTATAAGTCTCCCCACTGGAAATTTGAACTTTTAGTTCTAACTAAAGCCAACAACTTTCTATATGGAGCTGTAACTGTCTGTGTCCATGAACATCTCACAGAAGCACAATCTAACACTGCTCCCCAAACAGCCAGTTATAGGAATGATTAGGTGTAAAGGGCTTTGGTGTCATCTAGGGCACTCATTTTACAGAGAAAATATACAATGATCAAAGAAACTAAGATACTACTACACTGTGGGAACATTGCTAAAGGGTTAAAATAAAGGTCTAAGGCCTAGAGAAGAGCCCCACTGTCCTGCAGTGATCAATAGTCTGTCCTGGTTTGTCTAAGAAAAAAAAAAGAGAACAAAGTAAGTAAAACAGTAAAATGGAAGCTTAAAAATAAAAGCTGAGGGAAAAGAGGGAGAAAGAAGGAAAAGAATGAGGGAGAAAGAAAGAAGGAAGGGAAAAAAGAAGGAAGGAAAGAAAGGAGATGAGGACAAGGAATGAAGAAGACAAGGAAGGGGAACGCAAAAACTGGAAAGGATGATGAGGCCTCGGTGAAGCACTTGGCAGTCCTTTGCTGTACAGGACTGTTATGAACATACAGAATACCAGGCACCAAGTACTTGCATATTACCTCTGCCACCTAGGGGCTGTGTGGTTAGACATGAGGTTCTTAAATTCTCCATCCCTTATTCTGCTAGTTGAGCCACTGTGAAATATCACTGGGAGGGTGAAAGAAATGATTGGTATCGCATTACAAGCATGTCGTTATTAGTGCATATACAAAACACATAGGAAACATTCAATGCCTAAGCATTTTTGTGTCATCATATTTCTCCCAATTTGGTTTGATGTCACTGAAGATTTTTTGTTTGTTTGTTTTTGTTTTTCTCAGTTAGACATCATGGGGTTGTCACTGAGGAGATGTTGAAAGCAGGAGAATGAATAGAGAGACGGAGGGGAAGTGTAGAGGAAACCACCAGGAACATGTTTGCAGTGTTTGCTATGAACAGAGTGCTACATGGGATGCTCTGTGCATTGATTTAATATTTGTCATAAGCCAAAGGTTTATAGTGTTGTTTAGCTATTATTACTTCCATTTTACAGACAAGAAAAAGAAAACTTTGGGTAATAATTTTAGTGAAACATTTTAAAGATTTAATTTACTTTTTATGTTTTCAGATGTGTGTATATGTGTGAGTATGAATGTGTGTGAATGCATGTGTGTATATGTGTGAGTGTGTGTGTGTATATGTGTATGTGTGTGAGTGTTTGTGTCAGAGTGTATGTGTGTGTGAGTGTGTTTGTGTGAATGTGTGTATATATGAATATGCATGCATGCATGCATGGAAGCTGGAAGAGAGTTCAAGTTGTTTTCCTCTACCTATTATTTTGAGAGAGGACTCTTCCTGAACTTGAGACTTCTGTTTTCTTTGCTTTGCTGGAAGCTAGCAAACCTAAGTGATTAATTTGTTTCTCTCAACTAAGAATAGGGGTTCAAGGTGTTTTCTTGGATATCTGGCTTGCCACATGTGTTCTGGGATCTGAACTCTGGTCCTCATGATTTAACAGCAAACACCTTTAACTGCTAAGCCAAGTGTCCAGTCCCTTGACCAAGTCATTTTTGGTTTGTACCTTTATTCTTCCTCCATATAAAGTCTGTCCCCTGTAGGAATCCATCCAGTTTCCAAAATGACCATTCTAGATAACACAATTTCTTTAGAAAGAGAGTAGACAAAGATGGATAATGACTAGTTGTCTTAGTTCTGGGCAAGAAGAAGGGCCCTTTTCTGTTCCCGCAATCCCCTATCTGTTTCTGTAAATATAAATCAGCAGGTTTAAATACAGATGCCTTGCCTTTTTTGTTCCCAGGGTAAAGAGCATCACTTGTGACACCTGGCTGCTGCTGTGCTTCTTAGACATCGATGGGCTTGTCTAATTAAGGTAAAATATATATGTCTTTTGCAATTAAAATTTTGAATACTTTTTCTATGCTTTTGGTTTTCAAGATTGTGTTTGTCTGAAAGATGGGAGGGAAGCAGCAGTAAACAGCAGTGGTTATCCTTTTCTGTATTGTCTTGAATAAAACCCTGTCTGTTGGGATGTGCCTTTCTCACCATGTCTCTCAGAGTGAGCTCTGTCCAGATGTGCAGAGGTGATGGATATTAAACGTGCAAATCTTCTGGGATTCAGCGGATCGGTTTTCTTTCTTAGGAAGCGCTTTCTTAACCTAAGGCAAAAAATACTGTCATTTACTTGCTTTTTCTGGAGTTTTCTCTATAAAAAATCAAATCATGTCAAAATTTTTCCTTCACAGTAATGTATGAAATTTTCTCATTTTAAAACTTCTTCTCTTAGAATTTGGGATGGTTTCTTATTTGGTCTTCTATGTGCACCTGCCACTGACCAAATTCATGAAAAAATAGTCAGTGATAGTAATGGAACATCTCTGGTGGTCAGCCTCCAGGTATGATGTGTGTTTTTATAAAGGTTTGGATACTTGCTCTGGTTTTCAATTGCATTTATACCTAGCAATATACTCATATTTTCTGCTCGTTAAACTCTCAGCTAGTTCAGCTTTTGGGATTGAGTGTGTCCTTTGTGCTGAGGCTGGGTCATAGTTTCCATGTGTGACTCCAACATATGGCTGTAATATTTGTTACTATTGATTCTGTTTCCTAAAAGCTCTTTCTGGGTAATTTCATTCAGTATTCAAGCATATAAAAAAGGCACATGGCTTTGTTTACCAGGCAGAGGTAATCCTCAGAGTGGGATGGCCCGTAGCTAACCTAACAGTCAACAAGAATGCAATGGCCCATGCATGATGCCCACCAAGTTTCACTCTATTCTGGGGCACCTGTCACCAAGAAAGGTCAAATTGGTGACCCTATAAATAGAATACAGAACCTATAGCTCAAGATCCTTCATGACTACTTTATCAGGTCTATAAAAATAACAGCTTTTCAAAAACACTTACTGAGTACCTGCTCTGTGCTTTAGACAGATGAGCAACAAAGTCTCAGAGTTGTCCTTTTGAATTAGAATAGCCAGTTTTTAGGAGGAAGGAACCAAGATATGAGTTAGGTCAAGAACCCACAAACTGATGGCCTAGGATCAGTGCTCTACCCACGCACCCCCAACAAAAACTGCACAGTAAATTCCAAGTCTGGATTCAAAGATGCAATTTGTCTAGGAAACTAAGGCCAGACTAAAGGTTTTCAGAGACAAGTGTTATTGGAGTATCCAAAGCCACAATACTCCAAGCTAAAATTTTGGAGATTTACCCTGGTGCTATGTAACCAAGATCCCAAATAGAAACTGTGTATCTTGGGGGAAATGTATGACTTTACTTAAGACAGAAAAATGGAGGCAGAGCCAAAGCTCAGGTTTCACAGGACTAATGTTTATGGATCCCTTGCCATGTTACAGGAGTTGCTGACCACTTATACATATTGCCTAATGTAGATGGGATGCGTGCTGATGTCAAGTTATCTTGCACATAAGCTGGTGCATAGAATGTTCAATAAACTCACATTTGCATAGTTAGGAACTTAGGAAGCAAAAAGTTTGAACAGGCAATACGGCTAAACAATACACTTCTTCATTGACTACTCTCATTGACCACACTGCATCACCTCTACACTTTCAAAGGATATGGTTTAACCTTGGCTTTGAACAAATGGGGAAAATCCTAGATGATACCCATCCACTCCAATCACATCTTGAGTCTATCTCTTTGTACCGTGTGTGCGATCCATATCTACCAGATAGATTTAAAGTGAAAACAACTAGTTAAAGAAATCTTAATGAGTAGGTAGGAATTCAACAGCAAAGGCCAATTGCAGATATGACACATATTACAGTTATAAGTGGGTGAGCTTATACTCTCTGAAGAGACCTTCCTTATTTGAATGTTCTTCCCTTGGATTATCTATAGGTGGACTGTGTGTGTGTGTGTGTGTGTGTGTGTGTGTGTGTGTATCAGTGCTAGCAGACATATTCAAGAGTGATACACTCTTGGTTCAGGAAGGAGCTGAGCTGTATCTGTTTCATGATGGCCACTATTAGGGGATTCATCTGCTCCAAGGTGCCAACTCCACAGACACACTGCCAAAAGACACAAGCCTTAATTCAATCAACTCAGACTTTGTACCAGGTACTTTCAGCCTTCATTTTCTTTTATTAGATCCATACTTGTGCAGGACAGATGAGCTATCCCTGCTTCACTCCAAGGAAACAAAAGGCACCACAAATTTTTCCTTCTGGCTCTACTTCAAAGAGAGAGTACCCAACTCCTAGAATCCTGTATGCAGGGTTTTAAAAAGCCTAGTCTATTTACAATCAAGTGTATGGATATTGCAGCTTGCAAACAAAACCTTAAAATAAGACTTGGGAAATAAAACCATTTTACTATTTCCTCACCACCAATTACCACTTTTATAAATAAGGAATGGTATCCTTTTCTCTCACTCTTCCACGCCAGATTTCTTCCACCCAGAATGCTAGTAGGCATTCTCTTTATTCTAGAATCATCAAGAAAGCACTGGCTGACAGGTGCTGTTATTGCTTCTGATCCCATTGGTCACATCATGTAACATCTTCACTCCTAACTTAATACGATGGATGCAGCTTGACAGGGCATATCAAGGATATAGTACTGCTTTCCCTGTGCTGGCTTAAGCTCCTGCCATCCTACTAGCTCCCTGAGACTGCACACCATTCAACTTTAGGGCATATTTATTGGTTAAAATAGGTGTAAGCATAGCAGCCTATTCCTAAATGCCGGTTCCCAGGTTATATTATGTGGCATGCCTGTAGCCACTCCTGCCTTCTTGTTAGAATGAGGTTAATGATCTTTGAGTCATGACAAGAGGAAAAAAATTGTTTAAATGAGAGGGGTCATGGTGATCCCCAGGCAAACATGGAAAATGCTTCATAGCCAATCAAATTCATCAATAAAATGGCACACACAGTTAAGAGAATGACAATGACATTAATATCATATCTTCATTAAAAAGTAATGGGGATTGAACATTTTAGTTCTGTTTACCTTCATTTGTCCTAGAGATGCTGGGCTTGATTACTTTCTGCCTTTATTGCAAAGAATGGAAGCTAAGAGGAGTACAGTTCTCTGACTCAGCCTTGGATGGAAACAGTCAAGGGAGTTCTTATTTTAATAGTTTAATTTCATTCTAAAATGCTCTGTGATAACCTGTGCTAGATTTGATAGAGAAGACCACAGAGCCTGCTCACGATCTCCAAATGTTCACAGTCTACATAAAGATACAGAAAGAAAAGCTAGGAATAGTGATACCCATCTATAACTTCAGCACTGAGAGTGTGGAGACAGGTAGATACCTAGAACTCACTGGCCAGCCACCAAAGGTCTGAGCTCCACATTTAGTGAGAGATCCTGCCTAAAAAATAAGGTGGAGAGTTATGGAAAAAGACAATAGTGTCAACCTCTGGCCTCCACAGATGTGAACAGATCTTTTTGTGTACACATAGGCACACACAAATACATGACTTACACAGACACACTTATGTGTGTGTATATAACACATACACACAAACACACTAATATACACACACATATTGGTTGCCTGATGCATCAAAAAAGCAGGCATTTAATGAAGTCAATATTTACTTTTATTTGCTTATTTGGGTGCTGAAAATTGAACCCTGTTTGTGTGGGGGGCAGGGGTTGAGAAAAAAAAAAAACAGGGTTTCTCTGTGTACCTTTGTGCCTTTCCTGGAATTCACTCTGAAGCCCAGGCTGGCCTTGAACTCACAGAGATCCTCCTGCTTCTGCATCCTGAGTGCTGGGATTAAAGGCGTGCACCACCACTGTCCGGCTTGAGTTTTTCTATCCTGACAGCCTTCTCCGAAATAACCAATTCAGAGATTTAAGATTACTTACAAATGTTCAGCCAATAGCTCAGGCTTGTTACTAGTTAACCCTTACATTTTAAATGTAGCATGGCACATTTATCTCCTGTTCCCTTTGCACTGGGCTGGCGACTCTTCTGACTCTGTCCTTCCCTTCCCAGCATTCTTTCTGTCTCTGATGGTCTCGCCCAATCTCTTCCTGCCCAGCTATCAGCCAAGCAATTTCTTATTAACAATGAGAGCAACATATATTCACAGTATACAGAAGGATTATTCAACAGCACACATATGTTTTTTTGGTTTTTGGTTTTTTTTTTTTTGTTTTTCCTTTTGCCTCAGGAGTTAGATTGAAGGTCAAAGTCACATGCTATCTCACAATGGAGACAAGATGAAGGTGCAACCATTACCAGCTGGTAGAAAATCAGGTTATAAACCCTATTTGTCTTCTAGTGTCTCCACGATATGACTTTAGGAGGGGATGGTTGCAGTTAAAGGAGACATTTTTCCCAACTATATTCATAAATACATTTTGTTAGGCAGTTATGTCGAATCCATCAGGTCTCCACTCCATCTCTGAAAGTAGGCTGCCTTTCTGCTCTTTGATTTCTCTCACACAGATAGGACTGCACTGTCAGAATCTGGAAATCAGGCATGAGACATGGAATGTTAAAGCTGTCTGCAGAATATTTGTGTAAGAGGAAAAGGCAAGAGGGGACTATGGGGACCCTAGGGGAATTCTAGTTCTGCAAAATAGTGTTTGTATTTGATCTGACAGGGTGGAGAGGTGCCAGTCAGCAAGTGAAAATGAAGGTTAATTGTTGGCGATGCTCTGTGGGATGGGGCTTTGTGGTTTAGGCTAGTAAAGATAGTAGATTTGTTCTTCTTGGGGAAGAACAAGGTAAGGTTCCACATTCTGCTTGTATGACTCTAAGCTCTAAACCTCAGTTGCTTTGTCTATTTGATGCAAATAACCCTATTCACCTTTCAAAACTGTTCCAAGACAATGTGAAGCAACTTATCCTGTTCTAGTCCATCTTTAGTTATTAGTCTATGGCATCTCCAGGGTTGGCAGTTCATGTCTGCTCTTCTGCACTGCACAAGCTATGTATAAGAGATGGCTGGTATAGACAGGCTCAGATGAAGCCTACCATACTGCATGAAGGCACACCCTAACATAAACATGATTCCCTAGGGAACTGTGTTAAAATTTAGATTATTTTTAAAAGGTCTTAAACAGAGTTTGGGATTTATAAGGCATAGTGGAGCATATAACCTCATCAAAACAGCAGACAATTAAAGTAGGCTCCATCCAAAGAATAAATTAGACAAGGCAGGTATAAGTTTGGCATATTATTATGAGAAAAGAAGTTCCCATTCCATGTTTGTTTCATGTCTTTGGATATTATCACCTTGAGATGACCCTGAATTTACACAGAAGGTCCATCATCTGCCTGAAATCTCTGAGCATAGTGTGAACCAGCCTTGTCTTTCAGTCACTTATCTTTCAAAGTCTGTTCAGAGTTTTTTCCTAGTTGTTTAGATTTTCCATATTTATATATATTTCAATCAACCCTTTTTGCATTTTAAAGCTAAGACAAAGTAAAACAAAATGTTCATCCCTGGTGGCATAGTAAAAAGAATTGTGTGAAATTTGTGTGTCTCACTCTTTTAAAAGAGAAAATGTAATGGCTTTCTCATCTTCATATTCAGTTATTACTTTAAAAATAAAATTTTAAAAATGTATGTCTGTGTATGTGTGATGTCTATACATGTTTACACGTGTGGTTGCATGTATGTACATGTGTATGTGCATGCATACATATGTATGTCACTCCCTTTCTCTTTGTCTCTCTCTGTCTCTCTGTCTCTGTCTCTGTCTCTGTCTCTCTCTCTCTCTCTCTCTCTCTCTCTCTCTCTCTGTGTGTGTGTGTGTGTGTGTGTGTGTGTTTAGGATGATGTTAGGAGTCTTCCTTGATTATACTTCATCTTATTTACTGAGGTAAGGTCTCTCAATTGAACCCAGAGCTTACCTATATGAGTAGTCTAGCTAGTCAATTTTCTACAAGGAGACTAGCCAGCCTTCCCAGGGGATCCCTGTCTCCACCTTTCCAGTGCTAGAATTTCTGCCAGCCACCACAGCCCCCAGAGCTAACATGGGAGCTGGTCATTTAAATTCCTATCCTCACACTTGTGCAGCAAATGCTTTATCCACAAATCCGCTGCCCAAGTCACCGTTTACTTTGCTGTTGTTACAGACAAAGTCTCACTACATGGCCTTGACTAGCCTGGATCTCACTATGTGGACCAGAGGGAAGTACCTGCTTCTGCCTTCCAAGTGCTGGGATTAAAGGCATACACCACAACACTCAGCACATTTAGTTTTTCAAAGATACCCCTGTTAACATCTTCTCTGTTAAGCAGTGTGCCAAGCACAAATGATCATGTAATGAACAAAATATAAACTGTGTCCAGGAATACTGTACCAATGTAGTGATGTAAGAGATCTATAGACAGTATCAGGCTTTGCTTTGTGACTTCAGCTTCGCAAATTAAGCATCTTGTTAGTTCTAGCTAATACCAATTTACAAAATGATCTTGCTGTCAAATCATGCCATCTGCAAATAACAGTTTTATGAAAATTTACTAAATCTATTTACTTCTTTGTGCACAGTTTGGATTGTTCACATGAGGGTATATCCACATCTAAGAGAAAAAAAAAAAACACCGAAAAAACAAAACAAAACAAAACAAAACAAACAAAAAAAAAACTTCATCAGGATCTGGAGACAGAGCCATCACCAAATAATAATATTTTAAAAGCAGTGAAAATATTCACACTAAGTAGCTTTGCATGAAGAACAATTAGTATTGGCATCAAAATAGCAGAATTCTGTGGACTTCAGAATTGTCAAGGAGAGTGATAACTTATGATCCTGCACACCTGTGTGTGTGGCTGTGTACATGTGTATGTGTGGAGTGTTTTTGTGTATTCACTTTATTTTTTATCTGGCTTGAGGCAGCACTTGTCTAATACTGAGTAATAGTGAGCACAGTAGACAGACTTGTTTCATCTCAGATTTAGAGACCTGAAGCTAGTGTCACTTTCTAGAAGCTTAAAATAAGAATGTTTATCATATTAAGGCATGGTTATTTTATTCCATATAAAATGACTATGTTACTAAAAATTATCAAATATTTTAGGAGCTATGGAAAACAGCCTTCTTTTAATTATTGGTGAGCTGATAAGCTTGTATTACACTATTTAGTTGCCTCCTATTGAAACAGGATGCATTCCTGTAGGAATATTTTTAATTAGTAAGATTGGGTTTATAAGGTTTTTTTCTGTTGTTGTTTAATGTAGTTAATTTAAAGTATTGAACACAGATGCATGGTTTCGACTGTTTTCCTGTTTGATTTTGCTCTTTTTGCATAATACTTTATCACCTTGGGGAATCAGAACCAAATCTTCCTTGTGGAACAAATTGGATGGTTCTGCCTTCTTCAGTCTCCAGAACACATTATAATGAATGTGTTTATGTGGTACTTTTTGAATGCATGAATTAAATCACTGTTAAATCTCTTAGGATCTAATGTGCTTTGGACAGCCAATTCGTAAAGACTTATCTGTGATTCTCAGTTATTGGTCTGTTCTGATTTTCCATTCCTTCTGCCACTTTTTAAACTTGATTATCCTTTATTAGGTTGAGATTAGAAACTGAAGAAGATGTTTTCACCCTCCCCAGCTGTGACTGCATATGTCTTTGCATTATTGAATTTATGAGACTTTTTATTTGCTCTTTTAATTGTCTTTTTTTGTTGTTGTTTTTTAACTTGGAACCTCATTACAGGAGATTTCATTTGGGTCCAAATGCTTACAATTTATTTTTCACTGTTTATCTCTGAAATTATGTTTTGAAGTATAACTGTAGTCCTTGAAAATAATAACTTGAAATAATATGAGAAATCATTGCTTCTACTCCATTAGGAATACAAATGGGGAAATGAAGGCTTGATAAAGTAATTTTTACAAGTTATATTCTCAAGAACAAAGCCAAATTCAGGCTACAACTCTGTATTAATATATGAAAAGCTATGGAACATATAACATACATTTATCTTCCTTGTGGATGTTAACATGTTGCTGGATCTTTGCTTCCATGTGTCACACCCCAGTTGTGAGCTGCATGGATACAGCTGGTAGCCTTTCTGATACAGTCCTCTGGAATCTGTCATCAAATCAAAGTATTTTTTCAAAGCTGAGATACTGTAGAAGGAATGTCAAGAACATATCTAAGTTACTAATGACATTACCAATAATGCTTGATTCTTCCATCACTCAGCCCCTGCTCTTACTCATTATGAAGAATTGCTTGAGACTCTACTGAAGATGCTGCCCATTAATTTGAATATTCCTATGAAAAATCACTAAAATATCAAACAGTAGTGCTTTGGTATTAAGGCATGAGCACTGATGTCTGGCTTGTTAGAGACTGGTCTCACAGGTGTGGGCACTGACTGTTTACACAACAGTGGATGTTTAGTGTTTATTTTCCTATTGACCAACCATGCAAGCATACTGTCATTAAAGCTTCCCTAGACTAAGGCACTTTACTCTATGCATGCCCACATTTCAAGAACTATTCAGTGAGCTCATCTGATTTTCTTCCTCTAAGAGCTGGACTTCATAAAGCTTCTATTGTTTTCATAGCATCCACTTGAGACCTGATTAAAGAACTTTTGTTTTTAAGTTTTCCTGTGCAGTGCAAATCACTTTGCCTGTTCCTTCATGCATAACGAATGTACACACCATAATTAAATGCACGAAGCTAAGAACAAGAATGCCAGGAATAGAGGTGCTGATCTGCCCCCAGGGGTCTAGGTTGGCAGGCAGGCCAAGGCTGGAAGGGCAGAGTGATTATCTGAAGAATGTGAGAGCCAAGGAACAAGCAGAGTGTGGGGAAGCCCCTCCAAGAAACTAAGAGACTGACAGTTTTAAAAGTTGAATTTTTCACTAGTTTTAACTGCTTACTCCAGAGTAAGAAATGGGAAACAACACCAAGGAGGTCAAGATCTATGTGCACAGAGACAGCTGCCAACAAAAAAACAAAGCCAGAAAACTAGAAAGAGTAGATGAGACCGGAGAAGGAGGACAGGTTCCAAGGAGGGGGTATGAGGACAGCAGGTCACAAGATATAGGAAAGGGAAAGGTAGTTTTCAGGGACAGGGATCCAGCAGGGAAAGGAGGAAGGCAGGACCGTGATGTGATGCAGAGGTCAAGAGACTGAACCTGAACTGAACCTGTGCATTTTTTCTTGTCATTATTTCCTCAGTAATGCAGTGGCATAGCATGTATACTGTGATAGAACTATAAATGTAATCACTGAAACTAGAAAACAATAACCAAATGGAGCTAAAGCACGGTGAAGAGACAGGTGTCAAAGGATATAAAGAATAATGATGTGAAAATAGTCATAGCACAGGGTATAGAATTAAACGCCCAAGAAGTGTTAACTACTACTAAAAGCAAATTTGAAATGTCCGCCCTTTCCCATAAAGGCTTCAAACCCCACCAGGTTTTCTCTGCCACCATCACAATCCATCTTCTCACAGCTCAGGACACTCTCTAAATCTGAACTTTCTTACCATTTCCAGGTTTCCAGGCCATCAACCTTTCTCCTGAGTTGGTGGCTCTCCTCCCCTGCTGTTCCCTTCCATATGTCCATCACTCAAGATATAAGATCAAGATTTTGGCTCAGAGGCCCTATGGTTCTCAGTGTGCTAAAACATAAAGGCACGCACACACACACACACACACACACACACACACACACACACACACACCTGCTGCTTCTATGGCCTAAGGCCTCCACATTCCCTACCCACTGGCTACCTTCTCAAATTTATTGCCCATTAATTCCCACCCCCTCACTTTTCCTGTCTTTCTCCCAACAATCCACATAAGCTCCTACCACAGGCCCTTTGCACAGGTAATTGATCCCTTCTATTTATTATTGCATCCTCTAGAGAGGAATGTCTGTACAGTGTAGGTGCTAAAGACTAATTCCCAAAGGAATGAATAAATATCCCTTCCTCAGGATGTATGATTGTGGAAATAGGATACTAAATACTATTTCATCAAGTATAACAAAGCAAGTAGATGAGAGAAGTAAGGGGTTGAGAGAAAAGAAGTGTTACAAAATAAAAATTAAGGTAGTAGGAAAGGTCTTCGAAGAAATCTATTCCCGGTCTTGGTTCACACACTTGTGATGATGTGAGTTATACACCTGATATTGACAATATTTGTTGACAATGCATGATGTGACAGAAAAATTCAAATATATCAGTGATACACGTGTATAATTATATATACATTTAAAGTCTATGTATAATTATATATATGCTATGATATATGTACTATATAAATTCATATATGTAGTATGTACTTATATATTAATATATATTGTATATACATTTGAAGAGATTACAGCATTTCCCCCTTCTATCATCTGGGAAGACAAATGCTCAGAAAAGTGTGTGAATGTTGAAATGAGGACACAAATGACAGTGGAGATGAGGATCCCTGTGTCCATACTCACATTTGGAAAGACTTCATCCCTGCCTCCCTTCTTTGCAGCTATGTGGTATGATTCAAATTAATTGACTCTTCTGATTTAAAATTGAATCTTCTTACCTGGGAAAGCCACTCCCTTCTCAGAAGAGGTAATGACTGTGGAGCCTACAGCAATTTCCAAACAAGTAGGAAAGGCCCTCTGCTTTTAGTGGGCCCACACTAAGCCAACATCCAAGAGGAACAGAAAAAGGAAAATAATAAGAACAGCTTGAGGTGATGCAAGTCCCTGAATACAACTATTCCTGAGTTATCCATCATCTTTCACCATTAATAAATGGAGATTTCTCTACTTGGTTTAATCTGTCAGAGTAGCTGCATGTGTGAATTGAAAGCCACATACATAGCACAGAACTCTGCACTTGCCTCCTTAGAATACTGGTCATGCAGTTTCTATTACATGGGACATCATTACTACTTATCATATTTACCTAAGCACTGAAGAGTGAACTTGAAACTATGACTCAGGAAGGCATGTTAAACAACTATTCCTGCTTCCACAAAGGGCTAGCCTGAACTAAAAAGCTGAAGTTTAAAAGAAACATGCAAAAGCTGGAGAGATAGCTCAGTGGTTAATCTCACTGCCTGCTCTTCTAGAGGACCTGAATTCAATTCTCAGAGCCCACACTGAGGCTCACAAGCATATGTAAATTCACAGTCCCAGGGGGAGTCAGTGCCCTCTTTGGGCCTTTGCAAGGACTAGCCGTGCAAGAGGTGCAGATACCCAAGCAGGCTTAACATCCATACACATAAAATAGAAATAAATTTTAAAAAGAGATACATGCATGCTACACATGTGCTAAGACACACTGGAAATTAGAAGAAGTGACATTTGAAAGGGACCTGAAGGGTAAATGGGAGTCCATCCCAGTGTGTCCATGCTGAATTCTTCTGGAAAGAATGATTTTAATGCCTTCTGGAAAATTTTGTCAGTCTTACACCTTCCAGGGAGAAAAATGACATTTCAGGTCAGTCACTTTAGGTTCACATACTATATTAAAAGCATAATGCAACTTCTAGCACAATCTGCCCACTGCAGTGGTTCTCAGATCTTGAGAATTTGTGGACACCTTACAGAAAATAGTATAACATTTTTCAAAGAAATGTGCTCATATGGAAATATGCATCCAATGTTAGTTCTGTGGCTTTCAATGAAGATCACCTTCCAATCAGAAAGAACTGCTGATTTAGTTGATGTATTTGTAGGAACCAGGACCCCCTAGAATGTAACCCACTATTGGGTATTAATTATTGGCTGCAAATAAATAAACAACAACAAAAATCAAGCCGCGACCTATGAGACAGTTTTACAAACTCAATTTTCTGTCAATACACTAACAACTCATTGTTCTGACTCACTAGATGAAGCTTGTAAGGAAAACAAGCCATTGAGCTTGACTTAAGCTTCTGAGTGAGCTGCTCTAATGATAGCAACAGCCTCTAGCTCCACAGTCCTCCCTCAGGCACCCACTACCTGTAGAGTATCCTGTATTTCCTCTCCATCACTGCACAAGACATACCTCTCAGCCAGAGCTATTGAATCAATCAATCAAATTTTATTTTTATTGCACCATTCTGGAAAATCCACTTATACCCCTTTCCAGTAACACTGAAGGGAGAAATAATCTATAGCACCCAATTAAGAATAAAACATATGTCTTCTTGATGATGTCTGAGCGGTGGTGGATCCAATGGTCATTAGCTCTTGAAGTTATTCAACACTAAAACTGAGGTGGAGTAACATGCTATAACTGCAAGTGAAGTTTCATTACAACCACTCAGAGAGAGAGAGAGAGAGAGAGAGAGAGAGAGAGAGAGAGAGAGAGAGAGAGAGAGAGAGAGAGAGAGAGAGAGAAACCATTTGAAAGCAAGGGCTCTCAGATGCCCCTGTGTCTATGACCAGAAACAATAATAATAATAATGTGCACTTACTGAGTACTTTCCTTTCTAAGAGTTCAAAGAGCTGTTCCCTGTAATGTTAATTCACCTCTGCCACAGCCCTCTGATTTATAGCTTTTCCAGAGCACATGCTGGAATAAGGAAGATTGTTCAGGCTTTCAGTGGTGGTCTGGATTGTGTAAATTGCAGAGAGTGTACATTTCCTGCCATAGAGGAGCGAGATAGAAAATATAGAATTGAGGGTAGAGTGAATATTGAGTGCTGACGTCAAATCAAAACACTGAAAAAGAGAACACTTTCCCAGGAGGCTTGTAGAGGGTAGAGGTGCACCCTGTGAGCAGACCCTCCCTCAAGGTGGCGCAATCAGCCCTGTAACTACATAAACTCTGTCTTTTGGGTAATTCAAGTTGCAGGACAGGGACCTTGCCTGATCTCATTCCAAATCATAAGCTGCAAACTGAAATGAAGCAAGAACACATATCACCGGGTCACATGAAAAGAAAGGCTATCCTTCAAAATGACTTTTTGCTTACTAAGCATCTGCCTCTTTCTCCAATATGAACACCCAACAGCAAACAAAGAAAAACTGAAATAGTGATCAATCAATTAATTGATTGGTTAATAGATGATCAAAATAAAGGATACTTTTGTTCTTTATTCTTGTTTCCTTAAAACAATTGGCCTCTTTCTCCATCTCCTCCCACCCCCCAACTCTTCCTCCAGTCATTTTCCTTGCTTCTATTTTTCTTTCTTATTTAATGTTATGGGTGATTTTCCTGCACACATGTCTGTGCACCATATGTGTGCCTGGTATCTGTAGAGGCCAGAAGAAGGCATTGAGACTGGAGTTACAGACATTTATGAGCCTGGTGTCTTTTAATGTGCAATTTGTGACACCTAGGGTTATTTTGCTTACCTATATGAATGCATACACACACACATACACACACACACACACACACACACACATTTTGCTGGCCAATTCCTATCATATAACAAATGCTAGCTTCCTATGAAGGAATCTCTGAGTCTTTCATTTAAACTGAGTTCTATAGTATCATAATAGTTCTTTCTTTTAACATCCTGTAGCATTATAACGAATATATTCTAAATGAGACTATAAGTTCTATTTATTAGAAACTGGTAACCTGCTGTTTGCTCCTCTATCCAAATACTGTAAGAAAGAATCTGGAACACCCAGGTCATGAGAATCTCTTAACAACACCAATACAATGCTTAGCTAACAGACTTTAGGCATTTAAATATGCCAGGTAGTATACTAATCATTTTGCATGCACATGATTATGTAATCTTAACAACTTACAACTGTGTTCAGAGAAGAAAGAAATTGAGACCACTAATTTCATATCCTCCTTTCTAAAACAAACTCTGGGAATAATAGCATTTAAGTACAAGAAGATAATAAGATAATCCCAGGAAGTATTCCTTGAGGAAAAGGGAAGCAGGCCAGGAAAGGGAAAAAGCCCAGGAAAGCATGCATTTCCCAGCTAGACACTACTATGGGCAAGAAAAACCTACTCCCATTGGGACTTTTATGTTCAGATACCTCTGGGTGAAACACCCTATCTGAGAGCTATTCCTCAGAGATATAGGGCTTTGGGGACAGCTGAAGGTGATTTTCAGGGGAGTTATTCTCCAGTCATTATGGCCTTCTGTGGTGCATGCAGGCTGAGCTGCCACAGCTCTCTGGTAAAGCATTGAGCAAGCGGGAGGCAGGGGTAGTACACCTCAGTGGCAAGGCTTTGGACAGCCACTGGATTCACACACTCCAGGTTCCATTTTCAGTGGGTGTGAATATGCTTCTGTATGGTTTGACTCAAGAATAAGTTCTTAAATAAAAATGATTAGACATGTCTGTTAAGCAAGTGAATAAAAACAAGAGAAGGGAACCAGATGGAAAAATAAAGAAGGCATGATTATTTTTTTCCTTAGAAGTAAGATTGAGTCTGAGGAAACTTTTCTGTTACCTGAAGAGTATGTTCTTCTAGTATCTATAGCATGCATACTTCTGACTTTAGAACCTGCTCTGGTGGTTCACTACCACACACTGTCAATTTTCTTTCTCTTTATGCTTCCTCTGCCAAGGGGAACCCTCTTACTTGGCTCTCCATACTCTCTCTTAAGATCAGATAACAATATTAGGCTGAAATCAAGATTTGACTTATCCTAGGAACTACCCAGTTTCTGTCATGGTCATCTAGTATTTGTTCACAGCTCTTACACATTGATTTTATTAGTCCAAAGTTCAGACTACTAAAATTATAGTTAACAGTTTCCAGAAAGTTCTGTATCCAGCTCCAGTTGCTTCTTTGATCCTTCCCTCATTAATACCACTATGTTTTTGTGGAGACTTCAAAACTAACATGGAACCTAGCATATATGCAACCTCTTTCCTTGATAAGGAAATTATGCACTTCTCCTAATGCAGGGGCAGTGCCTTGAGAAAAACATGTGTCACTTCCAATCTTTTGCAAAACAGACACTGATGTCCTGCTGGTCCTGGCCTCAGCATACCACTTAGGCAATACTTGACTTCTATGTGAAATAAAGCCTCACATTCAGTTTCTTAAATAATTTTGAGCACCTACTATATGCCAGACATACAATGGTAATCCAAAGATAGGTGAGGTATGTTTTAGTTAAATTCTGACAGGAGAAATAGACAAACAGAAGGTAGTGCCACTATCTAATTATATATCATCACATTTAAGCATTACTTCATATAAAAACAGCTTTGCAAGAGAAAAAAGGTAACCTAAAGTCAAAAAGATTACACAAGGACATGATGTTTGTAGTACTATGTTGAAAAATAATCCAACCTGTGCAAAAGTCAGTGGTGTGAGCATGAATATTTCATTCAGTTAGAAAGCAAAGGATTCATTTGATTTTTGTTTGTTTGTTTGTTTGTTTTTTTGAGACAGGATTTCTCTGTGTAGCTTTGCTCCTTTCCTGGAACTCGCTTTGGAGACCAGACAGGACTGGAACTCACAGAGATCCACCTGCCTGTGCCTCCAGAGTGCTGGGATTAAAGGTGCGCACCACCACCGCCCGGCCGGATTCATTTGATTTAAAGAAAGGTTAGAAGGCATGTTGATCATTCTCCATTTGACTTCTCCAACTCTCTCCCTCAGAGTATCAGGTCAGTTTTCTACACCAGCATACCCACATTTGTAGGTTGCCTTTGTGATGAGGGCTACTTCTCTACCGAGGAAGCCAGTGAGTTGATTGTAGATTCTTTTCCTGTGTGAGGATGCTGAACTTCATTCAGCTGACCACCAACACTTCAAACCATGCTTCATAGACTATGTGGATTAGAGAGGAAGGGATGAAAGAGGCATCAGGGGGCAGGTGAAGGATGCTGTGTTCCTCTAAGTCTTTGCTGAAGCAGCTTTGCTGCTGCAGTTTTAATCTGAGACTCAGTAGACAGAACCTACCCACCAAAGAACGCTACAAAGAAGGGGAGAAGAGGCTAACAAGATGGCCAAGTGGGTAAAAACACCTGCCCCTGAACTGATGATCTCAGTTTAATACCAAGGACCCACCTGGAAAGGCAAGAACTGACTCCCACAAGTTGTGCACATGAGTACAAGCATGCACGCGCGCATGAGTACAAGCATGAGTACAAGCAGACACATACACACACACACACACACACACACACACACACACGAGGAGGGAAGAGAGTAAGGGATGGAATATATGATGGGTCAATTTTGAGGCATAGAATTTTACAGGTTTCATACGGGGGCATGTAATGGCCAAAATTGTGATGCAGAAAGAGAGAACGTGATCGCATGAAGGTAGAGAATGCATGGATGGTAGGAGACAGGAAAGACCTATGTGAACATGAGTTTGGAAACACTCTAGCTAAGAGGTGGTGACACTGATCCAGGAGGGATTCTGTGGTTCTGATGAAGAAGGATTGGATCTAGATATAATGAAGACATAGAGTCAGCAGGACTCACTGAGGCACTGCATTCTGGGAAACAGTAATAACGCACGCCTGTAGGGTTGTTGCAAGGTTGTTATTATGAAATGTGTTTTAAATTGCACTGAATAGTGCAAATATTAATTATGAGTGTTAGTTTGACTAGATCATAGTTCTCTTCATTCCTCATCAGTGCTCTTGTCACAATCCCCTCCTATGATTCATTGTAAACTGAGCTATTCCTTAATTGGATTTGCTGAAAGCAATAGAGAATGCCATTTGGCTAGTTCTTCTCTAGGGAATGTTGATATTCAAATCTCCAGGTCATTATTTAAAATCCTTATTTCCAACATGGGAAATGTAAAATTGGATAATATGCTAATCTCTAAAGCAAGCTCTCCTTTGCCTCCAGGATGAGCAAATATTTAAACTTGAGAAAGAGGATATTTTCTGAAACCCACACATGCATCACCAAGGGGCATGTAGGAATCCTGACATCTGCCCTGTGTTATTAATGGTGAGGAAGATGACGAAGAAGATGATGGCAATATGAGCCTCCTTCTCATTGCATCCATCACATTTTAATACCTATTCTGTGCGGTGAATACCCTGAGAACTCTCTATATGTTAATTACTTCCTTTAGGCATAATAATGGGCAGAATGATCATAGTTTTTTTCAGTTAAGAAAGCTGAAGCACAAAAGCTTGAAACAGCCATCAACTTGCCACCTGATGAAGAACACACAGAACACGTATTTGCTTCCAACGCATTTGACCTGGCTCCAAATCTCATTCTATATGCTTGTAGGCAGGAGAATCAACACCTCAGTGTTTCTTCACTACTGACCCCCAGGTCTCACTGACATTAGAGCCTTATTCTCAGGTAGAAAGTGTGTTCTCTGTGTGCTGTAGCTGTGTTTACATCAGAGTGGATTTCCCTGACTAGAGCCATCAATACATTGACAAAATTCTAAGCTGAGAAAGTGATGGGGCCTTACACAAGACAAACAGAATGTCACTCTCTGAAACATGAGCTTAATTTGTCAGGTTAGCCAGGCTTTCGGGAGACTGGTGCATCTTTCTAACTTCTTGTGAATGAAGAACTTAGAAAGAGCAATTTGGCAAGAGACTTGGAAGCAAGAATCAAGCTATTTAACTATGTACTGAGACCCATGCACAGTTAGTACACCCAGAGTCTGGATGGATTAATGGCAGTATAAAGGAATTATCTCCTGAAGTTTGTAATTTTGCATCTCTGTTTCTGAAAAAGTTTATTTAATATTACTGTATCTGGTTCCTCTATCTCTTCCTTCCATGCTACTGTATAGTGAAGTCTCTGAGATCATTACATTATTTCTTGGCTTCTTATAAGGAACAAGAGTGCTCTGAGAGTAGATAGCACTCATGAGTGTCTAGGTAAGGGAAAAGGGATGTCATACTGATCCTTCCTTGCAATTCACAAGCTCACCTGGCATCACAACATATAATAACCCCATCAATTGACCAACATTCTGGTCTAGGCCATGATATGCTTCCTTCTAATATGAGTCATACCTATGCATGAGTGCATTCTTCCACAGTCACCTTTCTATGCTCCACCCTGCCCCATGTACACCTAGTAAAGCACCCAATGGAAAAGAAATCCCAGATAAACTTGTGTTTCTGACGAGTTTCTTCTATAGGATATTTTAAAAGTTTTATGTTAAACAGGTTTAATAAATGATGATAATAATTAAAAGCATAGGCAACATCAAGACAACAGCCTGGGTTTTAGTGCCTTTCATTCTAAACTTAGTTGAGGCAAGTGTATGTGCACAGATTTGGAAGAGTAAGGGATAAAGGGATTTAAGAAACTCATGAGGAGGATCAGAAGGTGCTGAGCCCCATTTCTCCATTATTTTCTCAATAGCTCCCAACATTCTATCCATTCTCCAAAGAAAAGAATATATTTGACTTCTGCTCCTCAAAGATGGCCTTGATTTCCTTATAAGTACCATGAAATATGAAACACGATACCATTTTTCATTAGATACTAACAATTCTAAGCAGGACTAATATGTATGGAATACTTGCTGGGTACCAGGTTCTGTACCATGGACTGCTCCATGACTCCACTATTTTGCAGCTGAGGGTTTTGGCATTGTCATGGCCCTCCTCCTGTAGATCAGGAAATTGTTCACTGAGGAGTAGAAACCTGATGAAGAAGAATCAGGAGACTTGGATGTAAACAAGTAATTTAACTCCAGAAACCATGTCATTACCCGTTCTTTGTGACACCTGGCCTACAGAGTCCAGCCATTCACCAAACTTTCTCCCTACTATTATGGAGAGCGATAGTGAGCCAAATGTGTTTTCAAACAAATCCCCTATGTCATTGAGACCCAGGTAATCTTAGAGTAGTATGGATAGTGCTCATTCATTTCTTCACTGCACCCTTAGCATCTACTGAACACCCTTATTTTGACATCCTAACCCAGAAGACAAGGGAATAAGGATGAAAGAACATGAGCTTCTAATACAGTACAAGAATGGTGATTACAGTTGATGAAAGGAAACACCTTGATCCTATCTTCAGTCCCATTCTACTCCATGGCAACAGTGTGGGACCTGACCTTCAGTGGTCAGATATTGCTTCACAAGTTCCTTGAAAAAGAGCCCTCATTATATACTAACATTTGCTGGATTTGAGGTTTGAAATTAAACCAATTTGCTCCCTTTATCTTGTGAAAAGAAGACATGGAAAGAAATATGAGCTGGCATAGGAAATAAACATATCATGAAGTTTGAAGGTTAGTCTTTAAACCAATGTCCTATTCTACATCTTTTTGTTGCTGTTGTTTTTTAACTTTCTTTTTATTTATTCTTTGTGTCTTTCAAATCATGCATCTCCATCCCAGTAATGTCCTCATTCCTTTGTATCCACCCTCTTCCCTTGCAACCTCCCTCACAAAATAAAATAAAATAAAACTTAAGAGAAAAAAAGAAGAAAAAAAAAAGAGGAAGGAAAAAAATCTTGTCATGGAAGCCCTAGTGTGACACAGAGGTTACACAGTAAACCGTTTTATCCACATATCCTTATGTGCAAGTGTTCATTGCAAAGCGCCATTGGTCAGGTTCAAAGCATCTGGTTTCTGCTGCACTACAGATGCTGGGCCTTCACTGGACTCCTCTTGGTTATCCTGCTGTTGCCCTCTGTTGTGGAAATCCTGCAGCTTTGCATCTGCAGGACTGATTCCTTTATGTGCTCCAGCAGATCACAGATGGCAATGCCTGAAGCATGTGGGAGAGCTGGTCCTGGGGTCATAAAAGTGGGGAAAGCAGCCCCTGTCCCTTATCAGCTGCAGCACTCTACACCTCACCTGGGCAGGCCCCTACACTTCCCTTTGCTGGGCAACACAGCAGAGCTGGCCCAGAAGACATAGGTGTGGGAGATCCAACCCTGAGGACATGAAAACAGAGAACTGGCTCTGCCCCATGCTCATTGCTGCAAGGGAAGAACTCACCAGAGCAGTGCTCGAGAGCTCACCCTGGTGGGGAGGACAAGGGAGAGCTGGCAGACTGACCAACCCTTCAATTACCCATGCCCCAAACTTAGTCTACATCTTTAATTTTACAAAAGGGAATTCAAGTCCATAGAACAGTAATGAAAGAAGCAAAATTTGGTCAGAGTTTCAAGTCTGCCTTCCAGTTTCCATAATATCATCCTGTGTTCTCTCTGTTATAGAGAAGCGGGGGTAGCTAGGCCAGGCCTAGTCTTCTGATGGGAAGAGAATGGCATGTACACCAATACTTGCCAGCAGCAGCAAAACCTTCCCAGACAATAAAGGTGAATTGTCTTGAAGACAGGGAAGCCCAAGGGGCTACTTCCCACTGCCCAGTGCTGAGCTGCTGGAGTTTATGCCATTTCTTTTTAACTTATCCTTTTAATTAATGTGTAAAGAAATGACAATTCTGTCAGCTCACGCCAAGTCTTCTGCACCTTCAACTTGGCACACTGGGGTATGAACTTGAGAAAACTGTGATCAAAAGTTCAAAATGCTAAAATGAGAAGCATTAATGGGTGGAACCACCGTGTGTGCACTTACCAGGATCAATTTTCCACTTAGACAGCTTTTGCCCAGTTGTGCTAACTACTAACCAATCTATAATCCCTAATGGATTAAAGCGGAAAGGTCAGGAATCATAAAATCATCCATTTCCCACTCATTAATATTCAAGTGTGGGT
The DNA here is from genome assembly GCF_903995425.1 of Onychomys torridus. NCBI lineage: Eukaryota > Metazoa > Chordata > Mammalia > Rodentia > Cricetidae > Onychomys > Onychomys torridus. The sequence goes on from NC_050443.1 coordinate 74,668,580, forward strand.
TTCTGACCTGCCCCAGGCTCCACCACAGTAAGGATTTATTTATACCTAGCTTACAAGGAGACCAATAGCACATGGAAACATGGATTTGTGTGTATTTTCCAAATTGTGCCTCAATGAATGAAAGCATCCACAAAGGACATGATGCTTGACACTTGGCAAGGGAAATGGGGTAAGGACCAGAATCAGCATCAAAGAAGTGAGACCCCACAAAGTCCCAAATTTAAGGACAACACAAACAAACAAAACCAACCACAAACAAAACTCAAGATGATTCAGTAAGCCAGACAAGTCATATTTAATGCAATATTCTCTGAAATTTGCATGAATATAAAATGTATGATAAAATATCAAAATTCTAGGAAGTTTGAGTAGACAGGAAGTCCAGAGCTAAAGCCAACACTCTGGGAATCATTCTTATGTTACCCAGGGCCTATTTCTATTGCTAGCCTTGGTTTCAGATTCTTCATCACTGAAGAATTGTTGTCCCTGGATCACTACTCATTACAAGGACTAAATACATATAGAGAAGAGTTTTAAATAGTTTTATTTCAACTATTTAGGCATGCTTCATTGAATGCTTACTGTATCTCAAACATCAAATTCATAGTATAATATTCAGAAAAAATTATATGTGAGGATAAAGTAGGAACTACAACAAATGGATGCCAGGCATTTTGCTAAGGCATTCATGTTTGGAGAAGAAGCAATAGAAATAGCAGGTACTGATACAAACAAGCAGATGCTCCCTGGACCCAGACTTGAATGCAAAGGATGTCATCTAGGGCAAAAAGTATCAATTACTGAACAATTGCTGTGAGGCAGGTGTTTTCAGCATGTAATCAAATGCTACATGCCTCAACACTATGTATACACAGCTGTGTTGGCAGTGGGAGGCAATCCTTTGCCCATGTTACAAATGAATAAACAAATATTCAGGACATTGACTGACAAGACACAGCTAATAGGATATAAGCTGGATGCAGACACACCCAATAGCCTACTCTGTCCCTAATCATTTTTTAGCATATGAGAAGTGAAAATCTTGAAGGGGTCAAATGCTTACACAAAAAGAGAATCTTGTGAGAATGTTGAATAGGAAAAGATTTGAAGGATAAATGCCAGCATGAAAGCTATCCCTTTAACCTGTCTGTATAAAGCCAACTAATATAATGTCTGTATTATATTGCATTGAATTTAAAATACGAGAGACACCAAAAAAATCAGGGCTTTAATTGGTGAAAATTAACGAATAATAAAAGCTAAGAAAAAAACCTCTCCTCCTGTATTGAACTTCATCACTCCCATTAAAGCTCCCCCCAACAGCTGTTTGACTAAGTCTCAAAGAATCTTATTATTCTATGTTTACCTAATATGATGCTCAATACACATAAGCACATATAAACAAAATCCTCCTTACAAGAACCATAGATTAACAGAAACCTGAGTACCATGCGTGAGAAATCTTTGGTTTTGAATTGTTGGTCAGTGTAGTCCAAATGGCTCCCTAAACTATATGTGCTATCACTGTTGTCCTTGGTTGACACTTAGAGGGTGAAAGTAAGCCTCTATTGCTGAAGACACCTCACACATAGGATATAGGACATAGGACTCAGATGAATAAAGCTGGTTCTAATAAGAAAGCCACCTTCCTTCAGTATAGCTTTCATGGTACCAGAAAACACTAGGCAAGATGCCAATGGAGTAAACTATCCTACTCAACTGTGATATCTATAGACTACAACAATGATACCAGCATAGCAATGTGTCAGAAGAGTTGCACTCACAGGGTGATGGTAACTAATAGCTATCTAGTTGGATGTAGGACCCGTTCAACAGGAGGAAAGTTATGTCTGGTACTAGAAACCTAGCCAACCTCCCCAGGTTAGTAAGGCTACAATTCTTAGAAAGGAGTCTACTACCAACACCTTGCTAGACCAGCATAATTCCTAACAGCACTCTAAATGTTATTCTTATATTCATAGATAAGTGTAACTACCTCTTCAAAGAATCCTCTCATTACAGCAAATGTGGATAATCACAGGAAACCACAAATGGACACTGCAGAGATCAACAGTTTGTAGTGAACTTAGCACCAAAGTTACATATGCATCTATATCATGGTTCTTTGGAGGGAACATCAATGAAAGGGGAGCGGAATTTTAAGAGCCAAAATACAATATGGCACAGTCTCCCCTAGAAATGGCTACCTAAACAAGACCTGAACAGTAGTGATCTCAATAAACATGGGGGAAGGGGGAAGTTCTCCTAGAGCCCCATCCTTAGACAGAGAACTACAGATGACTAATGACTGCTGAGTGATGGAGAACTAGCCTCTTCCAGGGATGAACCCCCCCCAAAATTGGTTATCCAATACAATGTGGTCAGCCCTGAAAGCATATGCACACAAACAACAAAAACAATGCAGTGGGTTAATTTATATATCTGTGCATACGTGTACATAAATACACATGTGTGTTATTTTATAATAATAATAATAATAATAATTAAAGAAAAAGTGGCTATCAATCTGGGAGTGAGAGTGGAAAGCAGGGATAGAATTGGAGGGAGGGAACTTGGGGGGGGGCTAGTAGGCAGATAGGGAAGGTAGAAAGTTATATAATTACATTTTAATTGAAATATATAAAAATGGAAGAAAAAGTTGTGCAGTGATTGAGGAAGACAGCTAATGTTAATGCTCTACCCCCACATATATATACATATAGATGTATATGCACCACACGCACACACATACACCCATGAACATATACACATACAGAAAATAAGATCTAAAATAAAAAAACACAGGTGACAAAGCTCTCACACGTTGTTCTTATGCAAGGGTTGGGTGAGACTGTGCAACAAACGACTCGGATATAGTGATTATTGTTACTACTTTTATTTGAGATCAATCAGAACTGTATTTCAATTCTATACAAGCCATTCAAAAGTGTATCATTTTAATTTTTAAATTAAATGTCACAGATTTCTGTAGCTCCTGGCTGGGTGCCTTAAACATCAAAGATGCTTGGAAATCAATAGTGATACTCAATGTGTTGGAACAGGAAAAGTACTGTCGCTTCCTACAAAGTTGACAATTGTTGTTTGCCTCCCAAAAGGCATGGTAGCTGAAGTTATACAGACAGAGAAAATAAATATCAAAAGCATTTTTTAGATAAATGATTAGGAAAAACTAAAAGATATGGAATCTCAAACCTCAGCCATGCTTTGTGAGCAGCTGAAGGAGTCTATAGTGGAGATAGATCTTTCTGTGAGCAGAGATACTAATGAGTCTTGGACACAATGGGAAGCAAGCCGTATAAAAACTCTATTTGATTCAATGTCACCTCAAAGCTCACAGCATCACAGCCGTAGCCCAAGGCTATCCGTGTGCATCACACATCTGGATCCTGCCAAACATATGGATGGCTGACCACATGTTGTAGCTTTTAGAATTTTACCCAAACATGTGGGATCAATATCAGAAAATAGGGGGCAGGATAATGTTGAAGGAAGCTGTCAGACTGAATGTCTATAATTGAAGTTTGGAAAAGCAACACCCGATCTGCTATGTGACAGAAGAACTGTGAGAAGGAAATTGCCTGTGAGCCAATAAGGAAGAAAGGTGTGATTGTGATTATGAGTGATTTTCATCCCTCTAATTGTTGTCAGGAAACCTGTGAGACATCAGAGCCAGGGGAGAGAATGACTGACATCTCACTGATGAGTTCCTGGAGCCATGTGTCAAGAAGACCCCACCAGGGCTAATTCATTTCTGGATCTAGTGATACCTCACGTCTGGAACATAAGCGAATAAGCAACAGTTCAGCCATTTGATGTGATGTCCAGGATTCCACGTACATAGTATTATCAGGAATTCAAACTCAGTTACTGGGGAGACGGCATCCTTGATAAATAATATATCAGAGTCATCCAGAACATCATGCAGAACATTTTAAGCAATCCACAAAAAGATTCAGAATTAACAAGCAAGTCTGGTAGTAGCCAAACTGGACAGGCAGCAAAGTTCCCAAAGCACCCTGCTGTGTACTCACCGCAGCAGCACTTGAACTAAAGCTCATGCATGTTGGACCCAACAGCCACAGAATACAGGACAGAAAACATCTGAAACTATAAGTGCTGGGCTGGCAAACAGCAGCTTTGAGTCTCAAAGGGAGAAGTTGTCTTTAGCATGCTTTGTGTTTAACAAAAACAAGCAGCTGCATAGAAATCCATAGGGGGACCCTCTGAAATGGACTACAGCCCTGCTATTTCCTCCTTATAATACTAGCTGCCTTTATTAAGTTAGTGTGCATAGAGTGTATTGTCACATGTGGTGCATATACTTGTTAGTATGTGTGTGCACAGCTAAATGCACGTTCACCTGCTTGTATGCCTGGAGGCCAGAGATCAACATTGGGTGTCTTTCTTTAGTTGTTCTTGAGAGAAGGTCCCTCACTGAACCTGCAGCCCTTCTGTTTGTCTAGGCTGGCTAGCCAATGTCCTTCAAGATCTACCTGTCTCTGTCTCACTCCCAACACTGCCTTCACAGACACAGCTGCCAGGCTCAGCTTTGTATATGGATTCAGATCCAGTTTTTTGGGCCAGGCACATTACCAACTAATACTTCTCTCTCAGCCCACCAGCTACACTTTTTGTAGCATGACAAGGACACTCAAAGCATTTCATCTTGTAAACCCCAACTGTCACTCTGTGCCTTTACAGATGTGGAAACTTATTAAGACATTTATCCAAATAGTCATTATGTACCTGCTATATGTCTTTGCTGCTTATAAACTCCTTAATGTATTGATACCTGCATTCTAGAATGCATACTCTAGTGGACAAAAAGCTTTAAAAAGTGCATGCTACATAGTTTATGCTTACTGCAGTTGTTCCCCAAACCTTTGCACTTTAAAAAGACAAAATAGTTACTCCACTTCTCTGAGTGTTTTACTATTTTTGTTACTGCTGTCATGTTCTTGAGCAGCAGTCATGTTGGAAGCTGGAGATAACTTTGTTTATTGTTGAAATAAGGTTGCACTTGTAGCCCAAGCTGGCCTTGAACTTGTAATCTTCCTGAGTCCTGGGTTACATGTCTATACCACTATGCTTGACTCCAAAGACTGCAAATAGCTCCTTATAAACTGAGACACTGGAATCCCTGTGCAGAGTTACCTGTGACAGATCCTGTAGATTCTATGAAGGAGAAGGATGATTTTGCACAAAGAGCTTATCCAAAGGCCATAGATGAATAGAACACATCTCTGGAAGCTCACTCTCTGGCTGCCTGTATTCAACTACATTCAGATTATTTTAGAAGGACACATTCTTTAGATTGTATATATCATATTATCACTGAAGTCTTAAAGATTAGGTCCACTGCTATTTTGATTTGACAAGATGAGGAACTGAGGTACTGGGAACTGATACTTTCTCTAATCCACTTGGCTGATATGTAAAATGGAAAATGTGATGTAAATCGGAGTGTTTGCACAGCCCCAGAACTACCCTGCTTCAAGGTCCACTTCATCTGTGTGGGCTAGGAGACTTTGTTCCTGTGAACAAGCTCAGCCATGGCAAGGCCACAGCTTGTGTCTACTATGCATTCTATAGCCACAATCTAGGGGTCATGACAAAGGCATTGGATTGGCAGTCCAGTGAATGAAAGCTGGGGCTGGAAGAATTGAGGATTTCTGTCTCATTCACCATAACCTTTACACTCTTGTTTTGTAGTGATTGCTTTCTCTAATTATATTGAAAAATTGGGAGTGTGGGAGTGAAAAGTACTCTAGACACTTCAACACAAAGTGCCCTTGAAGTAGACAGTTATTGAGTTTTAATTTCCTCTGGTCTCTATGACTGTGTGTCAAGGAGAAAGCAATGTGGGATAAGAGCAGGACCTCAGGGAACTCCCAAGCAGGTGGGAAGTCTGTTTCATGCCCCTCAGACGGAAAGTCACTAATGCTTTTTTTTTTTTTTTTCATTTTTTTCTCTCTGAAATGTGCAGAACTATCATTGGCCTTATAGATGGTAAAAATCTCAAAATTCCTAGCAATAAGCTGTTGAGCAGTCTTTGGATAGGTGATAGATACCAAACCTCTGGTTTTGGTAGGTATTTCATTGCCATGGCAGTAATAGATGGTGTTTGTTTAAATGTCTTTAACATTCTCAGGGTACACAGTAATCCTGGTTTTCATGGTATCTTATACTTATTTCAAACAGCTAAGAACTACCCCATAGCAAAACGTTTCTTTAGCCCTCTCTCCCCTCTGGTTCTGAGCCCAGCAACTTTCTCATCTCTCTTCTCCATTCACTTCAGTGCTTGTGTGATGATAGTCAGCAAGACTCATCCCACCATTGTACCACCAGTCACCCACAACCACACGCAGAACAGACTAAGGGTCCATTCTCACTAGTAGATTACTTTCACTTTAATGACAAGCTATTTTTTTTAAAGCTTGATCAGAGTCTCTCTATAACACTTACCAATTCTCCATCTCCTCTCTCAAACAGACAGAGTAACTTGCTTGAAGTGAACATAAGTGTTCACCCATCTTATCATCTTCATACATGTTATTGTTGCTTCTCTCTAGACCACATTGCCACTGTTTTGCCTGTGAAAGTGTGTGTGTGTGTGTGTGTGTGTGTGTGTGTGTGTGTGTGTGTGTGTGTGCTGTAAGCACACCCATGTCTGCAAATGTACTTGCAAGTGTACTTGCAGTGGCCAGATGAGGATGTTGGGTGTCCTGCTGTATCACTTTCCACTTATCCCTTTAAGACAGGATCTCTTAGTAAACCTGCAGCTAGGCTAGGAGCCAGCAAGCCCCAATCATCCTCCTCTCTCTGCCCCACCCCAAACCCTCGACACATAATACTAGGGTTATTGGCCACTTGTGGCTACTTCCAGATTTTTGTGTAATTGCTGGAGATTCAAACTCAAGTCTCCGTGCTTGTACAATAATCACTCTTGCCCACTGAGCTGTCTCCCAAGGCCTTCGTAGAAGTTTCAAAGCTAAAGAAATAAAGCCTTCCAGGAGCATGAATCCAATAAGTAGAAAGAGGATACACACAGAATCCAGATAAAAGGACAGAAGGGTAAATGATGGATTAGATGCACAAAAAAAAACAGAGCTAATTAAAGTATTACAAGAGACACTAGGAAAGAAAAGATGAAAGTAGACACAAGTTCACCATTAACTATTTACATACAGCATTCCATTTACTCCTGGAACAATAGTCCTGTTTCTCGGCTGAATAACCATCTACTCAAACAATATTGATAAAAACCTAGGTCATGGCTTGCCATGGAGACAGTTGCAATTGAAATTCTGGTCAGCTAGACCTCAGAGTACACTGGGTTGTGCCCACTATACTCAGGGTTTCTTGAAGTTTCCCCCCACAAACCATGCACTCTAGAACTTCCTGAGGTGCTTGTAAAAAGGAAAGAAATGATCAATTTTACACCTCAAGCTTGAAAGACCTCAGATGTCAAAACTTGAATCTGGAGGCTCGCATAAATCAAGTCCCCATACATGGCTCTGGGTAAGAAGGGCCCTTTGCCCTGCAGAATGTCTCCTCCTGGTCGAAGAGACTCAAATCTGGATTATTTATCCCAACACTACATGTCCCTTACCCGACAATCAAAGAGACACAAGTTTACTCTGCCAAACCCAAACCCAATTATAAACTATTATTTTTATGAATTAATGACAATCATGACAGCTACACCAGTAAGCATAAAAAAAGAGAAAGATCGTGTATGTATACCTAGAGATCTGGAAGCATATCTTATTTTGCTCTTAGCCTTATTCATCTCTGTTTTCCCCCAAATGAAAAGAAACCTGAACCTTAAATAATGGGCATTCAGTAAAGCCAGTGGAATGAGAGAATGACTTTACCACATGGATCTTTTTCATCTGAACATCTAAGCAGAAAGGATAACTACTGATGTTTTCCTGCAAAATATAGTTCTCTACAGGAAAATGAAAGCCAATCACGACAAATGTTTCCACTTCAGTCAGAACGACTACAAGCATGGGTATGGGGCTTTGTTTGATAATAAATGCACTTTACCTCTTGCCTGCTTCTGGTGATCCCTCACTAGGTGGTGATCTTTAATTAGGAGATGTCAGCCCCTGAGTTTGCAGCAGTGACTCCGGATTCTCTATAGGTCTCTGCTTGAGATAAGAAAAGCCATGGCTCCCAACTGTGAAGTTCCAAAATCCTTTCGCCTCTGGCTTCAACAGGGGAGAAAATACAAGCTGCGATCTTGATTTAAAAAAAAAAAAAAATGGGACATTAAAAAATGTTAACCTTTTACTGCTTGTAATGCACTACTTCCTCATAATCTTCAGCAGTATCTAGTGACATTAGCCTTTGCTATCTGAACACTCTCACTTGGGTATCTCACTGTATCTTCAAAGCATCGTATCTGAAGCTAAACTCATGACAATCATTTCTTTTTATTTTCTGTCTTTTGGTATATTCATTAGCCACCCTACCATCCCAGCAAGAAATCAGAAAGTTATGTATCATCACTTCTCACCTCCATATCTTACCAGTCACCAGATTCTCTCCTACCCATCTCATGCTGTCGCCTGTGAGGCCTCCTATGATTTGACCTTCCTAACTAGATTTCTGAGTTTCTTTTGCTGTTTACAACATAGATCTAGACAATTGAGTAATTCCACGCATTCAATTAGAATCTTCAGTTGAGATGACTTACAGTGTCCTTCATGTTGAATGTGCAGATAGAATGTCAAGACTGCCTTTTCACACATTGTTCTCTGCCATCTAAAGCTGCTCTTGATCCCTGCAGGTCATTTCAGGAGCCCCCTCTATTCAGTCCCATTTCTTCTCATTTTGAGTGATCAATAGTGGCCCTTACATCTTGCCTCACATTTCACTTCTAAATACACTGAGATTTCCTTCAGAAAAGATGAATATTTCACTCTTTCTCTTTTTGAATAGATATCTGGTCCATAGCAAGGGTATGAAGATTTCCTAAATATGCTGCACATGCAATTTTAGTAATGCAATATTATTGGCTAGAGAAAAGAAAAACATTACCAATTCCCCATACTCACAAAAAAACACTATTGTAAGAGAGATTTCTTCTTTCTTATGCCAAGTTCACATCCTGCTTTTCCTGTTGAAGAGCCTTTTATGACTAATGTAAGACATGGGATGAGGTTAATACCTAAGCTGAGGTTTTATCTTAAACGGATGTTTTAGCTTCTCAAGCCCAGCTGGAAAGATGGCCCAATAGGTAAAGGTACTTGATACCAAGTCTGACAATTTGTGTTTGATCTCCAGGACTCACATGGTAGAGAGTACTAACTCTCATAAGTTGTCCTCTAACTTCCATATGCACACCATTGCATACACAAGCACTCATACACACACACACACACACACACACACACACACACACACACACACCAAATGTAATTTTAAAATGTAAGGAATAAGTTGTGTAATACCCTAAAGAAATAATTGACTAGCAACTGGAGTAACCAACTCTTCCTGTGTCAGGGACCTTCAACTTCTACAGTAGATATACCCTCATACATGTGAGACCAAAGAAACGTGATACTAACATTTACTATTCTGTGAAGAATATTGGACTACCCATCTATTTTCACAGTTGGTGGTATAAGATATAGGACAAAGGGTACACTATGTGGCTGTGATCTGTCACAGATTAGAACTGTCTTGCATGGACAGTGCAGGAGACTTCTCAACAGAGAAGTTATCAAGAAGGAGAAAAGGAAGCACCAAGGACGATGGAATGATTCCTGCAACAATTCTACAAGCTCATGTTTATTTATTTCCGCAAGATTCACTTTTCAGAAAAAGTCTAAAAATGTTTATGTTTACATGTCCTGACAAAAGGAGTCAGGAAAAACAAAGCTTTTAGTAGAGTACCAATTGGATAAAGCACTGAAAACAACCTTGAAAATGGCTGCATGGTGGGCCATTCCCATGTAGTAAAAGCTGACTCATTTGCAGAGTTTTGTTCTGAAGTAATTTTAATAAATCATTTACAATAGCAACTGATTTTCTTATTTTATAATATGTGCATGACACATAAGAATACTACAAAATGGGTATCAATTGAATAAAAAGTGTTACCATAACCAATAGCATGGCAGATACTTCACTCTCGTTTCTTTTCCATACCCAAGAGTCATCATTGAGTGTCAATTAACACTTCTAGGTCATATACAGTTGTACTGAAGTTCTTACCTCTATGTTTCTTTGCTTTGCTTTTTCTTCCTTCTTGCAGCTATGACTGCAAGTAAGCCCAGTTCTCTGAATAATAATGAATTTCAGCCAAGAAACCACTCCTTCTGAAAGCAACCACGTTTGTAGGATTCCTGGCCATTTGGCACAGTCTGTCTGTGCTTGAGTTATTTTTGTAGGTTTTTAGTAGCTATTTCAGATAGGTCTGGGGAGTGCCTGCACAGACTCCTGTTTTCTGACAGAATGAATCATAACTCATAGTTCAGTATTCAAGATTCTTAACTAACTTTCTCCGTCCTAGCAGCTCTGCCTCAGCTCAGCCTGGTCACCCAGGCACCTGCCTTCTTCAGTTCTCAGTGTCTCTGCTTCATGAAGCAGCCTCTCTCATGTTCCCTACGTCCATCTGTTTGCTCATCCTTGAAGTCTAGCTTAAATCCCTTCAGCTCTGAATCATTTCCCAGCCCTATTTCAGGCAGAATATGTTATTTTTGCTTCTATATTTCCAGTGGTTTATTGAAGCTCACCAACACCAGACTGGGAGAGTCCATAGTTAACTAACAAGAAGTTTGCCAGCTGACATTTTAAGAATATTTTGTAAATGTGTGTGGGGTGCAGGGGTGGGGTGGGGTATGCATTCCTGAGTGCAAGTGCTCATGGATTTCAGAAGAGGACATAGATACATTGGATATAGAGTTGCAAGGGATTGCTAGCCACTAGTCATGGATGCTGGGAACTGAATTCAGGTCCTCTGCTAGAAACTAAGTGATCTTAAACCCTGAGCCATCTCTCTAGACCCTGCAAGCTGACTTTTGTTTCCACATACAAAAAAAAGAAAGGAAGAAGAAGAAAAAAGGGAGATAGAAGGGAGAAAAGGAAGAGAAAAGATGAGAAGAGAAGAGAAGAGAAGAGAAGAGAAGAGGAGGGGAGGGGAGGGGAGGAGAGGAGAGGGGAGGGAACAACAAAAATGATGGTACCTGTAGAATGAAGTCTACACTTGTCTTCTGATTTCTATGCACATACTCATATGTTCCTACGCATACACATGGGCCATCACACACATCATAAAAATACACACAAAAAAAATTAAATATTTAAAATTGTTGAGAGCCAGCCGGGCAGTGGTGGTGCACACCTTTAATCCCAGCACTCAGGAGGCAGAGCCAGGTGGATCTCTGTGAGTTTGAGTCCAGCCTAGTCTGTAGAACAAGATCCAGGATAGCCACCAAAACTACACAGAGAACCCTATCTTGAGAAACCAAAGAAAGAAATTGTTGAGAGCCTTTGAATAAAAATCTTGAAACTACCTATAGTGGAAATACTCACACCAGAGTAACTGGCAAGGCAAACCTTTGGCTGTGGAGATGCAGCTTATAGATTCCCACTACATTACCACTATATACATCCCTCAGTCACAGCACATGGCCTGGTTTTCCTGCTTCATAAGGAAAGAACTGATCTTTCTGGGAAGCTGGGGGCTCACTAGGGGTTGGGTCTGTGTTTTCATGTTTCTTTTAGAACCAAGGAAGAATGGAATCCAGCAGGTGGTCCATAAATAAATGTTCAAATCAACTGTGTTGTTTTGCCAAACATTAACTAAGTTGTATTTGGAATTAAGTTGTAATATTTTGTTCCTAGCCCTGATATTCTTCAATCACATTTCCAGAGCTAACAAGATTTGGCTTAATAACATCCATTTTTATTAGCATTCTAAAATATTATAAAATAATTGTTTTTTTTTAGTAGGGCAGTGATGTTGATTAGAACCAAAAATGTATATCTTTCTTTATTATATATAGATATGATTACCTTCCTATCTTTACTTTCAATAGCATTGCTTAATAAAAAAAATCCAAGGAGTGCCTCAGGAAGGCATAATATGATTTTAATATACTTTGCTTCAGAGAACCTCTGATGGTTAATTATAAAACTTTCATCTTTGAAGTGAAATTAGAAAAAAGGAACTTATTAACTAAAGAATGCAGGGTCAGTAATCAGACAGCTTCCTTTTGAGTACTTCATCTAATCAATCCTAAGAGACTCAAAAGAATTATATTTTATCAAAAACAGAGAAATAATCACCAGTAGGGGACGCCAATTGGCTTTGGGCATTTCTTACAAAACAGCCATAAGAAATGATCAATCCAAGCTTAATCAGAGTCATTCTGTGAAATGACACCCTCCCCTAAAAGAAAGGAGTCATTAACAAAGCCTCCAGAGTAAGGATCACAGTGGGTAGATTAAGAGACTACAACTCTGAATTTCAAAATTTAGGTCCATTCAGCCAAAAGAAACAATCAATGTGACATCCACACATCCACATGTGCATTGGCTTGTCCTTACATTTATCCTGCACCCCATTGAGAGTTCATTGTGCAAAGTAAGTAAGCATGCACTGAATTTAGACAAGCTTAAGCTACAGTCACAGGCTGATTACCTACTGCACAAGAAACTTCCCTCCTATGAACTTTGTTTTTCATCTCTAAAGAAAGTTAATATCAACCCCATAAAGTTGCCATGGGTATGAAGATAATGTACTTCATATGAATGGCAGATATTTAATAAATATTCTTTTCCTAGCCCCCCTTCTCCTTTCATTCACAAACAGATTTCATTAGTGAACATCCTGGTAGCAAATTTGTTAAACCAAGTCTTAAGCCACAGACTGTAATTCTCACTCTTAAGGCCTTGAACATAACTTTTTGTTATTGTTAACACTCTCTAAAGTATCCTAAAATAGTATTTGCTTGAGACAGTTTTCTCTGGTCACACACCCAGGAGTGTATGGACAGCACAAAGTAGAATCATTGTTTAAAAAAAGAGAGAGAGAGAGAAAGCGACATGAAATTAGAAGCAAATAGAGGTAAAATAGATCTGGGAAGAGTTTGGGGAGGAAGGTATTAATATGGTTAAAATGTAGCATATACATATATGAAGGTCTCAAAATAGCAACAAAATATATTTAAAAGATACTTTCCTCCCTTTAAGACATTCTAAATTTCCTTTCAAAACCACCCATAGAAATACGAAATGAACAGAAGACAACTCACAATAAAGAAGTAAAATGATTGGATGGGTAAATATAGTCTAGTACCAGGTCTGCTGTTGACTCACTATGTGACCTGAGCAAATCTCTCAAACACATTAAGAAATGAATAAAAACATACAAGGACCACACTACAGTTGTCCATGGAGTAAAAAGGAAGAGAGAAGCATGACCCAGAGACCTAGAACACATTTGTGTGGCAAGCCAGGCTTCCTGTGCTGATATTCCATAGAACTTGGGTAAACACAAGTAAATTTTTACTTATTATTATCACCAAAACAATTTGTAATCTGGAAAGTGATACTAAAAATATTAAATAAGAAAACACAAGAACATGGGGTAGTTTTCTTCTATGAGCCAAACAAAACAATGTTGCTTTGTTCTCCTTTGTGACTAGCACATAGTGGGTGTTCAATAAACATATGGTAGAGGGAAGTATACTAAGATTTGGATGCCTCACACCCTGAGAGCCAATGGGGTATCAGGATGGCTTTAGAACACTTCAAAAATGTAATCAACTTAGAGCCAACTTCAGCATAGAAAGTCTCAGAAGGGAAGATGCAGGGTGGGGGTAGATTCCAGTAAACACGATCCAGACTGAACAGATATTGATATAATTATATTATAATAGCAACTATTTAGGGGACATGGAAAAAGGCTAAGCAGTGTGGTTTATGCTTCAAAAACCATTTAAGAAATCCTTACCTAAACATTGCAGATCGATAGCCTCATTTTTATTTTCCAGTGTTAAGTAAAGAAAAGTTAATTGACTTGCCACAGTTACACAAAAACTTAGTTAAAATTTACACTTGTGCTATCAGACTTGAGTTAAAATGAATAGCTTGAGAGCTGCACACAATTTGAACTGCCTGAACTCATGCTTCGGAATGTGATGTTTGTCTCCTAACACATCGTCCTTTAGATATGAAATTCTCCTTTTCTGGTCTTCTTTGTAGGGCCATCTTCAGCAATTAAAATCCTGATCTTATCTCGGGGAATGGCTCCAATATCTTTCAGATGTCTAAACCAAGAGCCTCAGAATCATTCCTGTTGCCTCTCTGTTCTACATCCCTATCACTTGATAGCCAAATGCTCTCTAAAAGCTTGCGTGACCACTCATCTCTCACCTGATGCCAAAAATTGGTGCTTTAATGCCAGGCTCAGCTGGGTGACTCTTCTGGAACTGGCTGGGCTTACCCACATGCTTTACATCCATCTGGCTGTGAGCTAATGCAGGAGGTTTGGGCTTGGAAGTTTGGCATAATGTAACTCTATGAGGCCCATCCTCATATATATAAATAGGAATCGCACCTGAATTATTCATCTTTGCATCCTCCCACTCTACCTCCATATCTACCTATAAATATTTAGAGACTGAAAGGTGGAAATGAATATGTGAAACAACTGAAACTTTTTATTAAAACACTACAATACGTCCTACCTCATTTTCAAATTGCTCATCTTATACTGTATTGGCAAGAACATCCCCAAATCTAAATATAATCAGGCCATGTGCTAGTCTATATTCCCCAGTGGCTCTTTATTGGAAAGAGGAATCCAATAAGCATACATCCCTCCCTGTTTTCTCTGAGGTAGGCTATCTCCTTGGCCTAGAACATGACATTAAGCTAGAGAACACCAGGGATCTGTCTGTCTCTGCCTCCTCAACGCTGGAATCACAAGCACATTCAATTCCATCTGTAACTCAACATCTTACAACTGCCACAGACTGTGTGAGTTCTTCTTCCTTTGGATTCAGAGAACTCTTCTGTAATCTTCCATGGTACACCCCATTACTTACTGCTCCATGATACTCTATGACGTATCTTCTCCGATCTTCCCATTTTGTAAGAGGCAGCCTCAAATGAAGTTTCTGCCTATTGCTGAGAAAGATGTTTGAATGTGGTAGATAATCACACCTATCAGCACATCATCAATCTCAATGCTTGTCAAATGCATCAGAAGGTAAATGGATAATGGGATAGATTGGGAAGGATCAAACATATTCACACTGTGTCTAGAAGAAGCACAGAGATGGTTAGCACCAATTAACTTCCAGCATTCAGGGGACATGAAACAGATTGCTAGTTTATGATTTAGGAGAACAACTGAACTATTCGCCTCTGACACAGATAGAGACCCTCAGACCACCTGCTGAGTAAGCATTCATTTGTCTAGATGCTCTTGATAGGAAAGGCAGAGTGGCATCCACTCACTGGTTGTACCAGGGCCAGGATTCTAAGTTCAGGAGCTGAGCTACCCTGGCTCTACAGCCCAAGTCTGGTGCTCGTTTGTTCACTGACCTTGGGCCACCCTTCCTTACCTGATGGTTCTTCTCTGTGGAATGTACACAATAGAGGGAACATTTGTGGAATTAAGTAACGTAATGGTTTATCACTAGGCACCTTGGTGGTCTGTTGTCCATCTTCACTACCCCTTATTTTCCATTCTGCGGGAGAAATTAGGATTCCTTAGGTTCATCCTTGGCACAGGAAAGAAAAGTGCCCCTGTTTTCCAGTGGGTGAGAACACTTCACCTCTATAGACCAAGTTCAATGACTGCCTCTCCCCACCATTTCTCTTGTCGAACGTCTTTGTGTCAGGATCTCCTAGTTTGCATTTCCATTTCATTGTGCTTCTAAAGAGAACCTTTCAGATGAATCAGGGGAAAAAGTTTAAAAAGAGGGCTCAACATCTATTCTGTCAGAGAAAGAAAGAAAACCCTTTAATTCTCTTTCCCTCCTTTCCCGCTGAGTCAGCAATCACCACCTTCTCCATCCCAACTCCTTTTTTTATCTTTATTCGAGGCACTGTTCTCATTATCTACAACATATCTCAGTCAGCAACTTTATCCTCCTTTTACATAAGAACAACCCTTTTAATCCCTTTTACCACTGATGACTTGCCGCCAGTTTGAGTAAGGTCAGTTGCCCTAATAGGCTCTGAGATGTCAAGCCCTGCAGTGGTTCTGTGACACTGTCAACAGAGGGCAGGGAGGTGACTGCCTATCCAGGAGCTCACATTGCCTTGAGCCAGTAGCAACCTGCCCACCCTATCTGAAGTTCCCACCAGCCTGTGGAAGCAAACTAGTCTAGCCATTTAAGCTATCTGTGAACTATAGCAAAATCATTGCCCTGTGTCCCCCTGGCTGCTCTGACAAGCAGAGTAATGGGCTCTGGAATTAACTGCTCTCAGCCCACCATGCCTAACTGAGACCCTGACCCAAGTACAGAATTGTGTACAGAACCATTCTGGGTAAATTGAAATTCCCAACTGACTTGTGTTTGTGGGCTTGGGCAAGAGAATTTGAGCATTCTAGGCTTAGTCTTTCACACATACATAAACAGTAAATATAAGGTAACATAATTCATGATGGTAATAGAATTAAAACTGAAGTGGAGACACTGGAGGAATAGCTCAGTCAGTGAAGTGTTTCCCACAGAAATGTGAATACCTGAGTTTGGATACCCTTACAAAAAGTCAGGTGCGGCAACCTGTAATTATAATCTCAGCACGGGGTGTCAGAGGCAGGCTAAGCATCAAGCTCCAAGTAGTATGAGTGATCCTGTATCAAAACAAAGTAGAGAGCTACTGAAGAAGACACTAGGCCTCTGGCCTCCACGGCCACATGAACATGTTTGTGTGGAACACACTCAGAAACACACATATGTATGCATACAAATGTAAGAGAGCTAGAAGTGGGGCAGGGAGAGAGACAAGGGGCAAGGGGGAGGGGAGAGGAGAGGGAGGGGCAATGAGAGAGAGAGAGAGAGAGGGGAGAGAGAGAGAGAGAATAGTAAACAGTTCCTGACACTTTGTGTCTGCCAGTTGAAGTTCATGGCCACCAACTCTCCTTCCTACATCCCCACAGAAGAAAGCTAAACTCTTCAGCTCCCTCATCCTCTGCGCTTCAGTTGGAGTCTTAACTTCAACAGAACTTCTCAAACTTGTGTAGTGTCACATCACCTTGTGGCCTATAGCTTCAATAAGAAAAACCCTATCCACCTACCTCAACCCCTAAAAACCAAGTTCAAGGAGTCAGTGTGGCTCAGAGCTGGAGCTGGACTACAGTGTGGTCAGCCTGCTTCTGCCTCCAGGGAATATTTGTGAATAAAAAGACCTAGTTAGAGATCCCTTTGGATTGTGCTGTGTCTGACATCAGAGTTGCCAGTGAATTCAATCACAATCTTCTGTTTGCTAGGCTGCCTAGAGCATTGGAGTCCAAGCTCCCTAAAGTGGTTAGAAAACTGAGATGCTTTCTCAGTATTTGGCAGAGCTGACACACAGTTAAGAATGCTCAGTCACATAATGAAAGGAATCCAAGGAACAGGGTGGAACTTGCGAGAAGTTGTTTGGAAAGTGACTGAGGATCTTGCTGCCATGGTGGAAACAAACTAAATCTCAGAGTAGAAAATGGCATCTGTTCAGGAAGGGAGGTTGTGGTGCACGCCTTTAATCCCAGCAATTGGGAGACAGAGGCAGGCAGATCTCTGTGAGTTTGAGGCCAGCATGGTCCACAAAGCAAGTTCCAGGAAAGGCTCAAAGCTACACAGAGAAACCCTGTCTCAAAAAAAGAAAAAAGAAAAAGAAAAAAAGGCATCTGTTTCATTGCTGTTATGGCCAGGATTGCTGAAGATGCTTTGTTCACACCACTCAGTTATCTCAAGTTTGATATAACATTTTCATCCCCATTTTATGAATGGAGAGTTGAGGCACTGAGCGTTCAAGATATACTTACTCCAGGGTTCAGAGCGAGTAATCCAGAGACAGAAATCCATGTCAGGTTGTCCCGGACCTCACAACACACCAGACCACAGCCTATTGCCCCCCCCCAATGCTCCTTAGTAGGAGAGGCACTCCACTCCCTCTCCTTCTGCTCTGGAAGTCCAGATGGAGGATGAATGAATAAATGAATGAATGGATGAATGAATGTTTTCTTGTGCTAAGTGACAACTTTTAAAGAAAGCTTTCACCTAATATAAAATGAAAACATTTCTTATGAGAAGTATGTAATCCATATATGCATTGATATTTCAAAGTCCCCAATTCATGAGTGTTTCTCTAGGCTGTTTTTGTCAGGATGTGAAAAATAGCTCCCTATGAATTTTTTGATGTGAGTTAATATAGTGATAAGCACCATAAAGTCCTTGGGAATAACACATCATTAATTTACCTCAGAAAATAAGACTTCAGTGGCAAATAAACCTCACAGGGGCTCTGTGGTTAAAGCAGCTTGGCGAGCAATGGCTATTCGAATTGATTCAAATTAAAGGTAAAAATGGCACAGCAAGTGTAACAAATAATTATTTTATGCTGCTGAACAACACATGGCCTGTTTCCTTGAGGGCTCTTGACTAAGTTGAAGGGGAAAATGAATTATTAGGAATGTCCCACATTAATGGGAAGAGACATCGAGTTCTGAAAAGAGTGTTTGATTCATAGGAGACCTAATTTAGATCTTTGCCTTGACAATAATTAACTGTTTGACCTTGGGAAAGTAGCTTTCCCTCTCAAGACCCTGGAATCCTAATCTTTAAAATGAGAGCACTGAATTCTAAGAACTCTATGGTTCCATCTGAACCTAATCAAGAATCCCAAACATTTTATGTCACACGGCAATTGAAAACAAGACTATGTTCTTAAAGGAATATGATTCTGTGTGTGTGTGTGTGTGTGTGTGTGTGAGAGAGAGAGAGAGAGAGAGAGAGAGAGAGAGAGAGAGAGAGAGAGAGGGGGGGAGAGGAAAGAGAGAGGGAGAGACAAAGTAAGTGCATGTGTATGTGAGAGAGAGAGGAAAGAAAGACAGAGAGTGAGGAGAGGGAGAGACAGAGAAAGTGTGTGTGTGTGTGTGTGTGTGTGTGTGTGTGTGTGAAAGAGAAAGAGGAGAGAGAGAAAGAGAGAGGAGAGAAAGTATCTGTGTATGTGTATGAGAGAAAGAAAGAGAGAGGGAGAGACAGAGAAAGTGTGAGTGTACATGTATGCATGTGTGTGTGTGTGTGTGTGTGTGTGTGTGTGTGTGTGTGTGTGTATGTTCATGTGGGGGTAAATTTGTACATGCAGATACATCTGTGTGTACAAGTGTGAGTGAACATGTGTGCCCAAGCTTGTGAAATCCAGAGTTCCATTTCAGGTATTGTTCTTCAGACACGGTCCACCTTTGCTTTTGAGACAGATGCTCTTACTGCCTAGTGCTCTCCAATGAGGCTTGCTTCCCACCTCTGCCTTCCCAGTGCTGAGATTACAACTTCACACACCATACCAGCTTCACACACACACACACACACACACACACACACACACACACACACACACACCTTTAAAAAAAACTTTTCTTCTCTCATATATTACATCCTGGCCAGTTTCCCTTCCCTTCTCTCTTTCTAATTCCTCCCATTCACTTCCCCCCACCATCCATTCCTCCTCCCTTTAGAAAAGGGCAGGCCTCCCAGGGAAATCAACCAAACATTGCATATCAAGTTGGAGCAATACTAGGTACCTCCCCTCATATTATGACTAGACAAAGGAACCCAGTAGGAGGAAATGGGTCCCAAAATCAGGCTAAAGAGTCAGAGACATCCCCCACTCCCACTGTTAGAAGTCTCACAAAAAGACCAAGGAACTAGATAAAAACATATACTGAGCAAGGTAACCCAGACTCAGGAAGATAAACATGGTACGTGCTCACTTATAAGTGATATTAGCTGTAAAATAAAGAATAACCACGCTACAATCCACAGACCCAGAGAGGCTGGGTAACAGGGAAGGCTTAAAGGGGACATGCATGAATCCCTCTGGAAAAGGGAAATAGAACAGATGTTGCAGGTGGACAAGGGGTGGGTAGGTATGGGAACATTCGTGATCAGGTGGGGGGTGGAAAGAGAGAGAACTGGGAGAGACAACTTGAATGGGAATGGACATTTCAGGGGCAAGGTAAGGGCCATACTAGTTTTTTGATATGGCTTTGGGGAGTTGAAATCATGACCTCTTGCTTGCAAGGCAAGCACATTACTGACTGAGCTGTCTATCTAGTCCTAGGCTGTGGTTCTTTAGCCTGGAAGACAAGGGACACACACTCATGCTAATGATCATGTATTAACTTTAAACTGACCTGGCCTTAGGTCCATTTCCTGTCACTCATTGGTCATATGTTTCTCTCATCTTTAAGCATGTATACAATGCTTTCCTCTGCAGCTTGTTTTTATAACCATTCCATGGGGTAAAATATACAAATCTCTATATCCATGTAGGAAACATGTCATACAAAAGACCCTCTTTTAAAGATAAACCGCTTATCTGCATGTCCCCTAGGTAGGACTAGGGGTGTGTGGTAACAAGTAGGTGGTGGCAATGAAAAGCTGAAGTGGCTCTGACATGTGTGTCTAAGGGCCCCACAGGTCATTTCCTAGAACTAAAAATTGTGTGCAAGCCTTAGAGCTAGGAAGTCAGTATTGTGTGAGGGTAAACTGAGGACAAGTGTCCTTGCTGGAGTCAGTGAGGAGGTCTAGGGTTGCAATCCTAGGTTTGTGTGCAAAACTGTAGAAGGAGCAGAATTTCTCAGCCAGCTGGGGAGCTTTAAAAAAGTGTGACATTTCAGCCCTGTCCTCCGGTTCTTCTGTCATGGGTCCCACATTCAGTCTGAACATCATTTTTTTGTTGTTTGTTTTTCAGAGACAGGGTTTCTCTGTGTAACTTTGTGCCTTTCCTGGAACTCACTTTGGAGACTAGGCTGGCCTCGAACTCACAGAGATCTGCCTGGCTCTGCCTCCCGAGTGCTGGGATTAAAGGCGAGCACCACTACCACCCTGGCAATCTTCATTATTTAAGTCTATGTATATTCTGCATCCTGCCAAGGTTGTGAACGATGGACTTGAGGAAAAATTAAAGTTGGAATGATCCCAGAGATGAGCTATATCCTCCCAGTATTCAGAATCCATCCAACAGATTAACCAGAAAAGCATAGAATTGAGAGGGAACAACGGGCTTTGGTGAGGAAATGATATTTAATTAATAAACCCAGAGTCTTAATTAAGAATTAAGAGATATGAAGGTATGCAAGTCTCTGGTTGGGAGCCTAGTGGAAGTTATATGAACTAGAGAATCAGAACCGTGCTTTAAAGTCAGTTCCTTCTTTCCTATGAAACTCAGCATGCAAGCCAGCATGTATTTGATTGTATTGGATTTATTTTATTAGGACTTAACTGATAATTTCACCTTTAAAATCTGTTTCTGGAACAGGTGAAATTGCAGAGGAAAGTACCTCCACCATGATCCATAACTCATGAATTTATTGAATGACAAATTGTTCACTTGACAATATTTACTGTGTTCACATTGGGCTTGAGTCACTAAGTTGATAAAGTTGAAACTCAGAACCGCTGTCTGAAGCCATTGCTGAAAAAAGCTTCAAGGTTTAGTGTTTACAGAGACCAGAATATAAAGGGCATCCCTGGAGTGAGCTATGAGCAGCCTGCTTACCTGTACATTGTAGTCCTCACTAAATGCTGCCAGAAAAGAATTGGGGAAAGAAGGAAAATACTTTTTATCTGAGAGAGTGGTTCATCACATTCCTATACTCCAACAACTTCTGAATAGTGAGGTTTATTATTTCTATCTGACAGAATATTAAATATTCAGGACTCCAGGTTCCTTGAATACACATGTGGTAAACCAGATCTCATGCTGAGTTCATAGGTGGCTTTAAACATGGGCCCTTGGCATGGCTTTAAAATTCAACAGTGAGAATAAAAGATTAGCTCTAACACAGTATGCAAATGCCAACTCAAAGTTACTTACCATTTACTGAATTACTGAACCATTCTGTGAAAAGCACTGTTCTAGGCCTGTAGAGTAGCATGCTTACCCAAACATTTTCTGTGTGTGAGGGCCTCATTGTCTGTGCTTATTAACATTTCACCCACAGGTTTGTATTAAATATTTATTGGCTTAGTTGGTAGACATAGGTTCAAGTTCTTGCTGTACTACATGCTGTTTATGACACTCAGAAAATCACCTCACCTTTTTACTTATTTTCCACATGTGTTTAGGTGACTCAGCATGATGTGTATAGTTTCCTGGCATTCTAGGGTTGATCAAAGAAGTACTTCTGTGATTAGGTACAGGCTTCAGACTAAACTGAGACAATTTTTATTTTTACTAAGAAATTTTTATTCATTTTATATACCAATGACAGATCCCCCTCTCTTCCCTCCTCCTGCCCCTGCAACCTTTCCCCAACCCATCCTCCATTCTCTCCTCCAAAAAGATAAGGCCTCCTATAGGGAGTCAGCAGAGCCTGGTACATTCAGTTCAGACAG
The DNA here is from genome assembly GCF_903995425.1 of Onychomys torridus. Classification (NCBI taxonomy): domain Eukaryota; kingdom Metazoa; phylum Chordata; class Mammalia; order Rodentia; family Cricetidae; genus Onychomys; species Onychomys torridus. The sequence goes on from NC_050443.1 coordinate 74,691,181, forward strand.
GTCCAAGTTCCTCCTCATGCATCAAGGCTGTGCAAGGTGTACCAGTTTAGGTAATGGGCTCCAAAAAGCTAGCTCATGTACCAGGAATAGATCCTGATCCTACTGCCATAGGGCCCCTCAAGCAGATCAACTGTCTCACTTATGTAGAGAGCCTAGTCCAGTGCCATTCAGGTTCTACAGTGGTTGGTCGAAAGTTCATGAGTTCCTACTAGCTTGGTTTGGTTGTCTAGGTAGGTTTCCCCATCATAATCTTGATGCCCTTTGCTCATAGAACCCCTCTTCCCTGTCTTCAACTGGACTCTTGGAGCTCAGCCTGGTGCTTGGCTGTGGATCTCTTCATCTCCTTCCATAAGTTACTGGATGAAGGCTTCCGGGTGACAGTTAGGGTATTTATCGATCTGATTACTGGGGTAAGCCAGTTCAGGCACCCTCTCCATTATTGCTAGTAGTCTAAGCTAGGGTCATCCTTGTGGATTCCTGGGAACTTCCATAGCACCAGGTTTCTCCCTATCCCCATTATGTCTCCCTCTATCAACATATCTATTTCATTGATCTCCCACACTGTCCCTCCCCTTGCTTGGCCATCCTGTTCCCTTATGTTGTCATCCCCTATCCCCTACTATCTATTGCCTCCCCATCCCCTCTTTACTAATGAGGATCTCATCTATTTCCCCTTCCCAGGGTGATCCATGCATCCCTCTTAGGGTCCTCCTTGTTAGCTAGCTTCTTTGGAGCTGTGGATTGTAGTCTGGTTATCCTTTGCTTTACATCTAGTATCCACTTATGAGTGAGTACACATCATGTTTGTCTTTCTGAGTTTGGGTTACTTTACTTCAGGGTGATATTTTCTAGTTCCATCCATTTGCCTGCAAATTTCTTGATGTCATTGTTTTTTTGCTGCTGAGTTGCACGCCAACCATTGTGCATATGTACAATATTTTCTTTATCCAATCTGTTGTTCAGGGGCATCTAGGTTGTTTCCACGTTCTGGCTATTACAAATAATGCTGCTATGAACATAGTTGAGCAAGTGTCCTTGTGGTATGCTTGAGTATTTCTTGAGTATATGCCCAAGAGTGGTATAGCAAGGTCTTGAGGTAGATTGATCCCCAATTTTCTGAGAAACCGCCACACTGATTTCCAAAATGGCTGTACTAGTTTGCACTCCCACCAACAGTGAAGAAGTGTTCCCATTGTTTCACATCCTCTTCAACACAAGATGTCATCAGTGTTTTTGATCTTAGCCATTCTGACAGATTGTGAGATGGTATCTCAGAGCCATTTTGCATGTCCCTGATGACTAGGGTTGTTGAGCAATTCCTTAAATGTCTTTTGACCATTTGAGATTCTTCTGTTGAGAATTCTCTGTTTGTCTCTGTAGCCCATTTTTAATTAAATTGTTTGGTATTTTGATGTCTAGTTTCTTGAGTTCTTTATATATTTTGGAGATCAGCCCTCTGTCAGATGTGGGGTTGAAGATCTTTTCTCATTCTGTAGGCTGTCATTTTGTCTTTTTTTCCTTTTTTATTATTATTATATTTGTGTTTTAATTTTACACATCAGACATGGGTTCCCCTGTGCTCCCCTCCTGCCCCAACCCTCACCTTCCTCCCTCCCTCCCCTACATTCCCATGTCTTCCAGGGCCAATACTCCCCTAGGGATTCATTTAAACCTGGTGGATTCAGTACAGGCAGGTCCAGTCCTCTCCTTCCAGCCTGAGCAAAGTGTCCCTGTGTAAGCCATCCAATAACTGATGGAAGTGGATGCAGAGATCCTCAGCTAGGCCCCAGGTAGAGCTCCAGGTGTCCAATTGTCAAGAAAGAGGAGGGAAGAGGAGGGACTGTAAGAGCATAATTGTTGAGACCAAAATTGGAAAAAGCACAGGGACAAATAGCCAAATGAATGGAAGCACATGAATTATGAACCAAAGGCTGTGGAGCCCCCAACTGGATCAGGCCCTCTGGATAAGTGAGATAACTGAATAGCTTGAACTGTTTGGGAGGCATCCAGGCTGTGGGACCGGGACCTGTCCTTAGTGCATGAGCTGCCTTTTTTTTTTTTTTTTAATGATGAAGTTAGAGCACAGGGCAGGAAGATCCAGGCTGGAGTGGTGATCTGGCCATGGACTGAGAGATGCAACTGGTGGTCAGAACAAAGAACTCCTCAAACAGGTCTTGAGATGCTTCATCATAGCTACCTACATAGATAAGTTCTCTCTCTCTCTCTCTCTCTCTCTCTCTCTCTCTCTCTCTCTCTCACACACACACACACACACACACACATACACATACACACACACACACATACACACACACACTCACAAACACCCATAACTTTTGAAAAGAAATAATAATACTAAAATAATAACTAATTAGAGTTCTGTAAGATTTATGTGCAATTCCTACAGCAAGTAATTGAAAATGTGAAAGAGATACAGAGAGAAATCTCAAGGAACAATTAAATGGAATACTGAAAATATTCACTTAATATGAAAAGACAGTGGGAATAAGGAATAAAGAGATTTTTTAGAAGATTGAACATATTAGAAAAAAGGGAGCAAAGGATAGACTGAATATAACATATTAAATGTAGAATGATAGAGTGACTATTCTGTTCAAGAGAGATGGTTGCATGGGATTAAAAAACCATCAAGAACCAACTATCTTGTGTATATAACAGATAATACTCTAAACACTATGGCACAACCAGATTGAAAATAAAAAGATCAAAAGAGAATGCACCATGTAGTGGTCCCATAGACACTTACAAAATAATCATTCAGAGATATATATTAATTACCAACTAACTGTATGGCCTATGGCAGACATCTTGCTAGCTAGCTCTTTCATCTTAACCCACTTCTATTTATCTATGTATTGCCACATGTTCCATAGCTTTTCCTGCATCCCATTATACGTTGCTCCCTGAATGGCAGGTTGGTGTCTCCCCTGACTCTCCTTTCTCCTTTCATTATCTCTCCTGGATTTTCCCACCTGGCTCCACCTTGTCTCACCACAGCAGCATTATTTGTCAACCAATCAGAATAACACATATTCACAGCATACAGAAAGACATGCCACAGCAGCACCACATAAGCAGGGAGCGTGAGAAAGCCAGAGTGACTGAATTAACATGAGACAAAGTAGACTGCAGGTCACGGATGCTCACTAATGGGAAGACAGGTACCTCAGAATTATAAAGGTGCCAATGTGCCAGGAAAATATAAACTGATGAATGTGAATGCCCATCAAACATTTCGCCCAAAGCTTATATAATTGGTAAAACTAACAGATCCACAATTGTGTCTGGAGGATTTGTGTGGTTATGTATGGTATATATATATACATATATATTTGTGTGCACACACCCATGTGCACACATGGAGGCCCAAGGACAACATAAGGTGCTCAGCTGGGTCACTCTCCCCCTTAATTCCTTTGAAACATAATATCTCACTGAATTGGAGTTAGGCTGGCAGTCACCAAGCCCCAGAGATACTCCTTTACCTACCATTCTCTTTGTAGTACATAGATTAAGGCATACACACAACCACATCTAGCTTTTTTCTAGGGGTTTGAAAAGAACTAGTCTGAAATACTAACAGTCCAGCTAAGGACTCTAAGCACAATGGCAGACCCATGTCCTAGGGCCCTTTAGAGATTTTAAATTCTCCTTCTCAACAATTGATAGAATATTTAGATGAAAAACAAATTAATCTCCTTAACAAAATTATCCTTTACAGAGCACTCTAGTTACCACTCCACTAGAGGGTAGACCCTTAGGACATGGCCCTGAAGAAATCCACTGATTACCTGACTTCACAATGTCCCTACTCTTCAGATGACTTTATATCCAACATGTTTCTAAAAGAATTAGATACCATCTTTTCAGTTTAAAGTCACCCCCAAATGCCTTTAGGTTCATTTGTGAAGTGATGGGGACTACTGTATGTATTTGTCATGGCACTCTAAGGTCCTTCCACATGGAGGTCATACCTGTCATTGAGCAGGTAGAACTTGGGTTTGAGAACTCAAGCACATCTGAAAACTTGGAAAACTATTGTGACTTTCTATTGGTTCAGCTGACCTCAGATTTCTGGCCATTCATCCCCAGTCTCCTGTGTGAAGCAATGTTCTTGTGGGTGGCCCAGCTATATTCCAATAGGGAGTTGTATTTTCCTAGCAATTTCTACAATTTTTGCAGATGAAACTCCCTCGGAGGCTACTCTACCTTGCTTCCTCCTTATGGTAAGTGCTCATTTCCTTGTGGAAGTGAAAAGCAGATTCCTGACTTCTGCTGTTCACTGGTATTTTTTATAGCGATTCTCACCAGGAAGTTTGCTACCATGACCACATCCACAATCTACAGACTTCACCTTCAGAGAGCAGCCCTCACTGACCTCAACAATATGGCATCTCTGTAACCTGGATGCCCCTTTTCATCCTGCATGTAAAGCCTCCTCTGGATGCTCCTATGGAGTATCACTAGACAGCAGGTGTTGGGTTCTCATCTTCCAGGCTTCCCACTCTTCTATTTCCCCCATGCACATAGCTGCCCTAGAAACTGGATTCTATAAGCTCTATGTAAGCTAGCACTCAGCTCTAGAGAAGAAGTCATGTAGTCTATTAGGGGCATAACCAGTCTTGCCTTCATAGAAAGTCCAGCCTCTTTCATCATGGTATAAAATTCCACATTTTTATTTTATATAGGTTGAGTTTTATTTATAGTCTTTTTGTTTGGTTGGCTGGCTAATTTGAATTGAGTGAACTGATCTGAGAAGTTGTGGGTTTTATCTCTATAAATTTTCTAACTGGCTAACTTTTTCAGAGGGATAGTGACAGTTTAGAAATATTCACAGACTCAAAGAGAAATGAGAAGTTGACTGCAAGACCTGTTTATATGCTGTGCTGTGATTTTATTTTGTTTATTTGTTTAAGGCTTGAAATGCACATTGGAATCCATACACAGTCACATATAGATTTCCATTTTCTCAGAAAGTTGTGATGTCTCTGGCTTTCTCGGAGGGAGCTGAATTCCTTGAATAGATTATAATTCTACCAGGTATGCTCAGTGGGCCAATGAATGCTAGCCTCTGGGAGTCTACTTCCAACTGAAAGTCAAGGACAATCCTAGGACAGAGCTCACTGATAGCCTTGAGACAAGAAGTGGATCCAAACCACATGCAGATGGAGGTGTGTGGCTTAGGAAGTTACTGGAGTATCTACTTGGGGCTGGCTATATTCTCTCATAAATTGGTTCTGTTAGTAACACATTCATTAGGCCACCTCTGCACTCATGTGCCTGCAGTGGGTCACAGAGAAGTGAGAATATCTAATTTGTATAACTATGCCTGGCTCTTCAGCCTTTGTATTGTTGTAATTTCCTAGATAATTCTCTGGTGAGACTTTATGTGCATGATAGAAAGCATGAAAGCAGGGCCTACAGGATGACTCCAAAGGCAGAAGAGAAGACTTCAGACCTGATGGCTTGAGTTGAATTCCCAAAAATCACATAATGGAAAGAGAAAACTGACCCTACTTCTAAATATATACTGTGAAGTTACACGTACACACCTACATACATATACACACATACATATACACATATACATATACGCACATACATGTATAGCCATGTATACACACATATATAAACACATATATGCATATACACATACAAACACACAAACAAATGGCTGAATTTCAAGTTGGGTAAAGCATGAATCCTAATTAGTCTTATAATAAAAACCCAGAGCCACATATTGGGATAAATGCTGAAAGATCAGGGAAAGCAAGCCACAGCCATTTTTCCAAGCCACCTTGCCAACTCCTCAGACAAAAAGAGAAGATCCTGTCTCCATGAATCCTCAGACTGGATGCCTCTGAGTTCTTGGCTGAAAGGGGACTTGTTCCTGTCTCCTGCCTTATATTCCTTTCTCTACCCAGCCATAGCACTTCCTCTCTCAACCTTCCTAGTGCTAGAACTAAAAGTGTGTGATTCCAAGTGCTAGAATTAAAAGTGTGTGCCACCACTGCCTGGCTGTTTCTCTTTTAGACTGGATGCATGGATGGATGGATGGATGGATGGATGGATGGATGGATGGATAGATAGATAGATAGATAGATAGACAGATAGACAGACAGATAGATAGATAAAATGGAAATGATGGTGTACTTGATGAAGACAGACAGACCTCCATGGCTGGCTGGCCAGCCAGCCTAGTATACATGGTGAGTTTCTTGCCAGTGAGGGACCTTGACTCAAAAAAAGTGTGCAGAAACTGAAGAAAAATGCTAGAGATTATCTTCTGTTCTCTTCACGAATGTGCACATACATAAAAACAAACCCACACATACATTTGTACCTTAGGAACCCAAACACACTTCCAAAGAAAGTAAAATACTTTTCTATAGCAACTACTTTGACCTGTCTGCTGGATCCTCCACCTTCACTTTCACCAAATATTTGTGTCTCTGATTTGAGCAATCTGAATTGAGAAAACAGAACCCATGGGGAAGACTTTTCTAGTAATATCCAGATGAGTTGAAGCCTGCTGAAGAGCACTGGACAGAAATGGTGGAAAACAGCTTTCATTATAGTTTCAATCAGTACCTGTTTGACCTTGCACGGGATATTCACCATACATGGGCCCCAATTTCTCCAACTGTAAAAAGGAAAGATGGATTTGAAGTTCTGAGGTATAGAAGCATAGTAATCTTGGGTAATCCCCACGAAGCCAAAGGAGAAGGCTTAAAAGAAGGATGCAGAAAACTATTCCAAACTCCTTCCTTTAACAAAGGATCCCCAAACCCAGAGCATAGAAATCACACACATGCACAGGCCAGCAGCTAACCTCTTACTCGGGGACACCTTTGAGTTTTTGGCTGAGCTGACAGTCTGCTGTGGCAGGATTAGAAAGGTGACAGAGATATCATCCTGACTGAGAGGAAGCTGCACTCAACAGGAACTGCCATGCCACAAAAGCAGTGTCTCACCTTGTCTGTGAGTACCTGGAACACATCTCCCCATTCCTGGCAACTCAAAGTTCAGAACAGCATCTTTAGTCCTTAGGAAGACATTTGTCTTCTTGAAAGGATACTTGCTTGAACAGCCTGCTTTAGACATTCACTATTAGGTTAAGAAATGATACACCAGTCCCATGCCAGTCAACACCCTCTTGATAGTATTTATCTGAAAACTGTAAAGTATTTGTTGTTCCATCTAAGTAGGAAAGAACAATATTTACCAAGTTACTATTGAGTAGGAGTGCTCTGTCTCCTGACTCCACCTGCCATCAAGCATTTCACAAATGGAAGTAGGTAATTATCGTATTCACACCTATTCAACAAGCATTTTGCAACAGCTCTCCGAGACAAGGAGGAGGAAACACTTGTAGGATGACAGGCTGTAGAATGCTCCAGGCTTTACTGAGAGGAACACCTCTGCAGCTCCCAGACAAATGTTTTGGTGAGGAAAGATGGCTGAAGGAGATAGATGTGAAAAAGGACTCAACTGATTATTCCTTTCTGTGTTGCAAAGCTCATGGTATGTGGGACAATGAGAAAGGTATTTTCAGAGGCAGGGGGAGGCTGGCTCCTAACTTTCACACAGCGAGATGTAGTTAGGAGAGATGTGTAGAAGGAATTCAGTCACGACTCTCCCAGCTGATCTGCTTCTGAAAGAGTGATCGTCCCTGGGATAAAATTATCTCACACTGGAAGCCCACAGAAAGCACTCTGGTGCCTCCAAATCAGCTCTAAATTCACAGACAGACATAGCCTCTGCCTAGGCTGAGCCTTAACACACAAACAACCTAGAACTTGACCTTATCGACATCTCCCACTCCTTCGTCTCAGTTGTGGAGCTTATGGAGCTTCTAACTAAAGCTTCAGCACTGGAGGTTGGGGTCACCTCAGGGAAAGTACTCGAAAATCAAAAGAGGCACTTATCCTGTGAGAGGCCAGCTTAGAATATCAGGCCAGTACTCAGAGCTCTAGAAAAACTTTTTGTGATCAAATGCATAGTTTTCTGCCAGCTTGACTAGCTCTACCTCTCCTCAGCAAAGTTGCTTCTGGAGAATCAACTGAATTGACTGAGAATGGGATTAAAATCATCAGAATTGGATAGATGATGACTTGTGGTCTGTCGTTTCTTCTTATTTCTGCCTTTAGTTTATAAAACACTGTTATGCTACAGTCTTATTGGACCTAAAAAACATAGCAAGAGTTCTGAAGTATTGGTCATTGCACTTGACAGTGTGCACAGGATGGGAGTGCGTACTGTCCACTCCAAGCTCCAGACTGGAGCTCTGAGACCTCGGGGTAAAGTAGCTTTCTCCTAGGGACCTAGAGACAAAAATGCAGTATTAGGGAGCAGGATACGGTCCTGGGGGAACAAGATGCACGGTCAGAATCGGATGCCAGGACTTTCTGACTCACACTTGTAACCACAGCACTTCAGAAGATGAGTCAAGAGGATTTCCAGGAGATCCAGGCCAACCTGAGTATATGAGATCCAGGCTAGCCTGGGCTACAGGGTGATTACACTTGTATTTCAGTCTAGCCTTTCTTAGCTTAGAGTTTGTCTGGGCTCTGCTCACTGCAACAGAATCCACCTAGCAGTGTGGGGCCCCAGGCCAGGATGCTTCTTAAGCAGGAGGCCTAAATAATGGCACCTATGGTTCACAGGTGGAAAACTTGGCCCTTATCTACATGTGCTTTGTGCCCTATTTACTACCAAAAATGTTAAGATATGTGGGGAAACTAAACTTCTGAATGTATAAATTCAAACAATTAAAACTCCATTTTGAAAATCTTAGAAATTAAAATGACTGTCAGAGTGACCTTAAACTAGAGAATAGATTTAAATATATACCTGAAGCTATATAACTGAGTGAAGCCTAGGGCTTACCACCATAAAAATGTATCATTTCTGGAACCAGAGCTGTGCTTCAATTGGCAGAGTACTGGTCTCACATTTGTGAAGTCTTGGGTTTAGTTCCCAGCACTGAATACCCTTGTCATGGTGGTGGATGCCTGTAATTCTAGCACTTACTTGGAAGGTAGAGGCAGGAGGATAAAAAGTGCAAGGCTACTTTTGCCTATGTAGAATTAAAACTAAGGCTGAGATATATGAGATCTGCCTCAAGGCAAAACAAAACAGCCTCTATCATTTCATAAGTACCTAATGTGATCCAGTTACTTTACACTGGCAATGTGATCTAAATCTCACTGTAGAGATGAACCTAAGACTCATTTACCAATGAGGAATGGGGATAGCAGGGCTTTGGGACTTGATGGTTACTCCCTTTGTAAGTGGGTTCTAATCCCTTCTCCCCTCTGTGCTGTCTGCAGCACACTGTCATTGTATTGTCCTGTTCTCATAAAAGAGGGTGAGGCTCCAAGTCTGTGCTGGATACCTTAGCTGTTGTAGCTTTGCTCTTCTCCTGGGAACACACACGATGAAACTTCAAAATTGTGCAAGTGGGTGAAATGGACACCATCCTTCAAATCTGGTGCTTCCTGATTGACGTGGCAAGAAATAAATAGCCCCCGATCCACTGGGCTCCACAGTGCCCAGAGGCTTCAGTGGGCACAGCTGTGGGGGAGATAAGGTGATAGTGGCACAGCACATGGGTGCTGCTAGGCATTCTGTGGTGTAGAGGGACGTCCTCCACAACAAGGAATTGCCTATCGCATGTTGAGGATGAGAGCCTGCCCCCTAGTCTAACACTGCTGGCCCAGGTACCTGGAAGGAACCAAATGGTACGAACCTCTCTTAGTTCAGTGTCCTGTGGTGACCATGCAGCTGGTATACTTACTGAGATCATCTTGGTCAATCTGTGTGAGACTCATGAGGGCCCACAAGAGTGTTGTAGTTTGAATGAGAATTGTTCCCTGTAGACTCAAGCATTTGAATTAGTCCCCAGTTGGTGGAGCTGTTTGGAGAGGTTATGGAGAGGTGCTGCCTTGCTAGAGGATGTCAGGGGGAGTGGGTGTTTTAATGTTTAAAAGAGTCACCCCACTTTCATTTCTCTGTGTATTCAGTTCTTGCTGCTAAAGGTGTGATAGCGCAGCTTCCTGTTCCTGCTGCCATGCCTGCCGCATGTTACAATGCCCCATGCTGCCATGTCTGCCACATGCTACAAGGATGATTACCTCCTACTGCCGTGTCTGCCCCATGCTGCCATGACCAACTACCATAATGGACTTCTATCCTTTTGGAACCATGAGCCCAAATGAACTCTTCCCTTAGTTGGCTTCGGTCCTGATGTCTTGTCACAGCAACAGATAAATAAACAGCACCATGACACATGTCTCTGTGGAGAGCATTGATAACACAAGATAGACTGTGTCAATGAGAGTAGAAGCTCAGTATATATTTGGTGACAGCAAATGAACGGATGTACAATGTGGAGAGTGAAAACTAGCGATCTACTTCTTGGAACAGAACACAGAAACCATGTAGCCCTCACCAGTTCCCATTTCCTACTATGAGTGCTTTGTATCTGCTGAGCCTATTCTCACTACAGGCCATTAAGCACCACATAGTCTGTCCAGATTCTTTATGTCCTGAAATTGTCTGAGCAACTTCACTGATCCAAATAGTTCCACCCACCTCAGTGATGCTCCATGGCCATCCTAACTGCTCAGCTGCTTCCTGGCGATCCCATCATTAATGACCCAGGACTGAGTCTATTCCTACAGGTGCTTCTGATTGCCGTGGACTAAGAACTTCAAGAACAAGGGTCTTGAAGAGTTGAGTTCCCTCTGATCAAATGTAAAATGTATCCACCCGAGACTGCCGGTATCCCAGAGTCAAACAGAATGAGGAAGAAGGAAAGTGGTTGTAGCTCTTGAGATAGACTGACAAAGGATGACCGAAGGTTTAGGGACTCGGGAAAAATGCAAGTGAAATGTACTGTAGAGCTGCTGGTGCTTGTCTTGGAAGTGAGACAGCAGCCCCCAAAGAATAAACTGTGTGAACAGGCTAGGACAATGAGATATATAGGCATTATCCAAGAAAAACTGAGGTCAGCAGAAACATAGGTCTAGGGCTAGATTTAAAAGCAGAGCCTGAAGCTGTGGTAACACAAGCCTCTAATCCCAGCACTCAGTGGCAGAGGCTTGCAGATATCTGTGCGTTCAAGACCAACCTGGTCTTCAGAGCTTGTTCTGGAGCATCCAGGACTACAGAAAGAAACTGTCTCAAAACAACAACAACAAAACAAACAAACAAGCAAAAACTCAGAGTCTGGTGGCTGAGCTACAAGAAGAAAAGAGGTGAACCAGGACCTAGGGGATTAGAGAGAAGGGTGGAAGAATAGGATTGGGAAAGAAAGCCAGAGCAAGTCAGGAATAACCCATGTACATCATTTGCATAATATCATGTACTAGAGTTTCATGTAAATGGGAGCCTTAGAGAAATCACTGGGCTATGAGCTACATGTATCCAGGGACCAGACCAGGTCAGCTCTGGCCACTCATGTATTCACAGAGCTTAGAATGTGGCAGTTGCATGTACAGTAGACGTGGATAACTCTTGTTGATGGACTTGAGTAAGTGATAAATGACAGGAAAGTGTACCCCAGATCCCATCATATGGAAACAGTTCCTCCAGGACCAACCTGCTTCCCAAGCTAAAGCCCAGCCATACGTCAGCTAGAGATCACCAGGAACAAGCAAAAAGAAGCCTCACTTGTCCTGGTCTGCAAGCAGAAAACCTTAGAGTTCTCCTTTGCCATTTCCATAGCAATCCTGGGACTTCACCATAGCTTTCAGCCCCAAACAAATGGAAAGCATCATTTTTTAAAAGAAGATTTATTTATGGGTTGGGGATTTAGCTCAGTGGTAGAGTGCTAGCCTAGCAAGCACAAGGTCCTGGGTTCAGTCCTCCGGGGCAGGGGTGGGGGGAATTTATTTATTATGTATACAATGTTCTGCCTGCATGTATATCTACAGGCCAGAAGAGGGCACCAGAACTTACTACAGATAGTTGTGAGCCATCATGTGGTTATGGGAATTGAACTCAGGACCTCTGGAAGCGTGCCCTTAACCACTGAGCCATCTCTCTAGCCCCTGGAAAGCATCATTTTAAGAAGCTTTTCTTTTACATTAAATTGGTTCTGAGCCAACCTAATAAAAGGCTGAAAGATGAAGGTGAATTTCAAACTGCTCATAGATTTCAAGTTGACTCATACCAATTCTGAACTTCACAAAATTGCTTTGGGAGCAAATTCTAAATAATATTCTATATCTCTTTTTAATGGGTCAAATAGCAGTCTCAAGGAATTTACTGGCCAATTGTTATGAAAACTTCATGGTTATGAACATGAGTGTTTGGGTTTTCAACATAATTTAATTAAAATGTATTTTGGGAGTAGCCTTTATGCTCAGAGCTAAATGCAGTAAGACAGTAAGTTTCAAGATCTTGTGGTACCCACTCTTGCAGAACTCTTGCCCTTCAGGGTATCACTAGCAAATGCAGAAAGGATCCACAGCACCAGGAACCCAGGAGCAAGACCAGGCCACCAGCTTCTGGATACGGAGAAGGTTATAGGATCAGTAATAACAAAGTCTCCTGACAGAGCTTCTCATTTCCACAGTATTTGACAGAATGCCTAAGCAATTCTAAGCTATACTCCTGCTGCAGTTTGAATCTTACATAACTCCTAAAAGCTTCTGTGTTAAAGGCTTAGGCCCCAGATATGTATTATTGAGAGATGGCAAACAGTAAGAGGTGGGGCCTACACAAAGGTCATGAAGTGCTCAGATGACATGCCCTTGAGGTGATAGTAGGATTCTGGTCCCACCTTTATCCCATTTCCCTTTCTAGCCATGAAGGACATTGCTTTCCTCTACTCACAGAAATGCAGTGATATACTGCCTCATCACAAACTCCAAAGCAATGGACCCAACCAATCATGTACTGGAAAGACTAAAGCCACCAAAACTGTAAGCAAAAGCAAACCTTTTGTCTTTGTAGGTTAATTAACTTGGGCAGTTTGGCTCAGTAACCAAAGCAAGCTGTTTAAGAACCATGATTAAATCACCTTAGTAATTATGATTTGAATGTTTTTCCTATATATTTTTATTGGGAAGTGCCATTGTTATTCATAACTGTGCAGAGATGCCTGAGAGAGTGGGGACACTTAATCATTCTCCTTTTGCTTTATGTTCCCTGCTATATTTAGAAGGCTAAAACAAGGCTGCTTCTGTGTCCTCATAGACCAGACCACTTATGAAGTTCTTACTGACACATCTCTTTTTTTTACTTTGTTTATTACAGCTTAACATAGTCATTGAGAGAATAAATCTTAGAGTCCAATTTTATGCCATTGTATCCTAAAATGTTTCACTACTTAACTATGTGACTGGTTGTCTACACAAAGGGTGCAATACCACCTCCCTGATGAAATCCAGTCTAGATGAATGAACTGTATAAACACTCAGCATGGTGCCTGACACACACAATTCTCCACCATATCAGAACATCTACCCAGGAATTCTAATGTCCCATTGACTTTCTCTTTTTTTCTCTAGATTTTTGGATCCTGCTGGCCGAGACTCAGTTCTCTTTTTTTTTTTTTTGCATCTCCAAAGTTGCACTAAAATTTATTGAGTGAATAGATGATTTATTGGATTTTTCATAAGAACTCCAGAAGGTAGCTCTCGTTTCCTCATTTTATGTGTCAAGGAAAAGGCAGATTCAGAAATACAACTGAGTTACACAGTTAGTGGTCATATTCAGTATTGCTAAACCCACTCCAGACAGCATTAAATCTACCTCTGTCTAAGGAAAAGGTATTATTTTTTTTAAAAAATAAATGTGTATAGAAGACTTCCTCTGCTGCCATACTATCCTCACCAGGATTAAATTTTACCATAAAATTTAGAATCTCTGAACACACAAAGAACACTGAGAATCAGTATAAGGTCAGAGACCACACACAGAGTAACATGGCACAATATTAATAAAGAAATCAAATTGACTCAAAAGTTTGGGACAGCTTAAAACATAAATCACTTTTAATTGTACCATCACAAAATGTCTGCTACAGTAATTTTTCAAATCTATGGAGTAATTCAGCTAAAACTGAAACCAGACCAAACCCAAACCCAACATTTCATGAGTGAGAACTGAGTCTCAAGCCACTGATGATGGGGGGAGTATTTAATAAGCAGAGCAGCTAGAGGCAGGAAGAGCCAAGGCCCATCTTAGCTCTGTGTCCATCTGGGGAAACATATGCTGTGAACATTTCATAAACACAACTGGATGCTCATCAAGAAAAGACAATGTCACAGCCAAGAACCCAGCAGAGAGTAGGATGAGAGAGACAGGTGGAAGAGAGATCTGGATGTTCACAGGTAATGCTGACAATGCTCCCTGAGCTCACCCTGTTTACCAAAGTGTAATATGTGGCATATTTGGGGCATACTGTAAGATACAAGCTACAATACATCCAACAGTGAGAACTTTCAAATGTTACTTCGTTTGATGCTGACAGCATTGCTATGGAAAGTACATTATTGTTTCCACTGTACAAACCGAGCTAAATCTCAGAGGTCACACTGTTTACACTCAAAGAAGCAGGAATGTGGCCCCTGCATTGCATGAAACTCAGAGGCCTAGCTTCAGGAGCACCACTCCCCAAAGAAAGCTCAGAACGTCCTAGATGAGTAAACAGGCTGGCCTGGACTTCACTGTGCTCTTTGCCTCTGTCTCTGTCTCTCCTCTCCGTTTCTCTCTCTCTCATCACCCCTCCCTGCAAGGAAGCTTTTTTCAGTATGCCAAAGATAGTGTCTCACTTTCCATAAGTAGAAAAAGAAAAAACCTGAATTGGAGTGAGAGAAGCACCTTAAATGCACGCCTATTAGACACATGCTTTTTAAAATGAGGTATTGATGTTATGTTAATATGTTGTTTCTCATAATGGCTTGATGATGGTACTGATTCAAGTTGCCTTCCTGTTGAGGACTTAGCCTATCAATCAACTGAAGGGCCACCATTTTTAAAGTCTGTCACTTTAGAGAAGCAGAATGAAATGTTTAAAATCAAAAGTTTCTTCCAGAAGAAAACAGGCAATCACAGGCCTGGATCTGAAGCCTCATCTATAGCTTGAACAACTCTAGTACTAACACTGGGACCAAAGAAACAAGAGGGTATAAATGTGCTTTGTAAATGAGAAAATAAAAAGCCTCCATGTACTCTCACTCTGTTACCGTGACAAAGGCCACTGTAGGGAAAGAAGGGTTTACTTCACTCTCTATTTCCAAGTCCCAGCCCATGCTGAGGGGAGCCTGGACAGGAACTTGAAGCAGCAACCAGAGAGAAAGGCTCCTTCCTGACCCCCTCACAGACCCATGGTGAGCTGAGTTCTCAAACAGTCCAGGATTATATGCCCTTGGAATCATGCTGCCCACAGTGAGCCAACTCTCCTGTTAGCTGTCAGCCAATAATCAAGATAATCCCCCACAGACATGCCCACAGGCAAATCTAATCTGAAAACCTCTCAATCAATACTCCCATCTCAGATAACTCAAGTTGACAGTTAAAGTCAACTAGGGCAAACATTTATAGAGTGATTTTTAAAAAAATACCTTTTATTTATGTTTATATATATATGTCCCTCTTGCATGTATGTTTACCATGTTTGTGCAGGTGCCCACTGAGGCCAAAAGAGGGCACCAGATACTCTGGAACTGGAGTTACAGGCAATTGTGAGCCTACCAGTGTGGGACCTGGGAACAAAAACCAGGTCCTCTCTTAACTGCTACCCATCACTCCAGCCTCTGAAATGACTATTGTGACTGCTGTTTTCCTCCAAGTTATGGACACTAGTAAAAACAAACCTCACGGCTGGCCTCCTCTCTGGTAAAAGTTAGTCTTTTCATAAAAACCAAGGTTTGGGTTAACTAGCTGATAAAATTTAACTCACATTTTGAATAGTCCTTGTTGATTAAGTCCAAAACTGAAGTCACAAAATCCAGAGATGTATTATTATCAGGTTAACAGTAGACTCAAGATAAATCTAGTTTAGTGGATGGAAGCGAGTCTTGAATCATAGTATATTACATTCTGTAGAGTTTTCTTGTTCACCTGAGTAAGGTTCAATTAGAGTGGATGAGTGTGTAGAAGTGAAATGATAGCAAAGAAATGGCAGAGAAGAAGGACATAGACTAGGGTTAGGGCAATAAAGTTCTTGCTTGTAGAGAATTGCTCATGGATAAGAGGGCAACAAGACATGTGCCAAAAACTAAGACATAGTATGTGAAGTCTGAGCTAGGGTAGTGAGACAAGAGATGGAGAAAGATGAGATACAAACAGGAAAGGAAGAAGTCAGTATCCTCATTCACAGATGATAGAACCCTAAAGACTCCATCAAAAGGCTCTTACTGTTGATAAGCACCTTCAGCACAGTAGCAGGATACAAAATTAATGCACAACAACTAGTAGCCTTCTGTGAAATAATCATAAACACACTGAGAAAGAAATCAGAGAAACAATCCCACTTAAAATAGCATCAGAGAAACCTAGGATAAGTCTAACCAAGACAAAAGATAATGAAAACTTTAAGACACTAAAGAAAACGTTGCAGAAGAGATCAGGGAATAGAACGACCTCCCGTACTTGTGGACTGGTAGGGTTAAAATTGTGAAAATGGTCATGCTGCCATGAGCAGTATACAGTTTCAATGGAATTCCCCATCAAAATCCCAGTGTTTCACAGAAATTGAACAAAATAATCTCAAAATGTATATGGAAAAACAAAAGACCCCAAATAGCCAAAACAATCCCAAGCAAATAAAAACAATCCTGGGGCTATCACTACCCCTGGTTTCAAGCTATATTACAAAGCTACAGTAATAAAAACAACATGATGATGGCATAAAAACAGACATATTGGTCAGTGGAATAGAATTGAGGATCCACGTATAAGCCCACACTCCTAAACCCCCTTGATTTCTGAGGGAAGAAAAGGCCAACAATATATACCAGAGAAAAGATAGTATCTTCATCAAATGGTGCTGGTCAAATTAAACAGCTACATGAAGAATAAAATTTGACCCTTCCCTATCAGCCAGCATACTTCTAGTGGCCCAAGGCCCTCAGCAGATGCCTGATAATCTGAATCTAACAGAGAAGAAAGGAAAGGACAACTAGATAAGAATATGCTCAAAGACTGGAGAAAGGATAGCATACCCACCAAAACTGAGATAAGACTATAACTTTAAAAGCTCAGCTAAGGCCTGCCATCTCTCCAACACCCTGGAATTGGTCTCACAGCTCTTCCTTCTACCTGCTCACTTTTGGAAACAAACATTCTAATGCGTATTATTCCCTGACAGCCAACATGGATCTTTTACTATCTAGGAACTCATTATTCATAAATGTCCCAATAGGATAAAAGCAGCATGTTAAAACTATGTAAGTCAATATAGATTTAATGAAGAAACTGTTTAAAATGGAGTGGAATGGATTGTGTAGCAAGCTGTGCTGATAGCAGCTAAGACATTGTCATCCTTGAACCTGGAGGAAGGATGAAGAGGATATATTCTGCAATGAGGAAGAGACATTAGGACCGGCCTCAATTTTTCAGCTCAGAGAACTGTGTGAGGAGACCATCAGTGAAGGGAGTCAGAGCACAGCAGTATATGTCTTTCTTCCCCTTCTCACTCTCTTCCTATGCATCTATAAGACAAACTGGCCAGAAACCAGGGTACACAGAGAACTGCTGCTGTAATGCCAAAGGCCCATCCATACTTGGAACACAGATTGTGACAGAAGTGTGAAGAGTCTTCAGTGGTGAACAGAAAATACCCAAGACAACCTTTGATGCAGGACACAGAAATAGCACTGGCTCACCGCTAGAACAGCCAAGAGGGAGTGTAAGAAATGTATGCTGTACAGGAGTTTCCTGTCCTAAAACTTCTGCAGTAAACTCATTTCCACTTAATTTTCCTTCTACAGAACTTCCCCAAGGGCATCACCTTCCATGAACAGTCCTGCTCTTTGAGGACCCCAGGATGTAGGGGTCCGTCTAGGAACTCATTATCTTCTTGGAGCAAGTGACCTGTGAGGAGTCAACTGTAATTCACAAAGCCTCAAGGTCCTCCCTTCAACTGGACCTTCATTCCAAGCTCTATAATGCCCAGCTCCCTAAACACAGTTAGGTCTGTCCATCCTCCTGCACATTTGAATTGTAACTGGTTTGGACAGCAGCCTATGTTCATTATGCCTAGAAACTCTTCATGTCAGTTAATTTGATTAATATCAGAGAAAACTCAATTAGGCTTGTCAGCTTTTTGCATAGGACATTTAATATCTATTAAAATGATGTCACTTCCATCAGCCCAAGGCATCATTTTCAGCTTCTTCTAAAAATCAACTCTAGAAACAAGTGGTATGAAAAATGTAACACCATCATTTTCTGTGTTCAACACACATTCTTTAAAAATGGTTTTATGTTAATTTGTTTCCCTGCTCTCACTTTCCTAAAGAACCATACTTGAAAGTAGAATATACAAGGCTAAAGGTTAATTGGCCAAACAGTATGAAAAGGAGAACCAGGAGAGAAAATCTTCATAGGTAGGGAGAACAATTAATTTAGTGGGCTTACTCTGGCTCTTGCTTCAAAACAACTACACCATTTTCTTGTGAAATATACATCTGGGACCAGAGAGATGCCTCAGTTGGTACAGTGCTTACTGTGCAAGTTTTGAGGACCTGAGTTTGGATCCCCAGGGGCCACATTGGAAGCTGGATGCTACAAGGCAAAGATCAGGCACAGCTAGCCTAGCCCAATTCATAATCTTAGGGTTCAGTGAGAGACCCTGTCTCAAAATAGCAAAGGAGGGCAGTCAGAGAAATACACTAGCAATCATCTTCTGGTCTCCACATGGATGTTCATACTCACCTGCATACAGATACGCACACACTCAAATTAGCAAGTACACATCGCACACACATACACACACACACACACACACACACACACACACACACACACTGCACAAGACACACAACACATTCAAAAATCCATCACATATAAAATGTGGGTTTGAATAACACCTACACTGTGCATATACATTAGCATTTTTAATTATTGACACAAAATATAAAACTACTTAGTAGCAATACTTTATCCTATTAGAAATGTGAAAGCTATAAATTAAATTATTGTGAGGTATGCAGCAAAGTCAAGTGTGGCGGTACACTTTCAAAGCAGAATAAGTTTAAAGATGTTTTTATACAATGACTGTTTATTTTGCTGTCTTAACCTTGTCCTTTCTCCCCAATGTACATGATCTCTGTTGGAAATTTAATCAGTATCAGATTCATTTGAAAATATTTTTATTAGAATACATTCAGATCTTGATACAGTCGTCAACAATGAGAGTGTGGACTCTCTATCTTGAAACATAGGCACCAGAAATTGTAGCTAAGTAGTATGCACACCAATGAGGTGGCTCAGTGAGTAAAAGCACTTTTTGCCAAGCCTTACACCCTGAAGTCTATTTCCAGATTTCACATCGTAGAAGGAATGAACTGACTCCTACATGTTGTCCTCGCACTTCCAAATGCCTGCTATGCTACACAATGTGCTTTCCCTCACCTATGTAAAATAAGAAATCAATATTTAAAAAGTAATATACCAGAGTATTATCAAATATCCCATACAATGGCATATTTCCACACATTTCTTGTTGTCATTGTGTGTGTGTATGTGTGTGTGTGTGTGTGTGTGTGTGTGTGTGTGTGTGTGTTGTGTGTGTAGGCTGTGCTCCACCTGCACTTATGGAAGTCAGAGAT
Source organism: Onychomys torridus (assembly GCF_903995425.1). Classification (NCBI taxonomy): domain Eukaryota; kingdom Metazoa; phylum Chordata; class Mammalia; order Rodentia; family Cricetidae; genus Onychomys; species Onychomys torridus. The sequence continues at coordinate 74,710,992 of NC_050443.1, forward strand.
AATCCTAACTTTCACCTGCTGAGTCACCCTAGTGGCCCAACTTCTAGGCATTTCATCTTCAAAGGCTCTTCTTCAGATTCATTTCCATTACATCCTTTCCAGGCACATGTCTAAGACTTATTTGAAGTCTCACAACTTCTGCAAAGCCTCTTCTACAGCATATAGTCACACCACTTTCTATATTTTGTATACCTCTACAATAGCTGCCGTCACACTGAGCTGTACTTTTCCTCCCACCAAAGCCCTCTATGAATTGCCTGATGGATAGGAAAGGAATGCTATCACAAGCGTCAGTGCTGGTCTGAGTTCCAGCTCACTGGGTGCTCTGTGATAGAGATGGACTGAGCATCCTGAGTACATTTATGTCGTCTCTCATTTCCTTGGCTTTCCTATTCATAACCAATCTCTATGAAAGAAGTATTGATGTAACATTTATACATTTACTAGCTTGATATGCTTCAGCCAACTTTGACAGTGCATTACAGAAAACAATAAAAAAAAAATCAAAATCAAAGTCATTTTAGTTTTACTAACATCTGCAAGAGGCAGAAAGTGACATTCAATTCAGACAACTTCGTTTCCCACCATCTGATACTGATGGCCACTCCAAACTTTCTTTACTCTAAACCTCCATTTTCCCAAAGATACTGTCCACATGGGGTCTTCTCTTCTCCTCCCTCTCTCCCCTCAAATGTAAGCAGTCACTTGTCTGTCTTCCATGCCTTCTCTTTTTGTCTTTCCAACAATGCCATACCTCTGTGGTTGGCCTTTTATGGCTTGTTCTGAGACTTTGCACAAAGAAACAATTCTCCTCTGACCCATATCCTCACTAACAGTTATCTAAGAGTTCATTTTTGAGGATTTTTGAATTAAAAAATTAAATGTCAGAACAGGATAAAGCTTGTGATGTGTTAAATATTTAACGTTTTAAATGAACCCAGATGTAGTTAGAGTTTTCCTACCTGGCCCAGAGTCAGGACAAATCTCTCTCACCTACCAGGCCCATAGATGCTCAGACCCAACTAAGAAAGCACACAGAGACTTATATTGCTTACAAACTGTATGGCTGTGGCAGGCTTCTTGTTATTTACTTTTTCTATCTTAAATTAACCCATTTCTGCTTATCTATACTTTGCCACATGGCTTGTGGCTTACCCGTGTCTTTACATGTTGCTTCTCATGGCGGCAGCTGGCAGTATCTCTTTCCAACCTTCTACTTCCCAGCATTCTCTTCTCTCTTGTTCCGCCTATACTTCCTGCCTGGCCACTGGCCAATCAGAACTTTATTTACACAGAGCGATATCCACAGCACCCAGATAAGGCAAAAATACATTTGTCTTGAGAATGATTAAAGGATCTGCAACAGTCCTCATTTACCACCCTCTATTGGCAGTATGTAACAAGAGTGTTTTCATACCGAGTGCCATTTGCCTGAGTATGTTTGTGAGCCCTGTGTGGAAATGTCTGACCTTGTTTCAAGAGAATATCAAAAAGCCTTCTTTAAGGATCATTTGTAAATTCAAGCTCTTATTTACACAATTCTATCCCTGATGCAAACAAAAACCACAAAGGAGAATGCATGCCGAAATAGTTTGTGTCAAGACTGGCTTCAAATCCTTTCTATTTTGTCTCTTAATTTGTGACCTGAGATAGGCATCAAGCGTTTGCTTCCAAAAGCAGTTTTTGAAGAGATGGAGTTACTCATTCCTTCATTGAGGACTGCCGTTTCTCAAGAAGAGAGTTTGGAGGGAGCCATGACAGGAGGGCCTGGTACAGCAAATGAGTAAATACCTTTGGGTCATAAAAGAGCTCCAAAGTTAGGTGGCTTGTTTTCAGTGACAAACTACTTACTTGCAGTATGACTTCAGGTAAAGTAATAGTCTCTTTGAGACTTGATTTTCTCACCTGTTGAATGAGCATTATAATGGAGTGGATTTCACAGGGCTGCTGAGGGCACATAGAAGACAATGTGTAAGTGTGTAAAACTAATGCCTATGTAAAATGATGGTTAAATATGCACACATGCATGTGTGTGTGTGTGTGTGTGTGTGTGTGTGTGTGTGTGTGTGTGAAACCATTTGTGTGTCAGCCCTTCCATACAAAACTTGAACACTTGGAAGGGAGAAAAGAAGGATAAAAAGCAAGAGCAAAGAGAGGGACTTGGCAGTGGTAGCCAATCCTCTTTTTGGCACTGATTAGCCTGACAATGGCTCAGTAGAGTATGACTAACATTGTAAAAGTATTCAAGAAGAGAATGGTGAACTCACCTGTATCTTTCTAGTTCCATAATACAATAACAACATCTGAAACAGTGTCTAGCACACTCAAGAAAGACATAATGAATGTATACATGGTTGCTAGCATGACATCGAGTATATACTATGTCTTCAATGAATGATTGCTATGTCTAGGAATATTAATTAGCATTTCTCAAACCTTTACTATGAAATATTCAAGTTTCTAAACTATATATGGAATCTCCTTTAGTTTGCACATTAACAATGTAAAACCATCAGTTTTATTTCCTGTATTGAAAGTAAAAGAAATGAGAAAACTTCCACATTCACTCAGCTTCAACATGGAAATTTGAGTGAGTCCAGGCTATGACTTTAGTGACCAGGACCTATGAAATATGGACTTTATTACACTGCCCATTCTTTCACTCTTGGTCTGAAGCTTAACATACACTGGGGGAAAAGCCATATGTCTTATGGTGTTTCTATTGCTGTGAAGAAACACTATGACCATAGCAGTTCTTTTAAAGGAAAACATTTAATGGGGTGGCTTACAGTTTCCGAGATTTAGTCCATTATCACCATGGGATGACATGGTGACATGCAGGCAGACATGGAGCTGGAGAGGGAGCTGGGAGTCCTATATCTTGACCCACAGTCAATAGGAAGTGAACTGACACTGGGCATGACTTGAGCAGATATGAGACCTCAAAGACAACCTCTACAGTGACACACTTCCTGGAACAAAGCCACATCTCCTAGTAGTGCCACTCCCTGTGAGTTTATGGGGGCCAATTACATTCAAACTACCACACCGTATATTTAGAGTAGGAATAAGGTACAGTCCACTCACCTGTATTTAGACACTATGATTCTTATCCTGCTATCATAAAGAGTTGTTTTGCATGTCAATTACACTTATGTGAGCAGCCATGTAGCATGTTGTATTTTATATTCTCAATACTATAATGTAACTGAAAGAAAATGGGCTTGAGTTCACAGACCTACATTCAAATGTTTCCCTTTCTATTTGTTTTATGGCCTTAGGAGAGTCATTCTGCCTTATGCTTCTCACCTATAAAATAAGAAAATTTATACTGACTTTGGGGTTATGATTATCATAAATGAGACTAAAGCATGTAATAAGACAAAATAATCATATCTGAGCACATGGAGTTAGGCTGTCTCTTTTTATATGGAACAGTTTACATGGTCAATTCATTTAACTAATCAGTGAGTGCTTTGGTTTCTAAAGATGTGGCAAGGCCATGATGATTGAAATTTCTTAATTATCTGCTATTTTAATGTCTCACAAAAGAATTAAGAATATAACTTCTTTATACCTGTACTCCATGGTCTCTTAAATAAAACTTTATTGATATTTGATTGATATATACATACTAACATACACATTTCAATGAATTTAAACATATGCAGCAATGACCATAACAACCATTAGGGCCATAAACACATGCATTGTTTCCTAATGTTTTTCCCATGTGCATTTTTTTAATTATTAGACTTCTTTGTATATGTGATATAAGAGAACTTAATATAGGATTTAAATTTATTTATTTAAGCAATATGCACCTATAGTCCAAGTCAACACTGAGGCAGAATTGTGATTTTGAGTGCATTCAGGATTGTATAATGAGAATTTCAGAATAAAACATATAGAGAGACATAATCTATCACTAGGTTCCACTTCTTTTTTTCAAAAAAATGTATTATGGCTTTATGTGTATTAATGTTGTGCCTACATGTATATATCTTCACCATGTGTGTGTCTGTTGTCTGTAGAGGCCAGAAGAGGGTATTGAATCCCTTGGAACTGGAGTTACAGATGGTTGTGAGCTACCATGTGAGTGCTGGGAACTGAACCTAGGTCCTTGATAAGAGAAGTAAGTGCTCACAGCCTCTGAGCCATCTCTCTAGCTCTCTATACACCAGCTCTTAAAATGATCTACTTCTTCTACATGGAGAAGCAGAATCACACACAAGCCATAGACACACATACCCCACCAGCCACTATGATGTAAAATAGGTGTTCAGAACATATAAAATGTCAGGATTTCAACCATTAACTCCCAACTTCCCCCTCCTTGCCACCCTGGCAACCACCATTCTGATCTCCGTTTTTAGGAATTAACTATTTTAGCTTCAACAAAGATGTATGAAGAGATTGCAATTGCATGACTTCCATCCTTCCAAACCTATGTGATGTTACCTCGTTTGCACACACCATGGCTTCATTTTCTGTTGCACCAGTGCACATGTAGGATGTTTCCATATCTCAATTCCAGTGAATTATGCTGCAATAACCATTGGCATATGCCTAGCACTCCAATAATCCAGTTTCAGTTCACATTTACATGTACCCAGAAGTGAGGCTAGCAGATCATAGTTTTTCCAGGCTTACAGTTTTTGAGGGGCCATCATACTACTTCCTATAATAAATGAACCAATTGACTTTCCAAACAGCATTGTCAATATGTCCATTTCCTTACATCCTCACCAACACTTGATATCTTGTTTAATGCTGGCTGATTTACCTCTTTGGAGTCTTGCTTTATTTTCACAGATTACTAGTGATTTTGTACATTCTTCAAATACTTTTTTGTCATTTGCTCATCTTTGCTTTTTAAATAAGAAAGCTCCATTTTAATCTCTTAACCACTTAAATTAATTTACTCATTAAGTATTATTTTGCTATTAGGTTCATGAGTTCATTGTACATTTGGAATCTGAAAGCATCAATAAAGGAAATGAAAGTGGACAAATAAATGGAACAAGGCCCATGTTTATGCACTGAAATACTTAAGACTGTCCAAGTGACAGCTCCTATTCAAAGCCACCTAGATAAAGCCAATTCACTCACTAACAAAAATCACCATGACACTTTTTCTCAGAAGAAAACCACAATCTTCAACCTCATATTGACAGAAACGCTGAAATTGGCCAAAGTTTGCACAGGAAGACCAAAGAGGAGGCATTGTTTAGGCATACTACTCGATTTCAAAATAGACTACAAAGGTATCAAATCAGAACAATATGTACTAGCATAAGTATGGGCACAGAAAAGCTAACAAATAAGGCACATGGACTGATCCATTTTCAAAAGGTTGTCAATAATACACAATGGAGAAAGTATAGTCTGGGGTGGGGCAGGATATGATAACCAAAGTACAAGAAATAAAAGCAAAAATAAACAAATGGATCACATCAAATTAAAACACTTCTGTATACTGAAGGAAACACTCAACAGATCAAGAGGCAAGCTGCCAAATGGTAGAAAAATCTCTCTTCACTCTATATGCGATAAGGTACGACCTATGAAGACATTTCAGAATATTCATCTCCATTCTTCTCACACAGAACACTCTCTTTTATCTAATCTAAGCTTTCTGCCTCATCATCTCTAAAAGTTAGCATGCACTTCCAGACTTTATTTTAATGAATATTTATGGTAAAATTTATACCAATGTGAAGCACACAATGGCTCTGTTTTGCATTGTTAAGATCTGAAATTTTGTGTATGGAGGATAGTATTAATATCAGGTTTCCCAGGTTGCCATTAAGAAAACACATGCTGTAAAGTTTAGTGGAGTGGGACTCCTGAGCCTGATTCACACAGCGTAGAAACTCCCTTATACAAGATCTTTGTTTCTATCTTTAGTTTCTACATTTTGTTCCAAGAAAGTGCTGATCCTATTTTACTTAAATATTAACTTTACAACATTTTAGCAAGTCATTAACTCTCCTTTTCTCACTTTACCTAAAGGAAGAGTTCACTGTGATCAAGCTGGAGGGAGTCTTGTAATACTCTACCTCACCCTCGTCTCTTCTTAGAAGTGCCATAGAGAAGACTTTGGATTCTTCATTAATGTATAGAGTGGTTTTCAAGGGTGGTTGCCCTATCCCATGGATGGCTAGTGATGCTGGGATGTCTGGGGTCATTTTAGAGACTGTTAACAACTGAAGAGATTCTCCCAACATGACTTTGTAAAGTCTAGGAATGGTATCAAATGCTTACTTGGCACACAGATACTATCTGTATCAAAACACTCTTCTATTCTATGTCCTAATTACAAAGAAATTGAAAAAAAAAATGGTGTGAAGAGAAAAGGCTTTATGAATAGTGCTGCTTCCAAGGATATGTGTAGACTACTCCTGTACAAAATTTGTCTCAAGACCTCCACCAATTTATTTTCTGGCGTCCAGGAACTCAAGACCAGTGTTGACTGGCTTTGGAAGTATATAAGCCTAAATTTGAATTCAAGTAGCATTATATTTTATGAATGTGACCTTGAATAAGGTACTTTACTCTTCTGATCCTGTTTTCTTACCAGCAAAATTATTTAAAAATTTTAACCACAATACCTACTTTGGAAGTCTATTGTGCCCAGTGTGTGAAATAGCATATTTAGAGCCCTAAATGTATTTGATCATAGCAGAGTCCTGAAAAGCACTATCAAAGCTGTGTCATAATTATGTGAGCTGGAAGAGTCACCAGAGATCCTTCCCATAATTGCCATTATTTGTTACATTTGTTAAGTTCCCAAGGAGATTCATAGATGCTCCCTCAGCATTTCTATATAACTTTTCCTTACAGGATAATATCATACCTCAGGGACCACCAGTGAATCACATGTCCTTACCTAGGAGTAGGGAAAGACCTGTGCAAGGACTGATTCAAGTTGAAATTTTTATGACTTGGACTTCATTAACTAACACAGCCTCTGAAAACCTATCCACTGTCTCACTGACCTCAGCCATTAATCCATTCAACAAACTGTTGATATTCATATCGTTAGCAACTGCATTGGTGGTTTAATTAAAATTTGAACACACCATCCAATTTAAGCCACCTGGTATGCTGTATTTCCACTCATATTTTAAAGGCACAAAATGTTCCTTTTTTTTTTTTTTTCTTTACTTGTTGGCTGTGTCTGCTGTGGTTGAAATGGAAACCGCAGAAAAGCTGTGATGGTGGAGTCCAACCAATGTCCACTAATCTGGCTTCATGGCATGTGTGTGGCTTCCCCAAACCTAAGATTAATTCTGGAAAAGGGTTCTAAATTGCAACAAGGGATATAAAGTCTCTAGTTGAAGTGTTTACTTTCCATAGTGCATGGTCAAGTCATCTTATTTTTTTACCCTCTTTTTGTGTTCCTTTTCACTAACAGTTAGGTGTTGAGATCAACTTACACTTGCATTACCACTTACAAAGATCATTGAACTTACACTGGAGGGGTGGATCATTTTCACACATGTCATCTGTGTGGTCATTGCCTAATGATCTTCATGATATGATACATGAGTATTACTGAAAATTAAAACTTCAAAGTTCCACAGGACATGACAGTATTTGATAAGAAAACATTTGAAAGTAACAACGAGGAAGTTCAACTCATTATAGCTGTGCCTACCTACTATGACTTGTGCTCAACTGATGAGTGTATGGAAGTCAAATGGTCTTTGCATGTTTCTGTCACTCATGCTTCACTGTGAACACTTTGGAGACATAATCTGACTTTGGGACATCATAAGGTACCCAAGGCCCAATACCCTAAGACATCCCATTGTTGAAAGATTAGTTTATGGGCTTCTGTTAGAACCCATGTCACTATGGACTCTTGAACTTATTCCCAGTTGCTGGACTTGGAATTATTCCAACCTCCTACAGAAATTGCCTAGGGTGAGGGTTACTTATGTGTACAATGACCTCTTGCCTTAACATGGACAGTTCTGTGAATGGCCACCACAGCTTCTGATCAGTTAGTGGTATGGCTGTGGCCTTTTCTGCTACATAGTGCAGCCTCTTTGTTCTCCTTTTAGTGTTTTCTTTTTTCTTTTTCACAAGTATTGATCCCAAGGGTATTCCATCAAATACCCCCTGCCAGTTGATTTCTCAGAGTTTCCATTCTAGGAGCTTCACAGATAACAGGACAAGAGCCAAGTCAACAATGCAAATGAGCATGCATTGATTACCTCCTGTGCCTATCACTTTCAACTCCCTATCTTGCTGACTTCCAGCAACCCCCTATGGTGTTAGATACTACTGTTTTCATTTCACAAAAGGAGAAATCTGTACAGAGAAACATTATTGACTTTGTCAAAGGTCACACAGATTTGAAAGAGGTTATATATCTTAGATTATAACATTCTAAGAATAAAACACCAAATGCTCGGACTGTTGAGGTCAAATGTATTGAAAGATGTCTTTTTCCTCCAATAGAATAGTAACAGACACCTGGAAGTCACTCATGTTTCATACCCTTAGGGTAATGTGTAACATTAGTCCAGACAAATAAACTCCTCCTAACAAAATCATGTAAAGCCACTTACAAGTGTAAATGACTAAACAGAATCTCAGAGTCTGTTTACCAGGAGAAAATACCTACTTTAGTGACTTCAGAGGTTGCTTCACATAGAATGTTGACAAAGAGATTTGCTCAGTCATCCAACAAGTGACTGTTTTCAATTGTGAACATGTGCAATCTGTCAGTTAAAATTCTAAGCAGCAGGCATGAAATACTCAATGAGATGAATAAGGCACTCTACCTCACTGGGGCTTAAAGTCTAGTGATGTAACATCACCAAAGTTATTAGTGATAATAAAGAGTATGATACAGGTTATGAAAGACAAGTAAAGGAAAGACTTACTGTGTGAGAGAATAACTGATGGTGACAGCTGACTCCTCTGTGGGGATTCTCAAGGATGGCTTCCCTTGTGAGAGTACACTGGAGAAAAGTCTTGAGGGGTGAGGGATAACTAGCTTCATGTGAGTCTGGAGAAAATGTTGCAGGCATGGCTTCCAGGAAGAGCATATAGCCTGAGAAAAGGAAGGGATAGGACATGCCTCCAGGTAGAGCATAGAATCTGAGAAGAGGAAGGGATGGGACATGCCTACAGGAATGCACACACCTGGGAAGAGGAAGGGATGAGTCATGTCTACAGTAATTCCACACACCTGGGAAGAGGAAGGGATGGGTCATGTCTACAGGAATTGCACACACCTGGGAAGAGGAAGGGATGAGTCATGTCTACAGTAATTCCACACACCTGGGAAGAGGAAGGGATGGGTCATGTCTACAGTAATTCCACACACCTGGGAAGAGGAAGGGATGGGTCATGTCTACAGTAATTCCACACACCTGGGAAGAGGAAGGGATGGGTCATGTCTACAGTAATTCCACACACCTGGGAAGAGGAAGGGATGGGATATGTCTACAGAGAATGTACACACCTGAGAAGATGAAGGGATGGGACATGCCTATAGGAAATGCACACAACTAAGAAGAGGAAGGGATGGATCATGTCTACAGGGAATGTAAAATCCTTGGAAGAGGAAGGGATGGATCATGTCTACAGGGAATGTAAACACCTAAGAAGAGGAAGGAATGGGTCATGTCTACAGGAAATGCACACACCTGGGAAGAGGAAGGGATGGGTCATGTCTACAGGGAATGTAAACACCTAAGAAGAGGAAGGAATGGGTCATGCTTATAGGACTTGCACACACCTGGGAAGAGGAAGGGATGGGTCATGTCTACAGGAAATGCACACACTTGGGAAGGGGAGGGGATGGCACATGCCTACAGGGAATGTAAACACCTAAGAAGAGGAAGGAATGGGTCATGTCTACAGGAAATGCACACACCTGGGAAGAGGAAGGGATGGGTCATATCTACAGGAAATGCACACACCTGGGAAGGGGAGGGGATGGGACATGCCTACAGGGAATGTACACACCTGAGAAGAGGAAGGTACAGGACATGGCCTGTGCAGAGCTTCCTTCCTTCCTATCCTCTGGGCTCACTTCTTTAGTGGGCTCTCACTTCAATACTTTACACAATATTTACACAATTGTGAGTCCCTCAATCATCTCTGAGACTCACACTCCCTTGTTAAACTGTCTACTTGCAATAAATATTATCTTTAGATGTCTGTCTAGTGGGCACATGGAAAATTCACATTTTTAAAACTGATATTAATATATTCCCTCTAAAACCATTCCCTATGCTGGTATACCTTACCTGAAAAACTTCTACACCCACCCATTCCCTGTGTGGAATTATTCTCATCTCTCCCTTTCCCATATCCCACATCCAAACCACTAGTAACTCCAAAACATATTCCTAAATCAGTTCTTTCTATGTTACTGCTCTCTTAATTGAAGACTCGCTATTTCTTGCATAATCTGGGCTGAGTATTTCCTGTTACATTCACCACTCCACTTTTAACACATCATACAATAGAGACCAGATGAATCCATGGCTTCTCTGACCCAAATCTCTGGGGTTTGTCTGTCTTTTTCACCAAAAATATAACTTCTTTGCTCCCAACCACATTGAGCATCTTTGTGTTCAGAACACACAGCTCTCATATTGGATACCTGGTCTTTGTCTCCATTTTCCTTGTCTGGTCATCCATAAGTATTCTGTTTGCTCACACCTTCCTGTCATTCAAGTCTGTAATCCAATGTCACATCTTCCACAATGCATTTTCCACACTATGCCATCTGAACTATAGTACTCCAGTCACTGTTTGATTGTTTGTTGTTGTTGTTTTTCTTTAGCTCATTTATCTGTAACAGTTATCCAGTCTAGCACTGCATATTTAGTATCTATTTCTCCAACTAGCATGTGACCTTCTATGGCAGGGACTTATTTGGCCACTGCTAGACAGTGATGTGTAGGTAAGAGTTGCTCAGTTATGTGCTAAATAAATCAACAGACACAAAGGAGGACACTGTAGCTGAGCTCTCAGCAGCTCAGGGAGGAGTGGGCCAAAGCAGGCAACAAGCAGAGGCATATTATGCTGATGTGTGTGTAAATCATGTTGTGAAACTTGAGTTTTATTCTAAAGGTCAGTAGGAAAGCCCTGGAAGAGTTTTATGTATCACAGTGTTAAGTTATAAATTATTAGCTACTTTGTAATAAAATAAAATAAATCAGCTACCTTGTCCATGGAAGATGGAGGGGGATGGAACTGGAAGTATAGAAAAGGTAGGACAGTCTGAAAGGAATTCTGGCCTGAGATGAGGAAAGCATGGCCACATTTGTGGCCATGAAGAATAATGAGATTTGAATAGGCTCAGTACTTTTTATAGACACAATATGGTATAGTATTGGGCTGAGCTCTGGGAAGGAGAGGGGAAGAAAATAAGAATTACCCTTTAGCATTTGGCATGAACAACTTAAAGTATTACAGTGTTGCTTATCAAACAAAAATTAGGAGAACAAACATTTTATATGAAGGAGTCAAGAACTATTTTGGATTTTAGGTGACTGATTAAATTCAATAAAGATGTTTCAGAGACCTTAACCATACAAATCTTGAGAAGAAAGAGATGTAGGATGCAGTTACATATTTGTGATGCAGAAGCCTACAGAAAAACAATTTGGACAGTTCACAGGAGATATAGACCACAGTACATAATTCAGGAGGAGGGCTTAATGAAGATGAAAGCATAGACCCTGTGCATTAGAACTCAATCATAATAACTATCTAGACAAGCATATCAGTGAGATATGTAAGGACATGTGAGAGGTGACACAGTCAGAAATCCAAATATAAATTTTGAATATAAAGCAGGCAAGCTAAGGTCTATATTAACAAATAAAAAATAAGAGCTATAAATGGAGGGAAAGAATATGAAAAAGATGTGAATAGTTCGGTAGGGGGAAGTATACACAGAATATGGGATTTTCCAATGAGTCCAAGTAGTATTAGAGTAATGACATTGAAGACTTGGCTTAGTACTTGCTTCATAAGAAGGACCTGAGTTTGATCCCCAGAACCCAGCTAAAAAAAAGCTAGACATGCTGCCATACTTGTAATCTTAGGCCCTAGAAGGCAATCTTTGGGTGCTACAAGAAAACTCTAGCCTACTTGGTGAGTGCCAGGCTAGTAGGAGACATTGTCTCAAAAAAAAAAAAAAAAGATGACTTTATGACTGTTCTCTGGCATCTACTGACACATGCACACATGCATACTCAAACTTGCATACATACCCACTTACATGCTCGTGAACATGCACACACACAGACACATACATGAACAGGCATGCTCTGTGTGTGTGTATCTCTGTCTCTCATATACACACACACAGAAAATGTGACCCAAAATTTAAAGTCAAAAGTCATTGATAGCATGTCTTCATGCTTGTCCCTACTTTATGTTGGTAGTCTCATTCAGGTTTACTCTAGTTACATCTTTATTAATCAATGTCTATGAAAGTCTATTCCTGTAGGATTTTCTAAATGTGTAATACCTATTACTTATGAGTACTGAAAAGATACTTTATCCTCTTCTCTAGAATATTATATAATATAATCCTTCCTCCAGTGTGTCATGATCTAAATGTTCATCCTGTAAACACATATGCCAAGCCCTTTTCACTAAAGATCTGTGATGTTCCATGGTACTGATGGAAGAACCATGTTGACTGCAAGGTAGTCCACTGGCAACAGTCCTTCATTGTACAATATCAAGCGACTTCCTGTGTAATGCCATTTACTGTCCTTTGTTCCCCCCCTCTCTCTCCAGGACAGACCTCTTGAATCACTGCTGTCTGCATTAGTAGATAGAACCCAGCCTATAAGCAACTAAGTAGGTGTTAGATAAATACATGTTGAATCTAGAACAGATCTGTGCTCTGGGCATATACCTTTCTTCCATATTAATTAGAAGGAGACAAACTCAATTTCTGGGAACTCTAAATGAAGTGTGAGTTACAAACTTAAAATCATGTATTTTATAAAAAAGAAAATGCTGTAGGCATAGGCTTTTGTTTTCCATGTTTCCTTTGTGTTATCTGAAAGGTAATTATTTATAAAGTGTCTATATATTGGTACCATTTTCCTCTGTAAAATTGTATATTCATTGAATGTTAGCCTTAACCCAGCTTCTGTGATCCCACACTATGATTTATTTAGGAATATCTGAAAAGAGTATTTTTTTAATGGAACCTTATAAATATTTTTGCCTAGAAAGATGGCCATTGTTTAGTCATTCCTTTTGGCAGGATATGTAGCATGGTATTATGTAGTGTAGAAAGTAGGCAGGCTTAGACCCTAGGTTTCTAAGAAATTGCTGTGGGTTGGACAAATGCCTCTGAAGAGTCATTTATTAAAGGTTTCACCCCAAGCTTATGACACTGCTGGGAGATGCTAGATCTTGTAAGAGGTGAGGATAAGTAGAAGGAAGTTGGTTCACTCAAGATATGCTGTGAAGTGATTGTTGGGACCCCCAGCCCCTTCTTGTCTCTTTTTTCCAGTTGTATGTGATAAGTAGCTTCTTCTGCCATGCACTCCCACTCCAATATGCTGCCTTACATTGGGAATAAAAGCAACAAGGCCAAATGATCACAAATCTCTAAAATTTTGAGTAAAAATAAATCTTCCCTATTTTTTAAGTTTATTGTCTTGGATATTTTTTAGTTTAACAGAAAGACAGCTAACATGGATACGAAAGTAGGGTCTGTCTATGTCTCAGCCTCTGTATGAGTATGTGCCAATGACAGTTATTTAATGAGATTCCTAAGGATGTGAAATCTTCAGGTTCCAGGGATCTATGCAAGATTGTGTAGTGATGACTCTAGTGGTTGTGGTGGGGGTGGGGTGGAAGAGAGGAGGGAAGTAGTGGTGGTGGTGGTGGTGGTGGTGGTGGCAGTGTTGGTGTGGTGGTGGTGATGGCGGTGGTGGTAGTGGCAGCAGTGGTGTGTGTGTGTGTGTGTGTGTGTGTGTGTGTGTGTGTGTGTGTGTGTGTGTGTGTTTGTGTGTGTGTGTATGTGTGTGTGTGTGTGTGTGTGTGTGTGTGTATGTGTGTGTGTATGGCAGGAGAGCTCCAAATCAACAAGATCATATGATAGTAACAGAGCTGTAGAAATGAACAAGAAAACAGACTGATTAAATATTCTGATATTGTGACTAATGCTACAATTAATATGGAGGGTGCATGTATTTCTTCAGCATACTGATTTCATTTTATTTGAATATACATATTTTATATTGTTATAAATAATATTTGCTTCATTTCCTTCCAAAAAGTTTATTACTAGTACACAGGAATGATACTCATTTTGTATAAGGATTTTATACACAGCAATTTTACTGAAAACATTAGTTATTTCTTGTGTGAAGTATTGATAGTTTTCCAAATATTTAATCATGTTTTCTGTCAGCAGATACAATATACCCTTTGCTTCCCCGGGTAGATGCCTTTCTTTATTCTTCTTTAACTACACTGGTTGATATTCTATTAAACTGTCCATAAAGAGATGAATAAGTGAAGTGTGTTATGTAGATATAATATTTATCTTTAAAGATAGATTTTTTAATACAATATATTCTGATTATGGTTGTCCTTCCCAACTCCTTCCAGACCCACCCCACCTCCCCACCTACACAAATCTACATCCCCTCTTGCTGTTTATCATCTGGAAATAAAACAGTAACCTGGAAATAAAGAAAAGAGAAAATATGATAAAATAAAGCAAACATGATGGTTTTCATATATGTATATATTTTAGTAAACTTCTACTGTGTTATATTTCTAAACAACCCCTCAAATGGCTTCATTTTATTGCCACTCCCAATATTTTCTCACTAACTCCATTCTTTCCCCATTCTAGCATCCCCATACCATCCATAACTATCTACTCTGTTTCCTCTTCCTAGGATGATTCAATATTCCCTTCAGTTGTTTTCCCTATACCTAACCTCTGTGATTATATGTATTGTAGCTTGCTTATTAAAGATTTAATAACTAACATTCACATATAAGCAAACACATGCCACATTTGTCCTTAGGAGTATAGGTTACATCACTCGGGATAATTCTTTTTAGCTCCATCCATTTACCTTTGAATTTCATGATTTCATATTTTTTTCATAGCTGAGTGGTATTCCATTGTATAAATGTATGGCATTTTCTTTATCCATTTTCTATTGAGGGATATCTATGTCATTTCCAGTTTCTTGATGTTGTGAAAAGACCAGCAATAAATATGGGTGAGCTGTAGCAGAATTGTTAGAAGTGCTTACTAGTAAAATCAATCCTGAGGCCAGCTATTGGGGTGAACGCTGGAAGATCAGAAAAGCAGAACAAGCCACAAGTTCCTCACCTTACCAGTTCCTCAGCTGGTCTTGTTTCCTCAGACTGCAAGCTTCTGAATCCTCAACCAAATGAATCTCAGATGAACTGTGCTGCTCCAAAGCCTTAATGCTTAACCAACCAAATGTTTAACCAGCCAAATGCTTCTAGTTTCTGGTCTTCATGTCTTACATATCTTTCTACTTTCTGCCGTCGCTCCCTGGGATTAAAGGCTGGATTTCTGGGATTAAAGGCGTGTGTCGCCATGCCTGGCTGTTTCTAATGTGGCCTTGAACTCAAAGATCCAGAGGTATTTCTGTCTCTGAAATGCTAGGATTAGGGGTGTGTGCTACTACTGCCTATCCTCATGTTTAATATTGTGGCCATCCTGGTCTCTGACCCCAGATAAATTTATTTCAGGGGAACACACAATATTTCGGGGAACACAATACCACCACAGGTGAGCAATTGTCTCTGTGATAGAACAAAGCATCCTTTGAGTATATGACCAAAAGTAGTCATCTGGGTTTTGAGGTACATCTATTGCTAAATTGCTGAGGAACCACCTCATTGATTTCTACAGTAGCTATACAAGCTTGCAGTCCCACCAGCAATGAATGAACATTCCCTTACTCCATCTTCTCCCAACATGAGCTGTCACTTATATTATTGATCTTGGCATTCTGGCTAGTGTAAGATGAAATCTCAAAGTAGTTTTGATTTACATTTCACTGACTAAGGATGTTAAACATTTCTTTAAGTTTTACTCAACATTTGTGTTCCCTCTTTTGAAAATTTTATTTAGATCAGTACTGCATTTTTTAATTGGGCTATTTTTTTCTTGGAATCCAGTTTTTTGAGTTATTTATATATTTTAGATATTAGCCTTCTATCAAATATGTGGTTGGTAAAAATCTTTTTCCATTTTGTAGGTTGCCACTTTGTCCAAATGATGATGTCCTTTACCAGGCAGAAGCTTTCAGTCTCATAAGATACCATTTATTAATTGTTATACTTAGTTCCTGTGCTAATGACGTTCTGTTCAGAAAGTCTTTTCCTGTGCCAATGACTTCAAATTTATTCTCACTTTCTCTTCTATTAGATTCAGAGTGTCTAACATTTTGAATTCCTTGATCCAGGTGGAGTTCAATCTTGTGCAGGGTGATAAGGATGGATCTTGTATGCACTTTTCTATGTGCAGCCATCCTGTTTGACCAGCACCATTTGTTTATGATGCTGGGTTGTTTTTTTTTTTTTTTTTTTTTTTTTCCGAGTGTGTATTTCTAGTTTCTATATAAACAATCAGGTGTAGATTTAAGTCTGGGTCTTCCATTGATAAACATTTCTGTTTTATGACTGTACCATGTTGTTTTTATTACTATTGCCCCTTAGTACAATTTGAGGTCAGAGATGGTGATATCTCCCACAGTTTCTTTTTTGTTCAGGATTGTGTTAGCTATGTTTGTTGTTGCTGTTTGTGTGTGTGTGTGTGTTTCCATACAAAATTAAAATTTTCATTTAAAGTTATGTGAAGAACTGTGTTGGGATATTGATGGGGATTGCATTGCATTGAATATGTAAATTGCTTTTGATAGGATGGCCATATTTACTATACTAACCTTACCAATCCATGAGCATTTTCTGATATCTTCTTCAATTTCTTTCTTCAATGTCTTCACATTTTTTTTTAATCATACAAGTCTTTTACTTGCTTGGTTACAGTTATTTCAAGATATTTTATATTTTTGAAGCTGTTGTAAAGATTTTTTTTTCCCTGATATCTTTCTCAGTCCATTTGTATTTTTTCGACAGGAAGGTTACTGACTTTTGTGAGTTAATTTTTTATCCAGCTACATTGCTGAAATTGCTTATCAGCTGTAGCCTCCAGCTCACATAAAACAACACAGAGACTTGTTAATTATGAAGGATTGGCCTATATCTTGGGCTTGTCCAACTAGCTCTTATAACTTAAATTAACCCATGTCTATTCATCAATGTGTTGCCACGTGACTCGTGACTTCTACCTCTCCTGCTGTGAGTTTCCTCCCTTTCGTCTGGCTAGTGACTCCACCTTGCTTCTTCTCAGAGTTCTTTCTGTCCAGAAGTCCCGGCTATTCCTCCTGTCTAGCTGTTGGACATTTAGCTTTTTGTTAAATCAATCATAGTGACATATCTTTGCACAGTATAATCAAATATCTCGTAACATTTTTGTTTATAAGAAAAAATAGTCTGTAATTCTCTTCATTTGTTGGATCTTTGTGAAGTTTAGGTATCGGATAACTGGCATCATAAACAAAATTGGGCAATTTTTTTCTGTTTTTGTTTTGTGGAATAATTTGAAGAATATTAGCATTAATTATTTGAATGTCTGTTCAAACTCTCTGCTAAAATCATCTGGCTCTGGTTTTGGGATACTTTTAATTACTGATTCTATTTCACTAGAGGCTATGGGTCTGTTTACATTGCTTATCTGATTTTGATTTAACTTTTATGCTCAGTATATATTATGAAAAATTTATCCATTTCTTTTATATTTTCCATTCTGGTGGAATATAGGTTTTAAAGTATATCTTTATCATTCTGTGGATTTCTTTGGTGTCTGTTTCTTTTCTTTCTTTCTTTCTTTCTTTTTTTTTTTTTTTTTTGTTTTTTTTTTTTGATTTTTGAGACAGAGTTTCTCTGTGTAGCCTGGTGGTCTTGAAACTTTCTCTGTATACCAGGCTGGCCTCAAATTCATGGAAATCTGTCTGCCTTTACCTCCTGAATTCAGGGATTAAAGGTATATACCACCACCACCCAGCCATGTTATCTATTATTATATTCCACTTTTCATCTATAAATTTGTTAATTTGGATCTTTCTCTTTGTCTTTAGTTAATTTGGCTAAGGAGTTTGTCAATCTTACTGATTTTTCTGAAACAACCAATTTCCTGTTTCATTGATTCTTTGTATTTATTTTTGTTTGTTTGTTTGGTTCTATTTTATTGATTTCAGCCCTAAATTTGATTATTTCTTCCCATCTACTACTTTGGGACATAATTTCTTCTTTTTGTTCTGGATCTTTCAGGGGTGCTGTTAATTTACTAATATGAGGCACTTAGTGCTATGAATTTGACTCTCAGAACTGCTTTCAATGTGTCCCATAAGTTTGGTTATACTTTTTTTGTTTTCATTTTCGTTCAATTACAAAAGATTTTAATTTCTTTCTTGATCTATTTTATTCAGTAGTGAGTTGTTTAGTTTCCATAAGTCTGTTAGCTTTCTGTTGTTTTGATTTTTTTGTTGTTATCTAATTTTAAATCATGGTTGTCAGATGTTTCAGTTTTCTTGAATCCGTTGAGACTTTCCTTGTATTTCAGCATGCAATCAGTTTTGGAGAATGTTCCATGAGGTGCTTTTGTATTGGGGTGAAATATTCTGTAAATATGTTGGATTCATTTGGTTTATAACATCATTTAGCTCTGTCTCTGGCTGATCTCTTTAATGGTGAGAGTGGGGTACTGATGTCACTCCTTAGCACTGTGTAAGGGTCAATATGTGATTTTTAGCTGTAGTAGTATTTATTTTATGAACTTGGGTATCCAGTGTTTGGCACATAGATATTTAGACTTGCAATATCATCTTGGAAGAATTTTCCTTTGACAAGTATGTAACATCCTTCTCTATCTCTTTGAGTTAGTTTTAATTTGAGGTCTATTTTTGTCAGACATGAAAATGGCTACATTGGCTTATTTATTGTGTCCATTGCTTAGAATAACTTTTTATATTCTTCTACCCTAAGGTGATGTCTATCCTTGATGTTAAGGTGTGTTTTTTGGATGCAGCAGAAGGATGGATTCTGTTTCTGTATCCATTCTTTTTATTGTGGGATTATGACCATTGATATTGAGTTTTTGTAGCAGTGTTTGTTGACTACTGTTATTTTGTTGTGGTGAAGTAGGTTTTTTTTTTTTTTTTTTTACCACCTCTTTTGATTTGTTGGTCAGAGTATTTATCCCTTAAGTTGAGTATAGTTAACCTTTTCATGTTGAAGCTTTCCTTCTAGCCTTTTCAATAGAGCTGGAATTATAGATAGATACTGCTTAAATTTGTTTTTGTCAAGGAATATCTTTCTCCAACTATTATGATTACGAATTTTGCTGAATATAATAATCTGGACTAGCATCTGTCATCTCTTAGAGTCTTCATATTTGCTCAGGCCTATCTGGCTTTTGAAGTCTCCATTAAGAAGCCATGTGTTGTTCTAATAGATTTGCCCTTATAAGTTACTTTATCATTTTCTCTTGTAGTTTTTAATATTCTTTCTTTGTTCTGTACATTTAGTTTTTTGATTATTCTGTGTTGTGGGGAATTTCTTTTCTGATCCAATCTATTTGGTTGTCTGCATTCTTCTTTACCTTGATGGGCAATTCCTTCTTTAGGATAGGGAAATTTTGTTAAATGATTTTGTTGAAAATAGGTTCTGTGACTTAGACCTGGATTTCTTCTCCTTCTTCTATTCCTATTGTTTGTAGATTTTTTTCTTTTTGCACTGTCCCAGGATTCCTGGATATTTTGTGTCTGGATTCATTTTGATTTAATATTTTCTATGATTGGGCTATTTCTTCTGTTTTGTTCTCAATGCCTTCCATCTCATATATTCTTTTCATGAGCCTTGCTTCTGTAGTTGCTTTTTCATTTTCTAAACTTTCTATTTCCAATTTTCCCACAGTTGCATTTTTATTATGTAATTTACTGATTCTATTTCCACTATCGTGTCTTTAACAGTTTTCTTCATTTTATTCCACTGTTTGTGTTTTAATATATATCATTAATGGGTTTATTCATATTGTCTTTAAGGTCCTTGATCATATTCATAATAGCTGTTTTGAAGTTCTTTTCTTGTCAGGTATATTGCATTTCTCAGGGCCTAGTGTAGGGGGTTGCTAGGCTCTAATGGAGATAAACTATCCTGGTTGTAACTGATTTTCATTTTAATCTGTGGTCTAAGCATCCAGGTTTAGAATGATTGTAATTCTATGTATTGGTATCTGGTCTTACCTTTGTTGGGTGGGTTTTCTAGTCCTTGGTTTCTGTTGCCCTCTCTGTGTCTCAGGAACACATGGTAGCTGTGGGTTGCTTGATAGGTAGTGCTTCTGAGCTTTTGTCAGATGTAGTCTCCTGGTATCCTAGGTAAAACTTGTTTGTAGGTACTGGAAGCTGAAAAGCAGGAATGGGGATATGCTAGAAGGGCAGGCAATAAGGGGGTCATGTGAAGGAGGACAACTGGATCTGTCATGAGGATCTGTGAAGTCTACACAGAATGGAAGAAGAAATGGAAGCTCCTGTAAATGGTCTGCTATAAGACTGGGGGTGAGACAGAACAATTGGAATGGATGTCAAAAGGAGCATGAAGATTGCCGACCTGATTCCCTGGCTGGCATGGCCAGTGAGCTTCCAGGAAGAGACTGCATTGGGTATTAACAGGTGAGACAAAGAGAAGGTATAAGGAAGGAAGCTTTATATATATTCAAAATACAGTATTTTATATTTATATTAGAGATATATATCATTCCCAAAATAATCTTTTATGTTTTAAATATAAAATATTCAATAAAATAATATTATATTTTATATTTTGAATTTTATTCATCCTTTAAGAACAAGGAAATCCTGTCATTACAAAATTATAGATGAAATCATAAAGTATTATGATGAGTAAAATAAGCCAGAAACAGAAAGACAAATTATTAAATCTTTTATGTTCTCACACATATATAGAATCTAAAATATTTGAGCCCATAAAATGGCGATTTCAACAAAGGAAGAGAAGATTCCGTTAATTAAGATGAATGAGTTCTGGGAATCTATTGTACAACATAGTGACTTTAGTCAATGTTTTATGATTGAAAATTGCTAAGAGAGTAGGTGTTAAATGCTCCCATCACATCATTAAAGTGATAACGATAGAAGTAGATAAATATTCAAGTTCAAATGATTTGCTCATTTTAGTGTGTGTGTGTGTGTGTGTGTGTGTGTGTGTGTGTGTGTGTATGAGTGTGTGTGTGTATGTTTAGGGAGAAAGACATCAGATCATATACCAAAAAGCATATACACTTTTATTTATGAATTCTGCCTTAACTGAGTTGGAGGAAGAGAAGAGTTAGTGGAGAAATAGTCCATAAGCAGAGACTTAAAGACTGGAGGGGAGAAACTTGGTTTGAACGGTGTTTACTAAGTTGTTTTCCCATCATTGCTTTTGGTGGCATCTGGGAAATGAATCTTGTATTTAACAGGACAGAGAAAGAAAACGAATCAAATTATGACATTTATGAACATTAGGAAAATTATTTGAATTAGAAAAGGAAATGCTTGCATAAAGTCTAGATGAGTGAGAACTTGTGTTAAATCAATAGTTTAGACAATTCAAGTTATTGAGGATAATTTTTCTGTTATGATAATAGAATTATGCTGTTTCCAATGTTGTCTTTAGATCAGTATGGGCACAAGCATCAATAAATTAATTTGTGTTCACCAAATAACACCATTTACTGACTCCCCAGCATGAACTGGCTTCAGTATTAGCTCAGGGGGTCATGTACAGCTAACAAAATGACCCCCATCCTCACTGATTTCCATCATTTGTTGGACATACATACCTCTTGGGCTGTCCAACCTATATACACAAAGAGAAACAAACCTATTGTTTTACATTTATCCTAATAAAACATTGAAATTTGGGTGTCTTCTGTTCAATGTTGATAGTAATATCTCTTGGGTGCAATTCTGTGCAACACAGAAGTGCTGTAGATTCTATTTTAGAAGGAGCTGTGTCTTCACAGAGCAGCAGAAAGGGCTGGATATTTTGAAAAGTAAAAGTTAAAGCATAGGACTGGCATGTTTGAGGCATTTAATAAATACATATTGAGTTGTCTTTGTTTTGTTTGTTCCATTGAATGGTTTTTCTTTTCAATCAGTAAAGGCAAATGCTTTATTTGAAACTGAGAGAAAAGAATACACACACACACACACACACACACACACACACACACACACTCGGACTATAAGAAATAAGTTAAGTTTTAATATAAGCTGTTCTAGTCAAGTGGATAGCTTGTTCCAGCCCCACTACAGAGGAAGGCAAACGACAGGGACAGATCTTCTTCAGACATGATTAACTGTCAGTCATTTTCCTGTTAGTGGCTGAAGGGCAAAGGAAGTGCAATAGTTTTGATCCCACTGATTAAATCAAGAGTGTATAGGTTTGAAGGGTAAGGATGGAAGATTAAGTTAAATCACAGAAATTCAACCAGAGGAAATAACAATTAAGCTGATCAGACTGTCTCCCACAGGAGAGAGGAAACATTTTTAGAGTGCTACCTTGTCACTGGCATTAACAACCCAATTTTGTAAGTCCAATTTGATTCATTCATCCAACAGATATTTATTAAGTGCCCACTATGTTGCAGAAACTGTTCTGAGCACCGAGGATACAGCCAGGAGCAGTCAGGCAAAGTGTCTATCTTCATGAAGCCTATAATACAGTCCAGGGAAAAGACATTAAATAAACACATACATAAAGTGTCAGTAGTGATGAGTGTAAGGGAAACTAAACTCACACACAGCAGTCCCACTACATTATTATGTCACATCGCATTGGCCAAGCAAGTTATTAAAGCCAGAAAGGATTAAAAGAGAGGAGAACAGAACTAGATAACACCTTTAAAGGGAGGGATTGCAAGAACACAGACTCCTTCAGAGGTTATGAACTGAGGACTGGTAAGAACTGACTGCGCTCTAAAGGAATCGGACTGTCGGGCACACAACCAACTGGGAGGCTGGTACTAGTGTGAAATTTCGAGGTCACTTACCTATAAATAGTCTAAACTCACTCCCAGTTTTTGGACATTTAGACCCTCTTTAGCAGAGTTGTGGGGAAATTAACATGACAGTTAACATGTCACTCAATCTTACATATTTCTTCAGCCAGAGGCAGAGGACCACACCTGTAATCTGGGCCCTTTGAATGCAAATGCAACAAGATCAGGAATGTAAATAGCCACATGGTGAGCTCTAGGTCCACACGACCTCCATGACACCTTACCTCAAAAACAAAACGGAACGGACAAACAAAAAATCCTTGTTTTTATATATTTGTTAATTTTTCTATAAGATAGAAAGAGTTGTGGAATGTCATCAACACATTCATGACCCATGTCTCCAGGGACATTTATTTGTGGAAATAACATGCAAGTTAATCAATTGGTGAAAGTATACTTTAATCAAATGTTCAGTTTCTTAATGTAAAGCATTGGCCAACACAGGGAGAGGAAATAAAGTCATACAGCCTATATCTTGGAAGGAAATATGTTCAAGATACAGAATTCTTTCCAAGCCATGGCCTTTTGAAAAGAAGGAATTAAACTGAGCATATTTATTCTGGGGAGTATATTACCTTATACAACAAACGTGAAGAAAAGCAGGGGTAGAGGGGTAGTTCTGTTGTGAAAGGAGTAAAAGGCTGGAGTCCCCAGAGCTCCTTTCTCCACAGGCTACCCTTACTCAGTTCTCTGGAGCTTGCCTTCACCTCTCAAATAAGTGAGGGGTGAGCAACACCTGGGGATCCTGGTCATCCATTCAGGTCACCACAAAGTCAAAAGAAACTCACTTTTCCACTTTCAAAATTCCTGGGATGTCCCAGTGCAAGCTTACTCACTTACACACACTTGCATAAAGTAGGGAAAACCTCAAAGACTCATGATTTCCACTAGAACCTCATGGTTTTAACATTTGGAAAGAGTGCTTTCCTAGGAAGTTATACACAGTATGTGTATAACTGAAGCATATATATATATATATATGAATATAGACATCAGGGTAGGTAATTCTCATATAAGTGATACCCAGCCTTGCTCTTGACTAAGACTCATGCTTGCAAGGACCCAAAAAGAGTGAAGCCAAAAATGCAGAGTGACTGACTATACATTTCTAAGCCACTAACTACAAGTGTCAATAAAAACGTTAGGATCCTTTCAAAAGGCCACTGCCTGGCAGGAATTCTGGTAAATAGATGGAGATCCAAGCTGTAGAATGCACATTATCCTGATTATATCAATCTGTGACAGCTGTCTGACCTTTTTCCTGCATGGCAGCCTGCAGTGTCTTTGGAGTTTGTTTCCATTCTGATAGCAAAGAAAGCCCTGACCACAACCCAAAGAAGAATAAGGAAGAGAGAAGAAAGCTGCCTCCCTGTTCTCCCTGGTCCTCCATAGAACCCGGATAGCCGAGGATGGTCATGAGACAGATCACAAGGTCAAATAGCTGACTTTCTATGCACCACCTTGTGGTGGGCATTGTGTTCCCTGAAATAAACATATCTGGGGTCAGAGAGCAGATAGCCACTAGAACAAAGCCAAAAATGGTGGCTAGAAAATGGGTCAGAGCAAGCCAGAGCAGAAGCTGGGTGGTGGTACACGCCTTTAATCCCAGCACTTGGGAGGCAGAGCTAGCGGATCTCTGAGTTCAAGGCCACTTTAAAAACAGCTAAGCTTGGTGACCCACACCTTTAATCCCAGAAACCCAACCTTTAATCCCAGGGAGAAAGTATATAAGGCGTAAGGACCAGGAACTAAGGAGTAAAGCATGTAGTTAGTTAAGCATTTGGTTAAGCATTTTGGCTGGATAAGCATTTAGGTTTTAGAGCAACACAGTTCAGCTGAGAGCCATTGGGATGAATACTCAGAAGCTTCCAGTCTGAGGAAACAGGATCACCTGAGGAACTAGCAAGGTGAGATAGCTGTGGCTTGTTCTGCTTCTCTGATCTTCCAACATTCACCCCAATAACTGGCCTCGGATTTTGATTTTATTAATAAGACCTGTTAAGATTCATACTACACCACCTTCCAAAATTCTTTCAGCCGAAGGAGGTCAAATGCCTAAGCATTAACTTCTTCAATCGAAGTGGTCATCTTCTAGGAGGATGGTCTGTGTCCAGAAGCTGGCTAATCTTAGAAGGAACTGTTCCTCTAAAATAGGTGCCCGAGTCTAAAAAAAGCACCAACAGTGGATAAAGCAGCAGCCGTGGATAGTGTTCTCTTTGCAAGAGAACTGACATTATGTCTACCGGTTAAAAGCCAGCTCACACACTTCCCATGAGGTAGTACAGCACTTTGGAATCTCCTGATTATAAAATACCTCAAAATGTAACCTTTTGTTTCTCCTCATTAAGCAGAGTTTCTGCAAGTCAGGCTGAGTTCATTTCTACTTTTCGCCTCCCTCCCTCCCCGCTCCCTCCCTTCCTGCACATGTGCTTGTGAACATGGCAGTTACAGAAGTCAGTTCTCCCCTTCTACCTTATGAGTACCTAGGAATCAAACTGAAATCATCAGGCTTGATAGCAAGCACTTGTAGCCACTGAGCTACCTCACCTGCATTCTGATTGTTTTCTTTAAACAGGGTCTTACTAGGTAGTCTAGGCCGGCCTTGAGCTAGCAATCCTTTTGCTCCGGTCTCTGCAGTGTTGGCATCCTAAGGTGAGCCACTGCATCTGTCTAGAGACTTCCTTTCTCCATGTGTCTGACATCTACAATATGCTCTAGACTTCGGAGGTCCCCATGTTTGTGTCAGTGAATAACAATGATTGGCAAGGGGCTGAGGGAAGGTGCAAAGAATAAGCTTATTTATTTTTTTCCATTTTCACACAGGATAAAGCAGGGAGCAGAAATAGGGTATTACTCTCTCCCTCACCTCAAGTTTCCAATAGGTTTTACATTTTTACCTTGTTTCATCATCTCCAAATCACCTCCGTTGCATAATATTCCCTGTAAGAAAGCAGGATATTAAAATATCACTCATTGACCAAGATTGGAAAAAGCACAGGGACAAATAGCCAAACTAATGGAAACACATGAACTATGAACCAATAGCCGAGGAGCCCCCAGCTGGATCAGGCCCTCTGGATAAGTGAGACAGTTGATTAGCTTGAACTGTCTGGGAGGCACTCAGGCAATGGGACCAGGACCTGTCCTTAGTGCATGAGCTGGCTGTTGGGAACCTGGGGCTTATGTAGGGACACTTTGCTCAGCCTGGAAGGAGGGGACTGGACCTGCCTGGACTAAATCCACCAGGTTGAGTCTTTGCCCTGGAGGAGATGGGAATGGGGGGTGGGCTGGGGGAAGACGGCGCGGGGGGGGGGGGGAGGACAGAGGAATCCATGGCTGATATGTAAAATTAAATTAAATTGTAAAAAAATAAAATGTCACTCATTGAATATTGGAGCATTGCCTCTCCTTTGTAGATGAGGAAAGCTGAGACTCTTAATTAAGGAAATAACTGAGGTTTATACTTGTCGGATCTGTATGTGTCAGTTTTGTGTGTGTGTGTGTGTGTGTGTGTGTGTGTGTGTGTGTGTGTGTGTTACACTCATACAAACACATACTAATAGTGTATAGATAGACAGATACAGTGGGTCTTTAATGCCTGAAGGCTCCTGTGTTGAAGGTTTAGCT
Organism: Onychomys torridus; assembly: GCF_903995425.1. Taxonomy (NCBI): domain Eukaryota; kingdom Metazoa; phylum Chordata; class Mammalia; order Rodentia; family Cricetidae; genus Onychomys; species Onychomys torridus. The sequence continues at coordinate 74,737,813 of NC_050443.1, forward strand.
CACTGCATAGTGCTATTAGGAACTAGAGGGATCTTTTAAGGGGTATAGCTAAGTGGGAAGTCATGGGGGTGTTCTTTCAACAGAACTGTGGGATAGCTCTCTCTTCACTCATGGTGAGTGAGGTAGTTCTGCAATGCACACCTAATATGATGTACTGCCTCACCAGAGCTCCAAAAGCAATGGAGCCAGGCAGCCATGGACTAAAACTACCAATATGACCAGCCAATAAGTCTGTTTTTATAGATAGATTTATCTCTATACTTTTCAGTAACAGAAAGCTAACGCACTGTGTATAATGGCACTGATGTTCCTCTTAGCCCAAGGCCCTTATTTAACCACGTGCTCCAGGTGTCGCATGGTTCTTTGAACTGCTGAGAGCTTTCACCTCCAGGCCTAAAGCTTCCAGAACTTAGCTCTCTTTCAATAATCTCCTTCCAATTCTGTAATTCTGCTACTTGCCTATATTCGACAAACTGAATCTAATTCTAAACCTACTCCTTAGGTCAGTGCAGAAGAATGCGAACATTTCTGAAGAAGCTGCTTCCAACCATACACTATAACTTGCTAAGTTCTATTTTTGACCCTACATTGAGATAGATGGTGGGTGGCTGCCTCATCCATAACAGTCTCAGCTGCTTATTTTTAAATACATTTCCTCAAGACTTTGATTTTGTGGCATAAGGCAAGTGTACTGAATATGGTAGCACTAGGGATTATAGCAAGAAAAAATTATGCAAGTTGTTCAACTTTTGCTCTGTGCCAGGCAGTGCACTTGAGCCTTCAGATGATTTGTGCTATTCAGTCATCAAGTAATCTTGGAAAATAGCAACTTTTATTCCAACTTGAATGATGAAACTGAATCATGAAAAAGTAAGCCAGTGACTTTACACATACTGATAGGTCCTTGAAGGACAAGGGGTTCCAATGCATGTAATATAATGCTAGATGTAGCATTCCTTTAACATCCCACACCCATCTCTTATCTTACATTTATATTAACTCTTGGGGATCTCCTGTCTAGACTAACAATAAAGCAAAAGTCTTTCTTCCTTTCACCCGATGCTCACAGAAGTAAGGGCATCAGAACAAAATAATTTTTTGCTGATGTCAATACTGTGCCTTGTTTATTGAACACTTGCTATATGCTAATACAGGGGGGAATGATGAGCAGAAATCCAGTGTCCCTAACTTCATAAACCTTATGTATTTAAGGGGAAACATCCAACAATCAATTTTGAAAGAATATGATTGCAAAAGAGAGTAAGTACCAGAAAGCTGGGGTCCTGACTGTGCTGGAGTATCCATGAAGTAGATGGAGTGGGAGAAAACAAGAATCCAAGCAGAGAACCAAGTAGAGAATAGTTCCTGAAATGAACATGTGGTAGCTGCGGTTATTCAGTACCAACTGGTCAGCCCTAAACACATAGATATATGAGCAAACACTGAGTGACCTCAACAGGTTTTATTTATAAATTTATAGAAACAATATAGAAAAAAATAAAACAAGAGGCCAAACAAAATAAAACAGACTACATATAGTTGCAAGAAGAAAGTGATAGGTTGGGAAAGGGGAAGAATTGGAGGAGAGGAAATGAAGTAGACTTGGACAAAACATATTATACGCACATATGAAATTGTCAAAAATAAACAAATAAAACCCAAGAATACTAAGACAGAATAAAATATTTTCCACTTAAGAAACATCACAAACAATAGAAGAACCAAAGGAAAGCCAGAGTAACCTCAGAAAAGCAAAAAAATTAAAGTATTCTAAGATTAAAAAAGAAATAAGTGGGTATATTTAATGTAAGGTTTAATATGGGCAGTGACAAGCCTGAACCTCTCCAGAAACCTGGATAATGTTCAACACACAGGAGGAATATGATCTGATTCATATCGTCAAACAACCATCTGGGGGCTGAGGGCTAAGGGCTGGGAGCTGGCAAAGTAGGAGCAGAGAATCAGGACAAGAGGGATAGCATGTCAAAATAAGATGATGGATGCCTGTGCTTACATGATGTAAGAAGAAAGGTGGACAGATTATGTCCTGCTTGCTCCTGTACTGTCAGCAGCAGGTAGTATGGGCACATTCTCAGTAGCTGATAAGTGCCTACATAAATTAAGATGTGCTTTCAGGTTTCAGTGGGGCCTGTCATATTTCATCTCTCATGTAATTAGGTTAAGCAATCAAATCAAACCAGATGTTGTGGTTATTACTATTATTGCTATTATTGCCGTTACATTTGAGTACTTGTTAGACGCTTATTTTATGTGAAGTACTGTGCCAAGCATGGTGCTTACGCTGTTTGATTTAATCAGCTAAAAATATTATAGTTAAGACATTGAAGTGGGGATTGCTCCCCACTTTAAAGATAAGGAAAACACAGCTGAGACTTGTTATTTATTTTAGAAATTTATTCAGTCAAATATCAATCAGTACATTAGCACATTCTTCAATTAATATAAGAGGGAATTACACAAGATGAAAGGCCTATTAGGAGGCAGCGTAGGGTGGTGTACTAACCTGGGAGTGGAAGAAAGAGATCAATTATCACTGTAGATCTGAAGGGTGGGCATAAGAAGCGATTCCTGGAGCACAGAGTGAAAATACAACCTGTATTACATGGAAGAGTGGCCCTTGATCCAGAGACTCAGCCAACTCTCATGGACCTTTAAGGACAAACAAACCCTCTGACCCACTTCCTTTGCTACCTTTGATCATCTCTTGGGCTCCCCAAGAGCTGGACCCAGAGGAGACCAGAGGGTGCCAGAGCCCACAAATGTTATGTACACTGGGCTTCCTCCTCGAGCAGGAGTCTATGTGGACAGCAGTGGAGAGTCAAGCAGAGGACATCTAGATATGTGTAGGAATGCTGTGAGAATGTACCACACCACCAACACTGATAGGCCTTGGCAGTACAACAACCTCCCCAGGCCCCAACCCAAGAAGCTCATTTTTTTTGGTACTGCAATAAATATGATAAGAGATGATTTATGAGCAGAAGGGACAGCTATAGTAGGTCATCCAGGAAGAGAGGAAATAATGTGGAAGTACCACTGTTGTGAACTTGGTGAAGACAGAATCTAACTCTAAGTGATTGTACCCACCCTGTGCTTCAGGTCACTGCCCCCTCCAAACCTTCACAGGTGATGTGCACATCTGATGTCAGTGTCATTTGAGAGACTGCAGGGCTGAGAAAGCCCACAGTAAAGGGTGGGGAAGCAGACTAGAAGCTCTTCCATTCCTCAGAAGTGAAAATAAACCTGGTGTTCAAGAGGATTTCTTCTTTTTGCTTGAAATTTCTAAAATGTTTTAATTTCAATGACTCTGTTTCTATCATATGAAGCCACCTGAGCTCAAAACCTTGATTACTTGATTCTTTGAGGCCAGGGGTTTTCTGTGATTAGGATTCGGCTGTAACAGTTCTGTAAATGCTGCTCCTAAGGGTCAGTTCTCTTGACGATGTTTGTTCAGCTAATCACCAATCAGCAGCTCACATATGGATAAATTCTAGAAGACAATAAAACACATCCACCATATACACCCAGTAATCCCATACCTCACCCACTCTACCCTCAACCTTACACTCCTAACACACAGTGTGCACAAGCGCGCGTGCACACACACACACACACACACACACACACACACACACACAGAGAGAGAGAGAGAGAGAGAGAGAGAGAGAGAGAGAGAGAGAGAGATCTTCTAACTTCTTTGTAGGGTTGGACACAGTGAGTGAAATGAAGTCTAGGCTCTGTCTGTTACTATCTACCTTCCTTTAGCTGAGGCAACATCTGACAGCCCTTTGTCAACCTCAGAGTTCCCCTTAGCAGACTTTCTTCCAGATATCACACCAACAGGCCCCACCTCATTGCTGACACCTTTTTGTTTGACTGTGTGCCAGTAGCAGTCCTTGGCTGTTGTATGGATGGTGCTTGGATTTGTCACTATTTAGCTCATTTTTTGGTCTCTGCTATTGTTTTGCATTCTTATTCTAGTCTCATGATTTAAGCTTCATATTCCATTTCAGCACTGACTGTCTGTAGCTCCTTCATGCCTTGTGATAAGAATAGGGCACTGAACATGACCTAGGTGTTCTGCTAAACACCCTTAGGACTCTTTCCTCTTCACATATCTTTAAACAGTGAGTGCAGGGATTGGAGAGATGACTTAGGGGTTAAGAGCACTGGTCTTCCAGAGGACCCAAGTTTGTTTCCCAGCACCCATGTTTCTCAGGGCACAACTACAGGTGACTGCTGCTTCAAGGGAACCAATACTTTCTGCCTTCTGCAGGCACCTGTATTTACATAGTATATACTCACCCAGACACACACATGCACACACCTATACACAAACACACACACAAAAGTATAGCACAATATAACTTTTTAAAAGGCTGTGTGTAGCTTTTCAGTCATTCTCTATGCTGCCAGACAGTAAATAGCCATTGTCCTAATGTGGTAAGAATAGGAGGCTGGCACAGATCCCACCCAACCAGAGTGTCTGTTACCCACCTCATGCTCTATTCCTGATCTTATGGCATGAAACTCCATTTCTGACTCAACAGCTGAAATAACCCATTTGTAGCAGTGCCAAACTAATGTTTATTAGTTGATTTCATTTGAACAAGGCACTTGTTTGCTTTGAAAACCAGGAAGGCAAAATGCAGGTAATAAAAAGGCTCAACTGCTGCTCTTTTACATTTTTTTTCCTGTATCCTCTGCCTGCAAAGTCAAAAGTGCATTAAAAAGTAATATTGTGCTGAGCTCAGACATATGCAAACGTCTCTAGATATCTTGTCTCAATAAAGTTTATAGAATTCATTCCCAAAGGTCTGACAACAAAACAGAATAAATCGCAGGGCTCATAAAAATATAATGCATGCCTTTTTTTTCTTATATAAACAGGAAGAGATGTGATGAGAAGGGAGTGTCTGGGCTGATGAGGTGGCCCTTTCTCACAGTTGTCTTTTATCATTAACCTTAACACAGAAGGAACTCACTCTGAAATACACAAAAACATGGAGACATAGGAAGGTAAAGGATGGACACATTGCAAGTGGTGTGTATCTTCCAGGAACTCTTAGGTTCATTAAATCACCTGGAAATTCCTTATTCAACCTTTCAACCAAGTTTCATGGATGACTCACTGCATGCCAAATGTAGAAGAAAATGAAGCAACCCATTTTCAGGGATTCAGTCTTGCCATAAACACATATCAGAAAACTAACCACACAATAGAATCTCCTTGAATTCTTAGCACCTTAACTAGATACTCAAATTTGGGTAATCGCTGAACTACTTGCTACTGAGATTTGAAGAGAGAGAATCATGGCTTTCAGTCATGTACCCCACCAGTATCCAATGGATAGTTCCAAATCAGGGCACACACAGCTGAACTAAATGGGGCTCAAAAAAAAATCAAAAGTCAAGTGTATCTGGAAAAAAGAATATGAAGGAGTGGGTAACAGGACAAGAAGGGCAGGAGAAAATGTGTAGGGAGATAGTAATCAGAATGCTTTATATACATGCAAGACATTGTCAAAGACCAAGTTAATTAAATTGTAATACAACATTTCATGAGCTCAAGTTTATTATTACACGGATCAATATCAGGGTATAACGTGAGAGACCTAATTGTTTATGCTTTTCAATGACTCCTAATGTACCCAGCTTTCCTTGAAGCTTTGAAACACTCTGTGGTGTGCACTTTGGAGCACATTAATGATTATGAACAAGTATTTTTCTAAATTTCCACATGAGGAATCTCAGGTTGAAGGAGTTTGAGCAACTTGCTCAAAATCATTGGCCTCTAATTGGAACCTTGACAACGTTGCTACAGAAGGTGTATTTTGAGCACTGTTTGTCATACCTGCTCCAAGCCACTTCCAAAGTTTGTAGGTAATTCCTTGGTTCCTATTCCGTATCCTAGCCAGTCTATTGACTGAGCAGGGTGGAGACAAGTTGGGTAAGTGGACTTAGGTGTGGAGAACATTGCAATCCTCTGAAATCAATGTCATAGACCACTTTCTGGGAGGTTAGAGAAGCCTCAACCATTCACTAGCCTGCATCCTTCTTCTTAGCAGCTTGACTTCCAGACTGAATTCACTCTGCAGCAGAGATGTCATATAACTTTATTGTGTTGGCAATTTCATATCATGTTCTATCAGGATCTCCCTGTATTAAAACTGCCTTCCTCTGGAAGATCACATTACTACTTGTTTCTAGCAAACTCTGCTATGTTTCCTGAAAGTACAGCTGTGGGCTCACACAATCCTGCACACGTACATGTGGAGCAGTTTTCTAACTGATGTAGTGTATATGTGGGAAGCCCTGGCCTCTATTTCCCACAGGTCATATCCTACTTACAGGACTGCAGGTACTTCTAAACTGGAAGAAAGATTAAAAGTGATAAATGTGATAAATTTGTCAGTATTCCTATTTGAGGAATGGAAATTACTGCACATTGGAAACTACAGGGCGTCAAATGGAAGCACATTGGCTGTGTTTCTTTATTCGACACTGAGAATTAATTGAAAGCCATGTCCATTTAATTCATAAATACAGAATCTCCTATGAACAGAAGTCCAGACACAAGCCTCATTAAACACCACTGTTAGGAAACAGAAGTAGAGGTCTGTGAGATTGCAAGACCTGTACTGCTCTCATCATATCCAAATAACTTGATCTTAGCCTAACTTCTTTATACAAATTCCATAGGTGAAGGTAATAGACAGGGGCCAACATCACATTCAAAGACTTAGCCTGACCCACTAACCAATGGACAGAATCTACAGAAAGTGATGTTCCAATGTTGTTGGACATCGGGAAGCAACGAAGTAGTAGAAGATAAGCTGTGCTCTTCTCTTTCATAAATGCCTCACACCAACAAAAGGATTGAGCAAAGAAATCGAATCCTCTCAGTGTGCAGGCTGTCTGCTCATCCTCCTGTGGACATCTAAGAGCTCTGTGGGACCAAGAGCATGATGCATGCTGGGAACATCAAAACAAGCACCTCAAAGCCCTCACCACATGTTATCCTGGCATTGGAGAAGTCCTCTGATCACTTAGTGAATGACCTGTCATGGGAACGGTGTGCATTCATTGTTAATTTCATGTACCAAATAGACATAAAGAGGTAGAGGGGGAGTTAAACAAAAGTGCCATGGTTAAGTGTTTTCAACTCTCTGAAATAAATTTATAGAATTTTCCAAGTTCATATAGGAGTTGATGCAAACAAATTAATAGATTGAATTTACTGTGTCTCCCTGAGACTCTAATCTGCCTCAGAAACTAGAAGCCACACATTTCTACAAGCTCCTGGGAAGCCTAGCTGGAGTTCATGGACATAAAACTACCAATATCATCAGGAATGAAACCATTAAATTGGAGGGCAATGGGATTTTCTCACAAGGGTATTAGTTTCCATATTCTGTGTGATTCTCAGACTCCTGCAAGTATTTAGGTTTGAATTGTAAGACAGTTACGAAGTCTCAACAGGCTGTTCAGTGCTGTATTGACAGTTACATGGCTGATAAGACACCTTGACATAATTTAGACTTTAGGGCTGCCCCTACTTATTGGAGAGAGCCAAATGTGCATATGATTTCACTGGCCATAAACAGAATGGTATGTTCACCTAAACAGGCAGACTCAGGCAGACAGTGACTAGGAAGGAGTTCCAATGAAGACAAGGAGGAGGGAAAGGACTGCAATGTGTTCATTATGTACGCAGCAGCACGGGGTGACAGTACACATACACTTTGGCATCAACTGGACCTGAGCTCAAGTGCCAGCCTCAATCATTCCCAGTTTCATGGGGCCAGATGTTCCGAGTTTAAAAGTCTGAGTTTTACTGTCTTAAGAACTATGTATGTATGTCTTAAGTTTATTTCTTTGTAAGCTTAAGAAAAGAGAAAAATATAGTATGATAAATATTAGAGACAGTCAAGAAATATGTATGTCTTTATGTAAATTTATTTACTTTTTAAAAACTACTGGTAAATACTTTGAATTTTCTTACAAAGGAAAAGTAACAAACAAGATTCCATAGGGTAAAGGCTCTACTTATTGCTAAGACAGAGCCACCCCTGAACCACAGGCATGAACCACAAATTGATATGTGTAATTCTTGAAGCCCACCTCTAAAACCCCACTCCATTCTTAGTGCATTGTTAAAGATAAGCTGTTCTTCAGAAAGACACACAGAGATAAAACCCTACACACACACACACACACACACACACACACACACACACACACACACACACACACAAAAGAAGACCAGGAGAGGGAGAGAGAGCTGGTGTTCAGAGTTTACCAGCATCACACAAGCTGTTCTCCCCACTGTATAGGTCAGCAAGGCTATGGCACAAATCATGCTGAGACAGTATCAGACTCCCATCCTGAAGTCTGTAGGCACTCCCACATAAAGACTGTACTGAAAATGGAATTAGTATTCAATAAGAGATTTATACTCTTCATAGACCTTAACTGTGTTCAATGCTTGGTCTGATAAAATGATTAATTATGATTCTATGAGACCCCTTTTGGGACATGGTGATAAAGAAGGAGGGTTGCATAATAAGATGTACTTATGTTGGTGGAGGCTCAGTCTTCTGCCTGAAAGCATCCTAGGTCAACTGAGCACATCCTTGACTTTGTAAGTCCTGGGACATTCTTATGTCTCAAAACCTTCAGCCCATCTATTGGAGTAGGGAAGTCAGCAGTTTCTACACAATGGGAAAAGGTAATAGCTGGTCTTTGGCTCAGCTTTTCTGAGCATCTATTTGTTCACTAGAAAGTGGGAACATAAGAGTTATTAAAAGGATTTTGTCAATAGTGGTGTTGATTTGAAAGGTAATTTAAGTGTGTATCAAATAAGAAATATTCACTAACTGTTACTTAGGAATCATAGCGGAAGCCATAGAGCTATCTCCCTGTATTCCTTATCAGGACAGTGTGAAGATGAGACATGATTGACACATGTGCCCCCAAAATGTTAAATATCTACAGCAATGCAAAGTATACTGAAACTCTCCTGCCTCCATCTTATAGTTAGATAAGGTCCTTAATTTTCTTAGTATGATGCCTACCTAATCCTGACTAGTAGAATTCCATGGAGCAGAGATGGATGGCTAAGTCTTTCTAATTCAGCTTTTCTCAAAATGTACTGTAGAAGACACTAGAATTGCCATAAATTGCAGTAATGCAGATAGAAATTTCAACAATAAAAGAGTGCTAGCCAAGCTGAGGGGCAGGCTCATCAGTTAAGGCTTGCTGAACAAAGTGAGAACTTAAATTCAGACCTCCAGCACCCACATAAGTGCAATGGGTGCAACAGTTCTCATTTCAGTCCCAGAAGGCATAGATGAGGATCTCCTGGGTCAAGTTGGTTGTCACAACTAGCCATATCAGCTAGCTCTGGGTTTGATTGGGAAATTCAGCCTCAGAAAGAGTAAGATGGGCCAGGTGGTGGTGGCACATGCCTTTAGTCCCAGCACTCAGGAGGCAAAAGCAAGAGGATCTCTATAAGTTTGAGGCCAGCCTGGTCTACAGAGTGAGTTCCAGGACAGCCAGGGCTGTTACCCAAAGAAACCCTGTCTCAAAAAAGCAACAACAAAGGGAATAAGATGGGAAGAAATGGAGGAAGATTCCTAGATTCTCCAAAGTAATCTTGTCCTTCCCACCTACAAAACATAGATATGTCCATGTTCATGCACTCACACCTGTATGCCCACTGTGTACCTTCACATTTGCAAGGGCGCAATCACACGTGTACATAAACCATATAAATATACACATAAAAAGATGGGACAGGAAAGAATTGCTTACCAAGAAATTGGACTGTGGATTTATATATCATAACACTAAAAAATAATCACATGCCTGGTATGGTAGTACACCCCTTAATCCTAGCACTTGGGAAGCAGCTGCAGGAGAATTTCTAGGAGTTCCAGGTCAGTCTGGTCTACATAGTAACTTCCAGTCTAGCTAGGGATATGTAAGTAGATCCTGTCTCAAAACTAACTGACTAACTAAACAATAATAACTACAAACTAAAAACTTCTAAAAAAGATTGCATAAGTTTGGCTAGGATCCCAGTTTTCCTGAGCGCTAGAGCCTCTTGTTTATGAAGAACTTTTGCATGTCAGAGAGGCTGTTTACTTAAATGGATCCTGCTCTACCAGCACCACACTGGCTTGGAGCAAATAATAAAATGTAAACACGTTGATTGCCTACTGTTTTTTTTTTTTTTTTTTTTTTTTTTCTCTGTCAAGGTAAAGACAACATGATTGCTTTTAAAGTAGGCAGGGAACCAGTAGTCATCTTTCTTTAAGTGGCACTTTTTGCACACTGAAGGCATAGTGGTACAAAGGATACATGTCTTGTACAAAGAATAAGAATATTTAAGACACTCCTGAGTGGAAATGTGATACCTGTTATCTCCAGGATATCACAGCCACTTATCAGGCCAATGTCCTCTTCTTACAGCCAGAAAGACTAAAAGAACAAAGAGAATAGGAAGTGAGCCAGACTTTGGGGACTTATTAGCAACTTCAGCACAATTTTATTTATCTATTGATGAAGATATCTAAAAAGGTTGTAGAGTATAAAATGCGGGAGTGATTGTGTACACATTTCCTCAGCATTAAAATCAAACAAAAAGACAAGCTGGGCACAGTGGCACATATCTGTTATCCCTGCACTCAGGAGCTGAGTCCTGAGGGTCAGAAGGCCAAGGCTACCTCGGCTACAAACAAACAAGTCTCAGGCAACTCCGGGGCTTTAAGAGACCCTATCCCAGAGAAAGTAAAACCAAACACACTTTAACAATGGGAGAAACTACTATGAGTGAGTACATATCATGTTTGTCCTTCTGAGTCTGGGTTACCTCACTCAGGATGATTTTTTCTAGATCCATCCATTTGCCTGCAAACCTCATGATGTCATTGTTTTTCTCTGCTGAGTAGTACTCCATTGTGAATATGTACCATATTTTCTTTATCTATTCTTCAGTTGAAGAGCATCTAGGTTGTTTCCAGGATCTGGCTTTAACAAACAATGCTGATATGAACATAGCTGAGTAAATGCCCTTGTGGTATGATTGAGCATTCCTTGGGTATATGCCCAAGAGTGCTATAGCTGGGTCTTGGGGGAGATGGATTCCCAGTTTTCTAAGGAAGCGCCATATTGATTTCCAAAGTGGTTGTACAAGCTTGCATTCCCACCAGCAGTGGAGGAGAGTTCCCCTTGCTCCACATCCTCTCCAGCATAAGCTGTCTTCTGTGTTTTTGATCTTAGCCATTCTGACAGGTGTAAGGTGGTATCTCAGAGTCATTGTGATTTGCATTTCCTGGATAATTAGGGATGTTGAGCAATTCCTTAAATGTCTTCCAGCCATTTGAACTTCCTCTGTGGAGAATTCTCAGTTTAGTTCTATAGCCCATTTCTTAATTGGACTGTTGGGCATTTTGATGTCTAATTTCTTGAGTTCTTTATATATTCTGGATATCAGCCCTCTGTCAGATGTGGGATTGGTGAAGACCTTTTTCCATTCTGTAGGCTGTGGCTTTGTCTTGTTGACCATGTCTTTTGCTCTACAAAAGCTTCTCAGTGTCAACAGGTCCCATTGATTGATTGTTTCTCTCAGTTGTCTGTGTTATTGGTGTTATATTTAGAAAGTGATCACTAGATGTAAAACAAAGATGACTATACTGCTACACAACTCCAGGGAGGCTACCTAGAAAACGGGACCCTAGGAAAGACACAGGGATCACCCAATGACAGAGAAATGGATGAGATCTACATGAATAACCTGGATGAGAGTGAGAGTAATGAAGGGCAAGGTTTGAGGGAAAGAAAGCTTAGGGGAGCAGGAGATCCCAGCTGGATCAAGAACAGAAAGGGAAAACAAGGAATAACAGACAATAATAAATGATGACCACATGAGAACAGGAATAGGCAGAGTGCTGGAGAGGTCCCCAGAAATCCACAATGATATATCCTCTGTAGACTCCTGGCAATGGTCAAGAGAAAGCCTGATCTGACCTAGTCTGGTGATCAGATGGCCAAACACCCTAATGGTCGTGCTGGAACTCTCATCCATTAACTGATGGAAGTGGATGCAGAGATCCTCGGCCAGGCCCCAGGTGGAGCTCCAGGAGTCCAATTGTCGAGAAAGAGGAGGGACTGTAAGAGTATGAATTATTGAGACCAAGATTGGAAAAGCACAGGGACAAATAGCCAAACAAATTGAAGCACATGAATTATGAACCAAAGGCTGTGGAGACCCCCTTCTGGATAAGTGAGACAATTGAATAGCCTGAACTTCTTGGGAGGTATCCAGGCTGTGGGACCGGGACCTGTCCTTAGTGCATGAGCTGATTGTTTGAAACCTTGGGCTTATACAGGAACACTTTGCTAAGCCTGGAAGGAAGGGACTGGACCTGCCTGTACTGAATCCACCAGGTTTAAATGAATCCCCAGGGGTGTCTTGGCCCTGGAGGAGATGGGAATGGAGGGGAGGGGTTGGGGGGAAGGTGATAGTTTGGGCTGGAGGGGGGAGGACAGGGGAGCCCATGGCTGATGTGTAAAATTAAAGCACAAATAAACACAAATATAATAAATAACAAAAAAATGTGAGAAACTCTCTAATCTGTCTCCTCTCTCTCTCTCTCTCTCTCTCTCTCTCTCTCTCTTTCTCTTTCTCTTTTTCAATGAAAAAAACAAAATAGAGAAAAAATGAAGAGAAAGAAAAGAGGAGGGGAGAAAACCAATGATTGTGTTTTGTTCAAGTTCAACTGGTTGGCAGTGGACCAAGGGCTTTCAAAGGGTTACTTTTGATCTCTGTGCTTTATTGGTCTCATCACTGAAATGGAGTTAATAACTGCTTTACAGCCTAATGGTGAGGGTTAAATTCTGAATGTGTCCAGCTGTTGTATCTGCTACAGGACAGACTGTGCATCTGATCCCCAAACTTTCTATGTCTCTGCATAAGAAAAAATCTTATGTGTGCCTTCTGTGTGGTCTCCAAGAAATCTTTCAGCCCATGTCCACATTCATGTCCATGTCTTCTTAGTTCCTCCTCCTCCTCTATTCTATCCTCTCACTCTCTCTTTATCATCCTTTTTCCTACTTCTTAGCCCAACAATGCCAATATAGGTCAAGACCAAAGCAGAAGAGTCATAAAAGAGGACAGTGATGTGGGACATTGGAACCCTGCTGATGTGTTTAGTCTCAAATCCTTCTGCACCCTATTCTTTTAGAAGTGACACCCTCGGTTGTACTTCTGTGAGATAATCCCTGACCCCAGCTTTCATAAGCCCACACAAGTCTCATTTCTAGATGCTGTCAGTCATTACCAACTCTCCCTTGCTCAACTTTGGAGGCACAAAGAGAGAATGGCTGAGACTGAGCAATACATATCATGTAAGTCCTTAGATCTGTTACAAAATATATGTAGTTGACCTAAAGAGTGAGAAAATGTGAACAGCGTTGTCTCCACAACCATGATGTAGCTGTGTATATCACTATCTAGAATAGAACTAGCTCCCAACTTCCACTCTCCAGCCAAATTTTCTATCCAGCTATCTTTGTAGCATCTATTAAAGAAGATCTTGTGAACTGCCACCAGGAATTCATTTGTACATCACAAACAGAGTGAACCCATTATAAAGAAGTATGATTATAATAAAAATGAAAGCAATATATTTCCATTTAAGTAATCATGGGTGAGATTTGGGGAAATTCATAGTGAAAAATTTAAAGTAAGCAATATGAAGAGTAGGAAACACATCTAATAATTGGACCTTTAGTCCTGGGCAAGGTAGAAGAGACAAAGGATTTACTGGAGCCCACATAATGGGCTACCAGTGAGTACAGTCTTCACTAAACCTATGTTCCTGTACTGATTCCTAGAGAGTGATTCATCAAGTTCACATGCATCAAAGAAAAGATAATGTTAGCAGATATAGCCATGGAATGAAAGAGCTAAAATCTTAGTACCTCTAAATTATTATGAGTTTTAAAATCCAATATGTATTATATCTTTCCATGGAAGAGCCAACTCAAGTATTAGCATACAAATTCTCATTAATGCTAAAATGAGGTAGCATTATTCATTTGAACAATATATTAATGTTGTATTTTTAGAACATTATATAGTACAAGTGCATACTGTTCTTCAAAACAAACTAAAGAAAGGCAAATAATGTTTATCTCAATTTGATAAGATAGCTTGGTTATTGCATTAGGGTAAATGAGCTATCTTAAAGTATATCTTATAGACCCTAATACAGCCAGAAATAAAACCCTATTTTTAGTTCCTTCATCTATGTAACTTGGTTGTAGCTTACAGATCCATGATGCCCTGATATTGTTAAAAGATTTTGAAAATTTTATTATAAGAATAAAATGGTAGAATTACGGAGAAAATAGGTGACTAGTATCAGAGTAAAATGCTTCAAGAATAGGTAGAAAGTGATGAAGGATGAGCCAATAGTATAACCGGAGCCCTGTGATTAAGGGATGTGGGAGTGATCTGAAGTAGCCACAGCAAAGGCTTCAGGAGCCATGCACAGGCTCTTACCTCTCAACAATGGGCATGTGGTACCTGTCTTAGCCCATGTCCTATTACTGTCAAGAGACATCATGAGCACAGCAACTCTTACAAAGGATAGCATTTAACTGAGACTTGCTTACAATTTCAGAGGTTTAGTCCACTGTCATCATGGTGGGAAGCACGGAGGCATGCAGGCAGACATGGTGTGGGAGAGGTAGCTGAGTTCTACATCTGGATCTGCAGGCAGCAGGAAGAGAGAGACACTGGGCCTGGAGTGAACATTTGAAGTCCCAAGGCCCACCTCCAGTGACGCACTCCCTGCAACGAGGCCACTGCTACTCCAAAAAGTCTACGTATTCCAAGCCCTGTCAATTAGTGCCACTCCTTAATGACCAAGTATGTAAAGATATGAGCCTATGGGAACCATTTCTATTCAAACCACCCCAGTTTCTTTCTGGAAAAAAACACAGGCACTCTTTCATGATGGGACAAAGCTGCTGGGGAGGGCTCAGCAGCTAGAGTCATGGCAGGTCTGGGATGCCACGCTGGCCTGGATGACTCAATCTTGCTGGCCATGTCCTGTAACATAATTTTGCACATCCCTTGTTTCTCAGTGTTTTATGAGGCCTCTGTCTTTTCCCTGAACAGTGAAACTAGTAACTTAACAACTGTGTTTCAAGACTCAGATGTTCTTTTCCCTGCAAGTCTTTTGTGCCTGTTAGTTGCAACTCCTACCAGCTCTCATTTACCTAGTAAATCCAGCTCCAAGGGACCAAACACCTTCTTTTGAATTTCACAGGTCCCTGTACTCACATGCATACATCAACACACACATCTCTCTCTCTCTCTCTCTCTCTCTCTCTCTCTCTCTCTCTCTCACTCACACACACACACACACACACACACACACACACACACACACCACATACATACATATATGCAATTCCAGTGCTGGGAGTTGAACATAGAACCTGGTAAAAGCTAAATAAGAGCTCCACCACTGATCTACATCCATGAACCCTTATGTTGTATGACTTTCACCTGTGTTTTAGCAAATATAGATTCTGTTGTTTTTAAACATTGTTTTTTGGTCTTCTCACCCTGGTATTATGGCTCAAACATTGTGTAGTTAATATATGATAGATACTCTGGATTCTCTTATGTTTCCTTGGATATATTTATTTGAAGTATGTTCCAACTAACTTGACTGAGTTCAGAATCCAGATTCTGACTTTTCCTGGTAGAGACTAGCTGAAATCTTTTTGATAGTTGTTGTTTGTTTGTTTGTTTGTTTGTTAAATTTATTTTTTATGTATCCCTGCAGGCCAGAAGAGGGCACCAGATCTCATTACAAGTGGTTGTGAGCCACCATGTGGTTGCTAGGAATTGAACTCAGGACCTCTGGAAGAGCAGTTGGTGCTCTTAACTTCTGAGCCATCTCTCTAGCCCCGATAGTTTGTTTTTTGTTTTTTGTTTTTTTTTTGTTTTTGTTGTTGTTGTTAATTTGTGATGATTGCACCTATCCTGTGTAAACAATTCAAAAGCTAGCCAGGAGTTTGAGCAGAGTTTGTGGGTAACATTTAGCACTCCACCTCATATACTTCCTCCTTTATTGAATTATATACCTCACTTTATATAACACTGTTTTCTTCATAACATTAGACAAAAGCCATAAAGTACAGCTGAGAAGAAAGCATCTCATTTCCTTCCTTATTCTATGTCATTTTGAATGTTCTCATGTGCCTTTAGAAATTTTTCACATAATTTATACTTGTTATGCAATAATATTGTACAAATAAGAGCAGCTCTGACTGTACTGTCAATCAGTAAGAACTGCCCTGCCAGTGTTTTAGTGGATATGGTTATTCTTAGATAAATCTTGTTGTAATTCTCATCTAAAATATACATTAAAATAAAATGAAAAGGGGCTGGAAATATGGCTTAGCATTAAGAATATATACTACTCTTAAAGATGACACTAGTTCACGTTGGTGGCAGCTGCCTGTAACTGTAGATCCAGGGAATCTGGCACTGTCTTCCACAGGCATCAGGTACATATACTCCCCCCACCCTGCCCCCCAAAAAAACCGAGGCACACATGTACACATAATAAATATAAATTACAAAAAGAATAAAATGGACACTTCAATAAAGAGAATCTTTGGTGAAGGATGGGACTTAGTGGATTCCAAAGAACATGAATGTTTATGTCCATGAGTAAGTACAGGCACAAGATCAGAGGAAAGCAGGACCTTCATGGAGTTGAGACAAGTGCTCACAGCCAAGACACAACAGAATCCCCTGTGCCTCTGCCTGACCACAGGGTGGAGTACAAGGAACTATGTGAAAGTGAGTTCACTGCATAGACATGATTCTGAGTACTTGTGCAGAAATGCATAGGCCCACTAAGGAGCTGAAAGCAGAGCAGTAACTTGACCTACAGGTTCACTTGGTGTATAAAGCAGAATGAGAGGAAGGATCAAAGGAAAAGAGACCAGCTAGGGGGTTCCAACTATGCCAGCAAAGGAGAGAAAAAGGAAGGAAGGAAGACTGTGGGGAGAAATGGAGAGAGAGAGGGAGAGAGAGGGAAACATGGAAACTGACCCATTATATTACAGTGTGCTTTGGGATTCCAAAGGATAATGACAATAACTCTAATCAGGACAACTGCAAGGTGACTCCAGAGGTAAAAGCAATTGTCACACAAGCCTGATGATCTGCGTTCTACCCTGGATCCCGTGGCACATTGTAATCCAAGGAAAGAACAGACTTTGTCCTCTGGCCTCTATACTCATGTTGTGTTATGCGTGCACACACAGACACACACACAAACACACACACACACACACACACTCATACACACACATACACAAACACACACAAAAGTTAAAACTCCACTTAGGGAAATCAGTAAATAACCTAAGATAGACATCATTTAAATTTAAATGTATTTATTTTTTATGGACTGAATTGTACTTCCCAAAAATAAGTGGTTTGAAATAATAGCCCTCAGTGTGAGTGTATTTGAAGACACACCTTTAAGGGAGTAAATAAAGGTAAATGAAGTTATAAATGTAGTATCTTAACCAATAGGATTTTATTTACAAGAGTAAGAGCAAAGTCATGTGCACACAGAGAAAAATTTCACATACAATATAATGAGCAGGTGGCTAGTGACATCCAGCAAAAATGGCCTGAAAAGATGCAACCCCTCCAGCCCAGAAAGAAATAAAAGTAAATTACTGTTAAGTACGTCACTTGGTCTCTGATATTGTATTATATTATGAGTTATTATGAGTCCTAAAACGACTAAGGTGTGTTAGTAGTTCTCAGCTTTTAACCATCTATCCATTTGTAAATTCTTTCATTCAATATGTCATTGCTGAGGATCAGCTATTAACCATGGTATAAGCTAGAATATCACACACACACACACACACACACACACACACACACACACACACTTCTCTACTTCTCATTCTTCTTCCTTCTCACACTGTCAGTGATAATAGTGGCACTTGCACAGTCCCTGCAGTGATGGTGATCATTAGGACTGGCCAGGAGCATGATCCGCTTGGAGGAAACCTAGTTTAATTACCCCCAACCTGTAGTTCCCGGTCGAGGCCTCAGTCTGAACATCTGTGATAGCTGTTAGGAAAATGATCAAAGCTAGCTGTTGAAATAACAGCTCCTAGGAAGATAATGCAGTGTCGTGCTTTTCTTTTCAGAACCACGGTATGCTCTAGAGGTGGTTATAAGTATTTATAATCAGCAACCATTTCTACTATGGCCACTGCAGGCAGTCCTAACCTAATGGCCCCAGAAAAACTTAACTAGTCAATGAGAACATTTTTTTATTCCAACCTCTATGTCCTTCATCAGAAGGCTGTTTGCAAGGAGTATATATCTCCTCATCAGTGATATTTAAATAATTGGAATTTTGCTACCCACTATTTTTCCTTACAATGATTTGCCTTCAGCAAAATCACTAGGGCATTGTATCATCCAGCAAAGAATCTTTTGGATAAGCAACATGTTCTAGTGAGGTAGCCTACCACAATGTTCATAGGATGGATTTTCCAATTATGTAAATCTAGCTTAAATACTCACTGGTCTTGCAAATGCAGTACTGAGCTCACTTATTGGGGTGGTGATTTTCTCATCTATAAGATAAGGATTAATGGCATGTAAAGCACGATGCACAGAGTTCATTCAAAATTATTAACGCTCTTCTTTCTGTTTAGCTATAAGCAATGTCCCCAGGTACTTGGCTCACTCAGTGCTTGAGCATGCTTGAATTGTGAGATGATTCCATAAAAGGAACTCTGTCACCAGTCTGATCAGCAAAAGACCCAGAAGGGCTGAGGTTAGCTCCATTCAGCAACATGTGGCATGTTTTTTATAAAGGCCCTAGCCCCTTGAAGGCACCTCACCTCTTATCCTGTCCCAGAGAATTTGATATTCATACTGCTACATCAAAAGGTTGGGGCAGCTATTATGTATTAAAATGTGTCATTTCAAATTGCCTTTTTTTGCTAGCACTAGCAATATAGATATTGAAATTTCTTCAGGAAATGCTTATCTCATCAAGACTAAAATTATAGTATATGAAATACTAATTACAGTATTATGAACAAGGTTGAACTTTCCTATGACATTCTGTCTATTAGGAGAATACTAATTTTCTCTTTCTTAAGGCAGATAGAGCCACCTATTACAAGAAATGTGATCCCTATCCTTTCTTCTACCACACAGTGCCATTTTCATAGACACGCACAATAAGACCTCTAGTTCTTAGCCTTACCCATTTCCTACACCTTTCCATCTGCTTTCAAAAGAGTCTCAGTAATTAAAACCAGATAGTCCTTAGATGACAATAAGAAATGGAGAGGGCAAGGAACTCTGTCATTGACCACATATATAGATTATACATGAGTGCCTTCACATGGATTTAAATGAATCTTAAATGTATTAATAGTTGTAAAATGCTTGTAACTCCCTGTGATGAGGTACACACAAATACTAGATAGAATTTTTTGGTTATTGCAATTATATTCATACATCCTCTTCATTACCTAAGACATGTATTTTATCTCTCCTTGCCAGTTTAAATGATAGTTTGATAGTTAACTATTGGGGGAAGTGAAGTAAAGCTTGGGTTAGGATCCTGGGAGCACAGATTTCTTCTGGTTCTTCATTTATTTAATAGCCACTGAGCATCTGCTCTGCCCTAAAGTGCCGCTCTAGTGTTGTGCACACAGAGATCAGGAAGGCTCCGCAATTTTAGTGAAGGCTTTTTCCAGAAGCCATCCACAGGGATGCCATCTGGTGACAGGTACAGTGGGACAGCCCACAAAACAGCCTTGCTCTCTATTTACAAAACAAGTAGACTGAAGAGGAGCCATTTCCTTTCTAGGTTAGGCCTTCTTAAACATCTGAATTCATATTAGCATTTGCATCTAAGAGGTTGAAATGACTGGTAGATAGTCCTTCTTAAATAAAACAGTCTCTTTCAAGATGGTACAGGGCCAATACCAAGTTCTTTAGTAGTGATTCTGAAATCTTCAGACAGAAATATTTTGAAAACTCAAACATAGGTGGCTGACATACCATTGCTACTTCATGTCACAATATACATAGACAAAAATGATAAGATTGTCAGCTCCAAGGGTCTCATTTGTCAAGCATTTATGACAAGTGAAGATACCAAATTGGTCTTAATACATTACTAGCCCATCTGAGACACAACATTATGGCCACTGGACCCCAGCAAGGATGTACTAAATGAAAGGATGGTGGAATAACAAAAGATGGTCCCAGGAAACAGCAAAATCAGATGGTTTAGGGCACCTTGAACCTATGTCAGATAGATGTGAGGGCCAGTATCAACGTCTCACTTACACTGGAGTCACACATTAGTTATTAACCTTGCTGGTCCTCCATTCTTTCATCTTTGTAGACAGGCAGAGTGAATTGTGCCAGCACACACTGAAGACTCGCCAACTTTAGCTTCATTCGCTATTCTTCTCTAGCAGATGTGAATGTCCCAAAGTGTTTCCTTGGGCTAACTTATTTGACAATATTAATATTCGAGCATTTAATTTTATTCAGAGATTCTTTAAAATAATCAAAATAAATAATCAGAAAAAGGGAGGCCAGTCTGGTACTACTCAAGGTGAATAACAGTTAGAAATTGCTGGTTTTTCAGTGCAGTAACTTACCAACTGCCCTTACACAGGTCCAATTGTGGAAGATTTATTTATGCCTAGAGTTTCTCAATGCCCAACCCATTCCTTGCTTCTGTGCACATAATCTATGTCCCATGGAGTGTGAAGAACTGAAAGAAACCTAAGTTTAATGACCAAATTGTATAGCAATATACATTTTATTTCTCAAATATGGAACATTTTTGTTTTAATTTTCTGAATTCATATTTTACTATTATAAAATTGCCACATGAAATGATTTAGAAAGTTAAATAGTCCTGAAAGGATGAAAAATGGGCTAAAAAGTTAGACCCTGCCTCAACTTTCAGGTTCAACTTTTGGACTTTTATGTATGTGATACATTATGTTGTTTTTGCTACTGGGTGTTTATCTCTGTGTGTCTGAAAATGGGGCATATTTTCATTTCTTAAACCATTTTAGAGTCTAAATTTATCTCCATTGGTAAAAATACATTGAAGAAGTAAAGAAATTTATTGCATTTAATGTCATAACAATAGGAAGAGCAATCCAGAGGTAAATCATGTCAGAGGGCCTCAGCAGGTTGCTTCTGCCACAGGCTTATAGAGAGAAGTACAGAAGTCTGGCCAAGTTAGTCTATACCTGGGGTTGTTTTACAGTCAGAAGATATTTCAGTCATTGAACTTGATGTGATTATCTCTGTGTCTAGTAGGGTTCAGGGAAACAAAGAATATTATCTTTTACTAAATTTGGTCTTTGACAATTGCACACACACACACACACACACACACACACACACACACGCACACACTAATTTCTGTTACCCTCACCCTCCTACCACACTGTCCTCTTCTCCTTTTCCCTATACACTATCACACTTTTGTTTTAATTTGCAAATATTAATATAACAAAAGTTTTAATATGCATGCATTGTATTGTTTTACTTTTATTTACATGTAAGTATGTGAAAGTATGCCACATATATGTGGTACCCATCAAGTCCAAAAGACAGCATCAGATCCCCCAGTGTTGGAGTAACAAGCAGTTATGAACCTTTTGACATGGGTTTGGGGAACCAAACACTGGTCGGCTAGAGGACAGCAACTGCTGAGCCATCTCAGGATGTAGAAGTATCCTCTAATTACTGGAGTATGAATGATAAAGGAGTTATAAGCAATAACTGCTTTGCACACAGATTTAAAACAAGTCCTCATTCCTATTCCTGTATGCACTTGCACCTTCCTGGGTGGCTTTAATGTGGATCTTTCTTGGCTCCTAGGGGAAATGAGCTGGTTTCTTCTTAGTGTATCTCTCTGCATGTTAGAAGTTACAGCAGTCTCCTATCCCACTATGTTACCATTACTCCCTCGTGACCTTCCAAATTTCTAGAGATCTGTGGAAATCTCTTGCCTACTGTGGTCTATTCTTTAGTCTCCTCTTAATGTTGCTTTTTAAACTACTGAAACATCCCTTTAATTTCATTTTAATAGAGTTTTGAGAGAAAGTAAGACCAAGAGAGTGAGAATAAATGTGTATAGTCATTTTATTCTTTTATAGCTAGGGTTCATATATGGCATTTATTATCTACTTATTTTTACTTTTTCATTCTCTGAGACACATTTAATAGTCATTGAGTGACTGCTATAATAATAAAATGTTAAGAACAACATTAATAATGTTCATTTTAAAGTAATATGGTGTTTTAGAATTTTAAAAGCTCTTTAACGTTTAATCCTCTATGTGGAGTGAATGTTTTTACCCTCATATTATACAAGATAATTGAGGTTAATAGAGTTTAAGTAATACATCTATGGTCATGTAGTGAGTCAATAGGCACCAAAAATTAGAACCCCCAAATCCAAGCTCTGATATTATTTTAGAACATTACCAAAGTATTTTACTTGAGTAAAAAGTTAGTAGGAGTGAGACTTATTATATAGCCTCATGGGGCTCTCTTTAGACCTAGTATGTGTCCTCATGGGGCTCTCTTTAGACCTAGTATGTGTCCTCATGGGGCTCTCTTTAGACCTAGTATGTGTCCTCATGGGGCTCTCTTTAGACCTAGTATGTGTCCTCATGGGGCTCTCTTTAGACATAGTAAGTGTCCTCATGAGACTCTCATTAGACCTGGTATATGTCCTCATGGGACTCTCTCCTTAAAGGAGAAAATAGTCTATTTGAACTTTACTATTTTAAATAGAGACAAAATAAATCTTTCTACAACTCCATGGGTTGTAATTCTAAGATACTTAGAAACAAAAGAGAAATATAGTCCAAGAAATTATAAACAAGGTTAAAATTAAAACCAAAGAGAATATTCTTCTGATGTAGAATTGATTTGAGAATTGGGGGAAAAACAGTTCTCTGCCAAGGGAAGGTGGGCTTAGGTTTCCACACCAAGAAGTGGGCACCTGAGGCACTGCATTCTTTGAGGGCACTAAGCAGGGCAAAAGTTAACTCAAGTTGGGTGGTGGTAAATTTTATGGGATCATTTAAGTGAGTAAATCAGAAGGCACATATGCCATTCTGATGTTTCCAAACACCTTGCAAGGTTCTGCAAGGTACCAAGAAAATTGTTCCTTTTGGTACATTCTATTTCTAACACTCTACCTACACGACCAGATGACCCTGGCAGAAAATCCCTAAGCCTCAGAAAAGGATTTCTCTTTCCTTTGACCAGTGAGGCCACTTTGCCTTGTATTGCATCAGATGAAAACTGGTTCTGAATCAGAACAGTCCAAGGAAGGGGTGATG
This sequence comes from Onychomys torridus, assembly GCF_903995425.1. Classification (NCBI taxonomy): domain Eukaryota; kingdom Metazoa; phylum Chordata; class Mammalia; order Rodentia; family Cricetidae; genus Onychomys; species Onychomys torridus. The sequence continues at coordinate 74,761,318 of NC_050443.1, forward strand.
TGAGTTTGTGCCCTGAGAGAGAGAAAGCCCCAGTCCTCCATGCAGAGGCAGGAAAGGGTCAGGGTGAGAGAGAGGAATAAACAAGTAAATGATGGGAGAAATGATAGCTTTTACAAAAAAAAAAAAATGGTGAGCTGGTAATGGACTTAGCATGGCAAATTAGAGCTATTTCACAGAGGGTACACATCCTGATGAAGAATTCAAATGATGGAATTTTGGAAGAGAAACTGCATGGAGTGACATGGAAGTACGATTGTTTTACATGTCTTTCAACCACTGCTTTGTGTTCAAATAAATTCTTAGCCATCATGCATAAACCTGGTCATGCTCAGAAAGAACTAGATGTCTAAATCTGCATGCTGCCTCATTGCACTAAGCCTTCTGGACGATGTGATGAGTGGGAGTGAGGCAGGGGCAGCTTTAACTCCTTGTGACTCGGTCACCTTTGCTCACAGGTGCACAGACGAGGGAACGGAGGCCCAGGAGAGCCGGAAGGTGCCCCATTTTGTGTTTTTCATTCTCTGTAGTTACAGCTTTTCTTCCAATACTGTAACAAAAACAGTAACAACACACTTGTTTTTGTGGGGTATGTTTGTTTGTTTGTTTGTTTGTTTTTGTTTTGAGAAAAGTTTTTTTCTGTCTAACAGCTCTAGCTTTCCTGGAACTTGCTTTGTAGACCAAGCTGTCCTTGAACTCACAGAGAATGGCCTACCTCTGCCTCCCAAGTGCTGAGATTAAAGGCATAAGCCACCACTGCCTGGCAACAACACACTTTTATAATGCAATACAATTCTTACTTTCCAACCACTAGGATTAAATGTCTAAATAAATACCATGGAGGGATGGCTCATATTTCACAAACTCAAGAAATTTAAAGAAAATTAAATTTAATGGGAAAGAGTTCAGAAGCAAAATTATTGAAAGGCTTTAATTTTTTGTTTAGTAAAATAAAATAGTAATGACAGAATACTCAATATACACAGTGCTAATGGTATTTTATGTTTCCTAAATTGGGAACAATGGTTTCTTAGCAATTAATTTTCACTTACTGTATTTTCCAAGTGCCCAGAGCATTGTGTTCCTGTGTTTTCTAAGATAACCTTGTGGATTTGTTTACCAGACATTATACAGAGTAAGAAGCATTTGTTTCTGTGTCTTTCCTCTACAGAAATGACAATACCTTTCTGTTTTATTCCTAAAATAGTTTAATTGCTTCCCATGCTCTCTGCAAAAGATCTAAGAACTATGAGTCCTTAAAGTGCAAAAAATATGTGGTAACGACTGAGTAGCTACATATATTTTTGCTCTTAGATTTATTTACTTATTTAGTGTGTGTGTGTGTGTGTGTGTGTGTGTGTGTGTGTGTGTGTGTGTGTGTGTGTGGTGTGTTGCATGTGAGTGCAGATGCCTGCAGAAGCCAGAGGACAGCATCAGATCCCCTTTAGCTCCAGTCACAAGTAACTGTAAGTCACACAATACAAAGCACTGGGAGCTAAACTCAGTCAGGTCTTATGGAAGAGCAGTAAGTGGCCTTAGCTGCCAAGCCATCTCTCTAGCCCCTACACATACTTTAGAAAACCAAGTCTAGCATGCTGTAAGTTAGGTCCAGAGAGTCCAGGACCAAGTTCTGGTTGTTAGGGTTCTCTCCCTGTGCCCATAGCTTGCATTCCTTATCACTCCCAAAATACTAAACATGCAGCAAACAAAAGCACTTCTGCTCTTGCTCAGGGGGACTTCCTTCCGTAATTTCCGACCTTTATTTCCATCTCTTCTCATTATCCTCAATAGAAAGTGACTAAATTTCTTAATCTAGGCTGAAACTCAGGTGGGTGTTACAGAGGTATATGAAAACAAATGCCTTGCAGAAGGGTTTTGTAGAGAGAGGTCATCATTAGAAACAACAGAACTTCCCACATGGAATAACACATCAGTGCAACTTATACACTCCAACAATGCTCCCAGTGTTTTGCTCTCTTGGAAATCATCTGGTCAACCCCTTACAGTAGATTGAGGTGACCAGCTTTTTGTCACTGAAGTGACAGAAGCAGTGGGAATTATTTCCATATCGGTGAATGGAGTTTCTCTAGCATAGTAAGGTTGGCGGGATATGTTTCACACACACACACACACACACACACACACACACACACACACACACACACACTTCCCCCATTATGGGAAGTGGCCCACAGTTTCTCCCAACATGGTTGATCTTCAGACTAGTTTCCTCAGTACCATATCACACCACTAGCAATGAAAAATGATATTCTTGTCTCTAGTACCTAGGCAAGGGACTACATTGTTGTCCCTCTATAAAAACAAACAAGGGACACAATAGAACACATGTCTGGTTGTGAAAGAATCACCCAGAAGTGGAACATGAGCCAGTATTAGCTGAGAAATGGAAACTGCAGAAATGTTGAAGGAAATGAGGCAAATAAACAATCTGGGGGCACAAGTCTGCCTGCTTCCATCCTTACCCTGCATATCCCCTTGTGTCATAAATAAAGTAACTTATAAACAGAGAGCTTAGCATTTGTGATGATCTTTCCATCTATAGTCTTACTGAGGGAACCCACAGATCTTTATTAGTAAAATAGAATATTGCTATTCCCTTTCCAAAATTGGAGAAACTGGGGCTCAAAGACGTAATGGAACACATGCACTTGAATGTGCTCATGCTGGCATGCATAACCATATTGTGCACATGCACACAACATGTGCTTTATTCTGTGATCACAAGTAAATGTCACCATGGTATAAGACACGGGTTGCTGTACATAGACAGTAACTATTGATGCTCAATTATCTTCCAACACCTCTACAATGTAGCAAACAAGGTTGAAATAAGATACAAATAAGAATCTTGAGAAATGGCAAGAATTCCTTCAATTCACTGTGTGTTCCACTTATTAAACTTCACTAGTATTTTATTGAATCATGATGGAGTGAAATGTGCAGAAGTAAAATGAATAATTATTTGTGCAAAATGCATAGGTCTACATAACCTCCAGCCCTGTGGAGACAATGTGTGTCCACCACACCAGAAAGTATCTCCTGCCTCCTGCCGGTCAACTCTACCATCTTTTTTTTTTTTTTTTTTTTAAAGATTATTTGAAATACAACTTTATTCTGATTCTAAACAAAAAGAATGGGAGTGACAGTAACAAACAAGATGTCACCACTGACTGAATAGTGAGTGTGATGTGACTGTAGCATTCTTATTTTTGAAATTCAGGAAGGAAACAACTGTGTTCCAAACAGCTAAATATGCAAGTCCAAATAACACTACCATCTTTAGGGTCTCTCCTTTTAACTGTTCTGTAACTCTAAAGGACTAAGCAAACAAAGCCCATGATTCACCACAGCAGGCTGAAAACTCCAGAAAATTTCCATCAGTCTCTGAACACAGAAAATAAACTGAACCTCAGTCTCCTTTTCCTGGGCACATTTCATGGAATGCATTTACTCTAAGGATATTTGGATCTTTCCCACAGTAATTTCTCTGTCCAGCTATAATTTCTGGGTGAAAGTGTATTGTCTGATACCACAGGCAAGACACGCCCTGTTCATGCGTATAAATAAACCTGTTCCCTTCTTCTGTGATAAGTAGTCTTATCCATTGATTCTCACTCAATAAATATATGAAACAATATATCCTATATTTATGTATCATAGATGACATTTTTTATTTTTAAATTATTAAGTTAACTTAATATTAACCCTTTGTTATCTTGAACCTGTTTTATTGTTTGTAATTTCATAATTTTTAGCACAAATAGTTAATAAAGTTATTTTAAGGCCAAAGAATGACTACCACTTGGACATAGATTTCTTCTTTTTTTAAATAGTGTGCCAAGTATTAAATAACCTTATGGCATTTTTGAAAGTAGATTTTCTTCATATGAAAAAGAGAATCTTCTGAACCATGAGAATTTATGGACATTCTAATTTGGAAACCTTTTCTTAGGGCAGACTCTTGAGTAGCAGTTATTCAGATGTGTGTCTAGAGTTTGGAATATATTTGATCATGTAACCAAGTCTAGACTCTGGATGTCTGATTTCCTCTTTCCACTTTTTTCCTTGCAAATGTTTTGTTTATACCTGATAAATGATGAAATATTGGTATGGGTCAGAAAAATCCCCAAGTGGAAGCGGAATGGAAAGAGCCTATGTCACCAGCCAGAGGCTTTGAAGCATCCCATAGTGAACAAGTCACTTGAGATCATAAGCCATTCCACAAGTTATGTGATTTACCTACCTATACCATCAAGAAAAGATAGGGCAGGCTGGTTCTTTTACAATCAACAAAATGACCTTAACCTTGTCCACTGTAAGAATGCCTCGTAGACACTCAGAAACTGAAGACAATATCCATCTACCGTAGTCCTGAGTGGAGAGTAGAAGAATGTAGTTTGGAGGCAAGGCTACCATTTCAAACTACTTGAAGGTCAATCAGCCCTTTGTGGTGATACCTATTCTAAGGTCACCTTGAGCTTTCCATTCATCCCACACTTGGGATGCTTCAAGAGGACAGATGAGGCCATTGGCATTTAGAGGTCTGTGGTCTGATCTTCCTGTGTTTCTTTATTCTGGTCTCCTCAGAGAAGATAGCCACCTATCTGAACACAGATCTCCAGGTTACTCTAATACAAAACTGCTGATCTTAAATCTAAGCCCATGTATTATAGCCACAACACAAACACCCCCTGTTCTCTTCAGTGCTTTTCTTTTACATGTATTAGTTCACAATCTGGATTATTCTTACTGTTGCCTCCTAGACTTATTTGACCACATTGTCCAAGGTTCTTGGGTTTTCCCCTTGAACTTTTACAACACACTTAGCATTAGCATATTATGACATATTACATATTCTGTCACACACACACACACACACACACACACACACACACACACAGAGAGAGAGAGAGAGAGAGAGAGAGAGAGAGAGAGAGAATGAGAGAGGGAGAGAGAGAGAATTTGGAGGCAATGATGTTTCAAAGGATTGCATATACTTCCAGTTGCTTAGCTGAATCACAATAAATATTCAATAAATACTTGAGAGATGAATTCAGGACTTCGATGTTCTCTACCTATCCAGCATGTAAAGCTCCAAAGCTTACATGTAGAAGGATAAAGAGGACTGAGTGAGCAAGGAGCCCCTGCTGCACGCTTGTCTCTGCACTTTTAGGCTTGAAACTGACAAAGTAGTCTGCTTTGCTGTCAGGTTTTAATGGAACATAAAAATCTGAACTGACACTGATATTCTAAACACCATCTATCATGCACCTGATAAATAGTAGTCACATTGCTTGACAGTTAATCATTTCAAGCTTCTAATTAGATTTAAAATAGCATGCATGTGTATTTGCTTAAGGTTTTAGGATTCCCTAAATTTACGTGCACTTGTGATTATAGGATGGAGTATTAGACAGAGGCTGACAGCACAGGCTTCAGTATTTTCTTAGATTCTAATCTTAGCTCTGCCATTTTTTGGCTCATAATCTTGGGCATATCTATGACCTAGCACTCTATCTCCTTGACCACAAAGTGCAGCTATTGGGACTGTGTAGCCTGATGCCACCGGTGGAACATCTCTGATTCTCGGCGTGTTTATCATGTTTGCCTGTCAGAAAACTCACACAAAAATCTTAATAATTTTAATGACATTTGTGGAATTTAACCCAGAAGACTGTAAGGCAAGAGAAGAGGTTTCTTTAATCCCCATTTACAGATAGAAACACTGAGACTGGGATCATAGGGCTTCTATCACTCCCCCAAGGGCCCAATTATGACATTTGGGTGGAAATTTGATGTCAAGCTTTCAAATGTTGAATTCAGCCTTTCCCCCTTGACTGTAATAGATTCCCTCCAACTAAAAATAATGCCTCACTGTTCTCTCCTTGGCTTGCTGATCTTTGTAGTATCTGCCATGGCTCTTGTCTATGAAACGCAAATCTGGAGAAAGAGAAAGGATGATGTTCACGTGAAACACAGTTATGAAGGGAGAGAAGTTAGGTTTTCATCCCTACTGAGCATATTTGAAGGAAAACAATTTTTGTATTCTCTGCAAATTATTTCCAGATACTGTGAACAGTCCATAAAAAAAAATACTCCTGGTACTTTATTAAGCATCTTTTGAAAGGATATCAAAAGAGATTCATTTACAAAATCTTGTAAAGGTATGAAAACACTACCAACTACAAAGTAGATAGTTGAAGTAAAACAGGAACTGATCTTTTTTTGACAAGAATTTCTGGTTTGATAACCCTGTCTGATTTTTCCTTAAATGTACCTTCTGAGAATTTGGTGTTAATCAAACCACATTTTAAGTAGACTGTTCCATTAAGGAAGGCAGATTTGTCCTCAGAGATAATGCTGAATTTGTTTCATTCTGTATCAAAGCACATTTTAACTGACTGGCAAATTAAGAAATACATTCCCTGCATACAATATGAAGGACCAAGTTCAAAAAGTAAATATAATAAAAGGATGTTTTTACCCAAAGGATCTAGCTGCAGAGATGGATAAGTTGATTCTTGCTTTGGCTACATTCAGTATATTGTGACTTGAATCAATTACAGGGACACTGTAACATGGCTGAGGATGAGCAGGATTTTATATATTAAACACATATGTGCTATGTTGTGTGCTACACATAACATATCATGACACTGGTCTCCCTTAACTAACAGCACTGAATTGTGTTGTTTTGTATGTTATGTATAGAAATGTGACAGAGAAGTTGTTCCTATCTCTCAGTGGTCTTCAGCCTGTCCAGCCCCATTGATCCTATAGAGAGGATAGGGAAGAGGCATCATTCTTCAGCCAACACCTTTACTGAAACAGGGTCTATATTCACAAGATGGTATCATATGCTTTGTTGTTAGAGAAAAAAAAAACTATGACCAAAATAAAAATCTCTACTCATAGCCCTCAAGGATCATAACTACGTTGAAATTTAAAATAGCTATGTTGAAAATTAAATACTATATGCAATAACAGAATCAACAACCCACATTTTATGATGCCTTTTCTTTTTCAGTGTATTTATAACCATTATTCAAGGATGCACATCAACATTGCTGAGTGGAATTTAAGTCAACACCACTCTGCTCAGCTATAACTAAACAAACAAATGCTATTGTTAGATCTAAATTATGTTAGTAAGTAATGCAACTTGAGCTCAAGTCCACTGTTTAAAACCATTAGACAATGAGACTGTCAAAGCTCACTGGTCAGAAATTCATGGAAAGCCTGGAAGTCAGAAAAATGCATTTCTCTTGTGAGTTGACCCAGCATAAGTAGACTGTGACACTTTCTAAAATCAAACACATCCCTGTACTAGCAGACTGTATCCCTCATTTTCTGACATGGGGTGCCCAGGATACAGGGACAGAAAGCATACTTCTTTGGTTTCTGGACAGCAGGAACAAGCAGATTTTCATTACATTTCCATCAGAGTCTGATAAAGTATTGTCTGATTCTCTTCCCTGTCTATCATAGTGAGCAGACTCTTCCTCTCTAGTGGAATGTTCATAATTAGCGCCCTGCCAGTCATGCACCTTGCTCTGGCCTGGGCATCAGCTCTTGCTCAGTCTTCTGAGCTGGGTACCTGGGTCCACAGTTCAGGAGTTCTCTTCCTAAGCAATTCTTCCTTTCAGCAGGAGCAGAGAAGAATCAGCCGCTTAGTATAGTTCATGTTGCCTTTGGAATTAGGTGAGAGGCTTATGCAGCTGGTGTGACTGTGGTAGGTAGACATGTAATGAAGCAGTCATCTTTCTGAGTGCTATTTTAAGTGGTGCAAGTCTCACCCCAAAGACATACTTTCAGAGGTGTTACCTCTAACATGTCCTATCACCATCCAAACTATAGCCCATTGCTGATACCTGATGTTTGCTGTCTTTTCTTATACATACATCTTTTTTTATACTAAAGTTGTTTTCCTATACTTCACTGCTATCTGCATGGCATGTCTATTGAAATTTACATCTACATTTCATTGCTAAAGCATGTCAATGTCTTAGTACAACTGCTTAGTTCATTTGAAAATTTTAAATAAATTCTCTTTTAAAACTTAGCTGTTTTAGAGGAAATTTAAGGTGACAGCAAAACTAGATATAAAGTAGAGAGTATCTTGTGTATCACTCATGCTCTGTTATTTTTACAATCTCCCTCACTATGGACATCCTACAACACAGTAGTTAGTTTTTTTTTTTCTTTTAATGAGTGATAAAAGTGTACTGACACATCATAATCATATGCTTACCAGTTTATAGCAAGATTTGCCCTTGCTATTGTCTATTTTATGGCTTTTATCAACTGTACAATGGCATATATCCACTACTGTATTGTTGTATTCAATAGTTTCCTTTTCTACCCATCCCACTCTTGATCCTGATAGTCACAGTATTGCTATTGTCTTTCAGATCATCCTATTAGAACCTAGTTAGAACCATGTAGTATGTAGCCTTCTCAGGTTGGACTTTCACTCTGTGTATATAAGCCCCCCCCCCCGCCCGTGTATTTTTCTTTGGTAGCTCCTTTCATTTTACTGCTCAATAAATAGTATTTCTTTCACTGTCTAGATGTCCAACCTGTGGTGTGTTTATTCACCTGCAAAATAATATCTTGATTCCTTCTGAAATCATTAATTGTGAATAAAGTCTTTGTAGAACATCTGATAAAAGGCCTGATACCTTTCTTTCTAAGTTGTGCAACATAGGCTATGCCAGTGGTACTTAGAATTCCTTCCAATGGTACCTGCTTGGAAAAGCCATCAGAGATGGTAGCTGACGTGCTCCAGATCACCAAGTAAAAGCAGTTGTCAAAATCAACCTGCCCATCATTTAACACAAAGCCACCAACTCCAAGTACTAACAACTCTTTGTGGGAAGACATTGCTGGCTGACCATAGCATGCATCTCTGTAAAGTCTCAATTAATGCCAGTTGCCAGGATGACTGAATTCCAGTTGACATAAAAAGTGAGATCCTTGCTATTAAAGAGTGCCACTTATCTTCTTAGAACAGAATCTTTCACTGTTTGGCCATATTTTGGTAAACAGCAACAAAGTATAGTTTTAGTATTAGCAGTATAATACTGTCGTTCAGAAAATGCTACATGTCTTCATAGTCTTTCTCTGATACATAATCAATAAAGCCTAAATTATGTTAAATTATTTCAGTTCTTACCAACCTACCCCTACCCCCATGCTTACAATAAGTAGATTGTTTTAGAATATGGCTTTTCTGTCTATTTATAAAAGTTACCTACATGTGCAAGGAGTAAATCTTGAGTTACTGATTCGTGTAGAAGTCCCTATTAATGTTGTAACTGAAGACCAGCATATAGGCCTCAGGAAGAGCACGTAGTCTAAATTGGTTTATGTTTGATATCTTTCATTTTTCCACAGTAAGTTAAAGTCCTCAGTGCACTAGCACAACATAATCTGTTCACATTGTCTTTAATGTAGGACTAAAATGAGTGGTACTTAGAAGGAAAAACCATAGTTTCATATCTTGATTTATTGAAATCTCAGGTATTTCTAGTGGAGATTCCTTTATCTCTAGGCTGCATAACAAATTACCATGCATCTAACATTATAAAACACAACACGTCTACTTTCTCCTAGTTTCCACGGGGCCAGACACTCTATACAAATTCATCTCTGTTCTCTGTTGGGCTTCTAAAGGTTCAAGTTAAGGTGTTGACCTGCAGCATTGTTGTCTAGATACTTGAATAGGAAGGAAAGAATCTGCTTCTAGCTCACACAACTGTCAACAGAGACACTCATGGTTTATAATAACACTAATGTCATACAACGTAATCAGAGGGGTAACATTCCAAAATGGAATTCCATAATGGAATGTTAATTTATTGTCTCGAAACAGTTAACAGGTTCTGCTCACTTATGGGGAAAAGATTATAGAGATGGATAAAAAGAGGCACATCCTCTTCTGTCATCCCAGTCCCTGGAACTGATAGAGTGTGATAGAAATAGAATTAGTGAGAATTCATAGCACCTGGGATACAAGCTTGACTTTGACACCAAAAAGCTTTTGGGATCGAGAACAAATTAGTATAGTGGCTTTTGGTGTCCTCATCTGTTATATGGATGTTCAGTTAGAGCACCCCAAGATTCTCTACAAACTCTAACATTCTGATATCATCATTTCCATGTGAGTAATAGGGAAGGCAGAAAATTTACTCAAGGTCAGTGACTGAATTCTGACTTTGCTCATTTACATTTGCTGTGTGATTTCATTCACTTCAAGGTTATAGTTACTACAAGTCACCCACTTTATAATTCAAGGCGTTCTAACAGTCTTCATAAACATTCTTACCATAACAGTCATTAAAATATTCATTCTGCTGGGGTTTGAGGCAAGGTTGTTCCTCTTTGGACAATAGCCAACACTTTATAAGGAGTTGAGAAATGTATTGAACAACTATTGTTGACCACTCAGGATCATCAAAGAACTCTAAAGGATTGTCTTAACATCTTTAGACCCAAAAGGGTTTCAGTTCTTTGAAACATTTGTTGAAATCTCTGATATAATTTTTTGCTACATGTATATATTATTTAACCAAACTAAATTATTATTTTCCTAAAACTGATTGTTTTTTATTCTAATAAAATAATTGTGGAAGAAATAGTATCATGTGCTTTCAAACATATTTTAAGTCTGTATTTTGTAAGGAGGAAAGAACAAGTTATAAATTGTGTATCAGAAAGTGAGGTGGTTTGAAACAAGAGGCCAAATCGAAAATTTAATATTTAATTCTGCTCCTGTTCTGATTTTTTTTTACAGATTTTATTTTTAATTCTTGTGTATTAGCACAAATACTTTGTGTGCCTGCAGTACTGGAGGAGGCCAGAAGAGGACACCAGACTCCTCAAACTGGCATTACAGATGGTTGTGTTACCATATGGGTGCTGGGAAGAAAACCCAGTTCCTCTGTGAGAACAAGTGCTCTTAACTGCTGAGCCATCTCTTCACACCTGCTTCTGTTTCTTATGGTGTCCTCTCTAGGAAGTCTCTAAGCTTCTCTGGGATCAATTTCTTCATCTACAAGATGGTCTTGTGTTTCAGTAGTTCTACTCAGCCCTTGTAAATTATAATCTGAATAATCTTTCTTAGGTTAGGTGTGGCTTATTGATTCATCCAGGTTGTTATGCCAGGTGACAGGAAAGTGGTGCACAGTGCAGACACTGGTCCTCCAGCATCAATGGATACCCAGACTTCTGCTATCACACATGCACACAAGCTTCTCTTACCAATATTCTTATCTCCTAACATTTGTTCATTCAGAGCTTTTGAACATTCATGATTCTTCATCTTTACCAATTCCATCAAGGGGGACTAGTTCCAAGAGTTTTAGAACCAAGTTGATGATGATCTTCAAACTTTAAGGTTTTAATTCTCATATGAAATCTTAAAGGAATTGCTCCTGCAACCCTAGATCTACTCCAGTTCTAAAAGTCCAGAGTAAATACAAGCTAAAACAACACCTAAAATTCCCGAGAGAAAAGGGGTATGATGCCTAATGGAAAAAAAAAAGTGTGAAGTCTCATAAGCACCCATCAAGCACCACCCATGATGATGTGGAGAATTCAAAGAAAAATATCCATTGTTGCCTCACTATAACATTGTCTATCACAAGAAAGCACACCATCACAAATAAAACATAAATAGATCAATAAATAGTACAGTATGGTGTGATAAGTACCAAGATACAAGTACTTAAAAAACACTGTAGAAGTAGAAATATGGAAGATATGATCAGGCTGCAGGAAACCACAGATATCCCCATTCTAGAATAGATGCTATGTTCAAAAGAACAGAAAAACTTCATTTTTCTCTAGATGATAGGGGTGTGTGTGTGTGTGTGTGTGTGTGTGTGTGAATAAGAAATAGATAAGTATAACTAAAGATAAAAGGAGTACTATGGATTGGATAAAGTTTTGAAATAGCTTGATGCCTGAAGTAAAAATCTATAATCAGTATAGCTAAAATATAAACTGCTCTAGGGAACGGGAGATAAGAACTGAAAGGTTGCTGGGGGCTTGTTAAGGAGCATCCTTGTTAGAATACACCATCATTGGATCTAGACTTTATCTTCACAGAAACAGAGAATTCTGAAACCATCTCATCAGATATTATATGTTTTGCACATGTTCAATCCCACCCCAAAAATCCTTCTCCTGAAAACTACCTTAGGGAAGTAATGCAGATAATCACACAAAGAAATTGGTATAAGGGCTTTTCAGATGCTTTCTGTAGAACAGTGCAAAGTTAAAAACATCTTCATCAAGCTGCGCATGCACTCAGGAGGCAGAGGCAGCCTGATGGATCTTTGAGTTCAAGGCCAGCCTGGTGTACAAAATGAGTTCCAGGACAACCATTGCTATACAGAGAAACCCTATCCTGAAAAACAAAACAAAAAAAAACAAAAAACAAAAAAACTAACCTCACAATATCAGCAAAGTATTTAAAAATAAAATTCAATGCTGGGATGGGTGGACTGTTACTTAGATCCTATGCTAACCTGAAGAGATTGCTGCAATATGCACTTTAGTAAAGAGTACTTATTACAGAGTCATATAGAGTTCAAATTCACAAGCTACATACACTTTTTATACCGATAAAATGTGGAAGAATAAATTACAAATTATTTGATTGCCTTGGAATTTGTATTTTTATGTATTTAAGATTGTTTTAAAGATGTTACAATATTCCAGAACAACAACGACGATGCTTCTATCTTGAAAAAAAGAGAATTTTGTATAATAAATATCACTGTAACATGTATACTGCTATAGAAGAGCTTATCATTGGGAGCTGTAGTATACTATAATGAAGATGCTCAAATTAGAGTGTTCACGAATATTTGAATTAATTTCCTTCTCTTGTAGCAACTCAAGATCCCAGGCTTGGCATATACAAGCCGTCCAGAGACCTAAGCTAGTAGGGACAGTTTCCTATTTCCCCAAATTACTATCTGAAATATTTCTGGCCATTTGCTATTTGCAGATATTAGGGGAAGTGGGGAGATAAAAGTCCATAACAACTGTCTTCACTAAAATAACTTGGAAGCTGCATCTACCACTTACTCTTACAAATTATTACTAAGGATCCAGCTGTAGAATTAACTGAGGTTGCCAGAGGAGCAAAGAATTGTTTGTGAGAAGGTTGTTATACAATGATACAATCACCAACTAAAAGTTGAGATTTTAATTTTGTTGTTATTGTTAATCCTATTTGTGTATGTTGTAAGTGTGAGTGCAGGCATATCCATACATGTGGATATGGTGCATGTCTGGTTGCAGGTATGCATATTGTGTGTTCAATTTCATGGTGATCAGAGGTTAACTTTGAGCATTGCTCTTCTATAGCCATATTCTCTCTTCATTTATTTATTTTTTGAGACTGGATCCCTCACTAGGACCTGAAGCTCACCAGTTAAGGTAGGTTGGCTAACAGGAATCTTCTTCTGTCTCCCCAGTATGTGAATTATAGGCATGAATGCTGCTACCACAACTGGCTTTTCATGTGGATGATGGAGATCAAACTAAGGTTTCCATGCTTGTGTCACAAGCACTTTACCATCTGAGAGATTCTCCAGCCTTTGTTACTGTTTTTTTGTAAGTGAGGCCCGGGTGTATAGAATTGAATAATGTTTAGTTCAAAATTTATATTCTTATCATGGCTTCATATGAGATCCTCGTTTTTGTCTTTGTTTATTCTAAAATTAATTATTTCCTTACCTAGAAAAAAATGGCTGATTTTGTAACATAATTATTCCCAAACTCAATGGCTTAAATTAATAATTTTTATTAATTTCTATCCAAAATGCTATGGGTCAGCAATTTGGCTTGGCTAACTTGGTTTAGGCAAGTTGCCCAGATAGTTTATATAGCCTCATTCAGAGTCCTCTGGAGGTGAGCACTGACTCTTGGTCCATAGCTGAGTGATGGGATAACTTGGTCATGTTTATCTATCATGACTCAATTGTATTTACATGGCAGTGGGAGCAATATTCTCCAAAACAACACAAGTGGACAATTTCAAATACAAGAACATTCTAGGCCACCATTCGTCATATTTACTCTAATCTCATTGGCTGGAGCAATTTATTTACCAAGCCTATGGGCAGTTTGGCTTTATCAGTAGGCCTCCTAAGGGTATTAATATATATAGAGAGGCATAGACATCTTCATGCTAATACTTCAGCATTCTATGATACTACATAAAAATGTAGTCCAAAACATGTCTCTCAATTTCTCCATCCACCTGCCTATCTGACCCAAGATAGTATCTGGATATCATGAGATTCCCAATGAATAAAGTTTTCATGATATGTCTACATACATACAAATATACACTTGTTTTTGGAGTATTAATTTTATAGCAAAAGATATCATGTATTATATACTTTTTGGAGATTGTGTTTTAGAATATTATATTTCAAAAATATTAGTGTATAACCATAAATTATTCATTTGTCTGTCATATTCCACTATTCAAGCATTACTTATCAATATTTATACATTCTGTGCAATGTGTTGCTTGGTAATTTTGTTCTTGTGAAAACATCGTAGAATGTATTTTCACAAACTAAGATGGCTGTGATGTTACTAGGTGACATAATCATGTGGGACCAGTGTTGTGTCTGCAGTCAGTAATTGACTGAAACTTCATTATACTGTGCCTGTGCATGTCTGCATTATACTATCTTTATCTATCCTTTCACCCGAAGACGGATGGACTGTGTTCAACTTTTTGATAATATACTGAGCACTACCATAAAAATCTCAAGCCTAATTCTAACTAGACATATACAGTTATGCTCGCTAGAGAAAATTGAACATAAGATTGTGAATATTCAGTGTTATAAGGTAATGCCAGTTTCTTTTCAAAGCTGTTATGCCACTGTACAAAGTAGAACAGCTCTCATTGTCCATAGCCTCTTCACAAATCAGCATAACACCGAAAACCTTAACTTTTGCAATTAAATGTTCTCTAGCATTGTATCTCATTATGGCTTGCATTGCATAGATTTAGTGAATTGTCCTTCGTCTTGACCCTTGACATCAGAATAGCAGGGCCTGGGCATGGGACTGCTAGATCCTCAGCATCCACCAGCCTTCCTCCTGCTCAGTATCTAACTGTTTCCTGACAACTTCTGGAATTGAAGCACCCTTCACCACTGATTCTAAATACAAAACTCTCCCTTTTTACTACTTTCTTTTGAACGTTCTTTTCTTTGACAATGAGTATAAAGTAAAGAAAAATTGGAAGTGAATCATCACTGCAGGTGCTTAATTAGCTGCACAGCCTTATGTAAGTTACTCATTTCTATATCCGTGCTTTCTCAGGTGGAAAAAAAAGTAATAACTTTAGTTTTTGTTGAAAGACTTACATGTGGTGACAAACAACCCCAATGGGACAGACAACACAGACTGGGTAATATGGGCTCATCATCAGAGGCACTGCCAATGGACCCATCTACTGGGATTCTAAGAGGAAGGATCCAGCCTTTTATAGCGTCAAGACTAAATAGACTAACCTTGCTCGGGGTTAAATAGCTATTTCTATATTCATTCATGTCAAATGAAGGAGTGATTTCACTGTGGTTCATGGAACTCTAGTCAGTTCTGATAAATCAACCAAGTTTTACATAAAGTATCAGTGATTATAATGTAGGCCATTCATGATTATTCCACCTGTGCATGACCTATGACAGAGCTCTGTCAGTCACTCTTACAATTAGCATTAGCAGCAATGTAAGATAAGTAAAGAACCTGGGTGCTACTTCACCCCATGGAGGAAGGAAGAGTGCTGTGTGGGGACATAGTAAGCAGCCAACCAGTCTAAGAATCAAGAGACCTGTCTTGTAAACCTGGCTATTCCAGAAACTCATTAGGTGACATAGAATACCTTGATTTTTTTTGGTTCAGGGTTTCCTGGGAAGTATGATGAACACAAATGTGCAGAATGTTAGCTAAGTTGAAGTGAATTAGTATGATAAATGGCCATGGTGGACTAAGATACCCCAAGTATCCCTGATGGACTCACCTGTTGACTATACCTTAGGGCACTCCTGAATAGAGTTTTCTGACTGGCCTGTGTTGGAGAGGCCCTCTTCTGAAGCTCCGGGCCCTCTCCTGAAGACTGTTCCAAAGGCTTCAGGACCATGAAAGTCCCAATGTTTAATAAAGGGCTTACAAAGATGGCAGCTGCTTTTTCAAGAGTCCACATTTGCACTGAAAACGACACTTGGAAGTCGGGAATCTACAAATTCCCCAAACTTTTCCAAGAATTTCAGGGAATTTGCAACATTTGATACTCCCTTTCCTAGTTGCCATTATGCATGAATGGTTCTTCTCTGGGATAATCTTACCCTCTGAATTTAACTCTGACATTGAGTTACGCTAACATTGCTACACCAGCATTGATCCATATGTAGGATATTTGTTAAAGAGAATGTCTGAAAGCCTGTCACTTGAACTCCCGTTTGAGGTAGTGCATGGTTATAAGGGTCTACATCTCTGTCCTCAAATTAGGGTCCAAGACACAACTCTCCTAATCACCTAGATGATTTTCAGGTCTCTGGTTTCCTTGCTTAGAACACATAGATAATGATGACAATTCTGCCTCCTTAGTATAGCCATTTGAGACTCAAAGGAGACCGCGCATATGGTGTGCATCTGAGGTTGTTGGTAGCAGCTGCATCTGTCTCTGCAATGGTCCCTGGCACCCCACTCCCAAGAGTGCTCACTAATCTTTAGCTGATGGGACACTGTCATAGCCATCATCTGGATAGTTTGTGTTCACACAGCACTTACTCTGAGGCGCTGAAGGTAATGGAGCTTCTCCCCTGTACCATCCCTGGGAGCATTCCCCTTGTGTAGCAGCTCAGAGCCCAGACATATTTTGAAGAATAATCAGATCCAGTTCTCTTCTGTTTGGTTTCAGCCCATTTCACTTCACTACATTCCCTGGGCTCAAACTTCTGCCTCTTGCATTGGAAAGAATGGGAAGAACACCAGCTGACCCAGACTCAGAGGCTCAGAAGGCCATTTGCTATTGCACATCTACACATAGAGCAGACAGATTTTGATTGGTGTCCTGATACTGGAGTCTGGAAACTTGTTAGCACATTGGTGAGATGCAGACTCCTCTTTACTGTGTGGCATCTGACCCTCACTGTCCTCCCCTTCGTGGAAAGACAGCAGAGGCTACATGCCAGGGTATATCTGTTCCTTTGCATCTGTGTCCCAAGGGAACAAAAATTTAAATCTGTCTGTTTCTCATTAGTTCCTTGACCTGCCATAAACCACTGAACTTTGATTTCCATACATTTAAACAGAGATAATGATATGCTCATTTCTAGGTCTGTAGTTGGAATTGAGTGGCCTAGACTTATTTGTTTGTTTGTCTGTCTGTTGTTGTGGAGTTTTTTTGGTTTGTTTGTTCAGATTTTTTGAGACAGGGTTTCTCTGTGTAACATTCCTGACTGTCCTGGAACTCATCTATAGACCAGGCTGGCCTTGAACTTACAGAGATCTGCCTGTCTCTGCCTCCCAAGTGCTGGGATTAAATATGTGTGCCACTACCACCTAGCTGGCTGTCTTTTTTTTCTTTATTATTATGTGTTTTAGTTTTATACATCAGCCATGGGTTACCCTGTCCTCCCCCCTCCCGCCTCTAGCCCCACCCTCCCTCCAACCCCTCCCCTCCATTCCCATGTCCTCCAGGATCAAGGCACCCCTGGGGATTCATTTAAACCTGGTGGATTCAGTACAGGCAGGTCCTGTCACCTCCTTCCAGACTGAGCAAAGTATCCCTGTGTAAGCCCAAGGTTTCAAACAGCCAGCTCATGCACTAAGGACAGACAGATCCTGGTCCCACAGACTGGGTGCCTCCCAAGCAGATCAAGCTATTCAATTGTCTCACTTATCCAGAGGGCCTGATCCAGCTGGGGGCTCCATAGCCTTTGGTTCATAATTCATGTGCTTCCATTCGTTTGGCTATTTGTCCCTGTGCTTTTTGCAATCTAGGATTCAACAATTCACACTCTTGCAGACCTTCCTCTTTCTCGACAGTTGGACACCTGGAGCTCCACCTGGGGACTGGCCAAGGACCTCTGCATCCACTTCCATCAGTTATTGGATGAGAGTTCCAGCACGACAGTTAGGGTATTTAGCCATCTGATCACCAGACTAGGTCAGATCAGGCTTTCTCTCGACCATTGCCAGCAGTCTACAAAGGATGTACCATTGTGGATTTTTGGGGACCTCTCCAGCACTCTGCCTATTCCTGTGCTCATGTGGTCTTCATTTATCATGGTCTGTTATTCCTTGTTCTCCCTTTCTGTTCTTGATCCAGCTGGGATCTCCTGCTCCCCTAAGCTTTCTTTCACTCAAATCTTGCCCTTCATTACTCCCACTGTCGTCCAGGTTGTTCATGTAGATCTCATCCATTTCTCTGTCATTGGGTGATCCTTGGGTCTTTCCTAGGGTCCCGTTTTCTAGGTAGCCTCCCTGGAGTTGTGTAGCAGTCTAGTCATCTTTGTTTTACATCTAGTATCCTCCTATGAGTGAGTACATACCATATTTGTCCTTCTGAGTCTGGGTTACCTCACTCAGGATGATTTTTTTCTAGATCCATCCATTTGCCTGCAAACCTCATGATGTCATTGTTTTTCTCTGGTGAGTAGTACTCCATTGTGTATATGTACCATATTTTCTTTATCCATTCTTCAGTTGAAGGGCATCTAGGTTTTTTCCAGGTTCTGGCTATTACAAACAATGCTGATATAAACATAGCTGAGCAAATGCCCTTGTGGTATGATTGAGCATTCCTTGGGTATATGCCCAAGAGTGCTATAGCTGGGTCTTGGGGGAGATGGATTCCCAATTTTCTAAGGAAGCACCATATTGATTTCCAAAGTGGCTGTACAAGCTTGAATTCCCACCAGCAATGGAGGAGAGTTCCCCTTGCTCCACATCCTCTCCAGCATAAGCTGTCTTCTGTGCTTTTGATCTTAGCCATTCTGACAGGTGTAAGGTGGTATCTCAGAGTCATTTTGATTTGCATTTCCCAGATAATTAGGGATGTTGAGCAATTCCTTAAATGTCTTTCAGCCATTTGAACTTCCTCTGTGGAGAATTCTCTGTTTAGTTCTATAGCCCAATTCTTAATTGGACTGTTGGGCATTTTGATGTCTAATTTCTTGAGTTCTTTATATATTCTGGATATCAGCCCTCTGTCAGATGTGGGGTTGGTGAAGACCTTTTCCCATTCTGTAGGCTGTTGCTTTGTCTTGTTGACCATGTCCTTTGCTCTATGAAAACTTCTCAGTTTCAGCAGGTCCCATTGATTGATTGTTTCTCTCAGTGTCTGTGCTACTGGTGTTATATTTAGAAAGTGATCTCTGGTGCCAATGTGTTCAAGAGTACTTCCTACTTTCTCTACTATCAGGTTCAGAGTAGCTGGATTTATGTTGAGGTCTTTGATCCTCTTGGACTTTAGTTTTGTGCATGGTGACAGATATGGATCTATTTGCAGCCTTCTACACATTGACATCCAGTTATGCCAGCACCATTTGTTGAAGATGCTTTCTCTTTTCCATTGTACATTTTTGGCTTCTTTGTCATAAATTATATGTTCATAGGTGTGTGGGTTAATGTCAGGGTCTTCAATCTGATTCCATTGGTCTACATGTCGGTTTTTATGCCAGTACCAAGCTGTTTTTATTACAGTAGCTCTATAGTAGAGCTTGAGGTTGGGGATTGTGATGCTTCCAGAAGTTGTTTTATTGTACAGGATTCTTTTGGCTATCCTGGGTTTTTTGTTTTTCCATATGAAGTTGAGTATTATTCTTTAAAGATCTTTGAAGAATTGTGTTGGGTAATTTGATGGGAATTGTGTTGAATCTGTAGATTGCTTTTGGTAAGATCGCCATTTTTACTATGTTAATCCTGCCTATCCATGAGCATGGGAGATCTTTCCATTTTCTGACATCTTCTTCAATTTCTTTTTTCAGGACTTAAAGTTCTTGTCATATAGGTTCTTCACATGCTTAGTTAGAGTAACCCCAAGGTATTTTATATCATTTGTGGCTATTGTAAAGGGTGATGTATCTCTGATTTCCTTCTCAGCCTGTTTGTCTACTGTATATAGGAGGGCTACTGATTTTTTTGAGTTGATCTTGTATCCTGCAATGTTTCTGAAGGTTTTTATTAGCTGTATCAGTTCCTTGGTTGAATTTTTGGGGTCACTCGTGTATACTAACATGTCATCTGCAAATAGGGAGAGCTTGACTTCTTCCTTTCCAATTTGTATCCCCTTAATCTCCTTATGTTGTCTTATAGCTCTGGCTAGAACTTCAAGTACTATATTGAATAAGTAGGGGGAGAGGGGACAGCCTTGCCTTGTTCCTGATTTTAGTGGTATTGCTTTGAGTTTTTCTCCATTTAATTTGATGTTGGATGTTGGCTTGCTGTAGATTGCCTTTTATTATGTTTAGGTATGTTCCCTGTATTCCTGATCGCTCCAAGAACTTTATCATGAAGGGGTGTTGGATTTTGTCAAATGCCTTTTCTGCATCTAGTGAGAGGATCATGTGGTTTTTTTCTTTGAGTTTATTTATATGGTGTATTACGTTGACTGGCTTTCGTATGTTGAACCACCCTTGTATCCCTGGGATGAAGCCTACTTGATCATGGTGGATAATTGTTTTGATGTGTTCTTGGAGTCTGTTTGCCAGAATTTTATTGAGTAGTTTTGCATCAATGTTCATGAGGGAGATCAGTCTGTAGTTCTCTTTCTTTGTTGCATCTTTGTTTGGTTTAAGAATCAGGGTAATTTTAGCCTCATAGAAGGAGTTTGGTAATATACCTTCTGCTTCTATTGTGTGGAACAATTTAAAGAGTATTGGTATTAAGTCTTCTTTGAAGATCTGGTAGAATTCTGCAGTGAAACAATCTGGTCCAGGGATTTTTTTGGTTGGGAGACTTTTAATGACTGATTCTATTTCCTTAGGGGTTATTGCACTATTTAAATGGTTTATCTGATCTTGATTTAACTTAGGTATGTGGTACCTATCCTGAAAATTATCCATTTCTTTTAGATTTTCCAGTTTTGTTGAGTAGAGGTTTTTGAAGTATGGCCTGATGATTCTCTGGATTTCCTCATTGACTGTTATGTTCCCCTTTTCATTTCTGATTTTGTTAATTTGGATGCTCTCTCTCTGTCTTTTGGTTAGTTTGGATAAGGGATTGTCTATCTTGTTGATCTTCTCAAAGAACCATCTCTTTGTTTCATTAATCCTTTGTATTGTTCTCTTTATTTCTATTTTATTGACTTCAGCTCTCAATTTGATAATTTCCTGGTGTCTGTTCCTCCTGGGAGACTTTGCTTCTTCCTGTTCAAGGGCTTTCAGGTGTGCTGTCAAGTCACTAGCGTGAGATTTCTCCAGCTTCTTTATGTGGGCATTCAGTGCTATGAATTTCCCTCTTAGCATTGCTTTCATAGTATCCCATAAGTTTGGGTGTGTGGTGTATTCATTTTCATTGATCTCTGGGAAGTCTTTAATTTCTTTCTTTATTTCTTCCTTAACAAATTGGTGATTTGGTTGAGCATTGTTCAGTTTCCATGAGATTGTAGGATTTCTGTAGTTTTTTCTGTTGTTGAAATCTACCTTTAAATCATGGTGGTCTGATAGAACACAGGGGATTATTCCAATTGTTTTGTATCTGTTGAGATTTGCTTTATGGCCAAGTATGTGGTCAATTTTAGAGAAGGTTCCATGGGGTGCTGAGAAGAAAGTATATTCTTTTTTGTTTGGGTGGAATGTTCTGTAGATATCGATTAAGTCCATTTGAGCCATAACATCTGTTAAGTCCATTATGTCTCTGTTAAGTTTCAATTTGGCCAATCTGTCCAGAGGTGAAAGTGGGGTGTTGAAGTCTCCCACTATTAATGTGTGGGGTTTTATATGTGATTTAAGCTTTAGTAATGTTTCTTTTAGATATGTGGGTGCCCTTCTGTTTGGGGCTTAAATGTTCAGAATTGAGACTTCATCTTGGTGGATCTTTCCTGTGATGAGTATGTAATGTCCTTCATCATCTCTTTTGATTGATTTTAGTTTGAAGTCTATTTTGCTGGATATTAGGATGGCTACACCAGCTTGCTTCTTAAGACCATTTGATTGGAAAGTCTTTTCCCAGCCTTTTATTCTTAGGAGGTGTCTGTCTTTGAATCTGAGGTGTGTTTCTTGTATGCAGCAGAAAGATGGGTCCTGTTTTCGTATCCATTCTGTTAGTCTGTGTCTCTTTATAGGTGAATTAAGTCCATTGATATTAAGGGATATTAATGACCAGTGATTGTTCGTTCCTGTTTGTTATTTTTATTTTTTGGTGGTAGTGTGTGTGTAGTTCTCTTCTTTGAGGTTTACTGCTGTGGTGTTATCTATTGCCTGTGTTTTCATGGGTGTATCTGCCTTCCTTAGGTTGGAATTTTCCTTCTAGTGCTTTCTGTAGGTCTGGGTTTATGGATAAGTATTGTTTAAATCTGGTTTTGTCTTGGAAGGTCTTGTTCACTCCATCTATGATGATTGAAAGTTTTGCTGGGTATATTAGTCTAGGCTGGTATCCATGGTCTCTTAGTGTTTGCATTATATCTGTCCAGGTCCTTCTGGCTTTCAAAGTCTCCATTGAGAAATCGGGTGTTATTCTGATGGGTTTGCCTTAATAAGTCACTTGGCCTTTTTCATATTCTTTCTTTATTCTGTACGTTTAGTTGTTTAATTATTATGTGGTGTGGGGACTTTTTTGGGGGGTCTAGTCTGTTTGGTGTTCTATAGGCTTCTTGTATCTTCATAGGCATTTCCTTCTTTAAGTTGGGAAAGTTTTCTTCTGTGATCTTGTTAAATATATGTTTTGTGCCTTTGAGTTGGTATTCTTCTCCTTCCTCTATTATTATTCGTAGGTTTGGTCTTTTCATGGTGTCCCAAATTTCTTGGACATTTTGGGTCATGACTTTGTTGGTTTTAGTGTTTTCTTTGACTGATGAATCTATTTCTTCTACTGTATCTTC
Organism: Onychomys torridus; assembly: GCF_903995425.1. Taxonomy (NCBI): domain Eukaryota; kingdom Metazoa; phylum Chordata; class Mammalia; order Rodentia; family Cricetidae; genus Onychomys; species Onychomys torridus. The sequence goes on from NC_050443.1 coordinate 74,784,425, forward strand.
AACACCAGAGATCCTCTCTTCCATCTCTTGCATTTTGTTGGTTATACTTGCCTGTGAAGTTCCTGTTTGTTTACTCAGATTTTCTATTTCCAACATTCTTTCTGCTAGTGTCTTCTTCATTTTTTCTATTTCCCTCTTCAGATTTTGGGTTGTCTCCCTTGCTTTTTCATGATTTTCATTCAAGGATTTATTGTTTTCTTCTACTTTAATTGTCCTTTCTTCTAGTTTTTTATAGTGTTTTTCCCATTTTTTTGTTTGTCTGTTCCTCTACTTTATTTTTGATTTCTTCTATATAAGGCTCTAGCCTCTTCATGATGTTACTTATAAGGTTGTTTTCTTCTGCTTCCATTCCGTGATGTTCAGGTCTAGCTCCTGGAGAAGGGCTAGGTTCTGGTGATGCTGTATTGCTCTTTATTTTGTTGTATGTACTTCTGCCTTGACGTCTGCCCATCTCCTCTTGTGTTTGTTCTTGGTCTTATCAGTGTACTTGGTCCAGAGATAGTTGATAGATTTAGGGAGCCTCTCTCTGGTCCAGATGGAAGCTCTGGGCCAGATGGGAGTACTGGTCCAGATGAGAGTGCTGGCCGGATAGGAGCTAGGGGGCTGGACTCTGATTCTTGGGAAGTCCCTGGGGTCTCCTTATTTTGTCCAGATGGGAGCTCCTCTTGTCCAGATGGGAGTTCCTCTGGTCTCTGATCCAGATGGGAGTTCCAAGGCAGGATGGAAGCTTGGGGCTGGTCTCTGAGTCTTAGGAAGTGGCTGGGGTTTCCAGCAGATGGGTGTGGGGGCAGGGTGTGGAGACTACAGTGTCTGCCTGCAGTCTTGGAAAAGGGGAGACTTCCCGCAGGGCCCCCTGATTGTCAGGAAACTGGGGCCAAGTTGGTCAGGTCCTCCTGGAGTGGCCTGTGCCCAGTGGTGGGACCCAGGGGCAGTTGCCTCTCTGACTATAGCCCAGGCACTCACCTCTGGTCCAGATGGGAGTTCAGGGGTGGAAGGAAGCTGGGGGGGCTGGGGTGGTCTCTGAGTCTCAGGAAGTGGCTGGGGTCTTGGGCAAATGAGTGTGGGGGCAGGGTGTGGAGACTGCAGTGTCTGCCTGCAGTCTTGGAAAAGGGGAGCCTTCCTGCAGGGCCCACAGAATGGCAGGAAACTGGGGCCAAGTTGGTCAAGTCCTCCTGGGGTGGCTTGTGTCCAGCGCTGGGACCCAGGCACCGGCTGGCTGTCTTTTTTAACCTAGTTTTTAAAAAGTGTGTTTTGTGAGAGCTCAGAATTGGTTGGGGTTACTATTGTATTATCATTTAATCTAAATGAACTCATTCAAAACTTGAGTCTCAATTGTTTAATAATTTGTCAAATATTGGTGATCACATATATGCTTTCTTCATGGGAAATTTGATATCTCTGAGTTCTATTTGATATCCCTCATTTCTGAAGAGCACCACAGAACTTTGGTGTGTCTAACAACCAAGAAATCTGGCCCAGTCCCCTCATGCCATAGCTTCTAGATGTCACACACTAGGGTTTGTTTGTTTTCAGGAGTATCCTTGGTGGTCCCACTCCTATGCTGACATGGAGGTGTGAACTGGAGGGGTTTTACAAGGTGTAAGTTTTGAGGTCTGTGTGTCTGGTTGACTTCTAATTGGAAGGTCTGCTGTGTGATTGAAGGGGAAAGGAGAAAAACTGAATTCTCCTGCCTTAGGCTCCTAACTCAGATAATACCTCCTATTCCCCTCCTGTTTTCTTGCTCTTTCTGGACTCTGGGTGGTCACTCAGTGTCACACCTGGCTCCTCAACTTCACCATCATGTACAAATTCTCCCTTAAATTCACACTGTCTTCAAGACTAGAAAGGGTTTCTGCTTTTCCAGTAGGACCCTGATTGCTGTAAATTGCTGGGTTCCTGCTAGTTTTGTATTAGCTTCAAGATTATTTTATATTAGCTTCAAAATCTTCCATTCTCACACATCTGTGCTTATCTGTTGCTTAAACAAATAGGACACTGAGTCAGGATTATTGAGTCATGTGGATGTTTAATCTTCTAATTATATAAGTAAGTGAAGCCAGCAGCAAAGAGGCTAGATATTGCTTCCTCTCTGGAGTCCAGGCTGTGCTTAATTCCACATCCCTTCACATAACCACAGGCCTCATCTATGCTTCTCCTGTTTATAATTGTGCATGTAAATAAGTGTTTGTGGGTGTGTCTAATCATCTGGTGAGATGATCAAAGCTATAACTATGTTCCATGTAAGTATCAAACTGTCTGCTTCAGAGGAGGTATTTGCTATAAGATTAATAAACAAAGGAAGGAATGGGTAAATGATGATGGAAGAGAGATATGCCTTATTAATTAATGACTCAAGAATGAAGGCATGGATGGATGGATGGATGGATGGATGAAAGGTAATGGAGAAAGTGAAAGGGGAAGCTATATTACTTGATACCTGGAGGATTTGCAGCATAGTCTAACCCTGAGATTGTTTCTACTCATCCTTTAAAGGCCCAGCCTAGAGACATACATTTCAGGCTTTTTTGAAAGAATAAGAGAAAGCTATTAAACCATTTTTGAAAGTCACAAGACTTTTTCAAAGTTATAAAAGTGCCACCCAAGGTGAGCCCCCCCCCCCCCCCACACACACACACAAATAACCATTCTACTGGCTCTGCCCCACTCAGATTTTTAGGTGAAGGAATTTAAGGGACTGAAAACTAGAGATCAGATACTGAGAGTCATATATCCCTCACCACAGTGATAAGAAGGATGCTCTCTGACATACACACTTTAGAAAGATACATTAGGAAAAGTTGCCCAAGAGTCTCCAATGATGAACTGGTCTAATGTGGGTTTGTACCTAGATGTCAGCAACACAGTATGGCTTTTCCATTCTTGCCACAGTTGCCGTGATATGCATGATCATGATGCAGCTGCATAGCTAAGGGAGAGATGTAACTATCTGCCTAGTTATAACTGGGTGGGGAACTCTACTTTGAAAATGTCATTCTACATAAAAATTGAAATCAGGAAACCTTGTACACCATTTTTTTTAACCAGGTACCCAGTCAGCCTCAACATCAGAATTGAATAGCAACACATCATCTTTTTTAAGCATTTAATCCTCATTTCAGTGCATTTTTAGGTCAATTGATTGGATTTTTCCATGTGAGAAACTGTGAATACCGTCTGTCACTAGCTGAACTCTACTGCAGAGACATCACAGAGGTGTCAATCCCATCTCCTCCCAAGTCAGGAGTCCAGCACCCTGTCCACTGTTGAGGCCCTTTATGGTTTGCCTCACCATGCTGTCCCTTTTGTCTCCTGCTTTGTTTACCCACAGGTGCAAACCTCACTAGCTACAGGGGTGGGGTGGAGGCTATAGGTATCATTTGAATACATTACTCCCTTGCTAGTCATTCATTCATCCATTTGTTCCGTCAACTTCTCCTGAGCTCAGGGGAGCATATTGCCAGGGGAGCAAATGTGTGCATGTATCATCACACTCTCACTTCCCAAGACTTCAAAGAATTAAACCAAACAGAAAAATTAGCCCTGGGTGGCACAGAAGAGGAGAGTGTACAGAAAACATTTTCCATTCAGTTTTGGCGGATGCACGAGGGATTCCCTGACTCAAGTAGAGGGCACCAGTGTTGCTAGTGGAAGAAAGATGTGGTTTCCAGGACCAGGGCTGGGATCTTTGGGATCCTGACTCTATCCTATGTGGCTAAAGGTGATGATCTTAGTGTGAAAACTTCCAAATACAGCTCTGGTGCTTGGACAAGGAAGTCGAGCTCGTAGATCCAGCTGTTGGTAGCAGGCACATCCCTCCCCATCTCATCTTGTTTTCATCTGCAATTACTGTTCTCTGGTAGTCCATGGAGCACATGTTAGAAAGAAACCCACCAAGGCAAGGTTCCCAGCATTGTTCCTCAGGGTGGTAGCCCCTGCATGAAGCTCAGATATCCAAAAGGACATCTTATTGAGAGATATCAGATCATAGGTGAGTAGACATCCCAGATCTAGAAGAACCATCTTTAGCCTCTACCTATAGCATTTGAGACTTTCTCACTTTTTTTAACCAAGCAATTTTGAATAAAATGGCATTGTACAAATCCTTCATGCCTATAGGGAAAAAATATTTCCAAGTATCCTAAATTATAAAAATGTCTTCACTATTAAGTTCTTAGAATGACAGCCTTTCAAAGTCAGTTCTCTCTGAAGATGTAGTGGGATGGGAGAGAGGATAGGCTTAACTAGAATGACCCTGGCTTTGGGGAGCTGTCTGAAGTGTGTGGTGGCTTGGGCACAAATTTAGGAGCTGGTCAGGGGTGTATTCAAATCATATCCCTAACACTCAGTTCTCAATTAGTGTTTGCAAGCAAATCTCCAAACCCAGGCGGTGGGACGTGGAGAAAGTTCCAATAATGCTGGCTACTGGTAAATATCCTCCCTTATTTCCACTTTGTCCCTTGTACCAATGAAGCTTGTAGTATTTTTTTCCTGCTACACTAGATGACTATGGTCCAAAATCAAAACATAAAAGAAAAAAAAAAAAAAAAAAACCTAAGTAAACTAGATTACAGAACTGTAGCAGACTTTCTTCATCCCCATGAAAAATGATCACAGGAAACAAGATACATAATCAGGGGGAAGATGAATGCCATGTAAAATTGCCCTCTCCAAATAAAAGGCAAACCGCACCACATTCTTCCCATCATCGCATCACAGAAACAGGCACAGCATGGCATGGTGCCTGGAGTGTTCGAGGAACCCCTGCAGACACAGAGATTTGGGGAGCTGTGGGATGCAGAAACCCACAGTGCCAAGAAGGCAGAGATATGATGGTATTTTAAATGTTTTGACTATACAGAAGATAGAATCTGAAGTCAAGCCATTTTCAGAATACTTGATGGGCTATAAGCAGCTATGAGAGCTGTATGCTCCTTAGTCATCAGCACTGAGATCAGGGCAAGTCAGAAAGAAGGGACAGGCTTGGCAAGGATATGGACCACCCACTATGTGCAGGTGCTTTTCTGGGTTGTTGCCTGTAACACTCTTTGTGACTCTGTGAGGTAAGTGTTCTGAACTACATGTCGGGCCAGGGAGACAGTGGATATTGGCAAACACCTCCTGTCATTCCTCTGCAAGAGAAGAGAATCTCAAAGCATTTGAACTGTCTGTATTTTGATGTACCCCTACTCCAAAGGGACACATCAGAATACCAATATTTGAGGATTATCTTATGATAAAACTAAACTTATTTCCTATATTAAAGTTAAATTATTCCATACATCTGTGATCCTAGAAGTAGCATTCTTAATTGACAAAGGACAGAACAATGTGGTTGTCTGTGGCAATGGATGAAACAATAAACAAAATGTGTGTGTGTGTGTGTGTGTGTGTGTGTGTGTGTGTGTGTCCCACATTACATTACAGCAAGTGAAAAAAGTCAGTCACCTATGGCTGGGCACTCTATGTCACTTCTGTGAGCTATCTAGATTAGGCTAATTGAAATAGAATTTAGAAGGTCAGTTGCCAGAGGCGAGGAAGGCAATGGCATAGGGTTGTTGAGACTGGATCCACAGCAGCATGAGCATGCTTAGCACCATTGTGTCCTACACTTAGTGATGCTTACAAGAGGCAAACAGTATGTGTACCACAGCTGAAAGTTCATCCTTCAAAACTGCTTTTCTTTATCTTTTTTTTTGTCTCAGAATCACTTATTAAACTATTGATGTTTTATTAACCTAAAAGTATAAAAATGAACAGAAAAAACAAGCCTTAGCTCTATCCAGTGAAGACGTCTTCCCTTCCTCCTAGATACAGAAGCAGGGATGCCACTCTGCAATAATTCTGTGTTTTTTCACTTTTAAGTCTTGACTATCAATGCCTGAGTTATGTGCGTCAATTAATCTCATAGGCTATTGTTCCAATCCATTTTCTTCCTTCTCTTACTCTTGTGCCTCCCTTCCTCTTTTCTCCCTTTTGCTTTCTCTATCCCTTCCTCTCTCCATCTCATTTGTTCCCAAGTATTTTCCCTCTACATACCTAGATATGAAAGTCATTGACTTCTAGGACCCCAGAGTCCAACCTGAGAAAGTTGAAACACAAAGTGCCTGATGACAGCCAAGCAAGTACAGAAGAGAGGGGTTTGTGGTCAAAGTGAGGGGAGGGCAGATCTGGAAGGTCTCCAGGACAGTGGAAAGATTGGGATGGTGAGCCAAAACAAGGGAGATGCTGGCTGTGGTGATAACGGTTCGAGTTGAAGGCTTTTTATCCATGGGGTTCAGCATGCACAAAAGTGTGAAAAACGACCAGTAGTAAGTACATTTACTCCATCAGAGGGGACAGAGGCTGGTACATGTGCTCATAGTAACAACCATCTGTCCAGGGTGGCCAAGAGAGCCTCTCCATCCTGCTCTTCCTGGGTGAGAGCAGTTAATTCTTAAGCCATCTTCATTTTGTATCTATCCATATGTAGTATATAGACCTTATAATAGTAGGCCTACCTATTAAATTGTGGATCCCTATGTATATGCAGGTATAGATGTGGCCCAGGAAAGACTAGGGACTTGCTTCCACATATGTGTCTTTCTTGGGAGAAGAGTCACTTTACACAAGTGAGCTGCACTGGAAGGGGAGCCAAGGAGGTAGATTTAGAAACCAGGACACTGTTTCTAAAATCGCACCCTGTTAGCAGGCAGTAGTCAGTTCTGAGACCCAGAGGAGTTGAATTGATGCCTCCAAAGTGTGGACTTTTTACTTTCAAGTCTAGAACACCGATGGTACAGAAAAATACAACTCTCATCTTAAATGGATAAAGGAAATAGTTAGGCAGTTATAGCAAGATGGGGAAAACTCTTCCTTGGGCCTTAGATGTCTTCTGATGACATTCTTAGCCTTGGAGATGGTGGAAAACAGCCTTTTACTAATTTATCAAAGTTATCAAAAGGTTTTAATTTATCAGGCTCAGGATGTTAGTTCTGACACAGGGGTGGGCAAGGAGAGGCTGTTCCGGGGCTAAAGCTATCCAAGGGCAAGGTCATAAGTCTGGGATCTGCAACATTCCCACCTCTCCATATTATTAATATTCCTCCTAATCCATGGATCACCCTCTGCTGACACACCTTCCTTTCAGAGGTTCCAGTTCACACCACTAAGTGTAGAGAATAGCCCAGTTTCCCAGCTCACTACTTCCTTACTCTCAGCTGTGGTTTGTTTGAAATGCAAAACTTGCTGTTTCCTCTACTTCATATCTATAGGCTCACAGCTTCTCAGAACAAGGAGATCACATGACAAACATGTGGCATGTCCATCACACTACAAGGACATGTCTGTGTCCCTTCCGCTTATCTCCCACTCCTCTGTCACTGCATGGAGTCATGGTCCAGGGCACTGGTTCATAGGGAGTTGAAAAACAGAGCCCCATATCAACATTTTCATCTTTAATAGAATGACTATGATACTAAAAAGAGTGCCCTCACTAAGAAATTAACCTTCTTAATAATGATGGGAATAGCAAGAATTCCAACTGCAACAATAATACTATGAGTAGAAAAATCACAGTCTGAAAATGCTAACTATGTCTGAGGTTTCTGCTAAGGCTTTTATTTCATTTATTTGATATTCCTCACCTCTACTTTCCCAGGCAGGCATAGCTATTCCTGTTTGATGGGGGCAGAGACTGAAGTTCAGGAAATGAAGCAAATTGCCCAACATCACACAGCAAAGAAACTGTGAAGCAAAGGTTTAAGCAGATCTGATTAAAGACTCTGACTGGAATGGTTTCTGCGATACATTACTGATTGCCCAGCTCAGGGAAATCCCTCCCAGCCTCACAGCCCTCTTCTATAACGGAAATTACAAAGGTTTGATCCCACAGAATTCTGTGACGATTCATCAAAGTTTTGGACAGTAAAGTGTTTCCTAGCCATAAAGCTAGGAAAGAAGCCAGACTTCTTGATGTCGCTGAATAAATGAGAGGTTTGGAGACTCTGGACACTGTAGAGTGAAAAATGCAGCTCCTCTGTTGGTGTGGCTTTTGCTTGTCAGTTTTTATGAGTATTTATGAAGTGAGTGGCATATTCAGGGAGTAAGGTGATCTCCTTTCCTTCCCAAGTCATGGTTGATTTTCCTTTTGGGTGTTTCTCATCCCAAGACCATCAGGGAGAGCCCACCAAAGGGGATCCTGGAGGGAGCTTGTCAAAACAATAAGGCTTTATCTCATTATGTGCCTGTCACCACGCCTTGAACCCTACATGGCTGATTCCTTATTTCATCTTATAAAATCTAGACAGTACTCCACTCAGTCTCTGTGATCAGCTGCCTATGATCAAGGTTGGTTCCAAAATATTAAATAAATAATTCTAGAAACAACTGATTCATAAGTTTTAAATTACATACCACTCCACTCCATGTTGTACAGGACTTGAGATGTGCCTCTCTCTGACACATCTGCATGGTTTACACTATTCAGCTGCTAATCACATAGCAACTGGTTTAGTTATCAGATGGGCTGTCGTGGTACCATAGTGCCAGTGTTTAAATAACCTTTATTTTACCTAACAGTAGCCCCTGTGTGCAAGGTTACTCATGTCAGAGCATTAAATATGAGAAAGAAAAATGGTAACATACTTCCTACCAGTGAAAATTCTTAACTTGAGGAAAGGGGAAAAATATGCTGAGCTTGCTCAATTTTATGATCTGAATGAATCTTCTCCCCCTGAAACAGTGAAGAAGAAAAAGAAATTTGTGTTATTTTGCCTCCTGTCTTTGCAACTTGTGGCCAAGATGAGCTGGGCTAAGAGGAAAATCACACTCAGTGTGTGCAGGTACACGTCTGAATAAAACATCAGATAGGGCTTAGTACTGTGAGGTCCCAGACGTTCTCCTGGGGGGTCTCAGGAAGCATCTCTCACAGATGAGGTGGAAATACTGTGCTGTCCTCTCTAGCTTGTCATGCTAAGCCTACTGCCGGCTTCATTTTGCAGTTAAGGAAACTGGAGTGTGGAGGGTGAGGACCTTATGGAGGCCCTACCAGGAGGATGTGACAGAGGAAACTTCAACTCAGCACCCCCCCACCCCAACCCCCACCCCAGCCCTGACTCTTAATTACTACCCAGCACTGCCTCTCTCATCAGCAGAACAATTAAGCTGTTAGGATTTTCCACAGTGTCCTGGAAAAGAGTGCTGTTTACCCTTTTTAATGTATTCACCTGACACACTTAGACAACACATGGGTATGAACCAATTTACCCTGACGAGGAGAAGAGTAATTAGTTAATGACAATTGATTTGGGCCTCCTCCATCATCCCCAGGGGGCTGACACTTGAGAGAGCTCCTCGCCCTGCGGGGGCAGGCAGGAACAAATACAAAACTCACCCACACTCACAGCTAGCCATTCCCCACACCAAATGAATGAACCTCAAACCAGGGCACACCATTAGCTGGAAGTCCCTTCTTCTTTTAAATTGGAACTCAGCATCCATTTCATCCAGCTGCGGCAAAATAGAAAAGAGAAGAAAAAGTGGGACTTATCAGGTTGTTGAATGGGGGAGGGGGAGAAAGAGAGAAAAGAAAAGAAAACAAGGAAAGAAATCTATCAAAAGGCACCTTTATTTCATTGTCTTCAGCCCGAGTTTTGTGTGCTGTCAGGGCTGTGATTAGCCAGCTGTTTAGTTACTGGAGTATTGATCTGCCTGTCACACATTCTTTGTCTGTCCGGAACAAGGGAAGGCGCTGACCCTTCGATGGAAGCCTTGTGACCGGTCTGAAATCTGATAATCACTTGCTCCAGGTTCACTTTCTTCTTTCACGTATACTCGACAACTGGTGTGCCTTTGAGGTCTCTCTGACGAGGCCAACTTTTACCTCCCACAACAGCTTCCATGTGGGATAAAACGGGATAACACAGGCGCCCCTTTCTCTTTACCAGAGCTTAAGTGTTATCATGGTTCCATTTTTTTTAAGTATTTATTATGATGTGTGGGTTTTGAAATAAAGGAAAAACAAGCATAGAGACTTGGAGTGCAGAGGGTAGCCATTTGTTCCAAACTGGAGGGATAAGATTTTAGACGAAGTGAAGTGTGATTATGTGGTAGCTATCAAATTCCCTGGCGTTGAAACCAAAAGCTGCATGCTGGGTCTGGTTTTAAGTACAAAGCCTAAACAGAGAGAAAGGAAAACATTCTTCCCCTATCACTTTGTGTTCTTCGCACAATAGAATAGAGATGAGTGAGCCTGGATTTGTTGAACAGTAGGAATTATATTCCAACAGTGTGGGGTTTAGTAAAACCCACAAATATGCAGTTTTATCCTGCGCTTTCATTCTGACTGGTAAGCCTCCTGATATTTTAATAAAACTTACCATAGGCTGTTGATTGAATTATATTTATCAAAGGATTGGTGAGGCAGTTTTGAAGGAAAATATACAACTTATTCTGAGGCCCTGCCTTGGAGCTACTCAGTGAATGTTCATCTCTGTTGAGGTCTGTAACCTGGTCACACATGGGTCATCAGTTTCCCCTTCTGATGAAAGGGAATGGTAGTGGGATCTACAGAAGGAATGGCAGGGACACAAAGTATGACAGGGCCACTTTTCTTATCTGAAAAAAAAAAAAAAAAGTGTGCTCCAACAATCTGTTCCTCAGGTCTTTCACATCTTACCCTCTTCAAGGAAAGAACTTAGTCAAGAGACAGACAGTTCAAACAGAAGTTTATTTAACAAAGTAAAGCAAATGCTTTAAAGAGAGATCTCTAAAGAGCCATCAGGCTCCGCCAGGCAGGAACAGCCCAATGGCTTCTGCGTTGTGGATTTTGAAGGCATTTTTAGGAACAGTTATGAGGTGGGTGGCATATTTATGGCAGAAGAGGCCTGATTTCCTTAACATCCCCCAAAAGTCTGGACCTCCTCTTTAGAGTGTTTCTTCCCATGATTTTCGAGAACACCCACAAAAGTAAGTGTGTCACCACCACAGTCTCCATAATGTGCACGTAGGGAAAGATGGCCTCTTTCTGTAGTTTCTGATATAGCGGAAACAACCTGCCTGTGCCTACAAAGACATTTAAACAGAAAAGACAGTGCTAAAAGATGATGCTATGAAAATGTAGTTGGGGTCCTCCTCAGCTGCCACATAATCTAACTCCTTGCCCTCTCAAAATCCAATCCAGAGCAGCTCAGAATGTTCAAAACACCTGACTGTGGTGTCCTAACCAAGAGAGGGCATGAAGGGACATATATAGGACTGTCTAAAATCAACTATCCCTGCTGACATTATTTCTTTTATCCCGAGTTTAATCGAGACAGTGGTAGGGATGAAGGGCATTTATGACTCCTTCGATTCCAGCCCCTGCTTCTCTAAACCATGCATCCCAGCTCAGTCCAATCAATTGAGGATAGGGAACAAGTTTGTTTGACTCAAAACCCATATCCCAAACTACAGTGACTCACCAAACCAAGCACTGTGGGGCCAGTGCTTTTAGGAGAGGTGTGGATATGGTGGTGACAACTTCAGAGCCCTGCCAGTGATAACTTACTCTCCTCCTTGAAACTCCCTTAATTTTGGCTACATCTAACTTTGCTGAAGCCACTAAGATGGAAAAGCCATGGAGATCTGTTCTATCCCTTTGACATCTTTTCACATTTCTGCAGTGGGCAGACCACTGGTATTTGTATATTACAGTCTCTCAAGGAGCTCTTGAGCCCAGCCTTTGGTGGAGAAGCCATGGCTAACTCAGAAATCCCCATATTGCATCTCATTTGCTTCAGGATAAGTCTCAGCTTTCTTAAATGATCTCCTGTTTTTTCCCACCATCAATTTCTCTTTCACGGAAGCTGTAACATCTCTCCTCACACTATATCCTGCTGCATAAGACTCACCAGAAGTTAGCTCCCAAGTGAGGCCACTTTTCTTCCTGCAGATGTGTCAGCACTTGGACCCCTCTATCAATGATGTGTATGAGTCTATTTAAGAACCTTAAATAATATGAACAAATACTGATTCATTTCATCCTCATGACTATACTATGAGGCTATGAGGTAGTTTCTGTGGCTCTCATATAGAGTAGGGAGACTAGGTGTCTATCTGTCTAGTCCAAGGTCGTTCATCTAATAATATATAGAGTCGAGGTCATGAGCTCATTCAATCTGCTTTAAATCAATCCTGTTCTTGTTGAGTTCCTAAATGTTATTTAACCCTTTAAACTTGTCCTATATGTTATTAGCTCATAATTTAAGCTTTACTATTCCTCTACTAACAATTTAAATTCATCCTTCAGCTCTAAAATATCCCCTGTATAACTAATATAAAGGAGATGTTTTGTCACTGTGTGAAGGGAATACGACTTCGCTGTAGCTATGTTAACCCAACAGGTTGTAAAACAGAAGACCTCGCATACATATTAGAGGAATGTCAGCATACACAATCATTACATTCTACAATGGAAAAACAAATCCAAGGTAGAAGTCTTGAAAACCGTTGAATTTTAGTACAAAAAGTAAAGACTTTGGAATAACACCAATCAAGGTTTTGTTCTGATTGATGCTAGCTAAACACTGATCTCTGGCAAATGTACAAACCTGAATGTCAATGGTTACTAAAGTCAAAAATTCAAACTCTAAGAATTATCTATGCTATTTTGAGGCACGTGGTTACTTTTTCTTTCTTAACTTCGTTTTTATTGTTCCATAATTCACATATAGTATGGGCTGACTTGATAAATTTTCACACATTGGATAGATATGGAGCCACATAGAACATATGGGAAGACATAGAACATTGTGGGCACTTCGATGGATCTCTTCTGTTCCCTAAAATCCTGGAACATTCTTTTGACTTCTGTCAGCAGGATTTGGATTTTGATGCCAATGTCACATTTGTGACATAGTTTGAAACAAATGTCACTAAAGTCACAAGCAGATGCTTCTTAAACAGCATTGAGAGCTTAGGAAACATCTGGAAAAAAGTGACCCAGAGAGGTTGCTTGAGTAATCATGGGATATTTTTATCAGTAGGAAGAGAATAATATTGGGCTCATAGTGGGAGAAAAGGTCTCACCTTTCTCTAACTCTACTCAGAAATGAGGATAGACTTGGTAAGATATTAGATCTGACTCCTATGCTGTGAAAGCATGGAGATTTCTTTGTGCTACTAAAAAAAGTAGACAGACATATACAAAGTTTAGGGAAGAATATCAGATGATTTACATAAGGTGGCACATGAAATTGGACAGCCTCTCCACACACAGTCTCCACATCCATTTCAACTTCATCTGCAGAAGAGCATTTTCATTATTCTTCTCCAGTTCTCAACCACTACCCTCCTATTAGTCTACTAGCCCACCTCCCTAAATGGTGCCAACTTAGATCAACCCATCTTAACTCCAGTATAATTAATCTCAAAACAATATTGCCCTGTAAGTACGAACCTTCTATGACCACACTTTGCTGAGTTAAATTCTAGTTTATGATGTATAAGCTCCATCTAATTGATTAACTAACCTAAAGCTAAGCACTTCATTCTGATGCTATAGACTCACCTTGTATTTGTGTTTCCTGCCCTCGAGAGCTCCCCTCATTTCCCTGCTCCCTAACAAAGTCCTACTCCTGTATAAAGTCTGTGACAACCATCACTCCTCTGCAGAATACCTTCACTCTTATCTTTCTTTTACCCAGAAGTATCCACAGTCCTCTGTACTCAGCATATCAATGTGCTGTTATGGCTTGAGGCCTCTGTCATACTGTACCATATTGCCTGGCTATACACCTGTTATTATCTGTGCAGGCTCATCTGTGAGGCTTGTGGCAACTACAGGGGAAGGGAGGGAAGTGGGAATAATCTGCACTGGGTTAAAAGAACTGAGGTGGCCATGTAGGCTGACTTCCTGGTAGGAGCAACCTGCCCAAGTCTCAGATTCCAATCCTAAACTTGGTCTTAATGAGTTTTGGCATCATTCTCTTTAAGATTTTTAATTGGAGGGCAGACATAACAGCTAGAATTTCTAAGTCATGGTGTGGGCTGTCAGAATTCTAACCTATCCCCATCTGCTTCCTGCCACTCATTTGTTGCTGTCATGCATAAGCTTTTATTTTTATATTTTCATGTGTGAATTTTTATAGTACACAGTTAGCCTTAAAATAGAGACACTGTAGATCGTCACATGAACCCTTGGAAACAGAGAGATTTTGCTGGTGCCACTGAAGGTTTGCCAGCGAAACCAGAGGATTGAAATACATTTGATAAGAATAAATCTTCACATTGCTGAGTTGAAAGAGCCTGTTTGCAAAGAGCTGAAAGTGGCCTCTAGATGTGGAGAGTGGTTGCAGGCTAATGGCTAGCAAGAGTATGAACTTAGTCCTCTGACTGTAAGACAATCAGCCAGGCTAGCATACTGAGCAAGCAGGTCTGGAAGTCGCTCTTTTCCTGGGGAAGCCTCTAGATGAGGAAGAAACTGGAGAACATCTTGATTTTAGCCTCTGACACCCAGGGTAGAGGATTCAGCTAAAATGCATCCAACTTAACATGTGAAAAGTGAGATAATAAATGTGCTGTTTTAATACCCTCACATCTGTGATAAGTTGATACTTGACAATAGAAACTAGAAGCAAGATGGTACTTACAGCTCCCTAAATAGGACTTTTGTGGGTTCCCAGAATCTTCCTAGATTAGGATGCTCCTGATTAGTATGTCCAACTCAAAGCACATGGGCCATACACAGCCTGAGGATAGGTATGAATGTGGATGAACAAACAAAAGGTCATAAACTTAGTTAAAATACAAGGAGTCTTGTTTATTTTGGGGTGGGGTTTTTTTGTTATTGTTTTTGGAACTAGATAGTGCATTCCTTGAATGTGGATATTTTACATGGTGATGTTATGTCCCAATATCAGAAAGTTGGACACATCTCGTAGAAGGAAGTATATAAAGAGGAAGAGCTCTGACTAGATAGACATGGAGCAGGATCACTTTCCAAACTGTGGCTCTAGACACAGGCAAGGAAAGTTAGGGCAGCCAGAGCAATGGCAGAGCCCACCTGCTGAAGACTTGAGGCCTTACCTCCTATTGCTATGGGGCTGTACTTGACTGAGTCTGTCTTAGAAACACCCTCAGCACTAAAGAGCTGAGAAAGGCAGCCTCAGGGCTCCTTCCCTTCCCCCTCTAGAGTGTCACTTGAAAATACTTCTCTGCTGGTCTATCTCATTGATCTCTGCTTCTTTAGCCCTAGTAGCAAACTCTCGCATAAGTGAGTTCACACTATTTGTCAAGTGGGAATTGTAAAAATCCCTCGTGGTGTGGAATTGAAAGTGGCCAAGTGACCTGTTTTGTCGCTTTCATAATTTATTGTGCTTTAATGGAAAGATCTGAGGTTTGTAGCCAGAAAGACACAAGTTCAGGTCTTGGTCAGCATTATTAACCTCCCTGAACCTTATTCTCCTGAGTCTCTGCTTGTTGGGCTTGGGAGACAGCAGCACCGAACAGGAAAAAGAGCTTATGCCTGCAGAGCTGTTTCTGCCAACCCTTGGTGTACTTTCGAATTGAAGAGCTGCTGAGTTAATCTAAGAAATATTGCTGCACTTTAAACAAATATGTGGTCTGGTTTGTGTCCTCCATCATCTTCCATGGCATTTATGTTCTTTTTCTCTTTGAGATGAGGATTAAGTCTTGATTAGTGTCAAATCATTACACTTCGGCTCAACATGGTTTGAATTCAAGGTATTGTACAATTTAACCACCTCTGCCTTCTCTAATTGCAGTTCTAATTGCAGGGTTGGAAATGGTCCACACATATTGTTACCAGGTTTCATCTTTAGACCTTCTTTGTTTAAGTGAAATGAGGACTTCTAGGACATCACACTGGCACACAAAGCCCTAGAGTGGGCTTCACTCCAACCAAGAATATGGGCCACTTTCCTTTCCAGTTAGGTATGCTGGAATTAGCATGCTAGTCTGTTTGAATTGATTGCCTCTTCTAACAATATAGGGTAGAAATAGAATCTACCTCATAAGATTGTTATCCAAACTATGTTAATCTTTGCAAAGCATTGAATTACTATATAGTCTTAGATAAATACAAATATTTCTTCTTTGGTCCCTAACACTCATCAAATATCATCACATTCATTTTGTCAGGGAAGATATTTGTGCGAAAAGAAGGCATAGGATATTTTATTTTTTTAAAAAATAAAAGTTACCAAGGGGGCTAGGGAGATGGCTTGGTACTTAAGAGTGCTTGCTATTCTTCCAGAAAATTCAGTCTTGGTTCCTAGTATACTTCAAGTGACCCACAAAGCCCCCTAACTTTGGGTCAAGGTATCCAAATGCCTTCCTTTGGCCTCTATAGGGACTTATACATCTGCACAGAGAGAGTACATATATACATAAATCAAACTTTAAAAGGTAACCAACACAAATCAGAATGCATGGTTTTTGTTTGTTTGGGTTTTTTTGTTTTGTTTGGTTTTGTTTTTTATTTTTTGAGACAGGGTTTCTCTATGTAGCTTTGCGCCTTTCCTGGAACTCACTTGGTAGCCCAGGCTGGCCTTGAACTCACAGAGATTCACCTGGCTCTGCTCCCAAGTGCTGGGATTAAAGGCGTGTGCCACCACCGCCTGGCAGAATGCATGTTTTTGTATATCCAAAAGTCAAGCCTCATTGCTTGTCATACAATTGCACTTTGATTCAATATCTTTTTAATACCAAGACACTGTAAAATTTCACCATCTTTGTCTTGTCTAATAGTAGTCCTAGAAATGATACAAGTGCTAGCTTTCATTGAGAGGTCGTTGTTAAATAGTAACTAGTATTAGGGAAGGAAATACCAAGAGTTGATATCCTAGAATCCTAGGCTGAAAGTGACAAAGCCCTAGAGATAGCTCATTGTCTTACACAAAGACAAAAAAAGAAAGAAAGAAAACAATGATAACTTTATCATATATCAAAATGCCATGATGTTTTGAACTATATAAATGCTGCAGAGTGTGCATTTAAAGAGTAAGCATACTTTTAAATCTCTTTCACAATTGTGATTTGAGACCTTCCTCACATCTATAGTCAGCTGCACAATGAGCCCATTCCACTGTACTATGCAGGCTCCATCAGGAATATTAATGGATGGTACTGGTGTAGGGAAGTAGCATCAGTTCCTCTCCACTCTCTACACCTCCATCAATGACCTTAAAGTTTATTATCTGCTTCACTCTAGATACAACTGTAAAATGCAAACAGTAGCTGACCAAACTTCAAGGTGAGAACACAATGCAAAGAAATCATGTCCTCACGTCCCGTCCCCCCCCCCCCACAGGGCCACATAGCAATTAAGGAGAGAATCCTGAAGTCCATGGCTTCTGA
The DNA here is from genome assembly GCF_903995425.1 of Onychomys torridus. Classification (NCBI taxonomy): domain Eukaryota; kingdom Metazoa; phylum Chordata; class Mammalia; order Rodentia; family Cricetidae; genus Onychomys; species Onychomys torridus. The sequence goes on from NC_050443.1 coordinate 74,801,759, forward strand.
TTTTACTGTACCTGTCACTTTACAAACATAGAAACATTTGTTCATTCACTTACTCTTGTATTCAGCCATAGAAATGCTATTTACAGTATCATAACTACAACAGCCATTGTCTATGTGACAGATACCACATAACCCTTTCCCTGAGTGATGTCATTTAATCCAAGCAACCACTCTGAAATAGATGGTGTATTCTTCCCATTTGAATGATAAAGGAGTGAAACTCAGGAAATGTAAATATTTTGGCCAAAGGCACAGCAACAGGAACTGGTGGTTCAAAAAATGAAATCGAGATTTGTGTTTGGTTTAGTTTTATTCAGTGATTATACCTCAGTTAAGCACATATATTTACAGCGATTTCTTCATTATTTCATCAACAGTGGGATTTACTCAATGTCATATACTGGTCAGAGCTTGAGAGACAATAATGGTAAAATCTTTGCTTTCTGTCAACCTACAGATTAGCATGTATCCAAAAGAGACACAAGATGTTATTGGATTTGACTGACTTTTGTTGGATTAGATTAGGTGGGCTTATATTTGAATTTACTTGACTGACCTTGACTAAAGCCAAGTGCATTTCTTATAGAGAAATAATGGGATAAGAAAAATAAAGGTAGGTGGTTGGGGAGATTACTCACTGACTAATAAGCTTATTATGCAAGCATAAGGACCTGAGATCATGGCCCTGGTATCTACATAAAAGAGATGAACATGATCACATGTAGTTGGACATTTCTGTCCTGCCAGCCTTTCCCAAATAAACATATTTTAGCTTAATATTAATCACAAATGCTCAGCCAATAGCTCAGGCTTATTACTAGCTAACTCTTACATTTTAAGTTAACCCATATTCCTTATTTAAGCTCAACCACATGGTGGTACCTAAATTAGCATGATATATTCATCTCCTGCTCCCTCTGCATCTGTCTAGCAACCGTGACTCTGCCCTCCTCCTCCCAGAGTCCTCTGTGTCTGGATGTCCCACCTATACTTCCTGCCCAGCAACTGGACTGTCAGCTTTTAGTAACCAATGAAAGCAATACATATTCACAGTGTCAAATGGGATTACTCCTCATTTTTGTCTAATTAAAAAGTATGTTTTTAACACAGTGAAACATATATCAGAACAGTTATTAAGTGAGAATTGCAGTTACAATATTCAGTCCATTTGTATTTGACAAAATTAGAGAAAATACTCTATTATCTTTCTTATCTTTGTAAGTCCAAAGTTTTGTACCTAATTTATGTTTTATCATAAATAAGGAAAACTATAATGATAACTATCTAGGCTTTAATTCCATCAAAGACTAGTAGAAGGGTGAAATGTTACCTAATGACAGGGATATTAGGCTGCCTGGACAGTTACCCAAAGTTCCTCTGTAATGTTGGGGCATCTGACTCTGGCATAAAGGCCTAGCATATCTGACAGACTTTTATGTGAAGCAGGTAATTTTAAGGACTGTCCTACATTGTCTTGGCAAAGTTTGGCAGTTGTCTTTCTTTGGTCCTACTAGGCCAGTTTGGACAGTAACCATCAACAATTGAGAGAAGGTCAATTTCTTTGCCCACATGGCTAGCTTTTGCCATAAAGAAAGCAAACTCAATACAGAGTTTTTTTTGATGCCTGTCATCTTCTCTGAAGTAGACTGATGCTGCAAGGATAATACATGTCTCACTGTCACGAAAAGCCTTAGGTTATTAAACATATTAAATGCTGTATTCTGTAGGTCTTTGAAGTGTTTGAAGACCATCTATCTACCTAAATATATCTGTGTATGACCTTTTAAACATACTAACAGGACTTTAGATTTGACTATTATAGGTGACTATTAATCTGTATTTCCTAATTATACATCACATTTTTAAATGAGCTGCATAAGCACAATACCCAAAACAAGAGTAAAAATATACACACAGTATAACAGAATTAACTTTAAGTTTGTATCAATAAACCAAAATCCATACTAATGTAAAATAGTTAAGATTAATAATTGGTTTGTGGGTTAGAGTAGATTAAAAAAAATCTACCCTTTTATTCTACCATTTCTATATCCTTCCTTTTCTTTTTAGAATAAGATCCATGAATCTAATATCCTTTCTTTACCTTTTCTTTGACCATGACCAATAACAACTTATAAACAACTGTCCTTAAATGATAATAAATATCCATAACCCATTTTTGGGGAATGTGGGTATAGTTTTCTAGACTATGTCCTGTTGATTAGGGACACTTGTAATCTTTGAGGGAGACTTGAGAAAATCAGGAAAACTGTTAAGTCTTGGCTGTAGTATTCTGTGAGGCTGGATCATCTCAGTCTGCCACCTGGAAGCTGTTCTGGATGCTGGATCATCTATGCCATTGTTTTCATTGGTGTCTGATCCCCTTGTTCTGAAAACATATAAACTTTTAATGGTAACATACATTACAAGTATAAAGTATTTGGTGTGTACAAGTCATTTAAAGATGATGTTTTTGTTTTATGTTTGAGCAGGTAAAATATACATCACATGTTTTATACTTATTTCAGGTTTATTTTTGTGTGTGTCTGAAGCAAATATTTCAGGGGTTCTTCCTTGATCAAATCTGATCTTAACCCAGAATGAATCCATAGCCTCTCTTTACCTGTGGAAACAAAAGCATAACCTCTCTCCCAAAGTAACAAATCTTTTGACTTAAATTTTTAAGTCAAGATGTTTTTAAAATATAAAGGTTGGTTTAATCCAGCAATTTCCATAATACAATGTCTCTTAGCAGGCAAAAAAATTTAAAGACAACACAATAACATACAAGATCCAGACTCTATATATTTCCTATTTTTACATGGCTTATTTCTTTTATATTACTTTACATGCCTTTTATGGACTTTATTTTATTATTTTTAAATTGTATTATTTATTTATTCAGGTTTTTTGAGACAGGGTTTCTCTGTATAGCTTTGCACTTTTTCTGGAACTCAGTCTGTAGCCAAGGCTGGCCTCAAACTCACAGAGATCTGCCTGCCTCTGCCTCTCGAGTGCTGGGATTAAAGGTGTGTGCCACCACCAACCAGCAGTTAAAACTACATTTTAAAATCTGAGACTGTATATACTCTCCCTCTTCTCTCTCAAGCCTACACATATCTTCAAATACACTGTCACCTATTTAGAGGCTCTTTTTGTCTGAATCTTTCCTTACTGTCTATCTGTAACCTAGCCATCTGTGTGAGAAAAACAAACAAACAAAAACTGCTGTGTAACTTAAATCATGGCATGTTGGCCACTGACTCCTCCCCCTAGGTCCCCTAAAAGGCTAGTCTTATGGTGGAGGTATGTTTACTGCCAGCTCTGGGTGCCATGTTTACCACCCCAACTCTGGAAAGTTTCTGGGTCCATGCTGCGACCAAGTAACATGCTGCTCTTTGCTCATAAACACCATATAAGTATTTGCTAGTAGGACTTCTTAAAAGAGCCACCCATTTTTGCCACTAGCATCAAGCCAGAAATCCATCTTTTAAAGGAGCCGCACCTCTGCTCTCTGCCAGCAAACAGAGCCCACCTGAGAAAATGCAGCTACCAAGAAGCCATGCTTGATTTCATTTTTGTATGTCTAAAATCCTTTTTTAAGCTTTGTCAGGTTTCATGTGGAAATTTTGGCCCCATGTTGGAACACTATATGTAGTCGGATGTTTCTGTCCTGCTTGCCATTCCCAAACAAATAATATTAATCACAAACGCTAGGCCAATAGCTCAAGCTTGTTACTCACTAGCTCCTACATTTTAAGTTATCCCACATTCCTTATTTATGCTCTGCCATATGGCAGTACCTTTATTAACATAGCACATTCATCTTTTATTCCCTCTGCATCTAGCTGGCAACACTTACCCTACCCTTCCTCCTCTCAGAGTCTTTTATGTCTGGCTGTCCTCCTTGTACTTCCGGCCTGGCTACTGGCCTGACAGCCTTTTAATGACCAATGAGAGAAATACATATTCACAGTGTACAGATGGATTATTCCATGGCAACAGCACACACCAGTAACACCAGCATTGGGAGGCAGACACAGAGGGATTTCAGGGGCTTTCCTGGCCAGGTAATCTAACCAAATGGATGTGTTTCATGTTCAGTGAAAGACCCTGCCTTTATAAAAGATATAGATGGAGATGAACTGGAGAGATGGCTTCACAATTAAGAGAACTTGCTGCTTTTTCAGAGGAATGGAGTTCATCTCCCAGTACCCATATTAGGCAACTTGCATAGGACTATAAATCTAGAACTTGGAACTCTAATGACCTTTTCTGGCCTCTGTGGGCTAGTGCATACATACACACACACACACACACACACACACACACACACACACACACACACACAGAGTGAGAAAGAGAGAGAGAGAGAGAGAGAAAGAGAGAGAGAGACGCACGCATACAAATAATAAAATAAATTTTAACAAATAAAGCAGAGTTCAATAGAGAAAGATACCAGTTTTAACCTCTAACAGCACATGTTCACATATGCAGATGCACATGCATGCACCTACCACATACACACAAATAAATAGAATGCTGTAAAAGGATAAAGAATAATAAATCTCATTTGCTCTGAAAATGGTCACATAGGAAGTGAGTAACCAATTATTAATAGTTCATAAGGTTTAAGCAAATCAAATAGATAGGACTCATCTATGAAGGGCAGCAAAGGTATTTTGGGTAGATTCAGGGAACAGTATGTCCTCCCATGGTTTAACCTACATAATCTGTCATTTCTTCTGCAGAGATTGCCAATTATTAAGTCTAATGCCCTACAAAGAGAAAGGTCTTTACACAGAAAAACCTCATTCCTTGTCTGTAATTTTAGCTTACTATTTATGTGCCCTTGTGCCAACTAATTACTAAGACCCCAGGTATGCATTTCTGAAAACTTAGTCCAATGACATCTACTTTACCATGCTTTGGTGAGAATTAATGATTTTTGTGCAGATGTACAAGCCCTATTACTTGACACAAAGGAATAGCTCACTAAATATTACCTTTACTTCCATTTCAATTCTGCTCCAAAACATGGGCCCCGAGTGATCCAGAAGAGTATCTGCTTAGCATTTCATAAACTACAGTCTATAAAACTGGGGTACTAGGGACAAATGTGCTTGGAAGCCCTATATACCCTGCTTGCACTCTAAAGATTCACAGTGAATATTGGCATATAATAGTTGTAGGAAGCCCTGCTGTGCAGAAACCTCAAAGCTGTTTGCTCTGAGCTTTTTGTACTAATTTATCACTGAAATCTTTAACCACTGAATATTAATACCAGTCAACTCACTTTTTTTGTGTTTTTGATTTTGTTTGTTTATGAATTTGTTTTTGTTACTTCATTTGCTGTTTAATCAATAACTGAACAAATGAATGTATGAAGCTGTTCAGAGGAAGCAATGCCATATGTCATCTACAAATTTAATGCATTCCAACAGTAGAGTCAAGATTCCAACAGTTTGTTGTCCCTCAAGAAAAGGAGCGTTCTTTTGGGGGTGTTTGCTTCTCTTCCTGAATCCTCTGATCCCCTTCAGAGCAGATGGCTCCTCTCTGTTAACTAATACACTGGTCATGGCACATTCTTTAGAGCTGATTCTTCTTTGCATTACAGATTGATGATGATGATTAGCTGTGTGCTCTCAGAGCTCCCGTTCCTGGACTGAACACACATGCATAAGCCTTTGACAGTCTTTGCCTTTGTTTAAGCAGTTCCTACCACTCCCCTGTAGAATTGAAGATTTGAGGCCTAGTTAATACATACCCCCAATCCTTGCTTGTGTTCCATTTCCCCTGCAGAGCTTCATCTGACTGCTTCCTGCTGGAGGGCCTTACTCCCAGTGGTGTGCCTGCTCAGCATTTCTGATATGAGACAGAGAATATTGAGTGGACTTTCTGGCTACACACATTCTAGCAACGTTATCTGTCAGGTTGGTGAATGCCTTGGTTTCCCAACTGTGAAATGAGGTCACTATTGATATTGATATTTTTTGCATGGTACTATGATGGCTTATCATCTGTGTTTAATCCCTCTCAAACAACCCTCATGGATGTCCACCATGTAGAAATCACTCTGGCAATGAATATTACCACCATCATCATTGCAAAGCCTATCAGTCCATTTGGTCATGGTTAGTTCTGTATAGGCTGCTCTATCTGTCACTTCATAGCCAAGGTGTCTCTTGATTGGTTATTTTGAAATTCAGCCAGGTGCTTAGTAAATACATGTGGATTTCAATTGAACTGAAGATTAAACATGGTAGTGAATGAAGTTGATTCTGTTTTCTTTCCAGGACTATGAAATCTGTAGTTGTAACTTGGAACCTGTTCACAATAGACTAGAGTTGTTTTTCAGAAATTGCTTCTTAAACCTGGGAGTTATGAAAGAGTTTTGATGTCCAATATTTCAATATGGTCACATGACTTTGCTATACAAAATTCACACTCAAGAACTATGCACCCAAGTTATGAGAAAAAAAACATAAATCCTCAATATTTTAAGTAAATTTTGATTATTTAGTTTGGCAGCATTCACAGCTATCTTGAGGCTCATTCCCAGAATGCACTGTTTGGAGATGTCTGCTAGGTATTTTTTAAACACCATACTTTTTTTCTTCTTTATTTGCTTTTTGAAACATGGTCTAGCTATGTAACCCTGGCTGACCCAGAACTCACTATGTAGATCAAGCTGGCCTTGAACTTGTGGCAATATTCCTGGCCCTATTTCTCAAATGTTCTTAGTTACAAACTTGTTCTACCCTCCTCAGCTGTGTATCTTACTAACCCTGTCTGAGAGCCAACAATTTCTCACTCACTGGAATCTGACAAGTCAGGGCAAATATTTTTCCAGCATCATTTTTCCGGCCATATTACTGTGGATATACACTCTATTGATTCCAGGAGAGTAATCAAATGTGTGGTCAGCACTTAACAAACTCATCATTGCTCAGAGACCCTAGGTTAGCCTGAGGCAGGTGAGGAATAGAAGAGTATTTTATCTTCTATAATATTCACTACTCAACAAGAATTTTCTAGGTAAGATATTGGCCTAGATGAATTAAAAAAAAAAAAAAAACATTAAAGAAAGCAATGATCCTGGATAAAAAGACATACAGCTTTCCTAATTGTCATTACACACAACTTTTCTAATTGTCTTTACTCCTCGGTCATTTGAAATAAAGTATACCTACATGACTTCCACCTCCCCCAACTTAACTGTACAATCCAGATTTGTTTACTATGATGGAAAAACCAAGCTCCTAATACCCCCCGGCTATAATGAGATAGAAACTAATATTTATACAGAACACACTATGCATGTGCACAACTTCACATAAGAATCTAAGAAATTCTTAAAAATTTTGTGTTCTTGGTAGAATAGATCCTTTTTACAAATTCAATGAGAAGACTGTAAGTATCACCTGCAGAGAAAGTGTGGCATCGAAGGCTCAGCAGAAGCATGGAGGATGCCACAATGATGGAGAAAACATACCTCCTCATCTTCAGTAGCCTCACAGCTACTGACTCATCAGTGGCTTTGTTTACAGGAAAGTTCCCACTGTGTCAGAATGACTCTAACTACAACAATCTCTTTGATGTAGAAAAGGAGGTGACAAGTTAGAAGGTTTTAGATGTACAACAGCAGAGCCAGTTTTCCTGCTGAACCTCACAACATTGTTGAATAGTAACAAACCATTTTGTTATTGTTAGCTAAACACTATCGCTATTGTGTGTCGATAAACCAATGATCTTCATAAGGGAACCAATCCTCAACATGCAAGGTACTTGCTGCAAAATACCCCAGTGTCTGAAATGTAAGGAACTAAAGGAAGGAAAGCCAAGGTATTTAGTCATATAGAAGTAGCTCTGTACAGGGAAGCTGGCAGGCAGAAGTTGTGAGGGGCCTGAATACCATTAAACCACCACATGTGAAGGTGAATCAAATGATTAAAAACAAAACAAATAAGCATAAATAATAAATTTGGAAACAGAGGCAAAGTCACTTTAACTATTAGAAGAAATAACATGGGCCAGATATGTTAGGTGGAGCTGTGTTAATATATATGAAGACTACCTGTACATGATGTTAATTATATAGGTTCCATGCCTGGTATGTAAAGGTAAATCAGTGAATCTGAACTTTCAAAAGCAATCTATGTGGCTTTGAAATAAGCTGTTCTCAGGTCAATTTTGAAAAATATTGTTGGAGCAAATAAAGAGATTTATTAACAAAGCTTTGACATATATATATATATATATATATATATATATATATATATATATATATATATATATATATGTCAAATATATATATTAGTGTAATAAAAGGGAACAGAGACAGCAAAGGAAGTAAAAAAAAAAAAGTAAAGGTGTGGAAAAAGTCTCATGGAGCAGAATTCCAAGACGCTGCATGTTGTGATTAAATGAGAATGGGAGGGAGCAGAATAATTCCCAGATTGTGTATAAATGGTAAACAAACCTGCTGTAATGGTTGACAGCATTCAGTTTATTTTCCAAATATTTCTGAAGATGAACTAATTGTCTTACTTGGAATTTTCAGTTGCTTGGGTTGAAAAATAAAGACAGGATTTCCTTCCCCTAAATATTATAATGGAAACATTTGAGAGTATACCACAGTTGAAAAAAATGTTATGGTGAATCCCAATGTATATCCACTTCCTGGGCTCACCATTAATATTGACTTACTCAGCTTATCGCTTGTCTATATATCTACTCACCCATCTATTTTTCAGTACATCTCAAAGTTAATTGCAGACATGAACACATTTTTCCTAAATAATTCAGGATGCATATCACTAACTAGAGTTCAATATTTGTTTATGGTTGTTAATGCACAATTTCCATGCAATGAAATGCATGATTATTAAGTACACATTCACTGAATATTGACAATTGTGTGCACCTGGGCAGCCCAAACATCCATCAAAATGTGAAGCATTGCTATCACTCTCCTTCCAAGAAGTACCATTATTCTGACTTCTTTTGCTATGTATACTTCTCTTATTTATGAATTTCAAATAAATGGAATCATACACTACGTTCTCTGCTACATAAAGCTTCATTTACTCAGCAAAATGGTTTTGAGATTCCTTCATGTTGTTGAATGCCTTTTCTTCATGAATAGTCAATTAAATGAGTACACTGGAGTTGTTTCAGCACTTTGCTCCTGAAGGTTGGCAGGTCTGTGGCAGCACTGGGTGAGCACGAATAAAGCTTGTGTAAGGTCTTTTGTGAGGGTTTTTCTTTGTCACAGATAAATATTCAAGGCGAAATTTTTCTCCATCTTGGTTGTGATTCTTTGTCAGAGGTGTACTTTGTACCTCTTAGAGCGTATTATTCATCTTATTTACAGTATCTTTTGTATGAGAAAATTTTTCATCTTTATTAATTCTATGTTGTCATTTTTCTTCCATGATTACCACTTCTAATGAACTCTGTAAAAAGTTTCTGCCTATGAAAAAATTATGATAATATTCTATATCACCCAAATCTTCAAACTTTCATTTTAAAATTAGTCATGAAGCTTCATGGATTTTTTACATAGATTCCAATTTCATTTTGTCTCCCTGGATCCCTTTGATGGGATAAAAATTTCCTTTTCCCATTGGATTGATTTGATACTTTTCCAAAAAACAAATCCTCATGTTAGGACATCTCTAATTCTGAGATCTCTGTCAAGCTCTTCTGTTATGTCTATTCATTCCTATGCCCAAACCACACTCTCTACATCATTGCAGCCTTGTAGATAGTTTGCCTTCCAACTCTATTTATCATTTATTTTAAATACTGATTTTGGTACACTATATATTTAAGTCAGTGTAAACTCCAAAAAATTGAATGTCATTATGTAATTCCTTCCTCAGAAAGTATCCTGAATTTCTAGGAGAACTGAGAGTTCAATATAATTGCACCAAACCATTTCTTTGTATCTTATTTAATTTCTGTATGTAAATATGTCTTAATTTCAGTAGAGAATATTGCAAAATTTTTTGTTACACCTCCTTGAGATATTTTGCATCACTAAACATGGGTTGTTTTAATTTTCCCACTATTTGATTCTATAATATGGAAAAATATATAATAGATTTTTATGTATTAGTCCTTGATAGCCTAGCTAATTTCAGTGTCATCAGCCTCAGTAGACCATAAATTTCATTGCATTTTATGCCTAAGAAACAAGGTCATTTGTAATTATCTTTTCAGTCTTTGGCCTTTTGGTTATTCATCTTGCTTTTTTTTCTGCTTTTTTTTTTTTACTTTTTTTTGAGAATTTTATAAATAAACACCGTGTTTACATCATTCCCCTTCCTCCCTACATCTTTTCCTGTGACCCCCCAACAATCTCACAAATTCCTAGCCCCTTATTATTCATCACTGTTTCATATACATATGTAACACATGCATATAAATTTCTAAATTTAGTTTGTGAGTTGATTTTAGTGTTGTTCCTATGTATATAATTTTAGAGCTGCCCCTTGGGATTGGACAACCTATCAGGGCCCTCATTCTTGGGGGAGACCAATTTTGCCTCTCCCAGTAGTCATTAACTGCCTGTACCTCTTCATCTAGGGGTGGGGCCTTGTGAGATTTCCCCCACTCACATTGACATGTTGATTTTTGTTGTAATTTTCTAGGTCATGTTTAGGCAACCACAGGGCTGAGATTTCATGAATACAGTAGCCATCTCATATATAGAAGACACTATCTCACAGCAGACATCCTGGTCCTTTGGCTTTTACAGTCTTCCCACTTACCTCTTCTACCATGTTCCCAGAGTCTTAGATGTAGGTATTGAAGGTATTATGTTGTAGGTGCATCAGCTGGGGTGGGCAGCATGCTGTAGTTACTTGTTTTCTGAGGTTTGACCAGTTGTAGCTTTCTGCAATGATCTTGGTCTATTAAAAAAAAAAGAAGGGAAAAAGAACTCCACTTAGCTGTGGGTATAAGGGAAGTGAGTAGAATATAGTTAGAAGTTATACTGGTTTGGGGAAGTGGGAGTTGTGGGTTCTCCTGTAGAGTGGTCTACGTTTACAGTACCCAACAAATATGCAGACAAGCCACTAAAGTATTAAGCTTAAGTCTTTTACCCAAATCAGGTCAAACTTTGTCTAGAGAACAATGTATTTGAAGAGCAAATTCACATTTAGCCAGAGACAGGCAATGGATTTCACACTTTGTGACATTGAAGGACTCTAAATTTGCTTAGATCTTGGAGTTTTTCAAGAATTTGAAATTCTGATGATTAAAGCTAGAATATGAGTGAACTAGTCATATCTTCAAAAAAAAATAGTACCACATAATTTCCCAGAAATATACTGACAAATGAAGGCAATACTTCAGGAATTATATTCTGAAAGTAAAATTTTCGGTAACTGAAAGGTGAGAGCAGCTCCTCACAGCTTCCTCAGCGTTGAACAGAGACAAGGAGCATACTCTCACTGTGAAATCAATTTAGCTTAACATAATCTACAAATAAGAACTACTTACGCATCCGTGATTATACCCTTGAATTTATATTCAACTCACAGCATTTTTCTAAAGAAATATCAAATTTAAAACAATTAGCAGTACTTTCCTAAGTTTTGTTCAAATTACTTTATAATATGATGAATTATCCTGTCATGGCTCCGGAACAAGTTATTCTAGAAGTAAGTGGAGGCATGAAAACATCAACCGTCAACTCAGAAACAGCGTTGAGGGAGAGGCAAGTACAGTCAAGGTTTATAGGGCTTCCATTGTTGCAGCCAGTATTAGTAGATTGATCTACAATTCACAAAACATCCATCAGTAAGAGAGTGTAATGAGAGTCTGTCTTAGCCAATGGTCTATAGCTATGAAAAGACATCATGACCACAGCTGCTCTTACAAAGGAAAACATTTAATTGGGGGCTGGCTTACAGTTTCAGAAGTTTAGCCCATTATTGTCATGTCAGGAAGCATGGCAGCATGCAGAGAGTCATGGTGCTAGAGAGGTAGCTAAGAGTTCTATACCTGGATCAGCAAACATCATTAAGAGAAAGACATTGTGTCTGGCTTGGGCCCATGAAAATCTCAAAGTATTCCTCCAGTGACAAATTTCTTCCAACAAGGCAACATCTCCTAATCCCTCAAGCAGCGCCACTCCCTGCTGACCAACCATTCAAATACATAAGCCTATAGGAGCCATTTATAGTCAAACCACTATAGGATCTACTTGCTATATGTGAATATTTACCTGATTTGTCTTATTTGTTTATTTGTTTGTTTGTTTCTTAGTTTCTTTATTTTATTTTTTCAAGACAGGGTTTCTCTGTATAGCTTTGTGCCTTTCCTGGAACTCACTTTGTAGCCCAGGCTGGCCTCGAACTCACAGAGATCCTCCTGCCTCTGCCTCCCAAGTGCTGGGATTAAAGGCGTGCACTACCACCGCCTGGCTTTATTTTTTATTTTTATGTTTTTCTGGGTTTTTTTTTTCTGACTTGTCTTCTATAGTCTTTCTATCAACTTATGGCATGGATTCTACCTATCTATTTCACACAGAGCTTGCATCGCTTGTTCACGTGACTTGGAGATGTGATGATGGGGCCAAAATCGAAATCCACTCCTTTGTATCACTCAAAGTTCTTTGTAATCCTGAGTTTTGTGGACAGCTTGAGTTGAAAAGTCTTGATTTAAAGTATATAATTATCAATTAATATTTTTGTAGTATTTAAATATGTAAAATCATGAGAGAAGGTTAAAATAATTCATATAGAAATGCCTGTGCTGAAAACTGAGTGCTTATTTTTTACTCTGGCACATAAACAAATGTGAAAACAATACATGCATTTGTTCTTTCAACTCAGTCAGACGACATTATATATGGGCCATGGATGATGTCCATTTAAAATTGGAAGTGAAACTTTTTTTCTTTTTAAATAATTGATACTTTTGCATGAAAATGCATTACCTGTAGAGTTCATAAAACAATAACACAAAATATACTTGACAATCTTAGATAATACTGTGGGAAGTGGGAGTTATTGAAAGGGGATTTGAAAGGAAGACCAGACATGCCATAAAAAAAAAAAAAAATGGACAAGGACCTCCATGGTAGTTGTACGTCACATTGCTATGTAGTTCTCTATTATTTTTACTGATTCTAACAAATGCAAAACAACATCTGTATCTTCAGAGCCACTGCCATCCCTCTGGCTTTTGAGCCCTATCTACCTTAGTTCTGAGGCCAAGTCAGGGGCATCATCAGACCTATCTTGGCTCAGTAAGGCACCCTCTCAACATAACAGACTGTGGGCATCATGGCACTGACCCCATTTGCTTTATGCCTCACATGCTGGGTCCCTGTCCTTTGCTGCCCAATGTCCACTGATTTTTAGACTCTGGCCTTTATTTGCTTCAGTGTGATGAGTAAGTTTAGTTATTTTTTATTCCATGTTGGATGGTAGCAAATGTCCAAATGTTTAAAAAATTAATTGCCGTTTAAAAATAACAATTGGAGATGAGCATCAGATGTTTCATTTAGAATTCTGGCTGTTATGTTCTCTTCTGCAGACTCCCACTTTTATTTCACCCATACTTTTCTATTACTCACTGAACAGAGCCATTTGTCACAAGACAAATTTTGTATTTGTGAACATGCAACTGGAAAGAGGCTAGCATTTTTAAGTTAGTATAACCAAGAAGCTTATATATTTTATCTAATTTATATTTGGAGGGACAAGTTAGGAATGCATATGTCAAAGAACCATATAAAACCAAATTCAGTTAGGAACCGTCAGAATTGTGACTTAAAGCTAGATCTGCCTGAATCTAGAGCCCATAATATTTCTCCTATACTGAGAGAGTGGACATAGCTTTAGCTTTAAAGTACTAAAGTCCCTGCAGGCTTGATAGAAATGGAGAAAAACAGCCACACCCAAGTCTTGCCAGCCCCAAACTGAGCTGCAACTTCATCTGCTATGGGGTCCTTTCATAGATGTCACTGTCACAGCTCAATAGATAACAAAGAATGTATGGCCAATCACATCACAAAAGTGATAGCTTTAAAATCAAGTGTCAACAAGTGTACCATGATACTTTCATATGTTAAGAACTGTGTTAGAAGTGTGTATATATATGGTTATTAAAACCTATGTTAATCCTGTTTTGGTATGTTGTTTATTCTTTTCTAAAGTTTAACATCAGTTCATCCAAAGCTAGTGGGATATAGGTAAAAAGATCTGTTCATTTAAAATTTGTGTTTCTCCCACATCCACTTTTATGCATTTCATGAGCATTTGAATTATATAAGACTTTGAGTTTCATTGCGACTAAATATCAGGTTGATGTTCATGGTCCCAGGAGGAATGATGAGTATTTCCCTGAGTTATCCAACTGTTGATGTTTTAATTTCTTGATGTCAATAATGATCAACTTAAAGTTTTAAGTTATTGTCATTATTGTTTCTGCATAAATGGTATGGATTTCATATCCTACTCAATATAGTAATATTTTTTCTCAAAACTATTATCTTGTCATACTTTTCCACCTGATCCTAGACCCCTCAGGAATTAACATAAATACAATTTCAGGCTTGAATTAAGAATACTGACTTTGTAGAGCTTAGATGGTAGTATAGTTGGTAGATTATTTGCTTAGCATGTACAAGGTCTTGGGTTTGATTCCCAGGATGGCATAAAACCAAACACTGTGGCAAATAAATGAAATCCTAGAATTTGGGATGCACAGAGTAGGAAATTCAGAAGTTCAAGGTTATCTTCAGCTACATAGGGATTTTGAATCCATCCTGAGCTAAGTGAAAACCTGTCCCCAACAAGCAAACAAACAAAAATCATTTTTAATTGAAATGAACTAAATTGCTTTCTCAAAATTTCTCCTAAAAATGATCCTAATGCCTTTATAAATTGAGTTATTGAATTCAATAAATAAGTATGACTTTGTCAACAGATCAGATCAGTAGTACAATAAAAGTGTACATGGATTATCTAACAATTTAGTGAGTAGTCTATAAGACTTCCTACCCTTGAAGGTCATATTAATTATTGCTAATAAACATGGATAAAATATATAACCCATCCATATTTTCCAATGGATGTTTTATGTTATACCATTTGCAGCACTGTGTGCTGCCATAGACCAACAAGCAAGATTAACCTTTTCTATTTACCCTGTGATTGCTTCAGGGAACCAAACAAGGTGTCCTAGAGAAGATGTATGGTTATAGAGGAATATCACATGAATATAATGTGTGTGCCACTGAGGGAAGTGCCAGTTCTTGAGTCATAGAGCTTGGAGACCTGGATATGATGACTTCCTGGAGAAAGACAAGGTCAAGACATGACAAACAAACTGGAGTTACAGGTGAAGCTATGGGAGCAAGGGAGGGCAGTAAATAGAAGGCACAGGGCAGAAAGGAGGAAAGATTCCAAAGGCCTCACATGAGGAACTCTTCATTCTTCCACCTCAATAACCACAGTGGCTACATCTCTAGCAAAAAGCTTAGCCTTCTTCAGTAACACATCACAGCAGAGAATTCATTGTATACTACACATTAAAACCACTATCTTTATTTGCGTTAATGAACCCTCTACATACTTTGATAAAGAGGAACAACACATAGCGAGCCATTTTATTTTTATTTCTTCCTAATGAGGCTACTGTGACATAAAAAAGGTACACAGTTCTATCAAGACCACATAGATAGTAAGTGGCAGTGTCTCAAACAGCCTCTCATGCCCAGACATATTAACTACAGCAAGCCTCTTTGCTTGAAGACAAAGGACGTGCCTGTCTCATCAGGTGGCTCATGTGGGATTTGAGTTCTAAGTAAGATTTGCCTAGAGTTTTCATGAAGAAGACCTTAGCAATCAGTTATCAAGATAGTTGGAGTCTTAGCTGTGTCAACATATGCTCCCTTGTGTGGCAGGTTTTAGTCAGTGAAGAGAGGGCTTTCCTAAAATACAAGGAAAAGAGTCTTCCTTTCAATCATAATAAAGAAGTTCTTGATATATTGCCCAAAATAACCTTTAACATCAGGGAAAGATTCCTATCATACATGTGATCAAATGGTACTTTACAGGTTAAGTGCTTTCTTTGCGTTCCTAGAGAAATAGTTAAGCAATACTCTTCTCTAAACTAACCCAAGGTCCTAAAAATTGATTCATATAGAAAAGATACATGGACCATAAGTTGGTGAAATAATGTAAAGACGTTTAATATCCCTCACCTTGCAAAGTCATCAGCACTAAATTAAAATTCCTGAGAATTGCAGAGTGAGAGACTGAAATATACAGTCCTAAATGAGATGTCTTTGTCAAATCCCTTCCCTCTGAGTTAAAGGAACTGTGCAGAAGAGGATGCAGAAGGACTGTAAGAGCCAGGAGACCCTGAAGACCATAAAACACTATCTTCCATGTGTAACAGGACTGAGCACATGTGAACTTACAGAGACTGAAAGCATGCCCAGGGCCTGGGCAAGTGGGCACAAGCCCCAAGTCCTAGCCAGGAAACTATCACCAACTGACAAACACTTACAAAGGAAAACTTTTTATTTTCTCCAATGGGGTTTCACTTGGTATACAAACCACTCTTAAGGACAGGCATCATGACCAACATGGCCAAAACTCCAGAGTATTTTTGGAGATTTTTCTCTCATATTGCTTTGTTTGGGCATTATTATCTTATTTATTTATTTATTTATTTATTTATTTATTTATTTATTTATTTATTTTTGCTTTTTCAAGACGGGGTTTCTCTGTGTAGCTTTGTGCCTTTCCTGGAACTCACTTTGTAGACCAAGCTTGCCTCGAAATTACAGAGATCCGCCTGTCTCTGCCTCCCGAGTGCTGGGATTAAAGGCATGTGCCACCACTGCCCGGCAGTTTGGGCATTTCTTTTAATGTTACTGGTCTTTTACTTGTACATTATGGTTTCCAGTTTTGTGATTTTATTTGTGTGTGTGTGTGTGTGTGTGTGTGTGTGTGTGTGTGTGTGTGTATTTCTTCTGTTTTTTCTTTCTTTCTTTTAAATTCTGATTGGCTTGTTTGATTTTATTTCCCATTTGTTTTCTAAAGAAAGTGAGAAATAAGGAATGGGGTTGGATGGATGGGATGGTTAAGAGGATCTGGGAGATGGGGGAGGGGGGAACCATGATCAGAATATATTGTATGAAAAAAATATTTTCAATAAAAAAGAAAAATTATTTGTAAGAGGTAACAAAAAAATAAAATTCCTGAGAATTATGATAAGGAAGCCAGTCCAAGTTTATATTTTATACAATTTATTTGACAAGGTTTTCCCTTCTCTTTGACAGAGTAAATTAAAATTTGGGACTGTAGCTTGGCAGAAGAGACTACAATGCCATGTGCAAGGCCCTGAGTTCAACCCCCACAAATAAATAAATAACAAAGAAATAAATAAAGCAGGATTTGGCTTATCTTATGGAGTTCTATAGGGATTCACTGAGTTAAGAAAAAGCAGTACCTCTCTAGCCACACTCTGATCCTCATTAGCAAAATGATTTTTTTCCATCATGGCTCTGTCTCTAGGCTTTAAAAACTGACTAGTATTATCTATGGCCCGAATTGTCTTGAGGTTTTCAGATTTCCAGAATACCAATTTGTGGCACATTGAAATTGATGATGCTAGCTTTCCCTTGGGCTCAAGTCCACCTCATCTGTTCTTCCTACATTCTTCTTCTTTCATTGTTCTCTTCTGTGGCCGACGTTCATACATTATGTGTCTTATATTCTTCTGTGCCCTAGTATGCCTGTCCCCACACCTGTCAGTTAGATGACAAGTGTGATTAGAGAGGGTGGAAGCTAAAAGTTTAATTCTTGTAAAATACTGTCCATACTTCCTGAAATACCTTGAAAAAATGGCACAAAGGAAAGGGGACAAAGATGTACCAGTTTACCACTGGGATTTTAGTGTCCCATTGATTTGGGAAAGTGCTAATATAGCACCTCCCTTGTTGTCAGCATGCTCCACAGTGGAGCACAGCAGTTCTGGCATCTCTCTATGATAGGTTACAAAGCATCCCTGGATAAACTCTCTAAACTGCTGTTTACTTGGCAATAAAAGACCTTGTGTCCTTAAAAGAAAATAAACTGCTACACTTTGGTGCTGTGGGATGTCTTTATGTATGCTGTGAATATGTTTTGCTCTGACTGATTGATAAATAAAGGTGTTTGGCCAATGGTGAGGCAGAATAAAGTTAGGCAGTATATTTGGTACATATTGGGGAAAGAAAAGAAGAAAGGCAAGTGGGGCTGATGCTGTGAGGTTCTGCCAGGAGAAGCAAGATGTAAAAGTAACAGTAAGCCATGAAGTCATGTGGCAATGCATTGATTAAGAGAAATGGGCTGAGTTAAGTTATAATAGCTAGCTAGCAAGGAGCCTGAGCCATTAGGCCACACAATTCATAAGTAATATAAGCCTCTGTGTGTTTACTTGGGTCTGAGCAGCTGCAGGACTGGGGAGGACAGAGGAAAACTTCTGACTATACTCTATAATCATATGGCCAACTAACTGGGACAGAAAGGAGACTGTGTAAGGATAGCTAATTAATAGCTAAAATTGAAAAGGAATGTCTTCAGGACTCATGACTTTCCCATCCCATGTTTATACTTTTAAGATACTTCTTTGAGATGTGAACTATGTGTACATAAGATATGGATGGAAAGATAAAAATCATTCTATATGGAAGAAGAGAGAAGCAGTTACAAGAATGCTAATCTATGGCTTTACCTACAGTGGCCATCTGGGAGTCAAGAAAGAGACATACTGGTGTGTCTCAACTCAACCCAACCCCAAGTTCCTGGTAGTTGATGGAGAAGGTCTGGACAGCCATAGTAACAGAGTCAGGGCTCTTTATCAAGACTAAGAATAGAATGCAGACAGACAAGAAGCAAAGACTTTGAGTGACCAACCTTGATGTAGACATATTTCCCCTTAAATCTGGATCCCATACCTTGGGCAGTTAACATCTTAAACATCAGTTTGCTGATCTTTGATAGTGATCATCTTTTTGACCTCATAGAAAAGTGGTCAGTAGAATTCTGGTACAGTATACCTTCTTAAGAAAAAAAGCAAAACAAAACAAATACATAAAATGGTTTGAATGAAAAAAGAAGCATTCCAGCATATAAATTCTCATCTCACATATTCCTACCTGATGTGTTGCTTTATGGTCTCCTGAAAAGGAACCCAGTGCTTCATGCTGTCACCTACAGCATTGTTACCTGGATATATTTCCAAAGAAAACAGAGCTAGAATGTCACAGCATCATGCAGACCGATTTAAAAAAGATCTTTTAACTTAATTGTCATTTATTTCCCACTGCCTACACTTGTTTAGTTTTAGAAAAAAAATAATCCTAAGCAGAAGCTTGATCAACAGCAAAACTGATGTTCAAATGAGTCAGCTCTTAGACTGGGGAGGTAACTTAAATGGCACCAATGTTGTTATTAATAACAGCACCCACATTGTTCTGGGAAATGAACTAGGTACAAAAAATGAAATATTGATTTCAACTTAGTCTAAACAACAGTCCCCTCGAGTAAATACTAGCATGCCTCCTCTCCAGATAAAGAAATAAAAACTCAAAATATGTTAGTAATGAGGTGTTTGTTTGTTTGTTTGTTTGTTTTTTTATCAAACATCTTGGAAGGACAAAGTGGGCTTGTAAACACAGATGTATCTCTGGTGTTTTCCTTTCTCTGGTCTTCTCCTTTCAGGCTTCTTCTGTCTGCTGTTTCACTCTGTCACAAGCCTCTCTTCTTCCTGGAAGAGTTTGCCTCCAGGGGAGCACATGCCATGATAGGCTCTTCAGAAAGCCACATAAACCCAGCAGAAACATTTAGAAAGGGGCATCCAGCCTCTGTGAGCATATGGTTCACGGCAGCTGCTTATTACTGAATCTGTTTGGCTTTTCTTCCTAGACAAAAGGGACAAAGTCAACAGTTTCAAAGAAATTAGAACCATTTATCCTGGTGATAAACTCAGGACAAAGTAAATTCAGTGACCCAAGGAAGACCAATGAACAATTCTAATTTTGCAAAAGATAGCTACTGTGAGAAAAGAGACAGCTAACTTATTTGTTCCTTCAAATGGCATTTTCTTACAAGATTTGCAGGAAAAGAAAGAACATTTCTTTGTTCATTGCTGTCACAAATATTTATTGATTGTTTACTAGTGCCAGGCAGGCCCTAATCCCTAGAACAAAGCAATTAACCAAATATACACGTTCCCTTCTCTCGAAGGAAGGACAAGTAGACAATACTGGGTAGTGCCAACAGCTTTTTTTAAAAAAAAGGATATTTAAAATACAGTAGTATGGAGGGAAATGTAGAGACTGCCTTGGTTAAGGATGGAAGGCTGTCCAGCTAGGTCATGTGACTATTGCAAGAAGATTCTCCCAAACAGGGAAAGCAACTTAAAGTCCCCATAGCAGAAGGAACTTGTATAATCAAGGAATTTAAAAAGCAAAACCAAAAAAAAAAAAAAAAAAAGTCAGTGTGACTCTCATGGACCGAGTAGTGGAGAAAGTATTACATGATAAGACAGGAATAGAGGGAAAGCTATGGAGTAGAAAATTTCCATTCTTATAAGCCATGTTAGGGAGAAGTTAGTCTTATCCTATGTGTGTGCTCTGGAGAAAGACAGAGGCTGATGGCATGGATATGCTGGTCTATGGTACAGATAGCCATGGGACTGAAAGAGAAAACAGATAAAGAGCAATGGCCAAGGTCCAAGGCTGGGTAGTTCAGCTTTCAAAGAAAGCAAAGGAGACTGAGCAGGAATGGAAACATGGTGGGAGGATGGGCAGCAGGCTGTGATGCTGGTGTCACCAGGAAAGGTACACTGTTTACTTTAGAGAGGGGGTGAGCTAGATATGCCAGTGACCCCCTAAGAGAGAAAAAGATAAAACAATAGAGAATTACCATCAGGGATACTGAAAACCTTGACAAGAACCCTTGATGACAGAGATGGAAAAAAGATTAGAAGGAATCCCATGGAGTAAAAGGGGATAGGCAGAAGCTGCAACATCTATGTAGAGAAAATTTCTTACAAAAAATAAACAGATCACTGTTGAACAAGAATGTAATGAAATAAGAAAGATTTTTCTAAGCCAAAGAAATTGTACAGTGATTTATTTAATTTTTTTTAATGTTGGTGGGTTGATAGAAACTATCTAGAAAGAGAAAAATTGGTATCTCAGGAAAAGGGAGGCTGATTACAGAAAATCACGAAGTCAAGAGAAGGGCTGACATAGAGAAAGAATGCTGCAGAGGAACAATACCCACTCCATGTCCAGCAACAACAAAAGACTAAAACTTTAAGCCAGCCTATACAGGAACTAGTGTTATTACTGACCTAAAAGTAAGTAAAGGAAACATACAAAAACAAAATCTTATATTTATTCATGATACTACCATTCATGGGGCTAAGATACATATCCCCATGAGGGAATATTTCGAGTTACTCAATGGGAATGTTTACCTCATCTTCCAGACCTGATCCTACTGAACCCTTCAATGTCATACTTGTGTTTCTCCTGGGCCAAACACTTTGCTACTAGCACAACATTGCTATTCACAGATTATATTCTATTTTTAAATTTGGAAAAGAAAAAGTCAATGTGACCCATGTGCATTGGGCATAGAGAAAGTATTATGTGGTGAGGTTGGAATATAGAGAGAGCTATGAACTAGAAAATTTTCATTTCTATAAGCTATGTTAGGAAGTAGTTTTATTCTACATGTGTATTCTGTAGTCCCTTTAAACCATTTCCCTCTGCAGCAAGACCATTGTTTCAACTTTTCAACATCTGGTTATGCCCTGCATATCCCTCAGGAAAAGTCATGTTTCCCTGTCTCTGCCTGAGCACTGGCCACTGTTGTCATTACCCATTTAAATGTTGTTTTCTGCATGCTATACTAAAACTTACCTCACTCTACTGAGACTAGAGGTTGTATATGCTGTGTTTTCAACTAAGCAGGAAAAGTCATGATAAGAGAACATGGTCCCCTCTCAGGACATTACAAAAATGGGATTCTTGATAAACACTTGTAAGAGAAGAAAAGGTAAGACCAGTTCTTTATTGGTGAAATTATTAAGGCCACTCCACTTAGTTAAAAGGGAGGTTTATTTTGTGGGGTAACTTACAAATGAAGGGATAGGTTGCAGGGTCTGGGAAAGGTATGGCACAGTCCGGTGGTGTTCTCTAGAAAACTCTGCTCAGTCTACCTCCAGTGTCCAGGGTCCTGGAACCAAGAGAGGCCTCTCCTCTTGATCCTGGGTCTTCAGCTTCCTCCCTCAGCCCCACCTTGTAGGTGTGACCATTACCAAAGCCTCAATGGGGGTTGGAACTTTCAGGCCAAGGCTGGGATGGCTACCCACTACAGTTCTTAGCATCCCAAGGGACAAATGTGCTTCTTAAGGGAAGTAAGCATTTGGAAAACCAACTGGCAGATGTTTTCATCATATTATTGGCTTGAAGAAGTAGAGTCCCCCACTTTTAAATCTGCTGCATCTGAATATTGGGGATTCACCTTCATCCAATACAAGAAATTGAAAAGAAAAGGAGCTATCTCACTTGCAAAAATAATGGATCCAGACATAACATCTCAATATAAATTGAATCAATACCTGCATCCTTGGAAGAATTCAGTTTACCTTATCCTTCCCTAGAATCTAAGAAAATGTAAATACATTATTCAGCTATTGCTAAGTCACAGCCATAAGATCACCACCACTATGTTTTAATTGCAAGAAATGTATTACCTCCATTTTTGCTTAAGTTTTAATCATTATATAATAAAAAGGAATA
Source organism: Onychomys torridus (assembly GCF_903995425.1). Classification (NCBI taxonomy): domain Eukaryota; kingdom Metazoa; phylum Chordata; class Mammalia; order Rodentia; family Cricetidae; genus Onychomys; species Onychomys torridus. The sequence continues at coordinate 74,824,593 of NC_050443.1, forward strand.
TAGGTAAATTACCTCATGAATTATAGTGAACAGCAATTTATTTAGTTTATTTATATTTTTATATCTTTACAATATGTTCATATATATTTTAAGTAATTTCAACTAAATATCATGGGAATTACAGTACAGGAATCTTGGTTTTAATCTGCATGTTGCTACCAACTATGTGTAAGTCATATGACAAGAGCTAATGTTGCCATTTTCCAGATTGGAGGGCACTGAGGTTGTCATACCTAAGAGAAACAAAAACTCTGGAGATATAGTCCTTTAAAAATGAATAGACTTTTGACACAAAAGCTAGAAAAAAATAACGTGAGCAATGCAAAAACCATTCAGCTTGTTTACCGTTATGTGAAAAGATATTTTGGGTCCCTTAGATATAGACATAGAATGCACTTACAAAAAAAAAAAAAAGATATCTAGAAGTAAACTGTGAGTATTGTTTATGACAGCAGAAGAACGGTCTACTGGAATTAACATGATTGTGTGGTCTCCAACAAAAATTTGGGTTGTCTTATGCCACATCTATACCCATAAATCTATGTTGTCCCTATTAATACAGTCCAACTTCTGAAGGAAAAACAGAAAGCCAGGATTGCATTAGCTTCCTTATATCAGAATCAATGAGGTATGTGCTGCACTTTTGAAAGGAACCGCTTCATATTAAGGCGCTTAAGAGCTGAATAACAAGCTCATAAAATGTTAATACCTATGATAACTGTAGCTTGGGTAATACCTTTAACTGTGTGGAACTGTCACATGACCAACAACAATAAAATGCCCTTGGGAGGGTAACGGGCATTGGGAAGGCTTGAGTGGACTGAAGAGGAATTGTTAACTGCTACATTCTACTTTTATTACCTTGAACTTGATGACATCTGGACTCTGGCCCAATGCTTTGGAATCAGCCTCACATGCCCTGTAATTTCCTGAAGAAACAGCTGGAGTTGATCCATTCATGAATAGTGAGCAATTGTGAAAGGATCTGAGGCACAGTCCTACCTTGGCTATGTGGCATCTAGAGGTTGGCCTCTGGGAAGTTCAGTACTCATGTCCTAAGCCATCAAAGCACTCCCCTTTCACTTCCTTTTAATTAAGCACCACATTATCACTATTTGGTAAACACATTGTAACCAAAATCCCACATCAGCACTTCCCAGGCCATCCTTCTGCAAACCAGCTAAGTAGAAGGGCCATATTCATGTGGAAAGTCTTGGAAGATAGCTTTTATCTCAATACCTTCTATACTAACTTAACCAAAAAATCTGTTGCTGAACAGGAGGTTCGTTTTCCCCTTCACTGGAGGCTCAACCTCAGTACCAATTCTCAAAATTCAAATTATTATTCCAAAGCAATCTGTCTGACTGGCTTCATGCTAAGTGGCACTGTATAACAAAGCTACATAAGATGGCAAAATGAAAACCAGATTTTTTCGTTGTTTGTTTTAAAAGCATGAAAAAGAAATTGCTTTTTCGGGGTGTTTTCTGGCTTGGAATACAAGAAGTATAATGTGAAGCTGAGCAGATTGACAGCTGTAGGGGAAGTAAACACCTTTGCCCAGCAAATCCCATCTTTCCAGCTCAGCAACCCATGATGCTATCATTGGGTTTTCTTGTTTGAGGGAAGCCTCTGAGATTTCTAGTCTGAGGAGATGTGCCCAACTCTAGGATATCTGATGTCTCCTCTAATCATCTCTTTCTGAGCACAAGCCACTTAGTGATCCTGGTCAGCTTTCCCATGGTGTGCAAAAGCAGTTTAGAGTTAGGCTGGGCTCTGGGATTTGACAGTCTGCATTGGAAACCTAACTGAATGCCAGCCTAGGAACCATGGCATGTGATGTGGACACCTTATGCCTCACTTCCCTTTATTGTCCTTGATGCATGGAAGAGTAATTATACCTAGTTTTAGAGATCTTAGAATAAAGTAAGTGATTTCACACACCAAGCAGAGTGTTTTATGTGGAGCAAGCACCTAGTGAGTTATTATTGTAGAAAAGCAGGTGCACTGGAGTCCAACAGATCTGAGTTGCAGAGATAAATCCTCTTCCATCTCAGAGTAGCTATTGCTTGCCTGGTGAGGGAGGGAGTGTCACAGGAAGATTTATGTGTAGCAGATGAACCACCATGCAGTGGAAGCTGGTTAGCAATAACAGCTGTGATGTGGTATGATGTGACTCATTGGAGTGCTGGGGACAGTCATGTCCATAGAAAAGGTGACAGCAATGGCAGTGAAACCAGTGGTGGTGGGTCCTTACTAGCACTGAGAATCGTAATTGTGTTGTGGGAGTGGGTGAGGTAGAGACATTAGTGGCAATGGCCATGGTGGTGTGGATGATACAATTATGCATCTGTGCACTATCATAGAGTAAAAAGCAATTCTTTCTCATCTTGTTGTCCTCTATGTCAGCTGTACAACAGCCCAGAAAGAAGTCATATCAACAAATAGTAGACCAGATGCTGGAGGAGGAAAAGACCTGAGCTGGGGTAGCGGGGGAGAGGTTCATCAGCAAATCAGGCCTTGGTTATGGAGAACCAGATGAGGAGGCTGGGTTTCTTTAGTGTTCTATATGGAGTTTGAAACTGTATAAGATTCTAGGACTCACTACAGGACATAAGTGTTTGACTGATTGATGCTGTCAACATGCATGAGAAAGAAGAAGGGCACCTATGGGAACCCTCCAAAGCAAAAATGATGTGAACTACAGGGGATACTTACTGAAGACATGAATAAGATAGAACCATGTTGGAGGCTGCCTCTAGTAGCTTCCCTCCAGGGGCTGCTCAGCTCAAAAAAGCCATGTGAAATGCTTTGATCAATTTCACAGAAAGTCATATAAAGCAGTACACATCCATGGTACCAATACTGCAGGAACTGAGGCAGGAGGATTGTAAGCTTGAGGCTGTCCTGAGGCTACATAGTGAAACACTTTCTCAGAAGAAAAATAATACAAAAAACTCTCAAAGGAACTACTAAAATTAAATATTAATAATTATTATTATCTCAACCCTTATACTTAGGCTGAGTTTGGAAACAAACACAAATCCTAATTTCATAAAAGACACGTTAAGTCATTAACTATAATGTAGTCTTGAAGAGTTAAGAGACAACCAGAGTTGCAAGAAAGGGGGTATGGAGGAAGAAACTTCACAATACAGTCTAAGCCCATGACTGAGATGTCTAGCTCTTCCTCCATGCCTGCATCCATTGGACCACAGCCTAGCACTGGTGCTTCTGGCTTTAGCCAGGCCTAGTTGATACTTGGATTCTAGAATCAAACTAACCAGAGGAGTCTGAAAGATGCAGAATATTGCCATTGTAGATAGGAAGACACTCGCTCAGGTCTGCCAGGCACCAAATCATGTCAACAGCTCAGCCAAATAGAAAAAGTCAAATTGTACTTTGAAATGCAAAGCACTTTCTTTTCCAATGAGGAACACAAAACCCCTGAGTGCATTACTTTTTGTCAAAGGTAACAGTGTGAAAAACGATGGCAACAGATTATGAGCATGCACGCCCCAGTATTTACTCCAAATACATGAGCAGAAATGGGATGTGGACCATGAATCTTTTGTATAAAATCCACTGAAGATATTAGCTATAAAAGTGGGTGGGTGTTTATATAGCTGTACAGAAAGTATTTGAATAGATAGCAACACTGGTGTTTAAAAATCTGAATATTAATACAAGGGATTTTAAGAAATACATTAATTCCCAATGGGAAAAATTAAACTTGCATTATGTTTGTTTCTAGAAATTCATTTTAGGAGAATTGAGTTTTAATTGTGATCAACTATCTCAATATTCCTTCCACACAATAGCATTATTTTTATGTAAGTATACCCTTTCCAGCTCACAACTGATGACTTTAATGTCAAGAAGACAGAGCAGCAAACTATAGCTCTCTAGGGCTCATATATGGACCTCCACCTGTTTTTCATAACACAGGGGGTACTTTGTTTATGTGTTATCTGTGGCTATTCTGTTCTACAGTAACAAAATTTAATTATTAAGATAGACTAAGGTGTCTGGCAAAACCCAGTTGCTTTAATTTCTATCCCTTTACAGGATGCTGCCTAACCCCATATCTAGACCAAGGGTTCTCACCATTGACTACATATTAGAATCTACTGGAGAGTTTTGTGTGAGGGAGGTGGTGCATATATGTGTGTGCATGTGAAAACTTATGATGTGGATATGTATACACATAGAAGCCAGAGTTCAATTTCTGATGTTGTTCATTGGAAGCCAATCTTTTTCTTTGTTAAGATGCATCTCTCACTTGTCAAGTTCATCAGGCTGGGAGACTATCCAGCTGCAAGGATCCCGTAGTCTGTATCTCCCAGCACTGGGATTCCAAGCACATGTCTCCTCTTCCAGCTTTTCTTTTTCTTTTCCTTTTCCTTTTTCTTTTCCTCTTCCCTTGTTTTAAAATCTGAGTATTGTGAATCAAATTCAGTTGCCCACATTTTTACACCTAGCACTTTACCAACTGAACCCCCATCCTAGACCAGAGCTTTTAAAACTCTGAGCACAGCCCTTACTCCTAATAATTGCATCCATCTCTATGGGGCCCAGAACTCCATCTCTTTCAAATCCCATGAATCACTCCACTGTGCAAACCTGGGTGAACACTTATATTTTAGGGAGCCCTATTCATCCCCAGACCCTCTATTTTTTAATATTCCAGTAGAAAGGCTCAAAATGAGATCTACCTGCCTCATAGAATTCAGAATCCATACTAATAATAAGCATTGACCTATATCATCTCCCATACCATAAGAAAGAAAACCAAACAGAATGCTGCTTCTCCCTCTCTAATGTCTTTGCTCACCGTTTTTAATAATTTCCCAGAAGTCTGTGTTGATAGGCTGCAGCGCTTTTCTTTGACACTTGATATAGAATCTTCTCCTTAAATGAAGGCTTTCCCAAGACTTTGCTCAGAGTTCTCTACTTGCAGTCTCTACAAGAACACTGCCTGTGTTGAAGGAAGGAACACAGATGGGGACTGCAAAAGTGCCTTCAGGTGGCAGAAGGCAATGAATATTCAATAAGACTGTTTCGTATGTAAATCAGAAGACATATAATAATGAAAGTGATTCTACCTTACAAAGACTTCCTTACAAGCTCTCTTTCTATCTTTAGATTATAGACAACATGGTGAGCAAAGTCAGAAAGATTTAGGTGAATATCATTCCTAATCGTAAGTAGAATGGCCATGTAACACACACATACTCACATACACACACACACACACACACACACACACACACACACACACACATGCACGCATGCACGCACGCACGCACGCACCCACACACGCACACAAGCATGCATGCATGAGGATGTTCATGGGAACAAGAGGAACTGAGTTCTAGTCCCCATTCTGTTTCCCATCTGTATGGCCCCAATATAAACACTCCATGTCTCTGTACTTCAGGTTCTCACACTTTGAAAGTGTAATTTTGTAGGCTTTGATCACAGTTTCTGACAGCCCAATTTGACGGGTCTGTGACCTTAATTCATTTTTAGTAGTCCATCTTGTCACTATTCACTTGAGAAATGCCTTCTGAACACCCATTTTCCTGCCCACGCTTTCTCACAGAGAGACAAGAGACAGAGATGGGTACATTAAACCCTTTGCTTTGTACAGAGTTGAATAAGCCATCCATTCAACTCTTCCTTTGACCCAGTCACTTCTAAGAATGTGGAGCCTGCTCCTTGAGTTTAGTGTTGCTATAGGTACTAAAATCTACAGAACAGAAAGGAAGGATACTATTTCTGCCCTTGTACACTTGCATGGTATGATGGGTCTGAGTTTCAAATCACTCAAAGAACTTACACTTTTTTTCATATTTTTAATTTTCTTTAATTCATAGAAGTTCATTGGGTTGGAGAGATGGCTCAGCCATTAAAGGCCAGGCTCACAACCAAAAAATATAAGAAGTTCATTACTGTCCACTTTATAGATGAGAAGACAAAGTTTTAAAGATTCTAGAGTTTGATCGAGATCCCAGGGATTGAGCAAAACACTTTGTCCTTTTCTATAGCATCTACATGCTCCACTGGCCTAATGACTCTCCCTTATCAATGCATACTGCCACCGCCTCTATACTGACAAATTCTAAGACATCCATGTGTTGTGTTACTTGTACAAGACGATGCATAGAGTGACTTGTCAAAGCACTGATTTTTCCAAGGTGCCAGTGTTACCTTACAGTCTTCCCCCAAAGGAGTGAGAACAAGTAAGAATCCATTGACATTGGAGATGGGGCAAAGCACAAGCTACCTAGCTACCAAAAGCTTATCTCTGTGTCCCCAGCTCTGGCCTCTTGACATGCTCAGATGTCCAATGCTCCTACCACACTGCATTGCTTAGAAGACCATTATCTGTGCAAATGCCCTCTCTGTTGGAACCTTGCCAGTGTCCCAAGAAGAGGTGAAAGCAATGGCACAGCCCCATACCTCCATGGGCCTCACAGGTTTTCTCTTTGCATGCATTGGGGTGAGGTAATACTGTACGATCTCTGCAACCTTGTTTCCCTCAGATGCTCACCCTTTATCCACACCCACTGTTTTGTGAGCAAATACTAGCTCTCTCTGCTCTGCCTCCTCTGCTCACCTGACGTTTAGTTCTTCTGCATTGCTTTGTCTGAGAAGCCTTACTAGATATACCAAGCTTAGGTTTAGCCCTCCCCTCTTGTGCTCTCTTCACATGCTGACCATAGAATGTTATGTTGTTTAGTTGCTGCCTTTGCTAGCCCAAAGCACCTGAAAAGTTGGGGTCAGCTTCTTTTCTGACCAATACCATGCCTTGGGATCACAAATACACACATGTCTGACAGGGTAATGTATCTCTCTCTCTCTCTCTCTCTCTCTCTCTCTCTCTCTCTCTCTCTCTCTCTCTCACACACACACACACACACACACACACACACACACACACACACACACACACTGGATACACATGGCTCAATATATATGTCATGCAAAACTTTGGCATTTCATTCTTATTGAGTCAAAAACTAAAAAGCACTACATGAAAGATTAAATTGATCTTGAGTTGCACTGATACAGGTTCAGAGTTCCTTATAAGGATGTGAGGGTTTGCTCTCTGAATTTATGCTTTGAATACAGCTAGAATATTGTCCATTTGTGATAAAGTCTTAGGATATAGCCTCTGTTCTATCCTACTTACCAGACATGTCTTGAATAATAGGCAGGGAAAGAAATCAAATTCTATCTAAGGAAGACACAAGAGGAAGAGATTGAATGGCATCCACCAATCACTGGACAACTGTCCTGGAGAGAAGAGGAAAAGCTGATGCTTTGGGTTGGTTATGCCGTGTTCATGACAAATAACATCACAGGAAGACATGATGTTCCCAGAAACCTTCAGTAAAAACACATATACCCAAATCAGGAATGGGAATGTGTGGTTACAAGATGGTTCATTCCCCATCTCCAGTGAAACACAGGAAAACCTTCTGATTTGATAAACACTGGTGTCAGTGTTGAATATGGTAGGCACATATGGTTTTCATATTCATAGGAGCTTATTTTAAGAATGAATGATGCTGCCAATGGGAGAATTTCATCCTGTGCTGCAAGAAAATGATGCTTTGTGCACGGGAGTGGCAGAAATAAGAAGAGCGCCTTTCTGTCCTTGGGAAATCTCACAGAGTGAGTCCCCAGTTCCTGAATGTCAGCCCTTGGCAGGGTTCTACCTAGTTGCTGAGTCTGAGTATGCCCCGTGTTAGGTCATCATCTATAATTCTTTGCTATGCTCCAGGGAAAACTGCTACTTACTCAAAAGTGATTAGGCTCAGTATGTAGGTAATCATTAAAGCTGAATTTTCTTCTACATTGATGTTGCTAGAACTCTTGTTTCTATATATACTTTGAGATATTTCAAGCACACAAAATGAAAGATTGGGAGAACTGTTGCTTATCTGGTACCTTCTCTGGGCTGGCTACCATAGTTGAGCTTTGTGATTCTAACCATCCAACCCCTTGTAAGTTTAGAAAATGAAGAGCAGAAGTCATTCCTCCAGGTCCGCACAGTGTGGAGGGACAGGAGCTGTAAAGGGAGTCTAGGTCTCATTGATTGCCTAGTTGGCATCCTGCTACATACTGCTTGCAGCCAGCCCTTTCTGAGAATATTCTGTATGTTGTTCTAACTAACACACACAAACTCTGACAAATGCCCTCAAGCCACCACTCATTATCACTCTAGTTTCCTTCACCATCTTTGGCTTCTGAAAGACTTCTTGTGTGCCTATGGAGAAAGAATACCAATATTGGCAAACTTGTCTATGGATTTGAGGCTGTTTACTTTTACATCGCTGCCTGGTAGTTTGAGAGATTTCCTTGCTTCTCACTTCACTGGAAGTTGCAGCTCATTAGCTGGGGGATTGATTCACTTTTGATATGACTCAACACTTATACAAAACATTTTTTTTAATTACAGAAAAATGTTTCCAGCTGTTTCTTGATGGCATAAATTCTTTTAGCTAAATAATCTATCTTTTCAATTCCACCTACAAGTTGAAAAGCATAAAGTTCCAAGAGTAGCCATCATTAAAATTTTGTCGTCCTGACCACCACTTTATATAATTTAGTATCCAAACAAACTTGTGAATTATGGGCAATCAGCTCCCTATGTTCTTCATATTCTAATATCTGAAAATGAATCATTTACCTATGTGTTATCTATTAGGCCATAAGCTACATGAAATCGTGATTATGACTGTTTTATTTACTACAGTTTCATTAATGTTTCAGAAAATGTATGTCACATAACTCAAAGTGAATACACTGATCAGCTAGCTGAGCAAATGAATGACTAAAAAGCTCCATTTTCTCCTTATCATTCTATTCAGTTTTCTTTAATCATTCATATTCTACTTACTGATCAAAGGAATAAATATAGGAGAGAAAAAAGGATAGGTCAAATGATTAAAAAACAACTTCTGCCCTTAATCTCACTTGTTACTCATTTCCAATTGACACAGCTAACTTAAAGGATGGTGCTCCAAATTCTTTTTTCTGATACAGCTCCCTAGATGTCTCAGACCTTGTGACAAGCGATCACAATGCTAGCTTTCTACTATAAGCCAATATCTTCCTTTAAATAATTTAATGTAGCAACAAAATTGGAGACTTCAATATAAAGTGGGATTTTGTTGTTATTGTTGTGAAAGTTATCTACTGAGAAAGTTGCTCCAGAACTCAGTTTTAATATTTCATGTGGCCAGTAGCCAAACTATTAAATGACTAATAATGTCAAGCATAATACCTTGTCATTATTTAATTTAAATATACATCGTGTCTTGTAATCATTTTGTTAGTATCTGTACATTTTACAGATGAATCTGAAGCTCTGAGAAATTTAGATGATAGTACAAGATCATAATAAGAAATTGAAGTGAGATTGTACCAAGATCTTTTCCCTTGGCCAGTATCTACCATATATCTTAAAATTATAAGATCAACCAGGTAGCTTCATGCCTTAAAATTTGATGTATTGCACAACATAGAGTCTACAGGGGAGAAAGAAGAGGTCAAATGGTATACAGGGCTCATGAACATCTGATCCCTACATGCCCACCACCCACTCCCACAAACTCAGGGTACAGGAAAAGAAGCTGCAACTTTGTTTTTCTCTGAATTCCCTACCTTCACTGATGCCTGTCTGTGTATGATGGTAGTTAAACTTAGAGAGATAAAATAGATGTGCAATGCACTAAGGATTCTGTAGCATACTTTCTGAAATTACCTGCAAACTAGGGGAAGAAGCCAAAAAGATTAACTTACTTCATAGTAAGAACTGTTCTCTGTGTGGTATATTCAGTGGCTGCACTTAAAGGCACATGTAACAGAACATAAAGTGGAGAATATGAGCCACATTCATGCTGGAAAAATAGAAATCAAGGACTGTAAGCAGCCCTTTGGCCACATACTTTCTAAGTGGTGAACTTGGTGTTCAATGCTAGTACTTACTTATATTACCTTATGGCACTTCATGAATTTAGTTATGAGAATTGCATAAAATAAGACAATGGAAATGTGATGGTTAGTTAGAGTAATCAATTTGATACAACTGAGAATCACTTGAAAAGTGAGTCTCAATTAAAGATTTTATTTATATTGGATTGGTCTATAGGCATGTCTGTATGGGAATGTCTTGATGGATTTATTGATGTGGGAAGACCCAGGCCAACAGTGGTCAGCACCATTCCTTTGTTTGGAGCTTTAGACTACTGAAGAGTAGAGAAAACTAGTTGGGCATTTACCATGCATGCCCTCCTGTCTCTCACTCTTTACTGTGGATATATTGTGACTTAGGTGCCTCAGGTTTCTGCCTTGGCTTTCACATAGCAATGGGCTGTAACCTGAAATTGTGAGCTGAAGTAGACCCTTTGTCTCTTAAGCTATTTTGGGGCAGGATATTTTATCATGACAACAGAAAGGAAAACTGCCCAGGGAATAATAACCGAGAAAGCTCTTCTCCTTAGACTCCTGGCAGCAGAAGGAAAAGACTTTCCTGGCCAAAGGTATCTGTCAATGTACATGTCCTGGTTCTGATCAGGCCCAATGTTTCTCCAAGGATGAAGGCATCTGGTCACCCACTGCACCTTATTTCTGCCTCAGTAGCACCACTGAACGCTGCTGTACAGTGATTTGTGGGGAAATTGTATGTAGAACTCTACCCTTGACAGTAAGCTATCAGGGGTTATGTCATGTGACTTAATTTAGGTCATTGCTTTATCTACAGTACCTGACAGGAACCTCCTATAGACTGTGTCTGATTCAGTGTATGCTACCTCTACTGATCCCCTCTGCCCCAAGTCATAACCAAACAAAGGAGACTGTACCCATCAGATCCTGTAAAGTGTAATGTGGGTGAAATTCTGCAATTTGCTGGTGCTTAAGAAACAAGTAAATAAATGTTCATAGTTTTTGTAACTCCCAAGTTCATGATGACTGCCTCATGCCTTTTGGCACCTCAATACACACAGCATCCTACAACTCATTTCCAACTTCTTTGACATCAGTAATCACTCACATCCCACCCATTAACCCTCCATTTCAGAAAAAAAAAAAGATGCATTTGTCTTCGATGCATGTCTGTCTTCAGTGTCTATCAAAAGCATAGAGAATGTCCTATTCTTTCCATCCCTTTCCCACAAGCCTGACTCCCTGAGCTCTTCTGACTCTATGAGGGATGGCCAGGCTCTGCAGAGTTTAAGGCTCCCCATGAATAGTCTGTACTGTGGCTATGGTGGATCTTGCTTCTACGTGTGTAGTGCCCCTGATACTAAGGAGCTTGAGATTTCCTTCTAATAAGTTATCTGAAACATAAGCATTGAGCTCCGAGATAATATTATTAAAACCTGAATTGTGTTCTTATAAATGTTCATGCTTACCCTTTAGCCTTCAGTATCTCAAGAATGTTATGGCATTTGTTTACCTGGATAATTCAATAAAAACATAGTCTTTAGGGTAAACTGGTTAGTATATAAAGAGATACATGAATGGATATGTCCAGGGGAGAGCTATGTGAGAACACAGTAAGAAGATAGCTATGAGACAAGCAAGGAGAAAGCAGAGATGCTGACCCCCTGGTCTTGGACTTCCAACCCCCAAATGAAGAAAATGTTTTTTCATGGGGTCTCTTCATGCTGCAAGTAACCTACTGTATTTGTTTGGCAGACTAACACAACTAACATTTGGCAGACAAGCTATGATGTAGTTTTCAATAATCTGAGAAAATCTAAATTACCTCTCAAAGATGTAATTCTTTCCTAGTCCTCCCTAGCCACTACACATAGAGGCAAAGGGATAGAAAGCATAAATTGGACGGCATAAAGCATAACACAAGGACTATGAAAGTGCATCCCCAAAGAGAACATGAAAAACTGCATAGCAGGAGAAAGACCCTGAAAGCTCTGGTTAAGCTAGATCTTGATTGATGGGTAAAAATTTGCAGAAAAGGTCAGGTCATACCAAGTAAGAGGAAGTGACATGAATATTCATCTTGCAAACCTTGATGACTGAGAGGCTTTGTGGGTTTCACAGCTGAAAGAATGAAGAACACCCAAGAGACTGAAGAGGGCTTCAAATACTGCTCAAGAACCTACTATGTGCTCAGCATTATGATAGACACGGGATGAGAAAACAGAAAATAGAAAAAGTCCACTATCCTTGACTAGCATCTGGACTAGCCAAGGAGACAGCCAAGTAATTAGTATCTACATAGTATGATATGTATGTGCTCAACATAGTTTGGGAAACCAAATAGAAGAAATTTGGTCACCTTCGAGTGAAGCATGGAACATAGCCCTTAAAAGGGAGCTCTTCATGGGTAAATGGAGAAAGGCCAACAATCAGTGTGGCTTGTTAACAGGTTTCCTTGTGAAAAGGATGCTGCAGGGAAGGAACACGGAGGATCTAGACTCCTAAACCTAAGTGTGGCTATCTCAGGAAGAAGCCAGGAAATAGATTCTTTGAATCCTGTTTTCTCTCTAGGCTTCTTATTTTTTACTTATTTATGCTCATTTAACTACTATTTCTTTAATTGCCAATACAGTTTCCCAAAGACTCTTCAACCAGAAAATTTACTAAACTATCCCAGTGACAATACTAATTAATATCTCAGTGTTCTCGCTGAAAACAGTATCGGAAGCTATGCATGTGTGCTCTTTTAAAAACAAACAAGCTGGGCCACTGCTTAGAAACACAAATAATGATAGACTGTAGACTTCTCCTTTAGTAAGTCTTAAGGTTTCTATTTCTTAGATGTGAAGCACTCTTGTCTGGAGTTAATTCCTGCCATTTCTTGGAAAGATGTGTGCTCAGGAGACCCATGATTAATGAGACATACTTGAGAGGCATTTGTCAGGCCTCTTTTATTGTATTTCTTTAATTTTTGGTTAACCATTCTTTTAGTTGATGGAACAAAAACTAAGACATATGTGATGTCCCCCTGGGAAAGTCTGCCAGGCTTTTAACTCTGCTCAGGAAGCAGTTTTGGAGCCAGGTGTGTTCAATTTGTTGCAGGCTAGCACATTAGCATTGAGGGAGGGTAGGTGTCCATAGAGAGAATGAGTTGACAGACTGTCTACTGCCACTTGTGCTATGGCTGCAGGCTGTTTGAGAGCAGCTGGTACTGAGTGCTAACTTACTTCCATCATCTTCATCCATGTGGATAATTAGTGAGACCGGCCCGAGATCACGTGGCAAAAGCAGCGAAGTCTGGGTTCCCTATGGTTTCCAGTACCCCTGGTTTATTTCCTTCTGCCCCAGGCTCAAACCACAGTGCACACAGAAATAAAGAGGTGTGTGGACCATCCCCAAAGGTAGCCTTGAGCAGTCAGAATCTGGTGTATTTGATAGTCACTTTGCATTTCAGCCTAACTTTAAGCTATTTTTTTTTAATGTTGGTAGTGTGCTCTTATTTTGAACAGGTATTAATGACTTTTTTCATGCTTGATATGCATCTATTATGTTCTAAAAAAAAATCTAGTTTCAGCGAGCATGGAGGCTCTCATGGAATTATTTAGCTAAAGAGGGAGAAAATGTCCTAATTCCTATAAAATGATGGGCAACCTCTCCTTTGGGTTTTAGATATTGTCATGTCCTTTGCCATTTTTCTTTATGTTCTCCAAGGATCCACCTTTAATCCCAGGCCTGGAGTGGTTGTACAATATTTTCTCACCTGTGTTCACTCTTTGCTTCTTAACTCCATGCACCATGCTCCATCAGGAGCTCACTCCAGCACAGTTCCCCCATAGTCTCCACAGCAGCTCTGGTGTCCTCTGCTTGGCATCATTCCCCTCTTCTCTTCACTCTGGGAAAGCTTTTCGCCTGTGTCCTGTGATATGCTTATCTCAACATGCGGTCATGACATCCACTATGTGCTATTAAGATCGAGCCCAGTGACTGACGTGTTAGGGCTCTATCATTGTTTACTGACTTAGCATACATTGTTCTCTCAGAAATAGGGAAGTGTGTAAAGCAATCCATTAAGAGAACTACCATTGAGCAAATGCTCTGGCTTCTAGCAAAGGTCTTCCAACTGTCCATCCTCTTTCTATTAGAAGGCCCCCTAGAGGAGCTAACTTCTTGGGATCTCTTGAAAGAGGCCAGCCTTCCAGCTTTTGCTAGCACACTCCTCATGTACTATGGAAAGACACAGTCTTCTGGGTCAATCCTAGGATAACAAACTCTAGTGAGTTCCATTTTGGAATGTTCTGGAAACTTTTCTTCGATTTCCTTTTGGCTTCTGATAGACATCAGAGTTCTCATCTGTTTTCCATTCATCCCGTAGTGTCTTTTGGCTCATTCTCTATAGATCACAGAATAAATGTGATCTCTCAGATCACCAGAGTGTACTTCTTTGTCTTTTTCTGTTCCGCTCTCCAGAAGTTGATAAAATTCTACTTAGAAACTACACTCTCCACTGCGGTTTATTGCTATTTCTGTACTACTTGTCACCCTTTTTCTCTGAGTAGAGGACCCTGGTCCCAGTTGCTTCTGTAATGAATGAAACCCAAGGAGGTAACAGCATTTAATATAAAGGCTGTGTTTACCATATGACATTAAATATCTTGACAGTCTTTTGTTTTCTTTTTCAGGGGATCAATGTTATTAATTTTCATCTTTAGAATAACCAATGTTTAGAGTGACAAACATCTATTTGAGAGAATCCTTAAGACATTGTGATCTGTAAGCTAACATTGTACTAAAGTTACATTTGTTCTCCACCTGTGAGTCCTAAACTTTTGTATTTAAGCTGATCCAGATGACAGCCACATCCCTTCATTAACAGATACCTCTCATTCACTACTGTCATGCAATATATGGATTATTTAAAATTCTTTAATTAATTTATTTTATGTTCCAGCCATGCCATGAATATATGGTTTACCTCAGCATTTGAGCTCTGATCTTTTGTTTTAGTTTTTTAGCCTTCTTGCTTCAGACCCAGGCTGGTCTCAAGCGGACTGTGGAGCCAAAGAAGACCTGGAATTCCCTGTCTTCCCTTCACTTCTCAAGTGCAGGCCTTGTGCATACTAACCAGGCTCTCTACTGCCTGAGCTACATCCCCATCCACTGTGGTCTCTTCTTACCTCTCTCTGGAGAATCAAAGCATAGTGACAGTTTGCTCCAAGTTTCATAATAAATTGTAATGCTGACACTATGCTGCAGGCAGTCTTACTTCCAATCCAGGCTCTCAAAATCTTATAATCATCATCTCTGGAAATACGTTGAAGAGTTCAGTAACCTGATTTTGAATGTCTACAGAAGTGGGGAGGAGAGTCACATTAAAAGTAAAGTTGTAGATTTTCCTGGCTGCTGCCCATATAGAGTATCCTTCCCACTGTAGTTGATAACCCAGTTATGTCTTCAAATCCTAAGTGGGAGGATAGCACATGAGTTCCAATACTAGTTTGTTGGCAAGTCACTGTAGGCACTTGGCTCATTCTTCTACACCTGTCTATGCACCTTTGTACTGTGAACCTATTCTGGGCAGAGGGCCACTGAGAGTGGCTAACACTGTACCCAGATATATGCTAAGAGTGTTATCAGCATCTCCAAGGCTGTGTTCCTCACCCTGCAAACAAATGTATTCTTTGAAGTCACTTTCTCACCTGATAATCTGCTTGGAAAAACAATTGCATACAGATTATCCCATTAAGCCTTTACCTCTACAGGTTCAACCTGCTAGACCTATCCTCCTCAGTCACCGCCAGGAATCCTTGTTGCTCTGATAAGGAACCAAGCATAGAAGGGAAATGGTTTCCATTTTCTTCTCTAAGACGTGTGAACAAAAATTCCCAGAAAGAACCTTACCTTCACTGAGCCTTCTGCAAGGCTGATTAATGACTGAGAACTTTAACTATTGTGCAGAGGGAGGAACTTTGTAGGCCCACAGCCCAATTGCAATTTATCTTGAGCTATCTTTAACCCCCTTAATAGCCATTACTTCTTCACCTCTGTGTCTGACTCAACATCCTTGCAACTAATGGGCAGAATCTTTTGGACTACATTAACGTATCAGCCAACTAGCTTCCACTAACCGAACAGCTAAGAAGATTATCAGGTGGCACCCAAGGTCTCTAGCAGGGATGTTCCAGCTTTGCTACAACCTGCCTACCTTTGTTTCCACCAATGTATTTTTTAAAGTGCCTTGATTTATGACTTTCTTTGCTCTAAAGGATTCTAAAGGATAAAGGATTCATCAAACTATTACCATAATGGAACATGGAATTTGAGGTCATCTAAATCTGTGATCCTGGGGTATGTTCACTTACTGGGCTCCAAAATAAAACATCTGGCATCTCTTACCCTCTCTGAGGCCAGAGTAGTGATTTTGCCTTGAAAAGCCTATTTGTTTCATTTGTAGAAGGGGCTTGATCATGGCCCACTTTCAGGGCTGTTGTCAATATTATTTGTGCTGCCATGGGTGAAAGAGTTTAGCAAGCTACAGCGTGGTGTATGGCAGTAGGCCTGGGAGCTCATCACTCTATCCAGTCTCCTGCTCTTAGTCTCTGTTATTTACCAGTGTCTCGTGTTTACTCTTCTTTTATTATGTAGCATATCTATTTTTCTTTAGAAAAAACAAACATGATATTTTAAAGTTGAAAGCCTAACAAATCCATTGCAATTTGCATAGCTCCTAGGTTATTACACATTGGGCAAATATCATAAGTCTTTTCCATGTTTACTGACTTTGAGTTTAATTCAAACAAGTACAATTGAACATACTTCCAAGCCTGTACTGAGCACCTGTGATTTTCTCAGAAATCATTTCTGTGAACCTAGACCACATTGTTCGTACCATAATGTGGGGCTGAACCTGACATGAGTACCAACTGATGTTGCAGATGCTTAGGCCTCAATGCTTGGAAACCATATTCTATAAAGAATACTGAGGCTTATGAGACCGAGTTTGGAGCCTCACCACCACATCATTGTGTGACCTTTAAGAAGTCTTGTAAGTTTCTAAATTTCAGATTCTTCGTCTGGATGATGATGATGATGATGATGATGATGATGATGATGAAGGTGATGACAGACTGCACAGAGACACCAGAAGTAAAATCTCAATGTCTTGTGCAAAGCACTGAGGAAGCTGTAGAAGCTCTCTTCACATTTTGAGAGACATCTTATACAAATGATTGTGTGTGTGTGTGTGTGTGTGTGTGTGTGTGTGTGTGTGTGTGTACATGTTTGCAGCATGTGGGTGCATGTGGAAGCCAGAGATCAACATCAAATGTCTTTCTCAATCACTCTATGTCTTATTCTTTCACATAGCATCACTCATTGAAACTAGAGCTCACTGTTTCCATTACAAAGGCTGGCTAGCAAGCCCCAAGACCTCTCTGTCTCTGCTTTCTGAGCAGTGAATTTGAAGGCACACCCAGGTTTCCATACCCAGCTTTTAATGTAAGTTTGGGAATCTGAAGTCAGATGACTAAGCCATGACCCCAGTTTCCAAGTGGTCCACTTTAAAGCTTTATAACTATTTCCTCATTTTCCATAAAAATCACTGTCAGAACCATGAGTCAATTGGTATAGACATATCTTGTCAGCATTGTATTATTCTGAGTCTTCCTTGAAGCAAACTCCAAGCCAGATTAAATACACATGATTTTATTAGACCTAAAAGAACATTTGAAGAAAATAGGGTAGTTACTAAGGAAACTGGTGGCCCAAATATCACAAAACCAGTCTATAACCTCAGAGAGAGAGTTGGATGGAAATACTGTAGATTGATGTATAGGTGACAAGGCCCATGGGCATCCTCAAGACAAAGTCAGCGTAAAGGGTTCTAGTATCCCAGTTAATGGTCCACCTTATGACCTACCAGATGCAGTCTATGGCCTGCTATGGCCAATGGGGAACACAGCACATTAAAGAAACAAAGCATGCGTTCAGAGAGCAGCAGTGAGGCCTCAGCCAGTCCTGCCCTATAGCTGGAGGCCAGAAGACACAATAGTAATGGGGTCTACTTCCCACATTGTCTCCTAAGGTTTATAGGAAAGCCCCAGACTCTGGTTTGTGTCTTTAGAAGCACTTGCTTTTTTAGATCTGCTTTACCACTCCCATCTCATTAACTTTCCTTCTATATGAGACTTCAACAACCCAAAGACTGACAGAATGGAGAGTCACTTCAGGAATACAGTGAATCAACTCTGACTCTTGGATCATGATTTTGACTCATATTCAGTGATGTGATCCAATGGGTTCCAACATCTAGTAGAAAGTAATATGATGACCTTGTATCAAGACTGCAGGTGACTTTGTGCTCTTCAGAATCAGAATTGTCTCTCCCTGGCTGTAGGGCTCTGATCACCTGACTCAGCATCATTAAACTGCTTCTTTCTTTTGAAAAAGGAACATAATAGTATCTCCTGCAAATAATCCTTCTGGAAATCAAATATAAAATAAAATAGAAAACCAGGCATTTATCTGTCACAATCTAGACGGTGAAATAAATGTATCAAATCATGTTTTATCATCACTGTTATAATGATCATTGTTTTATGTGGTCACAAGTGACACAATAAGTTCTATTTTATAGACTTGATATAAGAGCGATAAAGCTCATGTTGTTTCTGGTTACACAGTGCTGAGCAAACACCAGGTACTGCACAGGCACAAGAATCCTTGCTTCATGTCTCTTCCTCTTGATTTCTCTCACAGTTTTTACTTCCTCCTAGGTGAATGATATTTTTGTCAATAAAAACTTTAACAGTCACTGTTTCTCATAAACTTTTGACACTCTACTGATGGGTACTTTATGATTGACTCAACATGTTTATGTACTTTTAAATTGGTACGTAATAATTACATGTATGTATGGAGTACAGAATAATAATTCATTATAATATATACAAATAATGTAATAAAGTTAGACTAACTTTTTAATCTCCTTTTATCACTTTGTGTATGGAGCCTTCAAAGTCTCTTTCAGTTCTTCATAAAGTGTATAAAGTGTATAATAATTAGATTGCTTTAGCTATAGCTCTCCAATTGAGCTTCATACAGCAGTAGAGTATATTCCTCTAATCTGTCTGTTTTGGCTTCCTTTACCCAACCTCCATTTATCTCCTCTTGCCAAGATACTACTAGGCTATAGCATTCACTGCTATATTATTCTTTGTGATGATTAGTTTGGATCCATGTATGAACAAAAGTGTGCTTATTTAATGTAACATGATGATCTCTGGTAGCATCTAATTTGCCATAAATGACAAAAATTTCACTATTTTTTGGCTAAATTAATGTGTGTCTGTATATATTCACAAATAGACATTTTTTTATACCATGAGAATGCAGATTTAGACAGACATTACCAAGACCTTTATTCAGTTTTTCAAAAGCACTAAACACAGATCTACCTGTAGCTGAGCTGCCTTACTTCTGGTTACCTCTCCAGGGGAAGGGAAAATTGCATATTAAAAAGATAGCTGCATTCTCATGTTTATTGTAGCATTCCCTACTTCAACCAAGCAATGAGATCACCTGTGTTGTCTAGTACATGGTGAATAAAGAAAATATTTTCTATTCAGCATTCCTTTTATTTATTTTCTCACTTTTATTAGTTCTTTGAAAGTTTTGTACAATTCACATTCATCCTTTCCCCCAACTCCCTCCAGATGTACCACCCCTTCCCTACCCATCCAACTTTGTATACTTAAAAAAAAATCACTGTGAAGTACAGTTTGTGCCATTCACATACTATTAGTTGTGTGGCCTTCCACTGGCACATGGTCAACCCACTTAGGGTAACACGCTTAAAGAAAACTGACTCTCCTTCTCCTAGTAGGTATCAACCACCAATAGCTTCTTAGCTGGGAGTGGGATGTCATGGCCGCCTCTCCTCTCCATGCTGGGATTTGTCTGGCTTGAGTTTGCACAGGTCTTTGCCACAGTGAATTAATGTTTGCACCAGTCTGGCTGTGTCTTTCTTGTAGTCATCCACAACCTCTGTTTCTTACCATCTTTCTCCTCTCTCTTCCATAATAACACTGGAGCTTTGGAAGGTATCCCATTTAGGGCTGAGCACTCCTCCATATCCTATTATCTACATTTAACCAGTTGTGGGTCTCTGTGTTAATCACCATCTACAGCAAAAAGAAGCTCCTCTAAAAGGGTTAAGAATTGTATTAATAGCTCAGTATAACTTTTTGTAAGCCTGGTTGCCAGATACGTTTGGTAGTTTTTGCATTTAGAAAGCAAACTCATTAAGGAGATCAAGGGGGGAGGGTGAGGACAACCATTGAGTTTCCTGTATCTTGAAGAGTACTCGAAAAGCATAGTTAATCCATGGGAAGTCATGAGGTTTTCAGGGAAACTTTCTTCTTCTTCTGTGTCTTTCCCTTTCCTTCTCCTCACCATCATTATTTCATGTGACTCAGACACAGAATATGATCAAGCACTGTATTGATTTTCATGCATATTAACTAAATTAATCCTCATCATAATACTAAATTTTACATATGAGGAATCTGCAATTATTTGTCAAACTTCAAGACCATCCCTTCTAAGCTTATATTTCTATTTCTGTCACAATCTATCCTGATAAAAGCAAATTATGTGAGAAAGGGTTGTTTGGGTTCATAGTTCAATGTCACATTTGGTCATGGTTGGGAAGTCAAAATAGCAAGTGCTTGAAACAACTTCTCATATCACACCCACAATCTAGAACAGAGTGTAATGCATGCATGCCGTTACTCAGCTCCCCTCCTCCACTTGCATAGTTTAGAGAATGGTATCACCCACAGAGATATTAATTAAGGTATTCCCACCTTAAATAATGTCAACAATGACAATGACCAACTATTATGTCCAGAGGCTCTTCTCCCAGATCTTATCAAGTTGACAATTACCTTTGACTACCAAAGTCCCTACCTAAAAGTCCCATAGAGGTCATCACTGGACATCTAATGTAAGGATGGATTAAGTAGGTGGTTACTCTCAGGAAGAGTCTAGCAGGTGAAAGGGCAGTGATTACATGGAAACATGTAACATTACTCAGCCATATCTTACTAATAATGTGCCATCTGTGACTTGTAGCATAGCACTTAGCATGTAATGGACTTTCTGTGAGCATTGTTGAATGAATAAAGGAATAAGTAAAACTGTGAATACTCTCCAGCCATTGATCCCAACCCTACCTTCCTTTTACCCCTGGTTTCCCTCAAGTTCTATATCAAGCATCAGTCAGGAAGATTGAAAACTGGGAAGGTCTTGCTTACTAAGAGCTACCAAAAATACAAATCTAATTCATTATATTGCATCTAAACCCCTCATAAGCAAATGGTATTTCTGGAATTAGATTCCAGGTGAACCTCTTCTGTGTCAACCGTGTCTTAACACCTCCTAGCATAGAACATCCCCTCCCAACATCATAGAGCTTGAATCAAAGTACCTATTCTCCAGCAGCTAGTCATGCTCTTTATCCTGAGTCCAGGGATTCCACCATCCTGACATTGCAAAGCATCTCCCTGACCTTCATTATTGGATGGAGAAATAAAAAACCACTCAATAACTAAGGGAATTGCCAGTGACATAGAATACACTTTCAGTGCCAACCAACAAAACAACATCATTAAAAACAGTTACCATCTTCTAACCAGAGTTGGAGAGCTATTCAATTCAGTACTAATGAACATGGCACTATTGATCTCTTAAGACTGTGCAGAACTGATCAGTATCATGGCTATAAATTGCATTTATGAAGACATTCAAATAGCATACAATGATTACTTTTTCTCCTGGAAGCTGGGAGCAGCTGTAGAGGTAGTGCTTTTATACAAGGTGACAGGACTACTACTTTCACAGTTATCTGACCAAGACAGGAAAATGAATATTTATTTGCAAAAAGTAAAACCTAATTTTGTTGACTTGGTAGGTACAACTACGTTTTCTTTCATTCTTTCATGGGGGCTTTCTCTTTTATGGAGAAGGGAATACATGAAATCATTCTTTTTCTTCTTTTTTTTTTTCTAGTTTTTGAGACAGGGTTTCTCTGTGTAGCTTTGCGCCTTTCCTGGAACTCACTTGGTAGCCCAGACTGGCCTTGAACTCATAGAGATCTGCCTGGCTCTGCCTCCTGAATGCTGGGATTAAAGGTATGCACCACCACCGCCCAGCGAAATCATTCTTAACTTAGCTTTCAACTGTTAATAGGACTTTAAATATTTGGTGATTAGGTAACAACAATGCGTCCTTGGGAAGGTTTATTTGAGAAGAGAAGTTGAAGTTATTCTCTAAAATGGTTATAACAATTTAAAGAAATATTTTTTTAAATGTCTACCATGTGATAGACAGATAACCCTTGGAAAGAACGTACAATTACAGTTTTCATGGTAGGAAATTGGGGTTCTACAGTGTTCATTGGCATTGCAGCCTTGGCATTAAAGATCAGGTTCCTCCCCCACAGTATGTTAACTCACTCCACAAATAATTTTATTTTCATTTTCAGAGTCTGAAAGCCAAAGAGGGTTATAATAAAGTCTACATACTTTGACCATCCAAAATTCCTACACAGAAATCCAAACATATAAGTGGATGGAATTAAAAACAAAAGCTTTGAAGGATAATTATGTCATGATGGTATAATTCTGATCAATGGGGGTTAGTGCCATTGTAAGAGCCAACTAGTCTCAGCCACCATAAAGAGATACAACATCATGTTATTCTCAAGGACACAGACAATCTACTAGTGCCTTTGTCTTTGGCTTCCCAAACTCCAGAACTGCATGGGGAAAAATGTGTTTATAAGTAGCTCCTTTTGCGGAAATGTGATAAAGTGTCCTGAAGGGACTAACATGGACTGCATATAGGAAAAAAGCAAGAACCTAGATGTTAGAATCTAGGGTTTTAATCATCATTTGTTAAGTAATGTTTAAACTACATGATTTTTAATTTTAGAAATTTTTTTGTATGTATGTAGGAGGTGCACATGTGGGCCTATACATACAAAAATCAGACACTAACATTAGGTGTCTTCCTTGATCACCCTATTTCTTATTTTTCAAGATAGTCACACACTGAACCTGGAGTTCCTTGATTTAAGTGGACTAGTTGGCCAGGAAGCCTCAGGGAGTCTCTTGTCTTGGCCTCCTCAGTACTGGGGTTACAGGTGTGCAATGCTTCCTCAAGCTTTCCAACTGGGTATTGAGGATTCGAACTCAGGTGCATTCATGCTTAGAGAGCAAGTACTTTACCAGCTGAGCCATCTCCCCAGCTTCTACACTAAGTGATTTCTAAGGTCCTGTTCAACTTCAGTTCTGATTAGCTTTTCATGACAATCTCTGAGGAGGGTAGGCCCTGTCCTGGGAGGTTGTACCAGAACATTGCACTTCAAAGGGAGTGAAAAGAATCTACTTCAAACCTCTTGTTTATAGAAGACTCAAATCCCCAGAAGGGAAAGGCTGGCTGTTGATGCAGAGGTCAGCAACTGTGGGAGGCTAATTTCAGTTATCCCTGGCTCATTGGCAATCATGAGGCTTGATACGCTTTTGTAAAAAACAAAACCATTCCTAATCACCTCAAGAAAGGGATAACTCATTATAACTGCACACTAAGGAGCTGTGGTGACATTTATTCCACATTTGTGTACAAATAGATTACATTATTTAACTAAGTCAGTTTGGGCAGCTGGGCTCTACTCATGTGTCCCTGCAGAAGACTGAGCAGTGATTAAAAGACAATCCTCTTTAATTCCAGATGTTCTACACATTCTGCAAGGAGAAGGTTTTGTAAAGCTCGGCAATGATGGCCTCATGTGAGCAGAGCATCATCCTTAATGTCACAGCTGAAGTGGAAGCTGGGCAATGTAAAAGCCAGGAAAGTTCATTTTTGTGGCCACATGGGACAAATTGGTTCTGAGGGTTTTCCCACCTTCATCATGCAACATGCTACTCAACACCTCTCCCTGACATGCCCCAGAGTAGAACAGCTGGGAACCAGAACCTTCTACTTGATGGTTTGATTCTGTAACTTGGCCATCTGGACCTTAGGTAGCATGTGATTTTGGAGAGTGAGTTTTCAAATGATACCAGGGCCACATGTGACAACCAACCATTTGTGATTCCTCTCCATTATTCAATGCTTAAATGTTTGGCTGCCTAGTGTTGCAGCCTACAGGGGTCAAAGAGGGAAACTGATCAAAATGCACAGGCATGTGCATTTACATCAGGCTTGAACATTTAGTGTCAGACTTGAGACCATTTTTGAATAATTGAATTTCCTTTTCTATGAGAAAAATATATGCCATCTACTTTGTGTAATACTTTAGGACATTCAACTTCATGTTGAAACACAAATTTTAAGGACTACCTAAACAACTGGGAGGCACACATGAGGCACCCACTGTACTCATTGTATGTGGAGTGCTATGTTCACAAGATGGACAAACATATTAGAATGTTAATGAATCTACATTTATTAAAGACAATTGTGTTCAGAGCATGGTAGAGCCATGGGAACACAGAGAGGCACTTAATGACCTTCACAACCTTACTCAACACACCATAATATGTGATGAAAGAGAATAGAACAAAAAAAATGTTCCCATCCTCTTTTATTTTATAGTTTAATAGGCTAGCTCTTTTAAATAATAGGTAAAGGTATACAACACAGTGTGGATGATATATGCAGGGGATTTAGAAATCACACTGACTAATGAGCTTAGTCTGATCCATAATAATGTTATCTGTAAAAGATGACAATTAAGTGCAAACAGACTCACAAATAGCATGAAATAACTACAGAAATGCTAAATTAAGAACAAACAGCGAACCAAGTTTTGGGAACCCAGAGCAAACTGTGTTAAAGCCAAAGTAAGGGTAGTGTAGCTAGAGTTTTCCTGCCTGGCCCACAGTCAGGACAAATCTCTCTCACCGGCCAGGCCCATAGATGCTCAGACCCAACCAAGTAAACACACAGAAACTTATATTGCTTACAAACTATATGGCCATGGCAGGCTTCTTGTTATCTACTTCTTTTATCTTAAATTAACCCATTTCTGTTAGTCTATAAGTTGCCACGTGGCTAGTGGCTTACCAGTACCTTACATCTTTAGAGACCAAGAATATGTTCCAGGTCCTCATCAATCACCCTTAGAACCCAAAAATGGGAACCTCATCTGCTACCCTGTAGAAGTTCAATTGCATGGGGCGTGGTGATCTTAGAGTTTCTATCACTATGACAAGACACCATGATCAAAAGCAACCTGGGGAAGAAAGGGTTTATTTCAGCTTATAACTCTCAGGTCAAACTCCATCACTGAGAGAAGTCAGAGCAGGAACTTGAAGCAGGAACTGAAGCAGAAACCATGGCAGGACACTTGTTCCCTGGGGCTTGCTCAGCTTGCTTTCTTATAGCATCCAGAACCATGAGTCCAGGGATGGAATTGCTCTCAGCAGTGTGGGCCCTCCCACATTAGTCACTGATGAAGAAAATACTACAGGAAATCTAATGGAGGCATTTTCTCAGTTGAGATACCTCTTTACAGATGATTCTAAGTAGTGTCAAGCTGACAACAAAACTAGCCAGGAGCAGGGGTTAGAGGGAGGATTTGCATGTTAGCTCAGAGAAGTCTGGGCATCTGTGGCTTCAAGGGGTAATATAAGTTTTAAGAAGTGGTAAAATGGAAAGAATGCAGAAGTAATATCTGACCAGACAAGAGCATCACAAAACCCTTGAGGACAGAGACATGCATGACTCTTTGGAGCAAGAACCAGTTAGAGTGATGGCAACAGAAGTGAAAGATGAGTGGTGAGCTCAGTGATTTGCAGCATTGTTCTTACCCTTCGCTGACTTAATCTCCTAATTTCATCATGCCTAATGCATAGCCAATAAGTATCTACTCAGTGCAGCTTTCTTCTGGCAACATTCCTGTCTCCAAGCTCCATCCTTAGCCAGCAAAGCAGATACTAGGATTTCTGTTACCTGCTCCTCCAGCCCACTGTTCAAGTCACAGACAACATTGCTTTGCTAAAACAAACATCATACCACTTCTCTGCCATAAGGGCTTACCACTATGTCCAGGATATGGTCAAGCGCTTTGTGCCAGCACGAGATGTGCTCTAAAAACCAGTTGTAACCAGTCTTGTGGCTTGTGCAATATGCCAGAGTGTGTGAAAGGAACTTGTCCCGAATGGAACTGGGCATAATATTATGAGAAAAAGGTGGACTAGGAATGATAAATATCATTTCTCTTCTCTCATATATGATAAAGACTGATGACACATGAAACTGGACTAAGATGCTCACACACACACACACACACACACACACACACACACACATCACAAATATTAATTACATCTCTTCATCTTTGGCACAGGTAAATCCATTTTGGCAGACCCTGAGTGATTCTTGATCTCACACTTTGGGTTCCATTTCCATCCAGCACCCAGTGCTCCTTTAATGGGGTGCAGTGTACCTCTTTGTCTATGTTTTTCCTTGAGCAGGCCAGTTCCTGCAAAGAGAGGATCATTATGATTCAGTCATCACTCCAATTTGGTTCAGCACATGAAACATCTGTTCACTTAGCAGATCAGCCCCTTTTCCAGATGTTATTCTAAATAAGTTCTGCTGTACATTTCACACACACACACACACACACACACACACACACACACACACACACCCAACATCCTAAATACACATTTGCTCAATCTGAAGCAAATTTTGAAGGGAGACATTGTCTGTATTTTGTCACCTTCTCCAAGGTATTTTTCCCTTCTTTTAAAACATGCAGCCACAGAGAAAGCAAAGTTGCTGATACTGTTCTGTACTGCTCACTGCTATAGGACCAGATGGCTCTATGTGGGCTCCAGAAAGCCCTTACCTAGGGATGCCATGCAGATAGGTGCCACTGTGCTAAGTTCAGGTCAACAAGCATTTACTGAGCATGTATTTACTTCTGGGTTCTGGAAGAAAAAAATAAATGAATGGATGGGTGTAGAGTCTCATGGAGATAAATGTGTGAGTGATGATCACAATTGCTTAGGATAGACAAATCAATCTGTATAACTTCACAGAGGCCTTCTGTGTGGTTGCATTGTGAATAAGTTGAAGATCCGATTGGAAGACCAAGTCTGAGTGAGAGGGGTTATCTTGTGTCTAACTTCTTAGTGTTAGATCCTGGTTTTTTTCTGCCTTTTCACTCTGTGTGAAGCTTCTCTTTGTTCTCTAGACTGCACGTAGCTCCACTTACCCTGCAGACCTTGGTTATGTGTGTAGTACTTCCTTTTATTACTGTGATTGGTGCATGAACCAGGCATTTCCAAGTTCTTGACATCCTATTCAAAGGACTGAAAAAAAAAAGGTGCCCACAGATTGCAAAGTAAGAGAACTTTATTCAGAAGTAAATCTATAGTCCTGTTAAAAGATGTGTTCAAAAGTGACAGCAGGTCACCTGAGTGAGAGTTGGTGTTTGTGGTGTCCTTATGGGGTCTATGGGAAGAAGCAGCTGACTTTTCAGGGGAACAATTTGGGTGGTTCTCTATTTTGATTGGCAGGTTTAGGATATAGAAGCTTTCCTCTACTACACATGCCTTTTCCCATGATTTATCTGATTTTAACCATGTGAGAACCCAATTACACATAGGCAAAAGATGCTAAGTTGGGGATCCTCCTTAAATGCTTATTCATGGGATACATTTTTTCCTTATCAGATACATACCCCTAAATCAATCTAGGCCTGACCCATCCACCTGCCCTCTTGTACACGGACATTTTTTAAAAATACATTTAAATAGAAACTGTCTACAAAGGGATATTCTAAGTAGTTGTATGAGAGAAAAAATTATTCTGTTTGAAGTGCTTTGTGTGTAGTTCATTGCAAGTATGGGTCCTGAGTTGCTTCAGGGTGTTATACAAGAAGGGTATGTGTATAACACAAACTAAGTTGAGTTCAGTTTTACAAGCTCTATGCTTGCCTACCTCACTAGGAGCTCACTCCTTATAATTAACCTTATACACACACAAACCAAATTGGGTCTATTTCTCTAAATAACCCTAATACCAAATAAATAGCTTTAAATTTGAAGTGGATAAAATGTAGATCCTTCCCAGGTTCTCAACTGGTAGAATCCACTAACAAGTGAGGAATTTGAATCTCCTTGCTACCATCTATTTGTTTGGAACAAATATCTGGGCAGAAATACTCATACACTATATGTAAGCTAAGAAGGTATCAGAAGCCGTGTTAATAGAACGATCACTATAACCAAGTTCAAGATCAAATACCTTTTCTAAGCCACAAAATCTTGCACATATGCTTATCCCTAAAGGGGACATCTGTAATAGATTCCCTCCTTCCATAGCTTAAGGATCTTTGCAGACGAGGGGACAGAAATAGTATAAGAGGCAGAAGCAGTGGGTAACTAAAGGGAAACAGTGTTTTTCTGTACACAGTAGGGCAGCTGCAAATATGAACAGTGGTTCTGACAGAATGCCTGTGATGATATTGTGTCCTCCAATATATTGTGCACCCTACTAAATTTATCTGGGGGTCAGAGAACAGAACAGCCGCCTATATTAACACAGGTTTAGGCAGTGAAAGCACATGCCTTTAATCCTAGCTTTCTGGAGGCAGAGATCCATCCGGATCTCTGTGAGTTCAAAGCCACACTGGAAACAGCCAGGCATGGTGACACACACCTTTAATCTCAGGAATTGATAGCAGGAAGCAGAAAGGTATATAAGGCATGAGGACCAGGAACTAGGCTTAGTAAGCTCATAGGCTCTTAGCAGAAGTTCAGCTGAGATTCCTTTGGATGAGGACACAGAGGCTTCCAGTTTGAGGAAACAATTCCAGCTGAGGAATTGGCAAGGTAAGGTCGGCTGTGGCTTGTTCTATTTCTCTGATATTTCAGTATTCACTCCAATACCTGGTTCGAGGTTTGTTTTTTTACTAATAAGACCTTTTAAGATTCGTGCTACATATGTCCAAAACCTGTGCAAGCTCAAGCCAGACCAGATTCCAGCATGGACAGGAGAGGTGGCCATGAAGTCCCACCCCTAGATAAGAGCTATTGGCAGTCAATATCTACTACAAGAGAGACAGTCAGTTTTCATTAATGGTATAGTCCTTGGTAGACCCACCATGATCCAGTAGAAGCTATACATCCAAGGCCCAATATATGGGCTGCAAAAATTGAACTTGATGGGTTAAAAAAAAAAAAAGTGGATTTAAAATTCAGCAGGTAAGGAAGCAGGGATCTGAGAGGAGTTGGGGGGTGTTAGCAAAAATACATTGTAACTCTCAATGAACTAAAAAAAATTAGTTATTTATTACATCTGAAAAAAAGCCCATTTCAGAACCATTGCCTAGGGTTGGGGATTTAGCTCAGTGGTAGAGCACTTGCCTAGCAAGCACAAGACCCTGGGTTCTACAGCTAAAAAGAAAAAAAAAAAAAACACATTGCCTAGTACATGACAGTCAACCAACAAATGTGTATTCTATTAAAACAGCAAGAAAGGAAGTGAAACCTGAGAGAGCTGCCTGCCGAGGAGGGCTTAGCCCATCTCTGCAGAAAAGCTGGCAGTATGTAAGACCTATGCCCAAACATCGTCCTCCAAATACCCTCAGCCACCTGTTAGAATCTACCTTTCTAAATATGCATAACACTGTTAACCATCTCATAAAGGCTTTCTGCCAGATGCTCATTTCATTGATCTATCCAATAATAGTACATTTTCTGCATTTATCATGTGGCACTGTCTTAGGGGCTTTAGCAACATATTGAACCCTCTAACTAACTGCATCCTCATTAAAGATGAGAAAACACCGGTGGTAAAGCACACATTCCATGTCATGCAGCTAGCGTGTGGCAATCACAGCTGAGGGTCAACCCCACTCCAGGTGCAACAGTAACTCCAACACTCCAAGTTGGGTTTGATATTAATATTAATCCCCACCCCTTGGAAAAGTGTATATCCTTCATGTGAGAATCTCAGCCCATATTAATCCCTTCAGTGGCTTAACAGTAGTGTAAATATTATAACATTGTCTGAAATGCCTGGATTCAAATTCAGATATTGTCTGTGTGGGAATATAAGTGTTGATAAATTTTCCTCAGCTTCAAGTCCTTCTATTTCCCAGTTGCCTTTTAGCCATGGTTATTTATTTTCCCTACCATGGCAAAGACGATTCTTGAGCTGGACATTCTCTATCAGCCCTCAAAGTACTGAGAGGTTCCCTCTGTTCCCCTGGGATAGCTTTTCTGTAGAACTTCCATGGTAGCTGTCACAATCATGCAGATCCATTTGTGCCCTTTCACAACATCAGAATTGTTTGGGAAACAGTAAAGTCACAAGGTTCAGCAGTTTCAATTATAGCAATTTGGTATAAATCCCACCTACCTGGCTAACCTGGTCAAGGCAAACACAGGTTCTTTAACTCCAATCTTAATTCCAAAGCCCCATATTACACATCGTCCAGCACATGGTAAATATATCTATAAATCCATATACATAAGTAAGGTCTATAGGATGGCTGCAAGTTAAAGAAGCTGCGGCAGAATTCCACAGGTTTCCAAATGGAGCTGAGAGGGTGTGTGCCTTGATAAGATAGTGAGCCACACCAGTAACGAGAGGGAGCTGCTGCTGGAACTGCTGGAGTCAAGGTTGGAGAGTGAAGCTACATAGTTCAACTGTGGGGTGATGAGCAGAGCTGAGCTCGAAGAGCAGGAATTGGTTTGTGAGACCCAGATGGGCAAGCAAAGGTCACATTCGCACTAGGGGGCATAGCTGAGCCAGAGTTCCAAGGATAGTCAGGAAGTTCTAACCTGCCTGCTATGGGTAGTACCATCACTGAGACTTGAGCCCTGGACTGGATAAAAAGGAAGAAACTAGTTGAGGACCAGCATATCTACATTAATTCATTGTTCTTGGCTCTTGACAATGAGAACAATGTGACTTGCTACTCCATCTTCCTGCTGCCTTAACTTCCCCACAATGATGAACTTTAAATGGGAGTTGCAAACCAAACAACTCTTCTCCTAGATGCTGGGAGTTCTTCAGGTTAGAGGCCTTCCCTTTTCAACACTGTGTCCAAAGCTTTGCAGATGTGTGTGTATGTGTGTGTGTGTGTGTGTGTGTGTGTGTGTGTGTGTGTGTGTACATATGCACACACATATATTTATATCGTTCCCTTAATGAGTACTGAAAAATTACAAATAATTTAATGAAAAAATACGACTCATCTGTGAGTTCTTCGTGTTTGAACATGCTTTTTGTAGTATTTGTGCTTCTATTTTAAACCCAAGTACATCTATAGCTTTTAAGAAGCCATGTATTTCACTCAAGTATTTCACTATTACAATCATTTTATATTAGTATGAGTATATGTAGGTAGAGTTTTCTAAACAAGCTTCAAAATGGTTACACTCTGAATCACCCATATTTTATATTAATTATTCATTATTATATAATATATTAGAACTTATTAGAATATATAAGTATCAAAATAGTCTATTATTAAATATTATCATAGGCAAATAGTAAATTAATACAAATGAAAGCAATTTAGAGCCCTGCAGCTGTCTTCCTTCTAATGTCTTAATGCTATTGTGGTATTCTTCTTTATGTTTCCATGCATGAGTACTGCAATTTTTAGTGTATGGATAGCTGTGTTCCTTCAGTCCCATTTGATCTTGAAACTCATCTGTACTCTTCCTCTGACTGACAGCTCCTTTGTTGTAACATGTGTCTTGTACTTTCCAAATAGAGTGAGTGTCCTTTACCATATTTCCCATAATTCCCTGGTGAAAGACCTGGTTGCTCTGAACCTTGCCAATAGGGGTAATTTTCTTCAAATTCTAGGTAAAAATGTTTAGGCTGGAACTAATCATCTCACCATGTTAAAAATCAGTTCTGCACATCAAAATGATCATCCAACATGATCAAGTAGGCTTCATACCAGAGATGCAGGGGTGGTTCCACATATGAAAATCTGTCAATGTAATCCACCATATAAACAAACTGAAAGAAAAAAAACACATGATCATCTCATTATATGCTGAAAAATCCCTAGACAAAATCCAGTACCTCTTCATGAAAAAAGTCTTGGAGAAATCAGTAATACAAGGGACATGCCTAAATATAATAAAGGCAATTTAGAGCCATCATCAAATTAAGTGGATAAAAATTCAAAGCCATTTCACTAAAATCAGGAACAAGACAAGGCTGTCCAGTCTCTCCATAGCTGTTCAATACAGTACTTGCAGTTCTAGCTGGAGCAATAAGGTAACAAAAGGAGATCAAGGGGTTACAAATTAGAAAGGAAGAAGTCAAAGTATCACTATTTGCATATGATATGATAGTATACACAAGTGATCCACAAAATTCTACCAGGGAACTCCTACAGGTGATAAACACCTTTAATATAAATACAAGATTAACTAAAAAAAATAGTGTCCCTTCTACAAATGGCAAATAGGCTGAGAAGGAAACAACACCCTTCACTATAGCCACAAATAATATAAAATATCTTAGGGTAACAAAAGATCTGTGTGATTAAAACTTTCAAGTCTTTGAAGGAGGAAATTAAAGAATATAGCAGAAGATGGAAAGATCTCCCATGTTCATGGATCAGAGGGATTAACCTAATAAAAATGCCCATGCTACCAAAAGCAATCTACAGATTCAACACAATCCCCATGAAAATTTCAACACAATTCTTTACAGACCTCAAAAGAACAATACTAACCTTCATATGGAAAAAACCCAAGATAGTTAAAACAATTCTTTACAATAAAAACTTCCAGGGGGATCACCATCCTTGATTTCAAGCTGTACTACAGAGCTATAGGAATAAAAACCACATGGTATTGTTATGAAAACAAACACATTGGTCAATGGAATTCAATCAAAGATCCAGATGTAAATTTACACAACTATGGACACCTGATTTTTTATAAAGATGCCAGAAGAATTAAAAAAAAGTATGGAAAAAAGAAAGCATCTTCAACAAATGGTGCTGGTATAACTGGATGTCTGCGTGTAGAAGAATGCAAATATATCTATATCTATCACCCTACACAAAACTGGAGTCCAAGTGGATCAAAGACCTGAACATAAATCCAGTTACACTGAACCTGATAGAAGTGAAAGTGAGGAGTAGCCTTGAACTCATTGTCACAGGAGACAACTTCCTGAACAGATCACCAATAGTGCAGGCACTAAGATCAACAATTAATAAATTGGATCCTATGAAACGGAAAAGCTTCTTATGGCAAATGACACCATCAATAGGACAAAAAGGAGCCTATAGAGTGGTAAAGGATTTTCACCAACTCCACCTCTGACAGAGGGTTAATATCCAAAATATATAATGAACTTGAGAAATTAGGCACACACACACACACACACACACACAGTACACACACACACACACACACACACACACACACACACACACAAACAAACAAACAAACCATCCAATTAGAAAATGGGGTACAGGTCTAAATACAGAATTCTCAAGAGGAATCACAAATAGTTGAAAAACACTTAAAGAAATATTCAACAACCTTAGCCATCAGGGAAATGCAAATCAAAATTACTCTGAGAGTTTATCTTACACCTGTCAGAATGGCTAAAACACAAATGACAGCTCATGCTGGAGAGGATATGGAACAAGGGGAACACTCCTCTATTCCTGGTAGAAGTGCAAATTTGCACAGCCACTTTGGAAATCAATAGGCAGTTTCTTAAAAATTAGGAATCAATCTACCTCAAGACCCATCTATATACCACTCCTAGGCATGTACTCAAAGGATATTCCATCCTATATTCTGATGAAAACTTAATTGTTTTAGGTAAAATTCACAGAAGTGTTATATATACACATAAGTCATAAATCTCTAGCTGACTATATTTAGAAAGGAAATATCTCCAAATCAAGATGTAGAACATGTAGGACCAGAAGCTTCCCTTTTCCCATCACCACCTGCCTGCCAAAGGTCACTACATGTCTTCTATCATCTTGAGCACATTGTTCCCAAACAGTGAACAAGAACTTGACAAGGGATCTAAATACAGAGGAAGGAGTTTAGGTGACATTTAAGTTCATTTCAGTGTTTGAGTTCTGTGGTAAGTGGGTTTTACCTGTAACTCACCTCCATATAATTTTTGTAACTCTACATATTATATAATTGTCTGCTTGAAATAAAACACTTTTTCTATAAAATTACCTTTCATTGTCTTTTAATCTGTAATCTTTTTCTATTCTCTTCATTCATTCTTCATTCATTTTAAAAATAATTTAATTTATTAATTGATCAATTTATTATTTATTTTACATCCCAGCTGCAGTTTCCTCTCCTTCCTCTCCTCCCAGTTCCTCCTCTCACCTCCCTTTGTTCACTCCCCCAAAACAACTTCCCCTCCTTCTCTGTCTCTGTCTAGGAAAGGGCAGGTCTCTCATGAGTATCAAGAAAACATGGCCTATCAAGTTGCAGCAAGGCTAAGCACCTCTCCATGTATTAAGGCTGGGCAAGGCAACCCAGCACAAGGAGTAGGATCCCAAAGGCCTATAAAGAGTCAGAAACAGCTCCTGTTCCCACTGTTTGGAGTCTCACAAAAGGACCAAGCTACACAACTGTAGCATGCATGCAAAATGCCAAGGTCAGTCCCATGTAGGCTCCCTAATTGTCAGTTCAGTCTCTACGAACCCCCATGAGCCTAGGCCAGTTGGCTGTGGGAATCTTCTTGTGGTGTTCCTGACACCTCTGGTTCACATAATCCCCTCTCCTCCTCTTCCATAGGATTCCCCAAACTCACATCCCCAGAGAAGCTAGATGACAGGGAGAGTTCACCCGGGGATGCCCAAATCTCTCTGGGAAAGGGATAAAGAAGAGATTCCATAAATGAACTGAGGGTTGGTCAGGATAAGAGCATGAACGGTCAGGTTGTGGGGGGAAATGGGGAGAGTGCTGAAGGAGACTACTGGGAAGGGGACACATTTTGGGATCAGGTGAAAACATGGCTCAGGAGAATATCCCAGGAATTTACAAGGAAGAACATAGCTTAGACTCCTAGCAATAGTGGATATGTAGCCTGATCTAGACATCATCTGCGACCAGATTGGTGCCTGAACCAATTATCAACAGAGGGCTATCATCCAGCAACTGATGGAAATGGATGCAGACCTGTGGCCAATCATTCTTTATTTGAAATCTATTACAAAAACATATGAGAGATTTAAAGCCCATAGCCCATTGTAAACCCACTTTAAAATTTTTAGCATAGGATAAATACAGCAATATCACTGAATATTTAGCCATAAGAACACTGAAAAACCAACCACGCTGATGAAAGGTCAGGTGACTTTTATAATGCGTCCTTACACATCAAACATCTTTATTTAGAATAGCATGAGCATTCTGTGTAGTCACAGTGCATATAGTAATTAGTAATTAAGCATGGCGCAATTGTCTAAACAGATGCTGAGGTGGCCTCTGATGCTTCATCAGTATAAACAAGGCAGAATAGAATATTTTTTGTGTATATCTGTGTTCTTCATTCAGGTTATTTACTCATGAGACTCTCATAGATATGTGCTGGGAAAATGCACATGCATGTTCCAGGGAGCCCTGAACACTTGCAGCGTTTTTGCATACTGTTGACAGATTAGAATGGGAGAGTGAGGGATTTCTGGGAGCATATTTAGATTTCATGAACCTTTCTGGCTTGAAACACTGGAACACAAATAAGCCATTTTCATCTGTATTAGCTCACTTAGGCACTCAGATGTCTGACTCATATGACTTGGGGCTGCACGAGCATCCTTGAAATCCAGCTGCCTCTGTGCTCCTCTGGCCATCTCTCAGTTCCCTTTTGTTTATAGAGTGTCAGGATTGTTGCTGTAATTTCAGATTTTTGATAAAATTTACTCTGTAGAACAAAGTCCTGAAGGAAATCCATTTCACTAGTCAAGGCTGGTCTGGATAAGAGAGGGAAAGTTTGAGGATTCAAAAGGCAGAGAAGTAGGTGGAAAGAAAAGAGAACATTTATGTTGGTATCATTAAACTTGAACAATAATGCTAACTGGTTGCCCCAAAGATAATTTTAGTCATAATTCAGACCTGGAATACTATTTGTTCTAAAATGTCTCAGACTCTAAATGGGAGAAAAATGAATTGTATTCACTGATTAATATTATAAAATGTATAGTCAGTTTTATTCTTGGCACTGAACTTAAAACAGTTTAACAGAAACAGGTGAAAGAAATGATAAACTTTAGAAGAAATATGAACTCAAAAATTGAAAAGGAAATCTGTATATGTAGAGTATTTTATTGGTGAAAGGCATTATTTATGAACTTTTATCTATTACAGAACACTCCAGATACAAATGTAACTATCCCTTGGATGGGCAGATAGAGATGTTAGTGAATTCCCATGACTTTGATTGAAACCACTGAATTAAGTTTTAGAGTTTGAATAGTGGGTTATTAAGTAGTATCCATTAACCAGCATTTTAATAATCTAACTATTCAAGTTTAGCCTCAAGACAGGATATTACAAAAGATAGATCCTGAAGAATACTACTGTTAAACCACTGAAGGACTGAGATGCTCACATAAAGGATATGCTTTTCCAAGGTCAGGGAACACAGGTTTGTGTTTGAAAAGAATAGATGGACAAGTCAAGGAGAAGTATTCTGTGAAACACCCAGTGGGGAAAAGAGACTTCCTGGAGGAGACTCTTCTGAACTCAAAGATGAGAAGCGTCATCTGTCAGGTGAATTTGGAAGTAGGTAACAGGTGGGAGCTATTCACAGTAGAACATGTGAAATTACCTACAAGAGAAACAAAACTATCCATGGTAAGCAGGCAACAGATTAGCTGAGAGAGGAACCAGCAGCAGCTAGAACGTAGCTCACACTGACAGTCTTTTTACAACACAGACTGAGAAGTCCTTGGAGGATTTTTTTTCCTTGTACCTCCCCTTCTCCCAGTGCTTGAGTTCAAGCTTGGGAGCATGTGCACTAGGCAAGGGTCTACCCATGAGTCATACACTCAGACTTCACAGGGGGATTTCAAACACAGAATCAACAGTATCAGGGTTGAATGCTGGTAGATCATTGTGAGGAGAAAGTGGAGAGTTTACTGTAAAGAATAGCTGAAGAGAACCATGAAGAGGCTGCAGCCATGGTTCTAAGGAAGAATGATCAGATTTATCTATCAAGTACCAGAGAGGAAAGCCACATGATAGATACCTGCCATAATTACTTACTTTGGCCTCCATAGCACAAAATCAGTCATAGACAACACATGGATGAACATGGCTGTGTTCTGATATTTCATGTACACACCACGAAATATGAAATTCACTCTAGCATGCCAGACTTAGTACTTTTTAAAATTTTCTTTGAACTGCTTAAAAATATGGAATCTAGTAGTAGTAATGGTGGCTCATGCCTGTAATCCTGGAAGCCAGAAGGCTGAGGCAGAAAGAGTGCTAGAAATGTGAAGCCAGCCCAGGCTACACAGCGAGGTACATGCTCATCTGGGATATAATATTGGAATCCCAAGATGAAAAACAGTGGCCACTGGACTGAGTCAGCAGGTAGAAGAAGGGAACTCAGGACATGGATTTGAAAGGCCTTTGCTAAGGATTCAGTGGTCAACTGGCTTCGCAGGTTAAGGAGGGTCTTGTCCAATATAACGTCACTGTAGCTGATGGAGACAATTGGTGGAAAGTGGCACCTGAGAGAGATGAGGAAGGTGTTGCAGGAGTGGGAGCAAGGGAGAGGGGAAAGGATGGGAGGGAGGGAAGGAGACAAGCATTTTGAAGATGCAGTGGATGACAAGTGTGTTTCTCAATGATCAAGTTTTATTATGAATTATTAATTTGAACCTGAATTATGAAATCAGAATTATGAATTCTGGCATTTAGAATCCTCCTGGGGAGAATTTTTTGGGCTATGTGTACCTTTGGTTTTCCACTTAGTACTTACTTGCTTACCACTCGGGGACAAAACAAAATATTACTACTACAGAAAGTAGCTGAGAGAAATTGAAGCCCATTACCAATATTAATCTCTTTTAATATGTCACCTCCTTTGACATTTTCTGAAAACTGTCTCAAATAAGCCCCGAATGCAAACCGTGAGCAGCACACCAAGGCTGTGTACATGCCGTATTTGAAAAATCTCTCAAGCTAGAGTATTCTATCATTCCTGCATGGAATAACTCTCATGAGATAATTAGGAGGGAGGCAAACTAATGATAAATGTTGGCTTTTTGAAATGGGTTTTGATGAAATTATCATAATCTGATTATGCAGCTTCAAAGAACCTCTCCCAAGCTCTGTTTTTTCCTAGTTGGATATAATCTGTGACTGTCAGTGGCCAGAACAGCCTGAGCATGGGGATTTATGGAGGTCTGGTACTGCCAGCAATCACTTCTTCCTGAACTATAAATATTCATGAGGAAGAGCAGGTAGTTTGCTTCTAGCATGGGTAGCCCCAACCCACCAAAAAGAGAAAAGAATATTCAAGTTGGAAAATAAATTGCAATTTGTTTTAAACATGACAGAGTAGAGTTTGTGGAGTTTAAGACTCAAATAGGACTGGATTCTCACCCTTGTCCTGCTCTTTGCTTAACACCGTAGTAAGTGACTTAACTCCTCTGAACTGACATAAAGACAAACACTGGGGAAGTACAAAGAAGAGCCTTACTACACAGAAAATACAGGATCTTCATCATACCATGGCTGTTGCTATTCAGCTTACTACTGTGAATTACTAAAATTTCAAGACATGATTTCACATAACCTCATTATTGACACTTTTAATACCAAGTCTTTGGAAGTCACTAGGAGATGAATGGAATCCAGGTTTCTGCAAAATCGATGCTTAAACTTGAAGATGGTATACAATTTTATAACAATCCTGCAGTGAATTAATAATTTCCTACATTTTATAAAGACATGAAAACTCTTAGGGTCTAGAATTCCAAGCATCATCACATTGTTCAAGGTCAGTTAAATTCTGTTGTCATAGTAAAAAAAAAAAAAAAAAAAAAAAAAAAATGTGAGATCCCATGAGAGTAAAATCAAGGCTTTGCTGGGTCCACAAAACTCTGAAGAGACACAATATTATTACATTGCTACCTAGTCAGTTCAAGCTGTGACAGTAAAATACCTCAGGTAGGGCAATATCTCAATGACAGACATTTCTTTCTCACAGTTTTGGAGACAGGGTGGTCCCGAATCTATCAGTAGACTCCATGTGTAGTGAAGGGGTGTCTCTGCTTCATAGATATCACCTTGCTGAGTTGTCATATAGTATAAAGGGTAACTAGACCCCCTTAGGCATCTTTTATAAAGCTACTAGTACCACGAACAAGAAATGTCCTTATAGTATAATTGCCTACTAATAACTACCCACCTACAAATACCATTTCATGATAAGTTTGCAACATGCTAAACTTGGGGGAAAAAAACATTGACCATGGCAATTTATACATCATTTATGACAGTGTCAATAGTGACAGCATTTTGTGTACTGAACATCTCTGTATAGCAACCAAGCTAAAATGGTCCATCATTCTTATTTGCTAGCTGAGTAAACTACGTTGGTAATTCTTTCTCTCATGTCATGTGTCATGCTAGTATCAAAACCAGGATCAAATTTCAGAGGTCCCAATTCCTAGGACTGGGATATGAACACTATATGCTAACCTTACCTAGAGATTGTTGATTGTGTTCTGGTCAAATGTATCTAGAATGTTGAAAATAGCAATAAATAACTCATCAAACACTTTAGTTTCTTTGTGCAGTATCTTCCAAAGGTCTAAAGGAGTTGGCTTTGGCATTGAATCTGTCAGCAGAGTAACTAACATACATAGTTCCCCAAAATTTTAGTGCCATAAAACACTCTTCTCTTAGTATCTCATGAGACATGGCACATACTTAAAAGATGCCATGCCTGGCATACTGCCAACACTTATAAAATACTAACTATTGGGAACCCTTCATCTCCTCTCGATAGGAAAGACAGACAAAAAACAGTTGCTTCCCCAAGTGCTCAGCATCTGGTGCGGGATTCCTCCTTCCCTGTTCTTTGGTGAAGAAAGAGCATTCACCGGGCTGCATACCCTGTTCACTTGTCCTTCTCTCTTCCTCTGGCCCTTCCATACACAACAAACAAACCATGCTCTTTTGCTAATCAGTATTCCACCTCAGACCAATCATCCTCCCCATCTCCCCACGTCTGTGAAATGCATGCCTCTTTATACAAAGATAAAGGCGGTTTCTATTCTCACCACAGATTGCCTGCCTTTTGAAATACATTTTGTGGTCCATTCAGTCCGTTTCCAGAGTATGAAAAGAACAGCACATGGTAATTAAGAGCAGTCGCTGCGCACGCAGCGGTATAGACATAATGGCTGGGATTATGGGCCCAATTTTCCCCACGTGCTTACTAGCAGATGCGTTCACTTTGAGCTATACACCACACTGCAGGGCTGGGTTTGAAGCATCATAATTTGCTGGTCCATGTTTTACATTTCCAGAGACTCCCTCCCTCCTCTTTCTTTAGTACCCAAGACCATCTGATCAGTGGAGACACTGTGGTCTGCACAGCATCCCCACGCCTTTCTGTCATCCTGCCTGGGGACCCATCCAGCAAAGACATTTCCCTCACACAATACCTTCACTCCATTTCAAAATAATGTTCTTACATTTGATGCTGTGGCATTATGTATTTATTCATTCTTTTATTTTCTTGCTCTGGATTTTTTTGAGACAAGTTTCATGCTGTAGCTCAGGCATGCTTTAACATGTACCAATCCTCCCGTCTCAATCTTTCGAGTGCTATTGATCACAGGCATAAAGCACCATGCCTGGCTTCACTCTTAATTTTGTAATTTGCATCTCCAATGAAATTATTTTAAGGCAATAGAGCCTATCCTTTATTAATTAATAAAGTGAGAAAAGCCAGAAGAAATGAAGTCAATTGTCAGAATTCCATGCCATTGGGCAGATTGGTGGGGGAAGGTGGGGGAAGATTTCGCTGCTTTCAAAGACAATGTCTTCAGCAACCCTCAAGAGAAAGAGATTAGAATCTTAAGGTCCAGATTCAAGTTCTAACTTCATCATTAATTGTGTCTCCTTGATGAAGTTACAAACTCTTCATGCCTTTCAATTTCTACACCTGTCAGAGTGGGGACAATTTTGGCCATCTCCTATTGTTTTAGGGGTCAGTAGAGCTGCTTCAGATTTGTTCTAGACAATAGCAACTAAAAGTATAAACATATTAGAAATGATTCCATTTAATATCTGTCTTGTTCATTTTATTTTGTCTAATTTTAATTACATTTATTTATGGTGAGTGTTCTGGGAAAGTGAAGAGGGGGTATATACACAGATGGCATGTGGAAGTTAGAGGACGATTTGGAGAGTCAGTTTTCTCTTTCCCACATGTAGCTCCCAGGTACTGAGCTCAGGTGAGAGAGAGAGAGAGAGAGAGAGAGAGAGAGAGACAGAGAGAGAGACAGAGAGAGAGAGAGAGAGAGAGAGACAGAGAGAGAGAGGATTTCTTAGAATGACTTACAGGCTGCAGTCCAGATATGCCAACAATGGCTGGCTATGAGTGAAAAGTCTAAGAATCTAGTAGGTACTCAGTCCAGGAGGCTGGATGTCTCAACTGGTCTCCAGTATACACTAGAATCCTTAAAAAGTAGACTCTAATGCCAGTAGAGGACAGGATTTGCTACCAAGGTGAGGGCAAGCATGCAAATATCCATACTTTCTTCTTCCATGTCCTTATATAGGCTTCCAGCAGAAGGTGTGGCCCAGATTAAAGGCAAGTGATTCCCATTTGGGGATTTTAGTTAATTCCAAATGTAATTCTTGGTTATCAACTCATCACACATGCAAATACTATATACACACATATAACACAGAAAGACACAAAAACACTCACACCATCTGATTCTCACAGAGACATGCTGAGTGTCCCTGCACAGTAGGGCAGGGTACCCAAGTAACTGAATTCCTCTCTCCAGCTCAGTTGCCTGCTTATGTGAGCCCCCAGTTTGCCTCTGGCCTGTTTTCCCCAAGGTATCAAAAGAATCTTAGTTTTCATGAGAAGCAAAGCGTTTGCTCCTTACTTGTGAAGTCTCCACTTTTATGAGGCAGCCTGGATGTGGGTGGGATGGAGACCCTGGGCTTGGGGATGGGGCCATCTTTTTGGCACCATGGTCTGTAGTAAAATGATCTCAAGAGCAGATTTACCCAGTTGTGTGTCTGGATATTAGTGGCCACAATGTGGGATATTGGGGATTAAATAAGTTATGAATGAGTAAGCAATGTACCAATATGAATCATTATATCGTGACCATTGTTTTGTGTTTATTAAGACTGAAGATCCTCTAATCTTTCAAATAACTGTTCTTTATCTTCTTTCTCTCCTGGAGTGGTTAGATACCTAATTTATCCTGGAAATATTTGCTTTCTAAACCAGATTGCATTGAGCCTATGTATGTGCCGTGGTGTGTCCTAGAATGTGAGTGTTCACATTCAGTTATTAGAACAGCTTTTAGAGGTTGGGTGATGGGTCAGCTCTCCTTCCCAGAGTTCTGTTTCTTCCTCGGGTGTCATTCTGCTTCTTTAGGGAGAGAAAGCCAGAGGAGCTGTCATACACCACCTGTCATCTCTCTAGATTTAGACATGAAAATTGATTCCAAAGAGGAGAAAGAAAATGAGCTCTTCTCATCTGTGGTCCTAATCTTTGAATGGCCTGTCTTCCAGGAGCCATCAAGGATGTAACAGGAAAATAAGCATCATACATTGAGACCTCAGGAAGAGATCTTGCATGTTAGAAAGGGGGAAAGGGGTGGATTTCTCTGGATCCCTTCTCAAGTGTCTAGTTATTGTGTACTTATTATTTTAAAAAGTAAAATATATCCTTCATACAGTCCACGTTACCTTATTTTGAAAGCCTCTGCTGGCTTCTTCACTGAATGCTTTTGTCCATCAAGACTCAGTTTCCTCACATGGTATTGACATGGGTCACTGAGGTACCTAAAGCCTTCATGTCCTGTGAGTTAGCACTTCTCTATAATTTAACATGTTGTCTGCTTCTGCCAAAGGAGATGGGGTGGCAAAGAAAACAGCATTTGTGCAGAGTGGGTAGATACAGAAGAAATCAGCAACCACACGGAGAGAGTGGAGATGATTGTGCGACAAATGTAGATGGAATAATTACTATAATTGAGCAATAAATAGCATCACAATTTATCTGGGACTTTAATTAATTAGACTTTTTTGTTGTGTATTGTCTATTTGCTCTAGTTCTAGTTTTGAGCATCTGTAATAATGAGAGTACAGCTCTTACCAGTAACACAGACAAGTGAGAAGGGACCACTCCCTAAATCACTGACTGTACTTCCTGTGTTCATTGAGTTCACACTGAAGAGTCAAAACTGAAAAGCAGCATGTATCCCATTGCCTCCTGCATAAAGGGCCTGAGGTCTGAGCCTCTGTCACCCTCAGGTGACTTGGTGTGTCTTTCCTTTCTGCTTAGGCTCTTGCTTATGTATCTGCTGCCTCTCCCACTTTACATGAGCCTGGGGATGGTGATTGCTGACTCATTTTTCAGGTTGATTTAAAAATCAATCTTGTCTGAATGAATGAGTTGTGGCCAGGATTATATGACACAACCAAATATAGGCATATTTCATACCTTTATCCATTCACACATCTGAAGTGTGATCCTAATTAGTCTTATCAATAAAAACCAGGAGTCAAATTTCAGAGTAATAACCTGAAAGATCAGAGAAGCAAAGGAGCGGCCACTAGTGACTTCTTACCTCTCCAGATCCTCAGTCCGAAAGGGTCCAAGATCCTGCCTTCACCAGCCTTGTATTCCTGTCTCCATCTCCCGATTGTGCTGGTACTAAAGGCGTGAGCCTCCCAAGTGCTGGGATTAATATCGTGAGCCACCACTGCCTGGCCTCTATGGTTAACTAGTGGCTAGCTCCACCCTCTGATCTCCAGGCAAGCTTTATTTGTCAGAACACAAACAAAATATCATACAACACACATCCCTTTTTACAAAAGTGTTTGTACATCCCCACTACTTGTCCAGATCTAGGTAAGGTACAGGAGAACCTCCACATTTTGTAAGGCTGATAGGTCAGGATACTGTTATGGAGCACTGATAGACACAGTAGGAGAGTGGCTTTCTCCATATCAGTGCTCTTGACATTTGGGCATGGGTTTTAGTAGCTGTCCTGTGTATAAGTGAACTGTCGAGCAAAACCCTCAACCACACTAAATTCCAGTAACATCCCCTCTTAGTCAGGGTATTCAAATATGTCATAAGACATTATCAGGATGATATCCTCAGCAGCATAAATCACCTCCACCTGAGAACCACTGTCATAAGACCATGGAGTAGGGAGTGAAATGTTGTCACCAACTCTAGGACACAATACAGTATAGTTCTGTGATTAAGAACTAGGTAGATGCCATCTGTATGCTTGCTTTCTACTTTATAGCCCTGTGACACAGAGACAATGGCTTATTCTCTCTAGACTTCAGTTTTCTATGTGTAAAATTGGGAAGAGAATACATTGTAAGGATGACAGTGGTACTCTGCAATAGGTTATTTGCATATCTTTATCCTCTGTGGTTGGTAAACCTCTTCAGGATAAGAACCTGTGTGGCTAGCTCTTTTTCTGCTCTCATAACACCTTCACACAGACTTCAGTGCTAAGAATG
Source organism: Onychomys torridus (assembly GCF_903995425.1). NCBI lineage: Eukaryota > Metazoa > Chordata > Mammalia > Rodentia > Cricetidae > Onychomys > Onychomys torridus. The sequence goes on from NC_050443.1 coordinate 74,869,361, forward strand.
GAATGTGATATGCTTGATTCAAACCTTGGTTTTCGTGTCTACTCAGAACCAAGCCAGGCCACTCCTGGACACCAGGCCTATCTATCAGTGCACAGGCAAAAGCTGTGTGGAGTCTTAGCAGCTATCCAGAGCTAGTAGAAAGAGCAAAGGAATTAACTAAGACTCTTCCATGAATGATAACACATACTGTATTCCCAAATAAGTGTCTGACCCTAAGGACAGATACCAGAGGGGAGGCAGATGTAACTTTCACATTCCACATTGCTCGTGTAGAGAAGGCACTCTAGAAGGTCTCCCTAAGTCAGAGAGAATCTTGGGTGTAGACAGCATCTGCCTCATGACCACCTGTGGTCTAATGCAGCAGCCACAATCCACTTGCCCTGTGTCATGGAAGGAATACATGCACATTCACAGGAAACATCAGATTGCCATGGTTACCAGCAGTGTCTGCCCATTGTGCCACCTGCACACACTGTGGGAGTCCTCATACCTCTGATGATGGTATGACAGGATTTTTATTTCCCCTGGGCAGCTGTGCATCCCACCTTATAGCCATATCACTTCACCTAGACTAGGCTACTTCATCCCATGCATGAGCTTGCTCTCAGTCTCAGAAAGAGTCTTTTATTCAGGGTTTTTATGGCTGTGATGAAACACTGTAACCAAAAACAACTTGGAAAAGAAAGTATTTAACTTCATCTTAGAAAGCTGTAATCTGTCATGGAAGAAGTCAGGGTGGAAACTCAAGGCAGGACCCAAACTCAAGGGGCTAGAGGCAGGAACTAGGGCAGAGGTAATAGAGTGCTACCCACTGGCTTGCTCAGCCTGCTTTCACATAACACCCAGGACCACCAGCCCAGGGAAAGCATCACCCACATGAGCTGACCCCTACCATATCAGTCAATAATTAAGTGAATAATAATAATAATAATAATAATAATAATAATAATAATAACAACAATAAACTCTAGAGAGTCATCTTACTGCAACATTCTCACAGTTCAGTTTCTCTCCTCTAGGGTGACTCTAGATTTTGTCAAGTTGACAAAAAGCTAGCCAGCACACAGTTCATCTTCTTCAAAACTCTACTGCTACAATTTATAAAATTTGCTGCAGCAACCTATTCTCTGCCTGAAATTCCCTTCTCCTTCATATTTGCCTCCCAAGCTGTTTTCTTCCTACATTTCCTTGAACCTCACCACAAATGTACAATGAATGCTCACAGAGTCTATGAATTCTAGGCTGTTTATAGTCTTTCTTCTTGGTATGCCTCCCTTATCTACCCAGGGATTGTTTAGACATCTTGCAGTTGGCCTGCTACCTCCTCCTGTGTGGTGCTTGGGCATCGTAAATGGCCTGCTAGAAGTTCCCACTGCTCACCATGCTCTATAGGGTTCTAGAGCGCACCCTTATAACCCATTACTGAGAGGCCTGTTCTGCTCTCTAAACTGTAGGCTAATGAGGTCCCTCTGGGCCTTGAAAACAGTCTGAGGAACCTTTCACCAGCTCTGTTACCCTCAGGCTGAGCATGTGTTATTCTTTACCAGTTCCCTTCTCCGCTAATAACCCTTATCCACTCCAGCCGAGTGCAGACTTGAGAGATTCTTTTTCAAATATCCAAATATCACTCAGCGTACCCTGCAGGACACATCTGTCTATAAGCTCCAGATTACCTTCTCCCCCCTCATCATCATCCCTTCTCTCACCTATAAATCCTGTTCTTGTATCATGAAGAGCAGCTTCATCCAGTCCTCGGAAACCTTGGAGACAAAATATCCAATCTCTCCAGGAAATTCTCACCATAAGCATAATAATCAGATCACTGCCCAGTTCAGTGGGTTCCTCTCTAGCAGAATTATTTCCTTGCTGTTGCGAAAATAAAGCTTGCCTCTATTTCAGGACCTGTGCTCCCCATTCCTAGATTAGGATGGAACCCAAAATAAATGGTAAGAATCATCACGACTGCTTCCAGCTCAGTGTTTTCACGATGATATTTAGGGTAGGCAGCCAGACCCTCTGAGGTCAAAGACATCCTGTGTTCCTCTGTAGGGTCTTTAGCCTACTAAAGGAGTATTTGGTCACATGCTGTCACTACAGTAGAAAAAATTACAATGGAAAGGAAAAATTGACAGAAGTAGGACTGCCAGAGAACATACAGCTATTTGGAATGAAAATGGTTCTTGGGTGGGTCAAGAGGGATCAAATCAGGAAACACAAGCCAACTTAGGAAGAGACCAGATGGAATGGTAAGGGAGCAGAGAGGTAAAGAGCCTGTCAGTCCTGATGGCCAGTGCCTCTGATAAGCAGGCTAACCTATTATGCCTTGGTTGTTTCAGGAGCCATAAGATGATCAGAACAGGGCATCTCAGTTTGTCTAGGAAGCAGAAGGCTGGAACATCACATCTTCCAGCCTTTCCTAGAGTCTTTTGTAGGGAACTGAGTTAGGAGGGGAAAGGCCAGGCATAGAGACAGTATTGGTTTCGACACTTGCCTTAAATTCTGCATGGCCTGTCTAGTGCTGTAGAGCTGCACTGAATTGTGTATGAGACCTGAAGTCTGAGCTCTAGACTGAGGATGGGGAAGCAGCAAAGAGCAAGAGAATACATCAAAGCATGAATTTCAGCAAGAGCCTAAAGACCAAGAAAAAGAGAGAAAGTGATGGTGGGAGAGAGGGAGGAGAGAGGGGAAGGGAGGGGGAGAGAGGAAGGGAACACCAAGCCATCCTTGGAGAGGCGTGAACACATCCCTTTTTTTGGCCCACAAATACGGTGACTTGACTCTGAACTAACTCACTATAATACTATAAATAATTCTCTAACATTCTTCCTCTCCTTCCCCACACCGTGATCCCTATCCCTCCTTAGAATTTAAACTCATCAAGGGAAAGAGCATGAAGGAGCCCATGAGGTCATTGTTGACTAGGATGTCCTTCATCTCCATCACAGGCTTCCAGCCCAGGGTTGTCATTCAGTCAACCTGTCTTGTGTGGCTAATTGGCCGTGAGTGGGTGAAGAAAGGTCCATGATACAGTATAGTTTCTTGAAGTGGAAATTCTAGACAGAACATGTAACTATGTATTCTCTTCAGCACAAATGACCGAGACAAGGGCAACAAAGCCCCTCCATGGTTGACATGTAGAGCAGCGCAAATGAGCAGATGCTGCCCCTTCCGCCATCTGTCAGAAAACTGTTGAAAGAATGTGCAGCTCTGATAACCATGGTTTACCTGCATCCTGGACTTGCCAAGTGTGAGTCTGATTTTACAGGAAATTATGTGATGATACTTCACGGCAGAACAGTGACAGTCCAATAGAAGTGAAGACCACCCTGTCTTAGCACAAACTGACTCAGCTGAAAAGTTCTGAATTTCCTGCCTTGGTGACAAGCACAGGGATCAGAGGTATTGTCAACACCAGTAAGGCACCACACACTCTCACTCTAGAGATTTATGTTAACATCTGAGCTACACCTCCTCAGAGCTGCATAATCACAACTTTAGTATGTGCATGCATGAGGACATGACCCATCATTCACCACCGCCTATGGACTCCATCTCCTTTGTCCAAGTCAGCTGAGTGCTACTCATTTCTTCCTGATGCCCCTGACAGGGCGTCGCCATCACTTCACTAATCACTGGGTTCAGGGCAAATCTCTACTTACTGGACTATGAGGCCCCTGATGACACAGGCCATTTTTCTGTTCCACTTCTAGAGTCCCCAGTGTTTAGCATTGAACTTAGCACACAGTAAGAACACCCCCCCTCTCTGTCCCTCAGTGAATGATTAAGTAATCAAGTGAGATCATGCCTGAAACAGACTTTATTACTTATAGCCCTGCCAAATTGTGCCTTGAATGACCCCATTACAGGGTCCTAGCAAGAGTGCTTCATGTGCAGCATATCTGTTCTGGTGAAAACAGGTTGTCATGACTCCATCCATAGAGGAGAGAAGAAAACAAGCTTAAAGAAAACTGCATGGACCACCACAGGAGAGTTATTTTCACCTCACGGTGTTTATTCGTGCCTTGCATCTGCTGTAAATGATAACAAAGCCTCAAGTCTCAGGACTTCCTATACCATCATTGTAGGTTGTTGTTTTTCATTAATGAAGAATTAGAAAGAAAATGAGGTGGCATGGGGCGGAGAGAAAATGTAATTCTGAGATACCACGCTCTGTTGCCAGTGAGTTTGTCATCAGCAATAACAAAGGAAAGCACACCTTTGAAGATCAAGGGATTTGAGTTCCCTGTTGTTTTGGTGCCAGCTTGCTGGGCTACCCACAAGGGATATGAATACACTCTCTTGGATTTTTGAGAGGGTGTCTGGTGGCCCAGGCTACCTTCAAACTTACTGAGTAGCTGAAGATGACCATGAACTCCTGATTCTCCTGCCTCCATCCCTTGCTGGGATTACAAGGAATGTACCATCTGCCTGGCTCTCAGAGGCCCTCAGATTCTCTGTCCAATGACAGGAGTATACAATGACAGATCATTTTGCTATCCCCTCTACATTCTTAACTTTGCCCTTTGCTTCTTGGATGCCCTCTTGGACTAGGATTCTGCAATGTGAAAATCCAAAGTCCAACCCCATAGCCCTAAATGCTAGCACCCTTGCTCTTGCTGTGGGTTCTGTGAGAAACTGCCTTAAGAGAAAAACCCTTCTGTTCCCTTTGATCTAATAATGTAAGCAGCTGCTTTATTAAAAAATAAAGTTGCTAGCATTTATGGAGACCTTCTTTGTTGTCAGGGGCTATTCTAAGTGCCTGTTATGCATTAATTCATTTCATCTTTACATCCATCCTGTGAGGTAAGCCCTGTTTCATTGGCCCATGGAGAGATTTTACATGGGGAGATTCGGACTAGATTAAGAATGCAAAAGAGCAAGAGCATGCCTGGAACATCAGCTCAGAATCTGCATTTGTACTGAGTCTGCAGCTGATTCCTCTGTGTGGTTAAGTTAGGGAGACCCTCCCACACAGGCTCTTCTTGTTCTTCCTGATTCATTCTAAGTAAATTCAAACATTGTAACCAATTCTGAAAACACTCATTTTCCTACATCCCTCCTTATAAGGTTCTTACATGTTTAATTATATTGTATTTGTTAACTTATGATGCACAGTGCGTGTATGTGTACCACAGTGGACAAGTGGAAGTCAGAAGAAACTTTTTGGGAGTCAGGGATTCCCTCTTTTTACCATGGAGGTCCAGGGATTGAACTCATGTTGTCAGGCTTAGCATCAGGTACCTTTACCCATGTTGCCAGTCCACATAAGGTTCTTTATATCCTTGCATTGTTCATCATTCAGAGAGAAATATATTCTAATACAATGAAAATAACTCGACTCTTGCTCCAGAGCATGAGCTTTCTGCAGAGTGGGCTCTTACCTTTTTCTCTGCCACTTCCTGGTCATGGTAAATTTGAAAACATGTGCCTTATCCAAGTCTTTATCTGATCGCAATTCACCATTTTCTATGGACATTCCTAAACTCTACATACACTGACTTTTCCTAACTATGCACGCACAAACTTAATGACTTTTCCCTTAAAGAAGCGTTTATTTGTTATATACCATGGCTGTACTTTTTACACTTTGGGGTGTACAAGCAAAATTAGTGTCAGCTGGTCTTTGGTCCCCTACCGTTTCATAGATAGATCTGTTTTTCCCACAGATCTTAGCAACCTTATGCCAAGATGGTCTTTTGTTTGTTTGTTTTTTCTTGCCCTGGTAAATTGAGGGTTCTCACCTTTGACTTCTCAGATGGACTATTTCTGTTTAGTATGTTGATCCCACTGCATTCATACCTTGGGGCCATTATTAAACCCAATTAGAGCTGCTTGAATGCAAGCACTGAGTACTGTGACCCTTGATCTGGTAAGTGAGGAGGAGGATATTGAGAGTTCAAAGGGCAAGTTGCATATGCGTGCTTGATGGTAGATATGCCAGCAAAGTTGGTCCCTGTGGGTGGGTGGGGAGTGCTTCCAGGCAACTGGCTGGGGTGCCTTGTTCTAACTGGGTAGAAATTTGGGGTAGGAGAGGAGAACCTCATCCAGGTCCTTGGCCTCTCTATGATCCTATGCTGCTGTCATGGTTTGAATGAGAAATGCAGTCCATAGGCTCATGTGTTTGAACACTTGGTCACTGGTTGGTGGTGCTGTGTAGGAAGATTTTAGAACCCATAGGAGATGAAGACTTCCTGAAGGAAGTGTGTCACCAGGGACGGGCTTTGAAATCCTCCGCTATGACCAGGGCCTATGGTTTCTCTTCTCGGGCTCTTCACAATAGTGTATCACTTTTGTGTTTTTTCACCTCTTCTTACTACAAACCCTGTTCCAACCCTCTAAGCTCCAGCAACTTTTCAGATGCTTCTCCTAGCCATTGCCACTGTCACAGCTGCTGCCGCCAGGGTGACTGACGCCACTTCTTTCTGCCATTACTGCCACATATGCCCCTGTGGTTGGTAGAATGGTCACTGCCACTGCTGTCTCCTGCTGCCATTCTGCTGCTGCGGCTCCTGCCATTGCTGTCACTATTGCTATGGATCTGCAATGGCTTCTTCCCCAACACAATCCCTGCATCTGTCACTCACCAAGGCTGGTCTCCTGCTGCAGCTCCCACCTTGACTGCTGCTGCCACCACCAACCATTGCTTCTGGGTGTGTTATTAGCTCAGGCCACACTAATGATAGAGATGATTGGACCTAATGTTGCGGAACCAGAGGTTCGGCAAAGCCAGGGTGTTCCTCGGCTGACTCATAAGAGGCAGAAAGCCTACTAGAAAATGGGTCTTGGAACCAAGGGTGGCAGACCTACTTGCAAGTTAAGGCAGTGGGTCACAGGGAGAAGGTCTTTGAGGTTCTATAGTATATAGCTCACCTCCATTTCCTGTAGATTCCCTGCCTCCTGACCATAATGTAGTGTGACACGCCACCTCATGTGCCTGCTACTGTGTCTTCCCTTTCATAATAAATTGTATCCCTCCTTAAACTGTAAGTCAAGATAAGCCTTGCCTCCCTTTAGATGCTTCCTGTAGGGAACTGGGTCACAGCAATAAGAAATATACACAGGCACGAATGTATGCATGCATACCAATAATGCCTAGAACCTTAGACCAGACATAGCTACAGAGTCACTCTCCTTTGCTTCTTATCCCTGTGGGAAACTTAAGGTGATTTATCATGATTAAAAAGAGGCATATGCCCTGAATCTCAATTTCAGTGGTGAGCACCTGATCATTGAGTTGACACAACATAATAGTTCCCAGCCCTGGTGGATGAGCAAAGTTTTTGCCTTGCCTGTATCTTTTCAGGGTTTCAGTTCACTATGATAAATTTCTGGAAGAATCTGAGCTATCAGTGAGTAAAGGAGAGTCGGAAGTCCTGCTGGAGTGTGTTCACATGTCCATCTCTTCAATCACAGCTCAAGCTCACAGGAAGGTGTACTTTTCTATCTCCTTCTCTCCTGCCCCAGCAGGACAAGGGACTCCTGGAGAGCGTTGCCTTGGTAGCCACATAGTGTGAATTTCCATCCTGGCTTTACTAGCTGTGAGACCCTGGGTAGTTTATTAAAGCTCTGTGCATCTCAAATTCCTCTCCCCAAGACCAGAGCTAATCATGGTGACCTCACAGGCATGCTGTGAGATGAGTGACACCCAGGGTGTAAGCATGCCTGAGGTACAAATGTCAAAATGCCAGGTACTAGGAACTAAGGACTGTTTGCTCCTCTTTCCATCCTTCAAAATTAACTCCACCAGATAGTCTTGATTTTTCAATCTAGTTTCTTTCACTTCTCCTTGTGTAATCCGAGGAAGTCACAATATTGAACTTTTCGGACTCTCTGGTCTCTCACTGTGAAAGCAGGTCAGCAAAAACTGTCTCTGTAGTATGTATTATTATGTATTATGTATTAGGATTGGGGGATACTTGAAAAGTGTAGAAGATATGGCCCCAATATTCAGTCATAAAACATCGGCTTGTAATATTCCAGGAAGCTAACCGCAAGCCTTATTTCTATATGCCCTTGTAGAGTCCCCTCTTTGGTGGGTCTTCTTTACCTTCTGAACATCATTAGAGAGCGACAGCAAATTCTGTTTCTCCAAAGGGCTAGTAGCAGTCATGTAGCAAGGGTCAAGGGCTGACATAGCCATTGGCCTTGGTCAGGTTTTGGTCTAATTGACCATTACACTACCTCAAGTCTGGTTCTTGAGACTGTGAAGTCCTTATTGCTCAAGAAGACAATTCATTTCTCATCATGTGGTTGTTGCTCATGCCTAGCCAGCCTGGCCTTATGTGGGATGATCTGCCTCCCAGACTCACCATTTCTATAATCTTGAAATACCATACAGATTCTTACTTTGTATCTTGAAGAAGCACTAATGCCTTAGAAAAATCCTGTGAGTGACTAATATGTCTGAGTATGAGTTGATTGGGAATCTGACCCCAATATTTAAACTGTTGTAGCAAACAGGTTCAAAACGAAGGCCGAGAAGCCAAGTTTCAGACCTACCCTTAGTTACTTGTGGTCATCAGCAAGCCCAACTAAAGTCAGTGCTATTTAGTGACAGCATCCTTCAAGCCTTCCTATAGAATTAGAAAGAAGATATAGTACCACTTAGGAAAGTACAATACTTTATTTACTGAGTATCCACTATGACCCAGACACAAACCAAATACTTCATAGAACTGCATCAATCCTTAAACATAGCTGTTGTTGACATTATATTTAGATGATAAATGCAAACTCCTGGAACTTAAATGAGCTACTAAATGTTGCACAAGGAAGTCCAAGGCAGTCTTGTTAGGTAGAGTTAGAGTTAGGTGTACCACATACAGCACTGGAAACTTCATTCTTATCTCAATTATCTTTCAAGTCCACAGTATAGGCACTGTTAGCCTTGTTTTGCAGACAATGAAACTAAGACTCAGAGTGATATGATTAAAAGCTTAACCAAGGTGCTGGAGAGATGGCTCAGAGGTTAAGAACACTGGCTACTCTTCTAGAGGTCCTGAGTTCAATTCCCAGCACTCCATGGCAGTTCATACCTGTCTGTAACTCCAAGATTTGACACCCTCGTCTGTCCTATGCAGCACCTGTCATGCATGCAGCAAAATACCCAAATACATAAAATAATAAAAAAATAATTTAAAAAATCTTAACCAGAAATAAGACATGACTAATATATCTGTTACTTTTCACAGAGCCTTAACAAAACATCTGACTGAAACAACATCAGGGAGGAGATTAGCATGAATCTTAGAAGTTCTTATTAATAGAAACAAACCCAGAGCCAGGTATTGGGGTGAACGCTGAATGATCAGAGAAACAGAACCAGCCACAGCTAACCTCAACTCACCAGTTCCTCAGCTAATCCTGTTTCCTCAGACTGGAAGACTCTCAGTCCTCATCCAGAATGAATCTCAGCTGAACTGCTCAAAAGCCTAAAAGCTTAACCAGCTCTAGTTCCTGGTTTTCATGCCTTATATACCTTTCTGCTTCCTGTCATCACTTCCTGGGATTAAAGGCATGAGTCACCATGCCTGGTTGTTTTCAGTATGGCTTTGAACTCACAGAAATTCAAATGGATCTCTGCCTCCCAAGTGATAGGACTAAAGGCATATGTGCCACCATTTCCTGGCCTCTATGTCTATCTAGTGGCTGTTCTGTCCTCTGAAACCAAATAAGTTTATTAGGATACACAATATATTGGAGGACACAATATATCACCACACGGAAATAATTACTTTTGATCATGGTTTGAGAAGGTAGAGTCCATCATGGTGGGAATGGTAGGTAAGGCTACCAAAGAAACTTGGTCCCTGGTGGCAGGAGTTTAAGATGCAACTTGGTCACATTTTGGTAGATTGGGAAGGAGAGCTTAGGCCAGAATCAGGGGTGGTTGCTCCATTAGCCAGTAGTAGCACATTTCTGTTTAGCAAGGTTATGGCTCCTAAAGTTACTAAAACATTCCAAAATAGGGCCAACCATCTGGAGGCAAGTAGCTAAGTGGATAAAACTATCAGGGATATTTTATTTCAATCTGAAACCTTAATAGATAAATTATAGTTCAGGTACAGATACATGAGGCTCTCAGGATCCTTTTCTGTTCATAAACTCATGCTGTTCCTCAGTGTTTTACAAAGATCTCTGGCATCAGCAAGGAGGAATGTCTGCATGATGGATTATTTGGAATGTCCTTGAACTCTAACTGTAATGTTGGGAAAATTGTAATGTGTTATATCAGGGGAAGGGAGCATGTAGTTACTCATTTTTCGCCTTTAAATGATAAATGTTCCAAATTCAGATTCAATAAGGCTTTTAATCAGGATCTGTAGAAAAAGCATGCTTCCATTTTTTTCTCCCAAATATGTCTGAAAATTACCAACATGGTCTTACTGACAATGTCCCTGTGTCTGGCCTTTCTAAATGACTGTGTTTTACATGAAAGGCTGCTGGATGGAGGATGTAAGTCACTGGCACTGATTGTTGCTTCAAGATTGTTCTCATTACCCAAGAAAAACTGGGATGCCAGTTGTGTGACCCATGGAGGCTCCCAATATGTGATCTGTTTCATGGCCGTGATGGAATTATGAAAAATTGTAGGAAAAAAAATACACAGCAGATATAGAAACCAATGTGTGCTTTAAATTTTTATCATACTTGCTAGTTAACAAGTTACCTTACCGCATTGTGAATATTGACACAAGACATAAATCTCCTGGGTCACAGACTAAGTCATTATTTCTCCCTTTGCAGCAAGAAGTCTGTGTGCAAGGGTTCCCCTTGCTACAAAGATTCATGGGAGTGACATGGGTGAGCTACTTGTAGATGCTTCTGCTATAAGAGAGAAGCCTTAAGCTTAGGGAGCCCACATCTTTCATGAATGACAGCAAATGTGTCTGCCCTTTGCTTCATGGGGAGATGCTCTCTCTTTCAAGGCTATTTGCACCTACATTTCCTTTCCGAATATAATCCAGAATAAATAGAAGTTAGTGGTTCTCATATAATATCTGAAGAGGAAAAAAAAAAGAACTATACAAACTTATTTCCTGGTATTCAGCAATGTATACTTATCATTTTTATAATAAATACTAACACTACTTGAAAAATGTTGATCACCAAAATATAACCCATAAGGAAAATCTATATATTGGGAACAGTGTTGGGTCTCTCCTTGTGGCAGCCCAAGATGCTGGTAACTTGGATTTCATCTTCCTTCCTTGGTCTGCAGACACATGCTTCTTGTGATTTATTCATGTTGCCCTAGCTCTGTGGATGTGTATGAGTGCTGTCTCTGTGTTTTCTCATGAAGAGACCAGTTGTAATAGTTTTAGAACCACCATATAGATTTCATTTTCATTTAATTACCTCTGTAAAAATATTATCTCCACAAACAATTATATTCCAATATGCTAGAAGTTGAAATTTTCAACAAATGATTTTATTTGGAGAACATAATTCAATACATATGTAGCATGAAATGAGGATTCATGTTCAGGATTATTTATGATCACAGAGTCACAACTCAGACACTCATTCATCCTCTCTCTCCCCTCTCCTGCTCCCTTCCTCTCTCCCCTTCTCTCTCCTCTCTCTTCTCTTCCTACACACATTCTTGTGTCTTATATATTTCTTCCATGATTCAATGAATCCATCCTGTATATTTACTTGTGTAGATATTTGTTTGCTGTGTCTCTTATCCTTTGTGCATTTCCAAGTGGTAGAATGATGGATGGTTTGTTCACCATATACTGATTTTCTTGTTGAATAAATGAATATATCAGAGCTGGTCTCAAAAAGACAGGAGACACTAGTCACCCTACCTTAAAGTTACTGTCTATCTGGGTTCCTGGTGAGATACAAGAAGGGAGAAGGATAAGACACTACTGTTGGTGGTGGGGTAATCAGACTCACTGTGGGACTTACAATGATCCATTGAAAATTTATTCAGAGGGTCTGTTCCTTTAGCACAGTGGTGGCTCTCAGTGATCAGTTTAAAAAAAAAAATAGTTCATTTCCATCTGTCAGTCACAATGAAGTTCTGAATTGCTGAAAAGGAAACTCAGAAAGAAACATAGTCATATGCTGCAATGGCATGGCAGAAACAGCAGCAAGACTGGACTCAGGGATCAGTTCCCATGAACAACAGATGTGAAGACAGATACAAAGAGAAGAAAGGTCTCTTGGGTGTTCTGTACCCTGGCTAGAAAGTAGGAAAAGTCATGCCAGCCTCCAAGCAATACCACATCCTATAGGAGAGCTGCTACCACATCCTATAGGGTAGCTGATAACACATCCTATAAGGTATTTGATACCACATCCTATAGGGTAGCTGATACCACATTCTATAGGATGGCTGATACCAGGATAGCTGAGTTTTAAGGATGAAGAGATTTGAGGCCATACAGATTAAAAGTGAATGCAAACTCTAGATTTAACAGTGAACACATGTGTAATTCACTTTCATATCCAGCCTGCCTTAATTATTTGTAAAGGAATATACATGCATTCACTATGCCAAACCACTGATATATAAGTGGTTTCTACTACTTCTTCAAATAAAAACAGAAAGAGATTAAATAAATGCTCCCAGGCACATACCCAGGTCCTAATTGGTGGAGCCAAGATTCAAATCCAGGCATTCTAGGGCCAAGAAAATGCTTTGTTATACAGCCACACAAGCCTGCAAGTGAACATACATATACTGATCAAAGGTCATAGAAATGCAGCCCATCCCCGAGTGTCTCAAATATTCTAACTAGAAGGTATTTTTATAAATGCAACTTCAAGATACTTAGTCCCCAGTGAAAAAGAATGATAGTGCATGAGAAAAGACAGAATACCAAGGGTGTAAAATTCAAATGAAGAGGCATACAATTTAAGACTGTCAGGGTTGGTGAGATGAATCAGAGGAAAAAGACATTTGTGGCCAAGCCAGACAACCTGAGTTTGATCTCTGGGACTCATAGAGTAGAAGGAGATAAACAGCTCCCATACTTGACATCTCACCTATATGTGCATGTCATGGCACATGTATATGTGTGCATATGCAAAAAATAGATAGACAGAAGATAGATAGATAGATAGATAGATAGATAGATAGACAGATACATGATTGGTAGACAGGTAGAGGATAGATATATGATAAATAGGTATACAGATATATAGATAGATGATAGATAAATTTACTTTTAAAAAATACCCAAAAATATGTAGCAAATCAAACTCAACTGAGAACTATCTAGATCAGAGATAGAACTGGCTATTTGAAGTAGGGTTCAGCAGTGGGGAGCTTGTGAGACAGAAGAGACACCTGTGGACAAGTGAGCTACCCACTCTTTGGTGAATTGTCAGTCTAGATTGGAACAGTTTCATTTTACTTAATCACCCATTCCAAAGACAACACTAACTTTTAATCAGGGCACATCTGCACTCAGAGTGGGGCTGTAGTCTCAACAAAACAAAACAAAACAAAACAACAACAACAACAAAAACCAAAAAAAAAAAAAAATCAATGGTAGACTCAGTCAGATTCCAGCCAGGGAACTGACAGCAGAAGCAATTCTGTAAGGTCTTCTCTTCCTTCTGGAATCCAGAAAATTCCATATTTTATCTGTTCACCACTATTGCACTAGCTCCTAAGGCCTTATTTATGGTCCAGTTGGCTTCAGAACTGAGTGTGTGAAGTTGAGCCAATACTTCTTACTTTTAGAGAAGACAGTGTGACTCTTCCTGGGGGAACATGAGTAAATATCTATCCACTTGAGGTCAGACACAAAAGACATGCTGCAAAAGATGATTCCACCCAAATCTAACTTAGTGAGCAAGTGAATTTCTTGGGGCTACCGGCAGGAGAATGCATGTCTCCAGGACAGCTGCACCTTCTAAAAGCCCAACTCAATATGGGTGATGATTCACAAAAGCTGCATCCCTGGGGCTTCCTTCACAACTCATAGACAGCTAGACAGCTGAGCAGGCCAGAAACTTCTCTCCCAGGCCACTGATACTATTTAGACAACCTTGAGATCTGGTGAGTCCTCAGGTTTCAGAAACTTCCAGACATCTGTGAGTTTTGCTTGCTTCCTGAATCTTACAAGGTTGATCTACTTCCTGAGCCTTAAAGGAGCCTCCTCAAGGAAGGAATCTTATAACTTAGAAGGAAGCAGCTATGCAATACAAACACTGGGCAGGCAGATGAAAAGCCTAATGCAGTCCCTAGAACACTGTCTACTTCTGAATTCCTCCTCTTTCCCCTGACTCTCACCCAGCATTCTCCCTGACACAGCCCCATAACTTTCCTTGGAGGCATGGCATGGGCCCATGCACTTTGAAAGGACCCTGAACATCTGTGTCCAGTAATCAAGTACCCAACAAATAACTTCCTATGGGCCTATTTATCTTCTGTTTCAGACCAGCAGGACTGCAGTCTATAAATTGTAGTTGGAATGCAGGTCCATTTGCCAGATCAGGGATGTGTTGCATAGTAATAGTGGGACAGAGCATTGGTGCACGTCCTTCTGCAAAGTCCATTTGCCTACTGTAGTGAAACAGGCATGCTCAGTGGGCAGCAAACCCTGAGGTAGGCCATGCAGCCATAAACCTCTGCAGCAGACAGGAACCATGGAGACAGGAGACAAATGAAGTGCCTTTGAGCAGGCCCAGCTCTTCTCTTAGTGGCTCTGAAGGACTTTCAACATAAAATGAAAGCTGACTTTTGCTAAAGGCAACTCCAGTGCTCTACATGGCTTGACATTCTATTATAAGTGTGTTTAAGGCTCTGTTGTATGTATTGATCCTGGGGCTTCACAGTCCTGCCCAAACACAGTCAGCACACAGCAACAAAACCCAGGAGCCCCTTGTACCAGAAATGGTTTAAAATCTCATCCCTGCCCCTTAGGATATGGTGCTAGACTCCTCTGGGGTCCTATTTTCTCATATGTAAAAAGTAGACTTTATTATAAGATATAACAAGTGCCCAACATATAGTAGGTGCCCCATGGCTTGGATCATGTTTACAATTGGAAATGCTTTATGCAGACAGGAATATAGCTGAGCTGTACAGTTCAGCATCGGGTTTAAGGAGCTGGATGTCAGCTCACCCTGACTACCAACTCCAGTTCTTCTACTTACTGCTCTAGTAACCTTGGGCATGCTATTGACTCTTCTGTTCCTGGAGTAATAGCAATGCTTATTTCCTAAACCAACTAAAATTCCGATGCTTTGATAGCACAAAACAGAGCATCTTCTACACAGCACAGCCTTGGCAAGTGGGAGCCATGCTGCCTTCCCTGGCTAACCAAAGTCTCAGACTCAGTTTAGTGAGGCAGATTTTTAACCAGGATATCCCACGTGCATGCAATGTACATTTGTATATTTATTGCTGGAGAAAAAATAACATTAAAATCATCTTTTGTTGAATTGTGAATGTGGCAAATGGAACCTGGTTTTATTGGCTCTTTATTAGAAATGTGGGTGCTTCCCACAGTGACAGGTGCAAAGATGAATAAAGGAGGAGGGTAAAATTGATGTACTAAGCACCCCATATAGGAGTCTCCAAAGGATTGTCTCATTGCATCTGTTCCTATAGGTTACATTAGTTCTGTTCAGAAGAACAACTCCTGGTCACTGTGCAGAGGTTAGAAAGAGGAAAAGCACCCACAAGGCAAACATCAAACTTGGTTGTAACTGCGAGTATCTATGTGCCATGTGTCTCCCCTGTGCTTTTCCTAGACAAAGTGCATGGCATGGCCAAGTTTCAGATCCTTTATCTCTAAAATAGGTCTAATACACCTGGCATCTCAGGGTGCTTAGACAAAAAAGTGAGATGCTCTAGGAGAAGAATATAACCTTACCTAGCCCATGGTCTCAATGAATGGCTAATTCCTTCAGATTCCATCACATCTGAATAACTTCAGAGTGCTTCAGAAACTAATACAGCCATGCCTACAAATATGAGGTAGTTATTTCCCAGAGTTTTCAAAGTCCAGACATAGATTTGGACCATTTTCCTAGGTACAGATTTACTCTGGCATAACAGTAGATGATACTAGAAGTCATAGTTTTTATATTTTAAAACATAGAGTTGTTGAGATGCAAAATTCTTGACAATTTTTAAGTTCAAGTAATAGAACCATACTTAGGATGGGCTGGCTCAAGCAAGGTTGAATCTTGTCTCTTTCTCCATTGTCATTATGACCCCATCTGTGAATATACTGGAGAAGTACTTCCCAAACACCTCCAAAAAGAAGGGTCTTTCTTCCTCCCTCCCTCCCTCCCTCCCTCCCTTCTTTCCTTCTTCCTTCCTCCATCCCTCACTTCCCCCTTCTTTCCTTCCTTCCTCCTCCCTTCCCCTCCCTCCCCCTTCCTCCTTCCCTCCCTTCCTTCTTTTCTCTGTAAAGTTAGGGGTTAATCTAGGTCTTAAGCTCAGTAGGTGAACACAGTATAGATTGAACTAAATCCCAAGCATTGCAGAATGATTTCAAGCAGAGAACTGGCATGGTCAGATTCAGGTATTGGATCACCATGGTGGTCACAAGGAGGGAGGATTTATGGATAGAAGATAATTCCCCACAAAGGAAAAGCCTAGAGTGAGGTTGATGAGAGCAAAACCTAGGAAAATGATTGTGGGGAGATATGATGGAGACATACTTGGAAAAAAGTGAAGACAGGTTAAAAAGGGTGTCACATTTTCATTGTAGGCAGAGTTGAGGGAAGGAGGGCCTAGGATGATCCTTGAATTTTCAGTGAGGGGAGTGCAGGCTGGGAGTTGTAAAAATGAACTAGGTACACATGATCATTGGCCCAGCATAGTGTAGAGCCTTTGCTCTGCAGTCAGACTTCTTCTCTATCCTTTTACCTTGACTAAAAGGATGCTTAACTCTTGTATTCACTCCTCATTAAAAAAACAAAAACAAAAACAAAAACAAACAAAAAAAAAGCTTCTAAGTTTTTGGAATGACTTCCTGTTTCTCAGGAAATAATTTTAAGAAATTTTCTCCCCTAAATGTGCCAGAATTTCATAATTTCATGCTTTAATCACAGGCTCTTAGGAAAGGAGGTAAGTGGCTTTGGGGGAGCCTCAGGCAAAGGCTGTGTGTTCTTGGGGCCTCTGTGCAAGTCACATGTGAATCACATCAGAGACAGAACCCACTGATGTGAGGGCACATTTTCTCTGTGACAATATCAGGACAAAAATTAAACATTCATAGTATAGTAATGAGGAGCTGAATAATTTACTCAAAACCAATAAAGTAGAAGTTGGTAATGTGATAGTTCTGGAATGAAACTTAGTGGAGGAAAAATAACATTTTGTTCATTAGCTAAAGCCTGGACTGAGCATGGCAAATGGAGAATGTGTCCTTTGCTGTGATTAACATTTAGAGAAAGCACACGCTCTCAAACCCTGACATTCAACAGCAGTGATGTCCTAGGAGAGCAGCAGGAGAATAATAATCCAGTGTCATGTAACTCAGTGTCCCTTAGGTGAGAGCATCTTATCTTATCTTAGATGACCATATTTCTTATCCTAGATGACCACAGGCACAAAAAATGTAAAGTTTTGTTTCCACATCTTATGCTGAAGTTAAGTAATTCCTATCCAATCACTCACATGAGTTCATATTTAAGACAGAATTATTTGCTTCTGTCATACCAAGCACAAAGCAGTCACACAGAAAGTCTTGTTAGCATTGGATACTACTGTGCTGTCTTGGGAGATATTAAGTGCTCTTCAGTGGTGCTGGTTTACTTACTCATTACCCTTAGGTCATGGGGATAAGGAAATGAGATCACCAGCTAAAGTGGATAAGTTATAAGTGTATCAAAAAAAAATCCTTCTCCCTTTGGCAATCTCTGACAATTATACATACCCTAAGAGTCTCATCATCATTAAGGACACCTCAGAACTCATCACAGTTAGACTGAGAGGGGGTCAGAAAAAACATTTGTGCTTTCCTGATATTCCTTCACAAGAGATCCCAAGGTGTGCATGAGTCATATTCTCACATAACTTCTTTCTAATTCACTATCTTATTTGATGTGCCCAAGTTTCCTCTGTTTTGAGCCCAGCTTCTTTCTATTTCCAAAGAATACTCAGACATTCCCATTTTATTATAATGATTTTTTATTGAGATGCCTAAAAGAGTATCATCTCTGAGGCTTTGTTCTTCATTTCCTTTCCAATGAGGATGGATGGTTATTGGCACTTGAAATCGTAAATGGGACACCTTTGTACAAAGTGCCATTGAGTTTCTGGTCTTATCTGTGACTGTACCCATGAGACCTTCTCTATGGTTTGTTACCAGAACCAAATCAGCTTAAGGCAATTTCCTTGGAAGTAATGCCTGGCACACAATCAGAGTCAGCACATGGGATCTACAGTGACTGACAAGGTTGTATTTTGTAATGGTAGACAGATGAGAAGCACTTGACCCTGTTCTGTAGAATCTATTCTAGAATTAGATACTGGCTAGGACATGATTATCTAGTAGACAGCCTTTAGGTTCAGGGAAAGCATTTCAACCAAAGAAGAACAAGTAAAGGGGGAGATTGTAGATAGAGTTTCCCTGTGTCTCAGCAGCTGCTCCCAAATAACCATTCAGAGACTTATTATTATTTATAAATGATTGGCTGATAGTTCAGGCTTGTTGCTAGCTAATGCTTACATTTTAAATTAATGAATATTTCTTATCTACCTTCTGCCATGTGGTGGTACCTTCTTTCAACACAGCAAGCTCATCTTGTTTCTCTCTGCATCTAATGACTCCCAAGACTCTACCCTTCTTCTTCCCAGCATTCTCTCTGCCCTGAAAATCATGCCTAGCTATGAGCCAATCAGCTTGTTATTAACAATGACAGTAACACATTTTCACAGTGTACAGAAGGATTTTTCCACATCAGGAGATGAGCCCTTCAACTTGGTAGAACATGGACAGAGACTAGGATGTTGTGGGTGTTGTGTTGAAAAGAAGTCACAAACTGCTCATAACTAGAGCTTGAAAAGACCTACAGACATTATGAAGGCCATAGATGCTGCTATGGGATGCTTACAATGGCAAACTAAATGTATTTGGTATGGAAAGCAGTTACAAGCTTTGGAAGAGGGCAGTGGTGTGGTATAAGGAGAAGAAACTTGCTTGAGATTCCCTGGTGTCATCCTCACATCTTGACCTTTTTTTTATGTGCCATTGTTCCAGCAGGATTCCTTGTAGCCCAAATGATACATGTAGGTATATGCACTGTAAATATTTGTTGAACAAATAGTTAAACAATCACCGTGGACTTTTTCTTCCTCATTACATCAGGAGGAAATACTATCCATGTGAGCTAAGTGGCTGGCTTGGGACTGACAAAGGAGAGTTCCAGTTATGGCTGTGGTGTGGTCTGCAATTGCTGGAAGGTCACCTACCCTCCCTGGGCCTCATTAACTATCAAAAAATGGAGGAGGGAAAGAAAACTTGCCTCCTAGAGTTTTTAATTAGAATTGGTTCCTCATTCTAAAGGGAAAGAAAAAACACCAAAAGGCAGTTCTCAGAGTCTAAGGTCAATTACATGTACCAATCAGGTTGAGATGGCCAAGACCTCTCACATACACTTTCAAAACCTGCTGCCTTACTGAAAGAAGCAAGGCAAAAGATGTCTTTGACTGTGCATATTTCTACATAAGCCATGCTTGCAAATATTTAATGTATCAGATCACCTGAATTTATTTAGTGGAAACTAATTTGTCCCATTATTTTTAATTAATCAAAGACATACATCAGCCAATCAGATTATAAGGCATGATAAATAGGTTATCATGTACTAATTTGGCATATTCCAGACAAAAGCAAAGAAATTTGTCATTTTAATTAACCTTCACTTGAGTAAAAGTTATTTGTTAGCCTTTTGAAATGTGCAAAATAATTTCCAGTTCTAGTTTCTCTAAACATCCTTCGATAGCTTGAAATTGTGTGCTAGGAGTCAAAGGTGGAAGAATGTCATCATGCTCAGCAGTTACTTTGACAATGCATCAGTTCTAATTGCAAATAATAAAATAGAAGTAGCCAAAAATAACAATGTTAACCACATCCTATTATAATCATTCCATTTCAGTTGCTTAATTCATTATTTTAACTAACATGTATTAAACACCAACTACTAGCTTGGTATACATAAAAGTATAGCCCTGCCTTGAAGGAGTTAATTGCTTGGTCATTTATTACACAAATATTTCCTGTGTATCTATGGAATGCTAACTGCTAATACTGTGGCTAGGCCCTATGAGAGATAGAGGTATACATTCAAGATGGTTTAGGGTAGTTTTGCACACTTCTTGTGCACAGGCACATCCAAAGAACATGAGCAATGGCATCACAGACCTCCCAAAACCCTTGTTTTCTCTGAGGAGATAGAAAGAAAGGTCTCTGTCAGAGAAAGCAGAAGCCAGTTGAAAGAAGAATAACGTTCTTGACTTGGGAAAGTGCCCTCAACATCCCACCTTGCATCCTACAACACAGCCAAGTTGGTTCTATACGCTCCATTGCCCTGGAGCATCACAGTCCAATGGAAAAGATGGAGATGAGAGGGCTCATCTGCACAGGGGATGTTTCAAGCTGGTGTGAAAGCTCTAAGGACAGAGTCATTTGTGATCCAGAGGGAAGGTTATATGACCCTCGGTTGCAAGAATGGGATTGAAAAGGAAAGGAAACACAAAAAAATGTTTATGATGTTGAACAGAATGTCTAGAATGCCATTGGGACATGGATGTGGAGAGAAGAAGAAGTGGCAAGCCATGCCTGCTGGAAGGAGAGTTAGTATCAGGACTGGGAATTTCCTTGATAAGGAACAGGCCTGAAAGGAACTGAGAGGACGTGAGGTATCTTCTAGTGACATTCTATGACACAAACTACACAATTGTCTGATCATGGCCTTCTAAGGCAGAATCAAACCATCCATCAAGCTCTACCATCTACAGGAATCTTACAGCAAGGCATGTTACCTCTAAGTTATCATTGCATTACCCATCAAAATGGCAAGTAGTTTGCTGCACAGGATGGCTACAGGGTTTCCTTTCTGGGCCAAGGAGGCAGATGAGAACAAGTAGCCAAGATGTCCCCTGTGCTAACATGATGGCCTTTAACTTTCCTCTCTGAAAGAGAGAAATAGTAGCCGGGTCTACTTGAGGTTACTGTGCATGTTATGAAGTTGTCCACACTGGTCTGCAGCTTTGTCAACAATTACGTCTGGGGTTTCAGTCACAGTGGTGCTCACTATGTAATTTTCTTGATCAACTCTGAAGGCTGTAGCTGTTATATTGATCTTTGCAAGCACTAACATCTTACTTCCTCTTCACTTACTTTACATGTAATGGTGTGTCCTTTCTTCTTTCTTTCTACCCCTTCCTAATGATTCTATGTTGGATGTTTCCCTTGTTCACTATAAGCCACCCTTTTCAAATTTATTGTGTGCATGTGTGTGTGCTTGTGTGTGTGCATGTGTGCATTTTGTGGGTACACATGGCATGCATCATGCAAATGGAGGTCAGAGAACAACTTCATGGAGTTACTTCTCTCTTCCTTCTTTATGTGACATCTGCGAATGAACTCAGGCCACTGGGATTATATAGTGGGCAATGTTTACTGGATGAGCCATCTTGCTAGCTCTATAAGACTTCTTTTTTAATGGAAACCCTGAGAGCATAAACTTTCTCTTTATTGTCACATTAGCTGAAATCAACAATCTTCTGTATTTAATATTTTTGTCATTGCTCACTTCTTTTTAAAAGAACTGTTTTAATTACATTTTACATTGTTGTCAGGGGGTATGTGCATATGTGGAGGTCAGAGGACAACACACAAAAGCCAGTTCTATCCTTCTGCATTGTGAGTCCCAGGGAGAAAACTCAGGTCACCAGGCTTATCCACAAGCACCTTCACCCACCGAGTCATCTCAGCTGTCCTTGTCATTATGCATTTCCTAATAGTTACTTTTCAAAATTGTTGTTACCCATTCTAGTCCCATGAGCAGTTTAGAAATATTCTGTCTTCAATTTCAAATGCTTGAAGACTTTTTGTTTACTCAGTATTGACTTACAATTTCCTTGTTTTGAAATTAGACAACATAAATTAGCATCAACTCTTTAATGCAAGGGGATTTAATCATTCTTTGTCAGTGTTTAGCTCCTTGGGATGTGGACATTGGGAAGAAACTTGCTTTACCCTTTGATTCTGCTCTTTTTCCAGCATTGACTCCATATCTTTTTTTTTATTTGGTTTGAGTTCACTGATAGTCCATTCACTCCACCTTCCTCACACCACTGCTCTGAAGCACATACATTCTCTATCGACTCTTAAGTGTTTTCCCTTTATAATACATTATAATATACTTGGAATTATATTAGTTGTTCTGGCTTGTGTGTTTTGTTTGTTTGTTTGTGTTGAGATTGTTCTCATATAGCCCAGGCTGACATTAAACTTACTCTACTCTGTGGCTCAAGTTGGGTTTACTCCTAATCGTCCTCGCCCCATCTCCCAAGAAGTGGGATTGCAGACAGGTCCATGTGCACCCTGTTGTCTTGATTTTGATCATCTTGACTTCAGTTCAGGTGCAGTTACTGTTTACTGTTTTTGTTTGGTTTTTATGGTTTCTGAAATAATGCTTCACTAACACCATATACAGGCAACATTTCTATCAGTTTACATACACATCTGCTAATATATTTCCTTTGACTTCTTCACCTTTTGACCTTCCCTCTAAAGTCGTTTTGTTTTGCCGCTGAAATATGACAGTAGAAGTTGCTCCAGCCAAGCACTATTACTTAGCTTATAGAGAAGTAAGCTTTTGCTTTTCCAAAATTTGAGCCTCATTCCCTGGTCACACATGTCTAGGTTCAATGTTTTCTCTCAACATTTTCAAGGCACTTTTTCATCAGCATTGGTTCCATCACTTTCCTTCCCATCCTGTCTTCTCTTCCCTCCCAGCCTGTTGCTCTTTCCTCTTCTCTGCTTTCGGATGTCCTCCCATCTTCCACATTTATATCTTCATGTCTTTGTGGCTGGGGTGTGTGTGTTTCTTTTAATTTATGCCCTCTGATAAATTTTATGCTTCTCAATCAGAGAATTTATACTTCTTGTCATTCTGGAAAATGCAGAGTCCTTTTCTTTTCAAACATTTACTCTCTACTCTCTTGTTTCCCTTCAGTACTCCAATTATGTAGATGTGTGCTTTCACACCTTCCACAGCTCTCTACTTTCCTTCAAAGTTTGTCCCTATCCCTCTCTGCTGCATCTGCATAGCTTTCCCAGCAGAAAAAGAAAAGAACAACATCATTGCAATGGATTGTTGTCCTAGCTGTCTTGTGCCATCTGATCCAGAGAGCTCTAATTACTCTCCATTGGTGGAAATCCTGGGGACTTGAACTGGGATCTTTTCTCCCAGGATGACCTGTGCTTGCTCACCCTTCTGTGGTGTTACTCCAAGAACTGTGGCTGTTGGCTTACCTGTCATGGACCCTAACCAGTAGTTTATCTTAGTATCGATGTAGCTATATTACACTTTCTTCTCTTTATAACATCACAATTTTGCTAATTTCTAAACACATAAAAATAGAGCATAAGTCCCCATGACTCACTGGAAACCAAAGCAAATTATACAAAGCATGTCAGTTTTCCTTCAAATACCTCATAATAAATCAACCACAACAAAAAAGATATCTTACCAGCCAAGAGATTTTAGTACCATCTAGTCAGTACTAATCATCAGTACTGTAATTATCTTGATCCTTTTTTTTTTTGTTTCATTCAGTAACTAAGTAAAATCAGCTGTTATGGTCTTGCTAATATTCTTTTAATTCACTTATCTAAAACACACACACATATGCACACACACACACACACACACACACACACACACACACACACCTCTTTCTATGTGTTAATTTGGGTGAAGAAAACATGTTTATGGTCCTGTAGCCTCTATCCTATACATTTAACTCATTTCTTCCTCCTGGTATGGTTAAGCTAGTCTCTCTATCCATTTAATGTTGAACTCTTTCAACGAGGCTTTCACACCCAGATGTTATATGGAAATAGTGAAGATTATCAATGATGCCAATGCACTAAATGTAATAGTCCTCTATTTTATAAATGAACAGTATCATCTTATGCAATATATCAGTACCATTTAAATATAGTGGTCACTTGTCTTCCCAGAATTATCTTGTCATATAGTTCTTAAATACATGATACATAAATACAACCTGCATAATATTACTTGTATGTATGTTTCCAGGGCTGTTTGCTGTAAATTGGATAACCAGTTGGTGTTCTTCCTTGGGGAAGACTATTTCTCTCATTCTCAGCATTCTTTAGTTTCATATATATATATGTGTGTGTGTGTGTGTGTGTGTGTGTGTGTGTATGTGTGTGTGTGTGTATGTGTGTGTGTGTGTGTGTGTATGTGTGTGTGTGTATGTGTGTGTGTGTGTATGTGTGTGTGTGTGTGTATGTGTGTGTGTATGTGTGTGTGTGTATGTGTGTGTGTGTGTGTGTGTGTGTGTGTGTGTGTGTGTGTGTGTATGTGTGTGTGTGTGTGCGCGCGCGTGCGCGCACACGCACTGGGGAATTGGTTCTATTATTGAACTTTATATGTCCAAATGTTTTCTGGTGCCCTCCTTGTATGGGCCATGTTTAGACAGCCATGCTGGTGGAACTTCATTGATGAAACCTCCAACATTACTAGGAGACACAGCCTCACAGCAAATTCCCTGATCCTCTGTATTTCCAGAAGCAGAAGTCTAAGATGAATACGTTTCACATAGCACATATAAGGCTGTCTTGGGGTTATTTAGGAACATTCTAGCCTTCCTGGATCATTATTCTGTATTTAATTAGTTATTGTACTCTTATGTATTGAAAATGGGTATCACAGAAATGCTAATAGAAACAATAGAAAATTTTAATTCAGAACTTAAGCACCGCCCCCCAAAGCTAATCATAACTTGGTATTTAAATCCCCCTACAGCAGAGTCCAACAGTCAGGTGTCATCTTTTTTACATTCATCAGGGATAGCAGCTGACTCCACAGCTCTGAACTCTCCTGACTATGCCTCCAATCTCTTCCTAAGCTTTTCAACTGATTGAATCAAGTTCCCTCAGATTATCAAAGGTAATCTCTGGTACCAAAATCAAAAGATCATTGGTATCAGTCATAACTAGCCAATACCTTCTCAGCAACACCTACCTTCATTTTTGTTTGAGTAACTAGGGATTTGGGCATAGTCAACACATAAAATTGCCTACCACCAGTGCCTTGCCTGTACTAGGAATTATATCAGGCATTTTTCATCTTATACCTTCGTAGTTTTAAATGACACTTAAATTAAATGCTATAATATTTATTATAATGATGAGAAAATTGCAACTTAGAAGTGGGTTTATTGTTGTGTTGTTAATATAAATACATAGAAAGTAAGAAGATCAAAATATCCTGTCAACAGAACACATAGAAGGACTTTACCAAACACCATCATACTACAAATCCCACTAACATTAGTTCCCTTACCAAATTGTTATTGTGTCAATCTTAATTACTTTTTCTAATATTTTTGAAGTAGTATCTTATTGTTCTAATGTGCATTTTTCTAGTGGTATATGATATGGAATATTTTCTTTCTTTGCATACCTTGATTATATACAATAATGAGTTTCTTTGTGGTACTTTCACACATGCATATAATGTACATTGATCATAAGCAGCCCCTTACTACCCTTGTCATCCCTTGACCTTCATCACTTTAAGACAGATGCCAGCCATTGTACGTTCTACCATGAAATGAAGTGATGCTCATCACATGTATACAGAGCATGCACAAGAGACAGAATATATGTGTGGTGGAAGCAGGGCCTCTCTCAAACTCAAACTCATTTTGACATGTAACTAGAATGGAAAACCCTATTCTTGTCCTCCCTGGAATGTTGTTCCTTAAATTAATTCAATATACTGTGGTGTTAACTTTGTGATAAGAAAAAAAATATTCACAGTGCTCCTTTTCTTCATTGGCAAAGTATTCTCTGTATATTTAAATTAAGGGCGTTGGAATAGTCATTACAGCATCAATGTAAGTTTAATGACGGCTGCCCCTGCTGCTCTCTGATGTGTCTCCCAAGGGTTCGTGAGAACATGCAGAACATCAGTTAGAGCATTGATGATGGATGCAATGACTATTTCAACAAATGAGGATAGGCAAAAGTAGAGAGGACAGAATGGACTTCTTTGCTTTGACTGGAATCATGGAATAAATGTGGTCAGTGTTCATGGCTGTCCTTCACCCAGATACTTGTCTAATTGTGACCATCAGGACTTTTAACAGAAGTATAAATCTCATATAATACCTTTGAGGATATTTGGACAAATAAGCATAAAGTACATGCAACAAAACAGAGTTCAGATAAGCCCTGAAACTTACTTAACCCTAAAATGAAATTTCCCTTTTGTCTGCATTTTGGCATAATGGGATTTAAAGACAAAACTTGCATTAGCAACCTACCCCCACTAGTGTCTGATTGACAAAACAGATGCCACACGTGTGGAATGTTTTCAGATTCCCAAAACAGGAACATGGGGTGATGAAATGCAGAAACTGTTGTGTGGTATTTTGTTTGTATTCTAACAAAGCTTGCCTGGAGATCAGAGGGCAGAGCTAACCACTAGTTAACCATAGAGGCCAGGCAGTGGTGGCACACACCTTTAATCCCAGCATGTGGGAGGCTCAAGCCTCTGATCCAAGTACATGGAAGGCTCATGTCTTTAACACCCACCCCAACCCCAACCCCGCACTAGGGAGGTGGAGACAGAAATATAAGGTGGGTGGAGACAGGATTGGCCCCATTAAGTCTGAGGATTCATAGAGACAGGATGCCCTGTTCAATCTGAGATTTTATAAAGGCAAGAAGTTTCTGGTGGCTGGCTTCTCTGATCATTCAGCATTCACTCTAATATCTGACTCTGGGTTTTTATTGTTAAGACCAATTAGGGTCATGCTTCATCACTCCACCTGGCAGGACAACTTGGTGTGGTGGGTTGTATCTTCCAGGATGTTCCCTTTGAGCCTTCTATGTGTTATGTGTTCATCTCACCTTCGCACCCACAGTGATGCAAACTTGGGCACATAGAGTGATCTGTACAACATGTTGGAAGCACCTCATTTTTTTCCTGATTTCAAAGGTGAAGAGTTTATTGAGAAGACAAAAGAATTACCAGGGATTTCTGAACCATACACACTTTTCCCTCTGTAAATGCAAAGACTGTATGTAGAAGTCTCCCCTTCCCCCCAAGCTGCTTCATAGCATGCACACATCCCCACAATTATAAAATGAACGTATGCATACCTGTATTCTCTTCCTCTACTTTGTTGAGTATACAGATATATTTTATGCACTAGTAATCTAGCATTCTACACATGTCATTCCTCACCTAAGGAATGATGTATAAAATTTAAAGCACATAATAATAAAGAAAAAAGTAACAATAAAATAAAAAAGAAAAGAAAGAAACATTTAAAGTAAATTAAAGGGGGGTGATTATGATGGTAATAGTGAAATTTAAACTTGAACTGTGAGGAGATACCAAGAAAAGTGAACAAATGGATGAGCTTCCTTAGGAAGCACCTCATTTTTAGCCATCTTTCTCCACGAGTCATGCAAAGTCTGTTCTTTTTCCAGGTGCTTGGCAATGCAAGGAGGTACAGGTGAGTCCATGCTGACTCTGAGCCTTAAAGAGAGAGAGAGAGAAATGTCTTTGTTGTACAAGTGGCTCATGCCATGGACCATTCTCACTACAGCATTATTTAGTGTAAGTATACAGACTCATGAGTTTGGATCAGCCTCCAGTACTTAGGAGCTGTAGGGCTTGAAAAGTACATTGACACTCAGAAATCGTCATTGTCTTTCCATCAGTCAATAATACCTCCCTCATTGAATTATTATAAACAGTAAATGGGAAATTATGAGAACAGCCTTTAATAATTCCCTATACATACTAAGTAAAAAGTAACTTCTTATTGACTGTGTCTAGCACATTAATTGTCCCATCAAGGCCAATACATATGTCATATAAATTTCTTAACTGTTTGTCATATGCACCATCACAAAACACAGAAGACTCACTTTCAAATGCTCTCTTCTCATCCCTTTGGTTTAAATAGATGTCCCCACAGGTGACCACATTGGAACATTTTTTTCCCAGTTGCTGGTGCTGTCTGGGAAGATTGTGGAACTGTTAGATGTGCTCCTTGCTGGAGCAAATCTGTTCCTGGGAGTGGGCTTTGAGTGTTGATAGCCTCCCTCCACTCCCTATATGTTCTCTGAACCCTGCTTTTAGTTGAAAATGTGAGCTCTCAGCTTCCTTTGTAACTCCTGATACCATGCCTACAAGGTGTTGATGTTCTTCCCCACCATGATGTACTCTGCTCCTTCTAAAAATACAAGTCAAAATAAACCCCTCTTTCTGTAAGTTGCTTTGGTCATGTTGTCTTCATACAGCAACAGAAAAGTAACTAAGATACTCTTATTCTCTGATCCTTCAGTTGTTCAAGTAAAAGAAATTTATTCACAGATAAACTAGGTCTGAATTCAAGGTCTATAAAGAAACCAAACATTTGCTCTGAGGCTAACATTTTATGGAAAACAATGCTCTATTTTTTTTTTCAGAAAGTAGCATGTGTTAAACACATAAGATGTTAAATCCAATCTGCAAATTAATTATATAGCAGGTTTAAAATAAGTCACAGTTCGAAGTTGAAACTGAATGATCAAAGCCCTTCTTGTCTTAATTGTGAGATTTTCAGGCTGAAGAAGTAAGCTCCCAGGAGGAGGGATAAACACCAAGGCCACCAAGCTTTATACACTTCCTTAAGTACAAAATATTCAGCCAGGGACAAGGAAGGAGAGAATTCATGTACATAATTACATTTTGCAGCTCATCTGTTGAGAATCCCATTATGGACGACACTAAGGACCTTGAATGTAGCCTCCACGTGTGAGACTTACAGAGAAGAGGTAGCAAGGCTCTTCTCACCCTGGAGAAATGCAGAGAAAGAGCTTTGCATGCCCTGGTTTCCTTGGAGACCTCACTCCTTTCTCCCTAAGATGCTCTCCTTTGCCACCCACTCTGCTCAGAGCCTACAAAGTAGACTCTGCCATGGTCACATTGCTTGGCTTTCTGTAGACCTGTGATCCTCATTGGGAACCCACACAGGAAGGAAAGAAAAAAAAGAAACACTTTCTGAAGAGTAGCCACATACCTTTCATTCTCTGAGTGTTAAATACTCAACATTTTTTGCAATATATACTGATTTCCTACAGAGTCTTAAAGAACCCAGGAGCATTTCAAACTGTTCCCCACTAGTCAGTTTTCTCTGTTACTTCTTCCTTAACCTGGAACATTAAGAGCTTTGGGGCCTCATGAAGCTCCAGGACTAGGAGTCATGTGATGGGTGAACTTTCTACACGTGAGTGTCATCCTGCCTACACCTTTGTCCACTACAGAACAAGTCCCATCTTTGGGCACAAGACACTCATTATATAACGTCTTTCATTGAGTGGAGCTGGAGAAGGCAAGGACTACTTAAATTCTTCACTTACCTTGTTCAAGGTGTATCTGCAGATAGGCAGCCTAGCTTTGCTTTTGAGTACCATAGAAATGCAGAGTCACAGATACCACAGCTGATGAACTGAAATGAAATGTCACACATGCAAGATGCTCAGGTAATCTACTTGTACAACAAAGTATAAGAAGCACTTCCTGTAACAGTGGTTTGTAATTTGGGCTATGTATTGGTATTTCTGGGAAGCCTTAAGAATCACTGTTCCTAGACACTATCTTCTCCCAATGCCAATGTGATCTGTCTGAAGAGTGAAAGCCCTCTGGATGTCCTTTCTTTCTATGTGAGTCAAGTTGAAAACCCACTTCAAATGTCTTGATCCAAGAATTGATGTTGCTGATTTTAAAAGAGTCAAATGGATGTTAGATAAGTTAATGGATATAGTTATGAGCTCTTATCTATGTGGAACTTGGTGCTTGGTCCTTTCTGTTGGCAAAGAGGCCTAATATTAGTCACATGTTTTACCACTGTGACAGAATATCTGGCAACCATAGGAGAAAGGCTTTGTTTTGGCTCACTGGTATCTGTACCCATCCATGGGGAGACATATCATGGTGAGGAGCATGTCATGAAGCAAAGATGCTCAGCTCATAGACAACAGGAGGGAGAGACAAGAAGGGGTAGGAACAAGACACAGACCTTCAAGACATGCCCAGTATGACCTTCCTCTATCCAGGTCCCACCTTTTCACACTCCAATCAGTAGGAACTCTTCAGTGGTTCAACCAAGTCATGTGGTCAGTGTTCCCATGATTCAATCATCTCTCAATAGCAACACCAGTTGAAAAACTTTGGGCTTAAAAAGCCTCTCATGACCATTTTATAACTAAACAGTGGCAAAGATAATTGAATAAACTTAAGTGAAAAGAAAAACTTAGCATCTCCTAAGAAGTTTAGTTACATAGAACACTGTTGTGACAATATAGCAGATAGATAGATAGATAGAAAGAAAGAAAGATAGACGATAGATAGATAGATAGATAGATAGATAGATAGATAGATAGATAGATATAGGCCAAGATATTGAGAGAAAAGAAAAAGGCTTGAGAGCTGAAACCTACTCCTAACCTTCTGTTCAACCTTAACCAGCCAGCAACTAGATAATCTAGATAGTGTCTCTGTTCTGGCACTACATAAAATGTTCACTTAGGACTGTAAACTATTCTACATAGAGAAATCTCTACCATCAATGCTTACTATAACAGTATTCATTTTCTCTTCAAATAACAGAGTTTAGAATACCTGCAAAGAGAAAAGGTGAGTTGGAAATACAGATTTCCTTCAGTCCAGCCCAAAGTTGACATTATCTACTGCCAAAATGGACACCCAAGGAAGCCAGGGTGAAACGGAAAAGCTTGCTTTATTTGGAGGCCCAAGAGGACCTTAGTGGAGAGAACAATGTGGTAGAGGGTGACTCTAGGTCAGTTCCCCTGAACCACAGCTAGCCAGGCAGAAATGTTCTAACACTAAACCTTCTGTTTGTCATATTTTTCTTAGAGAGTATATTTACAAATCAAACCAACTCCAGAATTTTGATGTGTTAGGAAAGTTATTTTAAAAGTCAATACAATAAGGGAGAAATGATGTTTGCTGTTTATTTGACTGTGAGTAACATTCAATGAAAGGAACATGTTTGGGAGTCTCCCAGAGACATCTTAGGCTGTGAAAGAGCTAAAATGTGACAATGTTAGAGAGCCAGGGCCAGAGCAGAACTGCCTAAGGAGATGAAGTGAGACAATAAAGTGCTGTTTTCTGACAATTTGTTGACAAATTGTCTCCTCCTTCCAGGCTCTGGAGACTCGTTGCTCTGATGGCAGAACTATAAAGAAATCCTTCCCTTTGATCTGCCTCCTATAGGTATTGAATCAGGGACACTTCTGCTGATGAGATGGAGTTGGATTGAATGAGCCCTTCAGTTGGGCTCTGGTTTGGTTTTATTTGATTTGTGTGTTGCTGTTGCAGATTCTAAATTCAAAATTGTTTCAAAATAAGAATTTTGGTATCTTAACAAAAATAGGCAAAATATGACATCTTCACTTCCATTACAGTGTTGAATTTTGGAAGATGACAAGTTGCTGTATTACCTATGCACGGTGCTACAAGCCTGCAATCCCAGTTGCTTGAGAAGTTGAAAGAGCAAAGATTCTAACTTCAAGCCTGCCTGACCTACATAACAAGTTCAAGGCCAGCCTAGGCAACTTAGCATGACCCTTTCTAAAAAATAAAATGAGGTTGATGATGAGCCTTTCTTCATATATGTAGAATCCTCACTTTAATGCTCATTCTGGGTATAAAGAACACGGGATGGCTATGTCCATCTTCATTATGCCCAGAATGACCTTTGCCATAATGTCTTTACCTCTGTTTATGAATTTATCTTCCTACTAGACTGTGAATCTTTCTGAGGCAGGGGCCATGACTGATTCTAAGTCTTATTAGCGATACTTAGAATGGAGTCTGGCTTCAAGTGTGAACTTCCTTGTACCATTGAGGGGAGTAGCCATGTCCCAATGTAAATCCATTATAGTGATGACATTGTTTTATAAACATCCCCACATGAACACAAAATGATCAAACTATAAAACCACCCTATCTCAAACTACTCATTCAATTTATTTACCAATTAATAGTTCATGGGGGTAGAAAATTCCCTTTCAAATCAATTTTATTTAATTATCATTTTCTAGAATGTCATTTTGTCTAATTTTTCAATTTTTTTTTTTTTAGTGTGATTTGTACCTTTATGCTGTTGTTTTCTGAGATCCCATGGTTTCATGTAGTCTTTCCAATTTGCTTTCTTGGTTAATCTTGTAAGAATTTTCTCTCTTTTGTTGGTCATGTTGAACAGCAGAATTGGCATTGTACTTCCCGTTTTTGCTTTGTTCCTGTATTTCAGCATTCCTCTCTATTCATTCCTTTTTCTTGATTCTGTTTTCATCTTCACTGTTAAGGTTGAATGCTCAGCCACATTTTTGCTTTCCCAATTGACACATAAGCAAACACGACCCTGAATCCCATAAGAACGTGCTAGCAATGCACCCTACACTTTGAATGGGTTGTTTCTATTATCCTCCATTTATAAGTGTATTCGAATGTTCTCTCCATTTGTTTGGCTCTGGAGTTAATTAAAACTGTGGTTTATAATTGTTAGATTAGGCAAGTTTCTAATGTTCTTTTGCTGTTTAGTTTTCTTTCTGTCCTTTTCTAAAGTGACTAGAAAGTGTATACAGTGATATTAACTCTTCAGTATGTATGGAGTTTTGTTATTTTCTAATACCTGATCGAAACTTTGAATTACCACATATATACCTCAACAGCACATAGGTTCTTTAGTATGTTAATCTGATCATGCTAAGGCTCAGCACTAAAATGAACATGATTTTTTTTTGACTCTTTTACAAATTGATTATCCAGATGTGTTCATTAAAACCTATCTGTTATTACTATGGACTTATGCCTTTTCTGTTTTTTCTCTCAGTTTTTGCTTTACATTTTAAAGCTTGATTTATCATGACTCACACATTTAAAATTGCTGTAATTCTTTCACATTTTTAAAAATTTTCTGGGTAGTATGATAGCTGTCTTTGTTCTTAATACTGCTTTCTCCTCTAGCCTACCTATGTGATACTTTATAGAAAGTTTATTGGATTAACTTACGATTTTTCATTATATATTTCCCTATTCCATTGTCTTAAGCTATTTTGCATGCATGTGTTTTTTTCAGTTGTATCTCTCATTAGAAGGCAATTTCACGTAATTTATAATTCTTATGATTATTAATAATGATTTGAATTTATTTCTCTCAATTTATTTTTGCTGTATATTTAGTGGGTTTCTTTTCCTACTGTATTCTTTTTTTCCCCCTTTGGTTTTTCGAGACAGGGTTTCTCTGTGTAGCTTTTGCGCCTTTCCTGGAACTCACTTGGTAGCCCAGGCTGGCCTCGAACTCACAAAGATCCACCTGGCTCTGCCTCCTGAGTGCTGGGATTAAAGGCGTGCGCCACCACCGCCCGGCTCTTTTTTTTTTTTTTTTTTTTTTTCCTTATCTCCTGGTACATTGATAATTTGATAACTTTCTTTTCTTCGTTTTCTTTTTGTTCTTTGTTTTTATTTTAGTTTGAAACAGGATCTCATTATGCAGCCCTAACTGGCCTAGACCTCTCTGTGTAGAGCTGTCTGGCCTCAAACTCACAGAGAGCTCACTGCTTCTGCCTCCTGCGATCTGATATTAAAGGTGTGTGCCACCATACCCATCCTGGCAGTCTTGTTTATCTTTCATTTTCACCCTTTAATTATCAAGGAAAATTTTCATATCCTTTCCTCTATTGTGTTGGCTACTTTTTCATTCTATATTTAAGGAGTTTCTTCCTTCTTTACTATGGGACCTTTCAGCACCAGACCTCAGACATCCCTTGCAGTATCACCTATCACTGCCCGCTGTGTCTGAATTTTGTCCCATTTGTACTTTCTCTAAATTACATAATCATAGTCTGTATAATAAACACTTGTCTTAGATACATCTCCATGTTAGCCTATTCTTACTCAACATGTATTTATGTATCTATGCCAGTGGTTCTCAACCTTCCTAATGCTGCAACCCTTTAATATAGTTCCTCAGGTTGTGGTGAGCACCAACCATAAAATTATTTTTATTGCTACTTTATAACTGTAATTTTGCTACTGTTATGAATCATAATGTAAATATCTGACATGTGACCCCAGAGAGGTTGTGACCCACAGGTTGAGAACCACTAGTCTATGCCATTATAATGGGTCACATTTACTTCTTAAAGTGGATCCTATATACTTCTAGCTACAGCTCATGTGGTTTTTTTTTTTCTTTTCTTTTCTTTTTTTTTACTTCTTAGGTATCTGTGAATAACATTTTTTTTTTGGGTTCTAGTGCATATCAGTTGGTACTATATCTGAGGACTGAATCCCACAATAATAGATTTGCCTATTTATGCCATTTCTTCAGTGGCTTCTCAGCTGTTTGTTGGAAATGACTTCTTAAGGAATCCTCCTTTTCTCCTTGGTCAGTCATTTTATTATGCTGTTTATTATGCTGAAATGTTATTATGCTGTTCCTAGGTCTATGATTTATATACCCCCTTCAGCATGGATTTCATCAGGATCTGAAATCTGAGGGATCAAGAGTTTTGCTCATGCTGAAAGTTTCTGATAATAATTCCTTTTATGATTACATCACCCCAAATTCCCCATGCCTCCATTTTCTCATCTCAAACCACTATATATATATATATATATACATATATATATATGGAGAGATAAATCTTATTTAATTTTAACCATTTCTTTAACCTAGTTAATGTTTCCATTTCTTTTTTTCTCTATGCTGCAAGTTGGATGTTTCCTTAGCTATCCTTCAGTTATCTGTGGAGTATACTTAGTTATTCTTTCTTATCTGCACCTAATCTTTTGGCCAACTTATTTTTTATTAGTCTTTTATTTCAGTTTTTTTAGTATCTAGAAGTTGTGCTTACATCTTTCATTAAGCTATATGTGTCTTTAGTTATTGATGCATAGTTTGAATTTATTATTTTGTATTCATAATTTAGGACTTACGTTTAATTATGTGCATGTGTGTGCACAAGCACACATGTGTGCAAATGGCTAAGTGCACTTATGAGTGTAGAAGCCCACAGAGTCCATAGGACACTACCTGCTCTCTGACATCTGGAGTTCTGGGAGGCTGTAAGCTGTCTGACATGACTAGAGGGAACCAAACATGAATTTTTTGCAGGAGTAGTACATGCTCTTAACCACTAAACCCTCTCTCCATTCTGTATTTGTAACAATTTTAACATAATTCATATATTAATCATTTTTCTGTTATCCCAAGTGCTTGGAGCTCTAATTATTGTCATTGATACATCCTCCCTCCTGATGCTCTTTTGTGTTCATTTCTAGCAAATATTTAACTATTATTCCTAAATAAGAACTAATCATATCTTAGTTTCTCAGCTTGGCATTTCCTGATTAAAAACAAAAAAACAAAAAAACAAAAAAACAAAAAAACTTTAGCCCCACCTAAACTGAACCTCACATGTACATGGAGCAAATTCAATATTAAAATAGTAGTCTTTTATTTTTCCAATTAAAGCTTAAATACTATCTGGATGTGAACTTGTACACCAGCCCTTCTTTCATAGGGAAGGCTGTTCTTCTATTCATTCTGTAACTTTGATCATGAACTTATATCAAAGTCTCTTGGGTTAAGCTTCCTTGTTCACACTGAACCAAGATCTGACCTTGTATCTCTGAACTGTAATAAAACATTTCAATGCCAACTCTGACTCATCCCTGGCCTGGCCCTAAAGTATCAGCTCCCATGTTAAACTCCCAGTTCTCCTTCTTTCCTTCAAACTGAAGAGTTACCAGTTTTTAGTCTTGCTCAGTTTATATACTTGAAGAATGTCTGTTGTCAGTTGGATAGGCGTCCTAACTAGAGGTGCTAATAACAATAGATCCTGTAACTTACCCACTTTGATATTTGTATTTCTATGACTAGAAATTCCTCTGTGGCTGGGGATTTAGCTCAGTGGTAGTGTGCTTGCCTAGCAAGCACAAGGCCCTGGGTTCGATCCTCAGTTCCACAAAAAAAAAAAAAAAAAAAAAAAAAAGAAATTCCTCTGAATGATTTTTTCCATTGTCTTCTACATGTTGCTAACTTCTTTGGGATATGTGTGCAAAAAAGGAAAGAGAGAAGATAAGGTAGAGGAATATAGAATTTAGAAAATTGTAGTTGTTGAATGTACATATGTAGGATGCACACACATGTGTTCCAATGTATGTGGGCACTTGTGTACACACACACACACACACACACACACACACACACACACACACACAGGGTGAGGAAGAGTTCATTTTAGGTGTCCTCTTTCATCTTTCTCCACATTATTTATTAAGATAGTAGTGTCTCTCACATGATCCCATACCTCACCCATTTGGCCAGTCTAGCTAGCTACGTTGCCTCGGGGATCCCTTATCTCTGTTTCACACACCGCCACACATTTATGGGGGCCTGAGAGATAGGAATGAAGGTCCTCATGCTTGCCTGGCATGACAAGCACTTTACCAGCTGAACCACCTCTTCAGCCCTCGACCTTAGAACTCTGCATCACATTTAACAGCCCGGATTGTGTCAGCAGTATCACTTGATACATAGCAAACTTTGTTTCACTTTGAGTTGGGATTTTTCATCCATAAAATAAGAAATTGAAATAACCCAAAATAGCTTTGGTTTGGGGACACCAAGTATACCTGACACCATACTGCACACATTGTATTATGTACAAATTTGATCACTAATTTAAGTAAGATAACATTATCTCTCATATTTTGGATAAATTGCAAGTATAGCTTAAATAATTTGATGAAAATTTTAAAAGCCGTAAGTAGCAAAGACATGCTTTGAACACAGGCCCTACTGATTCTAATATGTAACCCTGGACTCTATTATCTGTTTTTCTCTTATTTTCTACAAGATTATAATGAAGGCTCCCATCATCACTAAGCTCTGTAAGTATTTATTCAACTTCAATTCCATTTATATGTATAACTTACATTTTTCGCCTGGTCTTGCTCAGGGTCTCAATGTTCTCAATGTTCTTATCTTCACAAATCTAATTCACTCTTGTCCTTCCTGCCCCGGGTCATTGCCATGTGTAATTATTGGCTGGATTAGTATCTTATGAGTATCTTCAAATAAAACTCTTGAAATATCATTTCTCTGCAACTGAGAATGTTTCTATGTATATTTATATGCATGCACCAAGACAAGACTGAACATGAGGTACATGGCTCCCCTTTGAGAGACCCTTCACAAGATAAGATTTGCAGTTGATTTCTCTCCATTGGAGCTTCTTGTGAATAACATGGAAGTTATATTTAATTTTCACAGAATAGAAATTCCCCCTCTGTGTGTATCTAGGTGGTTTCTAATGCAGCTCCATCCACAGTAGAATCAGATTGTGTAGGGCAAGAAACTAAAGCAAATTAGAGCCTTTGTATTTGCTGTGGAGCACAGATGTTTCTCACTTCATTCATCATTGCAAATTCTCAGATCTACTGAGTGAACAGTTTGGGGCATTCATTTGTTTGCTCATTATTTATTGAGCACCAGAAAACTGGCGGTGTATGGAGCTAAAGTACGTAACAGTAGAGCACCTGTCTTTATGGAACTTAGAAACCAGTCAACAAGCAGTCCCTCCACTTGTGCTGGCTGCTATGGGTAACAAAGAATAATTTAAAATGAGAACAGGGCTGGGGAGGGCAGTTCTATAGGGCTGATTTTGAGGGCTAAGCCCTAAAGACACAGACAGAGGAAGAAAGTGCCCTGAAAGGAGATGAAGATCTTGAGGGGGAAAATGTTATTTTCAGAGATCTGCTCACCAATTCAGGAGTCCCCAGGTGAAAGCAGGTTGCCAAAAGGGGAGAGGGTCTTTAACCCTGCTAAGAATTTGGGAGTTTTCTCTAAGAACTCAGAATGTTATGTTAGAGAGTCACTTGACCAGTCCAATTTTAAAGACATCTCTGTCTGCTACCTTAACAGCAGCCTGGGCAGCAGCAAAGGGCAACTTCAAGAGGACTGCAGATCCAGGCATGCACTGACAAGGACTCCAGTTAGAGCAAGGGGCGGTAGAAACGAGGTGGCCCTTACAGGGTTAGGATGGAGAGGGTGGGGGCTAAATTGGGTGTCAGAGGTAAGGAAGAAGGGAGGCTTTAAGGATGAGGCCCAGTTTTCCAGTTTTCTCCTTTAGGCAGTTAGGTGAAAAAGAACACCATCTAATGATGACTGAAAGCATCAAACTATATGTCAGAACTTAAAGCAAGTCTTGGCCATGAAAACTGGGCTTACCCCAATGTGTGTGTGTGTGTGTGTGTGTGTGTGTGTGTGTGTGTGTGTGTGTGTGTGTGTTTTGTGGAGTGTGTGTGTGTGTGTGTGTGTGTGTGTGTATGCATGCACATGTATGGATGTATGTATATGACGTGGAGGTCAGAGGTCAAAATCAAGTATTTTCTATCATTCTCCAACTCAGTTTTGAGACAGACTGTCTTACTGAATCCAGATATCAATGATTCAGCAAGACTAGATGGCCATAGAGCTCCAAGGATCCTCTGGTCCCTACTTCTCTTTCCACTGAGACTATAGGAACAGGACAGTGTGCCTAGCATTTGATATGCCTTCTGGAGAGCCAAACCATCATCCAAACTGATCACATACATTGGAGACAAGTAGTAGTTTAACACCCACATGGCAGGTGAAAAACTAAGACATGAAGATTTTAAGTGCCTTGCTCAAAATCATTCAGCTGAAGTGCAAATTTTGAATTTGGATCCCGGATCTTCATGCAGAGTCCACATCCTATGTTGGATTCCTTTTTTTTCCCAAGTATCTTCCAGTCTCTTACAGGAATCTCAGCAGTCTCAGTGCAGTGTGAGGATGCAATCAAGAACAATCACTAACATTTAGCAGTCAGAACAATTCCAGGGACAAGGAGACCGCTGAGGGTCCTGGTTAGAAGATCCCATACAGAAGTGTGCACGGAGATCTTAAATGCAGTGGGAACTGACCCAAACTGCAAACTCTTGCTGACTGTCCTTGTGGCAATGTCACGCTCACCACAGTCACTCCAGGACCTCCTCACCCAGGCAGTTGTTTTGTTGAGCCAACTTCAGGGGAAGGTGCTGCCAACTCCTGTCCTCTACCTGCTATGTTCACCTGCCACCCTCTTGGAGCAGGGATAAGAGAAGCCACTGGCTTGTAATCAGGAAGAACAGCTTCCCGGGTCAGCCTTAAAGATGCCATCTCCAAGAATTCCTTTCATCTAAAAGCAAGAACTATCTGCATTTTTGGTGAATTCACCTCCAGAAATCTCTAATGAGTTTACCTATAAACTAGCGGGGCTTATTATTTTCCTGATGATCCAGGCTTCTGAATGCTGTTTTGAAAAACAGATTACACACACACACACACACACACACACACACACACACACACACACACACAGTCTGTCCCTTCCATATTCTCTGCATTTGCATTAGGTTTTTCAGGAATTCCACCCAAAATATTTCACATTATCTCCCCTACGTGGGTGGTCAATTACAGTCCTGCCAAAGTCAAAACAGAAACTTGGGGGGGGGGGTTACAACATATATGTGTTTGCACAGCTGACCTTATCCTCTCCAGCAACCCTGGGAGCCCCTCCCCTCTTGTGAAATTAAGATGTTCTATCACATTCTGGCAGAACGGAACTGGAGTCCTGTGCTCTCTAAGGTCCCCTCTGCTTAATCAAAGTACTCCTCCTTAAGAGAAGCCTATTGATTTTGCCCCTGAAATGACACAATCTTATTGTCAAGATTCGAGATGCTTCTGTGAGTAATGAGCAAGGAGATTTGGGACAAAGTAATAGTGAAATAGGTATTGGATTATTTTGCTCCATCTAAAAAAGCAAACAAACAAGTAAGGAATGTGGTCCTGTGCTAGGTAGTATCGTAGAAGATCAATGAGGACACCGGCTCTGTTAGCGAGTGACAAAGACAGGCATAGAAGCAGATACTTTCAGTAGCAGCATGGCCACACAATAGGGATGAGGACCAGTAGAGTGCTATGGCAAGATGCCGTTGGTGGTAGTGGTAGGGTGTGTGTGTGTGTGTGTGTGTGTGTGTGTGTGTGTGTGTGTGTGTGTGTGCATTTGTGTGTGTGTGTGTGTATGCATGCGTGTCACCACCAACCCTCTAGCATCCTTCCAGAACATCTTGTCCTCCCTCCCCCCCCCCCATATATTTCTCTCAGGAAAAGGCAAGTAGACTGAGTTGAGAAGGAAGGAGAAGAGGATTTAAATCCTTTCCAGCTATGGGTTCTGAATGCAAAACCTGCTGTAGGCCTAATGCATATCCTGATTTGACTGGTAGCAGGGTGTAAGTGGGTAAGAGAATGAGGCTGTGGTAGGCAGTCACTACAAAGACCCTGGAAATGTTTCCAAGGGGTTTGAACCCTTTTGTTGGGCATTGCAGAGCCATTAAAAGAGACCAAGCAAGAAATAGTCAGGACCAGAATGTTGTACTCAGGGCAGGCCCATGGGTCCACACAAGGACACCAGAGGTACAGTCATCCTTCTGAAGGACCAGAGCCCAGGAATCAGAAGGTGTCTCACAGTCCCCATGAGAGCACTTGAGACACACAGGAACCCTATTAACAACATTTCTGCAATAATCAGGAAAAATGGGAAAAGACTGAAAATCTTTCTTTACAATATTTCTAAGCTATCTTTCATCATATCCTTATCAATATTTCATCACCGTAGTGTAGTGATAGCATTTTTAATCTCTGAGTGATACTCTATACCTCAAAAGTCTACTGATCAGACCAAGCACATCAAGATTGTAGCAGGGGAAACACACAGTGCTTTACTTATAATCATTTTTAGTGAAAAGATTTTCAAAGTCCTTCACAGGCATCTAATGGGAAAGCATCATAATTTCCTCTAAAGCCTATCATGATATAATCATGATATTTGTCTCTCCACATTCCTGAGATTGTTCCACACCAAAGATTTATTTCTGTGTTTAACAATTCTTGTGTTTAAATTCTGTTAATTCTCCATATTGTAATTATTTTACCATTCCCTCATTGACCCACAGCAGTAACTGACCATGTTTGCTTAGCATAGAGTAAATGTCCATTTGCATATGTCATGTTCCCAGCAAGAAGCTAGAAGGTGCCTCTGCCCTTCCAAAAGCAGGTTGGTTTCCATCATGCAAATGAGTGCAGGATTTAGAAAGCAAGGGACGTGTCCTGAAAATGTAGACCTTTTATTGAAATCTTTCACTACCAGCTCCAATCCAAGGCACTTCCTAAACTGTGATCAAATTCAGTGGGATCAGGGCTCATGGGTAAGGAGTAGACAGTTGTCTTAAGTCATGATTGCATTTAAAATTTTAGGGAGTGACATGTATGTCATGACATGCAGAGAGATCAGAGGACAACTCCCACTTTGTGTTTCTGGACTCAAAATTGGGTTGTCAGGCTTTGAAGCAAGTGCTATTACACAACTGCTCATCCATTGGTCCTATGGTTGCATTTCTTAGGAAGACTTCAGTAAGCCAACATTTGATGGGCAGGTATCTCAAACTGGGGGATACCAGAAAAGCAGTATCCCTCAAATTCCTTCTGAAAAACTGGATTCATTGGGCGCCAAACAGCAAACCAGGCAAGTTCTTTATGCTTCTTCACATGTTTGGATATGACTATAAGAGATAGACAAGGCAAAGCTACTAACCTTGGGAAGCAAGAGCTATGCTATTCCATTCTTTAATCTGGTAGAACAAATATGCCAGTCATTATTGAAGTTCACCTTATCACGGCTGGCTACTGCTGATCTCATGTCCATCCTTGGTAGCCTGCATAGCACATTCTGGTACTCTGAAAGCCAACCTGCAGGGCAGAAGCTTGCTCATCAGTACCAATTTGATTTCTCCATGTCCTGTAACTAATGCATGTGGCGTCTTCAATAGTAGGGTCTTAGTATCAAGCCTGTAATGGGTTGTTCAGACTTGTAATGAGAAAAGGATGTAGACCCAAGAGAAACACAAGGGTATAGGAAGTGTTCTGTGATGACAGCCCTTTAAAACAAACTATCAAATACATCTTATTACAGTATCTGCAATAAAAAACACATTGAATGGGGACAATTTGTTTAATGGAACTAGACTTGTACTTATTGCCCCTGGCATGCACTGAAAGTTCCACATATATTTGTGGCTTTTAATTATTCATTTACAACAGCACATATGACTTGCCATTTTAGAACTCTTGTTAAAAGAGGAAAAGAAGAAGAAGGTGAGAAGCAGTGGCCAGGGTAGAACCTGGTGAACCCTATAAGACCTTACATGTCTGAGTGCCTTTCTTGAGGAGGGCACCATTTCACACACAGGAATGAAGCCATGAGATCCATGTATGTGAGCACTCATGCTGTGGGGCAGTCATTTGGAGAGCAAGGCTAGATACAGAGCCCTGTAAGGAAGCTGTGACCAGTGATGGGGCTGCAAACCTAGGAGGTAGCACCAGCATGGGGAGGAAGTGGCAGGAGGCACAGAATATTCTTGGCACAGTTTTCTTGGTAAAGTTTTTCTTTGTTTTTGTTTTTGTTTCAATCAGCAAGAGCATTAATTTTTTTTAATGTACTTAAGAAGTTTTTTATTCATTTTGCATACCAGCCACAGATCCCCCTCTCATCCCTCCTCCTCCTGCTCCTCCACAGCCTTCCCCCACTTGACCCCCCCCATCCCCTCCTGTGGGGAGTCAGTCAGTAAAGGGTAAGGCCTCTCCTGGGGAGTCAGCAAAGCCTGGTACATTCAGTTGAGGCAGGACCAAGCCTCTCCCTGCTGCATCAAGGCTAAGAAAAGCATCCCACCTTAGGTAATAGGCTCCAGAAATGCACTATTTTATGCCTCAAGGATAGATCTTGATCCCACTTCCAGGGGTCCCTCTAACTGACCAAGCTACACAATTGTCTCCCATAAGCAGAGAGCCTACTCTGGTCCCATGCAGGTTCCATAGCTGTCAGACTAAATTTCATGAGTTCCTATGAACTTGGTTCAATTGTCTCTGTAGATTTCCCCATCATGATCTTGACAACCCACCCCCTTACTCATATAATCCCACCTCTGTCTCTTCAACTGGACTCCTGAAGCTCTGCCTGGT
The DNA here is from genome assembly GCF_903995425.1 of Onychomys torridus. Lineage (NCBI taxonomy): Eukaryota > Metazoa > Chordata > Mammalia > Rodentia > Cricetidae > Onychomys > Onychomys torridus. The sequence continues at coordinate 74,912,721 of NC_050443.1, forward strand.
GCTTGGCTGTGGATCTCTGCATCTGCTTCCATCAGTTACTGGATGAAGGCTCTATGATGACAGTTAGGGTATTCACCAATGTGATCACCAGGGCAAGCCAGCTCAGACACCGTCTCCACTATTGCTAGTCTAATCTGTCCTTGTGGATTCCTGGGAATTTCCCTAGCACCAGGTTTCTCCCTATCCCCATGATGTCTCCCTCTATCAAGGTATCTCTTTCATTGCTCTCAATGGTGTTTTACTCAGCTGTAAAAAACAATGAGATGATAAAATTTGCAGGCATATGATGGAACTAGAAATATCCTGAGTGAGGTAACCCAGACTCAGAAAGACAAACATGGTATGTACTCACTCATAAGTGGATACTAGATGTAAAGCAAACGATAATCAGACTACAACCCACAGCTTCAGAGAAGCTGGGAAACAAGGAGGACCCTAAGAGGGACATAAGGATCACCTTAGGAAGGGGAAACAAAGGAGATCCCCATGAGTAAACTGGGCATGAGGCATAACAATAGAGGGAAAGGGAATGGGGATTGAGAATATGAAGAAATAGGATGGTTGAGCTGATCTGGAGGAGGGATGGAGTGGGAGAACAATGAAAGAGATATCTTGTTACAGTTTTGTTTCAAGAATTTTAAAAAGTCAGAAAGTTTGTTAGTCTACTTATTCCTCCGTGCAAGGTTATTGACTTATATACATGCATGAAGAGTATAATATATATATATATGCAGTATATGAGCCTCTCATATATGAGCAATTTATATTGTCATACACATAGGCAATTTAACATGGAAGCTTACTACTTTAATTAATTTCATGGGAGCTGAAGTCAGCCAAGTTTCTCCTCTAGACTCCCCCACTTATCAGCTGAGTAATATACAACAACATCTTAACCTTCGGGATCCTCAGTTTCCCCTTTTGTAACATGGGTACCCACTTTCAAGGACTAAGAACCAAAGAGAGTAAAAACTTGTAAAATGCTGAGCAAGGTGACTGCACACACTAGTCAGGGAAGGAATAGAGACTATTGCAGAGGAGTTCCTTAAAACAACCTCCTTCTCCTGGAACTTCTAGCTCTGTGGGGAGAGACACAAATTCTGGAGTATTGCTTTCATAAAATTCTACAAGGACTGGAGACACATCTCGGTGATACAAGATTTCCCTAGCATATGCAAGGTACTGAGTTTAATCCCCCTATCACACCCACAAAGGAGCCTTAGAACTAGCAGTCTACTCTGTCACGGTGTCAGGAGGCTATACTATAAGTCTTCGTACAGCTTCGTGTGTGTGCGTGTGTGTGTGTGTGTGTGTGTGTGTGTGTGTGTGTGTGTATCTGTGAATGCAAGAGAAAGATGCATTTTCATTTTTTGGAACTATCGGGTAATGTATTTAATTCATATATTCTCACTATTTGACTATTGTCTCTTCTTGTGAGCCTGCATTTACTGTCCTGGGCCTTTAATTATGCTTCCAGGTCATACTTTTGTAAAAGGCTGCAAATGATTCCATTATGTATCAGTAGTGTAGCAAGTACCAGCAATCTCTGAGTTTGTTCTTTATTTAAACCTATGGATTCAATATTTTCAGGTTATTTAAAACATTCCCTCTTGTTCCCTTAAATTTCCTTTGGTCCATTTCTTCCTTCTAGTTTGCTATTTTTTCAAAAAAGAAGGGTGGGAACGGAACAAGCATACAGGAACCCATCCAAAGCCTTTGAAATGCATGCCCTCTTCCCTGGGCTCTGAGCAGTGCAATAGTGAATTGCTTTGAGGTTAAGTTACCTGACTGTCTTGTTATGATAGATCAAACCTGAAGGTATGTGTTTGCTTCCAATTAACACCAAATGTTCAGATTTGAAAATCAGGCATTTCATTCATTAACCCTCAGAAGAATCTCATTCAGAGAGGAGAATGTTTGGATTTACAAGGTACAAATTATAAATTTATCAAAAGCAATAACATTATTTCAATGCTTGTGTTAAGGACCGTTAACATCCTTAGCCCGTTCATCATGGGGAGAGCATGTTTGCCCCGAGGACATCTGTTCTAATAAGCAGCAGAGAGATATTTCCACATGCCTTTGCCCTTGTCATACTCATCATAACCCTGGAAGGAAATAGGCCAGAGGTGATTCTTCTCATTTGATGGATGAAAAAACTGCATCTCAGAGAGATCAAGGGACTTGCCTAAAGTAACATTCTTGCAAAGTGGTCCAACCAGAATTTGAAAGCAGAATTGTTCCCTCCACTCCCATGAGTTTTCCATCTCTTCACATCACTTTCTTGATTGTTACAAAGAGGGGCATTGTTAGGCCAAAGGGTAGACTGGGCAGTTTGGGTTTGTTGGTGGCTCACTGCCTATGAGGCTTTGTTTTCCTTCCTTTCTTCTTTCTGCAGGAGGCACCCTTCTGTCTTTGTCCTCCAGCTCCCCCGCCCCACTGCACAGGCTGATGGAAATGGGAAGGACAGGTAGGCCAGGCAGAACATTCTGAGATGAAAAGTTTTCAAGTCAGAACCCCAAGTGGGGAATCTGAGGTTGGCTGCCCTCTGTCTCTGAAATGTTGGCTTACTTAATCTCATCACTTCTTGTTTTACTCTGTGAGCATTAAAGTAGTTTTCATAGTACCTGTTTGCAAAGACCAGTCACCTCTGAGGACTTTGAGAACAGCATGGCTGAAGGTGAATTTGACAATAAGAACTCTTAACTTTATTACTTAATGAGAAGTTCAGGGGTAGGATTTGCCAAGTTGATTAAAAATAGTAGAAGCTACTAGAGGCCTGCATCAGTTTCTCTGTCCTGCCTGGCTTTGTGCTAATGTGTCTCCAGGACCAAAATGACTTTAGGGTTGTAAGCACCAACTGCTCTCATATCAAGAAGCAGATGAGGAAAGAGGGGTCCCTTACTCTCCCTGGGTGCTTTCGCTCCTCAAACCTCTCCAGAAATCTGTACGTACCCTGGCCACAGTGGGTCATGCACCCATCTTCCATAGCAGTCTCCGGCCTAGCAGTGACCAAACTGTCCTGAGCAGTTTGGATACCTGTTGGCAAACACCTCACTCAGGTAGAGTTGAAGTCCTCTTTTTAAAGCACTTCACATCTTGTCCAGGAAAAATGAATATGGAGTAGGACAAACAGAAGAAAGACCGGTGAGGAAGTACCCCGCGGAGCTGAAATGGAATGAACTGTGTTTCCTTGTTAGGACAACAACAACAACAACAAACACAACTGTCACGGAGCAGGTCTCAGAGACTGGCTCGAATCATGACTACTGTGCAAGTGAGACCAGACTCAACTAAGTTTGTGACTTTGGAAATGCCATTGAACTACCCAAAGCCTGTTGCCTCCTCTTTAAGTTGAAGACAAGAATGTCTAGTCCATGGGGATGTTGAGAAAGGTAAACAACTGAGTAACAGCTGGCAAAGAGTTGTGTAAGTGTCGTCTTTGACATCCTGAGTCCAAGTTGTAGAAGTGCTTCAAGCAGGATTGGACCACTGTGGCATTGAAATAGACACCGTAGGAAAGCAGATAATTGGTAGTAAGATTTCACACGCCTGGCCCTGTGATGCCAATACACAGAACACTAGTTATCTCATTGTTCTGCACATTCCAAAATAAACTCCAGCTTTTGCCATGGGCCACATTGTAACTAAATATAGTGTCGTGTGAAAGAAATGTGAACGAGACACTAATCCCATGCATTAAAACTGGACACACAGAGATTAATGTCTCTGCTGCTTTCTTTACCCAGATTTCTTCTCCCAGCCCAGCACTTGAAATGGCGCATGAGGCCCCTTAAGTCTTCATGATCCGAGTTCAAATGAAAAGCATGAGGTTCCTACCATCCCATAGGAAGGGCACCTGCCCTGCCCCAGATGCCTTAGATGCATTATGACCTTTGGGTTAAAACTGCTCTGCTTGAGGGATGGATAAACCAAAGCCTGCAGACGTTAGAGAGCCCAGGCAGCAAGAGCGGAGATTTTATTTTGTTTTGTTGTTATTGTTTCTTAACTTTTTCTTAGCTCTGAAGTTCATGCCACTTCTACCTAATTTCTTCGCTTTCCCACTTCTTCCCTGCTCTTTTCAACTTGAACATCGTGCCTGCACGTTTAGTTTTGCCTCCAGCTTGCTTTACCCACGCCTAAAGCCAGTTCTGCCAACATTGGCTTGCTGCGGAATATCATCTGAGAGACTCTGCATTAGAGTCACTCTCTGGAGACAGGAATGCACAGCAAGGCAGCCTGTGAGCAGCCGCATCCACCAGGGTTCAGAGGAAACATTATTTGGACCATGATCCCTTATGCAGAAAAATAGACAACTACCCTAGAATGAGATGTTAAGATTTACATATTCAGGCTCTAGTGTTTCTAAGAAATAATATCTTATATAGTGAGTCATCTTATTTAATCTTCAAATTACTCTGATGTGATGGGTCATGTCATAAATATTTTATACATTTAAAAATTCAAAATCAAGACTCAGAGACCTTGTGATATGCCAAGTATCACCCCATTTAAAGGGTGGTATTGGTCACAGATTTCTCTGTACTGCCATATAACATAGTCCCCAAATCCCAGCATCATGTACTACTGTGCCTTGAAGTCACATGGGATCCAGTAAATAACTCTATAGCTTCAGGGCTGGCTGGCTGGTGGTTGATCTAGAGGGAACACCACACAAAATCACTCAGACAAAGAGGATCCTTAGGAGGAGGTGTGAAAATTCAGGGCCATAATTATAATTTACTGTGAATTCTTAAAATGCCATCTGAGTGTTCTGATTGCTTTGGTAGGAGTGATACCCTGGAACAAAAGGCAAGGTCCTCTCTGGAACAATACAGCAAAGAATACAGACTCTAGCCGTCTAACCAGTGGGCCCTAATCCACACTGCATGGTGCTCCACACACCACTGCTTTGGGGGATTCCATAGCTTCATATGAGGCTGGTCATAGTAGCCAATTTTCTGCCACAGTGAAACCAACAGCAATCCATCACTCTCCCCTTATGCTTGGACCCCGCTGAAGGAGCCTCTCCTGTGCTGCTATTAAAAATGCATCTAGTCATGGCCTGGGCCTCTGCCAACAGTGAGCTCTTCTATAGATGTCATTCCTAGTTATGTTAGACAGGTGCCAGCGTCTGCCCTGAGGCAGCATGAGGGCCAATTCTCCCACTTGGCACTGCTTGTTGCCTCTAAGACTTCTGTAAGTGTCTCTGAGTCTGCCCTGGACCTGGAACATTCTTCCTCAACCCCTCATCATCTGCAAAATCTGCACAATAAGAAGAATAAAAAGAGGAAGTGAGGAGCTCCTGCTAAAGGATGCTGTGATTTGGGTGTGCCAGCTGCCTGCAGGTCAACAGTTGCTCTGTCTGGCCAGGGACAAAGAGCAGGCAGGCATCCACTCCACATTTCCATCACTAAATGACCTCCTTCTTGATTAACTCAAGCTTTCATGGAATATGTACCTTGGGGAGATCCAATATTAGGTCTGATCCATTTTGATAATATATCATAAAAGGAAAAAATAAAATAAGATGCTTTGTTTTGTATGTAAATGTAATTTCTACAAATTCAAAACTTCAAATTTTACACAATGATTCTTTAGCCCATTGATGTCTTTCTATACCCCGAATGTATTCATACTCTATGTTCAAAACTCTGAGTCTTTATAAGGAGTGAGAAGACCATGGATCATGTTTTGAGATGTGATACCATGGTAGCTATCATGAGGTCACCTCACTGGGAGGTGTGTCCCCACTCAGTGTTTGCCCCACTGTTTCAATAAGAAGGTTGTTAGGAACTAACTTGGCATGTCTCTGATTTTCTGTGGCTTATGGCTGAGCGGTGGATTTTTTTTTTTCACATAAGAAGTTGGAGGTAGACGAAATAAGTTCATTGGCTTAATCATGCCCCTTAACTCAGTCCCTTGATTTTCAGAGCAGTTTCCCCAGTCCTCAGCATCTCTCCTGGATTTAATTCAATAAAGACAGAGTGGAGGTTTGTGGCATCAGTCACACCAGTTTGTTTAATTGGCAATGCCAAGGATTTCCTAAAATACTCCCAGCAAACTTACAAAGTTGAATCACCTGACTATCTCTGGTGGAGAGGCAGAAGAAAAGATTTCATGAGGCTTCCCTGGCCTGCCTTAAAACACAGGCAACAGAGGAGCAGATAGAAGTAGATCCTCAGGTAACTACATCAGCCTCATCATCCTCAGACAAGAACCCACCACTCAAACTGCAAATTTCGAACTTTAAAATAAAAAATTTAAATGAGACAGTAACCTCAACATTCAAGTTTAGAAAACACCTCCCCCCAAAAAATTATTACACATATTAATTCACCAAAGTTCATCAAAGTTCTTTTTTATATGGCAATACTGAACCTTGTTCAATGGAATGGAATGCTTTCTAACCTCTAGAAAGTAAGAAGTCAAAGATGAGAGAGGAGACCACTGTGTCTTCATGTTCCATGTATTTCCCTGGTGATGGGAAAATGCTTATGGCCTCATGAGCACAAGCACCTGCCAGCCCACCCTTTCTGTATCCACAGAGGACCACCCACTAGCAAGCCATCTCACTAGATGATCTTTCAGAGCCAATCTTTCCCACTAAGAATGTGGCCCTGGGGAGCAGCTGAGAGGCCCTCATCTCATCCCTCTCTGTCTTGTAGCTGGACCACTGTATTGCCACATACCCCTTCATTCCCACTTCCTTGTTTCTCTCCTACATCTCTCTAGCCTCTTTAAACTTTGTGTTGTCTCATTTCTGATGGGTCTTTGCCCCATGTCTTATGCTTCCTATATCACCTCTCACTCCCTCATGCTACAGACACAATACTCTGTCTAGTAGAGTTGTTATCATTCCATGTCCCAGTGTAAAACCCCAAATGGCTCTTTATTACATAAAAGTCTGAACACCTCACCAAATCCTTGTCAGTTCCACTCCTCACAAGGCAAACAGCAAGACAGAATGAGGACTATATAAGATTTTTCAAAGGAAATGCCTCTGAGGGATCGGGAAAGACTGGGCAGGTGAAAGTGAGAGAAGCTGGAGACCTTGACCCAAGCCTGACTTGATGAAAGGGGAAGAAAAGACAGAGTGGGTAGGAAATGCTACAGACAGCAGGGGCTCTGGAAAGGTAAGGTCCCTGGGGAGTCCAGACCTGATTGCCCCTTAGAGAAATTTTATACTGAACAGGAAGAGCCTAGATCTGCCTCATCGTGCTCAGACGTCATCCAGGAGCATCTCTGAGACAGTATAACCTTGTTATGAACCCCAAATCTAATGGCTGCAGGCTGTCAACTAGCTATGTCTCCCTGTAGCATGTCTCAGAAGACTAACTGAGCAGCAGCAGACTCACAGGCTTCCAAAGAGTCAAACAAAAGCTCTCATTTGCTCCTTGTTAATGTGCCCCAACTCACCCCTGACAGCTCCATAATATAGCTCTGGTTCTAGCTATGCCAATGCTCAAATATGTCATATTCTTTAGCTTTATCCCTCTGTGCACAGGCTATGACTGTCTACTATGAACAACCCCTCTCCACCAATCTAGTTCCATGCCCTAGTCTTCTTCATATTAACCTAGTGTTCTCAATGTCTGTTTCCCACCACTATATTTAGGTACTAGAGTTTCTTTGGTCTTCTATAAACTCTCTATTGAAGAGTTTAAGATCTTAATTTTGGTGAGACTTCAATAAAAGGATAGTAGGCAGCAGGCACATCCTCCAAGAAGAATACTGTTCTTTGCTCCAGCAACTATCCATTGCCAATGTTGGTAGCTTCCCCATGCCCCAGTGAATAGCTCACACCAATGTTCATATGGGCAGCACTAAGTGGGCTTTGGATGTTATCTAAAAAGAAAATGAAGGACATAAAGTTGGGAGGAAGCCATGCTGGGAGTCATGGGGGATGGAAGGGGTCATGGGAAGTAAGTTATGGTCATATTTTTTTATACATATGTGAACTTCTCAAAAAATAACAAAGAAAGGATAGGTAGGTGGACAAATGGATGGATAAATAAAAAGCTATTCTCTGTTCTCTAAGGGCCCAGAGAGATAGCTCAGCAATTAAGAGCACATATTGTTCTGCAGAGGACTTAAACTCAGTTCCTAATACCCACATCACGTGGCTCACAGCAGCCTGTGTCTCCAACCCCAAGAGTATCCAATGTCTTCTTCTGGCCTCCATAGGCTGGTACACTCATGTGTGCATATGCATACCTGAGCGTGCACACACACACACACACACACACACACACCATTACAAATAAAAGCAAATCTTAAAAAGGGGTAACCCTCAGAGTATCAAAAAGACCACAGTATCCAAGGAGATGCTGAAAAGTAGTAAAGTCCAGCTTGCCATAGGAAAGTCCTTGGTCTATCTTACCAGATGAGGATTTCTCAAACATTTTAGCATTGACATAGATAGATATTTCTCAAGGCCTGCAAGTGAGCATCTTCCTTAATGACTAACCTCAATCTCCCCTAATGCTGTTGTTAAACCTAAGACCTAAATTAAGAATGATACTCGTAATTCTCGAGCAACAACTTACCGCACTCATTTTAAAGCAAGGAAGAGATCCATTATCCTTGAAATGCAAGTAAATAGCTGACCAGTATAATTGTATCTGTCTACACAAGCAACAAAATTAAAACTAATGTATGCAGCATGGCAGGACAATTATCTTACTGTAAGTAATCTGGGTCCCTTTTATACGTCCATTGTCAAAGCCAATCATCCTTCATTTCTACAAATGTCCTCTGCCCTTTTTGAAGCCATTGGAGCCATCAGTAACTAATAATGTGCTTGAAATCCTGTAAATAGGCTTGGTTTTTGTAACATCAGTTATGTCTCTACTGGAACCAATAGCTCAGACAGAAGCTACCAAAGGGTGGCTTCCTCAGAAACATGAAAACAGAGTCCTATTGACCAATTTTGATCATTAGTCTCTTGGTAAATGTTACAGTCTGTGTATTGCTTCTTCATCTACGACCTAGCTACAGGCAGTGTGCATAGTATGATTCCAAGGAGGAGGAGGAGGAGGAGTAGAGAAGACCCAGAACCATGATTTGTATTTGGTTATAAGTACTTGAGAGGCACTACCTGAGATCTCCTAGAAGTTACAGGAGAACAGCAAACTACAGAGAATGTCATAAAACTGGAGTGATCCTGCACAAGTGCCACTTGGCAGCAAACAGCAGTAGTAGCCACACACAGTCAGCCTGGAGAAACCTCTTAGTCCTGGATTAATGTGGGCTGAGTTATATTTCCTAATCACCTGGCTTTTATACAGGCAACAAAATACAATGATACATTCCCTCCCAAACTCTTTCTTGATCTTTACTGAGCAGTCACATTCAGGTAAACAGGATATGCCGCCATGACACAAGGGCAAAAGATGATGTCATTGGGATGGCTTCTTGAGGAATTTTTCAGAAGGTTGTGGAATAAATGCAAATAAATAAATGGATCCTGTGGCATTTGAGAGGAATCAGAAGCACTTGATCTAGATGACTACATCTTGTCAAAGGGTTTGGTTTGAGACCAAATGAAGCATACACAATTCCTTTTTAAGAAGGTAGTTGTTCTCAACCTGTGGGCTGAAACCTCTTTGAGTGACTGTGTATCAGATATTTACATTACGATTCATAACAATAGTAAACTTACAGTTGCAAAGTAGCAATGAAATATTTTTAGGGTTGGGGTCACCACAACATGAGGAACTGTATTAAAGGGCCTTGAAGCACTGCTGTGAGGAGATCTTAAGACTGTTTAGTTACTGATAACTTTCAGCTGTCATGATCAGAGCAATCTCAGAATTGGGGAGCCAGAGACACAGGCAAATCTCAGATTAGCTGGCCAACCAGACTTGCTATCGTGGTGAGTTTTCAGCTAGTGAGACATCATGTCTCAAAAATAAATAAATACATACATACATGCATACATACATACATACATACATACATACATAAGATTGATGTTATCTGAAGAATGGCACTGAACATAATCTTCCAGCTTCCACATGTTATATTGTAAGTTCACATACATATACAGGCATTTGTGCACATAGGAAAAAATTGTAAGACTGTCATTGGCCATACCTTTCCCTGACTGGGGATACATTTTAGTCTCTTCTGACACTTGTTAGATTATTACCATGTAATTGACTGTTTTTACCTTTTCTAAAATACTATGAGGACCATGAGACAGAGATCTTGCCACTTTCTATCTGTGTCCCCAGCCCTGAGATGTAAACAAGCAATTACCCTGTTGCAAGTTGATTACTGTGATGGAGACCTATGCATTGGGATTGAATCAATACACATTCGTCATGTAAATGGATGGTCAATGGCAACACAAATTTTAATCTGGAAAGTCAGAATGAGAACCTTGGGAAATGTCCAGTTCCTGTTGTTTGTAGACTAGGGGGATAAGGCCCAGGGAGATAAGGCTGAAGGGTCCCACTGGTCCAGTTACTGACTCAGGGCCCTTGTATTCAAACAATGAACAAGGGTGTGAAAAACAAATGGTGCAAAAGTGCAAATTAAAATGTTCTTAGGGCCAGGGAGGTGGCTCAGGAAGAATCATTAGCTGCCCAAACCTGCTGAGCTGAGTCCCATCCTTTGATCCCATGTAAAAAGCTGGATGTGGTGACACATTGGAAATCTCTGCACCCCTACAGGGAGATGGTGGTTTGAAAAAGAAACATCACCAGGAACTCCTGGGCTAGCTAGCCTGAAGAAGCACACTCAACCACAGAGATGAGAGATATCTAGTCCCAGCAAGGTGGGAAGTAAGAATCAATGTCTGAAAGTCATCCCCTGTCCTCCTCCTCATGAATATTGTGACTTACACATGCCCACACTCTCATGCACAAGTGACAACAATGGTTTCTAAGGGTTTGAGATCTGCATCACCTAGCAGAAAAAGAGAAAACCTAAGGTGGGACTGTTATTGCCAATTAAGGCAAAGTGCATGAACAAAGAAATTCATCATATCTAGTGGAGATGCCCTGTGGCTTGAGAGTCTAAATGCTTCTGAAAAATGTTACGATACCCTCTTAGAAAGTTACCACCATGGAAACCCAAACATATTTCCCAGTGTACATGCACAACATTGCCTTACAGGCAATGTTCAAATATCACAAGCAACCACGATAGGTGGCTTCCTCAGACAATGGCAAAGGCTCTTGGGACCCACAGCACCCAGAGCCCAGAGAATGCTATTACTTGCCACCATGTGTCAGGAGTTAGCATGGGCCAGCATCACCACTGACTCACTCAGTCCTCCCCATGACCCCAGGAAATCTTACAGGTACCTCCAGTTTATACCTAAGGAAACCAGAAACCAGGCTGCCCTTGTTCACACAACTGGTAAAGGAGAAGTAGTAGATTTATTCCCAAATATTTCTAGTTTGAAACCCGCACAGTAAACTGCTTTAAGAATGCTAAGGATTTGTCTGTCCATTGCTGTGCGCCAGAGACCCAAGAAGATGTCATCCTCTGTGGGCTAGAAACGGCCAACTAAGTCACCTCTGCCACTTTACACTCACTTGACTGACATTTCAAATTTCTGGGAAAGGTATTAGGCACACGGGACATGAAAACGTTTGGGAAAGATTTTTAAAGGCCCATTGTGTGAAAAAGGCTTAAATGCTCAGCCCTGGGACAAAGCCTACAGGCTTGGAAACCCCTTCCACATGGGGTGCATTGCTTATCTGGTCTTTATAAACAAGGGATCACTTACTAGTGGCAAGATTTGACTTGAAGACAAGCTTATTTGAGTTACATGTTTAAAAAAAAAACACATGTAATAAGCAATTATCAGGCAACATCCCTGACTTCTACTATCTTGAAAAGCGGGAAATATCTGTTAGCACTAGCCCTGTGTTGGCAGAGGCTGGAAGCGGCTGCTCAGGACAGGGAGTCTATGTGCTGTCACCCAGCCCACCATCCTTTGTCTCTCCTCTAAGAGTCTCTGACACTTCCTGCCTTGTCTTTAGGCATCTGAGTCTGAGATCCATGATACAGAGCAATGATACATAACAACACTGCCAAGTTTCCAGTTCTCCATGTTAGATATGATCTACTTCAAGTATAGCATCATTCTCCTTCCAAAACCACTGTACATGCATATAAACTATGTGCAAAATACAAACCTAGGTTTGCTTTGGGATCTTCATAAAAGTATTACAAAGGGTCTGGGACGGTAGTTCAGCTGGCAGGGTGTTTGCCTGGCATCTGTGAGGGCCCAAGATGTACTTTAAGCACTTTATGAAACTGTTCACAGTAGCACAAGTTTATTTAGGATTTAGGAGTTGGAGACTGGAGAGCAGAAGTTCAAGGTCATTCTCAGCTACCTATCCAGTTCAAGGCCAGCCTAGACTACATGAGACCTTGGCTAACAATAATAATAATAATAATAATAATAATAATAATAATAATAATAATAATAAAGTGGTACACCCTAGCCCAGCAATTTTAGAATGCCATTGCCCATTTCAAGACTCACATATAGTTAAGGCAGCCATTCCCACACCAGCCACCTCTCTCGCCTCTGACCTCATTTGCTGATACAGTAGTATAATCTGTCTTACAACGGAACATAAATTCACTACATAAGTAATTTCTCCTCAAGGCTATTTTCCCATGAACCATGTGCAAGTAAATTGCTTATTTTTATTTCTTCCCCAATGTAGAGCAGAGGTCACCATGCCTTGTACAATTTTACTTCCTTAAAGGCAAACACAATCGCTTGTCCCATGTATCCTGTAAAGTCACCTTTGCCTGCCATTCCCATCTAGTTTACAAGGGCCAGCCATTTATCTGAGACCATTAGGGGAGCCCACTGTGGTGATACATCTATTTTCTCAGGTGACACTGCAGTGGGGTATAGCCACTTGCAGAAGGAAGAATGCTTGGAATAAGCTATTAAGTCCAACAGACAAAGGAGACATGTTTTAGGAAGACAGGAGCAGAGTCTCATTCCAGTAAAAGTGTAACTCTGACTCAAGGTTTGTGTGTACTCTTCATTATTGAACATTTGCTAAAATGAAAAAGAAAGAGAATGCTTACTGTGTGTGAAGACAAGATAGCTCAGGCACTGGGCTAAATCTTTCAAGTGCATTAAGATGTTTGTCAGCAGGGGGAGCAGATGGCCCAGTGGGTAAAGTGCTGTCTATACAAGCATGAGGACCCAAGTTTGTATCCCCAACACCCACATAAAAACCCAGAGTTGGTTTTGTACATCTGTAATCTCAGTGTTAGCGGGGAAGAGAGAGAGAGAGAGAAATGGATCCGTGATATCAGTTGACCACCAATTCTTGCTGAGTCAGCTGAGGGGACACCTGATATTGACCTATGACCTTGGGCCTACACACATACACACACACACACACACACACACACACACACACACACACACAAACAGATATATGCATCAGCATGCATACATGTACACATTACACAAGCCATATATTGTAGCCAGAAGGTTTCTCAGGTCCCACCTGGCCCCACAGTCCCCCAACTGCTTATAAAATAATCATTCAGAGGCTTAATATTAATTACCAATTGTATGGCCTGTGGCAAGCTTCTTGCTATCTAACTCATAACTTAATCAATTTCTATTAATCTATAAGTTTCCATGTGGCTGTGGCATTACCGGTCTGCTGGCATCTTGCTGCTCCTTCCGTGGTGACTGGCATCTCCCCCTCTTCTACTTTCATCTCTCCATATATCTGCTTGGATTTCCCGCCTGCCTCTAACCCTGCTTTGCCATAGGCCAATACAGCTTTATTTATCAACAAATCAGAGTAATACATATTCACAGCATACAGAAAGGTATCTCACAGCAATATATACACAATATATACATACACATAAATTTGTTTGTCAGAATTCTTATGCTTCATAGATCCTTATTATTCTACATTGACAAATTGGAAATTGATATTTAGATTAGTTAAAATACACACAGAGTCACATATCCATCAGGTGGTAAACGGGATATGCACATGACCAGGCTTCTGTAGGAGTCCCAGGGTCAGTCATTCTATTCCAGCTTATAACTGTATCTTCAGCCATTACACAAAGCCAACACTATGAATCTAAGTTACTAACAGAGTGAGAGTCTCTCATTTTTCCTGCTCATAGGAAAACTGAGATATACCCCTTAGGGACTATTCTATGCCCAAGTCATCCCACAGCATGCACAGGGGAGTTCACAGATGTCCACATTATGGATGCTTTCGGTAAAACCACTGCCACAAGCACAATGGACTTCAAAAGATGAACCCATTGACTTACATTAGTCAAGCACTCTCTGATTCACCATGGCTATATTGGAGATCCCTGCCAACTCTCTGTTAGGTAAATATTGATATTACTGTTCATATCTTATGAGATGCTATTGGGCAGATAAGTGATTTTCAAGGTCATGACACTTGTGGAAGCCAAAATTTAAGTTCAAATAAACATACTGAGTTTCGTGCAGAAATCATCTTGCTAAGGCAGACTCTGTTGTCACCTTCCTTTCGTCAATCCTTGTGTAGAAAACTTTCAGTCATGAGCTCTAGTCACTTCTGAGTCACAAGGTGGGGGCAAGTTGGAGCATGGAAGTCATATTCAAGCTCTGAGCCTTTTTCTTGTCTACTTGCCTCATGCTCTGTTGTGTTTCTTCTTATTCTTCCCTCTTCCCTCCATCCTTTCACTTGTTTTGATGGAGTTCCTCTCTCAGTCTTTGCTGAATGAGTAAGTGTGATACTGCAGGAAGGAATCCCAGTTGTGGATTTTGATGGATCCATGACTTGCTGTCAGCTCTGCTGAATATCATCTGTGAGTACTGGCTCTGACCCTCCAGAAATATGATTCTTAATGTAATTTCCTAACATAGCAATATCAGCATCACCATCACCTATACATGGAGATGGAAATACATGGTCTCTGCATAGAAATAAGGAATGAGATTTCCAGAGGTGGAGGCTTGTAGTCTGTGGTTTGATAAAACTCTAGGAAATTCAGATAAACACTAATACATAAGAAATCACCACTTCCCAAGTCTTGTTACCCATCAAATGTGAATAACAGTGCTTGCTTCACAATTTCATTGATGAATAAATAAAATGATAGAGAGGAACTACACTAAAGTACCTAGCCCATAAAAGATGCTAAAAATGGCAGATTTTAGTAGCAGTTAGAAGAGGCTAGTAATAAATGAGGATATTAAAAGCATAGCTCAGAAAACTACCAGAACTCCCTGTATGTTACACATGTAAGAAAATATTATCTCACATCCCTAAGTCCTCTAAACCTGCCTCATAACTGTATTGCTCAAAATGCCCTGAGCCAGATAAAAGTTAGAGTTTCTCCCCCAAGATTCTTCCTTCTCTTTCTTCTCATTCCTAAAGGGGTACCAGCATTCATTGGCTAGGTCAAGACCCAAATCAAATCATTCCTGTGTTTGTCAAGTTACTTTGGCTTTTCAAAGTGTGTTGATCGAGCAAGGAAAACCTGGCTAGAACTAAACACAAATGGCATGACCAGCTACATACACTACATTAGAGAAAATAAAATCATCTGGAACAGGTCATACTATCTATAGCAGCTTCCATAGGAAGAAAAGGAAAGACCATGAAACAAAGAAACTGGTCTCTTTGGGATGGGTACCCAGATGGAAAGATAGTAAGTCTGGAAAAAAGTTGACAGTATGGAACTAAGTATTAAAGTATAAATATTAAATATTCTAAGTTCCTTCACGTCCCTGTTGTATATGTCTCATTCTCTATTAGCCTTCAAACGCCTGGTGATTTTTCAAATGGTTGAAATAATCTTCTTATCATAGGGCTTAAAAGAGAGTCCATAAAAGGAGAAACATGCTGTATATCTTCATAGAACAGAAGGCAGGGAGTGGCCATGTGATTTAAGCACAGCCACATAGCCAGTAATAAGACAAGAGCTCAAAATCAGGTGCAAGAACATGTTCTGTGGGGAAATTCTTCTCCAATGCACCTGACCCAGCCTAGCTTTAGTGTGATCATGTCCTGTAGTATCAAAGTTAAAAATTCCACCTTCTTGATGTCTCACTGTCCCTTTAATACACATCCCTTGTTAATGTGCAGGGGTTCCCTTTGCTTTGTGCAACAATTCTTTCACCTTTGTGGCAAATACATGCGTAACTCCAGGTTGGACTTGGTGAAGCTAGGCAGAACTGGCATAGTGTAAGACGTTCATATTGCACATGTAATAGACAGCAATTGCATGCCATTGTGCATAACTATTGTCCACGTTACATGTGATAAGAGAAATTAGCAAGAGAAGGCACAATAGAGATATACTTTGAGTTGGGAGGCAGGGAGCTTTCCCTGGAGAAAGAGCATTCTGAACGAGATAGTCAAATAGAAACTGGTAAGAAAATCTTTCAAAGCAGATGGAACAATTTTAAATTCGAGGAGCATGGAAGGAACCAAAAGAAAGTTAGTAGGTGCATCAACCAAGATTCCTTTGAAGATGGAAACAGACACAATGTTAACAAATATGAATATGTGTGTATAATTACAAGAGGAGACATTAGGTTGACTTATACAATCAGAGACTGGATACACCCACAGTGGTCATCTGCATTCAAGAATTGGAGAATACATTACCTGCTCAGCCCAAGAAGCTGGAAGCCTCCAAGCAAGGCTACAACCACAGTCAAGCTGCAGGCCTCACAGTTCTCTGGAATGGCACTAGTGTTGAGAGACTGAAGAAGCTGCAGCCCCGACAATGCCATAAACAATAGACAGATGTGCTCAAGAAGAATCAGGCTTTCACGTATGAGCAGGCTTCCTCCTTCTGCTTTTCTCCATCAATGTCCCCAGACCTTTAGATGATGCCACCCGTATTCAGGGCTTCATCTCAAAAGGCACCCTGATACATACATATAGAAGTAGGCTTTACTAACTTCCAATCCAGTTAACAGCCAGCATTAAGCATCACAGTGAGACTGGAGAATAATGATTAAGGGAAGCACATAAGCCAGAAACTCACAGGGTTCATTAAATCATGCAGTAGGGAGCTACTTAAGACCCTTAAGTAGAACTGTAGCAGAATATGGTGTGTTTTAACAATGTCATACTGCCTAGGGAGCAGAGAGCATGTCAGAGGGAACAAGAGTGATACTAGAGATACCAATAGAGAAGTCATTGAAGAAAAATACAAGAAGCTAGAATTGGAGGAAGAATGAGGGGAAGTAGATGATATTAGGGCATATTTTGAGGTGAGATATGCAGCACTTGTCAGTGGACTTAATGCCTGGCATAAGAGAAAGAACCATAGTGTGTATGCTGTGAACTAGTGCAGGGGAGGATGAAGAGCATTGTGTTAAAAACATGGGAGAAAAGACACTTTCCTGGTTCCTTCCTAAGTCTCCCATTACTATATCTTCTATTTCAGCTATTTAAGGATGTTTTCTCATTGTCTAGTATCGTGAAGGGCAGAATCTAGTTGGGTTTTAGTCATCACTTCTCTATCCACCAAAATGACTCTATTAGTCCATGGACCACAGTAAGAGTTCAAGGGATATGTATCATTTGGTTGGTTTAATAAATGAGTCCAAGTACTGTTCAGCCTGAGGCCTGGAGAGTGGTAACTGCTTAGTAAATGTTAACTACTGTTATCCCACAATTACAAAATGTCTTTTGCACACTGACCCTGTGTCTCTCCAACTCTTCTATAAAGATTAAATGCAAGACAGTCCATTGTATAGCCAAATCCCTGGGTCCTGACACATTTACAGTCTAACAAAAACACTGAAGCTCCTAATTAAAAAATAATAAGCCTGCCTATTATGGTGACACAAGCGTGACGGGGCAGTTGCCTGTGCCACAGCTGTTACCCTGCTTGCCAAGCTTTCCCTTAGAGCTTTCAATTAAAAGCAGCCGTGAGCTCACTCCTCATGCCATATGCAGAATCTGAAAGCCTTTTCTTCTTTCTTTGTAAAATGGTAAATGAGGATGGGGCAGAGAAGAATGTGAGAGACACACACCACATGTCCACAAGTTTTAAATCTACCTCCCCATTCACCTTGGCCTCTGACCTACTCTATGCCCTTGAACAACAGACCAGAAGTTCCTGTGCTTCAGCATATAATTTTGCTTTGAAGTGCAAAGGTTGGTGTCAACCTGCTTGGCAGCAAGTAGGCTTACAGTAGTTAACAGAATCCCCATACACTTGTAAAATACATCTTGCTGAATGTAATTTTCATGTTCATACTAATAGTGGAGTAAATTAAGTGTCATGGTAAGTTAATAAACTTAATCATATCACCTTACCAATCACCTTCAAGTTTTCTAATAAAAGCCATCCTTCTCTTTAAGAACTCAATCAGCAAACTCTCTAAACACAGGGCAATAGTTATTCTGGAAAGAGGGCTAATAGTATAAGAGAGAAAGCCTTATAAATGAGGTGAGCCACTGCACCATGTTTTGCATAGCCTGGGACCTGTTGACTGTAGTGATTCCTCTCTGTAACACACAGTATCTAGATATACATTGGTAGCAGTCTGAGAGTGTATCATGAAAGGACTGTGCACCATCTGTCTGTGCCTTTAGCAAACATCATATAGAAGTGGAATTCGCTTGTTTCTACAACTCCATGAGTGCCTCTGTGTAGAGTGAGCTCTGTAAGGTCATAGACAGTATCTGATTTACTCGGCGTTATGTCTCCAGCACTTAGTAAAGGACTCTGTTCCGTAGTGAGCCCACACTACAACACTGTTGAATGAATTCATCCATTAACCAAGAAATGTGGCAGGTAGAGATGGATAGGTGTGAACTGAAATCTGAGGACCCACATGCACTAGTCATGTGGCTTTGATCAAAATGCTTCTTCTGCTGGTAGGTAAAAGATTTAGAGGATCAGGTTAGGGAACGTGTGAAAAACTTAGATTGGTGAATAGCATGGGATAGATAAGCAGTAAATTTAGGCTACTATATGCTCACACCTCTTTTTGGCTCGTCAGAAAGTACACTCATATCAAACCCTGGCAGACTGACAGAGATACACTATGGCCTTTACACTCACGGACACTCTATGACATTTGAAGACATAATCACAAGTAGAGTTATGTTTAATTAGAACTTCCAGTAGGTCAGAGAAAAGATTCTGTGGGTTCTACAGTTAGGAAATCCCAAATTGCTTCTTCTCTGTGTGTCTCTGCTCAAAGATTGGGGTTTATGTGAGGTCAGGGAGATGTGGGTACCAATACTGATCTTCTAGTCCATAATAGTCTGTGTATTCAGAACACAAAACTACTGGCACACATAATCCAAGACTTCTTCCAGGGCCTGTATGAGCATCTTTGGTTACATATTTCCAACCACATGCCAAGACTTTCAAGTCAAGATATGAAATATGATCAAGAGAAACCTTTTGCATGGAATAAAGAAGGCTTAGCCACACAAGTTGAGAGTATCCACACACGAGCATACACATGCAGTGACGCCTTGTGAGGATTATGGAAGATAATCAATAACTCATGAGTTCAAACCCTGATGCATTGTCAGCATTTAGTAACATGACAGAAGGGAATAAAGATAAGCAGTCAGCTCCTGTCAAGTCCAGTCCAACATAGAGAAAATTCACTGAGCAGATTTCAAGAATAGGGGGCATCTGAGAGCTGTGACAAATTTGGAGTTACAGAGATGAGAAAATGGGCAATCCAAGCCTGTATTCCACCAAACTATATGCATCAGGATTTATATGATGTGGAAGTAAGGGTAAAAGAAAAAAGCTGCCTAGATGATAAGCCAAATGTGTGGAGAGAGTTATCCAATGTGAAAGAAAACCACATTGGAGTGAAATTCTATTTGTCTGCTATTGCTATTTTCACAAATGACCGTAGTTACTTAATGCAGTGATTTAAATAACACAATCCTTCAACAGTTCTGGAGGGCTGGTATTACATAATTCATACACAGCTACAATCACAATGTCAACAGAGTTGATCCCTTCTGGAGGCTCCAGAGTCAATCCTTGCCTCTTTCAGAAGCTTCTAGAGGCTTCCAGAATTTTCTAGGTTGTGGTATCATCAACAACATAGTCTATGCTTGCTCTGTCAACAACTCTCAGATATCTGTTCCTCCAACCTCTCCTAATTATGTTTCATTTGATCCACCTGGCATGAAGGATAATCTTATCTTCAAGGTAAGATCTAATAATACATATAAAATCTCTTTGCTCTGTTGGGCAAAGCATGCACAGGTTCTGGACATTAGGATATGAGCATGGTGCCCATTATTTAGTCTACTGCATTGTCTCATCTTCAAACACTAAATTAAGAAATTGGCATTCTTTTCTTGAAAGGGAAGCTTCAATCTCACTTGTAAATATAGTCTTGGTGGTTAAAATTGTGCCAGTAACCATGTGTATTTGTCATTGTGGGAAGGGCACATTGACTCTGAGAGCACAGTGAACCTTCACAATGCCCAAACTCAACTCCACAAAATGATTGTTATTTGGGAATCACTGCTCAATATTGTCAAATATTCCACTTTTTAAAGTAAAATTAGAATCCTTATAAGCAGCCTTCCAATATTTGAATAACGAATCCATGTTTGTTTTCTAAATTAGTAAGTGAAAGAACAAATTCTTTATAGTGGATTTTGGTCACTCAACACAAGCTTAAAGGATATGATATAAATAGAGGAGAACAAAAGCCCATCAAATATTCACATAGAAAAAGTAGCACTATGCTTTAGGAAGTTCATAGCAAAGTACCATGAGGCTGGACTAAGAATTCTAAGTGAATGGGATCATTTTAATACTCAGGTACAGAAAGCTGAGCATCCAAAGTGTGCCAGTCACAGCTGAGATTGAGATGAGATTGAGATGAGGCATGGAAGGGATTAACAAGGTAGACTTGGCATGACTGAAGAGCTGACTGGGCAGAAGGCAAAAGAAAGACATGAGCTGAAAATAGCATCAGGGCTTGGAGCCCAGAAGAGGGGATAACTCGACTCCCATTTCATTCTCTCTCAGGCAGCACATTTGGGGTGCTTTTCAAGGAGAGCATGTGTATGATAGGAAGAATATGGTCTAGCCAGGAAACTGAACCCTGCCTTGGCCCACCCCCCCCTTTACTGTCTTAAGGTTCTTATAACACACAGAGGTTTGTGAAGAGGCATGATAAGACAAAGCAGTCCTTTTATGTCACCTTGAGTTTTGGCCTCTCATTCTACATGGGAGAATTTAGGGAGCCAGATCATATCACACCAATTGCTTACTGTTTCCACACTGCCAGGTAAAGGTCAATAGCCTTGAAGCTAAGCAAGCAATAAACCTATTATATAACTATGTAGTGTGCAGATAGATATTAATAGATAGATAAGTAGATACATACACACATACATACATACAATACATGCATACATGGATGACTGATGATAGGTTGATTGATAGAAGCTTGATAGATTAGATGACAGATAGATAGATCAATAAATAGATATAAAGACTTTGTGTCTCACTCTAGTTATATGGCTGACTCAGCCTTAAGAAAGGCAGTAAGAAAGAGATTGGAAGGAAGAGAATGTGTCACACATATGCAACTGCTACTGCCACTTTTAATTTGAAAGTGTTTTCTTATTCAGGTCAGAACCTTTGAGCTTGGGTCCAGTAGACAAAATCCATTATTAAGAATTTACTGTTTTGGAATGTGGGTTTGCTTACCAATTAAAAAGCCAAAAACCATGGAATTGATATTCAACTATTAGAAGGATGATTACAAGGACTCTTGTTTCCAATTTATTTGAAAAACTGAAATGTTTGACAACACTTACCAAACAAGTAACAAAGCCCAATATTCCAGGTGTTTTCAAAAGAATAAAGAAAGATATAAAGGGTGGATAGACACCAGAGATGCCTTCAAGTTTTCCCTGAATGCCAGAATTCAGATGTCAAATACTAGGAAACAGAGTGGTGTCCTAGGTTCTAAAGCCTTTAGGTTAAAGTCACAAGTGAGAAGTCCACAGAATTTTATAACATCCAGTAGTAAAGTCCAAGTTAGAAATCAATCCGGCATTCTGCTGAGATGGGCCAGTGCAGTGTGCACATTCCAATTGGATCTTGAAGGGTGTATTGGAATCCTCTTTTCTGGGATTGGCCAGTGCATTGTGCATGAGCAAATTGGATCTTGAAGGGTGTATTAGAATCCTTTAAGGTCCATAGGGCCCATGGGATACAAAGAAAAATGAGAAGAAAACTGTGATCTTTGCAGAACAGGGTACATGACTACAGTTCGAGCAGAGTTGAGAGAGTGGGGCTGACTAGTCTGTAAGTACCAGGCAGCTACTAGAGATGACCAGCTTGCAGCTGGTTTAGACAAGTGACATGGTCATGTTTTGTTTAATTAGTTCTTTGTCAAATCCATACATGTGTGTAATGAATTGTGATTATTCTCATCCTCATACTCTCTAAGGTCTCTCCCTCCCATGCCAAACTTTTCTGTTTCCTATTAATTTCTTTCACACATTCACATCTTTTTTGCTTTGTGTCTCTTTAGGTTTCACCAGGGCCATCTATATCACCATGGGATTGGAATTACCATAGGATTCTGACAGATTCATCCATGAGTCCACAGGCAAAGACAATGACAACCCCTCACAGAGACTATCAGTAGTCAGTACTTCATCGGTAAAGAATAGAGTCCCATGATCCCTGCCCAGAGACTTAACTGACTGTTGAGGGCCTGTGTCCTGTAGTCCAGTAATCACAATGGCTTGAGCTCAGGATCACCTTGGCTTGCTGCCTTTCTCCATATATTTTAGCTCTTACTTTCTTACTGTGGCTTCTTCCACAACATTCCCTGAGCCTTGGGGAAGAAGTTGTTTCAAATTACTTATTTAGGACTGAGCACTCAATTGTCACTATCAGCATCTTAGGCAGTCAGGGGCCTCTGAATTCACATGGCCTTGATTTTAGAAAAATTTACAGGTAACTTTCAGAAATAGGGGAGACAGGTACTTACTTATAGTTTTCAAACCAACATTATGTTCAGGTAAGTGGGCCTCATGCTGGTGTACATAGAGGTTCTAAATGAGATCTTGTTTTGATAGTTAAATTTGGAATTAGTCTCTCATGCATAGCAGTGCAAGGACACCACCCTAGAAATACAAATCACAGCTTTTCTTCATGAGCTGAGGTGAAGCGTCATTTGTTTCCCCAGAGAGATGGTGTACCCTGTCTATGCATGGTCTTGGAACTGGATTGACTGGGTTCTGAAGGGTGGTATGGAATGAGTTCAGAGCTTCTGGGGTTGAAGTCTTTAGAAGCTGCCACATTGTTTGAACCTTATCCCCTAGATCACTAACACAGACAATGCAGTGCTCTTGAGCCTTCTCACTGTGAAACAACAATGAAAAACCTAATGAGCAAGGACCTACTCCCTAGTGCTTTCAAAGCAAATGTCCTTGAAACATATTTATTTCCTGTTTTTGTTTTGCTTCTAGTTTGCTTCTTCAGAAGAGAAAGGTTGAAAGAGTTGTGTAAACAAAGTACCAAAAACAGAGAGATGAAAGCAATAAGGAAGAAATCAGGGTATGTTAGAACTGGGTGGGGAAGAGGAGAAATTAAGGTGACCAAGAAGTGACATTCATATGACACTTTGCATTTTCAGAAATTGTTTTTATTGACACTGTTTTACTTGGCCTATACCTACTTACAGCTCTAGAAGTTTGCGAGTTTGCAGCTGGGGTAACTAAGATCCACACAAGCATGAGTACCTCCCTTAGACTCCATAGCTGTTAAATGATAGACTCTGGATTCAGGCCAGGCCATTCCTTGCTCACCAGCTATATGTCAGGTCTTAGATCTCTATTGAATACACTGCTATGAAATCATCATCTCTGCTCTCCAGGAGTTTCCAGACAGCTGGGACACTAGAGAGGAAAGCAGGCTGATATTATAGAATAAGCATGAATCTTTATCACATTTGGAGAACAAATACAGGTCGCCCAACTGAACATGACAACAGATGAAAAATACAGAGAAATATGGGATTCTGTAGAAGAGCTGATGGGGATGTGGCTTTCTACAATCCTCTTTATTCTACAACCCTAAATGAACATCTCACTACCTTCCACCCTTTGTCTCAAGGTGTAATTCAGATTATGACAACCCTCTCTATACACATGGAGATGACCAGCACTGTAAGAAGAGCTACCACCCCTGTCTCCCTCTGTCTCTCATGTCCTGCAGTTTTAACCAGTTAGCCCATACTAACAATACCACTATAATTCACCTTTCCTAGTGCCCAACCTTATAAAGTCAAAACCACAATGACAATCTCAAACTCCCCCTTGACTACTTGGCCATTTAGCCTCACTGCTCTACTGGACACACATGCTAAGTCCTTAAAGAGTGACTGGGGATTGCCTTGGGTGACTTGTTACAGTGCAGGGATAAATATGTAGCCAGGAACCCCAGCTCTGTGTCCTCTGTCTGCTTACCCTTGAACAAGGTACTTAGAATTTTCTATCTTAGTTTTATCATCTATAAAATGCAAACGTGATAGTTCCTACAGTTTCACTGCTGGATTGTTGAGAGGCATAGAAAAGGTAACACACACAAAGCTCTTTGCTTCAGTGCCTGGAATACAGCAAGACTTCAGCAAGTATGGGCTTAATGGCTACTTTAACAGGTGTCTTACTCTCTCAGCCAGTGCTATAAGGCCATGAGCACAGAGTGTGCTTCCTGCCATTGCTGCAAAGTGTCCCTTTTTCTGTTTTCCCCCTTGTTTCTTTCCTTCCTTGTTTCTTTCCTTTTTCATTTTCCCTCTCCATCCTTCCCTTCCTTAATTCTACAGGCCATCACACCCTATAATTGGTCTTAAATATTTTTAAGTCAAACAAACCAGGCTGATTGTCTCAGGCTCATGGTACAGTAGTCATGTCAGTGTCGCCGCCGTGCCCTGACAAATGAATGAAGAGTGATCTCTCTTGTTTCTAAACTTGAACTTGCCCTTCTTAGAAAGTATGAAAATGAGAAATTTACTTGTTCCCCCCACACCTCTTCCTACCCTCCCTGTCCTTGCCTGTTCCCTTGACTCCTCTCCTGTAAGCAATATTCTCTAGGCCTAGTTTATTTCTAAACTTACATCTCACCAAAGAATTGGTAACTGTGATATATCAGGAATTAGTGACAAAGACGTGTTTGTAGCTCTCTCAGTCTACTGAGAAATATACAAAAGAAATGTGTGGGGTTGCGGAGCTTCAATTTATTTACTAGTCTCTTTTGTGTTGACAGTAAGATAACACATACATTTTGGGGGGAGTGGCAACCTTTACAAATTAGACTTGAAAGTAGTTTGAATCATTCTAACTCAATGAATGGGCATGGACTTAAATCCACGTGCTAATAAAAAGTAACATAATGTTTCTTTGGGAAAATAGCATTCTAATATTTAGATTCCTTATCTGCCTACTCTATTGTCTCAGGGATTAAAGGAGCTAACATGTGTAAAGAATTTAGGACTACTCCAAACTATGTACTTAGATGCATAGTTACTATCACAAATGTATAATGACAAACTTGAAAAAATGCATTAAAAGATTTCTATAGACATATATACCAAAATTTGTTCTCAAGAATAATTTCAGATACAAAGAATGAAAGTTTCTCTTGAACTTGAACTTGAGTTGGGAAAGATCTTGCACAGCCAGACCTTTGCAAATGAGCTAGAAGGATGTGACCCCAGGAGGCCCTGGTGCAAAAGAAGAATGCTGGTGAACAATTCAATTGCTACCCTCACTGAGGAGCATCTCACCTGTCCAGGAATACACCTGGGGGAAAATCACTATTGCATTCATCAGCTCTCCACCGAATTCTTCAGAGGGCAGAACAGAAGTAAGTCACTAGAGAAACCTATTTTCCATTTTATCAAAGGACAGAAGCTGCCGCTTCTGAAGTTAACGCAGGGGACTGCAGAGGATTAGGCCTCTGACTGCTCTACAGATGCTTTGTACCGTGCTCTGATATCAAGGGCACAACCTGAGAAGCATAGACTCTCCAAATGCAGGGAAAACCTGACGAACAGATGGGCAGTTTGGGAATTAAGTCTAGAATTTGTTGTTTTTGAGGCAAGGACACATGTAGCCTAGGCTGATCTCCAACTCCCAATGTAGCCAAGGCTAACCTTGAACTCCTAACTCTCCTTCTGCCAGTTCCTTAGAACACTGAGATTCTAGACATGCACCACCATTCTCAGATAGATTAGTACTTTTTAAAGTAGTTTTGTTGGAATAAAATCAAATACAACAAACCCCATGTTTAAATTGTATAACCTGCCATACTTTGACATAAAAATGGAACCAGAAAGCCATCACAACAATGAAGATAACATAAATACTCATTACTACCCAATCTTTGTATCTTCATTTTTAATGGCTCCCATGGGCCCCTCCCTGTCCTGTCAGAACTCTAGACAATCATGGAACTCTAGACCCTATGGATTAGTAAGTGAAATCCCTCAGTTGGTAGTTTTATGTCTTTCACTCAGTGTAGTCATTTTGAAATTTCTCTTTATTGGTGCATGTATGTGACAAACAGTGGAGAGGAGAAAGTTGAAGGCAGAAGGGTAATAGGGAGGAAGGAAAGAAGATGGAGCAGAGAAGAAATGAATGGGAATAAACTGAAGCCGTAATACATGCAAAATGCCTAAGGAAACCTGCTATCTCATATCCTAATTTAAAAAATAAAAATTAAAACAAAAAGCAAGACATTTTAACTCTATTTTTTTTTTACCTCTGAGTAGTATTCCATTGTATGGATAAACCACAAGATAGTTACTGATTTACTTGCTGGCAGAAATTTTGCTGCCTTTCATTTGAAGCTGGTTCAAATAATAGCACTGTGAACATTTTTGTAATGTGGGGGGGCGGGGAGAGTGTAGGCTGCTACCTCTCTGTGCAAGCACCTTGGAGGAAAATTCCTTGAGTCAGATGATAGGTTTAATTTTAGGGTGACCACCAACCCATTTTCTAAAATGTTGGTAGCATTAAATAGTTTAATCAACAGGCTAAGAAAGTTCATGCGTATTCATCAACTCTTAACAGGCTCAGTCTTTTACACTTTAGACCTTACTACATGTGCAATAACATCTTGTGGTTTTGATCCCCATTGCTGATGAATTATGACACTGAGCATATTTTCCTCTGCTTACTTGTCATCTATATATCCCACTTGGCAAATGTTATGTTTGAATCTTTCACCATTTATCTATTTTATTTATTCTTTATTAGGTTTTAAGGGTTTTAAAAATATGCACTCTGGCTATACCATTTACCAAATATTTACTTGCATATATCTTTCCTAGTTTTGCATTTTCCTTTTGTTATTTTAGGAATCTATCAAAGAACAGAAGATTTTAGTGCCAATGAGGTCGATTTCACAATTTTCTTTCTGTAGATGGTGCTTTTGTTGACTGAGGAACTCTCTTGGCATGATCAGAACCATTTTCTCTTACATGTCTTTCTGTAGGTTTGTGTTTTATATCTCACAATTAGACCTGCAACCCACATTGACATACTTTTATAAGGAATGAAAGTGATCTGGCACTATTTCTTGAAGAGCATCTCCTATTTCCACTGTTGCATTTGTGCCTTCATCTGAAATCAGTTTGCTGTATGTGCACAGAGTGAGACCTAACTCTTCTTTCTAATCTACTATCTACATGTTGTCAACACTAAGCAATGTCAAGATGCACTCAATGTTCTGCCATCCACATCTCAGCAATAAGTCCTGAAGTTAATGCACATATCCTCTCCTATTCCCTTTCAATGCTATTCTGGCTATTATAGGTATAATGTATTCCCACATTAATTTTACAATGATTGTGTCAATTTTTACAAAAACTTATTGATGGTATTTGTTTTTTGGATTATTTTTAATATGCACATCAATATAAATAGATGATATTTATATACTAACAGTTGATTCACCCAGTCCATAAGCATGGTATACCTTTCTGTTTATTTAATTATGGAACATTATACTCATTTTGTTCTTTACAGTTTGGGAAATGTCTCCTTATTTATCCTTGAATCTAATACTTTGATATTATATTATATATCCAAATTTATTATTCTTACTGTTAACTATTATTATATAAATACAATTGATGTCTATAAATACATATAATTTATATATCTTATTGTTAATTGCTAATATTTAAATAAAATTGTATGTCCTTCAAGTTTTACTAAATTCATTTAGTCTAATATGTTTTTGCTGATTTCAACAAATATGGTAGATACATAATCAGGCCTTCTGCAGTATAGCAATGATAATTTTATTTTTCTTACCTTATTACACAAGTCTGGATCTCTATTACAATGGTAAATATAGATATTGAGAGCAGAGATCTTTGCTTTCTTCGTGGTCATGGGAGACAGTATTTAGTATTCATTAAATAAGAGAGTAATTTAAACATTTGTTTAAAATTTGCTCTCTCCATTTATGACATTTCCCTGACTCCCCAAATCTGCCTGTCCCAGTTAATTATTCCAACTAGCTGACCATATACTCTTCCATTTCACATGGACAGTCCCTGGAACAGAATGTGAAGGAATGAACTATGAATCTGTTTTCTAAGGAAAATGAGTGGGAGAGAACAGAGAAGTGTTGAAACTGAGTAGTTAAGATATGATTTCCAATGCTGTCTGTAAAACTCAGTGTCTACAGAACTATAAACTTGTAGCTCTTTTCCATTCTTCAAATTTTGATCAGATTTTTGGTGTTTTCCCTGGTGTTTTCTCCAGCCCCACTCTGTACAACTCACACATCCATCTACTTACCACTGAGCCCCTAGCATTCTATGTCATCTACACCCTCCAGTCTTCTGCCATATTCCTTATTCCATCTGCCACCATCTGTCCCAGCTGGTCACTGCCACACTATCTTCACTGGTGTCCCTGCCTTCTGCTCATATTGTTCCCATCTGCCATCTCTCCAAATCAACACTCTCAGAAAATAAAAATTTGCCTGCCATTCCCTTGCTTAGAATTGTTTCAATATATTCTCCTTAGAATAAAAGCCAGAGCCTTCATGGTAGTTCTCAAAGGGTTTCCTTGTGTAGGTCAAGCCTTGGTAGAGTTCTAGATCTCCTGTGCTATGGGATGTTCTGTATGTTAAATGTGTTGCTCTGATTGGTTAAAAAATAAAACACTGATTGGCCAGTAGCCAGGCAGGAATTATAGGTGGGACAAGGAGAGAGGAGAATGCTGGGAAGTGGAAGGCTGAGGCGGAGCTATGCTGCCAGCCACCACCATGAAAAGCAAGATGTAAGGTACCGATAAGCCACGAGCCATGTGGCAACTTATAGACTAATAGATATAGGTTAATTTAAGATATAAGAACGAAGAACTAGATAACAAGAAGCCTGCTGTGGCCATACAGTTTGTAAGCAATATAAGTCTCTGTGTGTTTACTCGGTTGGGTCTAAGCAGCTGTGGGACTGGTGTGAGAGAGATTTGTCCTGACCCTGGGCCAGGCAGAACCAGGAAAACTCTAGTTACACTATTGACATCACTTTCTGGTCCAAAAGTCCTTCTCCAAGACAGCAGACACTAATATCAGCTTATAGCCACCCCTTAGAGCAGTGGGTTTTAACCTGTGAATCACAACCCCTTTGCTGGTCCCATATCAGATGTCCTGCATATCAGATATTAGGACTCATGACAGTGGCAAATAACAGTTATAAAGTAGCAATGAAATAATCTTATGGTTGAGTATCTTCACAACATAAGGAACTGTGTTAAAGGGTCACAGCATTAGGAAGGTTGAGAACCACTGCTCTAGAGCTAAACTGTTTGGCTCAACTGAGCCCTTTCTGTCCTTATGTCAATGATGCTTTGTGTGTGTGTGTGTGTGTGTGTGTGTGTGTGTGTGTGTGTGTGTGTGTGTTTTCATAAACATATAAAAGTGAGGCAGGAGAGACTGGCTCAGTGGTTAAGAGGGCTTACTGCTTTTGCAGAGTACACTTAGCTTCAGTTCCCAGTATCCACAGAATTATCTGTAACTCCAATTCCAGGGGATTCATTGCCCTCTCCTGATCTTTGAAGGCTTTTGCACACATGTAGTGCACATAACTTATAAAAGCACATAGGCATACACAGAAGTAAGTAATTAAGTAAATAAAGAGTGAATGAATCATAAAGTTGTAAGAATAACATAAGACTTGCTGTATAAAGCCCTTAAAATAGCCTAGAGTGTGGAAAGAATGCCATTCAGTTATTTTCATTGCCTTTGGTGTTTATTTCTTTGATGCTCACCCTAGATAGGCTCTGGGAAGAAGGCATGAGAACTCAGAGACAGGAGAATGCAAACTCCTAAGAGACTGAAGCAAGGCTGGCACTCTGTAGAGTGTGTCTTGTTTCTTTCCATCCTTTCCAGCTGGGCTAATCTCCCCCAGGGGCCTGTGCTCCACCAGTAAACAAACCCGTGTCCTGTCCAGTCACGCCCACCTCTTTGAGGAGTGCTGACCAGGGACTGTGGGTTGCAGGAGACAGGAATTTCAGCAGAGTTTGCCATTGTGCATTATATTAGGCTAGTGCTTTGTTTTGTCCTTCTCATCCCAACTTCCTCCCTCTCCCAATTTTCTGTGTGGTTGCAGCTTTTAAAGACTTAATTAGAGAAATTTTAAAAAAATACCAATTTTGCCCCCCCC
The DNA here is from genome assembly GCF_903995425.1 of Onychomys torridus. Taxonomy (NCBI): domain Eukaryota; kingdom Metazoa; phylum Chordata; class Mammalia; order Rodentia; family Cricetidae; genus Onychomys; species Onychomys torridus. The sequence continues at coordinate 74,943,412 of NC_050443.1, forward strand.
TTTTAATAACAAGTAAAATTTGAGAGGCAGCTGTGGGTGAATGCTATTTGAAAGCTGCAACCAGTCTGAAGTTTCATTTTTCACTGCTTCTGGGCACATTTGAAAATTAGTGCTGACATGTGCAAATGAGTTCGCTCGAGAGGAAAAAAAAAAAAAAACATGCACAGTACAAGGTGCTCTGAAGACTAGTGTGGGAACAAAGACAACTTCTGTGGGAGTTTCCACTCATGTCAGGGGTGAGTGACGTTCGGGTCCTCCTGTTGATTTTTCTAAATGGAACAGCTTTAGGGTTTTCTTTGATAGGGCAATCCTTATGGCCTTGAGTCTTCCTGTTCTCTTGTGGTAGCTTTCTGTCTAGAGCAAGCCCTCAAGCCTTTTTCACAGGACGGGAAGCTTCCTGTCCAATACATGTTAGTTAAGTGTGAGAACAAAAGTGGAATGTTTGCCCATTCATATGTCCTAACAAGGGTTTGCAATATTTTTTATTGCAATTAATATTAAAATGGTAAAAATTTTAAATCCTTCAAAAATTTCTTTACAACGCTTGGATTAAGAAACATCAATAGGTAACTAGGATCACGTATACTTATGTAGGAGACATACATTTTTGAGAAAAGAAAGAAGACCAGTAAAGAACAAGGTGATAAAGATGAAGAGGAAACAGGAAGACATGCAAGTGAGACATGGAAATGACAGGAGGAAACTAGGATGTGACCTGTCAAAGAAAGGCTTGAAAGAGTCCCTACCAGCTGGCCCAGCTGTGTGGGAAGACTAATTTAAGGAGGTGCTCTGACTCTGCATCTGCTAGCCCTTGGATTGTCTCCAAAATCCACCCTCCCCTCCAGCCTCTTTGCCCTGTTCTATAAAAACAGAATCCACTCTCCATCACCTCTATTCACAACTGTCTTCTCTCCTCTTCTCCATGCTCTAAATCATTGACCAAAGGCAGAAATTAAGGGCAAATCCTTCAAAGTCAAGACAACATGGAGCCCACTTACTATGAAGGAGTGTGACCTAGATGAGTCTGTCTCTGTTACTTTAATCATTTTTTCATTTCATGGCCATCTAGACATCTTTCTCTGTGCCTGCCAATCATTTTCTTTAAGATCACTTCTGTCCGGAGACTGAATAGGCATCACATTAGTTATCACATCAGTTTCTACATTATTTTTCTCCTTGCTGGGACAAAACATCTGACAAAGACAGCTCAAACAATGAAAGACTGACATGGACTAGGTGCCAGGAGTGTCAGTCACAGTGGCAGAACCCCCCCCCCATGCTAGAGCAGAAAAGCCTGGAGGTGGGAAATGTGACAGAGAGAGAGAAAGAGAGAGTGAGAATATAGGAAAGGAGCTAGGGCACTGAGTGGATTCACCCCGAATAACTTGCTTCCTTCAAGCAGGACAGTTTCAAAGTACGAGTCTATCAAAGGATCAATCCACTGGTAAGATCGCAGCCCTCTGATCCAATCACTCCCCCAAAGTCCATCTCCTGCAGCCAAACTCCCAGGAAATAAGCTGGTTGGGGACATTCATTTCAAGTCACAACATATAGAAAGGAATGGTCTTTTAAAATCCAATTAGTTTTCATTTTGTTCTGTTTATATGTTTTGAGACTATAGGCTGGAAGTTGTGTGGGGACAGATTTCTAGAGTCATCTACTGTGCTGGTACAAATACCTGGGTATAGCCAGATAGCCAAGGAGAACATAGAACAGCACATATGCTAGCTGCTATCCAGCACTGTCCTTTAGCTGTGTGTTCATTTTATTAGCAGATAATAAACCCAACCAAAAAATGCTTTAATGTGTTTACATTACTCAACAGCCTGGGAATGATTCTAATTATTATTGAGTTTATCATTGTGACTGTAGTACCATCTTTTCTGAATTCCTGGAGAACTATTTAAGATGCAAATGATTCCAGCTTTATGAATAATTACTGAAAGGGAAGATGCATGATTAACTTGACCCCTCCCTTGCAAAAAAAAACACATGTGCACATGCAAGAAAACAAAACAATCGCTTGGAAGTGCACTGTGATTTCTATAAACATGAAATTAACAGTTATGTGCACACAACATGTAGCACAGTTAGTGGCAGCTGTTCAAGGTATTCTGGGTGACCAGAGATCTGACCTCATGAAGACAGTTGGGCAGATAAATGCTGAATGTCCACTGAAATGAGTGATTGAGCAAATTATCTGCACACAAGATTGATCAGAAGGAGACAGACTAGAAATAGGCAAAGAAAGTCACGGGTGATACTGGGACAGCAAGCACCAGATATCAAGCAAGCATCCAAACTACAGATTCCCATCTCTAATCCAGAAGTTATCTAGCTTTCTTCAGCATCCACATGGAAATACTAGTTCCAGGAAAACAATGAGTTGAATCTCATGGTAGAGTGCTCTTAGGAAATGCTGGGGAAGAAAGGAAGGTACCTGAACTGCCTATTCTACTATGGGATCAGGGTCAGGATGCAAAGCCCAAGATTTCTTGAAGCCCATGAGCTGGTAGAGTTGCCTATAGACTGCATGAGTCAGAGCTTGGACATGTTTTAGCAAGACAAGAAATATAAGAGGTGGGCCTACAGGGAAAAGCTTGTCATCACACTCAGCTGGGTGTCCAGCCATGTATGTAACAGTTCCCAGACACAGCCAATGTGAATCTCCTCATCAGCTTCCTAGAGTGTAGACCAGAAGTCTTAATCAGTAAAATTTTCCTCTCATCTGATGACAGTGAACATCAAGTTTGGAGACCTCTGCACTGGGGAAACCCAAGCTGTCTTGTGTGAGAATGTCAACCAGTTGATTTCCAGTTCTGCCAGTAGTAGAAACATCTCCTCCAGATATTTTCCCTTTAGCTGAAAACGTTCTCTGCTGCACAAGGTTTGGATGATCAGCAGTCAAAAATGCACTGGAGGTTCCTAGTCAGATCTCTAAAATGAAGCTCAGAAATTTGCATGCTTAAAATCCCCTGACAATTCTAACTGCAGTCCATGCCCAGAGGATCAACTTCCTAAACACAGGGCCAAGAACTTCCCTAATGTAACTTGCACATATAGATGCAAGTGTCTTTCTCTTGCATTATATTTTGCTTTGTTTTATAACCTTTCATTATTTATAATTTACCCTGACAACTTAAATAAAAAGGTTTCGGAGGTGTGGAGACAAAGCCATTAATATGGACATGATGATGCCAGTATTAAGCCAAGGACTTCCCTAGGTGATTGTCTATATTCTCATTGCTAGCCTTTTATTAGCATGAGCAGGACAGTGCTTGGCTCAGAGATAGTTTGGTGAGAAACTCCCCAGAAAAACAGCCATGTATCTGACAAAGGTATTTCCTCAACTGTGGTACCTTTATACTCAGCAAATAATTTATAATGAACAAGAAACAAACAACTAGCCATGGTTAGTCATGATTAGACCACCACATTACATTGTTGTGGATAAGATAGTGAGTTGTATTATGGAGTCAATAGTCCTTTAGAGAGACGCAAACCCATAGTTGAGTAATTAACCGATTAAAGCCATGAAAATACTAAAAACAGAAGTTATGTGGGGTTTTGAGAATATGGACCTCAAGTATTTTTGACATAGTCCATAGACAAGCAGGGGAGGGTTCCATCAAGACATGAATGAACAAGTGTGTCAGTTGGGAGAGGAAAAGGTATGTTCCAGTAGTGACATATATGAGAAAATATCATGAAGCACATTCATCTTAATTATACTTCAGCATCCAGCATTTTCTCACTCAGGGAAGAGGCAGGTACTTGTTCTTATATCCTGCATCATGTGTCCCATAGGGAATTTCTATGGTAACATTTGCTTCTTTTGACCACCCCCATTTCCTAAGGTATATGCTTAGGCCATCTATCTCCACCACCTGCCAGGTTCCCCACAGTAGCAATGAAGGTGTCTGCTCACCTATATCCCCCTTCTTTCTGGGGCCTTAGCCCAGCCCATCCTCACATTCCAACAGCCTCACCTGCTCAGACCATTCTGTATCCTTCATGCCCTGAAGTCCATGAAAACACATGTAACCCATGTCTCAGCATTGGGACTCTTGTTTTTGCTCTGGACATTGTAACTCCATTCTTTTTAGGCAGGTAGCATTCCTGAAAATCTACTGTGTGCCAGGCTTGGCATGCCAAGACAAAAAGTACAGTTGCCGACCTCACAATTTCATAACCTCAGTGAGGAGATATGTAAATCAGTAAGATACAATATAGCAGAGAAAGTATAAAAGTGAGAAGTGATTATGATAGCCAAGTCCCATGGATACATTTTCCCTCAACAACATGTATTTATTGAGCATTTGTACACAGGTAGAAGAATGTAGATGGATGAAGGAAAAATACAGTCTTTGCCCTTGGGGAGCTTATAAAAATAAAGAAAGGCAATGAACAAAACAGATAAAATTCATATCTTTTATATTATAAATAAGATAAATTATGATAAGATCAATGGAAGAAACCAACAGGGATCAATAGCTAAGAATAATGGGGAGAAAATGCCTGCTCACATTCAGGAGCTTCTATGAGGAGTTAGGTGTCCTAGACAAAAATTCCCCACACTGTGTGTTCTTAAGGGAGGGACTTAGACTCAGTTACTCAAAATGGAAAAATCTGTGATGCTCAGGCTCACTGTAAGACTGTTATAAAGGACATAAAGGTTAGGGAATTCGTGGCCTGCACAGTAGCTTTTCACAATTCGCCCTTCTTGTTTCTTGTATTACTAACCCATCTCTTGAGTGTCTTTTTAATTTCTGAGTTCCTTGCATAAAATAGACCACACATCTAACAGCATGCTGGGAATATGCTCCGCAAGGGGTCAGCTGCTGCTCTGTATGGTTATGGAGGTACTCGCCCAATTGCCATTATGACTCTGGACACTGTTCGTGGCTTATGGTGCCATGCTGCCAGTTACAAACATGAGCTGAACGGGGACAGCAGCAATGAACATGACAAAGAGGATGGGAAGAGACCATGAGGTCTCAAAGGACTTCAATGAAGGAATGCTGGGAGCAGGAGTAAAAGTCTTCTCCAGAAAGAGTGTGGCAGTGGGTTATCTAAGACCAAACGGCCAGCCCTGGAAACATCGTACAGGCTGAACAGATTCTAGCTATGTATTTATATAGAGAGACATAAGCATGCAGCAATAACTAACAGAAAAGAGGACATAAATTTCAAAGAGGGTAGAGAGAGATATAATGGAATATTTGAAGATAGGAATGGAAGGAGGAAACGATATGATTATATTATAATCTCAAAAATTAACGTTTACCACTTCTTTGAGAATAAACTAACATGACTGATCTTTAGTATACTGCATGGTGGACCACACTGAACAGTGCCAATGACATAAAGAACATTCTCTTGGTTAAATATGCAGGAATTCTCCACAGCAGAAGAGTGGGTTGGCCAAAGAAAGAAATTCTGTACACTAGCTAAAGTAAGCTCTTCTTACTGCATTTCCAACTTTCTGTTTTACTTACCTGTGACTAACCACCATCCAAACATATTAGATGGAAAGTTTTCAAAATGAACAAACCCTCCATTTTAGATTGATGACAGCTCAGAACTGCACAATGAAACCCCATGCTGTCCTGTCACAGATGTGAGTCATCTCTATCCACAATGCTCACACTCCCTGCCCATGAGTCACTCAGTAACTATCTTAGTCATCTGGTCATCTATCTCACTGTCACTGTGGTTGTGTTTATGGCTAGCTTGCTCTTCTTCATAATGTTCCCAAAACGCAAGACCAGAGTTGCAAAAGTCCTAGAGCACGAAAGACAGATTAATTCTGCTGTTGGCAGTGCTCAGGGCAGATAGGAAAAGATAGCATGGCTAAGAGTTGGCTCTGATGGAAGTTTTACGCAGCCATCCTCTGAAGGCCACTGGGAAAGGAAGCCTAACAGCTCAGAGGTCAGACATGGCTCTGGGGGTCCTTGAAATCATTCTACATTTGGAGTATATACTATTACCATGCCCTCACATTTGGACAGATTTCAAACTACTGTTACATCCATTAACTCACTTGTCCTTACAACTGTCCTTGAAGGGAGCAGGAGGGCAGTCATCATCTCCTTATCAGAAAGCAATTATTAACAAGAGGAGGAGATCAGATGCTGACATGAATCAGAGGCTCACCTATGGGTTCTATGCTGTTGGTGGTGCAAGGTGCCTTAGTGATGTTTGTGAGGCAGCAGCAAAACAGAGGGATGAAGTGGCTTGCCAAGAAACAGCCATTGGGGGCATGGCTTCTCACTCCCAGCCTGATGCTCCCTGCCACACTGTTGTTTTTTCTTGTACACACTGAAGTCTATTTCCTTATTGCAGAGACTAAGTTTCCCCAGCAGCAAAGTGGTCAGGATTAGACTGTTGATAGGTGCTTAGCAGCCAGGGGTATAACTCACTGATCATTCTTCCTATGAAAGTCTCAAATGGCTGACCCTTCTCCTGCTGAAACAATGCAGCCCAGGAGGAAGTTAGATTCGCATTCAGCCTCACTCTTCTTGTTCACAGCTGCAACAGCAGCTGTTGGCCTCTGTGCTTCCCTCTTTCCCTTTCTCCCAACTAATTGCTAGCAACTAGTGTAGTTGCTATGAATACTGTAGCTCTGTCCCCTTGATCAGCCTCAGTCCAGCTGTTATCTCAAACCTTCATGTTCAAAGATTCAGAGTCTTCTGTTTGGATGGTTAATCGTAGATTTTAATTGTGGAGTATCTCAAAACACCCCTGCACCACAATGTGTTAAACACAACTTAAAACATTTGTAAGTAAGAATATGGCTTAAAAATGATGATCCACCAATGTGGACTCATTATTGAGGACCTTGATACATACCAGGCACCAAGATTTCTGAATATACAGAACAAGGAGAGAGAATATACAGAAGAATATGTATCCTAATTTAGGCATCCTAAATATCTCAAGATTATAAAAACCATTAAGCACTAAATAAATATATTCTATTGTCTATCCTTAAACAGATGTATTTTGATTAAAACCCAGATGGCATGGTTCTATTTTACAGTTCTTGGACTCTACAAAGTTTGGTGCAGGAGTATGGCAGTGTAGGAGAAACAGCCCACAACCTGCCCTTTTTTTCACCCCATCCTTGCTTAAAAGGACCCAATTCAAATACATCAAAACTCCTGTGTTTCTATACCCAAGGTTCCCCACAGTCCACATCTGCACACAGACTCTTCCTCCCCCATCCAACTTAGAAATCATATACCATCAGGTACTTGCACACTAAGGAGCAAAATATGGCAAGAAGCCTGTTTAGGACTTGCAGTTATTTGAGCAGGGGTTATATCAGTAAGGGTTCCTGAGAGTAACAGAACTTATAGAATGAATATATAAAGGGGATTTATTGGAATGTCTTTCAGGCTATAGTCCAGCTAATCCAGAAATGGCTACCTGCTAATCCAGAAATGGCTACCTGTGAATAGAAAGTCCAAGAATCCAGTAGGTGTTCAGTCCATGGGTCTCAATGTCTCAGCTGGTCTTCAGTATGTGCTGGAGTCCCAAAGAAGTAGGCTCTAATGCCTGTAAAAGAATGTACTAGCCAAGTGAGGGCAAGAGACAATGAGCAAACTCTTCCTTCTTCTATGTCCTTATATAGACTTCCAGCAGAAGGTATGGCAAATTAAAGGCATACCTTCCCTCCTCAAGATCTGGATCAAAGGTATGTGTCTTCCTACCTCAAAGGTCTGGACTAGAAGTAGATTCACCCACTTTAAACCAAGAAAAAAGTCTCTTACAGTTGTGCCCTCCATTTCTGCACTGGTGTTTATACCAGATGTAGTCAAGTTGGCAATCAAGAAAAGCAATCAGAGGGAAATATGGATATATGAAACACCTAGCAAAATAGCAAGTACACAGCAAAACAGCAATAAATAATAGCTATTATTACTACCATCATGCTTGAGATGAACTACATATAGTTTATTTAAACCATGATATATATATATATATATAGCAGAGCACAAATTGTGCATATGGGTCTCAAATTATTTCCTTTCCTTATCACTAAGGAGTTTGGAAAATTATCTAGGAAGGGCCATCAGCTTCCCTTTGTTTGTTATCTTTATGTTGACCCTGCCATTTATTATATACATGTCTCTCTTCTGGTTACTGCCTATGAACACCTTCCAATCTTTGTGTACTGATCACATTCCAACATTGTGCTTGTCAGTTTTCCAAATTTCCACCCAAAGGATGGAGCTGTTAGCAATTGCACTAATGTGGCCATGGCTAACCCTGGTTCACCTACCACAAGTGTGCTGGAGGGTAGAGTTTCAAGCAATCTGTTGTACTCCCATGGTCACCTAGGCATTTTCTGACTCCTAAAACATGTCCCCAAAGTTCGTTATTTCTATATTCTCTATCTTTCCATCAATCTATGTATCTATGTGAGAGGAGAGATATGTATGTCTGTGGAGGGAGCAAAGGTAGAGAAGTGAAGAGTTTTTCTCTAACCTTTGAACCAAGAAGATCTCAACTCAATAGAGTATCTTTTCTGCTGTATATGTTCCTTAGGTTGATAACTTTGCATACAGACAACAGAAGCATGACCAAACCTTGTTTTAAAAATCTTTTATTTGTCTGGAAAAATTCAAACAACATTAGTAAAATTTCAGTCTCCTCCCTAAATAACACTCCCCTGGTCCCTAGATTAGCTGCCAGATAGCTCTGTCACTGATGACCTCTTTACTTGGCAGTGTCTAGCCTTTATCAGTTCTTGAAGAATAGAATCTGACTGGCCCATTTCACAGGATCAGTGCCCAACTCTTGTCCAATCAGATCCATCATATGAACTGTGACTGTGATTTTTAGATGAGGAACAAAAGTAATTCTTTAAAAAGAAATATATAGTAGAGTTAATTTCTCCTGCTTGCTCTTCTTTTAAAATGTTTTGGTTGTTTTAAAATCACTATTGGTTTATTTTTTTGTTGTTTGCCAATGTCATGCATAAAAATAATGTGCTTTGATCATATGCACCTTCTCTTTCAACTAAGTTTCAACTAGGATCCCGGTCACTGTGGCTGTACTCTCTATCCATCTCAGAGGTTGTTTGCACATACCCTCATCATCCTTTGCAAGGACATCAGAAACTCAGAGAGGGACTTGGAGGTAGTCTTAATTATTTTCCCTGTTGCTTTGGTAAAACATGCTGACAGAAACAACACACAGGAGAAAGGATTGAAGTTGGCTCACAGTTCCAGGTTATACTCCATCGAGAGGTGGTGGGGGTTGGAGGTGGGGAGTGTTAGAGCCATGGGAACATTAGGCAGCTGGCCACCATGCATCCATAGCCAAGAAGCTGAGAAGGATGGATGACCGTGTTCACTTTCTCATTTAAATATAGTCCAGAATCCCAGCCCAGAGAATAGTGTTGACCCATAGAAGGCAAGTCTCTCACCTCAGCTAATATATTCTGGATAATACTCTGAAGAAATACAGAGTCTGGAGGCAAGGAGTCTAGAGCTCAGCAAGTTGACATGAGATTAATTGTCCAGAGATTACAAAATTTGGGTGCTTTTCCTCAGTAAATACTAGATTTTGTGGTCCATGCCCTACTTTAAAGTTAATTTTTTTAAGTAATTTGTAAGTCATGAAGGCCCTGGAATGTTCAGATATTACCTCAAGAATATGGTTTAATGCAGGTGGCTTACTATGTATTCCTACATAGAAATTAGACATTCCATCCTAGTTCTTCCATTCCTCTTCTTTCATAAAACATAATGATTCAACACTGGATGTCATCTTACCCAGCACCCTTTGGGCTATTGCCGTGCCTAGCAAGGAGTGGACATTTAGCTCAATGATCTTCTACCCACATTTATACAAGTAATGAGAATACAATACACTCTTGTTCATTTTCTCTCCCTCCCTCTCTCTCTCTCTTGCTGATGAGACACTACAATTTATAGAATCTATTACCATTCTTTTACAAGTCTGAGGAGAATTAGAAATCAAGAGTTCGATGCACAATAACTAGCCCAGCTCTGCAATATTAAGAAATATCTCCAGATTTATCCAGGTGTGAGGAAGTGGCAATAAAGGGGTAGTAAATGTTTCTCTCACACAGTCAGCATAAGGCCCACACAGGCAGCTGCTGTTAGTGACTAATTGCATGTCTCTAGGTGAGTATTCCTAAGGAAGGAAGGAAAGGCAGAGGTTATATTTCTGGTTGCTGGGACCATGTATCCAACAAAAATCAATGTAAGGGCAAAGGGGATTATATGAGCTTACAGTTTATGAATGGATACTGCCTAGCCTGAAGGTGAGGCAAGGCAGTAGAAACCCGATGCAGATGGTCAGGTTGTATCTGTATTAGGAAGCAGAGAGTGAACAGGAAGTGGATCCAGGCTATAAAATCCCAGTAAACCACTTCCTGAAAGTTCTACAAGCTTTCCAAACAGTGCCATCAGCTGAGAACCAAGTATTCAAACACATGAGTTTCTGGAGGCTATGTTACCATCAACCCAAAAGTGTGGCCAAAAGACACAGTAATGCAGTCATGGTGACTTACCCTAGATTTCAGCCCTGAGACATGCTCCAAGGATAGCCCTTATGCTATTTCTCTCAAATCAATTTTTATTTCAAAATTAAATCCATAGGCAATGTTTGTATGTACACAACAGGCATCCTAATTCATGATGCTTGGGAGGAAAATACAACAAAGCCACTGTAGCATCTCAGCCCTCCATGCTATAGCTTTAAAGAGAGAGAAAGTTAAAATGCAGTATTGATTTCAGAGACTCCGTGGGTTGTTGTTCTTCAAACACAGCCACTGCCTGAAGACTCAAGTGTAGTAAGTGACTGGAGTGACTCCAATTTATCTGTTATATGACTTTAGTTAAGTCTCTCCACCCTCTAAGCACCTGAGCTTTGCTGTGTTTGTTTGTTTGTTTGTTTGCTCTGTCTTCAGATTGATGGCCCTTGTGTGTCTTTGAGCTGAGGCAATACTTAAATGACTAAACAACTTGAGAGTTGTGAGTGCTGAGCACCAAGGCAAGGGTCAGGCCTGAGCTGTAGAGCAGTGCCCAAGGCCTCCACAGTGCCATATGTTGATATCTTGAGTGTTGATTTGGGTGGGGTTAAGAGGGCCCTAAAGAGGAAAGTGACCAGAAAACAAGAATGTTCACAGTAGGAAGCAATTAAGTGGCCCGTGACAACAGCTATTTATCAATCTGTACAAAACTATTTGAATATGTGAACAGCCTATTTTCTGTTCCTGAGACACTCAAGTTAAATAGCTTGTGACTGAGGATTAAGGAAACTCAGCTATTACTGTGTTCTGCATTTGGCCCCTTATGGAGTAAAACACTTTCAAAAAACATAGTTGACCTTTCTTTCTCCCATTCTCTACTTGCCCAACTTTCAGTCTACTTCAGGCCATCTCTGGGTCATTACTGAATTCAACATCTTGTCATACTTCAAGACAGGATGCAAAGTTACAGGCTGACTCTCAAAACAACTGTATCAAAGTACTCCTTCATGTCTGTCATATAATGTCACACTGCCTTTTGAATTGACAGTGTGATTGACGTTGTCCAAGACTATAGTGCTCCCAGCCTCAGGTGCCCTGGCATGGTAGAGAGCAGAGACCATAAGAAAACAGACCTGCACTTGATGGTGAGTGTGGCTGTCTTCACTGTTGCCCCTTTCCCCCTTTTTTGAGTGTCTTCACCGTATATTTGAATAGGAGGAGGGAATGAGGTCCAGGTTTGTGATTGTGTGTTAGTTATTTTTTTCTCCTTGCTGTCACAAATGTACCTGATAGCAACTTAAATAAAGAAGAATTGGTTTTGCCTAATACTCTTCAGGGGAAGGCGTGGCCATAAGTGTTTGAGACAGCTGGTCACAGACCATCCATGGACATGATGCAGACTGGCAAATGGTGGTGTTTAGCTAACTTTCTCCTTTGTACACAGCCAGTAGGATGATGCTACCCATATTTAACGGTGGGTCTTCAACTTCAATTAACCTAATCCAGTATCCCTCAAGGATACATCTAGAGGTGTATTTCCATGGTGATTGTAAATCACATCAACTTGACAAAAAAGATTAGCCATTGCATACATAGTGTCACCAGGGAATCTAAACAAACACCAATGCTACACACACACACACACACACACACACACACACACACACGGGGGTGGGGACAGAGGCAGGGAGGGAAGGAGGAAGGGAAAGAGAGAGAGTTAAAAGTTCAGATGTTCTAGGAGAAGCCTTGGTATTGGGATTTTAAAAGCCCCCTGGGTGATTCTGATGTGAATCAGAAGTAAAGAATTTGTCCACAAGCATATGCAAGCTTCAGCCAGGCTCAACACACTCAATCAACCTCTGCTTCTTTGAATCCTCAAAGTCAATCTGAATCTATATTCACCAAGGAGCTTCCTCCTAAGGAGAATCCATGAGAGAGTTGTCATAGTTACCCTGTGTTTATCCTTCCTGCCTTGTTAGAAACCAAACATATTTGTGTATATGGGATTTTCTGTTGCTTTGTTGACATTTTAAAATGCAGACAACTTCTCCAACCAGAACGCACAATGTGATTACTGCAACTCTGACATCTGTGAGGAAGGAGCAGGTGAGAGCAAAGTTAAATCATTGCCCTGGCAAAATTGTCTTCCTTTAGTAAACTTCTCTTGCTAATCCCTGCAACTGCTAGGAACAGGGCTTTGCAAAGGCTTTTCACAGCATGAAATAGGCATGCATGTGTACAATGGATGATTTTAGGGAAAGTGGAATGAAATTAAGAATAGAAAATAAATTGGTCAGTGATGGTGTTAAGTTTGACACGTGTTGGTTTCTACAGTAGCTTTAACAAACCAAAGCCCAGAAGAGCAGTGGATGACATGGTCAAGGCAGTTTAGTTTTAGAGGCAGCTCTGCCATGAACTATCTCCATCTGGAGCCTGGGTGAAGCAAGTGCTGTGACTGATCTGTTGATGCTGCAGTTCACACATCCCATGTGATGCAGCCTGGGGGACATGGAGGATCCGAGAACAGGCATTAAAGGACCTGGCACAAAATCCCTGTGAGTTCTTTCCTTTCAAAGACCAGGAAACTTAAGCCCAGGACACTGAAATGATGTTCTTCGTGTTATACAGCAAGTTGCGTGGCAGAATGTGAACTTGAACCATGCTCACTGGAAACCTAGCACAGAAGTCTCTCCTATGTATCATAGCATGCCAAAGGGAAGCCAGCACCACTGTCAACTGCAAGAAAACTCCCACCACAGTAGGTTACAGGGGTGTGGCAGCTGGGTTGAATGGTCTAGCACAGGTGCATGGGGTCAGCATGGTTGATCTGGAGTGTCATCTGAGATTTAAACTCTCCTTGCTCTCTGCTCTGCCATCCTGAGCTTCTGGAAGCAAGCTGCCTGACTATCCGCATAACGTTTACTGTTTTGTTAGTTATGGAACTCAGTTGCTTCACCTTCCTATAATCACTTTCCATATCTTTTCTAGTAACTGCTATGAGATTGAATTAGTGATCTGTCAAAAGGGTTTAAAAGCATCTAAGAATTGGAGCTGATTTTCCTTAGTTGTGGATTTTTTAAGGTTGCAGAAGAGTTGTGTCATCAGGCATGGTGCTTTTTGTTCTACTTATTCATGAAATTTGCTCTATTTATTCATTATTTGTCCTCATAGCAAACCCCAATATACCTCTGATTAACAGACCTAACTACTACATGCACACTCAGACCTGTAAACTACAAGAGGCGATCACACAGGCGATACTGGATTCAAGGCCATTCTAACAAAGCCCTGAGCTTCATAGAGAAATGAGTTGAATGACACTAAGTAGGCATGTTCCAATAACGTCAGGACTAGCTGGCTTCTTATCAATTCAGGGCACAATACTAACTTCCCTGACTCTTAGTTTTGTTAACTATAGTTGAGATGAGGATTTCCACTCTGTCTAGCTCAAAGGTGTTTGTTAACACTAACCTGTAGGTCAGATAACACTTTGTCATCTGCAGAGTAATCTGTAAACATCTCGTTATTCATCTATTTTATGTAGTAAGAGTTCAACCTTTGACCTCCAAACACTTCCACTGATGCTTGAAAGAATATTGATCTAGAAATGAGAATGAGAACAGATTTAAGTCATTACATGGTTGGGGGAAAAGCATGTTTCAGAATGGCAGATTCCATGTGGACTTTCTCTTCCTACCTGAATTGACCTATCTAGGGGGAAATATTTTACTCTAAGAGGGAAACAGTCAACCCTGTAAGTAGTATTGCTACAGAAAACTATATCTCTTCTTGCAAGATTTAGTAGACAAAGGCATACTCCGTGTCTCTTAAAGATATAGGAAATGATCTTAACGCCATTGAAAAAATTAAGCAGAAATGTTCATATCTTGTCATGGTTGAAATGATTAGCAAGCTATGTGCATGAATATATCAAGATGTCTATGTCTATCCAGATACTTCATATGCACAGATTTTAAACTATTTGTAAATATACACTGGATATGTCTATATATCTCTTCACATATATACAAGATCTACTAGATTATCATGAGTGTGCTCACAAGAACATCAATGCTGTAGTCAATTTCTTTGATGCAATTTTTACATCTAGCCTTTCATATTTAAAAACACTGCTACCCAGAGAAAACTGTTGCTTTCCTGGAATGTAATGACTTGCCTGTCACTAGAGGAATGCAAGCAGTTTCCAAATAGCCACTTGGTGGCGCTGTGGTAGAAGGAATTCAAGTTGCAAAGGCTGGAAAGAGGTGAGGGAGGGGGGAAGAACAGATTGAATGACCCTGAAGAAAACTTTAAATTGAGTAAGTGTATAAGTGAATGAAATACTAGCTCCCTTTATCATATAGTTATAAATCTATTCTTCAATCTTCTCATTTCTCATGTGGATGTAGACACAGATTTATGTCATATTTAATAGAGCATTTATTTTGCACTTTTTTTTTTTACATCTTGTGTTATATTCTATTTTCTGAGCTAATTTGTGGAAATCAAATCTTCCTTTCTTAACATGAAAGACAGTAAAGTTTCATTTAGTGTAATCATCTCCCAGATTTCGGACAAGTTCGAGGACAGGAGACGGATAATCAAGGTCATTTGTCTAGACTGTGTTGGAGGGCTTTCCATTTCCTCTTTCAAAAACATGTTCCAAAATGGGAACTCTTTATAAAGGATACTTTCATTACCTACAGCACTAGCTCTGAGAGTGGTCCCAGATAAATAAATAAACCTAATGAGTAAGTTCACAGAGAGGTAAGAACAGGAAGAAATGTTTTCAACCCCAACAGCTTGCAAAATTAGGAAAGCACAGTCTTTTTTCACTGTATGTATTTTCCAGACTTCTTATTGCTTTGATGAATACCTGAGAGAAACTACCTAAGAAGGACAATTTTATTTAGGTTTTTGGTTTGAAAGGTTTCAGTCCATGATTCCTTGGCTCCATCCCTAGGACCCACATACAACAAAGCATTGTGGAGAAGAGGGCCAAGCGGAACAGAGATGGTGATGGCCTTGAAGCAGAGACAGACAGGAAGAGGCTAAGACAAGACACGCTCTCAGAGGCTAAGTGACTTACTTCCTCCCACCATGCTCCACATTCCACATTTTCACCATCTCCCAGCAATGTATTCAGATGCTGAACTCATCAGTAGATTCAAGCATTGATCAGGTCACATCCTGTATCTAATCATCTTCAGAAATCTCACAGACACACTCCTGGTGGCCTCCTTGTATCTCTTATTCAGTCAAGTTAACAATCAAGCTTAGCCACCACTATAGGAACTCAACCTGCAGTAGACTGCAGAAGCCGCTGCAAAGGAGAGCCCTAGAAGTGCTAAAGGCGTTAAAGGCAAAGCTAGCTGCTGTGACAAACTGAAATCTTGGTATCCTAACTAACTCACTATAGATTTCTTTCTCCTTCATCTAGAGTCCACTCAAAGGCAGAGGCTGTGGTGCTTTCTCTTCAGCCCTTGGGTACTCAGGATAAAGTCTGAGCCATATTCAACATGAAACCTCCAGGCTGATCAGTGAATCAGCATTCCAGATAGGAGAAAAGAGAATGGTGCATGCCGCATTGGCATTGCTAATTCCTAGAAGTGACATTTATCACTTCCTCCTATATCCCATTGGTTATAACTGTATCACATGGCCACTGTCACTGCAAGGGAGGCAGGGAAACAGTCTAGCATTGTACCAGGAGAGAACTTGAAAAGTTGTGGTCAACACCTAGCCAGTCTCCACCATGGTGAAAGTATGGTCTAAAGGATCACCAAAATCGGCTGTACTCTTTCCTTGCATGCCCTGTCTCAATGTCATTTTATTCATACATTTTGATATCAAACTTCATGAATCCTCAGTTATTCTAATTTGCTACTCAATGAATCCATATCCTTCTACATTTCACTGTCTGCATTTTAAAGTTGAAGAATTGCCATTTGGCTATTTTATAACATTTTTAATTCTCTGCTGAACTTCTCAGTATTGTCTTTTTACTTCGTTGAATTCCTCAGTACAGCTAATTTAAATGCTCCTGTCTTGTAACTCCATTATCTGGATCCCCAGTAGGCCTGTTGCTTCTGTGTATTGATTCCACTGATTTTCAGTCATGTCTCTAGTCTCCTCTTATGCCTGATTATCATTTTTTTAATGCTAGTCCTTGTATATAAAACACTGTAGATTTAATTTACACTCAAGATAACATATTTTTTCCTCCAGAAAATATGTACATTGGCTGCTGGAAAATTACTATGTGCATTCTTACTTGGGACCAATCAATGTTGGATTAAGAAGTCTTGGAACTAGAATTTATTTTCTTGGAAGATGAGTCTACTTCTGGTTCTCCCTTATTTCAAGGATGAAAAAGAACTTTTTTAGCTTCTCTATTGAAATTAAAATGGTTTTTGACAATGACATCCCTAAGCTTAAGAGCCTGAACCCTATTGTTTTTCTCTCTTAGCTCTATAAACCTGTTCAAAGTTTAATTTAAAATTTCACAGCATTCTTAGATCACTGTTCCAGGGGCAGAGGACATTTATTGGGAGGAGGCTATCCCCAGTATGAGGTATTTTCTTCTTATTTTCTTAAATCTTAGATATAAGATTTTGAAATCTCTACTTATTTCAGCTACAGGTTTGTTTATTTATCTGATCTCAGCTTTCCTAGTTATTAGGGTAGATACCAATCCCCCTGCCCTACCTACCTGCCCACCACACCTGCCTCTCATCTGTTCCCTTAGCAATGCACTGTGACAATGTCATCTGAATCTGTGTCTGCATTGGTGTTTTTTGTGGATTCCAATCTCTCATCTATTACAAATACTTGATGCTTTATTTAGCCAGTTCCTTTGCTGATGAAAACTACTTAGCTTGATCACAGTTTTTCAGGGCAAACATTACATATACAAGACTATGCCTATGAGATAAATTTGAGAAGTAGAATTGCTATTTGTTATCAAATTATCTTCCTGGAAAAGGCTAGTTTGCATTTCTACCACTTAGGTATGAGGATGCTGCTTCCCTAATCAGCTTGCTACTGCTACATTCTTTCAGACTTATGTTTAATATATATAGCAATTTTTTCCTTCTTTTATTAAGAAAATTTTTTCATTCATTTTACACACCAATCAAAGATCCCCCTCTTCCCTCCTCCTGTGCCCCAGTCTCCCCATCCTCAAAAAGAAGGCAAGGACTCCCATGGGAAAGGCACATCCACTAGAGGCAAGTCCAAGCCTTTCCTCCTGCCTCAAGGCTGCACAAGGGTGTCCCATCATAGGTAGTGGGCTCCAAAAATCCCCCTCATGCACCAGGGATGGATTCTGATTCTACTGCCAGGAGTCCACCCCAAGAAGATCAACCTACACAATTGCCATGCCATGCAGAGGGCCTAGTCCAGTCCCATGCTGGCTCCACAGCCATTGGTCCAACTTTCATGAGTTCCCATTAGTTCAGTTTGGTCGTCTCTGCAGGTTTCCCCATCATGATCCTGATGTACTTGCTCATAGAATCTCTCCTCTCTCCTGCTGGACTCATGAAGCTCTGCCTGGTATTTGGCTGTGGATCTCTGCATCTGCATCCATCAGTCATTGGAGAAAAGTTCTATGATGACAGGGTATTCACCAATCTGATCACTGGGGCAAGCCAGTTCAGTTCAGGCATCCTCTCCACTAATTCTAGGAGTCCAAGCTGGGGTCATCCTTGAGGATTCCTGGCAACTTGTCTAGCACCAGGTTTCTCTCTATCCCCATTATATCTCCCTCCATCATGGTATATCTCTCATTTGCTTTCCCATTTCATCCCTGTTCCAGCTCGACCATCTCATTCCCTTATGTTCTCATCCCCCATTCCCTACCTTCCATTGCCTACCCTTCACCCCCAGTTCACTCATGGAGATCTCATCTATTTGCCCTTCCCAGGGCAATCCATGCATCCCTCTTTGGATCTTCCTTGTTAGCTAGCTTCCCTGGTTATCTGATTGTTGTCTGGTTATCCTTTGCTTTAATTCTAGTATCCACTTATGAGTGGATACATACCATGTTTGTCCTTTTGAGTCTGGGTTACCTCACTCAGGATGATATTTTCTAGTTCCAACCATTTGTCTGCAAATTTCTTCATGTCATTGTTTTTATCTGCTGAGTAGTACACTATTGTGTATATGTACCACATTTTCTTAATCCATTCTTCAGCTGAGGGGCATCTAGGTTGTTTCCAGGTTCTGGCTATTATGAATAATGCTGCTATGAACATAGGTGAGCATGTGTCTCTGTGGTATGATTGAGTATTACTTGGGTATATGCCCAAGAGTGGTATATCTGGGTCTTGAGGAAGATTGATTCCCAATTTTCTGAGAAACTGCCACATTGATTTCCAAAGTGGCTGTGCAAGTTTGCACTCCCACCAACAGTGGAGGAGTGTTCCCCTTGCTCCACATCCTCTCCAACATAAACTGTTTTGCAGTGCGTTTGATCTTAGCCATTCTGACAGGTGTAAGATGGTATCTCAGAGTAATTTTGATTTGCATCTCCTTAATTACTAAGGATGCTGAGCAATTCCTTAAATGTCTTTTGGCCATTTGAAATTCTTCCTTTGAGAATTCTCTGGTTAGCTCTACATTTTTAATTGGATTTTTCATTATTTTGATGTCTAGTTTCTATATTTTAGAGATCATACCTCTGTCAAATATGAGGTTGGTGAAAATACTTTCCCATGTAGGCTGTTGTTTGTCTTATTTACTGTGTCCTTTGCCTTCTCAGTTTCAGGAGGTCCCATTTATTAATTTTTGCTCTCAGTGTCTATGATACTTGTATTTAGGAAGTAGTCTCCTGTGCCAATGTGTTCAAGACTACTTCTGACTTTCTGTTCTATAAGATTCAATGTAACTGGTTTTATATTGAGGTCTTCACTCCACTTAGACTTGAGTTTTGTGCATTGCAATAGATATGGATCCTTTTGTGATTTTCTACATGTTGATGTCCAGTTATGCCAGCACTATTTATTGAAGATGCTTTCTTTTTTTCCATTGTAAAGTTTTGGCTTCTTTGTCAAAAATCAGGTATTCCTAGGTGTGTAGGTTAATGTCAAGGTCTTCAATTCAATTCCATTGTTCCACATGTCAGTTTTTATGCCAATACTGAGCTGTTTTTATTACTATAGCTCTATAGTAGAGCTTAATATCAGGGTTGATGATGCCTCCAGAAGTGGTTTTGTTGTACAGGATTCTTTTAGCTATCCTGGGTTTTCTGCTTTTCCAAATGAAGTTGAGTATTGTTCTTTCCAATTCTGTGAAGAATTTTGTTGGGATTTTGATGGGGATTGCACTGAATCTGTAGATTGCTTTTGGTAAGATTGCCAATTTTACTATATTAATTCTACCTATCCATGAGCATGAGAGATCTTTCCATTTCTTTTGATATCTTCTTCAATTTCTTCTTCAGGGGCTTAAAGTTCTTGTCATACAAGTCTTTCACTTGCTTAGTTACAGTTATCCTAAGGTTTTTCATATTATTTGTGGCTATTGTAAAGGGTGATATTTCTCTGATTTCTTTCTCAGTCCATTTATCATTTGTATATAGGAGGGATACTGATTTTTTTTTAGTTAATCTTGTATCCTGCCACATTACTGAAGGTGCTTATCAGCTGTAGGAGTTCCCCATAGAATTTTTGGGGTCACTTTATATACTACTGTATCATCTGCAAATAGTGAAAGTTTGAATTCTTCCTTTCCAATTTGTATACCTTTGATCTCCTTTTTGTTATTGTTGTTATCTTATTGCTCTAGCTAGAATTTCAAGTACTCATTGAATAAATATGGGGAGAGCAGACATTCTTGTTTTGTTTTTTGTTTTAGTGGAGTTGCTTTGAGTTTCTCTCCATTTAATTTGATGTTTGATGTTGGCTTGCTGTAAATTGCCTTCATTATGTTGAGGTACGTTCCTTGTATTCCTGATATCTCTAAGACCTTTATCATGAAGGGGTGTTGGATTTTGTCAAAGGCCTTTTCAGCATCTAATGAAATGGTCATGTGGGTTTTTTTCTTTCAGTTTGTTTATACAGTGTATTACATTGACAGATTTTTCAAATGTTGAACCATCCTTGTATCTCTGGGATGAAGGCTACTTGATCATGGTAAACAATTTTTCATGTGTTCTTGGCATCTGTTTGCCAATATTTTATAATTTGTGTATCAATGTTCATGAAGGAGATTGGTCTGTAATTCCCTTTCTTTGTTGCATCTTTGTGTGGCTTGGGAATCAGAGTAACTGTAACCTCATAAAAAAAGTTTGGTAACATTCCTTCTGTTTCTATTGTGTGGAACAATTTAAAGAGTATTGGTATTAATTCTTCTTTGAAAATCTGGTAGAATTCTGTGTTAAAACCATCTGGTCCTGGGCTTTTTCTGGTTGGGAGACTTTTAATGACTATTTTTATTTCCTTAGGGGTTCTTGACCTATTTAAATTGTTTATATGGTCTTGATTTAACTTTGGTATGTCATACCTATCCAGAAAATTGTCCATTTCTTTTAGATTTTCCAATTTTGTGGAGTACAGGTTTTTGAAATATGACCTAATGATTCTCTGGATTTCCTTGTCTGTTGTTATGTCTCCTTTTTTTATTTCAGATTTTGTTAATTTTGATGCTTTCTCTCTGCCTTTTGGTTAGTTTGGATAAGGGCTTGTTTATCTTGTTGATTTTCTCAAAGAACCAACTCTTTGTTTCATTGATTCTTTGTATTATTTTCTTTGTTTCTATTTTATTGATTTCAGTTCTCAATTTGATTATTTCCTGGCATCTATTCATCCTGGATGAGTTTGCTTCTTTTCGTTCTAGATCTTTTTTGTGTGCTGTTAAGTCACTAGTGTGAGATTTCTCCAACTTCTTTATGTGGGCATTTAGTGCTATGAATTTTCCTCTTAGCATTGCTTTCATAGTGTCCTATAAATTTGGGTATGTAGCTCATTCATTTTCAATAAATTCTAGGAAGTTTTTAATTTCTTTCCTTATTTCTTCCTTAACCCTTTTGTGATTCAGATGAGCATTATTCAGTTTCCAAGACATTGTAGACTTTCTATAATTTTTGTTGTTGTTGAAATCTAACTTTAAGCCATGGTAGTCCCATAGAATACAGGAGGATATTCCATTTTTTTTTGTATCTGTTGACATTTGCTTTGTGACCAAGTATGTGGTCGATTTTAGAGAAGGTTCCACAGGGTGCTGAGAAGAAGGTATATTCTTTTTTTGTTAGGATGGAATGTTCCGTAGATATCGATTAAGTCCATTTGAGTTATAACATCTGTTAGGTACCTTATTTCTCTGTTAAGTTTCTATCTGGCAGGTTTGTTCAGTGATGAGAGTAGGGCGTTGAGTCTCCTACTCTTAATGTGTGGGGTTTGATGTTTGATTTAAGCTTTAGTAATGTTTCTTTTACATATGTGGGTGCTTTTATATTTGGGGCATAAATGTTCAGAATTGAAACTTGATCTTTGTGGATCTTTCCTGTGATGTGTATGGAATGTCCTTCTTGACCTCTTTTGATTGATTTTTGTTTGAAGTCCATTTTGTTAGATATTAGGATAGCTATACAAGCTTTCTTCTTAAGTCCATTTGATTGGAAAGTCTTTCCCCAGCCTTTTACTCTGAGGTAGTTTCTGTCTTTGAAGTTGAGGTGTATTTCTTGCATGCAGCAGAAGGATGGGTCCTGATTCCATATTCATTCTGTTAGCCTGTGTCTTTTTATAGGCAAATTGAGTCCATTGATATTAAGGAATATTAATGACCAGTGATTGTTAATTCCTATTATCATTTGGTGGTAGTATGTGTGTGTATTTCTCTTCTTTGGGATTTACTGCTGTGGGGTTATCTATTGCATATGTTTTCCTCAATTTCCTTAAGTGGAGGGTTTTGGTGTGTGTGTGTGTGTGGCTACCCACAGGAGTTTTCCCTGCTGGCCAGCAACTGAGTCAGAATTGGATCTATATAGCCATTCTTAATTGTACTTCAAGATAACATTCTCATTTCCTCCTAATCTAATTACATATGAAGAACACATGCATTTATTAATCACAGTAACTGACCATGTCATTTTCTTCTCTAACACTACTCACTTTTACCTCCTTAGAAACAGAGAATGATGACATTTGCAGAAACTAACACATCCCCTACTCTGTAACCTGCCATCCCCATCCTTCAGACAGTGCTCCCCATCCTTCCTATTCATAATCCCCTACAGGTGCTCCACATGTGCTCCTCTATCTCTCTGGGATCCCCTTTAACTTCCATGAGAAAAGGTAAACTTTCACATCCTGTTCACACATTAGGCATTCTTTTGGGAAAGTCTCCTATTAGCATTACCCCTCTGCCTGCCCACAGGATGGACCTTCAGTGACTCCTGCCATGTTATTTGGCTTTCTAGCACTGCAACAAACAACCTGAGATGATCAACATAAAGGGAAGGAGGGTTTGTTGTCATGCGTGATTTCTGAGGCTGCAGTCTATAGTCACTTGACCAATTTCTTTGGTCCTATGATGGCAGAGTAGATTGTGCGAGTTGGATATGTAGTGGAAGAGGCAGCTTACCATATGACAGCCTGGAGGCTGAGGGTGGGGGTGACATGGTTGGGTCTCAATATTCCCTGCAAAGCTTACTCCCAGTAGCCTAACTTCCTTCTAATAGTCTCCACCTCCTAAAGCTTTTATAGCATCCAATAGCTCCATCAGCTGGGAGCAAGCCTTCAACACACAAACATTTGGAGTACTTGTTAAGTCAAACCATAGCACTATCCTTTACATCACTACCTCTCATTCTAAATACCCTTCTTGTAATACACAGAATGGTGCATTGCACACTGTAAGTCTACCTTATCCACTACTGAAATACAAACTAGTTAAGGAAAGGAGCCCATCTTGGTCTGCTCTACTGCTGTGCCCAGTAGAATACCTGGCACAGAGAAAGTGCCCAGGACACACATTTTCAAAGAGTAAGTTTAGTCTGTAATACCTCTGTGAAACACTCCCAATACAAGCATTTTTCAAAGCCACCTCTGCCTTCCTGTGACTGGGAACTCTTGGGGCAAAGTTCTTTGTGACCTAGATTTAGCATTCAAATCTTAGCCTGAACGAATTTAGCCCCAAGGAGGAAACAAAAGTTGTTTGAATTATTTGTTGGAACCTAGATTTTTGGCAACAATTTTCCCTTTGACACCTAAAGCCATTTGTGTTCATGACATTATATCGTCAGTGAAAACCAGAATTTGCTGGGAATTGAGAATATTAAGCTCTTTACAAAAAAATGTTATGTTTAGCAACCCTGATTCTAAAACTGCCAGCAAAGTATGCAAACTTTTGAGCCTCTTTTGACCCTGGGCATAGGACAATGCATGTATTTACTCTTAGTGTAGCACTACTAAGACACAGTGGATTTTTAGTGGACATTTGATAGGCAGGCTTCTTCCATAGTTAATAGAAAATACAGGAGAAGGAAAAGATAAGTGATTTATCTACTTTGGGAAAACAGATCTGTGTGCTTACCAAGGAATATTTTATCACTCCAAGGAGGCAACATTTTCAGCCTATTTCAATGCTAGGTAGCAGAGGACCCAAGGGACTGTAACAGCACCAGCTATGATTGCAATCTGTGACTCATCTTCTCCCCCAAGGGACTCTGATTTGCTATGCCCTGATGGCTCATCCATTCAGTAGCTTGTATGATTGGATTCTATTTGTGACTAGATGTTCTCATCTAGGCAGCAAAGACAACATCCATCTCCCCTGATGACTAGAGGCACAATAATGACCATGGTAAATATGGTTTCAGTATTGTGCATTTGGATTCAATGCCATGCTTGGATAAGAGGAGCCTGAGGTGGCAGGAATTTTAAAGGTCTTAACAATTCTTGAATTTTCTCTACAACATCCCCACCAAGTGGCTACAGCACCTTTACTGAAGTAAATCTCATGGTCCTCTTGAACCCCTGACATGCAAGTGCTTCACTCATATCAACTGAGAAGAAACCTGTCTCTTAGTTATTTCTACATGTAGACCCTTGGAAAAGTTATAATTTTCCCTTGGGTTTTTGTTTTTGTTTATTTATAAATGTGAGAAACATTTGGGTACTGGAAGAGTGCTCTCATACATGTGTTGAATCATTCATTCTGCCTTAAGCTTCCATGGTGGTTATGAGTCTTCAACATTGTGGGCACTCACCATGCTGATGTGTCCAAGATATGACTCCAGCTATTGTTAAAAGGCCCATAGACTGCATTACTCGATGACTGTGCAAAAGCAGGAATGGGAGAGGAGAGCACTTCCATCCTTGCTTAAAAGAAGGAAGCATTTGATGACATCTCCTCCCTATTAGTCCAGAAATTTCTGGGACTTGTTTGTTTGCCATTTCAGTAGAACAAGCTTATCTGTTCATTAGTTTATAATCCTACAGAAACTACTTAAGCAGCTATTCACCTAGGAGGACTTCTGTAAGCTGTTGTATTACTACCATGCAATTGGTTGACTACAGAATAGAAATCTTTAGTAAGCCATGGTGTTGATTGGATCCATATAAGGAGGGTACTGGTACATATGAGTGTGTGTGCGTGCAAAGGCCACAGAACAACCTTGGGTATTATCACCCCGAAGAAACACACCTTATTTTATGAGAAAAGCTAGAATCTGGGGCTCACTAATTAGGCTGGACTGGCTGGCCATTGAGCCTCAGGCATCCTCCTGTTACCACCTCCCAGCAATGAGATTACAATTTGTTATTGTTGTGTGTATGCATGGAAAAAGAGAGACAGAGGCAAACACAGAGACACACATAGGGGGAGAGACAGAGAGAAACAGAGACAGAGAGATACAGAGATGGGGAGAACAATACTTTCAAGAGTCAGCTCTTTCCTTTAATCTTATGAAGCAGGGTCACATTGTTTTGGATAATCTGTGTACTCCAGGCCAGTTGAACTCTAACCTTCAAGAGAGTGGCCCTGTCTCTATCTTCCGTCTTGCCTTAGGAATTTAGGAGGTATAGAATTACAGATGTAAACCACAGAATAAGGTTTTTTGAGGATTCCAGAAATCTACCTAAGGTGGTCAGGCTTGTATAGCAAATTCTTTTACCCACCAAACCATCTCACCAATCCCATACTGAGCTTTTTACATAGATTCCACCATTTGAACTCAGTTCATCCATGAACAGCTGGAACATTACAAACTGATCTGTCTCCCCAGCCCGTGCTTCTGTGTTTTATTTGCTGTGCATTGTTAAAAGAATTATTTTGTCTCTCTGAGCCACAGAGTCTCTGCAGAAAAGTGGTGATAATCACAGTTATCATGCTTATTGAAAATTAGTGATAATATATACAGAATTCAGCACACTTTCTGGAAAATAGCAGGTGCTTCATACATAATAGATTGAATTATTTGAAGAATGTTCTTTACCTTGTAACTTCGTTCCAATTCTCAAGCTGTCAGAAGATAGGAAATCTTGGCAAAACCATTTGACTCATAGTCTCATTTTTAAGAGTGGGTAACAATTGGTCCTGTCTACCAAGTTGATTTTTGTTTGGTTAACTGAGACATCACATCATAGTAAAGTATCTCACTTCATGATACATGATAGGCAGTCTTAAAAAATAAAAAGATTGACTCTGTTTGATTCAGTTCCATGCTCCTATCACAATGCCTGGCACACGGGAACCATTGCATGTTGTGACACACTCCCCATTGCCCAATTCAAAATGTGCATGTTAGCCGCTCTTGTCACTCCATATGCATGTCCTGGACACACAATGTTGTTTCATGGTGACAGTGACCTGGAGAGGTGGAAATGGGCTGGGTAGTATTAGTACTTCCCACAGCACCAGCTCCTGCCCTCAAGAACTTCTCAGCGTTGGACAAGAGACATGGTGCCAATAGCTAATTGCATACAGTGTGCTGGGGCTCACAGCATAATAACTGACAATAACCAACTCTCTAGAAAAAGGGAGAATGGAGATGAAGGGGAACAAAGAACAGCATTTGACAAATGAAAAAGAGTAGGCTGGGCAGACCCAGCAGGGAAGGGCATGTTTGAGAAGAAAGCATCTGCAGAGTCACAGGGTTGTAGGAAACAGCATGGTTCATTCTGAGAAGAGTTAATGATATCCTAAGACTGAAATGAAGGCTAATTTCAAGCAATGGAAGACATGGGGCCAGACCTAAAGAGACTTGAATATTCTGTTAGGGAATTTGGATTTTATACTCGACTCCATGGATGGCTGTTAAAGGCTATTCATCAGAAGAGGACTTGTCTGATGAAAGTCTTAGAAATATTTTTTCCAGTCTTTGCAGAAAAAATGAAATAGGAGTAAAACTGGTGCCCAAAGGCCTGCAGTTATTTATGTCCTTCTGCTCCTGATATTTAATGCATCTAAATTATTTGTGCACAAATCGGGTGTCCACCATTTGGCAATAAAACTCCAAAGGGAGTTTTATTTCTGTTCCCAGTGCTACGTGGAAAACTTTAATGATAAATAAAATTTAAATCATCAACAACAAGTGCATGTATTTCTAGTCCCCCACTTCCCATTACCTAAGTCATCAGCATATTATAGGAGATGCCACCATTTTTATCTGAAAACAGAAGTTCAAGTATTACCTATCCCATACAGTTCCTATAATGTTAAACATTGCAGACAGGTGACAGGAATGTACGTTGCTGGTAGAGTGTTTACCTAGCATGTACAAGGCCATAGGTTCAATCATTCATCTTGGACAAAAGTGTGTGTGAGGGAGAAAATGTATGTGTGTGTATGCTTGTATGTGCATGCATGTGTTCATGTGTGAAAAAGATAATCTCAGGTGACATTCCTTGCCTTCTGCCTTGTTCGAAACAGTCTCTTGTTCATTGCTGCATATTTTATGATAGTCTTCTTCAAGCTTCTAGAGTTATCTGGTCTTAGCTTCCCATCTTACTGTAGGAAAGCTAAGATGATAAATATACACTAGTTCATCTAGTTTTACATGGGTTCTGAGGATCCAAACTCCAGTCCATGTGCTTACAAAGCAAACACATTATTTGTTCAGCCATCTCCCCAGTTCCACCTATCTAAATTCTAAACATACTGTTAACTGAAAGATACTTTCTATAAAGCCTGTTCCATCATAAAAATGGTACAAACATGCTTTGATTTCTAAAAGAGTTGAGGATTTAGTAACAACAGTCATTGACAATCACAAATGATGTGTTCAGAACTGATCTTTTGACACTTTCCCTGCTCTAGAGCATGCCTCCATCATGCTAGGAGACCTTTGTGGTTCCCAATGGGCTTCACAGCTTGGAAATGGATCCTGGATGTTTTACATTGAACCACTGCATTGATGCCTCTAGTTCTTTGCCTTAATTGGGATTTGGTTGCTCATGTCAGCTTTGAAAAGGCGTGTGCATTGGCATGAGAAAACATTTCCAAACCTTTGATATCCAATTAGAAGTCATTGAAATCTGCCCAGATAAACAATTTCTGCAAAGAGAATCCAGGCAGGCAGTCAACAAATATTTGACTGCTGTGAACCAGGTACTTTCCTAAGCTCCAAAGCAAGAAAGCTGAAGACAGTCCACAGCTTGAGATGTGTCCACTTAGAGGAATGTGACAGTGAACAGACACATAAATGCAAAGTACTGCTGCCTTGGAAGTGCTAAGACACAGAAGGTATTTGGGGTGATGATGGAGAAGCAAGCCATTTCTTTCTAGGAGAGGAGGGAATGCCTTCCTGGAGACAGTATGTTTGAGACCTTCATAGTAAGGAGTTAGCTCCTCAAACACCTTGGGAGAGAGCCCTCCAAATAGACCATCCAAGACTGAAAGCCCTGAAATAGCAACACATTTGGAATGTTTTGAACATTTGAAATATTTTTCCCACCAGATGAAAACAGATGTAGATATATAGGGCCATGCAGAGCACCACAGTGAAGAGGCCAGACTTCATTCTGGTTGTAGTGGGAAAATACTAGTGATTTGGTGAAAGTAGTGTGGTCTACTTTGTCATCTTAAATGGTCCCTCCTGCTAACTGAAGGACACATGAGGAGAGAAGCCTCAAGAGGATGAGGAGAAACAACTGTTAGTAAACAAGGCCAGGACCCAATTTAAAGTGCTGACCCATTAACAAGAATAACATGGGGTTGGTTGGGGGTTTGTTTGTTTGTTTGTTTTTGTTTTTTGGGAATGTGAGCCAACAAAAGTTACTAACGATTAATGATTAAACTTAGGGGGAAGAGCAATCAGGAGTCATATTTTTGCCTTTGCAACTAAAAGTGGAAGCAGAACATTCCTAAGAAGGACAAGGCCCAGAGAATCTGTTTCGTGTGACTGAAGGTGTGAAGAATCTGTCTCAGTCATGGCGTGTCACATGCCTGTCATGATATGTCACATGGCTGCTAAGATCCAAATAGAGATGCTAAGTAGGCAGATGGGATCAATGTGTTTCTGGTATTGAAAACTATGTGGAAATATAAAACCAGAGGGAAATACAAAGAATGCAGACTAAGACTGAGCCCAAACTTGCCCATGTTCAGGATTCTGGGAGAGTGAGGGGCAACAGCAGGGGGACACTTTAAAAATTAGTCTTTAATACAGTGAGTAAAACAAACATGGTATTATCACTAAAGCCCACAGAAGAAAGTGTTTCAAAAGTGGAAAAATGGACAATTGTGTGCATATAATTCCATTAAAAATGGAATAATATAAAAATAAAGAATAGATTGATGAATTCTTTATTTATTTTTAATATTTTTGAGTCAATTACTCATTCTGCAGTAGCTGGCCTCAAACTCAATGCAATCCTCCTGCCTTAACCTCCTAAAAACTGGGGTTGCAGGTGTGAGTTACAATGCCCAGTGGCCATTGACATTGAAAAACTTAGATCTCTGTAGAGCCATAGTGCCTCGATGTGAGGCTACACTATGATAAGGGAATTAAAGCAGGAGAGGAGGATCAGAAAAAGTCTCTTACAGGCGTATCGGAACTTTGGCATTGCAACATGGCACTGTCATCTGCAAACGTCATGTTTGAGAACTGAACAATAATATTATCCCCCAAAATAAGAAAAAAGGAAGGGAGGGAGGGAGAGAGAGAGAGAGAATCAGCAGTGTTCTGTTTTAAGGAAGACTGCGATTTTGTATTGGGCTGGATCTGTAGCACTCCTCAATTGCATACATAGTATGACCATGGTTTAGACACACCCAGAGGAAGTACTATGCCAGATGAAATACAAAACAGGGATAGGATGATTCAAATGAGCATGAGAGAACATACTCAAGGTAGAAGGAATGGCATATATAAAAGTTCTGCATGGGAAAATGATTGGCATATTCCAAGAAATCACCACTTAGTATGGCCAGGTTGTTTCATCTAGGAACACAGCAGGAAGAAAAGTCCTAACAAAGAATAAATGTGATAATATATGTGAAAGGTCACTTTATAATCTGATACAGAACAGGACGTTATTGTAAGTGTGCCTTTTTTAGTCCGTGTATCCTATCCATGTAGCAGATGGTGCACTGAGCACATGGCATTGGCAGGATGTTCATAGAAAAAAAGAAAGGCAAAGACAGCAAAGAAAATCAGAGATGATCCTTGGAACTGTGGGAGGTGAGGCTCATCCCCAGCAATCTCTTAGAACAGGCTTTGAATACAGGTCATAATCAACAATCAACAAGTTTTGAATGGCTGGATGGAAGAGTGAGACCTAGGTCAAGTTCCTTCTGCTCACACATTTCATATTTAAAAGTAGAACACAGCAACAATATTTAAAGGCATCATGCTAGGAACAAATGAGAGAATATCTATAATAGTTACCAAAAAATAAATTGAAGAAACTAAGGAAAAGGATGTACTCAGCAGATGATCAATAAATTGACACAGCCGCCCCTACCCTCGCTATTACAATTCCTGTTGGCATTGGTGGGTGGGGGCGTATAATGGAAGGAAATGTAACTATAAAAGGAGCTAGGGTCAGATTTTGATGTTGTGTTTGTGTGTGTGTGTGTGTGTGTGTGTGTGTGTGTGTGTATGTGTGTGTATATGTATGTATGTGTCGGTATGTATGTATGTATGTATTTAAAGGTAGATATTTAAGATTCTCATGTGTTTCTGATTAAATTATCTTTGAAAAGTCTTTAAAGTTTTTTATGCCTAGTGATACTTTTAACTCATAATTTACTTTAAAATTTTTATTATATTTAATTTATTTGTTCTGTTTATGTGTGCATGTATGTATGTGTACATATATGAGTGTGCACATGCCATGGCACAGGCAGAGAGTAGAGGAAAACATTAAGTAATAAGTTCTCTTTTTGTCCTGTGGGGCCCTGAAATCAAACTCAGGTTATTAGGCTTAGCAAAAAGTAGCTTCATCCACTGAGCCATCTTGCTGACCCTAAATTTATTTTTGTAAGTGTTAATATATAATTATACATTTACTGTGTCTTTATTTTCATACTATTAGCTTGGCGATTTTCCTGTGCTCTCTCTGATTCCTTATTTGTGTTTTTAAATTTGAAATGTATTTACTGCTGGCAACATATAATTGGATCCCTTCTCATCCAATTTAGTCATATCCATCTTTGTATTGACATTTAATTGTCTAATGTGATTATTGATGTAGTTACAATGTGCTGGATTCTGTCTAATCTGTTCTTAACCTATTTTTCTTGTCTTTTTTCTCAAGCCAGTTGAATGTTTTGTGATTCAGTTTTATTTGTCACTTAACAATAACTCTTTGGTTTATCATCTTTGTATGTGTTTTGAAATTATATATATATATATATATATATATATATATATATATATATATATATATATATATATATATATATATCAGCATGCACACATATATTGATTGACAGGGTCTTACTTTGTAGCTATGGCTAGCCTAGAACTCACTATGTAGACCAGTCTGGCCTCAAACTTGCTCAGATCTTATTGCCTATACCTCCCACATGTTGTGACCTAAAGCATGTGCCACCATGAGTGGCCCTAGAATATACCTTGGTCATAATCCTTCTTCAAGCCACATTTCATTTCCTCCAATATAATTTTTTCTTCATATTTAGTTATTCATTATGTCATATTGTTCTTTAAGAGTGTCTTAGTTATTTTTCTATTGCTGTGGCAAAACACCATGAACAAGGAAACTTATAAGAAGAAGAAATTTCTTTTCAGAGGATTAGAATCCATGCCCATCATGGCAGGGTTTATGGCAGCAGGCAGGCAGACATGTAGATGGAGTAGCTGAGAGTTGACATGGTGAGACAACAATGGAGAGGCAGACCAAAGGCCAAATTGAAATGACCTGGGCTTTTGAAACCTCAAAACTCACCCCTAGTGACATATTTCCTTCAGCAAGGCCACACCTCCTAATCCTTTTCAAAGAGTTCCACCAACTGGGGTCCAAGCATTAAAATATAGGAGGGTCATTCTCATCCAAACCACCACAAAGGGATTTTAGAATGGCCATCTCTCCACTGCCTTGTGGGATGCAAGTTTTCCCTCCAGTATATGGTTTTCCCTTTGACTTCTAGGTTTGCTGTCTTGGTAGCAACTTCTTTCCCTTTCTTTTGCTAGAAAAAAAATTGCATTTTGACTCACTTTTGGGAAAAAAAATACTATCCTTATGTATAGAGTTCTGAGTTACATTACTTATCTTTGAGTTCTTTAGAGGTGCCCACTCCTACCTGAAACCATCTATGCTGTGTTCTTACTTATATAACCTTGTAACTCCACACCAATTTTAATATTGCTTTTCTTAGGGTTGACTGTTGCATACATGTGTATACTGCATTATAAACATATTCACTCCCCACTCTCTTTTATTTCTCACACTCCTTTGATAGCCTTCTTCCCCCCAGCTTGACTCCTCTTACTTTTGTGTCTTTTTTAATATGTGAAGGTCTTGTACAGGTAGCAGAAGATACAAGTTCAGTGGCCATGTCAAATTCCAGAAGTCAGTGTGGTGTTCTGTAGCTCTCTTTCCCATCTGTCATCTCCTAAAGTCTTTCTATGTCCTCTTCTGTGATATTCCCTGGGCCTGGGAGGGAATGACAGAAATGTTTTAGGTAGGGGCGCACACTATCAGCCATGGTCAGAGATGCTTCCTTTCCCCTGGGGATGGTTAGAGCAGAGGCGCATAACACGTCAAAGTGCTGAAATAAGCGACTGCTAAGTGTCTACCACTTCTTCCTGAGTTGATCTCTTGATCTTCAGGTTTAGCACATTGATTATGATTCAGCTTAGTGTAGTGTATTTCAAGTTAATTAATTTGGGGTTCATTGTGCTCAGATCTTTTCTATGCCTCTTATTTTTTCATCACAATTGGGTGATACTTCTGTTTGTGATTTTCAGTCCTAGCTTCCTGCTTCTTCATACCCCCGACCATTGCCTGTTTAGATTGTTGTCATTTGTTTGGCTGCTACCAGCTGTGAATTGTGTCAGGATAGGGACGAGACATTTTGCTATTCTTTTAAATATTCTAAAACTTTATTGGGAGATGCAGCCAGATTCTTTGGGGACAATTTAATCTCTTACTTTACAACTTTGTTCTACAAAAGTAAATGAGCCTTTGTCTGCTGCTAACTTTGTCTTGCAAGTAAGAAAAAATTGTCATATTTTCCCAAATTTTTGTCTGTTTTTCCAACAGCTAGAGAGAGAACAAAAAGTGAGCCCATTAGAAGCTCCAGTTGTGGATTTCTGATCCTTTGGAAAAGTTCCCCCCACCTCCTTCAGTGGTTTTCCTCTAACGTGTCTGACTCATAGCCTAAGATGCATCAATATCCTCTGGAAATCTCCAGGGCTCCCTTTAAGTGGTTGGCTTCCTTTTGCTATTCTGACCTGTGAAATTACTGTTATTATTGTTATAATGTCAAGGTGTACCCCATTCTCTTCCATAGGTCCCCTCACTGTGCTGTGACTGTAAAGGCCATAAACAGACACCAGTAGAATGCTCATCATCTGTGTCCTGTCAGGGATTAGTGTTTTCAACTGTTTAGGGTCCACTGTCAGACAACTGTTCCATGTATTTTGCTCAGTTCTTTGGTTGCATGAGATAGCAGGTATGTCCCAGATATTCCAACTAGAGCGGGACTCTGCAGGTTAAAATATCATAGTCATGCACACTCAATAGACCCTCATACTGTCATGTTCCATGCAGGAAATGACTGTTGAAGACTTTCTAGCCTGGAAGTATAAACATGTAATGTAAGAAATCAACCCTGATAGGCAGGAGAGGGAGAGAGGCTGGGGTCATTGCAGTCCATACAGTAGAATCTAAGTAGTTGGTTGTTGTATAATTGATAGAGGAATAAGGTAACATTAAGGTCACATGGACAGTTAGCAGTTCATCTCACAAGTCAATGGGAAAGGCAGCTCCTAAGAACTCTGCTCATATTCTAGGGGTAAGACTTCACACACGTTAGCTTTCCCTTACAGTGGAAAAGGAGGGACTGTGTTAAGTGCTTTTATTGATTCCCTTGCCTTTGCATGAAAGACAATGAGAGGGGAAAATAAACAAATGGAAGCAAATTAATAGAAACAGGCCTGAGGCTGCGATTTGTTACATTGCCAGCAGGATTGATGTTCGCTTTTAATAGAGTTTTTTATTATTAGCATTTTCAAGAATAAACGCTATTTTTACAAGGCTTAGCATCTTTTCCCCACTTGAAAACCACAAGAGAAAGGACCCAGACTTGTGGTATTCACTCAATTCTTCCCATTTGTGATTATGTGTGTCCCGAAGCTTTCCCCTCTGGACCCGTGATACTTCATATCATTCAGAGGGAAAAGAATCTGCCTATTACCTTTCTCTTATTCAGGTCGAAACACTACCCCCTTAGACCTTAAAATTAGACTGGACAAAGACTAAAAGGAACTGCATTTGTGAATAGGTCTGCTGGGGCTGCGAGAGAATAAGCAGTGTATCAATTATTTATGCTTTCCACTTACATTATTTGGATTTTCACGATGAACCCAAATGCAGTGGCCCCTGGGCACTCAAACCCAGGGAAAGGAAATGATTTATTGACAAATAATGCTAACTATACAAAGACAGTTTGCAACAAATATGATGATGGGAAATAACAGCCGAACTACAGGCCAGGGCGGGTAGTGTACTGAAAAAGAACATGTTCAAGGTGTTTTCAGTCGGTACACACACAGCTAGCATGAACAAGAGACCAAAGAGCCAAGGAATACACAGTCAAGAAGAGGAGGCAGGGAGAAGTAGATAGGTTATCTAATAGTTTAATTTGACTCAACCTGTGTCAGTGTCTAGCCATCCTTCCCTGAGTCAGACACCAGGTTCCGGTCTGGATATGTATGTCTAGAAAAAAGAGTTCAGACACTTGGCGGTGTTGGGTGTGATTAAGAGTATAGCTTTGGAACTGCATTTGGCCAGGGTTTGAATCTTCAGTCACTAATTACCAGATTACACCTTCGTCAGCTCACCAAAACTCTCTGAGACTCCAGGTTCTCCTGAGTCACTGACAACTACTCACAGTGACTGGAGGACATTTGACATCAGTGTTAACAGACATCCGAAGCCAGATAAGTCTTTGTCATGGTAGCTCTCCTATGAGTTCTAGAATGTCTGCAGCATGCCTTGCCTCTACCTATTAGCCACAGTAGCATCACCCCCCTCCTAAATTAGGTCCATCTAAAATTCCTGTACACACTGTCAGAAATCCCATTAAAAAAACAAAAACCTACCAGGTTGATTTTAGTATGTTGAATAAGATCTGTAAAATGGCCCGCATGTAATAGGAACTCAAGGAAAGGGAGTCGTTATCGGCAGAGTTGTTACTAAAATGGCATTGTTAGGAAATGTCAGGGCTATCTCTCACAATCCGTTTCTGCTTCTTAGTCCAGGGCTTCGAAAACAAGAAGTCACATGAGGACATGTATAGAGTCAGAAGTAGAGTGTGAGGCCGGGAGCTCGACTGTGAAGCAAAGCCAAGTTTCTAATCTGCTTTGTAAACAATGGTGAGCAGAGGAAGACCTCATACTAGCAGAAGATACACACCAAGATGAGTTGAGCCAGGAAGATTGTTCTAGTCTATAGCATCTGCTTGGCTCATTTCATTAAAGGAGACTGGGTCCTGGGAATGAAAATGATGACTCATACTCCAAAGGCATAAGTCTCAGTGAGCTGGGGGTGCTCTAGACAGTGCATACCAAAAAGCATTGGGTAGTTTCTGGAACATTGGCACTGCTGGGCTGCATGGGCCCCAGGTGCCAGTCACCTTTTGAATCACTCTGCTCACACTGAGACTCCTGGGAAAGAGGGTCTAACAGAGATAGGCATCACCTCATCTGCACATTCTGCCTGGGACACAATGGAATGCCTAGAACAAAGGAAAGGGTGGAGCTGCCAGAGAGCTGGAGAGGTGTGAGCAGAAGAAACAGAATCCTCAAGTGGAGAAACCAATAACCATCCATGAGACATGAGAAAATTTCCTCCTGACACAGTTGGTCCAACACACACTTTGGTGTTGACAGACACCTCAGTGGACAAGGCACTTATCACACTGAAGATTTGAAGGGTTTTCCCATATGTTAGGAAATAAGAACAGAAGCTAAATACATATTTCATACTATTGTAGCATTCAGCCACTTCAGAGCCTGAAGACCAGGCAAGACAGGTCCCATGAAACCTTTGTAAAATTTTCCATAAGTATCTCAAGGTATGTGACTCTCTTGATATTGATAGGACCCAGGGTTACATAGGTGAGTATGAGTCAGAGGAGAGTAGGAAACTAAGCTCTGAACTGTGATCAGGGCTAAACCTGAGTGCCATGTCATACCAAGACATCTTAATTTTATGAACCTTGTTTCTCTACTAGAAAGTAGAATCATAATGCTGACTTTCTGTCTTGCTTAGCATTACTACACTGTGATGAAACACCATGACCAAAAGCAACTTAAGGAGGAAAGGATTTATTTAATATACCTCCATATCATAGTCTATCATTAAAGTCAGTCAGGCCAAGAATGCAAGCAGGGCAGAAACCTGGAGGGAGGAGCAGATACAGAAACCATGAAAGAGTGTTCTTACTGGCTTGTGCCTCATGTCTGGCTAAGCCTGCTTTCTTATGGCACCACCTAAAACATGCTGGGTTCTCCTGTATAAGTCACTAATTAAGAAAATGGCCTATCGCTTGCTTGATCTGATGGAGAGAATTTCTCAGTGGGATATTCCAATAGATTCCTAGCAAACGCACTGGTTAAATCCAACCTTTACATATCTGCCCTTCCTTTCCTACATTGTTCACAATTTCTGTTTATAACTAGTCTGAATTCAGACTGACTCTTTTTAGGTTCCACATTTGAAAGACAGCATACACTACTTTTGCTTTTGTGACTGGCTTCCTTCACTTAATATGATTTTGTCCATTTCTTTTCATGTATGACTGACAGGATTTCATTATCTCCATGGCTGCATAACACTCCATTGTGTGTTTGAGCGTGTGTGTGTCTGTGTGTGTGTGTGTGTGTGTGTGTGTGTGTATACATACCATTGTGTATATTTATATATCATCTTTGTTCATCTATTGATGCTCACTTATGCTCTTTACATATCTTAGCTACTGAGAATTTTGCCACCATAAATATGGACATAAAAGTATCTCTTTGCCATGTTGATTTCATTTTCTTTGGGTATACATCCAGATATGAGACATCTGGATTATTTAGTGGATTATTCTGAGAGCATCCTTACAACAATCCACACAGCAGCATGGAAGAAGGCAGCTAGAATTCTTCAGTAGCTACACAATTACATCTGTGAGTACACAAGGTCCCAAGAGTTGAGTAGAATACATACACAGACTTAGATCCCACTGTCTAAAAGTAGCACCAAGGACTTGAAAAAAAAATGCCATTACATGGGAAGTCTAAAGTCGCCTTCATCTAGCATTTATGGTTTGTTCATAGCATGGCTAGTCAAGACATAGTGTCCCAATCATGAGTAATTTCTATTGTAAGCATTACTTTCAATACCATAGCTGACACCTACTTTTAATAGGCCTGCAGGAAAATCAAATAAGAACCCAAAGTCGGTACCTGTGTCTTCCTTTTATTTACAGAAAACTATACTGTTTTTGTTCCTGAGATAGAGAATTAATTTAAATTTAGATTTTAGGTCTTTTGAAATGTTATTTTGAGTATTCCTACATATGCCAACTGGTGAACAGGTGTACATATTTCTGATTGACATACACCAGCCAATGGGATTGCTGAGTTAATAGATAATGTTCCTCTCTGCAGTCTTGGTAGAAAATGCAGAGCTGATTTCCAGTTGGTATGTGTACCACTTCACATAGCCACAAAGCTTATAAGTTCCCAAGTCCACACATCTTCAACAATTCCTGGCACTTTCATCCTCTTAAATGGCAGCATTTGGATAGATGGGTAATAGCTACTCATTATGCTGACAATTGAAAGGGTTTCACATGTTAAATGTATTATGGAGATCTGTGTACAGTATTCCTAGTGTGGCCTAAAACAAAATCAATATATAATGCTTAGTTTTGTTTCACTGTAAAGAATCATGGACTTCATGATGCACGTTCACACTAATAAAATATAAATTTATTATGAATCACAATCTAAAATCCAAACAAAAATGAGGCAGCACATGAAGAATTACAATCAGCTTTGCCCTCCACATACATATACACACACTTGTACCCATACACACAGGAAATAGGTTAAGGCCTGTTCTTTCTAAGTAAATTAAAGTGTTAATGTCTGACAGTGTATCCCTAAAGCACAGTGCAAACTTAGCAGGATTGTGTTCAAGCTGGAAATTCCAGGCATCTGGTTCACGCCTTCCATTCCCTCAGACAAGGAAACCAAGAGCCACAGAGGGATTTGTTCCACTGTGGTCATGGGAAATAGAGAACCTTGTAGCAAAGCCAGCACTGAGATGTGGGCTTTGCAAATACTTCTCCAGTTCTCCTGCATCCCCCAAAAATGTAAGTGCAGGGGTCTGCTGCAATTAAACTGACCTTGAGTTTGTGAATGTTGGATATTTTCTATTGTTTTTATCCAAGTAAAAAAATGGAACTGAAAGTTAGAAGTCTTTGGGCCAAAACCCCAAAAGGAGTAAACAGACAATGGGAAGCAGGGCTCTTGTCAGTTCTTGCATGTGAAATGGGGAGGCTCCTTGCTCTGAGCACCTTGTGGAGCACAGTAGGGCCCTCAGAGCTCCCAGGCTCTTCTCAGGCCTTTTCTCTGGAGCCAACTTCAGGAACCCAAAGCAAAGCCAGGTGAACACAATGCCAATCATTGGAGCAAAAAGTTTCCTAAAAGTTTTATATATACATATACATATATACACATCTATCTACATTTATACATACATATATAAACATAATATATATTCTGCACTGCATGCACATGTGCACACACACTCTTTTGATATAAGACACAAATTTTTAACTGATGATTAGTTGGTAATTTTCCCTCTCTTTTCTGAAAGTAGTTCCTTATCTCTGCATAGGCTGTGAATTCTCTTCTTCTTAATGGCCTATGTGTATCTAGAACATGTAACACTCCTGTGAAGGCTACCTCTGGTGTTAGGTCTATTATGCTGCCAACATTAAGTAAACAAACAGCCTCAGGTTCTGGACCTGTTAAAACGCAGAAACAAATGTACTCATACTGATTCCAAACATGATTTTAAAGTTCAATGTGTAAATTAAAATAGTGAATAACATACATGAAGAATTTCTTTTGTACTAGACACTGTGTTCATAATTAAATGTCATGGAGTTGTCTCTTCAAATAAGACACTCTAAGACACTCTATGTTAAAGACTCTACCAAGGACTCATTGCCGTGCTTGTCACATAATATTCAGGGGACAAATGTTAGATGCTCATATTATTGCCACTGCTGATGAAAATAACAAGGGCACTATTTGCCTCCCAAGGAGAGTCTGAGGAAGGTGATGCGTTTCAAAGCAAGAAACTGATTTTGACAAAATTTAAGTTACTTTCAAGACCATATTTATTTTATAAAAGTACTAAAATAGTTCAACAGCACAGAATTCATCATGCAAGTATGAGGACCAGAGTTCAGATCCCAGAAACTACATAAATGCTGAGTGGGTATGGTGGCCCATCCTTAATCACAGCCCTGGAAGGCTGAGAAGAGGATCCTTAGAGCAAGGTGGCTAGTGAAACGAACCATATCACTGAACCATAGGCATGGTTGAAAGATCTTGCCTCAATGAACAAGGTGTAAGATCAACTGTGGAGGATTCCTGATTTCAACCTCAGGTTTCCATGTACACATACATAGGTGTGCATACACGCTCTCACGCACATGCAAATATGAGAAGAAGGAAGACAGTAGAGGAGTAATTGTATGTGCAAGAGAAAGAAGTAGAGGAAAACACCAGTGGGTGAAGTCATGCTCTCAAAGAGATTCCCATTACCCCATCTGGTCAGCCAGGAATGACCCCTACCCATTCTGCACACCTGGGTCTGGTGGGATGATTGCCAAAACCCTGGCAGGAGAAGCCGCTGTTCCCTCAGAAGACAGACTCTCTGACATCTGCTTGGCAGTCCTGCCGGTAACTGTGATAAGAGAAGTCAGTTTCATTTATATCCTTGAGTGACATGACCAAGCAGTCCACTGTGCTAAGTTTAACTCTGTTTCCTTGTTGGGACATTTCCCTTAAAATGAAATGCCTCACTAAACAGCTTTTGAGTCCATATTTTTCAAATACACAAAACAATATTTATCTTCACAAGATTCATATGACCCTGACATATTCTTTACACAAACACTTACTGAATGCAAACTGCTTCAGTTGCTCAGCTGGGTGGCACAGGAAGCTTTCCACGAGAAGCCATGAAGTTCTGAGACTCCAAAGACAGAGAAGATGGCTTATTCTATGCAAAGGATAGGATGTTGACTATGGCTCCATCACTCAGGGCTTAACTGGGGGCTTCAAAAATGCACTTTAGAGTTTTAAGTGAACATCAGATAGGACCCAAAATAGTAAGGATGTGTTGGGAACCTTGAAGAGAGTCAGGCCAGGATCCAGACAAGACAGAACCATGCTTTAATCTAGGTTTTCCATTTTTCTCCATTTAACACCTTGTGCTTTCCAATTGCCTTTCAAAATTGGTGTGCTGGCTAGTCTTGTGTCAAGTTGACACAAACTGGAGTCATCAGAGAGGTCAGAGTCTCATTTGAGAAAAATGTCTTCATAAGATTGTGCTGTAGGCAAACCTATAGGGCATTTTTCTAATCAATGATTAACGCCTGAGGGCCCAGCCCATTGTGGGTGGAGCCATCCTTGGGCTTGTGGTCCTGGGTTCTGTAAGGCTGAGCAAATTATGAGCAAGCCCATGTAGGCAGCATCCTTCCACAACCTCTACATCAGCTCCTGCCTCCCTGTTCCTGCCCTGTTGGAGTTCCTGTCCTGACTCCCTTCAGTGATAGACTGTTATATGGAAGTGTAAACCAAATAAACTCTTTCCTCCCCAAGTTGCTTTTGGCCATTCTGTTTCATCATAGCAATAGTAACACTAAGATAGTTGGAAAAGGAACACCTGCCAAATCATCAGCATTCCCCACATGTAAGCCCTCCCAGCATAAAGAATAGACCATAATATGATGAGAACAATCTGTGTCTGCTACTGAAAAGTCCCACCCAAGAATATGACAGCTTGACCGCCTCCCTGTAGTTGCCATCTAATCTCCAGTACATACTGCTTTTCTTGAAGAATAATTTTCCTTTGGGGAAGGAGAAAAAGAGTAACCAGAGCAAGGCACTATGACCCACATCAGTGCTCTTGTCCCATGTGAGTACCCCCCAGCCTTGCCTGCCAGTACTGTTTTTCACTTCCTTTGGAATCCGAGTAACTGGAGGCAGAATCCACTCTTTCTTGATCCAAATACAGGAAAGCAATCCTTCTGTCTCAATATCTTTCAGTGTCAAAGGAAGCAGAGTTAAAGCTAGTAGAGAGTTGAGGTTGAAGCTCTGGAAAGGAGAGTGGGGGACGGGGCTCCTTGGTCTGTGACTCAGATCTGAACGCTGGCTTCAGGTGGAACGGTGGCAGCGCTGAGGTGTTTGAACACAAGTAATTTGAAGCAATAAAAAAGGCAGCTTGCCACTTTTATATAAGTAATAGAAGGTTTTTTTTTTTTTTTTTTTTTTTTTTTTTTTTTTTTTTTTTACAAGGCAAGCAAGAAGAAACATCAGAGCATTATTAGTTTGGAGATTCTTATTGGACTCAACTAAAAGAAATAAAAATCCATTTTTCAAGGGCAAAATCTGCAAGAGAGTTCTGAACATAGATAGCCTCAAGACAAGCCAGCTGCAAAGATGGGGGCTGATGAGACTGATTCCTAAGCCTGGTAAATGAGTTAATAGAGAACAATTAAAATGAATCAGGTCCCCATGCATTTTAAAGACACCCCTATTAAGCATTTATATTGTGCTAAGCCCTTGCAAATAGGATTTAAAATAAAAGAAGAATAAAAGAGGAAATACCATTGCCACTTGCAAAGGAGGCTAAAAGATACATCCACCAATAAGGTGGAGAAGAACGAAAGGGGGCGGTGCTGAGCTTGGGGGTAGTGCAGAAAGAGGCATTGCTTTGGAGATCACTCTGGTTTTCACTCACATCTGTGTGAACTGAATGAATGATGTCCTCTGAGTCTCCAATGGCAACACATAGGGCTGGAGAAAGGGCTCAGCTGCTGAGAACACTGACTGTTCTTCCAAAGGACCTGGATTTGATTCCCAGCACCCAGATGGTAGCTCACAATCATCTCTAACTCCAGTTCCAGGGGATCTGATACCCCTTTCTGACAGGCTCCAGGCATGCATGTGGTACACAGACACACATGCAGGCAAAACGACAATTCTTTTTTTAAATGGGAACACATGCCTAACCAGTTGAAAAACTTAATCTTGTGCAGTATTTGCATGTACATCCTCTCCACCACTGCCCAGCTTACAGTGAGCACTTTTTAAATTCTTGACCTTCCACTCTTCTGGTGACCTGGGTGTGGCCTCATCAGGCTCACTTAGCATTACCCTGCAGTCAGTGATGAAACAGAAGCAAAAGAGGAAGTCACTCATCAAGGTTGTGTTGTCATGTAGCCAAGTCAGTGACGCAGGTTGCAAATGAGAAAACAAATAAGGAGCTGGACTTTTGCATTGGAACCTGTGTTTGGCTTTCTGTTGTTAAGTTACATAAGGCCTTGCTGCCCAACATTGTAAGTAGGTACCCAAATGCCACATATAATACAGAACAATAAGATACCTACATTTGTTGTAGTATTTAGTATTGGTTTCTAAGCTTTTA
The DNA here is from genome assembly GCF_903995425.1 of Onychomys torridus. Lineage (NCBI taxonomy): Eukaryota > Metazoa > Chordata > Mammalia > Rodentia > Cricetidae > Onychomys > Onychomys torridus. The sequence continues at coordinate 74,986,276 of NC_050443.1, forward strand.
TAAGGCAATAAAAATACTTTTGTACTTTTCTATTTGTAGAAATAAATACTTTTACTACCACCATCACATTTTATTTTATTTACTGAAAGCACACTTCAAGAAGCTGAAGTGAAATGGGAGGAGGGGGCAAGAGCCTATCAAGCAATGCTAGAGAGCTGTGGGATGGTCTTTCTGTATGCTGTGAATATGTGTTGCTCTCATTGGTTAATAAATACAGCTTATTTGACCTATAGCCAGGCATAATACAGCTAGGCAGGAAAGCCAAACAGAATATAGGGAGAAAGAAGGGCAGAGTAGGGGCAGATGCCATCTAGCCGCCCAAGGAGCAAAATGCCAGCAGACTGGTAATGGCCACATGGTAAAATATAGATTAATAGAAATAGGTTAATTTAATTTGTAAGAGCTAGTTAGTAATAAGCCTGAGCAATAGGCCAAGCATTTATAATTAATATTAAGCCTCTGAGTGGTTATTCAAGAACTGGTGGGTGGGAAAAAACTTCCATTTACACTAGAGCCTTCTCAGAGAGGGTCTGAACTTGGCTATAGGAAGGAGGGTTACCTAAACAGCTGGGAGAGAGGCCTCTGGAGTCTTACTAGGCCTCAGATATAGGGTCCTTCTGTGCTACCACACTCTAGAAGTCAGCAGTAATGGGCAAGGACATATGAGTTTGCCTTCCAAAAAGGAGGAGGGGGTGAGTAGAAAGGGGGGTTGGGGGAAGGGACTGAGAAGGAGAGGAGAGAGGGAGGGGAAACTATGATCAGGCTGGGAAATTTTTAATTAATTAATTAATTTAAAATAAATAAATATAGAGTTTGCCTTCTGAAATGGTCACAAGGAAAGAAACAAAGTAATCCAAAAAGGATGCCCCATGTAATTTACCACAAGGCTCATGGGTGGAGTATCCCTGGGGACACTTGTGATGGTTATAGGGTAGAGATGTACCTAACCTAACTACTTTACCTAGTTGGTTGTATATATATGAGGTACATACAGAGAGCTGTAGGGCAACTCTTCTGGCACCAGCCATACAGATGAGGAAGTTCTAGTGGGAATTGGAAGAAGGAAAAAGGAAAATCCAATTAATGCCTTGTAGGGGAAGATCAAAGCCATATAGAAAACATGCCTAGGAACCTGTATTTTACATTTCTAAATCAGAAATCAACTTAAAATTCCTATGATGTAGCTTCTTTTTTAAGTTTTTCTTTATATTTACTTTATTATTTTGTGTGTATTGGTGTTTTGAGTGCATGTATGTATGCATACCTTGTACATTCCTGATACCCAAGGAGGTTAGAAGAAAGGATTGGATTCCCTTGGAAATGGAATTACACATGGTAGCTAGACATATGGGTGCTGGGAAGTAGAGCCAGATCTTCTGGAAGATTAGTCAGTGGTCTTAAATCTCTTCAGCTTCTCATTTCTTATTGTATGTCCACTTCTGTGCATCGCCCACAGCCATCACTATAGACCAGGTGACATCATTTCTCCCTTCATTGCTTCAGCAGTGACCTGGTGGCTTCCCTCAGTGGTTTCTGCTGCTCTAAAAAAAAAAAAAAGAACAAAAATCAAACCACTTATGTTTTGCAAAACAGTCCCTTTGAGACACAGGCCTTGCCTCTTGCCTTTCTCTTCTTTGCCCAGGACAAAATAGTACTGCTGTCCATATATTTCAGGCCAAATATAGCATATTACATTTAATGTTTGCATATATTAGTTTCTGGACTATAACCCTGCTATCCCTGGAGTGTCAGGGCATGTTCTACAGAGGTGAGGAACAAAATCAAAACTAAAGGGGGGATGGGAAGAAAGAAAGTGGAAGTGTGACTGAGGATAGATGGGTGAATAGCCAGCAATACAGAAACATGCTGGAGAGTCCCCAGAATAGAGGAGGGTGTAGCTGAGCAGCCATCTAAGGCCTCTTTTTAAAATTACAGTTCAAAGCACTTTGAATGAAGAATAAAACAAATATGAACAATCCTATTTAAATGTAAATAAACACAATACCTAACTTCAAATAACTTCCTACACATGTTTTGATCATTGTGATGACTTTTATTTTTTTGTCAACCTAACCTTAGGTAGAATCACCTCAGAGGCAACTCTCTGGACACACCTGTAAAAGATGAACCAGACTGAGTTGACTGAGGTAGGAAAGCCCACCTTAACTGTAGATGGCGTTATACCAGAGCTGGGGTTCTGGAAGGATAAAAAGGAGATAGAAACCTGAGCAATAGCATTCATCTCATCTCTATTTATCTGTCTGTCTGTCTGTCTACCTATCTACCTATCTATCTCTATCTATCTATCTATCTATCAATCTATCTATCTATCTAATCTCTCTGCTTTCTGACTGTGAACACAATGTAACTGGCTACCCAAGCTCCTGCTACAGTGACTTGTCAGCTATGATGTCAGCCTCAAACTGTGAGCCCAAAAAAGCCCTTCCTTACATTGCTTTGGTCAGAGTATTTTATCCCAACAAAATAAATAACTAGTACAGTTATTCAGCAGACATTCATTGAGTACCTATTTGGTTCTAAGCATTGTGCATACAGTGATATAAATGGCAATAAAACACCACCGAAACTTCCATTGTATTGACCATGGGAGAAAGCATAATGAGCAAAAGGAAATGATGTACATACTTAGACAAGCTGAAACACTAGCAGGAGTCTGAATACTCAGGTTTGCAAGAGTACAAAGATGGAACAACCACGTAAGACTGTACGTATCCGCCATAGTCCTTCAGGCCACACCCCGGTTCTCAAGAAGCATGACAGTATCCCTGCAGTCTCAGCACCACTTTCTGAACTCAATTTTGTTCCTCTTAAAATTGCACATTTAACTGTGGCATGCATGTGGCAGAGGTGGTGCCGAGGTGCAGAGGTCTCTCATTCTGTTATATCGTGAGCCCTGAGAAGAGCTGACCTTGGTGCCTCCCAACCAGTGGAAAATTGGGGTCGCTCCTTGCTCTGTTGTGTTACATTAGCTGTGCAGTGGTTTTATGGCTTCATGGATGTGAAGCAGATGAAGTCGCTGACCTTGGATGCTGACAAGCTAAAAAATAAAAATATTCCCCAGGCTACATGTGGTATCTGGCTAATAGCACCATAGCCAGAGACCAGACCTGGACCAGCATGCAGAAGTGACAACAGTGTGTTAGCACAAATGCAATGATCTGATCTTTTGTAAAGTAGGGGAGACCCAGCCTGTTAGGTAAGGATCTAAGCCATATAGAAATAGGCCTAGAACCTTGCATTTTGTGTCAATAAAACAGGAATGGACTTATCCCTGTGACATAACATCTTTGTAAATTTTTATTTAGATTTGTTTTATTATTCTAAGAATATTGGTGCTTTTCCTGCATGTATGTATGTGTACCTTGTACATGCCTGGTACCCGAGATAGTCAGAAGAGGGCATTGGCTCCTCTTAGAAATGGAGCTACACATGGCAGCCCGACATCATATGGATGTTGGGAATCAGAGCCAGATCTCAACCAATTCTCTTAACCTCGGAGCCATCTCTCCAGCCTCTCACTTCTTATTGTATGTCCACTTCTGTGTATTGCCCACAGCGATCACTATAGACCAACCAATATCATTTCTCTCATAAATTGCTTCAGTAGTGACCTACTGGCTTTCAGAAACTGACCTCAGTAGTTTCTGTTGCTACAAAACAAAACAAAACAACAAAAACCTTGTGTTTTGCAAAACAGTCCCTTTGAGACACATTCTTCATTTCTTGCCTTTCTTTTCTTTGCCCAGGTCAAAACAGTACTGATTTCCACATATTTCTGCTCAAATAAAGCATATTTCTTTATATTTATTTCCTTCCTCCTTTTAGCTGACCCCCTCATACTCATCAGTTTCTCATCTTGATGGTCAACCTTGACCTTTTGTATTCTTGAATTCTCTGAGGCTGGACTTCCTTCTTATAATAACCTGACCTTTTCCAGTCACTAAGTGTGAGTGAATAGAGAGCTAAATGTATGTAAAGAAATGAATCTCACCCTGTCAAGAAGTCAGTAGCAAAGTTGAATCCTAGAACCCAGATCACTGATCCACTTTCCCCATGCATCACAAAGTCAGGCTAGTCCACATGTGAAGTGCACTCACCTGTATTTGTGGGCAGATATATGGGGAATGGATAGAGTCTGCCCTGAGCATGTGCTGGTCTGTGGGCTTTTCTTTCCCAGGGGTATTCACATTCGGAGTTGGTAACTATGCTTGGGCCCCTGCAACCTATTTCTCACTCTTTCTGCTCCAGCTCACAAGTGTGTCTTCTGTGTGAGCTTAGCTCCCTTGGGAAAACCTTTGGCTCTTAGATGGTAGGTAAAATAGGCACCAGTCACCAGAATGTCTGTGTCATTGTCCCAGTATGTGTATTATGGTCAGGGTCTAAGAATCCCCTAGCATCTTCTGCAGTGTCTAGAGTAGAAAGAACCTAAAAACTGTTCAGCTTGCAACCCTGTTTTGTAGATATATTCCCAATCTTTTTGTTTTCCATCTTTCCTTCCTTCCTGTCTTCTTTCTTCCTTCTCTCCATCTTTACTTCATGTATTTTCTTTCCTTTCTACAGCATGTATGGGGTTTCATGCAGTATACTCAAAATAAAGAGCATAATCACAGAGAAACAAGTTAAACATGAAATTCTTCTTTTACAAAATTTGTAGCGACCCAGGCCTCAGACAGTCACAAACTGGTCAATGGCTACTTTGTTCCTCTTGATGCTGTTTCAGCCATTTCAAGACATATGGCCTAGGAATACAAATTTGTTGACCTGTGTTTATGTAAAACAGCTGTAGTCTACTAAACATCTTTCTCCCTTGTTGAGTGGTAGTTATATTTAAGGAATAAATCCAATAATAAGTCTGAAGTTGACATGAGCAGATTCCCACCTCACACACTTGAGTGTCCTTGCATAAGACTTTACTTTTGTCATGGTCTCCAGAGTCTCAGAACCTCCTGGACTGGGACTTGGACATGAACTCTAAGATTAAGAGCCAAGTCATGCTTGATGATCAGTATTGCATGACAGTTTGGACAGGAAAAGTCAGCCAGAAAAGAAGTCAGAGAAGTATTTGTTAGGCTCACACCTTGTTATAAGCATCTCAAACATGCTTGACAGTGCTTCCTCCAAATGCCTTGCAGAGTAACAAAACCCAGAAGAGTATCATCAACTTTCCCACCAAACAAGGACCAACATGGCAACTGTCAGACTTTGTGCCAGCCCCTCTGATAATTATAAATCTCACTCTCTTCCATCCTCAGCATCCTGTATCCTACACACCATTTTTCAGTTAAAACAATTTAAGTAAGGTCTAATCAGGATTTGGTGACTTTCTCACATCAAATAGCAAGGGTTGGTCTGATAGAGTCTGCAATTGCATTCCATGTCTTCTGAACTCCTGACATTTTGGAACTGTTTTACACAACTCTGGGACAAGAATCTTAACTTTTTACAAGATCATTTTAATGAGCCAGAGCTGATTTTTATGTTCAAATTCTATTCTTCCTGTTACAACCAATCAATCTCATTACTTTACATCCAAACCCAGTGCTCAGTATGCTTCTCATACACCTAAGATTGCCTCCATTTCTCCTGTGATTTCTGCCTTCCAGGCTTTTTATCTTTCTCTCTGATTAGGAAGGCTCTTTCTGCTAGCTCTCAAATTCTGACAGGTCTGCATTTTGATTATCTTTCATTTTCAGTTTTCTTTTAACTTTCATCAAGCCTGGGCACATAACTCCCCCTTCATCTTGTAACCACTGCCTGGCAGTATTTCACACAGTCTCTCTAGATGCCCTCACTGTGAGATCACCACACTTGTTTTACCAAGGTGGCACCCACCCCTCCTCTCCCACCTTAACACCCAATGTATTAGTCAGGACACACGACACTAATTTACAGAGACCGCCTAAGAGAGCTGAAGCAAAGGAGCGAGTGGGGCTTATTCCTGGAGGAGAGAAATGTCTCCTAGAATACCAAGTCATAGATGCAGCTGAACCCAGAAAGGCTTCCTGGACTGCCCTTGCTTCTGCCCCTCTCTATGTGGAAGCTTATATCTTTTCCCATGGAGAACTGTATTTCTTTGGCCTTATTGCCCACCCAGAAATAAAGTGGTCACTTCCAATTTCCAGATAAACATATGATAGTCAGATTGCCTATCAAAATGGATTCCTTTGATCTGACTTTGAAATCTCTGAAAATCACTCTGATGTCCTTTATCTCAGCTACTCAGGACACTAAGGCAAGAGGATGACAAAATTCAGGGCCTTCCTGGGCTACAGGGCCAATTCCCAGCCAGCCTGAGTCTCATAGAGAGACTCTGCCTCAAAATAACAATAACAATAATAATACAAAATGGCTAAAGATGTAGTTCGCCTGGCTTCTGGCCTTAATCTCTAGTGCTGTAAGAAATGAAGGAAGGGAGAAGGAAAGGGAAGGAAAGGAAAGGAAAGGGAAGGGAAGGGAAGGGAAGGGAAGGAAAGGAAAGGAAAGGAAAGGAAAGGAAAGGAAAGGAAAGGAAAGGAAAGGAAGATCATTATAACTGACTACCCTCCATTAACTTGCTGCATTCTTCTTATTAAGTTGTCCATTTCCTGGGAAAGGTGCTGACAAGGTGAAGGGTGAAGCCAGAACAGAGACCTGAAGAGCATAGTGAGAGTTGTCAGTAATTACAAGGGAACTTGGCAGGTGAAAGCCATGCAGCAGGGACACGTTTATCTGTCCAGTGTGGTCTTAGTGCCAGAGTGGTGACGGCTGGCACTCAGTGGAAAGAGAAAGACTGCTTTTTAAATTATGCCTAAACTCAAGGGAAAGATGTCATTCATCATACTTTAATGAGTGAGCAAGCCAAAGCCATGAGAAAGAAATAGCCTAGGTTAACACATGAGAAAGACACCAACTCACGGTCTCTACCAAGCTGGCTTGGAGCCCCTGTCTTGCCTCCAGTGAGTGCTGGATAAACATTTTCAGTGTCTAGGATTTTGAAAGTGACATTTGTTCTTAGAAAAGTCTTTCTAAGGCTGGTCAGAAAAAAAAACCTTGTACAGAATCCAAGAGACTGTGTGTGTGTGTGTGTGTGTGTGTGTGTGTGTGTGTGTGTGTGTATGTGTATTCTTGTAGTGAACAGCCTATTTTATATAAGCAAGCTGAGAACAGTGGGTAACTCTTATGAACTGGAAGTAATTAAAGACTATTCTCTTTATATAAATATTCACATTCAAAATACTTCTGCCCTTCTGACTGCTTCCAATAGCAATCTAGGCCATTCAAATGGAAATATTTCATAAATACACAAATACTAAACTTGTATAGATATTTGATTGTATATTTAGATGGCCTTTTTATTATTTCTTTCAATCAGTATCTTTTTTCAAGGCATACACTTTACTTAGCTGGACTCTGTGCCTTATTCAACAGAAGCAGATAAGTCGTTCTCTGGAGAAGGCTAAAGCATGGATAAAAAGATCTTTAATTTGAAAGCAGGTGGATGAGTTCTCCAGTTAACTTCTTGTGTGTTCTTGCTTAGGTGACTTTACTTAAGATGGGAAATTGGATTCAGTGATCCCTAAAATCTGCTTATACTCTATTATCTTACAGTTTTTCAACCAAAAAAGTATTTATTGGGGTGGAATAGTTTTCTGGAAGAAAATCTAAGAAACAGAACTAAGTAAGAAAAGAATCTTATAGGGAAAGTACAGTCTCTTAGGAGGGAGGGTGACTCCTGAGAGGAGACTTACAGAAAAAAAACTTAATATTCAGCATCAAAAAATAGCTATGTGAAGTCAACTTTTCCGAAGAGGACATCATGGGGTACTCTAAAACTATAACTCTGAGATCTGTGTGGAAACCTGTAACTCACATGTTATGATGTGTACTCTATACTCCTGTACAGCTACAACAGAAGGCTGAAGGAAACACATCACAGCACTAAGAGCAACTGTGTTCAGGCTAACAGACCAGGGTGAGCCTGGCCCCTTCTTTATTCTACTTTCCTTGTTTCTAGAAACACTAAGTAGAATCTGTCTCTCTTCCTATTCTATTGCTGTGAAGAGATACCACAATCAAGGCAACTCCTGTAAAAAGAAAGCATTGAATTGGAGTTTCCTTACAATTTTAGAGGGTTAGTCCATGATCCTCAAGAAAGGAGAGAGAGAGAGAGAGAGAGAAACTGGGCCTAGACTAGGCTTTTGAACCCTCAAAGCTCACCCCTAGGGACACACTTCCTCCAGCAAGGACACATCTCCTAATTCTCCCCAAACAGCTCACCAACGTGTACTAAGCATGCAAACATATGAGCCTATGGGGATCATCTTCATTTAAACCACTACAGTTTCCTACACAGGAAACTTAATATTAAAAGAATAATACTAACAATGTTCAATCAGAGAATGGAAAGATAGTGTCAATGGCAAGCACTGTATTTGCTTCAAAAGACAATAGTATACACATAGTGAGAAGAAAAGCAAGGCAACATGGAATCACAAATTAGAGCTGTACTTGTGGCCTGCCTGAGACATAGATAATGAGGAGTTGAGAGGAGGGCATGGCACATGAAACTAAAGTCAGCCTATAGTCAGCCCTCCACAGCTGTTGGTTCCATATGTATGAATCCAACCCATGGCACATGGAAACTTAAAGAGAGAGACAGGGAGAATTGCAGTCACCAGAGTACTTGGCATGCATAAAAACCTGAGTTTGATCCCCAGAACTCACAGGAAAAAAAAAAAAAAGCTGGATGTGGGAGCATGTGCTTAAAATACCAAAATTATGGAGTCAAATATAAATAAATGATTGGGGCTTACTGGCCAGCTAGCTGAGGCAAATTGGGGGATCCCAGGTAAAAGTGAGAGATCTTGTTTCAAAAATCAAGGTAGACAGCCCTTAAGAAATAAAACTTAAGGTTGACTTCTGGCCTTAACACACATGTGTGCACATGTGCACCTGTACCTGCACACATGTACACACATAAAAAAAAATCTTTCAAAGAAACTCACATAGCTGTTTATGTGTACTATATAATTAATCTTGTGCTGGCTGCATTTGTAACAAACATATACAGACTTTTTTCTTGTTCTTATTCCCTGAACAGTAAAGTATAATAGCTATTTACATCCATTTGTGTTGTATTAAGTATTATAAAGGCTGAGTCTTGAATGTGCCTCATTGACAGAGGATTTACCTAGCATGAGTGAGGCCTGAAGGGGGGAATGTTGAAGTTAGACCAAGAAACATAAAATTTTCTATAAAGAAACATTGTATGGCTAGTTTTATGTCAATTTGACACAGAGTCATCTGAACTGAGAGACCTCAATTGAGAAAACACCTCCACAGGATCTGGCTGTAGAGCATTTTCTTAATTAGTGATTGATGAAGGAGTTCCCAGCCCATTGCAGTTGTACTCTCACTGGGCTGGTGGTACTAGATTCTATAAGAAAGCAGGCTGAGTGAGCCAGTAATCAGTGCCCCTCCATAGTCTCTGCATCAGCTCCTCTAGGCTCTTGCTCTTTTTGAGTTTCTGTCTTGACTTTCATCAATGATAGATAACATGTGGAAATATAAGCCAAATAAACCCCTTTCTACCCAACTTGCTTTTGGTCATGGTGTTTCATTGCAGTAATAGTAACCCTAACTAATATAGTATCTGAGATATATATATATATATATATATATATATATATATATATATCCATATTTTAGACTTTGAAGGTCAGGCAGTTTCTGTTTCAATCAGAAACTGCTTCTGTTACAGCACAGGTGTAATTTTTAAGCAAATAGGTTAGGTCGTATATTTATAAAACTTTATCAAAACAAATGGTAGGGAAGAATAAACTCAGTTACCAATCTCTTAACCCAACTAAACCCTTACCTAAGCCAAATGTCCCATTAAACTTGGAAAGTTTTTTCAGAAAGAACTGAAGGCCCTGAAGGCCTCACTCAAAACTATATAAGAGGAGTTTGGCTAGCTTTGCTGGTCATATGAGTTGAAAGTTAAATTTTTAGAAAGTCATCTCAAACTGACTTTGCCTAGCAAACTGCAAGTTTGGGTTTAATGCCCTGCAGCCCAAGTGAGAACACTGAAGAATAAATAGTCTTGAACACTGGATGAGTTTAATGATTCAGGACAAGTCATTTGTTCCGTTGGAAGACAGAATCTGGGCAAAAAGACGAGGGAAAATATTTGTAACAAATTTAGCTCTGGGCCTGGGAGGTATGTGCCTGATAAACAGCAAGTAAATTATTCTCTTATTCTGATGTATGCTAATTCCCTCAGTCTATACAGCTATATATCAGACACTTAGTGAGAACCCCTTATTATGTGTCAGGAGCTCTACAAGTGCTTGACAACTCAACCCTGAGTAAGACATATAATAATACCGACAACAGGGACATGGCCATTTAGTGACTTGTCACGGTTTCAGCTGCTACATGCTCAGCTGGAATTAGAAATCAGGGGTTCAGGACCAGGAAGGTAACACTGTACTGAACCCTACATGTGTGAGGGGGCAGTTTTCCAGAAAGAGCTGTCTTGTGCATGAGTGGGTCAAGCTGGCCAGAGATTATGTCAAATGCAGGCTGCAGCCCTGTGTCGTTGCAGCAATACAAAAAGTTAGCATGGCTGGGAAAGAGAATATCAGCTAGGAGACAAGGAGGCTGGAGTCAGGTCCTGAGGAGGGTTAGAAGACCTTCTGAAGGATTTACACCTTCACCTTCAAAGTGGGAAATAACTTTATGGGAACTACATTTTAGAAAGAGCAGCAAAGAGTTCACTTAATGGTCCATTAGTGAGATTTAAATAGTACTTGACTTTTTATTTTTATTTATGTCTATGTGGGTATACAGATGTACTAAGGTGCCTGAGGAGGCTGGAGTAACAGGCAGTTGTGAGCCCTCCAACATGGGTGCTGTCCTGAAAACTGAACTCATCCTCTGGAAGATCAGTGGGTTTTATTAAAAACCCTGTTACGATTTGATAGCTGTGATAGATCAACCTATAAGGTTGTGGCTAAAGAAGTAGAGGGAAGGGTTGCTGACCTACACTGTGCTCCCTCCTCATCCTGCCGACTCTGGCCTTACAATATGGTTCTGCCCGAAAGTGGTAGCAGACAGTTTTTCTCACAGCTTCCTCAGCTTTCCCCAGGAGTTATAATGTTCTTTCCTCCTTTCCCTTTACAGAGTATGCTTTGATTGAGGTTGACTTTCCAGTGGGTCCATCCTCCCAGATACCTGCTGACACCGGTGAGCGATGCCATTCTTCTCTTCCAGTTGCTCACCTTTGACCGGAAGCCAGCTTAAGAAGTTGGCTTGGTTCATTTTCTTTACTCTGGGGTCATTTTGAATGTATGGTTCACAAACCTGCCGCCCAAGTCTTCCGAGTTCTGTTGGTACCTGCAGCTCCTGGATTGCCAGAGGCACACAGGTGCAGCTCTGCACCACCCAAGGACCAAAGTGTAACAAATGGAGTTTCAGGCTCCTGGTTGGCTTTCATTCATGAGTCTTTAATCACATCACACTGGGCAGCTACATGGTCAGGCCGTGTCTGGATAGGAGGCAGAAGTGAGGGATTGGGCTTAATTGGTTACAGCTCACTCAGTACAGTGTCAGCCTTTTTGATTTAGCTGCTGCCTAGATTTGACTGATTGCTGTAATTGGCTGAGGCTTAGGTATTTGTTTAAGACGGAAACTGCTCTCAGGTTTTCAGTTAGCTCCAGTCTGCAGCCTTTTGTTACTTAAGGACTCAGTGCAGAGGCTGCCTCAGACCAAATTCTGGTTCACCGAACCACTCCTTTGCCATAATGCATGCACCCCAAGCCACAGTGGCTTATCTAAAGAATTGTGTAAATCCTGTGGACGTGATGTGTGTATGAAATTAAGATCCTTCAAAGACTGTTTATGTTAAATAGGATCATGTTACAGCATATCAAATATATTTGAAAAATAATCATCTTTCAATGTTTAAAGGCTGGTGAGTTTGCCCCAGACTGAAAGCAATCAAAAGTTGGACAGGAGCATGAGGTATCTGAAAACATCGCTGACTCTGAGAAAAGCTGATTCTCATGGAAGACTGGACTCTGTTTACATGTGCTTTCTGCTCTGGTTTCTGGGGGCATCCTTGCTGTTGGGCAGTGAGGACTGCTCTGGTTTCTACAGGGAGGGTTGACTAGAGTTTTGTTCACTGGGAAGGCCACTACTCAGGTGGAACATAAGAAAGCATGCCTTTTGTTTCTGTAAAGAAAAGAGCTTACTCTAGAGACAGAGTTGTTTCAAGACTTTAGTAGAAAATATCTCTCCACATATAAGTGCAGATCGGGAATAATGAATGTACTTAAAACACACAGTTAACATAACGCCTTTTTTTCATTTTTCATTCCCACACATTTTGCCTGTAATACTAGCATTAATTTTGGAAGAAAGCAGCAGATTTGAAAAATATAATTCACTTTACAGTAATTGGTTTCTTTTTGTAGCTTTTTTCTTCCCCATATCAACACCTTTGTCAGTGTCTCCATGCCTCTTTATGTACCCCTGAAGAAACAATTTTTGAATTTTCTGGGGCAACCCTGATTTCCAGCCTGTTGTTCCCATTGTAAGACGTGGAGTCACAGACCTGCGCTCTGATTTTCCCTTCAGAACACAGTCACAGTCTGTGCATTCTCCTGACCTCTCTACATTTTCCTCCATCCTTTCCCATGTTTCCCATCAGCCTGGATCACACATAATTTACTATTTTTGCTTCAAATCCTAAACTAATTTCATCCCTATTCTTCCCACCCAAGCAGAGTGCAATCACTTTTGGATTGCTGGCACATTGCTGAAAACATTGGAATACTCAAGATCTTTCCATTTTTTAATGTCATACAAAAACTAACTCAGAATTTCAATTACATCTGAAAAACATATTGAACACATCTGAAAACCCCCAAATGCCATCTGAAATAGGCTGTGAGGGGCACTTCCACTTCAGGGGTGCTTCTCAGCACACCTGCAGGAGATTATTTGCATCTTTACCACATTGTTTAACCCAGTTCAATTACTAAAATTAATATTGAACAGCAAATGTTTCTGTAGAGTTATGGATGTAATAGGGAAATAGCACATTAACCTCCCCTACAATCAAGCTTCGCCTTCCTGGGAAAGCAGGCTAGATGGGTGTGCCTTTTATTTCAGCACAAGCATGTCTGTAAATACTGTATAAGACAATAGGCGTGTTTAGTAACAAATGATTCCTCTTTTATGTGCTGTTTTGTTGGGTCATTTGAGTGGTATGGTAGATACTTACTTTTCAATGTGTGACCCCTAAAAGCTAAAAGCACCCATCTAAAAACCATAATGAGTGAGGGATTCATTTTATTTTTGAACCTAAATTCTACTAATTTAGGATTAAAGAAAACTAGTGATTTTTCTCATTTGCCATTTGCTGTTAATGTTAAATGTTCTAGTAGATACTTGATAATTCACACTTCATTAATTTTACATTTATGACTTGGGGGTAGTAGCTCACAACTTTAATCCCAGTACTTGGGAGGCAGAGGTAGGTGGATCTCTATGAGTTTGAGGCCAGCCTCACACTTACAGAGTAAGCTCTAGGAAATCCAGGAATACACACAGAAATCCTGTCTCAGAAAACAAAAAACAAAACAAAAAACTTAAATGTTACTGTATTGATGCGATACAAACCTTATAGAATTATATTATTATATATTCTATAGAGATGTTTCTCTTAAATGTGTGTATACATATTTATATATTATTAGTTCCAGGATTGAACCAGTAGTATCTGTATTAAGACGTATAACAATATAAAAGTTTATAAATCTTCCTTTTCAGAACTAGATCTGTTTTTGTTGTCACTTTAAACAGCTGGTTTCTTTATTAGATTCTAGAAATGATAAGGTGACATCTTGGACTAACCACCTTACAACAGAGCCTCCAAAGAGCCAGGATTAAGCTGGCCATGGATCTAAAAGTACCACACTCTTCCTTACCATGAAGAGTCAGTTAAAAATTGAACTGTCAATAGCTCTATTGGGAGTTCCAGGGCCCTGGGCAAGGGTGAGTGGATATGTACAATTAGCCATAAAATCTCTTCACAGTAATCTTTATCCACCCATACACTAACAGCATCTCAGTCTAATCTTTTTTTAATATTTAGGAGCCTTTAACTCCCTCTTGACTATTAGGGGTGATATGCTGTACCATGGGTTGAACCTGATTTTCATTCCTTCCCCTTTGAGATCTTAACAACTGACAATGTGATTTCAAGGCAAATAAAAGAAAACCCATACCATCTACATTAACCTCATGGTTAAACTCAGATTTCAGTCTTGTGTTTTCTTCACTAAACTGTTGATCACTACCAGTCAGTTTCTGATGAACATCAACTTTTGTGTGTGGTAGATAGACCACAGGTACCGAACTTGTCATTCTTGGCACACAATCTGTTGGCATCGGTCCCTGTTAGATGTGAAGTTCCCTGAGCTACCCAGAGATGTTTGGTGGTTTCCAATGCATTTAATTGCCCCGTTGGAAGGAGTGTGTCATCTTCTGCAGGAATTAGCCTTTTGTTATTGTGTGACACATAGTACAGCTTTTCTGAGGACATCCAGAGCAACAATTATATCTAAATTCAGTGTTGAATTCAGCTGCCTAAGCGCTGCCCATGCAAAAATCTCATCCTGCTGTCAGACTCCACATACGTACTGTCTCTACTTTTACCAAGTTCATACATGTACAAGTACCAACAGCTCTTCTCCCTAGGAACTACAGTGGTGTTTGTTTTTCTTTTTCTCTGACATCCCTTATAATGCACACCCTCATATTTCAGAATCATTAAAATATGAAAAAAACATTGTGCTTAGAATTAAGGAAATAGAGCAATTAACATTTCAAAGGACAAATATCATCTGAATAAAAGCAGCCAGTCTATGCACATCCTCCCCAGTGTTTGCACAGACTGGTACCTGCAGGGCTTCCCTGGCTTTTCTCTTCATCCTTATTCATTCTTTCCTTTCCCTCTACCCAACTCTCATGAGGAAGTACATGTGTCTGACTTTCTTCCTCTACTTCTCTGTTTGTTTTCTCTCTGGGAGGGCATCAACTCATGCCAGATCACTTTTATGGCAAACTGTACTATGACTGAGGTGGGTGTACCTCTTGTGGACATGTGACTATAGTGTCTTCACACATCCATTCCAGAACCAATGAAGCATGCCTGTTGTCCATATGTAATTAAAAACACAATCAACTAACCTGGGCTCAGAGGGTCTCACAAGAGACTGAACCAAAAACCAGGGAGCTCACATGGGACGGACCTAGGCAATCAACATATATGTTACAGTTATGTAGCCTGGTCCTCCTGCAGGACTCCCAACCAAGGGAGCAGAGGCTGTCTCCAACTCTTTTACTGGCTTTCAGGACCCTACTCCTTGCTAAGTCTTAATACATGGGGAGGTGCTTCATCTTATTTCAACTTGATATGCCATGTTCTATTGACACTCATGAGAGAACTACCCTTTTCTGCATAGACAGAAGAGGGGATTGGAGAGTGGGAGTGGAGGGATGGGGGAGGGACTGGGAGTGGAAGATGGAGAGAGGCTGCTGCCAGGATGTAAAATAAATAGATGAACAATAAAAAAAAAGAAGAATGCAGTTGTGTTCAGCTCTCAAAACTGTACTTGTTTGTTTAACAACCCAGTAGATGAGGAAAGTGTTCCAGGAAAACCAGAAAATGCCTCTAGAAAATGCTTGTAATATTCTTGTGTCCCTCAAGACAGGTAGCTGAAGACCATGGATACTATCATTCTCTGGAGTTAGAAAGAGAAAAAGGTGTGAGGGTGGAGGACATACTGAATACAAGTCACCAAAGGAAACTGGAAAGGAAGCAGAGGAAATCTCAGTTGGGAAGGTGACAAGGCTATTTGTAGAAAGACCTTGGGGGAGGAAGAGAGAAGTATAGTTCTAAGATGCCAGCTCCTAACTTAAAGTCTCTGAGCCCAAAGATGGGAGTCCAAGCTGTGCACCTGGTTCTATGGCCCATGCTCAGCTGTTGTAGGAACAGAAAGCTGATTTGAAAATAAGAAAAAGTAAATATATATATATATATATATATATATATATATATATGGTGTATCTGAAGATAGAGAGTGGAGTGTAAGAGATTGTACACATGGGGTTTAGAAATGGAATGCATGAAGAAATCAAGTATGTTGAGTAGGTGTCTTAGCTACTGTTCTGTTTCAGTGATGAAACATCATGACCAAGACAACTTATAAAATGAATCATTTAATTGGGACCTGGCTTATAGTTTCAGAAGTTAGCTCATGAGCATTATGGCATGGAGCACAGTAATAGACAGGCATGCATGGCTCATGTAGCTAATAGTTTACATCTGATACACATGTTGCAGGTAGAGAGGGGGCAGCTGGTATGGGCTTTTAAAACCTCAAAGATCACCCCCAGTGACACACCTCCTCCAACAAGGTCACACCTCTTAACCCTTTCCAAATGATTCCACCAACTGGGAACTAAGCTTTCAAATATATGACCCTACAGGGCCATTCTCATTCAAAGCACCACAGTGGGTATTGGAGGTCTTTCAAGAATAACAAGGGACCTCATTTCAAAGACAACATACAAACAAGGGCAAAAAGGAAAGACATTTTGTTGTATTTTGCTAATAATGTTTTTCTTTAGGCTCTTCAATTTTCAGTGTTGTGAGAGTAACTTTGAAATATTATCGATAGATGTCTAAACCATTTATATTCCCACTGACATAGTACACGAGGTTTCCATGTTTCCACATTTCTTCAACACCTGTTATTACTAACATGTCATCCATAATTTAATTTCTGAGTATATGAAAGAGTTTGCAAAGCAGAGCTTCAAAGACAAATCTATATAGCCCTGTTCATAGCAGCATTTTCCACATTAGTTAAAGTGTGAAGTTAGCCCATGTGTCTAACAGTAGGTGTGTATGGATAAGCAAAGTTAGGTGATCCATATAACAGGAATTATTCAGCCTTAAAAGGAAGAAAATTCTGACCTATACTAGAAAATGCATGAAGTTTGTTAATATGATATGATGAGTAAAATATGACAAACATAGAAATACAAGTACTGTATGACTCTCCTTAGGCACTTGGAATGAATATCAAAATCATAGAGACAAAAGCTAAATGGTGCTTGGCAGAGGAAGGGGGATAAAAGAAAGTGAGAAGCTGTGATTTAATGGATAGGGTTCTATTTTCTCATGGAAAGAATTGGGAAGATTGATGGTAGTGATGGTTGCACAGGGGGTGATACATGCAAGCTTATTGAAGTAGCACTTAAAGTGATGAGTGGTAAATTTTATGTTCTATGTATTTTATAATCATAACAAAATTTCCTATTGGGTTCACTTGGTCCCTCTCTTGAAAACTGGAAAGATTCTATAATTGACCTTCTGTCTCTCTCTGTTCTGTACTCTGGTCTGTTTCTTGGTTTTTATGTTAAGAGTATATGTTCCTGAAACTTGAGCAGCCTTATAGTAAGTCTTGAAATGAAGCAGTATTAATTCTTCAGCTTTACTCATTCACGAGTTCTTCAAATCATCAGGCATGTGGGAGGCACCATGGTTAATTCTTAGTACTAGTTCAGGAAAAGTATGTACTAGCTGGGCTTCAGAGTGCACATTGATAATCCCAGCACTCAGAAGTCTGAGGCAAGAGAATTGTGTGTTCAAGGCCACCCTAGCCCATATATTTAAACACTATAAAAAAAGAAAGAAAGAAAAAAAGAAAGAAAGAAAGAAAGAAAGAACGGAAGGAAGGAAGGAAGGAAGGAAGGAAGAAAGACAGAAAGAAAGAAAGACAGAAAGAGAGAGAGGGGAAGGAAGAAAAGCATTTATTGACATTTATTTGCATTTACACATAAATTTTAGAATGTCTTGTAAATTTCTAACCCCCCCCCAAAAAAAATCTGTTGCTATTGTATTAAATATATAAATCGATCTTAAAATGAACTGATTCCTTAAGAAGTTGAACATGGCACATGGTTCCATTTATTTAGACCTACTTTAATTTCTCTTAACAATGTTTTAGAATTTTAGTATTTCACATTTTCTTCCATTTGTTTCATAGCATATTCTATAGAACTGTTACAAATTAAATCTTTTCCATGTTTACTGGTAGAATATGCAACCACAAGTGATTCTTTGCACATTACATTACACTGTTCTACTTTTTCCAAATTCATTTACTAGCTATCAAACGTGTGCTGTTCTTTCTTTTCAGATATCTTTATGCAAAGGATGACATTAATTGCAAATAAAAACATTTTAAGTACATTCTATTTCTTTCCCATGCTCATTCCGTGACTCCTTTCTAGTCTTCAAGGTCAAGTGTTCAGTATTCTGCCATTACATCTCATATTTGTTGTGATGCTTCTAGAGGAATCCTTTATTTTTTTATAGGCATTGTCATCTGTGGTGATATTTGTAATCTAAGAAGTAAAGCTTGCCTGAAGATCAGAGGACAAAACCAGTCACAGAATTAAACAGAGGTCGGCCAGTGGTAGCACACACATTTAATACTAGTACTCAGGAGGCAGAGATCCCTCTGGATCTCTGTGAGTTCAAGGCCACACTGGGCTACATGAGATTGATCCAGTCTAAGAGAGAAATAGAGCACACACCTTTAACTCCAGTATTTGGGAAGCACACATGCCATTAATTCCAGCACTGGGAAGATTGAGATAGAAAGTGAAATAGCTGGGCAGAGAAAGGCATATAAGGCATGAGAAGACAGGAACTAGAGGCCTTTCAGCTGAGGACTCAGAGACATTCAGTCTGACAATTTGTGGATACAAGATCGGCTGAGGAATTGGCAAGGTGAGAAGTGGCTGTGGCTTGTTCCTTTTGCTCTCTGATCTTCCAGCATTTACCCCAATATCTGGCTCTAGGTTTTTATTATATGACCTTTAGGAATTTGTACAACTCCCATCTACTCTTAAATTTTTGGGAATGAGAGATTAAGTTTTGAAAATTTCTTTTGTTGTTGTTGTTGTTGTTTTTCAAGACAGGGTTTCTCTGTGTAGTTTTGTGCCTTTCCTGGAACTCTCTTTGGAAACCAGGCTAGCCTTGAACTCACAGAGATCTACCTGCCTCTGCCTCCTGAGTGCTGGGATTAAAGGTGTGTGCCATGACCACCCGGCTGAGAATTTCTTTTTTAATCATATGATTTTCTTCTAATGTTAATATAACATTAGTTAATGTTTGAATGTTGTAACTACCTCATATGGCAGCAAACAAATCTTCTGGTCATGGTATGTTATTCCCTTCCATAGTTGTTCAATCCACTAATCTTTCATTAAGTACTTTTGTGTGTATTTTCACAAGGGAGATTATTCCAACTTTTTTCATCCTTTGTCAAGTGTTATAACGATCATTCTGGCTCCCTAAAATGTTAAGAAAGCTTTTTCCTTTTGGTTTTTCTGAAATAGTTTAGGCAAGGTTAGAATAATCTCTCCAGTTAATGTCTCATAGGATTTGATTTTTTTTTCCTTTGATGGAAGCTAGGATCCATGAGTGAAATCTTACAAGGCTGGAGTCCTTTTTTGGTGGAAGAATTTGATAATGAGCAATTAGTTTGATATAAATCACTGCATACAGCTAAGTACATTCATATTTTCATGGTTAACCTTTCTGCTCCCACTTACGTTTGTATGTGTATATGACATGTGTGCATTCATGTGTGTGACTACATTTGTTCTCAGTCACTTCTTCTAAAAATGTATGTCCATGTGCATGTGTGTGAAGGCCAAAGGACAACCTGTGGGAGTTGTTCCCTCCTGCACACCATGTGGGTCCCAGAGGTCAAACCCAGGTCATCAGGCTTTATGACAAGCTACTTTACCAAGTGAGTCGTCTCCCAGACCCCTCGTTTTCAGAGTTCTTGAACTTACACAGCTGTGTTTTCCCTATGCATGCAGATTCTAACCTGTGGAATTGGAAATTTTAGCCTGTCCCTCTTCCTTCCTTCTCTACATTCAGAAGTAGGCCATGTGTGATGGCCCCATATGGAATCCTTGAGTCTCCCTTCATTGATGCTGGATTCTCTTCTCTGTGCTTTTCATGACTGTATCTCTGTCAGATCTGAAATCAGAAGGGTGTGCTAGAGGATATGGCCCATGCAAAATTAAATGTTACAGACTTAAGCAGAATTCCCTTTCCCCAAGAAACCCGCTTCCATTCTCATGGCTTCAGCTGATTGGATGAAACCCACTCACATGATCAAGGCTAATGTCCTTGGCTTGATGTCAACCCATTCTAGATGTTGAGTATAGCTACAAAATCCCTCCACAGCATTGCCTATGTTAGTACTTAACTAAATAACTGTGTAGTGTGAAAAAGCCAAGTAGGCTCAGCAAACTAACCTCCACCTGTGGATAGACTCACACTGCAAGCTTTCACACTGTCAGTGGGCTTGTGGTCACCTGGCTCTAGGAGTCAGCTATGTTCACTGCTCCCACCACCCCCACACACAGGGGTAAACCAAACACTCCAGCACTGTTTACAAGCACAATTTAGCTTCAGCTCTTTCTAGATTTGTCTTCTTCCTTTTTCACTGACTGTGGTTGCCGTGAACTCTGTCATTTAGTTTGGTTTTGTTTTCAAAGCTTGTTGCACATAGAACTGTGGAGATCTCTTTGGCAGTACTGAAAGCATGTCACAAGTAGCAAATGGGACCATGGAAGAAGGCACAGAGCACATTGCTGGCACGTAGTAGGGAGTCCAGGATGGCAGTTACTGTTACTACACAATGAAGAGCCAGCACAGTGGATGTTCTGCTTTCCCACTTAAACCCTAGATGGCCCAGTGGGTTCTGGTAACAGCAGGAAACTAGCAGGTCGAGCAGGGCACCACCAAGGGCAGGCCAGCCTCTTTTGGGAACTAACTCTAACTGTGGGAAACTGATGCAGCCACCCGTCTGTAAAGATGAAACTTTTCAGTAAACAAACCCAAAGATTGGAGCTGAGCACCCCCTAGTCATTCCAGATTGGACTGCAGTCCCTCTAATCATGCTGCTTTCCTGAGGCAGGCATCTTGATTATTGCATTAATGCGATAATCACACAGTACAGTCTGGTACTCTGCATACAGCAGGCACTTACACTGAATGGATGTTAGTCCAGGCAGCCAGATGTACACACAGGCCTGCTGAAGGATGGCTCAGAAAATATCTCTATTGCTAAAAAAAATAATTTGCTCAGGAGAGCCAAACCCACAGTAAGACAACTTGCCAATGATAATATCTACAAAGGTCTGAAGGGCCAACCAAATAAGCCCTCTCCACAGAGCCCCACTAAGTCATCTCGGTTGACGACACGTCTTCCCTCTTCAGCCAGCCTAGGATAGAAAACTCCAAGACTGTGGAATGGCTTGTGGGCCACCTCCATCCAAACATTTTAGCCACATCTTGAAGTGGTTTCTGATCATTTGGGGTTAGGCACTGCCAGCACATGGGTTTTTCCAAACCCTCACTCGCTTTCATGTGTCACCCTAACACCTGAAAAACCATCTCCAGCCTGTTGATTTTGCTTCTTCAATTTCACTTATGTCATCAAAACCTTCACTTGACACATCACCAGCCATCAAAGCAGCTGTCAGCTCCCGGATCGATAAGTCAGCACTATCTGGATTACATTCCCAGACCCTCACTGCCTCCTGGCTTTGCTGGCACCAGCCAGGCTCTCAGCTGTAGGGGCCTGGACATAAAATCAGTAGCAGCCACCATTTTTTGTCCAAAGGAATTCATTTCCTTTAAAAGTTTATATTTATTATAGAAGATCAGGGAAATTTTAGATAAATATGGATAAATCTGAAAAAAAATATACCAGCACTCAGACATAAGTACAATAAACAAGAGCCTTTCCTTTCAATGTATTTTCTTTGCCAGGTGAGATCATGGAGTAATGTGGGGATTTATCAAAGCAACTCCACATAGTTAAAAAGGAGGTTTAATTTGGGGTAACTTACAGCCAATAAAGGGGTTGGTTACAGGATCCAGGAGAGGTAAGGTGCAGTCCAGCAGGGTTCTCTGGAGAACTCTGACTTGGTCTGTCTTTCAGCATTCAGGATCACCAGGAACCAAGAGAGCCTGTATGTCCAGATCTTGGGTCTTAAGGGATCCCATCTCAGCCCCGCCCCAGGGGCAGGTCATAGGTAGGTGTGGCGGTTACTAGAAGCCTCACTAGGGGATAGTACTTCCAGGTCAAAGCTGGAACAGCTACCCACTACAATGTAATACAATAGTATTATGTCTGCTCCTCTGCTTAATGTGAATGAGTTCCCTAGTATTTATTCAGTTAGAATGTCTATAATTATCTCTTCAGTGAGAAAAATAATATATATTGACCTTTCATTATGCCTCACAGTAGAGAAAACATGGTACATATGTGGTGGATGTGAGGAAGCCCCTGTCCTCGGGCAGCATAATATGTAACACTAGAGATGCACAATCACTCTGTGGGTCATAAATTCAGCAAAGGAGTGAGGTTAGCACCAGGCAATCTAACCTCATGCCAAGTCCCAGCTCAAAAGAGGATATGAAGTGGATGAACAATAGTTCACATCTCCAGAGGCATGCAAACAACACTGCTTGCTCAGCACATTCCAGTGATTACTTCAAGGTCAGTGGACATGGCCACATTGAGCTCAGTGCCACTCTTGGAAACCAAAGCTTCTAGACAGAACAGAGCTGAATAGCCAAGAAAAGGAGGAAAGAAGTGAAGAAGTTGGGGAACCACTGGGGGACATGGTGAAAGGAGATGGTGAGAAAGGAGATGGGGTGATGTTGTGTCCATGAATGACACCCAATAAAGGAACGGGTAGGCACTGACCTATACCATCAGAAATACCAAGGAAGTTGCTATTTACTGGCCGATGGGATAGGTAATTTTGATTTCCAACTTGATGGGATTAAGAAACATCTAGGTCCTTAGTGAGACACACCTCTGGGGATATGGTGGTAGCGGCAGCAGTTTCAGGGAGGACTCAGTGAGGAGAGAGGTACTCTGAAGAAGGTGCCGCCATCTCACAGGCCAGAGGCCCAGAATGAATAGAAAGGGGAAGAAAAAAGTCAGGGGAGCACCAGCGTTCTCTCTCTCTGCTCCCTGGTGTGCCTAGAAGTGAGCAGGGAGCCGGGGACTCCTGCTGCCCGCTGCCCGCTGCTGTGACAGGCTGGGCTCTCTCACACAGTACATCCTTCTTAAGTCGCCTTCTGTCAGTTTTTTCATCATAGCAATAAGAAATGCAGTTAATTTAGCCAAGAGTGGATTACATGTAAATGAATAGGAGTTCTTCCAACAGCCTAGCATTTATTGCACATATAATGAATAGTCTTTTTTCCTTAATATTGCCTCCCTGGCTTCCTAGTACTGCTGTCTTAGACACCAGTGGCTAACCAGAAATAACTAGTCTCTCTATTTATATAGCCTGTCTTGTACAGTGGTTACATACATTTTCTCAGGTGACATGGCCAGGCCTCTGAGAAACAATGCATCTCTCCGTTAGCTACAATAAAAATAAAGGTGCCAGGTGGTTGTGGCACACTCCTTTAATCCCAACACTCAGGAGGCAGAGTCAGGCGGATCTCTGTGAGTTCGAGGCCAGCCTGGTCTACCAATGAGTTCCAGGAAAGGCACAAAGCTACACAGAGAAACCCTGTCTCGAAAAACCAAAATAAATAGATAGATAGATAGATAGATAGATAGATAGATAGATAGGTAGATAGATAGATGAATGAAGGAAGAAAGAAAGAAAGAAAGAAAGAAAGAAAGAAAGAGAGAGAGAGAGAGAGAGAAGGAAAGGAATTGTCCCTCATGTTTACAATTCAGACAGTGCTGTGCTGAGGAGGGAGTGGAGGCAGGAAAAATGACTAGACAAAGGCCATCATAGCAACGGGGACTTGGAATTCCACCAGAGTTTGGTGAGGAGAAGGAAAGGGAGAGCAGGAAAGGGTGAGGGAAGGGGAAATGGGATGGGTATGGATGGACAGGAGAGGAAGAGGAAAGAGGGTGAAGGGGGGAGAGGGAGAAGATAGGAATTGAGCAGCCAAGAATCAGAGATGCACACAAGGTGGACTGGGGCTGGGGGATGCGAC
Organism: Onychomys torridus; assembly: GCF_903995425.1. Lineage (NCBI taxonomy): Eukaryota > Metazoa > Chordata > Mammalia > Rodentia > Cricetidae > Onychomys > Onychomys torridus. Next base: position 75,010,421 of record NC_050443.1, read on the forward strand.
AAAGCTTATGTTTGGGCTTATCTTGCCAGCCATCCTCCTATCCTCTGCCCTGGTGTCTGCAGCTGTGAACTGCATTCCTTAGGGGCCAGGGCTGACACCCTAGGAGATTTGGGGCATGCGATCTAAACCGACTCACAGGGAGACTGCAGAAAATCCACCCCTGTTTGTTTGGGAGTTGTCTCTGCTCCTCATGTCAACATCTCTGAACTTCTTTCTGAAGCCCAGAGAGGCTATTCCAGGGACTTATTTGTATCAGAATTCATGATGGTATTAACCTGGGGGTTTGGGTGGTGCCTTCGAAGCATATTTGCTCAGTGATTCTTCCTAGTAATTTAACTTCTCTGTACTCCTTTCCCCGAGCTGAGATCAGGATAGCTGCCCATCTCTTGGGGAGGATGACATAAGATGCTAATTGTAAAATGTCTAACATGACTGCAGAGACGTGGTCATTGCCAGAAATCTCAGTGGTCATGGATATTACTGCTGTTTAGATGCTCCTAGAAATCTTGTCACTTTTGCTCAAGAATCCAAAGACCTTGTCTTTCTACTTCTTCATATTAGAAATCATCACTGTTCTCTGTTTTCCTTATTTTTAGTCTTTGACATTTCCATACTATATAAAATGAATTTTGGTCACTTTCCCATTATCCTTCCCTGCCCTACTGAAACCCTTCTTTCCAACAAGTTCCTCTCTTACTTTAATGTTTAGGGGTGTGTGTGTGTGTGTGTGTGTGTGTGTGTGTGTGTGTGTGTGTGTGTGTGTCTGTGTGTGTATCTGTGTGAGTCTGTGTGTCCCACTGCATATCACTGGCATTGCTTACATAGCATGGGGATGTTATTTACTGGAGAATATACAACTTATCAGTGACTGTTCCAATGAAGAAAATGACAACTATCCCCAACTAACCATTATCTGTCAACTGTCCCTCCAGAAGGGATGTGGCCTCATGAGCCACTCCATACCCATAATGAAATATTGGAAGGTCTTGTCTTGTGCAGGTCTTCTGTAGGTAACCATAGCTCCTGTGATTTCATGAGTACAATAGCTATGTCATGTCTAGATGACAGCCTTTCACAGCATGCCTCCTCCGTTTTCCAACTCTTAGATTCTTGCAATTCCTACATTAGCCATGTTCCCTGAGCCTTGAAAGGGGCAGTAGAGAAGTCTTGGTTAGAGCCCTGCACCCTTTCAGGCAAACTGCAAGCCCCTGTCTCTGGTCCCTAGAGCTCAGATTTCAGATACAGCTTAGCCTAGCTTTTACATAAATGCTGAAGATCTGAACTTGGGTTGTCATGATTTACCGGAAATATCTCACCCATTGAACCATCTCCCAAGCCCTGACGTCAACTTCCTGATGCCCCTGTCTTTGCTAGCCCCCTTTCAAATGTCAGTATGAAGTGAAAAGTCATGTATTTGTAAGTTAGATGACCCTGAGTCTGAATCATTCAGCTGCTCTTTTCTGCACCACAGTTATCTGCTTATTACAGCAAAATTCATTTGCAAGCATATGTTCGGGATAATGCATAGCAGCTCATAATTACAGATATGTTAGGAAGGGGGACCTCAAATATTTGTTTTAAATTAAGTGAACCATATTTATTCATTTGAAGGTTTTATCTTTCTTTGTACTAGAAAACATGGAAATACTTTTGCCATAGACTGCAAGGCAACAGCAAATATTTGTGCATCTTTTGGGTTTGTTGATCTGCCTGTTAATATTTTTATGCCTGAACAAAATTGGTGGAGGTAAATAAAATAAGCCTGAAAATGAGAATATGTGACCATAAGTCTTATAATTTGCTAAATAATGGTTGGCAATAATGGTAATTATTGTAATTATATTATCTTTACTTTAATTTTGTATGTGGCATAACAGTTAAGAACCCAATGAAACAAAAAGTAGCTCACCCTCTCTTCACTTGCAGTCCAAACTTGATGGCCCAAAGAAAGCTGATTTCACTGTTTCATTTTTAGTTGTTTTGGTATTTGCCGATGTATTTTTCACTTCATGATGCAGCCACTGAATTTGACACCTAAGTATGACCCCCTTCTGTCCCACTCTGGTGAGGTTTATGATGATTGTTATATAGTTCTGTCCAATTTTATTAATAATCAAATTTGCAAGTAAGAATAAACACCAAAGTTAAAATTCTGTTTATCTTTCATTTTTGATAGTATTGATTGGGTTTCCAGTGTGTTAGAGAAATCATCTCTCATATTCTTTCCATATAGCTTTACCATGAAGCCTGGATTGTCCTCAAACTCACCAGGCATGTGAGGATGATCCTCCTGCCCCCACCTCCCAAGTCCTGGGATCACAGGAGTGTACCATGCCCACTTTTATGTGGTACTGAGGTTGAACTCAAGGCTTCCTGCATGCTAGGCCAACACTCTACCAACTGAGCTTTGTCTCCAGCCTCATTTATTTACTATAATTATTCAATAATCTTGCTTGTAAAGTTAGTACTTATTTTATCACCTATGCCACCCTCAATTGCATGGCCTCTGCCTACTACCTTACTTCCCATCCCTCTACTCCCTGCCTCTGGAGACTTCCTTATTCCCTAAGAGTCAATTCTCTCTTTAGGTCATCTTTATTTTTTCTTTTCATATGGGAGAAAACGTAAGACCTCTTTTGCTGCTGCTGGCTAATTTCACTTACCAAAATGATCTCTAGTTCAAGCGACTTTCTAGCAAACACCACAGTTCCACTCTTTGTTACTGAGTAAAACTGCGTGTACACGCATACCAGCGGTTCTAATCCACTTCTCCATTGGCAGCCCCTATGTCTGAGTCTATAACTGTAGCATTTTGAAGATGGCCACAGCCAGCCAGGGCATGTGGATTCCTCTATTGTGTTCCACCTTTGATGCCTGTAGTGACCTGGGGGTTGCTTCACCTGGGTCCCCTGGTAGTTCTTCCTTTGGCAGTCTGCACAGCACCCATCTTGATTTTCCCAGTGGCTGCACTAATTGACACTCCCACTCACAGTGTATACAGGTTCTTTTTGCCCACAACTTTACCAGCATTTTCTGTTCTGTGTTTTCTCCATGGCAGCCAATCAGATGGGGGTGAGGTAGAATCTCCATCAAATTTTGATTTGCATTTTCCCGATAGTTAATGATGTTGGACATTTTGGGGTGGTTTTGTTTTGTTTTCCATTTTTATTGGTTTATTTCACTCTTTGAAATTTCATACACAGAGAATGTATCCTAATTATTTACTCCCCTTCACTTTCTTACTCTTCTCCCTCCATATCAGCCTTCCCCTCTCCAATCCCTTCTCCTAGATCATGACCTTCTTGCATGTTTATTGGCTGTTTCTTTCTAGTCTCTCTTGAGATCAATTGCCCATTTATTGACTGGATTCTTTATTCTTTGGATATTTAATTTTTTATTAATACAGTTTATTCTTTGGTGATTTCAAACATGTAAAAATGCATTCTGGTGTCTATCACCCCACCTTCTTCCATTGGCCTCTCCACCCTCCAGTTCCCCTTCACTGACCACTCCTTTTCTAAGATTCATGTCTTTTTGTTGTTGTTGTTTTCTGAGTCTATTAAATATTCTCTGTATTTACCACTTCTGGTAGTGTTCTAAGGATTATAACATCTATTTTCTTTTGAAACTGAACTGATTTCTTGTTTTATCTTTAGATTTATTAAAAAAAAAAAACTAGCTAACTAAAGCATTATATTTCACATTCTTGCTTTCCATACAAGAAACTCATCCAAGGGCACAGACTCTTAGGGATGTTGAAGCAAAATGTGTCTTCCCTAAGACATGGCTCATCTGTGTCACTTTACTAAAAGGAATCTGAGTTCAAAGAGGATCACAGGTTTACAAAAGGCTGATGCAAAAGTTAGTAGAAGCTTTGTTCTCTTTTTCCTCTTTCCTTCTATTTCCTTTCTCACCCCAAATCCCTTTACATCTGTCTGCATTCTGTATTTTAAAAACCACCTAGAAAGGAAGACGATGGTAAAAGTTTCAAGTGTTTCTTCTCATCCTGCCATGTGAGAAATGCTGGGCTCACTGAGTGGACAAAGGCAGTGGGGTTAGAAGGTGACAGACAACAGTTCAAATCCCTTTTCCACACTTGTTATTCTGAGATCTTCTTTGATGAAGCTGATGGAGCTGTTTGTCAGTTGTTGCTAAGATTAATTGAGATAACACTGGTGGTCTTCCCAGCATTGTGCCTGATGAAATGCAGCAGGTGCCAACCAATGGGAGCTATGATTTTTCAGGACAAGGAGCCAGATCTCTGGCCTCTCTGTTGATGGCAAGAATAAGGGCAGACATGAGCTCTTCCTCAAGTTCCATTTACCTGCCCTCATTCTGATCTTCTTCATTGTTTTATTTCTGGGCATTTATTCCACCAAATGTGTGCACTTCAACTTCCACTCAGTAACAAAGTGAAATTTCACAGGTCTTAGTTTAGCCTTTTAATTTTTGGGGAAACCCATTCATCCTTGGCTTTGTTCCTATCATGTATTCAATAAATGTGTGTTGGTTCTTCTGAGTGATAAAGAAGAGTTAATGGGCCTTCAGAAGGAAGCCCATGTCTTGAAGCTTCCCTCTTGCATGGTTGCAACAGCTACATGGTTTCTCTGCCTCTTGTCTCTTAACTCTCAGTCCATCCTCTAGTACATCCACACTGCTACCAGAGACACGTGTTGGTGATACAGATCTTGCCATATCTGTATCCTTCTCTGTGTGGACCAGCCATGAACCCAACAGGTTATGGGATTCTCTAATCATGGCCTGACATCCAAATGACTCAAACTGGCAGAGCTGCCACTTTCCCATCCCCTCTTCTTTGTTCTAGCCACATCACCATCCTTCCTAGGACATCTTACCTTCATCTTTGCTCTGCTCAGGGTGCCCTCATGCCCTTTGTGGTGAATATCTCAGAATGCTAATGCATGGTCAGGTGTCAGATCCTTAAAGGTACTGCCACACACCTGCTGACTGGATGAGGAACTCTCATTGCTACAGCTGCATGCTAACACTCACCTGCTCAGTGCCTTTGGAATACTGGTCATCGTGAATTCACAACCACTGCGAAAAGTCAAGGACAAGCCTGCTATGCTAAAAAAAAGCATTGAAACCTAGCACTTGGGAGGCAGAGGCAGGCATATCTCTGTAAGTTCAAAGCTAGCTTGGTATAAATAGTAAGTTCCAGGCCACCCAGAACTACATAATGAAACCTTGTTTACAAGCTATACACACCAAATCTTACCCACATGACTGTGCAAATATGATTTGAACAAGGACGACACCAACAAACTTGCCAAACTGCATGAAGAAAAGCCCATGAGGCCTCAACCCCACACAAAGAACTATAGGAAACCAAATAAAAGTGAAAGAGTCAGTCTTCCTGGGGGGGTGCACACAATTGGTTGTCCATAGCCTAACAGTCAGCCCTGAAAACATGTATACATGCAACATTATATTGACTCAAATGATTATATATATATATGCCTATGGTAACAATTGATGAAAATTGGCCATAAATTTGAAGGAGAGCAGGGAGAGGTATATGAGAGGGTTTAGGAGGAGGGAAAGGAAAGGATAATGTTGTAATTAGCATACAGCCTCAAAAATAACAACAATAACCACAACACACATACACACACACACACACACACACACACACACACACACACACACACACAAACTCAGGAACAAAAAAATCTGCATATGTAGGCCTTCCAGGGTAAACATCAGTTTTTTTTTCTTTTGTGGATGCTTGCTCCTATATATGCAGGCTACAACTCTGTACTCACTCAATAAATCCCAGCCCCCAGCCCCTGCTCACTACCACACAGAGGAAGTCAGAGGGAGCCAGAAGGAGCCAGGCTTCCATGTACTGACCCACATCTAGACCCAGATTCCAGCTTGCCAAAGCTTACCAGATACAACATGTTCCTCTTTTAATTCACTTGATGTATTAAAATCACCTCTTCACATGCTTGTAGTGCTTTTTAGAATGAGATGACCTCAGGATTTGGCGCTGTTTAATCTACTAAATGCTGAATAAAAGCAGGTTCATCATGGACCTCAATATATAGTTAAGTGAGTAAATGAAAGAATAAAGGAGTGTACAATGTTATGGAAGGGAGCTGGAGAGATGGCTCAGCAATTAAGAGCATTGGCTGTTCTTCCACAGTACCTGAGTTCAATTTCCAGCACCCACATGGCAACTCACAACTGTCTATAACTGTAATCCCATGGAATTTGATCCCTTCTTCTGATGTGCAGATGTATGTGCAGAGAAAACATCCATACACATAAAATAGATAGAAGATAGATAGATAGATAGATAGATCTTTAAAATGTTTTTAAAGGTTATAGAAGGTCTGACTTCATGACCAGTGCATCACAATGACATACCATATATGCTAAAGCCAGCTGCTAAATGGTCCCAAGCAAAAGAAACAGGAACACTATCTCATGTCATAATAAGTAGATCATGCCACAACACTAATCAGTCTTTTCTATATAAATAAAACAAAAAATTTAACAAAGTATTTAAAAACTGCCTGTCAGAAAGGTGACTGTAAGACAAATTGCTAAATGGTCTTATTAATAAAAAAAAAAAAACCCAGAGCCAAATATTGGGGTTAAAACAGAGAGATCAGATGAATAGGATAAGTCACAGCCAACCTTACTTCACAACACCTCAGTCTCCAGAGACTTATTTCCTGTATACCCACGCCTAGATGCCTTTCTATTCTGCCAACTCATTTCCTCTCTCTGCCCAGCTACATCACTTCCTTTTCTGTCTATACAGACCTCCAGACCTGTATGGTTAGTGCTGGGATTAAAGGCATATGTGACCATGCCTGGCTCTATTCCCCAGTGTGGCCTTGAACTCACAGAGATCCACATGGATCTCTGCCTCCTGAATGCTAGGATTAAAGGCATGTGCTACCATTGCCTGACTTCTATATTTAATATAATGGCTGGCTTTATCTTCTGATCTTCAGATAAGCTTTATTAGGGTGTACAATATTTGGAGTTACACAATATATCACCACAGGTAACCTTCTAGATAGGGACAGAGTTGTCATGGAATTATCCCCCAGGTACCTTGTTGATGGATCCCATTAGATCTTAGTGACCAGCCCAGAGTGAAGCCTGACAGCTGGTGTTTCTCATTGATAAATCAACTGTAGGTGTCTATCTAGTGGAGCTGGAGGCTTACACAAGGGCCACAGACACAAGGGGGTCTGACTTGAATGGAAAAGTCTCTCGTCATAGAAACAGGGTGTAGATGTCTGCTTGCTGCTCATCAAGCACTAGTGGCATTGGTAGTATTCTGATATTGGAGAGCCTGCTGTGTGTGTGGTCTCAGACCTCCCTTACAGCATTTGCACTCTCTTGATGGGGTGATAGATCTCATTCCACCTTTAAGGAAACTGTTCAAGGTGCCAAAGTCTGTGGGGAGTACTCACAAGCTGAAAGTTGGCAAGCCCCTACTCCTGGGGATGCTGTCTAAGTGGGTCTCTGAGCCTGGGTTTCATTCCCTATGAAGATTACATAAATAGTTCTTATAAACAAATTCTTTCAAAAACTGAATTGATTCTATATAGAACTTTGCAAATGAGAAAGTGTTGCTATTGTCACTCGCTTGAAATTGCAGCACCCACATATCAGGATCTGTGTATTTGGTAGGAATCAGGTACAAGTAAATAAATACCTAGTGTGTATGGCTTCATAGCCAGACAGGGCTATTCAGATTTGGCATTATTGGCAGTTTGGGACATGTAATGGTAAAAATCTGTCTGGTAGATTGTATGTATATGTATATGAACAAACTTCATGTCTGCTCATCAGTTGCCACTTTTCTTCACACATCTTCCACAGTTGTGACCATGGCCTCTGGAGGATAAAAATCATGCTTAGCTGAGAGGTACGGGTTAAGTATTCATCAGGTGTCAACTGTTGCTGTTAATCCTACCTATCCACTTAGAGCTCAAAATAATCCTGTGATTATTAGGTGAAGTAGGGCTGCTCCAGACTCAAAAGCCCATGACTTTCATACTGAAAGGAAAGCTGAGCCTGGGTGGCTTTGGGTTTGCTACAGTGGATGAGTTTTGCCAAGTATAGAAGCTGATAAAGCCACTCAAGGGCAAGGCAATGATTCTCAGCTATAGCAGAAGAATGTGTGTTCATTCTGACCCCTTATGTCTTTCAAAGTCAGACTTTGACTTCTAATGATGGTGATGTTGATAATTTATCACATTGATCTTTTAAAATGGCTTAATCCTCTGAACTCTAGAGGTTAGAAAAAGAGTTTCTGAATCATTCAGCAGGATTTGAGTCCTCTCTTGTTTATGAAGCTCTCGATTTTACCCATCACAGATGGCTCATGACTGGATAGCAATTGACTTTCCAACTGACTCCTCTTTACACACCACTGTCACCAATCAATGGAATCAACATTGTGAACATGGAGATGCTGCCTTCTAGACAATGGTGATGCCCTGTTGTCCTCTGTGGTGGGAGTGACAGTATAACTGTTGTAATAGCTCATATGACAACTAGAGAAAGCAGAACTAAGTCTCATTTCAATAACACAACTAAGTCATGGATGGCAACCTTTGATCCTGTCCAAAATGTCAACTGTGGACTCTAACAGTTACATTTTAGGCTGAAATCAGCCACTTGACCTGTTCAGTTGCTCAAGAGAAGAATCAAATTAAAGTTTGTGTAGAAATGAGACAACTGTTTTTGCAATGTGCTATATCTAAAAGATAAAAATTTTGTGAATTTCAATGACATTTAGCTGTTGAGACACAGTCTACAAGTTTTTGACTGACATTCTGACTTGTACTTTGTTACCATTTTCAAAGACAGAAATGAAAAGAGGCTGTGCCAATCTCTAAGTGACCTCCCATCACATCTGATCCAAAGTCTAGAATTTCTAGTCTCACATAGCCCTGCCTTTTTTGCCTCAGCATCTCTCCCCCTCCTCCTCTCTCTGTCCTCTCATCTGACCTACAAAGTCATCAGCCAATGGAGAACCTGGGGAGAGACTCCACTCTGGCAGAGAGGTTGCCTGTGTTGTGAAATGACATCTGTCTATAGCAGTCTCAGAACCTGCCTGCCGGCTACATGCCGACAGTACATCTGGCAAAGGGGAGAAGACTCAGCTATGCTCATGGACAAGGATATTCTGTGTCCTGTAGTGATGAAAAGGGATACGGAAAAGCAAGCCAAAGGGACTGTGCTTTGGGCTCTGTGAGAGTGACACACACTTTATGAACCCAGACACAGACAGCACGACTCCATGCTTCTGGAGGTGCTCTTGTTTGGAAACAAAAGAATATTCTAGGAATATGGGCTCCTGGAGCCAGAACCTCTCTCTCACTTTCAATGCCTCTCTGTTAGCTAGCCATGGCCTACTTTCTTTGTTGGTCAGAACTGAATTTTAATTGGTTGTGCCTTCCACTCCTCCCGCACCACCTCTTTCTGGAAACTTGCAAAGAGACTAAACAAAGTCACCAAGTCAGTGGCTGGCATTGCTGTAAAGCGAAGTCCTAACTTGTTAAGATGTCATCAAGACAGATTTCTTTCTATGTCCCTAACCCCTTTTGCAGATTTACCCTTGTCTCCTGCCTCAGAGATGCCAGAAGAGCTTAGCAATCTCTGTAAGTAAACAGAGGGTGGGAACAAATATTGATTCAAGGGGTTAGACCTCCCCCCCACAAGAAAAGCGAAAAATTCCTCTCACAGCCAGCCAAGCAGGGCATCAGCTAAGTGAATCTGCCAAAAGAACAAGGTAAATCTTGTACCCAGTCAAGAAGGACAATGGCCTGGGCCTTGGTGATGCTGGAGAAGAAGTCACTTCCCGTTCCCTGGGTCAGCCTCTGCTAAGTAAGTGGACTTGCAGAAGGGGCAAAAGGCTGCTAAGTGGTGGGTGGAACTCTGGCCCTGCTGCCAGCTCCTGCTGATTCAATCACTCTCCCAGAGAGTGCTTTCTTAGGAGAACACAGCTGAAAAACTGCCCCTCTGTTGCATGAAATTGATCCAGTGATGCCAGGTGTCAGAGCCTGTGAACCTGTGCACATCAAAACAGTGACACCCTCTTCTACTCCTGGAGGAAAGAAACCAACCCTGTTGACAGCCAAGCATGGAAGAGGAAGAGAAAAGAACCAGAGTGTGTGGATTCAACCAAGAATTTGAAATGAGGGCCTCCTGAGTCAGGCACAGGGCAGACTGTGGATCCAGATGAGTGTCCAGCTCAGAACCAGATAGAATATATTCCCTGCCTAACACCATTCAAGGTTCAGACATGTCTAACTCAGGCCTGTGGGTCTTATGTTCTGCTGCATAGCTATGAATGTGTCCCAATGATAAACTTACTTAAAACAATATTGTTGAATCCAAGATTGCAAAAAGCACAGGGACAAATAGCCAATCGAATGGAAGCACATGAATTATGAACCAACAGCTGTGGAGCCCCCAGCTGGATCAGGCCCTCTGGATAAGTGAGACAATTGAATAGCTTGAACTGTTTGGGAGGCATCCAGGCTGTGGGACCAGGACCTGTCCTTAGTGCATGAGCTGGCTGTTTGAAACCTAGGGCTTACACAGGGACACATGCTCAGCCTGGAAGGAGGGGACTGGACCTGCCTGTACTGAATCCACCAGGTTTAAATGAATCCCCAGTGGAGTCTTGGTCCTGGAATACATGGGAATGGAGGGTAGGGGCTGGGGGCAAGGTGGGGGTGGGGGCGGGAGGTGGGAGGACAGGGGAACTCATGGCTGATGTGTAAAATTAAAACACATAATAATCATAATAAAAAATAATAATAATAAATTGTAACTAGGTTGCTCACTTCTCAGCAATGAATTTATTTCATGGCAATAACTTATTGCAATGTGAACTATAACATGCCCAAGAGTTGAATATTATTAATGCTATTTTCCAGATGAAAAAGTGAGATAGGAACTAGTATCTTGCCTTAACTTCCCCAGGGTGGTAAGTGGTAGAGTGTAACATGAATCTTAAAAGGTCTTATTAACAAAAACAAACCTGGAACCAGATATTGGGATGAATGCTGAAAAATCAGATAAACAGAACAAACCACAGTCAACCTCACCTCACCAATTCCTCAGCTGATCCTGTTTCCATGAATTGGAAGCCTCTGAGTCCTCACCCAGAAGAGATCTCAGCTGAACTGCTTGAAAGCCTCTAGTTCCTGGTCCTCACGCCTTATATACCTTTCTGCTTTCTGCCATCACTTCCTAGGATTAAAGACATGTGTCTTTCCCAAGCAAGACATGAAATCTCAAGTGTTAGGATTAAAGACGTATTCTACCATGTCTGGCTCTGTTCCCAGTGTGGCCTTGAACTCACAGAGATCCAGAGGGATCTCTGCCTCCCAAGTGATAGGATTAAAGGCATATATGCCACCATATTCTGGCTTCTATGTCTAAGCTAGTGGCTATTCTGTTTTCTGACCCCAGCTAAGTTTGACTAGGGTACACAATATATTGGGGGACACAATATATCACCACAGTAGAGTTGGAATTTGAACTGGATGATCTGGGTCTAGTGTTTAAAGGAATGAGATGGTAGGATGGTTGCTTAGGCTGAGAGTCTAGCAAGCATGAAGATCTTGCTTTGAATTCCAGCACCCCATAAACCAGCAGTTCTCAACATGACCGCATAGCAGGTGCTGCAGGGTACCTCATGTGTTCCTATCTTTGTTTGTCATTACAGTCCTAGAGAGGAGACAACAATGTCTTCTTTTTCAAACCAAGAAATGGAAAATTATGTTTTAGTAAACTGCATCACAGTATCTATGTTTTTTTGTGGCAGCATAGACATTTGTGACCAGTTCAAAAGCCACACTATGCTACAAACTGTAAAATGTTTGTTCTGATCACACCTTAAGGACTTGGAAGTTCATGTATGTGGAAAAGAGTGAATGAAGAAGTCATAATAACAAAGAAATAAATGATGAGGTAGCCTGTTTCTGTGAAAGGGGTGGGGTTGGGGGCAGGCATTCCAGAAGGAAAAAGTCACAGACACAGGTTCAGAAACATTAGGGTGTGTCCAGAGACAGTAATCTCTTAGAGTTGTGTACAAGAGTGGAATGTTAGAGGAAAATCTGGAGTAGTGAGTTGGGGCAACTTTTGAAAATTATTGAGTTTTTTACTGTCACTGAAAAATAAGCTACATGAAGATAGAATATTACAGTAAAATACTGGGGTGCCCATGGACTGCATTTCAACCAGCATTTAATAGCAACCCCCTGCATGAAAGGTGATCAGATGTGAGCTCACAGTGTCTGCTTTCAAATCCACAGTTAAATCTCTATGTCATGTAGGAACCTACTCTTTGGACTTCCAAAGCATCCCGCCAGAAGCAGGACTTATCCACTGTTTCCTGCATGAAGGTCTTGCCTCAGGGTCACCAGCTTGAGTGACAATTTTCCATTCAAGGGCTGTAGACAAAGGAGGGGGAAATATTGAGATGAAAATATGTCCTCACTGCATAAGAGTCTTTGGAAGTTGCCTTTCTTTAAATAAATAAGTAAGTAAGTAAGTAAGTAAATAAGTAAGTAGGTAAGTAAATAAATAAATAAATAAATAAATAAATAAGAAATAATATAACCAGATGATAAAAGAAGATGAAAATATGTACTCACTGCATAAGAGTCTTTGGAAGTTGCTTTTCTTTAAATAAATAAGTAAGTAAGTAAGTAAGTAAGTAAGTAAATAAATAAATAAATAAATAAATAAGAAATAATACAACCAGATGCTAAAAGAATAGTATTTTGAAACCTTTAAATAAACTGAAATCATGTTAGCATGTTTTATTATACAGTGACTTTTTTCATTTAAAAAAAAAAAACAAGGGAAAGCTAACATGGAGAAGGCCCCATAAGACAGATTCAAGGGGGGCTTGAGATACAGCTCTGGAGTTAAGAATATCAACTATTCTTCCAGAGGACCTGGATTTGATTCCCAGCACCCACATAGTGGCTTACAAATGTCTCCTGCAGTCCTAGAGCACAGATATCCTCTTCTGGCCTCTGCAGGTACCAAACATGCAAATAATACACAGACATTCATGTAAGCAAACACCAATACACATAAAATAAAACAAAAAATAATTTTTAAAACATGAACAAAGCTCTCTAGGTGGATAGTTACTTGTGCAATATTATTTTAACTATATAAAAATGTTACATTGGTTTATTTTGCAGAATATTAGTTTAACTATATAAACGTGTGTTACATTTGCTTATGCTACATTTGTTCAATTATGTAAAGATGTATTGCTGTTTCACCTTGCCTGCCTGAGGCACCTGATTGGTCTAATAAAAAGCTGACTAGCCAATAGCTAGGCAATAAAAGGATAGGTGGGGCTGCAGGCAGAGAGAATAAATAGGAGGAATCAGAGGAGGGGAAGGATGCCCAGAGCCAGGCAGCCACCAGCTAGCTAAACATGGAATAGGATACACAGAATAAAAGAAAGGTACAAAGTCAGAGGCAAAATGTAGATGAAGAGAAACAGGTTCAATTAAGATAGAAGAGCTAGTGGGACAAGTCTAAGCTAAAGCTGAACATTCATAACTAATACTAAGTCTCCATGTCATTATTTGGGAGTTGGTTGGTGGCCCAAAAGAAAGACTGTCACAGTAACTGAACAACCACAGTGAATTTGTGGTGACTAAGAACCCCAGGAAGCTTGGACTTACTCTTGTGTCACCTCACTTCCCAATTCTTAGAAAGGCAGAATAATAACAGAGCCCACATCATGTCATAGCAAATAAGGGACTTGGCAGATTAAGTACATAATGTTGATAAGTGCTTATCATTAGTGATAATTACACCCAACATTATTTTTAAAGTCAATAGAGCAAATATTGAAAGATGACCAAAAATTAAAGAATTTTTGCTGCTGAAATAATGAAGATTTTTCCCATCTGGATAAATGACTTCAACTATCCAAGTGTGCACATTTACACACACACATATTCTCTCTCTCTCTCTCTCTCTCTCTCTCTCTCTCTCTCTCTCTCTCTCTTACTGCTCAATTACACTGAAAGACATAGAGCATATTTCAACTCAAAAACGAAGAACTTGAGGCTTAGGAAAGGGCTTGGGAGATTGGAGGCCATGCAGACAGTTTTTGACACCTTCTTGGCACACAGGAAACTTCCCACTCACCTGAGCATTTTCTTTCTCTCACATGCCATGTTCAGTAGAGCTGGGTATAAAAGTCAGTGAACCAAACAGAGAGCATTCTCCCAGGAAGCAGACACCCTCAAGGAAGAAACAAAGTGTAAAGAGAGAAGAATAGGGGAATTTACTTTAAAAACAGATAAAAGTTAAAGTCTCTGTTATCTAGGCAAATGGAATAGATGTCCTGAAGGACAAGAAGTAGGGAAAAGTTTACTTTGGTCAGGATGAAAAGGCAGACAGACAGACACATATGAAGGAAAGCTGGAGTTGTGCTCCATGAGGCTGAAAGGAGAGAAAAGACCATATCAGATCACACCAGCCACATGGAGAATTTTGCATTTTAAATCATTAAAATTGGTTGTGAAAGTTCTTACTATCATTTTGGACATCACCGAGTATAATTCCATTTGAAGATTACGTGGATAAAACAATGTTCTCTGCAACAGGACTGCTGCTCTAATTAATAGCAAGTTGGATTTGCAGTGTTTATACAAACCAGTAACTTATTTTTAAATCACCTAACCTGAAGTTTGGAGTTGAAAGGGTAGGAAAAATACCAAAGCCAGGATCATCAGAAATCTCTCTGCTTTTCCCTCATGATCTTAAGCTCTTATCACTCCACACATCACTTGTGCATTCAAGTCGGAATTAAGAGAGGATGGTGCAGGGCAGTGACAGACATGTCTCTGTCTTTTTACCAGGAAAACTGTGGGAAAAACTGAATCCACAGAAATCTTCTGCTTTCCTGTCAGGGTCCCAGGAATGAGCTACCTGGCCCCACCTAGGTGTAAGGGAAAGTTTACCACTTGGCTCTGAAACTCAGCATTCTGAAGTGGCAGAAATAGACCAAGGAGTCAGAAGGAGCTTCTGCTTCATCACATAAGATGCTGTCCATATCTGGGTCGCCTTGCCCAGCCTTAATACAAGGGGAGGTGCTGAGTCCTACTGCAACTTAATATGCCATGTTTTGCTGATATCCTTGTGAGACCTCAACAGAAATGGAGAGGAGCGGGTTGAGGGAGGCAAAAGGGAGGTTGGAGGGTGCTAGGAGGAGAGGATGAAGGGGAAACTGCAGTCAGGATGTAAAATAAATACATTTATTTATTTATTAATAACAAATGGTAGCTACAGTACTGTAAAAGTAAAGAAAATGGTGCTATAACTATGCAGCAGTAAGAGAAAGTAATGATGATAGTAGATAGATGAGCATAGAGATTACATAATGAATCACAGAGATCAAGCTATTCAACAAATATTTTAAAGAAATTAAGGATTTGCAAAATAGGAACTCAAGTGAGCTCTATAGAGCAATACCAAATTGGAAAATATTGATATTGGAAAATATTGGCAATATTTTGGAAGTTGTAAAAATATGCTGACTCTATATGATAGAAAGAGTGGTGTGACACTTACAGGCAGGGCTACTCACTTAGATAGCTGTTTATACTTATAACTCACCCCATGACTCTCTGACTCCTAGAAAATTGTCTACTGCCAGTCATCAGGAAACAGATGTAAGGACTGTCAGAGCAGAAAGTATTTTTAAATTAAAAAAAAAAAAAAAAACTTGAAAAAGCTCAAATGTTCATCAATAGAATAATAAAGTATAAGATAGTGGAATGTAGCAAATAATATTAAAAAGAAAAGATTGTGCATAATAACTTAAATAAACTTTATAAATACATACGAGAATAAAAATTTAAATAATCTTATAAAGAAACTTACAGTAAGTGTGTATTTATTGTAAGATTCAAAATAGGCAAAATTTAAAATGCTTTTTAGGACTGCATTAACAGGTGGCTATTTTTAAGTTAATTTGTTTAGTTTTTTTATAACTGCATATACCCATACATGCCACAGTACATACGTGGTGATCAGAAGACAACTGGGCTAAGCCCTCTCTCCAGAATCACACCCAAATTATAAGACTTGACAGCAAGCACCTTTACCTACTGAACCATTTCACCAACCTGAAAATAGTTTTCTAATCAGAGGAATGTTGCATGAAAAATTAGCATAGTTACCCCTTGGGAAAATTGGAGAGAAACATACAGTTCAGCCATGTTGGAAAGCTTTGAATCTAAAGGTGGGTGGCAGCTTCATAAGTATTCATTTATTTTTATAACTGCCTATACCTTACTTATAACCCTTTCAGTATGAAATACTATGCAATAAAAATTTTAAGGAAAGTGAGCTATCAAACAGTGGAGTGACACAAAACAACTCTAAATTTCTGAATACAGAAATGGAGACACATGCAAGCACAAAATGCTACATGCAGATTAATGGCTATTTCCTCCTAGTAATTTCTCTGCATTGTCCAGATCCTACAATGGGTATATATTAGTAGAAGGAAAATATAAAAGTAAATATCACTGAAAGCTCCTAACTAGAAATTCACATTCAATTATTTCCAAGTTTCTTGAGTTGTGCTTTGAAAAATATCCCTAAAAGCTGACTTTTTAAAACTGGTGACTCCAAAATCCTGTTGCTCAATGGCTTTGATTTCTCCCCATAGGTACATCATCTATGAAAAGAAATAAACTTGTAAAAATATTTCTGAGTGATTATCATAGAATTGGATCTTTCATTCAAAATGAGAATGGTAATGTTGTCTACTGTTTTAAAAACTGCTTTACATTGTTTAAATGCTTTCAAGCTCATCTCATAAGATGGGAATTTGTGTTTGCTCCACAGAGACAGAAATAAATTAGAGAGCTGGAAGATATTTTAATTGGCTTTGGCTGGATTTCTCCTAATTCCATCTTCATTATCAGGACTAGCAGAGGCCTCCTCGGATCTGTGCCTGCATTAGGCAGGCCAGTCCCTGCTCTCTGTTTTAGATACACAGGTCTCAGACAAAACCAATACCTGCGGCTAGAAGATCTTCAGTTTCTCCAGAAATGGAGCTTCTCTTTAATATCAGAATGTTTAGTGCATCCCACCACAGCACATAATATTATTTCATCCCTTGATTGGGAGAAATAACAAAAGCAGATTCCATAAATTCAAGATGGCATTGAGAGCTCTGTATATTATCCATTACTTTCCTTGGCTATGAAAACATAGCTGGTTTCCCATGGGCAGATAGCCTCAGATTCCATGGGTTGAGGGCTGGCTCTCCAAGACTGCCTCCTCCTCTAGATGTCAGTGACAAGCCCCACCTTATTCATCTGTGCTTCTTGCCAGCCATAAGCAGGGAGGGTTTCCTACAAACCCCTCCTCAGACGGGAGTGCTTCCCTAGAGAGGCTCAGAGAGTGCTAGAGCACACTTACTCTAGGGCTTTGTGACAGGGGATGTTACAAAGGACACCAGTGAATATTTGTTTGATGGTATGAATGAAAATGCTCCCCTATAGGCCCATAGGGAGTGGCACTATTAGGAGGTGTGGCCTTATTGGAGGAAGTGTGTCATTGGAGGGTGGGTGGGCTCTGAGGTTTCAGATGATCAAGCCAGGCCCAGTGTCACTCTCTCTCTTCATGCTGCCTGAAGATCCAGATATAGAACTCTCAGCTCCTTCTCTAGCATCATGTCTGCCTGCATGTTGCCATGCTTTCTGCCATGATGATAATGGGCTAACCTTCTGAACCATAAGCCAGACCTAATTAAATGTTTTTCTTACAAAGTTGCAGTGGTCATAGCAATAGGAACCCTAACTAAGACAACTTGCAACAGGGAGGCATGTGGAAAAGAGAACAGGACTTCCTTTCTTTCCAGGATGCAATTCCTTCCAAACTCTATCCATTCAAACTCTTAAGGATGACTTTTATGGAGGCTCCAGCGATATAATTGATCAAATCACTGGCTACTGATGAGCAACTTGGCCATCACTCTGATGGATAGTGGGATGTATGTGAACCCATTGATTGTTTGATAGTTTTCCAGTATTAACTTCTAGCATGATAAACACCAAGGAAACTAAACAAAAGCTGTTTGAAGTCCTCAACTTAGCACTATAAAACCTGGGTCTGAAGAGATGATTCAGTGGCTAAGAGCACTTGCTGCCTTTGTAGAGAACTTGGGTTTGATTCCCAACACCCACATTGGGTGGCTAACAAATGTCTGTAACTTTAGTTCCCCAGGATCTGGTAATCTCTTCTAGCTCCAGCAGGCAGCAGGCATATGCATGATGTTCATACATGAACTATTAAGTTACTAAAAGTTAAACTGGTACGTGTGAGTATGTGTAGAGTTGTTTGTGTGTTTGTATGTGTATATGCATGGAGGCCAGAGGTCAAGCTCAATTTTTCTGACTGTTCCAGAGGGCCTAGGTCTGCATGCCCTGGATCCTCTTGAGGCTCAAATTTATACTAGATTCTGCAGCGCTGGTCAGTTTCCACTTTCTGGGTATTTATAGCCAGGTTTATGCTCTCACATAGTTACATATTTGAACTAAAAGGCACAGAACACTCATAATAAATGATAGTGTAAAATAAACACTAATTGCAACACTGTGCAAGTCAGGCCTTTGAAACAGTTGATTTGGGGGCTCTCTGGGTTCCATCCATTGAGATCAAAAGGACATTCTGTACGGCCTCCACATTCACATACTTGCTCCAGCACTGTGGTACTCATTCACCTGACGTTTTGCTTGGGTTGGGGGAATGAGACATTTTTCCAAAGCAGAACCCATGGAAGCTGCATTTGCCCCTTGCTGGTTTTCCAGCCCTCTCGCCGGATTGCTTCTGTTTGTAGAACCCCTCCAGAAAGCTCCAGTCGATCAGCCCTTTGATTCTGCCACAGGAGTTCCAGCACTAACACGTGTTGGAAATCTACAGGGAGAATAAGCCCTGCTTAATAGAAATAAAGGTGTGATTAAGGAGATAATCTGTTCAGTGTCAGTCACATTTTTGAAAATTTATTATCCCTTGGAAATCTCTGACTATTAGGGGCTTCACTTCCCCCCAAGAAATGTTCATTGCCTGTGGCCCCAGAGAAAAAGTCATTCTCCTATTTTAATTAATGGTGTGTGTATGTGTGTATAAGTAATTCTAACCTCTTAATTTACAGTTCTACTCTTCTCTTTCTTCCTTCCTGAGCCCATTATATTCTCTCTCTCTCTCTCTCTCTCTCTCTCTCTCTCTCTCTCTCTCTCTCTCACACACACACACACACACACACACACACACACACACACACTCCACATTGAATATATAGACATTATATAGATTAAAGTCAAAGATCCCCCAACTTACCAAAGAAAATTTGCTCTAGGCAAGGCTGCAAATTTGTGTTGATGACATGCAGTTATTCAGTTAGTGCTCAGAAAAAAGTCAGACAACCAATTTACCATCTGACTGATGGATGGAATAAAGGGCTGCTGGACTATTGTCGAAATGCAAATGATTTTTTTAGTTCCAAGTATTCAGAGAAACAGAGATTGATGTTTTTGGAGCCAGCTGTTCCTCCCATTGAACAAATGGGTAAACCGATGACTGATGAGCATGGATGGGGGGTGGACAGGGTCTGGGTGAGGTGCTGCAGGGGCAGGTATTTTCTGTCCCTTCAGCATTTGGCAGGGAAGTCTCTTATTATGATGAGGCGGGTTGAACATAGACTAAGACTTTCCTACTAACTTGGTCTTTTTGTTGTTGATGATGATGAATAGAACAAGAGGTAGTTAGGAGGGTGGCTATGGAGAGAAGAGGGAAGGCTCTCTGCAGTCTTTTCTCTACAGTACCCTTCCTGAGATGTGACTGCCATCTTGACCAGGATCTCTTCTCTCTCTCCTCGATCTGCTGAGTACACACACACACACACACACACACACACACACACACACACACAAACACATACACCTACACACCTACACACCTACACACACACACACACACACACACACACACACACACACACCCCTCTGACCCAGTCTAAAGGAGAACTCCACTCCTCACTCTCTCCTGGTAGCATTCTCTACTGGGACCCTGAAGACCAAATCCCATGCCCCAATGTACTCTGCACTGTGTTATAGTGAAAAGTCAAATCTTAGGAAAATTCTCTTTCCATTACTCATGTCTTGCACATGTTACCACGTTCTCTATGCTCAGTCCTCATGGCCATAAACTAGGAGTTCACTCAGTTATTTATTCAACAAATTCCATATGCAAGAACCTGCTCTAGAAGCTGGGGGACTGAAGTGATCAGACTTTGCCAAAGGAAGTGTTTGTGAGAACAATGAATGGTGTGAACACTGAAAACAATGTGTTTTAAAGACCTTACATAGTTCTGAAGTAGATAGGCACTCAATAGACACAACTGAACTATCCCCATAATGGAGCAAGACCAGAGATATATGGTTCATGGGAGTGTCAAATGTGAAGTGGATATAACTTGGCTGAAATCAATGTAGGGAGCACTTTTGGCTGGGATCTAGGAGATACACCATCCAGCTCCATGCACTTGTGAGCATGGTGGATGGTGTCTTTTTTTAAAAATTAATCTTACATACCAACCACAGATCCCCCTCTCATTCCTCCTCCTGCTCCCCACCCCACCTTACCTTCCCCATGACCCAGTCCCCATCCCCTCCTCCAAAAGGGTAAGGCCTCCCACGAGAAGTCAGCAGAACCTGGTACATTGACACAGGACCAAGCCCCTCTCCCCTGCATCATGGCTGAGCAAGGCATCCCACCATAGGTAATGGGCTCCAAAACACCAACTCATGTGCCAATGATAGATCCTGATCCTACTGCCAGGGGCCCCTCAAACAGACCAAGCTACACAACTGTCTCCCATATGCAGAGGGCCTAGTCCAGTCCCATGCAGGTTCCACAGCTGTCAGTTGTGAGTTCAGTGGATGGTGTCTTAGTTAGGGTTTTTATTGTTGTGCTAAAACATCATGATCAAAATCAACTTGGAGAGGAAAGTGTATTTCACCTCACAGATTATTGTCTATCACCGGGAAAAGGCTAAGCAGGAACTTAAAACAGGAACCAGGGCACTGCTTATTGGATTGATTGCAGCCTATGGTTTTCTCATCCTGGTATCTTATACTATCCAGGACTACCCACCCGGGGTGGCACTCCCTGTTGTGTGATGGGCATACCTAAATCAATCTTTAATTAAGAAAATGCCCTAGAGGCTTGCCCACAGGCCGATTAAATTGGGGTATTTTCTCAATTGAGTTTCCACTTCACAAGTGACGTTAGTGTCTTAAAACAGAAAAACTAGCCAGCACAGATAGAGATGGGCAGACCAAGTTATCAGGAAGGTTTATGTAGTGGGACTTACAAATCTGAGACTGGAGCCTTCAGGTGTTGAGGATTTGTACACTTAACAACAGGCCCTTTTATCAATAAGGCAGAGATAATTTGAGATTATTCTAGCCTAATTGACAAGGAGTTACTGAGAGAAAATGGAGACTAATGGGCATGCTATTAGTACTGAGGAGAGATCATGGGGGCTTGAACTTGAACAGTGACCTCAAAAATTAAAAGTAGGTGGGGGAAAAAAACAGCAGAGAAGCTCACAGACTCAGGAACACACCAAATGCAAAGGGAGAGGTATTGGTGAAATTATTAAGGCCACTCCACATAGTTAAAAGGGAGGTTTATTTTGTGGGGTAACTTACAAATGAAGGGATAGGTTGTAGGGTCTGGCAAAGGTATGGAGAACTCTGCTCGGTCTACCTCCAGCGTCCAGGGTCCCAGAACCAAGAGAGAGCTCTCCTCTCGATCCTGGGTCTTCAGCGTCCTCCCTCAGCCCTGCCTTGTGGGCGTGACCATTACCGAAGCCTCAATGGGAGTTGGAACTTCCAGGCCAAGGCTGGAATGGCTACCCACTACAAAGAGGTGACAAGAAAGTAACTCAGGCTCTGACATGGGTTGGACAGGAGAAAGGGGAGGCCACCCACTCGGACAGGAACTCAGGAAGAAGAGCTGGGATCCAGGGAAGGTCATGAGTTTAGTGCTGGACTTGTGTCTGAGGCACCTGTGGTAGGGCCAAGGGCCATGGCAGACACGCATCTGCTATGGGGACTCTGGTCTTTGCACATCTGCTGTTCAATGCTGCTTTCCCTGACAAAGTGAAAACCTGTTTATTCATCCACCATATCTTTAGTTCCTGGTTCAAAGAAAGTCTAAGAAAAGAAAAGTGGAATGGAAAACAGAAGAAAAGAAAAATGGAAAAAGGGAAGGAGGGAGAAAAGGGGAAGTGAGAGGGGGAGGAGGGAAGGAAGACTGAAGAGAGACGAGGAAAAGAGTGAATAAGAGAAGGGAGGAACAGAGAAAAGGACTGAAGAGGAAGAAAGGAGGGGAAGAAAACGAGTGAAGAAAATGAGTAAATAAGGCTGGGTAGAAGTAAGTAAGGAAAGGAGGGAGGGAGGGAGGGAGAAAAGGAGAGAGGGCAGGATGAAAGAAAATGGGGTTGAAAGGGAGATGGGGGAAGAAAGAAAGGCCCATCCAATTGTTAGATTAGCATTATCAACCACCAGCTTCACCCAGCTGCTCATATGCTACAGATTAAGCTATAAATCAGTTTCTTAAATCTTTGCCAACCCTACCAAAAGGGAGGTGGATAAGAGAAATAAGAATTTCTCAAGCACATGCTGTTGATCAGGAGTAACTAAATCCTAGGCTTCCTCACTGTCCCTGGTACATCCACCACAGTGTTTTGCAGAATTTGCTGAGGAGGTGTTATTCTGGGAGATAATTCGGTCTCTCATAGCAGGTGCTGTCTAATAACTGGACTCTCATAGCTTGTCCCCTTCTGGTGCTTTGGATTCCCCCTCCCAAATCCTATCCTAGAACTGTTATATTTTCTATTTGTTGTTCTACAGATCATATAGTACACGCCTTCCCTCCCCTTACTGCCCTAAGAAACTACTTCTGTTTTCTGATTAGTCTCAACATGTTGGCTAGCCTGCCAGCTGGAGACTACAAATGTAGGGTGACTAATAGAAGCCTGGCTGAAGTGTCTGCCTGTGAGCCCAACACATTCAAAATATTTTCAATGCTACACCATGGCTTACTTTTGGAGTTGGGCTTAATTGCATTTAAAATACTACTAGTGGAGAAGAGTGCTTGCAGGTGCCTGCTGGGTGGAGACAACGCCACAGACAAGTCTCATAGATCACACCTGGTGGGACACAGCAGTCCAGCTTGCTCTGGTGGTATCTGTCTGCACCTGCTCTCTCAGCACAATGGTTAGCAGCCTGGGCAAATTCTCACATCTCCAGGTTTAAATGATGGACTCTCTACCTTACTTTGCCATCTCTAATCATTGTTCTCTGAATTGAGACATCAGGAATCCCATGGTAGATGAAGCGTCTAATGCTCAATGAAGTCAGATTGCCCTCTTGATGTCTGACAGCTTATGTGTTGGAATTTGGACTCTGATCTAGGCGGCACATCAGACAGCGGCATTCCATGTGGAATTTGTATGAAGAAGGTGATCAAAGCATTTAGTGTCTGAAGAAAGATTTCCATGTGACCCGGGAATTTTCACTCTGCAGATGAAACTGTGCACAGACCCTTTTCTCTGTGTTAGTGTGCACCTGGCAGGATTTTCATGATGGGATTGACCCTGTATAAAGATAGGAAAGATAAACAGTGTGGCTTCTCTTCAGCCTTTGCCCTCACTGTACTCTCCATCCACCCCCCAGTTCCATATTCCTTATCTCTTTTTCAGCAAGACATTAGGAAATAGGTAAATTATGTCATCAAAGACCTGGATTCAAACCCATAGCTGCTACTTATTAGCTGATTAACCTAAAGCTTGAGAGCTATGTGCTTCAAATTTCTCCTCTATAAAATGAAGGCTAGTATCTATTCCATAGAACTGTAGTAAGGGCTAAATATGATAATATACGCAGTACACATACAGTCATGCCAACCTATAGTAGCTACTTAACAAGACTTAGTCCCCCTTTAACTCATCAATGATCTAATAATCCTCATCATTTTAAAGGAGTTAGGATTATCTCCCCAAGATGTTTGTCATAACACCCTTACACTGAGCCTTATACCTTACATATGTGAAGATATGCCAAAGATCCCATATTGATAGCACATACTGGTATCTTGGTCAGGAGTCCTTTAGGTGGTCTGCTCACAGAATTTCATTGTTTACCACCCCCAAAGCTTAGGAACCCTGTGGACACTGGTCATATCCTGCCATATGCCTCAGCACAGTGTCATTTGTGATATCTGCTGCAGGATCAAAAGCAGCTTGGCTAGTGAAGAAGTCTATAGTATGGAGGGTGGGCACAGAGCTCTGCTGTACTAAAAGAGCACCACAGAGAGCAGGGAGATGGCCTGCAGTGACTTACTGACTCAAATGGGCTGAGATGTGCTCTGTACCAGACTTGGACGAACTCAGCAAAGCTCTGAAGTCACTTGGGGACAGAGATGTTCTCACTACTCCACTTTGTATATGGTAAAGTGAGGCCCAGAGGAATCACAACTCTAGCACATGGCACTGAGAACTGGACTCAGGGTTTAGACACAGAACCCTGGTTCTTGGGCAGTTGGTTGAAAGGATGCTAACACCTGATGCCTCTAGTTGAGTTCAGACTGGAGGTCTCTATGGTCCAGAAAAAAGGGGTTGACTTTGACAATGGAGGCTCAGTGAGTTCAGGCTCACCAATACAAGACCAGGGCAATCAGAGTAGACACCTACATGGCCTTAAAGCAACATATTTCCTAGTGTACTTCAGTCGCTCCTGTTTCTAGCTTTGCTGTGGTCACAGTGTTTCTCCAGTTACATCAGAGCTGTTGTGGAATTCTCAATACAGTCGCCAAAGAAAATCAATTGAAAAAAAAAAATGCTTGTTAATGTGAATTATTCATGAACATTAATATGCTTAAGTATATATGAATTTAAATAAGTTTCATTTGAGGTATTTTTTAAACATTGCAGAGGTATAGATAGATATGCAGGTTATATAAATAGGATTAAGTATATATTTAGAGAATAATAGGCCATTTAATCATAATAGCCAGAAATGAATAATGATTGCATGATTACTTCATGTCTGACATTGTTGCTACTTATATAAATGATGGCAAAAGTTAATATGCTGTTCCAAAGATCTGAGGTTGTTTGTCCTCTGAGTTTGTGCTAGTAACCCTGAAGCCACATGTGGCAAAGTCTTAGCACATATATGCTGAGTGAATTGACCAGACATTTGAAATAAAAATAATAGTGATAACATCTTAATATTTGTGTAAGACTATGCCATATACCTGGAATGCCCCCATTTAATTAAAAAATACCATCTGTAGGGAGTTTAGCTTGTCCCCAAGGAGGTCATCTATGAATCGCAGTAATAAGCTGCATAACCATTTGAGAACAGGGTTAAAAATATAGAGTACATAAAGCATACATTTCAGAAGGGCCATCCTGTTGCATGGAAGTATAGAGATAGGTTATAATAGTTACTTTACATGGTTCTCGGTAAAAACACCTGACAAAAGTGAAATAATGGAAATAGGATTTATTTTCTCTCCAGATTTTTAGTTGATAGTACAGTCCATTTTTCAGGTAACTCATGGTGGCAGGGGTCTGAGGTGGCTGGTCACATTGCACCAACACTCAGAAAGCAAAGAGACTAATGATGTTTATGTTCAGCTCACTCTTTTTATCCACTTCATCTGGAACCCCAAACTATACTGTAATGGTGCTTGTAAATGTAGGGTGTGTCTTCCTACTTTAGTTAATCTTGCCTACAAACCAACTCACAGGCACACTTGGGAGTTTGTTTCTATGGTAATTCAAAACCCATCAAGTTGATGATCAAGATCCACTATCATATGGCTCATAGGTCATGTGCACCTGACTGAGCCCTGAAGGACTTATGAACACTGAGATGGGGTCGAAGGGCCTGAGGACAGGGATGAGGAAAGAGACAGAGACACAGAGGCAGAGACATCTACCTAATGAGAAACATGTGAAAAGAAGGAAATAGAGTGAAAGATTTATTCTTTTTACCAAGAAGCCTGAATAAATGCATGGCTATGGGCACCAGGTAAAATTATACATTTCCAGTGCTGAGATGGTGTCTTCCTGATACTTTTGGCCTTTTCTTCATGGTCCTAGATGGTCAAACTAGACTTAGGCATCATCCTGGAACTTATGACAAGAATAAGGAATAGAATAGCCCTGGAATACACTGATGGAGATTCCTCCCTTCCCAGAACCTACCAGCAGACATATTCTTATCATCCAGGGCTCTGTCCATGTTGACTCCTAGCTGCAAAGGAGTCCAGGAAAGAGAATATTGACTTTCAAAGATTTCATAGTATCAGAGGAAGTGGAGTAGGAGTGGAAGCTGGTTCTGCAGTAGGTCCACCAGGGGCACCAATAATGGTGCTAAGCCCAGGTATTCATGTGATTCTTCATTTGTGCCCATCACGAGCTAACTAGCCATGCCACATGCATTTCCTTCATTCAATAGGATGCTTTCTGCAACAGATCTTGAAAGCCTTTCTTAAGCTCATGTTTAGGAATTTTATCTGGTCCCTAGATCCAGTTATTCTCCCAGTTCTGACAGCTGACAGGGAATAAAAGTGAGCACTTGTACCCCAGGTATTAGTTCAAATGTCCACCCACACTCTCTTTTATTGGAGTCACTAATTGATCAACCACATCTCTTATTTCTATGGACTCTCACTAGTATTACTATTCCATGGGTGAAGAAATTAAATCTCAATGACTTTAAAGTCAACTTCTCTGAAGTTGACTGAATTGAGTGTCATAGCCCATACTGCTGTCCTCACCCTAAATGCTTCTTTTTGTATTGTGCTATCTTCAACAGGATTCTAATAGAAAACAATTCCAGGCTACTCTGTTAAGTCACCACTCTCCTTTACTCTCATCTCTAATCCACAAATACTCTCCAAGGCCAGGCCTAAAGCATTACAAAATAAACCCTTCAAGTCCACTAAGCAGCCTCATACATTGACTTTCATTTGTACACATACCTTCCTACAATGCGAGTCATATTATATGGCCCAACTGTCTGTTTGAAAATCTCGATGACTTCTCATTTTCAATGGGGTGTTCACACTCCTTAGTAAAGCCTGGCCTTCCTGATTTCCCTATCCTCATTCTCATTCCTAGTTATCCTTGCTTCTGACTCCTCCTCTTGCTAAGTCCATTGTACTGAGTCAAAGTACAGATTGCCTCAGCTCGATTTATCTAGTCCAATAGGACCTTGAAAGAGGAACATGAGTTTGATCATTGGTATGAGAGAAGACATTCCAGTGGGAGCCACAACAGAAGTAAAGGCATGAGGGTAGGAAGATGAAGAGTTGCTGGCAGTCTATCCATTAGTCAGTGTGGCTATAGAGGCCCAAAACATCATATATGCCTATAGCTCTGGGTACCAATCAATCTCTAAGTTGATTCTTTGGTCATGTCATTATCTAATGATTAAGTTGGAAGACTCCACCCCTCCTAATCAAAGGAGAAAATTCACAGAAGTTAATGGGAATTCTTCAGCATCAAACACTTCTAGGTTTGAATTGTGGCAGTGAGTGGCCTTGGGCACATTACTCATTCCACCTCTCAAAAACTTGGTGACCTCATCTGTCAACACTTGATAACTGAGCTGTCTCTTGATGTTACCAAAGGCCTAGAGAAGTTCCAAGGATGAAGAATAGAAAGATTGGTGTTCATGCATACCCAAATCTAATCACTGAAGTCACATATTTTTTGGGGGAAGTTGCTTCAAAAAAGTAACCTAAAAATCACCATGGCAGGACTCCCAACCAGTCCACAAGGACACTTAAAATTGCAGTTTGTTTCATCCGGCTTCATTTTATGTTGAAACAGAGAGAGAACTTACTAAAACACACTCATGACAAGGAAGCCAAACAGCTTATATGCAGTGGAATGTGGAATTGCTCACTGAGGGTGACTTAATGGAACTAGGAATCTGCAACACAGCCACATGGGTTAAGTGCCAGCCTCAGACTGCTGAGCACAAATGGCCTGGGTTTGGGGCTTAGCCCCAATATTAACTTCTGTGGCCTTGTACAGGTCTCAACAAGCTACATGTCTATTACCTAGTTCTATAAAATGGGCATGGAGAAAACATGTTGGCTATATGCATGAATACATGAGAGTAATTTCTTAAATTGCATTTACTTCTAATTATTTTGCCATAAAATCACTGTAAAAGGTGAGGTGGATTATGGATGTTATTAAGTTGGTCCTTCATACAATATCCAAAGTCATAGGAAGGCCCTTCATAAATATTTCTGTCCTCAGGAACTCACATTCTAGTGGGAGAGGCTGACATGTACATAAATCACTCTAATACAAGGTAAATAGTGGTAAGTACTGTAGGGAAGGTACAAGCCAAAGGCCCTGGGGACACGGGAGTCGGGAGATTAATTTCTGCCACGCAGATCTGGAAAGGTTTCCTGAAGGAGATAGGATTTGGGTAGGTCCTTGAAGTCTTGAGAGAGCTTTGATTTATACCATCTTGTCTTGTGGCTCTCGAAGCATGTGGCACTTTCTCCTCTCAATTGACTCTGAGTCCTGAAGGGTAAGGACACTGACTATCATCTCCTATCACTGGCTCCCCAGCAGAAGGCCCAGCAACCATTCATTGCTTTATGAATGCTGTTGAAATCCACTTAATAATCCCTTTTTCTAAAGGGGAGGGGAGAGAGGAGGAGTATTGGTAAGAACATCAGTTAGTGTTTATTCTTCAATGTGCTAATTGCAATGTCTAATGCATGTGACCTTCCAGTCACACAAGCAAGAGCCCATCTTCACACAGCACATTGCCCATTCTCTGCTTCATTGGTGAGGGCACTAAGGTCCAGAGGAAGTATTTATTATCCTCACTGAGCCGATAGCTAGTAAGTAGTGTACCTAGATTTTTCAATGGTCACCTGAATCCTGCACTCAAAGTCATGGCATAACAGAGCTGGAAAATGAAGGTGATGTTTCTGCATAAAGAATTCTAAGAACAAAGAACATCAGGTTTTATAATAATCTAGTAAAAAACAAAATCTGTGGATCTATCAAATGTCTGTTGGTCAAAGTTCTTTAAAGAAACAGAATCAATGGGACATAGATAGTCAATAGAGGCAAGGGAAGAGACATTGGGGTTTTTCTTTTTTCATTTTTTTTTCATTTGTTGAAAATAAATTATTCTCTTATGCAATACATCCTGGCTACAATTTCCCCTCCCTCTACTCCTCCAGCTCCCCACCCACCTTCCCCTCTCCCCCAGATCTACTCTCCCCCTGTTTCCCTTCATAAAGGAGCAGACCTCCAAGAGACAACAACTCAATATGACAAAGCAAGATACAATAAGACAGGGCAAAAGTCTTCAGACTGATTCTAGACAAGGCCACCCAATAGGAGGAAAAGAGTCCCAAGAGCAGGCAAAAGAGTCATAGACATTCTCACTGTTCAGGAGTCCAACAAAAACACCAAGCTAACAGCCATAGCATATACTCAGAGGATCTGGTGCAGATCCTTGCAGGCCCCTTGCTTGCATATTCAGTCTCTATGAGTTTGTATGAGCCCTGATTAACTGATTCAGTGGGCCATGTTATCCTGTTGTCCTCTATTTCCTCTGACTCTTAGAATGTTTTATTGCCCTCCTCCATGGGTTTCTCCTAGTTCCTAGGTGAGGGACCCAATAGAGACCTCCAGATTAGACTTCTCCACATAATGCCTGTTTGTGGGTCTCTGAATCCACTTCCATCTGCTGCTGAAAGAAGACTCTATGATGATGACTGGACAAGTCATTGATCTGAGTATATCAGAATAGTAGAATATCATATACATACATATTATATATATACTATATATGCACATATATTTTTATATATTATACACATATATAAAATTTTCTTTTGCCAATTATGTTTGGTTCTATCCTAGGTCTCTGAGCTATTCAGTCTGGGATTCCTGGCCATCCAGGCAATGTCAGGCATGGGTTCTCTCTAGTGCTATGGGTTTGCCATCACAAGTTCTAAGCCACCATTGCTCCCAGCACATCTTGCTAGAAGGACAGATTATAGGTCAAGGGTTTGTGGCTGGGTTGATGTCCAGGTTTCTCTTCCAGTAACCTACAGAGTACCTTCCTACACCAAAGAGCCTAGAACATAGGGGTAAAGGCTCCATGCAGACACCAGCTCTACATCGAAGTGTAACAAGCTGTGTGGATGTTGTCCCCAGATTGGGGTCCCACTGTCAGTTATCTGGGAGTGGTACTCTGTCCTAGCATCAGCCTGGGATGTTTGGGGATCTCCATGGGATCCCTTAGCCAACAACTCTACCAAATGCAACCCAGCCCACCACTCCTTGCCTTGCTACAAATGATGGCCAGTTTAGAATCCATATTCTCCATTACTAAAAGTTCTCAATAGAGATTGCCCTCATAGATTCCAGGAAGTTTCCACTTCCATGGGTCTCAACACCATGCCCCAAATGCCACCTAATTCCAGCCATCTCTCCCTGCACTCCTTCCATTCATCCCTTCCTCTGACACACACACACACACACACACACACACACACACACACACACCAGATCCCTCCCACTTCTATCCCTAGTCACCCCCAGTGTACCCCTAAAATCCATTCTATTTCCCCTTCCCAGGAAGATCCATGCATTTCAATACCCAGAGCCCTCCTCTTTACCTTACCTCTCTTGGTCTATGGATTGTAGCTTGATTATCATTTACCTAACAGCTAATACCCACTTTTTTTTTCAGTTTTTCAAGACAGGGTTTCTCTGTGTAGCTTTGCACCTTACCTGGAACTCACTTGGTAGCCCATGCTGGCCTCGAACTCAGAGATCCACCTGGCTCTGCCTCCCTAGTGCTGGGATTAAAGGCATGTGCTGCCGCCGCCGCACCACCACCCAGCCTAATACCCACTTATAAGTGAATATATACCATATTTGGTTTTCTGGGTCTGGGTTATCTCACTGAGGATGATTTTTTTTTCTATTTGCCTCCATTTGCCTACAAATTTCACAATGTCTTTTTTTTTTTTTAAACAGTTGAGTAATACTTCATTGTGTAAAATATACCACACTTTCTTTATCCAATTTTCAGTTGAGGGACATCTGGCTTGTTTTGAATTTTTTACTATTATGAATAAAGCTGCAATGAACATAATTGAGCATGTGTCCTTGTGGTAGGATAAAGAGTCCTTTGTGTATGTGTCCAAGAGTGGTATACCTGGGTCTTGAAGTAGAATGATTCACAGTTTTCTGAGGAACTACCATATTGTTTTCCATAGTGAGTGTACAAGTTTGCACTCCCACCAGAAATGGAGGAGTGTTCCCCCTGCTTCCCATCCTTGCCAGCATAAGCCATCACTTGTGTTATTGATCTTAACCATTCTGAAAGGTGTAAGATGAAGTCTCAAAGTAGTTTTGATTTGCAATTCCCTGACAGTTAAGGATGTTGAATATTTCTTTAACTATTTCTCAGCCATTTGAAATTCCTCTATTGAGAATTGTCTGTTAGATTTGTACCCCATTTTTGATTGGATTATTTGGTTTATTGATGTCTAGTTTTATTAGTTATTTTTTATATTTTGGGTATTAGTACTCTATCAGGTGTTGAGTTGGTAAAAATCTTTTCTCATTCTGTAAGTGGCAGTTTTGTCCTGTTGATGGTGTCCTTTGCCCTGCAGAAGCTTCTGTTTCACGAAGTCTCATTTATTAATTGTTGATTTTAGTGCTATCAATGCTCTGTTTAGGAAGTTGTCTCCTATGCCAATGCATTCAAAGTTGTTCCCTGCTTTCTCTTCTGTCAGCTTCAGTGTATCTGGTTTTATGTTGAGGTCTTTGATCCACTTGGACATGAGTTTTGTACAGGGTGATAAATATGGATCTATTTGCATTCTTATTCATGTATACAATTAGTTTGACCAGTGCCATTAAAGATGGTGGTTTTTTCTGGTGTGCATTTCTGGCTTCTTTGTGAAAAATCAGGGTATAGATTTATGTATTAGTTTTCAATTAGTTATCAATTCAGTTTTCAATTCAGTTCCATTGATCAACGTGTTTGTTTTTATGCCAGTATCATTTGGTTTTTGTTACTGTAGCTATGTAATATAACTTCAAATCAGGGATGAAGATACCTCTAGCAGTTCTTGTATTGTTCAGGATTTTTTTTAACTATCATGACTTTTTTGTTTTTGTTTTTCAATATGAAGTTGAGAAGTGTCCTTTCAAGGTCTGTAAAGAATTGTGTTGGAAATTTGATGAGAATTGCATTGAATCTGCAGATTGTTTTTGGAGAGAGGGCCATTTTTTACTATGTTAATCCTACCAATCCATGAGCATGAGCTTTCTGTTGTTTCTGTTGTTGATATCCAGCTTTAATGTGTAGTGGTCAGTGTAGATGTAATTCTGAAAGGTTTTATTAAATAAGAAACACAGAGCCAAATGCAGAATTAAAAGCCCAAGAGGTCAGAACAGTAGCTAAGAACTGAGACTAAAGCCACCTTCTTACAACCCACTGCTGCTGCTCTCCTTCCTGTGCGAAAGAAATCTACTTCCTGTGTGTCTGTCTTTATATTGACTTTCTGTTCTGCCTTCTTGTTGGTTGTAAATTCAACCACATGACCTCCTCATCACTGCCAGTCTATAGAGACCTTCAGGTCTCTATTGTTGGTATTGAGATTAAAGGCATGTGTCTCCAAGCTTGAACACACAGACACTGCCTGCCATGTGATCGGATTAAAGGTGTATACCACCACTGCCTAGCTTCTGCTATGGCTTGCTATTAGCTCTGACCCCCAGGCAACTTATTTATTAACATACAAATAAAAATCACATTTTGTCTGAATCTGTCAAATGTTAATGGACTAGACATTGTTAATGTAATTCTTGACTTTATGTATTGTATATATTTATTGGATATAGTTTTTCTTGTATTAGTTATGAGCTTTTTTAAATTTTAGACAAAAAGGGGGAAATGTGGTGATACAGTGTTCCTCAAAATATTATGTACCCTAATAAACTTATCTGGGGTCAGAGAACAGAACAGCCACTAGATACAGAGGGTAGAACATGGTGCCACACACACATTTAATCCTAGCATTCCAGAGGCAGAAATCTGCCTGGATCTCTGTGAGTTCAAGGTCACACTGGAAACATCCAGGCATGGTAACAAGAGCCTTTAATCCTAGGAAGTGATGGCAGAAAGGTATATAAGGTGTGAGGACCAGGAACTAGCTGGTTAAGCTTTCAGGCTTTCAAGAATCAGTTCAGCTGAGATCCATTTGGATAAGGACACAGGATCAGCTGAGGAATTGCAAGCGAGGAAGCTGTGGCTTGTTCTGCTTCTCTGATCTTCCAGCTTTCACCCCAATAACTGGCACCAGATTTGATTGTATTAATAAAACCTTCTAACACTTGTGCTACAGATCAGATAGTATGCAGGGGGTTGTTTCAATTTTCTTGTGTCTACTGAAACTTGCTTTGTGTACCAGTACGTGGTCAGTTTAGGGGAAAGTTTTATGAGGTGCATAGAAGAAGGTATATTCTTTTGTGTTTGGGTGAAGTGTTCTGAAAATATATATTAGGTCCATTTGGTTTATAACATCTGTCAGGTACAGCATTTCTTTGTTTAGTTTTTGTCTGTATGATCTGTCATTTGATGAGAGTGGGATATTGAAATCTCCCTCTATCAGTGTTTAAGGGTCAATGTGTGATTTAAGTGGCAGTAATATTTCTTTTACAAAAGTGGATGCCCTTTTGTTTGGAGCATAGATGTTAAGAATTGAAATGTCATCTTGATGGATTTTTCCTTTGATAAGTATGCAGTGTCCTTTCCCATATCTTTTGATTAGTTTTAGCTTGTAGTCTATTTTGTTATATATTAAAATAGGTACACTAGCCTGTTTCTTAGGTCCATTTGCTTAGAACATCTTTTTCCAACTCTTTACCCTGAGGTAATGTCTATCCTTGATGTTGAAGTGTGCTTCTTGCACGCAGCAGAAGGATGGATGATGTTTTTATTGGTGAATTGAGGCCATTGATACTGAGATATCAATAACCAATGATGTTAATTCCTGTACAATTGTTAGTGTGTTGGTGGTAGTGGTGGTGGTGGTGTTTTTCTGAATGAGGTTAACCTTTTTGTTTTGTATATTTCCTTGTAGCACCATCCATAGGGCTGGATTTGGAGATGGACATTGTTTAAATTTGACTTTATCATGCAACATCTTATTTTCTCCATCTATGATGATTGAAAGTTTGGCTGGGTATAGTAATCAGGACTGGCATCTGTGATCTTTCAGTCTGAAGCACATCTATCCATGCCCTTCCGGCTTTTAGAGTCTCCCTTGAGAAGTCAGGTATAATTTTAATATATCTACCTTTATATGTTACTAGGTGTTTTTCCCTGGCAGCTTTTAATATTCTTTCTTTGTTCTGTATGTTTAGTGTTTTGATTTTTATGTGACGAGACTTTCTTTTATGGTCCAGTTTATTTGGTGTTCTGCATCCTTCTTGTACTTTATAAGCATGTCCTTCTTTAGGTTAGGAAAGTTTTCTTCTATGATTTTGTTGAAAATAGTATCTGGGCCTTTGAGCTAGATTATGCTCCTTCCTTTATTCCTATTGTTCTTAGGTTTGGTCTTTTCATAGTGCCCCAGATTTCCTGCAGGTTTGTGTCAGGAATATTTTAGATTTAACATTTTCTTTGACTAATGTATTCATTTCTTCTATCATATCTTCAGTGTCTAAGAGTCTCTCTTCCATCTCTCTATTCTGTTGCCTGAAGCTTACCTCTGTAGTTCCTGTTAGCATTCCTACATTTTTCATTTCCAGAATTCCCTCAGTTTGTGTTTTCTTCATTTCTTATATTTCCATTTTAAGATCTTGAACAGTTTCATTCATTTGTTTGTTTTTTGCTTTCTTTAGGGGATTTATTTATTTATGTATTTATGTATGTATGTATGTATGTATGTATGTATGTATGTATGTATTTCAGTTGTTTGTTTCTGATTTCCTAGCTTCCTTTGAGGGATTTATTAATTTTCTCTAATTGTTTGTTTTCCTTGATTTCCTTAAGAAATTTATTCATTTCCTCTTTAAGGACCTCTATCATCTTTAGATAGTTGGTTTTAGAGTCTGTTGCAGAGTTAGGGGCAGTCCTGAGGATTACGTCTGGGGAGGTTGAGAGAGTGGAGAAGGTCTGAGGCAGCCTACCTGGTATTCTGACAGGCATGGCCTGTGGTTGAGGAGGGGGTATCTGCCGAGTTGGGGTCTGGTAGGAGAAGGGAGGCCAGGAAGATTTTCTGTGGGACCTACAGGAGGCATGCACAAAGGGGAGAGGAGGCTGCCCCTGGTGTTCTGTTGCAGCGTTAGGCGTGACCCTAAGGATTGGGTGTAGGGGAACAGAGAGAGTGGAGAAGGTCCTTGGGCAGCCTGCCTGGTTTTCTGCAAGGTTTATTTTAAAGCATTGGCCAACAGGCTTGTGGGAGCCAGCACACTCTGAAGTCAGAGGGCAAGCTGGGATACTAAAGACTCAAACACTGCCAGGCACTGTGTAGTGTCTTGGACCACAAAGCCTTCTTCTCTGAAATATCTCTGTCTTTGTTCTTAAGAGCTTCAGAGAGTTGGGTGATGTGTACCCACACTAGGGAAGGTAATCCGCTTTACCTTGATTACACTTGTTAATCCCATGTACAAATATCTTCTCAGCCAGGTCTACACTGGCATTTGATCAAGCAACTAGAGATGCTTTCCCAGCCAACTTAACAATTAGCAATAACATACATGAAGAAGGATCCCAGAAAGATTTTTATATCTAGGCTAGTTTTTTTTTCCACTACATTTCTGCTTTTCTTAATTAAAAAATACATGAGAATAACAGAAAGAGTTTGAGATTCCATGCATTTGTTAAGTGAAAAAAATATTTTTCTCATAAAATGGCTACTTTTTAAAAATTCATATAAGCATAAAAAATTAAGAGAATAGAAAATGTTTGGGTTTGATTTAATCATCAAAATAGCTTATGCACATTTAGTTTTGAGAGGATGGTGCATAGGGAAGTATATTTGACTCTTCTGCTATGTGCTTGGTGAACAGCTTTGCAGAGAGTGCTAGAAGGTGGACTCTGAGAGATCTTGGGTGTCACTTGAGTGGCCCCATGCGTTGTACATGGGTGCATAGGGCCCAGAGAAGACTCTGACATGCAGGACTTAGCGTAGTGACAACATCAGGACTCAGTCCAGTCTCAAGCAGGAGGAGCATTCATCAGCCTCATTACCCAATCTTGTTACAGAAGGGAAAAGACAAATAAACACACACAAAGCCCATATTCGTCACCACGTGGTTGCTTGAGCAGCACCCTGGCCAGCTGCAAGCCAGATGTCAATCCTTTCTGAAGGGGCTTCATGAACAGATGAGAGAATTGACAAAGATTGCAGGGAGAGGGGGGAGTCGCTGCCCCATGGGGATGGGGCAAAACAGGCTGCTGGGGGCATGATGAGCCAGCTGGTGGAGGGGCAGAGAAAGGGAAGAAGAGAAAGGAAGTGAACTGTGCATCTGCGGACAACATCCTTGGTACGATCAGCAGACCAAAGCTGAGAGGCCAAAGGCTGGGTTCTCAGTCCCAAGTTTGCCTTTCTTTACTTTGAACTTGCCTTCTTGACTTCAGTCCTCTCTATCAAGTGGTGGGGAAAGTCCTAGTTATACAGAGGTAGGTAAATCAAAAAGACCCAGTTCTAAAGGCTGCCTTTGTCACTTAGAAATGATCTGTCCCGGAGCACTGCAGGTAGATTCTCAAGCATCTGCTCACAAAGGGGAATTAATCCTCAGCCTCGGGTTTAAGATGTGGCTCCTGTGACATGCCAGACCCAACACTTGTGTCCTAGAGTGGATACCAGCTAGGACTCTTCCTTTCTTTCCTCCTATCCCTCCTCCAAAGGACACCTCAGAGGCCTCAATTTCCTCCCATCCCATCTGACTCTAGCCACTTCTTCGCCAGCTCTCCCCACTAAGTCAGCCACACTCAGCAGTTGTTCAAGGCACTACTGAGTGTCAAGGACTCTGCTGCACTTTTAACCCTTCTAGAGCCAGAACGTTGCCCCTGAATCTGCTGCTTCAGCTACAGTCCAGAGGTGGGCCTCCCCTGTGGAAGAAATATCCAAGCTGTACCCTGAAGCCTTGTTGCATTGTTTCCACCCCATCCCATCCCCACCCCCCACCAAGCCATGGCTCTAGGAACAGTTGGCAACTCTTGAAGGCAAAAGAGCTGGGAGCTTTGCTAGAAGGGGTGGAGCAGAGACCTCAGAGTGGCTCCCAACAGCTGGTGCTGCTGAAATATTGATGATGCCCTCCTACACAGTGGAATCCAGGTGTGGCTGCCTTTGTGTATCTCTCCCTAATAGTAACAGGGCCCAAAGAACACTTCCATTGTTGAGGTACCAATGAGGTAAAGTCTTTTAAGGTATCTTCCCAGATTCTGGTGGTATCTGTAATCTAGTGTTGAGGCCAGTCGGGAGTGGGGACTAATTCACTCCTGCACACAAGATTTGTTCAGTGGAGGCTGGGGCAGAGACCACAAGCTTCCTCTGGCAGAGGTTTCACAGTGCAGTGTGGGACCTGGGAAGGAACTGATTGTAATCAGAGGCTGGGGACTCATTGAATGAGTCACAGTCAAGTCTGAGCTCATATCCAGGCTTCGTGAGTTTGCAGCATTGCTCATAAAATCAATGCTTGAGGTATAAGCTAGGAGGGGCTTCTGGCAGCCTCCTGTTTTGGAATATCTGAGCATCCCCACTGCTCAGGCACACTGTCCATCGACTTTAGCTTCCCCTTCAAAGTCTGAGGCCCTTGTTCTGCTCCCTTCCCTCTTTAGCTTTCTGTACCTGCTCCCTGGATGAGCAGAAAGATAAAGTGTCATGTCCAAAGCACAATGGTCCTACACCTCCAGACCCAACTCCCAAGTAGATGAATTACCAACAAGCCCTCTATTGATTCCCCCATGCAACACAATGCACCAAGGCCTAGAACCACCCCAAAATCTTGGACCCCAGCATGCTATGGTCCTGTCTGTAGCTCCCAATCTCTTCTGTACCAGAGAGGTGTGGAAACTACCCTCTGTCATTCCATAGGTACTTGAGAATTCACCCAACTTTCTTCCCAGCTATGCCACAGGACATAATCCATGACAGGCAGACAGAACTGTCTCTCACAGTAATTACCACTGAAGTCATCCTTAGCACCCCTTATTGTTTAAGGGAAGAACTAGGGGCCAATAGGAATTAGGGGAATTGCCAAGACCCCACACTGTTTGGATGCATCACATATCCCATGACCTTGGCCTTTCCACTTCCTGTTATGGTTTCTTCCATGCAAGTAGCTCCTTGCTCTGAGGTCTTACCAGGCCCTGTCTGACTTATTTTCTTCAGCTTCCTAATAAATTGGGCACCAACTGTTCTTTTGGTGTAGTGGATCACTTTCCAAATGTACTTTCCAGGATAGAGCCAAACACTGTCAAGCTATTCAGACACTGTCTCCCTTTGATCTCCCTTGAGAGCAATTATGAATTCTCAATGTGCTTCCTCTTGGTGATCCTCCAGAAGGGGCCAGTCTTGTCTAAACAAATGGCTGTAACACATAGAAGGCTAAACATCAGTGCTGTCTGGGTAAACCTAGCTCTTTCTGTGCCCTCTAGAATTAGAAAGCTGGTGAGATACAGTAGGGGAAGTGTGGCAGAAGAGAAAAAGGAGTATTTGAGTCAAATAAGATAAAAATGCATCTTAGGTGACTGTCTAAGAATGGTATAACCCTTGGGAAAGTTACCTGGCTTCTTTGAGCCTCTGCATGCTTTTCTAGAAAATGTGGATGACGATCATTACCTCTCAGGATTACTGTGCCGATTCAGAAGATGCTACTGACTCCTCTGTACTAAATTAGAATTTAGTTCTGTAGTTCTTGCCTGTCTCTAAAGTGGGGTATGTGTGTATGTGTATGTATATACGTACTTATGTGTATACTCTAGACTCAATGAGACAGGAACAAATGGCCTTTACACAAGGCCATACAGCTCAGTGACAAGACCCTACACTACAAATCAGACACTGACTATCTTCTATCTGCCACCTGCTGCGTTCTCTGGTACAAGTCCTCAACACCTCTGTTCTTCAATGCCATCAGTGGAAAAGCATAAATGTACTGTCCTCTTCGCAGTGCTGTTCAGACAAACTGTAGAACAGTAGACACTGTCTTGCAGTTTATATCACTATAACAAAGTGGGTAAGGATTGATATGTTGTAAAGAAAAGAAGTTTATTTGGCTCATTGTTCTGGAGGACTGAGAGTATGGGAGTCTCATCTGTTTGGCTCTGGTGAAGACCTCCTGGCAGGGGGCATTACAGTGGTGGAAGTGTATGTGGGAGAGAATAAGTAGCCTAAGTGGAAGGGCATTTCCAGAAAGATGTTAACCTCTTGAATGATAACCATTTTCATGGGAACTAACCCACCCCATGAGAACATTATTCTCTTCTAAGTGTGAGCCCTACTACCCTGTTGCCTTCTACTAGACACCACCTTGCAAAAATTCCACTACCACGACAACACCACACTGGGGACCCAGCTTCCAGAGAACCATCTAAACCATAATGAAAACCATGCATCTGGGGGAGGGTTACCCACAATAATTCCCAAAGAGTATAAGGATGTTGCAAAACGTGGTTCCCTGACTAAGTAAGTTAGGAAACACTGGGTTCAGGACTTCTTCATACAAAACTCCATGACCTTCATCTGCCCATATGCATTGGGCTGTCTGTGATTGGAATATATGCCACAGCTCCCAGGAATATTTGACATTGAGCAGACATTTTGGAAACAATATGATGAGCCCAGTGTCCCATTCAGTAGCTGTGGAACTCAGTTTTCACATCAGGGAAGATGAAATACTTAACTTTCTCACTCTTTTAGCTCAGTGTACAATGCAACAGGAAGATGACAAACCATGACTCAAATGAAGCGGGTAGGTGAATACTAACATCTATGATTGTCCTTTTGTCCTGTACACGTGCACTGTGTGTGTGGGCACAAACTTTTGCACATGCATGTTCTCCCTCTCTCCCCCACACCACACACACACACACACACACACACACACACACACAGATTTTTTTTTAAATCTTGAGCCAGATCATGACATCATCAAATGAAAGTACTATGTAAAGGCTCAAAGAGCCCAAAAACTTAGAGAGGATACCTCTGGGGCATCTAAAGAGCTATGAGGCAGTGGACATGAAATAGCTAGCTTTTGTTTTCTCATTTCTTAAAAGGTGTGTGTGTGTGTGTGTGTGTGTGTGTGTGTGTGTGTGTGCAAATATAAGGACTAGAAGATGTGAAAGGTAGAACTCAATGTTATGGCTAGGGATGCAGAGTTGGTCCCAGGCACATGTGCAAATTCTGCAGCCTTCTGAACATGAGCAAACAGGCTCTGCATCTTGAATGGGGGGAGAACCCTCAGGAAACCATCACATGCAGGAGCAAAGTAACTAGGCAGTGTGGACCCCATCCCAGCTCTGTGCTTTCATACAAGCTGGCTATTCATCTCTGTTAGCTTTCTGAGCTAGAACAGACACATGACAGTTTGGACTTATAAAAAGAAGAGGCAAAGGTTTATTCTGGCCCATGGCTTGGAACATTTGCCTTCCATTCCATGGTCAGCAGAGCCTTTGGGCCGGTCGTGATGCATGGTATGAGCATACGCAGGACATATAAATGTCACTCATCTCCTAGCCAGGAAGCAAAGAGGGACAGAAGGGATTAGTGTCCCACTAGCCCACTCAAGGGCATGCCACCAGTGACCCAAAGCCCCTCACTAGGCCCTGTCTTATAACAGTTTCACTACCTCCTAGCAGGGGCATGTCAGTCTTCAGGAGATGTCCACAACTTGAACCATTGCTGTTCTCATTCAAAGGCTGTGAGGCTTCCATCCTGA
Organism: Onychomys torridus; assembly: GCF_903995425.1. Lineage (NCBI taxonomy): Eukaryota > Metazoa > Chordata > Mammalia > Rodentia > Cricetidae > Onychomys > Onychomys torridus. The sequence continues at coordinate 75,051,531 of NC_050443.1, forward strand.
ATCTTGTTTCAAGTGTGGTTTCTCCACAATCAGCCTCCATTCGGATAAAAGGGTGTGATCTACATCTCTTGTCGCTTCTTTATCCTCTGGCTCTGCCACCACCACCACCAAACAAACATGCTGTACATAAATGTCAAGAGCAAGGCAGACTTTACTGAGGAATCCAGAAGACCGTGTGGAGAATTTACGTGTCACGGCCATCCTCCACAAAGGACTTTCTTGACATTTCTTATCTCACCAGGACAGGCCCTGATTATGCCGTGTTTTCACTGGAACACCCAGGAGCCCGAATATACTCATTTACGAAGTCTGAAGCCTAGCTAGCTCCTGCTTTTTATTAACAGATTAAAGTCAGGGCTAGAGGATACAGGCAAGTAGACAGATCTCAGCCGTTGACTTTGTTCCCACAGAGATGGTCCAAATCCTGCCTTTACAACTTCCCAGTGGAGGAATCTTGCTCAAGTCACTTTGCTTTGGCTAGACTTGATCTCCGTTTGAAGAAGATGAAACCAGCAACTCAATTTGCCTGGTCATTTTGTGAACAGGATCAAAGAAATAGGAGACAGGGAGCCTGCCACATGACAAAGAGAAGGCACTCACTCAATGACTTGCAGTGTCAGTGATGCAGAGAGGAATTGAGAAGTGTCTGAACCCAGATGGTGGCTGTGACAGTGGGAAGGGGGGATGGGTGCATGAGCCAGTATGTCTCAACACAGACTGGGCCTGCTCTGGAGTGAGAGCAAGTGGTGACAGGTCTCTGTTAAAGAGACGAAGTGCCTGGCCTTGCATGAAGCTCTGAGTGCTACTTACGATGCAGCCTGATAGCTGAACATCAGGGACTGCTGTGGAAAAAAGCCAGGTGTCTCCCAGGGCCTAGGGTGGGTGGATAAAGGGCCAAATTAATTCATTGAAATAATAGCTGGAGATCTGCTTGATGTTCATTCAGATAAATGACAAGTCCACCTATTTGGTGAATATGAAGGAGAAGCTTTCATGAGTGATGTTTGATTGTACATTGTAAAACATCTTTGGTAACCTGCTAGTTTGTCCTGTTTTGTTTATGGGTGCATGTGTTTCGTGTTGTAGGATAACTGCAGAAGTGTGAAGTTGACATGTATTGTCCTAATTTTCAGCCTGGTTGCAGTGACTAAGAACAGCATATTGCCGTACGTAACTACCCCATAAAGCAGAACAAGAGCCTGAAGTGCCTGAATGTTGGCTAGTGTTTTGTAGCCAAAAGACTTGGCCTTCAATGTCAGACAAGAAAAAATCCAACATCTGACTTAAACCCTCAAAAGTGTGAGTTTGGCCATGTTATTTCATCTGTTTGGGTCTTGATTTTCTTCTCTATGTAGTGGGAATGGGAGAACTACCTCTCTGGATTTTTCTGAGGCACCATGAAAATAAAATAAGGAAAAGGGGTAGCTGACCCATAGCTGCCACTCCAGTGTATGCTAGTTTGCCTTTCTTAGACATCAGACTTAGAGTACTTACATCACCATGAGACTTTATATTGGATAGACAAGGGAGAACAGAGAAGACAGCTCAGAACTCTACATGTGGCTTCAGATGCCTGTGCTCTGCCTTTGAACACAGAGATGATGGGGCAGAGGATAACTCAAGACAAAAGACAGAGCAGAAGAACTCAATACTGAAGGCATAGTCAACATCAAAGCCTTGGTAGGTTGCATGGCAAGACTGTCATGTGATGGGAAGGAGAAAGAAGATGTGGGAATGAAAAATGAGAGGCAGAGGGGGGAGGAAGGGACAAGTCTAAGGAAAACAATGAGTGTTGGAGGATCTGGGAACTGTGGACTATTTCTGTACTATGTGGCTACAAGACCAGGCAAAGTGTCTGGGACACCCAGAGAAGGAAATCTCAGAGGTGCTACTGTATACTAATGAGCTGCAGTCTGAGAACATCAATGCTTGGTCCCTAAGAAGTATCTCAAATGGTAGATTTGATGATCTGATAGGGAACTTAAAAAAAATAATAATAACCTGGTAGGTGGAAGAGAAAGATTCAGGGACATTGTTCAGTCAACTACTATTATTGGCGTCCACCTGATAAGGGTCTTTTAAGAAAGACAGAAGACCAGATGAGGACAGAAAGACCCTCATTTGCTCTCTAGGAAGTCTTTGTACCATAATGAGACAATCTGTCTCATGCTCCTACCAGCCATTCTTATAAGGCTTGGTTTGACTCTCCCATATTATTATGACAAAGAAATAGCTCATCTTGATGTTTTTGATTATCTTCTTTGAAGAAGAGGAAAAGTCTTGGCTCCTTAATGCCATGAGGGTGGCCATGGAGGCCTGGAGCTCACAGGAGACAGAAGACAGCAGAAAGAGCTGCCTTCTTCTTCTTCTTCTTCTTCTTCTTCTTCTTCTTCTTCTTCTTCTTCTTCTTCTTCTTCTTCTCCTCCTCCTCCTCCTCCTCCTCCTCCTCCTCCTCCTCCTCCTCCTCCTTCTTCACTGCTGACTTCCTCACTATGTGACTTTGACCAAGCAGCTGCAAAACTCTGCTCCTTCTTTGGCTCAACTGAGAACTGAGAAAACATTGGCAGGGGTTTGATGACAACTCTCTTGCAGGAGATTGCATTGTAAAAGCTAATTCAAATGTGAGAAATTATGAATCACCAGCATGGTGGAATCAAAACACCAGCCAAAATGTATCGAGTGACTTCTCTGTACAAGAAACTGATCAAACTTCTTTATATTTTTAGACTTTTTCCGACCTTGAATCTGGGGAAGCAGGTGCTGTTATTACTCTCATTTCACAGATGGGAAAACTGAAACAAAACTTGTCATACATCACCTGAGGTGGGGTGCCAGAGCCAGCATCAGAACCCAGGTCAGCTGATTTTGCTACTGAGCTAGGCAGACTTGGTCCATCATTGAAGAATCCTCATGTCTCTGGTTTGCATTGGCAAATTCCTGTAACCAGGTCAACCTCAGTATCCTCATTGAGAAAGCTATGCTATTTCCTCCTTCAAAATTGTTACAGATAACATGGTATACCACCATGGACAGCAGATGAATTAAGAAATCAGTGAGTATTGCTGTCTCTCTTTCCCAACTCCATGAAGGAGGGGCCAGCTAAGTTTCTCTAAGGTCTGATTTAGCTAAGAATGGACAGCAGTGTGGGGAAAAATGGTAAAAATAAATAAAGTTAATGAGGGGCTGGGAAGGTGGAGCAAAGACAGCATAGTGCTTGCCATGCAAGCAGAAGGACTTGAGTTCAGTCACCAACACAGTTGTCAAAAAGCCAGGTGCCTGTATCCCAAGAACTGGAAAGGGGGAGGCAGAAGAGTCCCTGGGGCTCACTGGCCAGTCAGTCTAGACAAATGAGCAAGCTTCAGGCTCAGTGTGATACTCTGTTTTTCCAAATGAGATAGAGAGCATAGAAGAAGATATGCTCCATATGCACACATGTGTAAAATGATTCTGCACATATGTGTACACACACAAATGAGTAAACAAAAATAGTTATAGGTCTTAACAGGACCTAAAATGATATAACTTACTGATAACAGATCACAATGGAGACACTATGACAAAGAGGCCAATGAGGGAGGCAGTGTTCCAGAGCGATTGGATGAAGGAACCAGTGAGGATGCTTTCCATCTCCTAACAAGGACTGAATGATCTTTGTGGGGATGGTTGCCACTGGGAACTCTGGGAAGGTTTTCCTTGAGGTAAGTGAGGGAATGATAGTGGTTTCTTTTGCCCAAAGGCAAGTATTTCATACCTAAGAAGCATAAGGAAAATCTGGTAGGTACTAAACAAATCAGCTTCTCCCTCTTTCTTTACCCCTTGTGTGGAGTGGTAGTAAAGGAGAGAAAGATGGAGGCTTCTCTTTTCATTGGGAAAAAATTGGATGCCACAGAGATGGGTTGGAATCAACACTTGAGCTTCTCTTTTCCCACAAAAAAAGATTTTAATTTTAACATGAAAATTTGATGAGCGAATATGCAGCCTTGCCTGGGTCGATATGTACATTTCAAATGCATTTACTGTCATTACTGAGAGAATCTCCAGTTTGTGGACCATTAAGACACAGCACTGAGGAAATTAGCTAGCTCATGCCTAGGGTAACCATTCTGTGGGCATTGTGGGGAAGAGATGCTCTTCCTGCAAGTGGTGGTTGGTACAGGGATGTTTCTGGAAAATGGCCTTGCTAGGAGGAATACACAGCTAATCAGAACAGACACTGAGCCAAAGAAGGGAGAGAAGTAGATATAGATATTGGAATATGTGTAAATACAGCCTCAGACTCCTCTCTGTGTCACCAACCAGCTATGTGACTGATTTGTTGAAATACTAATTCTGTCCATACTATGTGCTCTTAGTATGCTCATACATGGACTACTTCCTATTTAGTGTGAAATGTTTTAATATGGCTGTATTACATAAATGCATGTAAATACAGCCTCAATCTCCTTTTTTGCATCACCAGCCAACTCTGACTGATTTGTTGAAGTATTAATTGTGTCCCTACTACGTGTTCTCAATGTTCCATACATGGACTAAATGCATGCTCCCCCCGAAGGATCTTGTTACATTCAGGTGGTATAATATTGTTGTAGGTGAATGTATCACCCAAAATGCACACATAGTCCTAGCCTTCCAAGAGGCAGGATAAGAAGATGAGTCCTGAAGACATTATTTAGGTGAAATGAGAACAGGGTATTGGGCATTTGCTATGGGACCAATTGTAGTGTACCAGTTTAAAATGAGACACAGGCACTTTCTCACTCTCATACACAGACTTGGCTGCACATAGAAGCACAAGAAGATGGCTATCCATGAGTCAGGAAGCAACGGGTCTCTTACTGGAGCATAATTCTACCAGAACCCTGAACCCACTTCACAGCTTCTAGAACTGTGTGCAAATAAACCACTGTGGTTTAATTCACACAGTCTATGTCCTTTGCCATAGAAGACCAAACTAAGATACAGATTACTAATAAATATGTATTTCAAATATGCAGGACGTTACCTGGTGGGAAGCCCTGTGTAGGAATTGAAGGAAAGAGAGAAAAACAAAATGCTGGAAGTGGGTTCTAGGCAGGAAGAGGCTGTGACTTTAAGTACACCCACCAGGAGAGACCCCACCTGACTCTGACCCAAGCTAATGGCTAGCCATTATACATAACATAGAAGACAAAGGCATGAACTTCTCCAGTTTTTTTCCAACTGTCATCCAAGGAAGCTAACCCCCAGTTTCACTTGTCACTAGCTAGATGACATCAGGCTAGTGTTTCACAAATTTTCCTGAGCACTGGGATTACCTGGAGGGCCTTTTAAGTGCAAATGGGAGAGCCCCTTGGTGAAGGTCTAATTCAGTAGATCCAGGGTTAGCTTGGGAATCTGCATTTTTCACATGCCCTGCTTCTACCGTCCACAGTTGCTAAACTAGAACCTCATTTGAGAACTACTGCGCTGGGCAATAGACCCTGCATTGCCTTAGTTCCTCAGCTATAAACTGGGAATGCTAATTCCTATCACAGGGAAGCCGTGTTCTCAGTAAGTGACAGGTGCTGTTTCTATTTAAGTCTTGTCAGCAAAGACGTAGTGTGTCAAGACCTCACTACTACGAGTCCCTTCTCTAAGAGAGAATGACCTGGGCTAAGCAAACAGGTTGGTAGAAGTGTCCCCAGTCTGTTCAGAAGTTGGGGGCCACCAGGGGTTTGCTAGAGATAACAAAAAGATGAGTAGATGTGGAAATCTTGGCATCAGCTTAATGGAGAACAGGCAGGTGAGGGGACTTGGTGGGGGTATTCTGAGTAAGAGGAAGGGGTGTGGCCAGAAGGGAACGGATGCCTATCCAGGTCACTACATGCATCTGATGAATGTAAATATGCACTGAGATAGGAAGAACTTCCATGAGGTGTGACGACAACGTGGCTTGCTTTTAACCTGAAGCCATGAGGGACGGGTGGATGATTTATTCAGAAAATCATAGAACTGCATCAGGCTCCTTTGGGGGAATAATTGCTTGGAATGGCATAGAAAAAAGCACTGGGGTGGAATAGCTGTGTCTGGAAGCTGAGAGAAAAATGTCACAGACTATGATGGGAAGGGTTGGAAACTTTTCTGAAGCGCCTGTCTGGGAGAAACTCAGGCTTGAAATCCAGCCCACAATCTGATTAATAAGTTGCTCTGACATGAAGCTGGATTTCACCAGGAGAATGATGTCTTTCTAATAAATGTGTGTCACAAAAGCTTGAGGACCTGAGTTGAGATTCCTAGGGCCCATGTAAGAGCCAGGCATGCTGGTATGAACCTAGAACTCTAGCATGGAGCATCAGAGACAGATGGGTCTAAAACTCACCCGCCAGCCAGTCTAGCCAACTGGTACTCTCCAGAGGCAGTGAGAGACCCTGTCCAAACAGCAAGATGGAGAGAACAGAGAGAGATGAAGATGCTCAACATCAACACGGCCACACAAGTGCATGCTCACCCCCACACTCAAGTGCACAAACACTCACACACAAACACACACTTAACAGATGAACCTTCAAGGCTGATACCATCTTGGATCATTCTTGAAAACTCAGCAAGCTAAAGCCTATGCTGTGGGATGAGGTACAAATGGCACAAGCCTATGATGTACCCACATATTAGAATTTCCTCCTTCCTGGGATACATTAGACCTTTCTCACATCCTTCAAATTGCTCTTTACACTTTCTTGGATAATGTTCCATATTATGCATCCCTATGGTCTTACACACAGCCCCCTTACCCCTTTCTCAGGGGAACTTTCTCATATTCTTCCTGACCCAGTGAGCTGTTTTCTTCTTCTAGATTTTTTTCTCATAAACTCAATCATTTCTGCTGCATTCCGTGTGCTCTGTCTTAATTTGCATGTCCATTGTCTTTATCCCCCTTGTTTATATCTGCATGTCCTTGGCTAAAAGTGAACCTGCCTGTAGAGCAGGTTGTCTGGATGAGTGAGGGAAGGAAGAGGCATCAGTGGGTGTGTAAAGGAATGAAGTTTTTTTTCTTTGTGGTCAAAAAGAAGCTCTGTACTGATCAGCTTCATGAAATGAATATTTGCCAAAAGTTCCAGGTGGCCGAAGCCTCAGGCTTAGTCACCACTTACTGGGAGTAACACTCACACCTTCCCCAGCTCTCTCCCCAGTTCTTGGTCCCCACCCTGTTCTTCCTGGCCTTAGGCCAGCTTTGCTTTGTTTTTCTAGGAGCTCCACCTGGCTCCAGAATGCAGTGAGACATACCTCATTACCTGCTAAAACACAGGGCAGATGCTCTGGGCCAAAACAAACATTTGTATCCATCCACCACTGAAGCAGGACTAGGAGATAGTCAGGGAAAAGAGGTTGCTGCATGCTGGCTGCCATGTCATTGGTGTTTTTTGTCTCCAGAGTCCTTCCCAGAGGAATTTATTAATAACCTACTGACCATACAAGAAACAGGTTCTTTTCAAAGCCATGGGAACTGAAGAGTTCTAAAGCAGAAGGTCTTCCAAATGATGTTCATTTGACAGCAAGACCTGAATGTGTAGCATCAAAAAAGACTGACATTTACAAAGACTTTTGGAAGTCGGTACTAAGATTGGACCAGAGCTGACATGTATTCATTTGTCTGTTCACTTTCAATAAAATCTCAGTGGTCCCTAGGAAAGATTGAAACACTATGGAAGCCACAGTCTGAACTCAGCATCATTAGCGTAAGTGGAATCAGGATTCCTAATACTGTAATAGGTAATGGTAGGTACCCGGTGAATGACCTGAATGAATAAACAGTAACTAACCAAATGAAATATCCACATCTTTCTGCATCATTACTGCTGTTGGATAAAATACCTTTATAATTTTCTTTTACCCACCCAATAATTTTTTATGTAACGTTTTTGACCTCTTTACTCCTACAGGACTTGGAAGCCCTGAGCTTCCACGCCCCCACCTCCCACCCCACTGTTCTAGTATCCTTCCTGTGGTTCAGTCACCTTCTTCTAGGGCACATGTTCCTGAATGTATATATTTCTCCATCACTTAGGCTTCATTTATGAGTAGGGCTGGTTTCTATCATTCCAGTTTGTCTAGCTTTCTGAAAGTGTGTGGCCTAGAGCAGGCATTGAGAAATTGTACTTATGATCAGATCTTCTAGCTGCTGTAGAAGGGCAGAGATGGGGGTTGTATTGTAAACCCTGTCATGTAAATGAAAAACCAAGATGCAAATCTCTCCAGTGGCCTTTCCGCTCTGCCACCCAGTCAAAGAGCTAGAAGTGGAACATGGGTTTGAGCAGTTCTCTAAAGTTTTCTGTTCCTTTCATGTCTGCTCCAGCCTGGCACCTTGGCTCACAGAACACAGTCCTTGTTAGAAAAGTTTGATGGTAAACCTGAGAACTTTTTCCCGTGTCACTGTGGAGATGAAAGAAGTCACTCTATGTATGAGAGACAGACTCTTTTCGTTGCTCTTGGTGGTGGGAGGGTAACAAGAACAGAATGGAAGAAACCCAAGGAGCTAAAAGGAAGTCCAAGAGTGCAGGAGGCCAGCTACAGGGTATCTAAGAGCAAAACCAAATGAGGACTCTCTTCCCCAGGCACAATGTGTGCTTGTCTGATGAGACAAGACATGGGCTTCTTTTCTTTGTCTTCCAACAATTATTGGATGCTATTTCATGAAAATCTAGATTTCAAGCTCCTTTTAAAATTGTGACATTGTGAGAGATGGAGATATGGATCATCAGTTAAGTGCATTTCTGCTGTTAGGGAGGACCCAGCTTCGATTCCCAGAACCCACATCTGCTAGCTTATAGCCAAATGTAACTCCAGTTCCAAGGAATTTCATACACTAGTCTGGCCTCTGGGAACACTGAATGCACATGTTAAACATACATACATATACTCAGGTACATACACATGCATATGAATGTATAAATATACATACACAAACAAATAAATGAACAACTCTTTTTTATCGGAAACTGGTAAAACCTAAGAGGCTAGGTGATTGTTGCTATCTTGTGTCCCTACAGTGCTTGTGCTCTCTATTTTGCCAAAGTACTTACCACTCTCAGCTGCTCTGTATGCCCCTCTGGCTCTCTTCATTCATGAGCATTGCCAACTTGGCTCCTGTCAGCTTCTAATTGGCAGTGAGTATTTCAACCAGAAAGAAGGTAAGGCTAGAAACAATGAGTCTTGCTATTATCTGAGAGCCTTTAGGCACAGATCAAGCACTGTGTCATCCCTGGACTAGAATATCATCACTCCCATTTTAAAACTGATGAAACTAAGATTCAAGTATGGTCAGTATCATGACCATGGCAACAAGCAAGAGGTGGTAGAGTGCAGACTGATATGGTCCCAAACTCTATATCCTCTCTGATCTGTGCCAAACACCCAAGAACACTTAATGCTCCCTCCTCCTCCATCTTTGGATTTGCTTTGAATCTGAACTTGGATGCCGACCCTGAAGGTCTGATTCATTTGCATATTAATTGAATGTGGTCTGAGAAAAGGGTCATCAGTTCCAGTGCACAGTCGAAAGTCACATTTTTAAAAACCTCAGATAAGCCAATATGTCATTGGCTGGTTCTTGACTAAAGGAAGGAGAAGGAGAAGTAATTAAGTTGCCTGGGTGTTTGGGCTTCAGTCTTCAGACCACTAATTGTCAAAGGCAGGAAACCGATCATGGAGGGACAGGAGTTCTACTTTACTCCATCAGGCGCCACAGTTGGTTGCGGGCATGACAAGAGAAGTTATAACTAAGGAGGAGGATGTATATAATTAAATGTCAAAACATATTTTGAAAAATGGGTTTTAACTCCTCAAATCTCCCAGCAGAATCCAACAAGGAAACTCTTTAATAAACCTGGTTCTGCCTGTCACAGAGACCTGAGGAGCAGGCAGCTCACACTTCTCTTTCCAATCAGGTAACGGTTCCTGTACCAAGTGTACAAAGATCTTAGCACACTTCAGAAACTTCAGTGTGTTTATTTTCTCCATTAGATCTTCAGTCATGCTTCAAACTAGGGCTTCTTAAGCTTTTCCCACTGGAGACACCTGTTCACCGTCAAAATTTCTATGTGATACAATATAGATGTAGACAATGCATATACAAATCAGCATTTACTGATGATAAACCATAATAAATTTTATTGTGAAATAACTATTTGCTATGCAAAGTACTTTACCAATTGTTAAGATGTAAACACATTTGCATACTAATGAGATGGTTGGATGTGCTTGTTGATTTTTACATAAAGGTAAGATCTTTGCTGAATATTTGGTACTTTCAAGCACAGACCATCTCCAAAGTTTCCCAGGGCTGATCAATATTTTGGTTTTATAATCATCAATATTGAAAACTTTGCTTTGTGTAAATAAGTAGTCAAGATACAGAAGAATATCTGAGTCATTTCTGTAACTATTGGAATTTCTGTGGTAATCCCAAGTTAAACTCATATAGTGTTTTGTTTTGTTTTTTACATGACACTAAAGTCACCAATTCAAACAGCAAACTTTAAATCAAATGTGTTAATACAACACAATCTGAAGGTGTACTGATTTGATACTTAGACCCTAAGGACTGGCATTGGGAAAATATTAAAAGTTTTTGTTCTCCTAATTAAAGCATTATGTTTCGAGACAGGCAGAAAACTGAATGTGTGGCACAAATGTTCCTGGTCACAATACATAGTAGTCACCTCCAAGTGGAAGTGTTTCCCATCATGTTCCTGGTGTTATACAACAAAACTGAATGCCCAGTGAAAAGAGATAGGTTATGTGTTCAGAACCGAGCAAAGTCACACAGTTCAACATGGACCAACACTGCCGGAAATACCTCATCATTATGAGTTCAGAAACCTTTACTGTTTTTAATGTCTAATTAGGAAGCTGGTGTAGTTAGAGTTTTCCTGCCTGGCCCAGTCAGGACAAATCTCTCTTACCCGCCAGTCCCATGGTTGCTCAGACTCAACCAAGAAAGCACACATAAACTTATATTGCTTATAAACTGTATGGCCATGGCAGGCTGTTTGTTATCTACTTTTTCTATCTTAAATTAACCCATTTCTGTTAATCTATACTTTGCCACATGGCTCGTGGCTTACCAGTGTCTTTACATGTTGCTTCTCATGGCGGCGGCTGGCGGTGTCTCTCCCCAGCCTTCTACTTCCCAAAATTCTCTTCTCTCTTGTCCCGCCTATACTTCCTGCCTGGCCACTGGCCAATCAGAACTTTATTTACACAGAGCGATATCCACAGCAAGCTGGGCTTTAACATATAGTTTGCTCCCATTTCAAAGATGAGAAAGCTGAGTTTCAGAGAGGTTTAACTAATATTCCCTTTCCATTACCTTGCCTCAACCCTTTGTCATAGCCAACTGCCTGCTGCATTCTCCACAGACCCCATAAATCACCAATGGGGTAGGGATGGTATTAAGAGACCAAATTCTGGATGTTGATAACCTTGGTTCAGAGCCACATGTGCAGACTAGAAACCCCTCTGGGACCCATCCTTCTCATCTGAAGAAGAGAAACTCTGGCTCCCTCAGTTCTCAAGGAAGTAAAATGAAATATGTGTGAACAACTGGTATATGCTAAAACCCTCAAAGTTTGGTGCTAAATTCTCATTATGTATATGTGTATACATATACCAATATGTTATATACCTTAAATATATTATTTAAATAAAAAAAAGGACCAAGGAAGGGCTGGAAACTCAGGGGAGGTTTCTCCATTACATCTCCAGGATCTATGACTGGAACTAAAGGCATAGAAACAGAAACAAGGCAGAGCTCCAGTGATGTCTAGAATAATTTACACCTTCTGTTCTTAAATGTGGCCCTGTCCTTGTTCTTGCCCCGATTGCCAAAGCAAACACATAAGTGCACAGAGGCAGAGGATAGATGGATAACCAACTAGATAGAAGAGGCCGAGACATAGATCAGAGCCAAGTACCACAGAAGGAAACAAGGTATCATTTAAATCAAAGTGAAGTTCTTTTAAGAGTCACCTTCATCAAAATTACCTGGACCATTTGTTTAAAAAAAAGCAGGGGAAACTCATTGTTGGGCCATACTCCAAATGTGCTGGATTAGGATTTGCTAAGGTGGAATCAAAATGAGGGGTGGGGGAGGAAGGGGTGTAGCTATGATGCATCTTTAATAAGTTCTTGGAAACTGGATTCGACATCACTTCTTTGCTGCCTTGGTGAGTAAGGAATGACCAGGAAGGGTTTTGCATGAGAGCACCCAAGGATTAGCCTAGGTATAAGGCCTGTCTTTTCTCATCCACTCTTAGCTGTTCTCAGTGACAGAACACCTAAGGTACCAAAGCTGCACCATTTTTACAATGTCAACAGACAAACAATTAACAGAAGGAGCTATGAGTGCTTGAGGAGGGCTCCAAGGAAGTGCCTGGCCTAGTGCTTGGCATTGCTTAGGCGTTGCTGGTGGCAGGGACTTTAAAGGAGAGAGCTGTCCAGGCACTCACAGCAGCCACAGGAAGTCGGCGACACAGAACCTCAGATTCTCGGTTCTAAAGGTGAGCAGGAAAGGACTAGCACTTTGAAGTGGAGTGGGGATGCCATGCAGATACCCAGGCTGCTTCCCTGTTCCTGCTCCTGGCCAGTGCAAAGCAGCTCCCCCAGCAAGAATCACTGTCACTGTCTAAAGCAGACACATGGTATACTCTAACTACATCTGGGATTTGGCCTGGGTGGAGTTTAACAGCAATATATGTGCTGTACACAGCGAAGGAATAGGGGAAGGACTGCCCATGTGACTACCCCTCTCCCTCATGGACCTTAGCCTGGGCTTGGCTCCACATGTTAAGTGGCATGCTGACACCACTTGGCATAGGCAGATAGCTTCATTAGATGAAGGGTCAAATGTAATAAAATGCTTGGAGGCTTTTAGGAAAAGAAAAAAAAAAACGTTAGAAACATTTACCATGACTTTATTGACAATCTAGTTAATAGCTCTTCTGGTCTGGCTTGATCCTGCTGGGATCTACAGCTTGCACTAGGGGTGCCTTTCTCTCCTCCTCTTGTGCCCCCCAAGGTACTTCATGTGCACCTCCTTCCTGGTGCTCTCTGTCCACGCTTCCATTAGGAGTGACCTCCTGCTTCGGCTTCGAGGTTTCTTCAAGGACATCAAATAGTTCTTTCTGCCTGTGTGTCTTTCATACTCAGCACATATGTTGGCAGTCACAGATGACTCCTGACTTGTAAGAATTTCCTAGGGGCATGCTGTGGTATATGGTCCTCAGTCCACAGGAGCACATAGTTACTGCATGTGACACTGGCTTTATGTCAGTGATTCTGCTCTGTGGATGGCACCTGTAAGTATCCTGTGTGGATTTAAGCCAGCAAAGACTCAGCTGCAGTGCTCAGTAGGGTAGGTGTGTTAAACTCATTTTCGGTGTCTGATATTGTTATCTCAGCATGTGTTTATCAGGACAGCTCTCACAGGTAGAGGTGCATCTGTAATATCCCTGAATAATTAACATAGTGATGACTTTATACTTCTAAAAACATATTCATAGCTATTTTGGTTCTAATTTTCCCTTCCCTTCCTGTATTTTTTATTTAAATTTTTCATAGTGTATTTTGATCATATGCTTTTACCTGCCCCAACTCCTCCAAGATCCTCCACATCCAAAGTTATTCTCTATCTATCTATCTATCTATCTATCTATCTATCTATCTTCTATCTATCAATTGATTGTGTGATGGATCGATCTATTATGTATCTATATCAAAACACAACAGAAAACAAAGCCTGAAAAATCAAACAAATATGTAGTGATATTGTGTTCTCCAATATATTGTAAACCTTAAAAAACTCATCTGGGGTCAGAGAACAGAACAGCCACTAGATAGACATAGAGGCCAGAAAATGGTAGCACACACACCTTTAATCCTAGCATTCTGGAGGCAGAGATCCATCTGGACCTCTGTGAGTTCTAAGCCACACTGGAAACAGCCAGGAATGGTGACACACAACTTTAATCTCAGGAAGTGATGGATATATAAGGACCATGAGGACCAGAAACTAGAGCTGATTAAGCTTTTAAGCTTTTAGCAGCAGTTCAGCTGAGATCCAATTGGATGAGGACTCAGAGGCTTCTAGTCTGAGGAAACATGATCAGCTGAGGAACTGGCTAGGTGAGGTGGCTGTGGCTTGTTCTGCTTCTCTGATCTTTCAGTGTTCACCCCAATACTAGGCTCAGGTTTGTTTTATTAATAAGACCTTTTAAGATTCATGCTACACAAATAAGACAAAAATATACTGAAATACAACACACAGAGTCTGTTTTGTGTGAACTACCTACTCTTGGGCACTAGGTCTGGCCTAGACTGTGGTTTATATACCCAGGGACACTCCATTGGAGAAAACTGATTTTCCATTTCCCACCAGGTTTCAATTGCAAATAGCTTCTTGATTGGGGTAGACCCCATGTCTACTTCTTCTCAGTGTTGAGGTCTTGTATGGTTTGAACCTGTGTAGGTCTTGGACATGCAGCCACAATCTCTGTGAAGTCATATGATGTGCATCTTCTTTTTTGTTTCTGGAAGATGCTATTTCCTTGGAGTCATCCACCACCTCTGGATCTTTCATTCTTTCCTTCTCCTCTTCCACATAGATGCCTGATCCTTGAGGAGAAGGGATTGATAGTGACATCCCATTTAGGACTGAGTACTCCTACTTTCTCCCTTGACTCTAAACTCATCCCAAAGGATTCCTCTGTATTCTCCAGCTTTGTCTACAAAATAACCTAATGTCAAAACTTATGCAATATATAAAGTCCCGCAGAGAAGGAAATCTGCCTGAATCTTGCTGGATAAGTAAATGGCTTCTCTCTACCCTAATCCCCATTCTTGATAGACAAAGACTTCCTTCTGTTAGGAAGATCATCCTTTTGGCTATTAGTGAGTAGGCTCATAATTAACCATGACTTAAAGTTGAATTTTAACTGGTCATGGTTTAGTTCCCCATGGAGGCAGGTATGCCTGCCTCATATAGAAGACAGAAATAGAAGCAGTCCCTACATTCCAAGCTTGTCCAAAGGGTTAAGATAAAACTATTAACTGAACACACACACATACTTTTCCAGCCTTTCTCGGGCTTCCCAAATTCCAAATGGTACATTGGCCAAATGCAGCTCATGCTGTTCAAGGAACAGCAAGCGTCTAATGGGTAAAGCACCTTTCCAGGTACTGCAAGCAGAAGGTGACAGTGCTGCCCCCTGCCCTCTGCTTCTCCATATTCCTAATAGAAAACACAAGCACAGACTTTCAGAACTATGGTGGAA
Organism: Onychomys torridus; assembly: GCF_903995425.1. NCBI lineage: Eukaryota > Metazoa > Chordata > Mammalia > Rodentia > Cricetidae > Onychomys > Onychomys torridus. The sequence continues at coordinate 75,066,818 of NC_050443.1, forward strand.
AGTAGAATGCCCACTGCTTGAGAATAAAAACACAGAGTCATCTTAGGAAAAAAAAATCTGTGAAATTGCTTCAGGATTCTATTACTGTTCACAGACATGGACTCTTTCTTTGGAAGAAGAGTGTATCCCCAACTACTATTGATAGTAGACTTGTCCATGTGACTGATTTGACCAAGGAAACAGTACTGGAAATAAATATACCACGTCTGAGTAGGAGCACTGGAATTCAGTATGTGATTTTCCCTGTTCTGTTTTCCCTCACTCTGATACCTGGTTGGTGAGCTAAGCTGCAGCTCACACGGAATGAGTGAGAAATTGCAGGAAACATATCTCTTTATATAGTAAGCCACTAAGAGAGACACTGGGGCCATTTGCTACTGCAACACAACCAACCCTATTTAGACAGATACAAAATAAAAGATTAAGGTATTCCAATTCCCAGGAAACTGCTGAGCCAAAGGCTTGAAGGCAGATTGAGCTCTCAGTGTCCCATGGAATAAAATTTTGCAGAGTGAAATAGAGTGACTTAACTAAATTGCATATGGCCAAGAATGCATAGTCAAGAAGTTTTGACCTTATCACACACTCAAAAGCCATAAAATCATTTGAGCAGAAGAGTGACAGCATGAGGAGCCCTGCCTCTAAGCCAGCAGATGACCTTGCAATTGATCCACTCACCAGAAGGGCTGAAGGGGCTGCAAACTGTGGAAGGCAGAAACATTGTTGGCTTTGAAATTCCTGGCAGGGTTGCTTGCATAAACCTATAGCAATGATGCCCAGCTTAAAACCTCAGCCCAAAGATATTTATGTACATGCTCACAGAAGTCTAATTACTCTGTATCAAGTACCATGTATCAAAATACCCTTCAAGATTATAACAGGTTTAATTAAATGCACAGTGAAATCCACTTAAGATGAGCTAATTGGGTAGAACCTGATTTTCCTCCCCACTGCTTCTGACAGACACAAGGACATCCCCAGGAACAGGAAGCACACACGGAGATGATGAAGAGGCAGGGGTCAGAAGCTGTTGTGTTAGGAACCGTGAGGGAGCTGTGAGGGGCTAGGAATAAGCCCATTGATGGTAGTCTTCTCCTGTCCTAGTTAAGACATATTCCATTTTGGATCCTTCCTGGACTCAATCACCCAGTGTGTTTCACCTGAATGACTGAAATTGCCTCCCAGCCAGCAGCCAGATGAGCCTTTTAGTGCCTAAGTCCAATGATGTCAATCCTCCACACAAGATGTTCCAGGGCTTGGAACTCATTCAAAATGAAACCCAGCCGAAAAAATCTTGACCATGCCTCTTGAGGATCTATGTTATTTTCTCATACCCAGAGGATATTCACACCCATGTGCGAATGGCCTGACAAATGAGCTCCTTCCATCCTGGCAAGCAGTAGAGTTCAAAGCCAGATCGCCCCAAGCTGGGATGATACAGAAAGTCTAACTCAGCAAGATTATAGTCTCTGGAAACACACACACATAGGCTCTGCTATGAGAGAACAGCCTGACTCCCAAGAAGTGAGGAAGAAGTGTCAAGCACTAAAGGACTACTAAGATGTGTAGAGTGTCAGTTTTGATGGCCATCAGTCTGATTTTAAGCTTATCCATTTTAATAAGGAATATTCATGGTGAGTTTTATATAAATTTAATTTTTTTAACTGATTCACAAGTAATATGTAATACTTGTGAGACATTTGGGGTCACACTGATGTCCAGGTTAGCTCCAGTACAGCTCTGGTCCAACAGTCCCAACCCCTCTGCCTACCACATAACAGCAACCCTTATTGGAATTGGAGCAAAGAACCAAGCATACTCTCATAGCAAAGGCAATGTCTTCTGGCAGAAGTACCAAGGTAAAAATATCCTGCCTGCAATTATTCTTGGGCCAGAGTACCAAGTAAGCCACACCAACCAGCTCCATAGTTTACAGGTTCTCCAGGCTCAGAGGAGAACTGTGCAAGATGATACAAAATTCCATGAAGGCAGTTCCTCCAAGGAATGCTCCCAGAGGGGTAGGTCATCATCCCTACTAAAGCTGTCAGTATGTTGGTTGTGTCCTTCAGCACACAGCAAATATTTACTGAGTATCAATAGACCAGATCTTCCTTCTCGGGTGCCAGTTCTTGCACAGAGGACTTGAAGGAACCATGGATATGTTTATTCAGGATAAGCATCTGAAGAAAATGGTTGCAAGACCCTTTGCCTCTGTGTCCTTGATAGATGAACACACGAGAACCCCTGGAATCAAATACTAAAATCAAATATTTAGCATAGTTTCCACCACTTTCTTTGGTGAACTGTAGGGGTGGCAGACAGGCCATCATCATGGCCACTGAAAAGTAAGAAACACAATGAAAGTGCTAGTTTATGATTTTGTTCCAGCATATATTAAAAGTTGTGTAGTTTTGAGCTTTTGAATACCTTACCATTAAGTTTAGATATGTCAAGCTTGGCAGGTATACATGAGTGCACATGTACACATATGCACACTACAAAGGGAAGGAACAATAAAAAAATTTTTAAAAACCTTCTGATTCAGCATGTATGTTTTGGGCACCTACTGAATGCCAGATGTCTTCTTAGGGCATTTAAAATGTGAAACCAGAAAGAAACACAATCTTACATCTAAATTGGGGCTTACTGGGGCCAAAGGGGGCCCTGTTAGTCATCTTGTCTGGGCAGTGAGTGTAGACTAGCACTGCCCTAGTCAAAGCAGAAGAGAGGAGCCCCTTGCTGTATCTCAGGTAATGCTTTCAATGACACTCAGTGAGAAGCAGTTTCCCCCTTGTCTGACCAATGAAGAGTCCGAGGCTCAGATTGCTGAGGCTGTCCAAGGTTGTACAGTTGAATCCAGATCTTTCTCTCTAAGAGCTCAGACTACTCATCTTCATGGCAAAGGTAACTATATTTTGAAAAGTATAAATGACAAAAGCCCAATGTAAGATGATAGAAAAAGAGGAAGTTCAGTTAATATGAAGAGTTGACTCAATGTAGATGGTGAGAGAGGAAAGAGAGGGAAGAGAGAGAAGACAGGGACAGGGACTTGGCAAAGCAGACAATCACCACCAGATGGCCAAAGGAACAGACTGCTAGTGTAGTCTTTTAAATGACCTTTGAACTTTCATTTTCTGATATCGTAAAATTACATCATTTCTCCCTTCCCTTTCCTCCCTTCAAACTGTATGTAACTCCTTTCTCTCTCTCAAATTCCTATCTTCTCTTTTCTTTGTTGTTCTACAACTATTTGTATCTACACACACACACACACACACACACACACACACACACACACATGCATGCACACACACACACACACACACATATATGTATACATATATCCCTAAATATCACCTTCTCAATCTGCACCATGTTATCATATGTATGATTTCAGGGCTGACCATTTGTTAATGGTATTGTATAACCAACTGGCATGCTCTTCTCTGGGGAAATCTATTTCTCTGCTCTCAGCATTCCTTAGCTGCCTGTAGCTCTTTATTGGAGACAAGCAGGACAGGAGCTTTGTGAGCTGTGATGCAAAATGAAAAAAACTGTGTGGCTCTTTGTTACAAAAGTATTAAAAGTTTCAAGATGGAGACAGTAGAGCATTCAGTCTCTCTTTGAGTGTGGGACCATCAGTGTCTGGACAGATGTCACATCATGAACTGGCCCTGCATTTAATGCTTGCTTCCCTTAAGCTTTCAGCTAATTTGAGCTGCATTGAAGAAGTCTGAAATGCCCACCTCAACACAAGCAGCATGCTGGTGCACACCTGTCCTCTGCATTAGGGAGGTCAGAATCCTCAAGGACAGTCCTGATTACCTGTTGGAAACATATCTTTCTATGGTTTAGATCTGGATTCTTAACCAGAGGCCCCTGTGCCTAAGGCATGGCCACCAACCTGTGGTATTTGGGAAAATAGAATATTAGATGGTGATGTCTGACTAATGACAGTTACACATTGGTGTTGTGCCCTTGAAGGGCATTTGGGGCTTATTGATCCTTTTTCTCCGTTTGATTCCCAGGTGCCATGAAGTAAGCAGTTTTTTCTCCATGATATGCTGACTTGCCATAGACACAAAGACAATGGAACCAATTGGCCGCAGACTGAATTTTTGTAGTCTTGAGTCACAGCCCACTGTAATTTCATATAAGCTCAGTGTGACAGTGACAGTGTCCTGTTCTTTCTTGCCTCATCTTAATCTTTGTTTGTAGTAGGAATCTTAAAGGTACTTGTTAATAAAATCAAACCTGAGGCCAGTTATTGGGGTGAATGCTGGAAGATCAGAGAAGCAGAACAAGCCACAGTTTCCTCACCTCACCAGTTCCTCAGCTGGTCTTGTTTCCTCAGGCTGGAAGCTTCTGAGTCCTCCTCCACATGAATCTCAGCTGAACTGTGTTGCTCCAAAGCCTGAACGCTTAACCAACCAAATGCTTAACTAACTACATGCTTTACTCCTTAGTTCCTGGTCCTCATGCCTTATATACCTTTCTCTTTCTGCCCCCACTCCCTGGAATTAAAGGTTGTGTTTCTGGAATTAAAGGCGTGGGTCACCATGCTTGGCTGTTTCTAAAGTGGCCTTGAACTCAGAGATCCGCTAGCTCTGCCTCCCAAGTGCTGGGATTAAAGGCATGCACCGCTACCGCCCAACTTCTGTTATGGCTTACTCTTCCCATTTTCTAGCCACCATTTTTGGCTTTGTTCTAGTGGCTGTCTGTTCTCTGACCCCAGATATGTTTATTTCGGGGAACACACAATATTTCAGGAAACACAATACCCACCACATTTGTTGTTGCTGTAACAAAATGCCTGAGGCTAGGATATTATAAAGTATAAAAACTTGTTTTAGCTCCATAGTTGTAGAGACTGTAAAGTTTTCTGGAAAATGGCAAGAATTCTCCCAGCTTCTGGTAATCTTTGTGCTCTGTCATAATATGGTGGAATGGCAAGGGGCTCATCAGGAAGATAGGCAACAAGGAAGAGCCACAGAAATAAAACTCACTTTTACCACAGCTCATGCCAACAAGAGCTGGCCCACTCACGTGAGAATGAACTCACTCCCGTGAGACCTGTGGGAAGCCAGCACTGTTGTAACCTTTGCCTCCTAGAGGTCTCAAGGCTGGTGTACTGCTGCCCTGAGGACTAAGTTTCACACTGGGTTTGGGAGGAGACAGACCACATCCAAGCCACAGTGCCAGAGCCCTGACAGATGAAGAGAACCTTGATGGTCCTTCTCTGGCCACTCTTTCCTTCTCTCACTCAGCTCACTGCAGCTGTGGGAAGATGTACCATGGGGATAGAGATACTGTTAGGATGTGTGGCTTGAAAAGGCTCATTTCACTGATCCTTCTCCCATCTGATTGTCCCTTCTTTTCCCAAAAGGTAAGCAGTAAGAAGCCTGCAGGTGCTATTAAGAAAGAAACAGAAGAGAGAGAAGGCCTCCAATGTCGATCATAAGCCAGCCCAGGGCTTGGCTTCTGATCCCAGACACCTGCTATGGGTCCAGGAGGTTTCCTTTGGGTCCTAGTATCCAGGGCAGTGGGCACTGAATGAGGCAACTGAGAACCATTCTACAATTCCCAAGAGCAGAGACACAGATATGCTGTGGAAACCAGTAACAGAGGCTGACATCCAATGGCCTGGAGGGCTGGCCTCTGCATGCCCTGGCTTTACTCCTGTCACTGCCTAGGACAGACCTCTGTCTGGCTCCAGACAGATCTTTCTTCTGAAGTGTTCCCTGTGGCTCTGGCCTTGCAGCTCTGCCCCTTCTGATTCCTCTCCTAGAAGGGACCACCTACATTGATAGATAATCCCCCCTTAGCGCTCAAGGCCTGCCTTGCACAGTTCTTCCTGGTTCCCAGCTGTGCTTTGAAAGTAATCACGTCACTGATGGCCTGACTTAAACCATGTCACCTGTCTGCCGAGCGCTTCATCAGAGAAATCAGTCTCTCTTGTACACTGTCCCAACATTTTTATCTGAAACCCTCTTCCATTACAATGCCATGGGTCTGTGACTCTATCAGTTGGCACTAGCTGTTTCAAATGACCATTGACTTAACTTTCTATTGTCAGTGATCCCAGGGAATGAGGGGGCACATAGCTCAGGCCAGAGCAGCCTCACAGCCTCCTGTGATGCCAGCTCTGGGCTGGCTCCACTCTTGTATTGCTTCCTTCCTAGTAGTAAGTGCTCATGAAGGTCTCAAGCTTCACACCCCCTACCTCCATTGCCAATGGAGCCAAGGTACCCCTCTCCCCAAAGTGATATGATGTGTGTTTTTTCCCTCCTGAAGAATTGGCTCAGGTATCTCTGAATCAGTTTTTAGAGTGAGTTTCTTTGACTCTGTAGCAAGGTATGAAGCCTCATCCAGACAGCATGGTCCAGGAAGAGAGAATAGTTTATGCCTAACACACTCTCTGATGTCATAATAGAACTACCAAACAGTTATTAATTGAATGGATGGACTTTTGGCTATTTGAATACAATATCAGTTTATAACATTTAAACATCCCAAGTGCTTGTCAATGTGCCTGAAACACAGTAGGGTCACCTAGAAGTGTGTTGAATGAAATGAATTAATAGAAGAGAAGATTCACACTATATATCAAGGATGCTAGCCAATAGCAAATCACCTGTCTTCTTTGCTTGGTTATCAACTCCTCAATACAGAGCATGCATCTTCTCTTTGGGGGGACATAGACAAAGACATCTGGCAGCCTATTAAATCCATGATGATTTCTGTCCTCTCACCATCTAGGCTGGCCTCCTAGCTTCAATGAAGTATCTATTCTTAAATCTTAACAACCTCCCAGAAGAGATACCATCTGCCCTGAATCATGAAGGACTGGAGATAAGCCCAAGTGCTCCACTCAATGCCTAGCATGGGATGGGCTTCCAACAGCTGATTGATAGAGTCAGGAAGGAAAGCTGAATGAATTGAGTCCTAATCCCCACTATTCACCCCCAATGGAGAGAAAAGCTGTTGCCTGCAAAACCTACAGTTTATCCATTTTTACACTAAAACACACCACAATTCTCATGCATTCTACTGTTTTGTTGAAGCTAATAGTAAAAGGGGTTTGAACTCTGTGGCCCTTGTGGAGTTGTTAAGAGGCAGCCAGAAGGACCTTGAATGATAGGAGAGAGAGATGATGATGAGTGCTGGGCTAGAAGTGAATGAGTAACAGAAGAAATGGACAGTTTATTTGAAGTTAGCTAAACATTAATTATATGCATGGGTACAGTCTCCTCCAAACATGACTGAATTAGCTGCTACAGATTCAACTATAAAATCAGGATAAAAAATTTTTGCTTGGGTTTCAGCACTTAGAAATGATTAAATCAAGTGAATATGTATCATTTCATTGCTCTGGTGCCTAGTTGCATCCTTGACATCCCTATGGTTTTCAGAGTGTGTAAGTTCACCTCTTTCTTTATACCAACAGCTTTTTCTTGAGCTCTGTTGGCCAACTGTTCATCCTTTGAGTGTCACATTGCCTTGACCAAGCTTCTACTGAAGCCATTTGTGAACACCCACACTGATCATGCAACTGGGCTTGCAACTGCCTGTGTGTGTGTCTTTCTCTCACTGGCCTAGGTCAGGATCTGGGCATATTTTGAAATCTACCTTCAGAAGCTAATATGCCAACCTCTGCTCTGCACATGTTTGCTAAATGAATGAAAGAACAAATGAACAAGTTATAGGAAAGTATGTATTCATTAAGTATTAGGCTCGAAAGTGTGTCAGAGATCCTATCATCCAATTTGATTTAGTTGCAAAGAAGAGAGGCAGTGACCAGTCTAGAGCCACAGTGTAAAAAGGATGTCAGGACTGGATACCAGGATCTCTGGGTCCAGACCAATACATGATCTCTAGGAGGCTGCCTTTAGGAAAGCCTCAGGGAAGACAGACCAGGATATGAAGTCACTAGGTAATCCTAGTGTGGCATTTCTCCAAGTATGACCCATAGAACTCCAGCTTTAGGACAGGGGTGATCTGATCAAGTTCTGAGAGATTCACATCTCATTTCCCTAGAGTCTCAGTGCCCTATACTACTGGTCCAGTAAAGAATCACATCTAATATGGTTAACCCTGTTTGACTCTAGAATCTTCCTCCTTATTGTTTTGTCTTCCTTTGTTGTGTGGTTGTATTATTCCCTTAATATATAGCCACATCCCAGGAAATGATATCTTGGAAGATGCTGACCAAGCATAGATGATAGTGGATGAAGCATCACTTTGTTAGAATGAGACATAACGCCTTGAGACAACCATTGGGAGTATCTATTTCCTGTTTTTTTCTGGTGGAAAACTGAGGTCATCGGAAAGGCAAAATAACAAAGCCTGTGTCACACAGCACAAACAGGTTTATCACCACCTTTTGACTGGTTTCATAAAAAAGAACCTTAGTAACATCACATGTTCACAACTCTCCCCCAACTGCTAAAGGATTAAACTGTGGTCGTTCAAGGAGTTCTGAGCTGAGTTTTAGAGTGAGAAGCCTTGATGTCTGCTGCCTACTGGAGGAACTGACAAAAATAGGTTCACAAGAGTCAAGTTCATTTGTTCCCATCATGATGTCTTATGTCCTAGAATGTCTTATGTCTTAGGCCAAGTTGTCTTTGTCCATTATATTATAACTCCCTGTTGTTCCTTGTGAGCCAGAGAATGACCTGTGATAACCATCTTTCTGGTTTCAAAAGAGTGAGTTTAAGTACATAGCAAGCAAAGGTAAAACAAGGATTAGCGAACAGTAGGTAGAAGCAATGGATGCATAACAAAACATTATCAAACCAAGCACTGGCAACATCCAGCAGAGACACGGAGTAGCCTGATCAAAAGAAATCAAGCAAAGGAAACCAGACTGGGGACTGAGAACACCCAGCAGGACTGGCTGAGGAAGAAGCAGCAGCTATGCTGTAGTTTCTAATCTAGTCTCTCCAACAATGAGCTTCGGGCTTCCAGTTCCTACTACAGGCATTCTTTATGCCATGAAACAAACAACAGTAACTGCCTCGGGAACTGGCGTATCTTCTACCAGATCTCAAGGACATATAATTGTAATAACCTTAGTTGCTTGCTGCTTTTCTCCTTACCCATTTCAGAGGCAGGGGCCCAGCCCAGCCCTAGACAAGGGACATTGAACGAGACTTTGAGCCAAACACATGTGTGTCTCAAATGAATGTCTACCCTCCTTCTAGAGTCAGCTTCTCTGTAACCTTAAACAGCATGTGATGGACAATTTACCAACATATTGTATATTGCACCCATATTCACAGAATGTTTTCCCACCAATGACTTCTGATCTCTATTTTCACAGTACCAGACTTTCCTTCAAGACAAGTCCTTGGACAGATGGGACAAAAATAAAATTTAAAGGGGTGTTCAAGGCCTTGCCTAACCAAGTTGTCTCATGTAGTCAGAAAGAGAAGTGGAACAATAGTCCTGATATCCTGAAGCCTTTAAAGTACTCTCCAGTTCCTTCTTTTCTCCCCTCTGCTCTTCCCTCCCTTTTAGCTTGCTGCCAGTCCCTAGCCATAGTTGTGAGATCTGCAGACGCCGTGGTCCCTTGCCTGCAATGCCCTTTCCTCTCTTAGGCTGGCTGCAGTCCTAACTCATATGTCAAGAGATAATTCAAACAGCAGCTCCTTTGTTAACTCCACCCAACAGTGGACTCTGCAGCCAGCCTGTCCACAAGGTGGGACTGATCATATCTTGCTTAAAATCTGAGAACTCCAGCTCGCACCAGAGTCTCACCTCACAGCAGTTCTAAGGTGTGAGGTCTTCCTTCCCTCCAATCCCCCTGGAAAGCAATACCCTGACATTTAGTAGAGTTCAAGCACAGGCTTTGCACCCAAAGGGTGAAATAAAATTCTGAGGCTGTAACTGCCTCCTTCATCACCTCTCCGTTTCAGTTCCTTCAAGGGTACAACGGTGGCACCACGCATGGTCTGCAGAGGCAACGACGACCACATGAGACAAGACAGGTGAGAGATCTGCAGAGTGGAGTGGAGTACACCGGGAACCCTGTGACTCATAGAAACCTATATTAGCGTTATTCCCAGCCAGCACCCTGATGTGCAGACATGTGTGGTACCCATAGTCTGTCCTGCATCGTTACCACCCTGCAATAGATTGTATCTTTCTCATTCTGTGCTAAGCCCAGAAGACACATCTCTAAGTTCTTTCTCCTACATGTCACCTCCTTCAAGAGTTAGTCCCCAATCACAGCTGTCAGAGAAGACTGAACATTCCCATGTTTTGGTGTTTTATTTAGTTCACCTTAACTAGTCAACGGTTCACGGGCCTATTCCCGTCATATCTTTCTACCTTTTGTTTTCAAAGTATAGTGACTAGCTCCCAGTCAGTCCTCAACAAGAATGGATGAATGAATACCTGCAAGTATTCTTTTAATTGTAAGACAAAGTCCCCATCATAAAACGCATCATCAAAAAAATCCTACTGAAAATCTTTTTCTCAGAATAATAATCCCCCCCCCCCAACAAAGCTTCATGTAAAGAAAGTTTGTAACCCTGGTGTGCTAGGTCCCTTCCTGTTGGCCATCCATGATTGCAGATCTGTATTTGGAGGTAGGTGGGCTGCAAGGCTTCTCTATGTGGAAACCAGAGCTCTCAAAATTCTAGTGTTGATTATGTGTTCCCACATCCACAGTTCAGTAGGAAAGTGTCTCTGGGTTTTTTTTTAATCCATTCCCTTATAGTTCAAGGCTTAAAACATCAGCAGCATGGAGGAGCACTTACAAAACATTGTGGGTAATAGATTGTGCTCTGAGAATGAAGCAGTTTGCTGTTGTCAGGCCTTAGACCAGGAATTGTCATGTACATGACCTGATTTAATCTTCACAGTAAACCCTTGGGGAAGCTGTGCTAGTTTGCAGTTACGGAGTGGTGTGTGTGTGTGTGTGTGTGTGTGTGTGTGTGTGTGTGTGTGTGTGTGCGTGTGTGTGGTGTGTAGGCCAGAGGCCAATGTCAGGTGTCTCCCTCAATTTCTTTCCAGCTTACTTTTGAGGCACAATATCTCACTGGACCTGAAGCTCATCAATAAGGCTAGACTGAGTGCCAGTGAGTCCATCCAAGGGGTCATCCTGTGTCTACCTCCCCAGTGTTGGGGTTACAGGTGTGTACTGCTGCACCTGGCAATTTGCATGGATGCTGGGAATCCAAGCTCAGGTCCTCTTGCTTGCACACATGCTTACTAACTGGGCCATGTTACCATTCCTACTGTTGTTTACCAGAGAGAAAACAGAAAGCTAAAAGAATTGATAGGCCAATTATGTGGCTGAACATTTGAATCCAAAGCCAGCTGTTTCCAAATCCATGTCTTTTCTCTCAAACCATGTTCTTCCAATGTCTACAAATCCTTTACTTGTACAAAGCTACATTTTCCAATAGCATTGGACAGCTGTGACTATGTTATATACACAAAACTCACACAGCAGCCACCATCCTTATCTCTGATACATCAAAGCCAGAAGCCTATCCTTGGATCGCAGGCGGTCATTTCTCACTCGTAATTGAGAATTACCTTTCATGCTTTCCCCACTATGGCAAAACTGTTCTATATTTATTTCATTGTTATTAACATTTTCATCATTCTAATGATTATTCAATACATACCAGCTGTCTCAGATGAAACATGCAGGAGATGAAAAATCTTTGGGTGGTTTGGCATGTTTCAAATTGTTAGTGTGTTATTCATTGGCGCATTAATATTGCATGGGCTGTGTTTTTATATGCAATTTAAAGAACAGGTAGTTTGAAATGGGCCTGAGACAATATTATCAGATCAATCAGAAGCTCCGGCTTTCACTCCAAGCTTTTAAATGATCGCTCTGATCTGCTGGGTGAGAGAATATGTTGTCAGGAACGTGATGCATCTGCAGGGGAATGTTTGCAGGAAGGACCTCTCAGCCTACCGAGGAGGGGACTATTAAAGTAAATGCTTTCTTTCCACAATGCAGACTCAGAGGAATCGGGTCTAGTGGACAGTTAAGGCATCCTAGCAGGGAGTTGTCTTGGCCCTGAGTGCCACCTAAAAGGAGGGTAGATACCAAGGCTGCTCTATGGGCTGAGCCTTGGCTTTCTGAAATCCCTCCCTTATAGAGAGCTCAAAGCACTCATGCATTTTTACGCAAATTTCCCTCTTGATGGAATGAAACAGATTATGTGTGATAGTTCCAATCCAAGGGATCAGGAGAGAAACACCCTACTGGTATTCAAGCCACTCCTAGGGAAAGGGCTGGTTTGTGCAGACCATCGCAGGGCTGCCGTATGCTGACTCCTTTCCATTTTACTGAAAAGTTAAATATTAATTTAACTTAAAAAGTTCAGTTAGAAGTGTTGTTTTACTGTAAGTTCCCCAGGCTCCTAAGGAGCACTGTAGAATCACGCTGTTTTCTACAGATGCAGAAGCTGAGGCCAGACCCATCTGACACTCGTCTTTTGCTCTCATCCTCTGTTCTTCTCACTAAAATATGTTTCATGGGAGCCTCCCAATATGAGTGACCCCCATTGCAGCTTAAGACTGCTCATCCCCTTGCCACTTGAGTCTGAACTTCCCTCTAGATTGCTGTGGAGGAAGAAGCTTGGGGGAGAGTCAGAAGTTCTTGGTGGAGTTTCAACTGAGAGGTCCCGGACAAGTCCACCCCCACTCCTTCTGACTTGAGTTTTCAGAGTCACAAATTCAAAGGCCTCAGGGAACAGAGGAGCAGTGAGAAGCAGATGAGCAGAATGCATGTTAAATAAATGAAGGATTTTCAAGACACAGCAGATATGCTGGACAAACAAATGACAGCAGGACATGACTCTGTAAGCTATAAACTAGAAGATCATGGCGGGTATTTTCAGGATTAACTTACTGAAAGAATTTATTAAGGTTAGAATAGCATCTATTAATACGTGGGGATATAGAACTGAACTCCTGAAAACCTACTCAGACAGTCTTATACCTATATCTGAATGAGAGATCTAGCTGAATACTTGCTTTGAAAAGCTGGGTGTAGGGGATAGGGGAGATAGCTCAGTCCATAAAGCGATTGCCTCGCAAGCATAAGGACCCAAGTTCAATCCCCAGAATCCACGTAACAAACATCTGGGCATAGTGGTGTTTGTGTTTGCAACTGGGAAGCAGAGGCAGGCAGATGCCCTGGGGCTCGCTGGCCAATCAGCCTCACCTACTCCCCCTGCACAAGCACACATGAGTGTATACACACACACACACACACACACACACACACACACACACATACACACACGCAAAAAAAAAAAAAAAAAAAAAAAAAAAAACAGAGACGGCTGCACATAAAGGATCTTGATGCTAGAAAGAGCCCCCAGGATCGTTGAATGCAAACTTTCTTTTACAGAAGACAGAAGTGAGAGTAAGAAAGGAGATAATACTGGCAGACCAAGTTTCCATAGCATGTGGATTTGACTTGCTGGTCTGGGACTCAAGGTCTTTGTTAGAGTCTTCTAAGCAACCTGGGATCTGCTGTAACAGTCTGCTCTGGACCCCGAGTCTTGTAAAAAGGGAACCATGTGGGACGGGCAGGAAATGAAAGCCTTTAGAGCTTGGAAAGAGAGAGGTTGCAGGGACCCCCTTGTCTAGTTACTGTCAGCAGTAAAATAATCTATCATCAAATCACTGTCCCTGAAGACAGGAAGGGAAAGGGTCACTTGGATTCTGCTCTTCCTAAAACCACGCCCACACATTTTGTTCGATGCAGTGGGCAAATGGCTGCAAGATCTGCTTGACATTGGCCTCACCGGGCTTCTGTAGTTCATGTGTTGACCCTTTTATTCACTGACTGATGAAATATTATTTGTGAAATGTAACATATGCAATGTGTCTTCTTTCAGTCAGGTGTCATGGTAGGTGGGGAAGAATCAGATGAATGAGACAGGGGGTCCTCATTAGCATCCAGGAGAAATGAACTTCACATTTGATGGGCATCTACCTAGTGCCTGGCTTAATGAATCCAATGTGGGAGTTAGGAGACAGCTCATAGATAGATAGCTGAAGCTCATAAAATCCCTTACCCAGTATCACCCAGGAAACACATCATCAAATCAAGTCCAGCTGGACCCATTTTCTGCATCTTCCACTCAATAACCCAAATGTACAATGAAATCTTTACAAGGCAGAAATGATGCATCATAAATGAATTACAAGATGGAATGAGGGTGGTGTGGTCAAAAGAGGAAAAGAACCTTACCCATCCTCCCCTCCCTTCTCACCTGTCTGGTGTTCCTACTCCCAATTCCTGAAAGCCTAGGAACCCTAGAGAATACCGTGTTAATGGAGCAGAGTCTCTGCCACTTGGGAAACTATTTCTCAGACTGTTCTTTCTACCCATCCCATGACCTCAGCTCTCATGGAAAAAAAAAGATGATGAGAAAGAAAAACAGTAACAGCTCCCCTCTATTAAGCAATTTCTTTGTTCCAGGCACAATCATTGCCAAACTTTTTCTCTGAACTTCTCAGTAACCATATATATATATATATATATAAAATGTTGCATTCAGAGTCTCAATTCATAAAAAATCAGCCTCCATTAGGCTCTCGGTGGTCACCAGAGAATGAGTGACCAGGGTTGAATTCCAACCAGTGTCCCCTCTGTGTGATTTACAGGTGCCTCCTCCCTCTGCACAATGTTTGTCTAAGGTAGTCACGGTTGTCACTTACGCAGTGCCAGTTACAGGTCAGGTGCTGTGTATTTCTCTAGCATGCCCAGCAAGCCTGAGAAGGAGGCTGTAAGTGTTTCACCTTAGTAAGAGGGGTAAGGCTTAGATAGTTCAGACTGGAGAGCTAGCAACCTGCCTCCCGCGTCCTCAGACCTGCTGGATTAAACTCTCCAAAGTAAAGCCTTGCATCTTGACCTTGGACCACCTTCCTGCTTCAGAGGACAGGGCCTCTGTCCCCAGGTTATGCTCCCCTTCATGCACTGTCATCCATTCGCAGTCCCTGGGAGGCTGCCATTCAACAGACTGTCAACTCACATCACTTTTCTGTGAACATGCTCAGGTTTGTTCAACTCTAAGCTCCCCCTCGGCCCTTCTTTCTCTCATTAACACCCTGTCTTCCCACTTCTCCCTGCCCAGAGTTTGCTGACCCTGCAGGCTCCCTCTTCACCTCCCCCATCCCTACATCCTCTGCAACCCAATGTCTGCTGCTCCAGACCGCTAAGGATGTGCCCTCAAAGGCCACCAGAGACCTGCTGCTCATCAACCCTGGTGGCCTTTAGCCTCACCTCTACTGACTCCACTGAGGAACTGCCCCTTGCCGAGGCTGTGGCCACCTCCTGCAAGCCTCCTCTTATTGATTTGCTGTGACCCTCTGTTATTATAGTTGTCATTTAACCCAACCAGCAATTCCTGCATCAAGAGGGGAATTTAAATGTCTTCAAATGAAACTCCTGCTTGAGTCAGGAAACTCTTCCACAACATCCCCACAGGAAGTCACCCCGCCGCTTCCTGAAGCTTGCTGGGAGGAAGGACTCCACTACCACACACCTGTTTTCTAGTGTTTATTGTTCATTCAGTTCATTCATCCATCCTCAGTGGTCCTCATTTTAGATTCCCAATGTTTAGGGATTTTTTTTAATCATAAAGCATTTACATGCCTTCTAATTAAAGGTTAATAAGTAAAAGTCTAATATTTATGCCCCATCCAACTCCCCTTTCAATGCTTATTTTCATGTCATCATAGAAATATTTGCACAAATATTCTGGGTGGTGTTTCTACCTTCCAAATTACATATAATATATCAGAACCTTGCAAGAGTTCTCTAGGTCAAGCTTTACAAACATAGTTAAGACTCAACCCCACACACAGCCATACTAGCTCCTTAGTATAAACAAACCTCTATTCGTTCTCCATTCCCACATCCATGGACATTCTAATGGTTCCCAGGAATTTTTCACTGATTTGTGTTTATTTGCTGCATTGAACTTCATTACAAGTAAATCTTTGTGTATTCATATGTGTTAGAGCATAATGAACCTTTGTCTGGAGTCAAATGATTCCTAATAGTGTAGTACTGATTATACAAAAATGTCCAGGTAACTTGGAAAAAAAAGTACTAGTAATTCATCCTCCAACCAGGGGTACATGGGACTGCCACCTATCCTCTGACCTCATGGTAACATTTTGCTGTCTAAAATGTTTCTTCTCTAGAGAATAAGAAGTGCCATCTCTTTGTTAGTTCAATTTGCATTTCAGGATGGCCATCTTCCATAAGCTTATTGGTTATTTAAGTCTTCTCTTCACAAATCCCCCATGTATAACCTTTACCCTTTTTTAAAGGAGTGTTTCTTCTATCTGTGAAAACAATATGTATGCAGATATACTGACTAGGCCTCTATAACCTTTTTGCATACACATTATCATATTTTTTGACACTACCAGTTGCTTTATTTTGTTTGGGGGTTATTGGACTTTGTTTATAGTGTTTTGGCACGCATAGATTTTAAACACTTACGAATTCAAAAATAGTTATCTTTCCTTTCTTGTATTGCTTAGGAAAGTAGTCCTGATCCCCACGATTGTGTAAATATCCTGCTCTTTTTCTGCCCTTTCTGCCTAAACCCCTTTCATTTGGAACTTAGTTTTGGGTATGATATGAAGTAGAAGATGTCATAATCATTTTTTTTTTTTTTGGCTTGACTTGAATCTTCAACCCTCCTCCTTCTGTTCATCCCTGGACTGACTCTGCCCTCAGTGCTACAGGGATCGAGTTTAAGGGTGTGTGGCACCAAGGCCAGGCCAGGTTTCTCAGACTTCCTTCACATAGGCTGATGCTCAAACCTCTGACTGGGCTCCAGAGAATCCCATGTGGGAAAACATGTGACATTTTATTTTAATTGTGGCAAGATTTGTTTTTCTGTCTCTTCCTTTACAGTGTACACTTCTTAATGGTAGGATTTCCCACCGAAGCTTAGCAAACACAAATTGCCTATACTTGTCCTGTTGAATTCCCATCACCACACCTCATATGTCAGTGCCCATGGCCTCCTGAGACTCCAACAGCTTCCCCTCTACTATCTGGAGCCAGTGCATGTCGGAAAGCATTTTGTCCCATTTGTCTGGGGACAGGTGCATGGGAAAATGCCACTCAATTAAGCCCTTTTGGGTTTCCTTAGAGCTCTTGCCAAAATCATAATTGCATATTAATTTGCAACTCAAGTGAGTTTTCATAATTGCTGCTAAGGGATGGGATCGAGGACCCACGTGTCACTTGTATCTGAGGGAAGACATGATGTTGCTGAGTAATGAGTCTCTCCAGGAAAAGGTCAAGGTGAAAAAGTCTTGCAAAAGGGCTTGCTTCATCAATCCTTCAAGGCCTGATGGGTGTGGTGAACTCCCATTTCCATTGAGCTCATTTTCATAGCTATACACTCTAGAAAATGGGATTGAGGAGGCAGATCTGAGCGTACACATACACATCCCAACACAGTCACAGGGTGGAAAATGTAGTTTAAGCCACATCACTCCTCCAGTTCAGTTACTCCATGGTTGAATGAATGTTACAATTTTCGTGTTTGGTGGCCTACCAATAAATTGACATCTTATCATTTGGAGAATGGACATGGTAATTCTCCAACTCTTGCATTCAAATAACTCAGATCATGTAAAATTCTTCACACCACATGTGACAAACAACATGCTTACAGAATGACAGCTGCTGTTTTTCCCTTCTTGTCCCCATGACTGTATGGTGCCTGGCCCCTTGTGAGGCACTAAGGATGGAAAACTGAGTAACCACAGTTGCCCTGTCTTTGCAGAACAAAACACCTTTAAAAAGCAGGAGAAACTCATTTGGGAAAAGTGAATGAGTAAATGGGGAGAGACTGGAACAGGCTTTGAGATGATTTGAGCTCTGGCACAGGACAGGATGGGCACAGATGAGGCATAAAGAGTGACAATACAGGACCCATAGCAAGGAGACCTAGAAACAAAGGAAAACTCTTTGGTCTTCTGTCCTTGTGATAAATGCCCACATACAACATTTCACCAGGCTAGACACAGGGGGCACAGACTAGGAATCAGGGTTTTTCCTGAATAGGCCATCTCTCTTAGGTACCAGAATCATAACCCACAGTTTACATGCATGAGTGTGGGGTCTCAGTCAAGGTGGCCTACGTTCATGGTCAGAAGAGGCCCATGATAGCAGTGCAAGCCCTGGCTCTGGGGAATGTCCCCTGTTCTTCAAATTCTAGCTCTCTTGACTGCCAGATTGCCTCCTATAAGCAGATTTTTTTATGAACACTTGATGTGAGTCCCTTCATGTTCTGCTTTTCTGGGAATTCTCTCTGCATTGCAAAGCAGATACGTTTTCTTTTACCTTATTTAACAAATAATGAATTCCAAGCACTGTTCCCCAAGTGAGATGGCTGCCACAAAGAAATCAGGCAGGGGTCTGCTCTTGGGAAGCTCACTTCAAGAGAGCAGTGCACAGTGTGATCAGGCTGTGACTGGTGAGGGCTGTGAAGAAGAGGAAAGCAGTTATAGAGGTCATGAGGAAAGAGAGATGGTAAAAAGAGCAGCAGGAAAGGCCAGGTGGAAAGCCTCTATTCACATAAGAAAGGAAAGGAGAGTGGGAGGAATTCCAGGCAATGTCATCTTGTTTGGATTGTTTTTATTTCTGGAGTTCAGTGTGGTATTTCAGCATATGCATATAGTGAACACTAATCAAATGCTGTCTACCCACTGCCCCCTTCCTAACCTCTGGTAATCACTATTCTACATTCAGGTTGACATATTTTTTTAAATGAGGATAAGCTGTTACTACTTTGTTTATCAATTGCTTGGGGATCATAGTCTGTTCACTATCCATGTTCTTATTTCTTTCTCCCTGTTAGTGACTTCTAATACCCCTTCGTCTTCCTGTGACAGTACAGAAGAAATAGCTTACTTATGTTAACAAGGGTTTGGAGCAAAAGATTCTGCCCTTTCCAGAAAGACCTCATCAAAGGCTCCTTTGCCAATGCACAGTACTTCAGAGTTTGCAAACTCACTGGGCTTGGGTCCTGTTATTTGACTCTTATGACAGCTTCACATATCATCCCACCCAGCCCTCTGCTGCTACAGATCTTGACAAAGAAAGCATAAAAGAGGAGGGTCATGACCAAGAATCACAGCAAACAGTAGATAGTAAACCCTGGGCCTCATGCTTCAGTCCAATGCTGCAGATTCCTCACCTTCAGTGAGCATTCTCTGTCAATCTCCAAAGATGAGGAGGAGAAAAGATGGGGGACGTTTGGAGTGACCTTTACTAAGCCAGCAAACAGGGCTCAAAAAGCCAAAGAAACCTATCCCAAGTTCCGCAGCTGGGTGCCCATGTGTTAGAGTTCTTGGATGTCTCTCCATCTCCTTACTGGCTCCCTCCATTGTATAGTTGTGGTATGATGGGAAAAATTCAATCTATGATATCAGGCCAATGTGGATTGAAATGATGGCTAGTCCCATTCTCTGTCTCTTCTAAATCAGCATGTCTTCATTTTAAAAGCTCCACAATGAGACCACAATAGAACCTAATTGTCTTAGTCAGAATTTCAGGAAACAATCCCCTCAGAACCTCATTACATTGTTTATTACCAATCCATGTTAGGACTGATACAGATAGAGTATTGGGTGGCCCCTCTTTACCTGATAACTCTCCATCTTGGTCATATGACCCCTGAATTAGCTATGTTGGGAGAGGGAGGTGTTGAAGGTTGTGAAAAGACAGATAACTAGGACCCACAGTTTATAGACTGGAATTTTGTTGTTCCTTGGACCACAAGCTAACGCATTTTCAAAGAGAGGTGGGAAATGCCACTCATGTCTTGGAGTAGAGGGCAGGTCTGATGAACACACAGCAGCTCGTTTGCCACACAGAGGGAATGTGAGCATTAAATAAGGGCAGGTGTTCAAGTGTCTAGAATAAGGTATCATGAAGTGGCAGCTGTTCAATAAGGAGGCAGCTGTTACCATCATGTCATCATCAACATTGAAATCAACTCTGGGCCTGAGTCAGGCTAGGGGAACAACTAGCACTCAGTTCCTTCCTGGACCCCAAAGCATCATGAGCATGAGAAGAGTGACAAAGTATTTCTCAAGCTCCTTTCAGTTCAGCCAGTATCCCTCTCTGAGCTGTTCTTAATATCTAGTAGCTATATCATTTAGGAGATATGATCCCTTTTTGGTGATGATTACAGCTCTCCTTTATGAATAAAGATGTCCTACTTAAACAGGGGTTAGAAGGGCTGAAACTCCTGAAGAAGGTCCTATGGGAAGCTAGCTGTCCAGTCAGTGTAACAGCATCCTACTGTGAGAACCTTGAAGGAAGGTGAACTCCAAGTATCTCTAAAACATCTTCTCCAAGCATCTTCTAAAGAAGATCATGAACCTTACCAAGGTTGTTATTTTCAAAGAGGCAAAGAGTTGAATGTGATGACTCATTGCTCCTGTCTTCCTCTTTGATTGTTTTACATATTGGTTTTCATATTGAATGTTACTTATGAAAAAAAAAAAAAACCTTCTGGGTCTGGGGAGATGGCTCAGTGCCTAATAACACTTGTTCTGCAATCATGAGGACTAGAGTTCAGCTCCCAGCATTCACATAACAGCCAAGCATCCCTGTAAACACTTCTAACCCTACCTCTGAGTTGGGGGTGAGCAAGAGGATTGTGTGAACAAGAACAGGAAGGGCTTGCTGGCTTCCAGCCTAGTCAAAATGTAAGCCTCAGGATCAGGAGGAGCCATTGCCTCAAAGAAATATGGGGAGAGGGATAGAGGACATTTGATACCTTCTGACCCCTATGCACACTGTGAATGGGCAGGCAAAACTACATATATGCACATAGACACTTAAACATATATATACACATATGTACATACATACACAGAGGCACATAATTTAATAGAAAAAATATAAGAAGAATATTGAAAGTCATTGCTGTAGAATCCAGGCCTGACCTTCTGTGTGCTTTTTAGGATCATGTCTGTGAGCTGCAAGGCAAGTCTCTCCACCTGTCTCATAAGAAATACCTTTAGGCTCCTAGCAAATTGTTCAACACAACTAGGCAAACCTATTTTATTTGCATAGTATTTGCTGGTATTTACACAGATATTGCCTCTTATCCCTAAAGGTACTTCATAAATCTTAGTTGTACTCTGTAGACTCAGATTAAAGTTTTTTTGTCACTCACTGTCACCTACAATGGTGGATGGTGATGTTGCATGCTGAGCACCAGCAATGACATCTCCATGCTCACAGACCTCCCTATCTAGAGTGATGGATGCAGTGAAGACCAAGGATAGTTCAATCCCATTGATTGGACTCTATTTTGAGAACACTCACAATCTATTCCACAGCTCCTTTACCAAGACTCTTATCTCTGGCTCATAGTACAATTGATTGGCATCCTTGTCAACCACAGAATAGCAAGCAACATGGAACAACAATGATAATGACTGGTCTCTTATGGACCAACTTCCTGTTCACAGCCAAGCACCATTGGGCTCTTTGGGCTTACCTGTTTATTCTCCCCAACAGCTCTAAAACTATAAGTACTGTCCTTGCTACCTGTTTAAGATGAAAAATGGCTCCCTAATTTAGCTTAACCCATAAGTGACTAATATGGGTAGTCTACTCACAGAACACCCACTTTGGATCTTGACACCACCTGAAGACAAGTATGCCACCTATGACAATTTGAAACTCTTTTTAATGATTAGAGAAAAATCATCTATAAGCACATAGAAGGGGAAGCATAGATGGGTATTTAACAGATATAAACAATAGTTGATGGGTTTAGGTGACCATACCCCTTCCAGGGCCATGACTCGGTCAGATACCAGCATCATCCCACCTCCTAAGGAAGAAAGAAATCAACCAAGGATGTTCTGAATAGTGACAGGATAAACTCTGTATGCTTCTCTGGTTTGGATAACTTAATGACCTGAAGGCAGCCTGGGCAGACTAGCTCACTAAAACCAGCACTATCCTTTAATCCCTGAGAAGCTGTAGGAAAGGCCACCATCTCCACACAGGCAGACTGTCCCCCAGATCCCTCAATCCTGCAGTGGTGACAATCCTGGAACTGAGAGGAAGTCAAGTTAATAAGGAGAGTGAATGACTTCTGCTGTCCATCACAGTGACTTCCAGTCACAGGACGCTTGCAGTCTCATCCCATGTATCACCATAGCAGCCCCGGGTATCCAACTACAGGCTTGTTTTTCATATGAGAAAACTGGGGCTTGGTAAAGCATTTGATGTCCAGTCAGTTATAAAGCTTAGCTCCTCTGGAGTGAGATCCTACATTATCAATGGCTAAATCCTATGTCTGCATTCAAACATCCCACTCACAGGTTCTACTCAGGTATGCCCTCTCCCAACACTGAAGATATGGAGTCAAACCAAAGCTTTGAACTTGAACTGCCCCCACACCTCCAAATGTGCACAAGATCTGAGTTATATTTTATGAGAAAACTAGCCAAGGAATGGGAATTTCTGGAAATTAACAGGATGACAAAGAAGAAAAAATACTGACTTGGCCACTGGAGAGGAGTGAACTGAACACACACACACACACACACACACACACACACACACACACTCCTGTGTGATGGGAAAAAGTCACTTCATTTCCTGGGTCTCATTGACTTATAATTCTGAAGCTAAATTGTTTGTGTCCAAATCTTTATAACCTGCCTTGGTTTCCTCACTGGTAAATGGGGGTACTAACAATGCCCATCTTACCAGTCTACAGTGAGCATTAGGTAAGTTAGTAAGTCAATAACTATTGTCGTCCATTCAGTGAGTCATTAATCACTGTGATTCACTGAGTGAGTTATCACACAGTGGTTAGGACAGTGCCTGGCACACAGTAATCATTCCATTCCTATGAGATCCTGGTTTTCATAATATTATCATCCTTATAAAACAGGAGTTTGAGTGGGAAAGTCTCAGCACTCCCTACACAAAAGCAATTATCCTCTTCTCACTGTCTCAAAGTGCCTTTGAAAAGCTATGCATGCTCCTGAGGCATGCCTGATGGATGGATAGTCTAAAAAATGCCAGAACAGGACTTCAGAGATGGCAAGTGTGAGGACCTGAGTTGGGATGCCAATACCCAAATAAGAGCTGGGCATGGTGTTGTGAATCTGCAACCCTAGTGCTGAGAAGACAGAGAAAGCCAGATCCCCTCAGATCTCATGCCAACTCGTCTAGACAACTGGTGATCTCCAGGAGCTAATGTAGCCATCTTTAAGTTCCTAGGTTCAATGAGAGAGACCCTATATCAAGAACTAAGACAGCGTACAATAGAGAGAGACACTCAGCATCAACCTCTGGCCTCTGTGTGGGCATACACAGATAGTCAGGTGAATTCACATGGCCACGTGAATATATACACAAACAGGCAAACAGCTACATATACCACACACACACATAGAGTGTGCCAGAGGTGGGGGGTGGTGGTAAAGTTCCAGAACTACATTAAGCCCCTGTGTTCTGCTTCCAAGTCTCTCACTCCCAACTTCACTCACACCCCTGCTGTCTTATCCTAAGATGTTCTTGAAACAAAGAGTGTATTTTACAGCTCTTGCCCCCAAGTGAAGTGCAGAGTCAGGCACCCAGGACACTTCCAGTCACTCTTTGTCATGTGAATTAGTGGAGGGACAGAGCAAAAGCATTGAAGAAGTCACAGGGCTGGCTGAGTTGAGCGTGCAGGGAGGGGTTTCAGTGACATCTATTTCCTCTGTCCTGGTAACATGCTAATGAGCTGGAGAGCTCTGACTAAATTGCCATTTCCCAAAATGAGTTAATTAATAAACTGATTTTGGGATGATTAACAAGGGGGGGCATGGTTAACATGATTTTAATGGGAAAGCGTCAGCGAAGCACAAACTCATTAGCGCAAAACTATTTCCTGCCCCAGCAGGCTTGTCGCATACTACTTTTTTATGAAGGAAGCTGAAAAAGCCACATTGATCAGGATGAGGCTGTGAGCAGCCCAAAGTCCCTAAGAGTAACACCAACGGAAAAGGGACCCTCCACAGCTGTGGTGGAGTGGGGCAGTACCCCTTACAAGTGAGTGCTGCTGACATCTGCTTGGTTCTATTCAGTTGCCAGTTGCTAATATGCCTGCTTAATACTGAGGCTAATTAAGTTCTATGTTACTGTTATGAAAGAACAGGAGCAGAATTCTGTATAAACTAGCTATGATAGCTCCCCAAATATGATAAAATAATAGTTGTAGTGATAAGTACTATTATCATAAATGATATTTACAATGCACTTTTTCTTTGTCTGTACAAAGGAATCCTAACATTGTTGCAACCTTGGAAGTTATCGTGAGATTGAGAACTGATTCTTTACATCATTCATTACCTGAGTGCATGCCCTGTGCCAACTACTGTGTTAGTACATTCCCTAGGTTTGAACAGCATTTCCAGATTATGAAAGTGAGGCTTAAATGAATAAGGCAAATTCATAGGTACAAAGGGGGTTAATAAAGTTTAATGTGCATATGTCACATCACTATCTTCCGAGTTGTCTTAGGGGATAGACAAGGCAGGTGTTACTACCCATTTTGCTGGTATAGATGTAAAGGACTGAGGATGACGTGACTTGCCCACTGTGTTAATTAGTTTTCCCGTGATTGTCACTGATCACCTTCCAGAAGCAAGTGAGGAATTAAAAGATTCATTATGGATCACAGTTTTAGTTCATCATTGCTGCGAAGACTCAGTGAAGTTCATAGTGGCCAGAGCATGTGGCGAGGCTCCTGGAATCTAGGTAGATGAGGAAGCAGGGAACTTGGGTCTGAGGAGATACCAGGCTATAATCTTCAAAGGCCAGCTTCCATTAGTCCACCATCACTATCTGTACCTTCTACCCCAAAGGTTTCACAGCTTTCCAAACAGTGCCATCAGCTTGAGACCAAATATTCGTTATGAATTTAGTGCAGACATTTCATATTCAAACCATAATGCTTACTGTTCTATGATCAGCCAATAATAAAGTGAGCTCTGTATGTATGCATGTGTCTCTATGTGTGTGTAATACATGTGTGTGTGTGTGTGTGTGTGTGCGTGCGGGGGGGGGGGGGGGGGGGGGGGGGAGGGAAACCAGGAGACAACCTTGGGTAATATTCCTCCTCCAGTGCTGCCCACTTTGTTTTTTGAAGTGGGGATCACTCACTAGAATTTGACTAGACTCTTGGCCAGCAAGCCTCCGGGATCTCTTTATCTCCACTACCTCCCCTGTGCTGGGGTTACAAACTCATGCCACCACACCTAGCTTTTTATGTTGGTGCTGGGCACGGAAGTCAAATCCTCATGCTCACATGGCAAATACTTCACTAACTGAGCCATCTCCACAGCCCTGAAGTAAACATTTTGGCCAGTCTCCACAAATCACATCTTGGGTTCTTTTATGTATATACTTGCTAACACACAGGAGATGGACACAGAATGTACAACTAAGAGGATACTGCACATTTCTAATTTTAGGGAACAAATGGGAACTGGAGAAGGACCAAGGACTCTGTGCTAGCAATCAGGTCTAATCGAAAGTCTCTTCTGCATCTTGCTTGGCTTTCTCTTCTGATGTTTCTGGCACTGTGGAGACACTGCGACAGTGGATCAGACTTGTGACTGGTGACTGACTTAGCAACCTGTGATCTAACTGGATAGCTGAAGTGTCCAATGGAGCAGAAATACAACCTCATTTGTCTGTTTGCTTCTATTTTTGCTTTGTGACAAGGTCTATGTAACCATTCCTTGGCAGTGTCTGAGTGGTCCAGGTGCTTGTGACCATTCCTTGGAAGTACCTGAGTGGTTGAAGTGCTTGTGACCATTCCTTGGCAGTGCCTGAGTGGTCCAGGTGTATGTGACCATTCTTTGGAAGTACCTGAGTGGTCCAGGTGTATGTGACCATTCTTTGGAAGTACCTGAGTGGTCCAGGTGTATGTGACCATTCTTTGGAAGTACCTGCATAGGCTTAATGCTGCTCACTCAGTATCCATCTATTTATTTACATTACCTTATTGAAAGAAATGTCTATATCTAACTTAATAAATCCACACTGAGGATTTCACTTAGGGGGAAGATGGTGTAAGAGCCTAGAACTCAGGAGCCCATAGCATCGGAGACATCCTGACAGCAGACAAAAGGATCCCAGAGGTGTCTAGTCTATCAGAAGGCCCTGTTCTCCTGGACTAACACAGCCTATAGGAGTAGCTGTCTCCAGCTCCTATGCTAACCCTACCCAATGTCCCAAGAGATCACCATGGTGATTAGCCTGGGCCGCAGCACAGTGAAACATACCTGGTAAAATAAAAACTCCCTAGGTCAAACAGTATGGATCTCAGCAAGCTTTCCTCAGTCCAGGCTGAAAACATCTCAGGCAATTTGGCTAAAATACAAACTGAAATAAGCTGTGTGGGAAAATGACTTTCCTCACATGCTGACCTCACTCTGCTATGCAAATAGAGGATAGTTTTTCCAAGCAATGGAAGACTTTCAAAATTGAGAAAGAATAGCTTTGAGAAAGGCAGTCATGGACTGCAGAGATAGCACAGCCAGTAATATGCTTGCCTTGTGAGCATGAGGACCTGAGTCCAATCCCCAGACCCACACAGAAAAGCCAGCACTGGTGATGCAGGGGCAGATGGATCCCTGGGGCTTGCCAGACAGCCAGGCAATTTGGCAAGCTCTAAGCCAGAAGTAATTCTGTCTCTAGAAAAATAAAGTGGATGTCACTTGAATGACACCTGACTTCTTCTCTGGCTTCCACATACACACACAAGCACACTCACACAAACCACGTGGTCATATACACCATAAATACCTGGACACACAAAGGTGCACATGCATAGGCATACAATTTTTAAAAACAAAGGCAGTCACTTGTGCTCACCTTTAAGGATTAAGTTAATACCAGCATGTTGGGGGAATTCAAGCAGCATTATATCTGTGAATCCTAATAGCCACATATAGTGGGAGTTAAGAACATCACATCAGGCAGACCCAAGTTCAGAATCCACCTCAGCCACATTTGCATTGTGTGGCCCTGGTAAATGATTAAACTTTCAGCTTGAAGTTTTCCCCTCCACAAAACAGAAGTGTAGTGTTTCCTTAACAAGCTTGGTGGGAGACTGCAATGTGGCCACCAGATAGAAAGCTCACACACACTAAGTTGAAGTGTGCCTCCTCCTCCAGCTGCATAGCCCCTATATTCATGTGGCCATTCTTCTACATGGGCTTTCTCTTGCCCACATTGATCTTCATTATTTTATGCCTAGAAAAATCTCCCTGATCTTCCACAGTCCAGCTCAGAAGTGACTTACTCGGGGATGCCTGCTAGGTTCACCCTCTGACATGGAAGTTGTAGCTTCTGCTTCTATTCCCAATAGTCATTTGCTCACTCCAGGAACAGGTGAAGAGTCAGGAACTCTGCAGGTTCTAGGACCAGCATATTCAGTCTCTAGGACCGGCATATTCAGTCACTTGGCCTGAGTGACTGAACAGAGTGACTTTATGGCACAAGTGACTAGTAGAGAACATGCTGCCTGTGAAAGGCCTGAGCCGCAAGTGTCACAATGAGCAATTTGGTAGCTACTGGGGAAAGTAAAAGATGAAATACTGAAATGAGAAGGAAAAGGAAAAGAAGAAGAGGAAGAAAAAGAGGAAGAGGAGGAAGAGGAGAAGCAGTAGCTGCCACCAATGGGCAAAGCTCATAAACCCAGCTACTCAAGAACTGGAGATAGGAGGATCTCAAGTTCAAGGCCTACATGGGCTACAGTATGGGTTCATGACCAGCCTGGGAAACTCTGTGAGACATTGTCACAAATGAAAAGGTAAAAAGAGGTCTGGTTTGTATAGCTCAGTAGTCTTACCTAGCACACACAAGGCCTACATTGAATTCCCAGTACTTGGGGGTAGAGGGCAGCTGGGAAGCACAGAAGGATTTCTTGCACAACAGAGGAAAGCCTGAGGCAATGTCAGGTAGAGAGCTAAGCAAGTCTCATGACCATCTCTGATTAGGGGGTTTGACAACTGGGTGGAAAAGGGAATCGAGTGTGCATTCAGCAACAAGTCTGTGACTCACACTGTGCAAGGCTGGTTTACTGGCCTCAGATGCCAGCCAATGTGAGTGGAAGATATCATGCCCCTCTCTACCAATGATAGTCCTGAGACCAAAGCCTGGTTAAACAGAAATACCCAAGGATGAGAGGCTAGTGATGGTAGAGTTTCAGTTTGAATCCATCTCACTCCCTGCTGTTCTCCTTCACACCCCTAAACTCACATTTGCAAGTAGATAACCTGGGAGCAATCACTGCAGATCTAAGTGACACTATCGCTTTGATTTTTTGAAAGGCTGGTGATCCTTTCATCCCCAGCATTTAGACACAGCACGCAACAGCCTGTTATTAATACACTGACACCCAGCATTAGAGTCTGCAGGTCAATACCCACTCATTTTGTCATCATAAATGACTGTTGAAGTCAGAGTGTACCAAACTCCAGTCGCATGGCTCTCACTGTGTACATTAAGGCAGAGCTGATCACTTCTAAGGCTAAACAACCCAGACCCCAGCCCAAGACCAGAACAGTGATGTAGTTAATTGCCTTCCCCTTCCAAAGAGCCAGGCATTCAGACATCATCACCCCCCACCTTCTCACAGCAGTCCTTCAGTATTTCATCTTTCTTGACAGGCAGCCAATCCATCACTGGACCTCTTTCATAATTTGTATTGATTTGCATTTATCCACAGCTGAGTCCATTTCCAGACCATTTTTAATGACCAGGAAAACTGTCATTTGGACTTGACATAACTTCAAAGCACCCATGTAAAACTCAAGAGTGCCCATCCCACTCACCTTGAAGGCTCTAAGATCAGCCTAATACCAGCAGCTTTAAATAATTCAGCTACAAAGGCAACTGGAATTTGTCTCTGACTCTGCAAGCCTGAGACACTTAACCGATGGTCCTCTGTCCAGAGCTGCCCCATGGAAAAAAAAAAGCACAGGTCACAAAAGGCAGACTAGGCCTCATCTGGCTCACAGAGGGGGTGTGCTTTGGACCATGTGGTACTTTTAATTAGATCAAGTTGACAAGATAAAAAATGTTCTAAGATGTCATGTATCAGATTTCCTACTTTCCTTAGAATTTGAATGTCTGGTAGTGATGTCCTTACGTGACTACCCGATGGCTGTCAGCTGTAGATGTTAGGTGGTTTCTCCTACGTAGATAGGTTCCCATACCTACACTACCACTAACCTTCTGCCATTGGCCCCTTGTGACATTAGAACATATGGCCTCTAATATAAATATGAGATTGGTGCTCAGGTCTTCCCCTAGCAGCCACCTGTGTAGATATGGACAAGGTACTTTTATTTTGAACTTTCATTTTCTCACTTCTAAATTTTAAGATATGGCTCTATTTGAGATTTTCTAATTTGGGCTAGATACTCTGCTGGGCATTAAAATAAATTAGACACCATACTTGCTCCCAGGAGGGTTGGTATTTAGGAAAGTATATGGACATGATACATTTTAAAATCTTGTGTTAGTAAGCGTAAGTGTAGGAATGTGTAGGGTGGGAGGGGCTCAAGGGACAGTCATCTCCAGCAATGGTAAGGAAGACTAGAAAATACTATCCACAGAGTGATGCCCAAGCAGGGATCACAGAAGGAGAGGATTGTGCAAGGCATATCTGGGGAAACAGTCAAGGTTCAGACCTAGCTTGAGTCAAAAGGACAAAAGCCAGGATACCTGGAAGTCTTTGAGTATCTCCTCCTAAAACGTTAGACTTTCGATCTTTAGGCAAAGAGGACTCACTCAGCTTTTGGGGAGAGTGGGGGAGATACTGAATGAATGTCAGTTTGGAGAACATTGGGCACAAGACTCTGCCTGTCTGCATGTAGTTTTTGGACTTAGTCCCAGAAGACTGTTTGAATGAAGAGACACAATTCACTCTCAGAATGGAATTGTGAGTTCTCGGTTATTTCCAGCTTGTGACAGATTTGATGGAAAGCAGGTGGATGTGCACAGTAGGAAGATATCTTCAAGGTCAGAGAGGCATTTGAGCTTTAAGAATTTTTGGAGATCTGGGAGACTGCAACAGAACACTGTCTCCATGTGGCAGCTGGTCAAACCCCACAAGGAACATTGAAATCTCAGATTGTGTTCACTTCAGAGCAGGCATCTAATGTCAAGAATCAATCTCTCATTTTCTGCTTCATCTCAGAGGCATGAAGGATACATGGATGAATAAGAAAATTAAAAACAAAATTTACCTTTGCAAACATGCAGAGGCTTGTGTATAATGACCCTTAACAAGTGGATAAATCAGTAAGAAAATGAAGACAAGCCAATGAAGCAGGTATGAGGAAAATAAAGCAGGGTGTTATGATCAAGAATGATAGGGAGACAATGATGGGAGGCTGAATGGAGAGCTTTGCAAGGTGAGGTCACGTGGCTTTCAAACTGTAAGAGAGGAAACTGAGCTTAGAAAGCATCTATGATGACACTGAAGATCTCACCAGCCACTAGAGCTGTCCAAGTCCTTTAGGTCCAAAGCAGGAGAAATGCTGTTCTGTATCGCCAAGAAAGAGTGCAGGGTGGTACAGATGGGAAAAATCCCGTTTACCCCGTTGCTTTATTTGGATCATGAAAGAACATCAGAAATATACACAAAGAACGCCTTTATGGATAAACTTCTCCCCTTTGTTCGTTTTTTAGCTGGTTTGCAGTGATCCCATCCTCATGAACTAGGTGAGACCCAGAAAAAGCTCAGGAAACATCATAGGCTAAGTAAGGATGGGTCAGCTACTCTTAAATGAGAATAAAATAAGCAAGGTGCAGGATAAGGAATCAGAGTATGATATCAGATAACTTATATGCATCACCTTCACCTCCCGTACATATGACAGACATTATTAATAGATTGTCTCTCTCTTTCCTGCTGGGACCAAATGTGACCTCAGAATCCTTCCCAACTCATGGTTTCAAGCACATACCATAAATCTACCAAATTCAGAACAACAGGGGAGATCTTTTTGTTAGGTCACACTTCAGCTAGTCATGGCAGTAGAGTGAGACATTCTGATACAGCCTGGTGGAAATGAACAAATCCTCTCTTATCAAGTTAATCTACATAGAGATATCTCTGATGCCACCTCTCTCTCTCTCTCTCTCTCTCTCTCTCTCTCTCTCTCTCTCTCTCTCACACACACACACACACACACACACACACACACACACACACACACACAGACATGCACAAATACACTTGACCATTGATTGATTTATCAGCCTGAGCTGAAGAGTCTCCATGTTAAAAAGTTTTGCAAGGTAACTACTACTTTGACACCTATAGAGAGGGAATTCACCAAGCCCCACTGAGGACTTGTGTCACTGAATCTTACCATCTTAGCGGCTGCTGGTGGAGAAGACATAAATTAGCCGGGCAGAACCCTGCATGTCATGGTCTGCTTGTTGGGAATTCAGGCTCTGCCACCAGAGCCCCAAAGTGCATTGGCCCTGCCATTTAAAAGCTGTGTGGCTGTGTTATTCAACTCACTGGGCCTCAACTTTCTCATTTTCAAGATAGCTAAAACAAATTATGCTTACTGAAGATCTGGTGAAAGGATATCAAACGTTTAAAAATCATGCCCAACACAGAGTGAGAACTTAGTGTGACTGCACATGAACAAAGTGAAAATAAAAGTAGACTGTAATAAAAAGCTAGGTAGGACATCTATCTACGAGTAGTGAGAAACCCGGGAGAACAGCCAGGAAGAACCAGGCCAGGCTGGGCAGGGGAGGGGAGGGATTAGGTTTCCATGAAGTAGAAAATGAACATAGGGGATCTGGTTATACAACCCCAGCTGACTGCTTCCCAGCTGAGAGACTACAAGCCTCGGGTGACTCATCTACTCTTGACTCATTCATGACAGAGGTGCAAAAGCTAATGTCCATCTCTTACTGTTGATATGAGAACCAATTGTGAGCATTAAGCCAGCTCAGAGGAGACACTTGGAAAATGTGAACTACTGCCTATGAGGGGGGGGGGGAGGGGGGGGGGGGGGAGAAGAGGAAAGGAGTGGGTCAGAGAGGAGGTGCATTGCAGTGTCTTCATGGAGATGGCAGGAGGGAACGAAGAGATACATGCTGGCAGAAGCCCCAGCCTCAGAACATGGCATAATCACAGACAGACCTAGAGATAGGACAATATGTTACCTGTTTCTACAGTAAGATCCTTAACCTGGTGACCAAAGATAAATTAGCAAGAAAAATGAGAGTATGGCCACAGGGCCACGAGGACAAGAGAAAGTGAGGAGTTGAGACCAGCATGTTATGACAGAAGAGATCTTCTCAGTCACAGGAACATCAAAGGTCCTAAATCCTCTGAAGCTATAGTTTTTATTTCATTTCTTTGTAATGTGTATGAGTGTATGTCTATGTGTGGATATATTCATATGAATATGTGCCCACAGAGGCAGAAGTGCACATTGGATTCCCTGGTACTGAACTTTCTTCTATAGAAAAACAGTATATGCTCTTAACCTCTGAACTCTCTCTCCAAACCCAGGTTTTGATTATGTATTTATTCACTTTTTTATTGTTCTTGTTAGTAGTGCTCTCTCTCTTCCCTCCTCCCCCCCCCCTCTGTGTGTATGGACTTGAGTTTATGTACACTTACACTGGGCAGGCCCTGCAGAAGCAGAATAGGATGTCAGATCCCCTGGAACTGAAGTTACAGGCAGTTGTGAGCTGAGTTGCAAATGGTTGTAAGCTGCCCAGTGAGGGGGCTGGGAACCAAAGTCAGGACCTCTGCAAGAGCAGTCAGTGCTCTCAGCAACTGAGCCATTTCTCTAGACCCATGAAGCTGCAGTTTTCCTGGGAAATAAGGGGAATAGGACCCAGAGAGCAGACCTTAGAATATGTTCAGGTTTACTGGCTGGATTCCACAGGGCTTCATGTGAAGGGATAGCTATGCTAGTTTTCACAAAGAGATTCAAAACCATTGAGTTTGAAGAGTGGAGAGCTTGCCTTTTAGAATTCTAATAGCTTAGACCCAAATGCCCTTCTCAAGAGCCATTCAGTCTACCTTCTCGAAGTAGGGAAGCATCCCACCACTTGCTATGGAATCATGCAGCTTCTTTCTGAGTATGTTTGCTGGTGGGGATATCACTCTGCAATTTGTCGGATTGATGAAACAAATCCCTTTATCACCCTGAGACAAGAACAGACTTCCTTCCTCCAACTTCCATCCATTACACTCTCATCTCATCCTCAAAACCTTGGCTCCTGCTGACTCCACAGTAGACTATCAACTTCTCTAGAGAGTGGGCCTGTTTATAGCACTCCCCACTAAGGTGAGCTACTGCCTGGAGGAGCCATGCTGAACTCACTGAGAAGCCTGGTCATTTGGCAAAGAAAAGGTACTTAATCCATTGCTCTGTGTGAGAGAGTGTGTGCGTAGATAACAAAGGAATAGATGGATAAGTGCTTAGGTCTTCACAGAATATTAATTCAACATCTTCATTCTGTTAAAGAGCAATCTAAAGTCCATTGAATCTGAATTTCTCAATAATGTTTAGTAGCAAAGACAGGATTGAGAGCCAGGATCCAGATATATAGAGTAATCTTAGAACTGAAAACATGACCCTGAGAACTGTTTTGTAAGAAAGAATGAGAGCCCTGCCACCCAGAGCAAAGCAACAGAAAAGAGAGGAAAGGTCTGACGGCACACAGGCCAATGGCTACTCAGAAACTAGAATTATTCTTCACACTTCATGGTTTGTTTTTTGTTTGTTTGTTTTTTTGGTTTTTTGAGACAGGGTTTCTCTGTAGCTTTGGAGGCTGTCCTGGAACTTTCTTTGTAGACCAGGCTGGCCTCAAACTCACAGAGATCCACCTGCCTCTGCCTCCTGACAGGTGTGCACCACCACTGCCTGGCCATGGTTTGCTAGTTGAGTTCCATAATGCTTTATTGAGTATGTGCTGTGAGCAAGGCTCTGTGTCAGGCCCTGAGGATGAATCCTAGATGATCAAATCTCCTCCATAAGTGTGTGCATTCATGACCAGGGACATTCCCAGGCAGACTATGTGATGTCCTGTTGCAAAAGCATCAGCAAAGCACAATGATAAAACAGGTGGAAAAGGGATCCATTCACTGGGAAGAAGCCAGGCCATATGGGAAAGCAAGCACTTGACTTAGCCGCCCCCCTCCCCCACTGGCTGTAGAAGTGAAGCCTGTGCATGAAGCTCTGAAAGGAAAAAAGAATGATGTGGTTGACTGGACATGTAAAGAACCAGTGACTGAGTGGAAAGGATGTTTCAGCAGTGGGCTGATGTCTTACAGTGCACAGGTTCAAGGCTGAGCTCCAAACTCCACCTTTCTTAGCACCAAGGGGAGGGACAGGACAGTTTGTGTGGTGAGACCCATGTTTAAGAATGTTGTGGGCACCCTGTCTTCCAGTTTTTCTTCCACCTGCACAAGGAATGCCAGACCTGCCTGTCATTAACACTTACTTATCTTCAGTGTGATTCTACCCTTCAGACCTTAAAACTTCCTGAGCATTTATTGGTGGACTGAAAGAGTGATCTAACATGGGTTGTAAAGAACCATGCTGTGAAGCTGGGAATGGAAGAACAGCCATAGCTGCTGGCAGAAGCTTCCTGCTGACCCTTACACACCACAGGGCTAACAATCGAGATGCTTCCCTCTGCATGAGTCATTATTTGGGTGTCTCTTCCCCATGGGATATGAGTTTCTCTAAGCAGTTATAATAAAGTGGTGGCAGGGCCTTCAGCGCCAATGTCTTTGCTTCCTTCCTCCAGGATCTTTGAGCAAATTTCTGAACTTTCTGAATTTCAATCCCTGTTCAAGCTAGAAATAGTAACACATACCTCAAATGGGTTGTTGTAAGAATTTAAATGTCAAGCCCAAACCAGGCAGTAAGTAGGAAGCTCTTTCCCTTCCCTCCTCCAGAAAGGAAGTCACACTCACCTGATCGTTTCCCCAGTACCAAGGATGGAGGAAGGGATCCATGAATGCCTATTGTCTATGCAAGTGGAGATGAGCATAGCATTTATACACTTGGCACAAATTACCCAAAGCCCCTTGCCTGACTGTTCTTTTCCTCTGCTGCTCCAGGCACAGTTTTCCTTTTTGGAACATGGGGTGAAACTCAGTAGCAAACCTGTGACTCATCATTCAGACAGCAGAATTCTGAATCGATGTTGCTCTGAGGGGTGCAGCTGCAAGGCACGGTGGAAATACAAAGTTAGGAAACACAAAGATGTCACTTCATAGAGCTGCTTGCTTTCTCACATTTAATTAATACAGAAGTCAAAGTGTGGTGGATCTCATTTGTCATCGATGCATAAAGTGGTCTGGGAACTCCTGCTGGAGCTGACAGCCCGAGGACTATGAGTCACACCAGGTCTGAATCAAAACCTGGAAGGAATGCTGGAGAGAGACATCTTGATAGTGCCTGGCACAGTACTTAAATGGTTGTAAACCATTTATTCATATCCATGTACATATTTTGTCTCACGTACTCCAAACGAAATACTTAAGATGGCATAGGGGTAGGGAGATAGGTCAGTTGGCAAGGTGCTTGCCTTTCAAGAGATGACTTGAGTTCCATCCCCAGAACCCACCTTTAAAAGCCAGTCATGGTGCCATATGCTTGCTGTCTTGGTCCTGGAGATAGGAGAATCCCTGGGGCTTTCTGAAGAGCCAGCCTGCCTAGCCTATTCAGCAAGATCCAGGCCAACAAAAGACCCAGTCTTAAAAAACAAAGTGAATGGCTCCTGAGGAATAACATTAGAGGCCATCCTCTGGTAGTCACAGATATACATATATGTTTGCTTCCATAAACCAACAGATACATACATACACACACTCACTCATACACACACACACACACACACACACACACACACACACACAATGTGCCTTAAGTCACTGATGTGCATTGTTTCAGTTAATCCTCACAATAACACATAACTACTTAGTACTTGTCCTAAGAACAATTTACCTGTAAACTAGAGAGGCCCCATACAGAAGCTTGGTGCCATGGTACCCCAATGACAAAATATGGGCTCCAAAGCTAACAGAGCATTTCTGTCCCTACTTTCATGCTCCTAGCGATCACCTGAGCCTTTTGGAACCCCATTCTTTTTTATACAAAATTAATCAAACAGAGCTGGAATGTAAATTAGCTGATAGAATATTGTCTAGCATGAGCAGAGCCTGGGGTTAGGGTCCTAGCAGTGCATTTGATTTGGCAGTTTACACTGGTACCCCCCATCACTAGGGAAACTTTCAGGAGGGTCAGAAATTCGAGGTCACCATTACAGAGTTCCAGACCCATCTGGAGTATATGAAACCCTGTCTTGAGAAATAAATGGATCAAATAAAATTAGCCCCTTCATAGCACTAAAAAAAAATCACTGGGACAGAGTATAAGAGTTTACTCTGTCAGCTGATACATAGACAAAGAATATTAAGAATTATTAATAAGTAACTTCCCAAGGCCATACAGCTGATAATAAACCCTGGCCTGCCTGAGCAGAAAGCCATAACCACCTGCTAGGCCATCACTTCTCCTTTGCCCCCACAGTCTGGTGTTATCTTCATTCCATCAAGTTAGAGGCTAGAGATCCAGGGAGATCTACTCAGACCTGCAGAGCTGGCAGAGGACAGAGCCCAGAGAAGACCCTGGGCCTCTCGGCACAAGGAGAATGGTTTGTCTTCTCTGGCTCTGCTCTGCCTTCTCTTTCTGCAAACACCCCATGTTCAGTGGGATTACCTCTATGGAGACACAACTTACCCAATGAAGCCCAGCTATGAAAGGACATTCTCATTGTTCCTCATGTACTCTTTTCAATTCATAACGCTCCATTATGTGTCCGAGAGACTGAGATGCGAAAGAAAGAGCAGAAAGGGACAGACAGACAGAAATAGAGAAAGACGGGGGATAGAGACAGGAACAATAAAGAAAAAATATAGAAAAAGAGAAATTTGAAGAGCAGTGGGCTAAGAACACCTTTTAATCTTGTTCTTTGAAGAGGTCCTTAAAATGATGAGAAGTTGGTGAGTTTTAAAAGGAAGAAGGTGAAAAGGAATACCATAGCAACTACTGGCACAGTTCATTAGCAAGTCGGAGTCAATGGGGAGCAGTGGTGAAATCAAGAGGGAATCCAGGGCTCTGTCACACTTACAATCATTCAGTTAGGTGCCTGCCTTCTCTACCCACCTCCCATAGAAAGTGCTGGAATCAGCATTAACCAGGTGCCTTTGTGCAACTGAAGGTATAAGAATCAACTAATTAAACACTCAGAAGATGGAGATGAGAGTTTTACAGATGCAGCTTCTCGCTGATTTGAGGGTTATTGTGATCTCACCTGTTCCTGTTGGGCATCAGAGGTACTCTATACAGGAGAGCAGAGGGTGTCTGAGCTTCCAGCATCAGCGAGGGAAGGAGATGCAGTGTCATGAAGGCTAGCAAACCACCTCACTGCAAAGTCAAAGTTGTAGACTTGAGTTGCACACCCCTTAAATGTACCTGACCAACTCATTCCCAGCATAGCAATTGTCAACTGGTACTTCCTGGAGGCTGTACTATGTAGAAATACATGCTAGTTTTCAGCCACAGTTATACTCTCAACCTTGTATTTATACTTGAACTTAGTCCTTAGCCTGACATGCCCTTTCCACTCAGTGGTGATATATTATGTACCCTAATAAAGCTTACTTAAGGATCAGAGGGCAGAGCCAGCCACTAAATTAGACATAGAGGTCAGACAGTAGTGGCATATATCTTTAATCCTATCACTCAGGAGGTAGAGATTCGTCTGGATCTCTGTGAGTTCAAGGCCACACTGGGCTACATGAGAGAAACAGAACCAGGCACTGGTGACACATGCCTTTAATCCCAGGAAGTAATATAGCAGGACACAGAAAAGTATATAAAGTGTGAAGAAACAGGATCTCTCTCTCTCTCTCTCTCTCTCTCTCTCTCTCTCTCTCTCTCTCTCTCTCTCTCTCTCTCCTGAGGATTCTGTAGAGGTAAGCTAATGGCTGGCTGTTCTGCTTCTCTGATCTTTCAGCTTTGACCCCACTATCTGGCTCCAGATTTCTATTAAGATGGTTTAGCAATTTGTGTTATACAATCCTGCTCTCAGAGCTCAGTCTTCATACATAGACTCCATATTACTGGTAAGCTCAGATCTCTCCCTCTTCTGAAAGTCCATAGTGCCTTCAAGTTTCTTATGTCCTTTGAAAACTCACTTTCTGTGGGACTTACTAAAGAAGAGAAAGATACCTACTGACAGTCCACAACTAAGGGAGAGAATACATGGTTTAACACATATGTCATTCAGTGTGTGGATTTACTATGCCTAAGAACCACTCTGGCTGACTCTGTGCCACCACAATCCCAGTTAAGAGGACAGTCAGTTTAGCTAAATCAGCCAGTCTAGCTCAATCAGTGAGTTAGTTCAGTGAGAGACCATGGCTCAAAGAGTAGGGAGGTGTGCAACCAAGGAAGACACCCAACATTGCCTCTGACCTCCATAAACATGTGTACAGCCATATAAACATGTGTATACCACACACACACATACACAGGCACACACACACACACACACACACACACACACACACCAGATTGATTGACCACTGACTGAATGAAGATATACAGATCAAAAATGACTCCATTAATTGGCCAAGTAGAAGACCATATACCCAGTCAGTAAAGAGTGTATAAGCAGTTGTTTTGTTTCAGGAATTGCTTGAGGTACTGGAAATGCAAGTGCCAACAAAGCAAGATCCCTGTCCTCTGAAGACTTTATGGCCTTAGATAAATAGCACTAAGTGAAAAGAATGAATAAATTATAGTCACACACACACACACACACACACACACACACACACATATACATATATATATTAAATGGCAGGTTAGTGGGAAGTGCTTTGGAGAAAGAAAAGCAAGATGAGTCACTGGACAAGTCATGGTATGGAAGGAAAGTTTCATTATCAATAATTAGCTAGGGAAATCTCAGTGCTAAAGTCACACTTGATCAAAACCTAGGGACTGTATAAGAAGAGTGTTGGTTAATTACAGCTATCAACTTGACTGGGCCATAAGATGCCTAGATATTTGGCCAAGCATTATTCTGAGAATACTGTGCAAAGGTGTTTTGCAATGAGTTAACATTTGAAGTAGTATATTGTAGAAGGTTATGACTTGTCCAATCAGATGAAATCCTGTGTGGAACGAAGCCCTAAACTTCTCCAAATAAAAGGGAATCCCCCTGCCTGAATGTCTCATAGCTGGATGGGCCTCAGTTTTATTTGGCCTTTGAACTTGGAACAGCTCTCCTGCATCTCTAGCTTGCTAACTGCTAGTCTTGGGACCTGGCTGTATACTCACAATGAGTCAGTTTACTATAATAAATCCTTTTTATCCTACATCATCAACTTTTCAAATGCATGGGTTTCACATCCAAGGTTAGCTGGAGATCAGAACGTAGTCAGATATTTTCTTATCACTATTCTTTATCCAATGCAATGAAACATTTCCATAGCATTTATGTTGTATCATTCCAAGTGATCTTGAGATGATTTTATGTAAATGAGAAGCTTTATGCAAATTATACACAAACATGAAGCCACTTTCTATCAAGGACTTGAACATCTATGCAGTTTAGTATCTAAAGGATTTCTGGAACCAGTACCCCATGATTACCAATGGCTGGAATGCATCCCTTTGTGTTCTCTGGAGAACCCTGATTAACACCATGAGCCATGTGAATACTTTTAGAAGAGCTCCTGGCCATGGGAACAGCTAGAGTAAATGCCCAGAGCTAAGTATGTGGCTGGTGTGGGCAAGGGACAGGCAGAGCAGAATGACAAAGGAGAGCAGCCAGGGCTGAGGCCAGAGTCTCAGGAGGGCGTCTGAAGCAGGAAGGTCTTGAAGGCTATGAAGAAACTGTGTTTCCCTCTGCACAAAATGAGGGAGAATTTCCAGCAGAGAAGTG
This sequence comes from Onychomys torridus, assembly GCF_903995425.1. Taxonomy (NCBI): domain Eukaryota; kingdom Metazoa; phylum Chordata; class Mammalia; order Rodentia; family Cricetidae; genus Onychomys; species Onychomys torridus. The sequence continues at coordinate 75,106,893 of NC_050443.1, forward strand.
AGCTGACCTGGCAGATGATTCTAAAGGCAGCTCTGACTGGGCTGAAGATGAATGTGTCTGTTAAGGTGCTATTGGGGTGATCCAGGGAGAGACTGTGGCTGAATCAGAGGGCTTCCAGGAAAGGTGAAGACATGATGATGTCTAGGTAGAGCATGTATGAGTGAGATGTGAAGGAGAACTAGACTGGAGACATAAATCCTGAGAGCCACCATATCATTAAGATGGCTGACATTACCAAAGCCGATTAATAGAGATACAGACAGCCCAAGACTGGGCCCACAGCCTGCCAACACCCACAGCAACTTCTTAAGCAGTTTCCAGTCAGTTTACAGGATAATAAACAGTCCTTTGTCCAATGTGACAGAAAGGAATGGAAAATATCACAGTGTTTAGAATGTAGTGCTTCATGAAATATTTTCAACATATTTCTAAAACAAACTATGTTTGCAGATGGCTATTTTTATATGAGTGATTGTATATGCTCCAAGTAAATTTATAGTTTTACTACATGATATAGACATATACATATAATTAGTTGTTATGATTTAAATGTGAAATGTCTCCTGTAGGCTCATGTTCTTGAACACTTGTTTTCCAACTGATGGTACTTTTTGGAAAGGTTGTGGGACCTTTATGAGGTGGAGCTTTGCTGGAGGATATAGGTCATTAAGGTTGGGCCTTGAAATTTTATAGCATGCCCAACTTCCTTTTTAATGGTTCCCTACCTACATATCCAATATAATGAACTGTGGTCCCTCCCCCACTGTTGTGACTGGGTGTCACCCCCTAAACTCTGCTTCATGTCAGAGAATTTGCCACAGCAATGAGAAATGAGAAAAAAAAACTAATACACTTGTCTTAAGGCAAAATACACATTTTTACACTGGCTTAGAATGAAACAATTGTTTTTGAGCCATGGTGGAGTATCCCTGTGCCTGAGCTCTGCCCTGCCAGGGAAAAGAAGATGACTGAACCATCCTAGCTTGTCCCAGAAAGTAAAAGAAATAGGACAGCTTTGGAGAAGGAAGCAGAAAGGAGAGAGGCAGTGTTTCGGATGGAGAAATGAAGACGGAACCAGATGCTGACTCCTGCAGCCCCTTTGCCTTTGGTGTGCTGTGCAGACTAGCTCCACTCATGAGGTTATGCACAAATACCTATGAGCATCTTCTTCACAGCATGCAAGTTCATCCCAGTAACAAACCTCCCTTCTTAGCCCCTCCCTTTGTGTATTTATCTGTAAGATGATGCTGCAGCAACATCCTTGGCTGCGATCTGAGGATTGAAAAGGCATTTGGGCTCCATCAAATACTCATTAAATGCTTCTTGGAAGAGGGCACAACTGATGGTCTGTTGTCCCCTGCAATTTTCTGCCAAAGCTGATCTGTACTGGTATCAATCTTGTTGGTGACACAGTACCGTCTCTGGGGGAGGCCAAGGTCTCTTCTAGCCTCCAGAAGAGTCCTAAAATGGTCTAGAGAGGCACAGATACTTAAGTGTTTTGAAACAAAGAGAGGCTTTGAAGATTCTGAAGGGGAATAATAAAAGGCACTGGACTGAAGCTGTGACTGTCTTCCAAGCCATGCCTCTGATTTCTAATTATCTAATTTTCCTCCCCTACATCATGCAGAGAAGATGAACATAGGCCATCCCTACCGAGGACCAGAATGTGGGAGAGGAATAGAAAAGCACCGACTGGGTGAACTAGTGGCTCAGAACCAAGTGCTAGAAAAGGGTCTGTCTCTTCTTTCCCAAGGGCTTTTTGTTTTAACAGAAAGTGATGGTTTGGGAGCTGAAAAGTTGGAGCAGCAGTTAAAAACACTTGTTGCTCTTCCAGAGGACCTGGATTTGGTTCCCACCATCCACACAGTAACTCACAACCATCTGTAACTCAAGGATTGGAAGGTGGGGTTCTGACACACTCTTCTGGCCTCCAATATATGCCCATAATACACATATATACATGTAAGCAAAACATCCATATACATGAAATATAATAATAATAATAATAATAATAATAATAATAATAATAAACAACATTTAAAGAGATGCTTTTGTAAGGCTAGGAGACAGTGTGGGTTAGATGAAGGTAGTCTTATACCAGGCTCTGTGTTGCCTTCCACTCCAGACCTCAAGCCACAGGTACATAGGATGTACTAGAAACAAATGATTGCCACTACCCTACCGAGCTGACAGAAATTGGGCCCAAATCTCTTAAGTTCTCACTTTAAAGTTTTTCCTCCATGGAGCACTAGTTTCTCTGCCACTTCTAGTTCACACAACAGCATCTATGAGTGTGGATGTTTATGCAACTTGCATCCCAAGGGCACTTATCTCTAAGGGTGGTCCATGCATAGAGCATGCTCAGAAGTTCCTGGAGGCCACCTGCCTCCGTGACCAACCCGTAAAGCTCACCACCATGCTGACAGCCATAGATTCTTATGGTGACAATATGCCAGCCCCATCTATGCCCAAGATAAACATAGCAAGCACAAAACCCAGTCATAAGGCCCCTTGTTCTTGTTCCTTCCAGTACAGTAGCTCCTCCTAGAGTAGGGTAAGATCTAATCCGGCTCTTGGTGGACTACCTGATTTGCCTGTTTTGACACCTGTAACACTAAGTGCTGTCATCCAGCACATCAGTGCAGAATAAATTGTTTGTATTGAGTTATATTATATTCTTTAATAGCTAAGCTTTAAAGCTAGACCAAAGTATTTTAGAAGGCAAGTAATGACAATGTGTTGGGAGTATGGCTAGCTGTGCCCAAATGCTCTGGCTATCAGCTGACCCACACTTCCTGGACTCTTAGGTATGATTCTATTCTCTAGACTGTGGATAAACAGTATATACTTAATGTAAGTCACACTTGTAGCATTGAAATAGTCATGGACTTAGTTCTTTTTCTGTTGCTGTGATAAAATACCCATATAAGAATAACTGAAGAGAGAACGGTTTACTTTGGTTTATAGTACCACAGAGAATCTACCATGGCAGTGAGGACATGGAAAGCATGGCACCAGTCAAAGCATGCATGGTGGCAGGAGTTGGAGGTTGGCTGGTCACATTGCATGCATATTCAGGAAGCAGGAGTAAAGAGGAAGTTTATTGCCTATGGCCAGGCAATAAAGTCTCAAGGACCACCACCACCCCTGCAACCCAATTCCTTCAGCATGGCTCCACTTCATAAAAAGCTCTACAACCTTCCCAAACAGCACCACTGTGTGGAGAACTAAGTGTTCAAACACCTGAGTCTATGGGGAGTACTACACATTGAAATCACAACTTTCATGATTAAAAAGAACTCTTTACCTACATCAGAGTCTATTCAGAATATCAAAGAATAGGTCATGCCCCAGCTACACTATTCTTTGTTTACCTCTGTGGTGATTTGAATGAGGATGGCCCCTACAGACTCATAGATTTTAATACTTGGTCACCAAGGAGTGGCACTATTAGGTGTGGCCTTCTTGGAGGAAGTATGTCACTGGCAGTGGGCTTTGAGGTTTCAGAAGCCCAAGCCAGGCCATATCTCTCATCTTGTTGCCTGCTGATCTGGATGTAGAACTCTTGGCTATCTCTCCAGCACCATGTCTGCCTGCATGCCACCATGTTTCTTGCCATGATAACAATGAACTCAACCTCTGAACTGTAAGCCAGTCCCAATACAGTGTTTTCCTTTATAGAGTTGCCATGGTCGTGGCATCTTCACAGCCATAGAACACTGACTAAGACAACCTCCTCTAAAGATGTACTGATTTTTATTGTTGTGCTTTGCCAACATGTATGTATATGCACCAAGTGCTGGCCTGGTGCCAACAGAAGTCAACAGAAGGCATCAGCCCAGGTTGGAGATCTCCATTGGGTCCCTCGCCTCAGAGCTTGGGGAACCCTGTGGAAGAGAGAGAGGAGGAATTGTGGGAGCCAGAGGGACAGAGGACATCAGGAGAGCATGACTCTTAGAATCAACTAACCAGGGGCCATGGGGATCACAGAGACTGAAGTGGCAATCATGGAGCCTGCATAGGTCTGCACCAGGTCCTCTACATATATGTTGTGTTTGTTGGCCTGGTGTTGGAGGGGTGACTCCTGACAGTGGAAGTGAGAGTATCTCTGGCTCTTTTGCCTGATCTTGAGAACCTTTTCCTCCTACTAGGTTTCCTGGTCTATCCTTGATAGCAGGGTTTGTGCCTGGCATTGTTGTACCTTATTGTGCCATGTTGGGTTGATGCCCCTGGGAGGCCTTCTCTTTTCTAGGGGAATTTGGGGGTGTGTCTGGGGGAGAGGGGCAGTATCTATGTGCATTGGGGGGAATGGAAAAAGTAGAGGCAGGAGAAGCTGCAGTTGGGACATATTGTATGAGAGAAGAGTACATTTTAGGAATAAGGAAGGGCATCAGATTGCCTGGGTGTGAGCTACCACTCCAGTACTGGGAACAAAACCTGGGTCCTCTGAAAGAGCAGCAAGTGTTTTTAAACACTGAGCTGTCTCTCCAGCCATTTGTCTCCTCTAAATTGCTGGTAGTGTGCCTTTGAGTTTCTATTTGCTACCCCATGGTTACAAACCCATTCATTTCATCTGTGTCTGTGCTAACACCCACTTCTGACCTTCAGTAGCACTTTTCATATATCCCTTTGATTTTACTTATGAAATTTAATACATTTCTGTCATTTAAAACAGAAAAAAATCTCTAATTTCAAAAAGACAGGATCTAGAAGCAATCCAGATCTGTGTTTTTTAGCATTGAAGATGTAATTGGTGCTCAACATATGTGTGATTTTTCTTGCTTGAATAAATTTATCAACTCAATTCAATAAGCATTTATTGAGCTTAAAGTGTGCACTAATCACTGAATCTGGGACTGAGGATACAATTCTTCCCCCAATTTGACATATCTCACATTCTAACAATGAAGAAAAATATCTAACAAAGAAACCCAGAGGGTTGAATACAAAAATCAAACTGTGTTCAAGTTACAAACCCAACCCAATTAAAGAAGAATATTCTAAGACAGAATAGAGAATTTCTGGAAGGAGCTGATATCTGAGAGAATCTTAGAAGATAAATAGATTTTCAACAAATTGCTGCAAGCAGGTAAAGAGGAAGAACATGGACAAATGAACAAATAATAGTACCAGTCAGTGGCAGAATTGCCCCAATTCAGTGCCTGTTTCTCAAGGTCAAGACTATTGCATCTGTGTTGTGAGCATGGGGCCAAGCTTCTAGAACCTTCCCACTGACTGTCAGCTGAAGACAGCAAAAATGATTTTAGTCTTCCACTTGGGATAAGTCTCAGGCACAATCAAAACCTGCCTTGGGGGCTGTGAGCAGTGAAATAAGGCTGCGTTGAAGATTGTGTGCAGGAGCACAATTGATATTCATCTTCTTCATTCTTTAAAAAACATTTCTTCCTAAGGACAGTCGAATGTAATTTAACATCTTAAGCAATTTGTTCAAATGAGCCTGACTGCCTTGCGGTGCTAAAGGGGGACTCTAGAGGCCACACTACACAGGAATGGAACCGCAGAGCCATCCTGTTGATCAAAAATGAATTAACCAGAGAAGGCTGAGAGTTATGTGATCAGAAAAGATGCTTCATAGGGAGATGAGATCATTAAGGATGGGGTCTTGGAAAGGGAGGGGAGAGAGAATATGAATGAGCGGTTCAGCCCTACCATGCAAGAACAGAGACAGCTATCTGTGCAGATCTGCTGACTGTGTGGGAGACTTTGGGGTGGTAGTGGTGGGGCTGTTGAGGTGAAGATGGTGAGAAAAGTTCCTTTTACTACATTCATGCTTGAAGGAAATAAGGATAATTGTAGAGAGAAATAGGAAACAGACAACAAGCAAGTTTTTGAGTATCCACTGTGTTATAACTTTCATGGTGAGTATATCCACAAGCATCATCATGATTCACACCTCTCTCTCTCTCTCTCTCTCTCTCTCTCTCTCTCTCTCTCTCTCTCTCTCTCTCTGTGTGTGTGTGTGTGTGTGTGTGTCTGTCTGTCTGTCTGTCTGTCTGTGTGTATGTATGTATGTGTGCCTGCGTGTATGTGCTGGTTCATGCACCTGTGCACATATGCTAAAGCCGGAGGAGGATGTCAGGTGCCCTAATCTATCACTCTGTCTTATTTCATTCCGATAGGGTTAGGATTTCTCACCAGGCCTGCAGCTTGGCAGATCAGCTAGGCTGGCTAGCCAGTGAGCTCCTAGAATCTGCCTATTTGCTAGCACTGGGACTGCAGAAACATGTGATGGCTCCTGACTTTTAAGTCGATACTGAGGATATGAACTCAGGCTCTCATGCTTGTACAGGAAAAAGAAAAGCACCTTTCTACACTGCCAACTCTGCAGCCCTTACATTCTCTTCAATAATATCATTTGATTAGCTCCATTTGACAGATGGGGAAAATGTTAGGTGGATATAAAGAAGTGCAGAATAAGCCACAAGCATAGTCCACGGGGTTCAGAGAGGACTCTCATGCACTCATTCATTCAAATGCCTTTAGCAGCCAGGTGTGATGGTGTATGCCTGTAATCTAGGTACTAGAGAGGCAGAACAATGAGTTTGAGTCTAACCTGGGCTTCAGAGTAAGACTTTGCCTCAAATATGAAAAAAAAAAGTCCTTTAATGAGTAGCTACCAGGCACTGTGACAGATGCTGAAAATATAATAATCAAAGATAAAAGACATGGTCTTTGATATCACTACATCCATTGTCAAAGTGAGAGCTATTTCATCAAATATATGCAAGTAAATGTGTGTCGTTCAAAGCTTAAATGTCTTAAAGGACAGGTGAATAGCATTCTGAGAACATGACAAAGGACTTGATCATTTAAAGAACAGTGTCAGCAAAGAGATTCCCCAAGGAAGTGGTGGCTGAGCTGGGGGAAGGTGCTGGAGGTGGGCCTTGAGGAGTGTAGGTGGCAGTGCTGAAACCATAGCACACTCCAAACCCTTGTTGAAGGGAAGAGCTTGAAACTGTCGGGGAGCTGAAAGTGGAGCTAGGACCCACAAAGCCAGAAAGATGAGAGGTTGGTAAGGGGACATGCGCCATATGCAGGTTGTTGATTTTGCTTTACTAGCTAGGGGGAAACCATCAGATTATAATCAGAGGACGACATGAACTCACTGGCACTTTAAAGAGATAACCCTGGCAACCATGTATGTAGTGGACTGGAAAGGAGACAGATGTTCATGGAATGGCCAAGGCAGAGGCTACAACACCGTGTAGGCAGCCTGTGGTGGGAGCTTGGCTCAGAGTGATGGAGACAGATGCAAGTGGGGTGATTTGGGAGATACCCAGGAACGAGATTGACTAGAGAGTAATGAGGGTAAATAGGACAGGACAGCATTTGGACAAGCATACCAATGAAGACAAATAATGTTCACGTTGACTAGCAGCTCCTGCTTCTCAGAGGTAGAGGACAGGGCAAAATGCCACATCTTTAAAATTGAGAAAAGTCTAAGCTGAAACCACAAATATCCTAACTATGAACCTGGGAGCACTTCTCTCCCGGCCCCATGTGGGACAACATTACCCAGGGAAAGGCAGGTGTGTCCCCAATCCCATGCCTTTTCTTGTTGCTGCTTACCTTGATCCATGACCTTCTAGATAATTCCCACTTGGTGGGAAGAGGTTTTTAAAGTGTGGGTTCTCTTCTCACTATTCCCTCAAATACCTTCCAGTTCTTCTTCTCAAGGCACTGGCTGACCATGTCCCAAAATGCACTTGTTCGGAGAAGTGGGCTACTTCTGCAAGCATGGGGAGGCATGCTGTTTCCTTGGAATCATCACAACCCTCTGCAATCTGAGGCAAGTTCTTAGTGACAGTGTTGGGTACCTGTCTAACTTAGAGAGTGAAGGGATCTGAGGAGACCATCTTCTCTTGCCAGTTCCTACATAGAAAGTTCACGTTTCCCTCAGTGTTGTTTAAATGGACACTTCACCTGTGCAGGAGTCAGGAGGTGAGGGTTGACAGTCACTGACTCACTGTGCATGCTTACCTCAATATCTTGGCCACAGGCCTCCTGTGGGAGGATGTGGGAGGGCTCAGTCCTTCTGGAGTGAAGATATAGTCCTTCAGTTTCTTCTGACAGAAGTCACATATCTATCCTATGTGATAGAAACATACTAAGCTGCATTTGAGCTATCAAGGCATATGCTAATCAAGTGCCTTCCTCAAAAAGGATGAAAGAGAACAGTAGAAGAACAGGAGCCTCTAAAACTGGAAAGGGCTCTAAGAAGAGGAAGCCCAAGTAGTGCTGCCGCTGTGTTATGAGCATCTCAAAAACAAGCTGGCTCAGGCATAAGTAGTGGGAAGGGCCAGAAGGGGGCATGAGAAGCAGCATTTGGTTCTGATATTAATGGTAATTTATGTGTGGTTTGTTTTTATATGTTATGAGTGTCTGTGTATGGCATGCATGCAATGCCTGAGGAGGGCCAGTAGAGGGTGTCAGATTCCCCAGGAATGGAGGTACAGACAGTTGTGGACTGTCATGTGGGTGCTAGGAATTAAGCTCAGTCCCCTGGAAGAGCTGTTAGTGCTCTCAACCACTGTGCTGTCTCTCCAGCCTCAGTAATGCTACTTTATACTCATGACCAAAATTTTATGAAATTAAAAGAAATATTAAGACACAGAGGGTAACTATCAGCTGAAAAAAAATCAGACCAGGTTATTATAAGAACACAAAGCAATACAACAGGCCAAAATCTCTGATGAACACAAAAAGAAAAATCCTCAAGAAAATATCAGCAGCTAAACTCAGCAGCATGTTAGAAAGGTCATATACCAAGACCTAGTGGGATTTGTCTCTGGGATACAAGGGTAGTTCAACATGAAAGTCAATTAACATCATGCCACCTTAGCATAGTGAAGGATTAAAAATCTGTGAGCTAGATAAGATCAAAATGCATGATATACTTGTATGGGAATCTCAAAGAAAAAAATCAAATATTTTCAGAAAAGGATAAAGACCATAATATGATCTCAGTAGATACAGTAAAATGTGGTAAAATTTACTTTTTATTATGAAAGAATTCACAGCAAACTAGAAATTGGTGAATTTCCATAATATATGAAAATTCCACTGACACCATATATGTCAGATATTAAACTCAGAAATGAAAGGTTGACAGCTTTTCCTCTAAGACAGTGGTTCTCAACCTGTGGGTTGTGACCCCTCTGGGTATCACATATCAGATATACTGCCATCAGATATTTACATCACAATTCATAATAGTAGCAAAATTACAATTATAAGTAACAATGAAATAATTTTATGGCTAAGAGTCACCGCAACATGAGGAACTGTGTTAAAGGGTCACATCAAGAAGGTTGAGAACCACTGCTCTAAGATCAGCAACAAGACAGAAGGAAGTCAACATGATATGAGAAGCCTTAGCTGGGGTCATTAGGCAAGAAAATAATCACAGTCCACCAAATCATGAAGAAGTCTGTTTGCAGATAGCATTACCTTACAGGTTAAAAAAAAAAATTCTAGATACACTATAGAGTTGTTACAAACAACAAAAATATAAACTTACAGATAGAAATTTTCACATGGAGTTGCAAAAGCTGATGGTGTGTCCAGAGGGTAGCCTGCTCAATTGTTACACTCAGACCCTGGCTTTGATCTTCAGCACCAAGATAAATAATAAATAGGTAGATAGATAGATACATGATAGATAGATAGATAGATAGATAGATAGATAGATAGATAGATAGATGATAGATAGATAATAAATATGTACAATTAAAATGAGTTAGCTTAACTGGAAGTAAAGTTAGGGAACATCGCCTCATTTACAATAGCTTTCAAATTAATAAAATACTCAGAAATACAGTTAAGGAACATAAGGACATGTTACTTATTTCCTATAGCACTAACTGGCCTGTAACTCACTGTATACTGAGAGTGGCCTTGAACTCCTGGTGCTCCTACTTTGCCTTGCAAGTGCTAGGATTACAGGTGTGTGCTACCATATCTGTCAGAATGAAATCACAGAAGAAAGAACTAATGAAAAGAAGCTGCATGTTTACAAATTGGAAAGATTAGCACTGACAAAATGTCCATAATATCTTCAAAAGAGGGCTATGAATTCAGTGGGGTCCCTTTCTAAAGCTCAGTATCAAGTTTTGCAGAAATAGGCTTTCAGAAACAAAATAGTTTTGAAATCAGGCAGTAAACATGGTTTTATAACACTTCCTGGTGTGTGTGTGTGTGTGTGTGTGTGTGTGTGTGTGTGTAGCTAAAAATAGAAATATCATATGATCCACAATTATACTTTGAGTATTTATCCAAAAGAATTAAAATCAGAACTTTGAAGAACTGTTAGTATCTCCCCATATTTGTAGTCTACTGGTCATAATAGCTATGACATCAAGCAAGCAGCATAAATGCCCATCAATAGTGAAACAGATTAGCAAAGCATGATGTACAGAATGCAGTGTTATTCAGCCTTAAAATCCATATTCTGTAATATGAGTATGTGACAACAGTTGAACTTAGGGGACGATATTTTGAATATGCCAGATTCGAGGTAAATATTGAACTATTTCAACTGTGTGAGGTATTTAAAATGGTCATACTTGGGTTGGGTGTGCCTGCCATTCTTAGCAGAGGGGAGGCTAAAACAGGAATGAATACAAGTGTGAGGCCAGCCTTAGCTACACAGAGAAACTCTGTACGTATATACATATATACAGGTATAAGTGTGGATAAAGCCCAAAATAACCTGTAGGGGGAAAAAAGCAAGATAATAATAGGTGACGAAGATGGACAAGGGGTGGGCAAAAAGACATGTGAGACACAGAAGAAGAAAGGAGACAGAGGGAGACTACAAGGGGTGGGTCAAGAGTAGTCAGAGAGAGAACCACAAAACCATACTGCTATGGCATGTTCAAGTGTGTCAAATGTGTTCCTCTGATTGTTTAATAAGTAAAACACTGATTGGCCAGTAGCCAGGCAGGAAGTATAGGCGGCACAAGCAGAGAAGAGAATTCTGGGAAGTGAAAGTGGGGCAGGGAGACTGGCCAGCCACTGCCATGACAAGTGAGATGTAAGGTACAGGTAAGCCACAAGCCACATGGCAAAGTTATAGATTAATAGAAATGGGTTAATTTAATATAGAAGAAGTAGTCAACAAGAAGCCTGCCATGGCCATACAGTTTATAAGTGATATAAGTGTCTGAGTGATTATTTTATAAGTGGGTTGTGGGACTGCAGGGGCTTGATGGCACCTGGAGAGAAGCTCTCCAGCTACACTATACTTTGTTCAAAAATGTCCTAAAGAGAACTAACAGTATATATGATGATTTTTTAATGACATAAATGTGGGAAAGGGACATGTAGGGGAGAAAGGGTGGATTATAGGGTGGGAAGAAGGTAAGAGGTGGTGGCAGTCATAAGAATGCTATACTGTGTATTTATATATGACAAAGGACAAATATAATATGTTTTTGATGACAGTAAAAACAATAGCAAAATAGTAGATAGTATATTGGTCTCAAAAGTAGGCAGACTCAATGGAAGAAAGAAAAGAACTGAGGTTGCTAGGAAAAACCTAGAAACAAACAACCTTCCTTTTCTTCTAGTCATTCTCAGTAGATTATTCACATTGCCTTCTCCAGACATTTTTGTCAATTAACTATTATATCCAGTGCCATGCTAGAACTGGCTTATACTTGTTTACAAAAGCCAATGTACATCTCTTTCCAACTGTGGGTTCACTAACATTCAAACTTGTAACTTGAAAACAGTGTGATGAAAGTGTTTACACCATGGAAATTGGCAAACAGTACAAAGTGATACTGTTTTGTTTTATTTTTTTTTTTCAAAGACCATGTTGTTAGCTTTATTGCATACCATGGCTACATCATATGCTTCTCCAACATCTTGGAATTTTTTCTGTAAGCAAAATTGTAACCATTACATAGTGATCATTAGGTGTTCTAATTTTTAAGCATTATATTCAATTATTTCCATTATGAAAAATATTCTGAGGAACATCTTAGTGCATAAAATGTATCTTTGTCCTTCTGCAGCATTCATGCCAAGACAGGGAATTTGGTCAAAGGAGATGAAAATCATTTGTGGGTTCTTGAAAGTTCATGAGAATTATTTTTCTTAGTGATAGAAATAAGATAATAAAAAATTTAAGAGTCCATTGAAAACACAACCATTTTTATTGTACAATTCTGTAGAATGGCACACCAGTACAGAGAAAAGGCAAAATGGCTGCCACACCAATTTGGCACAAGATAATTGTTTTTAAAATCTCCTGTTGAGAGATTTTAAAATCTCCTCTCTTCACATAGGCTATGATTTGCCCTCCCCACTGACTCTCCATCCTATAGGCCAGGACTTGCCCCTCCACTGACTCCCTGTCTTATAACCAGGACTTGTCCCCTCTACTAACTCCCTGTCCTATAGATTTGGGGCACAGAGCCTTAGCCAATAAAAAATTTGGGGCTTGAGACTGTCCCCTTCTCTGATCATGAGCTCACTTAGCAGACTACCTGTAACTTTGCAACTCTCAAGAATTGTAATATCCCTTGTCTAGTTGCTATCAGAGAGGCTTCCTCCGGCAGCAGATGAGAGTGGGTATAGAGACCCACAGCCAGACATTATTCGGAAAGAGAGTCTAAACTGGAGGTCTCTCTTGGGTCTGTCTCCTCGGAGCTCTGGGAACCCCACAGAAGAAGGGGAGGAAAGATTGTGAGAGGCAGAGGGATGGAGGACACGAGGAGAACATGGCCCACTGAATCAACTAAGCCGGGCTCACCTGGGCTTACAGAGACTGAAGCAGCAAGCACAGTGCTTGTAAGGGTCTGCACCAGGTCTTCTGCATGTATGTTATGGTTGTCAACTTGGTGTTTTTGTGAGACTCCTAACAGTGGGAGTGGTGTGTCTCTGACTCTTTTGCCTATTCTTGGGACTCTTTTCCTCCTATTGGGTTGCCTTGTCCAGCCTCTATATGAGGGTTTTTGCCTTGTGTTTCTGTATCTTGGTTTGTCATTATTGGTTATTGTCTCTTGGAGGAAACTGTGGTCAGTATGTATTGGATGAGAGAAAAATCTATTTTCAATTGGAAGAAAAGAAAAAGAGTTGTGAGGTAAGCCAGAGGCAGCCTGCAGCTAGTGGAGGGAGGAGGCTAACACCTCCTGCTTCTCCATACCTGTGAACTCTAAACCCACCTCATACTGAAAAAGGATCTTAACAATTTCCTGCACCGGTGAGTTAGATGAAACATATTCTTACCAATGTGTAAAAACACTCCTTTAACTCACTTAAAAGTACTGTTTTAACAAAATAATATGACATATGACACACAAATAAAACATTTTATATGTACTGTATAAAGTGAAAATTCTCCTTAAGTGTCCCAAATGAAACTGAGAGACAATTAACTAATTTACAATGTGATAAATATGATATATGGCAGCCCATTATCTTTAATGTAGAAAGAGTTTTACAATTCAATTAAAATTTAAAAAAAAAAAAAAAAAGAACTAAGGGCTTGAGCACACTAGTATTCTAATGCATTGTCACACCCCAGTGTGAAGACCTCCCACCATTAAATTCAGAGAGTAAAAGCCTAAGATAAATCTTGAGGTAGCAAGGGCTCACCCGGCCAGCTCACCTGCAAATCTGGTTATTTGAGCAGTGCTTGTGAATGGGACTGGAATCCTCCAGCAATTGTTATCTTCTAAATAGAACTACATTCCTTCTTCCAGTGAAAAGACATACTTAAAACAATTAGGAACCAAGAGATAAACAGGCCATGTAGTTTCCTACTCAGAAAGCTAGAGTGGGAGGAAATTAAGGATGCTACAGTCTAAGGACAGTTCTCACCAAGCAGATGGCTCCTCTTTGCCTAAACGGAAGCTCTGTGGATGTTGCCCACCTCCAAGGTTTCTGGAGGGCAGTTCACATTTCCTTGAAGTGTTTGGCTGTTTTCTGAGACTGCAGGAAACTGGAAAGGGAGTGAGAAAAGCACTCAGAGCCTTCCTTTGTTCCTGCACATGAGACTGCTGTCAAGACCCTAGGCTATGTATAGGTCTGAGTGAATCAGTTTTCTGGAAAGTGAAATTCAGAGCCAGGGAGAAACACGTTCTGGTTTATAGTGCATTTTGTTATGTAAATTGCACAGTGCCACTTAGATGATGTTGTCATCAATTACCATGTGTGTGCTAAGGACTATTCAGCATCTTTTGAATTGAATGAGGAACAACAACAAAGCCATTTTCCTTATCCTGAAGAAACCAAATCTTTGGGTCACACTTTCTCTAGGATTAGAAGGGACTCTGTGGGGCTGACTTCTACAGAGCAAGTATGGAAAGGGGAGTGAGAAGAGGCCAGCAGGAGACCAGGCAGCCTTTGAGGGAAAGACAGGCTAGAGCTTTGGAGGTACCTATCAGAAGTGAGTGCCTGCATCGTTTCTTTCTCTACAATTTTTCTAGTCACTCAAGCCAGTTAAATATCATCCCAAACATGTTTAAAAGGGATCAAAAATAAAAATTTCTAGTCAGTATATGTGATGATCTAATGTGGTCCCTCCTTTGGTATATTGAAAGTGAAAAATAAAACACAAAGCAAAGCAAAAATATTGCTTCATCTTCAGCCTATCAGAAATCAATAAGCCATTGCTTTTTTATTTTTCTCTTATTTATTATTTTTATCATGGTACTACATACATAACATAAAATTCACCACATGATCTATTTTGGGTACGTATTCAGTGAGATGAAATGCATGCACATAACAGAGCAATCATCCATACTGCCCACCTCCAGCCTCTCCCCATCATCTTCAGTACAAATTCTGTACCGATTAAATGATAATTCCCCATCCCTGCTCTGCTAGGCCCTGGGAACTATGATTCTCCTGTCTCATTGACTGTGACTATTATAGGTACATCATATAAATGGAATTATTCCCTCTGTTTTATTTTCACAGTCATTCTCAGTCATGGTCCCGGGGGGAGGGGGAGAACAGATGGCATACAAAATTGGGTAGTTGAGAAATTATAATTGATAATTGAATTTAAGAAAAGGAGTACAGATGCTCCTCAGCTTACAACAGGGCTACATCCTGATGCATTGTGAGCTGAAAAGGCATTTAATACACTTAACCTACTAGACACCATAGCTTAACCACACAGCACCCGTGGCATTTGGTCATATCTCCTTGTGATCAGGAGGCTAACAGAACTGTCGCTCACTATGCTGCCCAGCATCTAGAGTATTGTACTCTAGGCAAATATCACTCTTCAAGGGTGTGTTCTGCTAAAGGCTTGCTGCTTTCACAACACAACAAAATAAAGCATCCTAAATTGAACTGTCACAGGAGGAGGACCATGTATAAAAATTTGTACAGGTATAAGAAAACTCTAGGAGACAAGACTATCAAGAACAGAAAACTATTAGCAACTGTATATAAAGACAGACCAAGATCTGTGAAGAAGGCCTCCATCAAGAGCTAGGGCCTGTCACAGAGGGCTATGGCCAGCTCCCAGAGACCCAACAGAAAGGACAGCAGAGCACTGAACTCAATTTTTTTCTTCCCTCCTCCCTCTTGTCAGAGCTAATCATTGAGTGAGCCAGAAGCCAAGGAGCCCATTGATGTAATCCATGGAGTGTGGGTACAGTATATCTGAAGTCAAAAGAAAGATATCTAACATGGGAATTCCTTTGGCACATACTAAGTATGCTTTGATGTGTAGTATGCAAAGGTGAATGTACAGAAAATTAAAAGGGGTATAATGTAAGAAGAGAGGCGTACATGAGAGACTGTATTTGTCAGAGGGTTGGAAAAGCACCTCATGTTGGGCAACTGTGGGACATGCCTTTAATCCCAGCACTCAGGAGACAAAGCCAGAAGGATCTCTGTTAGTTTGAGGCCAGCCTGGTCTACAGAGCAAGGTCCAGGACAGGCACCAAAACTACACAGAGAAACCCTGTCTCAAAAACCCAAAAATAAATAAATAAATAAACAAATAAATAAATAAATGAAAAGCACTTCATGATCTGCCAACATAAGACAAACATCCCAGAACAAATGATGAGGTCTAGCATTAGAAAAATGGCTACCAAGTTTATGTGGTGACTACCACATCCCCTTGGGCTCCCAGAAGTGACCAACTCCCCATCTGGTCTTCATGGATCACGCCATACAAAAAGATTCTGAGACCTAGAAAAGCTTGGCCTCTAGATCCCTAAAACTCTTGCACATGAAGATAGGTAAACCAGGGCTTCTTCCTGCCATGCCCTCGCCCTTACCACATGTGGCAGTGGCTTTTAACTCAGTCCATCAGATTCATCAACATCAAAACCCAAACCTGATATGTCGCTCAACTTTACTGATCTTTAGTCTCCTCTCTCTCTCTCTCTCTCTCTCTCTCTCTCTCTCTCTCTCTCTCTCTCTCTCTCTCTGTATGTGTGTTGGGGGTTGTGAGCTTGTGAACTATGGGATGCTCAAATTAGCATTAAAGGTTTTGAAGAAATGGGGAAAACACTGTCAGGCAATAGTAGAAAGTAGATTTAAAAAACAATAAAATAGTTTTGGTAGGATAAGAGAGAAGACACAAAATACAATTTTGCAAAACCTAAAAGGAGCCACCAGGGCTAATTTGTGCCAAAAGCCAGATTGAGTGTTGCTCTCTATGGACATATGAGAGGTAGGCCTTCCACAGGAGATTCGGTACCACAGGAATGAGAAATGTGGAACCCCAGCAGGGAACATGAGTGTCCCTGTGAACACAAAGCCTAAGGGGCCCAAGGAGAGGAAGAGTCTCCACATTGCAGAGCTCAGTGGTCACAGATGCTTCCTGGAAGAGGTGGGAATTAGACCTAACTCTAAGACTATGCCAGGTAGCTGGCAAGGACCCAAAACGAGGGGGGTGGAAGGGCATTCCAGGCTAGCAAAAGCACAGGAGACAAACATGTTCATTCCTTTATTCACACAGTAAATATTAATACATGCTCTGTCGCTGTTGGCTGTGGTTAGTTCTTAGCCCTTCTGTCCAGGGGCAGTGTGTTAGATTTTCCCCCTGTCTATGTGCTAATCAGCTTTCTGTTGCTTTGACAAATTCCCAAGAAAAATACACTTAACTAAAGAAATGTTCATTTTGGCTCATGGTTTGTCCAGTGAGACAAAACGTCATAGCACCAGTAGTATGGAAAAGGGGGATATTCACCTCAGGGGGCATGTCCCCAAAGACCTACTTCCTCCAATTAAACCCCACCTCCTAAAGATTTTCTCACCTCCTACAACCCTTTAAATTGTGACTCTGGCAATGGAATGATTCACTCATGAGGTCACAGCTGCCAAGATATAAACATCGTCCAAAGACGTTTGTCATGCTAGGGATCAGAGCCTTTAACATGTAAGTATTGGGGTGTATTTCAGATCGATACCATACCCCCCACAAGCATCCAGCTGAAAAGGAAAAGCCCTCTGGACACATCATTTACCAGCTAGAACCTGGAACCAGTGCTCAGCACTAACCCAACATCCTTGGAAAATTCCAGAAAGATTCCAAGAAAGTGTAGAAGATGATGTCCCATCCCCATATCCCAGTTTCCTCTTGGGTAGAATCCAGTGGTTGGATGGAATGATCATGAAGTCTCCTTCCATCTCTATTATGTTGAGATTTCTGCTTCTTAACCAGATAACCCATTCTTCCATTTTCTTCTCCAAATGAATATTCAAATTTTATGTTTTATTAGTTCCCAGAATCTTATAAATTCCTAACCTGACATACCCGTCTCAGACTTTCACAAGACCCATTGAACCTGCCTAGAATCTACACTTCTTCACACACCAGTCTGCTGGCAAAGAGAACCTTGTTCTGTCATGGTCATTCAGACACTTTGCAGCTCAGCATTTGAGCATGCTTTGATGAACTAAATCCTTGTCTGTCTGCCCATTTCTTTTCCCCTAAAAACTATGTGGGTCTTACTCCAATAATCTCAGTAGTACTAGCAAAAGCTCAAAGCTCTTTAATGAGAACATGATCATACAGATGGGAGGTGAGGTATAGCTAGAATTCCTGCAGGGTCCTGAGGTCCCTGACATCATGATTTCTCCCACCTTGGCAATGTTCCTGTCCTCCCTTCAATGGCCCTGCCCATTGGCTCTATACCTTAGCTTCTGCTTAGCTATCATCTGTCCTCTGCTTCATCTTGCTATGTGTCCCACTAGCAACCCTGCTTTCTACCTAGCTTTTGGGTTTCCTCTGACAGAACCTTAGTCTCTGAATGGTAGCTAGTTCATATTCCCAAGCTAGTAAATAACATTGTCCTGGCTATCTCTGTATCAGATCTCATCTTGCATCCCTAATAAATGAGGACCAGCTACTTTTGATTCTTCTTACTGGCATTCCCAAGAGAGCAGAGCCATGTACTCTGTCCAGGACTTCAGAGAACCAACATTAAATCTCATATAAAGTAGGTCTGGCCTACAGGAAAGTTTCATGTTGTCCTACCAAGACCAACTTCCATCTGCAGAGGACAGAAACATGGAGTCAGACTGTTTTAGAGATCCCAAAAATTTTTTTTAAAAAAAGGTATCCTCAGATGTAGAAGCTGGAACCATTGCTTGATACTCAAAAGGCATCAGCTGTGGAAGGTTGTTCCAGGGATGACCTCAGCAGAGTGCTTCCGGGTCTCACCCAGAGGCTGTAGCTCTCCGATGTGCCTGCAGTGAACCCTTCTGTTTTGAAGGGACAAACTGTTCAAATCTGTGACTTTCCCAAATGGCTCCTGGAACTTAGTGTCCAGAGTCTAAGGCCATGGAGGCCCAGGCCAAGTGGGGCTGGAATGACTTCAGAGGCTGCACGATGTGGAGGGACCTTGCTGCAAGCTGCCTCTGCTCCCAGACACCAGGGTGATTGGAAGATTGATTTTGAGAAGGCCTTTGTAATAAATTGTTCCTCCTGTCGCTCACAGCATGGGGCCAGCTGCTGCTGGCTCTCTCAGCATGGAGGGCACAACTGTGGATTTTGAACATAGGGAACGCAGCTGGGCGACCTCTCCACATCCCAAGGATGGCTGCCAATTTGGGTTTGTGCTGCCATTTGATCTATTTTTTTTTACCTCCTGATGTTCATAGTTTGTGATCTATGAAGGAACATGGTATCTGAGAAAGAGCACTAGGCCAGAGGACCAGGCTGGGATCCTGAGTGCCATCCTAGTGGCTTCTCAAACCTCTGACTGTAGTCTACAGAGTGGCCTCTTTAGTCAGGTGTCCTGGTACCCTGGCTGGGACAGTTCACTATTCACTGAGGCTAGCAGACCAGCAGCAACCCAGTGTCACATTGCAAGGGCCATGCTGTGCACAGGGCACTGTGACTGCATGGACTGGGGAGTGTCACATCCCAAGCAGGCCAGTGATGCCCCTGGAAGGCCTTCAGGAGGATGGGATACCTCCACAGAAGGCTGAATAGTAAGTCAAAGTAGAGCTTGCCAAGCAAAATGAATACTCAGATGGTCTTCCCTCCCGATTTGTTCAATCAGGTATGTCAGGGTAGAGCTACACACAGACCCACACCAAGAGATCAACAACACAACACCCCAGAGGGAGCAAGGGGCAGCACAAGGTATCCTGAGATGCTGGACATGCCCCAAATCACAAGTCTGATCCATCCACCTGAGATATATTAACAAAATTCTTTACAAATGCATGCCTTAGAAAATATCAGCATTTATTTTGCACAACTCTAGAAACTGAGGCATTCAAAGTCAAAGCACTATGAGAAGACATGTCTGGTAAGGACCCTTCCCATAGACAGTACCTTCTCATAGTATCTGTACAAGATGGAAAAGGCCAAGCAGCTTCCAGGGACCTTTTATAAGGGCAATAATCTCATTTGTTGGGACTCTGATCTCATGAGTTAAGCAGTTTCCAAATGTCCTGTCTCCTAACATCACCTTGGAGGTTAAGACTTCAACATGTAAAAGTGGGAATTATACAAAGTCTAGCCAGCATGTGTGCTCTAAACGTCATCCTCAATGGCTTATCAATTGCTTGGGGCTCATCATTTGGATCCATAAGAAATAACTTATATGAAATTTCTGAGCTTTCCTCTACTGTATAATAGGAGACAATAAAGGATCCCTGGATTAAAGATCTTATCACACAAACATAAAGAATTATATATGCTACACATGCCTGTAATCCTAGTGTTGGGAAGGTGGACACAGGATGACCCCTGGGACTCTAGAGCCAAACTTCTAGCTAAATTAATGAGCTCCAGCCTCAGTGAGAAATTCCACATCAAAAAATAAGGGGTTGGGGAGATTGGTAGAAACACCTGGCATTGAAAACTGGCCGCCACATATGTGCATGTGCACAGGCACCCCCCTCCAAAACACATACACACAACTGAAATATAAAAAATACTACAAAAGAATACATTTTTCATGGCTATGGATATCATTCACTACTTTATCAATAAATGTATGGTGTGTCCTGTATATGCCAGAGATACAGAGATGAATAGATATTATCATTACCCTTAGAAACTCCACTATAGGGAATAGGCAGCCATGGGGAGAGCTGAGTAGGAAATCAATAAGTTCAGGGCAACTAAAGCCAGATAAGGAGCAAGAAGAACAAAATTAGTGATCATTAGAAAGGCAAATCTTGTTCTATATACTTTGGAGAATGTTATATGGATCTTTTCAGAAACCCTCTGTGGTAAAAATAGAAGATGGGGGCACCACAATCTCGCATCTCAGTGGGGTAAGGAAACTCCACAGGAGAAGGAATCACTAGCCCTGGTCTCTGGGTCAAGTTTGTATTCTTAACCAGCCAAGGCTGGGAAAATGGGTCATTTCTAAGATCCACTCTGATTCTTTCCTCTCTGTGCATTCGCCTCCCTGCTCCTTAAAGAGAATATTCATTTGCTCCTGTGGTTCTGTGGTGAGAGCTTGATTTACAGGAGCCACAAGGAACTACTTGAATATGCTTTTGAGGATGAGTGTCTGGGGGTGAAGGCAGCTTCATGCTGAGATACCTGTTGGTGAAATAATTCATGCACAGAACGGTGATGAAATTTTTTTTTTGAAATTAGGATTTTGTTTCATGGAATATTCATCACATTTGAGGCTATGTTTTGCATTATGTTCCTGTCTTGCTACAGATCCTTTCTGAAGCATAATTGGGCTTTTGGAACTGTAACCAGAGCTTCCATTTTGAGCAATATTCATTTATTAGTTTATTGTTAATGATGATGACCAAAGCCTTTAGCACCCTTCCATTTGGTCATTCATGCATCTAGTCAACAAATGTTCACTGAGCACCTGGCCTAAATGGAGTGCCATTGTAGTTCCTCAGTGCTGAGATGGCTGTTTTCAGTTTCTAGAGGGAAAGCCTTGTGTTGGCTCATGGTCTCAGAGGCTTAAGTCCTTGCTTGGCTTGCTCTGTGTTCAGGAACCTACAGTGAGACAGCATCATGAAGGAAGGGCATGGGAGAAAAGGGCATTCCACAGTGGCAAAGAGAAAAATAAGGAAAGAGATAGTAGCTGGTTACAAAGATATTCCCTACAAGTCACACCATCAGTGATGTGATTCCTCCAAATAGACTCTACTTCAGAAAATTTCCAGGACCAAGCTTTCAACACATTTTATGTTCAGACTACAACAGGTCCTGTGGGTAGATTTTAGCATGTAGTAATAAACAAGCAGACAGGGTCACCTGCCTGGGAGGAACATAAAGTCCATAGAAAGGAGGCAATAAACAAAGAGGCATATTAGTATGTGAGCTTAATTAGTATGTTGCTTATGATTATAGAAACATTATTAGTTACATATACAACACAAAGCAATGTAAGAAGGGAGAGCTTGTTTGGGTTCATGGTTTGAAGGTACAGGTCCATAAGACATGGAGGTCACCTCTGGGTGGGTCAGAAATACTAGTGCTCAGCTGACATCTCCTTTTCCCCTAGTCCCAGTCTCTCAGGATGGGGCTACCCACATTCAAAATGAGTCTTCCCTCCTTCCTTAAACCTCTCTTAGAAAACCTTTTGAGACACAGGCAAAGTGAGATTCATTAACTCTCTGAGTGTTTCTCTTTTTTTCCTTTCTTTAAAATTTTATAATTAATTTAATTTTACATATCAGCCACGGATTCCCCTGTCCTCCCTCCTCCTTGCCCCCTCCCAGACCTTCCCCCAATCCACCCTCCTTCCCACCATCTCCAAGACAAGGACTTTCCTGAGGATTCAGCTCAGACTGGTAGATTCAGTTGAGGCAGGTCCAGTGCCCCCTCCTTTCATCTAGGCTGAGCAAAGTGTCCCTGCATAGGTCCTAGGTTCCAAAAAGCCAGCTCATGCACTAAGGACAGGTCCCAGTCCTACTGCCTGGGGGCCTCCTAAATAGTTCAAGCTAATCAACTGTCTCACTTACCCAGAGGGCCTGATCCAGTTCCATGGGGGCTCCTCAGCTATTGGTTCATAGTTCATGTGTTTCCACTAGTTTGGCTATTTGTACCTGTGTTTTTTCCAATCATGGTCTCTTGCTCATATAATCCCTCCTATCTCTCTCTCTCTCTCTCTCTCTCTCTCTCTCTCTCTCTCTCTCTCTCTCTCGCTCGCCATTTGGACTCCTGGAGCTCCACCTGGGGCCTGGCCATGGATCTCTGCATCCACTTCCATCAGTCATTGGATGAGAGTTCTATCACCACAGTTAGGGTGTTTGGCCATCCGATTACCAGAGTAGGTCAGTTCGGGCTTTCTCTCGACTATTGCCAGTAGTCTATTGTGGAGGCATCTTTGTGGATTTCTGGGGACCTCTCTAGCACTTTACTTCTTCCTATTCCCATGGGGTCTTCATTTATCGTGGTATCTCTTTCCTTGTTCTCCCTCTCTGTTCTTGATCCAGCAGGGATCTCCTGCTCCCCTAAGCTCTCTTTCCCCAGATCCTTGTCCTACATTACACCCCCTCATGTCCAGTTTGCTCATGTAGATCTCATCCATTTCTCTGTTGTTGTACAATCTCTGTGTCTTTCTTAGAGTCCTCTTTACTAGGTAGCCTGAGTCTTCCCTCCTTCCTTAAACCTCTCTTGGAAAACATTCAGAGACACAGGCAAAGTGTGCCTCATTAACTCCCTGAGTGTTTCTTAATACAGTAGAGGTGACTATTGAAATCACCCATCGCAACAAGAGATAAACATTATTACTGGCATGGTACAAAGGTCCAGTGTACTCTGAGGATACAGTACATGGGAACCTAAGCTAATTGGGATTTTAGAGACACTTTCTTTGAGGATTTTTACTTTTCTGCTAAGCCCTGAAGGATGAGCAAGTGTGGATTGGATGAGAATGTTCAGCTTAGTCATGGTCTCTGTCAATGTGTTAGGAAGTCCCCGGAACAAAGGGGCTTCCACTGACACGAAAGGGAGCCAGGATGCATGTTGTGTAATCAAGAAGATGGAAAACAAACAAACCAAATGAAAAGAAAGCATGGTGACAGGCAGTAAGCAAGCAAGATGAGAAAAGGAGGAGGCCAGGGCGATGCAGCAAGTCCCTGTGGGCAGCTTGATTACAAACAGACCTGGCTAGTATCCCACACTCAAATTCCAGCAGCTTTTTACAGCAGAGCTTCCCCATCACCTCCATCTACTCTGGAAGATGATACATCACAGTCTCATCCTTACAGACTCGCTATACACATTAGGGTATCCACAGCACTGAGAAGTTTCACAGGTGGGACATATGTTTATCCTGGTATTCCCAAACACTGAAGATTCCAAAATGTATGAGGCACTGGTATTTCTAAAAACCCACATGAAGGAACTGTGGTTTAGGACACTAAGTTCTTCAGACTTTGGTGGAATTCTGTAACATTTGGTAGCTGTAGACAAATTGTTCCCTTTCTTCAAGTCTCAGGGTTCTCACCCACAACATACAATCCCAAGAGTTGACTTAGATGTTTTCTATGGGGACTAAATACAAGCATGTGTAAATTCTGTGTGCCAGTGTCTGGCATTACAGAATAGTTCAATAACAATAAACAGTAATCAACACCATTTCTTCCATATAGTATAAAATAGACTAGCTTTAGAACATACTTCTCACCATAAATCAATGTGCAAAGAATTTTGCCCAGAAATAAAATGAAATGCCTGCAATTAATTAAAAGGATCCATTGTGTTCTGGTGCAATGTGGGCAGAAAGATCCACACTGAATTATATCATGATGAGAGCTATGAACCCATAGAATAGAGAGAAGATACTAACATTCTAGAGAGAATAAAATGTAACAAAGACCTTGGAATCAAATTAACCGTAACTTTGTCAACAATAACACCAGCAGTTATATGACAAGAGGGAGTTGCTTTCACCACCCTGAAAAAAAATTTCCCCACTACAGATTTAGACTCAGCTAAACTAGCACGTGAGTTTGAAGAACTAGATGAGAAACACACAAGTTTTTTAAAGTAAATGTTTTTAATGTAGCTTTCATAGAAACTGTCTTGAAAAGTAAATCTTATCACAGGAAGCTATGGGCTGCAGGAATTGGAGAAATAAACAAAATAACTTCTCAAGATGGTAGTCAGATGATGATCCCTTTACCACCTATAAAGTATCCCCATTTCAAACTGGAATAGAAAGGCAGGCTGTTAGAATCTCCAGGGAAAATGGAATTGATATGTGGAGTTTTTAAAGAGTTGCTGATGGGTGAGAGTTGAGGAAAATTAAAGGTATATTGAAATGTAAGTGAAAAGTAAAATAATTACTACTCTTAGAGGGTAGAAAAGAAAGTTGTGACACAGTGAAGGAGATACACTTGGCTGTGACTAATAACTACAAAGTCACAACAAACGTATCCATTGTCTGGGGATCAAACTATAATAGAATTATGTTCTTGGCATGAAAGGGAATCAATGTGTGTGTGTGTGTGTGTGTGTGTGTGTGTGTGTGTGTGTGTGAGAGAGAGAGAGAGAGAGAGAGAGAGAGAGAGAGGAGAAAGAGAGATGCAGAGAAAGACAAAGAGACAGAGACAGGAGAGAGAGAAACACTAGTCTTCATCTGCTTCTTGGAAGTCAATATATAAAGTGAATAAATCAAGCAGCCACTGTAGGCTGGGACTGTAGCACAGTGGTAGAGCATCTGCTCAACAATGTACAAAACCCTGACTTCAGTCTCCAGCACCACCAAAAGGAGTAAGGAAAAAAAAAAAGAAAGCAGATATTATAAACATATTATTTAGCAATTTGGAGATTATCTTAGTTGGTTTTTATTACTGTGAAGAGATACCATGACAATGAAATCTCTTATAAAGAAACCATTTCATTGTGGTGGTTCACTTCAGTTTCAGAGGTTCAGTCCATTATCATGATGATGGGAAGCATGGCAGCATGCAGGAGGATGTGGTGATGGAGCTGAGAGTGTTACATCTTGCAGTCAACAGGAAGTCAACTGATTGTCACATTGAAGAAAGCTGGAGCAAAAGAGACCTCAAAGCCCACCCCCACAGTGACACACTTTCTCCAACAAGGCCACACCTCATAATAATGCCACTCCCTTTGGGGGCCATTTTCTTTCAGACCACCACCTCTGTAATATCAGTAACAGCATTTGGAAGAGACAAAGTAAGGCTAGAGACTAATGTTTGCTTTCTTGATGTTGTTTTCATCATAAGTTTAAGCACATGTTTATCATATGTGTTTGTCTATATGGAGTATACATGCCACAGTGATTCTTTACTTCTCTATGTGGGATCTGGGGATCAAATTCAAGTCAACAGGTTTGGTATCAAGTACATTTATCCACTGAGCTGTCTTGATGGCCCAGGCTTGGTGTTTTCTAAGACAGTATTCTGCAATGTTTGAAAATATTCATTTGAGAAAAATGTCAAACTCTATTAAAGAATAAAAACTATAGATACATAACAACCAAAGTTACAATTATATAAAATTGCATGTGTGAGTAGCTTGGGCTTGAAAGAACACAAGATCCTCAGAGCTCATAGATAAAGTCTGTGTTAACTTGTAGAATGCCATTGTTTATGAACTAGAATCAGTTGGATTTCTACTTCTTCTATAGAATGAGGATAAAATGGATCCCCTTTCCTAGGACTGTTAGGAAGATAACATGACAGAATACATATAAGGTCCTTAGCACAGGTTCACACCCATTGTAAGCACTAATAAAGGGCAGCTTTTAAGGAAGGGAAAAGGGAGGGGTCCAGCCTTTGTGAAGCTGGAAATGTGGGAGGGAGTGCTATTGACACAGCTTTCCAAGCAGTGTTGCTTCCTGCAGGCTATCCTCTTAGTGATCATCCACTTAAAGGGACTTTGTCAAGGTTGACAGGCTCAATTTAATATACATTAAAAAGAACTTAGCCTGTTTCCTCTTGTCCGAGCAGACTGTCAGTGTGGGAGAGAGGGTCAGCTTCACTGCAAGGTTAGGAGACGTGTTCAAGGAAGGCAGTCCCATGGTCCAGCGCCTCCCTAATCATTCCATTTTGTTTTCGCAGTGTCTGAGCTCTCCTTGGAAAATGCATTTGCAACCCCATTTTTTTCACTGAAGGCCTGATTCTGGCAGGTGAAAATTATTCCCTGGGCCTAATCAGGCTCTTCCAGGCCTTCTGCATGGCCCCATCTTCTGAGTACTCAGGATGACTAACAAGGCAGTCAAGTCCCAAGGAGTTCTTCCCCCTGTGAGTTCTGTGATATCTCCTTTACAAAAGAGATCATAATTTAAAAGAATGGGGAAATGGAGAGTGGAAATGCATACGTAACTAATAAGTTGTACAATGGACATTCAAAGACAGATCAGTGTGACTCCAAGTCCTGCATGGTGTGGCCTTCCAGTGCGGTACAAAGCTCCACAGACAAGGAGAAAGAATAACTGGATGGATCCCAATGTTTCCACTTCCTAGTTCTGCAAACTTGAACTAGATCCTTGATCTTGATAGCATGCTACTTATCATTATCCTGAAGGACTATCTCATTGCCCAAGTCTCCTGTTTTGCCTTTGGAGTAAAAACCTTGTGGCCATTTCTTGATCAAAGATTGTTGAGAGTGGGGGGGGGGAGGAGAGTAAAATGAAGGACATTTCTGGAGAGAGTATGAGATGGGGATAAGGCAACATAAAGTCCAAAAAACGTGGGAAACAAGAGACAAAGGCAAGAGGTCCCAGGAGGGGAGACGGGCAGGAGGGCTTTTGCCTTGCCTGGCAATCTTTGTGCCTTGGATTCAGAAGTTTGGGCACAACACTAGGACGTCACACAATTGTCCCTGCCTTGTTCTCAGACCTGGGATCTGTTCCTATGTGATCACTCCCTTAAAGGGCCCCTAGTGCTCTCTCATCCACAGTGTCCTCATCTGTGACTCAGGAGTGCCACACCTGCCAGGGAGGGTCATCTGAAGACTGAAGTCAGTCAATTCCAGGCACCCAAAGCAAGGACATGAGATCAACATGGAGTAGGTGCTGGTCAAACAGTCACTAAGAGAATGCTTAGTTCTGAAGGTCAGGGACAAAGCTTTCATGGCCGCCTGCCATGGATCCCGCCCATCCTGCCACAGGATGCTCTGGAACCCTTTCTCTCAGGAGAGAGGCTTTGCCCTCCTCTTACCTCTGCTCTTTGGCTTAACTTCTTTTCATTAGTTTTGTTGCAGTTGTTCAGGAAGCATATTTAAAAAAAAAAAAAAAAGAAAGAAAGAAAATCAAGCAAGCTTCCAGATTAGCACTTGAAATCAGTTGAAAATTCATAAGCCAAACCATTAGAGGAAGTGACAGCCTCCCCAGGGGCTGAGCTTCCAGTGTCTGCATCTCATCACTGTGGACTCACACGGGTGCTGGGGAGTGGGATGTGGCCACCCTGAGCACAGCTACAGGTGGATGTCACATCAGTAACCCCAAGTCCCCTTGATCAACCCCATCCTCCAGGGAACCCTTCAAATTCCTAACTCCTGAATACAACTACGTACATTAAATCAGCTTCTATAATTGAGTTCAGTTCCATTTCTCACTTCAGACTTGGAAAATGATGTGTAAGGAAAGATTCACATGTCTCCCTAATCAGCCCGAGTTGACAGAAGGAAAGAAGAAAGAATGAAAGGAAACTTCAGATCACTCAGCCATGAACCAAATGCCAGCAATGGCACCCATCTAATTATTAGGTTACTATAGGCCTCTGGTATTTTCAAAAGTGCCACCCTAGGCCTGAGAGTCTCCACATTCCAGAAATCTGTGGCTTCTCCCTTTTGCCTCCATGACTTCTACTCAGACTGCTTGGAGGCCAAGATCCAAAGAGACTGGTACACATGTGGGCAGTGTACATTCAATAGTGGCATCTCTTAATCATTCTTTGTGATACAATTCTTTCCATGGGATACCATGGGATTTATGACCATAAGTTCCTGTTCTCCTCATTCTTCTCCTAATGGGAGTCATTTAGTATGTTCAAGAAGGACTAGAGAGATGGCCCAGCCAGTAAATTGCTTGACTTAAACTCCAGTGACCAGGCCATATCATTACCACTCCAATAAGCTATGGCTTCCAATTGTATTTGAACAGTGGGGATCACCAACAGAAACACAGAAGCATAGAGAAAACAGGAAGGGAGGTCAGATATTTATTCCCTGGCTTCCCCTCTTCAGAGGCACTTCAACTGCTTATGTCTTACAGTTCAAGATCACATTTTTTTCCTCAAAGTCATCTCTATATGACCCACCCTTTGTCAGCTCCAGGAATTATCCTTGACCACATCTATTTGGAGAGGCCATCATAACTCCACTAATGCTGACTCTGTCTCACTGCAATATTTTTGCATCATGTGTTTAGTCATCCTATCCCACTCCTGCCCACAGTGAAAGGTCCCTTTATTCAACCTTTGTAATAGTAGCTAGTTCAAGTTTCTCATTGGCAAGCTCCCATTGGAGCTTTATGTTTCCATCTCTGAGGCCCACCTTTCACTAGGCTGCTCTCAGCTGAATATCCATGATGCTAGAGGTAGCAACAGCCCCTTCTGCTCCCTTAGTTCCAGAACCCATTAGAGAAAATTAGACCCCCAGTTCCAGGAGTACCATCACAACTTCCATGTCTTCTTACTGATTCATGTGTGCCATGCGACATTCCCTGAGTCTCTCTATGACCAGAATAAGTCTATCTGTCTGCTACTGGCTGGGACATCATTCTCTGGGCTAGATAAATAGTTCCCTGGTAGAGGGTGTAGTAAATAAATATTGGGGGAAACACAAGAGATAGAGAAAAAAAAAAAAAAGCTAAGCGAAAGTCACTCCCCAAGGTCATCTAGTGGAACAGCTCTCTGACTTCAAGTTCTAAGACATGACCAAGGATGACCTTGGCATCTGGGCAGGAGGCAGCAAAGTGGGAGATGCTGGGTTGAGGTAAAAATTGTGGGCATAATACAGCAAGAAGTCAAGTTTCTTAGATGCAGTGTGACCTCTGGAAGCTAAGAGAGCAGTGAGTTGCACTGGCAAACATGGAAGGAAGCAGTGAGCATGCCTCAGGGAAGGGAATCCATCAGGGTATGAGTCAGGCCCACTAATGCAGGGGGAGCTCAGCTTTAAGACCCAGAGAATATCTACTTCATGGGTATTAATCAGAACAATACATAGGGTACTACATAGCACCCCCCAAATTGTATTGGGATTACATAGCTTCTTATGTGACACACCCATCCCCATCAAAGTATGATTCATCCAGCACTAGTATTTAGAGAGGATATTGTATGGAGAAATGATGAATGAGATTCACACAGTGTGTTATCATTACCTGTTCTCTCATACACTGGCCACCCCGACTTCACCCAGTGCACCTCAGGAGCCTCTAAAGTAAGGACTAGAGTGTACAGATCACCACTGTTAACACAGAACTCACTTGAGAAAGAAGTAAATAGAAGATATGAAGATGAGAGGGAGTAGTGTATGGAGCACAAAGGGAGTTGGAGGCAGGTTATGGTGATGGACATGATCTATTTATTTACATATTTATATGTAGATATCAATATATTGTCTTATATATACAATATACTGTACAAATGTGTAGACCTTTCAGAGAGTAAAAATTATAATTTTTAAGTAAAATGTTATTTAGCACAACTGGGAGACCATGTGAATAAAAATGGATAAATGAATGATTTCCAAGATCCTTCCTTAAAATGCTACAAAGTCCTTCAGATGCTAACACACAGATGGTCTGTGTAAGGGACCAACAAATATGGAGAGGTGTGTGTATGTCTTCATGCAGGAAAAGCTTCTTAAAGAAGATGATTGTGTGGCTTTCAAACTGTCCCCCACTGCCAGGCACCATCTTTTTCCAGATTTCAAATACAGGGATCTTCTGGTTGGTAGAGCCAAATGTTTGTGGCCTTTAGGCAAACTTACAGAACCAAGGGCTTAACTGAAATCCATCCAGAATATTCCCAATTTCAAAAGGTTTTAGTTCATTTTATTCTCTCTCTTTTTAGTTATAATTATATGATCATTATGAAAAAGTGAAAAAGCTGAGCAAATTTCACTCCCACTGAGAGTTCAGCCACTGTTGACATATAGTACATTTCTTCCCAGGATGTTTCTTAAGCATTTATACTTTTACATAATGTTATTGGTATTTTTTTTCCTAAAAATTTGTTCTGTTTGATTTTGCTTAACATTGCACTATGAGCATCTAACTGTGCCATGAAAATGCCCTCATAAACATCATCTTAAATGGCTACAGAGTGTTCTATGCTAGACAGATGAGTCAGGATTTACATAACCAATCCCAGATCGGACATTTAGGTTATTTCCAATATTCATTATTATAATAAGTTGCCCAATGATGGACATGGTTGTGTGGAAAGCTGCATTTGTGTTTCTGATCTGGTTCTGAGGACAGGGGAAGAGGAGAATTAGTGGGTCAAAGGATATGGACAGTTCTCAGGGTGTTACTATTCAAGAGTGGGTGATTTTCTAAATGTGTTGCCCTAGGATGGACTCCGTCAAAGAGCTAGGGGACACCATTTCTCTGCAGCAGCCACTTTGCCTCATCTTCTCTCCCCTGGGCTTTGCTGATACACCTTGTTAGCATGTCAAGCCTTCTAATTTGTGTTCACCTTCTATCTGTAGGAATCTGCATCCCCAAAGTTAGTCATCACTCTGAGCCTAGTATAAGATGAGAGAGAGAACAGAGAACACACTCAGAGGATTTCCACAGCAGCATAGCATAGGGCTATGCACATAGGAAAATGATCTGGCCAGGCTGGTGAGATAGCTAAGCAGCTAAAAATGCTTGCTATGCAAGCCTGAAACACTGAGTCCAGAACCTAATGTGCAAGGAAAGAACCAACTCCTGAGAACTGCTTTCTATCCTCCACTCCTCTACATATGTGTAGTGGCACGTGTGCACCTGTACTCCCACAATATTCATCTCTCTCTCTCTCTCTCTCTCTCTCTCTCTCTCTCTCTCTCTCTCTCTCTCCCTCCCTCCCTCTATGTTTCTCTCTCATTTGCACACAATAGTAATTCGTGATAAAATACAATATAAAAGAAGTAATCTGGCAGTCATATCAATGAACAGTGCTGGAGAAAGTGAGTATCAACATGGAGAAGAATGAAAGTAAATTCATGTCTCTCAGCCAACACAAACATCAATTAAAAAGACATCAGGAACCTAAAACTTCAGAGCTGCTGGACAAAAACTAGATATAGAAACAGGCATGAGTAAGAACTTCCTGCAAAGGTAGCCACTAGCACCGGAAGTAATCCCAGAAGTTGGTGGTGAGAGTGCATGAGATGTAAAAACTCCTGACCAACAAAGGGAAACAAGCATGACTGTGAAAAGACAGCCACAGAGTGGAATTAAATCTTTTCCAGCTGTATACCAGACAAGGGATTAATGTCTAAAATAGTGGTTTTCAATCTTCCTAATGCTGTAACCCTTTAATACAGTTCCTTGTGTTGTGTTGACACCCAACCTGAAATTATTTTATTGCTACTTTGTGTGTGTGTGTGTGTGTGTGTGTGTGTGTGTGTGTGTGTGTGTGCTGAAAGTTTAAAAATGGGACAATCAGAGGGACAAAGATTTTAGGGGAGGGAGGAGGGGAAAGAGAAAGCACTGGGACATTTGTGACTTGAAAACCGAAGAAGGGACTATTTGGTGGATCAGCAGGATGGGACATGGGGGTGGAGAGGGCAGAAGGGAGAGGGATGAATAAAAACAAAGCACATCAACATGTATGTATGAACGTGTTTAATCCAATCTACTACTTTGTATGCTAACTTAAAAAGCAATTGAAAATTTAGTTTTATTTTTTAAAAAGATATAGTATAGACAGGAAAGAATGCTGACCTCTAGACAGGGAAGCCAAAATGACTTCCTATTGGGTAAGAAAATCCCCATAGACATTTAGAAAATGGTTCAGTAGACCTTTCCAGCATTTGGACCAACTACTGGTGTGATGCATGGCAGAGTTCACATTCAGGCATAAGCCTGCAAAGGTGAACTCCAACAAGATCTTTGATGATGAGACTTGAGTCTGTAAATCACAGCCAAGAGACATGGGCTTGGAGAGAAGGTGGGCTGCAGGAGTCAGGGACTTGGATAAGTACCCAGTTCAGTTAAAGGAAAGACTGGAGATGTGTGTCCAAGGCCAGCTGGGGCTTTGGGAAGAGACAGGTGGAAGCAGACTCTCATGAAGTGTTCTATGTGCTATAAGAGTCTGTCTGTGGACATGAACTTGAGGGTGGAGCGGGACTATTGAAGATCTAAATTTGCATCAGGTATTTAAAATGGTAGAGAATCACAGGTCCCTTTGAGACAGCATGATCCATGGAAATTAGCTACATGGGACTCTCTGTCAATATTATAGATGAAAAGGAATGAGATCTCCACATCATACTATGAAGCATTTTTATCTAGGACCCAAGTCAAATCTCAGTTCTAGTCTGATGCATATTTTACATTTCTTCTGTAAGGAATAGTGTTAGAATATGCCTACAGAGCAATCTGATGGAGGAATTTTCTCAACCAAGTTTCCCTCCTCCCATAGGACTTTAGCTTGTGTCACACTTACCAAATATACAAAGACTACTGAGCATACCCCAGCCATCAGTCCTCTCTCAAGGGGCACTCTCAGTGGGCATGGGTGTGTAAGGCCGGTCACTGACACTTTGTATCCATTTAGTTTCTGTTTTAATTTTCCCATCTTTTAATTGGGTCAGTTACCATTTTTCTCTGTGTTTCTTGGGAGTCATTTTGAGGGTGGTTAACATAATGTATGTGAAAGCTATTTGTGAATGCCAAAACACTACTAAACACAAGCCACTCATGTGTTTGAGTCAGGAGGTTCTCAGAGGATAGTCAGGGAAGACAGAACTAAGTGTAGAATTTGCCAAAAGCTATGAAGAAACCCTTGTAAGAACCATGTGTGTGTTCCTGTGTGTGTATGTGTACATGTGTACAGATGTGTGCATAAAAATGTAGGCCAAAGAACAGTCTTCACTGTGGTTGTCCAGACATTGTCCACCTCATTTTGGGGAAAAAGGATCGTTCATTGACCTGGAAAGCTGGCTGATCACCTAGCTCCAGGAATCCTCTTGTCGGCCTCCCCAGTGCTGAAATACAGGAATGACCACAACAACAACAACAAGCCACACTTGTTGTTGTATATAAGTTCTGGTGACAGCATGCAGACCCTTGTGCTTATAGGGCAGGCTGTTCACTGAATGAGCTATCTCTCCAGCACCAGCCCCTGTACAGTTTTAATCCAGGTACTGACACTGTCAGATTTAGAATGAGGTAACACAGCAAGATGGAGGAGGGATGGAGATGGAGAAATCCACGGAGAATCACATAGGCCAAAGTCAACCTTTGGGGTCAGGGACCTCCCTGCAACCTGCTGCCATCTGAGCTTGAATAAGTGTTTTCCTTTCTCTGAGTTTCAGCATCTGACCTGTGTAGTGGATTTGTGTTAATAGCTGCCTCACAGAAATTCTGTCAAGAACTGAATGAATGGGCCAAGGCACACATAGCGCCAGACTCTCCAGAGTCATCTGTACTGTCAATAGAGGAGGGGCTGGGGTATTGCTCAGCTCAGAGAGTGCTTGCATAACATGCATGAGACCTTGGGTTGAGCCTCAGCACCAAATGCACTATTCATGGTCCCTCCCAGAACTCGAGAGGTGGCGGAGGCAGGGGATAAAAATTCAAAGTCATGCTTGGCTGTATAGTGAGTTTGAAGCCAATGAGCCTTTTCTCAAGCAAAAACAAAGCATAAATAGAAAAGGGTTGGCAGTGGGAGCATTTTGGAAGTAGAACCTCATTCTTTATCTATAGTTGAGGGATAAGAGATCCAAGAAAGTTGTCAGGAGCCCCTGGGTATCTGTAAGAGATGATGATGTCATCAGAGAGGACATGAAGATAGACTTCCCTGCCCTACCAGATCCCTGAGCCTAGTCATTCTCAGGTAGAAAGCACATGCATGGTTCCCCCTGGCTGGGGCAAGGTAAGTTAAAAGATCACTTCATTCTCTCTCACTACAGATCAGGACTCATGGCCTGGAGAGCTAAAATAGTACTGTAAAATAAATCCATAATTCCTTCGTCATTTTCCTACTCCCATTTTAAAAGCTTAATCATTATTATCTGTGTTACACATTCTAATTTGCAGAATACCTTTATTTATATTGCCATTTCAGAGGCAAAAAATATTTATCCAATATGATCTGTTTGTTGAACAATCTGGACTCAACAGGGCACAAATAAAAATAGAGGTTTTTATCTTTTCTTTTCCTTTCTTTCTTTTTCTTTTTCTTTTCTTTCTTTCTTTTTTTTTTTTTTAAAGCAGAGTAGCCTCAATTCACTCTATAGCCAAGGATGATCTTGTCCTGGTCCCCCTGCCTCTTCCTCTGAAGTGTTGGGTTTATTGGCCACCATACCCAGTTGTGCTAGGTATCATACCCAAGACCTCATGCATGTTAGGCAAGCATTCTCCCAACCTAGTTACATCCTCAACCCCCAAAACTTCTATTTCTTCTCTGATATTTCCCACCCCTTGTTGGTACTGAGGTGAACTCCATCTTCTCAAGTGTTAGGAGACAGTCTGAAAATGCCTAATCCTGGTTTGCAAATTCAGTCTCCCATGCTGTCTCATCCTTTCCTATGCTCATTGCTCAGGGCCCAGGAGTAACTTGTCACAGAGACAGAGAGAAGTAGGAATGCCCAAAATTTAAAGCAGACAGGAGAATGCAGGTCTTTCTCACTGACCGGGTGCTGCTGTGAATGTCTCGAGCTAAGCAAGGCGTCCTCTGCATGGCAGGTGTTCAAACACTGGTGCTCTCTTAAGTGTACATGAGAGCTCTTTAGAGGACCTGGCAGGCACAGATCAGATGAGAGAGTGACAGAGATAACACCTTTGCCAGACTCTAACAAACAATCAGCAGTCCCAGCTCCCATTCAAAGCAGTCTACCATGGGGCCTCTTGCTGGAGTGTGATCCCAATTAGTCTTGACAATAAAAACCCAGAATCAGATAACAAGGGTAAAGGTGAAAGATCAGAGAAGCAGAGCAGCCAGCCACTAGAGACTTCTTACCTCTATGAAATTGCAAACCGAATAGGGGGATTCTGCCCCCACCCTCCTTATATTCCTTTCTCCACCTCCCTAGTGCTGGGATTAAAGGTGTGAGCCTCCCTTATGCTGGAATCAAAGGCATGATCCTCCCAAGTGCTGGGATTAAAGGTGTGCACTACCACCACCCAGCTCTGTTTCTCTTTTAGACTGGTTCAATCTCCTGTAGCCCATGGTGGCCTTGAATTCTTGATCTTCCTGTTTCCTTCTCCCAAGTGCTGGGATTAAAAGTGTGTGCCGCAGGCAGTGGTGGCGCACGCCTTTAATCCCAGCACTGGGGAGGCAGAGCCAGGCGGATCTCTCTGAATTCGAGCCCAGCCTGGGCTACAGAATAAGTTCCAGGACAGGCACCAAAACTACAGAGAAACTGTCTCAAAAAACCAGAAAAGAAAAAAAAGAGTGTGTGCCACCACTGCTTGGCCTCTATGGTTGACTAGTGTCTAGCTCCTCCCTCTGATCTCCAGCAAAGCTTTTTCAGAATACAAATTATCATTCAACATCTTGCAGCCAGTCCTCACTCCTAGCAGCCAGTGTTATTGCTAAGGCACAAACACTAACTCTAGATTGGCTACTGTCCAGAGTGGACTCTATTCCCCTATCCTCCCCCGTGAGTACCATCCATACACTGAGAATATAAGCTGTCCACCTGCTCCCTTCCCAGTTCCACCATCTCTCTCCTGTTATCTGGTCCCATGCTCAAGCAGACATGAAATATACCAGCAAACCCAGGGCAGAAACAGATGCCAAATGGAAAAGGAGAAGCATGTTTCCCCTTCTAAGTGGCACCCCTAGTCTTTCCCTCTGCTCCCGGGCTACGGGAGTGACTAGAGTGGAAGGAATCCCCCCCCCCTGCCCCCGACCCCCACCCCTATCTCCTTAGTCTGTTCAGACAACTTACAGTTGAGAGATTTGGTCAAAGCTAAGATGTATGGATTCTGAGCATTTTCCTTAGAATGTGGTATTTCTTGCCCCTCTGTTCCTAGCTCTGGGTTCTTGTAGCCAATTTCCCCTCTCCTCCCAATTATCCAAGCAAGTATCTGTGACCTTCGCTCTGCCCTTCTCTTCTCAAGTGGAAAAGATCTGATGTTTAGTACTAACTCTAAGGGCCCTCTGTTTTCAGACTAAGCCAGGAAAGGCAGCCACAGGAGCAAAGGCAGTCCAGAGAGCTCACTAGGGTTGGTTCTTTTGAGAATGCCGGAAACAGAAAGTCTTTGGAGAATCTGTGATGTGTAAGGTGTTAACCAGCAGAGTGATGGAGTGAGGCCTGTTTTATTGCAGTGTCTTATATGTAATATATCCACTCTGCACCTAAAGCTTTTGAGAGAATTTGTGGTGAAGGGCTGAATTGCTTGTCAATGGCTAGGAATGCCATTTGGAACTAAGACACTGAAATGGGGGTTGAGTTTCAGGCCCCTTACATTATCATTCACAAAGCATAACTCTGGAGTGTTATTATTCTCATTTCTCTTTCTAAAATGTATAAACTGGGCCAGAAAAGGGTTAGGAAGATTTCAAAAAAAAAAATATGATAACAAAAAGCTCACTGACTCTAATTCTAGCATCCAAATCTTCTCTTTAGGGGCTGGGGAGAGGGTTGGTCACATGCTTTCGGTGCCAGCATGAGGACCTGATGGATTCCTGGAACCCATATAAAAAAGATGGACATGGCAGTATGTTCCTCTGCACTGGGGAGACAAAGACAAGAGAAGTCCTGGGTCCCCCTAGAATTCGCTTGCCAGCCAGTCTAGCCAAACTGACAAGTTTCAGGTTCATTGGCAGACTTTTCCTAAAAAAAAAAAAAAAAAAAAAAAAAAGTCATATGTTAGAAGAAGAGAGTAGAGTAATTAAGGAAGCTATCAGTGTTAACCCCTGGCCTTCAAAGCACACACACACACACACACACACACACACACAAGCGTGCATATACACACACCAAAAAAAAATCTTGATTTAGATAATGCTATTGCTATGTGGTATTGAGAAAAGCATGACATGAGTTATAAATTATTTCAAAACCCAATGCTCCTAAAATGTTCTATAACACTCTGCATCCTCAGAATCCATTTCTGTAAGTAGAACTGTGAGAAACCTTGAGAACCAGCCTGAGGTGTGGTTAGTAGCCCTCAGCTGGCTGTCCCCTATTCCTGTCCACAGCTGCTCATAAACAGAGCTGAGACAGGCCAGTCACAGTTCAATCGACCAGGCCTCTGCATCTGGCAGGATCACCCATAAACCTCTTCTAGAGGGACAAAGGCATGCTTTGGAAAAGTGGAATCTCACATGCCATTTCTAAATACAGGTGCCCAGAGAGTGCAGCTGACTCTGGACCTGACTCTCACACCATTCCACAAAGATGAATCAGCAGTGCTGCAAGAAAACAAAGCAAGCTTGAGCTCTGTAGGGCCTCAGAGCTGTGAGGAGCCACTAAAAGCTGTGGCACTTGCTTAGAACCCCATTACTGGATAGTGTGTTAATGTCTTTCAGGCTTCAGGGTCCAGAGTCCTCCTGTGGATTAGCCTGAACAGACCCTCTGGGCCAGAGAACATTCTAGTGGGGCTTTGCATCTTCTCTCCATGTTGAGAAACTTCCAAGCTCCTGTGGCTCCATTGAGTGCTTCATTTTTTTTCTGAATTCATTTCTAGTTCAAATATAAAAAAAGATATACAACACATAACACATTTACACAGCTAAACGTGTAAGTGTGTATATACTCCAGTAAGTAATTACTGTTTCTTATAATTTTTATTTCTGTCCATTTTCTTTTTTTCTGGTATCTAGTGTATTCTAGGAAATTTATTTCATCTCATTTGATCCTACAATGGCCTCGGGCATCAGGACTTTCATCCCTAATTTGTAGATGGAAGAAAGAGGGACCACAGTGTGTTGTGACCACTCTCGGGCTTCATAATGCCTCAAGACTGATGCTGTAATGGAGATTTAGTTAAGCTACAGCAACCTTGAATATGACAATACTTCTCAGTTGATGCATCTTCAGTACCCCAACATTCCACTGTAGAGTTGAGGTGACAGAGACCACAAGGCCAGGGCATTTTTTGAAATCTTTGAAGTCCTGTTCTGTGAAGTTAAACGGTCCCCACCACCATCATCACCACCAAAGGTAAAAAAAAAAACTGTAGAAAAGGAAAAAGGTCTCAAGAGAGAGCCTATTGACAACTCCATCCTACCCCTTACCTTCACCAGGAGGGAAGGGAAACAGCAATAAAATAATAAGCTTGTAAGCGAGCATGGCACCATGATATTCCATCCTCTGTGATGCACTGAGTCTCCATGGCAGCACACAAAGGTGCACACACTAAAAATTGGGGGCTGGATTATCAGTTGCATTTTACATGTGTGTCTGGGAGGGGTAAACTGGCCTGCCCAAGACCACACGTTGAATAGCAGAGACAGAGGTGTCGATTGTGGTTGCTCATTCTGTCACTGTGTCTGTTACACCCAGGATCCCTGATCACATGGCCATCTCTTGGAGAACTCTCCACTAGTTCAGAAAATCTCTAACTCCTCCAACATCCCTGACCACATTTTACATGCTGCCATTTCCCTTGACCCCACTTACGGTATTTTAGTGTTTGGTCCCCAGTTGATGGCACCGTTTGGGAGACTTTATAGAACTCTTTGGACACAGGGATTAGCTGTAAGGTACGTCCCTGGGGTGGACTTTGAGAATTTGTAGCCTCACCTCTGTCAGTGTGCTTTCTCTGCTCCTGTCACTTGTACCTCTACTGTCCACTGTGACAGACTCCTATTCGTCTGGAGCCATAAGCCAGAATCAACGCTTTTGTCTATAAAGTAAAGTCAGGGTGCTTTATCACAGCAACAGAAATATAACTGGGACACTGCCTAATTCAGCTTCTAGAACTTGTTAGCAGTGTGTGGGCAGTCTGCACATTGTACTGCTTTCCTACATCATGCCTTCTATCTCCTGATCATTTACAGATGGTGATCCATGACATTCCCAATGTCCCTGGGCTGACCAGGACACCACATGCTCCCCTGGCCTATCTGTTCCCTCCCTTTCAGTTGTACTCACTAGTAAGAGCTGCTGCGTTCTTGGAGGATGTTCCCCCATGTTGGAGCTGAACTATAGATGGCTTTTACTCAGTGACATTTTCGGAAACATGTTCTATGTGTCTATTCTATATGCCCTCTTTCCCTAATATGCTTCCATAGGTAAATGTCCTAACAACACCCCTTCCTAAGTGGCTTCTGTTTAGTAAAAGACAAAGATTCATATGACCTGACGAGAAACCAGAGTCATTTGTCGCGTTTAAAATAGACCTATCATCTCCTTTGAACAATCATCCTGGTTATTCTTCAGCATACGCTATAGCATTTATGCAGAAAGAAAAAGGATATTCTAGGTGTTGAAGACAATAGGAAGCCAGGTTGTGCTGAGCTGCATGTAGCATTCCTACCACTGCTTTAGCAATGTTATTTCATTTTAATCTTCATGCATTTTAATTAAATAATGCGATCCTCCCTCTCCCATTAGCCTGTAAGGAGACTGAAGTACTTCAGTGGATTCTGCTTCTGGAAGGAGTTATATATAAAAGTCACAACATTTTTTTTAGCTCTTCCAAGCGTCTCATGACCATCTTGAATTTTCTAGACTCCAGATGATTTTTCTGCCTTGTGAAGGTCAGGATTGTAATCTCAATTTCCTCTCTTCAAGAGAATTAAAATAATTGGTGTTTCCCATCTCATCGGCTCTTCTGCATCTCTGTTGTTGTGCCAGTTGCTGAACAAACATGCCACCTAAAATAGTCATATCTTCACCATTTTCCATCTGTTTTATTGGTTTCTTTAAATAAAATATTGCTGTGATGAATAATACCATATAATTGTAAATGTGCCCATCACAGTTCACTGCTTCAAGTGGCTTCCCAAAGTACTTTGATGGGAAACGCAGGCTTGGATGGCTCTCTGAAGTGCCATGAAGTCACTTGGATATGCTCCATAGTCCACCTCTCAGCCATGACAAATGCCAGTGCCCCCATTGTCTATTAGAGCTGGCACTGTCAAGGACTGAACTAATAAGGCATAGAGCAACCGACTCTGGACACTTTTCAGTCTACCACAGCCATGTAACTCAGATGGACAGGTTAGTTAAGAAAGTAGTTAATGAATGGATGAAAGACAAGAGGTAAGTGATAGGTAGTGTATTAGTTACAGGTCTCAGCGTTGCTATAAAATACCTGACAAAGCACTGTAAAGAAGGAAGGACTGACCTGGCCTCAGTTGGAGAGTTCCATCCAGCCTGGATGTAA
Organism: Onychomys torridus; assembly: GCF_903995425.1. Classification (NCBI taxonomy): domain Eukaryota; kingdom Metazoa; phylum Chordata; class Mammalia; order Rodentia; family Cricetidae; genus Onychomys; species Onychomys torridus. Next base: position 75,147,761 of record NC_050443.1, read on the forward strand.
AGCCCTAGGGTGGGAGTTCGAGGCAGCTGATCACATTGCACACATAGTCAAGAAACAGAGAGATGAAAGTGGGTGCTTTCTCCTTTTCATTTAGATCAGGACCCCAGCTAGGAAACAGGGCTTCCTCCAGTGAGGACCCCAGCCTAGGAAACAGGGCTCCCTCCAGTGAGGACCCCAGCCCAGGAAACAGGGCTCCCTCCAGTGAGTACCGCAGCCTAGGAAACAGTGCTTCCTATAGCTAAGTTGGGTCTTCCCACCTCTATTAACCTGATCCAGAAGCTCATCAGGCATGTCCAGGAATTTGTCGTCTAGATGACTCTAGGTCCTGGTAAGATGACAATTTTAGCTATCACAGGCAATGAGGTGGACTGATAAATAAGCAGAAAAAATTAATAATGAAAGAAGGATAAAAGAATCTGTGACATTCATAATACCTTTTGACTTCAACTGTAGAATTTTGGATTGGATATGGTAGAACACACACATAATTTCCACCTTTGAGAGGCTAAAGCAGGAGAATCAAGGGTTTGAGTCCAAGGTGGACTATGTAATGAGTTCTGGGTTAGCCTGAGCAACAGTGAGATGTCCTGTCAATAAATAAACAAATAAACTGGCCAGTAGTTAATATTAACATAACGGAAAATCTTGAGTACTAATTATGTGCCTACCTAATGTGTGAACATACTGCCAATCAATTTACTCTTCACAAAGACCATTGTTACTTCCATATAAATATAGATATAAAAATTCACATGTAGAACATAACATGTATTATGTTCTAGTCATACACAGTTCTGTCATTGGGACCACATATCTGGATGTGTCCCATGCCACAAGATAGCACTGTTTTTTAATCAAAATCAATGAACATGCGCTGAGGCTTCATACTATTGATATTAGAGATTTAGGGCTGAGTAGGAAATATTGCCAACCCTCAAGGAGCTTGTGGTGTTAGTGGGAAGAGATCCCCATCCTCTAAGTGCATCTCTCAGAATGAGATCCCTGTGTCTTACTGAAGAAGATAGACATCATCTGCCCCTCCAGTCTCTCCTGTCACTAGAAGGAAAGGGCTAACCCTCAAAGACCAGAGGGTTCTGAAGTCTTCCTCAGTCACGTGTGGGTTCAGTGTACCCATGCACTAACAGCCTCCACAGCCAGCCTCCTCCACTCTAATTGCAAAGTGAAAGAAAAATAATATCATACAAATATTTATTTTTCTACCATCCTGTCAGTCTTTATTTCATTTCAGATTTTTTTTGTTTCTAACACAAATATGGTTTTGTGAAATATGCTACATTCAAGTCAATAGTCAGTAAATTGGCTGTTACTCTGTAATGATGTGTTGTTAACATTTTAGAAGAATGGAAAAATTGATCGTGTAATCCCAATTAGTTGATGATAGTTTCCACATTATTAAATGAGGTAAAATTAAAGGCACAATCGTCTCAAAGCATATGCTGTCAGATGTCATTTGGCCCAGCCTTAATTTATGGATCATGGGCTCAAAAAATGGCAGGCTGAGTCATTTCTTGAAACATGAGCTCAAAACATGATGATGCCACTCCTCGCTTGTCTGTGTCCTCTGTGAATCCCTCAAAGCACTGGAACTTTTCCAGACCAGAATTTTCCAAAGTATAGCCCCCAAACCAGCACCAGCACCAGCATCATCACCACCACCACCACCACCACCACCACCACCAGCACTTCAGGGGAACCCACCAGAAATGCAAATTCTTGAGCAACCAAATCAGATTGATGACCTGGAGTTAAGCCCAGGAGTCTGTTCTCTGAACACCTTCCAGAAGGTGCTGGTGTGTGCTAACATTTGAGAACCACTGCCATAGAGTGATTACATCATAGAACAGATTAGTTCTGTTCTAACCACAATCATTTGAGGAAGCTACTGAGGCAAGTCCAGAACTGGACATGGAAGGAATGCTCACAGAAATGCATAAAACAGGACATCCTTAAGGAACCAGTAGTCCAGCAAAATTATAAATATGCCTAACTAGTCTAAGAGGCAGAAATAGGCAATATAATTACCTTGGGGGATTTTCAAAACTATGTATCCCAAACAGTAGATTCAGAAGTCTGGGATAGATTCCATCAATCTCTCCTTACTTGAGAACACAGTGTCCTGACAAAGAGCGCTGGTCTGAAGCAAGACTATGCTGTGGCCTGTGTCAGCTCTATGTCCATAGGTTGCTGGACTCCCTGGTCCTGCTCCATGACATATTAACAATGTAGCCATGAGTAAGTTACTTCAGTTCTCTGCACCTGTCTTTCTCTCTAGAGAATAGGGCTGCTCCATAAATTTAGTCTTAGGATTAAGTTGGTGATATGTGTCTGGAACTTGGACCAGTAATGTACCATAGATAGGTTTGTGGTCATGATAATAATAATAACACTTATATTACAGTGTTGTTGGGACAATATTAGATAATAAAATGCAAAGATAAGAAATGCTTTAGTTTCTACCTTAGAGTTTACTATACATTGTTTTTCCTCCTATGTGTATACAACATCCTCTGGAAAGAAAATAACAGTGAGGAGAAATGATTGATCAAGGAGTTTCAGGTGATTGGTCAAGGAGTATCAGGTATCCCAGTACTTCCCATTGACATGGTCCACAGATATCCCTGCCACTCTGTAACACTCCTCAGCCTCCCCATCCTCACTGCTCTAACACTCCTCAGCCTCCCCATCCTCACTGCTCTGTAACACTCCTCAGACTCCCCATCCTCACTGCTCTAACACTCCTCAGCCTCCACATGCTTTGACTTCCAGATGAGCTTGAGGTACTGGATCTCCTGAGCTTCAGGAGTTCAATTCCAAGCATTTCCTTTCGAAGAATCATCTGTATGTGCTTCTCTAAAGCACTGTGCATGTGAATCACCTGGAAATCTTGATAGAAAGCAGGTTCTGACTCAGTAATCACTAGATGGATTTTGAGGACCTGCATTTAAAATGAGCTTCCAAATGCTGCTACTTTGCAGCACATACATTGCTTAGCAGAGTCCCACAGTGCCCTCAAAACTTCCATGAGTAACATCCACATGTCCTCAGACTGTCTTCAAGTTATTCTAGATTTTAGTCAGAAGCTCCTAAAGACAAAATGGCATACTAGAAGAATCCCTGAACTGAGAGACAGATATGGCTTCCAGGTTTCAAATTCTGTGTTGTCTTCCCATGAGCCCAGTGACCTTAAGAAAAGTATTTCTGAGAGTTCTCAGTATTTCCCAACTACACCTCTTTGACAGGGTGTTGTGAAAGCCAGATGAGATACTTTACATGAGAACACCAAATAACAGAAGTCACAGTACAAAATAAAGATCATTGTAGCTCTTACAGCGTGCTGTGACTACTAATAACCCCTTGAGCCAAAGGGCCAGAGCATAGATGTCCCTTTCTTCCTCTCTCACATTATAGTCATTCTTGGATTTGAACATTTCTGAGTTGGTCAACACTCAATATAAAGGAGACTCTGTCAAGAAAGCAAAGTGGACCGAGTGGTAGTGGCACACACCTTTAATCCCAACACTCTGGAGGCAGAGACAGGCAGATCTCTGTGAGTTCGAGGCCAGCCTGGTCTACAGATTGAGATCCAGGACAGGAACCAAAACTGCACAGAGAAACCCTGTCTCAAAAAAAAAAAAAAAAAAAAAAAAAGAAAGAAAGAAAGAAGGAAGGAAGGAAGGAAGGAAGGAACAAAGAAAGAAACAAAGCAAGCAAGCAAGCAAAGTGGGTATATTATGAAGGAGATCAATCAGTTGTACTCCAGAGCTCAGATCTGCCCTAATGATTGCTTTTTATAAATAAAGTTTTATTGGAAAACAGTCACACCTATTTGTTACACATTGCTTAAACCCATTTTTATTCTCCAACATCAAAGTATAAGAATTGTGTCAGAAACCACACAGCCTCCAAAAGTCTAATGGTCTTTACCATCTGAGCCTAAGTTTGTCCATCTTGGCATCTAGGACTATTGAGATCTAAAGGAGTTGATTGGAGGCACAGCTTCCAGAAAAAAAACTCTTGAAGCCACAGAGAGGAACTGACCTTCTACATCTGTTTATCTGCTCTACTCAGAAAGATGCAACAAGAAGTTGCCTAGCTGAGTCCTTCCTGGGCATGCTGACTCCAGAATGGTGTGCCAACTTTGGCTCTGCTCCAAATGAATGCCCACAAGGATCTCTGCTACAGCCATTCACAAAATCACATGCCTCCCTCCATAACTCCTCTTCCTTCCCAGCAATAGAAACAGAGAAAGCTCAGCAGTACCCTGTTACATCCTTGCGCAGGTGTAGCCTAATAAGGAAATCTAAATCACATCTGGGTCTCCTGCCATCAGCACTCTGGGAAGCAGACTTTGTAGCTTTCCCTCTACAGCACAGCAATGTGTCATAGAAGGTGATTCACACTGACACTAGACAAATCAGTGCCCACTACAGTCTTTGTCTCGGTGCAGGATTCTGTAACTAATTGAAATAGACTTGGGGAAGCTCTTTGAAAGAAGGTATTTGTTTTTCCTGGTTCTGGAGGTTAGCGATCCAAGATCAAGGTGCAAGCAGATCCAGTGTGTGGTAAAGGCATGCATAGTGGGTTGGGAGAGCCATATTTACTTTGTATCTATACATAGTGGGGAGAAGAAGGGCGATGTTCTCCTGTCCCATCTGGCAAAGCCACTGCTCCAGTCAAAATGGCTCCACATTCAGAAGCCACTTCCTCCCAGGATCATTTCAGCAGAGGCTGGGATTTCAACTACAAAGCTTGGAGAGACACAAGTTTTAGTCCATAATAGTCCTCAGTCAAGCACAGGTTCTGTCTTTCCCCCTCAGGTTCTCTATGCTTTCAAAATAGGGCCTTATCATAGTGACTCCAAGCTAGTTTGGATCTCTGTCCCAACAATACCTACAAGGGCTCTGAGTCAAGATGAAGCAATAAGTAAAAACTGAACTTGCTCTCCAAAGCTATTCAGAATGAGCCACTGAGTCACTTCCAGTTACAGATGCAAACATGTCTGAAGTTATAAAGGACCAGAGTCAGCCTACCCACAGCCAGGTGCCCCTTAAATGACAAGCACTGTGAATATTCTGTGAGAGCTTTGGGAAAGCCATGGCTTTGCCCACTGGCCTTGATTCTGAGCTAAATGTTTTCTGAGGTAAAATTCCATGGTTCTCAGACAGCCATTGGGTCCCAAGAGATAAAAATGGGATTTCCTTTTTTAAGCACATTGACCTGAAACAGCTATTGTAAAAATCTGGCATTTGATTAGCCCAAGGCAGAGTTAGAAGAGGCCTGGAGCTTCAGTGCCATGTGACAGCCAGGCTTTGAATACAGATTAGTGCAGGAACCTGTGTCCTGTAGATTACATTAATTCCCACATCCACAGCAACCCTTACTGAGGTGGTGCTAACCCGTCCACTTGCCTCGGGGTTTAGCCATCCCTCCCCAGAGCCCCAGTAGCTCCCTGTCTCCCTTCAGTTTCACTCTGACAGCCGAAAAGATGATGGTGATGGAATGGGTGCAGCCCAGGAAGATAAAAACAATGTGAAACGTGGCGATTGGGAGCTCATCGGCCAAACAGGACATGGGATAGAAAAGTAATCAACCAAAAGCTCTTATCAAAATCTCCCCGAGGGAACAGCTTGAAACTCCTATCATTCCTCAAGGAAAAATTATCCGATTATTACAAATGAATCGTATTTGCTGTGCTCTTGTACACTAAGGACACACTCTTGCTCCAGGCTACTGGGAGTTTGTCTTAAGAATTATGTTTAGAAACTTTAAGCAGCACATTCTTCACAATTAAGACATAAATGATACACATACACAAGTCCACCACCATCATGATGATTACTACACTCCTTTGGCCATATGCTAGGTATATGCTGTATTGTGCATTTCCCTTCAGAATGCATCATGCTAATCATGGCCATGTGATCTCCAACGTTTGGAGGAGAAGACCAAGGCTTAGGCAAGCACTCAAAGTCACACAAATAAATGAACAAAGATCCAATCTAGCTTAGTCCATGCCTGTGAGTCATTTGAGTAACTCAAAACCTTCAATGCAGATGCCCTTATAGCCTTTTAAGTTACATTTATGAACTTGTGTGTGAAGGTCAGGGGCCTTCTCCTGAGAGTCAGTGCTCTCCTTCAAGCATGTAAGTCCTGGGAATTGAACTCAGGTCATCAGGCTTGCTGGCAAATGTCAATACTTGAAGCATCTTGATGGCCCCCATCCCTTCTGGCTTCTCCATAGAACTAAAGGAAGTTAACTCAAGCACCACAAGACATGCCAAAGGAAACTTTCTGTCTAACTTCTGAGTTATGATTCAACCAGAGGAAGGGAAAGAGCCCAGGGTGAACCCGAGAACCAAACAGAGGAAAAAGGCCAGCCAAGGGTGAGACAGAGAGCTGCCACCTGTGGAGCCTCCTGAAGGAAGGTGCTTTCCACATGCACCCCTGCCTTCCGAACCTTCAGAGCTGTGCTGGAGTGGCATGAATGGAAAGGTGATGTTTAATTTATACATCCAGCTCTTTGTCCCTGTGAAGCAGTCTGTCTTCTTTAATTGTGCAAAGTATTCCTGGTGAGGTGTATTCAAAGTGATGTTGTGTTGAAAGAAAGCTGGTCAGAAATTTTTCTTAACTTTCTGTCATTAAACCTTTCTTAGCACTTTACTGGGAGGGAAAAAAAAGTTGCATAAAGATGCACATGGAGCAGAAAGATACGGCTGGGATGTGTTCTCAGACTAGTCTCCTTGCATAAGAACGAGGGAACTGAGATCAGTGTATGGACACCAGACAAACCTTACCAACACACAGTGTCAGGGGAACGACAGAGTGCTGGGTCCTAATGCCCTTGACAAGGGTTCCTTCTGCACTGCTGTAGCTCATAAATTGCTCTGGTCAGAGAAGGTGGTACTCAGATAAGCCTAAGACTAAGCAAGATGGTAATTGGGCATTTTTGATGAAAATTGGGAAAACGCTTTTACTGTTCCATTAAATTTCAAAATTATATTTTGTTTTTAGGAAGAGTATTTGGTTGCACGTTCATGTTAACAAGATAACTGAAAGGAAAGATGCCAATATGCCCAGAGTCGCCATTTCAGAACCATGAGCTCATACAAGCACTTATCTGCTCATTAACACTTCCCTGTGCTTCCCAGATGTTCTACGACTAATACCATAGCCTCCTTTATTTATAATCTTCCTTCAGTGCTTTCAGTTACTGTGGGTCAACTGCAGTCCAAAAATGGTAAGTGGGAAATTCCAGAAAAGGCAATTGTTACATTTCAAATTGCACACTCTCAGAGCAGACTGATGAGTTCTTATGCTGTCCTACTGTGCTCTCAAGCATGCACCTTCCTTCACTCTGGCACACCCATGTTGTATAAGCTTCCTTTCACTAGATACTTAGCCTCCCAGATGTCAGATTAGCCATCACGGTCTAGAGCGTTTGCCTTCAAGTAACTCTTAGCTTCTTCAATAGTGAGCCCAGAGCACAGGAGTAGTCCTGCTAGCAAGTTGGATCTGTCATAGAGAAACTTTCAAAAGTGAAAATGTGAAAAATTGCAACTTAAGACAGCTGAAGGATGGAAGCTGGAACACTTGCTCAATGGTTAAAGCACCTTTAGTGCAAGTGTGCAGACTGGAGTTTGAATCCTCAGAATCCATTTAAATGCTCGGTGAGAGTGGCAGTGCATGTGTAATTCTATTAATAATAATAATAATAATAATAATAATAATAATAATAATAACAACAACAACACAATATTTTTACTGATTATTTGCAAATTTCACATAATGTACCCCAATCACATTCACTTCCCCATCCTCCCAAGTCCACTCCCCACCCTGTTACCTCCCCAAAAACAAAAGAAGAAAAAAATAAAAAAATACCAAGTTCAATTTGTGTTGCCGATATACTCACTGTAGCATGGCCAAACTCCCAGTGGCCAGGCCCTTAAAGAAAACTGAATCTTTCTTCAACCCCACCCCCACCAGAAGCCCTCATCTGTGTAGAGCTACACTTCAGCATCCTCATCACACTTCTTAAGACTTCTCTTCAATGACCTTCTGTCTATACTATTTCTTTTGGGAAGGATGTGGAGAGGTTGCCACAGAAGCTTTCTGTGTATCTCATTCTTAATCATGAGTCATAGTCATAGATACCATTGCAAAAGAAGCTTCCTTGTTCTTTATCATCAGCAGCAGGATGGATCATGGACTTCCACAGGGTTTCTGGCTACAGCAAGGGCCACAACACAAACATGGCTTCAGGTGACAGCACAGACCATGGACATGCCATTGGCTTTTGGCAGTAACACAGACCATGGACATCAACACAGTCCCTGGTTACAGCAGGGTCACAGACACCAATATGGCCCTCAGAGTCTACATGGAGTACATACACCAACATGACCTCAGGCCCCACACATCAATGTGGCTTCAGGTAGCAAAAACAGCCACTGACATCCCCATGGCTTTCAATGGCAAGACAGGCCATGGACATCAACACACACACCCAGCTGCAGCAGGGTTACAGACACCAACATGGCCCTTGGTGGCAACATGAACCATGGACATCAACATGGCTGTAAGTGACAACATGGACATCAGCACGGATCACAGATACCAACATGACTTTTGGGGGCAGCAAAGGCCATGGAGGGTTTCCAAGGAGGACTAATCCAGAAAATGGACCATTCTCCATCTCAGATATCCTGTCACTGCTCTGAGCCAGGGCAATCAAGTAGCTAGGGAGCATGTTCAGGAGGCAGAGCCTGTGCCAGCTCCAGGCTGCTACATACCACCCTGCTAGTCCCGTTTGACATTACATTCTTCCTCATTTATCACATCCTTCTCCCACATCTGTCACTACCACCATGGCATCTCTAGTTCTGCCTCTTTCCACTGAGCCCATACATAGCTCTGTCCCTCTGTCTTTCCCACCTCTCCTTCAAATACTTGTTCATTGAAGTAGCATTGCATTACAGTGTGTGTGACTCTGTGTGTGTGTGTGTGTGTGTGTGTGTGTGTGTGTGTGTGTAGTTTCCCCCCAAACAGCTTTACATGCAAATATTCATTATAACAGTCATTGTTCTGGTTCAAAGTTTCTGGTTCCTAAAGTACCATAAACACTTGACCATTGCTGAGACTCATCATTGCTGTTGCCCAGAGTCAGGGTGATCTTGCAACTAGGCAGGGCATCCAGGGGTAGTATCCACACAAACTCTAGACTACTGTACACCTCCTTGCTTATGATACTGGCCACCCTGAGGCTCACCAGGCATGACCATTATGCTTTCAGGGAACCCAAGGTGGGTACCAGGGGCTGCCACCATCTTGGATCACAGTGATGCTTCAGGTTCTCATCTTTGATGGCAATGATGTGCTCCTGGATCTGGTTCTATAGGACTGGCTCCTCCATACACTCCAGCAGCTTGTAGATGGAGTGGATGTTGGAGTGGACCAACTCGAGGTGCTGGATCTGGGCCTGGATGACAGCTGAGTTGGTCAGCATGGGCCTTCCTGGCATGGATCTATGCCAGACCTATAATTCTGACCTCAGAAGGTAGAGACAGTGCCTGTAACTGCAGCTCTAGAAGTCTCACTGCCCACTTCTGGCTTCTGCACTCATTTATACTCACATGCACATCGACACAGACACACATACAAACACATAACTAAATCTAGTAAAAATAAATCAATTTAAAATAAATCACTTAGGTAAAAAAAAAAGAAGAAAATGCTGGACAATCTCTAGTGCCTCAAGTTTGCCAGGGCTGCCATAGTGAAAGACCATGGAGTATGTGGTTTAATGGACAGACATGTGTACCCTTCAACTTCAGATGCTAGGATTCAAAAGGATTGTTGTCTTCAGAGGCTGCTCTCCTTGTTTACAGATGGCATCTTCTCCTTTGTCTTCCCAGGGTCCTTCTGTGCTTTTCCATCTTCACTGGCCTCTTATAAAGACCTCTGTCATGTCAGAATACAGCTCACCTTAAAGACCTCCACTTAATTACTGCTTCAAACACTTACGTCTAGGTTTCCAAATGTGGTCACATTCTAGGCAGCTGGGTTTTGACTTCTGCATGTGCACCGTGAAGTAGGGCTCAGAGGCTTAACTTCATCTCATAGCGCCTGGTAGAAATTCTTGGTCATTTCTACCTGAGCTGAGCCTCCTCAGCCAGCCTAGAGCTAAACACAGTTTGTGCAGCATCAGTTTCTTTCTCCTGCACCTCAGCAGTCTTCCAATCAGTGTACTTGAAGTTAAAAAGGCTCATCAGAGTATTCCAAAGAAATGGACATCAAAGGCTGCCTATTTTAGCATCTTTCTAACACTCATCCACTGTTTTGATAAAAAGTCTTTTACAATCATAATTGTGTTTTTTAATAGTTTGGGGGATTTCTCTGTTATGCATTCCTCAAGCAGAAAATAATCCTAGTCTCATATGTTCAATATTGACAACATCGTGGAAACTGCAGGAAAAGGCATGACGCCATGATAGAATGCTATCCCAAGGGACCCATGCCCAGATGCCAGCATAAAGGGTGTGATGGCAATAAGATCTTTACACATCTTAATTGTGAAATGCCAACTCCTCTGGGATAGACAGTTGTCAGTCCCCTCCATGATGTGTTCAGAAAAGAGTCTCAAAGCACACACTTCCAAAGCTTTGCCAAAAATGAGACAAGGAAGTGAGGACAAGATGTCCCTATGAGTCCCAGCAAAGGGGCACTCATGAATTGTTGGTCTAAGCAGCCATCAGCAGCACCTTAGAGGAGAACTAGACCCCAGAAATCCCTCAGATGTCACTGAAAGGACATCAAGGCCCCAAGAATGCTTGGCAGGGATTCATGCTGGAAAGTAACCCTGACCACATTTTATACCATAACTATGTCTGTTCACACACTGCTCCCATGAACATCAAGGTATTATGCAAAAACACTAGCACAACTCCTGGGAGGCTTTGGGGGAATTATAAAATAATTACCTTCTTGTGGCCATATCTGATGGACATACCCTGTATCTCCGGGCTTACCCTTTCCCACAGCAACTTCACATTTAACTCACCTACTTCCTAGACACATTGTAAAATTTCCCTCCTCTACATATTTATATCTAACTGATTCTTTATTTTGGAATGTCTTTAGTATCATCACAAACCATCTTTGTCTTTAAAAATCCAAGTTAACACCATGCCTATAATACTGCTCTCAACTCTTCCTATTTCCCTGAGTGAAAGTAATGTTTGTTTACTTGTTTGTTTTTTATCCTGTGCATTTTGTGCTCTGAATCCCCATGGTCTAGAATATAATGGAAGAAGAGATTATAGAGTGACTTCACTGCATTTTGGACATGTCTGTGTTAAATGAAGTAGTATTTTTACATATCATAGTTTGTAATTCCAACAAGGAAAAAGGCTGGGTATGTCAGTGTCAAAGGTATGGAACTGGCTTGGTAAATGATGACTTCCCTTTGTATTTCTAACCTGTGATTTGGTGGTAGAACCAAAGGGAAATATGAATGAAAGTGAATATCAATAAGTATTTAGGATCTGTTCCTCAAAGTTTTAGTGCAAAAATAATAATGTCATGTGTTATTGATGGAGCAATTGCTTATGACTAGGTACAATGCTTAAAACCTTTGTAAATACGCTAACTGCTCAACCTTCTTGGTAACCCATAGATTTGGTCTCCTTATCACTTCCTAAGGGCCACAAATCTCACTATTTAGGACGTGGGTCTTTGGCGCCAATCAATTTAGGTCCCACTACTCAAATAGCTAAGTTGTTTGGGGGCAAATCAGTTGGTCAACTGCATACTTTCTTTCCCTGAAGAATAATAATAAACTTAGGACCTACCTTACATGGCTATCATGAGAAATGGAAAAGATAATATATTAAACAAAACCAGTGAGCTGGTGCAAGTAAGAAGCTCAGTGCAAAATAAAAGCTCAAAATGCAGCCATGTTACAGGCCTGGTCCACTGCCCATTTTATATGTAACTAAGCTAGACATGGGTCCAGTATGCCTGACACCAGTGCAACCATGTGAGTTCATTTAATGCCACCTATGCAAATAGTTACTCACCCCAATCTTCTAGGAGTAGGCAATAAAAAGTTCCAAGGACTATCCCCAACAGTCCTAAAGGAATATGAGAAGACACAATCCCTTATCCACCCCATTGGATGATGTGAATGTCTTTCCAATCATTAGTAAAGGAAAATTCCTCAGTACCCCATTATTTCTTCCCAGTTCCTATAACTGAGAGAAGTAAAATGTCAAGAGGAGATTTATTTTAGTTTGACTCAAACTGAGAGGAAAGAGGTAGGGGCAGTTTATAATTAGAGTGATCATAGGACATTTCACCCTGGAGAGTCCCAGTTTACCTAAGTTGTCCCAGGGTACCTATTAATAGCACTCCTTTTTATTCCCAAAAGTATTCAAGTTAGGGCTATAAATTTCATGTCCCCTCTCCAATACTGGAAAATGCAAGTGCCTTGGAGTCATGGAGATTTGAATTCAAATCTTTATTCCATCCCTCACTAGCTGCACATCTCCATTAATTCATCCCACCATCCAGGACTTTACTTTCATCTCTAAAATGAATTTCACACTCTCTGTTTTCTAGAAGTTTGTGAAGATCTAGAAAATGAAAGAACTCTAGAAAGCACTTGACACAGAGTAGATGCTCCATATTAGTGAATTCTCCTCTCCTTATGCCCCTTTTTCCCCATTCACAAACTCTATTTAATTCAGAAGAAGTTATATCTGTATTTTATAGTTCACCAGGTGCCTCTTATGTATTGGTTATATATTCATCTAATTCAATTCAGCCCTCGTGGGTGGAAGAAGAAATTTCATCTCCTAAAGGCAATGCAAGTATTTTTGCAGATGTCTTTAATGCAGGGTATCTGAAAATCAGCTATGTAGAAGAGATACAGGAGGTCTTAAGGTTCAGTGCAGGGTGTGGACACCTCTGGCAGGTTGGATTTCCTATAGAAAGTAACATTTGGGAGAGGTTCAAAAGTGATGGGTACATTTGCAATAGGCAAAGACTATTCTAGACAAAGAAAATAGACTAAGGACAGGGTGGTAGGGAGTGCTTTCAAAGAATGGTGTTAATCCAACTGAACTGAAATGCTGAGTACATTGGGAACAGACTGTAAATAGAAGGTCTGCAGTAAGCCGTGGTGAGACACTGATGGTTCATGAGGAAGTCTAGTCTTGCCAAGATGAGCCTTGGGAACAGTTCTCTGGCAGCTGTTGAGTAGGAGCAATTACAGGCCATACAGAGAGGCAGGATGTGGGAAGCACAGCTATGATGCTATTGTATGAGCACTGTTCAGTTGACTTCACAAGTTCAGTTTGATTAGCCTCCTAACCCTATAGCTCTAGGAATCAAGTACAATAAAAGCCAGTCTATCTCACTTCTAACTGCATAAATAAATTCACTTATCCAGTTTCTAATCATAAATCCAAACTGGTGACAAACCTTGAGGGTTCAATCACCTGTCTCCTATGGTAGAAGACACCACCTCGTATTTCTTTAAGAAATTTCCTATAATTTTCCCTGGATTTTTTATCTGTATTCTTCTCATTCTTATAGTACTTTCATCTCTAGTCTAACCCAAAAACACTCATCGGTGATGTTCTTGCACTCACTCTATATTCCACCTTGGAGGGAATCTCACCCTCAACTCCATCCAGAGCAGAGCCTAACACAGTGGACTGCAGCTGTGATAAAACACTGTGACCAAAAACAGCTTGGGAAGTACAGGGTTTATTTTATCTCACAACTCTTGGGTCACACTCCATCACTGAGGGAAGTCAGGGCAGGAACTCAAGGCAAGAATTGGAACAGAGGCCGTGGATGGATGCTGCTCATTGTCTTGCTCCTCATGGCTTGCTTGGACTGCTTTCTTATACAACTTAGGACAACTTATCTAGGGTTGGTACCCCTATAATAGGCTAAGCCATCCCACATAAGTCACTGATCAAGAAAATGCTTCACAGGTTAGCTGCAGGCCAATCTGGTGGGAGCATTTTCTCAATTAAGGTTCCCTCTTGCCAAATGACTCTAGTTTGTATCAAATGAACAAAACACAAACTAGGAAACTGGTACTCAGTGCTATTGGGAACTTCCCAAAATCTCTAGAAACTGCAGCTCAGAAATTACCTACCTATAGGAGGAGAGGAATAGCATGCTGTTCAAGTACTCCCCATTTGACAAAGATGATCCCACAGTTTTTAACTCTCTGGTATCTCCTAACTGCACACATCAAATTATAGCATCTTGCACAAGATGTAACTAACTAGAGTATCCGAGGAAAACAGAAAAAGATACATGAGACCTAAGGTGATGTACTATTGTACTATGCAGCCAAACTTGTGCAAGGTTATTAGAACCTACAGTAAACCAAACTAAGTTATACCATTTCATATCACAAGTGCCAAAGATATAGGGAAAATCCTAAAAGCAGTGAAAGAAGATGGTTAAAAAAAAAAAAAAAAAAGAATGGAAATAAGAATTTCTGCAGACTCAGCAGATGCAATCCAGACAAGGAGACAAGAGGCGGACATCTTCCAAGTGTAGTTAAGAGAGGTCTGGTCTGGAGGCAACTCAATCCAGCTGTTCTCTCTCTCTCTCTCTCTCTCTCTCTCTCTCTCACACACACACACACACACACACACACACACACACACACCTCAACCCAGGACTTCCACCAATGTGCAGCCTGGCCACATAAGCTCCAGCCACCACTGTGACATTCTAGTAAGCAAAAAAGAAAAAGGGAGAAAGAATATTAAATTCCCCCTTTTAAGAGCACATTCTCTAGGCAGTCACATTAGCACCAATAAAATTATGTGCATAACCATAATCAAAGGCAAGGAAAGCTGGGAAATACACTATTCTTTTTAAGTATGTGCACATGGGAAGAGGGGTATATGCATGTGAATTCAGTGCCTGTGGAGGCCAGAAGAAGATGTCTGATATTCTGGAACTGGAGTTATATGCAGTTGTGAGCCACCTGATAGGAGCTGAGAACTGAACTCTGGTCCTCTTCAAGATCAGCAAGTCTTTTAAGCACAGAGCCATCTCTCCAGCTCTAGGAAATAAGTTTTTATTCCAGTTGCTATGGATCCAAATAGAACTTTGTGGCTATGTTATTAAGGACGACTAGCAACCTTTGCCATAGATACTAAGCTATATAGTACACAGTAGTCCCTTTCTTTCTTGATGCTATTAATAAGACATCAGCTACAATAACCAGTGAATCCATGTAGGTAAAATTAAGGGGCTGAAAAAATGATCTGTAATAGTCCTTCCATTTATGACTTTTATTTCTATGTGTTGCCAGGATTCACTGACACATAATATATCTTCTTCCATTGGAACAAGAATAGGCAAATTATAGCCTAGAGGCCAAATCTAATTAATTATCTGATTTTAAAATAAAGTTAGTTGGAACATAGTTACATCCACCTGGCTGAATGTCACCTACAGCTGTTCTCACATAACAATGGCAGAGGTGCAAATAGTCACATGGCCATGAAACCTTTAGGTTTCTTGCGTACTTGTGTCCTGGCCCTTTGTGAGTACATTTCGGCAGTTCCTGCATTAGACAAACTCACGTGACCGAGCAATGTGAGAAAATTTTGTTTTCAGCCAAATGTGTCTTTCTTCTCTTCCATTTGCTTCTTCTATAGCTTACATTCTATAGTTTGAAACTGAATACACCACGGTCTTAATTTCTAAGGATTTCAAGGAAAACAAATGCAGATGTTCTGCCAAAGACAGAAATGATAGTATTTTTCTTAACTCTTGAAAAAGCTTTCATCTGCCCTTGAAATCTTGGGCTTAAACACAGGAAACCTCTCCCTTAGAAATTTGGCTGCAGGGAGAAACGACTGTTTTGGAGCATATTCCAAAGAAGTAAGTACCTAAGGCATGGAATCCTGGCAAAAGATAGATTAGCATTTGTAAAATTCTCATGTTAAAGAGAGGGATCGGGACCCAGGGTGGTGGTCAGAAGGAGCCAAGAAGGACTTATCTGAGATCCAGACTTAAGAAAATCACCTGCTGGAGACTAGCCCTGCAGCGGGGCACAAGAGGTTCAGGTTCTGTGGACGGAGAACTGTGTGACAAACATGAGGCTGGCCCTTGATGGTTGAAGCAGGGCAGATGAAACACCATCAGCACACCAGGCTAGGGAAGTGATGTGATGCCTGTTGATGATTTAGAAAGGAGGGCTCACTTTGGTAAGTGATGGACAAGACCCATCTCCCTGGGCAAGGCTCTGAAAAATGCCTTTCAATGTGTCCTTCTCACCAAGAAGCCATAAAAGAAACCTGTCCTTTACCCAAGGCCCAGGAGGCATACATTTGGAACAAGGCTTAATGACCACAGAGAGGTTTAGATTTTACTCTCTCTGGCAGACATGGGTTCAAACACATGCTCATGACTTCTAAGAGGTGTTCAGTAGGTCATTTTAGTGACCCCATTTGCAGACAGATAATTTTAGATGTCCTACAAAATTGTGGTGACTATTCTTAAAGTGTTGGGCAAGTGGTAGATATTGCTGTCACCATTGCCATGATCCCCAGCTGTCATTAACACCATTATCACTACCCCCACCACCACTGTAATCCACATTCTGGGCCCATTGGTCAGCTCTTGACAGGGCCTGGCTTGAGAGCTAAAAGACCTGAACTAGAAGACTACATATATCCATATCTATTGAACAGTAGAACCTTACAAGGCAGAATTAAACAGCCATAAGATTCTTACAGTCCCCAAGATTTCCAGAAAGTTTGTGTCCTTGCCTTGAGAAGCAATGTCTGTAGGAGTGAGGTAAGCAAGACAAGTGTCATTGGGGATACAGCCTGCTGCACCCCTGGGCAGAAGAAACCTGGCCGCATCTATTGTTTCCTTCTTCCAATGTATACACATGGTATCCAAGACCCACCTCATGCTGCCTTCTGAGAACAGTCTCTCTGACCAAACATTCCCATGCCATGCTCCCTTACTTTATTCCAGACTCTGTTGAAATCCTTTTGCAGGCTCTCTGCAACCCCAAACAGGATGCCATTCTTGCAAGCTTCACCTGCCTCCTCCTTCCTTGGCTTCACTTCCCCCAAAGCGCTCATCATTTCCTGATGTATTATACATTTTTCTTATATGTGCATTTCCATCTGTGAGAAGGCAAATTCAATGATGTTTGAGATTTTTCTTTGTTTTTCTGGTGTTTCCACATGTAGAACTCTATCTGAAATATCAAGAGATGTACAGTTTATTGAGTAGTTTTGAATTAATCTAACCTACCTGCATTCAGAAAAGAAAAAATAATTTTGGTTTAAAATATAAGCATCAAGGCAAGGGAGATAAGGGCTTGCCATACATTCCTAAGAACCTGAGTTAAGATCCCTAGCACCCATGTAAAAAGGCAGGCACAGTAGCACGTACTTGTAGTTCCATTGCTGGAGAGATAGAGACAGGAGCATCCCTCTGACTTGCTGGCCAGCCGCATTTGCCAAACTGGAAAGCTTTGGGTTCAGTGAGAGACCCTGTCTCAAAAAACTAAAGTAGAGAGCAATTAAGGAAGACATCTGGCATCAGTCTGAAGCCTCCACATGCAAATACATACACACATGAGTACATATACACACACAAAATGCATACACACATGCACATACAAAATAGGCATTCTAGAAATAGTAAAGAAGAAACAACCTTAAATGAAAAACAATTAAGTAGTTCTTAAGCAATAAGAAAAGAATTGCCTTAGGATACTTTTTGGACAACATTGCCAACCAAAGTGTGCCCTAGTCCTGTGCTACCTTGGCTATCACAACATAAAGAACCAAGAAAACCAATGATGATCAGAGAAGACTAATTTTTCTTTTTTTTTTTTTCAGAAAAAAAATTACCTCTTAACTCAATGATTTCCAAACATTTTAACTTAATAAAATCCAAGAATCCTAATAAAAAATTACTGAAAGTCTATGTAAATACATTTGGTTTTCCTTTTGTTTCTATTTTAAGTTCAAAACATGGGCTTGCAAAGTCAGGAAGAACAATCAGGTTGTAGTATCGCAACCTTCAATCAACCTCAGTATCAATTTTATTTCCCTATTTTGTGTAGTTTTTTTAGGCCTGGAATCCCCTGCCTTGCACTGTAAGTAGCTGTGGACGGCACATTTTTAATGGCTTGCCTTGCAATCTCAGGGTGCTCCTCAAATCAACTGCTACAGAAACTTCAAAGAGGAGAAAAGGGAAATTGTCTTTTCAGAACTGATTTGCTAATGACCTCTAACAACACCTTGAGTTTCTTTTCTTTTTTCACATGAGTACCAAGGACAGGAAAGGAACAGCCAAAAATTACAACAAACATCAAACCCAGTCCTAATTCAATAGCTCCACATAACAAAACATTTCAAATGCAACTGCTATTTTTTACCCACTGTCCATTTAGTAAGAATGGGAGAAAGCCAAGAATAGAGGCACCTGAGCCATGCTAGAAATAGATCACAAAGATCCACAGCACATTCCACAGTGCAAGGGTAGAGGACCTCATGTGAGCAGCATGCAGAAGTCTGACTTGGAAAACAAAAACACATATGGCTGCAATAGCCAGACCAATAATGCACACACAAGAACTTCAGAATGTGTATCAACTGCTGCAGGAGCAAGAACCAGCCCTCCATCTGTCATACACTCTGTGCACACATACACGTATGACTCCTCATGCTTATTTTTACAAGTATTTGACTCAACTGGAATTTATTTTCCTCCAGGGCCTGGAAGCGGGGGACAGCTTATCTCTAGTCCTGCTAGGCATCTGTCTTAGCAGTGCTAACTGACGAATGCGCATGTTTACTCCTGATCACCGATGACCACTTTCCACATTCCCAAACACTCAGATTCTAGCCTAAGACACTTTGTGGTTTTCTGTTTCATGTGGAAAAAAAAAAAAAAAAAAAAAAACCTTTCAAGGTTCTAATGAAGTATTTGTATTGCCTGTGGCATCTCTGTGACATCTTGTGTCTACATGCATGTCCTTCCTTCATCAGGGTACCTAACTGACCATCAAGCTACATGGTGACAGAGCCCTCCCTCCACAGGAGTTAACCAAAGAGTAGGCTCTGAGCTCATGCCAGCTCCGCTTCACATAGGGCACAGCAGTCTCAAGCTACAGGCTCAGTCTTCAAGGGGGGAAAATGTTCAACACCCAATTATCATCACCTTTGTGTTGCCAGGTTGAAAATGATTCCTTTTATCTGCTTCTTTGGATTTATATAATTTTTCATTTACAACCACACGGAGCAGGCTTAACTTCGCACAGGAGGACCACAGAACCACTAGTCCAAGAGAGACCATGCCTCTCCTGTCATGTCTCTGACTCATGTTCTTCCTCTGCAATTCCTTTAATGAATTCCAAGAGGCCTCAGAGGCCCAACAGAGAACTTGCAAAATTGGGTGTTTGCAGTGGAAAGTGTTCTCAGCACAGGGTCAGATTAGCAAAGTGTCAGTCTCAACTGTGTGACCTTAGACCGGTGATATAAACTCCATCCACATAATTCAACTTCCTTATTGAACACATACAGTAATCACTGTTAGGATTGCTATGGCTATGAAAGAGATGTGATGTCAGCTACAGCAGTGACAGGTGGAGATGGGCCCCCTTGTGTCCGCTGCCCATTCTTGCTTAGCCACCTCCACATCTTAATCAAATGCCCACTGCTCTAACTTCATGAACAAGCCATGTTTTTTTCTTCCCTATCTGAGAGGGAAAAGGTACACAAACAGAGCAAGAGTTTCACCACTGAGTTCAGAAGTTATTATGCCACTAACGTGTGGGTTGATTTCTCCTCTTCCATCTGGAAAATCACATCACACGTTGGTCACAAGTATCAAGGCTGAGTGTGAGGTATCCCCATCCTTGCAGAGTTTAGTGGCTTAACACTAGGGACAGGGCAGGGCTTGAGCACAGGGTGGGGCTAATAGAAATGTAAGTGTAAGAGTGAGAACATAGAGTACACATCCTCTTGCTGACATTGCTGACATGTGTCAGGGAACAGACCCAGGCTATTTTGTGGGATTTTCTTCCTTATTTGCAAACAAGAGGATCCACAAATGTAGTGAGTACCATGAAGGCTTCCAAAGAAGAAGCTTTGACATAAAGTTCTCCAGGTTCGCAAAGTACTGACTTGCAAATCCTGTATTCTGAGGGGCTGGGTCAGCTAACACAGTGCAGTGGGTGTTTCCCGGTGCTCACTGGCTTATGAATATTTAAAGGTAATAAATGTCACAGTAAGTGTTTAACGATCTTGTTTACATGTAAAAGTCCTTGAGAAGGGTCTATTGAAGATGAAGCTGATGCCAATTTCAAAATGTCTTTATTCACTCATCCCCTCCTCACTTCTTGGGGACAAGAAGATGTCCTTTAATACAATAGGGATTCAGGGAACGCAGTCTTTCAACTTGAACATGGCAAAAGTGTAAAAATTAGTATGGGTATTGGAATTTTTTTTCTTTGGTGTTTTACAGTTATTCAAAATGACATTTTCTCATACTGATGAAAAGAGAGGACAAAAGAGAGGGCAGGGAGGAGCAAGGGAGGAAGGGAAGGAGAGAGAGAAGGAAGGAAGGAGGGAGGGAGGGAGAAAGGAGGGAGGGAAGGAGGGAAGGAAGAAGAGAGGAAGGAAGGAAGGAAGGAAGGAAGGAAGGAAGGAAGGAAGGAAGGAAGGAGAGAGGGAGGGAGGGAAGAGTTCCTTCTTCCCCAATGTCAGGAATTACTGCTATTCTAGAATTTATCTAGTGACCCAGGGAAGCCAGTTTAGGCTACTTATTTGTGGAGAAGTAATCTCAGGCTTGAACTGGGCAGAGCTAGGTTACAGATCCAGAAGACTGAGCTTGAAGAAGTTAAGACTCCCAACATTGCCCAGTAACATCCTTGTTGGGGCAGTGGTGAAGCTAAATGGCATAAGATGAGTAAAGTGGGTGCAAAAGTGCCTGCCACACAGGTTCTTATTGTGTGCTTGTGTTAAAGTAAGAATTACCCAATAGATTCACTGTGTAACTTACATCATACAAGAAGACAACCTGTAGCAAGTGAGCCATTCAATAAAATGACCAATACTTCTATTGGTGAAATTATTAAGGCCACTCTACGTAGTTAAGAGGGAGGTTTATTTTGTGGGGTAACTTACAAATGAAGGGATAGGTTGTAGGGTCTGACAAAGGTATGGCACAGTCAAGCGGTGTTCTCTGGAGAACTCTGCTCGGTCTACCTCCAGCGTCCAGAGTCCCAGAACCAAGAGAGCCCTCTCCTCTCGATCCTGGGTCTTCAGCTTCCTCCCTCAGCCCCGCCTTGTGGGCGTGACCATTACCGAAGCCTCAATGGGGGTTGGAACTTCCAGGCCAAGGCTGGGATGGCTACCCACTACACACTACAGGCAGTCAATATATGCTTGGGGCTCTAGAGTGAGAGAATACATATAAGTCATCAGGGTCCATCAATTTAATGAGTTAATCATTTATCACACAGCCATGTCCCGTCTGAGTTAAGAACACAGTGATGGGTTGGGGATTTAGCTCAGTGGTAGAGCTCTTGCCTAGCAAGCACAAGGTCCTGGGTTCAGTCCTCAGCTCCAAACCCCCACCCCCCACACACACCAAAGAAAGAACACAGTGTCAGAGAGGAAAGAGCACTGAGCCTGGAATCAAGAGCCTGATTTCCAATCCTTCACAACTAGCTGAATGAGCTTCTCTGTGACATTGTTCCTGTAGGAGCTCAGGTCTCCATAGCCATGTACCAAGACTGAGGGAAACATTTTTCTGTTAGTTCTGTCCCAGGACTCAGATGGTAGGCTGACATGAACAGCAAGATGTAGCTGACTTACTCTTCCATTACTACACCCGCCCCCACATGAAACTTACTCTACATTTATTTACCCTGAATAACAAAATGTATTACCCCTAATTTAGGGTATCTCAGGTAGTGAGAGACTGGGGAGGAGATTACACAGGGGCTGAGCATCAGGAAGCCCCCTACCATAGTCTCTCAGAACTGAAGGGTCCTCATTTATATCACCAAATGAGCTGCTTGTGTTCTTCAATGAAAAACTCCACCCTTTCTTGCTCCTACCTGAACTCCTGTTAGCCTGACAAGCTAAGCAACCCAACTTGCAATTATTTTTCTTTAACTTTACTTTGGTCTACAAGAATGTTCACAGTGAGAGTGCATACCAGATAATGCAAGCCAGTGCATGATATGAAACAAAAGTAATTTGGAACACATTGAAAGGCCAGGGGTCAAAACTGAGCCATAACATATTGGTTGTCTAGAGTGGTGGTGACTTTATTGAGGAACTCGCTTTCAGCTTGAGATTAAAACTAAATGAATCAGCAATGATCGCTCATGTGCCTGTGTCTTTGTTGACAACTACAAGCAAAGAAAGAGGCCTTGCTCATCATCAATACCAACTCTTAGAAGAGTTGGAGCCTGTTCTACTGAGCTACAAAGCATCTCCTAACAATCAAAACTTAAAACACATTCTCATGAAGCTCATCAAGTGATGTAGAGAACAGGACCTCAGGCACTTCCCTTCAGAACACAGTTCTGGAAGGCAATTCTAATCTTTCCTCAATGAAAGTCAAGAGCATTGCTACCAGATATGAAGAAACTAAAGTTCAAGTGCAAGGCCTACCAGTGGTTTGGCTTAATCCAAGCACAACATCTATTGTGGCATCAAAGAAACTTGATTTTGAATGCCAAGCCTACATCCTTAAGAGGAACTGCCCAAGAGGCCACAAGAAAAGGGCTCAGAGTCCCCCTTATCTGAGCTTCATAGGAAAGAGTGTAGTGATTGATTAGTGATGTCTTCAATGACCAAAGGAATTGGGGTGAATGTTTCACCTACATGTACATATGTGGACCACAAGCACACCTGGTGCACTCAGAAGTCAAAAATGGTGCTGGGTCCCCTGGAACAGGAAGGCAGACAACTATGAGCTAATGTGGGTTTGGAGAATTGAATCTGGGTCCTCTGCAATAGCATCAAGTGTTCATAACCACTAAGTCATTTCTCCAGCCCTTCTCTGTCTTCTTCTTGAACTGGAAAGGATTTCTGAAATAAGAATTAAGAGAACATCCAGGTGGTAATGGTGCACGCCTTTTATCCCAGCACTGGGGAGGCAAAGGCAGGCAAATCTCTGTGTGTTCGAGGGTCAGCCCGGGCTACAGAGTGAGTTCCAGGAGAGGTGCAAAGCTACAAAGAGAAACCTTGTCTTGATAAACAAAAAACAAACAAAGCCAAACAAGTACTACTTAGATAATAATATTTTATAAATATAAAATGCAGTTTAGTGTCCAAATACTATATTTACACACACACACATTCACACATACACACACACACACACACACACACACACACACACACACACACACATGCACACATACACACCTTAAAAGAACATACCTTGCCAATGAAACTTTGATACAGTATTTTCTTAATATCTGTATATCTTATAAAGAAGGCATATTTTTATTTTGAGCTAAGGATCGAACCCAGGGCCTTGTGCTTGCTAGGTAAGCGCTCTACCACTGAGCTAAATCCCCAACCCAAGAAGGCATATTTGAATTGTTAAAAAAAATCTAATAGTATACCTCCTGATGACTATCATGGACTGTCTTTTTTGGCAAAGGAGTGTTGTGTTTCCTGCACATCCCTGGGTCTCCCTTATCTTTGGGTGTTGCACCAAGTGCTAGGTGCTGATGGGACAGAGAGCAGGCTCCTCCCTGTGAGCATATCTGTATCGTGTCTCACTTATTCCATTCAGCATTAATCTCTATTTTGTGCTTCACCGGCTTCTAGGTATAGTCTCAAAGGTTGCCTTAGACATAATGTGCTAGAGATCAAATCCAAATTCTTACATTTGACTCTCCAGAATCCATCTTCCTCTCTGAGTTAGTATTGCTCTTCAAATCACAGTATGTGAAACTTTCCAAACAGGCTTTCAAAGGCAAAGTACATATGCTTACTTGCCTCAGAACCTTTTACTATATATATTTAGCTCATTTAGCTTGCTTAGCTTTTTGTTTCACATAGAGACCTAGCCCGTAGTATCATGGCAGACACTCTGCAAGGGAAGGCTCTACTTTTTCAGTCTCTGTATTCCCTGAAAGTTGTGATTAATCAGAGGGATGTCCTCTCCACTGAGCACTGTTAATTAGTTGGACATTTAACATGGAAACCTCCCAAGAAGGGAGCTGTGTGCTCCTGCAGCACAGAGCCTGACTCAGGCCCTCCTGGAGCTATAGGGAATGAGTTCCCTTGCACAGTGAAGCACCCCCCATTGATCCAAGGGAGGCAAACTGATTAAGCAGGGCTTCTGGCAAAAGGGCCAAGATGCTAGGGCTTGTGGCCACAGAGATAAGAAGAGCCAGCCCCCAAATACCTCATCCACTTGACACTCTCCCAGGTGCAGGCATTCTTATTCCTGTTATTCAAAGTCCAAGCCAAGAAATGAAAGTCTCTGAAGGTGACCTCCCTAGAAAATGGCCATCTAGAGAAGCAGTCCAGGCCCACACTCCACACAGCTCCCTGTGTGCCTTTTTGCTTCAGCAAGCACCACAGTGGGTCCTCGGGGACATCAACAAATGGTACCACCCAGTCCTTTCTCCATGGAAGTGTATAGCCTAGCAAAGGAATCTGGAAAATAGCCTAAAAGGAGGAGAGCCAGTGAAACTTACTATGTAATTAACACTAGCCCCTTTTTCTTTCTAAGGGAGTGGGCCTAATGTAATTTGTATCTGGATTATTTCATTCCTAAATTCCTTGCTTGACCTTGCTGGAATCGACAGGGTAGGCAAGGAGAAAAAAAAAAAATCCCAAAGTCCCTGCCAAATTTTTGTTTCCACGAAAGGAAGCCTTCTGGTAGAAAAACCAGTTTCCAATGCTTTATGAACAATAGCCTAAGTAAGGGAAAATCAGAAGGAAAAGGGTTCCCTCCTCATCTGGAGTAATACAGAACAGACAACAGAGGAGAGGGAGCTGACACAGTCACTCAGGATATTAGGCCAAAGCTGACCCAGAGGCATGAGGCAAACCACACCGTTGCCCTCACTTCCTTTCTCTCTGTTTCTGCCTCCAGAGAGAAAGAGTGGAGGTAGGGGAAATACAGAGGGGAGGTATTCGAAGGACCTACTGCCTAGATTTGAGTTTTCAAGTAAAATTAACTTGAACGTCAAAGACACAGAACCTCCAAGTTATATATAAAATAAACAAAAGGGGCTGGGGAGATAGCTCTGTTGGCATAGTGCCGATGGTGACCTGAGTTTGGATCCCATAAACCCACATAAAAATCCAGACGTGGCAGCATATGTCTGTAATCTAGCACTGAGAGAGATGGGAGAATTCCTGGGCCTTGTTGGGTAGGCAGCCTAGGCAACCATTGACCTCCAGGTACAATGAGAAGCTCTTGTCTCAAAACATGAAATAGAGAAATAATTGAGGAAGACACAAGATATCTGGCCTCTACAAGCACACAGACTCAAGAAACCCCTTCAAGACATATGAACACACACATACACACACCAATTGAAATGTGGGCCAGGGTGAAGTGTATGCTAAATAAGATGGATAATAACATACTTTGAACTTGTTAGAACACAC
Organism: Onychomys torridus; assembly: GCF_903995425.1. NCBI lineage: Eukaryota > Metazoa > Chordata > Mammalia > Rodentia > Cricetidae > Onychomys > Onychomys torridus. Next base: position 75,173,452 of record NC_050443.1, read on the forward strand.
AGCTTTAATCTCAATGCAAAAAGCTGTTCAATCATCAAAGACAACAGGATATGTGGACTAAGGTAGGTGGGCCTTTAACCAGTATGGGGTTTGACTGAAAATGATCCCCACAGGTTCCTACGTTTAAATCCTTGGTCCCCAGTCAATAGAACTCTTTGGCAAAGATTAGCAAGTGTGACTTTGTTGATGTAAGTGTGCCCTTGTTAGAGGTGTGTCACTCAGAGTAGACTTTGAGGTTCCAAGAGCCCAAAACCAGCTCTATACTTGTTCCCTCTCTGCCTATAACTGCAGATCAGATGTGAGTTCTCAGCTAGCATGAGCTCTAACACTATGCCTGTCTGTTTGCCACCACACTCCTCATCATGATGACTAACCCTCTGAAGCTATAATCAAGCCTTCAATGAAATGTTTCCTTTTATACGTTTCCTTGGTCATGATGTTTCCTCACAGCAACAGAACAGTTAACTAAGAACCCTGAACCAAGAACACTGCTGTCCAGTTTTTGATAATTCTCTCCATTCAGAAGGATAGGAAGGTTCACCAAGTTTTCTGTATAATTCAGGTCCCAAGGTCAAAGCCTCAGGTTTCATTCCTCTGTTCTGAGACAAAGCAGTTGAGCTTTCTAAATGTTTTGGTTGCTCTGTAAGTCATCAGTGGTTTCTGATTCTGAGCATTAACCAGAAAGGTGAAGTGTACCGAAGTATGTAATACAGAGTGCTACCCAATACCTGGTACATCTGCAGCACCAGCTGGCCCTTCCAAGGTTACCCAACACCTGGTGTATCTGCAGCACCAGCTGGCCTTTCTTAGGTTACCCAACACCTGGTGCATCTGCAGCACCAGCTGGCCCTCCCAAGGTTACCTGAACACCTGGTGCATCTGCAGCACCAGCTGTCCCACCCAAGGTTAAGCTGAATTGTTCCTAGCACAGTTAGATATGGCTACTGCTCACCTAGAAGACAAGTGCATAGACCCATCCATGTGAGGAGCTAATCCATTCCTCCTTAGTACCTGTGGGTCCAGTAATTGCCCCTAGGCATTCTGTCCTTCATATAATAAATAATGTTTTCTCTGTCCAAGGCAGGTACCTAGAGATGACTGTCATAACTTTCCTGAATGTGAGATGCATGGGGTTTTCCTGCAGGGTGGCTGCCAGTCACTCTAAGGGACCTTCTAGGGCAGGAAGTTAAATCCATGCCAAGACCTGTAAGTGAGACTACCCAACCAACACTGTTCCACTCCCACACACACACACACACCCTCAGACTGAGTAGTGGTGTTTCCCCAGACTGAGGCTCTGTCCTGTTTTCATAGCTTGTCACTATTATCATTGCTTTTGCTGTCAGCAAACTCATCATCATCAACTTCACTCAAGATCCAAGAGCTTCAACACTGAGCCTTAACAAACTGGGTGGCTTCAAATCCAGAAATATCATCCTTGCCATTCTGGCAGCTGGAGCCTTAAGTTCACAGTCAAGGAACTAACAAGATCCTCTTTTTTTAGAGACTCTGAGGAGAAGTCTGTTCCATGCTTCCCTCATGACTCCAGTGGCTTGCTGACCCCCTCTGTGTCCTCTGACTTATAGATGTGTCACTCTAGACTCTGAATCCATCCTCCCACAGTCCCCTCCTCCTCTCCATTTACCTATTTGGCTAAACCTTCCTCTCCTCATTGGATTAGGCCCATCTTAACCTAGGCTGACCTCATCTTAGTGAGCTTGCATGTGTCATGGACAGAACTCAAAATAACATCATAATCACAAGTTCTAGGTGGACAAAAACTTGGGGACAGGTCTGTTAGAGGTGTGGATACTATTCAACTTATAAATAGACTTATATCAAGTATTGAAAATGGTAAGGAGAGATAATCTCAGGTCCCATGAGATTGCATCACCCATAGAAATTAGCTCCATATGGAGCCCTGTCCGTTTCATAAACGAAAAACAACCAAACAAAAAACCTGAGATTTCTAAATCATGCAGGGGAAAGTGACTTTATCTAGGACCCATGTTATATCTTAGTTTTAGCCTTATGCCTTTTCTACATTTTTACTGCTAGCCATAGTATTAGAATATCCATTCCCATTAATGTTCTGGTGTGAAAAGTCAGACTTTCCAATCATGTTAGACACTGTCTGGTTTATAAGAAAGAATAAAATAATTTGTATGCTTGGTGCAGAGCTATAGTAAGTACATAATGGAGTCAGTATGGTAACTGTTCCTTTCCCGCCTTCCATTTTCTCCAAACTTCATAGCACAAAACAAGATGCATTAAGAATTATCAATAAAGGCGAGGGGTAAGGTACATTGAATTACATCCCTGTTCTGCCAAATGCTCATTGTCAGCGATACCATCTACTCTCTTCTTGGTGTGTGTGCCTAGGTTCCATTTAATTCAACAGCCATTAATTGAGCACTTCCCATGCATCAGGCACTAGCCTAGGCGTGGAGAGCAGAGGCAAAGTATTACAAAGTGGAATCAGATACAGTCCCCGCCATCAAACAACGTGGAGTCTTGTGGTGTATTAATAGTGAGCTGACATTCAAATCACAGTATGATGGATGCTCTAGAAGAGGGAAAGTGGAGTGCTTTGACAAGACCGACAGTATGATGGATTCTGCCTGGGGTGCAGAGAAGAGTTTTCACCAAGATGCCATTAGAATGGAGCCAAGAGAAACAGGAAATGGGGGGGGGGGGCTGGAAATAAGTTCACCAACAGAGAAAAGAGCAGAGGCAAAAATGATGATAGGAAAGTACATCTGGGTGTGAGCTGAAGTCAATCCTGTCCTGAAGACAGTGAGTGGAGAGTGTTAGGAGATGAGTAGGGAGGTGAAAGATTGGATCCACACCACTGTGGAGGCTGCTTCTTTCTAGAGCAGGGCAGAAGATTGGACACATCTCATGTGTCTAATCTTACTTGTTTTTAGCCCCAGTTCCCCACACTTGCCAGTCATGTTCTCTAAGAAAGTTACTACATCTCTTTAAGTCTGCATTCAGTCTGTCATGTGAGGGAATGTCTTCCATTCCTAGTTTCTGGAAAGATAAAATAAGAGCATGACAAGCATAACACCCAATATAATAAATAATTACCTGTAGTTTTACAAAATGAGCTTCTGTGTTCTTGAACAGTATTCTTGTTTATAAATTACCATTGATCAGGTACACAAGGGGATGTTTGGGATGTTTGATTTGGTTTGGTTAGGACTGTCATAGATCCCTAAATGTTTAAATCAAGAGATAGAAGGACAATTCTAAATCGAGAGGAGGCTGAGAGGAAAGGCAGGTGCTACCTGGCTAACTCAGGACCTAAGCAGACAGGAAAGGGTGTGGAAATGAACCAACCAGCTAGAGAACACAGGAGAACCAACAGGGCAGAATGAGTGGTGGGCTTGTGAGTTACATACACAGAATGGTTTCAGTCCTTGAATCATTCATGAAAGCACAAAACTTGAGATCAAAGAAAGTTCTGGAAAGGTAGTGAGTTCAGTTTTAAGCTTCTATGAAAGATCTGGGACTGAAGATGCCATGCAAGACATTGGCTCTATGGTTAGTGAAACTGGGATCATCGGCATCTGGTGGGAAGAGTGGGAACATACAACATGACAGAGGGTCACATCCATCAAGAGTATGCAGAGAAGCCAGGTGGTGGTGGTGCACACCTTTAATCTCGGCACTCAGGAGGCAGAGGCAGGCGGATCTCTGTGAGTTTGTGTCCAGCCTGGTCTACAAAGTGAGTTTCAGGACAGCCAGAGCTGTTACACAGAGAAACCCTGCCTCGAAAGCAAACAAAAACAAACAAGAGTATGAAGAGAAAGATGAGAAGCAGGCAGATGACAACCTGGGAAACCCTACATTTAAGAAGAGAGCAAAGCAATTTAGATAGTATCAGCCTTCCATTGTATGTTAAAAATGGGTCCCTCTAAACAACCTGCCGGCCATTGTCTTCAAGTGTATATAAGGAAAGAGACAGAAATCATGACCCTCCTATGGTAATAATCATAACTGGGCTATGGCAAGCCTATATTCTAGTCTCATGACCTTCAGTGTAGGTTCCTGCTGTCATGCCATGCTGGCTAGCTTGAGATGCAGACAGCAAGAGACTGTCTTGGGAGGTGCTTGACTGACACCTTTCTTACCTTTCCCAAAGCAGCCTCATTTTTCTCTGTCTGTGGGAATGACCTGGTGACAGCTCCCAGCCAGCTAATGAACCAGCAGTAGTTGTCTGCTGTGCCTACTTAATTTCCCCCAAATGTGAGTTCCCTGCACGTGACCAGAACTCTAGGCAAAACACATCATGGTCTCAGCAAGAAGCCCGGAAACCAGGGAAAACTGCTGGGGCACCTGGTGTGCAATCTGCGGCTCAGTGTACTGAAGCAGAGTCTGGGGTTATGATTAGAAAAGGAGAATACACAGGATCACCCGATATTCCTTCTGATGCTTTTATAAGTAGGACTGTCAGGGAACCCTGTCTCTTGAATTCTCCTAAGGGCATCCTCATGCACTGCCTGTGAATTCACTGTGTGTTGTTACACTGGGGTTGATTCATGAGCAGATTCATCACTGTACTTCGTGCAAAGCCTGTACTGTATTAGACAGCATCAAAGGGTAGAAATGTGATCAGATGACACCTCTGCCCAAAGGGCACATTGCTGCTGTTTAGCGAAGACTCCAGGCCTCTGGCAGCAGTCCCTCTTGACACATATGCGTTGTATATGGGACACCTCAATTCCAATGTGCAAGAGGCATCTGTGAATGGCACCAAAAGCAGACTCATGAGCAGTGCCTTGACACCCACAGATCTGCCTGCCCCATCATCACCCTCATCTTGCTGGGATGTAAGCTCCCTTAAGCTTGTGGCTCAAGCTAATGCATAAGTGCTAATTGTGACTGCTGTCTTCTATACTTCCAGCCCTCCAATCCCATTGGTTCTCCCTTCAATTAGACCCGACCCCTGGCTTCTAATCAATGCCAGTCTAGTTGGTGCAATTGTCAGCTCTCTCCTGTCCCCAGCCAGCTCCCCAGCTCAGATGATCAGATGAGCCCCACCCACCAGTCTTCCCTAGTCTGCTCTCCACCTAATAGGCACAGGAGCCTCCTAAGGCCTGTACAGACCGTGATTCTCCCTTCCGTTCTCCAAGTAGCCAGGTCCCCCTGTGATACCTGGAGCAATCTTTAGATGCCCACATCGCTTTCTTCCTCCATTCCTCCAGCCTTGGGCTTGGTTGACTGCTATGTCTAATGGAGCCCCATCATTCACTAGACCCTCACCCCACTTGACTATTTCCAGAGCATTTATCTGCACCTGACCTGATTTATGCTATTTGTTTACAACCCTCTGTAACTTAACACCCCTCCCCTCAGAAGTAAAGATTCTGTCTCATGCACCATTCTGTCACTATTATCTGAATAAGACTAGCCACACAGTGAACATTCAGTGAACGTCTGTTAGAGAAGAAAAAGAAACAGGAGGAGGGAGGGAGGCAGGCAAGAGAATGATGCGTCATAGTGACATCACAGCAGCTTGGGGAGGGGAAGGCAAGTGTGTTCCTACTGAGCATTTCCCCATGGAATCCGGCAGAAGAGTGTAGGGTACGCAAAGTGGGCATTTTTTGTGATTGAGCCAATATCTCTGAGGGTTGTGACTGAGAACTAATTTTTAAACATGATTATGTTGATTACTAATCAATATAATTTAAAAACCAACCTGTGAAATTTTGTAAAATTTCCAAAGACCATGCTAATGTCACTCTCCTGTGACAGCCAGCATAACCCTGGGAAGGAGAGAGCAAAAAAACACATCTTAGTTGCTTCTCATTTCTTGGTTGAAGTCACTAAGGTGTAAAGAGGTTAAGGACTTAATACAAGCCTCATAGAAAGACATCGGGAAAGCATGAATCGAAGCTCTTCCTTAGCATCAGAGATTCACTATGCCAGAAATAACCTAACCATCTCTCTAGAGAGCAACACAGGGTCCTCACAACATTCTATTGACTGCCTTGGTCAGCAGAATTGCTTATTGTAAAAGGAGACTTTCAACAAACTTGACCTCCTGTGAGTGACTGAGGAAATATCCACCTTCAGCTATGATCTGACCAGAGCAGAGACACCTATGTGTCACATTGCAAGGCCTACTTTTCTTAAACCGTTACATCAGAGACTGTGAGGGATAATTTGGTCTCTGCTAGTAAGATGGGACCTGGAATTATTGAAAACTGCTATTCAGTACAGGATGGAGAGGTTCCCCCTCATCCTTGCCCCAAATCAAAGAAGACCTCTTCTCTGAATGAGGGATATAAGCTTGCAACCACACGCTGGGCAGAAAGACAATAATAAGAAATTAACTGAAATAATGAAATGCTCTGCAATTAATGGGATTGTTGTTATTTCTATGGAGACACACCCCCTCTCAAAACACCCAAAGATTATTTAGCTATAGTGTTGATGCTGTAATTTGGAACAAAGAATTGCAGGATTTTAATTGTTGGGAACATGAGCACAGTCATGCTCAGACTTATGTGTTTTTTTTTTAATTTTGTTTAAATGGAATAATACACAATTGTCTGATTTTTAAAAGAGTGATATGATTATACTACTGCTTTTGAAAATGTATGATTCATACCTGAAGTAGATCATGCCTTGTGACATCCATCCATTCATTAGGATTTGAAAATTAAATTAAATTCATGCTGTCTTCATGTCTAGAAGGTTGAGCTGAAAGAGCCCTTGATACTATCAGCTTGAGATTTCTTAGTCTCCAGACAAAAAAGCAGAGAGTCATAGGTACCTCAGTTTCCCCTTTGTCAAAGGTAAACTCTCTTCTCCTCTGCCCTGAAAACTGCTCAACAAATGTGACAAGGTTCCTCAGGTGCCAAAGGAAAGGATGGGTGTCCAAGGAGGTATTTGAAAGCATCTAACATGCTCAGCATCTTAAGTGATGAGTGTCCTCATTTACAAAATGACCTTCTCCTCAGTGCCCTGATGCTGTGTTCTGAGATGATCACAGAAGGGACAGAGGGACAGAAATAGACATATCTTCAGTAAGGGTCAATTATGAGAGATGGAGACAAGCAAAACTCACACATATTCTTGGGGAAAGAATTAACTGAAGGAAAGTCACAGCAAGTGACTACAGAGTATTTACTAAGCAATTTTCTGGTGACCCAACTGTACAGATGTCTTGACATGACAGTCTCCTAGGGCAGGAAATATTAGCATGTCCATCTTACAGATGAGAAAGATGAGGTCAAGAGAGACAAACACTCTTAGCCAAAGTTCTGAGCTAGGGAATCACAAGATAGGGTTTGAAGATGTCTGAACTCTGTCTAGAGCTGGTGGTGTACTCCACACCATAGTCTATCTCTGGTTAGGCAATCAGATATTAGTCCCTCCCATCACCTAGGAGTTGTCATGTCACCAGGGAAGAAATACATTCAGAGGTGGAGAAGTGATGAGAGCTTGAAATACATTTTCTTCAGATTTCCTGTTATCAACCTTATTTACTCAGGGAGTTTTTCCTTATTCCATTAATATTTTTATTCAGTTATGTGGTTTGTGTGTGTGTGTGTGTGTGTGTGTGTGTGTGTGTGTGTGTGTGTGTGTATGTGTGTGTGTGTGTGTATGTGTAGGCCAGAGGATAACCTCAGTTGAGGAACACGATCTACCCACTTTGAGGTAGGGACTCTCAATGGCCAGGATGAGATTGACCAAATGCTCTCTGAAGGACCAGTTATGCTAGATGGGCTAGACAATCCTTCTCTTCCCACCTCTCTAGCAATGAGATTCTCAGCACATATCACTAAGTGTGCATTCTTACACAGGTGCTAGGGCCCCAGCTCAGGTTTTCATGATTGCAAGGCAAGTGTGTCACTCACTGAGCTATCATCCCAATTTATTTTTAGCTGATACATGAAGGCAAACAAACAAAAATCCAGATATTTATGAGGTACCATGCAATACTTTGATATATGTATTGTGGTTTTTTTTAAAGCATTTTTCTCTTCAAACATTATGTCTTAATGGTAGAAATATTCAAAATATTTGCTTTGAGAAACACATAGGACATTATCTCTCTTTTTTTTTTTTAATTAAAAATGTTTGGCCTAATGGCTCAGGCTTCTTGCTAGCTAGATCTTACACATAAATTAATCCATAATTCTTATTTATGTTTAGCCACATGGCTTGGTACCTTTTCCCAGTTCTGCCTTCACATCTTGCTTCCTCTGTTTCTGGGTGGTGACTCCACCCTGTATCCTGTGAATGTGGTTGCTCTGATTGGTCAATAAATAAAATGCTGATTGGTCAGTAGCCAGGCAGAAAGTATAGGTGGGACAAAGACAGAGGAGAATTCTGGGAACACGAAGGCTGAGTCAAGAGGACATTATCTCTTGCTGAATAGTATTTCATTGTGTATACATACCATACTTTCTTTATCCATTTGTCAGTTAAAGAGCAGTGAGGTCATTGCCATCTCTTAGCTACTGTGAATAGTACTACAGTCAACATGCGAGTGCTCATGTCTCTTCACACTGATTTCATTTCCTTTGTGTGCATACTTAGGAGTGGGACTGCCGGTTCATAGAACAGTTCTGTCTTTAGTTTCTTATTTGCTATAATGGGCACACTAGTCTCCATCCCCACCAACAGTGTGCAAGATGTGCCCTTCCCTCCACATCCTTGCTAGAGCCTGTTATCTTTTGTCATTCTAGGGATGCGCACGCGTTCTTGACTGTGATGATACCTCCCTGTGCTTTTGATTTGATTTCCATGGTGACAGTGACCTTGACTGCCATGTGTTGTCTGTTTCTATGTCTTCTTTTGAAAGATGTCTGTCCAGCTCTATTTCCCAATTTTTTAAAATTCAATTTGTTCTTTGACATTTTCATATGTGTATACAATGCATTCTGAGTCCCTTCACCCCCTCCCCTCCCCTGTCTTCCTCCTACCCTTATCAGCCCCCTCTACTGCCTACAAGTCCTTTTTTCATATCCATGTGTTTCTGTTTTCTTTGGAAACCAAGTGAGTTTGCCCAGGGCCATCTGTATGAACGTGGGTTTGGAACTCTCCACTGGAGCCTGGTGGGCTCACCAGTGGTTACTCAACTATTGCCCAGTTTTTAATTGGATTATTTCTGGTTTTTCTATTATTGTGGCTTTTACTATCAAATTGCTGGAACTCTTCACATACCCTAGATGAATTAACCCCTTCTCAGGGGTACAGTTTGCAAAAGTTTCTTCTCAATTCTGCAGGCCATATCATGACTCTGCTGATCATTCACACACATACACTGGGAATCAATTCTTTAGTTTGATATAATCTTGTCTATTTTTTCTTTAATTTCCTATTTGGGGGTCTTATTTAAACAGTCATTACTTATTCAAGTGTTTCAATGCATTTCCCCTATGTTTTCTTTCTAAAAGTTTATTCACTGGGCTCTTACACTTTGGTCCATTCAAGAGGATTTTATGGCTGATAATGGATAGTAATCTAGTCTTGTTCTTCTGAATATGCACATCCAGTTCTTCCTAGCACCATACACTGAAAGGGCTGTTCTCAGCTTAACATATGTTTTATTATCCACATTAAAACTTGACTGACTGTAGATGAACAGGTTGATTTCTAGGCTTTCTAGCCTATTCTGTTGATTATTCTGCTTATGAGTAGTACCTGTACAATTCTGGATAGCCTTGGCTTTGTAGTATATTTTGAAATCAAGTAGTGCAATGTTTATGTGCTTTTTGATCAAAATAACTTTGGCTGTTCAGGAATTTTTTAGTGTCATGAAAAATTTAGGGATTTTTTTCCAGTTCTGTAAAGAATGTCATTGATACTTGAATGGATTTTCAGTGGTTCTGCAGAAGGCTTTACACGGGATGAAGCATTTAACAATACTGATTCATCCACTGCATGAGCATGGGGTTCCATTTTCTTTACTATGTGTTCTTTCATCAAAATTTTATAATTCTGTTTTATGAATCTTTAACCTCTTTGATTAGATTAACCCCTAGCTATTTGGGTAGCTAATATGAATGGGACTGCATTTTTATATCTGTTTCTTTTTAATATTACTGGCTTATAGCACCACTACTGATTTTTCTGTGGTGGTTTTATGTCTTGAAACTTTGCTAAATTCACTCATTGGTTCTAATAGATTTTGGATGAGTCTTCAGATTTTTCTATATACAAGAACACATAGTATGCAAATGGTGGCAATTTGACTCCCCCTCCCCCCATCTTGGATACCCTTCTTGACTTTCTCTTGCTGAAGTCATGTTGAATACAAGTGAAAACACACACATTCTTTTCCTGGTCCGAGTGTTAGAAAACTTTCTGTTTTCCCTGTTCAGCCTGATGCTCTTTGAGTATCATATTTGGTACCTTTATTATATGAAGTGGGTTCTTCCTAGTCTTCATTTGCTCAGATATTTTTTTTAACCATGAAGAAATATTTGAATTTCCTCAAGTGCCTTTTCTACATCTGTTTACATGACTGTAAACTTTAACATACATGTAAAACTTTTCTAAGCAGAACATTTTCCATAGGAAGGTAAAGATATCAGGAATTTTTTTTTAAAAAAAAAAAAAGAAGAGTTCTATATTTTGGAGCTTCTAGCATGCCCTCTGTATCTTACATATAACCATGTCACCTTCGTCCAATGAATGAGGAACTCTGGGGACTCAGAGAAGTAAAACTGCCTTGCCCAAGGTCTTGTAGCTCACAACTGTTCAACTTCTTTCCTTTGCTTGGCCCTACATTCCTTGCTCTACCTGCTGTAACACACTGCCTCTCTGGTCATGGTTCCACTCTCATCTTAGTTGTTAGCTATATATCGAATGCTTGGGGTGCTCTTCAGGGTATATGAACAGTTACAGAGCTGGGCTTTAAAAATCCATGTTGTACTGGACACAATAGAAGCTGGCATACCTGAAAAGGATTTAGCCCTCCCAGGCTGTTCCTAAGACCAGACGTCACTTGCAGCGATTTTTGCTGTATCAATCCTCCTGGTGTAAGTGTGCATAGCTACAATTGTCAAGTTGAGCCTCATACAAGATCTGCAGTCCTCATGCAGCAGACCATTCTTCTTCTACAACTCACCCCCGTCTCCCTTCCACCATTGGTAAAATTACAACCATTAATCTCAATGAAGAGAAATATCAGACTCTGATTCCCTTGCCATGGGTCCCCATTATTCATACTTTAAATATCTGGTAGCACTAGATGACAAGTGTAGAAATAAATTACCAGAGGAGGGAAGGATCCAAGCGATGGGCACTGGTTCTTTTCTACCTAGAAGGCCACACTTGGAAGACTTAACTACCTGTTGCCTTGTGGAGTCAAGACCTAATGAAAACTTGACTCTCTCACTCTCCACAAAGAGAACTGATTCCCTGCCATTAGGCTTCAGGGTGGTGTGTGTTTGTGTGTCCAGCCTTCTACTGAGTGCATCTTATTGGACTTTCTCTTATGATGAACAATCTCAAATCCTTCAAAGACCCCTGAAAATCCACTTCCTGACCCCTCTAGGTAGAGGATCATACCAAATGTGTGTCTTGTTGGTAATTCTGCCCAACTCTCCTAAAATCCTGGTTTACACCGGCCTCCTGCTGAGTAAGAAGTAGCTCTTCTCTATGCTGGGCTCTGTAGTCCTGGGCAGTTCAGTCAGTACACTCCCAGCCAGATGGACTTAAAGTGCTAATGTCAGGAGTTAGGGGAGGGGGAGGACAAATAAGGGAGATCAAAGAAATGCCTTTCCACTTGGGTTTCAGTGCACAAAGGAGCTCCACTTGGCTAACCGCAATAATGTGCATTCTTGGTTGAGACACCTTTGATAAATGTGACATACAGAAACATTTTATCATTTGACCAGAGTGCACAGTGTAAATGGAATATCTGTTGCCAAGATGGCTGGGAGCAGGCTTGGCAGTGGCATAAACAGTCAGGGTCACTATGCTCTCAAATCAGGGTTACTGATCTCAGTAATACTATGTCATAATTTGGTTCTGTGCCTCAGTTTTCTCCTTCATAAAGTTAGAATGGGGGAGAGAGAGAGAGAGAGAGAGAGAGAGAGAGAGAGAGAGAGTTGCTTTAAGATACTAATATATGGAAGGGAATTTTCATGAATGGCAAAGGTGAGAGGCTCTGGAAAATCATATAGTATTCAGCAGCCAACCTGCCAGTGCATATCTGTGGTCAGCTTCACATGTTCTCATAATCTAGATTGGGATCTTTTCCCCCATGATACCACAGCACTTCTAGTGGGGTTTCCACTCCAGAATCCTTCCGGAAGATGAAAAGGACAAGAGTCTATAAAACCAGGCCACCCAAGGAACCCATATCTGTAGCCAAAAGTTTTCCTGTGTCCTGCAGCATCTCTGTCCCAGATAAACACACAGAGGCTTATATTAATTGTAAACTATTTGGCCTATGGCTCAGGCTTATCATTAACTAGCTCTTACAACTTAATTTGAGCCATTTCTACTAATCTATGTTTTGCCACATGACTTCATGGCATTACCTGTGTAATATTACCTCTTGCACCCCTGGCAGCGCTCAGAGTCTCCTCTGACCCCACCTTTCTACTCCTTGTGTCTAGGCTTGGATTCCCTGCCTGGCTCTATTCTGCCTTGCCATAGGACATAGCAGCTTCTTTATTAACCAATGATAGCAACACATATTCACAGTGTACAGAAAGACCATCCCACAGCACAGGTCAAAAGAGTACAGTCCAAGGGAAGGAACAGACATCTATCTCCTCAGGTACAGGAGAGCATGGGGATTCAATGTGACATCTCTAAGTTCACTGCTTCCTCCTACCAACTAGAGCTTCTGAAGAACGGAAGAGTGCATTTGTTACTTTTCTTGTTGCTATGGGGAAAAATACCTGACAAAGGCAACATAAGGGAGAAAGGGTTACTTTGCTTCAAAATTTGAGGGTACAGTCATCATAATACGGCAGTCACAATAGCAGGAACTTCTGCTTGATTCTCCTTTGTCATTCAGCCCAAAACTCCAGACATCAAGATGGTATTACTCATATCTTAGGTGACATGCTCAGCCAAACCCTTATGCAAACAGCCTCATAGACACACCCAGAATGTATCTCCATGGTGACTCTGAATCCCATCATGTTGAGAACCAAGGTTGACTATCACAACCTTCAGGCATTTGGGGGAAAATTAAAGGACTCAATGATACTTACCACAGATAAATGCTAAACCCAACTGTAGTTTACAGTGTTAACTGTTACTTGCTCAGTGTACAAAACAGTCTAAGAAAAAGGAGGTCAGAAATTGTCTTGGGCCAGGAAGTCCCTAAGGTTTGAGGAGGAGAAGAAAGAGTGAATAGGAATATGTCCTAACATGAGTTCTGCTTGGTCAGTATGTTTAAGTGTAGAATGTCCCTTGCAAGTTCATCCATTAGAACACTTGGTCTCCAGATGAAGGCACTGTTTTGGAAGGTTGTGAATCCTTTAGGAAGTAGGGTGTGGCTGGTGTAAGTGAGTCACTAGGGGCAGTCCTTAAGAGTTTCAGCCTGGCCCTGCCAGCTTCCAGTAACTTTTCTGTTCCCTAATTCACCAAGATGCAAATAAGTTGTGTCTCATGCTCTGTCACTATGGATGAAGTTGCTCCAGCTGCCATGCTTTTCCCAACTATGATGGATGGTGCCCTCTAAATCCATGAGCTGAAATAAATCCTTTCTTCCCCTTAAGTTTCTTTTCTCAGAAGCTCTGTCACACTGATGAGAAAATGACTCATATAGAAGGCATTTGGTTTGTCTTGAGATTTCTGTTCAGCAACTGGTATCTTTTATTCAGTCTTAGTTGCTGATGGGGTGGTAGGGTGTGATGGGGGAGCTAGATGGAGGTGTCAAAAGTGAGCAATGTAAAAAAATTAACATTAGGAAATGCTTTCAAGTTTATATGGCATATTTATACCCAACAGCTCATTTGCCCCTCAAAGCAATGCATGGAGATGGGCCAGATGAGAACTTCACACACAGCTTAGTACACACAGATGGAGAGGGTGATATTGCAAGGAATGAGGAAAGAAGATAAGGAAACTGGAGATTATGGCACAGTTATTACATAACACGACTTATTAAAAATGTTGTCTGTTAAGTGGCTACCCGAGGTATGTGCCAAAGAGACAGAGACGAACAAATGACATTTCCTACACTCAGGGAAGCTGTCTTCCTATAATGGGGGAATACAGACAGTAGACCAGCCATTGCCCTTGGACAATGGGATGCACAGGGTCAATCAAAGAGTAACACACAACCCGATAAAACCCGAGTGAGAGTTAGCCAGAAGTGCAGAGAGGCAGGAAGAGGCTTCCCAGATGTCAGAAGAAGTTAAGCACAGGGCAGAAGGGCATTTGTGGTCACTATGTGAAGATTAGAATGGGCTCAGGACCCCCAGAGCTGGGGTGAGAGCCAGGGCAGTGAGAAGCAGATCATGACACAGACAGATGGAGAGACTCAGGTTCTGGTCATTCCGAGTCCTACAGGTCATCCTAAGAGGTGAGATGTTTTCCTGTGGGTGATGGGGCACCTTAGATCATTCTGGCAGCTGTGTGGAAGATGGAAAAGGAGTAATGAAAAGGATTCAAGCTGAAGACAGGGAGATCAGTATACAGGCCAATGCAAAGGTCTAGGGAAATGCTAGTAAAAGCTTGAGCAGTGCAATGGCCACCGAGGTGGCGAGAAACGGAAGACCCGAGTTGTTGTGAGAAATTGGTAACTGTATGAATATATAGAGAGAAACCCTTGGCAGTCTTAAGGCTCCTACAGACTTACAGACAATGTCACCTTGGGAGGCAGCGATTACACAGAGATTGAAAATATAAATGGATGGAGATTTCACACAGCAAATCTCTAAAGGCTCAAATACAGTTTTGAGTTGCTAAATGCCACTTATTTTTCAGATTTTATTATTGGAAAAAAACTCCTGTTGGATACTGTTGGATTAAAAAAAAATACCCACTCATGAAAATCCACAGGCTTTATGAATTTCTAGTCAGCTTCTTCAGACTTACGACACGTTTTTAAAATTTGAGAGAAAGAAAAAAATACCAGGTGAGGGGAGAATGACATTTTGTGCCAATCACTTTACAAACAACCTGACTTCGTTGATGGGAAAATAGACCTTGAAAAAGCCCGATTTATCAATAGAGCAGAGGTCAGACTCCAGTAAATAAAAGAAAATTGCTATAATTGCTGATAAAATGCAGCTTTTGTCATTTCATTTATGCATTTCAATTGCAATTAGATTAACAAGGATTTAAAGGGGGAGAAATTTCCATTGCAAACTACTTTTCAGATTGAACAGGCAGGGAGTTTCTGAAATAGCTCAAAATCTACAAACAAGGGCCCAGAGGGACAGCCAGGGCCAGGTCGTTATTTCCATAATCTTCAAGTCACATCTCCAGTGGAGAGGTTTCCTGGAGTGCCAAGAGGAGAAGGGGAGCCTATCAACCTAATTGTGACATAAGCTATAAGGGGTACACTGCCTGTAGGAAATTTAAAGGCAGCAAAGAACCCAAAAGTCAGAGTGCTTAATTATCCCCCATATTCCAGCAATTCTAAACATTATCAATGATGTAAAACTCTTCCCAGGGGCCCTCTCCTACCAGTCTCTAAATCCAGGAATGTTTAGATCAGCTGAGGCTTCAGTGTTTGATAGACACTATCCGATCATTTATCCACTCACCAATGCAGCAGACATTTAAGTGTTCCCCTTCTCTTTGTCATTATCCTACTAGGTAGAAATTTTTTATTCCTATTTTATGAGAATCCCAGGGTCCAGAAAAGTGACCAGACTAACAAAAAAAAAAAATCCAAATCACAGACAAAACCATAGAGTTTGAATTCTAGACTACTTGAATTCCTATGGTTTTTCCATGTTAGCAGTTCACCAAATGTAGCTGGTCCTAGCCCTTTGTCTCAGGGTCACAAAATACACAGATCCCACTTGAACTCTCCCAGGTTTCTTTTAGGACAGCCTGAGATGAAAGCTGGTGGAAGAGGCTTGTTTAGGAGCACAAATACAAGGTTTAAAAAGAAACAGACATGTATCTCCCTCCAATTAGTACTTTGGTTTCAACACTTATGATAGGGAAAAGATATTTCTATGCCAATGAAAGAAAGGAGGAAGCCAAGAAGAATAGCACAGGGGGAAATTCACTCTCCAGTGCACTGAGATTTGGTGACCTGATTCTTTAAGCTGAAGGATGCAGGAAGACAATCCCACAGAATTCAGATATTCATGGGAACACAATGAATTCAATTCCTCAGCATTCACCGTGAGGCCAAAAGGCTAGGAACAGCCATGACTGGGTCAAGTACAGTTCCTAAAGCCTATGTCCCCTTTTCACTCCTTGCCCTTCACACAAGATCATATTCACATAAATTGCTGGATAGTTTTATGACTATCCAATAAGCTAGAGTCATTGGAGAGGGCAGAGTCTTGATTGAGAAAATGCCTCCATAAGATCCAGGTTTTCTTAATTAGTGATTGTTGGGAGGAGGGCCAAGCCCATTATGGGTGGTGCTATCCCTGGGCTGGTGATCCTGGGTTCTATAAGAAAACAGGCTAAGCAAGCCATGAGGAGCAAGCTAATAGCAGCACCCCTCCATGGCCTTGGCATCAGCTCCTGCAGGTTCCTGCATTTTTTGAGTTCCTGTCCTGACTTCCTACAATGATGAGCTACAATGTGGAAGTATAAGCCAAGAAAACCCTTCCCTCTCGAACTTTCTTTTGGTCATGTTTCCATCACAGCAAGAGAAACCCTAACCAAAACATAAGTAAATCTATACTCCTACTCCTACCCTCCTCCACATATTTAAAAAATAAAATATAAAAAAACAGTATTTGTGTATTAACTATAGAAATCATATTTCATAAGCATTAAGCTAATATTTAATTGCTGTTAGTTGGTTTTACATTGTGATGACCAAATACCTGAGCAAAACCATTTAAGAGGCAAAGACTGTACAGTCTAGCTCGTCATGACAGTAGGGTAAGGAGGGGCAGGAGAGCTCAATTACTGTAGTTAGAAAGTTCCTTTCCCCTCTTGTTATTCTATCTGGAGTCTGAGTGTGTGGTATGGTGCCACCCACATTTAAGGTGGGCTCCCCCTTGGGCAATCCTCACAAGCAGAGATAAGTTTTATCCATCTTCTAGGTATTTCTCAATCAAGTTGACAACCAGGTTTAAACACCACAGACCATCTGTAACATCCTATCACTTACTGCTGAGTTCGATTCACTGCAACTTCTGGCTCATTAGCTACCTGTCCTGTGCTCAAGAATACTGCAGATGGTATGATGTAAGTTCTACCAGGCTGATGCAGCCGCATTCCTGTGACCTTTTTTTGTTGTTTTGGATTTACTTCTGTCTTCATCATTGCCTAAGGGTTTCCTTAGCAGAATTTCTTAATGTCTTCTCTTCAACTTTGGTTTTAACCTCAAGGTTTCATGCAAATTACCTGTAGGGGCCCCCTTCAGGGATCCTACCCTGCAATGCATTGCCTAGCCTCCAAGACTTTCCTTTAATCTTGCTGCCTGACTCCATAACTCTGTAATGCATATGCCTTGCATTTTGTATAGGTACAGAGTTGGTACCATATGGACAGGGCCAAGTTCTGCCACCAGTGTGAACAGTAGCTTCCTCCACTCGGACCTTGGCTGAAGTTGCCTCTAAAAGCCTGAGGGAGAAACCTGGGGAAAAACTTCCCTAGGTGGCTGGGGGCAAGTACAATATCCAAGGGATACTCTCTTTTTAAAGGGAAACCTTCCAAGTGAGTTTTACATCCTGGAGTCTTCTGTGGGTGGGGTCTCACCAATTCCTAAAGTGGTCTGAGGGAACTTACCTATTATTTTTGTGCTTGGATGCCATTTAATAATGTTACTCATTCTAGTAATCAAGGCTTCATTGTCAGTTTTAGTATGTGTGTGTCCCCTTTCTGGATAACCTTCATATTTTCACATCTTCCCATTCTGCTCAAAGTTCCTAATTTTCCCTGTAAGCCTGGCTAAAAACATCCAGCAGCCTTAATGGTACACTGCCTTGCAATTCCTTCAGCCAAATAAGGTGGGCCATTACCTTTTATTTGGGCCTCACTCAAATTATCAGGACACTAGGAAAACAGACACAAATTCTCAGCCATGCTGTAATTCAAACTGTCCTTATTCCAATTCCTAGCAGAGTCCTTATTCCCATCAGAAGCCTCCAGGGCAGTCCTTGCTAGCTGTATTGCTATTGGTATTCTAGTCTTCCAAATCCCCATAGTATGTTTAGTTATTCTCTAGTTAGAACATTCTAGGGCCTCTCTAGTCCACATCTCCAGACTCTTACAAACTCCTCCTCCAAATCTGTTCCAAAGACCTGAGAATCACATAGTCATGTTTAGTCACAGCAATGACTCTGCTATGATATAAATCTTCTATATTAATTACTTTTATTCACCATGACCAAGATATCTATCATAAACCACTTAAGGGAGGAAAGGTTCATTCAGACACATTCAAATGTTTTCTTTGCCTTTTGCACTTAGACAAGACATCTTGACAATGAAATCGTATGACATAGGACAGTTGTTGGTATCTCAGGGGACCATGAAGCAAAGAGCAAAGCAGAATTAAGGACCAGGTACAGTTTCAAAGCCCCCCTTAGTGAATTCCTTCCGACAGTGAGGTCCTACCCCCCAAAGGTCTTACAGACTTCCCTACCACCACCACCTAGAAATAAACATTCAAAGCACAAGCCTGTAGAGAACATTTTATATCCAAACCCATACCAACTACATAAGAGAACAATTACAAATCTATGTAAATGGCCACAGATGTATAAAGATGCAATTTGCAAAATAACATTAAATGGTTGTGCCAGAGCTTAAATAAAGTCCAGGCTTTTGTATAATACTGAAACTGAGTTGTTATTAATTTAGACTAAAGTTCTATAAATTGAAGTAATAGCTATAATTCTTAAATGACTCCAAGGAAAGAATTTAAAATAAATAGTACAAAAATTAGAATCTAACCAAAAGAGTGCACTATAGAAATGTATCTATTGCCAAAAAATGGACAAATTTAGAGTAAAATATGTATGTGTGTTATATGCACACTCACATATATGAATATATAAGAAAAATAGCAAAAGTAAGCCCTGTAGTATCAGTAAACATTAAATGTTAATGGACTAAACTCTCAGACTAAAACAGAATGTTTTTTAAGATACACTATATACTTCCCATGAGAGACTCATCTTAGGCTGAAAGTAAAAGAATTCTAAAATATGTATACAAACAGCCAACTTTAGTTTCAATAATGTATAGAACAACAGATAGAGAAAGAAAACTTGCCCAACACTATAAACTGTATATACATATACAGAATTTACCACTCAACAGTAACAAAAATAATTCTTCGCAAATTCATATAAAGCAGTTTCCATAGGTTAGGTTATAAAAGAAGTCAATAGAAACCTTAAAATATTAACATTATACAGCTACCACAATGGGATAAATTTTCACAAAAAGACAGAAATTAATATGGAATACTCAAAACATGTAAATCAAAGCTTCTCAATCAGGAGATCAAAGAAGCCCCAAGATAAACTAGAAAATGCTTTGAAATGAATGAAAATGAAAACAGAACCCACTAAACAAAATAGGACACAATGAGAACAGTGATCAAATGAAAAATTATCTCTATAAATGCCTCTATTAAAAAACAAGAAAACTATCAAATAAGTAATCCTTGAAGAGCTGATGAAAGAATACTCAACTCTACCCAAAGCAACCAGAAGGAAGCAAATATCAAAAATGGAAACAGAGACAAAACGCAAAACAAAAATATCCAAAATATATTATGAACAATCAATAAAACAAAATATTTTTCTTTGAAAATATCAACAAAATTGACAGATCTCTAGCTGTGCTGAGAAAAGAGAAAACTGAAATTACTAAAATAAGATTTAAAAGTATGAACATTATTTACCAATTTTACAAACAAAACAAGGATTACAAAACAATATTATAGATTTCTGCATGCCAATAAATTGGATAACCTACCTGAAATAGCCATATGCCTAGAAAGCATCAAACAAGCAAAACTGACAGATGAGGAGATGGAGCTCGTGGATAGACCTACAGGTGGGTGTAATCAACAATCAAAGAACTCCAAAGGGACCTTGGCATAATAGCAGACACCTGCATTCCCTGAGGCTAAGGCAGGATAAACATGAGTGTAGTTTTAGCCTAGGCAATATAGCAAGTTCAAGCAAGTCTGGGACACATAGCTAGACTCTGTGTGTAAATCAGGGAGGACAGATTCTGGAAGCCAACTGCTTCACTAGTGAATTATAGAAAATATCTAAAGACAAATTAACACTAGGCTTTCTCAAGATCTTTCAAAATTAAAGGAGCAGGCTGTGGGATGTAATCAGAGGACAAAGTGCTTGCTGAACAACTGGGCATGGTAGTATACATCTTTAATCCCAGCACTTGGAAGGCAGCAGCAGGTAGATGCTGAATTCAAAGCCAGCCTGGTCTATGAAATCCAGGACAATCAGGGCTAAGTAGAGAGACCCTGTCTCAAAACAAACAAACAAACAAAGTGCTTGCTGAACAAGTATGGGAACATGAATTTAAATCCCAAGAACCTACATAAAGCAGAGGATGGGTTTATGATTCCAGAGTTCCTTCAGTGAGATAGAAGGTGGAGACATGAGAATCCTCCTAAGCTAGTGAGCCAGATAGCCTGGCATATGCAGCAGGGAATAAAAATAGACCTTCCTCAAATAAATTAGCACCAACACCCAACATTGTCCCCTGAACTGTGTAAGCATGTGTCTGCACTCACACACATGAATGTGCAAACACACATGCAACACATCCATCATAAACACATACAGTGTAAAAAAAAAAAACTTAAAGAAAACAAGTATAGGAGGGTATACATCTTTGCTAAGATAAAAAGCATTTATGATAAATGTATAGCTAGCATCACATTTAATGGTGAACAATCACGTACCATCTCCCAAGATTATGAACATTTTCACCTGTTCATTTTAACATAGTATCAGTGTCATCAGATAAAAAACAGTATTAAAAGGTACCCAGGTCATATAGAAAGAAGCCAAGTCATGCCTTTTTGTAGATAGTATCTCATAAAACATCCTGAAAAGACTACATTAAAAACCTTTATAAAAAAATGATTTCAGCAAGATTGCAAGATATAAGATCAATGTATGAAAATCAATTGCCATTTTTGCACAACTTTCAATAAACAGTGAGTTCACGCTGCATCCCAAAATTAGATTAAGAAAGCAATTACATTTACAAGGCAATAAAAAATAATGCATGGGAATGCATTTAACAAAACGCTCACTCTGAAAATTGCAAAATTGTTGCTGAAAGAAACCTAAATAGATGGGAATACATCCCACATTCATGGATCAGAAGACAATTTTGTTAGGAGTATATTTCCCCTAAACTGACCTATAGTGTCTATACATTCCCAGGCAGAGTCCAAACCAGTTTCTTTATAGAAACTAACAAGCAGATCCTAAAAATTTATATGCATACAACTAAGAATAGTCAAAATAAGAGAAAAAAAAAGGGAGAGCAAGAACTCACACTCCCCAATGTCAAAACTTACCACAAAATAGAACAAGCAAGAGTGTGACCTTTTTTGCTGCTTGAGATGAGATAAAAATGAGTGTTAGGAATGAACCATGGATCCAAACTCAGTGAATTTTAAGCAAGAGAAGTAAGCCCATTTAAATGGGAGAAAAAAATCTCTCCAGGTGATGCTGGAACTACCAGATTAATGCATGAAATTGCTTTTAAACGTAGACTTTTACATTTACTTAAATGTGATCCTTATGATCCCTGATTGCCAATGGAGTCTTAAATGCAATAAGCCAAACACAGGAAGAAAGGAAGAAATAGATGGATTTGACTTGATCAATATTAGAGGACCCTATCAAGAAAGTGAAAATGACTACCTGTAAAATGAGAGAAGCTATTTGCAAATCAAACAATTAATGAGCATTTAATATCTAGAAGATACATCAAATAACCCAACAAAATGCTTTCATTTTTAAAATGTACAATGGACTTGATAGATATTTCTCCAAAGAAAGTATGCAAGTGACAGAAAGATCACCTAAGAAGGAACTCAACATCATTATTTATTAGGAAAATGCAAATCAAAGCTATGATGAGCTTGTGGGCTACATGCTCACTAGAATGTTTATTGTTGCTAAAGAGAAAAGTGAAAATTTTTAAAAAAGATTTTAAAAAAGAGAAAAATGGAAAAAAATTCTGGAGATGGGAGAATGTGATGAATCTCAAACCTCATACATTGCAGAAATGAATATGAAATATTTTAGACATTATGGAAAATAGCTTGCCAGTTTAACCTAATGGCTATTTCACTATTACTCACAATAGCCAGTCATCCAAGTGATTAACAATTGATGAATAAACATAATATTGCCTGTCTATACAATACAATGTATAGACAGGCAATATTAAAAAGTAGTGAAATGCTAGTACATTTTACAGTGTGTGTGAACCTTGAAAACATGGGAAGAAGAAGACAGCAGGGATGAATGATGATCTAAAGACAACATATTGCATAATTATAAATATACAAAACATTCAGATTGACAAATTCATAGTGACAGAAAGATTACTGGTTGCTAGGGGAGCTGAGTGGGGAGGTAGAATGGCTGCTGAGTGGATATGGGTTTATTTTAGGTGTGATATAAATGGACAACATTGTGAGCAAACTAAAAGCTGATGACTTTTCCACTTTGGCATAGTTAAAGTGAACTGAGGATTTAGCTCAGTAGTAGAGGGCTCATCTGTACAATGAGCAAGAGGAAGAATCCCGGGTATGAAAGAGAGAGTGGGGACAGGTAGGCAGGCAGGACAGGTGAGGAAAAAAGAAGGAAGGAATAAAGGCTGAGGATGTAGTGCAGCTGGCACTTGTCTATTATACCCAAAGCCCTGGGTTTGATTCCAGGACCACAGAAATCAGGTATGGCAGTGCACATCTACAATCCCAGCACTCAAGAGATGGAGGAAGAGGAACTCAGCAGTTCAGATCATCCTCTGCTACACAGAGACTTGAAGGCCACCAAGGGATAGATGAGGCTCTGTCTCGAAGTGGGGAAAGTAAAACGGAGAAAAAATATACTAGTGCAAAGGACGGGGAGACACAGAACCTTCAAGGAGAAGTCAGGTTGGTTTCGAGTGTATGATATACATGCTGAAATTGGATAAAATGTGCCCCCCCAAACCATAATAAATTAAAAACCAAGGAGGAGAAAACAAAATACCTGACAAAAACAAATTTTAAACTTATGCACATTTTAAAACATCAATAATTAAACTTTAAAGCAAAACAGTCTAACAGAGCAGTAGCAACAAATTGGGCAAATTCCTGTGCACATGTGTCTGTGTAAACAAGTATAAATGATGTGCTTCTCATAAATAAATAAAAATCAACCACAGAGAAAGTCCAAAAACTTGTTTGGATAGAACAAGAAGTAGAAGATGATCTTTTCTTGAAAAAAAAAAAAAAATCAACCCCTAGCCATTAAAATGAAGCATTTAGTCTAAATACTAAAATATTTTCAGTCTCTTCAAATTATTATTTCAATAACACTTTAAATGCAAAATACAGCCTATATCCCACCTAATTCATTGCTTACATAAGCATAGACTATTGCAATCTGGGTAGGAATTTAACTACATGTATCAAGAGCCAAAGACTACTCAGGTGCCATATAACAGTACTTAGAATTCAAAAAAAAAAAAAAAAGTGGGGGAGATAGACATGAGCCAAACTGGGAAAAAAAAAAAAAAGATTGTTTTCACTGCAATGTTATTTTCTTAAAGTATTCATGCACATTGAAAAACATTTCAAAAGTGAGTGTTAAAAAGCAAAACAGCCAACCTAAATCTGATCTTGTAGTAATAACCATCATTAAAAACAAGATGACATTTCATTCTGTTTCTGGAGCTGTAGACAGAAAATGGGTAGGTGGGGTTGTTTAGAAAGCACCATGTAGATGGAAATAGCTTGGGGCAGAGTCCCTCATAACACTGTAACTAGAAAAACAACCTATTATTTTTATGTATTTATACATTAAAAACACATAGAAACTGACTTTAAACTGGAGGATTAGTAAACTGCAGACAGATAATTTTTCACCATTTATACAACAGTCCTTTTAAAAATGCTACATTATATTTGCAAGATGGTTTCACAAGCACGGTACATCAAGTGGCTTCGAACAACAGCCACTCAGTGTCTCCCAGTTCTCGGGGTCAGAAATGGGATGCGAGGCTGACAGGAATGAATGTTGGTAATCTCAGCTCATGAGTAGGACCATGAGAATTTCAAGGTCATCCTTTGCTACATAGTGAGTTCTAGCTAGCCTGGGATACATCAGATCTTGTCTTAGAAATCAAAAGCTAAAACTAAGATAAACAACAACAGCAAACAAACAAAACATGGTTTTGTTGTTTCAATTTTGCAGTTTGGGGGACGAGGGTCATGGTGTCTGCTGATGAAATCCTCTTTCTCCTCCAACTCCTAGCAGACACAGAGATCATTGCCTCCATCACTGTCCTCTCCCTGTGTTCAAGTCTATGTCCAACTTGCCTTGTGCTTGTGAGGACAATGGTCATATTGGCTTATGGTTTGCCCCTATGACCTCATTTAAGTTCTGTGAAGACCTTGTCTCCAAATGGGTCACATTCTGAGGCAATGGAGCCTAGGGCTCCAATTTATCTACTTAGGAGGACAAAATTCAGTAATAAATATGCAAATAAAATAAGTCTCCTTCCAGGGAGATATTTTTAAAAGATTTGAAAAGTGAAAGCCTGTGTTTTCTAATATTGTCTTAAACAGTGTTGAATGATTCTTTGCTGTGAAAAATGAGAAAATTAGCACTTCTACAATTTTTCCTGTTCCTCTGTCTTCTTTTTTTCCTCAGGGATGTTAGTAATTTTACTGTGTTGAAATTTATAGTATTTAAGTTCTATGGTATAACACTATAAATTCATATAATTTTTAACCATGGCTTTCTATCTGTTGAAAGCATTTTATTTGAGAATATTTTATCTAAATGCTTTTCTTTATTTTATTTTAGTTAAACTGATTGAATACTAATCGACAGTCTTTTGCCAAGACATTTGTACTGGTAGAATTTTATGTATCAGTTCAGTTTATAGTGAATTTAATTTCATCATCAGCTAACCTATTTTTTAAAACATATGATTCATGTAAGTTCTAACCTGTAGCCCATGGACCACATGTTCCCTGATATAGTGGGTATTTAATCAATTTGACCGAAGACAAAATCATAAGCTTGTTTAAACATCTCAAGGGTTGGGCATGTAGCTCAGGTGGTAGAATACTTGCCTAATGTGGTTGGCAGCCTGGGCTCTACCCTCAGCACCACATAAATGCACAAGCTAAGCATGGTAGCACATGTTCATAATCTCAGTTTGTCTGTATTTGTAAAAGCAGGGGGATCAGAAGTTCAAGGTCATCCTTGAATATGTAGTGAGTTCTTGGTCAGCCTGTCTCAAGAAAAAAGCAAAGCTAAAACAAACAAAAGCAATTGAGATTTTTTTTTTTTTGGCAAATTTTTTATGACTCAATTGCATAGTTCTCCAGCATCAACTCTGTAATTAACAACATGATGTTCTCAATGTCATAATGTACATGCCTGTGTTCCACATGCCTTGAAACACAGTTCCTCCCTGTGACTTGTGTCTGAAATATGTTTTAGCTGGCATCGCCACCTAAGATCACACTTGCTCACTTGCTCCTGCAGACCTTATTCCAACATTGTCTAACTTTGACTGCATCTTCTCTACTCATGCTATTTATGACTCCAGCTGGCTGGCTTACATTTGACTAGTTTTCTCTGGAAATACAATAAAAACTGAGTTCTTATATTTTGTTTACCAATGTTTACTTGTTGGCTATTTTATT
Source organism: Onychomys torridus (assembly GCF_903995425.1). Lineage (NCBI taxonomy): Eukaryota > Metazoa > Chordata > Mammalia > Rodentia > Cricetidae > Onychomys > Onychomys torridus. The sequence goes on from NC_050443.1 coordinate 75,199,469, forward strand.
TATTATTGTTGTTATTCATTAGTGTATTTGTGTATGTGTGTGTGTGTGTGTGTGTGTGTATGTGTGTTGTATGATATGTATGTGTATGTGAGTGGGTGGGTATATGGGTGGGTGTTGTATGACGTGTATACGTTTATGAGCAGGAGGGTATGTGGATGGGTGACTGTGCATGTGCCATGGCACATGTGGAGGTCTGAAGACAATGTGAGGGAGTTAGTTCTCTCCTCCCTTCTTAAGGCAGAGCCTGTCTTGTTGCTCCTGCCCTGCTGCCAATAGTGGGCCCAGTCCTCCTATCTCTGCCTCCCATCTCTCTGTAGGATTCTGGGAATTACAGATGCACACCACAACATGGGCTTTTTACATTAGTCCCAGGGAACAAACTCAGCTTTTCAGGCTTGTGTAAAAAGCACTTTTACCATCTGGACCATTTCCAGGCCTGGATGATTTTTTTTCCTTTGTATAGCCACAAGGAGTGGTCAGGCACAACAGCGCTCAGTACCTGCATTGTCACTCCCTAGTGACATCTCAGGCTGCTTTAGTAACTGCTAGCATCAGGGGTGTGTGTGTGTGTGTGTGTGTGTGTGTGTGTGTGTGTGTGTGTGCAGAAATCTGAAGTCGGCTTGATCTCTTTCCTTGAACTCAGCCTCTTCTTCCCTGTTTATTGTCAGAGTGATCATGTCTTCATTATTGGGACTTGATAGGGACAGACTATTGTTCTTACCACCTCATCTATTTCCCTGAAGTGTGGTTTGCCCTGTCACTCTGGAGGACAGAAGGAAAATGTGTCTTCTGTCCCACATGTTGCTCCTCAGCAGAGACACCACGACCTTTCTTTTTAAATTGCCCTCCTCGCTAAGGACCTTAGTCTCTGTTCTTTACAGCAGCTTCCACTGTTATTACAGCAAACCTTTTACTGTGACAGCAATGCAATTTTCAGCTGCCTAATTTAGTTATTTTTGTTTGTAATTTGTTATTTCCATAATACTGTAGTTTTTCATCAATTTTCTAAGCACTGTAAATTCTCCTAATGCTGTGCTAAGTTGGTTGTCTCATTTTTGTTGAGCCTATTTTCAAGGAATTTAGGATGTTAATATTCTTCTAGTGCAACACAAAGCAGAAGTTTTTTTCTTATTCTTTGAGATGTATTGTTTTTTATTCTTTGAGATGTATTATAGGCAGAGCTTTTCATAGGGAACATCAGCCAGGCCCTAAATAACCACACGAAGACTTATTATTAATTTTAAATGCTCAACCAATAGCTTGGGCTTGTTACTAACTAACTCTTACCACTTAAATTTACCTCTATTTCTTATCTAAACTCTGTGGAGTGGCTGTACCTTTTTTCAGCACTTCATGTTCATCTTCCTTCTCTGTGTCTTCTAGTGACTCTGCCCTTTCCTCCCTGTGCTCTCTTTTTGTCCACAAGTCGCACCTAACCTCTTCCTGTCCAGCTACCAGCCACTCAGATCTTTATTAGCCAATGAGAGTAATACATATTCACAGTGTACAAATTGTTCCATAGCAATGTATTTCTTCATGGTTGGGTTTCCATTCATCTTTTGTCAACAATTTTCTCCTTCTTTCCCTCCTCCTTTTCTTTGTTTCACTCCTCTCCCTCCCATGTTCCTTCCTCTCTTGGTGGAATGGACCAATGTGGTTGATATATTATGTAGCCCAATTAACTTATCTGGGGTCAGAGAACAGGACAGCCACTATATTAACATAGAGGTTGGGCAGTGGTAGAGCATGCCTTTAGTCCTAGCATTCCAGAGGCAGAGATCCATCTGGATCTCTGTGAGTTCAAGGCCTCACTGGAAATAGCCAGGCATGGTGACACACACCTTTAATCCCAGCACTTGAGGTCTCATTTTATTGCTTGGGAAAGACACAGGCCTTTAATCCCAGGAAGTAATAGCAAGAAGGAGAAAGGTATATAAGGCATGAGGACCAGGAACTTTGGCTTTTTAAGCCTTTAGGCTTTTAGCAGCAGTTAGTTGAGATCCATTCGGGTGAGGACTTAGAAGCTTTCAGTCTGAAGATTTGTGGAAACAGGATCAGATGAGAAGTTGACAAGGTGGATTTGGATGTGGCTTGTTCTTCTCTGATCTTTCAGAATTCACCCCAATACCTGGCTCCTGAGTTTTAATAAGACTGGTTAGAAATTCATGTTATATAGAGAGAACCACATTTGCTCAGCCATCACATGGGTTCTTTGCTTGTTTTGAAGAAGATTTTTGTTTCCTGGCTCCTTCTTGTAGTATCTGATATGTGGTTTTGTCCCCACTCTAAAATAATGACTTATTATGGCAAGTCTAGAACCTTCTCAGTAGATGAAGACATTACTTTCCAGTGTGTAAAACAGCATAGACATAACTTTCAAAATGTGGTGAGCCGGGAGACACTCTGAGCTAGTGGAAGTACCTGGGGGATAGTAATACTGGCTAGGAGCTCTGCCTCTGGACAGCTTGCTCAATCTTTCACATGTGGGCTCACCTCTCCTCTATCTGGCTTCTAGCCTGGTGTGGTTAGCTTAAAATATCACCGGCAGAGGCAGAATATTTCCTTGAAATTTATCACATGAAAGGGAAACTCTTTCTAATTGATTGCTAGAAGATTTAGGGGAGGAGGGGAGGTGAGCAGATTTTCAATTAGCTACTATTTATTTAGTCAAGAATTAGGGTGGACCAATTGTGCAGCTGACATAGCTAGAGTTGTTCCATGTAATTATTTAAATGAGTGAAGAAGCAAAGAAGATCCAAGTTTCCAATAACAGAAGATTGCATAGATAAAGTAGAATAGAGCTTTATAGTTGAGCATTAGTCATGAAAATATGTTTGAATTCAAATGAGAAAATAAAGTTTGCACAACATATTAAACAGTGCATCAAACCATATGTACAACATGATCCACTTATACTTAGATTACAAATCTAACCAAGCAGAATAAATCAGCATACACAGTTTTAAGTTCTGAAGTTCCCATAATGTTGATGGCCATTATTATGGGAAGTTACTTTACCTCTTGAAAGTTTGATTTCAGCCTAAGAGAAACTGCTTGGAGCATTTGAAACAAACAAACAAAACTGTGCTTAAAAGATTCTTTATTGGAACTGGAGAGATGGCTCAGTGGTTAAGAGCACTTACTGCTCTTCCTGAGGACCTGGTTTTGATTCCCAGAATCCACATGATGGCTGACAACCACCTGTTACTCTAGTTTGAAGTAGTCTAATTCCCTCTTCTGGCCTCCATGAGCACCAGACATACATGTGGTATGCTGGCTTACATATAAGCAAAATATCCATATGTGTAAAAAAATATTTTTTAATTAAAAAAAAAGAGAATTCCTTATAGGGCAGATAGAAACCTAAGAAGTGGTGACTGGGAGCCCCACCTCTAAGATTTAAAACAAAATGTCTCAAACCGGGGGACTGGAGGGGAAAGGGGGCTCCAGAGAGAGTGAGAGAGGATAACAGGATGGTGGGAGATGTACATGACCACAGTACCTATATACCTTTCTGAGTATGTTCAAGAATACATCTTTACCATCACAATGAGATCCAAAACCAACAAAAACAAACAAATAAACAGTCCAGAGCATGATGCCTAGTCTGGGGGCTGGGTACCCTGTGAAAGTGGCCACAGGTCACAAACACAGTATCCTGCCTTCAGCCAGGGCTACCTTGCTGTCAGCTCAAGCCAGAAGAAGACAGCTCCTGCCACAAGGGAGTGAAGAGAAAGTGTTCAGAGGTGGGAGTGAGGGCAGAAAGGAAAGTCTCCTTTCCCTTTCCTATGAATCCCACAGCAGGACCCCTTGGGGAAATAACAGGTATAAGGAAAGACCAGGACAGGACTTGCCCAGGAAGGGATTAATAACTTTTCAGATTAAAGAGGGGCATCTCAGGAGGATTATCCAGCCAGAGACCGGGAGAAAGAGTTCAGGCAAAGGCTGGTGCTGACTCAGCATCTATGAGAAGGAAGAAACGTTGTTCACACTAACTCATACAGCTTCCAGGTGTGCCGTCAACTCCAGGACCATGAGTCCCCACCATCCTTCCTCTTCCTAGAAGCCTCCAGTAGACTGAACAACCACCCCACATATAGAAGTTTCTCAAACAGAGGCTGGGAGAACAAACCTGTGAAGCCCTGCTGGGGCCCCTGGAAACCATGTGACAGCCCTAGTATTTAGGATTTCTTAGCAATCTGCCTCGTCCCCTTTTTTCTTTGCATTCTTTACAACTGCCAAATGAAGTGTGGGATCATAGCCGCCAAACAGCCTCCTTATTAGCATCAGAACTATAGTCAAAACACATTATGCTTGGCTAATACATTTATTTTTTATGTAATGGAAATGCCATCAAAGCACAGTTAATCGGAATTGAATTAAATCATAATTGGAGCTCTTGTGCACAAGGAAGAGAAATTATTCTTTATTGTGGCAGATGGAAAATGCACCCGTTGTAATTTACTTTTTAAGCAAAAAGCCATTTTTACCCAGAAGAGTACATCCCAGCAGCTTTGGATTCCAGTATCATCAATGTGGCTCTACCAGTGGAGAGGGATGAGAAGGATGCTTTGATCTAAGGCAAGAGCCTGCCCAGCCATGTCTCAAACGTAGGCTGGATCCATACCTTAGCTGTTGATGCTGCAATAAACACTATGTGCAAGTATCTCTGAGATGTGTTGGCTTGGAGTTTTTGACTAAATACTTGACTCTTTAAGTTTCTGGAAGGAAAAACTATAGAGTCCAAAGAGGCAGCATAATGATTTGTCCTCTCTGTGAGAGGAGAGTGTTCCTGCATGCACACAGAGGGAATTCTGTAGGCAATGAAATGATGCATCAGACATACTAGTCCCTAGATCACTCATAGGAGGCTGGAGTTTAAAGACATGTCCGGTTTCTATGCTGTGATCTGTCTATTCTTTCAGCCATGCTTGACCTGAAGAGTGCAGGAAATGTCTTCTAAAATTACAGCTAGATACCTGTGTCTTCCCACACTCATCCCAGCAAGCTCTCCAAAGTCATGCCTGGGGCTTTAGGGTTCTCTGAAAGCTCCCTGGGTTCTAGCCACACATACCTAGTCTGAGCACCACTCTGCTAACCCTCGGCATTCTTCATGGTAAAGAGCAACCATGCCTATGTGGATTTCCAATGGACCTAAATAAAACCATATAAGCCTCCTGTTTCCTGGTAGCATTAGAGGCCCTGCATATAAAGATATGATAGCTCAAACCCAGATCAAGCAAGTGCACACATGGCCTGCACACATGGGTACACATGTACAAATACACACACACACACACACACGCACACGCACACGCACACGCACACGCACACGCACATGTATAACCTGATATTCTTCTGGGAAAACTTCTGCCACCAAACCACAGACCTCTTCTGTGCTTTACTGCAGTGTCTACAGAAAGATGTTGAATTCCAACTTTATGGACTCCATCTCCACAAAATGTTTTTTAGGTAATTCTTCCCCTCCTCCATCATTCATGGAGAGTGAGAAAGAATACTGAACATTACCTTGCAAAGAGGGTCAAAATTGTGTACTAGGGAGTGATCCGAACATGTCCCATGACCCAGAACGGCCCTAGGCAAATGCTGTTCCAGTCTTGTGTTCCCAGACTTCTAAGCCAACATCACACACAGCAGAAAGAAAATCAATAGAGGCCCCTGACTCCAGGGGCCTCTGAGGCTTTGCAGGCTCTCTCTGAATTGTGTTCAAGAGCAAGACCAGCCAGAGCTGGCAAAGAATGCCCTAGGACTTTTTTTTTTTTTTTTTTTTTTACTTCCAGAGTTCATATTGTGTTTGAATTTGACCCTCAGACGGAGTCATCCTTATTTGTCAGATGATGAGAGTGAGGCCCAGGGAACTTGGCCAACCTGTTGCGTGTGGTAGAATCAGGACAGCAATTACGCTAACATTTACATGGTCCTGTCTCCCAGTTCTGTACTCTTCCCTTAGTAGTTCTTACTAACAGGTACATTTTAATAAATGCACTGTTTCATTTTTCACTGTTGGTTCTGTCATTGGCTTTGAAAGGTCTCAGTACATAACCCAGTCTGACCTTAGACTTGAACGGTTTTCATTTTTCAAGTGTTGGAACTTGTGTATGCCACAGTGATGATGGGTTTGTAAAGCAGTCTTGTTGCACAAATTTCATAGAATGTACTTACACAGACTAAGCTGGCCATAATGTAGGTGAACCAGTTTGGACCAAATGCCTTTAAGCAGCTCACGTATGACAGTATGTGCACCTAGAGTGGAAGAACAGGCGGTACAGGGCAGAGGGAAGAGAACGTATCTCAGAAAGCAGCATCTTGCACCCACACTCCAGCAGCAGTCACTCGCTGTGGGGCAAAAGTCAGGCACATTGAGAGAGAACCCTTCCTAAGGAGGAAGAACGAGATTCAGGGAAGAACTTAGCTGTAGAGCCCCAGCACTTCGGGTTTGTCTGTAGTCCTGTTCCCACACTTCCCAGCTATGTGTCCTTGGGCAACACAGCTAGCTATGGAAGGCTGATTGCCCGTGTACCAAATGGCAGCAATACTAATATTTGCCTCATGGGCTATGTAATGGATAGCAAACTATGTGAGTTCTTAGCACAGTGCCTAGCATGTGGCAGGTACTCAGTAAGAAGTCACTGAAGCAGGTGGTAACTGCATAGTAACAGCAGTGGCAACACTAAAATGCTAAACATCAACATCATGTTTGGCAGATAACAGAAGTCCAATAAACCCATCCCCTCCTAAACCAAGGCCTGCAGCCTTCTCCAAAGTCAACCTCTGAAGGTCTGGATTCCAGTATCAGCTGTTGTTCCCCTTACTGGCAATGTGATTTTAAGAGTCATTATGCTGCCTTTCTGGACTCTACAGTGTTTCCTTCCCGAAACATAAAGAGTCAAGTATTTAGCCAAAAACTTCAAGCCAACACATCTCAGAGATACTTGCACATAGCATTTATTGCAGCATCAACAGCTAAGGTATGGATCCAGCCTACGTTTGAGACAATGGAAGAATGGGTGAGAAAACATAGTATGTATGCACAATGGACTTTGGTATAGGCACAAAGCAGAGCAATTACATCATTCCCAAGAAAATGGATAAGACAGGAGAAAATATATGAAGTGTATTAAGCCAGTCTCAGAAAGACAAATGTCATGTTTTCTCTCATGTTCCTAGATTTCCAGATAGATTTTTTTTGTGTGTGTGTATATGATATGAAAGTAGAAATAAAACTGTCTAATGTTACAAAGGGAATTGTTGAGAGGAAGAAGAAAAAGAAGGGGAAGAGGGTGGAGGAGTATGGAGAAGATGTTTAACATATAATACATAATTATATGAAAACTTTAAAATTAATTTTTAAAATAAAGCATAAGAGGATAAGCCACAGGTCTTCCATCCTCAATACTGAAGTGTTCCCGGGATATAATAGGTATCAGTCTACATGTGCCAGTGAGGTAGGTGGCTTTGTGTTCCGTATCCTTATTTCCAAACCCCAAGCAAGGGTTGTATCTGTAGTCTGCTGGTATCAACAGAACTTGTCAGGATTGCCCCATAGCAATGTGTCAGGCCTCTAATTCAACCATGAAGGGATGGGGCCTGAGGTGAGCCTGTTTGAAACAGTGATTCTGTGTCCTCTCCTCACCAAAAAAGCAAAAATCACGTGTGGTAGGCAGGAAGGGGGAAAATAAGTATGAGCCCTTTTACACAAATATACAAAAAGCATTTGCGCTAGCAAATGGATTTCTTAAATCCAGAGTGATTTTTTTCAATGTTTGATGGTAGAAACTCAATTCCCTGAGCTGATTTCAGTGGCCATGTTTTAAGTACAAATCTCCAATAGTATAAAATTTTTTAACTCAACACAAAAGTAAAAAGACCTGTTTTTTAACTCACTTAAAAATAATGCAACACACCTGACTGTGGCTCTTCATATTTCTCCCCATGAACCACTCTACCCCCACCCCTCAACTTCAGTACCCCAACTCCCACCCCCATGAGCACCAGTGTTTTTACTCTACCTCAGTGACCTGGCTTCAGTCTCTCCCACAGGGTCTCTTCCTAAAGTCCTCTCATCCCTCCTGCTCCTTACCATCTCTGGTGCAGCCAAAAGGCAAGCTGTGGACTCTCTCTCCTTGTTCTGTGGAAAATGCCAGTTCTTCCCCCTCTGTGGCTTTTACAGGGTGAGAAGTCAGGGAAGAAACAATGGGGTTGGGCGAATCTGAGGACTACAAATTGACCATGGAGAACACAGTGGGGAGAAGGCTCAGGATGTAGCTCCACAGTAAAGTGATTACTTTGAAACCATGAAGACCTGAGTTAGATCCCCAGACACCACAAACAAAAAGTTCCATCCTGGTGGTGACACAGGCTTGCAATCCCAGAACTGAGGCTCTGTGGTCTTCCAGCCTAGTCTTGTCTTGGTGAGTTCGAGCCAATCAAAGATCTTATCTCAAAAAAAGAAAACAAAAAAACAAGGTAATCAGAGGCACCTGAGCAACGACAGTTGAGATTCTCCGATTCTCCTCTGTCCTACACACACACACACACACACACACACACACACACACACACACTCAGAAGGAGAGAGAGAGAGAGAGAGAGAGAGAGAGAGAGAGAGAGAGAGAGAGAAGAGAGAAGAGAGAAGAGAGAAGAGAGAAGAGAGAAGAGAAAATCTGGCCCACTTAGAATTTTGACAAGACTGGCCTCTTGAGTGTTATGTAATTTCTTGAATTGATTTATATGCTGCCTCATTCTAGAAAGAGTTTGGGGAAAGTTTCAGAACAGAGGACATTGACTGTGAACTTAAATAGAAAAATAAAAATATTAAGAAAGGGGACAGCAGAGAGGAGATATAAACAGTTAATTTAATTGAATTAGGAGAGAACAATTGAGTGGGATGCACACCTTTGGACAGGCCAAGCACAAAAACAAAGGAAGGAATCAGACCTGGGGTTTGGGGAACTCCCTAGGGAAGCTGGAGAGCAGAAGGCCCTTCCCATGGAACCCAGCCTCTTCCAATTTATAGATCAAAGAAGAATACCTAAGCTTTAATTCCTCACCTCCTCTGAATTAGGAAGTCCAGAGCAAGCATAAAATGATTTCACAAGGTGCTTCTCCCAGGGAACTACAGTAAAAAGCAAAGCTTTGACCCTACAGGGCTGCACAGGGCTGCTAACTATGGTGTCAAAGCAGCCAGGCAGCAGGATGCACTTCACTTACATATAAACATTCTCACTAGATGGTTAAGAGCCATTGCTGCTCATACAGAGGACCCAAAATACCCTCTTGCTGGCTCACAACCTTCCTTAACTCCCATTCCAGGGGATTAGATGTCCTCTTCTGGCCTCTATGGGCGCTACACACATGAGGTGCACATGCATACAGTGCAAGCAAAACGTAATCATAAAACTAAAATAAATAAATCTTTAAAAAGAAAAGAGAGAAAGTCTGTAGAAAGGTTGGGGATTCGGCTCAGTAGTAAAGTAGTTGCCTAGCAAGCACAAGACCCTGGATCCAGTCCTCACCGGGCGGGAGTGGGGAGAGCAGGAGTGGGTGTGGAAATAATGCCATCCAAAGTGAAAATGGTAGCCAAACAGCATTCCAAACACCCTTGATCACTGAACCATTACTTCTGTGAACTTTCTCATGAGCCATCGGTCCATGAGCTTTGGGTGAAGGTGTGATATTGATGTCCATTTATGGTTGAGCATTCATAGGCACTTATTCCACTTATTGACCAGCTGTGACTCATCATCTACTACATGAAGACACTAGCAAGAATACAGGAAAAGATGTTCAACTAATAAGGATGAAAATAACTTTTGTCCGGAAGCATACAAATATCTGTGATACTAGAACCACAAAGTTCTCCCAAGAACCCTCCAAAGCATAAAATACATGAAAATGATTAGAAAATAAACACTCTAAAAAGCCATCTCATTTTCAGTAGTTAATAAGTAAATGATGCTGATGGGTATAGTATATAATCTTTAAAACCTTTCTAGTCTTTAAAAAAAAACTTTATTCTTTGAAATTTTGTTCATGCATATATTTTGGTCATATTTTCCCTTCACACATACCCAGCCAAGTCTTCCCAGACTCCATCCTGTCCTCCCTTTCCATTTTCATACACTTTTAATTTGAAAATAACTGAATCTAATTTGTTTTGCCCATATACGCACGGGTATAGGACCATCCTCTAGAGCATGGTCAACCTAGGAGGAAACATATTTCCCCAACAAAGAAAACCATCTCCCCCTTGTCTGGCAGTCATCAACTGTCAATAACACTTCACTAGGGACAGGACTTGTGAGCTCATCCCAATATGCCAGAATGTTGTCTAGTTTGATCTCATATGGGTCTTGTGTGGTCTTCTCCAGCTGCTGCCAGTCAGGGCAATAGCCCTGTCATGGCTGGAAGACTGCTTTACTCTAGTCTTTCTTGGTTTTTAAAGTCTTTCCATTCCTTTTTCCATGATGGTCCTAGAGCCTTGGGTGAGGCTGTGATATAGATGGACTGTTTATGGCTGAGCACTCATGGACACTCATTCCCAGCACTTTGACCAGCTGTGACTCATCATCTATTACACAAAGATACTACTCTAGTGACTGCAAGCTGCGCTGATCTGTGAATCCTTAACAACTTACCATGGTAAAGCTTTACTTTTCTTATCACGAAGCAGTCAGAGTTGGCAAGGAAGTTCAGTTTTCATCTGAGATCCCAGTACTACCCATCTTGGAGTTCCACACCCCATCTCTGTAGAGCCTCGAGACTGAAGAGGTTAAGTTTCCAAGGAAGAGGTTTCCAGAAGTGAAACCATGAAATGGCTTACATCTCATCCCCCACATTCCATTGGCTAAATTCAGTCATGTGAGCCCTCCCCACGGCAAGGAATGCTAGGAATTGCATATAACTGTGCTGAAGGTGGTCTCTAGCAGTTTTGGACCGTAGTTTCTTTTGGTCTAGCTTTCTCCTTACTTTCTAGTTATCCTATGGGTCTCTGCTGCCCTGATGTCTTTCACCCGTCAGCCATGCAGCTTACTGTGAGGGCCTTTTGAAAGAAGCTGATGTAAAAGTAGTGCAAACACAGCTTAAGCCAAGACCTCACACAGCAGCTGGTCCCTGTGTCCATCAGTTCCTTCTGGCCCTGTCAAACTGTTCTGAGGACTGATCACACTTTGCATTCGAAGGAATCGCAGAGCAGTGTGTACAATTATTCTGCCATCATTAACGACACAGACACACCTCTAAAAGTAGGCACATGTGGGCGATGAGGAAGTAGAGGTGCAAATGGAGGTCATGCACACCCTTCCCCTAACAGCAGTGTTAAATGTGTATTAGCCAGCGTGACTTTCCAACTTCACAGCTGTTCATCCTTCTTGCTTAAGGAAATAAGGCAGGAGGCTTCCAGGACAACAGACTATCAGCCATCCTTCCTGAAGCATGCAACCCCCACCCCCATCCCCATCCCAAGAGCTAATGCCCAGCTGATTATCACACTGACCAACTCTGCCACTTGGCACAAGCCACATGACCCTGTCTACTTCCTGCCTCAGTGTTTTGTCTCTGAGATAGGAACTAGAAGGACCACTCAGAGATTTTGTGAGGATTTGGGTAGGATAATCTGTTAGGCAACTTTCCCAGTAGCATATGCTGAGTGCTTGTGAATAAGAATTTCTAGAAAGAGCTGTGACTATAAAGGTGGGTTGACTGATTGATGTGGAGATATGGGAATGTTGCAGGGCCAGAGTCTAATTGTATCTTGTGCTGTCTTTAGCCCCACAGTTGTTCCTTGCCTACCGCTGTGTTATCTTGGGGTTAACAGGTAAAACCCTTTTGAAATGTATTAACTTAACCAAACCCTAGTTTTCCACCAATCAAAGGGCTAAGAATGCTGTTAGATATCATCTTATGCCCACAGTAGAGTTCTCTCCATTGTGTTATAAGCCACCTGCCTGGTGTACCTATTGATGTATTTGAAAAGGGCCTTGATTTATAGCTTATTTGTTCTGTTACTATAAAAAGTTCATAAAATTGCTGCCTCATTGGAGCACAGAGTTTGAGGTAACATAAATCTGTGTTTAGATGGCCGTGGTCCTTCATATTTGGCCCCAGAATAAATTATCCCTTATCCCTTTTGAGGTAAGAGTTGTGTTTTTGCGTCAAAATGGCTATCAATATCGTCATGCAGCTTGTCTAACTCAAATGCTTCTGCCTTGATACAATGTTGGAAAACAATCCAAAACCAAAACCAGAAAGCTAGCTTCTATGACTTATATATCTACCTGCCTCTATCAGAGCATGTGCCAGTATTAGACCCTAGGACCTAAACTTACCCAGAAAACTCAACAGTGCTCTGAACATCTCCATGGTACTACATCTTACAAACTGTTCTATGAACCTGGCTTTGATCTGTTGCTTTTTCAGCTATCTTCAGACATAACTCTCCTCTTACCTAACTGTGCCCTTTATTTGAAGACTATATTAGTGTTCCTGTTGCTGTGATAAAATGCCCCAACAAAGGCAACTTAAGGGGAAGTTTCTTTTTACCTCACAGTACCAGGGTACAGTCTATTACGGCAGCAAAATCGCAGTACCTTTATGTCTGGAACATGCCAATTCCCAAAGGATGTTGCACAGCAATGATGATGGTGATGATGATGTCTTAGCATAGATTTGAGGGCAAAAGTGCTGTTCACTATTTTTGTAACACCCATGGCACTTAGTGAAAGCCATAAGAAAACAAAATAAATACTTGGTAATCATGGCAATAATGATGATGATGATGCTTGGTGACAGTGATTTTGATGATGGTGATATTGATGGTGATGATAATGATGACAATGATAATTAATAAATAAACAGACCTCACTCATTTCATGCTTTGTCTCTATATTTCTAACAAAACTATATTGCATACTGTGCAAATAACTGTAAAAAATGAACTAATTTAGTATCCCCTTCTAACCCTGCAAGCTAGTCATTATCTCCATTTTGTAAGTGAGAACATCAGAGCAGGCAGAGAGCTCAAGTCAGTTATCAGAGGTCAGTCATAGGTGTGGCATCTAATCTGCATAGCTCCATCATCTCCATGCACACTGCTAAGACAAATAAACTCCTGAGAGTTGCTCAAGGGACATGGCCCTTAGAGTCTGAAAAGTTGATCAAAATAAGGGATGACTGATGAATCCAGTTCCTGCTCAAAGGCTAGCCTTTTCTGTAGCCTGAGGCCGAGAGTAATCACCTCACGATTTAGTTTCCTTCATCTATAAGCACAAATTTACACTTACCTACACACAAGGGTGCAGGGAAGATTAATCGGATTCGGCAGAAGTGCTTTTAAGATGAAAAATGTGGATTATTTGCATCATTATTTTAATAGCCTTGGACTTTATTATCCCCAGTTTACACAGATGTGGAGAGCGAGGAAGATGGAGATTGGTGAGCTTCATTTTCTCCAGCTTCGTCCTCTGAGCAGAGGAAGGGAAACACATCCCCAAAGGCCTGAGGGTTGGGTACATCCTCTCTAGCCCAGCCTGGTTGTACATGTAATCCCAGGACTAATGGCTGCCTGCAACTGTTTGAGAGGCTAGGACCTCAAAACAGCCATTTACCAAGTGACTCCACAGCTGTAAAATGAGCAACCAAGGCAGGAAAGCTTTGCTGTCTCTATGGATCTAGGCCAGCATGGGGTCAATAAATGTGTGTTGAATGAGTGAGTGAGTGAGTGAGTGAGTGAACAGACAACCAAACAAACCAAGAAGGGTCAAGTAGAGAAAACACCCAGGAGTGTCTTCTGGAGAAAAGCAGGCCTCATCCCTGCTAGAATAGACACCAAATTTTACAATCCCATCCTGAAGGAGGTCACAGTCTAAGAGAAGAGGCTTCAAATTCACCGTTCGTCATGGTCCAAGGAAGTTGGGCTCTGATAGATGACTAGAGTTTCCTGTGAGCGATTGGTTTCACTGGAAGGCAGGCAGGCAGGGAAGGTAGCTTGTAGCTAGATCCTAATGAGGAATGTCTCCAAGGAATATGTAAGGAAGTCTCTTACTATGGAGTAGAAACTGTGTGGAAGGAGGAGTTGATGCGGCTAGTTACTACTGCATCAGCAATCCTTCCTCCTGTTAGAAGATGAATAAGTATGTGGGTGTCCATGAGGATCTCTCCAGGACAGGGCATTACTGGCAGACTGGCTAGCAGAAGAAATCCAAACTTACAAAGACAACCAGGTATTTCTTTGCTCCACAGTGAGCCAGAGGCATGCTCTTTGCCCAGGAGGGACAGTGTGCAACCTGGAATGAATTCCATAGGGCCTTGAATACCATGCTCACATTCAGGAATTTGGAATGCTTCCCGAACTCTGTCCTTGCATGGTTCAATTTACTGTTTCAAGCGAAGACTTTTTCCTCCTAAGGCTCTCTTTCCTCTGCCAGGCCTGAGGGCATGCTCATAAAATGTAAAATCTGTTTAAATAATTAAACCTGTGGGCAAGAGCCGTGGTCAGGGTGGAGAACACCAGCCCGTGACACTGTAAATCACTGCCAGGGTTGAGACTTGGCACAGCCCAGCTGAGTCTAGGAAGGCGCAAGAACAGCCAGCCTGTGGCCTGTGGAGGAAGCGCCAAGTCAGCATCTCACACTTGGTTTGGGATGAATTATGAAGCTTAGGTGGGGACAATGTGCAGCCTGCCTTCTGACAGATGATACAAGGCTATACCACCCCTCTGCTCCTCTTCAGCACCAGATTGGCTTCCTCTCAGACAAGCAGTAAGGGAGTAGAGACAGAACCTGCATGGGATAGCTTTGCTCCAAAAAGGGCCCTCTGGTTCTAGTCTGACCTAAGCCCTCCCACCCTGGAGGAGTATAAAACTCCAAGGATCTGTGGAAAGCAGAGGATAAGAAAGAGAGACAGGGCCACCAAGGGCAAGTCCTATGCTCCCTGTCTTCCTCAGAGACTCCCAAATACTCTCTGCATCCAGATTGAGTTCCTACTATGTGTTGAGTTCTTCATGTACATCACTGAAATCTGTTGTTTTTATCTAAGTTGTTCTATTTACCAATAAAGACTTGGGAGTCAGATGTTGGGGTGAAAACCTGCTAGCTCAGAGAGGCCAAGAAGGTTATGACCTTCCTTTTCAGTTGAAGACCTAGCAAGAGAGTGTCTCTCCACCTGCCCCAAACCAAAAAGGACCGCAAATCTCTAAGTCCCTCCCTACTTGTTCCTGTGTGTCTTTCTGTCTTCCTGGGTCCTCCACACTCTCTATGGCTAATTCTTGTCAACTAGTCACTGGCACTGCCCCATGGTCCAAGGTTAATTTTATTAACACAGTCTCAGATTTCTGTAGTGTGATCAACCAACCCAAAACAGTGATCAACAGACATGCAGACCAAATAGCCAATTCTACCACTTGACAATGAGTCTGAGAAAGTTATTTAGCCTCTCTGTGCCTCAGTTTCCTCATCTTTAAAATGAGGTCACTAGGTAGAGATGTATATAGGTTGGTAGAGTGCTTGCCTAGCATGCATGAAACCCTGGGTTCAATCCTGGAATGAAAACTCTGTGAGTCAGTTACATATTTTTAATCCCAGCACAGGAAGTAGGGACAGGATCAAAATTTCTAGGTCATCCTCAGAGGCCATCCTGGGATATATAAGACTGTCTTAAAAAAACAAGCAAAAATGAAAGAAATGCAAAATGGGATCACTTAAGCTGATGGGATTGTTGTAAGAATTTCATACCTGTCAATCACTGTATGTCAATCACTTAGAGTACTGCCTGGTTCATGGGGGAAAGCTGTATAAATGCAAATGCTGATGACCATACAATTAGCAAATATTCATTGACCACCTACCCACGCCAATTTCTGGGATTGATGTCTTTTTCATAACTTCATTCATTCATCTACCTAATAAGTCTTAAGAGTACCTACTAGGGCTGGAGAAAGGTCTCAGTGGTCAAGAGCAATGGCCACTCTTCCAGAGAACTGGGGTTCAATGCCTAATGCCCACATAGCAGCTCACATCTGTCTATAACTCCAGTCCTGGGGGATCCAGTGCTCTCTTTGTTCTCTGTGGGAACCAAGCCCACAAGTGGTACACAAAAATACTGTGTGAAGGATTTCTTCTGTGTCATCTCCTTGATCTGTCCCAGAAACATTTCTGACCCTGGACCTTGAATTCTATGCCAGGTAACAGTCTTGGATCTATGTTGCCTTCCATTTTATTAGTGCTCCCTATATTTGATACCCAGGGCTGCCATCACAGTATGTAACCAACTTGGTAGCTTAAACAAAGAAGTGGATTTTCTCTTTTCTCTGGAGATTGCACAAAATCAAGGTATCAGGTTTGGTTTCCTCTAAGGGTTATGAGGGGGAGTCTATTTAGGCCACCCCCCTAGCTTCTAGCAATTTGGCATCCATCTTCGACATCATGGAGGTTGTGCGTGTCCCACCCTGACCTCTGTCTTCATTTCTACACAGGACTCTCTTTGTGTCTCCACAACTGAATTTGTCCTACTCATAAATAATTGGGCCAACTGAGTCAAGACTGATCCAAATTTTCATCCAAATACTTCCAGAAGACTGTATGGCCAAATAAAACCATTCTCCAAGGTGCTCGAATTCAAATTCCATCACAAGTCCTTCATAGGTAGCAATGCAGCCCATGGGGTGCACATTCTTATGCACATCTTACAGCCAAGAGTTGTATCTCCAGAATTCAGGTCCACATAGAAGTCTACATGGCCACTGAGATAGCTGCCACCTCTGGAACTCAGAAGTCTTTGCTTTTTCCGGGTTCCAATTCGAGGGAACCCTGTTTTCCTAGCACTGGGCATCTAAGACTGGCAGAGTTAATAAGCTGGGAAGCTTCAGAACAGCTCACCATAGGGAAATGGACAATAATGCCATTAGTTGTTTGGAGGAACTAAAAATAGCCTGACACCGCCTAGCTGAGGGAGCTGTTGGGTGACACAGCCTGTCCCCAGCACACAAAACAAGGAGGGCATATTGCAGGCTCTAGCTGAGGATTCATAGGATAAAGTCAGAGGCAAAAATCACAGAAAAGTTCGCCCTTAATGAGAAATGACCTTCATAGCTCCTTGTCTCCCCAGAGTTTCCTTCACAGAATATTACATTTTTTCATATCTAATTCCATTCCATCTATCTTATCACCATTGTGGAAATATTAATAAAGATGGTTTTGTTTAGGGCCTTTAATACAGTGTGTATATATACATATATTGGTACTAAAACCTATAAGATGAATTTTTTGCTCCTTTTCTCCCTTTATATTCCTTTTGTTTTGTTGTGTGGGGTCCTTGTTGGTCATTTTAGCATTTTTTAATATCCTGCAGGTTAGACTGATACCCTGATCTTTTGAAAAACTTGGGTACCCCATTGGGGTGCTGGGCATAAGTTTTTCACTCCACCCAGGCTCTGGCCTGCAGCTAAGACTTTCCAGCAGCTTTTCAACCTCATTGTCCTGAGCAGGCATGAAGCATATGTCCACAGCTCTAAGTCCCCAAAATGGCCATCCCATGCACTCCCAGTCCATTCCTCTCAGGGTTGCAGCAACGCTTGTTCAAAGGCAGACACACTGTCCACTGAGAACATTTGGTTGTGTTGGGTAGAGTTTTGTTCTGTGAGCTTAGCTTTGGCCTTGGCCTTACTGTTATGTAGTGCTTGGATATCATCAACATAGGATGCTGTTCATGCAATGCTCACAGTTCTCTTGCATTCTGTGTCCTCCAGAAGATGGTAATGCCCATGGTGTTGCTGTTACAGTGAGAAGGAAAAAATGCCCATAGCACAGGAAGTGGTAGATTTGGTTGCTAATGTGGGGGTAACATCAGAGAAAACCAGTCTTCATCAAGTATCAGCTCCTCATTTTTTCTGTTTAAAAACAAGGCCCAGGGACTGTGGAGATGACTGAGTTGATGCAGAGTTTACTATGCAAGCAGAAAGCCTTGGATTTAAAACTCCAGCAACCACATGAAAACCAGGTATGGCACTATGCACCTATAATCCCAAAGTTCTAGAAGTGGAGATAACAGGAAACCTGGGCTTCCTGATCAACCTATCTATCCAAATTGGTGAACGCCAGATTCAGTGAGAAACCTCATCTTAGAAATAAGGTGGAAAGCCATTGAGGAAACACCACCTTGTCCTCTGGCCTCCATGTGAGGGCACACACAAGCATGAGCACACACATAAACACGGGTACATCAATTGCCTGACTGTATAGCACAATGCAGAGACCAAGCAAGTATCTTAACCCCTAGTCCACAAAAAAAGAGCCTGAGCCTCCTAGAACCTCAGGAAGCCATAAGTGGAGGACCCCTGAGATGTTTGTGTGACAAAACAGTGACTTAGAAGGTAGGGAACTACCCAAAGTCAAAGCTGACACAGCTTCCTCTGTGTCTGCCCAGGGCCTATGCTACTCCTAGGATTTTCAGATACCAGCTCTATCTCACAGTCACACATATTTTAGTTTGTAATTAAGTTCCTCTTTTTAGAGACTGCTATTGAAAAGTTTGCCATTAACACATTGGCAAAGTGTGAACTTTCCTCAAACAAATGAATAAACATCCCTCCAGCATCTCCTGCAGCCCTTCTATCATGGGCCGGAAGCAGGGCCTTGGTGAAGGCAACCAAGGTTCCCACTGGAGGCTTAGTGTCCCTGTGCTCCTCCTGCCTGGAACTGGGAGCTTACAGGCTGCCTCCCTTGCCTCCTTCAGCCTCCCTCAAAGCTCAGTCTCAGGCTGGTCTTCTGCAGCACCTCATTTAAAAATAACTCCCATTCCCACTCCAACCCTCCCCATCTCTTTTAACCTTCAAAAATACTGAAAGTCAAGGGACTGAAGAGATGGCTCAGCAGTTAAGAGCACTGGCTGCTCATCCACGCTCTTCCGGAGGTCCTGAGTTCAATTCCCAGCAACCATATGGTGGCTCATAACCATCTGTAATAAGATCTGGCACCCTCTCATGGTGTGTAGGCATATATGCAGACAGAATACTATATATATAAAATTTTAAATAAAAAGAATACTGAAGGTCTCTTCTCCACTGTGATGTAAGTTCTAGGAGGGCTTAACTTGGGGCCTGGCTTGTTTTCTGCCTTATCCTATCACCTGACCCAATAATATCTGCTCAATAAGCATTTGTTAAGTGAATGAATGAATGAATGAATGAATGATTGTGTGAATGGATGAATGAATTATACTGTAGCCAGTTGTGTTTTTTATAAAGCATTCTTTCCATGGACGTGCAGATAAGGGAATGACCTTTGGGAAGAGCTACATCTTGGACACTGAAGAAATAGGGTCTTATTTTAGTCCTTCCTGATTGCAGAACCAGGAGAGAAAGATGGCGCTCAGGACCTGGAACTAACCTATGCTAGGCAGTTTCCCAGTTTGGGGAAGTAGATGATATAAGTTGTCAGCAGTGAATGCTTCCAGCAAGCTAAAGACGCACTCCTTCTGTATATTTTGCACATTGTGGGATGCTCCTTGACCTAAAGATTCTTTGTTCTGTTTGCAACAGCCAGGCTAGAGATTCACAAGTCCCACAAAGCCCTCAGTTCAAAGCTTGTCTCATCCACCTCTCGGCCAGATTGGTTCTCTTTGTTGTCACCATAGTAAAGGGTTGTTGTGAGGGTCAAATGAAGCAATGTTCATAGGGTACTTATCACAAGGCCAGAGCCAAAGCAAGTGCTCAAAGTGTGGCTCTGGGCATCTATTTCAGAGTCAGATCTCCATGGGAACCACATCTTCTCTCCTGCCCGGCTGGGTGAACCTAGAAACCTGCTCGGCTTCTCCTGACACAGTTTTTTCACCCACAGAATGGAATGGATGAGCACTGTCCCTGCTTGCTAGGGTCATGGCAACTGCACGAGTTAAAACAGCTACAGCACACAAAATGGTACCCGACACGTACACTAATTTTCTCACAGTCACATCACCTATGCTCAATGTGGCCTTGCCAGGGACTGACTAGGAAGCTTTCAGGTCAGAAATTAGCATTTGAGACTCTGGCAAGACTCACAACAAATACTTGTTAAACCTCTTTGTGTGTTTCCCTCATACTAATCTCCATGGTGGATGTTTGTTCCCCAGCAATTAAGAATCTAAAGACCTTGGGCTGGAGAGATGGCTCAGAGGTTAAGAGCACTGGCAGCTCTTCCAGAGGTCCTGAGTTCAATTCCCAGAACTCACATGGTACCTCACAACCATCTATAATGAGATCTGGCACCCTCTTCTGGGTGTAGGAATCTATGCAGACAGAATATTATATTCATAATAAATAAATAAATCTTTCTTTTTTTTTTTAAAGGAAAACAAAAAAGAATCTAAAGACTTCTTTCCTGGGGGCTCTCTTTTGGGAACTGTCAGGTTCCCTAGTGGGACGTATTGGGGTCAGGAGGAGACTTTGGATGGGGCTAGGTGATAGCTAGATATCCAAGTTGTCACTCTTCCTGTTTGGGGAAACTCAGGAAGAAGTGCCAAGGAGGGAAGTCTCTGTGAAATTCACAGAAGAGAAGGCCATTCTTGGGGACACCGAGAGTAGCTAGCAGGCAGCAGCAGTGCTGCTCTGAGATGCAGGTGTGGGTCACACTTGAGAAGAACAGGTGTGCCTGAGAATGATCTAGAAGACAGCACACCCAAGAGAGAAGCAAAACTGGGAGTCCTGAGAAATAACTCAGGTCCAGACCATACAGGCCACAGCCATTGGGTGTGGGTGTGGGTGAGGGTATGGGTAGCTGAACTATCCATAAAAGGACAACCCCTGAGCACCACAGGGCCACTGAGCAATGGCAGGGTGGACAATGCACAGGATTATCGTATGTACCGGAGTGACTCTAAATGGACTTTTCGCTTTGTCTAGGGGACACTGTAGAAGCCAGGGAGAGAACCGGAGAGCAGGAGTCTGTGGAGTCTGGTACTGGCTCTTTCGCACCTCTTCCTTGCCAACCTGTATGTGTTTCATGTGTGTACATAAGCACACCAATGCTCAGACAGTCCTGCCCCCTCTACTAACTCTCCTGGGGACACAGCCTGTAGGGAACCCCAGTGCATCTGAGATGCAGACCTTGAACAGAGTAGCAGCCCTAGTTCAAGGCTGGTAGTCTGTGCCCTACTAGCAGCCCTTCCCTAGCTGTGTGCCCTTAGGAATCCCGTTGTCTCTGGGGACTCAGCTTCTTCATCTGAAAATGAGCTAATCTGTTTCATTGAGTTGTTGTGAGGATTAGCTGAGGTGCAGGTCACGTGTTGGCAGATGGTCCAACAGTGGGAATAACACCATCAACTTGTAATAAACGCTGAGTCCTTTCTGCAGGCCACCTCAGGTCCTCGTGCCTTCTTCATCCCCTCACCCTCCGTTTCCAGCCATTCTGGAGGGACAGCCTCTCAGTACCACTTCACAGAACGGAAAGGAGGGCTCGGAGAGGGTGATGTGCTCTTCCAAGTGTGAATAACTAGGGCAAAGGGCGGAGGCAGGGATGATTCACACTTTACTCTGCGTTCTCAAGAGAGTGGCAGCCATGACTAAAAGAAGAGAGTTCTCTGGAAAACGGCTTTATGGGAATCTCTCCCACTCCCAAGGTCCAGATTCTTCACCCATTCAACAGAAGCGGCGTGGGAGCTAAGGAGCCTGGTGCGGTGAATTGCCTTTGAGTAGAGGACTTAGTTCAACAGCCCAGTGATTGCCACCCTCTCAGGTGACTCTGGCTCCCTGAAGGGAGCGCTGTACCCATCAGCCAAGCCTAGAAAGGCTTGTCTTAGAGAAAGAGCCAGAGTTGAAAGTCACAGGCTGGACCTTGGAGGCCAGCCCTCAGTAGGCAGGCAGCCTTCCAGCTTGGCATCTTCTTCTGGCACCTCTGTGTCCAGGCACTAAAAATAGCATACAAGGTCTCTGCAGCTCCCCCAGCTCCCCAGCAAGGACTTGCACCCTTTACGGCCAGTGAGCATCTGCTGCCTTCTGACGGCTGTTGACGAAGACAGTAACAGTTCGTCTCACTGGAGGCTCTTTCTGAGCCCAAAAGGAGGTCCGTGATCCAGCCTCTAGCTAAGTGGTCTCCTGGCCAGCTGTATGAGTGGCCAGGACCTTACCTGTGAGAGGTTGGCCCTGGATGAGTGCGGTAGAGAAACCAGGTCACCAAGAGGGGTGCAGCTGGAGCCAAGAGGGAGAGATTGAGGGGATGAAGTGCTTTCTTTCAACTCTATGGCTGTCTTGAGCCAGAATGAAGGTGGCATGGCAGAGGTGGGGGAATACTAATGAACACAGGTGTCACAGCTTCCAGATGTTTGTGTCTTTCTGCCACACAAGTTGAACAGGTATTCAGGCCAGGGTAGCAAGTGGGGCTAGAACCTATGGCCTTTGAAGGAAGGGTTGTGTGCCGTTCAATTCTCATCATTGCAAGAAAACACTGAAGATGATTAGCTTGAGAGAGGGGGGGGGGTTCCTCCTTTTGCCTCAAGGATTCAGAAGCTTTAGTCCAGGGTCACTTGGCCACTTGGCTTCAGAACTGAGAACAAGATGTACATCATAGCAGGGAGCAAGAAACTGCTCATTTCATGCAGCCAGAGAGAAAATAGAAACATAAGGGCCAGGCTTCTAAAATACACCCCAAGTGACCTACCTCTTCCCTCTGGTCCTTGCTACCTGAAGTTTCTATTGTCTCCACAACCTCCCAGTACCACCAACAGTTGGGAACCAAGTCTTCAACACAAAAGACTATGGAGCATTCTGGATCCAAACCCCACCAGAGTACTCCTTCTCTCTAATTCATGATTGGCCTTGGTCTTGACCACTGGATACCTACTGAGCAGTTATCTCAGTGCCAGGCATGGCCCTTTCCCTCTTTTATCTCAGCTCAGGCTCCCCAGCAGGTCTGATTTCCCCACTTTGCTCACCCTGGAGTAGTTCTGTCACAGCCCAGTTTTGGAGGATGTCATAAGAAGCACTGCTGATGGCCTGAAGGCTATACCAGACACTGCACTGGGTGTTCTCCAAGCGTCCAGTGCTCCCCCCCCCCACGTGCTGCAGGTGAAGTAGCTGTTTATAGCCTGCTTTTCTTGACTTGAAAGCTCTTGCTCTTGACAACTCTAACCCAAAGGCCATCTGAAGTTCCTCAGTCTTTGAGGGATTTTGGATACCCCTAATCTACACCTCAGGCCTGCTCAGATTCTGTGAGCCCTCAGATTCCAGAAAAGTTCACAGCACCCAGCTTGTTCTGATTGCCCACCCCATTGGGTTGTAGGTTCCCATGGTTGACCAAGGAAAACCAAAGGTAGCTGTCCATCATCTTGTGCTCATGTCCTCGGCCCACTCCCGGTTCAGGTCTGCTAGTCCCCCCCAGGTGGAAACATGGCTTCAAACTTTGATCTTCCCCAGGTATGCAAATGATTTTGTGGCAGGCTGGTTACTATTAGGTCAGCACCGCAAAGAAGCAGACAATGTAAAAGAGAAAACACAGAGGGTTCCCCCAGCCTTTGGGAGCCTGACATATCTGACCCATAGGACCTCCTCAGGGACAGTCCTGTGCTGTCAGGTTACATCCCCTTTCCTCTTTCACCTCTTCACACCACACCACAACTTCAACTTCACACACTGTAACTTGGAATCCTTCCAGCATGGTGTTCCTCTTCCTCTGATCCCATGAAATGAAGTGGCCTCCCAGGTATCTTCTTGAATAAATACGGATTTTCCCACTACCACGAATCCTAGTGACAACTTTTCACATAGTTTTTTGTCCTTTGAGACTGCCTCCAATGGAGTAAGCCACCCACCATCCTCTTCCAAAGATGAAGACTCAATGTGTTCTTCCCCAGAAGTCAATGGCAGTATTCAGGAGCCCAGGCTGGAGTCAGATGGCTCTCTCCACCATTTCCTGCTTATCCCACAATCCTCATCTGGAAACTGAGAGGACTAGGTAGTGTGTCTCCCTTACACACCTGGGTCATTGAAAGAATTGAAGACAATGACACAATGATAGTAGGAAGTACCAGGTTGTAAGTACGTTGATGGTACTGGCAAGAAGCCTGCAAAGCCTGCAGTGATGAAATAGAAGGATATAATTTTCTTCCAACTTGAAGATTTTTATTTGAGACAGGGCCTCACTAAACAGTCCAGACTGGCCTTGAACTCATGACCTTCCTCTTCCAGCTCCCAAGTCCTGGGATTATGGGTGCCTATCATCACACCCAGCCCCAACCCTAAGCTTTTCTGAGACCTCTGCTTTTGTTCTTTGCTGTGTCAACAGAACCTATGATGGGACCTGGCAGATAGTAGACACTGGAGGAATAGCTGGAGAGTAAGTAAAAGGATGAAAGACTAGATGAAAACGGAATAAATAGTAAGAGTGTCCTATACACCAGACGGACATCATGAATCATCCTTCATGCTTATTGGTTTGACTTCAATTCCTCGCTAATCACTGTGCATTTTCTTGTTTTCTTGGTGCTGTCGACAGAAGACAGAACAGTCAGTTCTCTCTTACCCCATATGTGTTCTGAAAAAAATCACTGAGATATGCAAATTCACGCATGGGAGGAGGGACAGAATCTAGAGGAAAATAGAGGTAGGGCCACAACACTCTAAAACATCTCCACTGAAGCATAACTTTAAAAAAAGTCGCACAGACACCCACTGAAAAAAGGTAGCATCATTTAAAATATTTTAATGGCTAAATAGAATAATAATCATGGCACTTCCTTCTGAGAAAGTCCTACAGCTTGGACCTGCTGGTAGAAATGTGAGATGATAGAACCATCGTCTGACATTGGACAGATGGTTGGAAAGCCAGATGTGCACAGATGTGGATAATAATAGCATGCATATTTTTTTACTTTTCTCATTACCATAACAAAATATCTGACAAGAAGCAATTTAAGGAGGAAAAGGTTTATTTTGGCTTACAGTTTTAGGGGACATGTTCTGTCCCCTAAAGGAAAAGTGTGGTAACAGGAAGAAAGTAGAGAGAGAGAAAGTGCCCATACTGTATCCACAGTCAGAAAAGAGAGAGAAAACAGGAAGTGAGGCTGGGCTAGGGAAACCTCAAGTCCTGCCCTCTGTGACCTACTTCCTCCAGCATGGCTCCACCTCCTAAACATTCCACAACCTTTCAAAATAGTGTCACCAGCCGGCGATGAAGTGTTCAAACACAGGAGCTGGTAGAGGACACCTCACATTCTGACCTCAACAGTATGTGCAAGGAACTAAGCGGCTGCGTGACGTTTGGACATGTGTGCGCATTTCATGTGTTCCCACACACTCTGGCTGCTTTTGGGCATCCAGCTAGGGCTTTTGAGGGGAGGGGGGAAGCCTTGTCTCATGTCCATGTTGCTCCCTAGTATCAGCTGCATGAGAACAAAGCCACATCTTCTGAACAGTAATTAGAACAGAACCATGGAGAGGTGTTTTGATACCTGTCTTTCCCTGTTTGTTAGTGTTCTTACTATTTCTCCCCCCCCAAAAAAAAGAGAAAAAAGGAGGTCTAACCTATTGGTGTCCCTCTTTCCCACATAACCCTTCTTTCAACATGGGCCTACTGAGCTGACTACACGCTAATCTGGAGCTACAGAGAAAAAGTACAGATGGCCCCTTGCTGCACATAGCTTACGGTCTAAAGCTGTATTTAAATAATGAGTGCCTCAGATGGAAAGAAGCACCCCTGGGCAGGCGCGTTTCAAGTTCAGTAATGGAGTAATGCTGAGTGCCTCCATGTCAGGGGTCAGCTCTCACTGCCATAAATCCTACTGAAGGTTACGCACTGTCTACTCACTGTGTACTCAGGGGCCCTGCCCGAAAGAATTAGAGAGCTAGGTTAGTATAAAAAGAAGTCCTTGCTTCCCAGGGAAGACTGAGCTGGCTCTAGGAATATGAGCAGACATAGGTGCACCCATGTGGAGGACATGTTGGTCTTGATTGCCTCGAAGTTTGCTATTTGTCCCAAGGAAGGGTCTTCTTCATGGAAGTTTGACCAATGCAATGACAATTTACACACACATACACACACACACACACACACACACACACACACACACACACACACATACACACACACCTTAAAATTCTCCAGCAGCAGCTCCTCTTGGTTTTTAGTTAAATGCCAGGCTCCTCACTGTGGTCTAAAAGACACTATGATCTCTGAGTCCAGTGTAACTGTCCAAGCTCACTTGACAGCTGCCCCACCCAGCACCCCTCACCTCCCACCCCGCTCTCGCTGAGGTCTGGCCACCGTGGCTGTGTTTTCTCCCCGTGCTCTGGGCCTTTGCCCCTGCCCTTCCCTCTCCTGGAATGTCCTTCTTGGCCATGGTTCTCTGATCCCTTCTCTCAGAGTAGCCTTCTCGGGTTGTTAACCTCACCTTTCTTCTCAGCTAGAATCATAATCTGTAAAACTTACCACCAACTGCCTTCTAGCAACCGGAAGTTACTTTTTGATAGTTTCCCAAGTGAGATGTCTGAAGTGCGTGGGCAGGACTGCATTCCAGAGAGAGGCTCTGTAGACCCCTTCCTCTGCCCTCCCACCATCTATATGAGAGTGCTTTCCCCGCTCTGGCTCCGACGTCTGGCCCCTCCCATTTCGGAGCTGTCACTCTGGGGTTTGACCTCAGTTTCCACAGCCCTACCTACCTTGTGACAGACACCCTGCGGCTCCCTTTTCTAAAGGCTCTTTTGATTGCATTGGGCCCACCTGGTTAATCCAGGTTAATTCTCCATTTCAAAGGCACAACTTAATCACATCTGTAAAGTGTCAGGTAGCTTTCAGAGGTTCCAGGGATAAGGATGAGGAGGTCTTTGACGGGAGCCATTATTCAGCCTACCACAACCTTCTTTACTATCCATCCCTGTCTTCATGCTAAGCCCTATGAGACAAGGATCTTTTTTTTTTTTTATCTCATTCACTGCTCTCTCCCCTAAACCCAGCATAAATCCTAGCACATGGTAAGTGATCAATAAATATTTATAAAAATACAGGGACTGATGGCTGAGAGTTTTAGTAAAACTGCAACCAATTTCCACATTTTAAACAATATACGAATACATCCTAGCAAACAAGATTGGCAATCAGAATGTACCCTCAACCTCGAAACTAACCGTGTAACTTGGACACAAGTTGCTTCACCCCTCTGATTCTTTGTGGTCATATCTATAAAAGTGAGTACAGGGGAAAAAAGAAAACAACTTAGTTCCAATACTGTAGGTATTAGAGATCATAAAGAAGAAAAATGCCAGGAAACTATGGCCTCCACAGCTATACTCACTCCTGATGCATAGATTATAGATGAGCAAGGCTGTCTAATGAGAAATTACAACATAAATAACTAATGCAAGGCATGTGTGTGTTTCTTTGCTGCCGGGGGCTGAGGGACAGGGCAGGGCACAGAAGCAGAGCTCCTTCCACTTGAGGAGCCAGAGAAGGTGTACTTGTAGATGTTGGGACTGCCTTGAATGGCGGCAGCAGGCAAAGCCCAGAATGGGAAGTGATGAGATTGTTCCAGGAACCACATTCCAATAAATCCCCCAGCACAGTGGAGGCAGAAAAGGGAGATGCTAGAGAAGCCATTTGCAATGACCATCTGGCTTGTTAAAATTGATTAAAGGTAAAAAGAGAAATCGAGATCTATGTCGGTGGCATTAAATTACTCCTCAGACAAGCCAGTCTGTGAGCTACAGACTCTCCTTGCTGCAATAGCTGAAATATCTGAAGACACGATTTCA
The DNA here is from genome assembly GCF_903995425.1 of Onychomys torridus. Classification (NCBI taxonomy): domain Eukaryota; kingdom Metazoa; phylum Chordata; class Mammalia; order Rodentia; family Cricetidae; genus Onychomys; species Onychomys torridus. The sequence continues at coordinate 75,227,199 of NC_050443.1, forward strand.
ATTTATAAAGAAAATTCCTTTTAAAACTCCACTAAGAGCCTGTATCATTGAGAAATGTTGAGCATTGCTCAACTGCTTTATTAAATCCTTTTTATTTATGTGTTAGGAAGGGCACTGTGGCATTCTGCAAAAATAAAGCAGGCTTGGCGTCATGTCCTTACTGGAGAATGGAGACAGCGCATATGCATGCATCTTCAACCTTTTTCAATGCTTAGACATTTTATAATGATTTAGGAGAAGAAAAGTAAAGAAGCGATAGGCTCCAAGGTGAGACACATGGGAGCGCATGCTGAATTCTTCCAGCTCCCTGGCTGTGTGGCCCGGCCAAGAAAGGGATATTTCTGACCCTAGCTTCTTCTTCTCTAAAGTGACAGCTGTTGTGGCCACCTCACTGGTAGGTGTGATATGAGCGGTGACACGAGGTAATATTTACGTTTGGTGTCACATTAGGAGAATTCTGTGAGTTCCAGTTCTTCAGAGAAAGGGAGACCAGAGGAGGGTTTGGCACAGCACAGATCCTAGTGGGTCCATTGGTCAAGACGGAATAGCAATGTCTGACATAGACAAGGTTGTGGTAGCAACTGCATAAACACATCTGTTTGCCCTCTAGAATTTGACTTCTAGGAAGATCTTGACAGTGCTGCCTTACAGCAGCCCCCTACACACACACACACACACACACACACACACACACACACACACACACACACACACCACTAGCACCACCATCAGTCAGCTCTTCAGGCAAAATAATATCTAGTTCTTGTGTGGTTTTGGAGATCCGAATGTATCCCTGTGCCATGACGGCCATGGTGTGTGGCAAGGATCTGTTTGTGGGATTTTCTGTCCCATTCCACCCTGAGGTCCACAAGGACAGAGGCCAAGAATCGGTGGATGAGAGCATGAAGGAAGGAACCCTGGCAACTGCATGAGCTTCCACTTTGGTTGACCACAGGCAAGGTGCTTCTCTTCCTGGACCCTATTTCCTCATCTGCAAAATGCATTGATAGATCCTCTTGGAGTTATCATGGGAGGTAGCAAAAGGTGGATTTGAGAGGCCCTGATTCAGAGAGGGTGATACAGGAATGGGTGAAGCACAGAGTGAGAAGCGGGGACCATCAGGAGATGGCCAAAGCAGGTTTGGGTGGGTTATCACTGTGCTGGTAGTGAAGCCTTGAAGGAGGATGGAACAGAGTTCTTTCCTACACCCCTCCCCCATGTCAGCTCCTTTCACTGGGAGGTACTCTGATCGAGGCTTGCAACTTGAAGAGAATGCTGACTTGGGGTAGAACAAGGATGGTGACTGGTTTTACTATCAGGGCATTAATAGCTACCCTTGCTTCTCCTAGCTGCAGTGAAAGTCAGGAGAGTGAGTGGTCTCAGTTGGGGAAAGATGGAGGAGCCAATGGTCAGAGCAGCATTTACTTTCTGTGATGGAAGACTTCCTCCAGGGTCATGAGGCAGGCGTGGCCATGACCTGCCACACGGGGGAGCCCAAGAGACTGAGACCGAGGGTAGCAGAAGCTGGAGCAGAGAGAGGAACTGGGGCAGGCCCTGAGATCAGGTCATCTGTGTACTGGCTGAGCTAGCATGACCTTTGGAGAAGTTACTCTGTGCCATGAACAGAGATTGAGGCTGTGCTCACTCCACAGCAGGCAAAGGGAGAGATGCAAAACTTCGGGGAGCAAGAATGAATAAAGGAGGCAACACACCACCTTGGGAAGCTGCTAGGCCAGGCCTGGAGGATAAATTCAGCATCCCCAGCTCTTCCGCAAACTAAACTGAGCCGAGTAGGGAGGAAGCAGGAGACTTGATAAAGCTCCTTGAAATAGTGATTTATTCCCAAGGATGCCTTAAATTCACACGTGAGGGAGAAGCAAGATTGCATTCCACTCAGAGCTTCTTCTTAATACTGATGAGTTGTAAGATGAGCATTAGCACAACATAAAAATTATGATCATGATAACAACAATAATAAAAAGGGTTTAAATTTGTACAGTACGTTATACTTTGCAAAATGCTTTCTCATTCATTAGCTTGTATGTGCCTCATAATAGCCCCCTGAGAAAGGCAAGATGATGGTCGTTATCCATTTTATGGGTGAAGAACAGGCTCAGAGATAAAGTGACCCACTAATGGCTGGTAGGAGATGAAATCTTTACCCTAAGTCCAAGGCTCTTCGTCAACCCTTCAGAGAGAGGCTAGCTACCCTTGCTCATCACTCTGAGATTATCACCAAATGGTATCATGAGAGACATCTGTGATGGAACCTCAAATCCAACATGGCATCCACTAGGCCTCCCAATGACAAGGGATCATTGGATTTGAGACACTCTGCTTGGTACTTCCCTGGTCAACCAGGGTCAGCATCAGGGCTTCTAGAATTCAAGCCCCTCTGTTAGAAAACATTTGAGGACCACACCAATGTCTGCTTCAGACGGGTGTGTGATTTGCCATCTGGGAGCAAAGGAAGAGGATAGCGAAGACCCCAAAGCCAGAAGCTATCCAGAGAGGGACAACAGAGACATGGAGACACAGAAGAGGATCCAGTACAATAAGGAATTTGGGTAAGAAAGGGGTCTGGAGAGATGGCTCAAAGATTAAGATCCCTTGTTGCTCCCACAAGAGGACCTGGGTTCAGCTCCCCAAATCCACATGGTTCACAATCATCTCTAAATCCCCTTTCAGGGGATCCAACACCCTCTTCTGACCTCTGGGGTCACCAGAAACATTAAACACTCATACACATAAATAAATCTAAAAGAAAAAAAAATTTAGAGAAAGGGCAAGAATGATGAGCAATAAAGAGGAGTGAAGAGAAAGAGAGGAGAGAGAGTAATTTGAAAACAAAAATAGAAGAGAAAGAGGGATAGTTGCCTGGCTTTGAGTAACAAAGAAAGCATTTGTTTTTAAGAGGCGATTAAATATCGTATTCTTCTGTCCCCAGATGTAAATGTTTCTGTCTCCTCCAGAGTTAATCAGGCTTAAAGCAATTCTAAGCCCTTAAGGGCTTGGTTTAACCGCAACAAAGAATGTGTCCAGTATGCTGACCTCTGTCCAGCCAGTATGTAAAGGCTGCGGAGAATGGAGAATAGAGATTAAGGAGCGGCCCTCACCCAGGCCGGGCGGTCACTCCTACCAAGGCATCTCCAGCCCTCACCCAGGCCCACCGCCCCCACCAAAGGACAGAAAGCTGACCCACCCGCCACTGCTGCTGTGACTCAGGAGCCACTTAAGCCAGCTTCCACATCCTTTGCCTTTCTCCTGACCCATAACCGCAGGAGCTGGAGGGCAGCATACAGGATGAATCCCCATTGGCGGAGAAGGTGATAGGCGGGACATAAACATCAGGGGCGGAGTCTCTGGCAGCTGCTGGCCTAGCAGGGCAGCTGTAGTGGATATTATAGGAACTTCTCTAATCACAAATCCTGCTGCTCCTGCTGTCTGCTATTTACTGTACTCTTGACTTTATTAAAAATCCTGCTACATAATATATTGCTGTGATTTTTCTAGCTTAAAACAATTGTAGGTCAGGTATTTGAAAATGGCTGGTTCTGCTCTTCCATGGTCTGGGTCTACCTCTGGGAAAGCCGAGGCTGGAAACAACTGGGAACGTCTTTAGGGTTTAGAGTTAGAGTTAGGGTTAAGGTTAGGGTAAGGGTAAGGGTTCCACACACGTATCTGTGCGGCAGATACCAACTATTGGTTGGAGCAAGGTACTGAAGGCCTTTTCCTGTGGCATAGACTCTTTCATCCCACCATAGACATCTTACAAGCCCACCTAACTTCAAGGAAAGAGGAGCCAGGGACCAGATCTTGATGGAGAGGTGGCCAATTCCCAGTTGAACATGTAAGATTAATGATGTCACTGTGCGTCTTTGGTAAATGAACAGCTCTGAAAATAGCTTTCCTCTTAAACCACTACACTTCTATTGGGTACCATTGTCCCCCTTACTAGGAATTGAAGGAGGAAGCAATGGATCCCAGATCCATCAACTAACATGAGCAAAGCAGGAGTTGAGCCCCAGTGGCTTAAACAGTTCTGACTCCATGCTGCCACAGGCATCCTGAAATAATAAAAACAAACAAACAAACAAATAAACCTTCCTCTTTCTGCTCTGTAGCCATAGCATATGTGGGACACTGTCCTGAACATATTTTCTTCTTTTCTTCACTGAACTAAATAATTGCTGCTATTTGTTGAGATTTCTCTGTGCAAAGGCTTGTTTGGCAGCTGGCCTCTTCAGCCTTGAACAACAGCCTTCAGAGTCAAGGTTGTGTCTGTTTTATAACAGAGGGGACAGGAGGGAGAAGCAGCACTGCTTGCTCAAGCTCCCAACGCTAGGAAGAGTGGCAGCTGGGAAAGCTGCCTGCAGTTTTCTAACCAGAGAAGGGTGGCCGGCGGTGCACCATGGGAGACGCTGCTGTTTGTGCACTGAGTGTCCAGGGGGCCTGGCGCTCCTTTGCAAAGGTGTAAGCTTGCCTAAGGAAGAATGTTCCAGAGTTAGTGAAGCCTGGACAAAACAGGACACAGGAGACTTCTGTCTCACTTGCAGGGGTTTCAGAGGTGTGTGTGTGTGTGTGTGTGTGTGTGTGTGTGTGTGTGTGTGTGTGTGTGTGTGTGTTTTGCAGGTGTGTGTTCCTGTGTGTGTGTGTGTGCATGTTCAAAAGCTACAGGAAAACCTTGGGTGCCCTGTCTACCACTCTCTGCCTTATTCCTTTGAGACAGGATCTCTCTCTCTGAAAATTTAGCTAGGCTGTCAGCCAGGAAGCCCCAGGAAGCTTCCTCTCTCTGCTCCCAACAGCATTGAGGTTACAGGCGTGCATGACCATGCCTAGCTTTTTATGTGGTGCTGCGATCTGGAGTCCAGGTCCTCATACTTGCAAAACAAACATTCTGGAGAGATGCCCACTGTGCTCTCTCTCCACACCTAATTTCAGCATTATGTTTGGAGAGGACAGCCTTACCTTCTGTGATCTACCTAGTGCACAGATAAGGAAATAAACCGAAAGGCTTTGGGGGTTCTCAGTCAAGAAAGAAATATACAATAAGTCCACAAATAACTAGACAAATGAAGAGAGCATAATGCAGTGATAGAACACAGAGTGTTATTCTGACAGAGAGAAGGGAGCAAGCTCTCTAAGTATGGAGATCAGGAAAGGCATCCTGGGATAAATAGCATTTGAGTAGGGTCTTGAAAATAAGGAGGATTACATAGTGTCGTGATGATTCCCCACATCTTTTTTTTTTTGAGACAAGGGTTCTCTGTGTAACCCTGGCTGTTCTGGAACTCACTCTGTGGGCCAGACTGCCCTTGAACTCAGAGATCTGTCTGCCACTGCCTCCCTAGTGCTGGGATTAAAGGTGTGCACCACCACCTAGCTTCCCATGTCTTACTTCCACCCCTTTGCATAGCTGTATTCTCCAAGAGCTATCTCTTTTGAAAGGGTCAGAGTCATAGGAGTGGGTGAATAGCTAGTCAATTCGAGAGATATTTTCATCAGGGAACTCAGAGCAGATCAGGAACCTTATTTGCAAAAAACCTTTAGTCAAGTTCCCAAAACCCAACAAAGTAAGATTATATATTGTGCCAAGTGGCAGTGGTGCATGCCTTTAATCCCAGCACTCGGGAGGCAGAGGCAGGCGGATCTCTGTGAGTTCGAGGCCAGCCTGGTCTACAGAGCAAGATCCAGGACAGGCAACAAAACTACACAGAGAAACCCTGTCTCAAAAAACAAAACAAAACAAAAGAGATTATGTATTGTAAGACCCTTATTTTCAGGGGCAGAAGTCTGGAAAGATAAATGCCCATCTTGAGAGAGCAGAGAAGAGACAGAAAGGACAGCTGTGCAGCTCTGTATGGAACTGTGGTACTCAAATTTCATGTGGCCCAGTCATGCACTTTAAGCCAGAATTTCCTTCAAGACAACTTGCTAAGTGACCTATGATAAGTCCTTTGGTTTCCATAAACCCAGACTTGCACTTTGGTAAGACAGGAATACCGCAGAATAAATATTGGCTCTCAAGTGTGGTGCCAGGCAAACATTATTCTAAAACCCCATGAGGGCCAGCAAAATGGCTCAATGCATAAAGGTGCTAGCTACCAACCCGGAAGACCCGAGTTTGATTCCCGGGACCCACAGAGAGGAATTAAATGACTGATTCCTGCAAGTCATCCTATAACCATTTCACAAGTTCCAGCGCATATATGCAAATAAATAAATCAATGATTTTTAAGAACTCCATGAAAACTTATTAAAGACACATACCTAAGCAGCCACCCACCAACATCTGACTTCAGTTACCTTTTCTTGAGACAATTTTAAAGGAATGTGGGTCTATTTTTACTGTTCCAGCAATGTTGAATGTTGAATGTATCATGAAAATGTGAATATCAGAGTTTCTTGAACATTTTTTATTCAAAAATAAAACAAAAACTTTTCTGCCAAGTACCCAAGAACATTGAGGCAATAATAAAAATAGAAATATAAAAAAAGCTCTTGTATTGATATCTTAAAGATACAATAAAAAATCAATCTTATATTGGAATTATACTGAAGAAAAATGATAAATAACACAAATTAAGAAAGTATTCCTGGAATGGTGATGCAATCCTGTAGTGGTGCCAGCACTTGAGAGGTGGAGGCCAGGGGGACCAAGAGTTCAAACACATCTTCACCAACATATTGAGTTAGAGGCTAGCCTCAGCTACAAGAGACCCTGTGTGTAGGAAAATGATCAAACAAAGAAAGGGAAAGAGAGAAGGGAAGGGAAAGGAGAGAAAGAGAGAGAGTGGCACAAAGGAGATAAGGAGGAGAGGAAGGGGAAGGGGGAAGGGGAAGAGAAAGGAAAGAGAAACCACAAAATCAGCTGATGTAAAAATGGAACTGCGTAACCCAGGAATGTAAGTAACCACATAATGGCTCCATGACCTGGGGTGGAGGTTTTGTGAGCTGCTGTGAGGTGTGGCTCTATATTTAATTGATCATAACCTCTGGCTTCATCAAGCTACCAGAGAAGCTATGAATGACTGTGGGCCATGGGAGATGTGGACTATGGGAGATGTGGGCTATGGGAGATGTGGGCTATGGGAGATGTGGACTATGGGAGATGTGGACTATGGGAGATATGGGAGATGTGGGCTATGGGAGATGTGGACTATGGGAGATGTGGACTATGGGAGATGTGGACTATGGGAGATATGGACTATGGGAGATGTGGACTATGGGAGATGTGGACTATGGGAGATGTGCTGTTGGTCTGTTCCTGCTTTAGTGCTGATCCTGCTGGCTATCATGGCAGGGTGGTCAGGACGTGGCTACTGTGTCACTGGCCTCAGTGTGAGGGATGAAGGTTTGCTGCTCCTTTCAACGTATCAAAAGCAACACTGTGTCCATATCCATATCCACCTCAGAGGATTAGTTCAGAAATCCAGATGAGTGTGTGTATGTGTGTGTGTGTGTGTGTGTGTGTGTGTGTGTGTGAGAGAGAGAGAGAGAGAGAGAGAGAGAGAGAGAGAGAGAGATGGGCAGGCTCTACAATCTCTCTAACATTCAATCCCTACTTAAGAAAAATGATGATCCTGGGAGAGTGACAGATGTCACTGTGTACGAGCTCTCCCATGGTACAGAGACCTCAGTTCCTTTTGTGTCACAGGGATATTTTTCGTAAAGAACATTGTCAACTGTCTGCCTCATTCTGCCAAAGGACATGAGGTTAAATGGCTCAGCAGGCAGGATTGGGAAAGTACTAGAAACGAGACCTTTGCCTGGCAAGTTGTGAAATGGAGTTGGCCTGGGGATTACAGAGCAAGGGTGAGGTGGCTCTCCTGGTTCGCTTGAGGAAGGGCTCCATGGGAAGAGAGCAGAAGTCAATGGCTACACAAGGCTCCTAGCACCCAGGGCTCCCTGGCTCCTCCTCCCTGTGTCACTGTAGAAGCTCTTCCTCCTCCACACCCACAGATATCCACAGCCTCTAGCAGGAGGCTCTCCACCAGTCCCCACTGACCACGATCGTCCACACACTCCACATCAGTGTCTGCACAGATTATAAGGATGGAAGCAAAGCTTTGTGGGTAACATGCTACTGCTCAATCTGAGTGGGACAGAAGGGAGAGAATGACAGTCTCCAGCCCTGTAGCTCAAATGTGCCCTTAAGGAGCAGATATCCCACACAGAAGTTAGATCATAGGCCATTCAATGATGGGATAATATTTTATACTGTATTAAATCAAAAAATTATGATCCTCTGTCTGCATTCCCTCCCCCTCCATGACTATATGAAGCCAAGCCGGTAAGTGGCCACCCTGGTTAACTGGGATAAGAGAGCTCCAGTTCACAACTGCCATTCCTGTGCACCTGCGACATCAATTAGCTTCCCAGGCTGGCCCCTACTAGGGGTAGTTTGAAATATGTGGCTTGGTTTCTAGGCTATGAAATTAGTAGATGTCAAACTAAATCACATCTCTCCCAAAGAGTTTTGAACAAATTCCTTAATTGCTCTGATTTTCAGTTTCTTTCTTCCTGAAATAGGTGTAAATTTCTTCTAGCCTTGTCCGATGTGGGAAAGGATTGTGATGATGCACTTATTAGGGTGTATGTGCATACAGTAGGCACTCACTGTTTAGAATCACTGTTATTGTCACCTTTATCATCAGTCCCAAGTTCACTAGGATGCCCTGTGAATGTCATTGGAAAAGATTAGATACTAGTAGATAGAAGTCAACCTCAGTTAGCCTATACCTCAAGAATGGTGCAACCATCACTGTAGCAAGAAAGCACAGGCCAAACCTAAGGATTTAGAAGCACTTTACAGTAAGTTCCCATCCCAACATGAAGGTTCAGCTATGTATTGGCATAGCTGTCAGTTTTCACATCTCATTTTAATCAGATCCCCACATTAGCTCTATGAAATGTGTGTCATTACTGTCTCTATTGCATGAATGAGAAAATTAGAGTCAGAACTCAAAGCTAAGAGCTCTTGATGATTGAGGAAGCTTCAAGAAGTGTGCTCCCAATAGGGCATTAGAGCACGGCTCTAATGTGAAGCAAGAGAAATGGATGCACCTGCATGGATAGAGTTCCAATCTGAGCACCAGGAACCTCAGGGCCATCCTGGAGTTACCTAGAATGGACTGATGATGTCCTGCAAGCCAACAACTTAGCCCAGCACCTTTCTCCTGCAGAAGGGAAGAAGTAACCATACCATACTTGTGTTAGAAAATGAAATGAGAGCCAGGCAGTGGTGCCACAAACCTTTAGTCCCTGCACTCAGGAGGTAGAGGTGGGTCTCTGTGAGTTTGAGGCCAGCCTGATCTACAGAGTTCTAGGATAGTCAAGGCTACACAAAGAAACCCTATCTCAAAAAACAAGAACAAAAACAAAACAAAACAAAAAATGAAATGAGTTTCTCATGGTGTACTGGCCATCTTTGGTCATTGTGTATTAAAGTGCCATCAACTGGTGACTTACAAATAAACATACCCGTTACAGTTCTGAAAGCTGGAAGGCAAAGATGAAGGTGATAATCTAGTCACTTCTGGTGAGGGCTCTCTTCCTGACCTACCAGTGTGGCCTTCCTTTTCTCTTTCGCGTGGCAGAGATGGGGAACTATATCTCTTTCTCTCTATCTCTTATTAAGCCACTAATCTCATCTTATCAGTCCCAGCCTCATGGCCTGATCCGATGCTAATTACCTCCCAAAGCCCCTATTTCCAAATAAGATCACACTTCAGAGTAGGGCTCCAACCGATGAATTTGGAGGGGACATAATTCAGTCCATGGAGGCAGTGCGTGCCTCCAGATGATAAATGCTACATGTGTGCTGGCTGATGTGCTGTGTAGTTAGCTGTGTAGTGCGTTATCATCACATGGGAAGTCCCCACTCTTCCCTCTCCTGTCCTGCCTCCACCTCCTCCTGTGTTGCACTGTTGATGACTTAATATGAAACCTAACGCAAAGAAAGGCCAGAAGAGAAGGAAAGGGGAGAGGGACAGCTGTGTGACTGCAGGGTGGCACACAAGACACCCAGTCAGGTGTCTGCTGTCTTTACACAACCCACACAGGCTGCCTGGTGGGACAGGGCTGTGGAGGAGTCCTACACCATTGACCTCTGCTACTCCGTGGAAACAGAGCTGCAGCGCTCCACCTCAGCATGTAGAGTGAAGAGCACAGGCCTGGACCTCGCCAACTCCTCGACAGTCTTGGGGACAGTGCTGTCCCTGCTGGCCTGTGTTCTCACTCACTCATTCACTTACTCATTCATTCACTTATTCATTCATTCATTCATTCATTCACTCACTCACTCACTCATGAAAGGCCCAGTTTTCTTCTTCTAGAAACTCCTTCCAATCCTATGACAGTACAGGGTATGAGGAAAAGGCAGACCTGGATTTTTAACCTCTATGCCTGCCTCTATCTAGTCCTGTGACCTCATTCTAATCAGGCGGACTGAGCCTTGTTCATTTCACGGATCAGACTGAATACCTTATGTCTGACCTCATCTCTCAGCCCGTGTGATTTTCTCACTTCTTCAACCAGAGACACATCATCCCCATGTCCCCTGGTACTTCAGAGAGAGACTTTGTCCCCAGAAGAGGCAGCATGCTGACTGTTGTTTTCCCTCAGGTGTTTGGGCACTTTGATCTTCGATGTGTCTGACAGGATAGACAGTTTTTAGTCTGGTTCTCAGATAATGGTGTTTTGAAAGTTCGTGATACCCATGTGTTGCCAGGCATTCTCAAAGCCACCAGGACCCAGCCAGGACAGCCAGCATCTTGGCCAATAGGACTGTGCCCTTCCCACTGAGCTATCTTGATGCTCACGTACAGCACACCTCTTTAGACAGTGAAAGCAAAGACCATGAGGTCGAAGACCGCTCATTGGAGAAGACAGAGTGCCTAAGCTACAGACACTGAGGGAGAACACTAGAAAAAACCCTTCTCATTTTTGGAGGTCTTGCAGCAATATACAGGGAGGCAGGCTGGGGACCCTCAGGAACTTGGAGGTGAATGAGGCTCCATTCTGGGGTTCCAACTGCATAAGGACAAATGTTGAGCATGTCTGAGTGGGATGGGTGGAAAAATTACAAAACCTTTACTCAACCTACTATATATGGCTCTATCTACCCTGGCCCACCACACAAAACTCAAAAGCCAGTTCCACAGAGGAACCAAGAGCCTGTGTGAAGAAGTCCATGTGACTGTTATAACAGCTCCTGTTCCTTTAAAAGGACAACTTCAACCCAAACCAGGGTGACTCGCAGCAGGAGGTTGGTATCAAGGCTGGGGGAGGGACAGGGAGAAAGGGGGTGTGAGCCAGTTCTTCTTGAGTCATACCTCTGAGGCCCTGCTGGTGCATCAGGCCTGATCAAGCTGCTGCCTGTTGCAGGGCATATTCTTGGATGCTTCTCAGTTCCCTGGCTGCTGAGGGTAGGAAGCACCTCCTCTGGTTGACCACTTATGACTCCCTCCTTGGTCCCTGGAAACGTTCTCTAGCTTTCTGCTGTGTGCTTCCCATTGCTCAAGATATCCCTATGGCCAGCATGTAGAACTACCCTGTACTTGCCTTCTTTCTCAGGTAGCACAGACTAGTGGTGTAGAATTCTGAAAAGACAGGCCACCTGTGCTGGCTAGTTTCGTGTCAACTTGACATAAGCTAAAGTCATCTGAAAGGAGGAAGCCTCAATTAAGAAAATGCCTTCATAAGATCAGGCTGCAGGCAAGTATTTCTTAATTAATGATTGATGGGGAGGACCCAGCCCATTGTGGATGGTGCCATCCCTGGGCTGGTAGTCCTGGGTTCTGTAGGAAAGTAGGCTGAACAAACCATGAGGAGCAAGCCAATAAGCAGCACCTCCCCCATGCCCTCTGCATCAGTTCCTGCTTTGAGGTTTCTGCCCTGCTTGAGCTCCTGTCTTGAAGTTGTTGAACTGTGATGTGCAAGTGTGAGGCAAATAAACTCTTTCCTCCTGATTTGCTTTGGTCATGGTGTTTCATCACAGCATCAGCCCTAACTGAGACACCACTCATAATTCATTGCTTCTCTTTGCTCCTCTGATCAAGAAGCAGCCATGGGCAACCTATTCCCTTTAGATTTATTAGATGTCAGTGGGTATCTGGGCTCCACATTCCATGGTGATCTGTAGAGTCCTGTCAGTGTTCTTAGGAGAACCCAGTGAAGGAAGGAAGGGTACCACTTGCTCCTTAGAAGCAAGGCTGGAGATCAGAGCTCATAGGTGGCCTTCTCCAAACTCCCTCATCCATCTCAATTTAAAGGCTGGGATCTGTGAACACCTCTCACCACTCCCAGCTCTATTGGTCTGCATCCTGACTTTTGAATTGGGAGTGTTGGGCACCCATTCCAGAAAAGTTTTAGTAGAAACACAGATTGGAAGGGTCCTTGATGGACTTTGGTCATAGCTAGTTACAAATGGACACAGAGTTACCTGGAAAGGAGGGAGCCTCAACTGAAGAATTGTTCAGGTCACATTGGCTTATGCCCAGACCTGTGGGGCTTTTTCTGAATTGCTAATTGATGAGGAAGTGTTATTTGTTTTTACTCTTTACTCTTTTGGGGGGAGCCCACCACTAAGCTCCCAAATAAACACATGGAGGAGACTTATTCTTAATTATAAATGCCTGGTGTTAGCTTGGTTTGTTTCTAGCTAACTTTTCTTAACTTTAAATTATCCCGTCTACCTTGTGCCTCTGGGCTTTTTCCTTTACTTCTGTGTATTCTACTTTCACTCTTATTCTGTGGCTCACTGTGTGGCTGGGTGGCTGGCCCCTAGCATCCTCCTCTCCTTGTTCTCTTGCTCTTTCTTCCTTTCCTCCCAGATTTCTCCTTCTATTAATTCTTTCTGCCTGCCAGCCCTGTCTATCTTTTTTCCTGCCTCTCTATTGGCTGCTCAGCTCTTTACTAGACCATCAGGTGTGTTAGACAGGCAAAGTTAACACAACTTCACAGAGTTAAACAAATGCAACATAAACAAAAGTAACACACCACACCTTAAAATAATATTCTACACCAGGGGAGGGCTTAGTCTACTATAAGCTGTGCCATCCACCAGCAGGTAGGGATGGGTTGTGCATCGAGCTAGCTGAGCAAACCAGTAAACAGCATTCCTCTGTGGTCTCTGCTCCAGTAACAACCTCCATGTTTCTGCTTACGTTCCTGCACTGACCTCCCTCAAAGATGGGCTATGACTTGGAAATGTAAGCCAAATAATACTTTGCCTCCTCCATGTTGGTTTTGGTCAGTGTTTTATCTATCATAACAGCAAGCAACTTCTATCACATCACACACTGAAGAAATTGAACAGAGTCTAAGAAGACTAAAGAAAGGATATGTTTATAAAGCATAGTGTTAGCCATAGTGAAAGCTAAAGGGCATATAGAAGACTCTGTGGTTTTGAAATTCATTGAAACATGGAAATCTGGACAGGTCAAATGAGAAAAACTATTTTTGTTCATTCGATAATTCTTCATTTGATAAGCGTTTATTGATCACTAACAGTAATCACTTGGCTGGGTCTTGGGACTCTGACAGAGCATCCTAATACCACAGCCAGAGGAAGCATATGTGTTCCTAAGAGCTTTGATATTGCACATAGTTTTAATATCATGGTATTTCACTGTGTGTGAATTTAACTTAAGCCATATGCTAAGCAGGAAAGGGAACCCAAAGACAACCAGGTCCTAACACCAAGACCTTGAGAATGAAGGCAGCCATGGCCTCTGCGAGCTGGAAAAGCATGAGGAAACAGATTCACCTGAGCATCTCCGAAGTAGTGCAGCCCTTTGCCAAAACTAGATGTCAGCTGGGAGAGGCCTATTTTGGACTTAGACACTCTGAAACTATAAGATGATAAATGTCTGTTCTTTGGCATCTTTAAATGGGTGCTAATTTGTTACAGCAGAAAGAGGAAACTAATTTAAGTAATTGCAGCTAAAATCATTCAGTAAAGAAAAGGAAGTAGGGAGGGGGAATAGAGAACATAGGAAAGAAAGAAACATGTAATCTAAGTATTTTAAATGAGGTGGTACCTCTCTGTCCACCTTGCTGGCAAGGTGTGTTTCAAATCAGTCCTGATGCTCTTTCTATATATGGTCTCAAATTTAAAACACAGCTTTAGGGGAACTTCAGAGATGACTCAACATTCTATGCCTTCTCTAACTTCAACAACTTGAGATCCAGACAGGGAGCATTCCTCAGCTTCTCTTCTCTTGTCATTGAACCCGTGACTTTCAGCTAGGCAAGCACTATACCACTAAGCTACACCCCCAGCCACAATGGCATCATTCTGTCGGAACTGAGAGCCCACTGAGTTTACCAGGCATGAACCTGAGCTATGAAGTCAGACGAATGTGAGTTGAAAAAACTCTGGCCTGACCCTTGCCACCTATGTAGCCTTAGACAAGCTTAACTTCAGTCTCCCATTCTGTAAAATGGGGAAAAGATAGTGATTCCCTACTGCTCAGTAAGAAGGTTGCTAGACAATGCATGCAGAGTGCTTGGTATGTAGTAAACTCCTAATAAATGATTGTACTTAGTACAGTCTGAATTATTATTGGGATCGTCTCTACTGTTGGGATAGAATTGCCCTCCAAAGACTAATTTGCCTCCCAGATAATGTGCCTGCTTCTGGTACCCGTTGCACAAGCTTATTAACGTTTCCCAATCATGTTTATTAAGTAGGCAAAGTCTTGCAGGGAATAAAATGGGGCAAATTGTGACAAGGGGGTCCTTGCAGTGAAAAAAGTAGGCGTCAGGGATCTCATTATTATATAAACGGAACACACCTGACATCCAAAAGGGAAATACATGTAAGAGGAGACAACTCTCTGGGAGGGTAGACAAAGGACTAGAACTTGGGCCTCTCAGACCCTTTCTGGCTTCCTTTCCAGCATGCCACAAACTGTCTGTAACTATAGCAATGCCTCAAAATCACCAGGCCAAGATCATTGGTGACCCTGTCTCAAACTAGGGTAAATACAAATATTCCTTGCCCTTTCCTCTAGCAATTTGTGGAACATTATTCTCCCAAATCTGATTTCTAAAATACACTAAAATCAAGTTTCTGAGCACGTGCTTATCAAATGCGGCATGGAAGTATGTCTTCTTCATGTAGCCAACTTTTCAACACCTTTCACACATTATTTTTTCCCGCAAAATGATATTGTAGATTTTTTAAGTCATTATAGTTAAAGCATGCTAAAAAAAAAAATTAAAGAATTATCTTTTCTAAGACAGCCTAGGGTTAAATTAAAGGAACAACCTCCTTTAACCAGTCATAAAGTCAGCTTCCTTCTGGAATTCACTCTGTTCCACTCTATCCCTAAGTTGTCAATACATGGAACATTGGTTCTAGGTTCCTCAGTGAGATCTATCTGTCTTTGATCTTTCCAACTGAAATGTGGAAATAACCTTGACTCACTCATTTGATGGTCAAATTGAGTGAACACACTAAGTGGCTAATGGTGGACAGTGCCCCTTCCCCCAATGCCTGGAGCAATGGGAAAAGCCTAGGCATTTTTGTTGGATTTCATGAGAATTATAAAAATGATACCTATATTTGTTGCATATTTAACACATAAGGAAGAGTCTGCTGATCATTTCCCATGAATATGAAATCCTCACCTCTATTCTTCCTAGTAGATATTATTATTGTTGTTGTTGTTGTTGTTATGATTATCATTAGTATTCTCAGTGTGTAGATTAACAAACTGAAATTAGGGGAAGTTCAATAACTTGTTCAAGGTCACATGGTTAGGAACATGTGACATTGGAACTTGGTCCCCCATCAGTGGACTGCAAGATCTTCTCACCACCATGCTGCATGAATGAGACCGAGACCACCATGAACCACACTCCACAGAATGTATGAGTTCACGGGAAAGCAGGGGGCAGAAAGCCACTTCCAAGTTCCCAGTCACACTGTGGCACTGTGAAACATCCGCTTATTCTACAGGTAAAAATTAGAGGAACAACACCCCACTCCGGCACCTGAGCACTCCCCCTGGGAAAGGGCCCCTGAAGCACAGTGAGGGGGTCCTCAAGTCTCATTTTGAAAAGATCTCTCTGGCAACAATAAGAGTTAGATGCTATGTTACTTCTATCAAATGCCAGGTTCAAATGAGGTATTGTTTTTCTGTTTTGTTTCGTTTTTGAAAAAAAAAAAAAAAAAAGAGCTTTTATCTAAAAAAGTCTCCTCCTCTGGGCTTCCTTGTGTCTGATTTGTTCTCTCCTTTTGTAGCTTCAAATGGAGTTGTGTTCCTTTGATTTCCAGGTGTGTTTTCACTGATGCCTTACACTGAGCACATCTTGAGTTCAGAGTGTGTCCCCCTCTTGTGTCTCCAGCATCCAGAGGAGTACACTGTGGGTCATTGGTTCTCTAGTAGCTTCTGTTCAATGAAACGCCTTCTTTTTACCCCTAACATAGAATTGTACACATTGCTATTTTAATAGACAAAAGTCAGCACTGTCTATTGTAGCTAGAGTTTTCCTGCCTGGCCCACAGTCAGGACAAATCTCTCTCATCCGCCAGGCCCATAGATGCTCAGAACCAGCCAAGTAAACACACAGAAACTTACATTGTTTACAAACTGTATGGACGTGGCAGGCTTCTTGTTATCCACTTCTATCTTAAATTAACCCATTTCTATTAATCTATACTTTGCCACATGGCTCGTGGCTTACCAATAACTTATATCTTTCTTGTCATGGTGGCAGCTGGCGGTGTCTCTCTCTCTGCCTTCCACTTCCCAGAATTCTCTTCTCTGCTTGTCCCATCTATACTTCCTGCCTGGCTACTGGCCAATTAGCATTTTATTTATACAGAGTGATATCCACAGCACTTCCCCTTTTCTTTTTTGTTAAAAAGGGAAGGTTAACTTTCACATAGTAAAATTATATATAACAAAACAATTATCAAGCAAGAATTATAGTTACAATATTAAAGAAGATATCCTATCTATCTTATATTTGTGAGTCTAATGTTTTATATCTAACTTATCTTTTATCATAATTGAGGAAAATATAACTATCTAGTCTTCAACCACATCAAAGACCTCAGAAGGATATAATATTACCTGAGAACTGGGAGAAGGATGCAAGCAACTTTTGGGAGTTTTGCAGGGTAGACAGAGACAGCTGGCAGCTTGGACAGTCACCTAATGTTCCTTTGTAAAGTTGGGGCATTTGTCTTCAGCCCACAGGGCTAGAGTCTCTCAGTCATTACTCTCAGTGTCCTATAGAATGTCTGGTAGTTTCCTCTGAAAAGCAGGAACCTGAAGGACCATTTTGTTAAGCAAAGTTTAGTGGTCACCTTTCTATGGGTCCTGTATGTCCAGTCGATCAAGCAGTCCAGGCAAGAACAGTTTCTTGTTCAAATGGCTATTTTTGCCAAGGTGAAGATAAGATATGAAGTGTCTTCAGTGCCCATCCTCCTCTCTGAAGTAAATCAGTGTTGCCAGGAGCAGACATGTCTCATTGTCCAGAAAGTCTAAATTTTAAAAATATTTTAAATTCCATATTCTGTAGACCTTTGAAGTATTTGAAGATTACCTGTCTATCTGAAATATATCTATATATACCTAGAAAACTTAACATAACTATAAGTTTGACTATCATAGAAGACTAATTGATCTGTATTTCTTAATTATCCATTACAATTTAAATGAGTTGCATAAACATAATACCTCAAACGAGAATAGAAATATATATACAGTATAACAAAAATAATTTTAAGTTTATATCAATAGACTAAAATCTATACCAATGTAAGACATTTTAAACAAGTTTTTGTTCTTTAAAAGTAAGTTCATTAATCTACCCTTTCATCCTATTATATCTTTTATCATATGTCCTTTTTTTTTTCTTTAGAAAGAGATCACATTTATAATCAATCTGATTTAAATAAAAATATTGGTTTTTTTTTTTTTCTGTCCCATATCAAAGGGCTCTTCTGATTTGGGACATAAGAATCTCTTAACCTTTTCTTTTTCTTTTCTTTTTTTTTTTTTAGCAATATGTCTAAGTTTAGAGAAGGAGTGAGCCAATTCCATCTCCAAAGCCAGCTTGATAATTTTGGGAAATTGGGCGTAGTTTCTCTTACTAATTCCTGCTGGAGTGGGGCGCTGTATCTTATGGGGACACAAAGAAAATTTTAGGATTATGGAGTAGTCAGTGAGGGTAAACCTCTGAGCCAGTTGTCTTGAAACCATTCTAGATGTTGGATCATCTGGGCCATTGTGTCATCAGAGACCTTTCAGGTGGTCTTGGCTGATCAAACCTGATGTATCTTAATCTGGAACAAATCCATAGCCTCTGGCTTTCTGTGGAAACAAAAGCAGAAACTCTTTTCCAAAGCAACATATCCTTATATCCAAATTTTGAAGTCAAATTACCTTTAAAATTTATATATTTGTTTAACTCAATAGCTTTTACGATCAAATCTTTTTCTGTAGTTAAAAATCCCAAAGACAACATAAACCAGATTCTCTGTGTAATATCCATCTTTTTAAGATTGAAACGCCATTGTGGCTGTTGGCTCTGTCCACCTCAGCTTCCCAACATGGAGGTGATACAGTTTACCGCCAGCTCTGGGTCTGGAGCCATGTGTACCATCAACTATCAGAAGCAGTTCTATCAAAGCAGTGCATAGTCCAGAAACTTTTTTTTTTTTTAACTAGCAAAGGCTAAATCTAACATGCAGCAGAGTAAAGTGCTGCTTGTAGACTCCTCATTCCCGCCATACTGCAGGTCAGATGCACATGCCAGGAACCCGCCATAGTAGCTCAAACCAGCAGGCTGCTGCTAACTTGAGAGAGACAACTAGGAAGCTGTTTTTAGCTCCGTTTTAGAATCTTTTTTTCTCACGTTTTAGGTAGAAACTCTTGCCAACACATAGGGCGCCATTTGTAGCTAGAGTTTTCCTGCCTGGCCCACAGTCAGGACAAATCTCTCTCATCCGCCAGGCCCATAGATGCTCAGAACCAACCAAGTAAACACACAGAAACTTACATTGTTTACAAACTGTATGGATGTGGCAGGCTTCTTGTTAATCTACTTCTATCTTAAATTAACCCATTTCTATTAATCTATACTTTGCCACGTGGCTCATGGCTTACCAGTACCTTATATCTTTCTTGTCATGGTGGCAGCTGGCGGTGTCTCTCTCTCTGCCTTCCACTTCCCAGAATTTTCTTCTCTGCTTGTCTATACTTCCTGCTTGGCTACTGGCCAATCAGCATTTTATTTATACAGAGTGATATCCACAGCAGTCTGTGAGAGGCTTCACATGTGAAATGTATATTTACACACACTCTGTATGGGTAGGTTTGCTTTTTTATTGGTGTCTTCTACCAACTAGTCCAGAGTGTGATGACACTTAGCCTTCAGGACACGGCTACATTACTGTTGGTTACATGATCACTAATGATCACTCAGTCAGTTGCTTGTAGGGTGGAGGAGGTCTGATATTGGACCTGTTATTCTTCACTCCATGTTTGAACATTTGATTAAATGACAGCTGATTTCTACTTATTTAGTTTTGTAAGAAGGAGCTCATTTCTCTTTAATAAAGTGAAAAATTGTGTTTATATTTATTGTTTAACCCATAAGATTAATTCCCAGCCAGGCAGTGATGGCACATGCCTTTAATCCCATCACTCAGGAGGCAGAGCCAGGCAGATCTCTATGAGGTCAAGGCCAGCCTGGTCTACAGAGTAAGATCCAGGACAGGAACCAAAACTACACAAAGAAACCTTGTCTTGAAAAACAAAACAAAAACAAAACAACAAAAAAGATTAATTCCCAGAATTTCTTTTCAAAAACACCCTCTGATTTGTCAAGAGTCATAGGAGGAAACACAAATTAATCAAAAGTTCCTGGTAGAGATGAAATATCAACATAGCTACAATTGGAGTTGTCGATTCCTGTGCCATTTGCAAGTTCAACTGTGACAATTATAAAAACTCCAGCTTTGCCCCCACTGATTCCCTTGCCACCTACAATCAGTTATTATCACCTTTGCACCCATCCTTCCTGCCATCCTCCGCTTACACCTCAGAAACAACATTCCCCTGAAGCTTTGGTAGAGTGTTCGGGAAATAAAACCCACATGTAGTCAGCCACTTTTGCTGGGAACTCTTCAGGCTTACTACCAAAGGAAACCCAAACCCTAGGCCGTTCTCCTGGTGGGGAAAGAATGGTCACACTTCAGACATCTGTCTTTCTCCTAGTACCACTCTGAGTCTTCCCGGACGTGTCTTTGGAGCACAGGCTTGTTTCCCCTTCTCACAATCTCCTTTATCTAGGGCATACTTGTAGAGCTGACTCAGCTGGCACAAGAGCCTGGTTAAAATGCTAAGGTCCTTTCCTGCTAGAAGCAAGGCCACTGTTCCAGTCACTACCAAATCCCCATCCATTCTTACCCTGAACCCCACAGCTATGCCCTGGCTTAATAAGCGAGCAACAGAGCCTGGATATCCTAAACAACAAATATTTTTCTCACTCTTTAAAAGTCTGGAATCCAAGATTAAGGGGCCTGTAGGGTTGATCTCTTCTAAGGCATGCTGGCTTGGCTTGCAAGTGGCTACCTTCTTGCTGATTCTTCATAGTCGTGACTCTCTACAGCAGTCCCTGTACCCTTCTATCTCTTCACTTCTGTTATTGAAGGATTCCAGATTGGATTAGGGTCCATCCAAAGGCTCTAATTTTAATTAAACTACCTCCTGAAGCTCAGTATCCAAATACAGTAATGTCACAAGGTATAGGACCTAGGACTTCAAGGAAGCAAGGAATACAGTTCAGTCTCTGCCACTGACCTTGTTCATTCTAGCTAGCATTCTGATCCTTTGTGTCTCATCATACCTGTGGTCGTGGATCTGGAATACAAGTGCTGAGCCTGCCACATTCTTTAGTTCTCATTTGCAAGCACAGACTGTGGAAACTACTCCTGTGAAGACAGCCATATCCCCATAGCCCCTGCCATGAAGCAAAAGGGGAGCCATTGGTGTTTGATGACATATGTCCTCACTTCCAAAGATATTTTAAAATAAAGAAAACAACAATATATACTATAAGTACATATTATATATAACCCCCAATTAAATTCTGTGTGTGTACATGTGCACATGTGTGCATGTGTGTATGTGCATGGGGAGAGCAGAAGTTGGGTATCTTCCTCTGTTGATCACCAACCTATGTTTTTGAAACAGGCTCTCTCACTGGACCTGGAACTCACCATTTGGCTGGACTGGCTAGCTGGCAGGATTCAGGAATCTACAGATTTCCACCTGATCCCAGAAATAGGTTATAGATGTGTGCTACTATGGCCACCTTTGAGTGGGGGCTGGAGATCTGAACTCAGTCCCTTCATATTTGCACAGCAAATACTTTACCAAAAGCAATTTCCCCAGCCATCAGATTTTTCTATATTCTTTTGAAGATTTGGCCTACTTCTGTTCACATTTCAAGTTTCAGTTTGAAAAGACAGTAAAGAACTCAGGACAATGACGATCCTTCATATATACCCCAATTAATAGACCTTACAAAAATGACCACAGACAATGGGCAACCTTCATGAACAAGGGTATACTGGCAGATCAAAGCACAGGTTCTGGACTCACACAAGCCTACATTTAAATTCTGCACCTACTACTTACTAATTGCGTGACTTTGAACAAACTTCTAAACCTCTGAGTTTCCTGGTTTGTAATAACATCTGGCTCATGAGGCCACTGCAAGACCACTCAGCATCTCCCCATGCCCTGCATGGGAGCACAGGCTGCTCCAAAGGTGGCACATATGCTCCTGTCCTCTCATACCATACACCTGCCAGGCAGATCCCTCCCCTCCCACCAGGCACCCCCTCCCAAAGTTGCTGCCAAGCCCAGGTCTTGCTCAGTTCTTAATAAAAATCCACCCTCCCCTTTCACCCAGTGCAGAGGGTTTGTGCAAATCCTATGGTAATAGATTTCTTTGGCTGATTCACTTGGCAGATTTTTCCATCTGAAAGACTATTTGACAGTTTCCCTGGGCATTTCTCCAGGGCCCCCCAAGGGCTAGAAGCCTTTGGGAGATTAACTTCTGCCTCTGCTGGTCCCCTGGAGCACCACCTTTAGCCTCCTTACATTTCCTCTCCAGAAAATGGAAAGGAAAACTTACTGACAGGGGTTGAGGTAAGAAATTTGAAGAGGAAGGAGGAAAAAGATAAACATTTACAGAGCACTGCTTTTAAACTGCCAGGTCCTTGACATCAGTGACCTTCTTAGTTGCCCCAGCCACTCAGAGCAGAGAGTAGGCAGTGTTCTTCCTTATTTATTTTGAGACATGGTCTCATGTTCCCAGGCTGGACTCAAACTCATAGCTAAGGATGATCCTGAACTCTTGATCCTCCTGCCTCCAACTCCAGAGTTCCACAGATATTATAGGTATGGGCAACCACTACCCATTCATGTGGGTCAGAGCTTTGTGCAAGCTACATAAGCACTCTATCAGCTGAGCCATAGCCTCAGTCCAATTCATGGCCGTTCTGCAGATGAGACAAAGATCCAGAGAGGTGAACTAATTAGTGCAAAGCTACACTGGATAAAGAACTTGGTTTAAGGTGGATGTTCTGTAAGACAATTCCAAGTCCAGCCCTCTTCCCCTGGGAGAGGGGGAGGTCTCTCAGGTCTCTCTACAAATTTTCCTCGCATCCCCTTTGACCCTGGAATCCATCATCTTCCTTTTGTGTTAGAGTCTAGTCCCTTGCATCTGTGTCTTCTTTCATCCGCTGTTTGATAAGGAGTTCATTCTTTTGTGGTTGCTGATTTTTAAAAGTGTGCTTTAATTACAACATCCACCCCTTCCATT
The DNA here is from genome assembly GCF_903995425.1 of Onychomys torridus. NCBI lineage: Eukaryota > Metazoa > Chordata > Mammalia > Rodentia > Cricetidae > Onychomys > Onychomys torridus. The sequence continues at coordinate 75,250,059 of NC_050443.1, forward strand.
TTCTCCTCCAAACCCACCCATATACCCGTTTCTGCTCTCCTTTGAATTCATGGACTTTTTCATCAATTGCTTTTGCATGCCTACTTGTATACACATACATATTCTTAAATCTAGCCTGTTGCATCCATATAATGTTACTTGCATGTATGTTTTCAGGGTTACCAATTGGTGTCCTCTCTTTTTTTCAGCATATAATAAGATTTAAGATGTATTTTCAACAAATAAAGGATTGTATGAATATGTGCATAAACTGATGAAAATTTATCAAATATATTAATCAGTGAATTTAAAATGGTTTACTGCATGGTTGGATGGATGGATGGATGGATGGATGGATGGTTGGATATTAGAACTAAAAGTAAATCCTTCATACATGCAAAGTGAATGCATGCATGTTTATTAAGTATATAGATTATATGAAAAGATAAATAGGTGAATAAATGAATCATGATAAATAATACAAATGAATGTGTCAATCAATGAGTGAATAAAAATATGTGAATACTGAATAGGTGGATGAACATAAGAGGGAATAGGTAAATTAATATATAAATTAATTAGAGCAAGGCTGAATGATGAGCACATGAATATACTGATGAATTCACACAGTCAGGGATGAATGAATGAGGGGAGGAAGGAGCCAACAAATTGGGGCATGAGTGCCTTCCCTGTTTTCCTAGGACAGTCCCACCCAGACTATGTCCTGTGATGAGAGAGCCTGAGATACTGGGACCACTGCGATTCCAGGAGTCGGCCTTAAAGTTATACTTCAAGTCTGGGGTTGAGTCCCACCTACACATGAAGGATGGCAGGAGACTCCTATATCTCGTCTCTTAAGAACCAGACATCAGTCAAGATAGTGGAAACCAGAGAACACAGGATCAGGACCCCCGCTCCCAGTGTCCCTAGTCCCCACTCTTAACAATCACCCCGCTCCATCTACATCCGGGAGCACAAGCAGGCACCCACAGGCAAGGAAATTAATTCTTTGATTCCAAGAACAGCCTCTTGTAATGAAGAGGCTGCTGCAATATCTTTGCAACAAGCAGCAACCCACATGTTCGATTACAACAGGTTGAGCCATTCCAGGCTCCCCAGTGCCAGGGCTCAGGAAAGAGACATGAAAACACCAGCCCTGAAACATGAAGCAAGAACACAGGCTCCCTGACAACCAGCACTGGGAGGGGATGGGAAGAGCCCCGAATCTGGACTCCTTTGCTTGCGGGACGCTGAGAGACATTCTTTGCCTTTCCTTCCTTTTTTCTTCTTCAGACTCTTGAGCTTCAGCGGTTTTGAATGACTGAAACCTCCCTTCTCACCCCTGGGACGTCATTCCTGCAGGATTGTGGCAAACTAGTCTTTCAGGTTCCCTTGGCAACCCTGGTGCCCTGTCTCCTGAGAACTGCGCTTCTCCAGGACCTGAGGAGACAGGACTTGTGGGTAAGAATCTCTACTTTTCCGTTTCTCCGCTGCCCCCGCCCCCTGCAGCAGCTGGCTGCTGCTTGGATGGGGAGGGGCTGGCTAGGGGAAAGGCTATGCTTGTAGTTAGAAACCTAGCAGAGGGAGGAGGAGGACCCTGTGTGTTCCTGGCTCTGGGCATGACGTGTGTAGATTCCTAGGATGGAAAACCGCCTGCTTTCAGTCTTCAATCCAGTCATTGCTTGTTCGATGATGCAACTTTGAAGTAATACCTGCCAGTAAGCACTGGATGCCCATTTAGCCTCAGGCATTTGTCAGTCATTGAGTTAATCATTCTAGTTTGACACATGCAGGAAGGAGTCACTCTCCCTCATGGATATGGGGAGCAGGCGGGGAGCAGACCAAGCAGCCTCTGTGGTGGCAGAGATGTGGGGCAGCGCCGTGTGTAGGGTGTGTAGGGTGGTGCCTTCCCTCTGCTTGCAGAGTAAGCACACTTGCCAGGCATCAGGAAGTCTATAAAGCAGGCCACCAACCACTCAACTTTCTGCATTGTTTGGGGAGGGGGTGGAAGTGGCAGGACCTTGGCCTTGATGACTAACTCCCAACAGCCGCCTCTGAGAGAGATAGTGATGTGCAAATTACTGATTTTTATTGGACGCTTTGGGGAATCTAGTTGTTTGTCAGGAAATGAAAGAGAATGTTTGTGCTTATAAAATTATATGGAAAATCAATGTGGTGTTAAGTATATTTTTCAGTCGTTTGAGTCAAGGACTGTTCTCCAGCCAATTCTAGCAAACTCCAAGGGGGATGGCGAGGACCCGAAGTGCAGCTATGGGACTGGATGGAAAGGTCAAGCTTCTGTTTACTACTGTCCTCCTCCTTCCTGGTGTGGGCCTAGTGACATGAAGTGACAGAGTGGTGAAGGCTGGGCTGGGTTTAAATGTGGTTAGCAGTCCATCTCAGCAGCTGCACTTAGCTCTACACTGGGCGACTTGAAGCTTCAGCCTGTCCTTAGTTCCTTTTCTCTGCTCTAATTCAGGGACTGCCACCCCACCCCATTAAACTTCTGTCACAGATGGGGTAAGGCCAGGGGAACTGGAAATTCATGAAAGCACGGGGCAGGAGGGGAGACCAGAGCTGTCCAAAACTTGAGTGAAAACAGCATCCCATGTCGCACTGGGTTACACTGGTATTACCCCACACTAGGCTTGACGTGCAGAATAAAGTGGCGATGTAGGAGCAGGTGAGTCTTCTGCCCTCTTGGGAGTGCTGGACATGACTTTATGACTGAGGGTGTTAATGTTGAAGGCTAGAGATGATGCCAAACAAGCTGAACAGAGCTCTTAGAAGTTTGGAGTTTGCAACCTAAGAAGCTACCAACAAGAGTCCTACCTGTGACTACAAATCTTACACACACACACACACACACACACACACACACACACACACACACACACATTATTTTGAAGATATTTAATTGAGAGCCAAGACCTCTGTTTCTTCCCTGGGTAACCCATGTACAGTCTCTCTGGACTTGCTCTTCCTTTGTACATAAACTTTATATATATAAAGTTTCCCCTCCCTCCTCTCTGCCCAGTCCCTCTCCTACCTCCCCTCTGCCCCATGCATACACTCCTTCTCCATTTCTATTTAGAAAAGGGCAGGCCTCCCAGGGGTATCAACAAAACATGGCATACCAAGTCGCAGTAAGACTAAGCAAACTCCCCTTGTATTAAGACTAAACATGCCCCAGCATGAGGAATACGGTCCTCAAAGCCAGTAAAAGAGTCAGAGACAGTCCCTGTTCCCACTGTTAAAAGACCCACAAGAAGACCAAGCTACACGACTGTCACATATATGCAGAGGGCCTAGGTCAGTCCCACACAGGCTCCTTGATTGTCAGTTCAGTCTCTGTGAGGCCCTATGAGCCCAGGTTAGTGGGTTCTGTGGGTTTTTGTTTTGTTTTGTTTTTGTTTTTGTGGGTTTATTTTATTTTTTTGTTTTGTTTTTTGGGTTTTTTTGTTTTTTTGTTTGTTTGTTTGGTTTTTTTTTTTTTTTTTTTTGGTGTCCTTGACCCGTCTGGCTCCCACAATTCTTCCTCTGCCTCTTCCACAGGATTTCCAGAGCTCTGCCTAATGTTTGGCTATGGGTCTGTGCATCTGTTTCCACTAGTTACTGGATGAAGCCTCTCTGATGACAACTGGCTAGGCACCAATCTATGAGTATGGAGGAGCATCTTTAGGCAGCATTACATTGACCTGTTTTCCTCTTTTTGTCCGTTGTGTTTGGTTCTGTCTTAGGTCTCTGGGCCAATCAGCCTCTGGGTTCTGGCACTCTAGGCAGTGTCAGGGGTGGGCTCACTATCGTGGTATGGCCCTCAGGCCACTCTCACAATTTCTATGCCACCCTCACAGACTATAGGTCGAAGGTTATGTGGCTGTATTGGTGTCCCAATCCCTTCACTGGAAGTCTTGCCTGGCCATAGGAAATGGCCAGTTCAAATGGCTATATATCCCCTATAGCTAGGAGTCTTAGCTGGGGTCATCCTTGTAGATTCCTGGGAATTTCTCTTGCACTAGATTTCTACCTGACCCCAAAATGCTCCCCATTTCCAGTCATACCTTTGAGTACTCTCCCCATCACACACCCCACCTGATCCCCCATGTTCCCATCCCTACCCACCGAGTCTAGTCAAGAGATCCTCCCCAAGGAGATCCAAATATCCTCCTTTGATCCCTCCTTGTTGCCTAGCCTCTCTGGGTCTGTGGATTGCTGCATGGCTATCCTTCATTTTACATTTATTATCTACTTTTAAGTGCATACATACCGTGTTTTTCTTTCTGGGTCTACTCAGGATGATTTTTTTCTAGTTCCATCTATTTGCTTGCAAATTTCATGATGGTATTGTTTTTAGCAACTGAGTAATACTCCATTTGTGTAAATGTACCACATTTTCTTTATCCATTCTTCAGTTGAGGGACATCTAGGTTGTTACTAGGTTGTGGCTATTATGAATAATGCTGCAATGAACATAGTTGAGCAGATGTCCTTGTGGTATGGTAGAACATTCTTTGGGTATGTGCCCAAGAGTGGTATAGCTGGGTCTTGATTTGCAATCAGAAGCCTCTTAGTTTGTTGTTTAGAAGTGGGTTTCACTGCAGAGCTCAAGCTGGCTCAACCTCACTATACCATCCAGATAAACCTTGAATTTGCTGTGATCCCCCTGACTTGGCTTCTCGAGGGCTAGGTTAACAGGTATATTCCACCACGCCCAACCAAAGAAACTTCTTTAATCAATTTACTTATCTACCCCTGCATCTGCATGTGTGTATGCTTTCGAGCCACTGTACATACTTGGAAGCCAGAAGACAGTTTTTGTGGCTTTGCTTCTTTCCTTCTACTTCTGTGTAAGATACAGGAAATCCAACTCGGGTTGTCGAACTTGCATGGCAGTTGCTTTTGAACTGTCTCTCTGGCCACCCATGGATGCTTCTCCCAGTGTCCTCTCCTGTGCATTCTGTGATGTTAGGATGCTGGGCTCACACTGATTAGTGAAGATGGGCAGCTGAATGACTGAACTATGTGTCCTTGCCTTCTTACATTTATGCATTTGGTGGGGTAGGGGTCCTGTGCCAAAGCACTTCTATGAAGGTCTGAGAACAACTGGTTCTCTCCTTCCACCATGTAGATCCAGGAGATCAAACTTCTGGTTAATCATCAGACTTAGCAGCAAGTGCCTTTACCCAAAGTCTTCTCTCCATCTCGTCAAATTGTCCTTATGTCTCTTACTAGTTGTATGTTAGGCAGGTCACTCATCTTGTCTGTGACTTACCTTCAGTTCCTTCATTTGTGAGCTAGATGCTTGCTTATTTGGTTGGTTTTTGGTTTGTTTTTGATAGAACTGTGCAGGTAATTGAATGTCATATGCATGCTGTATATGTTGATCTTGGTAACTCTCATAGCAGATACACACTTGTTACTGATGCTATATTACAAGAGGGCAGAGAAAACAATGTGTTTAACAAACTGTCCTGCTGTTCACACTCAAGGGAACTGTCATAAGCCAAAGAACAAATTTCAAGTGACTCTCTTTCAAAGAGCAAATACCATAGCAAAGTCCAAGGACTATATTCAAAAGATATCTGCAGCATAGCAAAACAGAACACAGGGTCAGGTGGTCTCTCCCATCATGCATTGGTTTCATCATACAGAAGAATGTTCAAGAATTAATGTGACATGTGCAGAGCATGCTTGAGGCAACAAATAATGGTATCAGTTATTACGTTAATGACTATTATTTGAAATTTATAAAAACAGAAAGATCAAAGAAGCCACAAAGCCCACATCTGTTTTTAACATGACCTCCTTGATGTGTGGGCACTGATTTTTCACAGAAAGCTTTTCCCTATGTGTCTTCTTTCATTTACTCATGTGCATAGCTCATTATTTTCTAAAGCAATGAAGCAGAGATGGTTAGAAATATCATCTGTATTTTACTCAAGTATTAGGAGATTCTCAGGCTTTCAGCTCTGTTGCAAACACAACCCAAGTGTTACAGCATCTGTTAGCAACAGAATTTCCTTGCTGTAGAGCATTGAAATTTGAGAGAGAAATGTATTTGGTTCACAAGACGTTACTGGCCATGACTGTGGCCAATTGTAGTCATAGACCCAAAGAACTCTTACACAGTATTTCTGGCATGAAAGGAAAAACACATGTCCCTCAAAAATAGAGACATGATCCAGGGGTACGGAGTGGCATACCCATTTAATATCAAAACTTGAGAAGCAGCAGTGATATATGGATCTCTGTGAGTTCAAGGACAGACTGATCTATATAGTCAGGACTACATCATTAGTGAGAACCTATCTGAAAACAAATAAGTAAATAAACAAACAAACAAATGTACTCGGTTTCATTCTCATTTCTATGGGCAGAGAAGAGTATTAGAAGATACCTACATTCCTTGCCTGGCCCTGGAACCTAGAGATGGGGATTTATTATTGTATAGTTGAGTCTCAGTTTCAAAGAGAGAGTTTTAAAAGTTCCTAAGTCTTATAGGATATACATATCAAAGTTTGGGATAAAAATTACCACTGTGCTACATACTTTCTATCTATCTATCTTCTGCGCGCGCGTGTGTGCGCGCGCGCGCGTGTACACACACACACACACACGCACACACGCACACACACACACACTTTCCTTTAAATTATAACTAGCTTGTCTCTAATGGGGAGAGATGGAGAGAGAGAATCAGTAGGTTAACATAAAAGTTATTTCTTTAGGAAAGAAACATAGCAATTATCTAAACATATCCAACATATCAAAAACTCAAAAGAACAACAAACAAACCAGTTAAAATTATATCATTCTTACAGGCAAAAATGTAACAAAATGTGAACAGTAGCCATCTTTGCATGGTAGAACTGAATTTTTCTTCTGTTTCTCCATACTGTCTCAACTTTTGTGATATATATATATAGATATAGATATTTATTAAGCAAACATTTTAGTATTTCTAGAATTATTATAATAAGTGATAGTGCTTTTCTGGAAAAAATGTGTTTCCACCTAGTAAGTCACATAGTCATCCTGTGCATGCCATTTTTCTGTTAGCAGATGTCCCCTGTGCATGGTAGCCTAACCTACTTCTAAGCAAGTGTCACAGGGTCATGCCACATTTTACAAGATCTGGGGTTGCAGCTCAGTGGTAGAGAGGTTGTCTAGCATGTATAGACTATGTGAGTCCCTAGGTTCAATCTCTAGTGCACAAAGGCAAACACACATGCAGTCATCACCTGTTTCCTGGGTGTGTTGACAGCAGTGAGGTATGCTCCAATGGGCTTGTCTAGCTTCAGCTCTTGCTTAAGGCCTAGGTCTGAAACAGTTTGCTCCCATGGATGGTTTACTTCTTCAGAGAGTTCTCCAACACAGACTGACACATTTTCATATTGCCCTAAAACCATATCCCTCCACCCAGAGTCACCATTGCACATGTGTGAGTTTTCTTCGCTTTGGTATATGCAATGTTTAATGGATATTCTTTTAAGCAATTGAGATTATATTATGCCTATGTGCTTATGTATGCATTAAATATGCTGGACATTTTCTATTGTCATTCCAAACATTCATTACAATTTTTGCACCTATGTAGCAATACACATGTTGTAATTTATTCAAATAATTTTCTTTTTGGGAATTTAGCTTCCTATGAGCCCAGGTTTTGTTAAAGTAAACAATGCCATGATGAACACAACTCCTTCTTCATTATTTTCTTGGTATATAAATTAGAATCAGTGGGTCAGAGAACATCTACACTTAAAAACCTTTAGTGTCAAAGAAACACAAGGCTGAATGGTCATGGGAGGCAAGTCTGTATGCATCAAACTGAGAAGTGGAAAAAACACATCGTACATTCTTACACACACTGCAATTTCTCTTTTCCACCTTTGACAAATAGTTTGCAAACATCAGTCCTTTCATATTATTTTAATTTACATTTCTTTGATTATTCCTGAGATGAAACTCTTTTTCATGTTTATTGCAGATTGTCTATACTCTTAATTTTCTGTTCATGGCCCTTGTCCATTTTTCTGCTCATTTCTTTTTTCAATTCATGAAAGATTCATCACTATTAATGATATTAGGCCTTTGTCGCTTCTATTAAAAATATTTCCTTCATGCTATTTTCCTTTCATTTTTTAATGAATATTCGGGTGTTCAGAAATTTGTTTTTCTGTAGTCTGTTGACTGATCTCTCACACCATGATTTCTTCCCTTTGTGGTCCTTAGAAGTATGCCTGTATTCAGAAAAAAGATCCCCACTGTCAGCATTTTTAAGGTTTTTTGTTTTTTTTTTTTTTAATATAAAAATAAGATTGTGAGTGGTGGCCAAGATGAGACACATGAATTTCAGCAACACACTCTTTCTACCTCTTGCATCATATGGACCCACAGAGAACTGGCTTCCCAGGGTGCTCAGTGGTTGGAAGACACAGACATAGAGTGTAAAAGTCAGCTAGGGTTTGCTAAAACTCCAGGACTGGGAATTTTGAGTATAGGCGTGGGTGTTTGTGCAGCAACTGTGGTTTTAAGTGTGAGAAACTGTAAGTCCTTTGACAGCAGGGTCTCTGTAAATGCTGATGCTGAAAAGTCAGTCAGCCAGACTCTGTCTGTAAGTCTTCCTCCAATGAGCCCTGGATGATGGAGAAACATGGCTGTGGTCTCAGGTGGCAGAGAGGAAGCTAAATGATTTTGAATTAGATCTTTGCTTTGGGTCACATCTGAAGAAGTCTATTTTCCTGTTCCATTGTACAGTGGTGGTTTTCAGTTTGGCGTGCTGCACACTGTAAATTCTATACAGGGCCAGGATGGATGCTGCACAGAAGCCCCCAAATAGGCCACAGATCAGAAGCAGTCTGTATTGCCAGTTTCTAGATGTGTCACCTTGAGCCTCAGTTACCTTACCTATAAAATGGGTATAACAGTAAAGAGCTTTCATAGATCTTGTAGAGTACAGTACACCACATACAGCATGAAGACTCAGAAAATGACTTGATTCTCGGTGTCTTTAGGATTCAAACAACAAAGGGTTGTGTTTCCCACTTCTACCTGAATGCTTACCATGTGTCCCAAACTACAGAAGCTTGATTTTCCCCATCAAAATCAATTTTCATTTTCATCTGAAAAAAAAAGAAAGATTTCCTTAAATTATTCTTCAAATTGATGCCCTTGTAGTTATATGAAAAATCAGGGATAGAGAGGTAGCTCACTGAGTAAAAACACTTGTTATGGAAACCAAAGAACCAGAGTCCAAATCTCCAATCCCCAGATTTTTTTCAAAGCTAGCCATGGTTGAATGTAGCTAGGCCTGTTGCCCCAACATTGATAGACAGAGATGGACAGATCCCAGGAGCTCATTAGCCAGCCCACCTAGCTGAAACTGCAAGCTCTGGGTTCAGTAGACACCCTCCATTTCAGACATAAGGTGGAAAGTGCTAGAAGGAGACAGCCAATGTTCTCTGGCTTTCACATATGCATGCATGCCTGCATACATCAACCACACATGCACCCACCACATACCCCATTCACGCCACATATGCACAAACCAAAAATAAATAAATAACTGTGCCATAATAATGTAATCATCTCTTACTCTACATTCAGTGACTTGCCTTATTTAAAATAATAAAATTATAAGAAACCCAACTGTCCAGGGAAACCAGATATGTCTCCACACACAGAACCCAGTGCCCTTCCTGCTGAGATGCCTCAGACCTTCCTGGAGCTGGCCCTGCAGTTCAATGATTTGCATATTACCTGAGTATCAACTGCATGTTGAGTAATATCTGATTGGTATTTCACTATCAAGAGTCACTTGGTTAAGGAAGGTGTGCATAACTGAGAGCTCTTTAAACCAATGCTTAATAATCTTTGCCATGTTATGTATGAAGGAGAAATTTAGTTAGAATAAAATAAGGGGAAAGCAAAGCTGCAGCTCTTTCCTGAGTACCTACTAAGCGCCAAGCACTGCACCAGTCCCCTTGGCAGGAGAGAAGGTCTGTAGGATAGAGCCAAAGGGAGGCAGGAGTGCCAAAGCCACCAACTTTGCTATTCCAGTTGGACTGCATTGGGAGGAAGATATAAAATTGGGAACTTTCCAATGGCAATGTCAGATGTACGGAATCATTCAACCACCTTGTCTCCTTCTAAATGCTTTAAGTCAGTGGCTCCCAACCTTCCTAATGCTTGACCCTTTCACACAGTTCCTCACATTGTGGTGACCCCCAACTATAAAATTATGCTGTTGCTACTTCATAAGTGTAATTTTGTTACTGTTATGAATTGTAATGTAAATATCTCAAAAGTAGGATATCTGATAAGCAATCCTAGAGGGGTTGCACCCCACAGGTTGAGAACCACCTCCTTAAGTGCTAGAATTAGAATCCTTAGATATTCATGAAATTGACTTATGTGGCACATGGGAAAGGCAGCAAAATTTAAAAATCAAAAACAAAGGACCCATTAGGCTCCTGTCTAGATGTACAGAGCTGTGATGGTGCAGGGTCCCCAGGGTACCAGAAATTAAGGCGGTGAGAACAAGTGCTCACCCTTCTAATCCCCAATCCCAGGAGGAGTCCCAGGACACCCACACTGTAACATGGGTAAGGATAGGTCTCAGTGACCTACAGCCAGGAACAGCAGGAGGAAGAAGGGGTGGGGAGCATTGAGAGCCCTTTGTGAATCTTTGAGAAGCAGGAGGAGAGCCCCTAGCTTTGCTTCCTCTTCAAGGACCATTAAAACAGCAAAGTGGGGGTGAAATTGTCAGTAGGCATCATTGGGCCCTCTGGCACAGAATTACCTGTGAGTCCTTCCACATTGCAGATGCCCCTAGTTTCTTCTTGTCTGTACACATTACTAATGGGCAAGTGAGGACTGGTGCACCTGACCTATCTTTATCTAAGATGAGTGAACAGTGCCTTAAAGAGATAGACCCTATGTGAGGGGAAGCATGGTACGCAATGAGACAAACAGATTTTTAAAACACTGAAAGTCTGTATTGTATTGTCTGCCGTGCCCTTGGCAATTAAGAATCTTTCTTCTCTAGAGACTAGAATAATGTAGTATGTATAGATTTGCTCATGAAATTGTTATGTTGGGCATACTAGGTTTAAATGGGCCATCAACCCAGATCATGCTTACACATTTAGTCACTTAATTTACTTTTAAAAAATCTTCAGTGTGACAGGCTAGGGATATAGATCAGTTTTTAGAGTGTTTGTTTAGTATGCATGAAGCTCTGGGTTCAATCCCTAGAACCCCATAAACTGGGTGTGGTTTTTCATGCCTGTAATCACAACACTGGGAAGGAAGAGGCAAGAAGAACTCCTCAGCTACATAGCAAGTTCAAGGCCACCATAAAGCTATGTGAGACCCTGTTTCAAAAAACAAACAAACCAAATACAAAGTTGGGGAGATGGGTCAGTGGGTAAGGTGCCTGACACATGACTGACTATGAGGATTAGAGTTTGGATCCCCAATTCCCATTTAAAAGCCAGGCATGACAGTGCCTGTCTGTAACCCCAGCTCTGAAGGGTAGGGGTTGGGGGTCAGAGACAGGAAGCTCCCTGGAGCTAACTGTCCAGTAAATCTAGCTGAATCCATGAGCTCCAGGTTTAGTGAAGGGACCCTGGCTCAGAAAATGAAGGTGGAGAGTAATAGAGTAAGAAACTGAATGCCAGTCTCTGGACTCCATCCTTATGTACATACATGTGTGAGCTCCTCCACAACATGAACATGTCCACAGGAACCACATACAATAAAAATAAAATTTAGTATTCGAGGGAAGCCTTCATCTTCTGGTCCATACCTGTGCAGACCCAGTGGGCACACAGCAGAGACGACCACAGTGATGCCTAATGTCCCAGTGTTGTTTGGAACTTGTATCTCTCAAATGTTGAACAGACTGAGACGTGCTTATTTCACAAATGCTAAATTGGGGGCAAAGTAGAATTAAAAAAATGTTTTTCTGGAGACAACCTTTGCCACATGGAACCTGGTCTAATCATCCTTGCTCTGAAATACATATTTCTTCTGACACACAGCTGTAAATTTTGCTCCCACCTCCCCACTCTCACCCCCAAAAATCTAGAAGTGTAGAAATGCTTCCATATGCTCCAAGTTTATTTCCCTATTCTTGCTGAGGAGAAATAAAGAAAAATGGAGCTGAGTAGCCAGCTTGTATATGCAGGTAAAAACTTAGCTGTAGTACATGTAGAGGGAAATTAGCAGTCCTCAGAGTTGCCTATAAATAACACTCCAAGCCCGCAAGCTTTTGCTTGCTGTGTGTTGAAGTTCTGCTATAGAATGGCCTATTAACTGGAATGTAATTATAACTTACATAGGTTATGGAAATAGTTTAAGACCATGGAGTTCAAAGTTCCCAAATTGGGAAATATTGAAGCAGGAATTACAGATGGTGTTCCCTGCCAATGTATCACATAAGGATCCCATAATCTAGCTTCTACTCTGGCCTATGTAGTTGAGTATTCTTGAGTGGGCCACCAAATCTCTCCAGGTTTCAATAGCACCAATGAAATACAAAGATAATAATTAATGTGTCTGTATTGCAAAATTAACATGCAATTGGGTAAGCAAAAGTCTTTTGCCTCCAACATTAAACTGAGGTTGGCGATATTGGTGCAGCAATGGGAAGGCCTCGGGAACAATGCTCTTTGAACACTGTCTGAAGCTAACTTTTGGCACCACTCCCCAAATTTTCTGGTTCTTAGTTTCAGATCTGTCATCTATAGTGTGGAGTCTCCAACAATGCTGATCTCCTCTCACTTAGATGATGTATATGGAAGAATCTAGCAAACCACAAACCACTCCAAAAGAACCATGTCTACATTTGATCTCCAGGGTGTCCTCAGGATTTGGCATAGTGGTACATTGTAAATACACCATAAGTATTTGTGGAATGAAAAAAAAAAAAAAAACAGCAAGAGAACAAGACGACTCTCACATTTCTCATTGCCTCATGCCTTGGGCAGAGCCGAGCAATAGGCTCTTTCCAAATGCAAGTCTCTGTCTGGTGCAGTTAGGCAAGTTATTGCTTTTGGGGGGTTGTATCTCTAAAGGAACTTGTCACCGAGTTTGTCTTTTCTTCTCCACTCTGATTTGAAAATGAAGTCAGAGGGGGCAGGGAATGTGTTTCTCAGCAAGCCTTGCAATTTTCCCAGAGACACACAACTGCTAAGGTATACAGCCAAAAGCAGAACTCAGGCCAGGCTGACGCAAAGTTTGCCATTTTGTGTTCTGTGTAAATCCACTTACCAACCTGAAGTTCAACCTGAAGTTCAACCACTATCCAAGGACACCCTGGAACTTGCCACCTTCTCTTATGAGCATGGTGTTCACCGGTGGCCCAAAGGACACTGTGTGGCTGTGTCATTCACCTTCTGCATGACTGTAGGTAAGAAGCCATCAGTGGCCCTACAATGAGAAATAATTCCAGAAAGAAATAATACACTTATATCAAACATTTGAATCATATTTAATATAATTTCCTAATAAAAAGTTTGTTGGTAGGGATAAAAGCTACCACTCCCTGCCCCTTTCCTTTCAATATCTATTAAGAGCTAGAAAAAAACTTCCAGATTGATGTTATATTCAATTGAATATGTGCAACGTCATCTTAAACCAGGCATGGAGGTAGGTATCCATAATGCCAGCTACTCAGGAAGCTGAAGCAGGGAGATTGCAAGTTAAACTCCAGCCTGGGCTATATAGTAAGACTAAGTCCAGCCTAGGCAACTAGCAAGCAAGACTACATCTCCAAATAAAAATAGAAAAAAAAGGCTGGGTATGGAGTGTTTGCCTAGCAGAAGTAGATCCTGAGCCAAATAATAACAATAACAATGAAAATAACAATACTCCAGTCTCCAAACCATTCCCTGCTCTATCTTAAAGACCTTGGCAAACAAATAATCCTGAGAAGTGTCTCTGTGTCCTGCCCAGCTCTGTGGTTGGGATGAATCTCTCCCACCCGTGGTCCCACAGTCACTTATAAAATAATTACTCAGAGGCTTATATTAATTACAAAATGTATGACCTATGGCTTCAGCTTCTTGCTAGCTAGCTTTTTCATCTTAAATAAACCCATTCCTATTACTCTGTATGTTGCCATGTGGCCATGGCATTACCTGTCTACTGGCATGTTGTTACCCCTTTGGCAGGGACTGGCATCTCTCTCAACTCTGCCCTTCTCTCAGTATCTCTACTTGGATCTCCCACATGGTAGTAAGCTTTCTTGCTACAGGCCAAACAGTTTTATTTATTATCCAATAGGAGCCATACATATTCACGGCATACAAAAAGACATCCCACAGCACTGTTTATCCATCTAACCCCCAGCTGGAGATATCTCTGCTCACCTGATTAGCAAAGCCAAAACCTTTTCCTCTCTGCACACGCCTGCCTGCTTTGCCAGAGCAGCCGGACTGCCCGAGGGCTTCTGCATTGGCCGTTGGCATGGTTTTCTTCTGCAATAGAAAAGAAGAAAGTTCACTTCTTGTCACACATGGCTTTGCACTTTAAAACACATTGCATGCAACAGTAACATCATTTCATCTAATTAATGGCTATCTTGTGTAAATTGCAGAATTCAGCTTAGAATTCTGTGCGCAAAGTAATTTCTGCGGAGCTGTATGCAGAATGTTACTGAAACATACAGTAATGGGAGTTTTGACAATACTGAGCTTTGAAAGACTTTTAGGAATACCATGGGCATGTCTATGAGAGAGAAGTGTGCAATGAGGGTTTGTAAAATGCTAATATGGGAATAAAATGGAGCGGAGCCTTAACCTTTGTCCACATTGGCCAGTGTCACCTTAATCTCTGTCCTCTCCTCTGCCTTGACCAGATTGATTTCATTTCAAAATCTATTCTTTAGGCACATGCTTGACACTAGGCATATGACAGTCAACAAGACAGATACCCTGAAGTCTCCAGAACCACAAGAAGAACTACTGCTGAATAAACACCTATTCATAATGCTGTGTTGCTTGCAAACAAGCAAGTGTAGGAGTGGGACTTGACATGGTCTTCTTGGCCTGGCAAGATGGCTGAGTTAAAGGTGTCTGCCACCAGGCCTGACATCCCAGTTTCAATCCTTGGGACACATTTAACAGAGAGACTAGACTCCTGCAGGTGGTCCTCTCATATCCATGTGGACTTGGAGGTGTGCACCCATGAATCCACGAGCCTGAGCAGGTACACATACCCTATAAATAAAACAAAAAAAAAAAATGTAAAGAAAGTGTTCTTTTCTGGGTCTGTTACAAATTCATCTTGGTGTGGGTGTCCTTCTCTCTTGCATGCTGAGAGAACTTGATCCCCCAACACAATAGACACCTTTCTGTACTCAATTCCCAAACTACAGTTTAAGCCCTTTTATTCTGTGCCTGGCCTCAGTTTCCCCATCTGTGGAGATCTGTAACAGTATATAACTCCTAGGGTTGCCTGAGAGGGCTAAAAGGATTCATCATATAAAAAGCATTGAAAAGAGCCTGCTGAACACTGGCTCTTGCTATAACCATACCAATTAGTGATTGATGCTGAAATGATATGCTTAATACATCTACCTCCTTCATTAGTTCATAAATTCTTGGGTTGTAGGGCCCTTCATTTATCTGCCCCTTCACTCTAGTGCTAGCATAGGATTTGATTCTTTAGTAGATACCTGTCTCAGTTGCTTTTTCCTGTTGCTGTGATAAAATGCTGTGACAAAAGCAACTTATGTGGGGAATGCTCTATTTTGGCTCTCAGTTCTTGATATAGTCCATTATGTCAGGGAAGTCAAGACAACTGGGGCGTGAAGTAGTTCACCGCACTATGTTCACAGAAGAGAGCAAGGAATGTGTGCTCAACTAGCTTTCCCTAGTCTACTCAGTCCAGGATTTTCCCTCCCAATTCCTGCCCACAATGAAAATGAGTCTATTCCCGTCAATTATCGTAATCAAGCTAATCCACCACAGGCATGCCCACAGGTCCATTTCCCAGATGAGTCTAGAATCTGTCAAGTATACAACGAACATGAACCATCCTCTAAGTAGCATTCTTTAAAAGAACCTAAGAGTGGTGAATGCCCAGAAGCATAATGCACCTACTGCATGCCCGGATCAAGAAAATTTAAGTCAAAATATTCTATAAACTCGGCTTATGCCACTCCTGTATAACTTCATTCCCTTTCTTAGTAAATAACAAGAGAAAAGAAAGTACATGTGTCTTTTGGACAATCATTCGACATGCTCTTTGGTTCTTTTATGTTCTGTGGACAACACAGAAAATAACTGACATTTCTTTAGATGCAGCCATCATATTCTTTGAACAGGAAAACAATATCATGTCTCTCTTATTTTAATTATGCCAAGCTGCATGCATGAGAGTCACATAACACAATGCAATTTTATTTTGTCAAATGCTTTTCATCTGGAGCTACATCCCCAGCATTCAAGTTAAATAATAAATAATGCAACACAAGCTGTTGGGGGTGGGGAAGAGGGGAATTAAATAACAAAAACAAAGGAGGAAAGCTGTGAGCATAAAGAACCTCTCATCATATTTCAGAGGACCTCCAACTCTCCATGCCGATTTGATTGTTTGGTGATGGTCTAGACAGAGGAGTGGGGATGGAGGTGCGGTTTAGCAAATGGCTTAAACAATGGCTCTGATTTCATGCTAGTGACATGGTTGCACCACATTTGTCATGCTGCCTTGGAGCTCTTGATACACCATACAGGTTTTTCACTCAGAAGGACGTGTCTCAACAGACAAACTGCTGCACCCCCACTTCCCCACCCATATTGTCTGGGGAGAGTCAGAATGGCAGTGAGAGGTCTGATGGGCACTGTGGCATCCACCCATGCCTAAAAGGGAGAGAGGGAGAGGCCTGCTGTTGTGATGTGGAGAAGAAACATTTCTTGATATTCGCCAGGTGCCAGGCATTACCATAAGGGCTTTGTAAGCTTGCAGGCTTGGTAAACTTTGGCCAGAGCCAAATCTGTTGCCTGACTTTGTACTGACTCTGAGCTGAGGAATGTTTACATTTTTATTTTTTAAAAAAGTACTTTCAAAATTAAGGATGATACACATACAAAGAATATGCAACTTTGGAAGGTACTTCAGTTGGTTGAATGATTACCTAGCTAGCATGCTTGAAGCCCTGAGCTCAATCCCTAGAAGAGGAGGTAGAGGGAGGAGGATCAGAAGTTCAAGGCTCTCCTTGGCTGTGTAAAGAGCACAAGGCCACCCTGGAACACATGAAGCCCTGTCTCAGAAGCAGAAGAGGGAGAGGAAGAAAATGAAGAAATCATATGTGATCTGCAAAACCTAACATGCTTCCCTTCTTCCCCGGAAGGCTGCTGAGCCTCCTGGTACACTAATGTAGCCTGTGCAATAATGTGAGCATTTATTATCACCACCATATAATTTGGACACTAGGTCTTAGAAAGGATAAGTACTTACCTGACAGCATGCAGCTCATCCATGTGACTGCCAGCCAGAGATCATGAGCACATATCCTTTCAGGACTTGAGAGAAATAGACTGCTAATGTGGACCTACCCGGGCTGGACCAATGCAGAGGGCACACATCCCTTACAAAAGGTGACCACAACTTACTTGTGCATATTGAGGCAGTAAACACACAGGTATAGAAATCTCTTGAACATACTGATTTCCTTCCCTTCAGGTACATAAAAAATAATAAATTGAGGATGGGGAGATGGCTCAGTCAATAAAATGCTTTCCACACAAGCACAAAGACCTTAGTGTGGTCCCTGAGAACCCAAGAGAAAAAGGCAGGCACAGAGAGGCTAGGGTGAGACTCAGATATAGTAGCATATATCGGCTGAGTTCGCAGACATCACCTACCTGGAAGTTGACTCCAGTTGACTTGCTTTCAGGCTGGTGAATTCCAGGAGAGTTGCTCCAGTAGCCAAAGAAAGAGAAAGATGCCAGAAAGCAAATATTGTATTTCCTGGTCATAGGCTGTAGGCAGCAACTGACAGAGTTGTTCTTACAAGTGGACTTCTGAGACTCAAGGTACAGAAAGTACTGCCTGGGGTCTTAGGTGACACTGAGTGGGAGAGTCTTCTGCACATTTCTACATAGGTGACATGGCAAAACCCTGCTGAGAGTCTCAGGGAAACATCTCCACAGCTTGAGGCTTTTAAAAAATTATTAGATGTAGTATGTGTGTGTGTGTGCATGCACATGTGTGTGTGTGTGTGTGTGTGTGTGTGTGTGTGTGTGTACATGTTTGCCATTGCACACATGTAAAAATCCAAAGACAACATGTGGGAGTTGGTTTTTTTCTTTTTGTCATGTTGTCATGTATGGCCCAGGAATCAAACTTAGGTCATCAGCTTTGACAACAAGCCCCTTTTATCCACTGAGCCATCTTTCTAGTCCCACATATAGGACTTGTATATTGTAGGACACCTGCTTAGAATGCCAGTGTTGTGTTCAGAGAAGGTACTAGAATCAGTGTGAACAGTAAATGACAGGGATACCTTTGACTCACTCCAAAAGGAACAGCAAGCAGTGAGAATCTTGCCCTCAAGGCAGTGGGAGGACAGTAATAGAATCTTGCCAAGGATTTCTGAGCAAGGGTGTGGTGAAGGCAGAGGTGCCCAAGGTCCTAGATATGCACACAGGAAGAGACAGAGAGCACATCATGGTTCTTGTGGTCTCATTTGTGCCTTTGGGAAAAAAGATTCCATGCAATGTGGCATCACTAGAGATCATTAGATATCACTACTTGAAATGTGGTCCTTGTGGTAGCGTCACAAGCATCATCTGGGAGCTAGCTGGATATGCAGACTATAGCCCCACATCAGGCCTGCTGAGCCTGCACTTTAACAAGATATAATTATGTCTGCACTATAACAAGATCCTCAGTGATTTGTGGCAGCATTAAAGTTTGAGAAGCTCTCGTCTTGGTTGTAGGAGTAATCACTCTGGGGTGAACTAGACACTCTAACCTTGTGACCTGCCATGTCTTTGTTGTGTGATATTGACCCAAAGACTTGAGATCTCTGTGCTGCAGCTTGTTCCTATCTGGAACAAAACAGATGTACAGAGAATAAAAACGCATGTACAGAGATGTCATGATGTTCGATTGAGATAACATTGGAAACCCCTTGACACATAATAGGCTCTTGCTAAATATCAACTGTCGTCATCACCATCATCACCACTGATATCTTTTGTAGTCTAGACATTGAACGTTTCTAAAGGAGATTCTCTCATTCCATGTAGGCCTCATTTTCTCTATCAATAACCCAATTAACTCTGTCACCAATACAACCAGAAATGGCACTATTGCAAATATATGTGACTGGCATTTATAGATATGCTTCAGAAAAGTAAAAACTAAGATTACAGACCAGACATCACCTTGGTTGTTCTCACAACTAGAAGACAGACATGGTTATCTGCACTGTAATGCTGGGGACACTAAGGACCTCCAACCAACTCCCCCACAGCCTGGGAATGGTATATAGAGCCATGGGACTACTAAGGAAGGGTCTCAATATCCTGGGAGTAGCTGAGTAAAGTGTCTGCCTTCGTCTCCTGCTGCTCATGAGGGTGAGACACATCTTCAATTCTTGTTTTTTCCATAATAACTACTAACCGAAGAAAGAAATGTTTAAAAAGACACATAACCACAAGGGGAAGAAAGAGCCAAAAAGCCAATAGCATTTTGGAACTACAGTTGATGAACAAGAATTGGCTCAGCAGACCTGAGAATGTGGATCCTAAGCTCCCTGTAGAAAAAGCTTGTGGGAATCTGACTGTTACCACAGAGCTCTAGGGATCCTGGGAAATGGGAAGCTTGAGGTGCTTCTAGCATCAGTGGTCTGGGAAGAGTTGAAAATGGAAAGGCTGATGCATGATCTTCAGCTCAACCCCTCTATCCCACTCTCCTGAGTGTCTGCCCCCTCAGCACAGTGCACTTAATATTCCTGGGAATCCAGGAATCTGTCTAATATAGGAAGATACAATGTGCTGCAGAAAGGAACAGAGGTAAATGAACTCTGTCTACAATAGTCAAACCAACTCTCCATCCCTCCACCATGCTAGGTCTCCAGAAAACCCTAGCAGCCAGTTGCCTCCTCCCTTAGAACTTTCTAAAGAAACTGAGAGGCCTGTTATGGAATCACCAAGGAAATTACCTGGCCAGAGCATCCTATGACAAAGCCTACCAGCAACAAGTCTTGCACTGTTTTTTGGTTGATTATGCCATACCTAGACCATCCAAACATGGAACGACTATTAACATAGTCGTTAATGCAAACAGGAAAACTAAAAAAAAAAAAAAAAAAAAAACCTAAAAAAATAACTTTTTAAAAACTCTCAACGTTGGTGCTTCTCTCTCTCTCTCTCTCTCTCTCTCTCTCTCTCTCTCTCTCTCTCTCCCTCTCCCTCTCCCTCTCCCTCTCCCTCTCCCTCTCCCCCCCTCCATCTCTCCTCTCTCCCCTCTCTCATTTAATAAGAACTGGCTCAGCAGTTGAAAAATTTAAACGTTTTTCCTTAATAACCTCAAATTTAGTCCCCCCCCCCAACAAAACCAAACCGTTATCCCATACCCATGTGTATGCAAGCAACTCTAATTAAACTCAGTGGATTTTTTTTCAAAGCATGAAAATAAGAGGAGACATGTTGGAAAGGAGAGGGTTCCAGAGTGAATGGGAGTGAGTAAGAGAGAATTAGGGTTGACTATGGCAATCACCCACTATATATGTGTATGGAATTGTCAAACAACACATAAACAATCCTCAAAGAACACAGAGACATGATGAGAGCAGCATGGATAGAACAGCTCATAAAATAAATTGTTAGCATCCATAGAGACGCTGCATGCATGAAACAAGGAGGCTATTTAAAGAGAAGCATTCAGACAGCTAAAGCAGGCTCCTGACAATTAAAAACATAACAGCAGAAGTAAAAATGTCAACAGAAGGGTTAGTAGGCAAAACTGACAAACTCTCCCAGAAGTAGAACAGAAAGACGAGAATATGGAAAATAAGGAGAAGATTTAAAAATGAGAGACCGCCTGTAAGTTCTAATATTTGAATATGGTGAATTTTGGAAACGAAGAATTACCAGTGAAATAATCAAAGCAAATCTTAGATTTTCTAGAGTGAAAAAATCCAGCAACAACTTAGCACAGTGGATGAAATTAGGCCCACAGCAAGCATCCTGTGGCCTCTGAAATGGAGATCTAGGAAATGGGGCCAGGAGAGATGGCTCTAATTGCTGGGGCCCACATTATAGATGGAGAGAGCCAACTCCAGCAGGTCATGCCCTGACCTCCACCTAGTCACTGTGCATTTACACACACACACACACACACACACACACACACACACACACACACACAGTGGGGGGAAACAGAGAGAACAATAAGTACATGTAATATTAATATGGGAAACTGAAGAACTCTTTAAAACTTCCAGAGAAGGGTAAAAGGTAAGAGAGTCACATTGTCACAATACAGAATAGGACAAATAGCAATGGACTCCTTAACAGCTCATAGAAAAAAGAAGACATGAAGCCATCAACATCATGAGGACGATAGAGAAATTATTTCTGTCTATAATTTTAGGTCCAGTCAAATTAGGCTCTTCAAACCCTTATTTCCAAGTACTCTTTCATGAAGAGTAAAGAGAAGAGAATATGTGGTCCTCAGAGCCAAACATCAAGACAGCAGAATTCCCAGAAATATGATAAAAGGAGATCCCAGAAGAGGGCCCATAACACAACCAGCCCACACTAGGACACCAAGGACAATGGGAAATAAAAGTCTATTAGAAAAGATAGAAAGAAAAAAGACAAAGAAAAGATTGATAGGTTATTTTATGGGTGGGATATATCAGCAGGTTTATAGTTTAGGGGATCAAGTAGTATCAATCCCCAAATGTTGAGCAACCACGAAAAAAAGAAAAAAAAGACATACTGAAGAGAAAATAAAACTTAATACAAGAGAACTATATGTATACTATTGCATATGATATGGCCTAACTGAGAATAATTTTAACAAAACTTTGTAATAAAAATACTCACATTTAATTGAATGATTATTTAGGTGCATGGAGAGGATAAGGAAAAGACTGTGTCCCTCAACTTTACTTTTGAAACTACCAGTGTATTTCATATGTATTCTTTGAAGATGGGAAGTTTATTGTATATCGGTACTTTTCAAAAATTGAAAACAATCAAGAAATTGCAAAGGAAGCACATTATTTAGACACTGAAAGTGAAAATTCTAAGACAACTGAACTAGAAGTTTTTGCTTGAATGGAGAGAGACTATCAAGCAGGGTTAGGTGATGACTTCTACAGGAAGGCAAGAGACTTCTCATTGGCACCAAATCCACACAGAGTATTTGACTTTCTAAAACTATGCTCATAGATAACTTTGATTTAAAAAAAAAAAAAAGTTTAAAATGTTCCTTTGGGTCTGCATTTGGTCTTCTTCACTGGTCTTTACTGGTTTAGATCCAGACACTGCTGTGAGGTAGCATCTTTCCCATCCAACAACCTCAACCTCCTTCCCACTGGACACTGGAGAGGAATTTAATGAAATAAATGGTGTTCAAATTCGGTGTTATGTGTATGCGACATGAGAAACTCAGGAGTTCTGTTACTCCTCCAGCCAGCTCAAGGGCTGGGTAAAGAACTGTCCGCCATGTCTCTCTCTAGCTGCCCGCCTCTGTTCCAGCATGCCAGTACTTTGCCTGAGCAGCCCAACAGCCAGTGACTTGATGTCGCTCTTCAGAGGAACCGTCATGTGGATGGACACGGCTATGAAATCACAAGGCCTCTGTTCAGATTTATTCCACATTTATCCCATCTTGCTAGCCCTGCAGGTGAATAAGTTTTGATTTAAACTCATAATGAATTTTCTATTTTAAAAATTACACATCTTTTGGCCATTTCAAATGGGCAAAGGGGGCTAGAATAATGTAGAAGTAATGAATAATCCATAATGATATGATTGTGAATTCTAGACAAACTTGCTACTTAAAATTAAGCAATAAATAAATAAATCCCAAGAAATTAAACAGATATTCTAGGTAATTTCAGTTCTATTTTTAATAGATATAAGCTCAACCTAAAACAATCCTTCATTGGTGTTTGGTTGGCTGCTTTTTGTTCATTTAGGTTTGTTTTGTTGTTGTTGTTTTGAGACAGGCTCTTACTCCCATTTTACCTAGGCTGTCCGCAGACTATGTAATCCAGGCTACCTTACACCCAAAATTCTCCTGCCTCAGCCTCAAGAGTGCTGGGTTTGCAAACAGGCACCATGGTGTTTAATTCTGGAACTAAACTAGAAAAAAAAAGCAACTTCAAAATCTCAGAAATCCATAGGAAAATGTTCCCACTGACCAAAGATAGGATAACTTGGAAATATTTAGTTAATACTTGAAATAAGTGACCATGCACCAGATATATTCAAATGCGTAAATTCACTAATATTCTTTTCTTACTTACTTGCACTATCCTTAATTATGTATGTGAGGGCTAAGTGTGTATACTTCAGTGCAAGTGTCCAAAGAAGCTGGCTTGGGATTCCCTAAGCTGGAGTTACAGACAGTTGAAAGTTGCCTAATGTGGATGCTACAAACCAAATTTAGAGCGTTATATACTCTTAACCCTGAGCTATCTCTCTAACCCCTCGTTAATGATTCGTATACACACACACACACACACACACACACACACACACACACACACACGTGCGCGCGCGTACTTGCTTACTTCTGGGAGATTCTAAGGAGTCAACTCGTGTTCTGGAAATCTGGCAGGTGAAAGGAAAAATATCAAAAACGGATCCTACCTTTTTAAGATAACCAAGGAGCTCATGAGAGTTCATTTCTCTTTATAGAAGTATTCTGCTAGAAAGTGAAGAAGGCGTGATGGACGATCACCTCTTTGCACCTCTGGGGAAATGATGAATCTGGTCAATGAGCACCAAAGGCTGCTGACATCACAAAGATAAATGGAAGCACACCCTGCCATCTATAAAGCAGTCCTGCCAAAAAGTTAACTCTAAAGGGGACCAAGCTTCGGGAGTGAACTGCAAGCTTACAGAAAAGGGGGGGTTAAGAATGTGTTCAAACATCCCCCAGAAGAGTACAATGAGTAACTAGACTATAGGAAACTCTAGGATAAATCAGTAACAGCTAATTTACAAGAGAAGAAAAAAATAGATGACAGGATGCCTGTAGATCAAAAGGAACTTAGGAGGCCCGTCAATCAGTGACAGCATGTAGGACTCACTTGGATGATAACACAAACAAACAGACTGGGAAAAGAGGCTTGGGAAAAAGGATAATTTTAACAGCAACTGGATACTTGGATAATACTGATAAATTACTGTTGTTTTTCATAGACTATTGTTAAGACATTTTAAAAATAGCTCCTTTCTTATAGTGATGGCTACTGAAATATTTGTGGGCAAATGAAATAATTTCTAGAGTCTTCATTCAAATTACATGGAAAGGAGTAAGTGTGAGTCAATCAGCCACAACTGGATGTGCGTGTGCCAACCACTTCTGCAGCTAGGTAATGGGTGGAGTCAGCTTATCACCTTTTCTTTTGCTTGGAATTCTCTATAATGTATTAAATAAAAGTAACAAGAATATTTAATGCAAATCCTTCACAAATTCATTAAGTATTGTTTTACATTATGATCTACGATGGCTCCATAACAGTCCATCATGTGTCTGTGTACCATAAGGCATTTGATCATAAATTAATAGGTTAATATTTAAGGTGTTTCCAATTGGCCTGGACTGCTCACAACACTCATGAAATGACTTTCTACAGTTCTCTGAATACTATGATTATCCTCTTTAACAACATTAAATGCACACTGACAAACAAAGAGTCTAGATGAAAAGTGATTCACAGATGAGACCTTTCAGTGCATATGGCTAAATAATCTAGGAATGCTGCATCCATATTCTTATATAAAAAATAAATTAGGAAAAGTGACAATTTTCTTGGTACTTTTTCCCTTATGTTTTCTCATCGGATGAGCAAACCCAAAATAAAACAGAAACACAATGTCATTGTATCTCACATTTCATAGTCATTAGTGAGTTACATCCATAACATATATGTATAATATGTATATTGTAACAAAAAGTACATTTTTTTTATAAATTAGCTTTTCATGTCATGTCCTTTGCCCTCTTTTCTATTGAGGTATCTTTTCCCTTTTATTTTCATTATTTATTTAAATTATGTGTATGTTGTTGGGCAGTGGTGATGCATGCACCCTTTATGTTTGTTTGTTTGTTTGTTTTTTGTTTTTCGAAACAGGGTTTCTCTGTGTAGCTTTGAGCCTTTCCTGGAACTCTCTCTGTAGACCAGGCTGGCCTCGCACTCACAAAGATCCGGCTGCCTCTGCCTCCCAAGTGCTGGGATTAGAGGCGTGTGCCACCACTGCTTGGCAATGCACACTTTTAGTCCCAGCACTCAGGGGGCAGAGAGGCAGGCAGATCTCTGAGTTCAATGCCAGCCTGGTCTATAGATCAAGTTCCAGGACAGCCACAGCTACACAGAGAAACCCTGTCTAGATAAATAAACAAGCAAACAAATAAATGAAGTGCATTCCTGCATGTTCATGTGTGGGTATGTGCACATGCATGAAGGTACTTGAGGAGGCCAGAAGACCCCTGGAGTTGGAGTCACAGGTAGTAGTAAGACACTCTGTATAGGTTCTTGGACATGAACCCTAGCCCTCTGTAGGAGCAGCTCATGTTTTTAACTGCTGAGCCATTTATCCAGTCCCAAGATGTCTTTTTCTTGTATGTCTGTATAACCTCACTGTATATTAAGGATACTAACTCACATTTTCACATATGCTTCAAATACTTCACCAACCTTTTGTTCTTCTGACTTTTGAGTTCAACTTCAGTATACACATATTTTTAATTTTCATAATTCTTTATGATTTCTTCCATTTAATATGACATTTGAGAAGGTCTTCCTTATTTACCCTCCCTCCATTAGATAAATTGTCACCTATGATTTCTCCTAGAATTTTTTACATTTTTAGTTTCACATAAAGTCTGGACATTTTTAGGGTCAGTAAAGGCACCTGTCAATAAGTTGAGGTCCTCAGTTCAATTCCCCAAACTGATAAAGTAGAAGAAGAGAGCTAACAGAACTCCACAAGTTGTCCTTTGACCTCCACATGTTCACACATTACACATAAATAAATAATAAATAAATCTTTAAAAATGTAAAGGAAGCAACTCCCTTCAGGTACTTCAACAAGTAATTGAAATATTTGGCATTTCTGAAGTGACCTAAAATCTTACCTTCTTTTGGGTTGCTTTGCTTAACAATCAACAGACATGACAGTGACAATATAATTTACCTAGTCAACATTTTGGGACAACTGCTGTGTGATTTACCTTATGTTATTTACCTCAGTTTTATTTCCGTGAATATTATCACAATTACTGTGATCTCTTCCGTCAGCTTCACAAAGTATCACATATATGTATGCTGAAATAGCATTTAACTATGAAACATAAGAACACACACACATTTCCAGATATGCTGTAAACAAGAAAAGTATTTGTAATAGAATAGTGTTAGGTTCTATTACTGCATCCATAGGCTGTTAAGGCCTGAAAATATTGAATGATAATATTTTCATCCAACAGGATCTATAAGGACCTCATGTGTGAATACTTGCCAAGTGCCTGGCGTGTATAGTGTGGTGACTCACACCATAAAGGCTCTGAAACTTGAGAGAAAGCCATTCTTGAAGCTTTCTAGTTTGCTCTATGTTCCCTTCTTGGTTATCTCTGCCACACACCCTGGACCAGTACACAGTTCTCATAAAGGCCATAGACTTCTAGAGGAGGGGAATGGAGCTGGTTTAGTTGTACAGAACACCAGCACCTGCCCCTGACCTCCCTCGAGTGTAAAGGACACGTCTGTGCAGGTGACAGGGAAGCCTGTTAGGCCAGTGGTGAGATGAGGTGGGAGGAAAGCAGCCACGGAGGTCTTGTCTGAGTGGCACCCTTTCCAGAGAGTATCACATGGGATCAAGCAGGCTGGAGAAACAGAAAAGCACTAGAATTCTTTTTGAAGAGATCCCTGGGAAGTGTTCTCAGAAAGAAAACATCAGGCTGGCAAGGTCAGCTGATGGAGCTCCACTGTGGAGTGGTGGTAGGTGGGGGCGGGGAGGTGGCTACCCAGAGAGAATGCTTCTGCCACAGAATTTTGCCAGCTAGTCACCTTTGACCACGACAGATGCTGCTGCTGCTTTCTGACCAGTGTTTTCCCTGCTATCTGGGAGCAAATGTCAGTGGAAGGGCACAATCTGACATCGGCATCATTACGTGCTCATCTGAATCGCGGCCCCGCTGCACGAACTGCGTGCCCTCAAGGGCAGCTAGTACAGTGTTGGCATGGAAATAGAGTGAATTCATGGAAAATCCCCAGCTTTCACCAGGGGTACATCCATGGAGGCTCATGGGTGTTCTGCTGCTCTGGAACAACAGACGCTCATGTTCATTTATTCCCTTCACAAGTATTTCTTTAACACCTACTTAGTGCTAGGCATGGTGCTGAGTGCTAGGAAACACAACAGCAGCTAAGATATAGTGTGGTCATTCCACTCATGGAACTTAATCTTGCATTCTGAAAGTAAAACATGTTCATAAACAAAGCAATTGCAACTCCAACTTGAGAACTATGCAATGAACATCATGGAAAGTCATATGCCATCCTACTCTCAACCAGCTTAAATAAACCATCCACTGTACTGCAAGCTCACTGCACTACCATTATCAATAATTCCATCCACTTAACCAATACAGTGTGGTGGTCAGGTAGAGTCTATACAAGTTGGGCGCTAGCTTTGGCATTTGTTAGAATAGTGTTAGAATGGTGACTTCAGCGATTTTTCTGTTTTATTTCTAAATTATAGTTACTTATTGCCTGTGTGTACATGCACATGCCTGTGCATGACATGTCAGGACCTGAGCATAGATATCTACGGCTGCCATAGTTAGGGTTACTATTGCTGTGATGAAAAGCCGTGACTAAAAGCAACTTAGGGAGAAAGAGTTTATTTGCCTGACACTGTGTATCCCTGAAGAAGTCCTGGCAGGAACTCAAGGCAGGAACTTGGAGGCAAGGGCTGATTTGGAGGCCATAGAAGAGTGCAGCTTACTGCCTTGCTCCCCATGGCTTTTTTCAGCCTGCTTTCTTATAGAATGCAGAGCAATCAACCCAAGGGAGTCACCACCTACCATGGGCTGGGCTATCTCTCACTCATAGATCACTGCTTAAGAAAATGCCCTACAAGCTAGCCTACAGCCGGATCTTATGGAGGCATTTTCTCAGTGGAGGTTCCCTCCTCTCAGATGATATAGCTGTGTCAAGCTGACATAATACTAGCCAGCACAAAAGACAATTTAGGAGAATTAGTTGGCCCCTTCTATGTGGGGCCCAGAGATCGAACCGAACTCAGGTAAAGCCCCTTTACCTGCTGAGTCGTCTCACTGGCCCTTGCTTCACTTCCCTCTGTCTCCGTTTCCTCCCCTAAGATGTGGAAACAGGATCGGATCGAGTCCATCACTTGGCATGGTGCTACAACTGAAACGAGCTTCTCAGCACAGTGTTCAGGCCATGCTGGCTCTTGATATTAACATTCATTTCTTAATTCAGTGAAGGGCTTTTTGCTAAGGATCTGTAGGTGCCAGATATGCTGCTGAACTTTTAGGAGGAAGGAGCAGGGTGGAGAACAAGTATTTGTGATATTTCTGAGCAGAAATGTCCCCCTTACAGGCAATATAAGTCATTCTTTATCCCCCAAATACCAGCTTCTCTTTCCCATCAGGCAGAAAGACAGTTCACAGGTTAGACAAACGATGGGCAGACAGCACAGAGGTTCCCTGAGTCAGCCTGCCAGAGAGGAGTCACTGCTTGACCTCTTGACTTTTACAAATGTGGTTGAGCGTGGAAAGCCTGGTCTTCTGACATAAACTTTCCATTCTCACGCTGCTGAGCCAGCAGCACACTGAGTTCAGTGACCCCCCCCACCCCCCCACCCCCCCTCCCCCCCCCCTCCCGTCTTCTGATATTAAGAGGATCCTACAGATGGCACATCCTGGAAGCTCCAGGCCACACCCCCAAGACTTCCAGGAACTTCTCCTGCCTCCGCACCCCACCCCCCTGCCCGCTTGCCCACCTTTTAGCACCCTTCAGCAAGGCTTAGTTTGGGACCATTTCTGGGTGGTCGCCCGTTCTTTGTGATAGGCTCCCCCTTGAGGTGGGTAAGGGATTGAGTGAATCAGAAGATGGAAAGGTGAAAGGGCTCTCTGCTCAGGTGCTGTGTTACTGTTATTCCGGTTGGAAATCTGGACCCTCCTGCTAATCAAGAAGTAGAAACTCGGGGGTGGCGGGTGGAGGGGTTGTTCTATGGAGCTTTCTGCTTACAACAAGCTTTCCAAAGCCTGGGGACATGGACTGGCCCTTTCCTTACCTCTAATTGTGAAAGTCTGCCGGGGCTTATCAGTGGGTGTCTAAATCCTATGTAACCAGCTTGGTATTTGAGGAAGTATCAGACAGCAGGCGGCAAGCATTGGCCTTCGCCCCTCGGTGCCCCCTTGCCTGGAATACTCACATCCAGAAACCCTTCTGTAGTAACTGTTGGTCTCCGAACAGAAGTGGTTCCTTTCTTTCTTTCTTTCTTTCTTTTTTTCAAACAAATATGTTTCCTAATTAAAACTTGCCCTTTAAAGACTCACATTTTCTTGGCCCCACTCTGTTTTCTTTTCCTCGTAACATATTACAGAATCAATAAGGGCAATGCAAATATCTTTAATATATACAGCTCCGACGGCTCTAATAACGCATCTTCCTCCACAAAATCGCCCCCTCCCCTCTCCAGACCAGCTGATAAGTTCCCCTGGTTTGTTAAATGCCTTGGTATTTCACTCTTGATGAGAAAGCTTGGAAGGCACTTAGCTCTTCAGAAGCTCGGGGAGGGCACTTTGAAAAGGGATAGAATGGATGGGGAGGGTGTCCAGCAGTGTGTTTGTTTTCCATGACAGTTCTTTATTTTTTATTATGAAAATAAGGAGCATTTATTATGCAAGTTAGAGAACATATAAAAATACAAAAAAGAAAATACCTGTTACTCATAATCCCACCAACCTGAGGCAATCATACCAAATATTTGACATATTTTTATTTTTTCTTTCCTTTTGTTCCCCAGATATTTTTTCTAAACAATTTCAAAGTATAATTATCAATTCTGAATCTTGTGCTAATTTTTTTTTACATAATAGCAATGATATTTTAATGGTATGAAAAACTAGATGAAATATACTTTAAGAGTCTATGTACAATATTATAACAAAGGCTGTTCCCATCTTCCTTTTTATACTTACCTTTTAGGTTGTTTTGATTTCTGTCTCCATCACTATAAATGATGTAGGTCTCTTGTCAGTGGTATCTCAGCCTTTGGTGGAATACACGAGGTAGATCCTTTCTTTTGGTGTCACGTGTTTTCTGTGGCCAAACACACCCACACAGAAGCATGTGCAGTTAGCAACAGAGTTGAATTATCACATATGACAACAGACTTCATTTCCCCTCCAAGACCTCTACTTCCTTTTGAACTCACTCCCCCCCCCCCCCCATGGCAATGAGAGTAGTTCCATCCCCCACCAGCACAACAAAACTGCAAAACTGCTTGTGACTTTGGACTTCCAGCCCAACTCCATCAAGTCAGCCACTCAAACATACTCACTGTGCATCCCCAAGCATTGGGATCGCTCCTCACCTTTCTTCATGACAATTGCCTCAGTTTACATAAATGACTTGCATAGCCCTACCTTTTGTCTTTCCAAGCTATCCCCAGTCCTCTATTTTCCCCTCCTACTGCCAAATCATCTTGTTTCAAATATACACAAGAGCACATCGCTGCAGAGCTAAGAACCTTCAGTAGCTTTCTCCATTCCCAGCAAGTGAACTTTGAGACCGTTGGATCTTTGCCTTCCTTCAGACCCCTCCATCATCCAAGCATGCCTGCTGCTCTAAACTTGATCCAGTCATGGCCTACATGTTCAGTTATGCTTCCTTAAGTGCCTCATGCATTTGCTCATGCCCTGTACTGTTGCCTGACTAAGAAAGCAGCCCCTCTCCCTTCACACTCCAGCCTGCCTTGAGAAGCTAGCCCTGCAGGAAGCCTTCTCTTGCCCCCTAAACTAGGATGGACATACTAGGCTTTTACTGTACCTTTCAGGCAGACACACCTACACTTGTGTCACCTTTTAAAGGCAAGGACTGGCTTTGCTGCTTTTTTTTTTTTTCTTGAACCTCTACATATTTCAGCTGCCTATTCATTTAAATGGAAGATAGTCTCCCATATACCCACCCAAACTAGAGATTAACATGGGCATATTATTGTATAATATAAATTTTATTTAACTCTTGCCAATTCCCCCCACTAATGTTCTATCCAGGATCACATGTCACATTTACTGTCATATCAACTAAACTGTTCCTTTCTCTGAAACTGCTCTGGAGTCCTCTTTCATGATTTTGCTGTTCTTGAATAGCATTCTGCACTTGTGCGGAGTTCTCAGTTTGGAGTTGTCTGGCATGTCTCAATGATTAGATTATGGTTGTTTATTTCTTGTAGACATACCGCAGAAATGGCATCGTATCAGGAGCACATGATGAGTGTTACTATCCTTACGATGTTGACTTTAATGTTTTGATGAAGGTGGATTCTGACAGAGTTTTCTGGTCTAAAGCTATTATTGTCTCCTTTGATATGATCTGAATCTTGTGGGGAGATACTTTGAGACTATGTGAATATCTTGTTTCTCATTAAATACCCACTGCTTTCAAAATCAGGGTCTGTTTTCTTATCGCTTGAAGAAGGTGCATAGTCTGAAGGTAATTTCCAAAGTTTTCACTTTCAGATATCCCTTGTTATAGCCATCATGGACCTCATGTTTTAATAAGGTCTAAAAAGTGCCACCGAAGAAATGGCACTTGCTCAGAGTCTGTGTGTCTTTTTTCTCATGTATTTATTAGACATGTCTATCTAGGACACTGATGTCCAGAAAGCAGGGACGGTTGGCTTCATACCTACACAGCCAGAGCCCATTACATACCTGCCACAGATTAGATGGTCAACAGGTACTTGTTGAAGGACATAATGTGACTATCATTCATGATGGTACTCAGCATTTGGTGTCTACAGCGAGGACACGTAGTTGATAAATGCCTTCCAAAGGCTTGACATTTTAGTTAGTCTCAAAAGCTTTGTCTCTGGTCAGTGTTCACTCATCATGAGGATTTTAAAAATAGATTGGACCGACTATAAAGCAATCTGTCCACACCATCCCCATTCTTGCCTTTCTGCATGCTAAAGTGGGAATATACTAAGCATCAGCACCCCAAATTTATAAACCAGGATGGCTTTGTAATCAGCACAGGGTCTCTAGAACACATAGTAGCAGGTTGGTTAGTGTTTGTTTTTAAGAGCCTCACCTTCCTTTCACGTTAGTATGAGATCAACACTGTCACCTATCCTTCCCAGCACACTTTATAGAGGTAGCGGACGATGGAAGAGGTGAAGAAAGCCAGTGCTGAGTACTTCCTGTGCACTCCAATGCTTTCTGTTCATTGTTCTTTCCAGTGAGATGGCTATAACCTGTTTTACAGGTGAGCAAAGACAGGCTGGACGAGGGTAAATACTCTTAAAGTCAAGTCCTGCAATAGTCAGCCTGAAGCAGGCTTCAGGTGGGAATTCCTTCAGTCTTTCTCCAGAAAGTCTCTGTGAGTTCAAGCTCTCTCTCTCTCTCTCCATCACAAACAAATGTCCTTGCCTTGGTAATATACTGTCAATTACGATTCAGATTCAAGAGGGACCAGAATTTCTTGGACTATATTCACTACTGCCCCCCACCCCCACCTCCAGGGATTGCTATCATGACTCAGTAGCTGTTACCGTGGTTTGGGGGAAGTTTGAGGGAGGAAGGCCTTTCTTTAAGGCACCTTGCAAGCCCAAGGAAGGAACCATTAATTACCTCTGGCCGAGCAGCAGCTGCAACTGGCAAAGGCAACCCCGGGAAGAGTTGGAGGTGCAGAAAAAGCATTTCAGGGCTTAGGCAAGGAGAGAGGCCAAGACCAGCAGAGAAGTGTGAGGAGAGAGAGAAGTCGTGCAGCTCGGAGGGGAACGAATGAGAACAAAAGACAAGAGGAAAGAGGTAGAGAAAAGTAGGGGCAGGGAAGGAAAAAGTTTTCGAAGGGGCTCTGAGGAAGCCAGAAGGGAGGGTCCAAGAGGAATCCGGGAAAAACACTGAACTAAGAGCTTGGAGAATTCCAGAGAGAAAATGAGACAAGGAGATGGAGAAAGCAGCTCAGAGAAAGGGATGGAGGAGATAAGGAAAGACACCCAACAGAGACCTGTGAGCGGAGAAGAGGGCGAGTAGCCACGGGAGGAGGGGCTCATCACCTGTGTGGCGCCCCCCGGCGCCGTGGTGCAGCCCTACTCTAAGCGCGGCTCGCTGGGGCTCCTAGGATTGGTTCCCGCCTCCCATTCATGTAACCTGTGTGTGTGTGTGTGTGTGTGTGTGTGTGTGTGTGTGTGTGTGTGTGTGTGTGTCCGCGCGCGCCTGTGTGCGTGTGTGTCTCGCTCGCTAGCTCGCCCTGTGTGTAAGAGAGCGAGGGTGGGGGACAGAGGCAGGCAGGCGAGCAGGCAGGGAGGGGAAGAAGAGGAGGGAAGCTATTAAACACACACACTCACACACACCCGCGCGCTCACCCCCGCCCCAACCCCCAGAATCCTCGGGATTGCAGCTGTTTCATGTGGGGCAGCAGTGCTGGCAGGGACGCCGGCCGGGAGCGGCCGGGAGCCGGAGCCCGGCGTGTGCGCGCCGCTGGAGGCTCGCTGGGGCTCCGCTCCCCGCGGGAGCTATTGTTGGTCTCGTCGGAGCTGAGCGCAGAATCCGGACCTCATCCTTCTTGGTCGCCTCTATCCTGCTCGTGAAGCGGTGGAGCCAGCGGCGCAGTGCCTCACCTCCCCGCCGTCCTCGTCCCCGCTTCCCCGGCGGTGGCAGCCTGCAGCCACGGTAAGGCGGCGTGATCAGCTCTACCGAAAAAGCGCCTTGGGGACCGCGGCGGCGGCTCGCCGGCTCCGTCGCCCCTCTCTGCGCTCGCAGGTCCCGGGCAGCTCATGCAGCTCACTGAGGGCTCCGGGAGATGCTGCACTCCTGCTCCGCACCGGGGAGGGAGGGAGGAAGAGTAGGAGAGCCAGGCGTCTAGGTTGCCGGCAAGGCAAAGAGCTTGGAGCCCAGAGCCTCGGCCACCGCAGCCCCGGGAGGCCGCCGCGGACTGGAGCCTGGGAGCGAGTGTTGGCGGAGAGTGGAGAGGTGGGAGCCAGCCCTAGACTCTGGACCACGGGTGGGATCGGTCCAGGTTCCTCTGGTGCACCCAGCTCCTTTTCCCCACCATGGCCCAGTCGCCTGCAGCCCCTCTGCAGACTCGCCCGCCCCAGATTCCCGGCGGGCGCTGGAGGAGCCCACGAGGCGGCGCCGGGCTCCCGTGCTGCAGCCTGCCCTGCGGGGCGAGAACCAGCTACAGCGGCCCCCGTGCGCGCTGCGGTTGGAGCGGGGAACCCAGGGACGCGACCCCCAAGCCGCACGCCCTCTGCAACCCCACTGGCTCCTGCCTATCTTCCTAGTCCACGTTGTTTCTCCTTCGGTTTGTCTCGGAGCGAGTTGAGGCTGCAGGCGCCGGGTGGACTGTCTAGGGGTTCACCGGTGTGAGTGTGTGACTACTGGCACCCCCAGCTTCGGGAAATATGCTGTGTATTGAAATGTGATCTCTGAGCTCCTTAGTCATTTTTCTAGTGATTTAAAAATGCAGTCTTTACATAGGAAGAGCGGACAGAAACTGGTAGCGCGGAATGAGTGTGTGTGTGTGTGTGTGTGTGTGTGTGTGTGTGTGTGTGTCCACATGTAATCCAAGAATACCCTGCTAACTACTGGGGCGGGGGGGGCGGGGGGGCTTGAATGGTCAGTGCTTCTTGGTCGGTCCGTAGGTGGGTTTCTCTGGCCACTGGCTTCCTCTTCTCTGCCCTGCCCCCGCCTAGGCCAGGTTGGAAAGTACTAGAAATTCAATTGCGTGGTCTCTAACTTTGGAAATTGGCACCCCTTTCAGTGGGATACGTTAAGACGGTTTCTGAACTCGGGTTCTGTGTGAATGAGAGTTTTGCTCAGGTTCCCCTCTTCAGACCTATGCCAATCTCCCACCCAGTCACCACCCCCCTCCCCAACCCCGGAGAGAAGGTTTGTACACATGCAGTTAACAGTAAGCCACCTACGCAGCTACAGGGATGCAGGGAGTTAGCCCGGGTTTGCGGAAATCTGAGCGCACTATTGGCGTTTGATTTGCCCTGGAGATCGCCCTGCTGCTTCGTAGAAGGCGCCGGTGGGGCACACTCGCGATCCCCAGCGCCGAGGCCAGAGGGTGCCCATGTGCTGAGCTGTGAGGCCATGCACGGAGGATATCTGCCGAACAGTATCGCGGGCAATTATATAAGCTGCCTCGGTGATTACCCAGAACTGTATTGCGAGCACCCGGTTCTTGCTGAAAGTTTTCCTGCTTGAGGACTGTAAGTACCTGGGAGGGAGATCCACTTCGAGAATGGAGAGCTGGACATCTTGTACCAAGGCGCCCACTTCTGAAAAGGGCTTTGGGTGCTAAAGCTCTGCCTGCTCCCCCCCCCCCCCCCCCGCCAAGGAACGGGCTACTGAAGCAGAGACTGAGTGGGTGGAGATCCAAGATCTGTGAAGAGAAGCGGGTCAGAACTCGGGTTTCTTTAAGTCCTTTGGAGCCTTGTGACCCGGGGAGGGGGTTGTTGGAAGGCCTTCCAGGGAACGTAGTTTTAGGAAAATCGGTGTTCTAGGCAGTCCCAAGAATCTCTCCTTGACCCCTCTCGGCGCTCCTCCCTGTCTTTAAATCCAGCGTCCTTCACTTGTTTAGAAACCTGCGCCCCTGCCCCCGTCCCTTTTAGAAATATCCAGGTGCCCCAGGCATGCAGGCCCAGGTTGGGGATGGTGGTGGTGGGTTAGGAAGTAGAGTATTTGCCTCTAGGAGAGGGTGGGGGTGGGGAGGGGCAACGATTTATGTACCTAATGCGGATGCGATCGCAATGGGTGCGTGATATGGCTTCTGTCTCCTCGCCTCTCTCCTGGACGGAAAACAGTTTGTTTCTATTGCGCTCACCTGCCCTCCCCCGCCCCCCATCTCGCTGCCTCCATTCGCTGCCGCAGCCTGTCGCACGTTGATGGGCTTTGATAGAGAACCACAGTAGTGGAGTGTTTTTAAATCCTGTTTTTCGCCTGTAGAGGGGAAAAGCTATCCTAGCTCTGGCAGAACCCTACGGAACGCTGAAGTCTGGGACTTGGTGGCCCTGAACTCCCTCCCCTCAAGTCATCAGATAGTGTGCATGGGTGGGGAGGGTTTTGTTTTTGCCACATTCCAGCGTCCTGAAACTCCGCATCCCCTCCCCCCTGAAATCCCGGGTCTGTCTGAGTGTGTTCGGCGCTGTAAAATAAATCCTCCCTCGCGCAGACCTGTGGGGCTGTTCGGATTTCCTGCCTCTGCCATGATCCTTAACAATGCGATTGCAAAGCCAACGCTGGGCTGGAAAAAATCCCCAGGTGCCGGCCGGCCTCGTCCTGACCTTGCTGAAGGCGCCTTCGCCTGGGCTGCTTTAGTGGTTCTGGCCCGGTTGCTGGAGCTGGGGAAAGGAGGACTGCACCCGGGAGGTGGCCGGGTTCGCTCCCAGGGCACGGCTGGAGGCCGTTCGCGGCTTGGGGGTGGGGATGAGTTCGGCGACAACCTGTTTCCCAGTTCTCGGGGCCCAACACTTAGCTCCCCAGCCCTGCTGCTGACCCCACGTGACTTGCCTCTCCATCCACCTCTAAAAGCCTGCGGGAAGGGTTTTCCAGGGTTGGCTATGGCCCCCTTCAGCTTTCTGCCAACCTGGGCTGGGCGCCCTCGGCCTAGGGCTTTTTGGTGGCCTGATCAGTGGTCGGCGTTGGCCCGGCTGCAGAGTGGGCGGGGCCTGGTCACCGAAACCCGAGCTGTGGCAGCCAAGTTCCCACCAAGAGCGGGATCAAGCCTGGGTCCCAGCATGTGTCAATATCCCTCCATTCCAATGCCTGATCACTTTCTGTTAAGACCCTGGGTGTGCTTCAAGCGCCCTGCAGCTCTACTTTGCCGGCTTCTCTCTATGCTAAAGTTACAAAGACTGTTTTCACAGGTGGTGGCAGTGAGAACAAGTTTTCTGCGTGTGTGTGTGTGTGTGTGTGTGTGTGTGTGTGTGTGTGTGTGTGTGTTGGAGAGAGGAGTCCAGAGGTTTGTGACCAGGCTAGACCAACGACTGAAAGTGGGTTTTCCCTATTTCTAGGCGTTGTAAGACTCCTGTAAAAGAATCCGTTTTCTTTGTTGAGGGTGACAAGAAGGAAGCTCGCCCTTTCTCCTAGAGGGACTGGGTCAGTGTGTGCTTCATGTCTGCTCCCAGCACTTAATCGTCAGTCATAGGTCCTTGTGGATGTTTAGAGTGGTGGATGCCTCTGTAGATGCTCTTATGGTTCAGCAGCTTTTCCTCCTGGTGCTGGTACTTAAGTGAGTGGGGGCAGGAAGCAGGGTAGCTTGGGAAATTACCATGTTCTTGGGTGGAGAAGGTGTGAGGGATGGAGAGATTCTATTCTCTAGAGATTTCTCCTGCTCCTGGATTGCCAGTCTTGCTTTTAATCAAGTCATCTCTGGGTGGAAGTAGGCTTTGGGCATTAAGCCATGAAACCACCCTGTGCAGGAGAGTCAGTCCTTGCCCCAGGGTGGGGGTGGGGTCATAACCAGTGCTGGGTTTAAGGAGCACAGCAAATGGCATGGTCTGGAATGCTAAGTAGTGAGCAGATGTTCCAGCAGAAGGGTGGGCATTGGGTTAGAGGACTCTCCTCCAATAGAATTTAATTCTTTTTAGTATAATCCCTTCAGCCTTTTGTTATTTTGTGGGAGGATGTTGATGGGGATTCTGAGTTAGAGATTGTGGCCGCGTGGCCGTGTGGCCTTAGGCAGGTTATTTTGGGAGGTTCACTTCTCTCCCCTGCAATCTCCCCTGCAAAATGTGATAATGCTGTAAGTAAGCCCTGACCCACTAAATCTCTGGCAAACTTCACAGATGAGCATCCTGTCCTACCTCTTCTGACTTTCTCCAGTGCTGTCTGTCCATTTGCTGGGTGAAGTTAGTCACAGAAATCAACAGTGCCCAAGAACCAACAACATCGCATCCAACGTCTATTTAAAACCATTTCAAGTGCTTGAAACAAAAATATCTTCTCTTTTCTTAGAAAAGTCATTTCCAGTTTCGTTAGAATTTGTGCTTCATTGGGTCCTTTTTTTTTTTTCTGACAGAATTACATCCTTGTGCAGATTGGCATATTATATAAGCTGATATTTTCAGATCAGAAGTTACAACTGTGGGAAAAGAGGTGATTAGGAATTCAATCGAAAGACTGTTGGACAACACCAGTGAAGGACTCAGTTGAAGACGCCAGTTTCCACGCTTGAACTGTGAGGGAGGTGGAAGGAAAATGGGATTGAATAAACACAGTCATGCAAGCGCTCGCCTGAGTCCTTAGCTGCTTGTCCTATTTGGCTGCTCTGCCCAGGCCCCAGCTTTTGGATTCCCCTGGCCCAGGACACACTCCCACATCCATAAATCTAAACAGTGAGAAGAAAGAACAATAGGATTCAGACCACCCCCCTTGCAAATTTGATTCTAAAAGTCTAGGAGGGTCAATTCAAGTCAACTTTAGAACTAAGGGGCCAATTTTTACCTGCCTTCTTACACGGCAAGTTTATTGTAACTGAGAGCCGTATCATTCCATCTCTGCTTTCCTCTGGCAGATTGCTGTAGGAGACACTTTGAAGGAACATGCCCCAGATCCCAGGCAGCTAAGTAACATGGATTCCCAAACCTTGTGACTTTCCATAGGAAAGTAATGAAACTTGTAAATATAAATGTGTATATGTTTATGTGCGTGTGCTTATACACATATGCACACATACATATATGGTGTATACTGTATGGGTTATGTATTTATTACTTTGTGATCCTTTTTCTCTATTGTTTTTACTTAGATAACCTAGGTAAAATGTTATCATTGAAGCAATTCAGACAGTATAGACAAAAACAAAATCAAAATAGGTTTACTTGCTGTTGGGGTTGTATTTTGAGACCTTATGAGTACAGAAAAAGCGAGATCATATTTGTAATATTTTTAATGCTTATTTTAGCAATAAAGCATATAGTTCTATCCTGTTGTAACACCCTATGGGTGCACACGCATGACACACACACACACACACACACACACACACACACACACACGCACACGGGCAATAATTTCCAATGGCAGTATAGAGCCCAGATGTTTTAATATGACATGCTTTTGTTTAGCCAGTCCTCACTTTTTGATTTCTTGTTTACTTTTAGTGTTTTGTTGTAACATAACCACAATAGTCAGCTTTGTACATTCCACAGAATTTGAGTATTTCCTTAAGACAAATTCCTAGAAAGTAGGGCTGCAGAGTCAAAGGCATGTGCTGTACCAAGGCTCTGTCACACATGAGAAGCAGTAGGGTAAACTATGTTGTCTACATCTTTTTAAACTAGACTCTGGCTGTTTACTTTTCCATCCCCTCTTAGTTTGGGCACTGAGGTGGTGGAGGAGAGTAGAGGTGACATGCAAACCTCACACAGCAGATTTGCATAACTTTGAGATGTTCTGCTGAACTGATAGTCAAATCCTCTTTTTTCCAAGAACATTTTTCTTCCCTGGCTGTCTTGGAATCGTCACTTTTTCTGGTGCTTCAGCCAGCAGTGGAGTTGAAATATGTAAATATGTTCCTCAGCCTTGTAGGTGGGGTTGGCTCCAGGATAAATGACAAACAGTTCTCTGGAGAAGTGAGTGTGTCTTCTAGCACTTGCAGAGAGGGGAGAGCCACACTTTGCATTTCTTCCCTTCCCTTCCCTTCAACTGACCTAGGAGGTCCCAGGAAGAGAGAGTGGAGAGGGACACAGCTCTCAAAGAAGCATGGTTGCTCCACCTGCTAAGTGGCATTGCACTGCAAATCAATCCCTTGTTCTCTTCACTGTCCCAGGGCAATGGTAAATAAATCACTCACTGTACCTACTTGCTGTTTCAAAAGCAAAATTAGTTGGGTATCTCATCTCCTGGATACACGATCCACTTCAGTCAGAGGGGATATTTGTCAGCATTGGTGCTTCCCTGGTTGCTTTTCTGTGACCCAGAAAAGACTGATTCCCTGTGGTCAGATGACTTGTCATCTGACTCAGAACTCTGTGGAACTGCTAAGGGAAGCCTCCCATTCCCAAGGTGTCCCCATCCTCAGCAGGAGCAGTCAGGAGTTCCCTTAGATCTATTAAAAAGGTCACCTCAGGGTTGTTGGATGAGGGCTTGTCACTATGCACTGAGTGGCTCTGTTGGTCACTGCCTCTGACTTCAGACAAGGTTTAGATGCTGCCTTTGATGCCTAGGACACTTTGGTTTCATCAAGGAAAGTGGAAGAATGTTTTTGTCATTTTTCTTTTGTTGGGAAAAGCAGGTGGAGACCGGCAAGTGAAGCAGTCCGTAGAGCAGTGGCCACTGCCCACCTCTCCCCACTTGTCCCATGCCAGCTCTGTGATATGGGAGCTGAGCGCCAGAGGATAACAAGGCAATCAGTTAGCCATTAGCATCCTAGAAATTAGGCTTCAAAAAAAGGGGGGATTTTAACTGGGTCTGAGGCCATACACCTGCAATCCCAGTGCTTGGAGGCCAAGAGTTCTAGGCTGGCCTGGGATACCTAGTGAGTTTAAGGCTAGCCTGAGCTACATAGAAAGCCCCTGTCTCAAAACGATAAACAAACAAACAATTTTACCCCCTGAAAAAGTCTATCTTCTTGCTGTGAAATACCTGTTGGTTTTTGGAAGTTTGGTCTTCAAACCCTTTGAAAGTCAAACAAAAGGGCAGGAGCTTTGCAGATACCTCAATAATCCCTAGAGTCAGTTTTCCCTCACTCTGAAATTGCCTTGGGAGAGGAGAGGAGATTTGAGGCATTGGGAACCAGTGTTGCTCAGAGTTGAACGTGTGTCTGCACCTAAATGAGAATCCCGTTAAGAGGCATATTCTGGTTCAGTGGGCTGGAGGACTCAAGAATTGTATTTTCAACTGATTTGCTACTGGAAGCCAGCCTTGTGTCCAAAGCACATGCTGAGGAGAATGTTTCCAAGCACCTTCTTCTCTGATGTTCTTTTAGAACATGGCAATAGTGACCCCCAGACACCAAGAGGTTCTAGCTATCCTGGATTTGAGGACTTGTATTAGAAAGAGATCATCTGTCTGTCTTACCTTATGGGTCTTGAACCCTGGCATCCTCATGCCCACAGACACAGCTAGAAGGGTATAGCCAACCCTCTTGTCCTCAGTTGTGAAGGGGTGAGAGATAAGAGACAAGAATCAAGGGGGCACCTGTCAAGTGCCGCTGGAGTCTGTTCCAGACGAGCAGTTTGCCCAAGGTCGCATGCATGGAACTGACATTTGATAGGAAGCCTCCCTAGCTCTCACCTCCTGCTCCATAGAATGGTAACTGTAAAACTTTCTAGAATGCCACATCATCAAAATTCAGCACTTAACAAAGTGGTTGTTTTTAGAAGAATTTCTCCTTTTTTTTTTTTTCTGGGTCAACTTTGGGAGTAGATCAAGACATTTACAAATATACATCATTATCATGTAAGCAATTAAAGTGCTTAAGAGCTTAAAAGCAATTTGTTCAAGTTGGTTAATATCCACCCTTCCCAATCTTGTTTGTATTATTAATTTCCTCATCAAACTTGTAATAGCAACTCCACAATGAAGACCCATATCAGTATCTGCTTATTGATAGAACCTTCCCAATGAGGGGTTTGTTTTGAGAAGGTCCACAGTGAAAGGACCCAGTTCAGGATGAGTCAGAGAAACCAGCATTTTACTAAATAAACCCAGCTCTTCTTTGGCCTCTGGATGAGAACTGGTTGTTTAAACGTTTTTATTAAGGTGCAATTATTCTGAGAACCAGTTAGTAATGCAGCTCTTTGCAAACATTAATTAGCTGATCCCTACATCACCCCACATGACTGATAAGTAGCATTAGCCCTCCATTTGAGAGAATAAATGGACACACGAAGCTGAGGGGGTTAAGAGGCCAACTCTCACCCTGATGGAAATATGGCAGTGGCAGGTGGAGTTAGGAGACAACCTGAGTTCTTCACTCAATAGTATGTATTCCAGTGCAATAGACAGCATAGAGCTGCGTAATCTGTGGTCACTAGTCACAGTTGAAGTTAAATTTAACTGAGATGCAACAGAATTAAAACTCCCATTGCCCC
This sequence comes from Onychomys torridus, assembly GCF_903995425.1. Classification (NCBI taxonomy): domain Eukaryota; kingdom Metazoa; phylum Chordata; class Mammalia; order Rodentia; family Cricetidae; genus Onychomys; species Onychomys torridus. Next base: position 75,292,547 of record NC_050443.1, read on the forward strand.
AGATGCAGAAGCCATTTTTCCAGGGTTCAAAAGCCATCTATGGATAGTGGCTACCATAATAGATACTACAGTTAGAGAATGCTTCCAGAATTGTGGAAAGTTCTCAGAGGTAGCACTAGGTTAGATAACGGGGATAGTCAAAGAATAAGACAAACATCCTTGCCATTCATGGAACTAAAATATAAAACTCCAAACTGGCTATCGCATAAAGAATACTGAGTAACTCAAACTGTGGCACAGCACTTTGAGGTAGCCATTAGGGAGCCAACTCTAGACAGCAAATGATGAACTCAAACCCTGGCAGCGCCACACATCCCTTGTAAGATGAGCACCCTGACCCTCTTTGGAGGCTCATGCTATTATTTATCACCTTTCTTATTAGCCAAGATTATTTTTAAGACAATGCTGGCTCCTGGAGAGAGTGATGGGAGACAGGCACTTTCCTTCTGCACTGGTCGAAATGCAAATGAATGTACTCTTCCAAGAAAAGCAATTGGGCAGTAACTGTCAGTAGTCACAGAAACCCTTCCTCCCTTTAGTCCAGTATTCCACTTCTATGGAGTCAGAAGATACTCAGAGACAGACAGACAAGTTTTCAGAATAGCAATGTCCCCTGCAGTGTTGCTTATTAGTTGAGGAAAGAGTAAGGAATGGACTGGACAAAGTGTCATTGTAGCTAGATGGTGGGATATTATGCAAAGTTTAAAAGTTGTTTTTGATTTCTTTTTTTTTTATTTCCCTTCCCTCCTTTCTTTTATATTTATTTGTTTGTTTGTTTGTTTTGAAGCAGAGTTGCTGTATAGCTTAGGCTGGCCTAGAACTTAACTAAGTAGTTCAGGCTAGTGTTATTTTTGCTGCCTTCTTGCCTCAGCATCACAAGAGCTAGCATTACAGGTGTGCACCACCATACCCAGTGAGGTTGTCAACCATACTTATCTGGTAGTAAAAGCATTCTATTTATTGAATCCATGTTTATACCTGTATATGTTTCTTTCTTTGTTTGTTTTTTGTATGCATATGTGCACGCTTGCAGAGACTGGAGTTGACAGTGGGTATCTTCCTGAGCTATTCGCTTCCTTGTTTTTGGAACAGGATCTTTCATGAAATTTTGAAGACATATAACTTTCAGCTAGAACAGCTGGGGAGTAGTAAGCTCCATGGATCCTCCTGTCTTCACCTCCATAATGCTGTATTCCAGCCTGGGCCCCCAGCTGCCATGTATGAAGCTGGGTGTAGCATTTGCCTGCTACCCAAGTGCTGGGTAGGAGAGAGATCCCTGAAGTTCACTGATAGCCAATTTGGCAAGTTCCTGGTTCAGAGAAGGAGAAAGAAAGGAAGGAAAGAAGGAAGGAAGGAAGGAAGGAAGGAAGGAAGGAAGGAAGGAAGGGGAGACATGGAGGTTACTCAGCTGAGCAGGGTAGGATAATGAGAAGAACAACAGTTTCGGAACCTGTGTTCAGAGGAAGAAGTGGTATTCAGACCCTGAGACATCACCTTCTTGGCATGGAAACCTTGGGTGCACCTTCCTGTGCCTCCCTGTCATCATCTATTAATAATAGAGAGTGCAGTAAATCAACCTCCCATCTCATAGCAGTGAGGACTCAGTGTTCACCTTAGTAAAGATCCAGCCCAAGCGAGTAGAGATGTAGATGACATTAGAGCCTGGTGCATGCACTGTCTAGAATGCACACTCACGATGTTCCCTGGAGATTTGTGGGATCCCCATTCTCCAGAGGGAGGTAGAAACTGTCTTGTGGTTCTATGATCCTTATCTGACAGGCTTATCTGATTGGTAGAGAGGCAAACCTGGTACAGATGTGGCTGACTGTGGTCCCCATCTGTCTCTGGTCCAGACTAGGAAGCTATTTCCACCTGGTCCATTGTGTTTATGGGCTTCCTTGCAGTGCATAGGGCTGAAATGCTGTGTAAGCCCCTAACCAGTCCCCGCCCTTACTGCTTCTCTCTCCCAAGGAATAAATAAAGCTGGAATGCCTTATTCACAGGGCTGACTGATTAAACTCAAAGGGCCCCCTAACTAAAAAGTAGTTCCGAGCTGCTGAGTGACAGTGGCTGTGAGGCTCAGTGTGGAGACACATTCCCGGAAGTGTCTAGGACTATAGATCAGTATACTCACTACAGCCTTGAGCAATCTCCTCCCGAGCTTTCTCCCCTGGCATCTCAAAGTGGCGCTGAGTTACCACTCCTAGGTTTAATGCCTTCTTCTGTGGGATCTTGACAAGCTACTTAATGTCTGCATGCCTCAGTTTCTCTGTTCATCCAATGGGAATAATACTCAGAAGTTGGCAGAGTTGTTAGCGTGGCTTTTGGGAGAGATCATCCATGACAAGCATGGGAGTCCTTGCTACTGCTGAGTCAACATGATTATTCCCAGAATCTTCAAAGTGATTTATTGACTTTTAGCCCAGTAGCAGAGGGTTTGCTTGGCACTGCAAGGCCCTGGGTTCAATCCTCAGCACCACAGTAAGCAAAGAGAAACAAGAAGGAAAGAAAAGTAATTGATTGAGGTACAGCAAAGTTCTGAGTTCCTTTTTTTTTTCATTGCTGATGGCTCTCCTTTGCTCTGTGGTTTTGTAGAATGCTTTGCCAAGGGTGGGGGGTGGGCATGGGTGGGGAGGTCTTGTAAGACTGGGGAAATGGCAGCACAGTGAAGGCTGAATTCTGTCTTGTCTGGTGGCTGTATACATTCAAACAAGGTGCATAGAAACCTTCTGAGCACCTGCCCTTTTTTCAGTAATCAAGTGGGAACTCGAAGTCTGTCTCCAAAGGGTTTGTATGGTACTTGTGTAGTATCTTTTAGTCAGTGTCCTTTGTGCCAATGGTGGCTTCTGGCATTGGCATATTTCTTCTTATTCGGCCATCTGCTCAGCTCCGGGTCCTCTGACCTGCTTCTGAAGCCTATGAGTGCAATTCGGTAGTGGGCACAGGTCTATGCTGGGGAGGGTCTAAGACATAGGAGGATTTGAAGATACTGGTTGCAAGATTGGACAAGCCTGGCTCCAGGAGGACCTTGGCATCTTTGCCTGTTGATAATGAAGATGCCTGTAGAAGCAGAAAGCCAGACATCTCTGTTGAGCAGATCCCGGTTCAGTAGCCACTGTCTCTCTGCTTCCTGCACCAGCTTGATCTTCTACAAAGCCATGAAGATTCTCTCCCTGATTCTCCCAATGACTGTTCAGAGCCAGCTATAGTTTCATTACAGTGTCTGACAGGGAGTTCTGACCCCATCCGTGCAGTAGACTTACCTGGGAAGTTCTTATCAGAACCCAGCCCCTTTCCCCATGAGTGTTCAACTTGTGTGGGGGGGGGAGGAGGGGGAGGGAGCCAGCAAAGCTACCTCCATGATCACAAACTACAGCCAAGGCTGAGAAATGACTCACTGAGTAGAGCTTCCTTAAATTCTAGTTTCTTCCCCTTTTCAAAGAGGCAGAAAGGATCCCATATTGAGTAATTTATTTATGAGGTGAGTGACCTAATTCACTAAAGCCAGGGGACTAGAATATGGTAATCAAGGCTCCTTTCTCTGCCCTCCACCCTGCCTCTGGCAAACTGGGGCATCTGAGTTGGAGAGTCGGCCTTCTCCCTTGGCCTGCTCTGTTTGCTTCAACAGCTGCATTCTGCATCTGGAAGGCCTTGCCTTGCCTGGTGGTGTCAGGCTAGGCTTTTGAGCTGCTTCTGCTCTTTTTATGCTCTCCTGGGCTGTACCCATTAACCACTCCTGTACAACTTCGCCCAGCCTGTGGAGATTCCTTTGCTTCCCCAGGTAGAAGAAGAGAGGCTGTCTCATCTCTTTCAGCATGTCAAAGACACACTTCATGGTAGTAACCTCCCAAAGTTGTGCTGGAGACAATATTGTGGAAGGGTCTGAAGGCTTTGCAGGTGAGGGGATCTGGGAGATTTTACATCTTGTAGATGACTATAATTTGTTCAGAAGTCCTTGGCAGGCAATATGACTTCACCAGGGAAGATGCTTGCTGTGAAAGTCTGATTACCTGAGTATGATGCTTGGAGTATATGCAAAGGTAGAAGAGATAACACATTCTACAAAGTTGTCTCCTGACACCTATACATGTGCCATGTCCTACTTCAAGTCACATGTGTGAATACACACAAATAAATACAAATACTGCCAATACAAATAATAAAAATGAAGGCATTCCTCACTCATTTGGATGCATTTTTCTTGAGAGCATCTCAAATCTACCTCCAACCTTGGAACTGAGTTGTATTATAGATAGGCCTTTTAATGTCAAATGTAATAGTGCATTTCTCTAGTCCCAGCAACTTGGGATTCTAAGGCAGGAGGATCACACATTCAAGGCCAGCCTGGACAACACAGGAAGGCCTGTCCCAAGAAACAGACAAAACAAAATAACAAACAAGAAATACCTTAAGGCATGTAGGAACTAGCTCTGAGACTCGTTAAGCTGTAGGTTCTCAGGGTTGCAGAGATGACTCAGTAGGAAAAATGATTGATTGCCACACGAACAGGAGAACCGGAGTTTGGATCCCTAGCACCCATGGGAAAGCTGGGCATGGTGGCCTGCTCCTATAACACCAGAACTGGGAGGAGGGGCAGAGGCAAAACAATCCCAGGAGCTCCCTGAGCAGCCAGGCTGGTCAAAATGATGAGCCTTGGGTTCATTGCTAGACTCTGCCTCACAAATAAGATATCAAGAGATAGATAAAGACACCCAGTGTCAACCTCTGGCCTATAAAGGCGTATGTGGAAAGGCATGCACTTTTGCTCCTGTACACACTTGCACACACCACATACAGCCCCTTCACACAAATACAGATGCTTATTCGACAGATTGGAGAGTGGACCTGAGAGACTCCCTGGATCTAAAGTGCTGATGGTGGACACCCCTTTCTCGGCTGAGCTTGAGCAGGGCTCTGAAACTCTTATCTTCCACTCTTTCTACTGTCTTTTCTTCATCTTCCCAAGTCCATAAGTACCAGGTGTGGACCGTTGTAGAAAGAGTGAGGTCTATCAGTAGTGTGCATCTGGCTGCCAGGGCTGCTGTGGTCTCTGTAGTGGCAGCTCAGGGTGCCAGTCAACATAGTCAACAGTGGCCATCATCTTCATGCTAGGGACCAATTGCACTTGCAGCTGGAGCATTTTGCTCTCCAGGCTTCCTTGCCATCCTTAAATCTATTAAACTTTGTGACATATTGTGGAGGAGGTAGCAATTTTATTATTAAAGTATTACATTAAAGATATTATAGTTTTTTCATGTTTGGGGGCAGGAAGTAAAGTTGAATGATAAAGCATTTGTCTAGCATGCGTGTGGCAATGGGTTCGATTTTCTGCACTACCAAAATGAACAAAATATCATATGTTTATCTATATGCTTTCCCCTTCTAATAGCAACAATGCACATTAACACCAGAACATTTAGAAAGCCTAAGGTAACCTAGATAGTTAGTGAAAACAACACATACCCCTGTAGCTCTACAAACAACGGTTCTCTCCAACATTTGGTCTTCTCGCAAATATTGTTTTTATGTGCAAGTCTTTGAAAAAAATTCTCTTAGATTTATTTACTTTTATTTTACATCCTTGAATGTTTTATTTGCATGTATCTGTGTGCACCACAAGGATGGGGGGTCAGAAGAGGACTTCAGATCCCCTGGAACTGGGGTTACTAATCTTCATGAGTTACTATCTCTCTGGTCCCTTACCTGAAATTGTAATCTTCCTCTAATCCTGCTCATCCCTACCACAGAGAGAAAATTATACACATTATTTTTTTACTTTAATGTGAAGATCATTTCCCATGCCATTACATTTTTCTCTCCAGCATGCCATTTAGATATGTAATTTCCCATCACAAGGATGCGCCAATATTTCTCTAATTTCCCAGTGTTGTTTCCAGTTTTCTACCCCTGTAAATAATGCTGAGGTTCACATGGCTGTGGGATTTTCTGTTTAGTTCCTTTTACCCACTTTCTTTACTTGAAATTTCTAGGTCAAAGATGACGTAGCACTTTAGAGCATTTGATCTGTGCTGTTCATGGGCCCCACAGGAGCAGGAAGCAAATATGGCTTCTCCTAGTCTGAGAAGAGTCTGCTCAAAGATGTTCTCAACGTTCCTATGTTAGGTTGGGAGCTGTAGAGACTGTCACTTCCCATGGATGCCAGGATGTCTCTGAGACCTTAGAGCATAGGACTTCACTGCACTCTGCTTCTGGTTGTGTGTTTAAAACTGTGTCATGCCAGGTGAGGTGGCCAGCAGGTGACACAGTTGAACTTAGACCACACATTCTTTCCAGAATTTTTGGGTAGCTTGAGCATGCAGTGAGGAAAAGGAAGATTCTTCTAGATGATCTCTAAACTCTAGCCTCTTGGGTATTTCTTTTGAATAATCTCATAGCTGTCTTGTACATGATGCGTCCCAAACTCAATCTTACCTCAAGGAAGTTTCTACCTAAAGTCTATGGCCTGCCTTGATCAGAGGGAGATACATCCTATGCTTCATAGATCCCAAACATTGGAGTCACCTTTAGTGCCTATTTTTTTGTTTCCATGTCTGAATACAGAACCATCTGTAGATCTTATGATGGTTCACCTTCAAATATAGACCCAGAAACTGACTTATTTTCACTATCCTTATTGCTGTCATGTTGGTCTGTGCTCATCTTCTCTGTCTGGATTGCAGCATCTTCTTGCCCTGGGTTCTCAGTCTGTCCTAGCCCCTTGCAGTTCCTTGTCATCCTTGCAGCTAGAATGATCCTATGGTTTTCTGACATCTCTATTTACATCCTGTGTTAAAATGCAGCTCTGCTCTTGTCCCTCTTCTGCTCAGACCTCAACAGGGATCCTTACTTGCCTCAGGGTCAACATGCTTTCAAAGTTCACAAAGCACCCTCACTAGGTCTCTCCCCACTTGCCTGCTGCCCCAGCCCTCTCTTCCTCACTTTGTAGAGCATCCAGTCCACTCTTGCTTCAAGGCTATTCCCTTGCCTGGGATGCTTTTCCCCTTGATATTCCCAGGGTTAATTGCCCACCCCCTGCTCTGCTCCAATAGCCACTTCTTATCAAGCCTTGCCATTGACAATCTATTTGCAGTCAGAACCTTACTCTCACCCCTGCTCTACTGTTCCACATGTCCCTAACTCTACTACATATTTTCTCCTTTCCATCATGTTAAATGTTATGCTCTAGTGTTTTTAACAAGATCACCCTAGCTGCTATGTTGAGAATAATCTGAAAAGAGGAGGTGGGTCAAGGGCAGAGTGTGCTATGTAATTTACTTATTTATTACACTTATTGGCTGAAAATGAATAAAGACTACCCAAATAGGCACAGGCAGAGAGTGTTTATTCAGAGCTTGTTATAACAAGAGAGTGAGCCACCATCACTTTCCTTTGTCAGTGCCTCAGAGGCAGGCAGGAGAGTAGTCAGCTTCACAGTGAGAGCAGGGGAGGCTTCAGGCTTCTCTGATTGGAGGCTGTTGCCAAGGGAAGAGGGCTAACTAGAAGCCAGCATCCTACAATACTGGTTTATAAAGTGGAGTTGCCTTCCTCTGATTTCAAGTGGAGGTAAGAGTTGGGAAAGCCTGAGGGTCAGGGTTGTTCATCATTTTGGCAAGTTGCTACCAAAGTGCTGGGTCCTAGACTTGCTCTCATGTCTGGTCTGCCCACTGTTGGTTAATCTCAGTCTCTTGTGAATGTTATTAATCTCCACGGAGGTAGAGATCTTTGCCTTTCGTTCACAGAGGAAACCCCAGTGCCTTGACAAGTGAGTCTGTGGGGTCATACCATTTAGTATCTTGCTAAATTGTACAAGGCATCTAGCCTGCATTGTCTCATTTAATCCTTACAACAAACCCAGGAGGTCTTTTTAAAATTATATTTTAGCCGAGCCCTGGTGGTACAACACCTTTAATCCCAGCACTCGGGAGGCAGAGGCAGACAGATGTCTGCGAGTTCAAAACCAGCCTGGGTTACAGAGTGAGTTCCTGGAAAGGCACCAAAGCCACACAGAGAAACCCTGTCTCAAAAAACAAAAACAAAAACAAAAGAAAAAAAAGAAAGAAAAAGAATTATGTTTTAATGTATTTATGTGTGTGCATGAATATGGTTGGGTAGGTGCATGTGCTCCTCCTCCGTATGGAGGTAAGTGGACACTCTGTGAGTCAGTTCTTTCTTTATACCATGTGAATCCCAATGATCAAATTCAGGTTATGAGACTGAGCAGCCTGTGCCTTTTCCTACTGAACCACCTCACCGGCGTCTGTTTAATATAGGTCCTATGGGGGTGGGGGACAGTGAAATGTCTAATAACAACAACCCCGCCTCCCACAGGGAAGTCTTCTTAGTCCTTCTTTCCAAAGGTGGTTTAGAGAGGTCAGGCACCTTGTCCAAAGCCCTGAGCCACAGTGAGTCAGAGAAATCCACTTGGTCCTAAAGCAAGTGTTCCTCCTATAGAGGTTTCTACCTAGCCCGTGGGAAATGGAGGCAGGTGGGGAACTCGCCCAGTGCCAGAAACAAGACGGGCCCCATCTACAGACGTCACTGAATTTTCAGGCAAACCTTTGAGCAGACACCTACCATCACTGCTAAATCAAACCTTGTTTTCGAAATTATTTTGAGCTCTTAGAAGGACCCTTTAAAGCTCTCTTAAGATTCCAAATATATACGTAGTATGGAAAAATTCATTCCAGACTTGAGCTTGGGTGACAGCCTCATAGCATCAAAATAGGCGTACACACACACACACACACACACACACACACACACACACACACATTCAGGCCTGCCTGAATTTCCAGAACATTCTTAGAACTTGTCAAGTTTAAAGCATCACCATGGTAACTCTCATGGTTGTCATTCCTTGATCTGTTGTCCCCCATCTCAGTTTTCCATCCCCCTAATCACCACAAAATTAAGTTCACTTGTTCAGAAATGGACTCCAGAGGCAAGCCAGCAGGTGACACGAAGTTCATACCAGAGGCAGGGAGTGACAGCCAGGTCCTCTGCATCAAACCCCGCCAGTGAAGATAGCTAGGCTTTGCATGTGCCCATCATAGCAACTCTGCCAGCTGCACTTATTATGCTCCATTGTCTTCTGTGTAAACAATGGAGCCACGTTTGAATATAATCCTGCCTGGCTTTAACTTCAACACCCCAGATCTCAGCAGTATGTAGCCAGGACTTTAGGGCCAGTTTCTTACAGGCTTATCAATGGGCTCATCAACAGTCATCCCCTCCCCCGCCCCCGCCCCCGTCCCCACACAGGGCTTTAGATGCTGAGGGAGGCTAAGCTGGATGAAAAGATGTCTTCAGTTCTGCTGCTAGGAGCTTATTTGCTAAGTACTGGACTACTGTGGTGGGAATGAGCCTCCGATCTCTGGAGGAAAGCAAGGAGGTTGAGACTCCCGAGGGGCTTCTTGCTGGGGCTAGAAAATGACACTCAATGTTCTCTCCCAAGATCCAGGGTGAGAATGGCTGGCTTCTTTTGGTGGTGTGTTGTATTGTATTTTGTTTGTCTAGGAGATATATGATATTTTGTTTGTGTTCTTACAAATAAAGCTTGCCTAGAGATCAGAGAGTGGAGCTAGCCACTAGATAACCATAGCAGCCAGGCGGTGGTGTTACAGGCCTTTGATCCCAGCACTCAGGAGGTGGAGACAGGAATGTAAGATGGATGGAGACAATCCTTGGCCCCATTCGGTCAGAGGATCTGGAAAGGAAAGAAGTCACTAGTGGCTACTCCTTTGCTTCTCTCATCTTTCAGGTTAGCTTTATTTGTCAGAACACAAACAAAACACTGCCCAGCAGTGGGGCTCCTCACCAGGATCCTGGGCACCATCATAGAGTAAGACTGGTGAGGTAACATGAGGTTGCTGAGTGAGCTCCAACTCAGACTCCATACGGTGTGAGAAGGTGTAGGCGAGTCTGCTCAGAATTCGGGGCTCTTGGGATCCAAAGGAGTATTTTAAAACACCTACTTGGAGTCAGGAGGACCTCTGCTTAAGTTCTGGCTCAGCCACCTCTGCCTTAAACTCGGCACCATTGGCTGAGTAATTCTCGGTTGCACTGTCTTATACATTGTAGGATAGTCATTGTTGCCCCTGGATCACTAGATTCTGGTGCCTTCTCCACCACTTGTGATGGGCAACATTTTCTGAGACATCGTTAAATGTCACCTGGGGGGGGGGGGGGGGGGGGGGGGGCAAAACAAGATTGTCTTGGATTGAGAAGCACTGTGCTGATGTGTGTGACCTTTGGCCAGTTACCTAAACTCTTGGATTCCTCTTCACTATGTGGTAACCAGACCAACTTAAGGACTAAATGAAAGAACTAGCATAGAGCCTGGCTCAGGGCAGATGCATTTGGGGAAGAGCTCTCATTCCCACGGTGCCTGGCAGAGGCAAGAGAAGCTTCCAAAAGAAAGAAGAGCTTGTGGTCAGACTGGAAAGATGAGAGCATGTTTTCCGTAAGGACATGAACTGCTGCGGTCAGGGTTACTCTCCCTCCTCAGTCTACCCCCACAGGCCTACTCTCACGTGCTCTTCACCCTTTCTTCTTTCCTGTGAGACTGACTCAGTGGCCTCTTAGCTTCCCGAAGAGATGGGTTTGATTCTGGCCTCCGTTTAATTCTCCCAGGGCTTCAGGTGTGCATGGACTTGCCCTGCATCCCGCAGCAGGCCCAGAATAGTTCCTGTTTCCCCTATCTTGTTAAGTATAGATTGGAAATTTCTTTCTGCGCAGCTGCTCCGCAAAAGAAAATGCCCTGAGTAAGCTTTCAGATCAGGTCTGGATGAGGCAGCCAGAAGCTAAGAATGTGGTTGAATATTTCATGGAGACCCTTTCAAACCATACACTCAGTTCTCCTGGAAAGTGTGGGGAGAGACCACAAGCTGGGAGTCAGGCTGCCTCAGCAAACCCTGCCTGCTAGGTGGAACTTTTGTGGGGAAGAGTCTCTTCACTTTCTCAAACCTCCATTTCCTCACTTACAGAAATGTGGAGACTTGCATCTGCTGTGAGGGTTGTCAGGGGGAGGGGCTCTAGGGGGTCATACAGGTAGAGGACCTGGCAGGGTCCTGCAGTCTTAGAGTCTGTCTGTTGGGACTGTCCTTTGCTATTACTAGAATGTGTGGTTTGAGGGACAGCACTATGCTGAATGACATAGACTCATGGCATTAGATTCCTTGAGGGACTGGGTTGAGAGTGGCCTTCCTAGTCTTCCCATTTGAATTTGCACTTTGGGATTGGGCCTGGAGTCTTTGGAGGGTGTACCAGAAGACCAGATGCAGAGAAAGCTTTCCCCGTGCTTCCAGCAGCCCAGCTGAGCATACTTGGGATTTAAAAATAAGCCAGCCTATCAGAAGGCAGTTTTAAAATATAGCTGTGACAAGCAAATGCTTGCCCTGCTATGGCACAAAAATTAGTCATTAGAAAGGTCAGATGAAGCCTAGGAAACTCACAAGCCCCAGCCCCCACCCCAGGCCCAGCTCCAGCCAGGCCAGACCCTCACTCCTCCTGTTTCTACCAGGGAGCTGAGGTTGTTGTAATAAAAACACGAAGAGTAGGGTGTTTTGTAACTATTTTTATACCGACATCAGACTTGATGTTAGTGCTTCTGAATTATTTAACGTTTTTCTTTCTCAGCTGGCCTCTGTAGCACATTTCTCTTCCAGGGCGGAGGGAGTCGTTTTATAGGAAACCAAGGAGGCAGACAAACATTGACTGTAGGCCCTCTGCCTTTCTGTCAGGAGAATGACAGTATCGGGTGTCCTGTTATGGACCAGTGGCCTCCTATTAAAGGGAGATGGCAGGTAGCTTGTCTCCATTTTCCAGACAGGGAGATTGTGGAGCTTGTGTGATAGAGCTAGCAGGAAGGGTGGGGACTGAGATCTTCAGGTGCCTGGGTCTTTCTGACTCCAGAGCTGGTGGTGTTTCTGGTAGAAGGCTCTGTACATGCAGCTGCACTCTATTGTATGTCCATATAGGCTCGCATCACCTGTTGGCTTACAGGGTGCCCGCTCATATCACTCCCTGAGAGTATGAAGGTGAACAGGGCTGAGAAGATGAGCCTCAGAAGGCTGAAGAGTGGGAAGAGGAGGGGCCTCGTGGTTCCTGTGTATTGCATCACAGGGAGATTGCTGCTCACTGTGGTGGGAAGCTGGTTCAGAGCACTTTGCAATTCACTAGGGCATTTTAACTTGAGTCTGTCAGCTCTGTGGGCGTGGGCAGAGCAGATAGAGCCCCTCCCTCACCGTCCAGCCTCTGTATCTTGGGCCTCTTTGAGGGGGCAATGATTGGCAGCCTCAAACCACCCCTAACAATGGGAAGCAAGGAGATGGACTCTTATCTGCTGTGTCTCATAATTAAAGCTCATCATAGACTCTTAGTGGGCATTTGAAATAGACATCTGGGCTGAAAAAAATCCTGCTGCAGGTTGGGATGGCCTTGCTGCTACTGCCCCATTGTTATCTGTGTCTTCATTTCAGAGTCAGAGATTAGACATTTCCCTTATTCTCTTCCTCCAGCTCCTATTTAATTATCAGTGACCCCAAGATGACTCTCCTTTAAGCATTTTAAAGTCCTCATTCTACTGTATGTGAAACCTCGCTTAGAATTGTGATATGAAGTCTCTGGGGGGGGGGAGGGGCCTCTGGAAATTAGCTAGGGACAACTTACTTGAAAAGTGTCCATTCTTATGGTTTCAATAATGTTCTCCATGACAAAATAGCTGTTTCGTAATGTTAATAACAGCTGTATTTTGATAGGACTGCACTTTATGACTCTATCAAGTGATATCACATTCTGTTAAATAAAGTAATATTTGACACGGGCAGATTCCATGTTATTAAATTTTAGATAGCTATATAAAATACTCAGTTCTCCTTCATACACACACACACACACACACACACACACACACACACACACACACACACACACACACACACACACACACACACACACACACACACACACACGTGCATATTAAGACAGCAGTGCCCTGTCCATGACTTTATGAAAACGTGCAGACTCATGGAATGACTCCTTTCCTTCAAAAATGGCTTCTTATATGAAATGTTTTCAGTTTTAAGTTTTACAAGAACAAAAAAAATGACTGGTATGTTTTCCAACATTGCCGCTTATGATTCTGTAAAAGGGAAGGAAGAGGGAGAGCCACATTTTCAGAGTCAATCCTGTGTGACAGATGCCTCGGTGTGTGTGTCATAGCTCATCATCTCATGGGACACACAATACTGCAGGAGCCCACTGGATCTTCTCTTACAGGTTAAGTGGAGTCTCTAAGGATACACTGCTGGTGGAATTATCATTGAGCCTGGGTTTATCTGACCGGAACACATGCATTGCCTTGCACCTGCCCTGCCCCCCCCAACCCCATATTGGCTCCCTGGACTTGCTGTAAAGCATGTTTTCCTGTGTTGTGCATGAATGTGTGGTGTGTGGAAGGGAGTAACAGTTCTCTCCCTTCATGGGGGAGAAGAACTTTTGGCAAACTGTTTGTTTCCAAATAAGTTTGGGAAATTCCAAGTAAGGCTGGCTAGACATGTATCTGCATTGCCTCAAGCCATGGAGCCTTTCCCATGGGTGCATCTGCAGTGGGGTAAGGAGCAGGTAGGAATTCCCCAACTGTATGGGGCTGTATCTCAGTGGTAGAGTGCTTGTCTTGCATGCTTGATGGCCTGGGTTCAGTTCCTAGTGTGAAGGGAGGAAAGTTCTCTCAAATTAAGAGTTGTAGAATGTCCCCAAGAGAGGAGTAGGGAGCCTCCAAGCACTGTTTCCCAATGAAGCCCATGGATTCTTGAATGCACAGGGTTAGAGCAGTCATTTCTCGGTTAGTAATGTGCTGGGACCAAGAGCTTTGGATAGCCTGCAGAGTCCCTCTGACTGCCTGCTTCTCAGATAAAGGGAGTCAGGTATTTTTCTGCCCCTTTCCAACTTATCTGATAGGAAACGTCAAAAAAATTAACTAAAGGAGTAAGCACTTAACTGTTTGTTTGTTGGTTTGTTTTTGTATGTTATCAGGAGGGAGGAAACCTTTACTATGTTTTGGGGAAGATTTATGCTGGTGAAAGAGCTAAAAGGTAAAGATAAGCTTTTAAAATACACATGAAGCGAAGCGCACACAGTGGATTAGAGTAAAATATTGAAATTGTGTTCTATTAAGAGAACTTTAAAATCTCCTACTCTCCCTCCCTCCCCCCTCCTTCTCATAAGTACACATGTACACAGGAACATGTATAAAATACATGGAAAGTCTCAATCTCAAACCCTACCTTGAATCTGGAGGGAACTGAGGGATAATTTGTTGCATCCACATTGCTGGGGGTAGAAAGGCAGTGCCATCAACCATCAAGCCTCTTCAGGGGACACAAGATGGAGACTTGGATAGAACATTGATGTCTAACATATCCAAACTATGACCACACGGCCAACCCTAACCTCTTAACTTCCTTACAACTAACCTAGGAGATGAGTTCTTTTTCACTAAGGGAAAGAGGCTGGGGAATTTTAGGCAGCATGACCCATGGCTAGTGACATGTGGTGGCTCTTTAGTTCACTACAAAGGCAAGGTCACAGCGTCAGGTCTGGAACACAAGTTTTTTTGATTGTAGAGCTCACTTTCTTCCAATGTTCACTACCTGTGCCTGACTCCAAGGAAAGAGCAATGGGCTATCCCAGCTGTCTCCTGGAGAGCCAGGAGAGAGCACCCCATCCCGGGGGAGTGGTTGCTGTGGGTGCCCATGTGAACAGGAGGAGGAGCAGAACTCCTCCCTGTGGGCGTGAGCCTTGGCTTCCTCTTCTCAGCTGTTCAGGTAGCTGGTAAGCCTTGGAGTGAGTCATAGAGCAGACAAAGGCCACTGACTCAGCGCAGAGGGAGGCACCTTAGTTTTTAATTCCATATTACCATGGCTTGCAGTTGTTTTGAACTCTTTCCTATGTATTTTTGAAAAGCCAGGTGCATGAGAGAGAGAAAGAGAGAGAGAGAGAGAGAAAGAGAGAGAGAGAGAGAGAGTTTAAATTTCTTTGACTACTTGAGTTGTGAGTGTGTACTGGAGGCAGGGATATGGCTCAGCTGCTGTCCTGATGGGCTTCATTCCATCCTATGCTTCAAACATTTCTGGGCTCAGCCTATGATAGATCTGACCCAGGGCATAAACAATCCAGTGAGGTTACTTCCTGCGTGGGGTACCTAGGGAGACAATTTATTTATTCAGGCAGCAGGGCTGTGGCTCAACACAAGGTGGAATTCCTCTTTGGGAATGTGTCAGTTCAATCATCCCTTTACTCAGTCTTTCAAGTAATATTTGTGGAGGGCGTCTGATTTTCCTGGCATAGTGGTAGACAGAGTCAGGGGAAGAGACAACACCTGACTCCAAAAAGAGTGTAGCTTGCTGGAACAGAGCCACACGAAGGAATGGCTGCAAAGGGTGTAAGTGTCCCTACACATACATATGAGCTACCTCTGCCTAGAGGCTGTCGGGATGGTCTCACGGGAAAGAAGAAGCTTGGTGGGAGTATGGCTCAGTGTGCTAAGCTCTCGCTCTGTAAGCATGAGGACTGAAATTTGGATCCCTAGCACTCACATAAATTCTGGATGGGTGGAGCAGCTCACCTGTAGTCCTAGGATGCAGCAGGCAGAGAAGGGGGATCCCCAAGTGGAGACAAGGGGTCCCAGAGCAAGCTGAATAGATAGATTAGCCAAACTGGTGAGTGCTGGGTTCAGTTCAGAGATACCCCCTTAATAAATAAAGCAGGGAATCATGAAAGAAGACATCCATAGTCAACCTTGGGCCTCTACATGCATGTACACACATACATACACACACAACACACACATAGACATAAAAAAAGATAAAGCCTGAACTGTACGGAAGGGTGATTGGTGCTAATCATGCTGACAAAAGAGGGCATACTAGGTGCAGGGAGCAGTATGTCTTAAAAAGTGGAAACATGGAAAGTCAAATTATTTCAGTAGGACTCAAGCCGAGGGCAGTATATATCAGAGATGGAGCTGAACAGAGAATAGGTCAAAGTCCCTAAAACACAGAATTAGCCCCCAGAGTCTGATTAAAAGTCACTGTATTAATTGTGACTCTATAGATGTGACACCTTGCTGCCAGGAATGTCAGTGTTTACCTTTATCAATTGCGTATTTAAGAAACTAGTTACACTCTAAAGCAAATTTAGCATCACTGAGATGACTTTTGCTTGGGAGTATTCTAGACAACCGTGTTCTGTACCTGTGCCTGTCGATGTAAGTCATAAGTAACTCTTTGGCCTTTCTGCTTCATTCTGCTTTGTTTTGCTTTGTCTTGTTTGGGACAAGATCTTGCTAGGTAGTTGAGTTGGTCTTCAGCTTGTGATTGTTTCTGCCTCCCCAGTAGCTGGGATTATGGGTGTGTGCTACCATATCTGTCTGCTACTGGGCTCTTGAAATGCAGATACAATAGAATTTTACATTTTATTTAGTGTACTATATAACATTTAAATTATTATTATTATTATTTTATTATTATTATTATTATTATTATTATTGGTTTTTTGAGAAGGCTGTCCTGGAACACACTCCATAGACCAGGCTGGTCTCAAACTCAAGAGATCCTCCTGTGTCTGCCTCCCAAGTGCCAGGATTAAAAGCGTGTGCCACCACCACCCAGCTAAATTTTAATTATTTTAATGTTATTCATTATTCATGCTTATTTATTATATTTAAATTTTCATTCTGTTGGGTGATCCTGGTCTAGTACGGGCTAACACACAAGACCATTGCTCATTCACACACCATTTGAGGTAGATGGTAGGAAAAGAGCTTACCTGGAAGTGAACATCCAGGAGTTAAGGGGGTGACCCGATCTGCCTGGAGGTTACCAGGGAAGACTTCAGAGAATAGAAATGCCTCTAAAGAGCCTGACAGTTGAAGAGATCTTCAAGTGAGGGTATGTGGGAGGATTCCTGAGACAGAAGGCAAACCATACAGAAGCTCTGAGGAGGCTTGTGAGGCTGGGAAATGAGGGAGGGTGAGGTGACCGTGGGACAGAGGAAGACCATTAAGGAATTTGAACTCTATTCTGACGGAGCAAAGGAACTATGTCTAGATGATGTCACAATATAAATAGAAACAATGCCAAGAGCCTCACCTAAAATCACAGGAGACATGCATTTTCTTCAAAGGATATAACCTATAGACATGGAGCATCAACCCCACAGTTCAAAGCCAGGATTGCAGAGTCATAATGCAAAGTTGAAACTTGGGTGCAGCTCTTTTATTGGGTATAGCCTCTTTGTTATACATCCTGTTCTCTCTCTCTCTCTCTCTCTCTCTCTCTCTCTCTCTCTCTCTCTCTCCCATGGTTGCAGTTTCCTACAAACCTTTTAAGTTCAAATAACCTATCTTTCCTAGAAGAGGGAGAAGAGGGAGCCACCTACAGCCCAGAGAAGAAACTAATCTCAGAGAGGGTAACTGGCAGGCTCAAAGCTACTCAGGTTTCCCATTGGATATACAGCCTTGCACTAGATGCTAGGCCTCAGTCTCTGGGCTAAGACAACTCTAAATGTGTTTCCAGTGCTTATCTAATAATCAAAATCTGAGATACCTGCCTTCAAAGAAAAAAAAAAAAAAACAGTTTTTTTTGAGTGATTTCTTCAGCATTGCACAAATGTGCTAAATATTGATGTCTCACGCCAGTCCTTAGATTGGAGGCTCTTAGTTAACTGCTTTCCAGATATCTACTCTCCCTCTAATGTTATCCAGTATTGATGTATTGATCAAGACCTCAGCCACAGTGTATCTTGGCTAACCTGTCCTATGTTCCTAGCAAACAGGGAATGACTGGGTGAGCGGCAAGAAAGGGTCGATGTGACATTTATCTGCAGTGTCCATCTGCATTGTCTGGTTGGAAAGCGGTGCTCTGGCTTCGCTGAGATTGAAGATGCAGGCTCTGCACAAGAGCAATGGTAGAGGTCAGCTTAGGCTGGATGGCTGGAGCAGGACCTGAAAGGAGCTCAAGGGGCTTCTGGTCTCATTGAGTGTCTTCTCACTCTGTAAACCTGGATCTTCATGCCATCTGCTTAGGATGTTGTGAGGGTCAGGTGACATGACAGATGTAAAATTCTTGGCATTGTGTGCATTACAAAGTTGGGTAAGAGTTTGATAAATTATAATAATAATAATGTTATTTTGATCAGAGTGTGATGCCATAACTAAACAATTTGTGTGAGTGTGCATGGCATAATTAATTGTACATACCTGTTCATGTGTGTGTGTGAAAAGGCCAAAGGTTGATGTTGGTGTCTTCTTAAACTGCTCTCTCCACTTCATTCTTTCAAGACAGAATTTCTCACTAAACTTGGGGCCCACCAGTTAGGTAAACTGGCTGGCCAATGAGCTTCAAAAACCCTCTTGTCTGTACCCCTCAGTACTGAGATTAGATGGGAGCCTCCACATCTAACTTTTTACATGGGTGCTAGGGATTTGAACTTGAGTCCTTGTGTTTGTATGGCAAGCACTTTATTGACGGAGTCTGCAGGTTTTTTTTTTTTGTTTAATGTTTTAAATAAGCAATCAAAAGGATACTCGTCAATAATCACTAGGAAAATGAAAATTAAAGACACAATGAAATGCCACTCCAAACTCACTTGAAGGCCTGAAATTGAAAAGGCTTATCATACCAAGTATTGTTGAGGCTGTGGGAGAGCCTAAATGTCAGATGAAGAGTACATCTCCCTTTGAAAACAGTTGGGCAGCCTCTTAGAAACATGAACCAAGCTTAGGGTGCATCCCTGTAATCCCAGGAGTTGGAAGGCTGAGACAGGAGGATCACCATGAGTTCAAGGCCAGCCTGAGCTGCCTCGTCGGCTCCAGGTGTACTTGGGCTACAAAATGAGAGCCTGTCTCAAACAAAAGAAAGTGACACCTACTTTATGACAAGCCTCTTCGCTCTTAAATGCTTAGCTAAGCAATGAAAATACCTTGACACCAAGATCCCCACAAGGATGTTTAGAGTGGCTTTACTTGTATCAGGTGAGAATGATAAGAACCAAAAATGGCTATCAACAGGTGAGCAGATAAACAAATCATAGTGTATCCAGAGAGTGGAATGTATTAGTAATCAATAGGGAATGAGTTCTTAATAATCCCAGTAGAATGAATTGGTCTCAGAATAATTACAATGAGTCAAAAAGCCAGATGAAAAGACTATAGAGCACACAGTTCCACTTGTCCAGAGCCCTGCACGTACAGAATAATCCAGTCCCAATAGAGTAGATCAGTGGTTGGGAGAGCAGGAAGGGATTCTGAAGTGGGGCAGGGAAACAAAGAGTGATGCCTGTCTCCTCCCCTGCTGTGGTGACGTTTCATAGTGGCGCATCTGTATCCAAACTCAAGCTATGCAACCTGGATGTAGAATGGTTTGTTGTCTTTCAAATACAGCTTCACGGTGTTTTTCAAAATCTGATGTTAAAGATGAAGGACAAATCATGTACTCAAATTGAAGTTTGTTTACAAGATGACAGAGCAGCACAGATCCTACTGCAATGATTGACTGCTCACTGGCACCCTGGACATGGTTTTTAAGCTCTCTGAGCTGCTGTCTTTCTCTATAAAACAGGGATGACAAGTCTACACCTCGCCATGGCTGTGGTCGTTGACTCACACACAAATCTCTTAGTGTGGAATTAATTCAGCCTGTATTGCATGACCCCAGCAATGGCTGTTTATAATGCTAGTATTGTTTATTGGTTTTAAATAAGGTCTGTAGATGACTTATTTATTCCTAATTACCAACAGATAACTTCCTGTGAATCACCTAGATAGGAAACTGCAATGTATGTTATTCCATGCATAGTCATGAGAACATCTAAAGTGCTCTGAGGCTATTTGCTCTCTTTGTTTGGTTAAGTATGTATGATTTTCAGATACCAGTTCTAGTCAGCAAATATTGTTCTTCAGATTAGGAGGACTTCTCCCAGGAGAAGACTAATCATAGTCTCTTAGAACTGGTCAGGACTTGAACAGCCTTAATCTAACCTATCTTCTTTCATTGTTATTATTATTTTTTTTAGGAGAGTCTTTCTGTATAGCCCAGGCTGGCCTCGAACTCCTCATCTTCCTGCTTCATTGCCCCTATTGATAGGATGACAGGTAAATGCCATCACACCCAGAAACATCATAATTTTATGAAGATTTCTGGAGAAGCAAGGTGCCTTATCCAAGGTTATAAAGTGATGGAGTTGGGAGTGAAGCAAATTTCCTGTCCCCACTTATGTATGCAGCCCTGGCCTTAAGACAGGCTGTTCCTCACAAATTGGACAGGGCAAAGGTCAGACAAGGCCTTGGCTAAATCCATTCACAGTTTCTGCATGAATGAGGTTTTCTGCCCCTCTGTAAAGTCACAAGGTGCTCAGGAGACTGCCAGTCACAAGTTCAGCATTCTTTACCCATGGCCCAGGCCTGGTTTTGTGGTTGAGTTCCATGTCTTTTTTTAGCCCTGCTTATACCAAGCTTCAGATCCATTTGTATAAGATGACTTTATAGATTCCAAATTCTTGCTTAAAATAACTGAAAAACACTTGATCTTTTTGTCATGGCAGTGCAGGTGGAGGCCGGAGAGTTCTGTGACTAGCAGTAGGCAGCCCTGAGTGACACATTCTTGGAGCCCAGTTCCAGAAGATGATTATCACAGGAACCCTTAGTCAAAGAATGGATATTCACCCCTACTCCTACATTTGAGGGCTAGTTTTTCAGGCTTGTTTTGGTTGTTTAGTTTTATGTTTTGAGAGTCTTTGTTTGTCTGTCTTGTGTTGTTGGGCTTTTTTGTTTGTTTTTTATTTTGTTTTGCTTTTTGAGAAATTGTCTCATTACATAGCTCTAGCTGGCTGGCCTGAAGCTCACTGTGCAGACCAGGCTTGCTTTGGAGAGATCTGCCTGCCTCTGCCTCCCAAGTGCTGGGATTAAAGGCGTGCACCGCCGCCACCTCTGCTGCCGCCACCACCAAAACTGCTATCACCACCAGCACCAGTGGCATCCTTGTATGCTGTAATCATAGGTAGTGACAACAAAAGTTGATATAGCATCTTCACAGCCATTCTTTTCCTGGTGCTCACAGAAACCTTGTGGAACTTGCAATCAGGCAATTTATATTCCCTGGTGATACTGGAGGAAGTGATACTTGAGCCAGTTCAATACCCTCTCAGAAACATCCACACAAAGGCCGGAGCGATAGCTCAGTGGCAGTTAGGAGCACTTGCTGCTCTTGCAGAGGACATGGGTTCAGTCCCTACACTTCAGGCCCTACACCATGGCTCACAACCTTTGTAACTCCAGTTCCAGAGGCTCCCATGCCTTCTGACCTTCTCATGCACAAGACATGCACATGGAACATATACATACATGAAGGCAAATACCCACATGCATTAGGAATAAATGAATAAATAAATAAACAAACAAACAAAGAAATAAGTTTGGCGGATCCTTGCCAAATTCGAACCCCAGTCCTCCAGCACAGACTGGAGTGGAGAATGACCCAGATTGCCACTGTTCTGTAACAGCTCTTCTGAATTTTCTCTTAGGGCTTTAAGCTTAAAGAAAGTGCCTTCTAGTGCAAGTGTGTGCACATGTGTGTGTTTGCTTGCCTGCGTACATGTGTGTGTGCAAGAAGAGGTACAGGGCATAAACTAGAGCCTTTCCTACTTTGAGAGAAAAGCAAGTTGAATTTTGAATTGTGGAGACAAATGTGTCCTGTGGTTCAGTTCTCCATATAAGGGATGCACAAATAAACTCCATGCAGAGCCACAAGGAATTAATCTTCCTTTTTCTTAAAATACCCTCCATGTATGCTTTATCCATGTGCATGAGTGACACATGTGAATGTATGGATCCTCCTCATTCTGTGGACACAGATCTCTTTTGTACACAGAGAGCAAAGGTTTTTTTTTTTTTTTTTTTTTTTTTTTTTTTTTTTAAATGGTTCTTGTACCTCAAAAAACTAATAACACCATAAATAGTTATCTGATTTCCAGTTCACATCACATTGCCCTGATTGTCCAAACATGTCTTCACAGCTTCCTTTTTTTTCCCCTCCCTAAACTAGGATCCAAACATGATTTATGCATTACATTTGGTTGGTATGTTGAACCAACATTCCTAATAAGCAGTTTTCATGAGCTAAAATCATCTCCAAATTGGAGTGAGCCGGCCTCTCCAGCTGAGGCAGCTGCTAGGGGCTAGCAAGTGAGGTCTCATGGGAACACGCGTGCCTTCCCTCTGATGTACACATACCAATCAGCAGGAGAGACTGGAGTCCCTGTGCCAGGATAGAGAGGCTCATGGAGCAGGCAGAGGTAGAACCATCTAGCTTCTTGCCTAAAAGGCTGCTGCTCCTGAAGAGCTGCAAACCAAAGCCCCGGAGTCAGTGGCTAGTTTCTCAGGAGGCTAAGATCTGCCAGAGGAGTTGTGAAGGGCCTGGTGTGCGAGCCTCGGGTCATCTTGAGATTAGGAGATATTGTCAGGAGGTTTAAGAGCCCTACATGCAATAGGACCATAGCTAGGACAACCTCCTTGTTTTCCAAAGTACTCAAACTGTGGGTTTTTTTTTTTTTTTTTTTAAAACTCTGACCTCTTTTTGCTATTTCTCATTCCATTTTTTTTATAAATAGTAGCCCTTTGAGAATGAAGTTGCCTTTAGAGACACACATGCACACATGCACGCACGCACGCTCACCCACTATCTGATTAGGTGACCCATGGCTGTTACAACATCATCAAGATGCTGGGTAAGCAATACTCAGTGCCTGTTGTTCTCTGCCCTGGTCTTTGTTGTGTGATGACCCACTGTGCTTCTCTCTTCCCTGATGGGCCATGTGTTGTCTGTGAGCAGCCTCAGTGGGGCTGTAGTGACAGCCATATGACAGTGAAGATGCTCTTGGAATATGCTCTGGTGACCCAGAGTTCTCAGCAGTGTGATCAGACAGAATACTCTAGGAATGCAGGGGAGGAGAAAAAACAACTGAATGTATGAAGATATGATAATTAATGTGTTTTCTAAGAGGTTTGCTCCAGGAATTTGTTGGAAGGTGTGGTAACTACTCAATAAATACTTACTAGTGCTTATGATGCATTGGTGCCTTTTAAATCACTTTGTAAATAATTAATTTTACTTTCTTGAAAGCCAAATGGATAAGGTCTCCTGCTTTTCTTATATCACCTTTGAAGAAACTGAGGCTTAGGCAGATTGTGACTCGTCCAAAGTCATAGGGGATGAATGCATCAGGTGATTTGGCTCAAGTCCTCTGCTAGTCACCTCACTTTGTGCTGAAGAAGGGATGGATACTCCATGGTCAGGGAAGTCACTGCTGGACTCGGAGCCTCTTCCTGGCATCATTGCTAAGGCTGTCCAGGATTCATGGACAACAGACGCCTTGTCCCTGAGCTTGACTGCGCTGAGGGAGCAAGACATCTCTGCCATTCTTCAGTTGTCATTTCTCACTCTGTTGGTTAGCTTTTCCCTCTGACAGACAGTTAATGTTCTGGGACCCAACTGAACTGAAAGGCACTAAAAGAACTGAGAAGGCCCTGTCCACTCCTGGAGGCTCCTGAGCTGTCATGGTGGTTGCCCTCAGGCTACCATCCCTTTTCATGACTTGACCCCTGAGACCTAAGGGTCTCATCCCAACACAAGGCTGAGCTCTGTTGTATGGTGTCTGAGCCACATCAGGCCCTGCTGGGTTCCTCTGCCAAGTGGGGACTGAGACATCAGCCCCTCCCATTGGGGACTTCTCTCTTGACAGGGAACATTTGGTGGTGTGTAACAGTGCTGTCTGGTGGTTTGAACTGGTGCCTAGCGCTCATCTTTACATGTTAACAGAGTTGAAGCAGGGCCATCCGTGGAGAAGCCATCCAGAGTTGAGAGCTAACTCAGTTGAGCATCCCTCCTCTGAACTCTAACACGACTTGCAGATGAGATGGAAAGCAAAATGCAACCTGGGAGATACTCTTACCTTCCACCCTTTGGTGAAAGGGGAGACTAGGAGAGAGAAAGGATGCTGTGGGAGACAGAAAGAGGATGGCCCAATGCCAGATCAGAAGGGAGGGGGAACAGGAGGCAGAGCCAGGAGGCACCAAGGAGCCAAAGCACAGCTTATGCTCTGGAGAATCTCAGCTGTAAAATAGGCTAGCAGTGCCTACCTGGAAGTGCCTGGGCAGCACATTAATTATCACCAAACCAAGCAAGAGTGAAGCCATTCAACACAGTGGGGTACTGCTGTGGGCTTCAGCAGGCTATTGGGGGTGTTAGAACATTAGCACCACTGTAGGCTCTGGACTTCACTGGGAGCCCAGTGGAGGCAGAGGGTCTGCAAACAATCTAAGACTCTTTAGACCTGTGACTTCTAAGCACAGAGGCATTCAGCCTCTCCTACTGGGTTTCACTTCCAGTATGTGTGAAATGGCTAAACAGCCTGGCTATAAGGGCCACAATGAGTCTAGAAGTACTCTGTACGGAATAGGTGTCCTGAGCTTATAGAGCAACACCGTGTGTGTGTGTGTGTGTGTGTGTGTGTGTGTGTGTGTGTGTGTCTGTGTGTCTGTCTGTCTGTCTGTCTGTCTGTGTATGTTTGGGTGAAGAGGAACACAGGGATGACTCACTATGGCCTTGGGGTTTGGGTGACACGGAGAAAGATACTCATAGACTCTTTTCTCTGTAGAGCCTGGATCTTAACTATGGAAGTTTAAGGGCTTTGAGGGTGGCAAGAGAAAGAAATGGGGAGTGAAAAGAGCCCACTCTTATTAAATGCATACCATGTCTCAGAAACTCTGTATCTCTCAGCCCACAGTATTGGGGGTTACATAGAGGCTACACTATTGCCACTCCGTTCCAGGAGGCTCAGAGAAGGCAAAGACTTCTCTTCAAATGTGACCACTTTCAGCTATAGCACCTCAAATAGCCTTAGAAATGCATCCCTCACTTGAGGATTTAAGCACCACCCAGTGACACCTTAATCTATCTTTAAATGTTCTATGTTCTAAACACTCTTAGAAAACTCCATGGTATGCCCAGGTACTCCCACTACAGTACCACTCAGCTGTGTTTAGTCCCGGTGCCAAGTCCCACCCTTTTCATATAATCTGTTTTTTCAGGAAGAGAGGCTCACAAAAGATTGTCTCTGTGGCTTGCTTTAAAAATGCCACCACCATGATATACATGCACACACGTGTTTGTGAGGCATGTACCCACAGACACACAGACACAAACACACACACAGACACACACACACACACACACACACACACACACACACACACACACACATTCCCCTCTCCCCCACAGATAACAGTTTGCAAATTAGGCAAAGAAAGGCCAAAGGTATTGCTTAATACTTCCCATTTATTCCATTCAGCAACAAAGTACTTTTAAAACCTCATGCAATTAAACTGCTATTTTATAATGATTGTTCTGTAGTGAGCTTCAAACAAACCAGATTCCATCAAGCACCACCATTTGGCCTGTAAGTCCTTTCCCAGTAGGCAATGCTCCCACAGCAAGGCTGAGTGCTGGGAAGAGCAGAGCCCTTTCTAATCCACTGTCTTGTTTGCTCCAATGGGCTCCCCATCACTATTGCCTTTCTTTTTCACCCACCACCACTTTCTAACTTTTTTTTGGCATAGAAAAAGTAGACACAGGCTGGGGGGTGTAATTGAGTTAGTAGAGTTCCTGCTTAGAGTACAAAGCCCCAACACTGCTTCTGATAGGCATGGAGGTACATGCCTGAAAATCCAGAACTTTGGAAATAGAGACAGGAAGATGAGACGTTCAAGGTTATCCCAGATTATGTATTCAGTTTGAGGATAGCCTGTGATACATGATACCTCTTAGAGAAAGAGAAAGACAAGGAGAGAGAGAGAGAGAGAGAGAGAGAGAGAGAGAGAGAGAGAGAGAGAATTTGGGACGAAATGCCACTATCCCAAATGGGCCAATGCACTTCTTTCTCTTTCCAGTGAAATTATCAGTGGCAAAGAATATGAATTTTCTCTGTAGATCAATAATCAGCATTATTAGAAGCCATGTTTTAGAATAACTACTATATAGTAGGTATTTGACAGGTTATATGTATAGCCTCATGCAAAGTAATCTTCACTTGGCTTTAGCTGATAGCATTTTTCTCCTTTAAAAATGAGATCAGACTCTGTGACTCACTGAAAGTCCCACAGAAAGCAAATGGGCCAAACTAGATTGTGACAGTGTCTATCTGCCACTACAGCATATGAGTCTCTAACCTGCTGTTTCTTAATGTGTGGTCTCAAGCAAACAGCATCCCCACCTGGAAACTGGCTGGAAATGCTAGTCCTCTGCCCCACCCTAGACCTGCTGAGTGAGAACAAGGGGCTGGTCTCCCCAGTCTCTGTCCTAACAAGCCATCTAGGTGATTCCAACACACAGTGGTGTTTGGGGAACACAGGCACACCTGTTAAACTGATAAATGGATAAACTAATAGTTAAGCTGATACAGCTTTTAAATTGCCATTCCTTCATAGGGATATAATTCAAGTAAAATTAAAATAAAATAAAACCTCAAGCCTTTTTACCTGTGTGATCTGGGGAGAAACTGCTTAACTTCAGTGTCTGCCTTAGTTCCCAGTTCTGTGTACTGCAGATGGTAACGATCCTTTATAGAATTCATGTGAGGATTAAGTGAGTCAGTGTCTACAAAAGGGTTTAGCACAGTGCCAAGTATACTGTAAGTACCCAATAAATATCAGCTAGTTGCTAACCATTAAATGATTAATGTGGCTATGCTGGTTCTTGCTAAGGACAGCTAAACTAGAAAAGGGTTTGATTTGCTTTTTTGGGGGGAAGTTCTGGAGGAGGGATCCAGAGCTTCATGAATGCTAAGCATGTGTTCTCCCACTGAGCTATACCCTCAGCCCAATCAGCACGTGGAAAACTGTACCCTTCTGCCCTAGCTTGCTGTCTGTTGCCATGACCAGAAGCAATTGGAGAAGGAAAGGGTTAAGTTGGCTTCCAGGTTACAGCCGGTTGTTGTCAGAAGTCAAGGCAGCAGCTTAAGCAGAGATCATGGAGGAAGGCTGCTTATTGGCTTGCTTCCCAAGCTCAGGTGAAGCTACAGTTCTGATACATCCCAGGTCTACCTGCCTGGTGATAGCACCCCCCATGGTGGCTCTCCCACATCAACTAAAAATCAAGAAAATGACCCACAGACAGGCTCACAGGCCAGGTTCTGATGTGGTGATGTACTTTGAGATCTTGTAAACAAATATCAAAATAAATTCTGTTTCTGTCCCCGCATATGCCACTGCCCAAAGCTGATAAACAAATCCAAGAGCCATCAAATAAGACAAGCATGCAGGAGGCTTGCGTTCTTGGCTCGGCTTTCCTGCTAAACTTAGATACAGTCAAGTTTTATCCTGTAACCTCTAGGAGTCTTTTATTCCCAATGAAAATGGAGAAGGTCAGACCCATGAGTGTTTTCCACCAGGGACAGGTACTAAATAGCTGTGTGTGGTACCTAAGCATGGTGTTAAATGCCATTGAATCACATGGTGATAAAGTCGGTTTCAGTTCCTCTTTACTCTTTGTGATTTAGTTGAGGACAGAGCCTGATATTGGGGCTGGTAGATATTTAATACCTCAGTGACGCTTGCTCAGCTCTCTGTTTAACAAAGGCCTGAGTCTGGATTAGGGAGCAACAGTATCCATTTGGTTTTCTTGGCATTCATTCTTAAACTTTTTCTCTCTGTCCACAAGATGATGTCTCTTAAATGATCATAATGGGATACACTTTCCTTCTTAAATAAATTGATTCAAGAAAGAGTCGATTGAATCCAAACAATCCTAGGTTAATAACACTGCAGGAAGCCTGTGGGTGTGTCTGGGGTCAAGACAGTGATAGGAGCTTGTAGTGAGAGCCAGAAGGTTGCCTGCAGTCCCCAGGCTCTGCTGACTGTTCCTTCTCTAGGCCTTCTCTCCCATCAAGATAGTCATATATGTAGTCAAGCCAGGAGAAGGGGCAGTGCTGAGCATCAATCCTGGCAACTGCGGTTAGAGCCAGAGTCATCAAAGCATGGATCCTACCCCAGTCCCCATCCACATTGGAGATTCTGCTCCTTGCTTGGCAGTGGGCTGTGTAGTGTGATCTAGAAACTCCCCTAGGAGATGTTCTTGCCCATTTGGGGTTCTAGATAAGGCCATAAAATTAGGAGCACGTCTGGAGTCCAGAGCTTCTTAGGAAATAATGTAGATTGAGAAAAAGTGGGTGGACAGAAGAGATTACCACTACATTATGTATATACAGAGAGGCTGGAACTCATTCACCTGCCCAATGTGAAGAGTTAGCTATGACATCTCAGATGCAGAATACTACACAGCTCTTTAATAAGGTCTATAGGGGAATTTGTAAGATGTGGGGAAATGTTCAAGGTGTAACACAAAGGGAGAAAGCAATCTACCAAATGCATCTGTAATTTAAAAGATTAATTAATGTTCATGTGTATGATTGTTTTGCATATATTTATGTCTGTGCATGCATACCTTTGGAAGTCATAAAAACAGACTGGATCTCCTGGGAGTGGAGTGACAGACGGTTGTTAGGCAATATGTGGATAGTAGGAATCAAATCTGGCTCTTTCTCTTTCGTCCCCTTTCTTTTTTATTGAATCAGGCTCATACCATGGAGCCCTATTGGGCAGTCTTCAGACTCAAGCACCTGTAGCTTTGTTTCAGTCAAATGAGAGAATCATATTAGTAAATCTGTGGATGGTAATAGTGGTCATTTCTGCTGAAGCAATCATGTCTGTTAAAAATGTTTGTTATATTTTCTAAGATTTTTCTTTGCCGATTGAAAACCTCTATTAGGCTCTCCTTTCCCCACCAAAGCACAGACATCCACTTGATGGACCAAATTTGACTTTTGGTTCTGTCATTACTAATGTGTGACCTTGGGCAAGTGTTCAACTTTGATCCTCAGTTTCCTCCCTGAAAAAAAAAAAATACCCAAAGAATTCCTTTCTTCTGGGTTGTTGTTAACATTAAATCAAGTGATTCATGGGGTGCTTGCTGGTGAGCCATAGCTCAATAAGTAGCTCCATTATTTAGTAATGGGTGGACATCATCATTTTGATTTTTCTTGTTTTTCTTGTTATTAATTTGGAAGGCCTAGTAGTTACTATGTCAAAGCTAGCCCAGGTCTAGTGGCATAGGCTTGAAATCCCACCTACTCAGAAGTCTGAAGCAGGAGGATCATAAAAGTTCAAGGCCTACTTAGTCAACATAATTAGATCCTGTCTCCAAAAGAGGTGGATGGATGTGGAGAGCTAAACACACAAGGCAGCTGTAGAGTGCTTGCCTAGCATGCATGGTGCCCCAGATTCAATCCCCAGCACCCCAAAGAGAAAGACTGAAGCTGTAAAGATGTCATTTTGAAGCCACTCCCTACCCCCGCCATTGTATACATGCAGGTGCATGTGCTCGATGGTGGAAATGGGTGCTTACACAAGCCTGACTCGTTGCTGGTGCTGAGTATGCACTCTGCTGAATTCTGATTGCTCAAGTTGGGTGGCAAGAGGACCACTTTCATCTACCAAATGCCTCCAGAGGCTTCATCATCTTTAGACTCCAGGCTTGACTCAGCACATGCAGCTTCCTTCCTCTCTCTCTCTCTCTCTCTCTCTCTCTCTCTCTCTCTCTCTCTCTTTCTCTCTTTTTCTTTCTTGTCTTGAGCTCACTGGGAAAGGTGGTGAGACAATGTATGTCTGTGGTACTGAGTGTTATTTCTGAAGCCTCTGTTAAAAATTGAGATTAAAGTTAACTTAATCCTCTGTTTGGAGCTCAGTGTCCAGGTCGAAGATCTTGTGAAATAGGAGTAGACTCATCCTCATTCCCTTGGTGTGGAAAGTCTTTGGTTTTCTGAAGCTGAAACTAAGGAGTCTCAGTGAATTAATTTAAGCAAGACTTCTCTCATGAAGAAGGTTTTTTTGATGGGAGATTGTTAACTACAAAGTGGTCTGCTTTGGGGCCTCTAAGGATCCCTGCTAGGGTGGCCCCTTTCTCTGAACCATGGTTGTGCCGAGCTGGGGGACTAAAACAGAGCACACCTGGATGCCAAGCTAGTAAGAGGCTTTATTACTCTTAGGGTTATTTCTGTCTAGAAAATAAAACAAGTTCAAGACCTTGCTCTCTTGCTGATCGAGCACCCCAAGTTCAAATCCCGGTTCTGTCAATGTAGGCATATGACCCTGGTCAAGACCAGTGTCTTGCTGGGCCTGTTTGTACTTTTCCAAAAGGGTACCTATGATGAGTGTTGTAGAGTACTAAATGGGAGGCCACCAGGGTCTTACAGACATCGTCACCCTGGTCTGCTCCTTAGAAGGAGAGAGGCAGGCAGGAAAGCATACTCAAAAAGCTGGCACTAACCAATCTGCCTTCAAATTTTAATTGTGCTACTTACCAAAAGTTTGGTAGACTTCTTCCACTTCAAGCCCTGGATCTGAGAAAATTTCTTATATATATTCCACCTCATCTGTTAGAAAGGAACAGCAAAACCTCATTCCCAGAGCTGGGTTTGGAGACGATGAGGTGTGTGTGTTTGTGTGTGGTGCATGTTCCTGTGGTACTGAGTATCGCTTCTGCTACCCACAGTACTAATGTATGACTATGGATAGTCTGGATGGCCACTAGAAGGTGTTCTGTGGACCAGGGATGACAGCTGTGGATGAGGGAGGACAGGACAGGGACAGCCTCTTAGACACTGGCAATTCCATGGTGACAGAATGGCACCCCCATTCAGTTTTCCTTTTCCAGTTGTGAGCCAACAGGAAACAGAGCACAGGTAGGGGAATTGTCCTCATCTGACTGCTTCCTTGGGGTAAGCCTCAGTTTCTGCATTTGCAAAATGGAGATATCAATCAATACCTCCCCCCTGAATACCTCCACAGGGGTGCTATTAAGAAAAAGTGAGATGAAATGTATGTGGAAATATTTTGTATACTGTAAAGGGCTGCATAAGTGTATCTGATTATTTCATTGAAAAGACATTGTCATCCTGATGTTTTATCCAGCAATGTTCATCCTCCCACTTAGTCCAGGTGACAATTTTGTATCATAAATATGCTATGGGAACCAATGGTTAGCAGGTCTTTGGATTTATCCAGGTGGTCCATGAGCTGGAAAAGATGGAGAACTTCCTCACTAAAGGGCCATATCACTTGACTCTATTGACAGCATGTCATGTGGAACTCAAAATTGCCTTCCTGAATGCAGATAGATTGCATCTATTAGTTGCTTCTTGTCGTCATGACCTGCCAGATGGGAAAATTAAATGTGCCCACAAATATTTCCGTATCTGTGCTGTGTGAAGGCTTAATATTCATTTGGAGCAGTGAGTGGAGAGAGAGGGAAAATAATCCACATCCTTTACTTTGGGCTAGGAAATTGCTAAGTTCAACAGGAGTTCTTGGAGCATCCACTCCAAGCTAGCAAGTGAAGGATGTGTTAAGCCTTCAAAAAGAATGGCATTCAGCTATAATATTGATAACTCCCCCTTCATACACTATCTGAGAAGCTACAGAGGATCCAAGTTAGGCAGGAGTCTGCCTGTTCCCATGGGGTCCATGAAGAGAGGGAAGGATGTTAGTGGCAGGGGGACTGTCAGACCTTAGCAGTGAGCTGGTCTGGTAGGATGTGGGCAGGCATTTGCATTTGCATGTGGGACCAAGAGATAGAAGTCAATGCACTAGAGTCATAAAAGCCATAGATATCTAGTACTGGGCTAGTAGTGCAGCTCAGTGGTGGAACATTTACCTAATTCTTAAGAGGCCCTAGGTTCAATCCCCAGTACCTCCAGAAACAAAATTAAAGCTGAGAAGTAAAACAAAATGCACTGACCAGTTACATGGGAAACACACAGACAGAAATGACTCTTGGCAGTTGTATTTATCACAATAATACAAAAATGATTTCATATTCATGTTGTTACAGCTACGAAGAGAAGCCTATTAGATGGATAGCCAATGAAAATAACTTATAAAGTATATACTGTTGATATATGTTGATATTGATCATTTTAATTTTCACAGATTTTCAATGTTTTTAGTAGTATACTGTCATTGTCAATTTTCTATCAATGTAAAAATATGATTTCAGAAGTTCATTGTGACCTCATTCCCCTAACCCTGTTTTTTCCCCAATAAGGTCCTAAATTCCTCAAGCCTGACTTCTCCTGCCCCAAGGGTTTACAGAAACCTATCCCCCTTGGTTGACGAGGGACAGCTGTGTTTGAAGTGGTGACTGCCCTCAAGGAGCTTACAATCTAGCTGGGGGTAAATGACTTGCACTTGAACACAACTAGACTGTGAGCTTCTAGAGGGCAGGGGCCTTACCCTAGTCATCTCTCTGCTCACTCTGCACACCCTCCCTGTGGGACATCTTCCATCCCCATGGCATCAACCACTGCCTGTTTGCTGAGAACTCTGTAGGCCTGAACTGTCTCCTGAGAGCTGGATCCAGTTCTGCAATGTCTTTGGGCTAAATCCCTAATTGGGATGTTCCATGGGCACCTCGGATGCAACTTACTCAGCATCATCCAACTCAATATCAATTACTGCTTGAGGCCAGCTCTGGTTCCTCAGCTCCTGGGCTTATTTACCAAA
The DNA here is from genome assembly GCF_903995425.1 of Onychomys torridus. Taxonomy (NCBI): domain Eukaryota; kingdom Metazoa; phylum Chordata; class Mammalia; order Rodentia; family Cricetidae; genus Onychomys; species Onychomys torridus. Next base: position 75,325,215 of record NC_050443.1, read on the forward strand.
GCAAAGATCCAGGGTTATTTTTTATTTTAGGACTGAGCTCAATGTAAAGTGCTTGTGTGTAATGTTAATTGAATAGGAAAGTCTTTTTCATTGTATATAGGTTGATTAAATTTGTGGGTTGAAAGATTAAAAGAGAAATGCTCTGGAATGTTATCAGTCATTGCCTCTAGTGGTAAGAAAATGGTTAATGTTTTAATTTTCTGATAATGTGCTTTCCAAGTATTCTGTAATGACTATGTGTTAATGTTATAACCAACAAAACTGTCTAAGAAAAATGGCTGAAAGTGTTCCATATAAGTGTTACCTTCTCTGGAAAATATCTCTTGCCTTTTGATATCCCACACGGAGTCTGAAGCTCTGGCTTGTCCTTTCTCAGTTGGGGGATTTGTGTTCTTTGTATAAATCTGTTCCCCTAGAATGTGAGCTCCTAGAGGGCAGAAGAACCCTCAGCTTATTTGGTTTCTTTCCTCAGTGCTTAGCACAAGGCCTACACAAGTAACACCTCAATGCATGTTGAGTTTTTAAAGGAAGAAGGGCTGGAGAAGACCCTTAACAGAGGAACCAGGACGTTAAAACTCTGTCTCTGTGAACATCTATGGATCACTTGCTTTTACTTCTCCTGGGCATCCCTTTATTGTGATCTTCAATCTTCTAGTCACCAGTTTTTAAGTCAATATTTTAAATTGTTCTGAGTTTTCACAATTAAAGACTTCATAACTGCCTATCAAAGTACCCCCCTGCCAGATACCTCAGCTATAACATTCAGGAGTGCAGTGTCGGGGCCTGAGTGTGAATTCTGAAGCATTCTTTAAATGGAAAAGTGGCAAACGACAGTGACTCGTGGGAGGAAGTATGGCAGGAGGACAGATACAATAAGAGAAAAATGACAGTAAACAACTTTCATTCTGGTTTTACTCTGTACCTGGCTCTGTGCTAAGCACCAGCATGCATGGTCCCTGTCCACTTTTGTCCTACAAGGTGGGTATGGTTACATCTCCATTTTGTTGTGAGGAAACTGAGGCCTAAAGACATGCTAGATGGGGAAACTACAGTGTGAACTATCGACTATAGACTTTAGTCAATAGTTCAAGTGTACTTCGATGTAGTTTGTCTTAACTTCTCCAGTCGACACTGGTGAAACCAAAGCTCAGAGAACAAGAAGCAAGGCCAGCCCCTGGGACTCATCTGAAGTTATAGGAGGAGAGGGATAGAGGGGTTCTTGGAGACAGCAGCACCTGCAATTTGCGACCCCCTTTGGTGGGGTGCCAGCTTCGATAGGTTCTGCCTCAAATGCACAAGATCTCCACCAGGTTTGCAGTGCTCCGAAGTTAGAAATGGTTTGTTCCATGATTATGCAGTGTTCTGGGAAGTTCTCAAAGGATCTGTGTTGTTTAAAAAAAATAGCTAAGAAAACATAGCAGGGACTGGAGGGGAACCAGGGAAGGTCTGGCTGTATGCTGGGGTTTAACTATTAACTGTCAGCCAGTGCAGAGAGGTGTGGTCTGTTGATGAGATAGCTCCTTCCTAGAGAAGACTTGAGGAATCTTCCTGGAAAGTGTGTGTATACATGTATGTCTCCTGGATATGTAGCCAACTAATTACAAAACCAGCCAACAAATATTTATTCAAGAAGTGACCTGATAGCTCTCTAGTTTGTTGTCTGTTTAAAGAAGGGTTATTGCCTTGGGTGGAGTTTGGGCTAATGAGATAATAATAATTACCACTTATTGAGTGCAGGTTGCATGTCGAGAACTTTGCTGGGCACTTTACATACACAATTCTAATTAATCTTCACAACCAAAACAAGGAAGGCTTTATAACCCACTCTTGACAGAGGAAGGAACTTACAGAGTTTAAATGGCTTGCCTAAAGTCATCGTAATTCAATCCAGGCAATTAGAAAGAGCCCAGTGTGACACTGTCTGTCTCCTCAAACCCACATTTCCATGTCCTTTCCCTTTGCTGTGCGACACATGTGGCTTAGGTTTATCAAATTAGCAAACATCTGTTAATCAAGCTGCTGATAGTTCAGGCTGTTTTATTAGGGAAGCTTATCCTAGGTAGCATGCTGAACATGATCTTCCCAGGTTGTCCCCTAACTTTATGCTCCCCTCTCACACTCTAAAATATCAAAGGCTTTATTATCCTGATGAGCAGAAAATAGCAGTACCCACCCCAGCAGTCTCCCCTCCTTGGCTATGGTAGCAGGGATTGCAATTTTTTCTTTGCCTTCCTAGTAGATCAGTCTCTGTCTGGAAATGTTTCAATGGAGAAGAAAATAACATGTAAATATGGGGAACAACTACTCATTTCAGTCAATGTTTATTCCTCAGTGAAGAATATGGAACCCCTAGACTATTTGCTGAAACAGTCACAACTCTTGCTATGTTGCTTGGGACTGGTTTGCTATCAGAAAATTGCCAGCAAATCCCAGTAAGAGTGGCAAAGCTGGGAATCATTTCAGTTGGGGACACATGGGACGGTCTCTGATTCTGCCTCTAGAAAGCCATGCAGGGTAGCTACAGTGACAGTTGTTGTCCACACACACCCTGTCTCTTCTCAGAGGCTGGTGAGCTTCCCTGTGAAGTCTTCCATGTAGAACTTGCCTGTGTCCCTCTGAACATCACCCTATTCAGGCTCCTGTGGTAGGGCTGTGCTGTCCGCTCTGAGAGGAATGCCTTCCACTTGGCTAAATCTTGCTTCCCCTTTAGAAAAGACATTTAGTCATTTAAATAATGATTGTACAAAAGAATGGATTTTGTTATGATGTTTGTAGATATGGCTATCTTTGTACTTCCTTCACCTTTACCCTCTGATCACCTTCTCTTGTTCTACTCTCACTCCCCCTGGCTAGTCACACACACACACACACACACACACACACACACACACACACACACACACAGATTCTGCATATGGAAGAAATTGTGATGTTTATCTTTTTTGTGATAGTTTATCTAACTTTGCTTAGCATCACAACATCCAGATCCATCCATTTTCTTACAGTGACATTATTTCATTTTTAATTTATGGCTAACTAAAACTCCATTATCTATTTATAAAACAGTTTCTTCATCCTTTTGTTGATGGACTAGTTCTGGATCTTGACTATCTTGAATGTTCTTATTTTTTTAGACTGAGTCCTAGGGTCCCCTCATGGACAGCAATGTCCTTTCTTAGTTATCTCAGAGACTACTCTACCAGCCTCTGCATGGGCCCAAGAATTCCCTACCAGTCCCCACTCATAGTCTAGAATCTCATGTATTGTGCCCTGAATTCTCTTTGGTTCATGTCTGCCTGTCTTCTATTACAGAGCCAGGCTTTCAACATACCTTTGTTAAATGCAGTTGAATCAATTCTGCAGCACCCCTGATTCTGTTCTTACTGAGGGCCCATGTTGTTAATACACAGTCCAGATTGCAATGAGAACAAACCTTCCCTCTGATGTGGCTTACAAGAAAGTTCACTCCGCTCTTGCCCATCATGCCTTTTCAACAGCATTTTTAATCCTCCCATGAATATGGATAGATAAGAAAGCAGAAGCACAGAGAGGAACTTGACCTTCACAGCATCGCCTGCTTTTAAGTAGCCATGGTGACCTGGGGGCTTATTGTCCTTCAGGGTCCCGAGATACACCAGTCATTGTTGCTGCTAAGAATTCACAGGAAAATCACACCAGCCTGTACTGTGCACATCAGTGGTGGTGGTGGTGGTTCTGTTAAAGGATATAAGTCGCAGGGTGCTTCAGAGAGTGTGTGACAGACAACAACACACAGAGGATCTAACATCTTGGGCTGTATTCCAGATAGTCTACCTTCTGCCTTCACTAGACTACTTACTAATTTCTTTGCACAAGTTGTGGTAAATGCAACTAAGCAACACACAGATGTATATTTGTTAATTTAAAATATAGTCTCTCTGAGTTTTTATTTTTTAATTTAAGCATATAATAAATAATAATAATAATTCCTTTTGTACAAGTTTGCCTTGCAGATTTAATGAAGGATCTCTTATAAATGAGGCTTGCTTGGTGGCATTGAGTCAGCACTTTTAATGGCTTAACTATTTTTTTCTAACTCTCTACCATGCTAGCTCCATTTGACAGCATTGAAAATTGATTTGATCTTACATGCAAGGGCCCAGAACAAGAAGAAAAAAGTTATAAAAGCTGCCCCCAATCTAGCAGCCAGTTAGCAGCCAGTTCTCCCTGAGTCAGACAAGAATGTGGTCCTTGGGAGCAGCTCCTTGGTTCCCTAGACACAAATGACTTCAACAGAGACAACTCCATAGCCTCTATAGCAGCCAACAACTTGTGTTCTGTGATGACACTTAACATTCTTTGGAGTCACCAGGATGTCCTTCTTCATAGTCCACAAGTGGCGGCTTGTGTTGGTCCAGGAAGGAATTAACTTTGGATATCCAAAAATTGGAGATAACAGGTTAGCTCAGGAAACTGTATCAGGCAGCCTGTGATGGGCAGGTCTGTGGGGTTCGCCAGGAGCCATGTGATGTGGGGTCACCTGGCTCAGTGAGGATCCTGATGCTCTGCTTACTAGTTCTCTGACCATGTTTATGTCACCAAGTCCCCTATGCTTTTGTTTTGTCATTCATAAAATACAAATGTAATTTAAAAAATTTGTATGTGATAGGATACATTTTGAACACAAGATAAACTCACATTAAAATCGGTGATCATGCACATTTGCTACCTCGTGTGTAGTAGGCTGCCATAGATCTGATGTCCTCATTCATGGACATGGCTATTGTCTTCTTAGTTCCAGCTTTCCCCCAGCCCAGCCCTTGGAATGTCCCTTCCCAGTGCTTCAAGACTGTAACTTAACTGAGGACCAGAATCTGTCGTTTGAACTGGAAGGCCCCTTCTAAGGCTCCCATGTCCCTGGCTAGGCGCTTAAGCCCCCCCCAGAAGCAATAGTCAGGAAAAATCCATTGAGAGAAAGCCCTGGAGACACAGCTGAGTGATGAAGTATTCGCCCAGCATGGACAAGGTCCTGGGCTCCATCCCCAAACACTAAAAAAAGCAAAAGAAGCCAAGGCTGAAGGAAGGAAAGCAAAAGAAAGGAGGGAAGAAGGGAGAGAAAGGGGAGGAAAGTCAAGTTCTCTTTATCAATGGGAATGGCTGAGGTTCCCCTAAGTGTTGCCACAAAAAGAGCAGCTTTCTCTGTGTCTGTCTGTCTGTCTGTCTGTCTGCCTTGGCCTTGGTGATTTAGTTGCCGAAGCCACTCTTGTTTTGGTCTTGTGGTCTTTTGCCTAAGTTACACACTGGTGCTAAGGAGCAAAAAGCAGAAAGGGCTGTGGAGCCCCAGGAAGGCTCCCTGTAGGTTAGAGGAAGGCACCATGAGGTCCTGTTTTGAGAGACACACAGGGCAAAGAGGCAGGCACTTGAGCTTATTCACCACAGGCTATCACACCATCACCCTGATCACCTTCCAGTTAGGGCTATCATTTGCCAACTATTTCTTCTACCTAAAATGGAAGGTCCTTGGCAGTAGTATGAGGAACTGGCTGCTTTGGGAGCCAGGAAGGAGCAAGTAGTGAAGCCATTCAGATCTGGGGAACATAGGGCTTCTGATGAGGAGAGTTCCTCTGGCTCAACAGTTCGAGAGACTGGCTCCTGAGTAGCCCCAGTCTTTGGAGGGACTTTGTATGACATCTCTTTTCTCCCTTTCCAAGGAAGTTTGCATAATAAATCAATCAGATACTTCTAGAACAAGAACCAGACATATAAAGTGTAATAATGCAAAGACTATGAGAGGCAAGGAGCTAGGGCAAGGCAAGACACAGATTAAAGAAGTCTGAACACACGGGTGGGGGAGGGGAGCCCCCAAGATTCATGCAGCTGGAGAATGTTGGAAAACTAGTCAGGGAACACGTCAGAAAGATTAACAGTCCCTGAATCTTACAGACGTGTCAGCCATGGAAAAGTCGAGATGAAAGGCAAAAACTTAGCAAGGCGGGGGTGCGGGGTGTGGGGAGGGCAGTCCTGAGCAAAGATTCAAGAAGAAAAGTAAGTGTGGGGAGATCTGGTATATGTTGCATACCTCCCTCGTGTTAGACATGTGGCCCATCGGTGTTCCATAGGCTGACGGTAAAGTGCAACCTCTATTGTCGGCCTGTGTTTTTAAAAAGAGCAAATGGAGGCCCAGAATCTCTCACTGGCTCTTCTGTTTGAAGCCATGGAGAAACATGTGTGATGAATCTTTCTGTCCTGAGGATCAAGCTCCTGAATAGGCCTCTGGTATTTAGAGATCCTGAATGTTGAAAAAATGAACCTGATTTTAACTCTGTCCCCAACTCCAGTGTTATTTGTCCATTTGGTGGAATAAGTAGTGGATAAAAGTCCAGAGAGATATGAGAGAAATTCTGGAAAAGCCTAGAAGTTGCTTTTGCATCTCATGCTGTGGCCACTTGAAGTCATGGTAACATCCTGAGATGTGAGTGATGTGTTGCCCATGGCCTTTTCTAACTTGTGTGAGTCTGTCAAAGTGGAGCTAGTGACAGATTTAGTGGGTCATCTTTCATCTTCCTACTCTACCTCCTCAGAGCACATGTATGCCTGGTCCTGCCTAGTCATGCATTTCCCAGGTGCAAGACCTTGTTCAAAGTGCCATCTTTCTGGATGTTTCACCCCTGTGTCTTCCATGCTGGCCTGGTAACAGGATGGCTGTTCAGGCTTGCTTTGATCCATCTGTTTTACAAAATGTGGCCAGTACTTGCAAGGCTGCATTTCAGAAGTATCTTGTTACCAAGAAGTCAGAATTGCTTGATTTGGGGATTGGAAGCCAAGGACAAAGAGAAGCATAGCAAGAGATGCACACTTTCAGGGTTGTGGGGGTGCTGCCCCTTCCTCTTCTCTGTGGCCTCCCATTCTCCATTATGCTACTTCTTGTATGGAGGTTTGGTTGGTGGATTTGTTAGTGAGGACTTCCATTACAAGGTCCCACAAACTGAGTGAACTGAGGACACTTGGAGGGACTCGGTGGTTTGTCCCCACTTGCATAGCAAATAGACAGCAGGGATTAGAACACCTGTTCAACAGCACATCTGCCATAGAGAAAGGAAAGAGGATGGGGCCCAGGGCTCAGACAGATGCCTTTAGGACACCAAACATTCTGACCCAGAGGACATATAGAAACATCCTATGGATGCACTCTCCTCTGAGACTCTCCCTCACTGAAGGGGCTAACACTAGCAGGCAACCAGCCATCCTGGGTACTGATGTCACCTGTCACTTTGTTACCCATCAGTTGTCAGAAATGACCACAGTTGCTAACTAGCCAAGGAAGTCATTGTTTAATTTTCCTCGCACCGAACCCACGATATGCTCTGCCCTGCCTGATGTCAGCACCCACGCTCTGTGGCCCTGCAGGATACCACTGTGAGCCACCATCACAAAGAGAGAATGACTATGGCCTTGCGGGTAGTTGATGCAGACCTCACCGTAAAGTTCCTGCTTCAGTTTTGCACCTGGTCTGCAGTATTCCTGGGCCTAAGTCACGGTAGATGTTGATTGGCCTTAACTTCAATGCAGGGTTCTTCTGTTTGAGAACAGTCTGTAGGGATCTGGACTAGCTATAAGTAAATGTATGAAATAGCAACTGTATAAAAAAAAAAAGAGGAAATCTGATTTTATTGCTTGGATCTTAAGAATATATTGAATTTTTTTCAAAGAGAAATAAAAAGTCATTCAGTTAAGGGCAAACACCAGTTTTCTGTGTCTTTTGGTTGAAGGGAACAGTAGGAGTGATTACAGCTGTCCCATGGAAATAATAAATGCATGTCCACGATCCATCATCCAGAGCCCTGGGGTCAGATATATTTAGGAATCTGTGTCTTTGGATGTTTGAAGGGAAATGGGTTGCATATACTGTATATTCTATAATACCCCCGGTGGAGTCTGGGGCAGTGTTCTATAATCAAGCCTATTAATTTTTCTGCAGGAAAATGTCTGACTGTCACACTAAGTGGGAAAAATAAAGACAATAAATAGCCTCACATCACTGCAGGTCAGGTTTTGCCACCAACCGAGTTATTAAAAAAAAAAGAAAAAGAACTCAAGCAACTTTTGGGTTTCAGAATTTTTTTGAATGTCAGGATTGATAAGGGCCTGTGGCTCTCAATGATTAATACTGGCTACTTTACTATATAACCCCACACAGAGAAGATGATTGCCTGTGTGCCACTGTATAAATCAATTTTCAGTAGTTCATCAAATTGTGAAGACCTCAGTCATGGGACGAGGAGGGGACTCACTCCATGCAGCATCCCCCAAGACTGAACAGATCGGGCACCGAAAGGGTGCTGATAAGCCCTGGATGGATACATCCCTCGGCAGGCTCCCAGCACTGCTCCTTGACCCCAGTTTAGGTTGATCCAGTTAGTTCTGCGTAACTGGACTAGAGGGAAACTATGTAAGCGAAATAAATGGAACTATAAAACAACAGCAATAGCTCACTCTACCTGCCTGGATCCTTACCACAGCTTTGCTACAGCTTGGTTCCGTGGCTGACAGCCTACATACATGCCACTCACTGAGTTCTTAAGGCTGTGACCACTATGCATCTGTTACCCGAAGGTAACAGCCAGGCTTGGGACTCCAACATTTTGGCTCCTGAGTCGAGTCTATATTTGCAACTCCATTGCAGCCTTGTGTGTGCATACTGAAGCCAGGCTCCCCTGAGAATGCGGACTGATGAGAAAGAAGCAACCAAAGAGGGTACAGTGCATCGTGGAGCCTGCACTGAGCACTCTCTGTTGCCTTATGCAATCCTTTCAGCAACTCTAGAAAGTAGAATCCACCCCTGTTCTTCCAAATGGAGAAACTGAGGTTCAGAGTAGAAAGATTTGCAGGGCTGGAATTCAAACCCAGAACCTCGAGGCTTTGGTCCTGGGAGTATAAGGGAAGTTTTGGGGCCCATGTCACACAACAATTAGAACCATATAGCACATGGAGGGGAAATATGCAGAGTTGGCCTGTCTTTTCCTGACTGTGTTGTCAGTGAACTTCCAGCTTTTCTACGTCCCTGCTCCTGTCTATAAAAGGAGGACAGTATAGCCTACTTAATTGTCACAGGGGTTGGTACTGAGGATGATTTGAGGAGCCAGATGGGATTAAAGTACAATTGCCTTGTTGTGCCAGAAATACGGAAGTACCAGGAAGTGAACCAATTCCGAGGGCTATCTGGAAGAACGTATAGGGCCTTTTGGAAGTTAACTATAAGGAGAGTGAGGGGAAGGAGAAGGGACTCTTGTCTCCTGAACATGCTTGGATCAATTTCCCCGGTGTCAACCTGCTGATAAATTTATTCAGGCAGGGCTTCTAGATCCTTCTGTACCAGTTTTGTGCAAGCCTTTGGGGTTACAAGTAGAATAACCCCTCTTCCTATCACATGCTTCATGTCTTCGCATATTTGTAAACTACCATGGTGGTGCCGGTGGCTCATTCTGTTTCTTGTGGCCCTAACAAGGTCTCTTGGGGAGCTCCTCTTGCCCTCTTCTCCCGGTCGATCAGCCATTGCCTTGATGCTCCTGCTGCCTCTCAATCCTCTGAGGTCTTTGTCCTTCACCCACATCATTCCCACTGCTCCCAGTTAGCTCACCCTTAAGCCAAGACAAAATGATGATGACATTTTTCCCTGTTCCTTCCTCTTTCAATTCACCTCAAGTCTGCCACAGAGGGCTGTTTTGAGCAAATCCTTACCATATCGCTCTTCTGCCGAAAATAATTTAGCCATTTCCTATCAACTATAGCAGGGGTCAGCAAACACTTGTTGCAAAGGGCCAGATATAAATATTTTAGGTTCCCAGCCCAAGAGGAGAAGTGGGGAGTGTTAAGTGAGTACACATTGAACCTCACTAGTCCCCCAGATAATCTGAAAGTATCTGAGTGATAGCAGGATACATCAAGTCATTTAATTCGCTGGACACAGACTCTGTCTTACACAACAGTTATCTAAAATACCATGTAAAACTGCCTTCGTGCCATTAGTAGATGGGGTATATGAAATATAAATGAGTGTTGCCTTTAGAGATGCTATCCTGAAGATGATTTTTATATAAGCAAGCACTCCCAAATAAGAAGAAAGTTCAAAATATGAAATACTTTTTTTGTATGTGTGTATGATGTGTGCATTCATGTTCACATGTGTATGTTTGGTCACATACACATGTATATGGGAGCTACAAGGTTAAAATGAGGTATCTTAATTATTCTCCATCTTAATCATTGAAACAGGGTCTCTTTATTTGAACCCAGAGCTCACTGATACAGGCTATAAGCTAAGTCTAACAAGCTTGCTTGCTTGAGAGGTCCCTTGTCTCCATCCACCTTCAGAGCACAGAAATTATAGCTGGGAGGTCAGACCCACCTGTCATTTGCATGGGTCTGGGGGTCAACACTCTGGTCCTCATGCTTGTTGTTTGCATGGCAAGTGTTTTCCCTGCTGAGCCATCTCTTCAGCCTCTGAAATACTTTCAGGCTCAAGAGTTTCACATTAGAGATAGGTGATCCATCTATAGTCATTTACTAATACAGTAAGAGGGAAAGGACATTTTCACAAGCCTTATAGAGATGAAATTCAGTGTGTAGGGAGCACTGAAAACATTTTGTTTTCAAAATTTTAATTTGAAGCTAAAACATAAAACTAAAAGTTATAGGAATTGATGATGTACCATGTGAGGCTTATAAGTATATATGGATATATATGAAGTGTTTAATTCAGATTAGACATATTCCTCCTCATATACTTATCATCTCTTTATGTTGAAAACATTCAGAATTACTTTCTAGCTTTTTGAGATGCAAACTATGTAGCCAGCTGGGAAACCATACCCCTGGACCAACCTCTCCCCAGCCTTCTCCCCCATCTCTCCACAGTCCAGTGACTACCATTTGTGAGTTCTCTTTCATGCTTTAATCTGCCAATGGGAAGAATGGAGCTTCCTGAGTATAAAATCAGAGCTTGCCTAATTGGAGCTCATGTCCCTACCATAGAATCCATTGCAACTATTTCTCAGGTGAAAGCCATTCATAGTCCACAGGCCACACAGAAACAGACTTGGGACCAAGGCTGTAATTTTCTAGAATGACCTGGGTGATTCTCAAGCACCCTAATGATGATGCCTGCACCAGAGTCCATTTAACATGCAGTCCAGGTATCAGACATGGTATCAAGTATTGTTTGAAAGCTTTTCTGTGATTCTGAGGTATAGCCAGGACTGAGAACTATAGGTCACAGGACAATGTCTATGGGATTCCTACCCCAATCTCACAGTGACAAACGTCTCTGCTCTTTCTTGATTCTGTTCTGGTGACATCAGGTGGTCCTTTCTTACATCTGGGTCTTGCTCATCTTTTATGTGGGAATGCCCACATCTAGCTCCCCATCCTTTTATGCCTCCCACCAGTGATGGAGAATCTTTGCCTGGTAGATAAAAGATCAAAGCACAAGCTAAGCAGTTGGGGAAGGGACTGCTCATGTGAATGCCAGGAACCAACTATCATCCAGGAGCCCATCTAGTATTACAGGTTGAGAAGTCATTGACAGTAGTGGGTTTCAAGTTCTTGAAACATTTATTTTCTGGGAATCTCATGTTTTCTGTAACTCAGGCTTTCTTGCATCAGGACTTTGGCACTTGTTTTGAGAAGGCAAAGTAGGTTTTTCCTTGGTTTCTTTTTGGTCTGTGAAGAATTTCACTATAGAAAACAGCCCATGTGTGGTTAAAGGAAAGTGTGATGCATGCAGCATTCCACTGCATTCTTCCTGCAGTCCCTGTGCAATCCCCAACACCAATGCTTCTGAATTGACCCCAACTCGAGTTTCACCTACAGGTTTAACTCACACCCCCAGTGCTGTGGCTGCAGCTTGATACTTCTGAACCTCCCAAGACTACTGTGAAAGTCTCATGCCCGCTTTCACCTTCCAAATACTGCTCAGGTGCTGCTGTACTTACTTTGGTTTGGGTTTGTATCTTTTAAAACGTATGTAAGAGAAAAAAGACTAAATCTCTAAGATCCCAGATCACAGAAAGATACTGTGATATTCCAAGAGGGAAGGGAAGAGGAAGAAGGGAAAGGAAGGAATGGAATTTCCACAAGGTTTAGGGTTGGGAGTCTGTGGATATACGTCTTGGGGGCTTTCTGTTTTGTTTTCTTTTCCATTTTAACCTGAACATCTCAGCAAATCATGAGAAGAAAGAGATTAAATGTTTTGCCTAGGGTCACATAGTTAAAAGTTAAACTGGTCAAGGTTGTTTAATTGGTTTGTGTTGGTGGTGGAGGTGTGTGTGTGTATGTGTGTAAACTTTTAATGCATGTGTACTCTACATGAAGGATGGCCAGCACACTGGAAAGTGAGCAGAACATTAATCATGAAGCAAACACTACCACCTCTTGAGAGTTCTTCCTTCCCCATCCCAGGATCCATCTTTCTCCTCACTTCCTGCTCGGTTACTTTCTATCCAGACTTCAAAGACTGTAGTTTGGCCAGTTTTCTGATGATGTAGTAGAGTCATGGAGCATAGGCTCTGTTTGTCTGCTCCTTTTACTCAGTGTTCTGGTGTTTGGATTTATCCATGCCCTGCCCTGCAGTTGTTCATTCATTATCACCCCTGTGTAGTATTGGCTCTGACTTTCCAGGACTTTCCATTGTAGTTGCTTTCCATTTAGAGGCATTTATAAACAGTGCTTCAAGAAGGGTGATTATGCAAGACTTTTGGTACTACGGTCTGATGGCCTTGCCTACTCCAAGGCCACATCCCCTAACAACTGCCGCTTTCACTTTGCCACTCTAGGGGTCACATCACTGTGTCTCATTGTGGATTAGGTTTCCCTAGTATCCCATGACATGGAGCACCTTTCACAAGCTTATTGGCCCTTGGGAGATCCTCTTTTGTCAAGTGCTTATTTACGACTTGCTTTTTAAACAATGAATCACACAGTCTGCTTTTTGTTTCATGTCTGTTTATGGGACTTCCCCGTGCATTACAGTGTAAATCCCCTATCAGACATTGTCGTCTTCTTCAAGTTGGTGACTTGTTTGAGTTCATTTTCCTGTTGCTGTGGAAAAATACCCTGCCAGAGGCGACATAGGAGAGACAGTTCATCTGAGCTCACAGTTCATGCTGGGGACATCGAGGCAGCAGGAACTTGAAGCAGCTGGATATTTTGTATCCACAATCAAGAAACAGGGAGCAGCAAATGCTTGGGCAATTCATCTCTTTTTTTCTACAGTCCAGGATCTCAATCCAGGGATGGTGCTACCCACAGTGCATGGGTCTTCCTACCCCAATTAACATAACCAAGATCATCTCCCCCGCCCCCAGCAGAGGCTCAGAGCCTAGTGAGTCTAGTTCTCATCTAGTTGACAATTAAGATTAGCGACCACAATTAGCTTTTCACTCTCTTGATGATATCATGTGATAAGTACAAGTTTCCATTTTGGTCAAGTTGATAAGTTTTCCTTTATGATTAACATATCTTAACATCATGCTTAAGAAACTTTGCCTATTTTGAGGTCATGAAGATGTTATATTATGTTTTCTTGTAAAATTGATTTTTTTCTACCATTTATATTGGGATCTACAAATTTTCTTTAGTGTGAGATGGAGGTCAAAGTTCTCTCTCTCTCTCTCTCTCTCTCTCTCTCTCTCTCTCTCTCTCTCGTGCATAGGGATAACCAGCTGAGCTAGAAATACACACTGACAAAATTCCTTTTCCTCCACTGCTAATCAGAGTCCTCTTGGTCACATATAGGGTAACTGCACATGTGTGGGTCTGATGCTAGGTCCCACAGTTGACTTTTGGTAGAGTGATCTAATTCCAGAGTGTCACCTCTTTTCATTATTCTGAAACAGAGAATTTGAGTAAGTGACTTGAGAACACGTTATGGATGGAAGGACCCCCTTACACTGTGTGTGACTTGAGTAGGAATGTTCTGTGCTGTCTGATGGGGCACTGTTAAAATAACAGGCGGCAAATGAGGCTTGGTAGGTGGAATGTAGCATGGTCTGGAGGGAGAAAGGACAGGAAGCCCTTGTCCCTAAGAGGGAGGTGTGGAAAAAGTGCTGCCCATGGGCTGAAACCTTTGAAAAGTTCTAAGAGTTTAATCCCAGATGATGAGGGAAACACATTTTCATTTTCTATAGCTGTAAAATAAAGCAAGCTGTCAGACAAGGAATTATTTGTTGAATAAATGGAGTTTATAACAGTTTGATTTTAATGAGCGTGCATAATTTGTACTTAGGGATTATTAGCTCTTCAAAATCTTGTTGTAACTGGGTTATTAATTACATTTTTTGATTACAGGAGTTAATCCATATATGCTCTTTTCTTAATAGGGGATTACATTTTTGTAAATGAAGTTCTAACATAAATAGAGCAGTTAGCAGCCCAGCTTTTTTTGGTTGTCTGTGTTGGAAATCCCCTATTTGCTCCATCTGAAATCCATGTTCTGGGTAGACATGATTAGCCGTCTGGTATAAGTTACCCAAAACGCTGAGGGTGACCTTAGTCTTGGCTGCACATTTACATCATGAGCATGAGATGCAGCACTAGACTCCTGTTTGATCAGTCTGGAGATTAAGACTGAGAAAGTTCTTCAGCCAACCCTAATGATTGGCTAGGATGAAAAACTTTGGGCAAGGTCAAGTTTATCCAATGGTGGGACTTCCTCTCCATTTCTCCAAGGGTGAAAAGCGGACCCTAGCTCTTTTCCCTACAGCCCACAGCACTGCTCAGTGACAAGTGGCTATGGACAGGGCAGTGAATTCTTACAAAGGGCTTTGCCCCTCCATCGTCCAAGGCCTCATGCAGGTGAGTAGCTTAGCAGGAAGGTCTCTGGTGTGTGCTGATACAGTAGTGTGTTAATGACAGACTGATACTGAAACACCAGGCTCAGGGCCAGTAGCAGAATGAGGGTGACAAGAAGACAGGAATATGAGTGTCTCTGGAGAAAGGAGACTGAGCAAGCATCTGAAGCCCAACTCTGTGCAAGGCTGGTCCAACACGAGAAGCACCATGGCTGTTGAGTGAATTCCAGAAGTATCAGGGAGTCTTATGGCTCATAGAAGAAACTCTGTGTAGGAAGATTTAAACTCAGGCCTCTGTGAGCTCACACCCATGCTCTGTGCAGATCCTGTTTGGATTCCACTCATCCAGGTCTTACACAGAGTAGTCAGGGCTCCCGTGGCATGGGTGAGGAAATTCTTGATACCCCAGATAAAGTGTGTGGCTGGCAGTGTCATACCAGATGAGTCAGTAAGATGAGAAAACTTTATCTTTATTTTGGTACAGAAGGTTTTCTTGGTGCACAGTACACACCAGAGGTTCAGTATCCTGCAGACTTCCAAGGCATATACAATTCTAGAGGATGCTCCTTTCTAAAGGCTGACTTCTTGATCATGGTTTAGCACATAGAATGTTCTAAGGGATTTTTGGGTAAGCAACTGAATTATAGGAAAACAATCTCTATTACTCTTTCTAGTATTTTATTTACCAAGGATGTAGTCAGCATGGCATTTTGTTTTAGAATAGGGTAGCAGACAAACACCCCTCCCTCTCACAAACACACCATGCTAGGAAAGAGACTGCAGGGATGGTCCTACTCCTGAGTCCCTGTCTCTCTCTAATGCCTCTGACTGGCCAAGGCCAACTACGTGTTGCCAGCTAGGGAACCAGAATGATACATATCAGGTTGGAACTCAACATGAGAATGGAGTGTGACAGGGTCAAGGTGGCCACTGTAGTAATAAAAAGCCTCAAGTGTCTGCAGTAGCAGAAAGAAATCCAAGAGACCTACAGGCTGCCTGCCCACACTTCCCATCCCCAATACTGCAAGCTGCAAGGAAGTAATTAATACCACATCCAGGAATTGAATCCCTGGACCCATAATTACACACACAAGAATTTTTAAAAATGTGATGGCAGTGGTTTTAATGTCTCATAAATATTCCTCCAAGGATCCTTGGCCCAGAGAAGAGTGGTTTTGCTTCTCAGGCAGGGAGCCAGAGTAGCCTGAACTGGAGGAAGAGTCTGTGGTAGTTCTCCTCCTTCCTTGTTGCCCAGCTTCGGGCTCCACTGAGAGCTTAGCCTGTGGGTTCCTCGTTACAGGAGCTGCTCTGCCTTGGAATCTCTTGTAACCTGTCTCCCAAGACTGCTGCTGAGGGAAGCATGAAGGCCTTCTGTTAGGTCTAGGGGGTCGTACTGGGAAAACCTTCCTTGAGAACTCAATTTTTGTGACTAAATTTTGCTCTGATCATGGCATGCACACAGCAAGAGGTTTTATTTCCTTATCAGAGGAAGACACTAGAAGGCAGAAGGCATACAGTTAGGGGGACTGTGAAGATGACTCAATGGTTAAAATGCTTGTGGCAAAGCCTTGCAGATCTGGGCTAACCTCCTCTCCCCCCCCCCCCCCCCCCCCGAAACCATGTAGAAGCCAGGCATGGCAGCATCCTGGACCAGTGAGCTTCAAGTTCTGTGAAACACTCTGTGTCAAGAAGAAAGAAAGAAGAAGGGAGGGAGGGAAACAGACTGGGAAGGAGGGAGGGAGGGAGGGAGGGAGGGAGGGAGGGAGGGGAGCAACAGAGAAAGACACCTGATGTCAGCCTCTGTCCTCCACATGCATACACACACATAGACACATGACACAGACACAAAAGCATGTGTACCTAGAGCCCCAGAAGAAGAATGATATTGCTCAGGCTGTATCTATCTAGCTTTCAGAGGCCCTCTGACATAGGCACAGTCCCCTTGGTGCAACTGGCCCAGTGATGAGACTTAAGTTTGAATCTTGGCCTCCCTTCATGAGCTCCTTAGCTTTGAGAACTCCTCTATCTGCCTGGTTCTCCATTGAATCTTTGTAAAATATCATCATAATTGTGTCTGTGTAGAAATAATTTATGTAAGTATCTTCATCTCAGGATCTGGCTCACACCATTTGCTTCCTAAATGCAAGCTGATTTTGAAGCCACTTTTAGAATGAGCCAATGCTTCATCCTTCCCTTGGTCACAGGGATGTTTGTAACCCTGTGCTGATGCTAACTGACTCCCTTGCCCTCCCCTCTCAGGCAGGCTCTCAGCTCTTTCGCACCTTAATGCCTGGCTGCAAAGTCTGTCTAGAGAGGGGATCAGCCAAGATGTGTTGAATGAGTGATGGAGTGCTGAGCAAATGCTGGGGGCTGTTGAAATTCCAGGCCACATCCTCCATTTGAGCCACTGCAGAAGCCATAGTTAAGGAGACAGGGAACTGGGAAAGGTCCAGAAAAACTGATGCATTTAGAAGGCTGTTCACACTGACTCTTTCTTCCTCGGGTGTTTCAGGCCATTTAACTTCAGGGATGCGATTGTATCTTTGGCTAAAGTCACCATGTGCCAGGATGGTGGTAGGGTCCTTGTTTTGAAGTTCCACATTGTTCTTGGCTGCCCCTTGTCCAAGTACTTGAGAGCTGATAAAAGCAGGGAATTGGGGTACCTGGGAGGGCTGTGATCAAGGACAGGTGCAGCTGGTAGAGCAGGGGGTGTGATCTACACAGACCATATAACCAACATCCAGGAAGACCTACTATGTGCTGATGCTGCATCTATGCCTTCCTAGAGGTTATCTCTATTTATCCTCATGGTCAATGTGTAGTTGAGAAAACGTGATTCAGAATGGTTCCTCTTGTGGTTGTGATCGCAGGAGCATTCAGCCCCAAGCCTCACCTCACAGCCTCTGTTAGCCCACCCTCCAGGCTCTGGCTTTGCTTTCTGACCCAGTCTGTGGAGACTTAAACCTTGACTTCTGAGCAGAGAGTCTGTTAACTTTCTTTGAAGAACAAGATAAGAGGCCAGTCTGTGTCCTCATTCTGCCCCCTGGGACTCTTGAACTGGGAGGTTTGCTGTGTCAATGGCTAGACTTGGGGAAGTTCCTTCTCTTCCCTGGAGGGCTGTTGGGTGTATTCCTGAGTTCTACTGAGTCCTGCTGTTAGGAAGCTTCCAGAAGCTGGCCAAGCCTGCATCTTTGTTCTGTTCATGTTTATTAGCTTCCTACAGGGCTGAGACTCCTCAATGAATGTTCCCCAGACCTGACCCAGCAACTGCGTCTCCTAGGATGGAGATTCTCCCATGATTAACCAAGGATCTCTGAAATAGCACTGGATTCTGTCTCTAGGATCAGTACAGCTCCACAGTGGCATTCATTCTTTCTCTTGTGCTTTTCTATCTGTCTTAACTTGAATGGAAAATATAAGCAAACAGCCACCCATGTTTGAATAGTTTTACTTTTCCCTGCTCATTCAGTGTTTATTGTATTTCTGGACATGCCTGCCATCTCACACAGACCCCTGACCCATAAGCCCTGTCCCTTCTCAGCTTCCCTCCATTGACTGCTACCTAGTAGCTGCAAAGGACTGAGGGGGTCTATGAACCATCCCAGGATAGAGCTCTCCTCTCACTCCCAGGATTCTCCCACTGTTTCTCACCTTTCATAGCCACACCAACACTCAGACTGCAGAAAATACCCACAGATCTCACTCGGACACTGGATGTGGAAGACAGGAGGTGAGGCAGAGTGCCCTGCACCCAGGGGGACATGCTTGCCCTCATGATAGTGGGGCAGGCAGGGGTAGGGTGTCATTCCTGTCTTCGGAGAGGGCATACACATTGGCTAGCTTCTAACATGCTTTAAAGTTGAGATCTTGGGATCACAGCCCAAATCCATTCATTAATTAGGAAGTTGTTGGGCAGATATTCTCTGCTAGCCCTCTGAATCTCACAACTCAGACTATGAGCCAGATAGGTCAAGCGATTAATATATGTACTATGGCAAGTGTAGGATGAGGAATGTATCAATAGGAAGGCTATTTTCAGCCCTTCCTGGAAAAACTTTCAGGAAATGGCAAGCCTTAGGTTGATGCTGAACCTGAAGTATTAGGAAGGTGAGTCTACCTGAGATAGGGAAGGGCATTTTAGCAGAGTGGTGTTAACAAAATTGCAATCAGAACCAAGCCTGGCCAGGCATACTGGCACATTTCTACAATCCTAGCCCTTGAGAGGATGAGGCAAGAGGATCATGAGTTTGGAGCCAACCTGGACTATAGAGAAAGACTTTGCCTTAGCTAAAACCAAAAAGACTGTCTACCTGACCATGTCACCCAGTGGTTATCTGAGGACTGAGACAAATCTTAGGTGAGGACATCTTGCCCCAAATATTGAATTTTGTTGTTTGAAGTCCTCCTGGTATCTTTTCCCCTGTAGCTTTCCATATGGAAAAATCTACCAAAGAAGAAAGGACAGATTCTGCATGTATCTGAGAGGTACCAGGGCTCATCTTCTGTTGGATGGATGCCTGCTATCCTGTACATGTGGTCCTCGATGTGTAGACAGGCAGACTGGCCAGCCGTGAAATCTGAATGCAAACTGGCTGCTAATTAGAGGCTTGTCAGGTTTGAAGAATCCAGGCCCACAGTGTTCTCAGTGTTAACACACCTTGCCTTTCAAATGTTATAACGCACCTTGCATTTATCACAGTGCGAATGGCTTTTCAATGTGTGTAGGCTAAAGTGACCTGGGGCTGACCCACCTCCCTGCTCACTGCATAGTCCAACCGTGAAAGAAGCCCTGTGTAATCTGCAGGGAGCATTCAGCTCCTGCCCAGGTGTGTTTGCATACACAATTCCCTCTAGTGTCTGACTCTGTGACTCCTGTTCTGACCTCACTATCTCCTTCAGCCTCAGGGCTCAGCTGAAGAGCCCCTCCTCTTATTGTATATACACAGCTTTGATTGCTATGTGTACACATCATCTGCTTCAAATGTTCCTTCCTGAGATAGAGAAGATAATTTCATTGACCCAGGTGCATAACATATGATTAGGTAATAACAAATACCAAAGGAAATTTCAGATGTCAACTGTTTAACAGGTAAATGAGTTAATGCCCATGATATATCCATTCTAGACAATATTCTTTAGCCAGTAAAATGTTTTGAAAGAATATTTTTTTATTAGAAACCTAAAATGCTGAAAGGGAAAAGCAGGATAAAATGTTACCGGCAGTCTACCTATAAGGTTCCATGCAAATTCACTTTAAAAATCTATCACAATATTAGTTGTTGATAGCAATGCTGTAGAATAACTTTTTAATTTACTTCTTTACCGCTTCTCTTTTTTCAAAGTTTTCTCTGATGAAAATATGTGACATTACTAATTAAAAAATCAAACTATTACTGAGGGTACTTCAAGCCATCTGGCGTCTTGGTCTTTTCTCAAGCTCAGCCTTAATCTTCTCCACACACATCACAGGCACACAGGGATGAATTGGCAGTCCCCACTAGAATGATTTAACCAATTAACTTATTCATTAACTGCCATGGTATCTTATAAGTGCTAGACAAAAGATCTAGAATAATCCTTATTATGGGCTAGACAAAGGGAATATTTGAAACCCCCCTCCCTCGTTCCTTTCCAGCTTTTCTCATGGAATTCCCACAAGGACGAATGCCCAGAGGGATAAAAGACCAAGTGGTATTAGAGGCTTTGAAAGGAAAATGAGCTCAAGACGTGCCCATTGTCTCTGCCAGAGCAGAATTCCTATGAAGTGTGTGTGTGTGTGTGTGTGTGTGTGTATGTGTGTGTGTGTGTGTGTATTCACTAATTATCGCAGGCTTTCAGCTGCACTTACCATCCACGTGGTATATTCTTGAACTCTATTAAAACATGCTTGTAGTATGCACGATACCATTCTTTAATCTAGAGCTGTTTTAGAAATTAACCAGGCATCATTCTTCCCATTCAGTTACCAAAAGAATAAAATTAGTGACTCTGTGGCAAAATTAGCATCCTATTTATCATTTACTGCAAAGCTGTGATCCACTGGTGTCATTTTTGAGTACTTACCTTAAAGATATGATTCAAGAGAACAAAAGGGACGTATTATCTGTAAAGGTTGTATTCTGCTGCCATCCACAGCAGAGAGAACTTGGAAGCAAGGTAGAAATAAATTTCTGCCTGTCAGGGAGTGAGCTTTCTGGCAACTGTGTTCTCAGTCGGCTAGATGAAGCCATTTGAAAGGACAGCTTTAAGTAACAGGGGAC
Organism: Onychomys torridus; assembly: GCF_903995425.1. Taxonomy (NCBI): domain Eukaryota; kingdom Metazoa; phylum Chordata; class Mammalia; order Rodentia; family Cricetidae; genus Onychomys; species Onychomys torridus. The sequence goes on from NC_050443.1 coordinate 75,346,300, forward strand.
AGTATGTAAAATATTGATTGTCTTAGATTCAGTTTCTAGACTGGCGTGCCAGGAGGTACAAATTTATGTAGAAAGACGTGCAAATGGCTTTGCCACACTATGACACAAATGTCATCCCCAGATCCACGTGAATCCTTGCAATAATGCTGGGTTCACAATTAATTATGTGTTAATAAGCACGTGGCTTGGTAAGGCAAGTGTGATCACTTAGAGATTTGCCTTGGAAGAATCTCAGTTCTCAAGGCCCGTTATGTCCCTGAATTTCATCTTGGAAAATTGTCACGTGACCTTTGGCTCTGACAGCAGATTCACAGAAACTGCCATCTTGTTTCTCATTTGTAGAGTTTGAGAGGGAGTACTAGTCGCTTCTGTTCCACTGTCTTAGTCTGTTGTATGTGACTGTACTTGGGGCTGGAAAGCTTATGAAAAAAGAATTATTGGTTCATTGCTCTCAAACATCAGTTCTCAACCTGTGGGTCATGACCATCAGGATGCATGTTTCCAATGGTCTTAGGAACTGAGACACTGCTTAGTAGCAAAATTACAGTTATGAAATGGCAACAAAAGTAATTTTACGGTTGGGGGTCACCACAACATGAGAACTGTATTAAGGGACCACAGTGTTCGGAAGGTTAAGAACCACTGCTCTAGAGGCTGGGAGCTCCAAGAAGATGGCAGAGGCGCATGACAAAGGCCATCCTAGAGTGTCCTTCTATGGCAGAAGGCAGAAGGGCAGGGGTGAGTAAGAGCAAGAGGGGGACAAAACTCTCCAGTTTCCCAGTGGCTTGTGCAATAATAGTGACCCCACTTGACATTTTTCCATCTCATGCACTCCACACCTCCAGCAGGCCCCAAACACCGACACTGTTGCATTGGGATGATGTTTCAACTGGTCAACTTAGCTGGCCAATTCCAACTCCAGCAGTCCCTCCCCTCACTTTCCTGAGTGCCCCCTCCCTCTCCCCTTCTTTCCTCCTCCAGCCTTGGGTAGTCCTACATTCTCCTTCCGAATCAAGGAATTCTTGTTTTCCTTTGCTGGGGAAAGGGTAGAATTAAAAGGGACCACTAGGAACAAGCCCATGAGCTCAGGGCCAAGTATCTTTGCCTTTACCTTAATGGCTTTAAGATGACTTTTAGCTGCACTATGTGTCGTGCCAGGCTTTTTAATAAAACAACTATTTTAAGAATCAGCTCCTCTACCTTATTTTACCTTTAAGATAAACAAAAACACATATTTTGAAATGAAAATTTGTACTCCTAGAGAAGATGCAAAATTTAGCAATAGTATATGACCTGCCTGCTTCCTGTTGTCCTTCTCAGTGTCTCTACTCTTGAGTGACTCCCCTTGTCCCCATGCAGCCCATTTTTTCATCTATGCCCCATTCATCTTTCATCTCCAGATGGACATACCAGACATTTATCAAATACCTACTGCTTCTCAGAAATTGTTCTCTCTTCGAATATACAGCGGTGAACTTAGCAGACAAACCACTGTGTATTTAATGCCCGTTTTGTATGTGTTTTTAATGATGAAAAAAACAAAAACAAACCTCTGCTCTAAAGAACAAAACCAGCCAAGCTTCTAGTCCTAAACCTCCAGTCCCCTCTTGATCTTTTGATGTGCCTGCATGGATACACTTCATCGTCTCCATGGATGAGTCCCCACCAAGCCATGGATAGCCTATATTTAGGCTACTGAGGTTTGCCATCCATCTCCCTTATACAGTGCTGTGAGTTTGTCAAGAAGGAGTAATGTGGAAGCCAGATGGATGAGCAATGACTGGACTCCCTGCCAAGCCCTCTAACTTCAAGCGCTCCCATATCTTTCCACACAAGCCAGCATTTTGTCACTTTTTTACAGGTGAAACTGTAAAAGTCAAATGGCTTCTTCATTTTTTTTTAAGATTTATTTTTGTTTTTAAATATGTGTGTGTGTGTGTGTGTGTGTGTGTGTGTGTGTGTGTGTGTGTCCCTATGCGGCTATGCGCAGAAGGGTGCACATGCTCATGGAGGCCAGAAGAGGGCATATAATCACCTGGAGCTGGTGGTAAAGGTGGTTGCGAGCCTCTTGATATGGATACTGGGAGCAGAATTCAGATCCTCTGCAAAGTAATATATACTCCTAACCTCTGAGCCATCTCTCCAGACCCTCTTCATTAAAAAAAAAAAAAAAAAAAAATGTGTAACATGTGCACGCTGGTGCCTCGAGAGGCCCAAAGAGGGCATTGTATCCCCTGGAACTGGAGTGGCAAACAGTTGTGAGCCACCATGTGGGTTCTGGGAATCAAACCCAGAACTTCTGTTAGAGAAGTCAGTACTGGAAACCACAGAGCCATCTTTCCAGCACCTCAGCACCCCCTTCTTCAATTTTTTAAGGTTGCTGTTTCCAAGTCAGGTTTCACACCTGCTCTGCTGACTCTATCAGCTTATGTTATTGGCTGTGAGAAAAGGATCCCTTCTGCGTTTTAGATAAGGGTAGTTAACAGCTGTGGGCTAGGCCTCATGCCCAGCTCCCCCTCCCCCTTCTCCTCTCCGCTGCTGGTTGGACATAGGAACTCTGGCCTGGTAGAGCTCTTCCTCTACCAAGGAAACAAGGACTGTGAAGATTTGCCACAGCGAGGCCATTCACTGCCCTAAACATATAATTTCAACCTCCCCTTCTTGCAGATTTTCTTATTACATTTTACTGCAAAAGAAAATGGTTCAGCTCTCCAAATCCCATCACATGAGTCCAGGCTGTATTGCAAACCCTGGGATGTCCATCTAGTATGTATTGGATTGACCTTTAGAGACTGAGATTGGAAAAAATAAAAATAAAATCGCCACTCAAGATATATTTTACTATCTGAAAAAAATGTTGCAAACGTCCATCTGTCTGTTACAAACTTTCAGTGACCCTGATGGAAGTATGTGATGTTCAGCTCCCCAGCAAAGGGAGAGGCAGGGCAGGAGCCCTGAGCAGGCTCTCAGGATTTCTCACCACCATTTCCTAGTCCAGCTTTGGCCTGGTGTCTAAGGCTCTTCCTCAGCTAGCAGCAACTGTTAAAGCCACTGACTTACATTCTGAATGCCATTTAGGGACCCTTTGTCCCAGCATCAGGGTGATAGTGGAGCTTTGAGCTAAGAAACAGATAAAGCCTCTTTTTTTTTTTTTTTCCTGAAAATTACAGGGGCTGGTGACAGGGGTGATCACATTTGCAGTTGCTGACCCCAGGAGGTCTCTTGCCTTGTCAGTAATAGCCATTGTCATTCACAACAACTCTTTATTTCTTTCCTGCCTTTCCACAAGGAAGTATGGGATTTGGGGGGGATAGTGTCCAGGCTTGTAGCAAAGCACACCCCAGGGAAGGTGCTAAGGAAGGGAGACCAAGAGCTCAGAGCTGTTGTGGGAAGGGCACACTACATGTGCATTTTCTCCTTTGGAACATGAGAAGTAACAGAGCTTGCAGGACTGTAAATGAGCCACAGATGCAAAGGGCTAGTGAGGATCTTGGCAGAGAAGCTGTGTCCTACAATTATAAGATGGTGTTTTCTATGTGCCTGAGCCCATGGACCTAGCCCACAACACTCCCAGCTACTGGCTAGGAGAAATCCTGGCTCCCTTCCAGCTTCCAGCCCAAGTTGTTCTTATCATTTTTTAAAAAATATCCACTGAAGTTATACTATAAAAGTACCTTGAAATTATCAGGCTTCTAGGCAACGTAACTGTTATTAACATTATTCTTTTTTCTGCCAAGGGACCTCCAAGCCACTCTTGGTCTCATTGCTCTGCAAGCAGGGCAGTGTGGTTTGGTGACAGAGATCTGGAGACAGGGCTGTATGTCCTGCTTCTGAGGTTCACTTGTTCAGTGACCTTGAGCAAAACACCTTTGTCTTGAACCTGTTTCTGCATCCATAATTGGAGGCTATGTCTGACTCTGTGGCTTTGGTGAGATCAGATTAGAAGATGTGAGTAAATGTGATTTGCAGCTTTGAGAGACTTCTGCCTTTCTGAAATAGATTGCTACAGGCATTTCACTGTCTCCATTCTTCCCATTAAATACAGTCACTCTTAGGTTTGGAAATCTAGATCTTTCTTTGCCTTTTGCCTCACTTAGTTGCGCTGGCTGGTCTGGAAATCCTGATTTCAGTGTTTTTCCCTCCTAAGCTTCCTGAGTAGGAACTATATGTGTCCACAACCACATCTAGCCATAGATCCTTTCTGAGAGGATGCTTTGCTCAGGTTGGGAGTGAACTGCACATGCTGAAGATAATGGACACATTAGAGCTGGTTTTGAGAAACTACCCCTGATGGAGTACCTAATGTGGACAGAGCTTGGTTGGTGGATTAGGGTCTTTGTGTATATTCCAATTACATGTCTGTGTGTGCTTCATCTCAACTCATTGAGTGCTCATACACCCACACATATGCACACACACTCATGCACTCACACACATGTACACTCATGCACTTACGCACATGTACACATACTTATGCATTCACACAAATGTACACACACATACACACATATTCACACACATACACTCATGCACTCACACATATGCACATGCAGTCATGCACTGATACGCATGTACACACACTTATGCACTTATACACATGTATACACACTCACACATTCAAATAAATGTGCACACACATGCACACGTTCATCTACTCATACACATACATGCACACACTCATACACTCACACAATGCACACACACACTAGAACTAAAGCTTGGAGAAGTTCAGTAGCTTAGTAAATTACACATGGAAATCAAGGAACAGGATGACATGACACCATGTCAGGTGACCTCTCAATCTATCACATTTCCTAAGGTCTCAGGTGCTTCCCATATTCTATACCCTGTCAGAGCCTGGAAAGCAAGGAGCAGTACTTTTAATGTTTATCAGCCTGAAAGCTGTACTCATATCTTGCTGGGTTTTCTCTATGTTTGTTGTCTTTCTTTTTTAGCACAGCATCAGTTTGCCTGTTAGCCTTTACTGTACATTGTCATTGACTCCTCCATGTTCTTTGTCTATTTGTCAGTGAAGGTTCTTAAATTTTCTTATCTTCTGCAAGAAGCATCTAGTGAATTCTAAATACTAATTCTTATTAGTGGTAAATAAATATTTTCTCTAAAATTTATCTATGTACAGAAAGTATAAATTCTTTAATTCTGGGGTTATCACATCTATCCCTTTTTGATCTTAGAATTTATATTTATATTTAAGTATTATGCCCACCAAAACACAAACTTTTCTTCTTTGCTTTCTTCTAATAACTCCTGGAGGCAAAGAATGTGAGACATGATGTCTTTCAGCAGAAGGCGCAAACCTGTGAATCCCAAACTGACCTAGCTGATAGTTTTGTTTTCTTTCCTTCACAGGACCCTGTAAGCCAACAGGAAAGTGATTAGACTGGGAGGGCTTTAATTAAATTTTCCACTTTTTAATTTCTCTGAACTTCAGGGGTGCTCATACCTCACATCACAGAAGCAATAGTTAATGAGGAGAGGGTCCCCTGGGTGCTCTGCCCTGCATTCGATCAGCCTCCATCATCACTGCAGTCTGTGCATCACTACTGCTGTCTGTCCATCAGTCTGTGTTGTCAGGCCCAGAGGCCCCTGTCAAGTTCAAAGTCAGTGTACAGAAGGAAAGAGAGAAGACTGCAGGCTGAGTAACAGCAGTGCGTTTGAGTGAGGCCCCAAATCTCTGGACCCCTCTCCATGCAGAGGCCACAGTGAAAACAAGGACCGCCAGCCAGAGACAGTTCTAGGGCTGGAGGGGATCTCCACTCTTTAGAGACCAAACTTTATACACATGGGTCCCATCTGACAACAAATCCTAGAAAAGCAAAGTAGGGTAGGAATTTATATGCCACAACCCATGACACATGATTCCCTTACTAAAGGGGAATAGACACAGAGAAAGCAGGTGATGAAGTCTAAAACAGCCTGTGAATTGGAGACCCAAGATCAGCTTGAACATTTTCCTGGCGAAAGATCCTGGTCTTGGAGTTGGCAGTCCAGGGTTTAACCTGAGCTCTTGCAGCCATTAATCAGTAGTTACACAAATAAGTATAGTACTTTCCATTGTGGTTAGTGCTTTAAGTGAGGTTTACTTACAACTGTGAGATCTTAGGGGATTTTTGAGCCAATCTTCAAAGCTTCTAGAAGGAAATTGGCAGAGGTCCATAGATAAATCCAAGCTAACCTGGTAAAAAAGGGAGAGATTATTAGATGCATAGAAGGATGGATGGATGGATGAATGGGTAGATGGATGGATGGATGGATGGATGGATGGATGGATGGATGGATGGATGGATGGATGGATGGATGAGTGGATGGCAGGCTGGCTGGCTGGCTGGCTGGCTGGATGAATGGATGGAAGGATGGGTGGGTGGATGGATAGGTGGATGTGTGGAAGGATGAGTGGACCATGAATTTATATTTCAGAAGCTCTCTCTCAGTGTTTCTGCACACCAGTCCTCTTCCCTCTTAGCCTGAGGAGCCTGATAGTAAATTGCTAAATCTGGCAGGAGGGCATGAGGAAAATGTCTTTTTTCGTGCCCATCAATTGTCTGAGAGTTTCACTTAAAGCTGAGCACATGCTCTATGAAGCTCTCACCTCTGTCCTCCCTGCTTCTTTGAACCCTATCACTGGTCCTTGGAAAAGGAAAATGAGAAAGGGGGAAAAAAACTGAGTGAAAGAGGTGTTAATCATGCTAAAACGTAATGCGCCCCTGTGAAACTTGCTAGATGAGAATTATACATGCTGATTTCACCCGCTACTTAACTCAGGGGGTGACAGGCTGCAATGAAGAGGCTTTATCCAGTTAAGTGCTGCAAACCCTTGCCCAGGTTCTTAAGCGGCTTTCAGAATCCTCTGATTCTGGTTGACAATTTGGTGGTGGCCTTGCTACTAAGTCTTGGCTCTGCCTTAAAAAAGAAAGAAAGAAAGAAAGAAAGAAAGAAAGAAAGAAAGAAAAAAAGAAAGAAAGAAAAAAAGAAAGAAAGAAGAAATATTTCATTCCCAGCTACAATGCAGCCTGTTCTTTTGTTGTCTAGAGACTGGAGACAGTTAAGAGCAAAGAGGGTGGGGAAGAGATTTTACAAGGAAAGAAAAGCAAGTGAGAATGGACTCCCATGTATCAGGAAAGGGTAGCTCTCCCCCCACCTCGCCCCCCAGAGCTGTCTTCTTACTGGAATTGGGAAGGCAAAGAAAGAGAAAGCTAATATTTATTTGCTGTTTGCTGGGTTGTAGGTTCCTGTCACTTTTGAATTCCTGAACTCCACTCCTTCCCACAAGACAGGTGTTGCTATCCCTATTTTTCAGGTTGGAAACGGGGCTAATTAGCTTTCCCAACACAAGGACATCACAACCATGAAGATGCTGACCGTGAGAGTAGAAGCTAATAGTTCTGTGGCAGCTGCTGCTCTCCGTTCTTTGTAGGGACCGTGCTCACTGGCTGGCCCCTCACAGTACCCTGCCGTACAAGGGCGGATAGCGTAAGTGTTTTTCAGTATGAGGAATAAGTGCAAAGAGTGCCTGTGTTCCTATGCTTAGTTAGTGAATGGAAGAATTTGGGGTTCAAAGATATGCAGCCTGTCTCCTCAGGTGAATGTAGGAAAGCAGATCTGAACGGCTGTAAACACGCTTATCTCTGGACTGCATCCTGTGCCGGCCGCTGTGCAAGGTAGTCCCTGGGACATTGGACAACTGGCCAAGAATGGACCCTATAATTGTTGCTTTATCCTTTTGTGGATTTACTTCTTTCTGTCTCCCATCCAGGCTTGTGGAAACTGGAGCTCAGAGAGGTCAAGTGACTTACCCCAAATCAGACTGCTAATTGGGGCTCTGGGCTACTTTGAAGCTAGATGATTTCCTTTGCTGGCTCGTCTCATTAAATTTAGAAAACTATTCCTGGAGGCCTGATCTGTTGAACAAACAGTGGCTCAACAAAACTGCACAGCTGCCCTTGACAGTCTGCCTCAGGGGGCAGAGTTGAGGCTGGCCTGGCCTGCCCCAGAGGACCCTGAGACTTGGGGTGAGCTCTGGACTTCTGGCTTCTTGCTCCCTAGCCAAGGGGCCACAATAATCCAGAAATGGCAAGACTTGGCTTCTACACCTTGAGTAAACTACAGCTGCCTCCATTTGCCTGACTCAGATCTAGTTACAGCCAGATGGACATCAATTATTATTGCTGTTAATCCGACACAATGGAGGCTAGACTTTTGATGCTGAGAAACATAATATGCCCTCCAAAGGGAAGATCAGGACCTATTCAGATGGTCACTTTTGGCAGTCTTTAAGGAGGAAACTCCACCCCCATCATAGCAGGCCACTGGAATGTTACATTTGTTTCTTTTCTCTCCTTTTTATATTCTTCCAAATATTTGAATCAAAATGATGGCAAATTGCTCCATTGTAGATGTTTTAAGCAGGCCAATGATACATTGGGTTAACACCAATGAGGTTTTCCCAAAGCTCCCAACCATATAGCCAAGAAAAACTAAAAGCAAATAAATAAGTGTGTGTGTGTGTGTGTGTGTGTGTGTGTGTGTGTGTGTGTGTGTCAGAGAGACAGAGAGAGAGACAGAGAGAGAGACAGAAGAGAGAGAGAGAGAGAGAGAGAGAGAGAACATAGATGGATACATACATGTATGTTGACAAGTACATGTAGCAAATGACAGCAGTTCTTCCATGGTACCTAATTAATAACAAATGTGTACTAGGCAAAGCTTGCCATGTGTTAGCTCCTGGTGTGAAAAATAGGAGTTCTAAGGAACTATTTGACTTTTCTGGAGAGGGAGAATGGAGAGGCAGTATAAAGGTGGGTGGTAATGAAGATCACCAGGCACCACAGCTGTGCGCCATGCTATGTGAATGCCGTTGTCCTGGCTGGCTAATAGGCAGGGATTCAGGGAGCCCCTGACTAGAGTTTCTTGTACATACATGCTGAGGTGTGAAGGGAAGAGGGCACGCCCATCCCTGCACAGCAATGCTCTTATAGGTGCTCACACAGCTACCCCTTGTCCTCCCAATTTTACCATGTGATTTCCAAATGAGGCTACCAGAAATTTTAAAGGACCGGTATGGCTCTCATAAAACTTCCCTTGACAACCCTTCTTGGTGGAGGCTGAAATCAGGCAGACTTCAGCCCAGAGACCAGACCAAGGCTCAACATCTGTTTTTATATGACCCATGTGCTAAGGATAGCTCCTATGTCTTAAATGTTAGGGGAAATAAAAATCAAAAGAATATTTTGTAGCCTGCAAAAGCTGTATGAAATTTGAATATTAGTGTCTGTAAAGAAATGTCTTTTGGAAGACAGCCACACATATTTGTTTCCATGTTGTCTATGGCTATTTGAGGGCTGCAGTGGTAAAGTCAAGTCGTGACAAAGACCATAAGCTGCGGCTTGGAACTCACTGGCATGCTCTGAGAGTCCTAGGCCTCCCACCTCCTTTCTTGTGGTCATGCTGGCCTCTCTGCCTCCAGTGTCCACCCCCCATCCCCACCCCCAACTCCTACATCCCAGCTCTCAAGGCTGAGCTCAAGGCCATGAACCCTAAGAAGTGGAAAGTTTTTCCCATGTATTCTCTGATACCAGTAAAAATTTGGGACAAGTAGTTAAATTTTACCTTCTATAAAATAAGACTGATAGCACCTATCCCTTGGGTAATAACAATGCCCCTTTCACTGAATAAGTATGGTTATAGCTGCTGCTGCCACTTACACTGTATAAATGTATGCTACAGAATTAGGTGTGTCCCAAAACTTGGCCTATCCTGCCATGATCTAGAGTCCTTTTCCATGTCTTTTCTCTCCCTGAGGATGTGTAAGAATATCTTCCTGAATCCTTAGCTTAGCCTGGTCCTGGGAAAGGGTCCAGGAAATAGTCTCAGCACATTTAAGTCATAAGCTCCCTTTGTAGCCTTCACAAATGGCATATAAGCACAAACTTACCTCTTTTTGTTTACCTCCCCTGATAGCACCCTGGTTCCTTGTCCTGCCTGGATTCAAGTCCCTCACTGTCCTTCCCATTTTTATTGACCTTTCTAGTTGCTGGCACAAATGGCATAAATTTAACAATCAGCTGTGAGAGAGGCAAACAAGAGTGTTCCCCAGACTGGGCAGTGTTTGCCAATTTCTCTGATGTTCTCACAGCAGCCGATCTGGGCCTTCTGACATAAGGCCTCTGCATGTGGGGCTGCAAAGTGGGGCATGGAAATTGGTCTCTCGATCTGTATATGATTTCATCATCTTGGCATTCCACAACCTTCTGTTCTACAGCCACAGTGACATTTCACAATGGTCTCTTCTGCTTTTGCAGCTTCCTCTTGATCCCAGAATAAAGCTCCAAGTCCTTAACATACTTCCCGTCTGCACCAATCAACTCTGCTTCCTCCTCCAGTCCTGTTCCCTCCCCAGGTTTCTCTCTATCTGGACTAGGCTTTCTTCTGAGCCCCACATACCATGCTCTCCCACTGCCTCTGCTTTCACAGGTCTTCCAAAATGCCCTGCAATGTGGGGCAGCTTCCTTGTTCCCATGCTCTGGAGACTTTCTATTTGTTCGTACTTGTCACTATTGTGGTAGATCACTAATCTGCTCAATTATCCATTGCTACTGCCTGTTTCCCATCAGAGTATACACTCCAAAGTACAGCATCCATGACTCACCTGTCCAACATTGTGTTATGAATCCTGGGCAGAGAGAATCCTCAGAAGAATGCAGGGCTTAGCCCCTCTTGGGTATTTGATTTCTGTCTCTGGCATAACATTTAAACATTTGACTCTTGTTTACAGTAAAATCTCATGTTTTTAGAATTTAGAAGGGCTTATGATATGGTGGCTTCTTGGAGCACTGAGGCTGACTATCCCCTCTGGGGGCTGGGAAAAGCCTTAGGTAGAGGAAATGTCCATGAGCTATGTTTTCAAGATGATGGACACACCCTATCTCAATTCTTTGGTAAGAAAGACATCACATCAGAGTAGTCCTTCCCTAGTTGATGAAGCAAATATTTGTGCTCAACATCCCAGTTCAAAGCCCCTTGGAGCTGCCATTTTTAGTGTCAGAAGCTGAAAAACCATCTGCAGTCCCTATGTTGCCAAGTCCCTGTGACTCCATCTATTTTCTCCAAAGTCAGAATGGCAATCCCATATTCATCCTGCCGTCAGGGGATTGGGATCATCAGGCCAATACCCTTAGTGGGAGGATTTTGACAACGGTTTTTGTGTTCCTCTTGAAAACAGCTAAAGTTTCAAGAAAAGGTGTGTCTATTGTAATTGAAAATGATTCTAGTGAGTAACTTTGAGTATCTCTATCCAATCCTCCTGAGAAAAGGGAATTACAAGCTGACAAGTTACAGATGGATTTTAAAAGAAAGCATATGCTGCCTGTGATCGCACAGTAGATGACTGTTCTAGTTTATGTGAGACTGAGACAGGGTTAAGCTCCCACTCTGGCATGTATGTACCCATGTGTGATTTGGGGCTCCAGTGTAATCCCAGCCTCAGCTTTCTCATCTGCAACAGTGTGGTCCTAATACTTCAAGGAACTGCTGTCGGATGAAATGGGGGTGGTGTAATAGGTATTTAATAAAAACCATTGCTGTTAATAGCATATGACAATTCATTGCCTACTAGCAAATTGGCCTTACTTTGATTTTACTACAGATTTCCCACATCTGAGAGGGTTTTAGTTAAATATATGTGAATTTTGAAATTGTTCCTTACCGAGATAATTGGAGTGGGGGTCGGGGGACATCAAAATTAAGCAAGAAAAAAGTGGTAAGCCCGTAAGGGGGTGTGAGAGATGTTGAAAGGAGCCCCATTCCCTTGTCCCAGGTCTTGGCATCCAGGCAGGACCCTGAGACCTGTGGAATCTGCTGAGATGTAACGACGGCTGCCAATGATCGGGCGGGCTTGAGAAAACACATGCAGTTCGGGACCGTAGGAACTAGTTCATGTCCCATCTCTTGCTGTACCCCTGTGCCCAACAATCACAGGCTCTGACACGTGGAGGTAATGGAGCATGCATGTGTTTAGCAAGTGGCTTCTGTGGCCAGAGATGATTACTCATTCTTCTGTCCCATGGATGGCATTTGAAAAATATCTCTTCAGTGATGTCACTTAGCTAAAATAAGGGTCACTCCTAGAATTTTCAGTCTTCATCAACAAAAGAACCTTTCATCTCCAGGAACACAATGAGATTGGAAGGTAGAAGGTGGCGAATCGAATTGAAAACAGCCATGTCCACGGACATTAAGATGAATGGTGAGATGCATTGCTTTAGGCTACATATTACTTGCCACAAAGCATACAAAGTCACAGATATGTCACTGAGACAATGGGGGACAAAGATCCCCAAGTGATTCAAAGATTAGCATCTCAAGACGAAATATGGAGGCCACTACTATTTAAAACCATCATGGATGAAACAGTCTCTCTGTAAACGTAAGTGTAGAAGGCCTATTATTATTAGTCCCATTTAGTAAAGCAACGGGAGGAGATTTCATAGGTTTCTTCATAATCTTGGTCTCCTGGCTCCATTTTCCTCCAAATAATTATGAAATGTCTGTCCTGTTTAGGTCTGCTTCTATGGCCACACACTGAAATACTTTATAGCCACTGTCTCATTTAAACCTTACCTGAGTTGGAGTGGGTGTATGCTCTCTCGAAACTTTTCATACATTTCAGAGAGAGATTCAAAGACAGCTGAATTCCAGAAACAAACTGTACCACAGAGCCATAAGTTCCAGGGTCACAAGTCAAACCAAGGTCAGCCAAATTCCAAAACCCATCATTACCACACAGATCACAAGTTTTCTGACTTTACATTTTCAAATTTACATCATTTTACCTCCCACTGGAGGAAGAAAGCTCATGTCAGACTGAGTCCAAAACCATTTCAGGAATCAGGAAGGTGGAACCAGTGGGCTAAGTATGGACAGTAGCAATGGTGGTCCACAGTGACCATTGTCAAGCAGACAGCTCCTGCTCATTATAATGAAAAAAGCAGGAAATGTTTTGATACTACACTTTTCATTGATCCAAAGAAAGCTGGAAATCCAAATTTTCATGTGAAAATGTATGTTCTTAACATATTATCAATTCATTTGACTAAAATAAAAACTGATACAAAGTGATAGGAGGAATAAAGTCTTTTGTTCTTTTGCACAATAGGGTGACAATGGCCAGCAATATCAATATTGAAACACTGTAGAGCAGTTAACAAGGGTTTTTAATGTTCTTGCCAAAGGAAATGACATGTGTGTGAGGTGATATCTGTGCTAAATACCCAGATGTGGTTATTGTAAGATGTATGTGTGTATTGAAATCTCACACTATGTTCCATAAACATGTACCATTGTTACATGCCAATTAAAAAACAGTAATGAAGCCAGCTGTGGTGGTATGTGTTTGTAGTCTCAGCTCTCAGGAGACTGAGGCAGGAGGCTGTGAGTCCTAGGTAAATCTGAGCTACATATAAAGACTGTATTAAATAAACAAGCAAGGGAAAAACCTAGAACAAAATAAGGAGGGGCTGTTTTGAGCAATGCTATCTGTGTATGCAGTGCATATGTGTATGTGTTCGGAGGAGGGTAGCAGATACCCTAGGTTACCAGTCTCACTTCATTCACTTGAAATAGGGGTCTGTCGCTGAACTTGGAGCTAGGCTAGCAGCCAGCAAGCCCCAGTGATCATCCTATCTCTGACCCTCACCTCTGCACTGGGGTTGTGGGCACATGTACAACTTTCTACATGATGCTTGGTCTTCAAAGTCATGTCCTCCTCCTTATGCAGCAAGTCTTCTCACACCCTCAGCCCCATCTCCTCGGGCTCAGAGTAAAATATTTTAAAAGAGAGGGGAAGGAGAGATCAGGGAGAAGAGGAGAAGAGGAGGGAGACAGAAAATCCACACAAGGCAATAGGATACACAGGAGTGGCCTACCCTGGTGTGGCACCAGTGGCCAGCCCTCTGTGATCTGCTCATCATCCTCATCAGAGTAGTCAGCAGAGAGGCAGTGTACATGCTCCAACTGTACAGCTCACATTTGAGAACTCTCCCCTGGGAATATTCTCTGGGGGAAAAAAAGGGGGGGGCATACCAGGAAATGAGCTTGGTTTTAAAGCCAATTGGCTACCTATGTTAATATCACTTCATCTTCCAGGCCACTGATGGATGTTGTGGCTCTTGTCATCTGCTGGTGAGAGAACTCGTTTGGAGAGGTTGAAAGCCCAAGCCACGTCATAAGACTTTGAACTAGCCAGGTCTGCCTGGCTTCTAAGTCTGTTCTCCTAATCTCTGCCCTGCCCCGTCTCCTCTGGGCTCTATAAGCATTGAAGACCTGCTCTGGACATTGCTTTATTCACAGCCCATTGCTCACCAGGGCTAGATGTCAGAGTGTGTGGGAACCTGTTCTAGAAATAAACACCTTGCCTGGAAAGGCATCGGTCTTCCAAGTAAAGTGCTCTATGTATCGTAAAACCTTCAATTTAGCTCCATTATATTTTAGGTCCATGAGGAATAGATTGCAGCTCCTGCTTCCCTGCTGATTAGAGCATCCTATTTACTTGTATACAGTACCTATTAGACGGTGAGCTTTGCAGAATGAGCTCCCTGATGAACAGGTATTATTTCCCTCTCAGCTGACATGCAGCAGCTCTCTGCACTCATTGTGTTCAAGTTCACCCTAGCCGGGGATTCTGGAACAAATGGGGCCAAATAGCTTGCCTTCAAGCCCAGAGACGGGTGAGGCCAAGTTCTGTGGAAGATTCGTTTTTGTCACTTATGAGGTGAGTTAGGACAGCTTATGTAATGTCCGGGCCTCCCTTCTTAACTGTTGAGTAGGAATGATTTGTTCCCTAACTGGGTTCAGCGTCTACTCTAGATCCTCTGATGGTCCCACACTTTTGCTCCAGCCTGTCTCTCTCCATCACTGAATATGTTCTGTGGACTTCTAAGTAAGCATGTGTTAGATGTCTTATTGTGCTGGTCGTAATTTTGTCCATATACTGCTTCTGAATAGTCTGTTCCTTTCTGTCATTGATTTGAACTGCCACTTCCAATGTGCATCAAATGCCAACATCCCTCTCTTTCTCTTCTGCTGAAATATTTATCTCCCTAGTGTCCCCACACAGTGAAGAACATGGCTTGATATCCGGAAGAGCAATTGTTTCTTTTTTCTTCACAGTAGTTTATTTGTGCTTATCAAGGCCTCCGCCGGAAATAAATGGCCCTTTAGAATAGGGTGACTGAAGAGAGTTTTGTCAGCTGCCTATGTATGGAGAGACGTGAGCAACAATGAGGACATGACAAGCAGTTGTGAGGAACTCAGGAGCTAACAATAGTGAGGCGTCATGGCCATCCTGTACCTAAGGGATGAGGAGGAGGTGCGGGACACGGAATCCATAGAATATCCCAGAATGCTTTGAATGAGATATGCTGCCTATGTCAATCACTGTGCTAGCTAGGGCTACCGTCACAGAGTCATGCTCAGCTTTTATAAGTGTGATGGGGATTTGAACTCGGTCCTCTTGCTTCCATAAGTACTCTTTTCCACCTAGTCATCTCTCCAGGTTCTCCCCCCAAATACTTCAAAAGTAGATCCATGTTCAGTATGGTGACATACGTCTATAATCCCAGGACTCAGGAGGCATTGACAGGTTTCAAGGGACGCCTAACTCGACAGACCCCCACCCCGACATCAAAAAGAACAATCTGATTTTATATAGGCACCTGCTACACTTTTCTCCACCTACCGCTTCCACTCCTACCCTTCATGCTTAAGATCTCGACTTCCTAGCCAACTCATCCTATATATTTTAACATGGCTTTTAAATTTTTTAGAAGGGAGTATAAAAATAAACTTATGCAAAATATAAACTAGTATAATAACTGCCATATATTTACCATCTAGAGTCAGTAACTGTCAGTATCCTATTCATCAAATTATTTCATTTATAAACACTTTGGTGAGTGTTTAAAAAAATTAAGATTTCCTCTGACTTTGAGGGGGAAAAAACCAAACATGAGATCATGTGTGCATTAACATTAAGTACTTAGTGTCAGACATCAAAGAAGTGTTCATATTTCTCTGAGTGGCTTATAGAATTTTGTAACTTGTTATTTAGAATACTATAATTGTTTTATGTCATAAAAGAAGTATTTCTTTTATTTTTAAAAAGAAAACTTGCAAGATACATAGCAAATATAATGAAAGATAAAGGTAGATTTCTTTGCTAAACTATTAGCAGGGCCCAGCATAATATCTTCTTGATTGTATCTAGCTTCACAGCCAGTGTGGATTTTCTGAATGGAACTTTTCATAAATGTGTGATTTGATCCTCCTATGATCACAGTGTATGTACAATCTGCATCCTGCTTTCCCCATATGGTGATAAGCATTTGTCATTAGGCTGACTGATGATTGATGAGACTTCCTGCTTCTCCTCCTGGTCCCCAGAATGCCCAACCTTGAGCACAGCTTCTCCTCTTTTTAGCCCATAGCTTCCTGCAAAGAGACTTTCACTCACTAGCTATCCAGTCATGGCTTCTTAGACCTTAGAACAACATGATATAATGCTGGCATTCATTCATCTGGCACTGAGCTGGAAGTCATTTAAAAATATTTATCATTTAATTTCCTGAAATTGTCTACCATATATTGAGGGGAGAGAGGAGTTTGCAAAGTGGATAAAGAAATAGTCATTCTAAAGCATTCAGGGAGCTTTTTTTTATCCAGTAGGATGCTTGATTAAAGATCTCATGTCTCCCAGACCCAGAGGCACTGGGCAAGGAGTGCCATAAAGGAGCTGTCTATCTGGGTGTAGCTCAGGTTATACTATTCCCTGGGATCAAGCTAAGATTGTACATCTTTTAAGCTGATGTTTTAGGCCACCTTGAAAGTGGCCTCAGATCGGGAGATGTACTTTTCCACCACACATGCTTATTTTATTTGATCATTTTTTTTTGTGTATATGTATGCACAAGAGCATGTTTGTGTCCATGTATGTACATGTGTATGTGAGTGGGTATGGACACCAGAGGACAGTACAATCCTGGACATGGTAATTACTATGTTAACATTTCTATATCATTTATTCTGTTTCTATCTCCCAGTTAATACACAGTGTTACAGTTGAACTATATTCCGGGAATTAACTGTTATTATGGTATGTATTTTGGAGCAGATTCACCTATGAACACACCTGCCACACCAGGGCAGGGAATTGCACTTGTTGCTAGAAACTGACAGGACAATTTAGTTACGAGGTTATCAACCTAAGATGTAAATGTAACAACAACCAAAAGCACCAGCCACACTTATTTTCTCCCCTCTTTCCTTTGGAGGGACAGAAGATCTTGGTGCAAGGTGATTTGAGAGTGATGTCTTAGTCTCCTGCACAATTACCAGCCCTTTGTGCTGTATCAATAGCAACATGGTTATAAAATTTTCCTTTTCAACATGCTTCAGGAATCTCTAAGTCAAAAGGTTATGGACACGGTGGGTACCAAACACATGGGGCAAGAATTTTGACAAGTCTTGTTGCAACCCTAAATCCTTGTAATTTATGAAGTAGGAATTCTAGGGAGGAGTGGAACACACCTACACAATTAAGAATAGCCTCATGCTGGGACCAAATGAGGTAACTAGACCCTGCTTGTACATCTTTTGAGCCAATGTCAGAGCTAACTCTGAAAGTGGCATCATATCAGGAGATGTATTTTCCGCCACATTTGCTTTGATCAACTTTGTATATATGTACATATGCGCACAAGGGTGTGTTTGTTTTCATATATGTGCAGGTGCACATGCACCATGTGTGAGCGTATGTGGAAGACAGAGGACAACCTTGGGTGTTGTTCTTCCTCAGGCACCATCTGCTTTAATTTTTGAGATTGGGTCTCTTTAGGGACCTGGAGCTTGCCTCCTGTAACCACCTCTCTGGTAACATAATTGTAAGTGCATGTTCCCACATCCAGCTTCTAATGTGATGCTAAAAATTGAACTCAGGCCCTTGCTTTACTTTACTTTCTGAGATTTCTCTCCAGACCCCCAGAATCCCATCTAAATCCTGAGCCTCTTTGGCAAAACAAAGAGTGTGTGGGATTTGAGAGGACGCCATTTTATTTTGAAATTTCCAAATAAAATTGTTATCAATCAAAGTTCAGGTTAAGTTTTTGCTTTATTTGGTGGCATAATGTATTTTTTAAGAGAATCCACAGTGGCCACTTGAAGATCACCTACTGAGCAGACTGAGGAAGCAATGCTTCTCAGTCTTCTGATCCCTGGCTTGCTGGAGTCGGGAGCTGGGGGCGGGGCAGGGAAGGTCTCTGCCTTATTCCCAGGCAGCTTCTGACTTCTGAAAAGTAGATCTACCACCTCCTGATTCTACTCTTTTGATTGCATGTTCATTTCCCCAGAGGAGACCTCCTTGACTGTAGTAGACAGGGGGAGGAGGGAGAGAGTTGTCATTAGAGCATACTATCCATTATGGATATGTAGTGTAGGAACAATTTCTGAGAGCAAGCACCAGGTCATGAAACCAAAGTTAAAAAAAAAAAAATCTGAGAATGCATTGTCCTGTCAGACATAAAAATGAATCGCAACGGCTCTGAGGATAACTCCCTTACTATAATAACACTTCGTCACTTAGGACTGACAGTGGTAATGATGGTAATAATGACCTTGACTCACTTGTGCACAGCACTCTGCTGTTTACAAAGCCCTAGCATGTCTATTACCTCACTTGATCCTCCTAATGGCCTCACTAGATGGATAGATGGGGCCTATTGTTTCCATTTGCTAGGGGTGGGGGCTAGAGCTTGGAGGGCTTGGGGGTTAACTTTGGCAGTATGGTGGCAGACAGTCAGAGTAGAAGCCTGAGCATTCCCAATGTCTTTCTCTGAGACCAGCTGTCCTGCAGATCAGTGCTGTACTAGTGCAGAAGGGACTCAGTCCTAGGCACAGGGACAGGCGTTTTACATGAATGTCCTATCTGATGCTTACAAGTCAGTCCTGCTGCCTCTTTAGACAAGAAACCTAAGGGTGGAGAAGGATATCACTTCCCTGAGGCTATGTGACTGGTTGTATAGACTTGAATCCAGGACCCTAGGATTCCTAATAACCTCTATCCCTCACCCATACAGAAAAGACTAAATGGTGAAGAATAAAACACAGTTAGTGGTCTTCTTCTTTGGAGCTGTTCCCAAATAGATGGCAGGGACTCCCTGATGGGCCCCACTACTTTCTGTTTATGTTGTGCAGATGTCTACTAACCACTGGTGAGAACCCCATGGGTGGCTTACGTCACCATTGCCTAGGGTGACCATGGTTTCTGAAGTTGAAGGTCTAAAGACCACAAGAGGGGTTTGCCTCGGTCCTCTAGGGCCTCTCGAGCCTCTCAGAAAATGTGCTTCCTGCCTTTAAGTTTTAGATTCTGGCTGCTAAAAGCATCAGAGTAATTTTCATTTCTCATCTTGACAAACACTCAATTGTATGAATTTGTTCCACTGAGGTCCCATGATTCATCACTCTGGCCTCATATGTCAGTATGAGCTGCAGCTCAGCTGAGTGACTTTAGCTGAGGCACTTCATTTTCTAGGTCTGCTTTTCTTTTCTATAAAAAAGGAAGGTTATGACATGTGCCTCTTCTTCACATGATTTCTCTGACCATCAAATAAAGTTAGATATGGGAAATTCTTCCTAAGCTAACAATACTCAATATAGAATATTGCACATAATTTATTCTATCCATGCCAGCTTTTCTTTAGGGCTGACTCAAACCTTTTGGAATTCAAATTCTGTTTTGTGTAGGGGTTTCTTCTCATGTGTCATAAGGAGACATATCATGAATCCTTGAAACTCTAATTTTTCCCAGTACATATAATCAGAAAAAAAAAAAAAAAGAGAGATGGAGTGGTGGTCCCAACTTTGTCCTTGGACACTTCCATTAGTCACATCCCTTTGGTCCTTAGGAATTCCTCAGGATTTGGAAGTTGTTCCAAATAAAATATCACTAGCACTTTCAACCACAATATTTGAAGGCAGAAAAATAATCAATGTGGATTTAATGTATGAAGGAAAGAGACACAGGTATGCATATCCTCTTTGTTATTTGGGACTTAGTGTTACATCTGAATCTTGGTGGCCTCACTTGGGAAAAAATACCAAGTCAAGCTGGGCAGTGGTGGTGCACGCCTTTAATCCCAGCACTTGGGAGGCAGAAGCAGGCAGATCTTTGTGAGTTCGAGGCCAGCCTGGTCTACAGAGCAAGATCCAGGAAAGGCACAAAGCTACACAGAGAAACCCTGTCTCAAAAAACCACACAAAAAAAGCCAAGTCCTTATAGGAACCAAAGAAATGAAATGATATGAACTTAGACAAAGCCACCCACTAAATGCCCATTTCCTTCAACTTCAAGGATTTATGAGAAGTTAAACCCAGTTCACACACCAATCCATCTCTGTATCCTGAAAAAGGCTCTGTGAACACAATGTTGGATAACACAGGAGGTCATTCAGTGAGCACCTACTATGTGTCAGGTGGTGTATAAAATACTTTTTTTTTTTTTTTTAGCTTTCATGTTTTCCATGTGGTGAGGGGCAGAAGAAGCCAGCCTTGGGTGTTGTTCCTCAGGAGTCATTCACCTTGTTTTTTTGTTTTTTGGTTTTTTGCTTTGTTTTGTTGTTGTTGTTGTTGTTGTTTTTGTTGTTGTTGTTGTTGTTTTTAGAGGCAAGGTCTCTCACTGAGACGTAAGGCTTGTTGGTAGGGTAGCCTGTGACCACAAAATCTCAGGGATCCACCGTCTCCATCTTCCCAGAACTAGGGTTATAAGGGCGTACAACCACACCTGGCCTTTGAAGTGAGTTCTGAGGATTGAACTCCGGCCCTTATGTTGACAAGTCAAGCACTTTACTGATTGAGCTATATCTCTCCAGCCCCTTCATTTTGTTTCCAAACTTAATTCTTAGTTTGGTAGACAGCAATTATACATCCACTTTTTAAATGTAGCAAGGTAACCTACACAGGGAGCAAGACTTAGCCTCTGGGAACAAAAGAAAATGTTGAGTCTGGCTCGCAAGTCAGGGATGTCAAACTTCTTTAAAGATGTTGCTGCTAGTAAATCTTCTCAATAGTGCAAGTTGCACAGCTTCTGTCACAAGCATTCAAGTGTGCATTGTCATGGAAAGCAGCCATCTATGGCAGGCAAGCAGATGGGCGGGGCTGCGTGCCAGTAAAACTTTATTTACAAAAACCGGCTGGCTGGGTGGATTTGGCCTACAGCCCTGAGCGTGCCGACCCTTTGCTATAAACCATCTTTTTTCTCGTTCTTTTATTTGAATTACCCATCTCTGGCTGGCTGGTTGATCACAAGCACTCCCTTTGTAGCTTCGCTTGGCAGTAGGTATATAAACGAGAACTATTTCTACAGCTTCTCTGATTTGCTCGATTGGTTATAAGTGTCTCTCATGAACCAGGCAGCACGTCGGAGTTGTTTATGAGCTGTGATGCATTATAGATTGTCCCAGCCCCAGGATGCCACCTTTGTTAGGTAACAGATAGAGGCTTGAGAAGTTGTAGCAGTTCAGAGTCTGGTTCGATGGGTTCAAAGGGAAATACATTTCCTCATCAGTGGAAAACAGGACCAGAGCTGGGGAGATGGCTCAGTAGATCAAAATGCTTGATGTGCTAGTGTGAGGACTTGTTTGAATTTTCAGAACCCACACAGTAGCTGGACATGGAGCACAGCACAGACGTCTATAATCTCAATGCTCCCTTGAGAAGATGAGAAGCAGGGAGAAGAGATCCCCCAGAAGCTCGCAGGATAGAGAGCAGCCATACACAGCCAAAAGAAACAGAAAAGGGACCATGGCTCAAATAAATGGTACAAGGGACTGACATTTGAGATCATCCTCTTACTTCTACATACATGCCCACATTTATACTATACGCATGGATACCCATGCACACATATAGATCATAGGAACACACATAGATAAGTTAAAGCAAAAACCACAATTAAGGTGGGTCTGACAGTGGAGATTTCTGAGATCAGAAAGTCTTTTTCTTAACTTGCCTATTAGAATGTAGAGTCCTTCAACAGAAGCTGGGCCTCTCCTAGGAGAACTCTGAAGGAAAAAATAACCCCTAAAGAAAAATCAGTTTACGCCCAACTATTCTGGAACATTCTGTCATGGACACTGGAGACAATCCTGTCCCAGAGGTAAATGTGAGCCCATCACACTCACTTCCATCCCCAACCCTCAGCAGGCACCATGCATTGTATTTTTCCACAAGGTAAGCCCCGGTTAATGTTCTGTCAGGCAAAAGTGCTCTGAACTGTCTGCCTCTGGTTGCTATTCCCTAACTGAAAGACAGGTTTATTCCTCACATTGCAGAGTCTTGTTCTTATGTTGTTGGCATGGTCAGGGTGGATATCCATATCCCTGTGTTTCTGTCCTTCTGTCTCTGCCTCTGTCACCCACCTTTCTTTCCTTCACATTGCATCTTATTTTCCTACTTCCTTAGAAAAACACTTGAACACAGGAAATACTTAAAAGACAGTTGGTTTTGCATTCATACCCCCATCTTATGCCACTCTCTTGCTCTCTTCTGTATTTTCTTTTCTTCCTGTCAATTAAGCTCCTGAGGCCACTGTGGAAGCTGCTGCAGGCTGGCTAGCTGGCCAGCAGCAGACAGAGCTGCCCCTTTTTGCTCACAGCCATCTCCCCAGAACATCCTGCTCCGGATTTTCTTCCCGAGTCCTGCACGTCCCTCTGTCCACAATGCCCACAAATCAATTAGCTGCAGGCAGTCATGCTTTGTGGCTCCTCTGTGTTCCCACAGATGTTATCTCACTGGTGCTATGAGATGCCTGCCTGGAGTGAGCAGACTGATTGGGTCTGATCAGGGCAGAGAAGGAAGCTGCTGTATTCTTTGGGAACTCGGAATCTCAACGGCCCCAGAAGGTTTGGGCTTCCTCTCATGCCCATGGCTGGTGATTGGGTCAGGCAGTCAGCAGAAGCAATGACCAGTATTACTCAAAGTCTCCTATGACCATGTAAACCTCCTCTTACCCCTCAAGATCCTCCATCACCACACGTTTGGGCTTCCAAACTCCTCCTAGTAGGTTAATAGAGAGAGTGAGAAGTTGTGTGTGGGAGATACTCATGATCAAGACTCCAGGGTTCAGGGCCAGCTGAATGCTTTTGTTTTGTTTTGTTTTGTTTTGTTTTTCTTATGCGTCTATTATGCCGCACACATTTCTGGACTCTTTATATATGTAATCTCATCTCATTTTACAAAATAGGTATTATCATCTTGATTTTACAGAGCAGAACACTGGCACTTCTTACTTAGGTTTGAGGGAGTGGGAAAAAGAAGAAGAACCAAGACCTAGACCAGGTACTCCTGGGTTCCCTGTGCTTCTACAATACCTCAAACTGGCTCAGCACCTCCTGGGCTCCAAGGGAAGCTTGTCCAATAATGGCACCGAAGACATGGGTGGTTAGAAATAAATAATCTTGCCTTGAACCAGAAAGAGGGAAGTCAATTGAGAGACAGGTTTGTTTCAAGCCTGGCACTGCAAACCATGTAACAATCTCCTTCATGAAAGACCTTACGTCCTGTTGAGGGAAACCAGACCATAAACGAAGTAAGTCAATATGTTACATATAAGAAGACACACAAATAGGCAAGAAGGAAGGTTGGCAGTAGTGGAGCAGAGATTTCACATTAAAATATGATGAGGTTAGTAGGGGGCAAATTTTGAAAATACCAGCAGGAAGGCCATTCTGAGGTAATACATGTGACAGCCCTGAGGTAGGCCCAGTCCTGGTGCCTGGAGAGAGGGACAAGGACATGAGAGGGCATTGTGGGTAAAGGGAATAATGTAAGAGAAGAGGTCTAAAGTGAAAGGGGACAGATTGCAGAGGGTCATGTGGCCAATGGAAGCGGGTTAGCTCTTACACTGATGTGTTTGATACTACTGGGCACTGTGAACAGTAGGATGAGGTGACTGATCAGTGTTCAGTAGAAGACTTGGCTGCTGGGTTGAGGACACTCTGGAAGGGTGTGGTAGCTTGTGTGCTGAGGATTCCAAGTGAGAGATTATGACAGCATCTACAAGGTATGAATGGGAGAAGTGCCTAGAAGTTGGGCCTGAGTTACTTGGGGGGCAAAGATGGAAGTGGTCCCAGTAGCTAATTCAAGAATGCTCCTTAGACAGCAAAACACCCCAAAAGTCACAAGGACTGTCCCGGTTGGCTTGGGAGGAGCCTCATTCGGAAGGGCCCCAGTTGTGTGCTTCCTGTCATGAGGCACAGCTGTGCATGCATTTGTCCCTGAGGGCAGGACCCTCGCCTGCTGCATCTCCCCAGCCAGTGTGCACTCCAGGTCCCTGCACACCGTAGATAGCGGGTGGGTGACGAGAGCATGGGCACTAGGAACTCCATCTTCATGCACACTGTGCGCACCTTGTCCTGGGACTTTCTAGACCAGGATGAGGAGAATTAGAGCTGGATTCCTGGTCCCTCTGTGTGCCTGCCATGCACATCTGGACTCTATTTCCACACCTACAAGTTCAACATTCAGTCATTCATGCAATGATTTGGTAATCCTTGCTCAGAAACCACTCAAGAGAAAGCTTCCTAGCTACTCCAAACAATTTCCCCAACTCCAACCACCCCCTCCTCTCTCTCCATTTTTCTCACCTTAGTTCATCATAACACTTGCCAGTATCTAAAAATACTTTACTTTAGATTAGGATATATCACTTCACTGCAGCTGAACCCCCATGCAGGCAAAGGCATGTGCTTGTCTTAGTCACCATTAAGCCCAGGACCTTGTTCTGACTAGCACTTGGGGAATGCTAAGCATGTGTTCATGAGGCAGTGAGAACTGGAACTTGACCATTCACACACCATAAAGAATAAAGCAAATGAAAAATATTGGGCTAGGATAAGTGTGCTATTTGTAGGGGTGGGTAAGCTCAGCACTAATTCCTCTCCTAGCATTTTTCAAAGCAAACTTTGGTTATTACATTTTTTGGTTTCGTTTTAATTGGGGTCTTCTTCAAAGGGACAAATCTTAACAACCCAATTTAAGAAAACTCCAGGTGTGGTATTCCAGCTCTAGACTCCGACTGTGGCTGTCTGTCTCCTAGCAACCTCACTGGGAGCCTGATACCACAGGAGAAAGGTGACGACAGTGCCAGGGGACAGACAAAATGTCAGATAGTGAAGAGGAGGAAGCATGGGCCTTTCCCTGGATAGTGGAAGATTCGAGATAGATTCAGGGCCAACATCTGAAATTTTCTTTTGACCTTCACATGTGTGCTGTGGTGCATATACACACACAAACAGAGAGAGACACAGACACTCACACACACACACACACACACACACACACACACACACACACATACATACCACCACCACCACCACCACTAATATCTACCCTGAATTAGATATTTCCTAGCAAGGATCCCCTCTGTGAGCCATATTTCTCCTACACAGGAGCCTCAAGAGCCTCTTCCAGCCCACTGTCCTCTGAAGGACATTTCTCTTTCCAAGTCCTGTGTTAAGCATTGGACACATAACATTTATTCTACTCCTCATTTAGGCTCTGAGGTATGTTTAGAGTCATTTACATTTTCTAAATGAGAAAGCTGTGGCATATAAAAAATAAGAAACACTACTTTACTAGTCAGCTGTGGGCTGGTTTAATGCAGTACCATGTACATGTACTCCACATGGCTTAGACCAAAGAAATATGTGTTCTCATAGTACTAGAAGCTGAGAAGTCTGAGATCAATATGTGGCTCATTCTTTTTCTGGTGACCCCTTCCGGGACTCTGGGTGGCCACCTTCTCAATGTTTCCTGAAGTGGCCTTTCCTTTCTCTTCTTGTAATAAATCTGCTCCTCCTACCGTAAGAGCTCCACCCACAAGACCTCATCTAACTCTGCCTCCAAAGTCCATTATCCCTCAATCAAACATCACACTGGGTGTTGATTCAACTTGGGAATATGGGGTGGTGGGGGGCATAGACATCTAGTCTCTAACAGTCCCATACCTAGCAAGTGACAGAACCAAGGCTTAATTTCGACCATCAGCAGGTCCCCTGTTCTGGATGCTTGGCGTCTTGTGCAAACCCTTTATTTGATCCCCAACACTGATGAAGGGGATTCTGATGGGTTGGAAGAGCTGTCTAGGTGCAGCATTTGCAGTCAGAATAAAGCTGCCATGAGCTCAGGCACCAAGACAGTACTGCTCACCACTGTATCCCTGTATCCACATCATAATCACTGGACCAGAGATGTTTAATTTTTTTTCTTTTTTCTTTCTTTCAGAGCTGAGGACTGAACCCAGGGCCTTGTGCTTGCTAGGCAAGTGCTCTACCACTGAGCTAAATCCCCAACCCCAAGAGATGAATACAAATTTCATAAATGAATTGATGTCACTGATAAAGACCGATAACTATATTTGGGTACAAAAAGTTATAGATGGTGGCTTTGTTCAAGTATCCTGGGAAGATGGGGCGCCTGATGTCTGTCAAGGCAGGTGAGGGCAAGGGTAGTACTTTAATATGATAGCTTGACATGGTGGTGCCTGCCATAATCGCAGCACTTGTGAGGCTGAAGCAAAGGGGGCTGGGAGCTGAAGGCAGCCTGAGTTACATAGTAAGACTCTGTCCCATAAACCTTTGCACATATTCAACCCCATTCAACCCTCACAAGAACATATTTCTCTTTGCTTAGGTAGTGATGGGAACTGAGAGAAGCCCAGGGGGTAAGTTCTTGCTCAAGGAAGTATGGCTTGTTGCAGATCCTACTCATAAGCAATGAGGCACTGATGGGCCATAATGAGGTTCTTGTGGAAGGACTGTGATGACACTTGGACCCAGTGGAGACAAGACCCTGGCCCTCGAGTCAGGCTGTCAAGTGGCCTCTTTCACACTCTTTCATGAGTCATGGGTCTTATAGCCTGTTTGGAGGCTTAGGCACATCAGGGCTTCCTTGAATGCTTGCTTTGAGGGTGTGGTGCAAAATGTATCAAGAGTCTACCCCCGCTACACACACACACACACACACACACACACACACACACACACACACACACATACACACACGTTCTTAACATGACAGAGACAACCTCTGCTACAGCTATAGTTGAGTGCCTATGGGTATCACTAGCAACCTGCATTTATTCTTCACACCCCAGAAGTAGGAATGGCTGCCTTCCTATGGATAAGGCAACTTAGGTGTTACTTGCAGTTTGAAGACAACTGTCTGACACAGATCAAAAGCTTCATGTATGAGACTCTCACCACAGAATCAACACATGGTGCTTGTGCTCACTGTGTGTAGTGATGGCTGTTGGCAGGAGGAGAGCAGAGTGTTCTCTTGAGGTTTGCAACCACTTGAGTAATGGGGTAATCTGGAAGAGAATTTGGGAATGTCTCTTATATCCTTAAGACCAAGACCAAGTCGTCAAAATGCTGTCAGAGAAAAATCTGCTCCTCTGTAGAGCTCATGAAGTCAAGTTATAACCTGCACCCACTCCCACCTCACCAGAAAGGAGCTGAGAAACTACATTTCATTAAGTTTCTGGATGTTGGGGGGTTTCTCCCACACCAAATAACATAGGTTTCTTCTATAAGCCTCTTCCAGCTCTGCCCATTTGGAAGTTACAAGAGAGTCTGCACTTAATTGGAATAGTTGGTGAGATGTGATTTTAACAAAGATTCCTTTTTAAGTTTTAAGTTATTTGCAAGGAACTTCTCAACAACGCACAACATGGTGTTAGTTCTGTCCTTTTACGTGAAGGAAAGCATGGTTTAGAGGGAGGGATAAGATAACCCGACCTCATAGCTAGTCAGTGCTGAGACACTAACTTAAAGCCTTGTCTTTTGTCTCTGTCACATGTTATGAATATGAAGATACCTAGAGATTGAACGATGAAACTTTGGGTGATGGTGGTGGTGGTGGTGGTGGTGGTGGTGGTGGTGTGTGTGTGTGTGTGTGTATGTGTGTGTGTCTATGTCTGTGTGTCTCTGTTTGTGTGTATATGTGTCTGTGTGTATATATGCACCACAGCACACATGTGAAGGTCAAAAGAAAATTTCAGATGATGGCACTGAATCTATCTTGTTTGAGATAGGGTATCTTGTTTTTTTGTCAACACTGTATGCCAGGGTACCTAGCCCTCAAGCTTCTAGGGGTCCTTCTGTCTCCCTCTATCAATACTGGGATTGCAGGCAGACAGGCTCCAGCATTCAGCTTTATGTCTGTCCTAGAGATTCAAACTCAGTCCTCATGCTGGAACAGCAAGTGCTTCCCCCACAAAGACATCTCCCCAGTTCTAAAAGAGAGAGATTTGTAACACATCAAATAGTTATTTTCTTCTGATTATAGAAATAACATAGAAAAAATATATTTTACAAATTGTCAGGGCTTTGGGGATGTGAATTCTTATTAATAACCCAATAGTTATAGTACGGAATTTAATGACACTAATAGTATGAAAAGTGTTGAGAGGAGGTAAGAATGTAAATGAGTATGGGAGAAAATCATAACATTTGTTGTAATGCATGTAAACACAGAGAAGCAAAGCCTGGGAACAATGGATATCCATTGAGGAAAAAACCCATGGCATTAGAGAAGAATGAAACAAAGAAAAAAAGCATCCCTGTTTCTTGGCTGTGCTCCCTCCCCTTTGGGTTCAGAAAATAGAATTGAGACAACACCAAAGGGGGTGGGTAAAGAGTTGGAGCAATGAATGCGCATTACCAGCATCGGCTGGGTACCTTGTTAGTGTTAACCTGATGCATTGCAAGTGAGCTGCAGTTAGAACAGTAATTACAGTAAATAGAACCCATTTGGAATCCCCTAGCAAATATGAGCAGGGAAGAAAGATGAGCTGAAAAAAATCCATTACCCTTTGGAAGTTGTGGAAGCTTCAGATGGCAGTGATTTCTACGGTGAATCGCATCTGACTACGAGGCTGCAATGTGAATGAATCTATCTCATGCTCTCAAGTGTGTTTAGATGGTAAATAAAATAAATTACCTACCCATTCCAGCCATGTGCCGTTTCCTGAAATATTTGTCTTGGTAATTTAGGTAGAAAATGTAGGTAGAATTGGGACAGTATCCTGTCTTCTCTTCCTGTTGCTTGGGCTGCTGGGTTTCTTAGTAACACAAAACATTGCAATTCTGGAAAAGTCAAAAACAAGGGCTGAAGGAGGATGGGAGAAGGTAGACATTTTCACTGGTTGTGGGTTGCACTTGCGTATACATACCCATGAGTGTGGGAGCTAGGAGCCAACCTCAAGACTTGTTCTTCCCATGTCGTCCTCCTTGTTTTTTGAGATAGAATCTCTCATTGACTTGGAGCTCAGCAAGTAGGCTGTGCTAGCTGGCTAGCCAGTGAGTCCCAGGGATCCACCCCTCCCTGACTTCCCAGAGCTGTGATTACAAGCATGTGTCACCACATCTAGCTTTATATGTGGTTTCTGAGGATCAAACTTAGGTCATCATGCTTGCATAATAAGCCCTTTACCAATGAACCCATCTCCACAGCCTGGAGACAGGTTCTATTTAACCGGTACTCACAGTCTTTAGGGTGGGTGTTCATACCCTCTGCTTAAGAGTTCCAGATACCTACCCAGCTCAGCCAGAGCAGCAGTGACCCACCCAGCTCAGAGCAATAACAGGGATAGGAGACCTTACTTTTGCCCTGAGTCTTATTCCCTGTCAAGTATTTACATCCAAGTACCGAACCACCAGCTTCACCTAGACAGGCAAACATGGTACATTCATTTTACAGGTAAGAAACTTTGACAGTGAATGTCAAAGGTCACCCTCTGGAGTCAGCAGACCTGGGTGTGGGACTCAGCTCTAACTTTTCCCATTTATGAAACCTTAAGCCATGTGCTTTCACTTCCCTGTGTCTGAGTAAGCTCAGCTGTAAAATAGGATGCCCGATTCAGCGAGGTGCCACATGAGGAATCCTGAGAAATTGACTAGCATGATTGTACACGCTCCAAAATCAGACAGAATAAGGATTAAGTCAGTTGATCCCTTACTTCCATGGCCAATAGCAAGAAGCCCCCCACCCCCGATTCAAGACGTTTCCCTTGTCTCCAGGCCATTCACACTAAGGATGGCTCATCTGGAAGCAAGCTTTCATTATTCTCATGTGAGCTATAGGGGCCAAGGCCTCACGAGTCCCAGGATAAGGCACCAAACTACTGAGACACTGGTGAGGGAAATGAGGTGGGTGGGTCCTATTCCTCAGACACTGCATAAACACCTTCAAAGCCCGGTTCGGACCAAGGACAGGAAGCAAAGGATCATGTTCATACAGTGCTTCAGGGATGGGGGCAGGGGGAGGCAGAGGAAGGGGAAATGTAACAGCAGCTTGGGAAGGGCTAAAGACAATCCACTGAGATGGAATTCATACGATTCAAAGTTGGCATTCTTGCCCTGGAGACAAGTCCCAGTGCACAGCTGCTCAGTCTTTGAGGGATTTGCAGTTTCCCAGAGAGCCCTGACTGACCTCACTCCTAGAGACTAGGTTCAGTGGCTTGGAGTGCAGCCTGGACGCAGGAATCTAAGTACTCCTCAAGTGACTCTTGTTTTGGAGTGAGGGCTGAGAGGCCCTAGCCTTGATGGTTGGCTTGGGCCCTTGAGCTTGTGATTGCCAGTCATGTAATGCTTTTAAAAGAAAGGCTGGGCGGCTTCTGCCCATTCCTACTTCCATTGGTTTCCAGACACCAACACCATCACCCCTATTCCTTCTTTCTGCATTCCTTCCTGCCCACCCCACCCTCAATCCAGATCCAAGATCTTATAATGTCCTGTGCCTTTGCCAGGGAGGCCTTGGCTCCATATTCTTCCAGTTTCTCCTTGCCCATGATGTTCTCTGTCCTTCACGTCATTGTTCAGCCTCTGCACACTGCCTCAAAGCCCTCATCTCACCATGGTGCATCAAAGTTGCATGTCCCTTTGAAGATCACCGGCTGATTCAATGGTTCTAGGCTCTTCCATCTGTAATTAGAGGGAATGGATCTGCCTAGCAACACTGTAGTAAGATTAAATGTGTTAATGTGTGTGTGGATGGTACAGGTTTTAGATAGGTCTGGCATCCAGAAGGACCTTGAGAACGTCAGCTATGAAAAGTTCCACAGTGAACATGGAGTTCCAGGAGCCCAGGGAAGGGAGAAGGAAGTCAGTGTATTTGTGCATTGGTGCCTTATATTGCTATGACATGTGCCCAGAATCAAAGCCTTGAAACAATGCACACATATTTTCTTATGGACACAGAACTCCAAAGTCTACAGTCAGTGTCACTGGGGTGTAAGCATTGGCTGGAAAGTTTCCTTCTTGACATTCCAAAAGTGAACGCACACCCCCACCTCTGTGGTTCCTACAGACACCTACTGTTCTTGGGTTGTGCTACCTCCTACGCTTTCCTTCAATCCCTTGTTCTCATATTCTGCAACTCTGAGTTTCCTTTAATCCCAATAAGGACCCAGAGATGATAGTGGGCTTAGTTAGATAATGTCCTCTCATCAAGATCCATTACTTCATCATATCTACAAAGTTCTTTTTCACATATGCAGTCGCACAGTCTTAGGTTCTGGGGATTAGGACTTGGGCACAGTAAGGGTCTATCATGGTCAGGTGGGACTTCTTAAGCAGGAATGTTTCATCCACTCTCATTCTGGGAGGATGTTTATGGATCTGCCAGGCTGACATGCAGAACCGGCCATTCTAAATGGATGCCAGGGCAGAGAAGGAAAGTCTGTGTGGCTGTGACAGGTAAGAATGTCATGGTGAGGGGCATGTGGCTGTGAGTGGTGGAATGATGGTTGTCAAGGTCTTTTATGTGGTGGGAACAGAAGCAAATGTGTATGGTATGGCAGCTGCAGATGGAGTCCACTGTGCAGTGTGACATCCTGTTTAGGGAATGCTGACATTCCACCCTGGATCAGTCTAGCCAGCCTCAAGAGTATCACATTCCACTGGACTGCCAATGGGACCTATAGGTCCCTGAGGCTCACAGTTGTCCTTATTGCCTTCTCCAGGCCAGCCCCCAAACTCTAACAGAGAGCTCCCCTCTCTAAGCCCCATCCCGTGACTCCACTTGCTTGAGCTCCTGAAACGCAGAGCAGAGGATCAACTCTGGTGATGGAGAACAGACCCTGATGCCCATTTATTGGGAGCCATTTTCCTCCTCAATATCTTCAGGAGAGGTGGACCGGCAAAGCGACATTCCCGCAGAAATAATTTTTCAATTTCTTATAATAGGACATAAAAGTCGGCCCAGGGAAATTGATTCCGTTCGGTGCTCCCTTTGTAGGACACTTTATCTTCCATTGCGGCCTCTGTATTTCAGCAATTTCTAAAGCCCGAGGAAGTCTCGCTTAATGTTTTTTTTTGCCACCCTGGCAGAAGGCTTTTGTAGCTCAGCTGAACGTCTCTGCTGACCTATCACTTCCTCATGCTGTGGCCTGTAGAACCCCCCTTGGGTATGAGGGGTTAACCCACCTCCATCTCACACCCACCCACCTGGGAGCAGATTGTTCGCCTCCCCAAGGCCCTCTCTAAGACAGTTCGTTCACATCCTTTGCTCTCTTCTCCCGTCTCCTCCCCCTGCCTTTCTCCCCATCCCCTCTGGATATTGCCTTCCCCTTCATTTCCTCTTTACTAGGCCTTGCATTTCGCTTTCTTCTCCTGTGACTCTGTCCCCAGGTCACCGTTACTATTTAATAACTGTGGGACCTAGCAGCTGACCTAGTCTTTCTGGATCTCAGCCTTGGGTCTATAAAATGAGAATTAATAACACTTACTTCAATAATGTGAGGGCTCCACATTAGCTATTCTGTGAGCCCCAGGGAGGGAGGGGTGTACTCAGGGGCAGAGAGCAAGTGCTAGCCCCACAGTCCTCCTCCACAGGAGTCCCTGAACTTGGCAGAGGCTCCCAGAGGGAGCAGAGCTGTTTCCAGTGTGCTATGGTGATTTACAAAGGCATAGCAGGACTTTGCGTTTTGAAGGATTTTTTTTTTTTCTGCTGCATTACCAAGTTTGATCTCTATGATGATGATTGGCTGAAGAAAGAGCAGGCACCCTGGCCTGTTTATAGATGAGAAGCTCAGGGAATACATGTACAAGGACATTTCTGTTAAAGCGCCCACTGAACCTGATGTCCTTTATCCCCTGGGTCACGGAATATGGCGTTAGCAGATAGGCCCATCCACTTTGCTACCCCGTGGCCTGTTGTTCTCCTGACCCTGAAGACAGAGTCTTGGGGAAGCTAGATTAAGAGCTTCCCTGAATTGCAGGATCTCTACTCTGTTGCTCTGCTGGGTATGAGACTTGAGAGGGAGTCTGGAGCTTTAGGTCTGTGTCCCCAAAGTACACAGAGCCCATCTCCAGAGTGCCCTGACCTGTACATCTGAGTGATGGTTTCCAACATTCTGGCTTCAGAGAGGCCAAGAGTAACTGGCCAAATTTCACTAAACCAGTTTAGAATCACATCTCCCTAGGCCACATTTCAGGATGATTTTTTTGCTATGTGTTTTATTTGAAGTAGTTTGGATTGCTTCCGCGTGGGTCCAAGGCTAGGGCCAGAGCCCTGGGAAAAGGAGCAGAAGTCCGTAGGTAGAAGTCACCTTTCCACCTGTGCGGCTGCCCCTGAGGGAATGGACAGGCTGGCTGCAATTCCTTGGGCTTATGGGCAGTCACCCAAATCTCTTGCTGGAGATGCTATGAAGAGAATTCCAACTTCTGCCATTTGGGTGGCAGTCAGAGGCCATCCCATTCCAAGGATTAGACAGCCCTCTTATATCCCGGCACTGACCGGGAGCTGAACTCAAGCTGATAGCAGCTGTTGTTCACAGAGAATTCCCAAGAGAGAAGGAAGTGAAAACTTGCCTCCAAAGAATCTGGAATCCCAAGTGCAGTGGCTTTTTTGGCTACCACTGCTGAGGGTGTGCGAACATCTCTTAATCTTATCATGGTCAGAAATTCCGATGTCTGATTAATGGATTCAGTCATTCGTTCCACATACATCTCCAAGCATCTGCTCTGAGGCAAGCCCTGTTCTGGACTACAGAAAAGCAGCAGGAAATACACCATGACACCCCCAACCTCAGTCTCCCACATCAGAGTCTATAGAAGGGACATTTGGGAAGCAGGTCATCACAGTATCTCTATCGTATGATTTCTTTTTTCTGAGATTCAGTGGGTCCTTTGTCATTTCTCATAGCCTGATGAACAAGAGGAGACATGGAGAGAAGATCCTTCTGGAATCAAATCGCATTGGATACAGATCCAGCCATGAGAGCCAATGGGTCTCAGTACCTCCCTGGTCCTTGGGCTCATCATCTATGGAATGAGGATAACATTGTCTCCTCTGATCTTGCCCTGCACAGGCTCCTAGATGTTGTAGGACAAAGGCCTACCTACTCAAGCTACAATAGAGAGGAAGGCCTGCAGTGTAGTACAGGGAGAACGCACAGACAAGATGCCATTGTAGCAGAGCCTCTCAGAAATCCCAGGTGGGGAGCTGTAGGGCACTGAGGCACTTATGTGTCTTCTTCTTTGTGTGGCTACTCTGTTCTGCTCTTGGACCACCTACTTCCTAACAGCTTACAGACTCACAAAGTTTTGAACTGTAAATTCCATCTTACTCACCCTGGCCTTCTCAATATCCTAACAACGCTTGTCAATCCCTTTTCTGTTTCTTCCCTCTTCTACTAACCACTGCCTCTAACCTGCCAGTCCAGGTCCCAGTCATCAGAGGAGGAACCTAACCAAGACAAAACAGGGTCACTGGACAGGTAAGGGTTGTCCCCTCCAAGGCACAAGTACCAGTTCTATTTTAATCAGCCCCGGTTACAGTGGGACACGCTCATATGATACAAATACTCCTGGGCTCTAGATGAGGCTGTTTCCAGGAGGATATGACACTGAGGCATACACCATAGACTTGCTCCACCTGGACTGCCTCAGCCAGTTCAATGAGTTTTTCATTTGCTTTGTTTTGTTCTCCTTTTCTCTTATTTTTAAGTACCTAACAGCCTGATTCCCTGTACATAGCAAGATTTACTAAATGACTACTATTTCCAGAATGCCTTGGACCATAAGGTGCTCTGTGGATGTAAGGTGTGTGAGAATCTCAGGCAAGTACTGACAAACTTAAGCATTGCAAAGGCTGGCTGGGCTGGCTTTAGGCCAGCAGCTTTAATGGGGAATGATTTAGCTTGGTAACTTCCTTGTTCCCTCAGCTATTGCCTTTCTTTCCCTGGGGCCTGGGGAGACTGTGACTTGAATGTGAATCCTTCAAAGTGGCTCCATGCTGTGTCCCTGAGTGGGGCCAGGTTTCAGTCTTAGAAATTATAGTTTGTCTCATCCTGCTGGGCAGCATGCAGTCAGAGCACACTGGTCTATCCCAGACAGCCAGCAGCAGGAGTGACAGCTAGAGAGCTGTCTCTACCTTCTAATGGTCTAGAGAGAGGGAAGAAGGATGAAGGAGCACAGACATGTTGCACCCCGTGGATCTGGATCTTCACACACCTTTCATCATTGCATCTTCATAGCAATGTCATCGAGGGGTCATTATCTTCCCCATTTTACAGACTGGAATAATAAGACTCAAAAGGATTTAGTAATTGATCCAAAGAGGTAAACAATAAATGGGAGTTCTCTGGCCTCCCCACTGCACTGTATAACTTGTAAGCATACAACTAGCAATTCTTTCTGAGTACTTAGAGGCTCTCTCCTTTGGTGTGGAAATGACATTTTGCCAAGCTGTGTCTCCACCAGACTCCACTTACACAGATATGCACAGACTCTAAGTAAAAGACTGGAGGGAGCTGGCCTCATAGATGAAGTCTGCCCTGCTCTGCCCTCGGTGTTTGTGAGGCACCATGCACTTTAGAAAAGCTCTAGGGAGCACCTATAGTCTTCAATCTGATTTCAAACTTTGCCTTTCCGCCGGGGCTAGATAAGAGATGGTGTGCCAATGCCTGGTTTGGACAGGGTGAAGATGAAGTCGTTTCTTGGTTTCTGTCTTCCTTGCAACACTAATCAATCTGCCTTGTATCAAACTAGCTGTTTCTTAGCAACAACAAGTGATGTAGCAGGGTGGCATCTATTTTGAATCTTCCCAAAGTGACCTGTTGACTCTCCTTGAACATGGCAGGTATTGCCTTAGACAATTGGCCTCGCTGGCAGGGTTCTGCAGCAGGGCTACCCTGAACTATACCTCCATTCTGAAGACAGACTCCTTCGCTTTCTTATTCATGAACTCTTGCATCCCACACACAATATCTGTTGCCTACTGTGCCAGGACCTGTGCCTTCTACAGACATTTTCCAGAGAAGAACCAGGCCTAGTTCCTGCCACTGGGTAGGAAAGATCATTTTGTATCAAGTCTTATGATAAAGGCTATCAACAAGACAAGAAAATCAAAGTTCAGATATGCAGAAATATTGTTCAGAAAAGTCATCAGTTGAATCAGATTTTGAAGCATCACTAAGAGTTTTCTAGGAAGAGAAAGGATACATCTGTCAGAGGGTCTAATGCAAGTGAACACCCCACAGGCAGAAAGGCTGAAGAGGGAAGTGGGTGACATGGC
This sequence comes from Onychomys torridus, assembly GCF_903995425.1. Classification (NCBI taxonomy): domain Eukaryota; kingdom Metazoa; phylum Chordata; class Mammalia; order Rodentia; family Cricetidae; genus Onychomys; species Onychomys torridus. Next base: position 75,382,942 of record NC_050443.1, read on the forward strand.
TGACTAATCCAACATGCTTTCCCATGGGATGGTAATGGGTGTTATTCAGATAAAGGATTTTTGTCTCAAAATAAGAACTATGGGCTTAAAGTGAAACACTCTTTCTCAAAGGTGTTTGTGACATGCTAACATTCATACAGTTTTTCCAGGATCGGGAAATGGCCTTTAGCATTCCCTTATGTCCTGGTACACCGAGACCGTGTTTTGAGAAGATTGGATAGAAAATTCTGGGCTATACAATAAGGTTGTTTCCTGGAGATGGTTCTAGACTGAAAGGCTGAGGATGGAGTTTCTCCTGAGATGATAGGCACTGTGGTCATGTGTTAAACAAGAATCTTTATGGAAAATAAGTTTCAGAGAGCTGGTGGCCCAGAAACTGTTGTAACAGCCCCTCTGTGGAGTCTTTGTTATAGATTTGTGTAGGAGAATCTCTTATTACCTTGAACAACTAGGGAACTCAGCACAAACACACAACAATCTTTAACACCCTCTTGGGTGACAGCAGGGCGGTGGTGGCACACACCTTTAGTCCCAGCACTGGGGAGGCAGAGGCAGGTGGATCTTTGAGTGCCAGGACGGCCTCATTTACAGAGTGAGTTTCAGGACAGCCAGGGCAACACAGAGAAACCATGTCTCGAAAAACAAAAAAACAGACCCTGTTGGTGTCCAGACAGGCTTTCACTGGCCTAGAGTAGTTTTCTGAGTGTGATTCAGTAGGTTTGTTACACATTCCTGGCAATTTTTTTGCTTTTAGGATGGCCAGGTTATGGTCTCAGATTCTGTCAATTGGGCTGGTTGTAGCTGTTATTCTGTCCAATCTCTGCTTCTGTGTCTAGCCCAGCAACATACTTAGTGTGATTTGTCTACACAGCTTTGATGTGCTCAGGAATTGCAGAAACCTGAGACAGATTCGCTCTCTGTACTGAGAAGGGTAGAAAGTGGCACCAGATAGCGGATCAAACACTGTATCCCAAAGCAATGGTCCTGTTCAAAGGAAAGGAAACTTCACAGATACAAATGAGAAAGCCCAGGAGGCAAAAGAATTCTCAAGAGCCAGAGGGCTAAGATCTTACACCCCAGCTTGCCTGCTCAGAGGCTAGATGAGCACAGACACATCACTGGACTCTCTGAGCCTTAATTTTTCTTGAAGGAAAATGCAACACATCATACAGATTTTGAAATTTACTCAGTGTTTGTCACTAAAACCAGCACTTCAGATAATAGGAGTGGTGTCTGGTTTTCCTCTTTGGCTCTTTAAATCCAATACTCAAGAACAGGCATGGTTTAGTACCAGCAGCTGTGAAAACAATTTTCACGGTTTCAGTTGAAAAGTTGTTTGTGGGGCCAGAAGAACTGATGTGAGCAGAGGCTCTGTGAGTAAAAGGACAGATTGCCACATCAAAGGGAATCACTCCCAGCCACATGCTTGTCTAGGCTCTGTACTAAGATCACCCTCCCTTCGGAGTCATGGGGATGTTGGTCCACGTTCATTTTAGACAACCATGGTCTAGAAACTGAGTTACACTGAAGGGTAGACGAAAGAGCCTTAGAATTTTTGCCTACAAAAGATGATGGGCACTGATGTGGTAGCCAAGAAAGTTGTGTCCTTTAGTAACTATAGCCTTGTCTAGTGCATGGTGTTTTCTGCATAAGCATTTGTTTGGATGGATGGATGATGGACAGGCAGGCCTTTTTGGAATCACATTTCATGCCAACTTTGACTTTAAGGATGATGCTCAGTCTTCCTGGATGTCAGTTGCAAATGGGATTTAGGGGAGCCCAGTGTGTGCTCCCTGAAGGAGTCCATGGAAAAAGAAGCATGCAGTGGGTGGCAAACACTGAACTTCCTGTCCCAAAGATACTTGTGAAATTCTCTGCTGTATACATGGTTGCAGGACAGCCATGCCTGCTCTCTTAGGCTTCCTATTGCTGTGATAAAACACCATGACCAAAAACAACTTGGTGGTGGGAACGGGTTTATTTCAGCACAGTTTCAGTGTGAGCCATCATGAAGAGAAGTCAGGGTAGGAACTCAAGGCAGGAACCTGGAGGCAAGAAATAGAAGCCTTGAGAAGCATTGCTCACTGGCTTGCTCCTTGTAGCTTGCTTGTCTTTCTTTCTTTTTTTTTTTTCTAGGTATTTATTTTATATCCCCACTTCAGTTTCCCCTCCCTCTGCTCTTCCCATTCTCTCCCCCTACCACTCCTCCTCCATTTCTGTTCAGAAAGGGACAGTCCTCCCATGGATATCAACAAAACATGGTGTATCTATTTGCAGTAGGACTAAGTACTATCCTACGTATTAAGGTTGGGCAAGACAACCCGGTATGAGGAATAGGGTCCTAAAAGCCAGCCAAAGCATTAGGGACAGCCCATGCTCCCACTGTTAGGAGTCCTGTAAATAGACCAAGCTACACAGCTGTCACATATATGCAGAGGGCTTAGGTCAGTCCCATGCAGGTTCCCTGGTTGTCAATTCAGATTCTGTGAGCTCCTATGAGCCCAGGTTAGTTAGTTCTGTGGGTTTTCTTATAATGTTCTTACATTCCTTCTTCGTTCTCTTCAGCAGGGTTCCCCAAGCTCAGTCTAATATTTGGCTGTGGGTCTGCTTCTGTTTCCCCATCAGTTGATGGATGAAGCCTCTCTGATGACAATTGAAGTAGTCACCAATCTACAAGTATAGCAGAATACTGTTAGGCATCATTACATTGACTTTTTTTCTATAACCATGTTTGGTCCTATCCTAAGTCTCTGGGCCATCCAACCTCTGGGTCACTGGAAGTCTTGCCTGGTCACAAGAGATGGCCATTTCAGGCTACTTATCCCCTATCATAAGGTATCTTAGCTGGTGTCATTCTTGTAGATTCCTGGGAATTTCCCTTGCACTATGGTTCTACCTCACCCTGAAATGTCCCCCTTTTCCAGTTATGTTTTTCAATTTGCTCCTTCTCCTCCACCATGACCTGATCACTCATGTTCTCATCCTTACCCACCCCAATCCATCCACAAAATCTATTCTATTTCCTCTTCCCAGAGAAAACTAAACATCCCCCTTGAGCACTCCTTGTTACATAGTCTCTCTGGGTTTGTGGATTGCAGCATGGTTATCTTTTACTTTATGGCTAATAAGTAAGTACATTCCATATTTGTCTTTCTGGGTCTGGGTTACTTCACTCAGGATGATTTTTTTCTAGTTCCATACATCTTCCTAAAACTTTTATAATGTCATTGTTTTTTTAACAGCTAAGTAATACTCCGTTGTGTAAATATACCACATTTTCTTTATCCATTATTCAGATGAGGGAGATCTAGGTTGTTTCCAGGTTCCAGCTGTCATGAACAAAGACACTATGAACATAGTTGAGCAAGTGTCCTTGTGGTATGATTGAGCACCCTTTGGGTATATGCCCAAGAGTGGTATAGCTGGGTTTTGAGATAGATTGATTCCCAATTTTCTGATAAATTGTTATGTTGATTTCCAAAGTGGCTGTTTAAATTTGCAACCCCACCAGCAGTGGAGGAGAGTTCTCCTTAATCCACATCTTCTCCAGCATGAGCTGTCACTGTGTTTTTGATCTTAGCCATTCTGACAGGTGTAAGATGGAATCTCAGAATCATTTTTATTTGCATTTCCCTGATGGCTAAGGATGTTGAACATTTCTTTAAGTGTTTCTTAGACAGTTGAGATTCTTCTGTTGAGAATTCTGTTTAGATCTGCACCCCATTTTTTAATTGGATTATTTGGATTTTTGTTGTCTAGCTTCTTGAAGTTTTTGTTTTGTTTTGTTTTGTTTTTGGTTTTTGGGTTTTTTTGTTTTGTTTTGTTTTTTACATACATATTTTAAAAATCAGCCCTCTGTCAGATGTGGGGTTGGTGAAGATCTTTTCCAATTTTGTAGGCTGCAGTTTTGTCCTTTTGATGATGTCCTTTTTGGCTTGCTTTCCTTTACAATTCAGGTCTACTTGCTCTGTGGGCTGGGCCCACCCCATCAATCATTAATCAAGAAAATGTACCATCATTAATAAAGAAAATGCACAACAGACTTACCTATAGGCAATTTGATGGAGATATTTTTTCAATTGAGGTTTCTCTTCACAGATGATTATAGCTTAAGTAAAGTTGACCAAAAAACAAAACAACCTGGACACTTGTTTCACAGATGGAGAATTGGGCGTGCCTCTGAAGTTCCATATTGGGATGGGCAGGCAGAACCTCAGGTCACTCTTTCAGAACTAGGGCCATTCGACTTGATCCAGGTTACTGCTGCAGGATTCAGCTTTCCAGCCCCAGATGATGTACACAAGGCAACATTGTGAGAGACTTACCTGGAACAGTGTATTGTATCAAGGTCTGTCATTTCTAAAGATCACCCATGGGATAGAAATCTACCAAAGCTCTCGGTCTCAGTGTGTCCATCTGACACTTGGAGGGAGAGTGAATTGGTTATCCTAGCAAAATGAAAAAACGAGTATGAAGACTGCTTATAAATCACAGTGTACTGGGATGTCACTCACCCCTGGAAGGATTTTGATGAAGTATGTAATGAGCATAGTATTGGCCTTTGATGTGGGGAGGGTTGATTTTGTGGGAGAAGTTCAGCTTTTTCAGCTTTCTGTAAAGGAAGAATAGAATAAGATGAAGGGACCCAAGTTGTCATCTAGCACATGGAGCTGAGAGGTAGCAAGCTTCCCTAGTTCCCTACTCTTACACAAGTCTCTGAAAGCCCTAAATCCAGACTTGGCTATCTGGCCTCTGTGGCCACTTGGCTGTGACTCTGCCCTCATTGGTAAGTTATGAGATCCCTGTAACCAGAATACACCATTCTCATCCACTGGGGGATAGCCTGAAGTGGTAGTGAACACCTTGACTTCTGGTATTGGGTTACCTTGGGGCATGCCTGATTTCTGCTTTACTAATTTAATTTCTAGATTACTAGTTTAATTCAAAGATTACTAGTTTCTCAGCTTTTCTGGTCTCAGTTTTCACTATAAAATAAGGCGAGTAGTCGAAACTGCTTTACAGGTTGTGTGGTGACTTCAGGATGAGTCTGGCACTGAGTGAGCATTCAGTAGAAGGTTCCTGTCATCAGCAAAGCAAAGGGCTCTCATTCCATGACAATCAGTGTCACTCAGGCTGCCTGAATTTGTACTGTGGACCTGGTCACAAAACCTGAAAGGTTTTGACAGCGGTAATTTCAGAACAGGTGCCCTTTCTGTGTGAGTAACCAAGAACACCAAAGCTGGACCTGGGAACCAGTTACATGGCAAAGAAGAGATTGGGTCTGTAGCCCCTGCCAGAGTTAGGAGGGCCACAGCTGAGTGCTTCAGTCCCCATGAGCCTGTATGCTCTATAGTTTCAGGAAGCACTGTGATTTTCCAGGGCCATTAGGCTGCCTTTGGCATCTGACAACTTATACCCTTCCCAAGGTGTGAAGGAACTAATGTGTCACTTACATTTGTATATATCTAGATAAGGACTGATGGGATATTTTCCCTCTCATCACCCCCCAACACACACACACACACACACACACACACACACACACACACACACACACACACACACTCCTGCTTAGCCTGCTGATACTGTGTGCAATAGGTGTCTGAGAACAAACCATGCCACTACAAGGAAGGAAAGGAGGATGCTGTCATTGGCCCTTGCCTGTCCTTCCCCACTCCATGAGCCCCTCAGTCCTTCCCCACAGCTCCTTGACAGGAGGACTCTCCTGAACTCCTATTTCCCAGGTGAGAAAAGACAGGTGTTGCCTGTTACAATGACCTGCTGACTGCTGGCCACACAGCTCCGGAGTAGTCAGAGTGGAGCTTAAAGTCAGGCTTAAAGCACCATGCTCCTATACCTCTGTCAGCCTGGGGAAAATGTGTTGGCCATGCAGATAAGTTTTTAAAAAGAATCACTTATCAGTCATGGACAGGTCAGCCTGTCTCCACCAGGGAGACACACTGGCTATTGTGCTGACCACATACGGGCTGTTTCCAGCGGGGTAGCCAGTCACCATCACTCTTTCCAAACAGTGTAAGCAGATTATCATTGCTCCTAGGAAACATCCTTGAAGATCTGCAATTTGCCCAGAGGGTTTGGTAGGACACTGGTCCTTACTATGTCCTTCATACACATATGGCCCCTCTGTCCCTGGTAGAAACTGACCTACCTTTGGCTGGGGTTGCATCAGCTACTATGAAATCAGTCTGACAACTTAAGCCTCTTTGAATCCTGGCTCTGCAACGTGTGAGATAATGTGTTTGGACCCATGGCTCAGTAGCCATGAAATAAGAAAGTAAAACCTGAAGTACTGATGTGAGGATGCAGGTGTGTAAGGACCTGTAGGTCTTCACTCTGGGAAGATGCAGGTGTGTAAGGACCCGTAGGTCTTCACTCTGGAAGCTGTTACATTATCTCCCATGTGATTCTCACAGTTCTCTTTGGAGGGAGTTCACACCACCGTTCCATTTTGCAGATAAGGCAATCAAGCATGCACTTGTTCTCACACCCATCCCTTACTAAATTCTGTCTGTGTGTCAAGCCAAATGCTGGGGCAACAGAAGGGACTAAGCCCTGGATCAGCTCTCAGGTGCTCTGAGCCTCAAGACTGTGCTCTTTCTCCATAGCCTCCTGCCTTTCTGGAATCCAGAAGCCAGGCCCGGGAGGGATTCAAGAAATGGCTTCTTTCTCCTTCCTGTCACTCTAGCCCAAACTTTTGAGGTCATCTTTGGTTCCCCTGCCCCACCCACATGTTCAGTCCCTCACTACTGAGACTGTTCCTGGACTACTGGTGTGCTGGGCTTGGCTCCCACCACCAAAAGAAATTTGCTATACACAGTTCTTTCCAGTTCAATACTCTGTCACATTGACAGCTTGACATTGGCCGCAGTGAGATGTTTACACTATGGAAATTGGCAAACAGGGATGCCTCCCAAGTTAAACACTTACAGCACTCTGTTGCCTGACTCTCTGCACCTCCCTTTCTCTTGATTTGTCCCATCTTAGTCTAAGCTTCTGTTATCCCCTACTCAGCAGGTTCCGCCTGGCTTCTAAACTTCTTACTGTCTATTCCATCTCAAAGAACTGGGGCAATCCTTGGAAAAAATACAAACTAGTTCCTGCCAGCTATCCCCTTAAAAAACAAAACAAAAAGTCCTCCATGCTTCCCAGATCACTGGGACTAAAAACCACTCCTCCTTGGGATCTGCCCAGTGTGTTCCATGTGCAGATTCTGATCTCAGCACCTTCCTTGCCTGCCCTGCCTCTCACACCTGGCTCCTTACTGTGGTGGAAAAACCGATATCGTCACCTTGTGATCTGTGCTTCTGCTGGGAGCCCTCTGTCCTCAAGTCTTTGCATGGCCTCTGCCTCCTTCTACTGTCTGGATTTGCAGCCATGTGTCATCTCCTCAAGACATCCCAACACAGACAAGTCCTCCTGTCTGCTTACCGTTCCTGCTACAAGCATCCCCTTTTACTATTTTATTACCTGTCCTTGATGACTGGAGGTCTTTGCTGCCTGGAAAACAACAACAGCAACAACAAACCAGGTGTGTGTGGGTGACTGACAGATGTCATGAGCATCTGGTGGATGAATAGAAAGCTCACCCCTGCAACCAGGGTTCTGCTCTAGAAAGGGTCTCACCCACCACTGCGGACTAAAACCTGGCCTACAACCCAAGCACTAGCATTCAGGAGGTAGAGACAAGAAGACAGGAGATTCAAGGTCACCATTAGCTCTATGCTGCGTCTGCTACCAGTTGAGACCAGCCTGGGCTACATGAGACCTTCCCTCAATTATAAACAAACAAATAAGAAGTATCCATTACTCTGGCTATGGGTGCAAATGCTTCAAAATCTCCAGGCTTTTCCTCATAAATAAATAAGTAAGTAAGTAGTAAGTAAGTAAGTAAGTAAATAAATAAATAAATAAATAAATAAATAAGAAAGAAGTATCCATTCCTCTGGGGTATGGGTGCAGATGTTTCAAACTCTCCAGGCTTTTGATGAACTTAGCTGCTCCTGAGTGGTGACCACTCAGTGTCTAGTTAGATGGTTTATTTCCATGGGGCCAGGTATTGACTTGCTGGGAAGTGTCCCATGGGAAACCTTTCTGTGACATCATGAATAGTCCCCGGGCCTGGGAATATAACTTTGTGGGAGATCACTGGCCTAGCACACATGAAGCTTTGGACTCATTCCCAAGTACCACAGAAAGAAAAAGAAACAATCTTGGGTGTCTGTCAAACCTCGGCCTGTATCAGTTCTTTAAAATTAGAAAAGATCTTGAACTCCTAGGAACCTCAGTTTCATCTGTGACATAGGGCTCATATGGTTTATTTTGCAACATGCTGTGAGTGATCAAATGCAATATACTACATAAAAATGTTTAGTGTGGGGCATAGCACATAGGAGTCAGTCATTGTTGGATTTCTTCCTTGCTTCTCCAAATATGTACCGGCACAAGTCTGTTCAAACCATGAAAAGAATAGTCATATTCTAGAAGATGCTATGTATACAGACTTTTCTCCACTCACTCCCTATACCTCCACACTGCATCCTCGGTGCCTCCAACTGGGCATCTTGAAGAGAATCCCATAAGTGTGGCAGCCAGGGAGTTTGCTAGCCCAAGAATAGTAATCTCTCATCATGAGATCCAGTGACTTTCCTGGAGTCAACCAGACAATCAGAGACACCCACTGAGGAGCCGGCCTCTGTCTTTACACATGTCATGGTTCCCTGAGCTCTGATCTTTAGAAATTGAAAAGACAGAGACCTTCTAACTAGCCTGAGAAGAAAGAGTAGGTTGCTAGAGAGGGGCATCCTGAGCTGACATTCAGAGCCTGCCTCACTCTCTTTGACTGTTGGTAACTCAATGACCTTTCTGCGTTGGTGTGCCCACATTGACTGATGGGAACACAGACCCACCTTGGAGAGCCCTGGGAAGAGAATGGGACTGGGTACCTAGAGCAGGAATATGATATAAACATCCTGGATGTTAGGATTAGTCTAACAGGTCAGTGTGTGAGTTTCAGAAAACAGAGGGAAAAGACATCAAGACATCTTGCTGCTATACCTTTTTAAGCAGTCTCAGCATGCTAAGTGACCTGGTGCACTCTGGTCTGGCAGACAGGCTGTGTCCTCTGTGGGGCTGCTGCTCCCAGAAGCATCTACACTCTCTGAATTGCGCCCTGGAAACACTTTCCTCCATGGTTCACAGGGAAGAACCTGGGGCCCTAGAGCTCAGAGACCTTGCCATTTTACTGCCATTTGCAAGAGTGATGTGTCTCTCTCTGGGAGCTCACACACACACCTCAGGGTGCAAGGATTCAGATAACTGAGCTTTGATCCATTTCCCCAGGGTGTCTTTTTGCTATTAATATTCTTTAGTTGGTATGGTTTTGTACAAAGGTCACAAAACTAGGTAGTTTTGCTTTTGTTTTTTGTTTGTTTGTTTGTTTGTTTGTTTGTTTTTTAAATCTGATTACCAAGTCTGGCCTTGCTCTGACTAGATAGTTGAGTGAGCTTGGGAAAGCTGCACTAATTAATTTTCTACGACTCAGCTTTCTTACCTGTAAAATGGGAACTTTGAAACTTAATTTACCAGAGGCACTGTGAACTTTACATTGACACCGACTTAAATTCAACGAGATAATAAATATTGTTTAAGTGTTGTAGAGAATTTTGTGGTGATAGTGATGACAGGAGAATTGTTAATTCATAAAACTTTCTTTTAGAATGTACTTTTGCTGTTGGCCCTAAACTTGCATTTACTGGGAAGGAGTACGCTGAAAGGTAATTAGCATGTATGCCTCCCTCATTGATTCAAATTAAACTTCACTATCATCTGACAGTGGAACCCTCAGTCTCTGCCTCAATCAGAGGATTTTATACCTGTAGAAATACAGTATCCATTAAAATTATATATTCCTTTGGCACTTAAATCTGTCTACATAGTCTTCTTGCTTTATGTCCTAGCTGACTTATACAACCTCACTTTGCTAAGGCTGGAGAACATGCCTAAGTATTTGTGAAGATTAATGTTTTGTTTGAAGAACCAGGACTTATATGTGATTCAGTTCTGAGTAGCTCATATCAACTATTGAATATTTGCTGTGATGTGGTTAGAAAACCAACGAAGGCAAGGCTGGTGGCCTTCGGAAAGTTGTGGTCCAGGGGTTTGGTTTTGGTTTTGGTTTTCTAATTTATAAATAGTTTCCTACCATATTTAATGGTGGGTCAATACTAACATCTGAAATATTCCCAGTGTTGGGACACAGGAACAGAAATGAATAGACTTGCTCCCACCCCTAAAAGGAGAGTGGGAGGAGATGCAGATGAAGCCGACAGAGACTGGTGTGGGTCTGGAGCCCCATCATTCTTAGATAGGATGCTGGGATTCTGCTGAAGAGGGCCTTCTCTGTATCTCACTATGGTTTATGACCGCTGCTACAGAAGCCCACCTGGACCAGGCAGTGAACAGGCAGGAAAGGGGAACTCAAAATATATAGGAATGTGTCATACCAAACAGTGAATGTTGTTTTAAAAAAAAATGAGCCCAGAGAGATGGGATTTCAGGAGAGGAGATTTCTTTGGACTGGGAGTCATGATGGGCTTGGAGAAAATATGAGGGCTGGCTGGACACTCCTGAGATAAAGACATAGACCCAGGTAACACTGGGTAGTGCTGGCCATGAGCAAAGTCACTATAATGAGAAGGTTGTGAGTTAACCTTAGGTGTCCTGATTAGGCAAGGTGGTGTCTAAGAGAGGTGGAGACTACATAGAAAGGGATCTTCAGGGCTCTTCCATGTCCATTGGGAGCTTCTGCTTCAGTTTGCAGGAAGAGGGGCACAAGGCAGCTTTGGAGCCAGGCTCCCCTTCAGAACGGTGGGACTTTTGGAGAACTTGTTGATGACACTCACTATATTAGGAAGTCTCTTCCCCCAAATTATGTCCCTGGGATAGGGCTCACATTTTCTCTCTGATGGTGGTGGTTAATAATAGACACCCAGCCCAAAGTGGGAATGAGAAAAATACACAGAGATGCACACAGGCACATATTTAATGAGTTCCCAAAGTGATTTGGTTGCCTGATTTTTCACAACACCCCCCCACCCCACCCTCCCACCTGTGTGAAAATCTCTAGTGGTGCTGGAGCCTTGTGCTCCCTTGAGGCTGGCAGGAGCCTAGGAGTGTGATGTGACATGTGCTGCTGGTGTGTGTGTAGGGGAGTGGGTGTGAGGATGCTATCAGAGATGCAGGAGCAATCCAGAGCCTCCTCTATACCTTTGACCCAGTGAACTGGAAAGGGATGACCATAAACTCTGAATCCCAAGCCCCTGACAGGCACCAGATAGCCATGATATCAGTTGGTACTCCTTCCTTCAAGGAGTTGATAAGTTACTTTTCTTATTGCTTTGATGAAATTCCTGGCAGATACAACATAAGGAAGAAAAGGCCTATTTGGGTTCATAGTTTGAAGATATGGTCCATCATGGCAGGGAAGTCATGGCAGTATGGACACGAAGCAACTAATGTGCCTCAGGACCCTAGACCATGAAGTGATGCTGCTGCTCACATTTTGATTAATTCTTATCATCTAAAATAATCCAGTCTGGAATCTTCCTCACAGATATCCCCAGAATTTTGTCTCATAGCTGACTATAGAAAATGTCAAGTTGACAATATTAATTGTCACAGTTCTTGTTATCATGCCCAGGCTGCCCTAGAACCCACTGGTTCAAGTGATTCTTTTGCCTTAGCCTCTCAAGTAGCTGGGGCTACAGGCATATGAGCCATGATGCTCAATATGTAACCCTAAAGGCAGCCATTGACAGCAGACTATGCTTTTGAGAGCCTCTCTGTCCATGCTCACACAGCTAGTAGTTGATGAAGCTAAAATCATGCCAGTGGAGTGTTCTTCTCAGTACATGTCCTAGTTAGAGGTTTCATTGCTGTGATGAAAAACCATGACCAAAGCAACTTGGGGAAAGACGTGTTTATCTGGCATATGCTTCCAAATCACTGTTCATCACTGAAGGAAGTCAGGACAGGAACTCAAAGGGGGCAGGAACCTGGAGGCAGGAGCTTGTGCAGAGGCCATGGAAGAGTGCTGCTTACTGGCTTGCTCATTATAGCTTGCTCAGCCTGCTTTCTTATAGAACTAAGGACCACTACCCCAGGGACCTACAATGGGCTGGGCTCTTCCCCATCAATCACTAATTAAGAAAACATTCTACAGGTGGATCTTATGGAGGCATCTTCTCAATTGAAGTCCCCTCCTTTCAGATGACTTTAGCTTGCATCAAGTTAGTATAAAACTAGCCAGCACAGAGCAAAGAGGGGACAAATTGAAGAGGGAAATATGTAACTGCTGTCAGTTACAATTTCAACTTGAACACTTCCCAGGTCTGAGGTTCCTCAAAGTGGCACAGTCATCCCTTCTCCATAGTGTCTTTGAGAGGGAAAGGTGATAGACTTCTCATAGGTGATATCTCTGTCTGGAGAGGTCTTCATAGGTTTGGAGATTGGAGTATTCCCTTCCCCCACATCCTCAGCATGGGTACCACTCACTTTTCAGTTGGGAATCAGATCCAGTTTAAAGTTACCACAGTCATCCTCTCCCTTTGACACCCGACTCCTCCCCCTCACCCTCCAGTCAACTTTGGAACATCTCAACTACCGATTTGTAAGCTGCAGGTAGTAGAGGTGCATGAGAGCACATCTCAGCCCTGTGCTGGTGTGTATCTACCAGGACTCCCTGAAGGCACAGAGGTTTCTTCTAGGAATGGTCCCTTCCTGACTTCCATTTTATCTGTCACCTTTTGAAACCTAAGCAGATGGTTCCACACACTCACTTTGATTCTGGAGAATCCCTTTCATGTATCCAGCGTGCTACTTGTGTACACTTCTGGTGGACATAGCCTCTGGGGAGAGCGGTAATGTCATTTAGGATACTTCAGAGTATTCAGGTACTATACAGGGTCCTTACTGGAATAGAACTGAGAGGGTAGGTCTGTCTATCAACCTGTCTCTATGGATATATAAGTCTGCTATATATCTGCATCAACAGCTAATATGTGTATGAATCTATTGACATTCACAGATTTACATCTGTGCAATACACATTTTTAAAGAAGGGATTTATTTGTAGAAATTCATATGATCATTGGAACTGCCAAATCCAATATCTATAGGGCCAACTGAGCAGCCTGGAAGTTTAGGCAGGATTTCTATGTTGTATCTGGAGGCAGAGCAATACTTCTGTGCCTCTTTTGGGAAAACAGTGGCCTTTTCTTTTTTGGCCTTCTATGGACTGAATGAGGCCTGACTGGATAAGCTCTACCCACGCTGGGGAGAATAATCTGCTTTGATTCAACAGATTATCAATGCCAATGGTATCCACAAACACTTTCATGGGAATGCCTGACTTGATCCAGGTACACACAGAGGAACCCCCTAGAGCTTGGAAGGGACTGGCTTAGCTGATGAGTCCCCAGACCCAGGAAGTTCTCACAAGATCTGTAGCTAGGAAGGAGGCTAGTATTTCTGAGGAACAGCTCCATCTTCAGCTAGATGGAAGCAAGCCAGATGGATTGCTAGAAGTTTCAGTCACATATTCACTCAAAGATTCATGCGGGTGCCTGACCACTGTTCTATGTAATATGCTGATTACATGCTAAGTCTTGGGTTAGGCCTTCTAGGACAGGATGCAAGAAAAAAAAGGCTTCTAGAAGAGCTTCAGGAATTTGTAATCCCATATCCTAGTAGGTTCTCCATGTTGCACCTTGGTATATAAAACAGGATCTTATGATATTCCATTAACTTGGATGGTGGGTCATTATGGGAAAGTGAGCACATTCTACTAGAGCCCAGTGCATCTCAGGCCTTTGTAGGTCTTGTATCCATTAGAGAATCCAGTATCAGCCATGGAGATGACCCTTGGTAGTATTCACCCCATGACAATATGAATGGAGGGGTCTGTTTGAGGAGGTACAGAGACCAAATTGACCAAATTGGCTTACAAGGTCCTTTAGATAATGACTCCCATGGAAAATACTACTTGTTTTTCATTTTAAGGATGTTAAGAGAGGGTGGGGAAAAGGTTCAGTGGGCAAAAGCACTTTCTGTGCAAGTCTGGCTACCTGAGTCCAATCCTCGCAACCCACAAAAGGTAGCATTTATGATGGGCCATGTATCTGTAATCCCAGAACTCCTACAGTGGCATGGGAAGTGGAGACAAGAGAAGTCCCCAGAAGCTTGTAGGTCAGCTAGCCTAGGATACTAAGCAGCAAACATAACAAAAGAGACTGTGCCTTAAGAGCAAGGTAGAAAGGAAAAGACTGGCTTTCAGGCATGGCCCTCCAACTTAAACAGGTGCATGTGTACTTATAACCCCTCCCCTTCTCTCTGTGTCACACACACACACATACACACACACACACACACACACACACACAGACACACACACACACACGTTAAGAATATATATCTTGGGGTGGGGCTGAAGAGGTGACACAGTGGTTAAGAATACTGGCTACTCTTTCAGAGGACCTGAGTTCAATTCCCAGAACCCACATGGCAGCTTACAACTGTCTGTAACTCCAGTTCCAGGGGACCTGGCACCCTCACACAGACATAAAATGCAGACAAAACACAGATGCACACAAATAATATTTTTTTAAGATTTATTTTATTTATTATGCATGCAATGTTCTGTCTATATGTTTGCCCACAGGCCAAAAGAGGGCAGCAGATCTCATTATGGATGGGTGTGAGCCACCATATGGTTGCTGGGAATTGAATTCAGGACCTCTGGAAGACCAGTCAATGCTCTCTTAACCACTGAGCCATCTCTCCAGTCCAAATAAATAAATGTTTTTAAGATACATATCCTGCGAGAGCGGTTTGTTTTCTCTTGTAAGCACGAAGTTGTGAGAGAATGACGTCTTGTCCCAGTAGCCCACGAGGATTACTAAGTCACCACTGAAGTCCGCCTGTTCAAAGGAGTAAGCTGATTCATAGGTCACTTTGGGTTATGAAAGTTCGTTTCAATCTCATCTGCATGTTTGTGGTCATAGAGATTTGAAAAAGGTTTGGCATCCCATTTCACTGTCTAAATACTCTCCTACGTTGGTAATAAGGCAGAACGAAAGAGTCAGACAACTAGAGCCATGGTAAGCTATGCACTACAGGAACCTCTAAGGTACGAGGAGCCGCAACCAATAGGGACAGATACATACTTGGTGAGGCCCAGTGTAAAGCGCTAACATGGAACCCCTCATTTAATAAATATTCGGACTCTAAAGGCATCGAACAGTAGAGCATCAGGCTGAGCCCAGGCTAGTCCAGGCTTCATCCTTGGGTGTGGCACAGACACATAGAAGAATCCAGCCTTGATGTGGAAGGAGTCTTCACAGTCAGGCGGTGCTTGGAAAACCAAAGAGTGGTAGGAATTTACCAGCAGAGCCTGGTGCTATGAAATGAAGATGTGGGAGTTGAGTCATGAGAAGGGCTTAGCCTGAGGTGATACAGAGAAGGAAAGATGAACTGCACAGGGCCTGACAAGAGCCTGTGACCTGTGATTTTCATCAGTTCCCCTCAGAAAGTCCGTGTGACCCTGACCTCACATGGATTTCAGGCCCACGGAATCCCATTTGGGACACAGCCCAGTATGTCCTCATTTGCTAGCTCGTCCATCCTTTGCCCTTACTCTCATTGCCTGATCTTCCCAAAGTGCCATAGGGCAGGCCAAACTAGCTCCAGTGAGGCCTGTGCACAGCCAGCTCCTAGCTAAGATGGGAATAGTCCTGAGACACACTGCACTCAGCAGTTCACAGGCCTTTGAGGCCCTGAAACAACAGGCTTTGTGAGCTTCTGCCAACTCCTTCAATGTGTCCCAAATTGTCCATCTTGTTGTCATCCCCTGTTTGTGGAGAAAGTCATCACAGGAGCTTGGTGACAAGTTGCTCAGATTCTGACAGATTGCCTGTTTCCTCTCAGCTCTAGCTGTCCCGGTCCCCGCCAGCAGAAATCGGGTGGTAACCCCCTCCTTTCTCTGTGATGGGTTACTGTTCCTCTACAGCCCTTGCTCTGATAAATCATTTAGGATGTCAAACCATCAACAGCATTGCCATAAACCCTTTCTACGCGTTCATAAACGGGATCATGCTGAGAAGACGCATTAAGCGGAGACTTGGGAAGCATTTGTGGCTGTTTATTTGCCTGAAAACACACTGGGCAGGGCAGTGGGGATGATGGAATGTGGAGCTGAAGGCAACCCTTCTCTGAGCAGAGAGTTCCCCACAGTTCTTAGTGGCAGGGAGGGGCCTTTGTAGCAAAGCTGGGATGGGGCGCTCGTTGGAGCCCCTCACAGTTCTCCAGAGTAAAGTAAGGCACAGAGGATAAGGGATTTCTGATGTTCTACAGACAGCAGGCAATAACCTTGCTCCTAAGTCAGGTCTTCTGTCCTAAAACACGATCACCACTAGATAAATGCTTAAAATTCTCAGCCATGCATCTCTGAAGAGCTCTTCTGACTTCCAAAGACCTCACTTTCCCCATGTGAGAATGGCTGGCACCATCTATTATTTCCCCAAACTGATAAGAAGAAGCTGAGAGAAACATTCACGTGGAGGCACCTAAGTGCCTTAACTCCACAACTTTGGGGTTTGTCACATGAGTCTGTCTTCTCACCTCAAAAGTGAAAGTTTTCAGCAGGGTTTGAAACCCGGGTTTTATCACTACCTGGCATATACAGAGATGTCAGCCATGTTCATCATTGTCATTGTCTTCATCACTATTTCTGGTACCAAATAAGCCCTCCGTGATGATTATTTTTCCATTATTGCAGGCACGAGCTGCAGTGTAGTTGGAATAAGCATTCTCAGCATAAGCGGACAGGGCTTTAAATTATGGCTGTGCAATTTATTGGCAGTGTGAGCTTCCCAAATGTCTGAGGCTTGTTTAGCATCCAAGAAGTGGAGTTGCAATAGACACCTTGAATTGCTGCTTATGATGACTGGGAAAAAAAACACCTGGCCTGCCATGTCATTCATGCTGAAAACATTAGCACAGTGCTGCTTTCATCCTCAACTGTTATTTTGAATGATTTTAAAGTGAGAAACCCTTCACTCCCAGCCAAGAGCCAAATAGTCCTCTCTGTGTTTGTTGCAACAAAAGCATTGCCTGCAATTTAGACAGTTTGCATCATGCATCTGTTTCCAGCCTGTCTATGCTACGGAGGCATGATGAAAAAGCCACCAATCCGCATGGCCCAGGGATCTTGCTGAAGTTGGTAACAAAGACTTTAGCAGGTAAACACTGAGTGCAAATGCTTGCATTCGTTTGTAGTCTTGGCTGGCTCTCCTGGAGACTGCAGAAGTGGGCTGTGTCCTTTAGGCTCTCTCTACCAGTTCTGCTATGATTTTGTGTGATCTGCCTGCCCTGCGGGACCCTCTACTGTAGAAGGTAGGTGGTAAACCATATGGAGTGGGAGTTAGACCCAGGGCTCACTAACCATGGGTGGAGCCTTTAGAATATTGGTAAAAAATATCTGCAAACCTGCAGGGTAAGCCCACCTACCATCGATTAGGGAACTGGGGAGGGAGCTTGAGGATGGGGCACAGAATGTCCTGTCTGGAGATACAAAAGGGAGTGAAGGGATTGGTTCTCAGTTAAGACATATGTACTTGTGCGATGCCAGAATATGTTGGCAGACCTGTCTTAGCTGTCTGCCTGGGGATATAGCTTACCACTGTCCTCTCCTTCAGATAAAGCAAAGGAGGACTTTGTCAGTCAGCACGATGCTCAAGCCTTCACTTAAGATTGTATATTGCTGGGCATCTTGTTGGTGTACTCCACATTGTTCATTAGTGGAAGAAAGCTAAGTTGCGCATATTTTACTGCTTTTTGGGGGGAGGAATCTACAATAATTATTATTTTATATAGAGAAACCTAACTTAAGTCTTAATAATTTTATTGCTTTTATTGCCGATTACCAAACCAAAAGAATAAAATGGAGTGTGCTATTCATATAAAACTTCCTTTATATGTTCTGGGCTGTTTGATTTCTGGATCCCAGAAACTAAGCAATGCTGCTAAAATCTTCAACTGTGAATAAACTGTTTTTGTTTGTTTGTTTTGTTTTTCCAGATAAGTTTGTCTTGGAGGGCAATGGAATAGCAGAAATATTGTATGGCTTGTTATATCAGAGGAATATATTTGTTTAAGGAAAGAGGATTAGAAGTCAAACATTTCCACAAAGCCACTTTCTGTTCTCTGATTCTAGGCAAGTTGTTAATGTTTCTAAGCCTCAGTTTCTCAATCTGTAAAATGGGAATGATATCCACTCCAAATCTACCTACTGAGGTTTTGGTTAAAATACTGAATTAAAGCATGCACAGCTCTTGACACTATTATAGGCACATCGGGGGCCATGACATGCCAACAAGCTTTCTAAAGGACAGTAAGACTACAGCCACAGCAGTGGCTGATGCCTTGGCAGTGTAGGCTCAGAGACTTAAACAATAACCTCTGTGATAAGCAGTCAACCAGCATCCACTGGCCCACCTTCTCCATCCCTAGGGTGCTAAAGGCCCCATGAAGATCTGCACCCTCCAAGCTGGCCGACAAGAAGGCATCAGTGCGTCGTTAATTACTAAGGAATTTGTATGAGCTAGTTATTAAACACAGTTAAAATTAAAAATTAAAGGACATAAGCTTACTTGTAAATAAATGATGTTAAAAACAAAGAGAAAGCACTTGACACTCACCACTCCCCAATTCTTTTATGATATTACCCTGTCCTCCTGAAGTCTGTTTTATCTCGGTGGTAGACAAATCAAGATCCTTGCTTCTGTTCCTGTCTTCTAGCTCCCCTCTGCTAACTTAACCGATTGCCGGGAGCCAGCCATGGCAGGAATATTTACACCACAGGAATGAGCAAACTCTGCAAATCAGCACTATTTATTCATTGACTTACTTACTTTTCCTTTGGGGAGGACAGTAGTTAAATATTTACTAGCACAAGTTTGGGTAAAACTTACTAACAAGCAGGGCTGCTTCATTGTGAGGCACAGTCTGGTGTAAAGCCGACACAAATTTCCTTCCAGCTGACTCTTGTTAGAATTTACAGTGATTTCGTATTTTCCTGGTAAATAAATGCATGGTTTGAGATGATGGCTTGATACAGTTTTGTAGCCCCTTATTTACAGAGTGTGGAATGCCAGAAGCCCCAAGGAAAATATTATTGTGTAAAATCAACTGTCTTTGTATTCAGATCAGGGTTCTTAAAACGTCATTTCTCAGATAGGACCGTTTTCTTCCAAGCATTAACCAGTTTTGGAATGCTTAAACTGTACTATTGAGGAAATTCAGCCTCACAGACGAATCTGACTGAGATGTCCCCACTGTGGGAAGAGGCTAGTTCTTTGTTTATTTGTTTGTTTGTTTTCAAAGTGGTTGACTGAATAGAAGGGAAGCAGGTGGGTGTCACTTGGGCCAGCATGAAAAAGCTTCTAGAAACTTTCCTTCTGTGAGTAAGCATCCACCCATACAGAACAGCAGCAAGGGGGAATGTCAGTCCGCCTCAATGCAGGACCCAGAGAGAAGAGAGTGGGAAGGAAAGAAAACAATAATATGCCACAAGAAAGGCCACTGTGACACACCAGAGCCACTGTGACATACGAGAGCCACTGTGACACACCAGGGCCACTGTAGTGCTCCAGGGCCACTGTGACACACCAGGGCCACTGTAGTGCTCCAGGGCCACTGTAGTGCTCTAGTGCCACTGTGACACACCAGGGCCACTGTGACACACCAGAGCCACTGTAGTGCTCCAGGGCCACTGTAGTGCTCCAGGGCCACTGTGACACACCAGGGCCACTGTAGTGCTCCAGGGCCACTGTAGTGCTCCAGGGCCACTGTGACACACCAGAGCCACTGTAGTGCTCCAGGGCCACTGTAATACACCAGGGCCACTGTGACATATGAGAGCCACTGTGACACACCAGGGCCACTGTAGTGCACCAGGGCCACTGTAGTGCTCCAGGGCCACTGTAGTGCTCCAGGGCCACTGTGACACACCAAGGCCACTGTAGTGTTCCAGGGCCACTGTTACACACCAGGGCCACTGTAGTGCTCCAGGACCACTGTAGTGCTCCAGGGCTACTGTGACACACCAGGGCCACTGTGACACACCAGAGCCACTGTAGTGCTCCAGGGCCACTGTAATACACCAGGGCCACTGTGACATATGAGAGCCACTGTGACACACCAGGGCCACTGTAGTGCTCTAGGGCCACTGTGACAAGCCAGGGCCACTGTAGTGCTCTAGGGCCACTGTGACAAGCCAGGGCACTTGACAGACCAGGGCCACTGTGACAGCTGAAGCCACTGTGACACTCCCAGGCTTCTGGAACTTGAGGCAGAAAAGCACTTGAGCATGTTGACCCCTGCACAACTTGATTGATATTTTGTGTTCACACGTGCTGCTGTTCAGGTTCTGCTTGTATCATTTTGATGAAGCGTGTACTCTGAGGTAGGACAGTAGATTTCTCTGGGCTTCACTCTTTAACCATCTCAGAAAATAGAAACTGTAATACTTACCCCATTGTTATTGCTTGCATTAGTTGAGATAAAGTTATGAAGGCCCTGGATTGTTGAGTTTCCAGTAATAGCCACTCCACCTGCCATATCAAGCCAGGACAATCATTTTAAAGTTTCGGAGCTAGACTCTAGAAATAAGATATCCCTGAATAAGAACACTCATTTTCATAAGTAGTAGATGTTTATCTTTTAGTCATTTCTTTGTTTAAAATGTAAAGTGAAACTGTCCAAGTGGAGTTTGTAGGTAGGAGCTTATTTCTGGAGAAGATACTAGTTTTGATCCTGTCATTTGGTAGGACAGACCCAAGACCAGCTACAATAAGGTGTGTGGGGATGGACATGATGGTGTATGTCTTTAATCCCAGCACTTGGAAGGCAGAGTTAGGCAGTTCTCTGTGAGTTAAAAGCCAGCCTGGTCTACCTGGTGAGTTCCAGAACAGCCAGAATTACACAGAGAGACCCTGTCTCAAACCTGTGCCCCCCAAAAATGTTGTATCTTCCTTGACTTTGAAAATCTCTCTCTCTCTTTCTCTCTCTCTCTCTCTCTCTCTCTCTCTCTCTCTCTCTCTCTCTCTCTGTGTGTGTGTGTGTGTGTGTGTGTGTGTGTGTGTGTCCATGTGTCTAACTCCCTCCACGAAGAACTAACCAAAATGGGGATACTGAGCTCAGTGTTTTATAAACTCTACCAGCCTGGAAGAAAATAATTTTAAAAGTCATTTTTGTCATCTTGCATTAGAAACCAATTTGCTAGGCAAAATGGAATGTAGGACACTGTTGTGTGAATGAAATAGCAGACATGTGGCCAAAGGTTAATAGCTCCCATTGCCCAGTCCTGAAAGAAAGAAAAAAATCACAGTGTCACTTCCACTCCTGACATTTGGTCCTGTCACCCCTTGGAGCGAACAAAGCATCTTTGTTCGTTATAAAGAGGCCTCCATTTATGTCTTTCCAAAGTTTTCCGGAGCTGTGCCTCTCCATTTTGGGCCATGGGAGGGGTGAATACTGAGTAGAGAGAAAGCTTTGCAGCAGTGTACAGAACCCTGGCCATTGGCCATAAACTACATTGCCCCTAACTCTCTCCTGGGACAAGTGGCAAGAAGCCATGAGAAACAAGAGAGGCCCCAGCAGGACAGAAAACCCACAGCTCACAGTGAGAAACAAACACTGACGCATTTGTTCTCAGGGTGGGGTACAATGCTACAAAATGCCATTGAACTAGAAAGCAAAACCAAAAGTACTTTCAAATCGCTCTATGGGCAGGGATACTGTCAGGGATACTCAGATGCTGTCCCCTCTGCCTCTGCCAGTGTGCTTGCTTGTCCGTGTCACAGTTGCCCACTGTTGGGTTGTTACTTCTCTTGCAAGTGCTGTGAATGACAACAAAACCAGCCCTGGGAATTGTTCTGTTCTCCATGACTTGCAGCTGTGTGCCTCTCCAGCAGCCCCAGGGTCACTCCTTCATTCTTGCTCTGTTGGCTGGAACCTCCTTTTCTCCAGCTATCTGTTTTCCAACCTGCTCAAAGTCCTCAGAGATACTGGATAAGAATCACCAGTGTCTGATCTTAAGAAAAACAGTAGATTTAGGCATTGTTTAAAATGCAGCTCATAGTAACAACTACTTCAAGTCCCGCTTAGGACCTGCATGTAAGAACAAAGCTTGCTATTGCTACCTGGGATGAACTCTGACATTTTAATCCCTTTCAAACCCATTTCACTTTTCAAACCCTTCAAAATGATCTCTCTGATGCATTAAATTCATTTCATGGCTCATGAAAGAGATGCAGCTTCCCACTGGAAAACGCTGCATTTTGGACTTTAATGGGGCACACAGATCATCTAGGTGCTGGCAAGTGTCAGGTTCTGACTCATCAAGTCTGAGATGGGGTCTCTGATTCTTCATTTTTAACAAGCTCCCATGGGATATGGATAGGGCTTATCTTTTGGCAGTACCTTAAGCACCCGGGTTTTCTGGGGCAACCATTGTTCAGTACCACGGACAGAGCAAACCCATGCCCTCCTTCCTCTTCCCCCCCATCCATATCCTGAGCTTCTCTGTAAGACCTGTGTTACCAATTGGTCAAGAAGCCAAGGAACCTTCTAGAGGTCGCCTAATGATGTAAACTACAATTACTCTTCCACAAAGGAAGCCTCTTTGTCTTCAAGGGTGAGCACCTTGGAGCAGCGACCCTGCCAAGGAGTAAGTAGAGTGGAGGGTCAGAACTTGTCAAAGCAGAGGAAGAGCCTTGCTTGTGGGAACTGGCTCAGCTCCTCACAGCATCTTGACAGTCTCTCTGGTTTACTTCAGTCCTAGCCACTGACTGTGTCTTTGTCTTCACTTGGGGTCACACACACACAAAAAAGCACAGAACATCCCGCTTACAGATTTGCTCTGGTAAGCTGGATTCCAGCCTTAGTGTGCAGCTAAGGTGATAAGGCCTTTCCATTAGTCTGTGACCATGACTCACGCTTTATGAAATCTAACTGGATCCCAGAGCACATGTTACCAGGAACAGCTGTATGTTCATGCCAGTCTAGAATCAGAACAGTCCTTCTTGGTCCTGGCTATGTTAGGATCACCTGGCAGCTTTGCTAAATGCTGTTAGAGGGGCTCACCTAAGACCAGTTCCATCAGAATCTCTGAGTAGAAAGCAGGTTTCTGTTGTTGTTAGAAGTTCTCTAAGTGGCCTGGTCATGTGGCCAGGACTGAAGATCATGGTGTGTACCATATTCTCTGTGAGAATAGAGATCAGGTTCTAGCCACCTTTGCTTCCCCTTCTTGTTTGTCAAAATTCTTCTAGCACCTTGGACAATGCAATGGGCTCCCACTAAATGGCTATTAAGTTGCTGATGTAATGAGGTGATCTACACCTGCTTTGCACACTATGGTGGTATTATGTTCCCCAAAATATTGTACACCCAAATAAACTTATCTGGGGTCAGAGACAGAACAGCCACAATATTAAACATACAGGATAGGCAGTGGTAGCACACGCCTTTAATCCTAGCATTCCAGAGGCAGAAATCCATCTGTTCAAGGATACAGCCAAGCATTGTGACTCACACCTTTAATCCCAGAAATCCAGCCTTTAATTCCAGGCAGTGATGGTAGAAAGTAGAAAGGTATATAAGGCATGAAGACTAGAAACTAGAAACATTTGGCTGGTTAAGCTTTTAAGCTTTGGAGCAGCACAGTTCAGCTGAGATTCATTCTGGATGAGGACACAGAGGCTTTCAATCTGAGGAAACAGGATCAGCTGAGGAACTGACAAGGTGAGGTAGCTGTGGCTTGTTCTGCTTCTCTGATCTTCCAGCATTCACCCCAATACCTGGCTCAGGTTTGATTTTATTAATAAGTACCTTGAATATTCCTGCTACAGCACACAGAATGAAAGACTCACACATTGGCTTCCATGGCTACCTGACACAACAGACCTGGGGGTCGATCTTATTTATCTCATTC
This sequence comes from Onychomys torridus, assembly GCF_903995425.1. Lineage (NCBI taxonomy): Eukaryota > Metazoa > Chordata > Mammalia > Rodentia > Cricetidae > Onychomys > Onychomys torridus. Next base: position 75,407,009 of record NC_050443.1, read on the forward strand.
TGAAGTGCAGGGAGCTGAGGCTTAGAAACTGTGGCTGAGTCAGATGAGGTCATGCAGGGAGTGCCAGAGCCAACATCCCAGCTTGATCCAGGTTATACTGAAGCTGTTTGGAACTGACATCAGCAGGCTTCTGAGGCTAAAGAAGACCCACAGACAAGCTCTTTGTTTCTCTCTACCATCATATTTAGAGCTTTATGGAAAATATAGAATCCTTATTAGTATTTTTGTGGTATTCATTTTCAAAACAATAGTAGCCTTTAGTAAGTATATTTGGTTTGGTGATTAGAGTTGTCAATCAGCAGACCAAATCAGGTCTCCTTGAGGATGTCAAAGTCCATGGACACTCAAGTCTCCTAAGTACCATGCTATAATATTTACCTGTAATCCATGTTCATCTTTATATTTAACTGAAATCCTCTATGGATGGCCTCCAATACCCAATGTAAACTCTGTGTAAATAGGTGTTAAATGGATTATTTAGGGGATAGTGAGAATTAAAAGTGGCCTATACATGCTTGGTACAGACATGATTTTTTTTCCCTCAAATATTTTTAGTTCTAATTGTTTGTGTTCCAAGATGCAGAATCCACATAAGGACAGACATAGGTTGTATCCATTGCCTCTTTATCAACTTGAGTTTCATGGTATTGCAAGGCAGGCATTGCTCCTCCCTCTTGGATAGAAAAGAAACTAAGGCTTGGAGAGGTTAATTAACCTACCTGTAAGGTTAAAGCCAGAAAGTGGCAAAGGCAAATTCAGCTCCTCCTGAAGCTCTCTGCCCACTTCTTATTTGAAGTGCAATGTCAGTAAAATCATCTGATTAGATCCTTGAGCTCAGTAGGGAGGTGGATGGCACAATGGCAGATAGGTTCAGGATGCAGGTTCAAGACAGATGTGAGGAGGGGATTAACCACCTGGCAAAAGACTACACAAACAGGGCCCACAAACTAGAGGGGCTTCTTGTAAAAGTAAAATGCCTCTACATCTCCTCCCTGCCCCAGGAATCCCAGCATTCCAGGTACCCCTCCCAGGACATGAGGACGCAGGTCCCAGGGAAGGCAATCCCTCTGCTTGCAGAGGGACACAGAAACACCTCTGTTGTTGTCATTGGAGTTCCTTGATGATGGATGGCAGGCCATTTATCGAGCCTGAAGCCATTATTCGTGAAGGACAATGGCCCACTGGGACCTCACACATTCTGAGAAGAACATGAAACAGTCAGAAGAGGGATTATGTGGAACAAAGTAAAAGGGAGACTCGAGTCTTATTTCCTGCGCCTTGAAACCACCAGGAATGAAGGAAGCTCTCTGGAGCTGCTGTCAGCAAATGCACCAAGGGCCCAGACAAGTTCACTAGCTTCCTGGTATCCATTACTAGCCAGCATTGAAAGTGATTGTGTAGGATTTAGCAGAGGATTACCCTTTTGGACAGCATTACATGGGAGATACTTTGATGTGGAAAGAAGTTTAGTGTGTGTGAGATCTACTTTACTTTGTAGTGAAGAATTGGTGTACAAAGAACTGGGTCAGTAACTTCAGAACCATCAGCAGGAGTTTCCTTTGTTGGGAGCACTCATCCCTGTGCACAGGACTGTGAATATAAACAAATGAATGCCTTTGTTTCACTTGGCTTGAGAATCCCTTCTACAATACTAGAAACCCCACTGTGTAATATGAGGAGAAGTTAATGCTGTATGTATGAACATGGGGTTAAAGATAATAATGGCATCCAGAGACACAGAGTCTTAAGCCTGCTTCTTTGGCTTTGGCTTTGGGTCAGGAAGCGTCAATGGCTGCACAAGCTGATGGTTTCTGACAGTGGCTAAGGATGGGGTTTCCGGAAGTAGGTGGAGAGCCAGCCTTAATGGTACCAAAGCACCTGGCTCCCTACCATGAGGGATCTATGGTTTGGAAACCGGGCATCTCATTAGGTAAAGGAAAGCAACCTACTTCAGACAATGCTTAGGGCAGGGTTGGCAGGGCTGGCACATACCCAGCCAAGTACTCATTGTGTCTTGGAACTCCCTGTGATGGGTGGTAGCCTTCCATTGAAGGGCTGTTGGGAACACATCCTACTGTATGCTTGGTGCTTCCCTGGTTGCATTTGGAGGTGCTATTTATTGGTCAGCTCTTTAAAAACTTATTTCTGAGCCAGGCAATGGTGGGGCACTCCTTTAATCCCAGCACTCGGGAGGCAGAGCCGTGCGGATCTCTGTGAGTTCGAAGACAGCCTGATCTACAGAGCAAGATCCAGGAAAGACGTAAAGCTACACATAGAAACCCTGTCTTGAAAAACCAAAACCAAAACAAAACAAAAAACAAAAAACAAAACAAAAAAAAAAAAAAACTTATTTCTGGAACAACATGGCCAGGATTTAAGCATAAGCCCTGGTGCTTGCTCAATCTTGACTGGGTATATTTTTTAGCCCCTCTGTAACTTGATTTTTTTTTCATCATAAAATGTGGGACTATGGTGCTATGCGGATGGTTCAGCAGTTAAAGGTGCCAAGCCTAGGGACCTCAATTTCATCCCCAGGACCCACATTGCAAAAGGAGAGAACCAGCTCCTATAAGTTGTCCTCTGACCTCCATATGCTTTGGGAAACATCTTCTCCACCAACACACACACACACACACACACACACACACACACACACACACACGCGCGCGCGCGCACGCGCACACGCACACGCACACGCACACACGGACAGGGAGGAAATTCTGACCTGGTGATAGCAGATGGGAGCTTGCACTGCCCTGCCTTAGAGATGTTATTTTTGTAGGAGTATATAGGGGCTTCGCAGCTAATGAAACAGCCCCAGGGAAGGAAAGAATAAAAAATGGGCAGCCATTTCTCAGAGCTCTGGGGGCCTCTAAGAAGGGACAAGGCCATGGGGAATTAAATAACGGGGATGCTGTCCACATATGGTCAGGGGGGAGAGAGACACTGAAGTGTTTGCATTGTTCCAGGAGAGAAACTGTCAGCATGAAGAAAGGTCCAGTTGTGGGCTTGGGCAGCATGGTGTGTGTGTGTGTGTGTGTGTGTGTGTGTGTGTGTGTGTGTGTGTGTGCACAGATTTGCATGAAAACTACAAGACTCACTGAAGGAAATTTGACCAGAGAGCTTGGAGGAGAAGCTTGAGGGACTCTAGTCCTCAAACCAAAGAGTAGCAAGTGAATTTGATTCCACTCTGAAGATTTTTATGCGCTCATAAAACTGTATAGTGTGAGCTTGTAAAGCATCAACTCAATCCACAAAGTAGGATTAACAAGGTACAAGAGAAGCTAGGTCCCAGGAACTAAATAGTGCACCTGCTGTATTTGTCCTTTTCCATTCATCTTTCAGTTACTTGTTTCTCACACTTGGCCCCCAAGAGCTCTTCAGTGGGAGTGGTAGGGTGCCTAGGAAACCAGCATTTAACATTTTGGACACAACACTGGACAGCATGCTTGAGACCACTCTCCTGTCAGCCTAAGCATAGAAGCAGAATCAGAGGGTTTTGGTGGACTCAGAACTTTGATTTCTGACTCCAAGTCCTTCCTTTGTCCACTTAGGAAGTACAGGAAATCAGTGTACTAATCATTGTCCTATGCAGGGTCCAGGCCACCATGAGTCCCAAATGCCCTGTGTGCACAGAGCGATCAGAATGTTCCCATGGCATAGACTCTCTGACAGTGTCACTGCTGCAGATTGGGAGGAGAGAAATCATTTATTCAAAGCCCACTCTGCCTCTCCGTGCCTAGGATAAGCAGTGAGCAGTGAGAATCCAAGAAGGAACCCCACAGTCACATGCATTGGCTTTCAGCCCTCCCTCTATCCTGTGACCCTTAGCCTCTGCTCTCTCCATCCCTCTAAAGTGGGTCTTTCCCATGTCTTCAAAGCTCATGGAGAGGCAGTGCATGAGGTACCCAGGAGGAACCTGGCAGTTCTTAGATCTTCAACCACTACTTAGCTTCCCTCCTCCATTTGTTCCCAAGAGACTTTCAAAGAAACCTCGTACCTTGCTCACCAGAGTTTTAGCCCTTCTTTGATGTTACAGAGCAAAGTCTCTCTTCTATCTCAACTTTGGGACCATTTGCATATTAGGTTGATATCAAGGTGGAGTTTGATGAGTTCTTTCCTAACAGGTTATTTATTTACAGCTTCCTTATGCCATCACAGGTGGGAACTGACATCCTGTATTCCTCACAGTGGTTTATGGAACGCCCCTGTGTGCAGGCCAAATCTGGGCACTGAGTGGGGATTGGTGGATGGGGCAGAATAAAGCACCCACCGTGGCCATCATGTTGGGTGTGTGCTGAAGTTGATGGGGACACAGAGACTGTGGTCCCCAGCAGCTTTATATCTGTTTCTACATGAAGGAGTCAGGCCCAGGCTCTCACAGACTCACTCAGATGCATCTTTCAAGTCAAGACTGAGATAGTCAGCTCTGCATGGCATTGGGTGGGAAACAGTAGAACACTTTCAAGAAACTGGATTTCACTTTAAGAGTTCTCAGAGGAGGAAACTGATGCTGTGAGAATTCATGAGTATCAAAATAATCAACAGGACCCCAGCATGTCTTTTCTTTTCTCTGGGTGTCTCCCTATCCTCCACATGAGCATTCCTTCCAGCCCCACAATCCATGCTGCACAGTGTGTGGCTCACACAGTGTGTGGCTCACAGCCTGCAAGCCGGTGTGAAACCGGCTTGGCTCTTGGTCTATTTATCTTATCTCCTATTTATATTTGGAAGCCTGCTTCTTCATGTTAGAACTGCCTGCATCACACGCCCTGGAAATGTCTCTGTTTACCTGGATTGTGCTGTGAGCACGATCCAGGGTTATTAATAAAACATGACAGCTTCCCAGCTGCTAGGGCTAAAGAACTACTATAAAATTGATGGCCACAGCTGGGGGCTCTGGATGCCTGAGAACCCCTACTCTCCATAAGCCTCATCTGACCTTAGAGGCCATGGTGGGGCAAGGGCCACTGAACTAACCTGCTTGGGAAACACTGCCATGTTTTTATCTTCTCCGTCCTCGTGAGTTGAGAGAACTCACATGTCTGTCCATGTGAGAGACAGCAAACAGACAAGGTTTGGTCACACATTCTGTCTTAGCATTAAAAAAAAATACCAATATCTCACCAAAATAATTGCTTCCACCGCCTCCTAGAAAGCCTGATTTGTCCATGGCAGGCCTGCCTTCCTTTGTGGCATCCCCAGCATTCTGAAGGGCACCACATTGAGTGGCGGCTACTCCTTTGTCTAGGTTTGCTGTGATTAGCACTACAACCAAATGCAACTTGGGGAAGAAAGAGTTTCTTTAGCTTCCACATCATGATACGCATCCGTCACTGAAGGAAAGCAGGCCAGCACTCAAGCAGGGCAGGAACTTGGAGGCAGTACCTGAAGCAGGACTGTGGAGAAGAGCTGTTTATGGCCTTGCTCCCCGTGACCCGCTTTCTTTATTTTTAATTCATTTGTAAATTCTTAGGGTTTTTTTGTTTGTTTATTTTTGAGATCATCATATGCAGCCCAGGGTCACTTGCTCAGGGATGGCACAGGTGAGCTGGACCCTTCCATTTCAATCACTAACCAAGAAAATGCCCTACAGACTTGCCTATCTGATGGAGGCATTGTCTCAATTAGGGTTCCTCTTCCCGGATGACTTTAGCTTCTGCAAAGTTGACAAAAACTAACCAGTATCCCCTATCACAGGGGCATGAGGTTCTGTCTGCCAGTCTCCACCCCTCCCACTCTGTTGTACTTTCTGTTTGGGAAAGTGAGTTTGCCTCCCTGGACCTGCATGTGGTATGGTTTCCTGTGAGAATACAACTATGCATAGTACTGATACACAGTCCCAGCTTGCACTTATTCCAAGTAAGAATTGTGTGTATGGTACAAAAGTAACACAATCAGTAGAAAGCCCACTTGAAATGGTGGGTGCTTGTCTCTTGCTAGGCTAGGGATAAACCGTAAGATATTCTCCCACAATGCTGGGCAATGAAGCAGGGAGCTGTCAGTCCCACAGTCAAAAGGGGAAACAATCATTACCCCTCAGTGCACTGTGTCTGGGCTAGAGTGGTCAGGTGTACTAAGTGCATTTGTGTACATGCACGTACATGTGGCTGCATGTGTTTTTTTGTGTAGATTCATGTCCTGCATGTCCTCATTTGCTCTCCATTTTATTTTTTGAGATAGGCCCTCTCCCTGAGCCTAGAGCTCATTGATCAGGCTAGGCCGGCTGGCCAATGAACTCCAGGGATCTCTGTTTCTGCCTCTCCTCCACCCAGTGTGTACAGATACACACTGCTGTGTCTGGCTTTATGTGGGAGCTGAGGATTGGAGCACCCACCGCTCTTCATATCTCAGCACTTTACCAACCCAGCCATCTCCCCAACGCTTTCGGTGCACTTTTGACTCGATAGTATTTTTAACTTACAGTGGGTTTATGAGCTTTGACCCCAATGGGAGGAAAGGAGAGTCTATACACACCATATAAACCCTTCCAACCACCAAGATCCACATTCCTATCCTTTCTCTCATTCTGACTTCATTGCAGCCTGCTGAGGTGGGAGTGGCTAGTCCCCTTTCCCAGCTCAGGAGACCATGTTTGAGAGAATGAAATGACTATCTTGTGTCATGGGTTCAGAGAGTCTCCCATCTGTCCCCAGCTCTGCAGAGTGGGCAGGGTGTGGCTAAAGGGGCAGCAGGTGCCCACACTAGTGTCTGATTGGAGTCACACGTACTGTGGAACCCTGTTCAGGGACCTGCTCCTCCCCTTGGGAGCTCAGTTTCCTCCACTGTAAAGTGAGGTTACTGCCCTAAATCAGAGCTTCTTAATGTGAACATGTGGCCGCAAAGAAAATAACTGAAAGTTAGCATTTTCTCCCATTGCGAATATAGGCAATAAACCACAATAGCATTAGCAGTTTCTGGGACTTTGTTACCAGGAAGAATCAGATATTTTTGTATCCCATTATAGTTATTGGAGATGCCTCAAAATATCATTTGCACTCATCACTACCTCAAGGTTATGATAGTTATTAGACAAGCCGTTAGATCTTGTTATGATTTGGAAAAGAAATAAAAATATAACAATCCCAAATTTCTCATTTTAACGTTTTGATAACTATTTCAATATAATTGGTTTGCCTTGTAATCCGATTGGTTTTTATTTTATGCATTTAAAAGATGTGGGTTTTTTTTTTTCTTTCTGGGAGAGGATCTATATGCTTCAAGGAACTGCTGAAGGGGTTCATGGATCCCCAGAGATAAGAGTTTGCTGAGTCACTGCAGGACCCCAGGTTCCACCAGGCCCAAATGCTTGCTCAGCAGCCCAGCCCTTCCCCCAGCCCCATCTGCTTCCACACCTGATGCAGCTGTGGAGGTGTTCCCCTGGGCCCCATGCAGCTCAGAAGGCATCCAGTTTCAGCAGATCAGTGCCTCATGGTCTGGTCTACAGTCTAAGGAGGGCTGGTGCTGCCAGACAAGTGTGGGTTAGGTGGGAGGAGGGCGGTGGAGGCTTGAGGCTCATCCAGGTCCTTTGTGATGGACAGCGTATAGTGCTCAAATATCTTGGTCTCATCTGTCACAGCTGATATCCTCCCCACCCTTGTTCTTCTGCAAGATCTCCATGGGGGCATCACAGATCCAGAGGGTTTGGGTGTTTTTCTTTGTTTTGTAGGAACAGGCATAGGGAGGGCCGGAGTCCAGAGTCACACAGGACAAGATATAAGAGGAGAGGAAAGGATGGTGGGGTGATGAGGTTAACCTCTCACCTCCACATGAACACACATACATGTGAACACACACACACACACACACACACACACACACACACACGTACACCCCAAGTGAGAGAAAGCAGAGCTGCAGGCCAGAGTCGGAGTGGGCTTGTAACCAGGGTAGGAACCATTTGTCCTATGAGCATAAGGCACAACAGAACTACTGATAAGACCATGCCAGAAGTTCAGGTGAGAGATGACTGTGGCTTCATCTAGGGTCACAAATGCAGGCAGAAGTAGAGAGAGAAGACGTGGGTAGAAGCTGGGAGAGCTTAAGAAGGCAGAACCAGCAGAGCCAGAAGATGGTTAGCTATTGGATGGAAATAAAGGACAAGTTGCTCTAAGGGTAACCTAAGCACTCCACTTGTTGACATGGGGACTGGCAGAGGAAGGCTCTTTGGCTGGAGACTGTGAGGTGTGACCTGCCACTCTGTGGAGTCTAAGGTTCATACGTGGCTCCTAGCATCAAAACAATTGTTTCTCTTTCATGCTAATTACTGTGCAGTTGAGAAACCGTATCACCCTCCCATGCTTCCATGGCAACTATAAGACTAGAGGAGGAAAGCCTACTTTAGAACGTTGCTGTGATGGTTATTGCAAATATGGAGTGGAAGCATCTGATGCATTGTGAGCTGTCCATGGCCTCAGGTGATCTCTCTGCCAGTGGTTGAGTCCTCAGGAATCTCAGAGAATCCTATTACAAAGAGGAACCTCTAGCGTATTGCCCTCTTAAGGGATGAAATCTGGAGTCCATAACAAGTGCTACAGTGGTGATGCTGAGTCTGTTTCCTTGACTGTTGGGAGGTAGTACAGTCTCTGTCCCTCGAGACTGTCACACAACGGCATCATTGGATGAAAGTCCTGTTTCTGTCACCCCTGGTAGGCCATGTAAGTTCTCTGAGCCTTGGTTTAAGTTAAAAGAATAAATGTTGATGTCTCTAGCTCACGAGGACCATCGAAGTCAAAGTTCAACACATTTAGATCAAGTTAATGTAATCATTTCCCTTACCAGGTGCACGGTGGGTACTTAGTAACAGTTATTGCTTTGCCTTTTATTACATGACCATTTCTCTGCTGCTTCCGAGGAGAAAGCAGGAAGAGATGCCAGACCCCCTCAGTATGACCTCTGCCTACCTCTCTGCTTGTGTCTCCTGTCACCTCCTCTTCACTCTTGAGGGCCAGCACAGCAGGAAGGCCCTATTCTCCATACATTCCCTCTCTCAGCCTCTTATGCCTTTTTCCAGCCCGTGACTAGTAACTTCTGAGTCTCTAGGACCCAGAAAGTACTGCCTTGCCCATGAAGATTTCTTGGTGCCACTAAGGCTAATCTGAGGCTCTCTTTTGTCCCCAAAACACTGTTATTTGTCCCCCTCTTGAACATATTCAAGGACTTACTTTAGGGATGGTAGGATATTGGTCCTGCCTTCACCAAAAACCTCTTGAGCCTGTGGCCTTGTCTATTGAAATCACATGTCATTCTCAGAACTGGGCACATGGTCCACACATGTGAAAATGCTCTGGCCGAGTGGTGCAGAATTCATTTGGCTGGTAGAGGTGGGGGTAGTATCTCAGTCACCCTCCCCATGGCTCCACACAGCAGCTCCACACATGTCAGCTACACACAGGGCCTGCCAAGCCTGCCTCAGAGGACACTATACCACTTGATTCAGAAAGGAGCATGCTGGGTAGGTTTTGCAGCCAGCGTCTAAAAGAACATTCCTCAGGACAGCTCTAGAGCAGACAGGCCTAAAGCCTGTAGGAACAGGGCTACATAGGATGCTACATAGTGATTGAACAGGGTTGCCTGGTGCCTATGGCTAGAGGCCCTCAGCTTGATCATCTGTGGCTCTATACCTGTCTGCTTCAGCCTCCATCCCATCATCACCTTTCAGTATGTCTTCACTGCAGCCATCACGGACTCAAGAACAAACTGGGCCCTGTGCCTCCAGCTTCAAACCCCTTGACTGCAATCCCACTGGTAGAACCAGAGATCTGAACTTCATCCTTCCGAGTCCACACGTCCATTGCCTCTCCCAGAGTCTCAACATCTTCTTTCCTATCTTCCTGCCCATTCACATGTGTCCATATTTCATACGTCCTGCCTGGACCTTCTGATGGCAAAGGCTGTTCCCAACTTCCCATTCTCATCTATTGGAGCAGAGCTTTCACTGGGTTCCACTATTGAGCACGGGACCCCTTCTTCCACTTTATGCTTTACACACACGTTTTATCATCCAGGATTAGCAGTTGAAAGACAAAGGTGGAGCCACGGAGGCGGCTCTCCTGTATAATTCTCCTAATATGCATAGTTATTGTGATAAAGAAACCCACTTTTGCCGGGCAGTGGTGGTGCATGCCTTTAATCCCAGCACTCGGGAGGCAGAGCCAGGTGGATCTCTGTGAGTTGTGAAATTGTCAAAAATAATTAATTTTTTTAAAGTTGAGATTTGGACACTGACAAGGCCCATGCTCTCTCTATTTTTCTCAGTCACCAGTTCCTTCCCATGTGCAGCCCAGAAATGGGGGTTGGCAACTGTGTGTCAAATGGAAGGGTGAGCATGAAATTGCTGGGTGGAGAAGTTGCTCTTCCAAGCAAGGCTTGTTTGCGTGAGTTGTTAAGAGTAGAAAGCCTCTCTCCCATTGCACTATGGGTCTGGTTGGAAAGTGACAACATCCTGCAACATCTTGGGTAGTTATTAGACCTCTTGTGTTTTTAGATAAATAATGAAAACCATTTTTTTTGTAGCAAACTTCCCCTGAAAGCAGTGTAATGCAGAACATCCCTCTGGGAGTGCCTGCAGATGGGACAGCTGTCTGGAGGCCCTGGCTGGTCCTTGGAAAGTCAGTTAATGCACTAGTGTTTCATTCTTGGCCCTACCAGGCCATGGGGAGTTGTTAGGTGGTGGGGGTTGAGACCTTGTGTCTACAGTATATTTTTTTCATCCTAAATTGCTTCCATCATCCTGACCACACACATGAGATGAAATCTAACTGAGAAGGAGTGAGAAAGGTCAGGACCTTTGATTCTAAAATGCCCAGGAGAAAGCTTAAGTGAGCATGTTTTGATACCCTAATCAGCAATAGAAGTCCAGGGGAAAAATCCAAGCCCAGCAAGGATGACATGAGAAACTACAGTGCATCATCCTCGGGGATAACTTCCTCACTCGGCCATCTGGTAACAAGATGACTGGCCTAGTTTAAATCAACAGTTTCCTGAAGAACCGACACTTGGAGCTCACAAAACATGCCTGAGCTTCCGGGGTCTCTGGAGCCTCATGAGTGAAGGGCTATGGAAGCTTCCAGAAGGACTGTTTATGCTTTCTTCAGCCCTGCTGTGCTAAGTCACTGGGGACATAATTCACTCACGTCTGGCATCCACCTTGATACAAGACCAACCCAGTGAGTGCTTCAGCTTTCCTGGTATGTGGGGCTAGAAGTTCAGGTGCTCCCTTTTCGGGGCAGTTAGAGGAATGAGTGTGGCCATCTACCTTCAAATCCATCCCCAACTCTCACTCCTGAACACAAGACAACTCTGGGATCCAGCTATGGCTTCCTCTTCAAGTCCTTGTTTCCCACCGAGTTCCTGACACCCCATCTAACCCTGTCACAATCACCCCAGCAGCTGGATTGGTGTTCCAATGCCAGTTTGCCTGGGATCTGAATCTAGGTCCTACCCAGATGTGATTGCACACTCCCGCAGTCTCATCAGCCTTTAGGAGGCTGTGGGAAAAGGATCCCATGTTTTCGGGCTACAGCCTCAGCCTGTCTGAAACAAATCAACAAGTAAATCAACAAAATCCTGCTCTACTACTCAGTGTATGCTTTGAGGCAACTCTGTCAGCCTTTCAGTGTTCCTGTTTCATCTGTAAAACAAGGAAACGACAGCCTCTAACTCTCAAACCTGTGAAGGAGGATTAAATGATGTTTCTACAGTATTTAGGACAGTGCATGGTCCACTTGGGCTGTTCGGGCCAGACAACTAGAACAAGTTGTCTGTAATATCATGAGCAGGTCTGAACAAGGAATGCCAGATCCTTTACCTGGGGCCTGAAGCCACACAAGACAGATACCTGGCAAGCAGCACACAGGGACTTGGGAAGCTTCGGAAAGATAGGAGCGGGGAGAAAAGGAAATCGCTACCCCATGATGTGATGGCAGAAGCTTAAGGGACCCCAAGTAAAGAGGCACCAGAATAAGAAGATGAACTACCCTGTTAGCAACTCAGTCTAACTCATTGCAATCACAGTGTTATCTGTCAATTTGTTGAATCTCTGCTAAATGTCAGGCATATAAAGACTGTGGCAACACCAAGGTTCAGTGCTTTCAGTATCCATATATTTCAGGTGAAAACATGGGGGCTCAGGCAGATCACAAATGCTGCCTGAGGTCAACATGCTTGGGAAGAAATTGGAGACAGGGGTCAACCCCAGGCTCTCATTGCAGAGCCAGTGGTTGTTGGCAGTGTTTATTCTAAGGACTGAAGAGCACCATCCATTGTCCGCACTACTCTTCTTTGGATATTGGTGTGGAGAAGAGAACTTTTCAGGGGTGGGGGAAGAGATTATTTGCAATGACTAGAGTATTTGTGGGTGAGGCCGAGACAAATGCAGAACCCAAACGACTGGGTTAGGTAACTTGGTCTTAGCTTCCTAATGGAAACTTGACTTTGACTGGGCCAGCAGAGGAACTTTGATCTTTCTTGGTGCCTCCTTCAGGATCCACAGATTTCTGATTTACTAAGATTCCACTTCCATATGCCAATGGTCAGAGAGGACCAAAGCAGGTTAATAACACATCCCCGGCAACTGGGGTAGATTAACTTGAGAAGATTATACACTGACCTGAAGAGATGGCATAGCACCTATCATCAATTCTTTTCCTGTTGCTGTGATAAGAAACAACTTAAGGGGGAAGGGGGTTGATTTCAGCTCACAATTCAAGGTCCACTCCACCACGGCAGGGACATTAAGGCAGTGGGAGTCGAATGCAGGCAGCCACATCACACCCACAAAGAACAATGAATGCAAGCTGGTACCTGGCTCACTTTCTCCTTTTATCCAGTCCAGAATCCCCTGCCCAGGGAATGGATTCAGCCTTAATTACAATGGGTCTTCCCACGGGCATGCTCAGAGGCTCATATCCCAGGTAATTCTAGATCCTGTCAAGTTAACAACTAATATCTCCCCTGACCTTTTCTGTCCCTCTCTGACACCCAGTAGGAGAGTGGGTGCAGAGTGAATAGAGTTTCAGCAATTTGGTGACTGGATGCTGTACTGAGGATAAGGTATATTTGGGGAGCAGAATAGAGATGTTGAGATGCAGCCAGAGGAGAGCAGAGCCTCTCTTTCCTTTATCTACTTCCCCTATTTAACTCAGAAAAATAACCTAGGAAGAAATATCCATAAATATATGCCTGCCTCTATGGAAAGAAAAATTCATCAAGTCAATAATTCCAGTCATGCAAATTTATTTTTGAATGTGGGAGGGAAGAGAGTAAATTTGATGTAATTACTACATAATTTGACTTAAAAATTGAGCTCATTGAAGAGACGTTTATTGAATGTGGGCACAAAGAGGAGAGACACCCGGGTTGTTGACAAGCATGTGACGTGGATCGAGCCGTCCAGGCATTCCCAGTTCTAGGATTCTTGTTGCCAAGACTAAGGCTTGAATTTTATGTGTGGAAAAAAAAAAAAAGATGTGATAGTCCTTCATGACTGCTTTAAGTCAGAGCCTGGCATTTGATATGAACCCTGTTTGTGCCCTCATCTTCTTTCTGTCATCATTAAAATCTGGAGGAACCAGGTATGGTGGCACATCCCTGTAATCCTAGGGACATGAATAGACACCCAGGACACCACCCAGCAGTGCTGTTCCCAACTTCCCGAAACAGCCTTGTAAGGCTCAAGGGCTCTGCGCAAGTTTCAGGCTTTTATTTCAATAGAGCAGGAAGTTTGGGGGCTACTCATTTATTAAAAAAAATAAAGACAAACAAAACAGCCCAGACTTGTCGGAAGAGAATTTCAATAATACAGATATGTGCAGAGTGGGCAGGAGGGTCCTGGAGAAATCAAGTGAGAGGCATTGGTGGCTTGGTGGAATTGGGGAACATAGGATCCCAGTTTATCTCTGTCAGTGTGGTAGGTGCATGGTGCCTTGGTATTTTAATCTGCATATCGTCATTGTAAACATGTTTTTCTACATGTTTTAGCAATTAACTCTGTTAGGGAGTTAACATGCTTGTCATGCTAACATAGGGAGAAAGGCCCAGATCTCCCTTGGCTCTTGTAGAGGGAGAGAAATGAAGTGATTTAAGGCATATTTGAAGAAGGTAGAATTGATAGGTGTTGGGGGATAATTGGCCAGGGCCAGTGTGACATGCAGGACTGTGTCAAAACAGCTATCCAGGACTCTGGTGGAAGTAATTAGGAGACAGTGCTGTGATTGAAAATGCTCGAAGAAGGCTCACAACAGCAGTCTCTGCAACTGTAATAATAAGGGAAAAGACAAATGGAAAATCCCTTTGTACCAACGTGGAGAATCTAGTACCTACTCAGAAATGGATATAGGGCAACAATCATGTTAACTTCCCAATAAAGTTAATTGCTAAGACATGCAGAAAAACATGTTTACATTGAAGATATGCAGATTAAAATACCAAGGCACCATGCACCTATCACACGGACAGAGGTAAACCAGGATCCTACTGTTTAATATTGACAAGAACAAGAGGAGCTGGTGTGGCATGGGCTGCCGGTAAGGATTAAAGTTGATGCATTCTTTTGGGGGCCACATTTACACATTTTTAAATACTGTTCAGCAGTGTAGCCTAAGTATATAAGCAGAGTGCCATGTGAGAAATTTGTATGAAATATTAATTAGCAAAAAAACTGGAAAGCTTATACCTGCATCAGTGGGGAATTAATTACCTATCTATATAGCCATTTTAGAGTATGCTATTTTACTAAGTTACAAAGACATTAAAGTCAGTGTACATGGTGTACCCTGCTTTGTAAAACATCTGAACACATACTATGTCTACATCTGTTTCTCAGTATCCTTATAGGAAGGCTGGAGGGGCCTGGATCTAAATTGATAGTGCCAGGTGGTGAGACCTTTTGAAAATATTTAGTGTATTCTGGTAAATAAAAAATGACTTTAAAAGAGAAATGGTTTATGACTGCAATATCACAGACTATAATAATTGACTAGTTCTGATGCGGGTTGGTGGGCAGAGGATTCCAGAGAGAGGGGTTGTTGGACTTGGGGAAACTGATCAGGACTATGTTCCGTTGCTGCTTCTGACAAGCCCTCCTTGAAGGAATGGGAACTTTCACCAAAGCAGGCTAAGCCACTTCTACAGGCTTTTTCACCTTATAACTCTCTTCTCAAAAAATATTCATGCCGATTAATTTTCAAACAATGACAGTAAGTGGGAACTCAGAGTTCTAACAAGCCCTCCCCACAGCCTCATCGGCCAGAGTCCGGCACAGCCCCTTGGTGGCTGGGGTTCCATCCTTCTTTCCAGTGACGGTGGAGTCCTGCATATTATGTGACAGGCCCTTTCTATTCCCTTGGTTACTATCTTAGATCTTTGAATAAAGAATCACTTTCAGTCACATGTTTTGAAACCTGGCTGCTTCTTGCTAAAGTGCCCTTTTTGGGATCTTTAATGGCCATTGATAGGATCTCATCACTTTATAGAAACGCTGATGATGTTACAGAATGGGCTGAGCCTGCCTTGATTTAGAAATAGAACTTAATTAGTGGCCAAATGCCAGGGAATTATAGATTGGGGCTCTGAGAACAGGTTGCAGGAGAGGGAGTAAATAAATCCACAGAGCACTGGATTAGACACGGCAAGTCCTGCTAGCTCTACGACCTTGGGAACTTTTGTGACATAACAAAGTGTAACGTTCTCTCGTTAGTTTAGCTTTAAAATGTGATAGCTCTAAGTTCTGAGGCTGCAGAATAGCCTCAGAATGCAAGCATGCCCCAATGGTAGATGGATGAGAATTTTCCACTTGCAAAGTTACATATTCTAATGAGAAATAGGCGGATAGATTCCATAGACATCACCTGAACCCTGGCGGATCGTAGACATGTGTGTGTAGAACAGCTACAATGATGAACTCATTTGCATTGTTAGCAGCCCTTTTGCAGGTATCGACCCTGTCTTTGTCACAAGGTTGCTTTTTATTGGACCACTGAGAGAAGGGCAAGAAATAAAGAGCTGTAGGAACTTCTTTTATAAATCCCTTTAAAATGAAGTTAAGGGCCAGGGAGATGGCTCCGTAGGTAAAGTCACCTGTCACCAAACCCAATGTCCTGTGTTTAGTTCCTGAACCCACATGGTGGAAAGAGAGAACCAGTACCCACAAATTGTCCTCTGACTTCCACCTGTGCACTGTAACATGCCCCACCCCCTCATGCACACGAAATAAATACCTAAAAGGTAAAGTAACAGAAACTCTGAAAATTAAGTAAAGCAAAGAATAAAAGTGAATTGAACGTGAAAATTTAGGAAGTTATGGTATAAATGACACACAGATATGGAAAAAATGCGATTGTGGCTCCCAGGGACTGCAGCAGACCGAGGATGGATTGCCAGCCAGGCTGAACTAGCCTTCTCAGTTGTGAAAATGTCCCAGTGTGGTTGTGAGGATCATGAGATAACATCTATAAGTAGTGTCAGCTCAACAGCTGTCCCATAGTAGGGGCACAGATGGATGGGTTTCCCTTCCTTTCCCTTGGTCTCTTGTTTCTAATTTGAAAGCAGTATCTGTAAGTGGCTGGCTGACCTGCCTCCCTTACTTTCTAGATGGGTTGGTCAACTGAAGGCTAGGGTGAGTTCAGGGACCAAACTTGCCCACGCTGCACTCCACTGGACCCAGTGTAGACAGTACTACTGCTAGAGACCAGAGCACAAGCCTTCAAAGTGCTTGGAGAGAGGGACTCAAGGGATGAGCCTGAGACAGTAGGAGAAGGGCAGCAGTCCTGATCTAACACTGGGGACCAGAAAGGGAGGACTCATCATCTGATGAGTCCTTTAGATTTCATGTTCCATTGTCCTGCTACGAGAAATGATAAACTATATTCCTGGGAGGAAAATGATTATAAGAATGACTCACAAATGGGGCTGCAGAGATGGTTCAGCCATTAGGAACTCTTCCCCACCTCTTCTAGATGACCTAGGTTCATCAGTTCCCACCACTGGGTTGGATGTCCCACAACCACTGTAACTCCCTCTCCAAGGGACCCTATGGCAGCTTCTGGCCTCCAAGGGCCTCTCACACACACAATGTTTACTCACACAAATGACACACACAAATACACATTAATAAAAATTTAAAAATAAATATTTAAAAAGTACCCCCATAATAAAAGAGAGTGTATAAGGTAGTTCTCTTTGTGCTCTTTCTTACGGTGTCCCTAGTATTGTATGTTGGCATCTCTGAAAATCAAAAGTGTGCCAAAATGATTGGAATGCTGAATTTTCCATACTGAGATATAAATGTAACCATACTTACACTCTCCTGCCCAGTCCCACAGCTCCTTTTAAAATAATTGCTCAGAGGCTTAATATTAATTATAAATGATAGGCCTGTAGCTCAGTCTTGTTACTAACTAGCTCTTGTACTTAAATTAACTCATATTTCTATTTATGCTTTGTCATGTGGCTCATGACTTATTATCTCATTTTTTACATGTCCTACTTGCTCTATAGCTGGTTGGCATCTCCTTGACTCTGCCCTCTTTCCCAGCATTCTCAGTTTGGCTTTCCTGCCTAACTTACTGTCCAGCTACCAGCCAATCAGTATCTTATTAAACCAATTTGAGTGACAAATCTTTATAGCATACTAGAGGATTATTCCACAGCATTTCTGCCTTTTAGAATTAGAATTTGCACTACAATACAAGTACTGCTGGTGTTCTGCTTGACACAGAACTATCATCCAGCTTAATATTTTTTGTGCTTATACTTCATTTTGTGAATAGTTCCCTGGTGACCCCTGTGCATCAGAAACATCTTCTATTCCATGGGATGGTGAGTAGGTGGCAGACAGTATTAGGTGTGGAATTGGTGATGTCTTTGAGTGCAGAGGACACCCAGGGTTCATTGTGGTTGTCTTCTTGTTTTGCAGATGGACAATCTGAGGCTGAGAGGGGGCTAGTGATTTCTCGGACACTTGGGCAGTAGGTAAGTTATGATGCTGCATTGGGCCTGAATCATGGTCACCAGGGCTTCAGCTCTGCAAGCACATGCACCCCAGTCTCCTGACTTTTCTATTTTGTGCAAAAGTAAGGAAATGAATCAAGCTGGTTTGCAGTATTTGGGTAATAACTGAGTTGTGATTTTATTTGTGTTTTATTGCCATGATCTGGTTGAGCTTTTGAGAAGGCAAGTTTGTGCAGATCTCTTGGGCCCATGTTAGGCCTTTCCTCAGGATGGTAGAACTCATTAGAATCTGACTGGTGTGCCACTCATGGTCTGTCTCTTTGGTAGACCTGAATGTTTTATGTAATCAGGAGTCAGTGCATCTGTTCTCAAGTCCTGCAACAACCTATTCTGTGACTTTCAGCCAATCATGTCACCCCTCATCTTCAGATCTGCTCATTTTCAGTGACCATTTGAACTGTGTTTCATCAGAATATTAGGCTTCAGCTCTGTGCTGGACACAGAGTGACAAGTTAATATGGAGTACACTGAGGATATTAGCCTCTCCTTCCATCCTTATCATTTCATAGAAACTTCTCACACCCACTTTGGAGTTTGTGGTTACAGTGATTTTGTGATTGATACATTTGTTGTAGAACAGAACGCCATTGGTGAGTGTTACTTGACACAGACAGTAAATTTATGAATAAGAAATTGCCATGGATATGCTTGAGACACAGATGAATGCCAAGGCATTTCTGATCTCAGTGAACTTCCCTCCAAGGGTTTTGTCTCATGGATGAGAATTCTTTAAAAAGTATTTGGCGGTTTCATACATGTATATAATGAAATTTAGTTGTGAATGACCATTTTAAACCTATTCCTCAGCAGAAAGGATGGTGCTGGGGGAAGTGGACATCAAGCTAGGCCCTATACCCATGCAGGGATATTTTCTACATAGAGTTTGTTTGTTTGTTTGTTTGTTTTGTTGTTGTTTCCCTGCATCTAAGCCTTTATTTTGCAGAAAGCAGTGCCTTCCCTTCCCAGAGTGAAGATAGTTGTGAGCTCTGGGCAAGCTGGTAACCAGGATGAAACCTGCCCAGGGCCAGGGCCGTTGCCTCCCAGTGGCTGAGATTTTACACATCAGAGAGACTCTGCCATGGGCTGTGGGGCACACTCCTCTTGTTGTGCAGTGACCCTGCTGAAGGCTGCTGCTTCCCAGAGCTTAATAGTTCCGATTCTAAAGCAGGCTCTGAGCTCCTATCTTTGCAGACCCTTGCCTCGGGCACTCATGGAAAGTGCTAAGGATTAGAGGCTGGGCTGTTTGTTTATATGGAGGACAACTTCTGGTAGTTGAAGCTCTGGGGCCCCTTCAAAGTCCAGAATTTCAGAGGGTGCATGAATAACCTCAGGCCCAACCTGGCATTTCTAGTTGAGTGTGTGTTGGGGGTGGCTGGTGGTCCTTTTTAATGGAGAAGACACACATTGTTGGTCAAGGGGGAAGGGAGGGAGGGAGAGGAAGAGGATGAGAGAAAGAAAGCACGTGTGTGTGTGTGTGTGTGTGTGTGTGTGTGTGTGTGTAATACTTAGAAAGCAATTCCTACAAATATATATCCAGCAAGGCTCTGAAATGGACTTAAAATGATTTATTTTAATTTTTTATTCATGTGTCTGTATTAGTGTATGCCACATGTGTGCAAGCATCAGCCTCTGCCAGAAAGGCCATTGGATTCCCTGAGAGCTAGTGTTATAGATGTTTGTGGTCTTCCAGTGTGTGTGCTGGGGACTCAATGTGGGTCCTATGGAAGAGCAGTAAGCACTCTTAGAACTGAGCCATCTCTCCAGACCCCAGAATGCCTCTGAACAAGCCTTATCGACCTCTCTGATGACAAGGGGAGGCCAACTGTCCCTTCATCCTGGCTAGAATTACCCAGCCCTCCCTTACCTACCTTCTTTGGAGTCAACTACAAACTCTTGCTTCTTACACTAATCTCTCTGTGGCAGCCATCCCCCCCCACACACCCTTTACAGTACCCCTTCCCTTCAGGGCGATGATCTCTCCCTCCATCTGTCTCACTGAGCACTAACAAAGCAGGTGACTGCCTGGCCTGACAGGTGATAGCTGCCATGCTCTTGGAATCTCATCCCCTGATGTGTTCAATGCTGTCCCAGCCCGAATCTTTGGGGTCTTTGTTCAGCAGCTGCTCTGAGGTTGGAATTCGTGGATGGCTTCCTTTCTCCGCAGGTCACTTTCAGCTGCAGACAGCAGGCAGGGCAAAGCCTTTCCTTGCCAGGTAGGGTTTCCCTGCGTCCCAAACAGGGCCAGGGGAAGGCCTGTTGAAAGGCGGACTTGGCTCTACATTGTCAGCATTCTGCCAGGTCTCCTGAGCAGAGCTTTCCCAGAGCGATTATCTTTCCTGCATGAGAAGCAGGTGCTTGGTGACAGGAAGCAAGGCAGGCTTAGCAACAGACTGATCAGGCTCTCTACAAGAATGTCCTTCCTGTGAACAGGTCTGAGTCTGCCTTGTTTAGTTTCTCTCACCTGCTCAGTTGTGGGGCCGGGTGGGCTGGTGTGCTCTAATCTGCACAGCTCTGCTGCAGAAGTAATCAGTCCCTGCAATGTGAGGCTCTGTCTGAAGTACTCCTGCTTATCCCCACAGTACTCTGAAAGAGACTAAGCCAGACAGGTTGTGGTCTCCAGAGAAGCCTGTGGCTCCCTCCAGGAAGCCCCACGGAGTAGGCATGCGTGCGTGCATGCATGCATGTGTGCATGCGTAGGTATGTATGTATGTTCCTGCACTTCAATTCTAGCTTGGCCTTCTATTCAACAAAACTACTCAATCTCTTTGCATACCGGTCTTAAAGGTGTGCCTTGTCCATGGCTGCCTAGACAGGGGACAGAGATGTGCTGGGGTCAGATAAGATGCCTGATCCTTATATTGATATTTCCAAGGCAGCTTCCCCCTTCCATACTCTCTAGCCCCCTCTCCCTCCGAGGCTGTGACTTCTCCACTTGCCATGCTCATAAGGGACAAAGCTGGTGTCTGGATTGACAGGAGAGCTGCTATGCCTGAAACTCTAACTCCTGGTGCCTCACGTTGTCCTAGCAGGGAACTTTGGAGTCTTTGCTTAGATGGTGTATCTATCTCTTTCAGCCTCAGTTTCTTCATTTTTTTAAATGAAGAGCAAAGCTGATAATCCTTAAGGTTCACCTGACAGGTATCTAATAGCTGTCATTAGTACTTGTCATAGAAGCAGCAGGAGTAGGGTGTCAGTATTGATAATGCATCGGTTTTATAGAACTTTATATTCTCCAAGGTTCTTTTACGTTTGATCCTTCAACAACCCCACAAAAGAAACAAGACCAGGACAGTTCTCCTGACTGGAGATAAGGAGAAAGGTGATGGGAGTTTTCTTCAGTCAGATGCTGAAGGCCTGAGTAGAGCCATCAAGAGCCTTGTAGCCTTGTAGGGGTGGGAGTGTGAACCTTGGGTGTCTGGGAGAGCCTAGAGTGCCCAGCTTCTCCTGGGGCTCATAACACTTTCCCCTGCCCTCCCACCCCCACCACCCACCTTCATCCTGGAGGTCTGTCCTATTTATCTGAAGCCTTCTGCCTGATTCTTGTCAACTGCTTCATCTGTGGGTCTAGCTTCTGGTTCCCAGGGCTGACATCTTTGACCTACCATGGGCTCCAAACCAGAAGAGCCACTGAACATCAATCCTGCTATACACCCTGGTGGCCTGTTGCCTGCCTTCAGATTTACCCAGACACACAGTCCAGGGCTGGGAGAGCACAGCCACTCACTGGCAGCTTCCCCATGCATTCCTGAATGTTCTTGCTTCCAAGGCTTGTTCTACCTTCTAGCCAATGGACATTTATTAATATCAACAAGACCCTCTGGTGACTTATAATGTATAATATGTATACGTATTTTCTAACGTTTTTCAAAATGAGATAACTCCATTTCAAAAAAAGTTAGTGAATGAGGCCAAGATTACACAAGTATCTGGCAATAATTCTGGAATTTGCATCCAGGTATTTAGACTAGACGCCGTAAACATTGGCCTTATATGAAGCATGTAGCTTTTAATAAACAGCCCAAATGGGGTGTCACTGACTGGTGCTGGTTCTTTTTAAAAAAAAAAAAAATACCGCATTCTAACCCTTGGTTGTCTGTGGTCTTCTTCCATTGGATGGTGAGGTTCCTTGAGGTAGCAACTGGAAGCCCCAGCCTCAGCAGGCACAGGTTCTGTGGCAACTAAGGTATACAGAATGGAATGATCAACAGTGTTAGTAGTAAGTTATTGACTGTGTGCTAACTGTGCATAACATTAAGGGCTCTCATGTGTCACTTAAGGATGAGATGAGCCCAAGAACTATGATGTGAGGTGAGGTGACTTCTTCATTGTGTAGCCATTCTTAGTATGGACTTTTTCTAAATGGTACAGGGTTTGGTCACTCCACATGACCTCTTGATACACTCAGATATATAATTAGCATAGATATGTGAGTCTGGTGCTGATATAACTTGGCGTACTGTTTGTACTAAAATAAACTGTTTGTACTAAACTGGTGCTCAGGGATGCTCTGTTGTAGTAAGTAGAAGTGTGTTCTAAAAGGATGATTTAAAAAACATACTAAATCATACTTACACAGTAGCTTGCTATCACTATCAAGTAGTGTATACTGTAAGCAACATGCATGCTACACTTTCATATCTCTGGCAGTGCAATAGCTTGCTTACATTAGCATCACCATACTCATATGAATAACACACTGAACTCTACCATGATAATCATATTACCGCAAAGCAGTAAGAATTCTATCAGCTTAGTTATAATCTCAGGAGACTGCTATTGCGTATGTGATCTGTTATTGATCAAAACATCCTAGTGTGACATATGACTCTGTTATTTTGTTTAGTTTCTGCAGCACCCTCTATACTACTGCTGTGGTTTTCACCGTCTTACAGTAAGGGCAATGGCTTGAACACATTGAATCACTTTCCCAGGTTGCACAGCTTAACAGTAACAGACTTGGGGAGGGATCTGGCCTAAGAGACATAGGAGCTGGTGCTCAGTGGATGTCCTGCCCACTGAGATGAACTGGTTTCCTTAAGTAATTGTCCTCATAGACACGGCTGGCGGTCATGGCTGCATCTGTGAATTCTTATGAAGCTCTCATTCAAATCTAGCACCTGACAACCTAAAGCAGTGTTTCCATGAAGCCAAGGTGATGCTAGGAAAGGCTGAGAAGCCATGTAATGTATGAAAGGTGAGATGAAGAGCCACTAATAGAGTCAGTGTACAATGGAGTCTTTCTGGGGAGTAGACCTCATTTGTAACATACAGGTAGGACAAGGACAACATCAAGAGATGCTATCGAAATTCATGGGAAATACTGGGGAAATTTGCAGCATCCTCTGGGGGATTTTATTTCTTTTAGATCTGGCAAGTTCTCTACAGCCGAATCAAT
Organism: Onychomys torridus; assembly: GCF_903995425.1. Classification (NCBI taxonomy): domain Eukaryota; kingdom Metazoa; phylum Chordata; class Mammalia; order Rodentia; family Cricetidae; genus Onychomys; species Onychomys torridus. The sequence continues at coordinate 75,430,413 of NC_050443.1, forward strand.
GGTGAGTGAGGCCAAGTGAAGAGGGTAGGGGGAGGCAAATCTTGATGCATTGCTCTCAAGGGACCACCTTCCCACAAGACCTCCTGGGCCTGTGATGTGTTTCATCATGTGGAGTTTCAGCTTATGCAAGCTCTCGAAATGGCCCTCCAGCCTCATTGTGGCAAGATAATTGAGCCTTGTGACTTTGTCCAAAGGATAGCAGGAACATGTGCTCTTGTAAAGTCAAGCAGGAGAGAAGCTGAACTAGCCAGAAAAGGGGCCTTGGAGAGGCTCCAAGGGGCTACTGGAATGTGACTGGATTTCTGATGTAATTCCTAAGCTTCCAGGGTCCCCTTACATCACACAACCCCAGGCTCTGTTCAGATTCTCAGAGACAGCAATGACTTAGTGGCGTCCTATATAATAAGTAGCAGAGCCGAGGAATCTGGTGAATTGAAAGGTAACCAGAGGAACCATGTGGTGACCAATGAGCTGGCACATCAGAGACTTGCCTTTGGATAGAATCAGAGCATGGCTGTCTTGGTGGCTATCCATCTGAACCAAAGGAAGAGTCTGCCCTGGGTCTTGAGCTGAAGCCCAAGGCCCTGTCTCTTTCCTGCACTGCAGTGGTTTTTCACCCAAGCTCTTCAGAGCATCGGTATGGATCAGGAATCCTCTCTGGGACTCTCATGTGAGATAAGCTGGAAATTCTCTTTTGACTCCTGGGCCACAGCTATGGCATCTCCCCTCTCTATTTATGTGTTAGGTTTCTATGATGCTGGGACAGATGTTCAGCTGGGGGACCCAGCCCCCATGGCAGTGTTGTCCTGCAGCCTACATCCATCCCTATTGTCTTTTCTGATTGTTCGATGCCCATGGACAGCAGTTGGTAAATACTTTGCATTTGACTTCCGTTTGTGAGCTGTCCTTTGTGCAGAGCCAAAGGGACCACCTCATGCCAGTTGCTCCTCCCACAGGTCCAGCAGGTCAATAACTAGTCATGGAGCTGCTGCTGCACACAACTCAACACTCAGGCTTGCTGACAAATGCTTGTTCTGCTGACTAGTCTGCTCCAGGGTTGCAAGGTCCCTGGGAAGTCACCAGCTCACCCTGGTACATGGGGCTGGTGGATTTGTCTGTAGCCCAATCTTCCCATCAAATCAAAAGCACAAGGTTCACTGCAGTGGTGGGCCTGGGAGCTGGATCTGTCTTTGCTGTCTCAGCCAGCGCATGTCTCGTCAGTGAACAGGTAGCACCACATTGTATCACATGACTTGAGACTCACCCAGCAGAGCAGGTGAGAGCAGCTCCCTCAAAAGACTAAACAGTGAGGCTTCTCAGGTGGAACCCCTCCTGTGTGCGTGTCCTTTACTCATTTTGTTCTAAAATGGCAACAAGTAAGAGGAATGGCAGAAGAAATATTCTGTGAAGATAAATGTGTGCACTCAGGATCCAGGTAGACCAGGGTTTCTGGAAATGAGTGAATCTCCTGTCTCAATTTCCTAGTCAATAGAACGTGAATGATGATAGAAATGGTATTTAACACGTACCATCTAACCAGCAGAATTTAAGCATGTAGATGGCAATTCTTGCAAAGAAATATGCATAATTCCATCTTCATCCTACAGATGGGGAAACTGAGGCACAAATGACTGGGCAACCTCTCTAAGGGTGCATGGTAGAGCCAGGCCTTACACTTAGATGGCATGGTGGCAGAAGCCATACTTAATCTGTGTGCTTCTCTGGCTCTATGCGGGACTATGTAGGAATTGTAGGGACTAGAGCTGGGCTCCATTTCTACCTACTTGTTCTGTGTCTATCAGAAATAGGAAGCACTCCATTCAGAGCCCCTCTGGTGTGCTCAGTACTATACTCTAGGTTCTGTGTTCATCATCTCCTTTCAGTATCACAGCCTTAGTCCTGATGCAATCATGCAGGCGAGTGAACAGCACGATCACAAGTCTTCTCAACAATGAGCTACCATTGAGGGAGGAGTCCAAGCAGAAGGAAGAAGGCTCTTGTCCAGTCAGTAGCAGACACTTAGACATTGAAGTGTTACACCATCTTCCATCTCCACTAGGCTCTTCAGTACTCGCTGCAGGATCTGGACATAACCAAGGCTCTGAGGTCTCATGACAGCAGAGAGAGAATCAGTTCAAAGGGTCCCCTAAGTGAATTCCCATGTTTTCCAGCACTCTCTCCTGAAAGGCATCAGAATCAAGAAAGGCAGAGTACAGGCTGGGCTTTGCAATAAAAGTGCTGTGTGGTGTGGGAACCATTTAACCTGTCTGTGCCTTTTGTTCAAAGGAGTTAATGATAACTTGGCTTCACTGTTCCTGTGATAATACATCTAAGTTCATATCAACTGCATCATGCTGAGAGTTGGAAGAATGTATTCTTCAGGCCCCTGATGACATCTTTGATCTATGATGATCCCCAGAACTAAACTGTGGACAAGAGCATCTCACCTAGAGTCAGAGGCTAGGGGGAGGAGTGTCTGAAATGAGAGGAAAAGAGCCAAACCAGCAAAATTTTACCTCAGATATTGGGCACGGAGAAGAAAGAATGGCGAACTTACCTTTGCGTTCCCTTGCCACATAGGAAAAAGAAAAGCCGAGGGTACATGTGCTGTTCCCATTGGCTAACACTGAGTGCTTTTTGAGGAGTAAGTAAACACAGATGACAAGCTATTAGCTAGGCACAGAGACATGGAGTATACGCAGGCATGGCAATACAACGCTGGATTGAGTGGGGTGTCCCTGACTGGGTCTGGGGAAGATTTCCTCACAGAAGGTTTACAGGAGCATGTTCCTCAAACCAACTACTGTCAATGAAAATAGGAACCAGGACAAGGTAGAGGGAGTGGTGGGGTGGGGTGGGGTGGGGGGCTACAAGGTAGTCGTAGCTGTGCTTCAGTGGCCCCCACTGCAAACATGGGGCCGGGATGCCTCTTCAGCCCACATTGCATCTAGCAAACATGGGGCTGGGATGCCTCTTCAGCTCACATTACATCTAGTGCAATTTATCTCACTGCCCGTGTAGTGACAGCTACAGACTGCCCACAGGTGACCACTGTCTTAAGCTACAGGCCATTTCTAGAGAGGGGCTCAACTGAGGATCCAACAGCAACCCTCTCCAGAGCTGGAGGAGTGAGCATCTTAGTTCCCTTGTTCATAGCAGGCAGCTGCCATTCTTGCCTGCCAGCCCTCCATAGACACCTCTGGTTAACACTGAGTTCTTTACTACTATGTTTCAGTGAAGTCTCAGAACTCCCTCAAATGCAGTGCTTTGGATAAATGTTCTCAATCACTGGAATCCACTCATGAGAAAGAACTTATTAGTTGCTTTTGCCCCCTCCATCTATAGGGGACATTTATTGATGGTGTAATAATAAGTCTTCAGTGTTATGATTGAGCTGGCAAGATCGAACACTTGGCAGACCTCAGACAATTTCCCTGACATGTCTGCTGGAAAATGTGATTTTCTCATATTTTTCCTTATTATGCTCCCTGACAACATTCCATTTAAGTACAGACCTGTGTTCCTCTTGCCTCGCTCAATGCACCTTCCCCCACCTTCCCCCATTTCTTTTCCCCTTTATTTCCTAATCCACACTCTCTTTGCAATTATGGTTAATCCCTAGTAAGGCTGACCATGCAATTAGCCCTGTAGCCTTCCTAACCATGGCAGGTTGTATCCATGTTAGTGGATGTGGATGACCTAGGGGAGCTCAGGGAGGTTATGATGTTTTCGGTGTTTTCTGAAGATCAGATATCCTGTGAGAGATAAAACCAGGCTGTATCTTGGCTCCATGGCTCCCTAGGTCTATGCTCCTGTGTTCTTCCTTCTGTACTTTTGGTATATTTGCTAGGGTCAACTTTTTTATTTGCATTTGTGGGGGTGCAGTGGTGTGTGTGTGTGTGTGTGTGTGTGTGTGTGTGTGTATGTGTGTTGTGTATATGTGTGTGTATGTGTGGTGTTTGTGTGTGTGTGTGTGTGTGTGTTGTGTATATGTGTGTGTATGTGTGGTGTTTGTGTGTGTGTGTGTGTGTGTGTGTATGTGTGTTGTGTATATGTGTGTGTGTGTGTGGTGTGTGTGTGTGTGTGTGTGTGTGTGTGTGTGTGCATATGAGGCTGCCACCTTCCATCACTTTCCACCTCATCTTTTTGAGACAGACTCTTTCAGTGAACATGGAGCTTACTGGCTTGAATAGATTGGCTCCCCAGTGAGTTTCAGGGATCCTCTTGTCTCTGTGCTGGGATTATAGAGGTATGCTACCACACTCAGATTTTCACATGAGTGCTATGGATCAAACTCGGGTTCTCATTTACCCAATGAACCATCTCCCTAGCCCCTGGGGTGATTTCTCAACGATTTTCCTTGGTGATTGGGGTCTGGCTTTGGTTGTTATGCCAACATGTTGTTTGTTAATCTACCAAGTCAATGGAAGTCACGTTAGAGTTGTGGGGGCTACTCCTGCCCTCACCCCCAAAACACACTGAACATCTTGGAGAACCTTCTATTTCTTTCCTAGGCACACACTGGTTTTCAATCTGAGCAGAATAGAGCCTTTTACTCATTTCTATACATGTTTGAACTGCAAGGGGCCTTTGGGACCACAAACTTGCTGTCAGAGCAACTGGACTGGGGTAGACACCGAAGCCAAGTCAGGGCTGGTAATGACTCTCGATAAATGACACTGCTCGTGGACCAGGTGGCCAGAAGCCACAAGCTTGCCAGTGACCCTTCAGGGTTGCTGGGGTCACTGAGTGGAAGGTCTGTATTCTGCTGCTGCCCTTGCCTTCATGGAAGTTGGTTTTGGTAAAGGCAGGACATTGCTTCTGAGCTGCAAGCAGACTCCACCAGAACCTAAGATAGATTAGAGCACTTGAAAGAAGACGCACTGAGGCCCAGTTCTTTGCTAAGTGTTGAAATAACTCCTAGGGTCATAGGCATAAAACCAGTGTCCCAGAGTTTAAATTATAAGCATGTTCCTCAGCTCCTTGGCACTGCATGTCTTCTGTACTGTCTGTGGAGTGTGCCCTTGGCCTTGAGACAATGACCTCTCTAAAGAGAATGGAATTTAGAATCACCATGAGTGAATATAGATCCTGATTCAAAGCTTCACTTCTGTCTCAGCTACAGATTTTCTGTGCAATCAAGCATAGGTCATTTGACCTCTCTGGTCTTTACAGTTACTATGGTGTCTGTATAGACTGTGTCCACTGTATTGTTCAGACCCCAATGGTATAATAATGGTGTTCTGGGAACGAGGAATGCTCTGCTTTCCTGGCATTGCCTAACCTTTCTTTCTTTCTTTCTTTCTTTTTTTGGTTTTTTTGGAGATAAGATTTGTCTGTGTGGCTTTGCAGCTTTCCTGGAACTCGATTTGTAGACCAGGCTGGCCTCGAACTTACAGAGATCCACCTGCCTCTGCCTCCCCAGTGCTGGGATTAAAGGTGTGCGTCACCACTGCCCAGCTAGGCCTAACCTTTCTTAGGGAAACATACACACACACAAAAAAAAACATTTGATTCACCCCAGACTGTCACCAACAGATGGATAAACAATTCTATACCAATCTAACTTGGCAAACCAATGCATTTAGTGAAGTTATTTATAGAAGCATGAGGGGTTTCTTATATAAATACGGGTGACTCAAAGGTACCACATCACCAAACAGTACCAACTCCTGGTCACCCTCCTACCTTCCATGATCTTCAGCATCCCTCTATACTCCCATCCCTCCCAAAGCTGGAACTGCTTCATCATCATTACCACAGGCCTGGCAGTAACTGAGTTCTTCTACTTGTCTATTAGTCATGTCTGTGTCCAAGGTCAACTGTAGGTCACCTCAGCTGCTCTGCTTCATGATGGCTGATGGTCATACCCCACCAAGAGGAAATACGTTGTTTTAAGCACCCTCCCTCCACTCATGACTTAGTAACATCACTGGGGAAGTACTTACTGGACATTGATGATCTGCAGACCAGGACTGTTTTCTGGAAGATGACATTGTATCTTCATTGGATGATCTAAGGACGATGTGTCTCAGGGTTTCCATCTGACATGATGCTCCCCTGACCCTAAGGAAGGGAAAGGGATATTCACATTATCCTACCACCATGACTTGGGGCAATTCCTGTTCCTTATCTGAGGAGTCACTTTCTCGTCATCTTTCTTCCTGGTGGTAGAGGCTGGGTTGCTCAGTAGAGGTAGTGATGGTGAAGTGGAAATGGTGGCTGCATGAAACCAAATGCTCAAGCTCTTCATAACTAGCTTGTCATCTTCAGTTCCGGTTGCCATCTTTTCCTGTGGCCATTGTCTGAGGAGTGCCTGAGATGGTATGTGTGGGAGTATAGACAGAGCAAACACAACTGGGGTGAGGGTTTGGAGCTGTGATTCCGTCTTTCTTTCCTTGACCTGAATTTCTTAGTCTAGGCCCTTCACCAGTAGCTCCCAACATGAATGTAGAAATGTATTTCCTCTGTTCCCACAGCTATCCAACAAACTATCTGTGAATTATTGCTATCCTTTCCCAGTGAACACCATGGAGCAACTGCTATGTCTGTCTTCCTCTTTCAATTCTGACACTCTTAAGAACAAAGCCTCATGTTGATACATCTTTGTCCCAGTCGGTAGTTGGTGCTCTAGAACTGAGTGAATAAAGGAAGGAAAACAAGCACTATGGGAACCAGCCGCATGCCACTCTGGGCATGGAAGGCTTCACGGACTTCTCATGGTGGCTCTAGAGGGCTAGTGTTCTCCTGCATCTGAGAAAAGAGCGCCTGGGCCCAGATAGGCAAAGACATGTACTCAGCAGTACATGGTCATCAACTAGAAGCATGAGGGATAGAAACCTCAGCTCTTCTGACTCCAAACCTGGGGCCTATTTTCTATACCAAGCCCCATTCCCTCTCTCCTTCCTTTTCGTATTATTGTTCCACAAACAACAATAATGGGAAAAGAAATAAAATCACCTTCTGTTGAACCACTTCTAGCAAGTCAGCTGTTTCCATTTTTTTCCAGATTCCCTACAGCCTCTTTCTTGCATATTTTTTATAACAGCATTATTGAGATATAATTCACATGCCATAAAATCCACCCTTTTAAAGCATACAATTCCCTGGTTTTTAGAATACTCACAAAGTTGTGCAACCATCATCACTATCTAATTTTAGACATCTCATCACCCCCAAAAGAAACCCTCATTAGCAGTCATTCACCATCCTCCATATCCCCCATCCCTGGCAACAGCTAATCTGCTTTCTCTCTCCATGGACCTGCCTATTCTGAAGATTTCATATAAATGGAATCATACAAGATGCTGCCTTTCTGTTTTCTTTCATTTAACATAATGTTTTCAATGTCCATCCATGTTGTAGCATGAATCAGTATTTTTCTCCTAACACATCCACACACCCCCACACACACCTTAACAATGTTTACCCATTTATTACTTCATAAACAGTTGAATTGTTTCTGCTTCTTGACTATTATAAATACTGATTTATGTGCAGATTTTCTTTGTGGATATATATTTTCAGTTCTTTGGGTATATTTGGAGAGTGGTACTGTTACATGATACATTCTTTGGATATATCCTTAGGGTGATATTGCTGGGTCCTACATTCTTTGGGTATATTCTAAGTATGATATTATTAGGTATTACACTCGTTGGATATATCCTGGAGGCAATACTGCTGAGCTAGACATTCTTTGAATATATTCTGAGAATTCTGTTGCTATGTCCTACATTCTTTGGGTATATCCAGAGGTTGCTATTGCCAGGTTCTATATTCTTCAATTATATTCTCTACGTGATATTGCTGAGTTCTACATTCTTTGAGTATATCCTGAGTGTGATTTTGCTAGGTATAAATTTTTTGGGTATATCCCAAGAGTGATATTTCAGGTCCTACATTCTTTAGGTAGATAATAAGGATGCTATTGCTAAGTCCTACATTCTGTGGGTAAATCCTGAGGTTGATATATTAGGTCCTACATTATTTGGGGCTATCCTGGAGGTACTATTGCTAGGTCCTACATTATGGTAACTTCGTGGTGGTTAATATTTTCAAGAACTGCCAACTAGTCTTTAAAAGCAGCTATTCCATTTATAATCCCTTTAGAAATGCATGAAGTTTCCATTTTTTCATATCCTTTCTATTCACTGCTTTTTACTGTATAACTTTTTTAGACATTTTAGAGGTTTTGGTGTGTTATCTGGTGGTTTGATTTGGATTTTTATAACAACCAATAGTGGCATCTTTACATGTGATTATTGACAATTTAAAAAAATTCCCTGGAGAAATGTCTATTATAGTTTTTTGCCTGTTTGCTAATTGGCTTGTCTGTCTTTCTTCTTGTTGTGTTATAAGATTTCATATATTCTTGATTTAAGTCTTTTGTCCATGATTTGAGAGTATTTTTTCTCCTTCCATGAGCTGTCATTTCCCTTTCTTGAGAGTATGCTCTGAAAGGCAAATTCTTAAATTTTTGATGAAGTCCAATTTAGATTCCATTTCTCTTTTGTTGCCTATGATTTTGTGTCACATCAAAGAAGCTACCACTTATCCAAACTCAGGGAGCTTTTTCCCACTAATACTTCTAGCTCTTACATCTAGGTCTGTGATCCACCGTGACTTAAGCTTTGTGTCTTGAATGATGTCTGAGCCCAGCTTTATTCATTTGCATGAAGATGTCCAATTATCTTTGAATCTTTGATTAAAAAGACTTTCCTTTCCCATTCATTTGTCTTGGTACTTTCGTCAGAAATCAATTGAGCATAAATGTGAGACTTTATTCCTGAGTTCTCCATTTTATTCCCCAGATCTATATACTTCCAGTGACCCTAGACTTAATTATTGACCCTGCACAGTAGTTTTAAAGTTGAGAAATGTGGGTACCTTAACTTTTTTTCTTGCTTTCCAAGATTCAGTCTTCTGTATCTCATGCATTTAAATATACACTTGAGTTTATTTTTTAAATTTTTTTATTTTATGTATGAGTGCTACATCTGCATGTATGACTTCATGCCAGAAGGACATCAGATCCAACTATAGATGGTTGTGAGTCACCATGTGGTTACTGGGAATTGAACTCATGAACTCAGGTCCTCTGGAAGAGCACCCAGTGCTCTTAACTGCTGAGTCATCTCTCCAGCCCTACACCTCAGTTTCTAAAAATGAAACAAAATAAAAAAATTAATTCTAGTATTAGATCATTTGATTTATGAATATGGGCTATTATCCTAATTATTTAAGACTTTACATTTTTCCTCTCTGTGATTTTTTTGAAATACTCAATATGCATGTTTTATATTATTTTCTTAAATGTGTTCTTATTCTGTTCCTTTTGGATAGCACTATTGATTGCATTTGTGGATTGATCACTGTTAGAGTATTACTATACTATATACACATTGGGATTTGGCTCTCAATCCTGTTGACTGCCATCCTGATCATCTAGTTTATTAGTTCTAAGTGTAAAACACAAACACACACATACACACACACACACACTTACACACACACACAGAGAGAGAGAGAGAGAGAGAGAGAGAGAGAGAGAGAGAGAGAGATCTTAGTATTTTCTGCACCCACAAGATCTTTCCATCTATGAACAGAGATAGTTTCTCTTTTCCTGCCAATATGAATGTGTTTATTTACTTTTCTTGATTAATTTATCTTAATTAGCTTATCAGTCTCTAGTCCAGTGTTCAGGAGAAGTGTTAAGAGTGCATACTTAGTCTTGTTTCTAAACTTAAGAAGGAAACTTCTCATTTTTCACCTCCAAGTCTGAAGTTAGCTGTGATTGCTTCATAGATGGCCCATGTCAACTTGAGGATTACAATTGTTCATAGTCTATTGAGTGTCCTTGGTCCAGAAAGAGTATTAGATTTTGTCAAATGTTTTCCCTGTGTCTTCTGACCTGATTGTGGGGTATTGTCTTTAATTGTGTTAATGCAGTATATAATAAACATTGATTAGTTTTTGCATGAGAAGCCATTCTGACATCCCTAGAGAAATCCTACTTGGCCATCATGCATAATCCCTTCTGTATGTTTTTTACCAACTCAATAGTATTTTATTCAGAATTTTTTTATCTGTATTTATGGAGTATATTGATATGTAATTTTCTTTCCTTGTATTGTCTGTCTGGATTGGGCATCAGAATCAGAAAATAACTTAGAAAGGGTTCTTCTCCATTCTTCTATTTCTAGCAAGAATTTACTAAGTATTTGTATACATCTTGCTTCTTACTTGAAAACGTTAAAAAGCTGTGATAAGAAGTTGGAAATTTAGCTCAGTGGTAAAGCCCTAGCTTATTAAGCGAAAGGCTGTGGGTTTGGTCCTCAGCTCTAGGGGAAGGGGAGACAAAATAACAGAAAAGACTAAAAAGAAGAAGACAGATCTCTGTGAGTTCAAGGCCAGCTGGGTCTACAAGGGGAGTTCCAGGACAGTCAGGGATACACAAGGAAACCCTGTCTCAAAAACCGAACAAACAAACAAAAAGTCATGATGAGAATAAAGTTTTTGACAGCTCATGGCTAGGAATTTTCAGATGCCTGTGTCAAAGGGGGAAAACAGTGAAAGAACACAAAAACTTGATGTTGAATTGAATCTTGAACATTTCTCCATAAACAGAGTAGTAAATCTCTTGCCATTATGCCAGGCAAGGCCCTAAACTGCATACCAAGGGTGGGCAGAACAGATGGAATTCCTACTTTTAAAGAATAAATAATTGAAACTTATTCAGCACAGACATCTGGATATTTTCTCATCTGAAACAGACTGTTCCACCATCATAGATAGGAGACTGGCCTCTCCAGTACATGCTGAACAAGACCAATGTTCACACCATTATCTACCCTGGAATCCATCATAGTCACCCTAGAAAATCAAAATATCTACACGTATTAATAGATTAGTGGGGTTTTGTTTTGTTTTGTTTTGTTTTGTTTTGTTTTGTTTTGTTTTGTTTTGTTTTGAGCTGAAGATCGAACCCAGGGCCTTGCGCTTGCTAGGTAAGCACTCTACCACTGACCTAAATCCCCAACCCTAATAGATTAGTGTTGAAGGGGTTAGCCAAAGAGCCCCAGGTTTATTTGTGTTACTTTTTAACATGTGAACACGAGAAAGGAATATTCTTGTCTTAAATGGTTTGTCACAGAAAAACAGGAGTCTAAGATTATATCATAAATACAGCAGTTTCACTATAGTACATGTGATAATAGCAATCCTGAACATTTATAATGGAGAGGGCTGGAGATGTGATCTCTTGCACATTCATCCAATCAACCTCTTCGTTAGTTAATACATCAATTATTTATTAAGGTCCTTTCCTGTGCCAGGCCCTCTACTGGAGTGTCTGTACAGAAAGGAATCTATCTGAATCCCCACCCTAGGGCAGCAGATGGTCTATTGAGTGGGACAAGGAGAGGAGCAAGTTATATAAACAATAACTCTCAGGCATGGACAGAACTGAAAAATGGGCATGATGGGAGAAATATAAGCAAGGAGACATCAGGATTGGTCATTGTCAGGAGAAATGTCCTCTACATGGAGTCTTGACCAACACATAGTTTTCCTAGCTAGCCTATGGTACATGGCTGAGGTTCAAACAGAACATGGTGTATATTCCTGCATTCAAAGTCATTCTCAAGAATTCAAAGGAAGAACTAGAAGTAATTTGCAGAAACCCAAGAAGCAGATACTAAAAGATCTGTATGCTAAGAGACATCCTAAGTTTTAAGGATTTGGGACTTGTTTCCAAACAGAAGTCCTACATGGCCCTAAAGCCAACATTGAAATAAGATGCCACCAAAAAATCATGTTGGAGATCACCCATCCTTGGAGACTTCTTCTTGCATAAATGCAGTTTTCCTGGAGCCTTGCCACAGAGTCCCACCTCCATAGGCCTTTTCCTGTCTGTTGTAACAGAAAAATGCCATTTCAGATGACCAGGAGGTTATAGTAGGAAGTGTTGAACTTTGACCTGACCTTGACTATTATTCAAGCTGAACCCAGCTTTTCTCATTTGCAAAACATGGTCATGATGCTCCTACCTAGGTTATTGGGACAATGAAATGAAAAGGGGGTCTCATATGCTTGGTATGGTAGCATACACCTGTAATCCCAGCACTTGGGAGATAGAAGGGTGAGGAACAAGAAGTCAAGGTCATCCTTACCTACACAATGAGCTCTAAACCAACTTGGGCTTCAGGAGACCCTGTTCTACAAATAAATAAGCAAACAGAACAAAAAAAGGAAAGAAAGATAAGAAAATAAAATAAAAGGACCTCCAAAGGTTTTAGGAATCTCTGTTGCCTGCTGGACAAAAGATAAGTCCCAGGCTGTCATAAATGTGTGACCACCAGTGTTGAGAACTGTACTGACCAGCCCCACTTACCCACTGCGGGTTTGATCCTCGACAATTCATCTACCTCTCTGAGTCTCAGCTTCTTCCTCTGCAAAACAGAGTTGATTGTGATGTCTCCTTCATGGTGTTGCCAACGGGAGTTAGTGCAAACATCACTGTACCTCCCAGGCATGTTAGGTACTGAATTGCTTTAAAACTGATTGTGAACACAAAGCTCTTTTATCCCTCCACCTAGTCTACAAGTGTAGGGCTACCATTCTCCCTACTCTTAGAGCCCAGCACCATGACTGACACATAAAGACAGTTGAATGTTTCTGAAGTTGCATTTATTTCCAGCCTTCCACCCTTTAATCATTCTAGGTTTTTGTCTAGCTGCAAAAATCAACTGCCCTTTCAGAAATCTAAATAAACCAACCAGGAAAAAAAAAAAGATTCTAAATCATCTCATTTTATATATCTAATTTACCAAGTGAACCAACCAGGTATTAATCCATTAGGAGCTACCCAAGGGAGCAGACAAGACCTTCAGCTCCTGCTTTACTAACCCAGCTGGGTTTGCTCCAGTTTATCCAGCCAAATGGTGGGGCTGTGACTTCTGTGCATTAGAGTATTAGACTGTGTAACCTGGGAGGGATGTGTCTTTAATAAAGCTTCATCCCCCTGACCCCACCAAGAGGAGAACTTTAGAAAGGTAGAATGAGATCCATAGGATCTCAAATCCACCGGCTAGGGGGACAAGGATGTAGGAAGATGGGAGTCACACCTTGGCATGTGTCCTGGGGGAGAGCATATGTTTTGCAGTGACCTTAAAAGATAAACTTTATGCTGTGTCTGCTCCTGACTTGCTTTCTCCACCATCTGGTTTCTATACATGACATCTACTGATTCTCTTTCCATCCAAAGGCAAAAGGTTCCTATACATAACATTTACTGATTCTCTTTCCACCCAAAGGTCAAGCTAAGGGGTCCCCAGGTCCAGAGTCAGGCTCTGAAGTTATAGCCTCTGCCCCAATGTTTCCCCACAGGGACTGACCACACACAGGTAGGCCCTGGGATAAAGGAACTATGACTTCCCTCTGGAACTGCTAACTGAAGGGAGACACCTGTACATGGTTGAAAGAGGTCTCTGAGGGTCCATTGGAAGCCCTTTGGAGACTGTGGTCAAATGTACCTGGAGGAAGAGAGAAAAGGAAGTTCCTGAAGAACGATATCATGGTCTGTTAAACACCTGAAACTGGGGGGATTGACCAATAATGGAAAAACCAAGGATCAGCAGGTTTAATGTGTGCTGAGGGCTACTCTCTGCTTCCAAGACAGCACTGTTTTGCTCTATCTTTCAAAGCAGATGATCCCATGTCCTCACATGGCAGGAGAAGGGATGTAAGGGCCTAACTGTATCCCTGTTTTTATAAGACACTAATCCACTGGTGAGGGCAGATAACTCATGTCCCAAACATCTACCAAAAGTGCCACCTCTTAAAATTGTGGCACTGCAACATTAACTTTAAATATTAATTTTGGAAGACACAGACCTTCAAACACCATGGCAAAAACGCGTTTGGGGTACATCTTCAAAGGTGAGAAAGAGTTCACCAGACAGAAGAAAGCAAAGGATTTTCCAAGGGGTGGGAGGTGATTGTCCCTGGGATTAATCCACAGCATTTTAAAAGTAAAGAACAAAATGAAAAAAACCAGGTGGCACAGTGGAGGAGGGAGGGGAGGTCAGTCTACACAAGGGCTCTGAGGCAAGGTCAGTGGACACAAGGACAGAAACAGTGTGTAAGAGAGAGACACCAGGAAGAGATAGACATGAGATTGATGGGAAGTTCTAGGCGGACCCAGGAAGGCTTCTACGAGGCTTCTTGTTACTAGGAACGTGCACTCAATACTTCAGAGGGGTGAGGAGACCAGACCCCAGATAGAAAGACTAAATAAGGCTCACCTGAAATATCCCTTAATTTAGTCATTGAATAATCATCTATGGCATCGTGACCAGGTGTGTTCCATGTGGAATAGGAAGTTGTACTTGACCTTGAGCAGACTTATTTTCCATTGCCCTTAATTCTTGCCTTCCACTTAACATTCTCCTATCTGATATGCTCTCAGAAGATGACTATGTCCCAAGGGCTGTTACTCAGATTCTGCCTGGCAGACTTGCTCCAAAGCCTTCTGGGAAGAAGAGATTAGGAAACATGCTGAAGATGAGTTTCTTGAGAGGTGGGAGAGTTTTGTGAGGTTGAGTTCATCAGGTTGGCATTATTCCAGAGCAGGTAGGTACCCAGCAGCAAAGTCCTTCATATACTGGATTTCCAGCCTGAGAAAACCATCCTCCCTTGCTGCAGGCCACAGTCTGAAATGCTTAGAAGACTGAGGCATGTGTGTGTGTATGTCTGTCTGTCTGTCTGGTGGCCACATAAGGCTCTGCAGTCTCAGAATATGTGCTTTCTGCTCCACGCACATGTAGGTCTGGTCTCAAGTGTGTATATTACATATGTCTGTATCCTTGAGCTCCCAAGTGCCCCTTTGGTGTGCTGTGTGGGATGTGCCTTCGAGATTTCCCTTCAGGCTCTATTGGTTCTGAGAAATACAAAAGCCCTGCCTCACCTTGAAAACTATCCTGTTGTTTGTGGTTTCCTGATAGTGACAGTGTCGCTGCGCTTGCCTGTCACTCGTGTGCATGTACACACATTCTCAGTACCACTTGGGAGCTGTGAACTCTTGAGAATTCCCAAGAGACTACCACAGGCCACTTGAGTGACTCACTAATGGGTCTGCTCCCTTCCTCAGAGAAATAGTGTGGGGAAAGGTCTAGAAATGCAATTTTAGTATCCGCTCAACTTCAGCAAACTACATCAAGTGTCCAGAGTCTGGTTGTTTCATCCTCAGAGGCTGCTGTGATGGAAAAACCCCCCAGATGTCTGCAGCCTGGGAAGGGAATCCTTCCCAAAGGCTCCTGGGAACTCCCTCTAGTTTCCCAGCTGCAAGGAGGCCCTGGTGTTCAGTTCCCAGTCTTTAATCCAGATGTTGGTGATGAGGCAGACTGCCCTGCTGGGAGTGTTTCTGCAGCTGCCAGAGAATAAGCTCCTGGGACATTCATCAGTCACTGTGCTCAGAGATGTTCATTTTCTGGAGGGAATGGGCAGGCCCAGTTAGAAATTTTGTTTTCATTGACTTTACATCTTTTTGGAAAATGACATCGTCATCCTGTTAGGTACCAGCAGCTCCTAAATGTCCTGCTGCATGTCTTTATTGGAGCAAAGTGAGACAGAAGCATGCAGTAGCATCCGTACTGCTGTTTCCCACGCCTTGCCTCTGCTCACATCTCCCATGGCAACTTTCTCCTTTGCTGTAAGTGACTCTGGGGTACCACAAGGCCCTCACAGATACCACGCTGCTTTGACAAAGTCATCAAGTCTGTCTTGTTGTCTCCTGCTTCATGGGAAGGAGTTGAGAGCTATGGAGCAGATCGGTTTGTTTCACACACCATGTGCCTTGTGCTCCAATTTGGGCCATCAAGATACGGAAGAACCTCAGCACCACACATGGCCATGTACACCTACAGTCTCAGCACTTGGGAGGCTGAGGAAGGAAGATTGACATTCCAAAGTTGACCTTTCACTTCAGAGCAAAAAGGCGGCAGGGGGAGGAGAGAAAGGACTGAGAAAACAGGCAGTCTCTGAGGGTCAGGCCATAATCCCCCTTGAGTTTCCTTCTTTCTGAATCCCAATTCCAGCCCAGATGAGTTCAGCAGATTACCCCAGTTGGCCTGGCATCAGGCAATCTTAAGATTCGGCATCCAATCCTCTCTGACCATAACTACATATGCACCACAAAGCAGCACAATGACAACACCCTCCAAAGACATCCTGCCAGGGCCAGCAAAGGCAGATCCAATGGCATGAAGAAGGGAGAGGTTTTAGTAATGGAGTCGTAAAGCCCTAGGTTCAAATTGGTGAGCCACTGGCCATATGGTAAACGACCTTCGTGGCTTCCCTTCTGTAAGCCTCACTGGCCTCATCTGTAAAATAGGACAACAACCTTCTCCTTTCAGAGTGCTGTTGGAAAATTCAATGAGATCATGTGTGTGAAATTCAAAGCTATCAGGTTTGGCTCAGCGAAAATTATCAACAAATGTTAGTACCCCTCCATCTGGTAGCTGACAAATTCAATTAACCAGAGCCGCCCATTCCCATCCCTACCCTCCACCCCCATTCCCAAGCCCCCAGTTCACAGAATCATAAGTTTCCTGTCTGAAAAGCAGCTCTATAAATCACCTAGCATGGCCCACGTGGGGGAACTCTGGCAGGAGTCGGCTCCATGTGTTCCTCAGTCTTGCTGGCTCAGCTGAGAGCCTTCCTATAAGTAGAAGGATTCCCACCAGCACAGCCCAAAAGAGGGAACGATGCTGTCAGTGGATTCCACAAAAGGGCTAATATTAGCCAGGGAGGAGGATGGCTATAAGTCTATATTTAGAATCTGTGTCTTCAGCCCTTTCGGATTCAGCAGAGTGGTGGGAGAGGGAGGGGTATTTTACAAGAAAGCAGGCATGGCAGCTGGACCGTGCCTCCCTTCCTCTCTCCTGAAAGTGGGCAAGCAGCACATAACAGGGCTGCTGGGGAGGAGGCAGATAGTGGAGTGTGCCCCCATAGTAGAAAGAAGAAATATCATGGCAGAAGTCTTGGAGGAACTCTGAGATTACTGAAATTGGCCAATGGGAAGGCAGAGGAGTAAGCTCTTCTTTGAGTTGGCACCCAAAGAAGGATGTCCCTGGCTTTGTCCTGTAGATGCTTTGGATGGAGGTAAAATAGGGCAATGTACCTAGGTCAGAAGAGAAGCCCGGGGACATGTGTCTTTCACAAAGGCTCTTTGCACACCCTCCCTCTCACACGTCGCCTCCTTGTCCTAGCTCTTCTTCCTCTACCATGGTCCACACACTCTTTGCCTCCCTGAGGCCCTTCCGGCCCTTCTATGCAAATCAAATAGAAATATATACTTCTACCACACAAGTAGAGTCATGTATCCAGAAAGGTCCAATGCAGAAAGGGTAGAGGTGCTTTGGAGTCCCCCTTACTCCATAGTGTGGGATACAACCTGACAACCATGTGCAGAGGCCTTGATAGTCCCCTATAAGAACCATGTCCACCTGTTCCCCCCCACCCCTCCCATCATCCTTATCTCTTAAGGAGACTTCAAGACTGGATAGAGTGTCCTGTGGCTTGATGTCTGCCCTGGTCCACTCAGCTGACTCTCTGACAGGTAGAAATAGGACTAGGAGGAGAAGGAGACTCCAGAGTTCTTTCCCACCACATTGGGGTTTTCTACCCTTCAGATGAGGGAGGTGAGCCAGATGATCACCAGGCCTCCCTGCCTTACAGTCTGTTTATCTGTAGACTTTTAGGTGGCATAATGAGGAGATAATCAGAAAAGCATGTGTTCCCCACCCTCTCCCAACTACAATAAAACCCACATGATCCCAAGAAAAATAGAGAAGACTTAGGAGTTTTCACGGTTTGGTGTTTCATCTCATTCACTCCCCTTTCTGGAATCTTAGGCAAGCCCAGAAAGCCTGTCTACACAGGATGGGAAGGATTACCCATCAGCCAGGGAGGGCTGGCTTCAACTACTCACAGCCTTCAGGCCATGTCTGAAGCTGCAGCTCTGGGACGGGCCTGGCTAGGCAAGTTGCCCCTGTGAGAGGTGGAAGACTCTTTTCGATGCTTGCCGCCCTTTCCTTGTGTACTCTCTGCCATCATGTCACTGTCTTATACGGTTCCTGGAGCACGCTGTCTCTCTCCCTTTTTCATCTCGGAGCTCTGTTCTCTCAGTTGGTTTGCTTGTTTGCAGTCTGCAGGAGTAGTGTTGTTGTCTCCCCTGCAGACTTCAGAGCACATGGATGGGCTGGCATGGGAACACACTCACCCCTCTTAGCCTGCAGGCATTTCTGACACATAAACAAATAACTCCGAGAACAGCTGATGTCTCCAGGTAAAATGTTTGCATGTGGTTTGTATCTGAGATGCAGAGGTACACACACACACACACACACACACACACACACACACACACACACACACACCTTTAGAGAATTAGAAACACAACATGCACAAATATACTGCTCACACATCCCTGGCCCCTAGAGACATCTCTGGGAGTTGCTTGTTCTTGCAGATAGATTGGGAGTTGGTGATTTTTGAGAACCATAGAATGTCAGGGCTGGGAGGAACATAGGAGATTTTTCACTTAGGGGATTTCAAACTTACTGACCTCCATCATCCATCTTCAAAGAGAGTTTTATAGGGACCTGTGAGATACAAAAGAGAAAAACAGAGGTGTTCTGATCAAGTGGGGAAGAGGAAAGAGGGAAGGCCTGGACTCCACTGAATGCAGTGTGAAAGCCAGGATACTCAACACCCTCCAGGAAACTGAGGCCGGAGGAAAGACTGGAAGTCAGTGTCACACAGCAATTGGAGGATGAAGCCAAAAACGGAACCCAAGCCACAGCAAGGGGAAGGACACTTCACAACTGACCTAAGATGGAAATATCATTGGCTTTTTGTATCTGTCGTGGATCGGATCCAGAAAGGTCAAACCATGAATAGTAAGGGCTAAGGACACTCAAGTTCCTTATATAGAACAGCATGGTGTTTGCCTGTAACCCAGACACTCCCTTCAGGGTACTTACAACCATCTGTCGTTTGCTGAGTATGTCCATTCCAGTGTAAGAACAAAGCTCTCTCTCTCTCTCTCTCTCTCTCTCTCTCTCTCTCTCTCTCTCTCTCTCTCTGTGTGTGTGTGTGTGTGTGTGCACGCGTGTGTGTGTGTGTGTGTGTGTGTGTGTGTGTGTGTGTGTGTGTGTGTATGTGTGTGTGTGTGTGGTGTGGTGTGTTTACATGCACACCATGGCATATACATCAAGGTCAGAGGTCAGCTTTGTGGCGTTGGCTCTCACTTCCTACCATATGGGTCCTGGGGATCAAACTCAACTTGCACCCCTAGCCACTGACCCTTCTCCCCTGACTTTCCCCATATATTTTTAATCATTAGCTGTTGAAGTTTTACCTTCCTTCTTTCCACTGCATGTCAAACCAGCCATCTTTCCACTCTGCTGGTTGCCATGGTTTTGTATGTGAGTCCCCACGCCACCCCAACCAGTTTTCAGCAGAATCACCCAACAACATAAATGAAAGTGTCAATATAAGAGTTCAAATCATTCTGCTGCTCAGATCTGTGTCTCCCCAGAGGAGGGATGGACATGGATGCCCCACCTCTCCACTTAGTTAGCTAGGCTCCTCACTTACCTATTTGACCAAGATGTCATCGGACAAAACATGAGAGACAGAGAGGGCTACTTTAAACAAAAGGACACTGGAAACTGCCATCTTGTAGATACCTTCAAAAGAGCAAATCTGGACCCCATTTTCTGGACCCTCTAGAAAGACACTGACCTTTCTATGACAAGCAAATAAAAGAACAAACCTTCTTCAGTCAGACAGGACTAGAGTTTGTCCTCTTGGCCGCAACAACTCTGAGAGAACTACAAGCTTGGCACCATCTACAGAAGCCCCTCATGGAACTTGGGAACAAACATGGTTCCATATCTAAATGGGGGAATCTTCCTATTGTCTTTGACCCCTGACCCCTAATAATTGTTCAATTCTGACCTACTTAAACATTTAGTAGTTAAGGTGACCCTCACTGGCATCTCCCCCTGCCGGCAGTTGCTTGCTTGGCCATCTCAACCTTCTGACCCTCCTGATGCCCATCCCCCCTTCAGCTGAATACACCAGAAGAGTTCTTGGTTTGCTGCCACTGATGGATTCTCTTATCTTGTTATTTGGATCTCCCAGAGTTGTGCAGACCCCCTACCCTGCAAAGAGCAAGGCTCTACCCTACCCTCAGATCTTTGCATGGATCTCTCTAACCTGCTGACTTTGAAGTTTATTGCTGGTATTAAGTCCAACAAACGCATGCCTGTCAGTTTGATTCTCCACATGTTTGAGGAGTTTGGAGCCCATGAGGTGCATGAGGGACACACTGATAGACTTTGGGAGTCAGCCTGTGGGAGTAAGAGCCTGGCTGGGTTGGATACATGAGTCCAGATTCCAGCTAGGCTCTGTCACACGCTGAAGAGGGAAGCTTAGTGTTGGACTGGGTATTTCTTTCTCTAAAAACTTAGGAATAGGTCAGGAGGATGGGGCGGGCAGATGGTGAGACACGGGTCAGCTTGGCCTATGGTGCAAGCTATGTAGAAAGATCCTGTCTCAAACAAACTGGGAATATACTAAGAAGGAATATTTTGAAGACTTTGAGATATTTAAAGTATTGCAAGGAGAGTTGCTGGTCCACAGCAGGGACTCAGTGAATAGCCATTCCTTCCATCTAGATTCTAGAACATTGTGAAGACCCCTGACTCCATGTCATGTGACCCATATATAAGCTGGACACCTCTACTAAAGAGTACTGCCCAGGGACACTCCAGAGTGAAGGTATAAGTGGGTGAAGGGCCTGCGCTTAACATATGCCTTTGATCCGAGGGCAGTAACTTGCTAATTTCCAAATACTTTCATATTGAGGTGATTTCCTACAGCTGGAGGCTGTCATGGCTTAGGTGGCATCGCTGTAGGAATTTTCTTCCTTTAAAGAATATCTTATAAAATAAAGCTAATAATAACTAAGGACGTTATCTTGCGATTCAGGAAATTGTAATTGATGCCACTTCAACTGCATGAAATTGATGTTAAGAGCTTCTTGTGGGCAAGGTCTTGTGGGCCAGGTCTTGTGGGCCAGATCCTATTCTGGAACATGTTACAATGTTAAACTCATTCTTTAATCTGTTGAGCCATGATGGATGGCAGGGATAGAGAGCCTCACTCATTAGATGGAAAACTGAGTCTCTAAGGAGCTAAGGGACTTAGCCAGGACACAGATTCATTAAGCAGGTCGAACTGGGATTTGAACTAATGTCCTTCTCCTGTGGGTAACTGAGTAGGTGAGGAACAACTTATTTCTCTTCCCTTTTTAGAGCCAAATGAATAGACCTACATGCAATGCCTGAAGGGAGCATCATTTTAATTAGTCGAATCATCTCCACTGACTGCTTGTCTGCCGTGTACTAAACATACCCTAGACATCAAAGCTTCATCTATAAACAAGATATAGTTAAAGCTAAAGAAATCCAAACAATTGTTATCCATTTAGTGTGTGTTCTTAAGAACTATTGAAATGCAATGGGGACATGTGAGAGATACCCTAGACCCAGGAGAACCTTGTAGGAGGTTCTGCCCTGTGATCTGAAAGTTTGGGCAGCTGAGTGAGTTGGGGTGGTGAGGGGTAGGGACCAGCATGTGAAAAGTCAGAGAAAATGTAGCCATTTGGAGAATATGAGGACAGCTAAAGGTTCCCATGTTAGCCAAGGATGCCTACTGAGCACTAGGAATGTGGGTAGTCCTCACAGATGTGTACTGTGGATTAAAAAAAAAAAAAAAACGCATGGGTTTAAGAAACTACCTGGAAAAAATGTCAGACATCATTAATTTTTATATTGATCATATATAAAATCATAATTTAAAGAAAATACATTTATACATAAAATTAAAGCCATCTTATTAAAACTAACAATTTTCTCTTGTAAAAAGTCAACAGAATTACAAATATGGTCCACTGTTGTGCCTCACAGTATATTGGGATTTAATCTATATGGACATGGGAAGTGTCTCAAGGGTTACAACCTTTGAAATATAAGTTTGGGAGATCGGGCTTAGAAAGTATGAGATTCTGGTACTCTAAACTTATTTACTCCCCAAAGCAGCTCTAGAGGTAAAAATTGTTCAGTTCATGTATATTGCTCAGACAGAGAGACAATGTTTCCAGGAGTTCTCTGCTAGACCATCTACAAGTCAGTACCCACAGAATGCCACTATTCAGGTACAATCTGAGCTCCTGTCTTGTACACGTATTATTTATTCTCTTCACTCCATCCCTGGCTGCCAGCCAGTTGGTGTCATTTTTTTTTGATACTTGTTGCTAAAGAGTCATAAAATTGAGGTTTGTTTTTTCTTGCTTCTTGTTTCTCTTGTGTTACTATAATGCATCTGGAAGACCAGCTACCTCTCTATCAGTCTTACAATGTGGTGCTTGAAAGTAAGAGACTGCCCCATGGTGATGCGTCTAGGGTACTGGTTGAGTAGATTATGCTGGTTCAGGTTTCCCTTGGGGCTTCAGTATATATAGTGTCTTCAGCTCCATCCACATCAGTGATGTATGCAGGTCTCTCAGTGGTCTGAGCTTCAGGAGCTGCGGGATTGATAGCCAGAATACAACCCTCTTAGGTGGGTGGGTCTATGGAGGATTCGGGTCTAGTTCAGCCAACTGCAGATACAGGATGTTGAAGGTTGGATCACTCTTGTGGGCCCAATTAGGTGCCCACATGACTACTACATGTGACTGACTGGTAGTGGGGACAGGACACCTTGACAGGTTTTTAGTGCTACACTGGAGTGAAGCCACACCAGTGAGTCCCTTCAGTGTCTGTGAGCTGGGTAGGTGATCTCATAGGACCTTTGGGGGCTAACCTGTCCAAGGAAGGCTGCTTGGTGCTTTGTGATGCCAAAAGTGGGCAGGTGAGAGCTGCTCTTGGATATCCTTAGCCTGTGTAAAAAAAGTGCTCGGGGTTGGTAATCAGGGAGTTTCATGAACTCTTCATCACGCCTTACATTGTACTGGGATCAATACCTGAAGTTCTGCCTTGTGCAGGAAGGCCCACTGCTTATGCTATAAGGATTTGTGTGCATGTGGGAATACTGGGTAACCCTGGGATGCATCTCAACAGACACACAGTTGTATTTAAGAAAGCCCATTCACCTTCACTGTTGAGAAATCCCTGTACTAGAGCCTTGGGGTCTTACATCAAGACTTTAGATGGAACCTGAAAGTCCTCTTCTCTGAAGAAAGGAGAATACAGGGAGCATAATCAGAGAGAATCTAGGCAGATTCTTCCCAAAGTAGAAAGGTAAGTGTTGAGATTTCTTTATATAAGTCCACAAATCCAGACTTCAGAGTCAAACTGAGTCACAGAAGGAGCTGAGAATGAAATTCATAAAAATTTACAATTAACCTCTACTGAGATCAGAACTTCCCTGTGGTGGGATACTTGAATAGCCTTTTCTTTTGGGAATCGGTATGAATATGGGTATGTGAATGTTTATGGCTATATAAATGGGTATGTATAGATGAGCTGGATGAAAGTCATTAACGCTAAGCTTAACTGTTAGCAAATTATTTGCATGAATTTTTAGAAAATAAAAAGTACCCTATTAATTACCTAAGGTATACAGACAACATTCAATTTAATGTTGAGAATATAGGAATGTTTCAAATATTTATTAGATACAATTTTAGAAAGCAACTACTATATGCCAAGTGTAAGCCAAGAAACACAGAAAGGCCACCCACAGCAGGAGAAATCATAGTAGGCTTCTTGGAGGAGGTAACTAACAAAACACTAGAGGATTGGTGGGTGCATGTTAGGGAAGATAAATGGAGGGTATTCTAGGCAGAAGAGTCATGAACAGCTGGTATAGCTGAACTAGGAGTAAAGAGTGTATTGTCGTGTGACTGGAACCATGGTCAGTGAGATGAATGAAGAAGAGATAAGTGGATAAATAGGATGCAGAATTCAGTGAAACTATGTGCCATGTGTCACCCTTATAGTTGATACAATGCAAATGGTATCAAGTCACTTAGGAGGGAAGGATAGCAATTGGATTTAAAGATAATAGATTGATAGACAGATAGATGGAGAGATAGATAGATAGATAGATAGATAGATAGATAGATACAAAATAGATAGATGGTAGAGATAGATGATTGATAGATATTTATAGATTTGATAGATAGATATGATAGATAACATAGATGACAGATGGTAGTGATAGATGTATATATAGATGATTAGATAGATAGAAAGATAGATAGATAGATAGATAGATAGATAGATAGATAGATGGTAAAGAATTTATTTAGCTGCAGTGCACATAGCACATAATGTAGTGTTTGTATTATGGGACTAGGAGCTAAATTGCTTTGGCTGCAAAATGACAAAGAAAACAAAACCACTGGGGATCATTCTGGATGGTGCACTGCTGTTGTGCCAGTGCTAAGCCCCACTTAAACTCCCTAGTTAACACAGCAACTCTGCCCTCCCTACTCGCTGAAACCTTCTTGGAGGAAAGACCATTTCCAGAGTCAGGAACAAGACGGGAGAAACAGCCTCTGTGGTTCCAGAGGGCCCAGGCAAGAGGAGGCACCGTGGGCCCAGGCTGGAGGTGGAGAGGAGTGTCAGGGAAGCTAGACAGCAGCATCAGCTGTGCATTGCAGAGGAGCCTCAGCCTACAGGAAGCCCTGGAAGGTGTGGGAAGGACCCTGCTGGGGGCAGAGGAAGAGATGAGGGGTGGTGGGGCTGGCAGGACACCCACAGAGCTTCAGGGAGAAGAGGAAGCCCAGAAGCAGTTAATCCTGGCTGGTTGAATTGTTTTTATAAACGACACTCTAAAATCAAATAGACGCAATAAAAACACAGTGGCCTTTTCATTAACCATGCCATAGAGGCCCCTTGTTCAGCAGCCGTTGTCAATCAGATCTGGGCCATTGTCTCTTTTCCCAACCCCCTATAATTGGCATCTGTCTGGGAACAAACAAATAAATATCAGGCTGGCATTTTAACTAGGGCAGCAGGGAATGAGGGCCCCCAAAGACTGGATCTCAAGATAGAGCCCAGCCTCAAGGCCCCACTAGGTACAGCTCCCTGGCAGCGGCTGCTCATTTGACCAAGAGAGTACTTCGTTTCTGCCAGGGTCTGAACAAGGCCCACAGAGATCGTTCATTGGAAGGCCTTACTTTTGTTTCCCTTCAGGAAAGTCCTGGGAGAAAGAAGTGGACATGTTCTCTGGCTGTCTTCAGATACAACCACTTAATAACTGTAATGCAACACTCTTGCCAAATTATAAAAGCAGAACAAAACTATCACGCTTAATTAGTGATAGCGTTAAAGCATTGTGACTAACCAGTAATAATAGCCTGTCATCACACTATTATTAACTACGAGTTTTTGAGTAGATTGCTAGCTACCACCTTGGACCACATATTCATGCAGGTGATTCTCATTATTCATGGCAGCTATGTTCTACAAAGTGGACATGAACTCTGAATTAGCAAAGCCCAAACCTTTGCTGCTAGAGGAAGTTTCTGCAGCCTCCGACCACCACCTGTCCATCAACCATCAATGCATAACCTCATTTCTTGTGCATTTCTATTTAAGCATACCTAATCTAACATATACTTATAAGTCATTAATATTGAACTCAGGTGGTTACATAACACTAAACAATCTCCTTGCATGTAGGAACACTAGACGCAGCCTTGAGGGCATTTTGCTCAGGAAGTCACTAACAGAATTAGAAAGATGAAACTGTGGAACTAAGTAGACGATGACAAAGAAGCAAACTGCTGCTGTAGTCAACTTACACATGGTGGTCACCGTGAGTGACTTTAGTTTTCCCTCTCTCTGTGCATATTGCAAACATCCTGAGAGTACTTAATGTAGGGTTACAAGCACAGTTAATGAAGAAGCAAATTCATAAATGCGTTTGAGCAGCAAGGTAAACAGGGTCTCCATGAATAATTAGGTCTGACTGTATTTCATTCCACTTGGTTCTCACTCTGGCAATACATCCTGCATTTGGGGACAGGAAGTAAGATTTGAAGAGCTTCAGTGACACACCCTAACATCTGGGTTGTGGTGTGTTATAGAACTCTAGGATCAGGCAGTACATTATTTTAAAAGTTTTATTGAAGTACTCTTCTTTTACATATTGTTTAGTTACATATTGTCTTTTGTATCAAAATGGACACATAGAATCCTTGCAACAGAGATCATATAGACGGCCAAGCCTATACTGCTCACAGCCTAGGCCTTTAAGATCCAGATATAAGCAAAATGTATTCCCTCTCTCCCTTCCTTCAACTTCCAGGTTTAGAGTGGAGGAGGTTTTCTTTGATCTGAATGCCAACGCCACTTGCAATTTACTTAATTAATTCGTTTTTCCCTCTTGAACATTTTAAACATTGGAAATTTTATGTTTTCTTCTTTGCATTAATGTTAAGAAGCTTAAAGCCCAAACTGACATGACAAGAACAGAGATAATCTCCATCTTTATGACGTTGGAAGAGGGTTAGGTAACCCAGCAGGTCAAAAGTATGATCGAGTTGTCAGTTATGCAGGTGTCTGGAACTTTCCAGTAATGAAGTGTTACATCTGGGACAGGGCCTGACTTCTACAGGAATCATAGTCGTCCCTAAGGAGACAAAGCCCTCCTTTCCATAAATAACCTTTTTTCTCTTCAGGCAACTCTGATCTGCTGTGAACTTACATGCCAGATTCTCTAGTATCATTTTTTTTTCTCTATAGTATACAGCTATGGATCTGAAATATCTACACCATGGGATCAGATATGATTATCTCTTTTACAGAATGGAGAAGGAACCAGAAGATTGGATACTGGAAGTCAGTGCTGACTGACTCCAAAACAGAATCCCTGCAGGTTGCTCCACCACCCCGTGTTGTGACTTGAATGTGGAATGTCTCCACAGGTTCAGGCATTTCTCTCCATCTTGTAGTACTGTTGTAGGAGATTTTGGAATCTTGGAAATGGAGCCTAGCTGATGGAAATACATCACCACGGCTGGTCCTTGATGGCTATACCTGTTTGTGATTCTGCTCTGAGCTCTTTGCTTCCTGGTAGGCCACCACAATGTGACCAGCTGCCTCCCTCTCCCACTAACATGGACCAGCTTATTCCTGCGGCCATGATTCCTCCACCATGATGAATAGAGATCCCCCTGAAATAATGATCCAAAATAAATTTTTCCTCCCTACTTTGTGGCAGCAATGAGGATGTAACTATTAAGCCAGGCATGCCTGGCACTAAAAATTGATCCCATTGTCCTCTGCAACTTACTCAGCATTTCCCTAACCACCTTCCTAACTCCTGAGATTGGGGCTAACGGTTGAGCATTGAGGCAGTGTTCATTTTGTCCTCATGTTGGGACACTTGTCTTTGTGTTGGAATAGAGTAGGAAGCACCCACAGAACAGTGGGATGAACAAGGGCAGGAACCCTGTCAAGAGGAGACCTTTAGAGACCAACAAGAACAGCAGACTAGGTGTGTGATGATTGGGCTCTAGACTCTGGAGGAGGGGAAGGGTGAGGGAGGCACACTTTGGTAGGTTACAGGGCTGAGGACTGGAGGGTCAGTGGTTATTCCATATGGATGATGATAAATTGCCTCCATCCCAGTCTGAGAATGGTAGATGAGGGAGATTCAACTGTAGAGGAAAGATGAGGAGTTTGGGTAGTAACACTGAGAGCTAGAATCCTGAAGAAGTCCCGGAGCATCTCTTGTGTGATCAGCCTTTCTCTCAACCTTGTTTGTGTCTTGTGAGCATATATGTTTTTCCCCACAAAACTTGAGGTTTTTCTCTCACAAAACTAGGGCAGACAGCCTTCAGATTTATGGCCCTTTGGAAAGTTAGGAAGGTGGTGAGGGAAATGCTGGGTAAGTTACAGAGGACAATAGGACCAACTTTTAGTGCCAGGCATGTCTGGCTTACTAGCTACTTTCTCATCACTACCACAAAGTAGGGAAGGACGATTTATCTTGGATCATTATTTCAGGAGGATCTCTGTTCATCATGGTGGAGAAAGCATGGCCGCAGGAATGGGTTAGTCCATGTCAATGGGAGAGGGAAGCAGCTGGTCACATTAGTGACTATTATGGCTTCAAATGGTTTTTATGAAGCTGGAGAGATAGCTCAGTGGATAAAGTGTTCGTTGTGAAAGCCCAAAGACTTGGATTCAGAAGCCCAGGACCCACATATAATGTGGGCATGGCAGCACATATGCCTATATATAACCCAGTGCAGGGGCAGACACTGGTGGGTCCCTGGGGCCCACTGGTCAGCCAGCCATTGAACTTATGCACCCCAGGGTGGGTGAGAGACCCTGTCTCAAAACAATAAGGTGTAGAGTAGTAGAGGAAACACCTAATTCAATTCTCTAGCCTCCACATGAACCTGCACAGGCAAATGCACACATACCTATGCCTTCCTCTCCATGGTTCCTCCTTCCAGACAATTCTGACAGTCTCGCCATTCTCTTTGGTCACTTGTGCAGTAACTGTAAAAAAAAAAAAAAAAAAAAAAAAAAAAAAAGCGGAAGTCTTGCCTTAGCCAATTCAAGGCCTCCTTCGTCTCCATCAGCACCAATTAATAGTGGTTGTCACACTGTTATTTCACACCCTAAACTCTTTAGTACACAGCGTAAGCAGAGGGCTGTGAAGACTCTGTTAAGAACATCCCTGTAGTAACAGAAGCCAAAAGAAAGACCTGAGGAATGGGCTGGGACCCCCTTGTACCTCCTTCTTTGCAGTCATATTGTAAGGCTCCACTAAGCCCTGAGCATCAGCTGTGGCAAAGGGCATCCACAGGGCCTGGGAATTCCCAGTGAGCAGATACTTGGTCAACTTCACCCATTCCCTTTCCCTACACTGAGCTTGTCACAATGCTTTCCTATTTACTTTGAGGAGAAAGGGACTTCTGTTGATTCCATATTTACTGAGCATGTATCAGGCTTCCATCAGGCCTTGGGACTCAGAGAGGACCACCCCTGCATTCAAGAAGTCACAGGGACAGAGAAATGGCTAAATGATTAATGCACAAGCCAGAAAGCTGGAGTTAGGATCCCCAGAACTCACATATATGGGTATATACTCACATAGGTGGGTATAGCAGTTCGCCTGTAATTCTGGCTTACAAAGGCCGAGGCAGCATCCTCAGAGAGAGCCCATTAGCATGACTAGGTATATTGGTGAGTTCTGGGTTTATTTGAGAGACCATGCCATGAAAGAGTGATCAAGGAAGATTTCAGACATGACCATTGGGCTTCCACAGGCACATGCACATATATGAATACACACTCCCACATACATGTAAACATGAACATACATGTCATACTACACAAACACTTGAAAAAATATAAAAAGACCATGTGAACTCTTGGGAGGTGCAACCATTTGATTTCAGTGTCTGGACGCATGACTTGGAAGATTAGGGGAGGCGGTTTGATCTGGGTCTTGAAGGATGAGAAGTAGTTCCCCAAGCAGGAAGTTAAAAGTTCTCCGAGGCCATCAAAGAGAGAACGACTTTGAAGGAGGCAGTGGGGACTGTTTCTTGTTAACAAGGACGTAGTTGTGCAGAGGGAATGCCTTCTCTTAGTCCCTAGTCATTCCGCACCTTTCATGGTACCATGTTATCATCCTCCCTGAAGGCTGGGAGGGAAAGGACAGATAATATTGGTGGGCAAGAAATGATGAAAAAATAATCACATGATATAGATAATTTGTGAAACAGAAGTAGAAAAAATAGTTTAGGGCTATATTTTCCAATAGAAACTATTGTATTTTTAAGTCGTCCACTAAACAAAACATATCACAAAAAAGGAAAGAAATAGATAAGATCAGTTTTAATAATATTTGATACATTCAAGTAATTCAAATTTAAATAATACTTTGATATATTCAAAATAGTATTTTAATGTGTAATTTAATATAAATATTTTTTAAATGTAAGGTCTTATTCATAGGTCTAGTCTGTGAAATGGAATATGATTTTTTTATACTTAACAGCATAGATCAGTTTAAATAAACAACTTCTCATGGCCAGTGGTTATAGAACCAGGCTGTACAAACTTGAGCCCTAAACCTCTGTTATTCAGCATCATACTAAGGAACTAGGAATGTCTGGAATCTACCTAGTCACCCATCCATTCAGCCACCTGTGGACCCACCCACTCATCTATGCAGCCACTTATTTACTCATATCCATCCATCCATCCATCCATCCATCCATCTACCCATTTATCTGCCATCCACTCATCTACCTTTCCACCCAATGACCCATCCATTATCCACCTATCATCCACTCAGCTACCCAGCAACCATCTATCCATCCACCTATATACTCAGCCACCCATGCACCAATTTATCCATTCATCCATCTACTCATCTACCCATGCACCCATCTACCCTTTTCATTCATCCATGTATCCATCCATCTACCCAACCATCCATTCACCCATCCAGTCAGAACTTACTATTCCCTACATACTTAAAGTTTCTGGTGGAAAGTCAAATAAGACATGGCCCCATGTCACCAGAAAGTAACTACAAGCTGATGAGCTAGCCACCTGATGTGTACTGGGACTTGTCAGTTTACTGGGACTATCAATCTGGGGCTTTAGGCCATGAGGATTAGTTGGTTCTTCCTGTCCCTTCTCTTAAGCAGCAGAATAACCCAGCAGGTATAATACACATCTCTTTATCAATGAGGTTCTTTGTGGGCCCTATGTAGACATATGTGTTCAGGAACCCTGCATCAGACATCTCTTAGAAATCTCTGATATGGACAAGCTCGAAGCCTGGGTAACCACACCACAGAGAGTTTGTTTTGGCTAGGGTCACACAGTAGTTCATATCTAACTTCCTATCCTTGATGTTCACTCCAAATATCACTAAGTACTGGGGTACCTCTAAAAGTTCTTGCATATTCATGAGGCTTCACCACATACCAGGAGCTTGGAGCAAGAAGACAGGCATCTGCGAGGGCTATGTTGCCTCTTCAAGAACAAAGCTCTTGTCGGTTTACCACTCTGGGAAGATTGCCAAGCTCCGGTATTAATAATAATCCCTTTGTATTTTAAATGCCTTATAATTGCATAAATAAAGCATACTTTCTCTTCTTCAATGGTAATGAGCCTTATTTGACTGATTGGTTGATTAATAACACTCTAATTCCTCCAATGACAAAACACAAAGGCCAAAAGATGGATGTAGAGCTTCAGTGGCTTGGGATGGGAGAGAACCATTCTGGCTGGTTTCTGCAGCTGCCTGGGCAGCTCAATGAGAAGGGATGGGCAGCAGCTTTCTTCATAGTTATTTGCTGATAAGCTAAGGATGTAGACAGCATCAGGGGAGTCCCTGCTTTTCTTGCTCAGATATCAAGGACACCTTTGACTCCACATTATGCTAGATACGTTCTCTGAAGACTTAGGGAGAGATTTCAGTGGCTTTGCATTTTTGTTTGTTTGTTTGTTTTTGTTTTGAGTTGGGCATAGGTTTCCAGACAGAGTTTCTCTGCTTTTCTATGTAACCCTGGCAGTCCTGGAACTCACTCAATAAACCAGGCTGTCCTCGACTTTGGAGATCTACCTTTCTCTGTCTCCTGAGTGCTAGAATTAAAGACATGTATCACCACTACCTAGCCTATAGCTGAGATTCTTAAAACACA
Organism: Onychomys torridus; assembly: GCF_903995425.1. Taxonomy (NCBI): domain Eukaryota; kingdom Metazoa; phylum Chordata; class Mammalia; order Rodentia; family Cricetidae; genus Onychomys; species Onychomys torridus. Next base: position 75,462,175 of record NC_050443.1, read on the forward strand.
AAGATGATAAGCAACTTGTCCAAGATCGCACATCCAGCCCAGGATTAGCAGGGAGGGATTTGAACATTAGAATACATTTATACCTAATACACCAATTTGCTAATACCACATTCTGTGTAAATAGTTTTTAGGGTTCTGTATTGAGGTCTCATTTCCAAAGTATCTCTTCTTGGTGTCTGAAACCATGAGAGGGGGAAGACCAATCTTTGAAGCCGCGTGGGCACTGGAGGGAGCAAGCAGTTTACACTTACAAAGTTTGTTTTCAATCCTAGCCAGGGGTCATAGTAATTGAATCATCAGAGCTGGCATCTACTTCCTCGGGGACTCCCTGCCCTGAGCCAAATGGGGTTTTGTTGTTGTTGTTATTGAATCTGGTCATTTTCAAAGAAAGGTCTAGATTGGGCTGTCAGATCCATGGCTGGCATCAGGAAGGCAGGGTGGGAAGGAACATAGATGGGCAGCTTCCTCTCTGCTCTCCCAGAAGCTCAGGGAGGTAGGCATAGATTCCTGAATGAGAAGACCTAGGCAGAACTGCATCGGCCATGTCCTGGGCGAGGCAAGCCTGGACTGCCAGGCTCAGAGCGGGTTTGCATCAGCCAGCACGGCTACTGACTTCTGATCTGACATATACTCTTCCACAGGGCTTCTCTGTCTCTAGAAACAATCCATCCAGAAGGTTGATTTTTGTTTTTGTTTTTGTTTTTTTTTTTTTTTTTTTTTTTTTTTTTTTTTTAGTATCAAATAGCCCATCAAGGGCTCTGATCACATGTCAGTCCCCTAGGTTCCTTTGAGTCCCTGAGGACCCTGCACAGGTCTTGCTTTCATCCTCTCCAGGCTTGGTAGGAAGCTATGTGTTGACAGTATATGTCCTTCTGCTGAGGGATTCAGACGCCTGCTCCAGCTTCTGTCTCTAGGGTCAAGACAAAATTTGAGAGGTTGTGGAGGAAGAAGGCGGCTGGCTTTGTTTTGTCAAGATCTGTGCTGTGTTTTAAAAAGTTTCCTCCTGGCCGGGCAGTGGTGGCGCACGCCTGTAATCCCAGCACTCGGGAGGCAGAGGCAGGTGGATCTCTGTGAGTTTCAGGAAAGGTGCAAAGCTACACAGGGAAACCCTGTCTTGAAAAAACAGAAAAAAAACAAAAAAAAGTTTCCTCCTCAACCCAGTGTATACTCCCACCCAAGAGAAACAACCCCAAAAGCTGCAGGCCTCTATGATCTGCAGCTATAGTGTACTTGCACTGTCTTGTCGTGCAGCCCCTCCTGGTTCTCTGTCTCTTCACTCCCAGCTAAGTCCCTCAGACCCAGGAAATACGAAGCACTGTTCTCCAGTTGGCACTGGCCTGAAGAAATGCGGATCTATTTCCTTAGTGCTTCAAGGGTCATAGTGAACACTCACAAAAGGCACAACAGTGGTGCCTAATTAGTTTGCATTCTATAACCCCTGACCCTGGCCTCTGTGCACCAAGTCAAATAGTGGCAACGTTCCCTGCCCAGGATGGTAAAAGCAGCCCACCCTGAGTCCTGTGTTCAGCACCGAGACAGCTTCTCACCGGCCAGGTCTGGGTTGCTTGTCTTCACTCAGAAATGACCCACCCATTGGCTTCTCACTCCACCTGCCAGTTCAGAGCAAGCAGGGACATTGCCTCTCATGTCAAATTATCATCATCCAGTTATGTGTCCATCTTTGAACATGAGCCTTCAGATGACAGAGTTGTTCTCTCTGAGCTGCCCCACTATCTCCATACATCTCCTCTGATTCTAAAAAAGAGGAAGAGGCAGGCTGAGGAAATGTTATTCTGGTAGCCCTGTTGCTCATCTGATGAGGAGCTTTGGGAAGAGGACGGGAGTGTCCTAAGGAGGGCTGGGAATGATCTGATTTGGATTTTGAGGAGATCCTTAGATCTGCCCATGTAAGATGGGATCCCAGGAGAGGTAATGTAGGGGCAGCCTGGAGAGATATGAGGTGTGCCTTAGGGCAAATGATGCTTTGCTGATGTGACAGTTGAGTGAGGGCTACATGATGACCCACTGCCCCTTAGGCCTCAGGGAAGCATGAGAAAGATCCAGAGTCCATGGATTTCCTGATTCTACAATCTGAAGATACATTCCTTCTTCAGTTTCAGTTTATTCTCTTCAAACTGGGACTAATTGTAGCCATTTAACAGAATGATTCTGGACATCAAAAATGTAAAAGCATCCACAGTACATTTACAGGAATATAAATGTTATTTACTGAAGGGCTATTGCTAGTTGATTGCTGATGAGATTGAGGTATAAGTGAGACACCCAGAGTGAAACTTAAGGAGGCACTCACAGTCAGGAACACAGTCCTGCAGCAGCACCCTGGAGAATGAGTGCCTCCTTAAAGTTTCCATGGTTTGCCCTTCACTCACTTTATATTGGTCCCAGTTATGAGACTGCATAATGATTAAAAACACTGTGCTTTTAAATGAGATCATATATTACCACAACAGTATATACTTTTACACAATAAAGCAGATGTACAGTTGTGTGTAAGGTATGATATTCAGTCTATTAAAATGTTGCAATCTTTCACAGGAAGTCACAGCCCTCCAGTCACGCACTGTTGAAGAATGAGTAATGGCTGCCTACTCTGTCTCACTAACCTTAGTCTTAACTGTTTCTTGCCATATAGAGAGCTGTTTAACTAATGCATCTGAGAAGAGACCATAAACAGATCACACTCCAGGGATCCATTCTGAAAACAGTTTCATGTTGACCAATCTTGGGGTATGGTTAGCCCAAGTATGTTAATGCACAACTGCATAGAGCCTCTCAGTTGTTTATTTTTGAAAATTCTTTCCATTGACTAGCACGATGGAAGAACTGGTGGCGGTTTAATGAATACTTGGTGATACAGCTCATTGATATAAGGGCAAATAAATGTATGCACACATACATGGATAAATGAGTGGATTTACAACTAGATAAAAATAGTGGATAGATGGATG